>NC_045428.1:298831106-301681711 GCF_902635505.1 Sarcophilus harrisii | reverse complement strand
TCCAAGAAGTCATTTTCACACTCTGGCTCCAAACTCTTTCCCAATACTCCTCTTTGCACACTCTATAATCCAAAAAGACTGTACTTTTATTCTGGACCTGACCAGCCAAACTGGCCTTCTTGTGGGTCTCAATACCTGACTATTTCTTGTCTTGTGTCTTTTCATAGGCTCACTAAAAAGTCTTCTCTTCATCCCCACTTCTGGAATCCTTAGCTTCTTTCAATGTTCAACTGCTAGTGCCTTATCCTGTTGGAATCTTAGTGTGAACTTGAAACAAGGTACTAAGTGGAACTGAGAAACAATGCTTGTGTTCACACCTGTACTCACTGGAATTCACACGTTTGGGAGATTTCAAGGTTTAGTATGAGATATCCGAATTCACACCTCCCTTGAAGCTCTCAGGGCCAGAGAGCACTCTGGGAGAAACCTATAATCCCTCTCTCTCAGAAGAGATCCTAGATAAGAAACAGACAGAGGCTCTCTCAGAGAGTTGAGCTGAAAACACTGAGAGAAGAGTTCAGCTGAATTAGATTGGAGAAGGGAACGTCAGTTCAGTTGAGGAGAAGCACTCTCTCCGAGGCACAACCAGATTCAGCACTCTGGGAGATTGAGAGCCAGAAGCCGTCTCTCCAAGGCAAGAGAGATTCATTCCATCTGGAGGCTGAAGAAAGCAGAGGCAAAGGACAAAGCTGCAAGAGCTCTTAGAACCAAGGAGAGAGAGCAGAGGTATAAGCAAGGGACAATCTGCAAGAGCTCTTGGAACCAAGCAGAGAGATAGGCCTCTGAGCTAGCCAGGCCCAAGGAAAGAGACAAGACTTGGAAGGAGAAAATAAATGTTTTCATCATCAGCTGGCTACATTTTGGGTGATTATTTACTTGTAACTGAAACTAAGGCTGCCTCCAGAAAACCTCCCTGAGAAACCTGTTCTCAGAGAGAACCATCTTATTTTTTAAAAGAAGAAAAACATCCCACATTATCCCGCAACATTAATCTTTATTTACTTGATATAAACTTCTATATGTATATGCTGTCTCCTCCAAAGGAATGTAAATTCCTCAATGTAGGGAGTGTTTCATTTCTATCTTTGTATTTCCAATGCTTGGTATAATACTTGGAACATCACAGGTGCTTATGAATTAATTGATTTATTGAACACAGAGTCACTTCAAGTCTTTTCAGATCTGATGGTTATCTCTAATGATTCTTATGGGAACAAATGATATCACTAGAAGAAACTTGGAAAGCATTGCTAGGCATTATGAAGTCCTAGACAATAAATAAATAAATAAATAAATCCAGGTGAGATTTCATCACTGCTGCAGATTAAAGGTTTCAAAAGACAAAGGTGGATTTGAAAAGTAAATAGTTGATTAAAAAGATGGCATTTGAGAATGATATTTGCATTTTTTACCATGACTCAAAACATGGGACTAACATGCAGCTAAGAAGGATGGGTAAAAAAAATCTCTCCCCAGAGATTTCTGAATCTGATTAACAAGGTTTTAAATTCAAAATGGAGAAATTGGATGAAAATGTCAGATTCCACAGAGAATATAATGTACAATATTGGGACAAGTCTATCAGTTAACAGGCCAAGTAATCCATAGGTGACTACTTTTTTCAATTTTTATTTTTTAAATGTATTAATTGTCTTCTATGTGTTAGGCACTGAAAATACAAAAGTAAAAATAAAACCTCCCTCATTGTCCAAGAACTTATGCACTATTAAGAAGACACAGCATATATATATAAGCCCAAAAAAGTATAGCACAAAGAACATTGAAGAAGAAGAAAACATTACTAATTGTAAGAATCAGAGACAACTTCCCAGAGCACATTATATATGAATTGAGCTTTGAAGGAAAACAAGGGTCTTAAGAAGAGAAGTTGAGAACAGACTCTATTCAGCATAGGAAATGGATTGTGCAAATGCATGAAAGCAGGAAATAGAATATTGAATTCAAAGAATGACTGGTACTCCAAGCTAGTTGGAATGCATTTATGAAGTATGAAATATTCCTATAAAAGTAGGAACTAGGGATATTAAAAGATCTTTAATACCAAGTTAAGACATTTGAATTTTACCCTTCAGGCAATGCAGAGTCATTGAAGGTTTTGGAGTGGAGAAGTGAAATTATCAGATCTGGAAGAGGGGCAGCAGTTATTTATACTCAAATTCCCCCCCAAATAGCTGAATTATATATTATAATACAAAAAAAGATAAATTCATTGAAGCATATATTTTCACTTTATTTCTCTTGCTTTTTTTCCATAACATGGCTAATATGGAAATGTGTTTTATATGACTTCATATGTATAATGAGTATCACATTGCTTGTCTTCTCAATGAGTGGAGAAGAGGTAAAGGGAAATAGATATCTGAGAAATCAAAATTTTAAAAAAGAATGTTCAAAATAAATAAGCAAAAATATAAAGTGTACTCCACAAATATCACTGAAACTTAGTGAGATGAAACCTATGGCTATAATATATATGTCACTGGTAAGATATACCATATTCAAAGGAAACAATACATAAAAGGAGAGTGGAGTAGGAGTAGCATTATATATTAAGAAGATACATTAATATGGAGAAATCTTAACATGAAGGTAGTAATAAAAATAGTGAAGAATTTTTGGGTGTGGAAAGAAATTATATTGTATTAGGAACATAGCACATACCAATTCATCAGAAAGAAGAAATGAATAATAAGTATAAGAAACAGATCACAGATCTAACACAGTGGAATAATAGTAATAGGGATCTCCCCTCTCTTTAAAAAAGTGGATATCCTTTTCTGCCTTGATGATTTCATTTTTCAAGAGATGAAAGATACAGTGAAGGTCTCAAGAATGAACTTCTTATGGCATAAGCAATTCTGATGATGAAAGAGAAATCTGTCCAAATGAGATTGATGTATATGCATAGAAAATTCAAAAGCTAAATTTTAACTTTTAAAAGATAATTATGGAAGAAGGTAAGAAGAGTAGGTAAATAAGTTTGAATAAAAAGGAGTAATCTTGTAGGAAGTCTTGAGTTGTAAAACTTAGAACTAATTAATGCTAGTTATATATAAATATTGAAAAAAAATTAAACTAAATTGTAGGCAAAAAAAAAAAAAAAAAAAAAATCAAAGAATGGGCAGGATTCAGTGACCGATCAGGAAGCTAGAAGATTGATGGTGAAGCATGATTCCAACCTCTTTCAGAGCAGTGATGGATTGTAGGTGTGGAATGAGATATAGATTTTCATATGTGGCCAATGTGTGAATTTGTTTTCCTTGAGTATACTCATTTATTACTGGGGAATGCTTTTATTGAGAGAAAGAGTTGAAAGGGAAGAGCAATAAGTAGATAGCAATTATGACATAAAAAGAAAAAAAAAATCAACGAAACATTTCAAATATACAGAAGAGGGAAGAAGGAAGTTCAGAAGAGAACATAAATAGGTTAGTGTTATTTTATTACATTAAGTTTAATATATACTCTAAAGAATTTATATAGAATAAATTTTATAGACTTAGAACTGTGAGGTTCATTGTAAGCCATCGAGTCCAATTGCCTCATTTTATGAATAAGAAAACTAAACCTGAGAGAGTAAGTGACTTGCTCAGGTTCACATAGCTAGTATATGTCTGAAGAAGGATTTGGCCTCCAAGACCAGCATTCTTCCACTGTACTATCTACCTGAATTCCAGGGCTATCACCACTTGTTCTGATCTACATCTGTCCACTGGACTCACATGGTTCTGGAGGAGAAAGTGAGCAGGTGACTTTATACAGCTCTCTTACATTCAAATCTAATTCACTTGCATGTCATATAATCACTTCCCTGAAGTCATGGTCCTCTTTGAGAGTGAAGGACCACCACCAACAATAACAATAGCCTACCTGAATTCATGGCTTCATAAACAATACTCTTTTTTGTTGTGTTCTTTTTTATGTAAGAATGGTCATGTTTATTAATTTTACAATTGAAAAAAGCATTTTTATAACAAAAGGAATGTGGTCATTCTCTGAGATAGGTAAGATAGTGGGCTATATAATAAAAAGATCATTTAGCTCCTCAAATTAAATTGTCACTGTTTCCTACAACAAAGATAATGATCTTTGAACTGGAAAGAATAGAACGTGAACAAGGAAGTTGGAACCCAAGGAAGTTGGATCATAAGAGTATACCTAGCTGCTTTTAATGAGTTCAGGTTACCAAAGCTTGATGAAATCTGTAGCAAGATGTAGAGTTACCATTGGAAGTTTTTGAAAATTTGTTACTTCCTAGGGCAGAGCCAAGATAGTGGAGAGGACGGACACATGTTCCTTTCTGACCTTCTTCTACCACCCTCAGACGAATTAGCAAACACAGCCTCTGAATTAGCTCTGGTCCAGAAGAATCCACGAATATTGGGAATGCAACAAATTACTAGCAGAAGATAATTTTGAAGATTTCCAGAAAAAGGTTTAACCTTTTCTGGAACCTTAAAAATTCTGTTTTAACCAGAAATGGAGAAAGGCAGCCAAACACAAGCAAGTTGAGAACAGATGCCAGGACAGATAGCACAGAGCAGTGCAGACTCTGCTGGATGGTGCAGACACCATGTGGTGGAGAATCAGTGGGGAGGAATCTACAGCAGCAGGGTTGGTCACTCTGTCCTGACTGCAAGCCAGTAGATTAGCAGAGAAGTTAGAAAACACTCAACACAAACACAAAGGTAAATAGTGAACCTCAAAACACCAGAATTTCACAGGGCCTGAACATTCCCATCCAGCACCAGGAATGAGTCAGCACTGATCCAGCGCAGATGTGGCCATTTATAAAGGAAGCCACTACTTGGAGAGGAAACTTGGAAAACCTCCCTTGCCCAAAAGCAGACCCTAATTTAAAAAAAAATGAGTAAATAAGCAAAGAGAATACTGACAATAGACAATTTTTATGGTGAAAGAGAAGAACAGATTTCAAACTCTAAGGAGACTAAAAGCAGATCATCTCCAGATGAAGCACCCAAAAGTGATATAATCTGGTCCCCATCATACAAGGCTCTCCTAGAAGAAATTAAAAGGATCTTAAAAGAGAGTTAGAAGAAAAGTAGGGAAAGAAAATGAGAACTTTGCAAGAGGGTTTGGAAAAGGCATATAACTCTTTAAAAGATAGATTCAATAAAATCAAAAAAGAAAACAATTCCCAGAAAAACAGAATTTGTGAAACAGAAAAAGAAAATAACTCCTTAAAAAACAGAATTTGTGAAATGGAAAAAAATTCCATAGAACAAAACAACTCATTTAAAAATTTAATTGGACAAATGCAAAAGAAGTTTAAAAATTGTTAATACAATGCCTCAAATTGAAAGTAGAGATGTCCTGAATTTCTTTTTTTTAATGTTAAAATATATGTTAAATCTTATACACACACACACACACACACACACACACACTTATACAGTTATCTTGCTGCACAAGAAAAATCAAATCAAGAAGGGGAAAAAAACTGAGAAAGAAAATAAAATTCAAGCAAAAAACAACAGAAAGAGTAAAAATGTGATATTGTGATCCACACACAATTCCCACAGTCCTCTCTCTAGGTATAAATGACTCTCTTCCTGACAAGATCATTGAAACTGATCTGAATCATCTCATTTTAGGAAAAAGCCTTGTCCATCAGAATTGAACATTGTATAATCTTATTGTTGCTGTGTACATTGATCTCCTGGTTCTGCTCATTTCACTTCACATCAGTTCATGTAAGTTTCCCCAGGCCTCTCTAAAATCATCCTGCTGATCGTTTCTTATAGAGCAATAATATTCCATAACATTCATATACCACAATTTATTCAGTCATTCTCCAATTGATGGGCATCCACTCAGTTTCCAGTTTCTTGCCACTATAAAAGGGGCTGCTGAAAACATTTTTGCACATGTGGGTCCTTTTCCTTCCTTTAAGATCTCTCTAAGATATAAGCCCAGTAGAAACACTGCTGGATCAAAGTATATGCACAGTTTGATAACTTTTTGAGCACAGTTCCAGATTGCTCTCCAGAATGGTTGAATCCATTCACAATTCCACCAACAATTTATTAGTGTCCCAGTTTTCCCACATCCCCTCCAACAGATGTTATCATCTTTTCCTGTCATCTTTACCAATGTGTAGTGATATCTCAGAGTTGTCTTAATTTGCATTTCTGTGATCAATAGTGATTTAGAGCATCTTTTCATATGACTAGAAATGACTTTAATTTTTTCATCTGAAAAGTGTCTGTTCACATCCTTTGACCATTTAGCAACTGAAGAATGGCTTGAATTTTTACAAATTTGAGTCAATTCTCTATATATTTTATAAATGAGGCCTTTATTACAACCCTTAAATGTAAAAAAGTTTTTCCACTTTACTGCTTCCCTTCTAATCTTATCTGCCTTAGTTCTGTTGATATAAAAACTTTTGAACTTTAATCAAAATTATCTATTTTGTGATCAATAATGATATCCAGTTCTTCTTTGGTCACAAATTCCTTCCTCCTCCACAGATCTGAGAGGTAAACTTTCCTATGTTCTTCTAATTTGTTTATAATATCATTCTTTATGTCTAGATCACTCTGTATCTCTATGCACTCTGTATCTATCATTTTATATCAAGAGACTGATATGTTTCATCATGAGTCCTCTGGAATCGTATTCAATCCTTGATCTAAGTTTTTGCTCCCTTCATTTTGCATCAGTTCATGTAAGTCTTCTACTTCACAGTTTCCAAAAGCACCACAATTATTTATTGTTCCTGCTGCAATAGAGGGAGCCATTTATCCTACATAGAAAACCAGTTGAATTAACAAATTCATTTTTCATGAGCTGACCTTTCAAATGGCACTAGTCATTTGATGATGACTACTGATGAGGAAAAGAAGTAGATAGACAAAGCAGCCTAATTCCCTATCAACTCTCTAGAAGAGCATCTAAGTTTACATTCTGAAATTTGCACAAATATATTTCAATGCTGCTTGTTTATTTGTAGCATCTAGAGAGAAAGAAATTCAGGGCACAGAAATAGGAGAAAAGAAAAGACCAAATCCTGGGTAACAGGCAAAAGTGAGTAAAACTGGGCTCCTGCTCCAAAATGTGTCATACACTGAAATACAGTATTGTAAATCTTTGGAAATTTTTTCCCCCCCAAGGCATAAGGATAGTCCCTGTATTACATACCTTAGTATCTGACACTCAAAAAAGTCTCTTTCTAGAAGAAAACACTGATATTAATTTTTTTCTGAAGTAAAAGCAATTTATTTCTCTAATCAGTAAGTAATCTAATCAGAATATTTGTTGCATTTTCTAGCAAGTTCAGTCTTTTTTCCCCCAAAGATTAGTCATAGCACTTTACAATGAACTAATGAGGAATTGTCCTTTTTCATGTCTCAGGTTAAATACCAAAGAAAAGTTCACAGATGTACTTAATGGTGCAGATAACCTAGCCTGGAGAAAATGAAATTTAGCTGGGGATGGGAGAAGGGGAGGCAAGGATATGATAGCTGTCTTCAAGTATTTGAAGGTCTGTCATGTGGAATTAAACTTGTATTTGGCCCCAGAAGGCAGTACTAGAAATAGTAGGTGGAAATTATACAGACAGCAGATTTCTACATGATATTGTCACAAAACTGTCAAGTAAGTCCCATGACCTCAGTCATCCTGTCCCCAGGAGGCACTCACTTTTCAAAATGAGCTAAGAAAAAACTCAGAAAATGTCCAATTCAAATAAATAACATGAGATTAAGTCTGATTAATAACTATTCATCATTGCTCTTCTGTAGTTTGGGGATGTTTAGGGTGCACATCAATTCAAACATTGCCTCTCTTGGATCACAGCTTAATGGATACCTTGGCCCTAATATTCAATATCTCCCTTTCTATCTCTCTCTGGCACATGCCCACTAACTTCTCTCTTTATTCATTCATTCTATTTGTTCTTTCCAAGCTCCTATTATCAAACTTTTCTCCAGTTCACACACTGACTCATTCCTCCTCTATTATAGCTGATAATAACTATTTATATGTATGTATATCTATATATGTGTGTGTATATGTATACACAATCACATACTTATACATACACATACTCTATACACAAATGTGTGTGCATGTGGTATAAATAAATTTAGGTTTACAAAGTGCTTTATATTTTATCTTCATTTTATCTTTACAACTTTATCTTCACAACTACCCACAGAAGGAGATACTAGATTATCCTCATTTTACATATAAGGAAGCAGGCAGACATGGGTAAAGTGATTTGCCTGGAGTCATGTAATTAATTAATGTTTAAGGCAGAATTTAATAGGAGGTATTCCTGACTCCAGGCCTACCACTCTCTCTAGAGCTAGTTTTAGAGCTTTCCAGGTCCCCTAGTTATCTGAATTCCTCTTAGCACTCCATAAGCTAATTTATAATTCCCATATCAATCAACAGTAAACTCTGAGATTATCTTCTGAATCCTTTTAACAGATCAAGAGGCTCATAAGTGACCCTAAAGTCTCATGGGAATAAACATTCCTGGTTTAGTGAATGGTCCAATAACATGCTAAGTCTCTGCTAAATATATAGAATAAAACCACTCCCTAAATATAATCATTCCAAAGTGAAATAAGTTGCCTGGGAATGTAGTAGAGGCAAGTTTTTGTTGTTATTGTTGTTTGTTTTTGTTTTTCTAAGATTGGGTCTCTATCTCTCCCAAGATGGAGAGAACATCCTGGAACTGTACAGCATTTGATACTTTTGACTATCTCCTCTTTAATAAATAATTTATTATAAATAATATGAATCTCAATGAAGTCAACCAAAATTACATTGCACTTATTCACAAATTAAGTTATCTTATAAAATGTTATAACATATTTCATTGCCTCTAAGTGTCTAGCAGAATTCATTATCTATTCACTTTTCCTCCTATAGGATCATAGTATACTGTATTCTTCTGATTCTGCTGGCAATTTTTAAATTATGAATTTTGCATTTATTTTTAATAGTATTTTTCCAGTTATATGTAAATACAGCTTTTGTATTCATTTTTACAAGATTTTGAGGGACTTTTTCCCTCTCCTCCCTTCTTCCTAACATCGTAAGCAATTTCATATACATTATGTAGTTGCAGTCATATAAAACATATTTCCATTTCACAATTGTGAAATCAGAAACAAACCAAAAAGAAAAAGAAACATGAAAAAAATTAACTAAATAAAAATAGTATGAATCAATCTTCATTCACTCAGTTCTTTATCTGAATGTGAATCTGAATCACATGAGTCCTTTATGATTGTCTTAGATCATCATATTGATGAGAAGAATTAAATTATTCATAGTTAATCACCACACAATGTTGTTGTTACTGCCTACAATGTTTTCCTAGTTCTATTCATTTCATTTTGCATCAGTTCATCAGTTCATAGAAGTCTTTTCAGGTTTTTTTTTTTCTGAAATCTGCCTGCCCATTTCTTATTGCACAATAGTTTTCCATTACATTTGTATACCACAACTTGTTCAGTCATTCCATAATTGTGGATAATCCTTCCATTTCCATTTTTTTGCCATCAAAATAGAGCTGCTATATGTAGGTCTTCCCCCTCTTTTTATGATCTATGAGAGTAATTCCAAATTGCTCTCTGTAAAGAGCTGAAACTCTGAATAGGTGCACTTGAATCAGACAGCTGAGCACTTAAGGCTAATTACCTATTAGACAATACTCTATTAGCATGTTTGGAATTTCTCTTCTCACAGTTAATGCTAGCTCAATGCTTGGGGTTAAGAGAATTGTAGGGAAGGATTAGGGGGTAAAGTGAGAGAGGTGAGAGAACTTTACTTGGCCTCAGGAGGAGGATAAGAAATGTGTGGAGATTCGTGGAGATTCTAAACTCTAAAATCAAGGAAGGATCCTTGGCAAAACTCCTGGCAGTTTTGTCCATCTCCTTCACTTCTCTCCCTAAAGACCAAGGACTTTTTCTTATCCTGACTCTGGCTGATTCTGAGGCCTCCAAGGAGCTCACCCAGACTTCACATTTTGGTGCCCAACATGTGAACCAAGGACCCTAATTTCAATGAAGAAGTCCCCAGTGACCAGGAAATAGGGTGAGTATTTTAATAGACAAACAGGGAAGTTACTTTGTTAAGAGCTAAACTAGTAACTCTCATTTTCTAGCTGAAATGGGGCAGATATTAGGAAAAGATTCTCCCCCACCCCCCACCCCCAACCCCACCCCAAAGAAGATCTACAGGAAGCATACTCAGACTGATAAAGGGATAGGGTTTGATTGTAATTTGGGAGCAGATTGATGGACTCGTGGACACATTAGAATGTACATCCCCTTGGTTCTTTAAGGAAGAAGAAATAGAGGCAGATAATTGGAAACTAGAAGGAGATCAACTATGTGAATATTATAATGATAATGGTCCTGATTCAATTTCCAAGGAAATATTTTACAATTGGTCTTAAAGAATCCCACAAGTTATAGAAAAAAAAAAAAAGTTTTAAGAATAACCAGATGAGATAGTCTAAGGAAAAAAGAGGAAGACAAAGGACAGATTAATGGCAATATCACCCAAGAGCAGGAGGACTTAAGTGATGTTGAAGGGTGGGGTGATTCTCACTCTCACAGCCCAGTTTCACCTCTGCCTACACCAGCGCAGACTCTTGACGTCCCCCCATCAACTTCACCTTCTGGGAAGGAAGGAGGAGGAGTGGGAGGGGCAGTAATATCACCAGCACCTTCCCCCCAGCAATCACCCCCTCCTATGACTAGATTGCAAAAGGCAGTTCTTAAAGCCACAGAAGAAGGGCAGGATATAGGTGATTTGAGAATAGAAATATATCCTGTGATTCAACAGTTTAATTCTTCAGGTCAAGAAAGTAGAAGATACACTTCTTTCGATCTAAAAATTCTCAAAGACCTGAAAAAGGTTTGTACTCTTTATGGGGCTACATCATCTTATGTTAAGATGTTATTACAGAATTTGGCTTATGAAGTCTTAACTCCTAGTGACGGGAAATCTATAGCAAGGACATGCTTAGAACCTGAACAAAACTGGTTGTGGCTTTCTGAATATAGTGAACTCTGTAGGATACAAGCCCAATGAAATAGTCAAAGTGGAGTTAATACTCCAATCACCTATGACCAACTAACAGGTGTAGGTTCTTATGCAGACATTTCAGTACAAATTAATTACCCCATAGTAGCATATGAGTATATTGCTGCTGCTGCTATCAAAGCATGGGCTTTTATCCCTGGTAAAAATGACAAGGGAGAAGCCTTCACAAAAATAGCACAAGGGCCAAATGAACCCTTTGCTGATTTTGTGGGACATTTGCAGACAGTTGTCATACAAACTATTGGTGAAAATGCAGCAACACAAATTATAATAAGGCAACTTGCTAAAGAAAATGCCAATGAAGTTTGTAGAAGAATTATACTAGGACTACATAAGGATGCTCCTTTAGAGGAGATCATAAGACGTTGTGCCTCAGGGAGCAAAAATACCTTTTATAGCCAGGCTATGATGCAGACTTCCCAAGATCTGAACATGGGAAGACAGGGTCCCTTTTGGCAAGGGACTTCCAGAGAGACTCGTCAATGCTTTCAATATGATAAAGTAGAGCATCTGAAAGCTCAGTGTTGGCATAGAAACAGAGTGAGAAAACAGGGTGGGAGAACAAGACCCAAAACCCCATGTCCAAAATGCAACAGAAGCTTCCATTGGGCATCAGAATATAAACTGATTCAGGGAAACAGGATGAGGGGCCCAGCCTCAGGGCCCAAAACAAAAAATACTGGGGCATGATGGCAGCCGATGCTACTCCCAGAGAACCTTTAGAAGTTCAATACCCAGACATGACAATACCCAGACAATATCCAGACATACCCAGGAAGCAACTTGATGTGATAAAGGGATTACAATTGGGGAGAATAGAGTTGTATGCAGCTGGGACCACTGAGATACCCCCTGGAGAGGTGAAATCTGTTCCTCTCCAGCCTTCTTGATTTTTGACAAAGATGCACTGGCTTCAGCAGACAGGTTTTATAACCCACTGGAAGGACAGTGTCCAGTGCAAGCAGCTCCACTATCTTTAGATAATCACCAGGTGATGTAGAGAGATCCAGAAAGTGGCAAATGGAAGGGACCAGATAGGTTAACTGTTTGGGGGAGAGGGTTTGCTTGTATCTCCACAGATGAAGAAGGAATCAGATGGGTGCCAACGAGCCATATTTGTCTTCCATCGGAGAGAGATGGAGCAGACCCTTGAAACAAAGGAGAAGACCCAAGAAACATCAGGTGGTTCCGTTGCTGATTGTGCCCACCACTGAAAGAGCATGGCAGTTTTGGCAATTGACTCATGGACATCAAAAATTGTTGGACTTGAAAACCCTCAGGAATCATTGGATTCTCTGAGACATGATGAGACTATTGTAGGACTTGAAAATCCTCAGGAATCATTGAATTCTCTGAGAAATGATAAGACTGTTGCAGGACTTCAAAATCTGCAGGAATCATTGGATTCCCTAACACATAAAAAAGACTGTTGCAGGACTTCAAAGACTTGTGGGGATCATTGGATTCCCTGACATGTGAAGCAATGGACAATAGATTGGTTTTGGACTATCTCTTGGCTGCTGAAGAAGGCATATGTGTGACTGTTGTTTACACACCCTCCTTCTAGGACTTCTGGAAATCTTTTACAACATCATGTTGATTCATATTGTTTGTTATATCACTATTTGCATGTACAATTCATGTTTGTTATACCACATTGAACCTGTACCTGCTGTGGGGAGAGTCATCACTAATAGCCTGTATGTTATTGCTATGTGCTTGTGTAATACCTCCTATGATGATGGGTTTATGCATACCTATTTCTAATAAGACCCTTTAGCCTAAAAACCCACTACCAATATCTGGCTTGACTCCTCACTTCCCTTTGGTATTTTTCACCTCCTCTCCTGAGAAGTCAGGGATGGCATGACCACCTGTGTTCTAAAACAAAAGAAAGCAGGAGATGTAAAGGGCTGAAACTCTGAATAGGTGCACTTGAATCAGACAACTGAGCACTTAAGGCTAATTACCTAATGGACAATAACTCTATTAGCATGTTTGGAATTTCTCTTCTCACAGTTAAGGCTAGCTCAATGCTTGGAGTTAAGAGAATGATAGGGAAGCATTAAGGGGTAGAGTGAGAGAGGCGAGAGAACTTCACTTGGCCTCAGGAGGAGAAGGAGAAAAATGTGGAGATGCGTGGAGAGTCTGAACTCTAGAATCAAGGAAGGATCCTTGGCAAAACTCCTAGTGGTTTTGTCCATCTCTGTCACTTCTCCCCCTAAAGACCAAGGACTTTTGCTGCTCCTGACTCTGGATGATTCTGAGGCCTTCAGAGAGCTTGGTCGGACTTCACAGCTCTCCAAAATGGTTAGGTCAGTTCACAATTTTACAAGCTGCATTGGTGCCCTCTCCACATTTATCAGTTTCTTTTTTCATCATATTAATCAATCTGATAGTTGTGAGGTTGTTTTACCTCAGTTGTTTTAATTTGTATTTCTCTAATCAAAAGTAATCTAGAGCACTTCTTTATATGACATAGATTTATTGTGCATTATTTTATAAAGCGTTTTCTATATTTTCTTAAGTTATTTGTTGCACAGGGGCAGAGGTGACCCTGCTGTCATTTTCACAAATATTCTCTGGGGAGCAGGAGGGTGATGAGAAGAGGGATGTATGACACACTTTTGAGTTTAATCTGCATTATTAATCTTCCCTTTCCCACTTCCTTAGTTCAGACCATCAACAAAACAATAAATCAAACCTTGAATTGTAGTTTTTATTGATTTCCAATGCATGCTTGGAGATCTTATAGTGTATATAGGACAATCAGCTCTCCTGAGCTGATACCTCTGCACCTAAGAATTCTGGGCTCACTTGGACCAGTTCAATCTTTGGAGGTCAGTCCCAGAGGAATCAGTTTATACCTTTGACTATATACTCTAACCCCATCCCAGAGAAAAATCCTAGAGATAGCTCTAAAACAAAGATCAGAAATGGTCTATGTCTAAGCCTTCTTCAGAAGGGAATAATAGTGTCCCTAGCTGCAAACATACTAGGTGTTCAAGAACAGGAACAGGTATGGGACAGGTTTTTATTTTCACCACCACAGAAAAAGAATAAGAATCAAAATACTCATAAAGACAAATTTAAAAAAACAACACAGGAAACATAAAACAGTCAAATAGCCTATTCTATTCACTAGATAAATTCCCCTGGAAGATAAACACCTTTTATATGACCATATAAATATTTCCCACTTAGTCAAACAGTCAACAAGAAATAAACACTTATATAATCTCTATTAGCCAAGCTAAACACTAGGGATACAAAGAAAAGCAAAAGCACTATTCCTAGGCTAAAGGAGCTTCCATTCTCGTGGCATAAAGGGAACAAACAATCATTTATAAAGTACCTACTATGTTTCAAGGTATGGTGCTAAGCACTTTACAAATATTATTTCATTTAATAATTATATTAATTGATAATGACAATTAAAATAATAATAATGAGACAAAATCTATTAGTATTCCCATTTTACAGTGGAGGAAACAAGGTAAAAAAAGTTAAGTGACTTGCTCAGGGTCACCCACGTAAGGTTTGAACTCAGGTGCAGTGCTCTATCCCCTGGATCATTAAAGTGCCTAGCTGGAAACTCAATATGTAACTAAGCAGGTTGAATCAAGATATATAAAAAGTAGCAAGAAAATATTCTCAAAGGGAAGTCTCAAGAGGTTGGGGTAATCAGGAAAGACTTCCTGCAGAAGGTAGCATTTGAGTTGAAACTTTTATTAAATTAAAGCTTTTTATTTTCAAAATATATACATGGATAATTTTCAAAATCTTATGTTCTAAATTTTTTTCTCCTTTCCCCCACCCCTCCTCTAGATGGCAACTAATCCAATATATGTTAAACATGTGAAATTCTTCTATACACATTTCCACAAATAATTTGAGCTGAATCTTGGGGGAAGTCAGGTTTGCCAAGAAATGAAGATGAGGAAGGAAAAGAAGCAAAGGCATCGAGAGAGGAGATAGAGTTCCATTTGTGAGGAAAAGCAGTGGAGCTAGAATGCAGTGTGCAGAAAGATGCTTCAAGTGAGAATGGAGAAGTATACAGAGACACTGCATCTTCTTGATCAAGTCACAGCAGCATCATGAGGTATAAAAAGGTCCAGATCTCCCAACTCCACACATCAGGGTTTAGGCTTTGAGCTACAATATCTTCCTGTTCTGTGGTTCTATTTTCCTCTGAGAAATGCACTATTAAGGACACCTCCCTCTGAGGAGCTACTCAGGAATCTTCAAACATAACATTACTCATGAGTTCACCCTGAAATCTTGAGACATCTATCATTAGGACTCTGTCTCTAAGTAATGGAGCAATAGGGAATGAAATAGGATTAACCAGCCATGAAGAGCCAAGTTCTTAAAGTATGCATAGTATGCACTGGTACCAGGACATGCGAGGATTTATGAGCTGGCTTCTGGGTTGTGCATTTTAGAGGGATTCTTTCCTACTTTATGGATAACTAAGTGAAGCAGTAGATAAAAGACCAAGTCTAGAGTCGGGAAGGCCTGAGTTCAAAAACACCCTCAGATACTTACTAGCTGTGTGACCTTGGGCAAATCATCTAACTCTGATTGCCTCAATTTCCTCATCTGTAAAATGAGCTGGAAAAGGAAATGACTCCAGTATATTTGCCAAGAAAATTCCAAATGGGGTGATGAAGAATAATGAACAACTGAACAATAAATTCCCTGATTTGGAACATGCACAGATACCTTAATTTTCCTTTTGGCTCATTTTGCAGCATCAAAACTCCCTTTTACATAGCTTCTGAGAAGTGTCCATACAAAATGACAAATTAATAGAAGAACTCTCTCTCCCTGGCAGCTTTCAAGTGAGGAGGAAAAATGCTGTAGGCCTTCAGGTGGAACGACTAGGATCAGTGGTAGATGTGGCTGTAGCTGCTTTATTTTCTCACCCTGACCTCTGTGTAGTCATGAATACATGAAGTCTATGTTTCTTCTGTTCCTCTTGTATCTGCTCTTTCCTATAGTTAACTAAATAAATATTGAAGATGGAATAGACCAGATTATCACTTTGCAAACTTTGAAAAGTTAGAACCACCAAGGGTCTAGCAGTTGGAATCCACCTCAGATGGCCAGTAGTCATAAAAGCTGAGCACAGTGAGAAGCAGCTCTAAAAAATGACTTGCTTGATCCACCTTTGTGGATCACCTGGGCAACTAAGACACTATGACCCACAGGAAAGGAAATGGCATGAGCTCTGCCCAAATCAGAAGTGAATTTGGTAGGAAGAATATTGGTTGTCTCCACTTTAAGCTTTGAGTCCACTCTCCCCAGGAACTGAGTTGGTTAAGAAGAGTGGGTTCCTACCTTGGGAGATTTTTTTCAACTTTAGATCTTAGTAGATCTTTTTGGTAAATATCCCTTTATCTATTTGGCATAGTATAGTATCTATTTGATATATTTGATATATATATATATATGTTTGAATCCTTACAAAAGATAAGTCAGTTGCCTAATTTAGCATGGTACTTAGCAAATTCTCTAGCTCACTAATGTATTTAAGTACTCATTGGAGTTCACACTTGGGGGGAGATTCACAAGTCAGTATTCAATATGAGATTCACAAGTCAGAAACCCACAATCCCACTCTCTCAAAGGAGGAGTCAACCTTTGAGTTCACACTTCTAAAAGAGCATAAAAAGGAGCTGAGTTAGTGAAGTGAGTCAGTTCAGAAGAAGCCCACTCTCGGAGGCGGAACCAGATTCATTCATCCCATCTCACACACCATGATGGCAGGCTTTCCTCCTTTGCTTCTCCACTGAAAGATAGGCCTCTAAGAAAGCTACCCGGGCCCAAGGAAAGGGACAAGACTTGGAAGGAGAAAATAAACGTTTGGATTTTATCAGCTGGCTGCATTTAAGGCGATTATTACTCTGAACCGAAACTAAGGCTGCCTCCAGAAAACCTCCCCAAGAAACCTGCTCCCAGAGAACCATCATATATTATAGAAAAAGAAGAACACCACACACACACACACACACACACATATATATATATATATATATATATATATTTGATATAATATCCTTTTATATATTTGATATAATATCCTTTTATATATTTGATATAATATCCTTTTATATATTTGATACAATATAGTATCAAATAGATACTATGGTATCTATTTGATTAATTGGTTATTTGACATTAAGAAGAAATCAACTGGTCAAAATTATATTGGGGCAATAATCACTGATTAGATGACATAAAGGAATATTAACTGGCAATGACATTGGCAGGGAGTAAGGAGACAAGACCCCTGACAGGGGTTTACCTGATGGGTATAATACTAAAGAACCAATAATACTTTGATATTATTCATATATGTGAATATATATTTAAATATGGATTTCATCATTTTGTCTTCTTGTTTTCCAATCATGTCCAATTCCTGATTGGGAGCCAGCTTCTTTACTAGCTGCCAACTCCTTATAGTCAAAGACTAGGTATTATATGGTCCAGTTTCTGAGAGTATGGGTTGCAATATATTCTCATAACTGAATGTGGGGGTCATGAAATTATGATTTATTATCAATAAATGTTTAATTTGTATACCTATTTTATATATCTGGAATCACATAAAAATTTCTCAGGTGAAAAGGTGTCATAAATGGAAAAAGTTTAAGAAGCCCTGCTCTGTTGGATACCACTACCACGGAAACATAAAATTTTGGACCCAAATGAACAAATTTGAGGAGAACTGTGAATAGTATCTCAAGCCAGAGGTCAGGATTGTTTTAGTTGACATGACTATGTGAGAGGCTCAGAAATGGAACACAATACGTTCAATTCAAATGGAACATGCTCTGTTAAAAGCAAGAGGCAGTTTGATTATGTTATCTGCACCTATAGTTTGCCTACTTTATGAGGGGAGGAACCTCATAAAGATTATGTTTCTAAACCACAGTCCTACAGCTGCTTCCTGTTCAAAGGGTGTGCATTAGCCTTTTATCTATCCTAGACTATTTGTCAGCCTCATCCACTATATCTCCTTCAAGTCAGGAGATATATTTTCTGTAGACTGCTTGTTAATGAGATCATGGAATTTGGAACTGGAAGATTTGGAAGAGACTGCCTTGTCCAGTGGTTGTTAAAACTCTTTGGTTTCAGGTTCCCTTTACAAGCTTAAAAAATATTGACCTCAAAGAGCTTTCATTTTTATGGGTTGCAACTATTTATATTCATCTTGCTGTTGTTGTTTACCCATTTTCAGTTGTGTTCAACTCTTCATGACCTCATTTGAGGTTTTCTTGATATTGGTTTGCCATTTTTTTCTATTGCTCATTTTACAGATAAGGAAACTGAAGCAAACAGATTTAAGTGACTTGTTCAGGGTCACAGAGCTAGTAAGTATCTGAGGCCAGATTTGAATTCAGATCTTCCTTACTCTAGATCCAGTGCTCTATCCATCATACCAGCTGCCCCCTACTGATATTTACTATATTAGAAATTAAAACTGATAAATTTTATGGGTATTAATTCATATTATAATAAAAGCCTATTGCACATTAACAGGGATAATATTTTTTATGAAAAATAATTATATTTTCCAAAATAGACAAATTTAGAAAGAATGGACATCTTTTAAATTTTTTTGTAAATTTCTTTGTCATATTGTCATAACAAAAGACAACTAATTTTTCATATCTGTTTCTGCATCTAGTTTGTTGTTTTGATTGAAGTGTATAAAGAAATTTTGACTTCACATGTATATGTAGTTGGAAAAGGGAGGCATATTTTATTATCTTAGCATTATTAATTAATTATCATTAATTATTAAAAATGCTATAAAATATTATAACATAAATATTACAATAATATAAAATATTAATTGATAGTTAATATTTAATCATCTTAGTGTTATTATGAAAATAGTTTTGACCTCACGGGCTGCCAGAAAAAATCTTAGGAACCACCAAGAGCCCATGAACCACACTTTGAGAATCACTGATCTAGTCCAAGTCTTCATTTTTAAAGGAAAGGAAATTAAACGCCAAAAATCAAGATCTCTGCCTAAGTTCACACAGGTTGCAAGTAGCAGAAACATATCCACTGACCCCAAAGCCAGAGTTCTATTCCATTACATCACATTCTCAGTTATACTATTCATAAAATATCCATACATCTGTATTTCAGTCTCGACAACATCTCAGATATCCTCCCCTCTTTTCCATTTCTCTATTTTTGGCTCTCATTACTTCTTGCCTAAGTTACTATCATGATCTTCTAACTCATCTTTCCACTTCTAGACTCTTTTAGTCCATCTTTTGCACAGCTGTTCAAACCCTAATTCATAACACTGATCATATCAGTCCATAGTTCAAAAATAATTACCACATTTATATCACACTTTAGGGTTTGAAAAGTTTTTCCCTCACTATAAGTTCCTATATTATTATCCTTACTTTATAGTTGAAGAAAGTAAGGTTCTAAAAGATTACATTTTGTCCACAATTACATACATAATATAATGACATTTATGTAGCATTTTTCAATTTGCAAATAGTATTTTATATAAATTATTTCATGAGACTTACTATAAACCTCTGAAGCAATTTCTACAGGTGCCATTTCTCCCATTTTACTGAGGCTCAGCAGGATTAAGTAACTCAACTGGGTTATACAGCTATTAAGGATCCAAGGAGAGGATCTGAACTCAGATTTCCCAACTCCACGTGCAACACTCTGGGTCCAACATTCTATTACAACATGTTGCTTCTCAAAAATTTGCACTCATTGCCTACCAAATAAATACATGCTACTCTCCTTACAAACCTCTCTCCATAATTTGCTACAAAACTTTTTTTTTTTGTGTGTGTGTGTATATATGTATTATTATATATCTGTATATATGTTATTTTCCTCTGTTTCTGTCAAATTTGAATATAATTGGTCCCTTCCACTTCGAGAAGGTTAGGGTCATAGCACCCCTGCAATGTGGAAAATCTTCATAGAATTATTTGGCCCTCCCTTTGTACCAGAGAAAAATATATTTTTTTCCCTTTTTCTTTTATGGGTATTTACAGTACTTTATTGTAAAATTTGGGTTAACTATTTGGTCATAGGATATGTTATAGAATTATATACATTTATTTTATGCATTTTTGAATTTCTAAACTTTTTCAGTGTTGTTTGCTGGCCTTCTCATATTGTCTATAGTTTCAGGAAAATTCCCTCTAAATTCCTTTTTAATTTCTTAGACTGATCCATGATATATAGAAATTTTGTTGGGGGGAATCAGATTATGGAAGGGATAACTGTACTTTATGTAAATTCTGATCAGCTTCATGTTCTTTTGAAAGCTGGGGTCTCAAATTCTGTCTTTAAATACAAGTTTTCATCACAAACCACTGGAATGTGCCAATGCACTCCACTAAGGAAAATATACTTGTGATTGGTCACCAATGTTGGACAACTGGGCTCTACAGTGGAACTCCACTTCCTGGTGATTACTTCTGTCTACGGGAAACAGGGCATGCTTCATGGAGAAAATGGCATTTAAGCTAGGCCTTGATACATATGTAATTTCAAATAGGAAAGAAGGGCATTCCACGTTTAGGGAAACACATAAACAAAGGCATAGAGGAGGGAAAGTACGGAACATAATTGGAAAATGGTAAGTATTACAGTTTATATGAAGAATAAGCTATCCCCAAAGAGAAGTTAGTAGAGCTGTCATCCATTTAATGGATTAGAAAGTACATTCAACCTCCATTTCTATGCAACACATAGACTTTCACTAAAGCCAAAACAAAACTTGAAAGAAATAACTGGAAGAAAAGATGTTTCTAAATACCACCCCCATAATAACCAATTAGCATTAGTAAACACTTATCTAAAGTAGCAATTCCCCGTATTTGGTTTTACAATATACCACAGTGTGCTTAATCATATGGGGAGAGGGGTGAGGAAGGCAAAATTCTCTAAAGATTAACAAAAAATCAATTTTATTCATTTTAATGTTTATATATGGTATACTTTTAGGAAGGAAGGAGATATCCCCTAATTAAAGATGGGTTGTTGAAAAGACTGTTAGGAGTCACTTAATTACTACTTGACTAATTCCTGAAATTTTTTGTTATTCCTGAGAGTTTCACTTCTGATGCTAATCTTAGTTACTCCAGTCTATCCTTTCATCATTCTTTCAGTTTTCACTAAAAAAAAAAAAAAATCCTCCACTCTACTTGGTAGTCTTCTTTGTTTCTTATGGTCTGGCCACCTTGTTATGATTTTTTCTGCTAATTATTTCATAGCTCTGCAACACGGCCAAGTAATTTTCATATATCTTTATTATTTTATATGTGATTCTTTTCTTCCAAATCTTTGCTTTAGACATGTTCATTTTTGTTTGGTTTTGGATGATACCTTTGATTTCACTGACATAGGGAATTCCTTTTGAGGAAACTAATTTCACCAATTCAGGTCATTCTTTGCTCTGAAATTTATTTTTTAAAATAAATTTTCATTCTTTGTTTGTTTTTGTCACTTATAGTTTCCATCATATTCCTCTTCTTCCTCCTTTCAGAGACAAAGAATTAAAAACAAGTGGTAGGAGAATAGGTCAGCAAAACTAACCTACCAAAAAGTTTGATATTATTTGCAGTATTCCTCATTGATAATTCCTTACCTAGACTATGCAAAGGAAGAGTACTTCCTCATTTTGCTTTTTTGGAATCAAACTTCGTCTTATAGTAATCATTGTGTGTATTGTTTTCCTAGTTCTGCTCATTTCTAATTGTATTAGTTCCTATAAATCTCTACATGCTTCCTGTATTCTTCAAATGGTAGCGTGGGGTGGGGGGAAAGACTGATGGATAAAGAAATCTAAAGAGACCAGAGAAAGCTCTAGAGAAGAATAAGGAATGAACATGTGTACCCTAAGGGCCCTTCCTTAAAATGGAAAAATAAGCCATCAAATGTTGAAAGAAACTTCAGAGTTATTTTATGTACATTTCTGTGTATTCCTTTTGTTTTTGGTGATCTGTAGCAGTGTTTCTTATAACTGCTGATTGTTTTCAATTCTTCTAGCAATGTTTAATTCCTAAACTTCCATCTTTTGGGGAATGGAGTTTGGTTATATATTTTAGTTCTTACATATTTTGAATATCAGACCTTATAAAAATATACAAGGCAAAGATTTGTTTCACAATTTTGTTGTATAAAAGCTGTCCATTTTCTTGTAACCAAAATAACCTATTTTACCATTCATGATTGCTTCTTTTTCTTGTTTGGCTAAAATGCTCTCCCTAACCTTGGTTGTAAAAGATACCTGAATTGATTTGTCTCCAATTTTTTAAATTGTTGCTCTGCAATTTATGGTCTCAGAGAGTAGTCTGGGGAGTACTGTGAGTTTAAATCATTTCTTCAAAGTCACACAGACAATATGGAGATATAGTCTTTAAAAATTACATATTTGAATTTATTTCTTAGGATTGGATTTGCAAGAGGATTCTTATTTTCTTTGAGACTCTGTGCTACAAATTTAAATTCTATCTCTAACTGGGCCCGAGGTTATGGTAGAGCTAAACTAAGGTTCTTCCAAATATGTATAACATATATATGTGTGTGTGTGTGTGTATAATACATATATGTATGCATACATAATACCACTATATATATGTAGATAGATGTATATATGGCACACAAATGCTTATATTAGATATACACTTGCATGTATGATATACATACATACATGCATCTGTGTGTATAATATAAAAATCCATAGTCATATATGCTTTTTCATGTGAAATACAATTATTTACCAAAGGAAAAATCATTATTTACCCATAGTTATTCTCACAGACTGTGTGGCAATCTCACTCAGGCTTTTCTCAGAATCAAAACTTTTGCAGACTGTGCTTTCTAGGCTTAAGTTTGAATATGGAAATGTTAATGTTAATGCTTGTCAAGTTCAACCTGAAGGGGCAAACCTGAATTTGTCATTTCTTGCACTCCTACTGTCAAAAGCTTTCAATTAACTATTTAGCTGAAGTACTGTAGCTAAAATCTATATTATTTTTGTGTCCCAAGCCATTATTGCTCCTGAGGATTTTTCTTTTAGGTCAGATAACCCAATTTTACCCATCTTGTCCTTAGGATGAAAGTGGAAAAAGAAAAAAAAAGAGTCTTAAAATTTTGTGTATTCTTCTGGCTTTCTTATACTAAAGTCATATTAAAGGCACTTATCTATAAATTTCTCAATTGTAATAGCTTAGCTTTCTGTTAAAGATCTATGACAGTTTCTTTTTTTTTCTTCTGATGTTTTAGATACAACAAAACAAACCAATTTTAAAAAATTAATTCGAGTGTTTTTGTATTTTTTTCAGAAGGAGTAGAGACAGTTTAGCTGAAGTTTGAAGGACTGAACATTTATTATGTGAATATCATACAGAGGGAAAAGAAAAGATCTATGGTGGATATAAGTCAGCTATAACTTATAGGGCCTCTGAAACATAAGAGTAAAAAAACTCCCGTTGAATTTCTGTTTGGCTAATGGAGCTTCCCTGGTTGTTTATTTTTTAAACTTCTCAGTTAAGCCCTTTGCCACTATGGCCTGAAAAATATGACATGAATTTGGTTACTGTTCTTGAGCTACTCCTTCCTCTGAACTTTTCTCCTCTGGTACTATGGACTGACTCCATTCCATTTCCCACTTGGCTATAGTTGCTGGATCACAGATCGACAATAACGATTTTATTATAGTTAGTCCCACCACTGACAGATTATAGTGTGACATAGTGGTTACCTCCTTAAAAAGCTCATGCAACCTTAGGCTACATTTAAGAAGACATAGTGTCCAGGATTACTAAGGTGACAACTCTGGCCTGGGAACACATCTAATTTTTTTATTCAGTTCTGGGATCCATAGTTTATGAAGAGCTAATTATTATTTATAATTATCCATCATCATCATAATTTTTGTTATTATCTATAAGCTGGAGAGAAGCGAAGAAAGCTAACTAGAATGGCAAAAGGCTTTCAGGTCATGTCTAATGAAAATCAGTTGATGGAAAAAGGTATATTTACCATGCGGAAGAAAAGATTTGATAGCTATCTTCATATATTTGAAGCAGATGCTTTCCAATTGTGGTGCAAAAGAAGACTTTTGGGAGTCATTTGGACAACAAGGAGATCAAATTAGTCAATACTTACAGAAATTAACTCTGAATATTCATTGGAGGGTCAAATATTGAAGCTGAAGTTTAAATACTCTGGCCACATAATGAGAAGACAGGCCTCATTGGAAGAGCCCCTAATGTTGAAAAAGATTGAAGGTAAAAGAAGAGGATAGCAGAGGATGAGATGGATAGATAGTATCATGGAAGTAAGGAATGTGAACAGATTTTAGAAGATTGTGGAAGACAGAAGATCCTGATATGCTATGGTTTATGGGGTCATGAAGAGTCAGACATGACTGAATAATTGAATAACAACAAGTAGAAAAGATAATTAATTCATTCTGCTTGGTCCCAATAGACAGAATTAGCAACAGTCAGGCAGAAATTCCAAAGAGGCAAATGTAGACTTGACATAAAGGAAAACCTCCTAATTGTTAAAGTTACCCAAAAACGGAATGGCCTGAATAGAAGTTTTTCTTTTCTTTTTTTTTTCCTCAATAGTATTTAATTTTTCCTAATTACATGTACAGATAGTTTTCAACATTCATTTTTGTAATATTTCAAGTTCCAAATTTTTTCTCCTTCCCTCTTCTCTCCCTAAGACAGCAAGCAATCTGATAAAGATTATATTTGAATAATCATTTTAAACAAATATTCCATATTAGTCACATTGTGACAGAAAAATTAGAACAAAAGAGGAAAACTATGAGAAAGAAAAAACAAACAAAAAGGTGGAAAATAGCATGCTTCAATATGCGGTCGTATGGGTCTTTCTCTGAATTTGGATGGCATTTTCCATCCCAAGTCTATTGGAATTGTCTTGGATCATTGTGTTGCTGAGAACAAAGTCTATCATAATTGAGCATCAGAATGTTGCAGTTGGTGGATACAATGTTATTTTGATTGTGCTCACTTCACTCAGCATCGATTCATGTAAGTATTTCTAGGCTTTTCTGAAATCAATCTGCTCATCATTTCTTATAGAACAGTAATATTCCATTACATTCATATAACCCTAACTTATTCAGCCATTCACAGAAGTTTTTCAAAGACTGGACATGTTGTAGAAGGGTTTGTTGTTCAGGTATGAATGGGCCTCTGAACTGCCTTACCAACTCTGTTTTTGGTTCCCTGTTAATGATCTACATTTTCCATCCGAGGCAGGAGAGAGAGGAAGAAGTCTGATGGAATCTATGTGACCATGAGCAAGTCACTTTCCGCTTCTATAAAATGTAGGGAGTGATTTAAATTGCTTTTAAGGTACCTTTCAATTTTAAATAGAGGATCCTTTGTTCCTATATAGAATCTGAGGCATGAAGGAGGTCATAATCTTAGAAGTCAGAGGGACTTCTCTTGAATTTTGTCTGGAGAGCCCCTGCCATGGCTGCTTCAATTAATTCCCATATGTAGTAAGGGATAGCTTTCTCACAGTAAATACAATACATGAATCTTTCATCTACTTTCTTATCCATATTTTTTTTTTACTTAAAGTAGTACACTATATGTTACTAGAGAACTTAAATTTAGAAAGGAAAGCAATGATTATTTGATTCAATCCTCCACACAGTGCAAATTGGTAGCTCAATGAATAGGGGACTGAACTTGGAATTAGAAAGACCTGAATCCAAATTCAGTCTTAGACATTTATTAGCTGTGTGCCTTTGGACAAGTCATTTAATTCTGTGTACCTCAATTTTTACAGCTGTAAAACAGAGATAATAGCTTCTACATCACAGAGCTGTTATGGTAATCAAATGAGATAATTTGTAAAAAGCACTCAACAAAGTGCCTGGCACAGTGGTTATTGTTCAAATCATTTTAATTCTGTCCAACTCTTTCTGATCCCATTTAGAGTTTTCTTGGCAATATTGGAAAAGTTCGCCACTTCCTTTTCCAGCTTATTTTACAGATGAGGAAACTAAGGGAAACAGTGTGAAGTGACTTGCCTAGGCTCTTACTGCTCATAGATTTGAACTCAAGACTTTCTGACTCCAAGCCTGGCAGTCAATCTACTATGCCTCCTAGCCATCCCTATCCATGGCACATAATAGGTACTATATAAATGCTAATCCTCTTCTTTAATAAAATCCCAAGTTTGGGAGGAATCCTAAGAGTTATTTAATCTAACTTAGTCAAAATATTAATTCCCTCTACAAAATCTCCAGCAAATAAATCATCCAACTTATATTTTAAGACTTCTAGTGATCTGAGACAATAACAGTCCATTATATTTTTGCACAGCTATTATAGGAAATTCTTCCTTAAAAATAAAAAATCTACTCCTTATTGATATTAATTCTATCCTCTAAAGCTATTCAAAATGTCTATTCACTCTTTTAGATGAAGATCTTCACAAATTTTAGGACAACTATCTTCTATTTTTCCAGTTTATACATTTCTAGATTTATCAATCACTGAATCACGAGATTATAAATTCTTGATCATCCTAATTAATTACCTGCCTCAATGTATATTCCACACTATAACTGTCCCTTTTCAAATATATTACTATGACATGACATATTATGTGTTGTGTTTGACCTAGCAATTGCAGCCAACTCATAGATGGAATGGAGTTAGTCCATAGTACCAGAGAAAAACAACAGTGGAGAAAAGTTCAGAGAAAGGAGTAGCCCAGGGACATTCACCAAATCCAAGGCATAGTCTTTTAGCAGATCAGGCTGTAGCAGCAAAGGAAAAGGATAGTATTGTGATATTAAATGTGGTAGTTCAATTGTCTTCAATGAAGAAAATAATCTGCTATAATGATTTTTGCAAATATTTTCCATATTTATATTTGAAGAACCTTGGAATGACTTTGCTTATTTGTATATCTTGCCATACTTTCTTTAAAGTGGTTTTATACATTATTGCTTTTTTCTACTTTAGAAGATGATATCATAACTTTATTATCCTTCAAAAGATTTCATTTCACGAATATCTCTCCATTCTGCAAGTTTTTGCTGTCTGTGCTACTTGCTGGTTTCTTTTGATCTTGTGACAATTTATTTACATTGGTTAAACTTCAGGATAAAATCACTACTATTGCAATAGATAATGATGAATGTTGGAGGGACACTAATACATTATTGGTGGAATTGTGAATGGATCCAACCATTCCGGAGAGTAATTTGGAACTATGCACAAAGGGTTATCAAACTATGCGTACCCTTTGATTCAGCAATGTTTCTACTGGACTTATATCCCAAAGAGATCTTAAAGGAGGAAAGGAACCCACATATGCAAAAATGTTGTGGTAGCCCTTTGTGTAGTGGCAAAAAAATGAAAATTGAATGGATGCCTATCAGTTAGAGAATGGCTGAAGAAGTTATGAGAAACAATCAGCAGAATGATTTCAGAGAGGCCTGGAAAGATTTACATGAAATGAGCAAAACCAGGAGATGATTGTACATAGCAACAACAAGATTATAAGATTATCAATTCTGATGGACATAGCTTTTTCCAACAATGAGATGATTGAGGACAGTTCCAATGATCTTGTGATGATTGAAGCCATCTACCCCTAGAGAGAGGACTGTGGGAACTGAGGGTGGATCATAACATAGCATTTTCACTCTTTTTTTGTAATTTGCTTGAATTTTATTTTCTTTCTCATTTTTTTTTTTTTTTTTTTTTTTTTTTTTTTTGATCTGATTTTTCTTGTGCAGGAAAAATCGGATCAAAAAGTAAAAAAAAAAAAAATGAGAAAGAAAATAAAATTCAAGCAAATCACAAAAAAGAGTGAAAAGGGTCAATGTTGAAAAATTATCCCTGCATATGTTTTGGGAAAAAAAACTTTAATAAAAAGAAATTGTAAAAAATAAATAAATACACTGTCATTTCTCCTATTTCCCATCTAAACAATTTCTTTTTGAAAACAATATTTTATTTTTCCCAATTATACATAAAGAAAATTGTTAACATATTTTTGAAAATTTGAGTTCCAAATTCTTTCCTTTCTTGAAAATGTAAATAATTAAATATAGGTTATACATGTATAATCATGCAAATCATCTAACCATTTAAGTACTTTTCATTTGAGTAGTTTAAAGCAAGTTTAAAATTTTTCAGTTATATGTCATATCTTTTTCTTATTATTCTTTTTTATTATTTGCTTTCACTAATTTGATTTTAGCTCTGAACAAATCAATGGTCTGTGGCAGTCTAACTAAAGACAGACAAGTGATTCAGTGATAAATCTCCTGTCAAATATAAATTTGTTAAAATATAACTTGCTAAAATATAACTCTATATACATATATAAATTTATATTATAGTTATAAAATAATTTTTTTCAATGTCTATGTGTTTTTATGCATATGATGTTCAGTGCTTACACATTCTTTTCTTGAAGTATGTAAAAGATGTCCAAATAGGACACACTGAGGAGTTATTCACATGTCAAGAATAAGGAATAACAGATGCACAGCCAGAATACTTCACTTGTATTTCTTACTACACCAGGAAAAAATAAAGAAGGTTCCAACACATTGGGTAGACTCCCTCAGGCAAACTTCTGGAAGACATAAATAAGAACTTCACAGATGGATAGGCATAGAGAGGTTGGAATTTGCATCACTAAAGGGAATAGGGGAACTTCCAAAACAAGGAAATCACAAATCTATTTGAGCATTCCAAGATGAGTTCTGCAAAACTGTGTAAAAATAATTTAAATTTGCAAATTAATATTTACTACATATTTTCTAATGAAGTTTAGCTGATATTGCTCAGTCAGCTTCTGTATAAGCAGTAGATCCCCTGCATTGTTGGTTTCTGCTTAGGTAGAATAAATGCCAGGCATTTTGCCATACAAGGGGACCCTAATGTCATTCAATATGCCTTCTTGGTTTGGATGTTAGGCTAGGAACAAATTTGACTTCAACTTGAGGTATTTGATGAATGACTTCAATGATGAATGTCTGTTGAGAACACTAGGAAGCATTCAACCCATCTTACCATAGGTCTTTGGCCCATAGTCTTCAGAGCATTGTAGAAGTGCTTTGGATTAAAAAAAAAAGAGCTTCAGATTGTTGCTGTCATCATAAAACTGAATTTTAACTGTCTTCTTACTAAGCCAAGAACTCTGCATTTCTCTAAGAATCACTTGCATTTTGCTTTTGGTGGAGTTAAATACTGCCTTCTTAAAGATGATCAAACTGTAACTCTGTTAAACCCTATGGAGTTCTCAGTTTTTCATTTATCAACTTCTGAATTTCCCCATCATTTTTGTCAAAACAATCCTGATAAATGCAAGTGTTCTGGTCCACATGAATAAATAAGGTACTGTACATTAGATCTCTGAAAGCTATTTACTCCTTTTCTGCTCCCCTATTGCTGTGTGCTGACTCAGTTTTCCTTCCAGGTCAGCAATAAACTGTTCATGCATGGAGAAGCAGTCTAATCTGTTGGTGATAATTCTTCTGACAGTTGTCTTGTCTTGGAGTCATCATTTTTGTTAAATATGAATATTAAGCTTGGAGTAGATGAGTCTATAATCAGTCCAGCCTTTTGCACCACATATCACCTTGTCATTCTCACATCCTAACTGTCTCTTCTCCTTATACTAATGCAGTCTATTAAATGCCAGTGCTTGCTGTGAGGACACAATATCGACATTTTGTTCTCTTTAGGTAAATAGAAGACAGTGTTTGTGATGAGAAGGTTGCAAGATGCACAAGTCCATTGTTATTGCTGTTGCTTTTTCTGACTCTTGTTTTTCTCCCAAGGACTCCTTGCCATGTCTGATAGTCTGTCTACTCTAGCAATTACAAGCTTGTTCTTTTTTGGCACAGTTATGATGAGAGACTCCATTTCTTCCTAAAATTTTTCTTGTCTTAGAAAAATTCTTTAAATCACCTGGAAAAATAAGGTACTAGACATTGAGACCCTCTCTTAAGTTGAACCGCCAAACATTAAAACTCTATTGCAGAAAGCAAACTCTGATGAGTTGGCCATAGTCCAAATGCCAAGTGTACAATTTATGTAAAAGACTATTTTATAGATGGTACAAGGCAAGTGCTAACACCAGGGTCAGAAGAAGTAATACAAGGACATCTCAAGTTCTCTCTGAAGAACTTTACCATTGATTGTGAAACATAGGAGATGCTAAAAAAAAAAAAAAAAAAAAAAAAAAAAAAAAGGACCACCCATTATGGTGTGCCCACATCAAAGAAGGCATTGTGTTCTATGAGCAAAGCAGAATTTCAGTAGCACAAAAGAAACATGAAATGTGCACATCTAGAGATATCTCCATCCCAAATGTCCAGATGAACTATTTGTGCCCAACCTCTAGTAGAACCCTCCAAATATGAATAGGACTGATTAGCCACCACTGAACACATTGTGCTTTCACTCCAACATTGTGATGTTATTGATCCTCTTCAAATACAAGGGACAAATAACAACAGTTGTTACTACTACTGCTGCTGTTGCTAGTGGTAGCTAATTTTTATAGAGAGATTTAAGATTTACAAAGTATATTTATTTGTATTATCTTCTTTGACTCCCTCCAATAATCTGTCATATCTTTGACAATCAAATCTTTTTTTTATTTAAAGAAAATTTATCAATGTCTTTTACATATTTATTCAAAATATATTCCTCCTCCCTGCCCTTTCCACTGGGTCAGTCCTTGTAATAGGAATTCAAAAAGAAAAAAGGAGGGGGGGGGGCATTTCACCAAAGGCAACCCATGTATTGATTGTAGCTGACAGTAAATGCGATATTCCATATCTCTAGTCTCCTAGACTACTTTGTTCTCCTACTTTTATAGGGGTCTCCTACTTTTATAATGAAGGGAGGGAATTACATTTTTTTTCAGCTTTTACCCAAGGCTAAGTTTGGCTATTATAACTACATCTAAATTTCATGTTATTATTCTTTTAATTTATATTGTTAAAAATCATTGTATACATTGTTTTCCTTATTATATTACCTTCACCCTGCATCAGTTTGTGTTCCCTTGCTTCTCTGAATCCTTGATATTCATTGTATCTTATAGTACAATTATTTAGTTATTCCTCAATCAATGATTCTATTTCTTTGCTATTACAAAATGTGCCTCTTTCACTATTTTGGTATATATAAGTTTTTTCTTTCTGTCTTTGACTTCCTTGAGCTTTATGTCTAGCAATGAGATTTGGGCCAAATGATATAGACTCACCAACCCAATACTGACTGACTACCAAGGCCATTCACAATCACATTTTAAAGTTCTTTCAAAACTCTGGAGTATAATTCCTTCAAGTTAAAAAGTTTTAACTCATTTAAAATTGCCCAGTTTTCTCTACAGTATCTTTGACAAATGGTCTCACAATCTTTGCTTGTAAACCTTTAATTTGATGACTCGTTTCTCTCCCCAAAGGCTCACTATTTCCCATTGTTGCATAACATAAATTGTTAGAAAGTTATTGCTGTTTTTACCTGAATCAATGTTCAGAATCTATTTCATTGTCTTGGTTTTAACTTTGGGAGCAATATAGCACTTGTTTACTCTCCACATTATAGTCTTTCATATACTTAAACCCTGTTACATGATTTTCCCTAAAATTTTTCCTTGAAATTTTGGTATTTATTTCACATATGTATCATTATTTAGCTAGATGCTTCACAGAAAGGACTGTGTTTTACATTTTCTATTTCTGTCAGCTTGCAGTATAGAGGTGCTAAGTAACTATTGCTGATTGATGAAGGGTGTCCTTTGAATCCTACTGTGTTGCTTCTGCTTATATATTTATGATAGAGATTCAAATATCTACATTAACTGTAATATGAGACGTTTATACCCAGAAGTATTTGCACTTCTTCCTTACTCACTGGAAAGCTGCCTCAACAATCTATTTTCCTCAGGAAGCTCTTCAGGACCCTGGAAAATTCCATAATCTTAATTTAATTTGTGGAGTTCTATATAAATTGGGTCCTTTGATAATGAATATCAGAGGTGAGTTCCGTTCTAATTATCCTAAAAGAATGTTATGCTTGTCAGAATCAAATGCTTTCTTTTAAAAATACAATGAAAAGTAGAGAAAGAGATTCTAAATTTTCTGCTCTTCTCTGTTAATTGATTAATGACATGAATGGAGTTCATTATTCATTCCTGCCAAAGCTTCTTCATTGTCTTCAGCTCTAGTCATCTAGAGCTCCTTATGCACAATTAAAAATGATTCCCATAAAGCATTGGCTTATTTGCAACATCAGACAGCTGATGATTTCCCCATATTCCACATTGCTTGCCTTTGGTAATAGGTAAGTTTGGGATGCTTTCTGGTTTATAAGAATTTTCTCAATTTCAATGGATTTTCTCATGTTATATTAAACCATTGTTTCTCCTATTTGTAGTCCTCTTGCTTTCTATTCTTCTACTTTAATTATGTCCAGTCTTGATTTTTTGTTTTTAATTTTTGACTAGGTAAACTCAATTTCTGTCATAATATTTTATATTTCATTTGTGAGACAAATATTAGTCTTGTAGTTTTAGCTTATATACACTCCCTAGCTATTTTCAAGTTTGACTGTGATTCACATCTACTCAAATTTATGCTTATAAACCCTGATGTGTTTCTTTTAACTGACCAGTGATTTCTAATTCAAAGCAACTTCCCCCCCATACAAAACAAACAAACCAAAATACACAAAACATTTAAACAGTTAAATAGAATAGTAAACTAAGTGAAAAGAAAGATCTCAATATACATACACAGGGGTGCTCTTTCACAGATACTTTCCCATACTACCAGTGGGAAAGAGACACATATGAGACACACATTCAAGCTTAGGTGTCCTTAATGGCTCTTTTCTTCTTTTTAATTAGTCAATGCTTAATTTGGCTGCTTTGACTCACTTCATAGAACAAAGTAATTGATGTATGAATTTCTTCCTTTAGAAGTGAGGTTAAATAGATATATTAAGACAATATTGCTATTATTGTGATTATTGCGGTTACAAAAACTGCAAGTGCAATCCCAATCCTTCGGTTATTCTTTTCCAATATGGAAGAGACTTCTGCATTTTGTATGTTTTTTTTTTCCCTAATAATTTTGAAAATGCTCATGGCCTCATAAATTGCTTCTCAAAAAGATGCAACAGATTTTTTTTTTTTATTTTCTTGTACTATGTGTAAAAGAAATGATCACATCCATATTCCTTCTCCCAATTCTTTTTTTCTTTTCAAGAAGAATGAATAAGAGAAGCAATAAAAGTATTAGAGCAAAGACTAAGAAGGAGAATTTATAGTTTAGTAAAACTATAAAAAATAAAGACATAAAAAAATCTTAGACAAAGAATAAACTCCTTGAAAATTAGAATAGACAAAACAAAAATTAATGACACCAGGACACAAAAAGCCAAAAATAAAACAAAGACTTTTAAAAATAGAAAAATAGAAAAATTTTAAAAAAAGAAAAAATAGAAAAACTTTGTATTTAAAAAAATTAACCCTGGAAAACATGTCAAGGATGAAAAAGTGTAAGAATCATTGAAATATCTGAAAGCCATGACATCCTTCTAATGACAACAACATCATCAAAACCAACAAAGTCTGTATACCAAAACTCCACTAGTCTCCTCCTAAAACAAACTCCAAAATAAAAACTCTTAGGAACATCTTAACCAAAATTTAGAACTTCCAAGTCAAAAATAAAATTGCAAGCAGCCAGAAAAAGAGTTCAAGTGCCAAGAAATCATGTTAGAATCACATAAGACCCAGTAGCTACTACTCTCCAGAAGAGAACTGGAATATAGTAATCCCAAAGGCAAAAGATACTGACTTACAATAAAAAATAACTTATCAGGAAAACTAAGTATAATAATTGGGGGCAAGGGATAATGGACCTTCAATGAAATAAAGGATTTCTAAACATTCCTAATGAAAATACTTGAACTGAGTAGAAATTTTAAAACAAAAACATAGAAGTCAGAAGAAATATTAACTGGTAAATATTTTTGAAAATTGGGAAGCACTATGTAACTTCTAAGGTCTCAAGTACCTATAAAGATAGAATCTTATGACTTTGGTTTCAATCCAGCATCTGCCACCTATAATCTGTTTGAGCTTGGACAAGTCACTTAACTTCTTTGAATTTCATTTTCCTCATCTGCAAAGTAAGGATTTGGACTAGATGGCCTCACCTCCAAATCACTTCTAATTCCAATTCTAATAACCAATGATCTGTGATTCTGTGATCCAATCAGTCTCCCACATACAATAAGCAGCCCTATTACCTAGGTGAATCTAGGCTCTTTCAAATTATATGCCTATCCCAAGCCCTGAAACTGTGCTAAGTGCTGGAGATATAAATACATGAGTAAGAAAACCCCATTTATTCAAGAAGCTTGTTTTCTCTCTAGTTACAGAGTTTCAAAATGTATGTGATATTCAAATTAAATCTTAAAACAAATAATGTCCAGTGGGTCTAATTGAGTTGAGGTACCATCTGAGAGTATTATAGCTTCTTAGAGTCAGTGTGAATGATTATGACATGCTGATCTTTCTCCAGATAGTGTTTCTATACCTCAATGTGATCTTTATAACAAGGAATTTCTCTCACAAGGCAGTCCTCCTTTGCCTTAGTCAACTTATAAGAGAAGTAGGTGCTGGTCTGTGACATCAGGAAAGGGGTATGCTGACCTATTACAAGTATCACTGTCTATGACAATAGACATAACGGTACATATAGCACAATATAGAGCCTGAAGCAAAATGTTGACTAAAATAATTAAATTCACATTCCTAATATCTAAACAGATGACAGAAACAATAACACTGTCTCAAATAACTTGAAAGAGGGTATAGACATACATAGACTAGAATTTTGAAAAACTTTTTTTTAGTCTGATGGCATATATTTAATGAGCAGACCACCTCTATCAAGAGTAATTTTAAAATGTGGCATTTGCTACAAATCTCATAAATTAAATCATTCTACAATATTTGAGAGAAAGTATAAAAACATTTCAGGACCTACATACAACAGTACACACAGCAACTATTGTCATATTAAGAACCAAAGAAATGGGGCAGCTAAGTGATGCAGTGCATAGAGCACCAGCCCTGAAGTCAGGAGGACCTGAGTTCAAATTTGGTTTCAGACACTTAACACATCCTAGCTGTATGACCCTTGCAAGTCACTTAACCCCAGTTGCCTCAGAAAAAAAAGAACCAAAAAAGGAATGGGGAACTATCAAGAAGAGTTGTTAACATATTTAATAAATATTGGATTACTTGCTATCTAGAGGTAGAGTTGGGAGGAAGGGAGAAAGAGAAATTTGGAATACAAGGTTTTGCAAGGGTGAATGTTGAAACTATCTTTAAATATTTTGAAAATAAAAAACTGTTATCAAAAATTTTAAGGAATGGTGTAACTATCTTTACATGAATTGGGAAATATAAAATACTACTATGGGAGAAAAAGATCTGTCAAATACTATTACTGCAAAAGTCACTTGAAAAAATTCTTGAAGACCTCTTGGAGGGACACTGGAAGATTTTATCATTAGTTTTTATATACAATAGAAAAATTAAGGCAATATTAACTAATTAAAGTCAATAGCAACAACAAAAGAAACATGTCAAACAGAATCCATAAAAACAATGGCATATTAGAAATTCTAGATTCTCTTAATTTCTGATTAAAAGCAAAAGTCAAAAGTTTAAGGTGACAAAAGAAACCAAAACAATTCAAAGAAAAAAAGAAACTACAGTATCAATCTGAAACTTTACCACAGAAGCTTGAGAAGAAAGGAAATCAGAGAGACAGACAGAGAGACAGTGAGGACACAGAAGACCCACAAAAGAAAAATGTGGAAATTTTTGTTCATCTTTATGGTTTCAAGAAGTTTATTATAATGGAAATATAAGTTGGATCAAATATGAAACAGAAAGTTTGCACATTGCTGATATAATGAACAGTAGAAAGTTACTTCAAAGGAAGTAACAGAAACCCTAGCTTGCTTCTTTACAAAACTAGAAAGCATCAAGGACAGATAGAATACATAATTATTGACTGATATGTTTCAGTGGCAGAAAAATTATTAGCAAAGCATTTTAACAGTTTAATCTCAGATGCCAAAGCTAATTTCATCTAGCTCAATAGAATGGGTATGTATGTATACATACGCACACGTATATATGTGTGTATGTAATAAATGAATATATATTATATACACACATATGTGTGTGTGTATGTATACTACCAAAAGATAAGCAAGTATAGGCATTTATGTGTTTTTGTATTTTAGGCAATTCATTCACAGTGAATAGCCAGAGGTGTCTAGAGTTCTACCTTCCTAGGATTATCTCCTGTTATATAATATTGGTATGCTTCAGGTTTAAACTACACTTAGTTCTAATTAGTTTCAGTTGCTAAAAGTCTCCAGCAGAATTGTTGCTGTGGCTTAGTTTTAATTCCACCTTTCCAGTTATCTACAATATGATTGATTTCCTGGGTGATTTTTAGCAACCCATCATTTTGCTATTGATCCATGCTCCCTGATTGCATCACTTCAACAGCAAGCAATGTGACAGTTTTCACACTAGATCCTTTGTTTGACAATACTGGGTCAACCTGGACCTTCAGTAACTCATGGCCTTCAAACAAAAAGCACATTCCTTTACTCATCTGGGCCATCATCCAGTTTATTGTTCTATGGGACAGTGGGAGCAAGGGAAGTTATATATAATTCTATTCAGACTGATTCTGTCCATATTTTCCTATACCGTACTTAATTGTGAATATCAACATTTCATTCTTATTCATCTTAGTGTCATTGCTTGGCATTCATCCAAATTTCAAGAAACAGATAAATAGGCATCTAGATAAAGCATTATTAAACATTTCTTATGTGCCAGACATCAGGCTAAGTACTATGAATACAAATACAAACAAAAAGCAGGATAGTCAGTGTCCTCAAAGAGCTTATATTCTAATGTAGGAAGATGGCACATAAAAGAGAACCAAGGAAGGAGAACTCATGGGGAGAGTGAGAGATACTTAAATGGGGATGGAAGTCCAAAAGGAGTTAAAGGAACAATGGATTGAACTAGGTTTCTATTAAGCATATGGCAGGCATATGGAGGTTTAAGGATGAACTAATTAATCAGAGGAAGAGACAACTGAGGTAGAAGCATTGTACACATAAAGAAAGCTACTGGGGCAGAAGTCCAAAAGAAATCCAGAGTTTGTATCATTAATAATAAAAAAGAAAATAAGAAATAAGAAAAAACCTAAAACTACACATCAAAATATATAAAAGAAAAGAATCAATTTATTAAGTAATAAAAGAAAGAAAAAGCTTTTTGGATAGAGAAGGAGGATATAGTCCCCATTGGTACCACCTTTATCTGGGGCCCTCAGGTTAACTCCAATGGATCCTGAGATAGACTACTAAGGAAAAGGAAGAATTTGGCACTCCAAGACTCAATATTACTGAGGAACCGAAGAGCAAAAAAGGGTACATCAAAAATGTCTAGAAGTATTAGCAGAAATGTACTGGACAAGCCACTAAAAAGTGATGAGATAATTATACTATCTTTATTGATTACTATAAAATCTTTGACTTTGACACTCATGAATTATTTATGCACTTCAGATTTACAAATGAAATACAAATATAGTAAAAACATGAGATTATTTGATGCCTGCCTAGACAATTCTTCTCTATTTAAAACTTTTTACCAACATAATAATTTCAATAATACCTGACATAAAATATGCCATCTTTTAGGTAGATAGTTTAAATCCCTTATGTTCTGCTTATAATAAGGAGCATAGCTAAAATTGTGTATGTTGAGAAAGCTACTGGTTTCCTAATCAAAGTTCAATGAGAAGAATACATTTAAAGCAATTAGCATCTGTGAGATATGAATCTTAATATATACTTTGGGATTTTTAAAATGGAACGTAAAAATGTATCCTAACAAAAACTTATAAAATACTGATGAATCACAGGATACATTACCCCAAAGCAGCTGGGGAATAATTGACACTTGTCAAAAAAAAAAAAAGAAAAGGAATAGGAACATTTATACTCTCAGAACACATGGCAAACAGGTTTAAAAAACTTAGAGAAATACATTTAGATAAGCACATATCATCCCATTTAATATAGTGACAAATAATAATAAATACATATGATTGGCTTTAGTTAATGTATCCAAAAATAATTTACCTCTGGATAAACTCTGTGAAACTGCTAAGAATCAAGATGGGCAGTATTCGATTAAAAAGGTCAACAAGTAAACCTCAAAATGGCTAAGACATGCAGATTTCATTGATGTGAATGAAAGGATTTATGGTGGCAATTCAAGACCAGATCATTAGAAATTACAAGCAGAAATTAAAGGAAGTTAGTCTTTTTTTATTTTTTAAATTTTCTTATAATAGCTTTTTATTTTCATACTTTTCAACATTCACCATTGCAAAACCTTGTGTTCCATACTTTTCTCCCTCTCTCCTAGACAGCAAATAATCCAATATAGGTTAAACATACAATTCTTCTCAACATATTTCTACATTTATCATGATTTATAAGAAAAATTAGATCAGGGGCAGCTAGGTGGCACAGTGGATAGAGCACCAGCCCTGAAATCAGGAGGACCTGAGTTCAAATTTGACCTCAAATACATAACATGTCCTAGCTGTGTGACCCTAGGCAAGTCCCTTAACCTCAATTGCCTCAGCAAAAAAAAAAAAAAAAAAAAAAAAAAAATTAGATCAAAAAGGGAAAAAATGAGTGAAAAAACAAACAAGCAAACAACAGCAACAACGGTGAAACTATTATATTGTGATCCACATTCAGGACTCTTTACTCCTCTCTTTCGATGCAGATGACTCTCTCCATCACAAGTGTATTGGAATTGCAGGGAAGTTAGTAGTAAGCAACCTGGACTTATTTATCAGTGTTTATTATACAATGCTAGTCTGTACTGTAGAAATTGTGCAACACATCACTGCAGGCTGCAAACATTTAGCATTTACCAAATGTCTGAGCAAAACATAACCTGGTGATTATATCAGAAACTCACTATCTTTCATAAGCAGACAGGTGAGAATTTTGTAAAAGCTGGGCTACATGGAGAGCTATATAAAAGAGAGAAAAAGAGCACAGATGTTCTCTGCATTTCTGGATTTGTAATTTGCCTTAGTCACATATATCATCTACATGTGTATCTTACTACTATTGTACTTTAAGTATGTGCCCATTCTCCCCAGGGACACTGTGTATTTATAGGAATGTGGCCAAGATTTATGAAGGGAATGTTTCATAGCTACTATTATTATGTAATTTTGGTAAAAATTATTGCTTTAAGCTAATTGTGACTGTTGACCATTGATGAGAATCACACTAATGGAGCCTATTGAGCTATAGTGATAAAAAGAAATATTATAATAGAAATGCCACATAAAGGGTACCCTTAGAAACCTGGGAGCAGCAGCCAGTCTCACCTGATACAATACACAAATCATATTGAGTAACATATTGAGGGAGTAGTACAAATAAGGTTTACTATAGTTGGACACTATATAGCCTTTAAGATCTCTTCTAATTCTAAATCTATGATCTTATGAAGCTAAACACTACTACAAAGGGAGCATTTTTCCTCGCCCATAAAAGCAGTGAGTTTGATTTGTAGAGAGTTCTGGTTCTTGGTAATTTTCAGAGCCCTTGTAATGATGATGGATATTACTTACTAAACCTTCCAATTGAGTATGGTGCTACTTTTGAATAGGCAAGCAGAATACTGATGGGACCCCAGTAAACTAGATGTAACTACAGGTGGGACTAAATGCACATGCATTACCAGGTGAGTCAATTAGATTATTGTTTATCTCCAAATAAGTTATATCAGAAATAGTTCCTGCCAAGCCTTGTAAGGATTGATTGACCAGACAGTGTATATTCTATGACAACTTTTGGTTTAAGACTGAGAGACCTCAAAGCTGGAGAACCTACAGAACAAGAGGCAACAGAGCCATAACTTTCACAAAGCAATCTGAGTTTTGTCCCAGGGCTATGACAATCAATAGAATGTTTCCTCTCTTTTCCTATTCTCCATGCTTTTTATTGCTTTGTGATCTATCTTCCTCCAGCCTAGGAGTTTGGTTGTGATAAAAACTTGACTCTCCTTCGATTTCCATAGCAACTGCTTTCTATGAGTTCTTCTGGTCTCAATCTCTTGCTTCTCTACTTGGTCTCTAGAGAGGTTGTTGCAGGATCCAAATGCCCACTGTCTAACCTAGCATAGCTACTCCACTCCTGGTATCTTTGCCTCAGCCTGGCACACAGCAAGTCAAGACATTTATTCAGAGATCGTAGCAATAACAGAAGCAATACCAGGTAGGGCAGCAGAAGGCAGCCTCACCTCTTCAAATACTGTTTCTCTTGGAACCTTGAGGTATGAAAGCCTCTCACAAGCTTCCCTACTCCTCCAGAATTGGCAAGCACTAAGTACTCCCAGAGTTTGGAGAACTAATTCTTGTCCATCCATAGACACAGCTCTCTACTATCATTCAATTATATTAATTTTTTTCCTATTTTGAACTTAATAAACATGACATTTTAATAAGCAAAGAACAGAAAAAGAGGATTACATGTGGAACTGTGACTATCTTTTATGGGTATTTTAAATGGATTTTTCACTTCAGCACAATAATAACAAAACTGTGCTGCTTATCTTAGTCACTTTCTTTGACTCTCTTGTGTCTATTTAAAAAACTATTTTGATGTGTTGGTGTCATATTTTTCCTTTTAAAAAATAATTACCACTACCCATCTACAACAATCCCTCACCCAAATAAAAACTCTCCTTAATAACAAATAAATGGAATTGAGCAAATGAAATTCATGCATTGGCTGTGTCTTAAAATATATCTTATTCTGGAACTCTAGTCCATCATCTTTCTGCCTAGAGGCATCAGTCTTCTAGAAATACAGTGAGTCATTATTATTGGTTGATCACTATTCTTAAACTTTCAAAATTGTTTTCTTTTAAATTACTGTAATTATTATGTTCTCCTAGCTCTGCTAATTTCATTCTGTTTTAATTCATATGAATCTTCCCAGATTTCCCTGAGAGTTCCCTTCCATCATTTTTTACATCATAACAATACTCCATTGCATCTTCATGCCATACTTTAACCATTCCCTAATTTATAAGTAGGAGCATTTAGGTGGCACAGTGGATAGGGTGTTGGACCTGGAGTCAGGAAGACTCATCTTTCTAAGTTCAACCTGACCACACTAGCTGTGTGACTCTGGGCAAGTCACTTAACACTGTTTTCTTTTTATCAGTTCATCCACAAAATGAATTGAAGAAGGAAATGACAAACTACTCTGGTACTGTTGGCTAAGAAAACCTCAAATAGGATCACAGTGATTGAAAAATTACTGAACAACAAAAATTTTATGAGTATCAGTTTTGTTTACAGTTATTTTCTATAATATTAATTGCTGCTACAATAAATATTTTTGTCCATTGGGTCCTTTCCCTATATCTTTGATCTCTTTGGAGATAAATGTCTAGTAGTCATATTGTTGGGTTAAAGAGTATGCACAGTTTAGTGATTTTTTTATTGTTGTTTTAGTTCCAAATTGTTTTCCAGAATGTCTGGAACAATTTGTCAGCTCCATCAAAAACACATTAAGCTGCCTATTTTCTCAGATCTCCGAAAATTGTCAAATTCTTTGGCCATCTTTATTAATCAAGTGGAAATCAAGCCAAATATTGGAGTTGTTTTATTTTTGTTTCCCATATTATAGGTGATTTGGAGATTTTTTATGTTATTAATAGCTGTTAATAGCTTATATATTTTTTCTTTTGAAAACTTCCTATTCATATTTTCCTATTGGGAAATTGTTCTTTGGGTTTTTTTTTTGTTTTTTTGTTTTTTTGGTTTTTTTTTTTGTATTTGCACCAATTCCTAAAATGTTGTGGGTTTCTGACCTTTACCAGAGCAATTTATTATAAAGGTTTTTCCCATTTGGTTGTTTCCTTTCTCATTCTGATTACAATAGCTTTTGAATTTCATGAAATTAAACTTTTAATGAAATTTTAACTCTTATGATTATCTCTTTCCCTTATTTTATTCAGAATTTTCTGGTATACATATTTGAAAGAGTCATCTCTTTCCCTTCTCTTCCAATTTTTTGTGTTATTACCTATCTTAAAGTTGCCAGGAGAAATCTCAACAATCTCAGATATTTAAATAATATCACTCTGATGACAAAAGTGAAGAATTTAGAAATCTTTTGATGAAGTTTAAAGAGGAGAATGTTAAAATAGCTTGAAAATTAACATAAAAAAACTAAGATCTTGGCAACTGGTTGCATAACTTTCTATTAAATACAAGAGAAGAAAGAAAAAGTGTCAGATTTTATGTTCTTGGACTCAACAATCACTGCAGACAACAATAGCAGCCATGAAAATAAAAGATGCTTTTTCTTTAGGAAAAAAATTATGGCTAATTTGGACAGTGTACTAAAAAGCAGAAATATGGCCTTATTGATAAAGGTCACATGATCAAAGATATAATTTTTCCAGTAGCAATCTACGCTTGCAAGAGTCAGACTGTAAGGAAACCTAAGGACTGCAGAATCTATGGTTTCAAACTGTATTTCTAAAGATTTGTGAGCGTCCATTGGATAGCAAGACCAAATCAGTCATTACTTAAAGAAATCCACAAAAAGTTTTCACTGTGAAGTCAAATATTGAAGCTGAAGTTTAAATATTTTAGCCTCATGATGAGAAGACAAGACTCATTGGAAAAAAACCTTGATGTTGGGAAAGATTGAAAGGAAAAAGAAAAGAAAATGATAGAGGATGAGACTGATAAATAGTGTTATGGATGCAATGAACAAGAAGTTGGACAGACTTCAGGAAACAGTGGAGGACAGAAGAGTCTGGTATGCTGTGGTCAGGAAAAATTAAAAACAACTGAATGAACATCCCCTATTTAGATCATATATCCATTTGGAGCAATATGTGGAATATTCTATGAGATGCTGGTCTACATTTAATTTCTGCCATGGGCATCTTTGAGTTTATTGAATGCTGTCTTACTACATTCAGTTGCTTCTGAATCTTTTGCTTTGTCTGTTTCATTGATCATTTTTTCTAGTTTTTAACCAATACCAAGGTTTTCATGATTGTTGCTTTGTATTGTAATTTAAGATCTGGTCCTCCTAGGCTCTCTTCCTTCTTCTTTTTTTCCTATTATTTCCCCATCTGATTCCTGACCTTTTGTTGTTTCAGGTGAATTTTATTATTGTTTTGTCTAGTCTAGTTCTATAACCAATCTTTAGGAAGTTTGATTGGCATGGCATTAAACCTGTGAGCTAATTTTAATAGTCTTGTTGTTTTTGTTATAGCAGCACAACCCAACCATGAACAATTAATATCACTTCAGTTATTAGTCTTCTTCTTCTGTTTTTTAAAATAAATTTTAACATATTTTGTATAACAAGAATTTCCCCCAATATTCTTCCTCCTATCCATCTCAGAAAATCTTCCATATAATAAATATTTTAAGAAAAAGAAAAAAGAACCTTCTTTTATTTCTATAGAGTAATTGTATTCATATAAATCCTGCATGTGTAATAAAAAATGAGCTCCCATTTATCTATGGTTTTATTTTATTGTTATTTTATCTATAGTTGTTGTAAATGGATTTTTTTCTTGCTCAATTGTTAGTCATATAAGGAAAGGCTGATGGTTTTTTGTAGATTTATCATTCTTTTCCAAGTTTGAATCTTCAGTCATTTTCAACTCCGTCCACTATCTCATTTACCACTTTCAATCAAACATTAGGTTCTTTCCAATTTTGTTTATTACATAGCTTTTATCAGACCTCTCCTCATTGCCACCACCCTAGTTCAGACCTTTATGAGTTTATGCCTGAACTGCTGTGATAGTCTTTATCAATATTGCCTTCACAAATTCTCTCCTTTCTCATATACTAAACAAAATATTTCATTTATTATGTCACTCTACTGCTCAAATATCTTTCAAGCATAGCACTGCACAGTCATTTATTTTCTGCTTTTACTTTCCACTACTCAGTTATATTGATTTACCTATCACTCCAACCAAGCTGGTTTACTCATTTTAAAAATTTTTTTCCTTTTTTTTTAATTTTGAAAAAATTTTCTTTACAACATTATCCCTTGTACTCACTTCTGTTCCGACTTTTCCCCTTCCTCCCTCCACCCCCTCCCCCAGATGGCAAGCAGTCCTATACATGTTAAATACGTCACAGTTTATCCTAGATACAATATATGTGTGCACTCATTTTTTTAAATAAAATATATCTTTCATTCTCGTACATCTATGTACTTCCTTATGGTAGTCTCTTTATTTGAAAAACCCAAACATCTTTTCTGTTTTTATCAAAATCATACATATACTTTTATCAAAATTACACATATGCTTCATATATATCCAGCTTAAATTCCACAATCTTATTTAAGAATTTCTTTATTATATGTATTCAAAATGACCTTTCCTCTCTGAACTCTTTTACTATTTACTTTCTAGCAATAATTTGCTTAGGAAAGCTGATTTTTAATCAATGTGTTTCTTTTTTTTTTTTCTAATACTTTATTTTCCCCCAATTACATGCAAAAACAATTTAAAATTTTTAAGTCCAAAATTCTCTCCTTCTCTCCATCCTGTTTAAGAAAACAAAGGATTTGGTATCTATTCTAATTATATAATCATGCAAAACAAATTTCCATATTAGTCATGTTGTAAAAGAAAACAGACCAAAAAAACCCCACAAGAAAAGTTAAAAAAAAAAAAAAAGTATACTTCAACCTGGAATCAAATTCCATTATTCTTTTCCTGGGAATGGATGGTATTCCTTATGAGTCATTCAAAGTTGTCTCGAGTCATTGTTTTGCTGAGAATAGTTAATTCATTCACAGTTGATCATCTTATAATACTCCTGTGACTGAATGTTTCCTAATTCTACTCATTTCACTTTGCATTAGTTCCTGTAAGTTTTTACAGGCTTTTCTGAGAGCATTCTTCTCATCATTTCTTATAGCATAATAGTATTCCATCATAATCATAATCCATAACTTGTTCAACCATTTCCCAGTTCGTGGGAATTTTCTCAATTTCTAATTCTGTGCCACCAGAAAAGACGTGTTATAAATATTTTTTGCAAATACAGGTTCTTTTCTTTTTCCCTTTTTTATCTCTTTTGGGATACAGACCTAGTAATGGTATAGGTCTACATGGTTATATAGCTCTTTGGGCATAATTCCAAATTATTCTACATAATAGCTGAATAAGTTTACAACTCTGCCAACAATGCATAAGTGTCTCAATTTTTCCACATCCTCTCCTTCCAACATCTGTCATTTTCTTTTTTTGTCTTATTATCCAGTATAGTAAATGTGAGGTAGTGCCTCTGAATTGTATTATTTGAATTTCTTTAATCAAGAATGATTTAGAACATTTTTTTCACATGGCTATGGATAGTTTTGATTATTTCATTTGAAAACTGTTGCAATCCTAGCTTCTTTGCCCTCTATCACTTATATCCATTATAAGTCCTCCTATCCTTTAATGTAAAACATGCTAAATCTTGTTTTATTCTGACTGTGATTCCATGATACTTGAATTATTTTTTTCTCACTGCTTGCAATATTTTCTCCTTGGCCTGGGAGCTCGGGAATTTGGCTATATTATTCCTGGGAATTTTCATTTTGGAATCTCTTTCAGGAGATGATTTGTAGATTCTATTTCTATTTTATCCTTTGGTTATAAAATACCAGGACAATTTTCCCTGATAATTTCTTGATCAATGTCTAGGCTCTTTTTTTGATTGTGGCTTTCAAGTTGTCCAAAAATGTAAAAATTCTCTCTCCAGGATCTATTTCTCAAGTTAGTGATTTTTCCAATGAGATATTTGACCATTTTCTTTTTTTTTTTTTTTTCATTTTCTTGGTTTTGTTTTATTGTTTCTTGATGTCTAATAGAGTCATTAGCTTTGATTTACTCAATTCTAATTTTTAAGGAATTATTTTTTTCAGTAAGCTTTTGTACTTCCTTTTATGTTTGGTCAATTCTATATTTCAAGGCATTCTTCTCCTCAATGGATTTTTGTACCTCTTTTACATTGGCCTACTCTATTTTTTTAAGATGTTATTTTCTTCAGTATTTTTTTATGCTTACTTTTACAAACTGTTGATTCTTTTTTCATTATTTTCTTGCATCACTCTCATTTCTCTTCCCAGTTTTTCTCTACTTTTTTTACTTGATTTTAAAAATCTTTTTTGAGCTCAGGTCTATGGCCTGAGACAAGTTGTATTTTTCTTTGAGGCTTTCGATGTAGGAGTTTTGACTTTTTTGTTTTCTTCTGGCTATGAGTTTTGATCTTCCTTGTCACTTTCTATAGTAATTTTCTGTAATCAGAATTTCTTCTATTGTTCATTCATTTTCCCAGCTTATTTCTTGAATTTTAACTCTTTGCTAAAGTGAGGCTCTGCTTCCAGGGTGGAGGATGCATTGTCCCAAACTTCAGGGATTTTGTGCAACTGTCTTCAGGGATATTTCTAGGGACCGCTAAGTTTTTGTTTCTTCCAAGATGATATGCTCTAAGGAGAGATCTTTACTACTCTCCTGCCTGATGCTCTGGTTTGTGAGCAACCATAAACACTTTATTCTGCTTTGGAATTATAATGAGGTTCTCTCCTCTTCTCTCCTCCCCTCCCCCCCACTGTAGCCACAAGCTCTGGTGTACTATTGCTCCTTGTCCTGGGATCAAGACCAAGAACTATGACCCATATCTGAGTATGGGCAAAGCAACAGGGTCTTGCCTCCATTGCCAGAAAAAAGTTCATTGTAATCTTCTAATCAGTTTTTCAACCCCCTTATAATGTGTCGGCTGAGAGCTCTGGAAGTAGATACTATTGCTACTGATTCATTCTCTCCCAAGGCCTGCTTCTGGTTTGCTATGGCCTGGTCTGTACTGGTGCCCCCTGCCCTGGACTGAGCTCCATTCTCACCCCAGTACAACAAACCTTTCCTGCTGACCTGCTAAGTTGTCTTGGGCTTTAAAGAATATTTCATCCCTGTTCTTTTATGGATTCTGCTGCTCTAGAATTTATTTTAAGGTATTATTTAAAGTTGTTAGAATACCCATGTTATGGGCCAGAACTTGAAACAAGGTGCTAAGTCAGTGGAATTGATAGAGGCAATGATTATTTAGCATGGTATTTAACAGTTCTCTAGTTCAGTACATGTACTTACTACTTACTAGAGTTCTACAAGAGTCACACCTTTAAGAGAGCATATATAAGCTAGGAGCCTCAACCAGGATTTAGTCAGAAACATTCAGAAGCCAGAGAAGGCAGTCGGGGAGAACTAGGGAAGACCAGAGAAGTGGTGGCAGTTCTCCTGCCTCCCCCATAGAAACCAAGACACATTCAGGAGGATCTCAAGAAGCTGGCAGAAGCAGAGAATACAAACGACTGGCCACAGGAGCTTAAACTCTCGGAACCAAGGAGAGAGATAGACCTCTAAGAAAACTAACTGGATCCCAGGAACTGAGACAAGACTTGGAAAGAGATAATAAAGGATTTGGACTTTAATCCCTGGCTGCACTTGTGATTACTGAACTGAAAGGAAGGCTGTCTTCAGAGACCCCTAAAAAAACCCAATAAGAGAAAATTACATTTTAGAGAAGAATATTACAGGCATGTCCCTGCCTTTTCTCCTCCATCTTGGCTTTGCCCCTTGTTCATCTTTTTAAAGTAATCCCCACATGTGTTTTCCTTGTTCTATACTCATCATTCATCATTGCTTGCATAGATTCTAAATCTTTTTCATATGGGTAATTTTCTAAGTGGTACAGTGAAGAAGACCTAAGTTCAAATATGGCCTCAGATGCTTACAGCTTTATAACCCTGAGAAAGTCCCAAGAAACCCTGTTTATCTCAGTTCCTCAGTTATCAAATAACAAATAACAAATAACATGGAGAAGAAAATGCAAACCATTCCAGTATATTTGCCAAGAAAATTCAACTGGTGTCACAGAGAATCAGATATGACTGAAACAACTGGACAAAATTTCTCCCTAATTTTTTTTCCTTTTTGGTGACTGTTGTTTATATCATTCTGTGTTCTAACAAAGTAAGTTAATTATATTTTTAAAATTATATTTTCCATGTATATATCCAAGTAGTGGAATTTCACCATTAGCTTGTCCTGAGGGTTGTTTGTTTTATTTGATGTTTTATTATATTTATGAAGTGTTGTATAATTTCCTTATCTAGGCTATGCTTGAAGACTTCCAATGAAGTTTAACCACCTTGAAGAGGTTAGAGTTTGAATTAAAACTCAGGTCTCTTCCATCCAAATTCATCATTCTTTCTGCTAATCTACATTGCATCCTATTTATACCATTAAATGTTTTTACCACTGTTCTTTGTATTATCTACAATTTTGATATTTCTGAGATTATGGTGTTCCAAGATTCAAAGACGTATGGCATCATAAGAAGAATGCTAGTGCTAAAAATATGAGCTTTTGCAGAATCCAATAACCTGAAAGTATTGAAAATACAATATAATTTTCCCAAATATGTTTCAGTCGCAGGCTGTTTTCTATCTCTATTTTGTAACATAGTACATTTATAGCATCTGTCTGTATTGTACTGATGGACTAACAAAGGACTGAGGGCCATTTTGTAATCAGTCTGTTTTATCTAACACTGGGAATACAACTCAAAACTATTCTTTATCTTGGTAAAATTAATCAGAAATTTTTTGCCATACTAGCATAACCTTTGACAATATAGAGTCATCTTCATATTATAACAAGACACCAGTGGGTACCTTTGCAGAGATTCAATTGCATAATGACTTTTAACTTATTAGGATTCATTATGAATGTCATTTTTTCAAGTAACTTTCTGGTCCATGTTTCAGATTACTCCAAAGGTTTTTTTGGAGGTATCTTTTGCAGATATATTGGAGGAGTACATCCTTTTTAGATGTCCCACTAAATATCTATCACTACAGCACATTAAGTGGAACTAGAGCTCATGAAGAAAAGAATATCATGATAGTTCAATAAAGTATGAGCATTGAAAAGTTTGAATTGTTAGCATAAGTTGTTAATTTCATTGTATTTCTTGTAAATTGATATTGTGAGGGAGATAGTAAAGATCCCATTTTCTCCTTGTTTATCCTTCATTTTGAAGAAGACCATTGCTAACATGAAGTGATGTTTTGATTTGTGTGTGAATTGAGGCAGAGCTGTGCAGTCTGCAGCCTGACTCTTTCATCTAGAGTCATGGAAGCCCATGGTCAGGATACCTGGTGAGTCCTAGAATGCTGTGGATGGAAACAGTGGAGAGACTAAGATTAGATGCTAACAGATCTCAGAGGCTTCTCACTGATATTAGGGCCTGTCTACATTTTTTTTAATGGAGAACCTTTCATTTAGCTGGTTCTTTGTCAAGTTGTTTTTAGTCCTCATACTAATGTTTGTTTTGATTTCCATCCCTCTAGCTCATTTACTAATTATTTCTACTTCAGGTTTTAGTATTTTTGCCAGCCATTTCAATACCAAACTAGAGTACCCCATCCTCACCTTATTCCCAGCTTTTTCTTGTCTCTGCCACTTACTATCTGTCTGATTTAGAGCAGGTCACTCCCTAGGTCTGTTTCCTCATTTATAAAATGGGGAATTTGACTAAATGGTCTTCAAGATTCCTTTCTGCTTTAATTCAATATTCCTACGATCTGCATTCTAACCTTGGTGTTCTGTGCAATATGAATAGGACTTTCATGAGAATATTTAAATGCTAATGATGTTTTCTCTTGATTATATATAAAAATGCTTACTCTGTTAGACAATATTTTGGTATGAAGTCTAAATTAATTTCCTCTATTCTGAAGGAAATTATCCTTAGCTCCTCTAATTCATAGGGATTCAGTAAAATTCTTGGATTTTCCTTTTGATTTCTTCTTCAAGAAGTTGCAAGACAAGGATAAAAACAAATCAGGGAAAGAGGGGAGAGGAGCTTAAAAATATTGAATATAATTCATATTTATATGAAGACTAACATAACCGGAAAGTTCTTGAACTTTGTATACTTTTTCCAGATTTGTTAGCAATTAGCCTTGTGACTTCATGCAGGTAACTTCACCCTTCTGGGCAAGAGTGTCTTGGTAAATGTTTTAATAACTGACTTCTTCCCTTCCAAAAAAAGTATACATATTACAGACTTTTAAATCTAAGTTATATTATTAATATTTTTCTCTATCACTTTTTTTTTTAATTTAATAGCCTTTTATTTACAGGTTATATGCATGGGTAACTTTACAGCATTAACAATTGCCAAACCTCTTGTTCCAATTTTTCACCTCTTACCTCCCCCCTCCCCCAGATGGCAGGATGACCAGTAGATGTTATATATATTAAAATATAAATTAGATACACAATAAGTATACATGACCAAACCTTTATTTTGCTGTACAAAAAGAATCAGACTCTGAAATATTGTACAATTAGCTTGTGAAGGAAATCAAAAATGCAGGTGGGCATAAATATAGGGATTGGGAGTTCAATGTAATGGTTTTTAGTCATCTCCCAGAGTTCTTTCGCTGGGTGTAGCTGGTTCTGTTCATTACTGCTCCATTGGAAATGATTTGGTTGATCTCCTTGCTGAGGATGGCCAGGTCCATCAGAACTGGTCATCATATAGTATTGTTGTTGAAGTATATAATGATCTCCTGGTCCTGCTCCTTTCACTCAGCATCAGTTCATGTAAGTCTCTCCAGGCCTTTCTGAAATCATCCTGTTGGTCATTTCTTACAGAACAATAATATTCCATAATATTCATATACCACAATTTATTCAGCCATTCTCCAACTGATGGGCATCCATTCAGTTTCCAGTTTCTAGCCACTACAAAAAGGGCTGCCACAAACATTTGTGCACATACAGGTCCCTTTCCCTTCTTTATAATCTCGTTGGGATATAAGCCCAGTAGTAACACTGCTGGATCAAAGGGTATGCACAGTTTGATAACTTTTTGAGCATAGTTCCAAACTACTCTCCAGAATGGTTGGATTCGTTCACAACTCCACCAAAAATGTATCAGTGTCCCAGTTTTCCTGCATCCCCTCCAACAATCATCATTATTTTTTCCTGTCATCTTAGCCAATCTGACAGGTGTGTAGTGGTATCTTAGAGTTGTCTTAATTTGCATTTCTCTGTCTATCACTTTCTTAAGAGTGGACAATGAATAAAACAATAAAGCTAATTAATAGTGTTTGCTGATTTGTGAGGTTTAAATGCTCACATTGAAAATTAAACAATAGCCCTCTGGAGCCAGGCTGAGCTGCCTCCAGCATACTACTACTTCTTGGACTTAGTTTCCTCAAATATAAGATGAAGGGTTTTAATGTAGCAATCAACAAGATTTTTAAAGAGCTTATGTATCAGGAATTATGCAAAGTGCTGGAGATACAAAAAGGTGGGGGAGTGGGGCACAAAACCAGTCTCTTTTCTTAAGAGGCTTTCATTCTAAAGAGAAACCAAAATATAAAAATCCGAATATAGTAAATAAATATAAAATATTTTTAAAATCAGTGTAGATAGGAAACAATTTTAGAGGGAATTGCGCTATACCTAGGGGTCCAGAAGACTTTTGGAGTCAGAACTTGAGCAAAGTCTTAAAGGAAGTCAGGAATTCTAAAAGTTAGGGAGGGAGAATGTTCTTCAAAGGGGGAAGAGCCAATGCACAGGCAGAGTTGTGTTTGAGGAATAAATGGACCAGTATGGTTAGATCACAGAGTAGGTGAAGGGAATTGAAATTATAGGAAAGGGTCAAGTTGGAAGACCTTTAAAAGCCAACCAATGGACTTTTTAGAGAACTGAAATGAGAATGAGGGGTGAAGGAACTCTCAGAGAATGACTTCAATTTTTTTCCAATGAAGTATGAGGCAAAGTCCTCAAGAAAGTGAATGAGGGGGTGTTGTGTGGGAGTCTTGAAGAGAGAATAAAAGGTTTGCATCTTTTGCAAGATTGGGAATCAATTAGCTAGATGTAGGACTGTGGTAAAGGCAGCCTGGAACTGGCAAGGGGTGTAAATAGTATTCATCTCTACCACAACGATCATTGAGTGAAAATAATTAAAAGTGAAACCGGTACTGGAGAGGGTGACAAGGGAAACAGTGACATCAAAAGAAGCCAAGTATCAGTGAGTGTCAAAAAATGGGATGAGTGAGAAAAGAAGAGATTTAAAGTAAAAGAAAACTTGCCAATTATGAAGCAATGTTGCAGAAGGCATAGTTCAGGGGGCAGGCAGATCTGGAGTGGGACTTGGGAAGGTAGTTTTGAAAGGAATAGGAGTGAGAGAACATGTACCCAAGTTTGGGATAGGGTTTGTTCTTTTAGGACTTGTTTCAGTTTCACAGGGATAGAAAAAGTAGGAAGTCCTGGGGACAAACTAACCTGAACAATGAGTCTAGTTGGAGTAATAGGGAGGTAAGCTGATGAAAGCAGGAGATAGAAGGTTCATGATTGATGATTTGTATCAGCTCAATTGTCTGACCTTTGTAACAAGGCCCTAGCTGAATTTTCTTGTTGGTACTACATAATCACTAAGGTCCCTTCTCAGTGCTAAAACTTTTCACTTTATGGGTTTTTATCTTTTTTACTGCCCTCTTTTGTTTATTCTTTTAAATCCATATAAAACATGGAGAAATTTTTAAAAGGATATGTATTTATTTGAGGGCAATGGAGAAGGCCAAGAAGTGGAACCTTTCGTATTCATAGACCAGTGAAAGGAACTTTAGAGGCTATTAGTTCAACCTCCTCATTTTACAGAGGAGGAAACTACATAGAGGCTGAGTGACTTATACAATGTAAGTGTCACATATGGGATGGGGAGGGGGCAGCTAGGTGGAGTCATAGTGCACAGAAAGCCTGGCCCAAAGACATGGAGACTTACCTTCCTGAGTTCAAATCCAGCCTCAGACATTTACTATCTGGGTGACCCTGGGCAAGTCACTTCACCCTGTTTGTCTCAGTTTTTCATCTGTTGTTGTTCATTTTCATTCCTGAAGAGGACCAATGACCTCAGGAGACTGATGTCTTGGTTTGCAAATGAATTGGATTTAAATAAGGCTGGATTGTCTCTTCTAGGATCATTGGAGACCCGTGGCAAGGAACAGATCAAGACAACTGATGATCCTTCTCTTTCTCCCTCATCGATAAAATGAGCTGGAAAAGGTAAGAACCAACCACTCCAATCGCTTTGCCAAGAAAACCTCAAATGGGGTCACATGACCCAGCAATAAGGACAATGAGAAATCAGGTAGAATCTAGAGTGGTGGCAAAGAACTCAAGGACTCAATGGGCTAAATCAGGAGGTCGGCCTGAAAGAATGAAGTCAGATGATTAGACAGAGGCAGCTCGGGACTGACGAATATCTCCAAAAGCTTAACCCTGGCACGATTCCATCCTGCCTCCTACCAATTCCCAAAATATAAATTTAGAGGTAGAAGGCAACACCCTGGAGCTGGAAAAAATAGTGGATTTGGATCATGGCTCTGATATATACTAGCTGTGTGACCATAGGCAAATCATTTTACCTCTCTCAGCCTCAATTTCCTCATCTATAAAATGCAGATAATATTAATGCTACTTATACTACAGATTCATTATGAAGGAGTACTTTGCTTTATGAATCTTTAGATGCCATATAAATGTGTGATATGTGTACTGGCTAAATTATTACTGTTATTATATCCTGCTTAATCTAAGTCTTACAGTTGATCATTGCTATTTTAGGGAGAGGAGCTTTCTGAGGTTTTCCCTAAGTTCCAGTTTTGGCTTCATTTCAAAAACTTCAGGGAAACTTCGTTGTTATTGTTGTTGTTTTTAAATAGAATAGTCAAATAATTTATTTATTTATTTTAAATAAGTTTTCCTATTTTTTTTCCATTTTTTAAAAAGTGAAGCTTTTTATTTTCAAAACATATGCAAGGATATATATATATATATTTTTTTTTTTACCATTGATCCTTGCAAAACCTTATGTTCCAATTTCCCCTCCCTTCTCCCCAGTCCCTCCCCTAGATGGTAAGTAATCCAATATATGTTAAACATGGTAAATACATATGTATATCCAATATAGGCATATATATTTATACAATTATCTTGCTGCACAAGAAAAATCAGATCAAAAAGGAAAAAAATAAGAAAGAAAATAAAATTCAAGCAAACAATAACAAAAGAAGTGAAAATGCTATGTTGTGATCCATACTCAGTTCCCACAGTCCACTCTCTGGGTGTAAACGGCTCTCATCATCACAGAATCATTGGAAGTGGTTTCAGGGAAACTTTGAATCAAAAAGCTTTAATAGTATATAGCTTTGATTCTAGTCTTTACCTGCTTTCAGTTTATCAGATAAATGATAATAATTTACTTACCAGTGTTTCTTCTTAGAGCCTCTTTTGTTTTCATTCTTTCTAACCTTTATTTTCTTTCCTATGAACATCTCCATCATACATTTATTAGTGTGTTAAGAGTGCAAGGGAGTACTTTCCATGAGTTTTTCTGTTCCTTGTGACTCTATTTAGGTCATATGAAACCAAGAGTCCCTTATTTATTAACTTAGAAGTTTACAACTATAGGTTTGGAGGAGTCAGTGTGGACTTCATTCTTCTATTCAATTCAAAGTTACCTAGGTTAAATTCCTGGACATATAAAATTTATGAGTCCTGGGCTGCCTCCTTCTAGCCTAATTTCTTTCTTTCCTGTTAGCTTCATGCCTTGGCCTACTGGTTCCCTTGGTTCATTGCTATCATCCTTTATTCCACCTGGATTCCTCTAAATCCAGATTCCAAATTTGATACTTACCATCTGTGTGCAAGTTATTTAATTTTTCTGGGCCTCAGTTTTCTCATCTGTAAAATGAGAGTATTGGACTACATTCTTCTGCATGTGCCCATATTACATGTCTCAAACTGATGGTATTTTTGCAATCATAGATTTTTAAAATAGCTAGCTACTATCTTAGGGTGAAATTTAAGCAATTAAATTCAATAAACAAGACTATCTATTTAGCATAGGCATAAGCCTAGAGATGAATTGCTAAATGGATTCATTTACTGAGGCTATAACAGGCTTCTAACAGATTATTTAATCTGGCCTCAATAAGAAATTTGTTTTGACTCTTAAAAGAACCAAATATCTTTTTTCCCATCTGATCATTTCAAAATACATCTATACAGATCATAACTCATTTAAAAAGATCATCTATAGAGAGAAATAATTTCTTCCCTCTAATAAGATTCACACTCCCTCAGGACTAGGACCAGGTAATATGCTTTTGTCCTAGTCCTATCAACATTTGTCACAATTCTGGACACAATCCAGTGGTGCTGGATATGGCACTGAACTGAAACAAACTGTTAAAAGTTGGAAGTCATTATAGATCTGCAAATACTGACCAAGAAAGCTCATCCAAATTGTACAGAATCATGGATAAGTTTATACAAAACAAAATGTAAATAGTTGTTAAAGCTCTTGTTTATTTTGCTTTTTAAAAAAACTAGTCTCTAGGCTAAAAATGAAAACGGTATTCAAATTGTCATGAAGTGAAATTGGATGTGTTGACTCTTTTTTAAAAAAAGAGTATCCTAATCTCAATTTTCCTAAAAAAAAAAAGAATGTTTCCAAAATAGTGGTAAATAGTTATTTAGGGAAATAATGGTTGTTTTCCTAAATTATATAGTTACTTACAAGTACTGAACTCTATTAGTAAGTGGATGAAGTACAATTTAAAAATAAAGAACCAATATTAAAAAAAAATTAAATTTAAATGGTTCAACCTAAATGAGTTTAGCCAATTGAATTCTAAACCCCAGGAGTATTCCTACCTTTGTGATTAATTGGCAGTTCTCAGAAGTATTTGATTGGTAGGTATGTCAGGCAGTAACTTAGTTTTTTTGTAGATCTTCAGCTGGCATTCTTACTTTTGAAATTACACACTATAGGCCATAAAAATGAAATAGCCATGGTGCATTGAAGGAAGAACATTTTTTATTTTCTGGAATACCATTTTGATTTTTGTTTTGGAAGGATACACTTTTGGTTAAAATGTTTTTTGGTTTTTAAAATTTATTTTATTTGAAAAAACAGAGTAAGGAAAAAAGAAAAAAACAGAAAAGGAATATAAAACAGGGCTGCATCCCAGCAACACACTAGATTTGGTGTTCCTAATCAGCTGAGGTTCACCTAATCCCAATTTGACAAACAATCTGGCAGGTGAAAGTTTCTGTAGTTCCCGCTGAAGCTCCAGCCACACCTAGCTAGTTCACTTGGTATTTTTAAGGAGCTAGGCCAGAGGTTAATTCCTATACCAGGCTCTTTCTTTGGATCTTCTCAGGTTGTAACTGAAGGACCCCTTTCTGTCCCAAATCTTCTTGATTTTTCATCATTCTATGGCAGATTTGGGGGAAATCTGGAGAGCTTAAAATTAGCCAGTTTACTCCTCCATTTTTCCAGAATCCTCCCCTCTAAAATCAAAGGCAGCATGATACAAGGGAACCATAGTTTGCCTCAAAACAAAGAACTGGGTTTAAGTCTCACCTCTGATACATACTGGCTCTCTGAGTCTGGGAAAATCACTGAATTGTATCAATTGCAGAGATGGTGCTGACCTGTAATGGTAGTTGTGAAATCCACAGGTTCAGTTGCTATATTATTGACAAACATCATTAAATGTGGACAAAGAATAAAAGAGAATGTGAAATTATGTTGTTTTGTCATGTAGTTTTGTCCAACATATTTTCATAATTTCCCCACGGTTCTTTTCTCTAAGTTAAAGATATTAGTTAAGGTCTTAGAAAATTATAATATACCATTTGAGAGTATGTATACATTCTCCTTTAAAAAAAAATTGTAGATTTTAGTGACCTTTAAGAACCTGAAACACAAACACAAAAGGTAAAAAGTTAGAAAAGACTTTAGAGATCACCTATTTAAACTATTTCATTTGATATAGCAATTAATCAATCAACACAAAATTATTAAGCACCTACTATGTTCCAGGTACTGCGTACTTGTGTTTTGTACTTGACAAATATTAGCTTATTTGATCCTCACAACAACCTTGAGATATATTTACTCTAGACCCAGTGCAAAATCCCTCGTATGACTTTGCACACTTGTCCAAGGTGAAGTGACCTAAGGTCAAATGGGCAGAACTAGTACTCAAATCCAGGTTCTCTGATTCTAAATTCAGCATTATGCTGTTTTCCTTCATCTATAAAAATATCTCCCGAGGTAGAGTCAAGATGACAAATAAAGGCAGGGACTCACCCAACCTCTTTCCCAAACCATTCTAAATTCCTTTAAACAATGACTCTAAACCAATTTTAGAGTTTCAGAACACCCAAAAGGATGAAGTAGAACATTTTCTAGCTGAAGGCAAAGTAGAAGCTCAGGAGAAAAGATCTGTGACAAACAGCTGCACAAAACCCCTGAAGCTTGGGACAGGACACCCTCCACCCTGGAAAGAGAGCCTTCCTTATCAAAGAATTAAAAGCAAGTAATGGGCTAGAAAAATGAGCAGACAATAAAAAAAGTTTCTGACCACTGAAAGTTATTATGGTGACAAGAAAAATCAAAGGCCATGGAAGAACACAAAACGGATTTTGGAGAGAGAGAGAGAGACACAGAGAGAGACAGAGATTAGGAAAAGAATAGAGTGGTACAAAATGAAATACAAAAAAAAGCTAATGAGAATGCCTTAAAAAGTAAAATAGTAAAAAAATAGAAAAAATGTGAAATATCTCATTGGAAAATAACTGACCTGGAAAATAAGATCCAGGAAAGATAATTTAAAAACTATTGTTCTACTTGAAAATCATGATCAAAAAAGTACCTCATCATCTTTCAAGAAATTTTCAAGGAAAACTGTCCTGATAGTCTAGAACCAGAGGTTAAAATAGAAATTGAAAAAAGTCTACTGATCATCTCCTGAAAGAGAGCCCAAAATGAAAACTCCCAGCAATATTACAGCCATATTCTGAAACTCCCAGGTTAAGGAGAAAATATTCAAGCATCAGAAAAAAAGATTTAAATATAGTGGAGCCACAGTCAGTATAACACAAGATTTAACAGCTTCTACATTAAAGGACCAGAGGACTTGGAATATGATATCCCAAGAGCAAAGGAGCTAGGATTACAACCAAAATTATTTACCTAGCAAAACTGAGTATAATCCCTCTGAGGAAAAGGTGGACATTCAATGAAATAGGGGATTTTCAAACATTCATGGTGAAAAGACCAGAGTCTAATAGAAAATTTGATTTTCAAATACAGGACTCAGGAGAAGCATAAGGAGGCTATCAAGAAAGTGATTTATTATCAAGGACTTAATTAGGTTTATCTGTTTATGTTTCTATATGGGAGAAAAATTATAATTTATTAAACTTTTTCATTATTATGGCAGTTTGAAGGAATAGAGAGAGAGAGCATAAGTGTAAGTTGAATATGGAGGGATATTATTTTTTAAAAAATGATGAAATTAAGTGGGGAGAGAGGAATGTACTTGGAGAAAGGGAAAGGGAGAAGTGGAATGGTTTTAATTATCTGCCTTAAAAAAGAAAGAAGAAAGCTTTTCAGTGGAGGGGAAGGAGGAGAGGGTAAATGAATGAACCTTATTCTCATCAGAACTGGCTCAAAGAGGAAATAACACATACACTCAATATGGATATAGAAATCCATCTTATTCTGCAGGAAAATAGGAGGGGAATGGGATATGGGAAGGGAGGGAGGGTGATAAAAGAGAGGGCAAATTGGGGGAGGGAGTAGTCAGTGGCAAAACATTTTTGAGGTTGGGCAGCGTGAAAAGAGAGAAAAAAATAAATAGGGGGAAATACTGTTAGCAATAGTAATTGTAAAAAGAATTTTGAAGCAAGTTTATCAGATAAGGCCTTATCAAACACAGAGAGAAATAAGAGCCGTGCCCCAATTGACAAATGATCAAAAGATATGATCTATGCTCAAAGGGCTATAAATTCATATATATCCCTTGACCTAACAATTCCATTATTAGGCATGAATATCAAAAGAAATTTTAAAGGGGGTAGAAAAGGACCTATATGTAGAAAAATATTTGTTATCAGTCTCTTCTGAGGGCAAAGAATTGGAAATTGAAGAAATGCTCATCAAATGGGGAATGGCTGAATAAATTGTGGTATATAACTGTCATGGAATATTATTGCTATATGGGAAGTAATGAGCAGAATGCTTTTGGAAAAAAGACCTGGAAAGTCCTCCATGACCTCAAGCAAAGTAAAATGTACTGTATACAAAGTAATAACAATGTTCTGGGATGACCAGTTGGAAATGATTTTGCTATTCTCAGCAGTACAATGATCCATGATTACTCTGAAGGACTTATGGTAAAAAATCCTATATATAACCAACTAGACTGATTGTGTATCTGAATAGATCGAATCATACTTTTTCTTTTCCTTTTTTTTACTTTATTTTTCTTGAGGGTTTTTTTTTATTAGGATGGGAGACCTATATTTTCTTTCATGACTTTTATGGAAATGTGTAACTTCACATGGGATTTCTTAATGGGAGACAGGAATGGGGATTAGGGAGAGAATCTGGAACTCAACAGTTTAAAAAATAGTTTTAAATGTAACTAGGGAAAATAAAATAAAATTTTAAAATAAATTTAAAAATTATCTCCTAACACTCATTTTACAAATTAGTAAACTGAAAATTAAGGATGTTGACTTGTACAAATGTAGACAGAAAGTTGAGTTAACCCAGAGTTAATTGACTTGCCCAAGATCAATCATAGATAGTAACAGAACTTAAATCTAAATCTTCTGAGTTTACACAGGTTTTTTTTCATAATGTTAGCTTTAGGGAAATTGCATACAAGGTTTTCATTTGTTTTTTGTTTGCTTGTCTCACCACATTCTGAGAAACTTAGTGGAACTCAGGAAGAAAAAAATGAATATTTGAATTTTGCCAAGAAGCTATTGGTTGCTGAGAACACAAATCTTACTTCCAGCTTAAAGTTGTAAAGACTCTTCTTTGCTAAGGTTATAGTTTAACATGTATAATACAACAAAGTTCTATTACACAGAACATATAATACATTTGAATGCTGTTTAAAAAAATTAACATGAAATATTTATTGAAAACTTACTTCATTTAATAACATAAAAATATTTATAATGAAATACATAAATTTTTCTATTAATGTATATTTAAAACACACACACACACACACAACTACGTATAAGGAAAACCAAAACCTTTCTGAATGAGTCTATGGGTAGTAACATATGGGTAAATACACAGAATGATTTCCTACATGATTGCTCCATACTAGGCACACAAATATGACAAGCATATTGAAACTGAATTTTGCTTAAAGAGAATCTAATATATGTGAAAATGCAGATTTTTAAAAAAGGTAATCCTAAGAAAAGATTTATCATAAAAATCCTTTAATTTGCAAACACTTTGAAGTAGGTCAAAATGTCTGGTATAAAAATTTGATTTTCATGCAACTTTTCAAGAGCACATTTATTGTATTAAGTGAGATACATCTGCATCCTATTGCAAAATGGTAGGGTTTTACACACATTCACACACAAATAAAAGGTATATACACATACACACACACACACACATATAGGCCTTTATCCAGTATCTTAGTACCTATATAGTTTATTGGCTGTAACAAACATGACAATATTATATGAATAATTGTAGGTAGGTACATACTTTCATATTCAAAAGTCTTCAATGGCTCCCTACTGTTAATCTTTTTTGGCTCAATTTGGGAAGCTATCTCTACTGTCCTACTTCAGACCAAACTGGCTTTGTGACCCTACACAAGTCAAATTCTTAGTGCTCAGTGAAACTGAGACCATACATTTTAGAGAAATGTCTGCATTGATAGAGGAAGTTTCTCTCTCCTGCTATTTTCTATACCAATCATTATCACAGAACTAGTCCTCAACCTCAAGTGCTTATGAGGTAGCAAAAGGGAGTCACAAGTCTTGAGTTGGAATTTTGGCTCTACTACTTATTTTTTATCACCTATGTAACTCTGGGAAAGCCACTTTATGGCAATGGATCTGTTCAATTGTTAAATGAATGAGATCAAGGATCCTATATAGAGTCACTAGCTTGAGAAAAGGGATAAGTTGTTCAGTTGTTTCAGTCATGTCCGACCCTTTGTGACCATTTAGTATTTCTTGGCAAAGGTACTAGGGTGGTTTGCCATTTCCTTCTCCAGCTCATTTTACAGATAAGGATACTGAGGTAAATGGGGTTAATTGACCTGCCTAGCATCTCATAGCTATTATGGGCCTGAGACTGTATTTCAACTCTGGAAGAAGAATCTTCCTAACTACACTATTCCTATTATTTTATCTTAAACTGATTCCTTTTCACAAGGTAAGGGTAAATTGATAAAAGTCATCTTCTAAGGAAATAATGGAATTAAGGATAACTAGAGAATTGCAAGTCTCTAGCTCTGGAATACTTAGTGGTTGCATAATATATTTGCCATGGAAAGGCCCTGAACTGAACAAAATTGTGCCCAAATTGAATAGGAGGAAGAGAGCAGACAGAATTGTATATGGGAAATTGAACAAGCACTTCCAATAATTCCAAGTTGTTCCCTGATACCATTTTAAAAACAAATCCTCTATCTTTTTAATGCCAATTTCCTCCAGCAATGCTATCTGGCTGGGATTTTTTTCTGAAGAATAAAGGTTGTGGGCAATCCAGAGAATAAATAATAGATGCGTGTTAACCTAATTCTATGCAATACATGTTTATATATACACATATATGCACACACTTGTATACATGTGTGCATGTTTGTATGTATTATAGCCCCTCAAAGTAGGATTGGATAAAGTGGGCAAGAGTGAGATATCATATAGTTCAAGTGCCTATTCATTGTTTCTGTATATGGGACCAATTATTGAATAATTGGTTTGGAAATCTTAAAACTATTTAACATCTCAAATTCATTAACTATACAGTTAAAGTTGATCCTATCCTTCTCAATACTCATTTGATGTGTTTGGTTGTTTAATACAGAACATGGTTTTCTTTGTGTAAATTCTATCTGAAATTCTGAGAACAGATTATGTCCTAGTAACAATTAGTAGAACTTTGATTGCAAATACTTTTTTTTTTTTTTTTTAGAGAATACATTGGGAGAAGAGAAATTTCAGTTGATTCAAATCAGGATCTTAAGCTTTGTTCCATATTCAAATGCAGAAAATATTCAAGCACTTATGGACAGAATCCTTATTGAATTTCCAACAAAAATGTGATAATTTACAAAGATAGAACACGAAGTAGAAAGAACACAGAATTTGAATTGTAGGACCCCAGTTCAAATCCCAGGTTATTGGTCTACTGTATGACGGAACTTATTTTCTCACATGTAAAAAGGGTGAAGAAGAGTTTTACTGATGTTCTTTCCTCTAAAGTTCCTTTTGAGCTAGAAATCTGATTTGTTTCTTAACACATGTTCTTTAGTAGTTTCAAATCTTGGGGCCTCTTGGAGATAATTTAGAACAGCATCCAGCTCATGGTGTAGAGAAGGCCCACTGTTCCTTGGAACCTTTATCTACACTCATCTATTAACCACTTTACTTCTCCCTAACCATCTCATACCTTCCATTTACTTAGTCTTATCCATTAAACCACATGTGCTCTAAGTACATATTTCTATATGCACTTAAGAATTATCCTCTTGTATTTCTATTATTGCTTTTTATATCAGCATGATAAAACTTGAGCCTTAAAATTAGGGATTTAAGCTGTGGTTATTTTCTTTGGCTCAATTACCTATAATATAGAAAATGGTCTGTACACTGGGATATCAGGTGCCCCCTAGGGGAACCCAATTGTTCAATTTACAAATACTCGGAAATACATAAAACTACACAGATACATTTCCGTTTTAATTCATTAATACAGTAGGTGTGCCCGAGTCAGCTCAAAATACCCAAATGGATAGTAGGACTAGGCAAAAAGGTACTTTGGAGTATAAAGAGAAAGTGGCCCCTATCAGTCCAAGGAGTTTGTTCCCCTGTTACAATTATGCACTTTTGGAACATACCATAGGTAAGAAACAAATGATTAAAAATAACTTGCCCTTACATATTACCCTTTGATCTAAAGTTTCCAAGCCAACTACAGCTATAATTATCCCTGTTTCAACAGGGCCTAAGGATATCCGGTATGACTCCGTTCCCCTTCACGTGTTCTTGGAGCCACTCACTGAATTGCAGCTATTTGGGATCACTCAATTCACCGCCGGGCTGCATCCTGGGAACACGCAGAGCCGGGGTGATCTCATTCCTCTCGACTGCTTTCCGAGGCACAGAATACAGGGCCATGCGCACGGGGCTCACTTAGTAAGAATCAAAAACTAATGGGGCTGAGGAGAGAGGAAGCGTCCGGGGCTCCTCCTTTTCTCCGCGGGGCAGCTCCTCACACCTTGCAGTTCAAGGACCGTCCGAACATGGAACTGAGATTGTCAGGGCCGCGGCCCTGGGCCACAAGGTGACGCGGGGATCGGGGCACACCGCCTCCGGCGGTGCTGCATGAGAGGGCGGGGTCTCCCGTTCCCTGGAAGGAAGAACCTCGGGCTTTTGGAGTTACAAACACGGAACCCGAATTTCTCACTACCCCTCCCCCCCGACGCACATGCACGCACACGCCTGCGCGAGCAATGCTCAAGGACTTAGCCACAGAAGCAACTGGGCCCCCGGGCTGTAGAGACTTATGTGCCCCAAGTCCCAACCATTACGTAAAGAATGCGTGAGTCTGCTCCACCCCTCAATAGCTGCGGCTTTCAAACACTTGGGACAAAATTCACCCAACCCCGTCCGCCCACCCAGGGGAGGTTCCGCCACGACCACAATCCTGCTCATTTCTCCCAGCAGAAGCCCAGGCTGGCCAATCACGCTCAACCGAAGTCTTGCGATAGGTCCAAAGCAGATTCGGATTGGTCGAGTTCAAGGAGTTCATTCTCCCTCCCCTTCCCCTTTCCCCTCTCCGGAGCGCAGCAGTCGTTGCCCAATAAGAAAGAGTATTATAGGTCTTCCCCCTCCCTTCCTCCTACCCCGCCTCAGTGAGGGATGGGACGATTCGGGCTGGCTGGGATGTCCTCGGAAGCCCCCTTGTCTCAGCCAATCATTAAGCGATGTGGCTTGACCTCCCCAGCGGAGTTTTTCGACCAATGACAAAGCGGCCCAGGCGCAGGGTCGCACACCTTCCTGGGACTTTTAACCATTTTGGGCCTCTCCGCACTTTTCTGCGAGAGCAGACGATTAGGAAGTCTTTGATTAAGACATTGCTGCGGCTGACGAATTTCAGACATTGCCTGTGACCTAATCAGGAAACGTGGCTTTCCAACGCTTTTCTTCTCCTTCAACTCCTCTTCCTCGATCGCCAGTCTTCAGCTCCTTCCGTCGCCTCGGGGCATAGGGGGTTGGGAGGGGAGGGTTGTCTAGCGGCCGCTTCCAATTGGCTCCTGCCATCCCTCGGCTATTTCCGGAGGGAGCAGCGGACAGACGACGCTCTCTGATTGGCTCGGGTCAGCGTTCCGGCCGAAGCGGGCGGGCAGTGTGCGATTCGGCCGGCGATTCCCAGACGCCTGTTACGCGGGCGGTGGGGTGCTCTGGGTAGTATTGGGTTGGGCTGGGCTAGGGAGGAGGAAGGAGGAGGAGGCGGAGGTGAGCGGGGGGTGGGGGTGGAGGAGGAGCAGGCGAAGGGAGGGGGAGCTAGGCGGCTGCGCAGTAATCGCTTCTCATACAGAGCAGCCCCCGACCCTGGTGAATGCGGGCAGGAGCCGCTGCTGCCCGGACCGAGTGACAAAGGAAGGAAGGAAGGAAGGAAGGAAGCCAGGAGCCGGCCCCCCCCCATAGCCGCTGTCAGGGCGCCGGGCTGGGGGCAAAGCGCGGACATTTCCCGAGCGGGCACTAAGTGGAGCTAGGGGGCAGGAGGGCAGCGTCGGTGCCTTGGACGGGGGAGGGGGCCCTCAAGGGACGGAAGCGGTTGCCGGGTTCCCATGTCCCCGGCGTATGGGGAGCAGCATAGGAGCCGCTGCTTGGGGTCTAAAGGGAACTGCTGCCGCCGCCGCCGCCATGGCCGCTGGATCCAGCCACCGCCTGCAGCTGCCCCTGGCGCAATGAGGAGAGGAGCTGCCGCCGCCGCCGCCGCCCCCCGCCGTCTCTGACCGACTCCCTAGATCCGCCACCTTCGAGCTCTCCGGGCCGGGCCGCGCTGAGCCGCGCCGACCGAGCGCTCCCTCCGCCCGTCGGCCGGATTCCGCCGCCGCCGCCGCCGGATCCGCCGCATTTCCAGTGGCATCACCGAGCCACCCTCCCTGCCTCCCTCCTTCCTTTCCCCTTCCCATCCCCCTTTCTCTTCAAGCAAGAGACTCGTGATCCCTCCGCCGCTTTCCTTCTTCATTGACTCAAAAAAAAAAAAAAAAAAAGATCCCCGAGGAGGAAAAAAAATAATATTCAAAGTACTGAAATTCCAATCAAGTAAATTCTTCCCTCCTCTTTCTTCCCTCCTCCGTTTTACCTGATATTTTTCAGGTTTTTCTCCCTTCCCCCTCCGAAGGTGAAGGGGGAGAGGAATTGTAATTTTTTTTTTCCCAGCCCCAAATCATCTATATATAAAAATCCATATATTATCCGTCTTGAAGGAGGATATAAATCGATCGTTTGGTTTTATATAGCTCCATAGAAGAAGTAAAAAGCCAAGAAGAAAAAAAATTTTTTGATCTGTGTGTGAGCTTAATGCTGCATTTGTCATTAACTTACACCCCAAAATAAAACAAAAGGAAGAAAAGGAGGAAGAAGGTGATCGGGAAAGAGAGATCATGTCAGGGCGGCCCAGAACCACCTCCTTTGCAGAGAGCTGCAAACCAGTGCAGCAGCCTTCAGCTTTTGGCAGCATGAAAGTTAGCAGTGAGTATTGATTTTTTTTTTTAAACCCTCTTTTACATCTTCCTTTTAAAATACAGGCCTTGAAATGCCAGGGTTAGAAAATATATTAGAAACCAGAAATTCAACCGCCTGTGTAATGGAAAAAGGTGAAAGTAGTCTCTATTCAAAGATGAAGCACCTCCCTCTCCTTCGGTACCTTCCCCCACCGTCTCATTAACCTTGAATTGACAGAATGTGATTTTTATTTGGGTGTTGTAGTTTGCAAGTTTCCCACCCTATCTATCATGACTCTTAATGTATTTAGGAATGGTTCTCCTAAGCAGCTGTTTAGAGTCCGTAGAAAATTAAAGATCTAAATAGTCATCTTTTTGAATAAGGAAAAAGAAAAAAATTTCTTACATAAAACAAAAAAGACATACAAGTTGAAGTGTGTATGCCTTTTTTTTTTTTTTTAAATGAGAAGTTATGTTTAGGAAGCTTAGACGTCAATATGATTGTCTTGGTTTTATACTCTTAATAAAGCCAAATATTTAACATTTATTTTTTGAATGTGTAAAATAATTGCTTGTACTCTGGAGGGTCATTTTGTGTCCATGATCAGGTTTTGAAATTTGAGGTTATTCCTTTCTGCCTTAAAGTAAGGGGCTTGTGGCAGCACACTATACAGCACTACATACTGCATATGTTGTAAGTTAATTAATTGGTTTTAATATGTCATCTTATATCTTTCAGTTGTGACAGTAGGAATTTAATGAGTTATTGGGATTTGTGTCTTGATTAAAAAGTTTTACATTTCAGTTTGACCTTTTTTGGTGTGATTTAGAATTTTAATGTCAATTTCAGCATGCTACCTATATTTGAGTTGTCAACTAAAACTATCATTTTAATTCATTTGAAAGGCGCAATGGCTATATTAAAGTCTTAAAGGACAATTTGAATCGTCTGTATTGTGATTACACTTCATATCTGAAAAAAGCTTTACATTTTGTTATACCTTTGCAAATGTTGATGTCACTCCTGGACTGGCAGATGCAGTAGGTTATTCTGAATTAACTAGTAATTATTAGAAACTCTTTTCCCTTAAAAAATTTTTTTTAAAATGCATCTAGAGCTTTAAGGGCATCGTAGAACTGAATAATTTGAAATCCTTTCTTTCATAGCTTCTAGAGTAAAAATGGCTTTTAAGATTATGTCAGATTGTCCCTTTTAATCCATTTTGCACCAGAAGTTCATGATTTATTGCTGTTATTGCCATATATCCAACAACTTCATCTTCATGCTTTTTGAAAATGCAAAATGTGAACTTGGAACAGTGTTCATAAGTTTTAATTTTTTTAAAATCTTATTGAAATTACTTCTAGAATTTGACCAATTGTATTCTCATTTTTCCTGAAGTGAGATGCCGCAAGAGAAAGTTGAAATAAGGTTCAATTGAATTTCTTTTTTATTGAGTGAAAATGACTTGGTTAGAAAGAATATAAATTTTAATATGGATCACTTTTTTGAAAAATTGGTTAAATTGCTTATCTTTACCAAATGGTATTTTCGATACTTATAGTGACATAAGGATTCAGGGCTATTCTAGACCATTTTGACTTTGGATTTCTATTTCATATGAGACTGCATCTATGTTGCTATTAAATAATAAAATTAAAGATGGAAATTGGGAATTTTTTTTATTTTGGAAAGAATAATCAGGCTTTTGGTTTTTTGGTTATTAGCCAACTAAAATTCTAGGCCATGGGAAAGAAGCAAACTATGCATTATACTCTGTGGAAGGTCAAACCATCTTAAAAGTACATTATGAATTGGATTAGATGAATATTTAAAATTCTGCTGTAATCTTCAGCTGTGATGAAGCAAGTCTTAAAATAGGGTAGGAATCTCCTGAGTTGTTGAAATGTGTGTTTTTTATAATGGAAATTTGGAATAATAGTTAAATGAGATAGATTAATAAATTCATTAGTTACAGATAAGAAAGCAAACTTGTTTTTCGTATTTTCTGTTTTGTTGGAAAAATTTATTTACTTTTAAAGAAAGAGCAACATTGCCAAATTATGTTTAAATTGTTAATTGGTAGAGTTTATATATAATATATATGTGTGTGTCATATATATATATATATAAATATATTGTTAACTAGTAGTGTAATATTAATATATATAACATTGGATCTGTAATCTCATCTTTTAATGGGTATAGATTGCCATATTAAGTGGAAATTTAATGTCAAATACAATCAGTCATGCCTCTGACTTTGAACTTAAGGATATTTATGAGGAAATTAGACTAATTAAAAATTTAATCAGTATTTCTTTTGCAGAGTTCTGCATAAATGGCACTATTTGAAACCTGGGAAAACAAACATAAAACTATTAAAACTGTGTGGGTGATGTAATCGATTTGAATGCTTGAGTGCTAAGAGGACTTAATATTAAAGAATGATGAAAGATAGAGTTAATCAGGAAAAACTACATAAACTACATAAATAAGGTAAATTTCAAGTCAGAATTTGATGGAGAGCAGAGTAGATTGGGATCAGCCAGGTGTAGCAGCAAGAACACGATTTGGTGTCTGAAGATTTGGTTTTGACCCTTATATTTAAAGCGTTATTATTCATGTGACTGTCAAATTACTTAGTATCTTCTAGTCTTAGTTTCCTACTATGAAAAATGAGAATAATACTACTGGTGCTACTTCATGAGTTTGTTGTAATGAAGAAAACTTCGTAGGAATGAAATTACATAAAAATATTTGCAATTATTGTTGGAGTATAGGAAAGAAGACTATATTCTAGTTGGGAGAATTAGAATGATTAAAGCACAAAAGTAAGAATTAGTGTGTGATTTGGTAAACATCATAGAAATTGACTGAAAAGAATCGAGAGAGGAAAGCCAAAGAAAAGGCCATTGACATAAAAATTTACCTCTTTTATTTGATAAATAAAAACTAACTTTTGTAGACTATTGAATTGACACATAGAATGGATAATATGATGTTTGAAGAAGCTAAATATGGCAGTTATCTTTAGAATGAATTAGAGTGCAGTGAGATAGGGAAATGAGTTAGGGGCTACTAGAAGTCAGCTCAAGTGAGAAGTGGTTATAGTGTAAAAATGTAGAAATGGAAAGCAAGAAGCAAACTGGAGAGAAACTGGCAAACCTCAAGATCCAGAGAGAGGGGCTGGGAGAGAATAGGGAGAGAGGAAGAGATAAAAAGGGAGGGAGGGAAGGAGAGAGAGAGAGAGAAAGCGCGCTCGTGCGCGCGTGTGTGTGTGTGTGTGTGTGTGTGTGTGTGTGTGTGGACAAAAAGTATTTATAATCCTTGGAAAGAAGTGCTCTCTGAAAGAAGTTGATAAAAGTTTTCCCCCAGGTTTGGGTAGGTAGCTGTTAATAGAAATGACATCTGAATTTCTAAGCCATTTAAGACTTTTCCAAATCCTTTTGCAGCTTAGAGTAGAGCTTGCTCAACATTTGGAAGTAGTGAATTTGTAATTTATACATTGTGATAAAGAGAACTGGCCTTGAAGCTAGAAAGATCTTGGTTCAAGCTCCGTCTGTGAAACTTTGGCACTGTGACTCCAGGCAAGTCACTTTTCAGTGGTTCAAGCAACTTTCCAAGATCCTAAGTTGTAGAACAAATCCTGATCTGCATTGACAGAGTGAGTTTCCTCCATGGGAGCTTCCAATTCCAATTAAATCAATGGTCCTGTAAAAATAAATTGGAATTTACGTTGTTTTATTTATATTTAGCTTCTTCAAACATCATATTATCCATTTTACATGTCAATTCAATAGTCTACAGAAGTTAGTTTTTATCAAATAAAAAAAGAGAGAAATTTTTATGTCAATGGCCTTTTCTTTGGTTTTCCTCTCCATTCTTTTTAGTCAAGTTTCTATGATGTTTACCAAAGAACTCTACATAGAATTTCCAAATGACTTTAAAAAGTTGCTGAGCTGAACAGTGGCCATTAGCGTAATAATCAAAACCATTTACTTGAGGCCAAATGTTTTTGTGTTTGAATTTTGATCCTACAAATAGAAATTTTTAAAGTGTTTCTTCTCTTCTGCTTATAGATAGCTACCTAAATGCTCTTCCTTTTGATCAATGAATTAATTATGCTCTTGCATACATTTTCAAAAATAGCTAACATTTAGATTTGTTTTGCTTGCTTGTGCTTAGTTATATAAGCATTTCATTGTGGTGGTGGATAGTTATTGGAAGTGACTTAATATGTGTGTGTATATATATATATATATTAAAAACTCAAATACCTAGAGAACTTTAAGGATTAAAAAAAAGGCAATTTGTGAAGTTAACAGCAAAAATCAGAAGGATGTTTTACTGAAAACTAATAGCAAATACTGGATACCTTGTTTGTTTTTGTTGGTACAAGTATTCTGTTGGGTAAATTATTTCCTTTAAATGCGTTTTCCATAAGTATTAATGGACTTCCAATCCTAAAATCATAGAATTTCAAGCTAGAAGTCTTAGAGATTATCTGTTCCAGTTCCTTTGTTTTTTAGAGAAAAAAACTGGTATCCAGTAATGTGAAATTAATTCCCCAAGGACACATTATTAGGGAACAAAGCTAAAATTTGAATCTAGCTCTTCTAAGTTCATCTTTATCAGTTTCCACTGTATTTAGAATATATATGTTGTCTCAAATTTCTTGATTTGTTATGAATGAACTGGGTTCTTTGTTTTCAGTTCTGCTTTCTGGTAGCTTTATTAACTATTACAATTAAGAAAAATCATATTTTTTCATCCTAAATACCTATTTGCTAAAAAGCAATTTAGGCTAGATTAGTAGAATGACCATTTGTAAGTGCTGTAAACTGCCCAGGATTTATGTTTTACCCTTGAGACTTGGTAAAGGGAAAGAAAGTCACTTAGTAACTGATTTTCTCAAATAAATTCTTCTAATATAATTAATAGTATAGTAACCTAATCAGACCTAGGCAATATTGTAATAAAAAGATCACACTGTTTCCTATATAGGTTGTCCATTCCTAAATTGAGATTTATCTCTCATTATCTTTATGACATTTGAAAAGGTCATTAGAATTTAGCCAGTTCTTGATTACTCATGTTAAAATAATGATAGCAATGCATATTTGAAATCCAATTATTCCTGAATTTAATTTTAGTAATTGTCTTTCATTTCCTTCTCAAACAACTTTCATTTTTGCTGCTACAAAATTGAATTCCAACTTTAGCTTCTATTGTTGTATTGTTCCATATAGTAGAAGTACTAATAGTTTAATGTTCAAAAAAGATCACAGAATCTTTTGTCTCTGTTAAATTTTTTTTTTCTTTCCACTGATCTTTTTTGTTGTTAGTAAACACTTAGGGCATGCCTACTATTTATTATTTATTGTGATTAAGTGTGATTAAGATACAAAGAAAGGAAGAAGATATTCTTTCATCCCAAGGATTTGACAGTCTGATGGGAAGGCATCCTGCAAACACAGCAAGCTATATTGAAATAATTTGGAGATAACAGAAAAAGGGCAGTAGAATTAAAGGAGACTTAGGAAAGTTTTCATTAAAAGGTGTGATTTTAGCTGGAATTTGAAAGAAACTGTGGAAATTAAGAGGTATAGTTGAGAAGGGAGAGAGTTCTAGGCTCAGGAGATGGGTCAGAGAAAAGCTTGAGTCTGGAAATGAGTATCTTATATGAGGAACAGCAAAGGAGTCAGGGCTACTAGAGTGAGGAGTTCATTTGGGTGTTATTGATGTGAAAAGATTGGAAAGATATAAGGGACTGAAATTAGGAAAGCCAGAGGATTTTTTGGGATGAGTCCTAGAAGTGATAGGGAGTCACTGAAATCTAGAGGTGCCTGGGTGAGGAGGGTGGGTCTTGGATTTTGATTTGCTTTAGGAAAGTAGCTTTGAATAGAGGATGGGCTGCAATGGGCAGAGATCCATCAGCAGGCTCTTAGAATTTGCCAGATATGAGATGAGGAGGGCCTATATCGAGTGTACCAGTGGCAGAAGACAGACGAGGCATTTGAGATGTGTTTTAAAAAATGATGGATCTAGATTGGATTGGGGGATGATTGAGATAACATCTGTGCTTTGATCTGGGTTATTTCTTTTATTATCTCTTCCCCTCTCAGAAAGCTAATACAACAAAGTTTTTCAAAGGAAAAAAAGCAGGGTTTGTGGGGAGAGGAAACAGGGAAAAGGGAAGCACAGGATGCATGTGTTGAAAAAGTCTGAGCATATACTGTATTCTACACAGGTGTATTTCCCCCTCATTGGAGAAGAGGGTGGATGTGTCTTTTATCTCTTCTTTGGGGTCACACTTGTTTGTAATTTTGCAACATTAACTTTTTATTGTTTTTGTGGTGGTAGTTCTTGCCATTTACATTGTTGTCTTTGTGTATATTGTTTTCTTGGGTCTGCTAATTTCACTCTGCATCAGTTCATGGAGATCTTAACAAGCTTCTCTTTATTCATCACATTCATTATTTCTTACAGCACAGTAATATTTCATTATAATTCATGTACCACAATTTGTTTAGCCATTTTCCAATAGATGAACATCTACTTTGTTTCCATTTCTTTGTTATACTACAAAGATAGCTGCTATTAATATTTTGGTATATATACTTTTTATTTCTGTGGGGCATATATACTTAGTAGTTGAATTTCTGGGTCAAAGGGTTATAGACATTTTGCTTATTTTATTTGTATAGTAATCATACAATTCTAATCCTAGGATGGGACTTGTTGTCAGTCATATGGTTAAACCCATTCTTGATGTAACACTTTCTATAGTATTACAAGTGGTCATTCAGTCTCACTTGAAGATTTTCAGAAAAGGAAATGCACTGTCTTCTGAGGAAACCCATTCTATTTTGAGGCTTTTTTGTTAGGATTTTTCCCCTTGAAATTTGCCTCTGTGTAATTTCTACACTTTACTCTTCCATTTGCTCTTTCTGGGACCAAGCAAAACAAGCCTAATTAAGAGTTAGTGTGATATAATAGATAAATGGCTTGACTTGGAGTTAGTGCTGTGTGTGTATACACATATATGTAAAACATAACATGTTTTATGTAAACATACCTACATACACATACATACAACTAACACGTGTATATCACTTTGTCAACTTTAAAATGTTAGATAAATAGCAGTCATTTTCTATATTGCAGCCCTTTAGATACTTGAATATAGCCATCATTCCCTGTTAGTTTTTCTCTATGCAAACTATTTCCATTTCATTTAACTGATCATAGAGTGTAACTTCTCATAACCCTGGACATACTCTCCTGAAAGGTGTTTTAACTTGTGAGTTTCTTTAAAATGTGGTATTCAACAATCAGGCAAGGATAAGTTACAAATAATGCACTTGTTTTGATGCATGTCCAGTTGAGGCTCCTATAAAGTATCTATGACAGATGAACATGATTTCTATAGAGCTCAAGTTGACTATGTAGCTCTATATATTATATATTAGCCTACATCCACCCTCTTTCTATCTTTAGAACAATTTGAACTTGCATATGAGCCACTTCTGGTAAAGTCAGTAAGCCTGGGGAACTGAAGAGCTATAGGTGCCAAATAAGGAACCTTAAATTAGTGATCCATTCTGAGTCTTCAAGTGAAGCTGTATTTTGATCTGTTTGAACTTGTGAAACGTGTAGAATATGATATTTCTAGTGTCATATTTCCAATTTTGTTTATTAGGTTAATATGTAGTTGAGAGAGATTGGGAAGGGGAAACAGTTGTCATATGACCTGCATTTGTTGTTATTGTTGTGACCAATTTGACTCCCAGAATACTGTTTATTAAGAAAATAATCACCAGGAGGGTTTTAATTTGCTTGTAAGATTTAGCATCATTTAAAAGTTTTTTGCTTCTTGAGCCATATCAATAAATTGTATAATTTCGGGATTGGAGGTATTTATGGTTCATTGCTTGTTAATTACTTTTAAAGGTTTAATATGTATAAAATATCTTTTTTATTCACATCATGGTATAGGTAGGGAAAATCTCTGGGAAGGGCTAATCAATAAGTTCATTTCTTTTGTAAAGGAGCATAGTGTTGGTAGAGCACTAAAATTGTACAACCAAATGCATTCATTATATAATGTGTTATTAACACGTAATATGATAGATATTGTACCTAAATAGGTGACTTTCACATATTAAGGATATGGGTTCTTTAAGAAATTCTCTAAATTTGCCTGCATTTTTTTTTAAGGAGGACTATTAGAGCTTTGTTAAAGAATGGCACAACTTATGTCATAATACTCACTTAGTTCAGTCCCTTTCATTTTACAGTTATGGAAGCTGAGGTCCAGAGAAGTCAAATGAGTTCTCAGGTAACATAGGTAGAAGTGACAAAGTCTGGATTTGACTCCACGGGTACCTGATTCTTTGTCGGTGTCTTCATTTTTTTGTCTTTTGCTTTTCTTTCAAAGAGATCTCTTTTAGGAATGTGATCTGTGTTTGGAGGACTTTGGCAAAATGCCTTAGCTTTTATTTACACATTGAATAATTTTTCAGAAGCATTTTATTGTATGAAAACTTTGGTTAGTGTTAGATTGAAGGAGTGGAAATGAGTAATATATTTTCCTTTAAACAAATTTTACTGAAATTCTGATTGTCCTTTGGGAACTGTCTAGAGGATTGATAAATTAGCATATAATGTAGTTACTATTGTCTACTGTTAAGGAAGCTGCCAACCAGGAGGCTCAGAGGATAAAGCACTAGACTCAGAGTTGGGAAGCCCTGAGTTCAAATCCAGCCTCAGACATTACCTAACTCTGTGATCCTAGGTAACTCATTTAAAACTCTCTTTGCTTTAATCCACCGGCAAAGGAACTCACAAAGCACTTGTAGTGCTTTTTGCCAAGAAAACCCTATATGGAGTCATGAAGAGTCAAGATAACTGGACATCAAGAACAATTAAAACTCTGACTCCCCCATACTCCCAAGCTCCTTTTTTTTTTTTGGTGGTGGAGTTATAAAAGTATAGATTAGGAGGAAGAAGAAAAGCAGGAATTTTGAAGAATTTTTTAAAAATTATTTTTTAATCTTGCCTAGATAGTTGCTTTTTAATAATATATAGACTGAAACTGCTAATTCTCTGGTGTGTTACATATACAATTATAGATATATAAAAATTGGGCTAATGCACATTTTAATAAAAATGAAACAAAAGCAAAAATATTTATCCTGTTAATCATTGGCATCAAATCATTACCATATTCTTTGTGAATTGCATGTAATATTATAGATAAACAAAAGGATTTTGTTTATAAACAAATAGATAAACAATTAGATACCAACACTAGCAACAAAATGAGTGTTTATTATTGGGGAATGCTGTATTGAATGTTATTGGGATAAAAAGCTGGCCTCAGATCGAGGAAAATCTGGTTCATGTCCTGCTTCTGACACATAATGACTCTGTGAACCTGGGCAACTCATTTAACCTCTTAATAATCTACAGAATTCTTTAAGATTATAAATTGCAAAACAGTTGCTTATCTTCATTGAGAAAGGGAATTTCTTTAATGAGCAATTCCAACACTAGTAAAATAAGTTATGTTTAAATGAAATAGGAAATGTGAAGAATTCATCCTGTAAGTCTTGTTTGAACTGATGCAACATGAAGAAAGAACCAGAAGAATATATATAATGATTATGATAAAGTAAGTGAAAACCCAGTTAAGACATTCAAATGCAGATCTTAACAGTGACAGAACTAATAAGGTAGTAAACTCTAGCTGTGAATTGTTTTAGAATCGCTACTAGAGGGTAGAGTCTGTTGGCTTGTTTTGCTTATTTCTGTGTTATAAGAAAGGGTCCTGGGGAGGTTTTAAGAAAGTCTAAAACAAAATACCAAAACATTAAAATGAGTAAAATTGTTAAATTATTTAAAATAGCTGTAATAAAATTATCTGAATTGATTCCTAATATACTTACCATGTATGTGCAGAATGGAACTACTACATCTAGGCTGCCCAATTTCAAGTGATGTGCAAGAAGAAACCTTAGCTTCTTAAGTATAAAATAAGCATTTTTAATTTCTAATTCTTTATTGTGGTACTCAGGGCTATGCTATGCTGATTCTAAGTGTTGCAAGATTATTTTACATTTACATGCTTTAGCAATTTCAACTAAATTCTTTGATTGTATTAAACAAATTTGTACTTAATATTGATTAAAAAGATTGTCATAATCAATTAGAATTGCAAATACTTAACTATTTTTATGTTTTCCTGCCATTTCAAATAGCCATTTTAAGAATATGAATTATTTTTGAGTTCCTTGAAATACTTTGTAAGAGGTCCATTAGAGATGGAAATCTAAAGGCTTATTTCTAGTACAGAAGAAAAGGGAGCATATTAATAGTACAGAGGAAAAGGGAGCATATGATGCCTGCTTTTAGAACTGACTAGAACCTTGATTTTGGAGACAAAACCACTTGGTCAAAATGGGTTTTATTTATTTATTAATATCATTTATTTATTTAGTATTTACACTGTAGATCCTAATAGAATAGAACAAGGTTTTTTAAAGTAACCATTGTTAGGATTGATGATTTTCTTATGCTACTTTGGTGTGTGGAAACTATTTTGCCTACTCTCTAAAATTTGGTAGTATTCCATGAAGGCGTTTTTGTACAAGATATAATTCAGTTTGTTAAGAATTTATTGAATGTCTAGAATTAGGAGTTCTTGATTAGGCCAAGAATTAGTTAAATTGAGGTTCTTTAGCACTTAAGTTTCAGTCATAAAGCTTTTCACTTTGTTTCACTCTGAGCTTATTGATTCTTTGTATACTCTTCTAACAAATCTGGTTTCCCAGCCCTTTGCAAATTTAAAGAGGGAGGAAGGAGCTGCTTTTGGAAAGAATTGTGATAGTGGAGAATGAAAGCTGACCTCAGAGCCAGGAATTTTTAAAAGAATATACTCAACTTGAAAAGCACAGTAATGCACCATATATGGAGGGCTCAATATCTTAGACTTTTAGATGGAAGGGGAGAGGAAAAAATAAACATATCTTCTTCTATTTTTCAATCACTATGTTAAATGTTTTTTATAAATATTTCATTTACTCCTCACAGCAACCCTGTGTGCTAGATGTTCTTGAGGAAGCGGAGGCAAACAGGTTAAATTACTTTTCCAGGGTGACACAGCTAAAGACTGGATTTGAACTCTGGACCGAATGACTCCAGGCCCAAAGCTTCATTTATTGAGTCTCACTAGCTGTCTCTCATGAGGCATTTAGCATTATTATACCATTTTTAATATTTTTAGTAATAACTTCTAGATGATTCAGAGTTATGTTCACTATACCCTGTTTAAGATGGTAAGGAAGTATCTCATTTTAAAAATAATTTTTCTGGGTAGGGAAATAGTATTTTTAAAAGAGGTTTCTCACTTATCATATCACAAATTCTGCACATATTTGTATTTCTATATGTTTTTGGTCCAAACACATCCTCAGTCATCCAGGGAATTTATTTTTTGAGAGATATGAATACCTAATATTTAATGTAATGGTTTTCAGAATTGGGCTTGTCTCTGTATTATTTATTTATCACTAAAGTGATGAGAGGTTGGGAACTGGATTATATCTGACTTATCAAGTTCTAGTTGGTTTGTTTCAAATTGAATTCTTCACAATTCTTTTGAGAGCAATATCATAAAAGTCTTTAGTATTCAACAAGCATTCATTCAGTTCCTGCTTTTTATGTAGGCACTATGCTAAGTGGTGGGGATACAAACAAACACAAAAGCAAAGCAAAACATTTTCCTTCAGCAGTTAACATTTTGTCGTGGAAAATAAATATGTAGTGTTACAGATATATGCAAAATAGATTTTAGATACAGGGTATTGAGGTGAATTGCTAGAGATGGGGAGGTAATCAGGAAAGGCTCCCTTTATGTCTTGTTTTCATTTTGCAGATGAAGAAGCAGGCAAACGAGTTAATTGATTCGTTAAGGATCACATGACTTGTAAATGGCAGAGTTGTTACTTGATTTTATCAGGTCTTTTGGCCACATCATATGTTTTGGCTACTTACCACTATGTGTTCTCCATATATAAATATTTTAAAGATTTGGAATTTTCTTTGTGTAGGTATTCCCTCCACACATGCAGATCATAACTCCTCTACAGTTTAGGAAATATTAGAATCTTGCTGTAGCTGAAATTACATCACCACATATACAACTGATTTTTGAGTCTTTTAATTTATCTATACTGATTCTTGGACTACAGGTTTATAATCTGTGGTGGGACCTGTATTCAGTCTTTACAACTTTGAGCCTTAGAAAACTTTTGGAAAACCAATCATCATCTTAATAGTGATGAAGCATCAGAATAGGATTTTTGTAGAAACTTATTCATTTCTTTTTTTTTTTTTTTTTTTTAATTTAATAGCCTTTTATTTACAGGATATATACATGGGTAACTTTACAGCATTAACAATTGCCAAACCTCTTGTTCCAATTTTTCACCTCTTACCCCCACCCCTCCCTAAATGGCAGGATGACCAGTAGATGTTAAATATATTAAAATATAACTTAGATACATAATAAGTATACATGACAAAACATTATTTTGCTGTACAAAAGAATCAGACTCTGAATTATTGTACAATTAGCTTGTGAAGGAAATCAAAAATGCAGGTGTGCATAAATATAGGGATTGAGGAATTCAATGTAATGGTTTTAGTCATCCCCAGAGTTCTTTTTCTGGGTATAGCTGGTTCAGTTCATTACTGCTCCATTAGAAATGATTTGGTTGATCTTGTTGCTGAGGATGGCCTGATCCATCAGAACTGGTCATCATCTAGTATTGTTGTTGAAGTATATAATGATCTCCTGGTCCTGCTCATTTCACTCAGCATCAGAAACTTATTCATTTCAATCTTAAAACCCTCTTGGTCCATTTCTTATGAACTTGATTGTCTGGTTTATAAGTCTACAGAAGATAAGACACCTCAAATTAGAAGACATAAAGGGACTGCTGAACTGACAGCAGCACAAAATTATTGCTGAGCAAGAAGAAAAACTATTTCTTTAAAGATATGAAGCTGCCTTTATATTCATACTGGTTATCCATTCACTCAACAAATTTATTGAATCTATTTTGTGCTTGTGCCATATAAAATGTTATATTTGGCACTTCATTCTTTAACACCCTGCCTAATTGTTATTTCTAGATCTCATTCCCTTCTGTTTTGTCTTTTCTAATATTTATTGAGCCTTCCATCCATGTGTTTAAAAGATAATAACATTAGATGGACCAGAATTTAAAAATATCTTGAATGACCAAGCTGTGTTGCTAGATGCAGTGCATTTTTAAAAATCCATTCATAAAAAGAAAATAGTAGGGTGAAAATTTTTATTTCAAAGTAAAGTTGTTTTTTCCCTCCTCAATTGATGGGTGGGGTTCTTTTAGTGTTAAATGTGTTAGTGTTGTTTAAGCTTTAGTTGTTTAAACCTGCGATTTCAGTGTTTTATATCTCCTGCTAGGAGAAATTCTTAGGTTATAAATTGTTTGCAGTTGCTGGATGGATAGTCTGCATTGGGCAAAAGAGAAGCATTTCTTATGACTCTGATAACGTCATGCTAATAATTCTGATTATCTGTTTAGGGAGTCTCTTTACCACTTCTTTGACACATAACAGTGTAAGCCTATTGAAATATTCCAGAAAGCTTTAATTCTGTTTTAATTTATCTATCTTTGTGAATCAGGATTCTTAGTCCTTTTTTCAGATCCAAAGCAGGAAACAAACTGGAGGTCGAACATGATATATCCTATCTCTTTCAAAAACCATAGTGAGAATAAAACTATTGGTTGACAAAAATCAATCATAGGTCTTAATAAATCCTTAAAATTTTTATTACATATAAGAAATTTTATATAGGGAATTAAGTTTTTGTTATAAGTTAATCTTTTAGTGTTAAGTTTTATCTGCATGGTAAGTGATAAATTTTATTTGCTTTCATGGTAAATAGGGGGCCCAAAGATGTTTATTGAAAGGTAGGTGGGAGGAGCATAGGAGGAGCTACACAGTGGATAAAGCCCTGAACTCAGCAGGACCTGAGTTCAAATGTGCTCAGACGCTTAAAACTTCATAGCTGTGTGACCCTGGGCAAGTCACAGCCCCAGTTGCCTCAAGAAAAAGAAAAAAGAAAGGTAAGTGGGATAGGAACTGAAAAAGATTGGGAAATATTGACCAAGGAGCTGTGTTGTTCATTACAGAACCCTGTTATTGGCATATGTTAGATTGGATTAGTCTTGTCAGAATTATGGATGATGAAAGGATTTGAACCTGGATTTTAAAACCTCATAAAAATGAAATTGCTTGCCCACTATTGGACAGGTATAAGTATAGAGCCAGGATATGAATTCGGATCTTTGTCTAAATCCTGGGCTTTTTCTTTTCTTTCTTTAATAAGTCAATCTTTATTAGCCAAAATGGAAGAGTAAAATTTGAATAATCTTGATTACATGATATTAGAAAATTATAGTCAACTTTGAGGAACTCAAGAGTTGATCAATCAAGCATTCTTTATTTCTCTTCTTGTTTTGCCCCTATCAAAACATGACATGTCAAGCCTTTGACAAAGCAATATAAAGGTAACATTTTACTATTTTGGATAGCACTGGCAAAAGGCTGACCTTTTTTTTTTTTTTTTTTTTAAATCATCACATTGTCCCCTTTCCCCACTTCATACACCTAATTAAGAATTGATGAGAGAAGTAAACATGATTAATTCTGATCTGAATTCTCAGAAACAACAAGAAATTATATATTGTATTAATCCTGTCAACATATAATAAATGTAGAATACAGTTCCTTAATTATATATACATGCTGCCCAGTATGATATGGAGTTTGAGAATCTTTTGAAAAATAGACTGAACTCATGTCACTTAAATTGGGCAGCATATGTTTATAATAAGCAAAAATATTAACATCAACATCTCTGAAAAAATTGCTAATGTATAAGTACTTAAAAATCTTTAAAAATTAATTTTCTTTCCATATTGGCTGATCATATTGTGTAATTTGGGAGGAAAGCTTTATTCCTGAGTAAGTTTCTATTTATTTTTTGACCACTTGCAGTTTGACCATTTTCCCTTCTATACCTGACCAATTTGTGGATACATTCCAAGAGGCCTAATGTTAGGGATTTTTCTTTGTTTTAAGACCTGTACCCGCTCACCAACATTATGAGCTTTTTTTTTTTTTTTTTTTTTTTAAGAATTTAGAAGATTCCTTCTCTTCTAAAGATGTTGTCAGTGACATCAATTCAAGCTGCTGTTACTTATTTAATTCTTTCAATTTGTAAAGAGTAATTTTGTCAGCTGAAGTTCTAGCATCATGAAAGGCAAAAAGCATCTTTTTTCAGGCTCAGTATATGAGTAAACTTCTTAAAATAATGGAGGACAGTTTCTTTATCACTTTGAACAATGTTTTCAAAATGAAATTTCTGTTCCCTAACTTTTCAGTAAATATAGAACTATCTATTCAGTGATTGTCAGTTAACTCCTTAAGAAGTTTTGGAAGAATATGCTTTTCTTTCACATAAACACTTTAGAAAGTCATCTGTGGGATGACCATGGTACTGGCCTATTGTAAAGCAGTGGCCATACATCAGCTGGAGCTCTAACAGGCAGTAAAGATTGAATGGCCAGTCCTAGTGATAATATCTGGATGATCATATATATCATTTTCAATTGTAGCTCTCAAGGTAAAATTGGTAGGTAAAGATTCAATATTAAGAGGAGGTATTTGACCATACTTCCGCAAATTAGGACATTTCAGAGGAATTCTTATGGATCTCCATGGGAAAGTTAACAGGTGCTTGAAGAATATTTTCCAGATAATTACTGCAAAATGTAGGAGAACATGGTAATACTCGATTTTCAAATATACTATAACAAAGGGAGCGTGTTAGTTCCACACAATTAGCATTTTCTCTTTCATATAGTCCTGACCTAGAATACTCTTTTTCGCCAATCTGGGAGCCTTCTTGTGCTTATGGATCCTCTTCCTTGAGTTTGTGGCCAGTCATCCTCCTTTCCTATATAAACAGGGGAATCCTGGGTTTTTTCTATTGCAGAGTTTTCTAGATTTCAAAAAACACATAAGTATACTCTGGAAAGTTAGAGCTTACAGAAAGGAAATACTGTGTGGGGAAGTGTGAATCAGAGAAATATGTGGTTATTTGTATGATGGAGATTCTTCAGGTTGTAGAGTAATTTAGTTCAGGGCTCTGCTAAAATAGTTAGTATCCTTAGTTCCTTTAATGCTTGCTATGATTTATAAAAATTGAGGAATATAGGCTTCTATAACTGGCCAGAGTTTCTAAATCCCTTGATATTCTTTGAGCATGCCAGAATAACATAGATTGAATTACTATATTGTAAGCTCTGTGCAGATATAGTTGTTCAGTTTGAGATCTCTTTTGGGGTTTTCTTGTTAAAAGTATTGGAGTGGTTTGTCATTTTCTTCTCCAGCTCATTTTACAGGTGGGGAAACTGAGGCAGAGTGAAATGATTTGCTCAGGGTCATACAGTAAATGATTGTAGTGAGTCTTTTTTACTCCAGGCCCACCACTCTACATTGGACCACTATAGATGATAGTATTCAATAAATATTTATTGAAAGAATTTAGATCTACCATGTATCTCTTTAGTCACGAGAAATGATTTAGGCATTCCCTCGCTCTGAAATGAAAGGCAGCAAGGTATTATCTTCCCAGAGTTATCTGAGAACTTTAGAGAAATATCAGCCAAATAAATTTGTATTGTAGTCTCCAGGCTGAAGACTTATTGATATTGACTACTTAATATCACTGAAAACATTACTAAGGTCTTGGTATTCCTTGCAATATTCTGTAATGGCAGAAATAGATAACATTTTGTTGTATTTTATCATAGTCTAAAACCACCCTGAGAATCTAGAAATTCATGGTTGATAATGATTTTCAGTATCAGGTAGTAGAATTCTGACCAAGATTTTAATAGCAATAGAGATATTGCAGCCAATTTTTATGCTTAACTCTCTTGGCTTGCTATTTGAACATGATAATTTTAATATTTCAATTTCAGAAGATTTCTTCCTTGTATATTAAAAGAACTGGTGTAGATTGCTTAAAAATCTTGATGAATATTGGATATTTTTTATGGTTCTGATTCTAAAGTTTATTGACTTGAAGATTGGAACAACATTTAAAGACAGCATTTTATTTTGGCAGATTTTCTACATTTTACAAAGTTTCCTCAATGTAGACATATTGCAGTCAGTTCTGGAAGAATTTTTCTTTGTGCAGAGTTGCAGAGAAATATTGCTAAAGTATTGCTTCATATGTATCTTGAATTTCTAAGAAGTTCACACCAAACCATATTAGATGGTATTAACTTATAGCACACTCAGCCATGTACATGTGCCAATTGCTAGCATCAGAGAGTTTCTGATTTGTAGTTCATTTTGGTGCTTGTGAATAGTGTGCTTTGGGAGAGCAGATAATGATGTCATAATTCTTCACCTGTCTTTCATTCTTGAGGATCCTATAGGTAGATTTGTAGTTTTTTTGATTTTCTAGGTATCATTCTGCATTACTTTGATCATTTCGGGTCCAAATCTAAATGCTATATTGTTTTTATGTGATTTTTTTAGATGAACAGTAAGATTTCTTATACTTCTTCAGAAGTAGGTGCTGATCATCCTTCTGAGAATTAGACTCCTTTCTTTCTCATACTACAGCTCCTTTTAATATCTTTTGTCCATTCTTCATTGACTTGTTAACTGTTACTGTTGCCATGATGTAGGTCCAGATCTTGTCAGAAACTGAATCATTTTTATTTTTGTATCCCTAGTTTCTTGCATAATGATTTATGTAGACTTAGGTGATTAATAAACTATAATAATAAATTGAATCTTTGCAGTCATTATCTGTCATGTGAAATGCGTATTTGAGTCACTAGATGATCATTGATGTTTATAGGTATTGAAAAAATTGATATTTCAATTTGAAAATTTGAAAAAATTAAAAAAAAACAATCTAAAAACAAGATGCTGCTTTTCAGAGCCCAAGCTTGATACTGTGTGTTACTGGGAAGACTTTTCTAGACAATCATCTAAAATGAAAATATTTCCGATTAGACTATGAAAGCAGTGTGGTATACTGGGAAGAAGCATTAAACTCAAGGCCATTCTATTGGTGTGATTTTTGGCACGTTCTTGAAACTTTCAAGTTTTATTTTCTATAAAACGAGGGACTTGGACTAGATGGCCTCTGAAGTTCCTTTCAGCTTTAGAGATATGATACTATGGTGATTGAGCAGTGGATAAAACAAGGATATTTCCAGACAGAAAAGTGAATTTGGAGGATGAGGTTTTGATATTCCATGGCTCTATTTCTATCTCTTTACCTGCTACCTCTAAATGGCACCCAGGTACCAGTTGTGCTGCCTTAACTCTTTAGACCCTCTCCTGTAATTTTTTCCTTTTTTTTTTTTTTTTTTTTGCTATTCATCCTTTTCTGACTTCTTCCCTGGTACCTAAAAAACAAGCTTAAAAAAACAAAGATCCCCAATCCTCTCCTTTATAGCAATTATCATATATCTTTCTTCCCTGTTGTCACTAAATTCCTCGAGAAAGCAGTCTACTGTCTCTATTTCTACTTCCTCTCTTGTCACTTGATTTCTAAAGATTTCACAATTTGGCTTCTGGTCTAACCATTAAAACAAAACAGGTTTTTCCACAATTACTAATGTTCTCTTAATTGACAAATATAATGGCCTTTTACTGCTACTTTTAAATTGATCTTGTCCTTCTGAATTCTCTTTCCTCTAGGTTTGGGCAAAACTGTTCTTTCTTTTTGTCCCTTTTATCTGTTTGATTGTTCTTTCTTACTCTCACCTTGAGTGTCCTTCATGAGTCCCAGACTCATGAATGGGGTACATACTGACTTATAAATGAAGCACACAGATAATAGTATTATTAGGTTCTGTGATATGGGCTGAAATGATTCTGGGAATTAATTTAACAAAGCATTGAACTTGTTAATTAAATGAATTGGGAGCCCAGGTTTTCTTTGGTGAAGAAAAATGGAGCAGGAACTTTTCATTGTGGATGATATAAATTACTGGTCAATATGTGATGGATCTTGTTCCTTTTACCTTTGGGAATTCCCAATGAACTTCTCACTTCAGTAGATTGAAAGATGTGGTAGTGTCAATGACAGTATCCTGTCATTGGTTCCTGTCTCTTTTCACTCTATATTATGTTGTAATTTCAAAGTTTCCATGGGTTCAAATGCCATCTCTTTGCTGAGATTCCCAGATCTATATATATCCATCCTTATTCTCTCTTAGTTTTAGTAATACAGCTCTAACTGCCTTTTGGATATCTTAAACTGGATTTCCCATGGGCATTTTAAACTTAATATGTCCAAAACAATTCATTTTTTTCCCTTCCAAACCTTGCCTTCTTCCCAAGTTTCTAATTACCCTCAAAGGTACTGCCGTCTACATAGTCACTTAGAAAACTGCCAAGGTCTAGATCTGACCATATTATCCCCTTGCTCAGTGAATTCTATCTAGTGACTTTTTCTGTTTCTCCTAGGATCAAATATAAATTCCTCTAGCATTGAGCATTTAAAGCCCTCTCTGGCTCTTTTCTATCTTCCCAGGCTTCTTATATTTTTATTTTACCTTCACACCCTAAACTATCCAGCTACACTGATTTAATTGTTGTCTTTGAATATTTCAATTTACCTTGCCTTTTCATTGGCTGTCCTCTCAATCTAGTATGCTTAACTTTTCCCTCTCTTCCTCTTGCCTTCTCTGACTTCAGAGTTCAATCCAAATCCTAACTTCTCTTATTTGCTAATGTCTTCCCCTTTCAGAATACCTTCATCTGATCTTTATATCTTACAAATTGTATGTTGTCTTCCTCCTTAAAAAGTATGCTTTTTGAGGGTAAGTTGTTTGTTTTGTTTTGTTTTGCTTTGCTTTGCTTTCTATTCCCAGAACTTAGCAGTTTGGTGCATCCCCGCCCCTTGTTCCTGTTCACTGCCCCTTCCCTTTTTACTTATGAAGAAAACAAGGCAAATCCAAACCTCTTTTCATTGTATGACATTACTGTGCTCCAGCTCCCTGAAAAAGTCAGTTTATATGGAATATTCTAAACCCTGAGGATTCTGGCTAAGTGAGGCATTATTATATTTTATTTTCTTCTATTTAAGAGTTTTTTTTTTTCCTTAGTTCAAAAATGGTTCATACTAGAGGAAAAATAATGTTAAAAAAAACTGATGTGCAACTGCAAATCTAGGGTACATACTGACTTATAAATGAAGCACACAGATGATAGTTGCTTTTATTAGGTTCTGTCATATGGGCTGAAGTGATTCTGGGAATTGACAAAGCATCGAACTTGTTAATTAAATGAATTGGGAGCCTAGGTTTTCTTTGGTGAAAAAAGAATGGAGCAGGAACTTTGCATTGTGGATAATATAAATTACTGGCCAGTATGTGATGGATCTTGTTCCTTTTACTTCTAGGAATACCCAGTGAGCTTCTCACTTCAGTAGATTGAAAGATGTGATAATGGCAAATATTTGCAGCTCTGATAACCCCTGTTTTAAATACAGGGAAGGTTAAGTTTAGTTAAGACATGATTCCTGCCCTATTGGAGTTTTTTACTTGGTAGTAGAATAGAGTAGACTTCATTCTAGTCTCTTCATCTCTCAATGTTCTAGTACCTGTGCTCTAGTTTTACTTTCTTCCTTTCTTGTTTCTTGCCCATTTTTACTTAATCAACCCAATCTTAAACTTCTCTGCTCTTGAATCTGTTAATTCTCTTGCTGTGTTGCTGCTAATACCTTGTCAAACTTCTTATCACTCACTTTGTGCCACCAAACTGAACTAAAAAATATTGCACAATTTTGCTGAGTTCCATTTACTGAAGTGAAAGTTCTTTTTACCTCTTCCTCATTGATACTCCATCCCCTACTTCTCACTACAGTTTTTCTTTTCCTATCTTTTCAACAGAAGACCCCCATATATCACCTTTTATACTAAGTTCATTTGCTGTTAGCTTGATCTTCCTTTCTCTATACCATCAGAGGATTTTGGCATCATTTCCCATTTTCTCCTCCTTTTAATTCAGTATTTGATAGAGAGCAATTTCCCATGGACCACCCATTTTACATATACCCTTGGTTCCCTTCTTCCTCCATATTTTAGTTGATAACTACCACAGTAATTTCTTTTTCTCTTAAGTCTCTTTCTATGAGCTTCTCCTGATGCTTTACATGTGCCATAGATTCCTTAATGCTTTTTTGTTCTTTTTATTTTTCAAGTAACTAGCTTTTCATAAGTTAATCGTTCTCTTCTACTACTACCCTATTTCACTGAGCAAATTAAAAAACAAAACTAAAAAGGAAACCCCCCAAAACATATCTGTGTAGTCTGGCAAAAATAAATTATCATCCACATGCTTAAAATTACATGTCTGCATCTCAAATATACTTCATCTTTATTCTTTAGACTAATAGTTCATTATTGTTTTGATCAGAATTCTAAAGTCCTTCAAAATTACATTTCTCTGTAATGTTATCCTTGCATATAGTTCTTCCTTGATTTTGTTGCGGATGATTTTTGTTTGTGTAAAATAGTCCAAATTGCACATTTCCTTTCTATCATTTAGTTAGTTATGAATTCTTCCTTTAGTTTCTGACTTGCTCCACCAATTTATTTGTGGTGTGTCTTTTTATATTAAGGCATGTATTAGCCAGGAAAGGGTTGGTTTTAATGGGAAAGATGATGAGCTTTGTTTTTGAACTTGATGAGTTTAAGAATGCCTATGGGGGCATTCAACTTGAAATGCCCAATAGGTGATTGGTGAGTCAGAAAATCAGCTGAGGAAAGAAACTGTAGCTGAATTTATAGATTTGTGGATTATCTGTCTAGAAGTCAAAAAGAAGAGGGCCTAGTTTGGGGCATTTAGTGGGCATGAAGAAAAATTCAGAGCAAACAAGTAGTAAAACCACCAAGAGACCCAGGTAGGAGAGGGAATCTAGGCATGTCAAAAGTAAAATGCTTCAGAGAACTCAAGAAAGATGAGAATTAAGAAATTAATAAGCAATTAAGGTGAAATTGATAACTTTGGAGAAAACAATTTCAGCTGAGTGAAGTTAGAAGCCAGATTGCACAGATTTTAGAATAAGACTTGAGCTTGTTGTTTATCCTTCCTTCTGGAAGGAGGACAGTGACGTCAGGGGGGTAATGCCATGACATGCAAGTGAATTGGAAAGTGAGTGAGGGCTGTACAAAGTAATCTGCCTCAAATTTCCCCTCCACATCCATTTGGATCCAATGGTAAGATAGAGATCAAGACGACTGGAAATGGCTCTGGATGCCATGGGAGAAACCTTAATCTTTTTAAGTTAGGGTCTGTACTAGGCATACCAATGGCAATAGGGCAAAAGCTATTGGTACCTTCCCCATTCCACCCCTTTTTGAAAGAATAAAAGGAGTTTAAATGTCTGGACCACAATATTTTAGGAAAGCCAAATGATTTACCTGGTCCTGGCATGAAAGAGGGAGTATCTTCATTTCTTAAACAGTCAGTATCAGTATGCAACAAATCTATATCCAAATGACAAAGCTATCACAGTACAAATATTTAGAGATTAACTCATAAAAACAGTTGAAAAATTTACCAGGAAGAGGGAAGGATATATTAGGAAATTAAGATGACATAAAAACAAAAGACCAATTTTAATAAGATGACTATACACTAATTTGAGTATTTTAATTACTGTCCAATGTGAAATTCAGAATCCTAATTCTGACCTCTGAAAGTAGAGTCATTAGTACTAAACATTTTTTTTTTTTTAAATCACTTTTAAGGGACTGGAATTAATTTCTGAAAAGCATTGTTATGGTAAAGGATTCAAATTAAGATTGTAAAGTGTGTTAATTTCAAAAATGTCGAGTGAGATGAACTTGAGTTCTTGATTTGTATGTACCTGTCTATGTATATATGTATATATGCATGCACACACACACATACACACAAATCTAAGTACCAAAATTGAAATTTGGGACACTCATTAGAAAAAGTATGTATCTATTATGAAGGTCACTTAGGTAGAAAAAAAGATTTATTAGCTTTCTGAGTCTCTTGGAATGTTCCACTTCTGTATGAACTGACATAAAGGGGGGAAAAAATTCAGATAAGCTGATTCAAAAGTTTGTACAAACAAAAATAAACCCAATAGATGGAAGAAGGTATTAGGTAAAAAAGAATTATGAATGGCATAGAAGGTTGATAAAGTGGATAGGCAGTAAATTGGTTCAGCAATAAGGATACTGATTATGTATTAACCAAATGGTCTTCAAACATTAAATTATTTCTTCTTGCCAAATTGCTTTAACTAGTTTGATAAATATGAAACAAGTTCTATAATCTAAACTGGCTTAGTTGTGAAAAGTAATACACCCATGGCTTATTTGGACTATTGCAATAGCCTTCGATTTCAATGTGCTTCTCATCTTTCTTCACTTCAATCTACCCTTCATTAAACTTGGTGGTTTTCTGAAAGCCAAGGTCTGACCATGTTAAGCCCTCCTATGAAATAAATGCCTATGACTTCTGGGATCAAATAAAAACTGTTGGTTGGCATTCAAAGTTCTTTCCAAACTGTCCTTTTCCTATATTTTGAGGGATCATCTCCCACATTACTCTGCTTCATGATATATAGAAACCTGCTATTCCTCAGCCATGATGCTTTGTTTTCTTTTTTTTGTGCCTTTGCATTGCATTGGCCATCCTTCAGTTCAATGCTCTTCTATCTCTGGCCTCTTAGGAGTCCCTATCTTCGTTCCAGTTTTGATTCAAGCATCATCTTCTGCAAAGAGGTCCTTTCCTGAGTCCCCTGAGCTGCTAGTGCCTTCCCTTTTTGAGTTACTCTGTATTTAAGTACCTGTTGTGCTCTTCATTAAAATGTCAATACCTTGAAGTCAGAGACTTTTTTTTTTCCTTCAGCTTTTTCTTTATATCTCCAGGGTTTAAAAGGAACTTGATGCTTTTAAGAATTTAATAAATGTGCCAGGACTGGGAGAAAGGAAATTAATAGCAGTGTTTTTTAAAATCTTTTGAATCTCTTAGTGTTACACAGAAGCAATTTAAATGTTCCAAAGTCATATTATATAGATTGTTGTAGATTGAATGTCTCTAATTCCTTGACAGTAGAAGCATTATAAATAAATTTCAAGGAAGCTTCAAATTGTTGTCCTTTGCTGTCATTTCACCTGCCTTATGTTTTTTCTTCCCTCTTAGTCTAATTATAAGCAGTTGATTAAATTTCTTTAGCAAATGATCATAAATGGAAACATGTTCATCCATTTGGGGATATCAGCGGTTTGTTATTTTCAGGCTAGGATTATTTAATTTTTTTTTTTTAATTTTAGTCACTTTTGTATTGATTTTGGTTCAGAATTTAAGTTCATTTACTAGTTTGTGACTTTGGACTAATCACTGAACTTTGGACCTCCAAACATAGGAAGTCTTTAATGAATATTTGTTTTAATTGAATTTGTCAATTAAAGGGGTTAGGCTAAATAATCTCTAACATTTGATTTAGTGTAATTTGGTAAAATTAAGTGGGCTTGCCATTTGGCATTTTAAAAAATATTATTTAGTGTTCATTATGCATATTGCATCTAACTCTTGCAAGAAAATATTCATGAATTCAGTGCTCTATATTTGGAGTCAGAGTACTTAGGTTTATATCCTAGTTATTTTATGTTACTTTAGGCAAGTTGTTGAGCCTCTTTAGACTTCAGTTGATTTACAGCTCAACAAAGAAAAACAGCAAGTTTTTAATCTGGCACCATTTCAAGCAAATACTTATATTGGTTAGACACAAGGCTACTAAGGGGTTTTATCAGCCTCTGGTCTTAGCTTTCTTACTCCTCATATTTCCCTGCATTTTCCCTCCCTCCTTTGCATTGAAGTCAGTGAATATATAATTATTTAGTTGGAAAGTTTATCCAGTTTTTCATTTCATTTTCCTGTCTCATCCTTTTTATCATCCTGAAATATATGCTATAGTTTTTTGGATTTTTTTGGTTTTTTTTGGTGGTGTGCTTTTTTTTTTGGTGGTGGTGGTGGTGGTTGTTTTTTGCAAATACTCATAAGCATTGAAATACAAGGTGACAAAATGCCTTCTGAGTCCCTTCTTGTCTTGGCACAATTTTTTTTTTCTTTTTGCCTTTGCATACACAATAAAACCAATTTGGGGAGAAACTATGAGACACTTTTCATTTAGCAACAATTCAGGGAGGGGGAGGAATTTATTCTAGTTTCATGGATTATGAGAATGTCAAGAGTAAGATAACTATGCTGCTGTTGTGCCCATTTGTCACTAGATATAGGTTCACATTTAGAAGCCAAACAACCAAGTTAAAGTTTTTATAAAATGAAATGTTTTTATTGATGTTTTTTATATTAATGTAGTTTTCCCCAATATCCCTCTCTTCTTAACTGCCTAGAGAGGTATTCTGTATAACAAATAATTGTTGTTGTTGTTGTTTTTTTAACATAAAACAAAATAGGAAAAATCAGTGCAATTGGAAAGTGTATCACAAAAGTTTGAAAATATGTGCATCATTTGTGGGCCTCCCACATCTATAAAAGGGGGGTTGGAAATATCTTTTCATCTCTTTTATTTCCAGCCATGCTTGGTTTTTTTTTGTTTGTTTTAATTATTGTTGGGTTTAGTATGGTTTTTTTGGGCAGCATTTTGCGATATTTACTTTTAGAGGGAGAGGAAAGATATGTTCTCCATATTTAACATAGTTTTTTCTCGATTCTGTTTTACTTGCCCTCAATTCATGTAGCTATTTCCATTCTTTTCTGTGTCACATTCATCATTTCAGCATAGTAACAATCACATTGCATTTGTGTACAATAGTTTGGTTAAGTCATTTCTGGTCCATGAACATCTATTGATTCTAGTACTTTGCTATCACTTCAAAGTGCTGCTCTCAATATTGTTATGGTGTATTAGAACTTTATTCTTTTCAGTGACCTTCTTGGAGTATAAACGCAGCAATAGAATATCTACATCAAAGGATAGTAGGCATTCTAGTTAATTTATTTATGTAATTTGAAATTGCTTTCCAACAGGATTGTATCAATTTATAGCTCCATCAATAATGCCTTGGTGTTCCTTTCTTCCCACAATCCCTCTATTAACTTCTCCTGCTTTTTTTTTTGTTGTTGTTGTTATTGTTTGTTTTTGCCTAGTCACACAGCTAGGAAGTATTAAGTGTCTGAGATCTGATTTGAACTCAGGACCTCCTGAATTCAGGGCTGGTGCTCTATCCACTGCACCACCTAGCTGCCCTGACTTTTCCTGTTTTTTGTCATCTTTTCCCATTCATAGATTATAAAATAATATCTCAGGATTGTTTTGGTTTGCATTACTTACATTAATAATAATTGGGAGCATTTTTCTATGTGATTGTTAATATTTCCCATTTGAGAACTGTTTGCTATATATTCATTTATCATTTATTTAGTGGGGAATGGCTTTTGGTCATATATATATATATATATAATCTGTTATTTAGTATCTAAAGTACCAAGTCCTTTTCAGAGAACTTTGATACAAAATTGTTTTTCTCATTTAACTGCATTATTTATTATTCCTAGATGCATTCAATTCATATGTGCAAGGGATTTTCATTTTCATATAATTAATGTTATGTCTTCTGTCTTTTGTAATTACCTTTATTTCTTGTTTGGTTAAAAATACTTTTCTTGCCCATTAGTCATGAGAATTGTGATGTGGAAATGTTATTTCCCTTCATCTCTACTGTTTTTTATTATTGCCCTTGTATCCTAGAACTTTAATTTCCCAAATTCAGCTGTTCTATATCAAGTTCTATAAAGTATCCCTTTGATAGTTTGATTGCTATCTTATTAAAAGCATGAGATAACTTTGGTAATGTTATTTTTATTTTATATCTCTTATGTATGTATAGCCTATGCTATACCTGGCCATGAGCATCAAATATGCCTGTGGCCATTTAAGTTATTCTTTTTTTTTTAAAGGTGCACTTTGTAATCAAATCTGTACATGTTTAGGGTTGATTTTTTTTTTCCTTTTTCTTTTTTTGGGGAGAGGGGGTGTATTTTGCTTTGACAGATTGAGCAAAGATACTTTATGTATTTTTGAGTTATTTGAAGTGATATTTCCCCTTCTATTATTGCCTCTTGAATTTTGTTACTAATACATTGAAATGTATTTGATTTTTAAGACTTACTTTACCTATATTTATATACCTTTCATTTATTCCTCTTATCTTATTGCCATTGTTAATATTTCCAGGGTGGGCATCCTTGCTTTACTCTTGCATTTATTGGATAAGGTTCTAACATATACCTATTAACATATCATGCTTCCTTTTGATTTTAGATAGTATTTTTTTTTTTAATATATAACATCAGAAAAGGTTTCTCTATGCCTGTACTTTGTAAGGTTTTTTTTCCTCCATAAATGCTGTACTTTATCAGCAGCTTTTCCCACCTGTGTTAAGATGATCATATGGTTTGAGGTGCTTTGTTTTTTAATATAATTAATTATGTTATTTTTCTGTTCTTGAATTTTTCTTTATTTTATTTATTTATTTATTTATTTTTGCTGAGGCAATTGGGATTAAGTGACTTGACCAGCTAGGAAGTTAAGTGTCTGAGGTTACATTTAAACTCAGGTCCTGCTGACTTCGGGGCTGGTGCAGTATCCACTATGCATTAGCTACCCTGAATCATTCTTGCATCTCTGGCATAAATTCAGTTTAGTTATATTGAATTCTTTCTTGGCTAAGTCTTTATAATCTGATAGAATTTATTTCAAAAATTTTTTATAACATTCATTAACGATATTCTGTAGTTATCCATCTGTTTTTTATCATTTCCTGATTTAAATATTAAGGATTCTATTTCATGCAAGGAATATGATAGGGTACTTCCTTAATTTTTGAGAATAATTTGTGAAAGATGGGTCCTAATTTTCCTTTTTTTTTTAACATGACCAAACCGTTATTTTGCTGTACAAAAAGAATCAGACTCTGAAATATTGCACAATTAGCTTGTGAAGGAAATAAAAAATGCAGGTGGGCATAAATATAGGGATTGGGAATTCAATGTAATGGTTTTTAGTCATCTCCCAGAGTTCTTTCTCTGGGCGTAGCTGGTTCAGTTCATTACTGCTCCATTGGAAATGATTTGGTTGATCTCCTTGCTGAGGATGGCCAGATCCATCAGAACTGGTCATCATATAGTATTGTTGTTGAAGTATATAATGATCTCCTGGTCCTGCTCATTTCACTCAGCATCAGTTCATGTAAGTCTCTCCAGGCCTTTCTGAAATCATCCTGTTGGTCATTTCTTACAGAACAGTAATATTCCATAATATTCATATACCACAATTTATTCAGCCATTCTCCAACTGATGGGCATCCACTAAGTTTCCAGTTTCTAGCCACTACAAAGAGGGCTGCCCACAGACATTCGTGCACATACAGGTCCCTTTCCCCTCTTTATGATCTCTTTGGGATATAAGCCCAGTAGTAACACTGCTGGATCAAAGGGTATGCACTGTTTGATAACTTTTTGAGCATAGTTCCAAACTACTCTCCAGAATGGCTGGATTCGTTCACAACTCCACCAACAATGCATCAATGTCCCAGTTTTCCTGCATCCCCTCCAACAATCATCATTATTTTTTCCTGTCATCTTAACCAATTTGACAGGTGTGTAGTGGTATCTTAGAGTTGTCTTAATTTGCATTTCTATGATTAATAATGACTTGGAGCATCTTTTCATGGGTCCTAATTTTCTGTAAGGTTTGATAAAATTGTTCTATGAGTCAATCTATTAGGAGCAGGAGTTGTTTTCTTTAATAATTTCTTCAATAATTGCTACTCTAGTTCCTTTTTCTCAGATTGAGTTATGATCTTTATTTGATCTTCTCTAAGTTTATAAGATGAAATTTAATAGGTTGCTTAAAAACAGTTATTTCTTTTTTTTAAAAAAAGTTTGTATTTTCAAAATACATGCAAAGATAGTTTTCAACATTCACCCTTCTAACCTTGTGTTCCAATTTCTTCTCCTTGCTTCCCCCTCTCCTCCCCTTCCCTAGACAGCAAGTAATTCAATGTATTAGTTAAGCATGGCTCTTCTTCTATACTTATTTCCACATTTATTATGCTGCACAAGAAAAATCATATGAGAGGGAAAAAAATAAGAAAACAAACAAAAAAAACCAAACAACAACAAAAAGAGTGAAAATGCTATGTTGTGATCCACACTTAATCCCCATAGTCCTCTCTCTGGATGCAGATGGCTCTCCATCACAAGACCATTGAAACTGGTCTGAATCACCTCATTGTTGATGAGACCCACTTCCATCAGAATTAATCATCATATTATCTTGTTGCTGTATACAGTGATCTCCTGATTCTGTTCATTTCACGTAGCATCAGTTCATGTAGGTCTCTCCAGGCTTCTCTGAAATCATCCTGTTGATCATAACATTCATATGCCATAACTTATTCAGCCATTCTCCAACTGATGGGCATCTACTTGTTTCCAATTTCTTGCCCTTATAAAAAGGGCTACAATGTTTTTGCACATGTGGGTCCCTTTCCCTTCTTTATGATCCCTTTGAGATACAGATTAGAGACACTGCTGGATAAAATGGTATGCATAGTTTGATAGTCCTTTGAGCATAAAAACTTATTTCTTAGCACCCTCTGGGAATGGGGTTTTTGTTTTTTTGCCATTATAACTGCCAAAAAGAGACAAGGGCCACAGAAGACAGATTGTCATTTTCTATTTTTTATGAGTTGACATGACCAAAGAATTCATCACCAAATGGACATCCTAGTAGTGATGACCTCTTTATACTTAGCAAGGTTGATCGCTGGAAAATGGGGCATTATCTATTGCATTACTGGGGACATTGTAGGACTTTTGTCATAGCTGAACCATAGTAAATTAGTTGTACTCTGTTGTAGCCACAGAGACTTGTAGTCATCTTTACTTCATGGTGCATCTGAATAGAACTTTGTGGAGAAGCAAAAATTAGTAGGGAAAATACATATTTATTGGTTTTCCTTAGAAAGACAGTATTTTAGAAGAAATTCAGAGAAGAGGGCCCTGAGTCTTGGGAAAGTAATTTAAGTTTAGCACAAAATGGATTAAAAATTGCCATCTGACCCAAATCTGCACAGTAGTTGATAGGTCACTAATCTATTACATTTCATGGTTTATTTGCAGGGGTGATAGGCAGAGTGGAAATTGGACACGTGCTATCTTCTCTTCCCTGGATCATCTGTTCAGTGGAAGCAGCTGACAAAGCATTCTGCCTTCATTTAGGGGCCGAGCTCTATTTCTTTCTCTACCCATCCCTACCTTCACGCTCTTCTTTCCTTAACCGTCCCAGCATCACTCCAAAGAGTATTGTCCCACCAATTGCAATCATTTGGGACTTTGAACAGGCACAGTGTTGCTGACCCACTGTTTCTGTGATGGAAGCTATTTCAGTGCTGAAAAATAGTAGGATGAATTACACATAAATTAAAGAACATTTAAAATTAATTTTAAAATATTTAGTACATTTTGGAGATTAAAAACATTTATGTCACCTATGATTTGTTTATTTTTGCCCACTTTTGTGAATTCATCAGTTCATTTGAGGAAATTCCCTTTCTCAACAAATGCAGATCCAGCATCTGCTCTGCAATTTTTAAGCTCAGAGAGATACCTAGAGTAGAAGTGTTGAACTTTCCAGGTGCGTATAGTAGCAGCATTCCTTAGTTCATGACACTGCTTCTTCCACTCTTTTAATTTTTAAAACCTAAAACAGCTTATTGTTTTGAGTTTTCCAAGCTCCAGTTTGAAATAGGGGCATTTTGTAAATAGACACAGAAAACATTTTGTATAATTACTATTAGATTGTAAGAAAATGGATATTGAGATGAATGTTTTATATTTGTAGTTGAAAAAATCAAGAGCAATTAGCTAATGACACACAGCTTAATGTTAATATCTCTATTCTCTACTTGCTTAACTAACTCTTAGCTGTCTATCCTTCAAGGTTCAGCTCAAATTTTGGCACCTCTGTAATGCTTTCCCTGTCTACTTCAGTTATATTAATCTATTATTTTTCTAAATTAGAATTGGAATCCTCAATGTCTGGAGCAGGCATTTGTACATGCTAATAGTAATAGCTCGTATTTATGGAATTTGAGGAGATAGTCATTTAACTAACATTTATTAATCATTCATTATGTATTATGCAGTGATGGTGTGGATAGTCCTGAAACTGGAATCAGGGAGATCTGAATTCACATCTAAACTCAAACACTTCCTGTGTGACTAAGCAAATCTTTTAGCCTCTTGAATGCCTCAGTTTTCTCAATAGTAAAAATGAGGATAACAGGACTTTCTATAGTTGTTGTGATGACAGAATAAGAATACTTTATTCATAAAGCACTTTGTAAACCTTAAAGCACTATGGAAAATACTTCTTGTTGCTGCTATATTGCTATTACACTTCATAGAATGATTTTCTTCCAAAAACTCTTTGAAGTAGTAATAATATCTTAATTCCAACATTACAGATGGGGAAATAAAAGCTCAGAAGTATCAGCTGACTTGCCTGAGAGTCATATAGTAGATGTGTGGGAACCAGGTCAGATAGCATTTCCAAACACACTGCTTTTATTACTATATCTTTTTAAGACAAGATTTGAGAAGCTCTTGAGTCCCCTCTCTATAGAGACAAGAGACAGCACAAGCTAAACATATACTATGAGCACATTTTTCTGGCATTAAAAAAATTTTGTTTGTTTTAAAAAGTTTTATTTTATACATTAAGAATGATGCAATAGTGTCAAAACTCAAAAATAGGGGTCGCTAAACCTGTAAGGACTCCTAGGCACATATTTATTTTAGAAAACTACATAATATCTATGTGCCATTGTATTTTTATTTATTTTGATAAACATTTCCCAATTACATCCTTATCTGGACACACCCAGCTCTTGTGCTTTAAAACATGTTCCTATTCCCTTTTTAATCCATCCTTTACTCCCAAGTGTTATGTGACTGCTTGGCAATTTGTTGTTCTTTTATAGTTGTAAGCATATTAGTTTTTCCTGCTACCCCCCCCCCCCTTTTTTTTTTCTTTCTTCTTCTTCCTTCTTCTTTCTTCTTCGAAAATGGTAGTGGTGTTGCATTTTTGATTTCCTTCACAAGCTAATTGTACAATAATTCAGAGTCTGATTTGTTTTGTACAGCAAAATAATGTTTTGGTCATGTATACTTATTGTGTATCTAAGTTATATTTTAATATATTTAACATCTACTGGTCATCCTGCCATTTAGGGGAGGGGGTGGGGGGGTAAGAGGTGAAAAATTGGAACAAGAGGTTTGGCAATTGTTAATGCTGTAAAGTTACCCATGTATATATCCTGTAAATAAAAGGCTATTAAATAAAAAAAAAAAAAAAAAAAAAAAAAAAAAAGAAAATGGTAGTGGTGTGCAATGGAAATTAAAATTAAATTTGGAGGACCTGAATTTGTATGCCAACTGCCCGTCTTGGAACCTTAGATTTCTTATATGTAAAGTGGAGGTGCCACTAGAACAAAACTTCTTAAACTGTGAGTCGCAACACCACATAATTGGATGTAGAGTGTCTTGAAATTATGATTTATGATTAATAAATGATTTGCATAGTTATTTTATATACCTATATATTCAGCATTGCATAAAAATTACTTGGGCTTCTCAGTTGCCAGTGGAAAAAAATTGTAAAATAGCTCTTAACTAAAATACCTCCCTGTCCTAAATTCAATAATGTAACAATGTCTTAAAACACTTTTTATATCCCATACAATATGCACCATGGGGTTAGGCAATAGTAGTTGGTTGTTTGGTCTGCAAATAGTAGTTGGTTGTTTGATTTGACTGGATTGTGATTTACCAATAAAGTCTAGAGCCGTGTTTGTGTATGGAGAAGTGCAAGGGAGAAAATGAAAGCAAGAGTGGAAGGAAACCTGGGTTTTAAAAAAGGCCACAGGAATGACATTCTGAAATAATAATGAAAGTTTTTTTTCTTTTTGTGAATTCTTTCTCTGATCCTCATTCACCCTTCCGGTTCCAAGAAATTAAGGGAGAAAAGCACACAAGGATGTCTATCTTCTATTGACCTTTAGAGCGTTAGCCACTCTTTTCCATTCCATTTCTTTTAGTCTTCCTAACTCCTTCCTAGGTTTTCTAACCAGATATTCCCCACTAAAGTTTTCTCTTTTTATTTTTCACATTTTTATTTTCTTGCCTACTAATCTTAAATCTTATATAAATTATTTTTTTCTAGCATCATTGGAGAAGGCATAATAAATAAAGCTCCTATATAAGCAAACTGAAGCATTTATTAATCTGAACTGAATTTGAAGAACTGAAGCTTATGTTTGAAGGTCTGAAACACTTAAGAAGTTAATCCTTTGAAGAATATTTCCGGAATGGATTGCACATTATAGCATTAAATATAATATACATAATTTGGCATTTTTATGGTTGACTCAGGTTTACATAATAAACACGGTTATCATTCTATACAGTAACAAATAATACAGTAATATAGTTAATATCTTTGGCTGTCAGTGTTAAGAGCTATTTACTTCATAGAATAAAATAATTCTAGACTGCCCTACTTTGTCTATTTTAATAGTTTTGTCTCTTTCATATAAATATATTTTTTTACTTCTGCTAGTATTGGTATACTTGTCTCTACCATTCAGTTTTCCTCTTCTAATTGATTGCTTTTGAACAGCAGTGGGAAATCAGGTGGCCAAATTTGTTAAAATTGTGGATAGAATACACTTAATAAACTTTTTGATAAAGATTGAGTCTCAAAGTGTCATAATGTCACTTTTATATAGTAAAGAGATTTTCTCCTTTGTAGCTTGGATAGAACAGACTAATGACTTAAAAATCCTGAAAGTACCAGTAAATTAGCTTAATATGGTCATGTTATGAATATTATAATTGAACATACCTAACTTCAGTAAGACTACATGAATAATTCAAAACTTTCTCCACCTAGACTTACAGAACAAGGAACAGAGGATATGTAATCTTAGTCCTCAAAATTCATGTGTTTAACTTTTGGAAGTTAAAGCATTCGTGTAGTTTTATTAGTCACCTTATTTTTATCTATGTGTTGGCAACAATGCACATTTCTCAGCCATCTGCAGTAAAGAAAAAAAAGATAGGTGAGATGCACTCAAGTTTGTGAAAGTTTGTAGAATGGCTAATATCCTAATAGGTGTTTCACTGGTTCCATCCACTATACCCTTGTAGAGTGTTCCACTTACATTCGTTGCATATTTTCAATATTTTGCTTTAAAACTCTATAGTAGTAGTATAGTTCTATGTTGCAATTATGCCCCTAAAGCTCAGGCTTAGGGTCTTCCGAATATGGCAACTGAAGTCCCAGGAAACTCTCTTGATTTTTAAAGGAAGGGCTATATAGAGAGGTTTACAGCAATATCATAAACAGAACAACACCCTTATGCTGTCATCTGACAAAATGGAAGGTAAGATTCAAATTAAAATGTTTTAGTTTTGAGAATTTTATTTGTTGTACAGTTTGTGGTACTATAGATTTTTGTGTTGTGAAAATATTACATGAAGTCAGTTGTTGGTTGGTTTTTTTTTAAATTGAAATGTTAGTACAAAAGATTCCAGAATTCTAGAGAATTATTAACAATAAAAATGTTCTGCATGCTATCAGTTTTATTTTGTTTTCTTCACTTTGTGGGTTATTTAATGGTTACTGGGTTAGGAAAAGTGCACATTATCAGAATTAATGTTTTAAATAACTATGCAGAAAATTGAATTTTTAGCAATCTCTAGTGAAAGATTAGTTTTTGGTGACTGTAGAAATTTAACTCCCCATTACCCATATATTTATGTATCAATGTTGATATTTTTTACTTTGACTCTGTATTCTAGAAAATGGAGGATTTACTATATTTGAGAGAGCCTTGTGTTCCCTCTACCTAAGACTTAGTTGTAACAAAGTAGGTCCAGTGGATTTCCTACACTTGGATTTTTCTTCTTTTTTTAAGTTAAAAGAATTCAGCTACTATTCTAAGTTGTTCAAAGTATTGAGTCTTTGATTCTTCATTGTAGTAAATTTACCTTAATGGCTATAACATACAATTTCACAACTTTTATAAATGTATAAGTATTTCCATAAGACACATCACTCCATTGAACTTTAAACACCCACGAACCTTTTTAGGGGAAAGGAACATTTACTGTGTACAAAAATAGAAAACCAAATTGTTGCTTTTAGAGTGTTTTCTCTCAGTGCATTGAGGCAGCTTATTATTAAATAGTCTAAAAACTCACACAGCAATTCACACAGCATTCATTTTAGAATACCAAGGAAATTTTTTTTTCTTTTATTGATAATTGCTTAGGCTAATGGTAGCACTGCTAAGGAATAACTTATTTTTAACAAATTTTTAAAGGTTTCCTTGCCATGTTCAAATAATTCCTGTTCTGCAAATCTCTGTGTATGTTATAAATATATTAAATTACTTGTAAATTACTTGATTCTTCTCTTGTCTGAAATAATACTGTCAGCAACAGGTACAGGTTATTGGCATTAATATTCCTAGGTTAGTGACTTGCCCATTAAAGTAATGGCTAATTGCTATCAGAGGAAAAGGAAATGGAACTGGAACGTAAGCATTTTGTTGAAATATATTACATATCAGGTGACAAAACAGACTTTGGCTACTGTATTGTTTGTGGGAGGCATTCTTTTAATAGTACTTGGTATTACTGATTCTTTTGGTTTGTATTTTTATTGCCTTATATATGAAAATTGTGTACTGCAAGGATCTATGATTTGATTATTGTGAGGGTCCTTGGATTACAACCACTTTACAATTTAGATGGTATTTGGTAGTTGCTGTGGGGAAACAATTGATCCTCTTGGTCAGTCTTGTTGATGAACCTCTGAATTAAACTCAATAAGTCCTTGGTGACAGACATAGAATTACATTGTGTCTATTCTCAAAGTCTGTACAGCTTTGTTTGATCTTCCAGAGCTTTTGTTTTGAATACATATGTTCATTCTTTTAGTACAGAGGGATATTTCCATAGGAGAGGATGTAGAAGCATAAAAAGGGGAAGAGGAAGAGAACAAGCAATTAAGTTACTAAGAGATGTTATCTCATTTGATCCTCACAACAATTCTGTGAGGTAGATACCATTGTTTTCTCCGTTTTATAGTTAAGGAAACTGAGGCAGATAGTGTATAGTTTTAGAAGCATGTTTTTAAAATTAGTTATTCCTGTTTACTTTTGTCACTGAAACAGTAAAATTGGTATTTAAATATATACTATGTGATCAGTGACAGCTATGATTGGTTGCAGGAACTAAAGAGGCAATTAATTCTTTGTACTCTTATGTTTTGAAGAGGTATGGACAAGATTTCAGTTTGATTTAAAGAAAAACTTTCCAGTAGTTGGAGATTAAAAATTGAAATGGGATGCCTGGGGAATTTAGTAGTTCACCATCACTAGAGGTCCTCTGGGAAAAGCAAGTGATTACTTGTTTGGGTTTAGTTTAGTTTTTTGTTTTGGTTTGTTTTTTTAAGAGGGTTCAAATACAGACAGAATAGATGATCTCTGAGCTCCCTTCCAACACTGAGATTTTACAGGGAAATTTTTTATATATTTATATTCATGATGATATTGAGAAAGATAGCTAAAAAGATAGTAGGGGATTTATTGACATACCTAATATAAAATAGCATTTTTAAGTTAAAAGGATTTGGCTTGTTATCTAATTTGAATTTCATGATAAATTCTTAGAAGTAGATTCTATTATTATCATGATTATTGTGAACCCTGTTTTGCAGGAAATTTAGGTTCAGAGAGGTTAAATGACTTATTACCCAGACTAAGCCAATGATAGGATTTGAATTCAGGTTTTTCTGAATCAAAGTCTGGCACATTATGCACTGTGCCACTTCACAAGGAACAGTGATTATTTCTAGCATGGAATCTTTGCTTCCTAAATTACCTGCTCTTTATTTTCTGAAAATTATAGTGAACAAAATGAAGAGAGTAGTAATATTCCTTCCAGTGGTATCTGGATACCTATTTATCTACTTCATCAAATAGAAAGTCCTCTGATTGGTTTTCAAAATCCTATCCAATCTTTTTTCCTAGTATAAATTCTGTACCATTCAGGCTGATTTCCCACAATACCTTTATAGTGGTCACTCCAGTTTCTCATGTTCTCTTTTCTTAGCACAATCTTTGCCTTACAAATCCTATCACTTCTTTAAAATGTTCTGCAGCCCACACTGATCTCTATCCTTTTTTAAACTTTATTACACTTATCCTTAATATCACATAGCTTTTATCCTAATTGGGATAGTAGGAAAGGTAATAAACTAGAACTCGTTTGGATTTTGTAAAAGGAAAGTTATTGCATTATTTGTTGAAACACACACGTCCTATCCTTATGTTTAATTTTTGATCTAGTTTAGTAAAGGTACAATGGTTCTTGATGGTTGGTATTTCTTGTTTATTTAAAATTGTTGTTCAAAATTTTGGAACAAGCTAATTGGTTATAACTTAGATTTCAGTTTTTGTTGGTAACATCTATAGCATCATAGTCTGTGGCAAGTCAGACATAAACCTTTTCCAGCTCTTTTGTTCATTGGATTTTTTTTCCATTTCAGCAATTCTGTTTTTTAATGAGTTGTTTTCTTTTTCCATGTCACCAAATCTATATATTTTTACAGTAGTTTTTCCATTTCACCAAATGTAATTTTTAAGGTGTGTTTTTTTCCCCAGTCAATTTGTATGTTTCCTTCTCTAAACTCTTGTGTTTAGCTCTCATTTCCTTTCTCGATTTTTTTCCTAACTTTCTTTTAAAATTCTTTTTGAATTCCAAGAGCCATTTGAGTTGGGAGACCAGTTCATATACCCCTTTGAGGATTCATCTGTACATGTTTTACTTTTAGTGGCCTCAAGATTTGAATTCTGGTCTTTCCTGTCTTCAAAATAGCTCTCTGATCAGAGCTCTTTTTGCTCATTTTTAAAGGTTGAGTTGTGCTACTACTGCACAGGGGGAAATTGTCCCTAGTTGCTTCTACAGGACCACAGTGGCTTTTAGCTGCCTACCCTGGGATCTGTGCAGCTGCAGGCTTCCTCCTTGTGCTGGGTGGGCCTGTCCAAGTACTACCTGTTATATCGGGCACTTTATTTGCCTTCTTTAGTTGTATTAGAGTCTCACAGCTAATCTGTTGATCTCTTGGCCTCCTGAACTAGGACAAAGTAGCCAATGTGTTTTGTCTTTAAGAGCCTCCTGTTATATTCTCAGCATGGACCTTTCTGTTCTGGGCCTTTTTATGCTGCCCCTGTACTGGTGGTCACGTTCCCCCTTGCCCAACTGAGACAGACCTTTCCTGAAGTCCTTCCAAGATATCTTTTGTTGGAAATTTGTTAAATGTTATTATTCAGAAGTCACCTGCCAGTGGCTGCTGGAGGTCTAACTCAGACCTGCAAAATGGATCTCTTCTTTTGAGAGGATGGTGATGATACAAGGAGACTGAGAAGCCGTTGCTGTTCTCTGACCTCCTGACTGAGAGGCCCTTGCATTGTGTGATCTCTCTTCTCTTCCCTCTGCCTACAATTTATTTCATTCCTAGTCCACAAGCAACACCTGTGTCAGAGACTGCCCTGCAACTCCCTCAAGTGTCATAATTCACAGCTGCGGATGCTCTAGGAGAATTGACCCGTCCTTTCATCCAGGCATGGTTTAACAGTTATACTCCAAATATTTGTGGGTTCTGTTACTCTAAAATCTGTTCAGAAGCTTAATCTACTGTTGATTCTGAAGGAAGCCAGGAAGAGATTAGACATAGATGTATGTACTCTACCTCATTTTAGCTCTGCCTTTCCCTTTTATTTTTTCAAAATGCCTTTGGTCAATACTGTCTTCTAGGGCTCCCAATAGACTTCTTTTGGGGCAAAGGAGATATCATTTTCTTAGCTTTTCGCATGATCTTTTTGTTGTTGTTTTAGTTGTGCCCGACCCTTTGGGGTTTTCTTGGCAGAGATACCAGAATGGTTTGCCTTTTCCTTCACCTCATTTCCTTCACCTTATTTTGTAGGTAAGAAAACCAAAGCAAACAGGAAGGATCACACTGCATGTGCCTGAGGCTCAGGTCTTTGTCTATAGGTCAGCCCTTTAATCCTGTGCCACTGTGCTGTTTAATGACCCTGGCATAATCCTAGAACAAAAGTTTCTTGTTTTCTACCCATCTACCCCACTATCAGTATCAGAGTGGTAAGAGAAACTGATGTTGAGGGTTAGCATAGATTGGTTAAAGTAGATTTTATGTTCTTATGAATGGGAGAAACATTTCATTGAGGTGAGGCTTTATTACATGATTTGTGTATTCACACATTTGGGTATGTATATATATATATATATATATATATATACACAGACATGTGCACGTAATAGTATTGACATAACATTTTACAAACTGGTTTATGTACAATTTCTCATTTGATTTTTTTCAGTCATCTCTTGAGGTATTGCTAAGAATAATCCTTACTTAGAAGAAAATGAGGCTTACTGAGTTTTAAGTAATTAGTACAATGTCATTCATACAGCTAGTACCTCAGATAGGGTTTGAATTTATATCTTTTTGACTAAAAGTCCAACACTCTTATCACAGAGATAGTGAAAAGTGGATGATGAGCAGAAGACCATCTGTAAAAGACTGAATTTAACTTTTTCCTGTGACACATGCTAACTATATGACAGGTAAATTGTTTAATTTTTCAGGGCCCCAGGCAACTCTCTCCGTAAGACTGTAAATTAAAGATAAGTTGTTAATTTGCCCCAGCAGAGGGAGTTTCTTTGCTTTTAGTTCACCATGCCTATAAAATCATAGGTCTGGAACAAATAGATTCCCATACAATCTAGATATATGTGGAAACACATACTGTTAAAAATGAAAAACTTTCTAGGAGAGAGAGGTATGATGTTAGGAAGTTGTCTTTTAGATTTCTCATAAAAGGTAGACTCAATCAGCAAACATTATTAAAAGCCCACTGTGTGCCAAGGTACTCATTAGGTGTTGGAGGTAATAATAAAAAGTAAAGTGGCAATTGTCCTGAAGGAAGTTTTATTTGGGGGGATGGCTGTGTGTTTTGTTTTTTTGCTGAGCCAATTGGGGTTAAGTGACTTGCCCAGGGTCACACAGCTAGGAAGTGTTAAGTGTCTGAGACCAGATTTGAACTCAAGTCCTCCTGGCTTTAGGGCTGGTGCTCTATAGGAAATTTTATTGTACTGGAAGAATACATGTTCCCATCTAAGAAGTGGGGGAGGGTGATATTGAACAAATAAAAAGGAAGTGGAAAAAAATTTTTTTTGTTTTTGTTTTTTCTTTTCCTTTTTTTTTTTTTTTTAATAACTTTTTATTGACAGAACCCATGCCAGGGTAATTTTTTACAACATTATCCCTTGCACTCACTTCTGTTCTGTTTTTCCCCTCCCTCCCTCCACCCCCTCCCCCATATGGCAAGCAGTCCTATACATGTTAAATAGGTTACAGTAGATCTTAGATACAATATATGTGTGCAGAATCGAACAGTTCTCTTGTTGATCAGGGAGAATTGGATTTAGAAGGTATAAATAACCCGGGAAGAAGAACAAAAATGCAAGCAGTTTACATTTCCTAGTGTTCTTTCTTTGGGTGTAGCTGCTTCTGTCTATCCTTGATCAATTGAAACTGAGCTAGATCTTCTCTTTGTCGAAGGAATCCACTTCCATTAGAATACATCCTCATACAGTATTGTTGTTGAGGTACATAATGATCTCCCGGTTCTTCTCATTTCACTCAGCATCAGTTCATGTTAAGTCTCGCCAAGCCTCTCTGTATTAATCTTGCTGGTCGTTTCTTACAGAACAATAATATTCCATAACATTCATATACCACAATTTACTCAACCATTCTCCAATTGATGGGCATCCATTCATTTTCCAGCTTCTGGCCACTACAAACAGAGCTGGCACAAACATTTTGGCACATACAGGTCCCTTTCCCTTCTTTATGATCTCTTTGGGGTATAAGCCCAGTAGAAACACTGCTGGATCAAAGGGTATGCACAGTTGATAACTTTTTGAGTATAGTTCCAAATTGCTCTCCAGAATGGCTGGATGTGTTCACAATTCCACCAACAATGTATCAGTGTCCCTGTTTTCCCACATCCCCTCCAACATTCCATGTTATCTTTCCCTGTCATTTATTTATCAATTGGAGAATGGCTTGATTTCTTATTAATTAGAGTCAATTCTCTATATATTTTGGAAATGAATCCTTTATCAGAACCTGTAAAAATGTTTTCCCAGTTTATTGTTTCCCTTCTAATCTTGCCTGCTTTAGTTTTGTTTGTACAAAAACTTTTCAATTTGATATAATCAAAATTGTCTATTTTGTAGTCAATAGTGATCTCTAGTTTTTCTTTGGTCATAAATTCCTTCCTCTTCCATAGGTCTGAGAGGTAAACTATCCTATGCTCTTCCAGTTTATTTATAATCTCATTTTTTATGCCTAGATCATGAATCTTTTTTAAGGTGGGGATGGTAGAACCTGAGCTGAACTTGGAAAACCACTAGGGATTTCAAGATGCTAAAATGGGGCAGAATAACATTATGGGGATGAGGGGACAGGATTTTCGCAGGTAGTGAGACAGGAATAAATGTGTGTCATGTGAAATGAGCTGCTAATTGGCCACATTGACACATAAAGAAGAAGTATAATAAATGGAATTAAGCTAGATTGTAAAGGTCTTAAACTATCAGGGGAGTTTATCACCATTGAAACTTTCAGAATAAGGAAATGACAGCATCAGATTTATACCCACAATAGATAAACATTTGTTAAGTATTCCACTGTGCATCAGCCACTGTCCTAAGTACCGTATATTAGGATTATCAATTTTATTGCTCTTTAGGGGATGTACTTGATAGGGGAAACAAAGCAAGGAGACTATATAATGAGATTTAAATAGTTCAGATGAGAGCCTGAGCCAGTGAAAGAAGTGCATGGAATCAGATAGATTTGAGAGATGTGAAGGCAGAATCAGCTGGATTTGACTATTGTCTGAATATGAAGATAAACAAGAATGACTTCAGAATGATGCTGAAGTTCTGAACTTAGAGGATCAGAAGATGGTGCCCTCTAGAGAGATGGGGAAGTTAGGAGAGGTAAAGTTAGGGGTGGAAAGATTTTGGACATGTCAAATTTGAGATGCCTGTGGAAAATCTAGGTAGGGATTTCTAGTGGATAGTTGAAGATACAGGCTATATTATGTAAATTTGGGTTTTTTAAATTTTGTTTTGTTTTGGGAAGGGGTTAGCAAAAATATTGGAATGATTTGCTGTTTCTTTCTCCAGCTCATTTTAGAGATGACAGAGGCAAACAGTTAAGTGACTTGCCCAAGGCTACATAACTTTGAGGCCTTATTTGAATTTAGACTCTTCTGATTTCAGGGCTACGCCACTGCATAATCCTACTAAGATTATTTTTGAATTAAATAATGAAATCTGAAGCCACATTTTTCTTGTGGCTAACAAATGAGTGGGAGATGACAAAACTAGTTATGTCTATATGTATATAAAATCTATATCTTTTTCTAGAAGTCTTGTCAGTGGAAGAGAGGAAAATATAAAATAATAGTTTGAGGGAATGATAAGATAAAGCAAAGGGTTTTCTTTTACTTAGATCAACCACCATATTCTACGTGAAACATTTCCTACAACTTCTTCCTTTTCCTCTTGCAAGTAATATTCCTTCACTCTCTGAAATTAAAACATGTTCTTTGTGTTTTAAATTTACTTGCCTGGCAATATATTATTTTCCTTGATATAATGTACAACTGTCCCTTGACTTTTGGGGGTGAGATTTTAGGCTCCATAAATGTGAAAAATCCTGAATAACTTTAGGTTCTCCCTTCCCTCCCCCAGATCTTTATTTTTAATAATTCTGATCTTATTTGTTGTTTGTCCTTCATTTTGGAAGAGGACTAGTGACATCACAAGTGATCATTTATATTTAACACGCAAAACAAGTAAAATAGAACTCTATCCATTTTTTTAAAAGTTGCAATTTCTATCTGAGAGACTTTAGTATCTTATATACCATTCAAAATCTTCACAACAGCTGATATAGCTGCAGTAAAATACAATATTTACTGCTGGACAAAATCATCTGGCTGAATCTGGATAGTTGAAGAGAAAGCATTCCAAAAGAGAATATATAGGGTCTGTAGATTTCTAGTGCACTGAAACTTGTAACAAAATTTAACTTTATTACAAATTTGTATAGATATAGTTATAGTAGTAAATGATAATATGGTATTTATGATTTAATGTATATGCATTTATATATGCATATCATCTGATATTTTCTGCAGTATCTCCAAAAATTCGCATTTAATTATTGATGGCTAACCCACAAATAACCAACATTACGAATGTAAAAACTTGGAACGTTGACTGTATAGTTAGTGACAAAGACTTGTGGGTTTTATTTTGAAAAATGCCTCTATGATAGTTAAATCCTATGGAAGCTAATGATAGTAGAAAGAAAATGTAGAGCAGAAATTCTTTTCCTCGGGCCAGTGACTTTTTTTTTTTTTTTAAAAAGCCTTTTATTTACAGGTTATATGTATGGGTAACTTTACAGCATTGACAATTGCCAAACCTCTTGTTCCAATTTTTCCCCTCCTTCTCCTACCCCCCTCCTCCAGATGGCAGGATGATCGGTAGATGTTAAATATGTTAAAATATAAATTAGATACACAATAAGTATACACAACCAAACCATTATTTTGCTGTACAAAAAGAATCGGATTCTGAAATATTGTACAATTAGCCTGTGAAGGAAATCAAAAATGCAGGTGGGCAAAAATATAGGGATTAGGAATTCAATGTAATGGTTTTTAGTCATCTCCCAGAGTTCTTTCTCTGGGCGTAGCTGGTTCAGTTCATTACTGGTCCATTGGAAATGATTTGGTTCATCTCATTGCTGAGGATGGCCAAGTCCATCAGAATTGGCCATCATATAGTACTGTTGTTAAAGTATATAATGATCTCTTGGCCCTGCTCGTTTCACTCAGCATCAGTTCATGTAAGTCTCTCCAGGCCTTTCTGAAATCATCCTGTTGTGGTCATTTCTTACAGAACAATAATATTCCATAATATTCACATACCACAATTTATTCAGCCATTCTGCAATTGATGGGCATCCACTCAAGTTTCCAGATTCTAGCCACTACAAAGAGGGCTGCCACAAACATTCGTGCACATACAGGTCCCTTTCCCTTCTTTATGATCTTTTTGGGATATAAGCCCAGTAGTAACACTGCTGGATCAAAGGGTATGCACAGTTTGATAACTTTTTGAGCATAGTTCCAAATTGCTCTCCAGAATGATTGTTGGTGGAACTGTGAATACATCCAATGTATTAGTATCCCTGTTTTCCCACATCCCTTCCAACATTCCGCATTATCTTTCCCTGCCATTCTAGCCAGTCTGACAGGTGTGTAGTGGTATCTCAGAGTTGTCTTAATTTGCATTTCTCTGATTAATAATGCCTTGGAGCATCTTTTCATATGGGCCAGTGATTTTTTAAAATGTTTTTATTGATGACTTATTTTTCACATCATCATAGTTACCTCAAATATTCCTTCCTTTCCATGTATAAAAGACCTTTTTTAAAAGAAAGAAAAAAAATAAATGTAACTAATCAATACAATGAAAACATGTTAAATACATACACCTTGTGGACCTTCCACCTCCACAAAAGGATAGGTAGGGAATATCCTCTCTTTATCTCTTCATTCAAATCTTGCTTAATCTTTATAATTTTGTTACATTTATTTTTTTAGTTGTGTGTTTGTGTTGTTGTCCTTTCCATTTACATTTTTGTCTTTATTCAGTATATTTTTATTTTTGATTTGATTTATTCTGTTATCAGTTCTTACAGATCTTTCTTATGCTTCTTTGTATTCATCTCAAGCAGTTTTTTTATAACAGTGTAATATTCCATTCACATACCACAATTTGTTTAGCTGTTCTCCAATCTTTGCTATCACAAAAAGGGCTACTACAAATATTTTGAGGTATATGGGAACTTTCTTTTATTATTACTTCCTTAGATTATAGGACCACTAATATATTCTCTAGTTCAAAGAGTATAGACATTTTAGTCATTATAGTTGCATGATTACAAATTGCTTTCCAAAATAATTGTATCTTCATTGCCCCTAAGAAGTTTTAATGTTCCTCTCCTCCCATGTAAAATAAATGGACTTTGTAGGTACCTAATCCCTCAGATTTAATATAGATACTTTGGGAGTCTTGGTGTGGACCCTAGTGCAAGATCTCGGTCTCTTTTCACCCATAGGAGCATTAATCATAAAAAATCAGCTCTGACCACCAAAACAAGATCTTTCCTTTTTCTTTTCTTTCAACCTTTCTCCCCAACCTTACCCACTCCCCTTCAGGTTCTTCTCTTACTGATCTTCATCTCATTGCTAGACTTTCTTTTTATTCAGGCACATCACAAATTTCTTTCCATCCTCCTGTCTCCCCTCCCCTTTCTTGTATCCTCCCATGCTGTATTTTAGTCTTACAGAAAGTCTTAATTTAGCTTTCAACAGGGCCTTATTCTGTCCATAATGCCCTAAAGCCATCTTGTCACTTTTCCCCTCTACCGACTTCCACTTCACTCTGGTTTCCTAGCATGCATTTAGAAAGAAATTTTTGGTGTAACTATTGCTTCTGTTACCTTTGGCTTCTGCATTTCTGTTGTGTGGGACGTTTTTGAAGAAATGTTTGGTATGCTTTTCTAAAAATGTTTCAAATGCCTCTATTATTATTACACATCCCTCTGATTTTCAGGGTAAAATCACTCTGGGCTGCATCCTAAGCATTCTGTTGCTTTTCAAAACACATTCCATTCCCTCCTATGGTTTTTGGTGTGTGCAGAATAGTCTTGTGTTACTCGAAATTTCTTTTTCTTGATGGCTTATTGTTGTTTGTCCCTTGTTCTCAAAGTGTACCATGATTCAGGAAAGTGATACTATGACATGCAAGTGAATTGGATTTAAGGGAGAAAGGGCTGGGAAAAGTCAGCTGCCTCACAATCTCTTAGAGTCATCTGGGTCAGTGGCCAGATATAGATCAGGACTACTGGAAATAATCCTTGATATAGTGAGAGACCTTGCCCTCTTAAGTTAAGGTTTGGTTTTGTTTTGTTTTGTTTTGTTTTTTAACAGGTCTCTGATTGACTTCTTACAAAACTTGTTTCTCTAAAATTTAGTTTCTTGATAAAATTTTAATTTCTCATTTAGTTTAATTATGTGTTTTGGAGTTTGCAACCTTTGGGTTTTTTTATTTTCCTTTTTTTCTTTTTTGTAGATAGTATACGAATTATGTCATTGTTATTTACATTCTTTTGTTTTTCTTTGGCATTTCATATTCTGGGTTCAGAAATTCTTGGAGTTCTCTTGCATTATTTCTTGCATTGTAGTATTCAGTTTTTGTGACTTGTTCTGGTTGTTCTAAGGGATCTATAATCCTTATATTGTCTTTATGTATCCTGTTTTTGAGATCAGCATGTTTGGTCTGTATAGTGAACATTTTCTTTTAATCTTACTGGTTTTTTTGCTTCTCTTCTAGATTTTCCTTCACTTCTATACATTATTCCAAGTCTAAAGATTTCTGTTTTGTTTCTTTGGTGAAGCATCCTATCACAGATTCTGCCTATTTTTTTCTGGCAGTTCATAAAATTCTGCTTTCATAATTTTCATTTCTTCTTTGAGCCACTCAGGAACAAGTGGTTGTAGTTCCATATTCTTCTCACATTCCACAGGATTTTCCATCTTACCATGAGTTGTAATTGTTTTCTAGCATTTTGTAGTATTTATTCATAGATGTTTGAATTTGATCTTGGGTAATTTCAATCTTTATTTCTCTTTTTTTCCCCCGCAATTATTTATTTACACTTATTGTTCATTTTTTAAATCTTTATCTTTGATGATAAGGAAGGGTCTTCCTTAGAGGCAAGTCTCAAATAGTGCCAGCCTTCTCCTACACAGAATAATTTTATATTAATCAGCCTACATCTTTGCCCTCGAGTGACTTTTGCATGAACAGAATTGGATCCAGTTGGATACTTGAGTACTCTTCTCCTTCAGTGTTCATGATGTGTGGCACACAACCTCCCCCGTTTTCCCTCTTTTCCTCTTCCCTACCTCCCTACCCCGCTACCCTCCACAGGGTATCCTGTCCTTTTCCTTCCATTGCTTGGCTTTCTAGGTATCAACAGTTCAAGAGTAGTTGTTATTGATGTGTCTGCCTCAGTAGCACCAGCATTTCAGAACATTGCAGTGCTGGTGTTAGGGATTGACTGTGAAGCTCTGGCTCTCTCCCATGGTCTCCAGCCTGCTTTTGTTTCTGAAGGGCTCCCATGCAAACTAGTGCATCCAGAAGCTGGGATCTCCTTGCAGAGAGGGAAGGGGAACTGAAGTGTCATATTGGATTTCATGAAAAGCCTGTATATTAGATTCTTTGCTTCTTCTGCTAGTAAGTATATCCTTGATGATGGTAGCATGGGAGGTGAGGGAGAGGTGCTGAGTAAGGCTCGGGGTCAGCGAGCATCAGTTGATGTATTGTTTTTAAAACCTTTTGGATTCTGTGGTGTAGGACCCAGGCAGCTGAAGTTGATTTATCTTTGGCATGTAATTTCTGTTTTGGAGAGGTTTGAGAGGTCATAGGGTTCAGAGAAAATACTTAGTCTTCCATCTTGTTTACATGACAGGGAATCTCTCTTAATTTGTTTTGAAAAATATATTGATAATTGTTCTGTATAATTGTTTTTTTTAATTCCTTAGTATTTTTGTTTTATATATTTTATTAACACAATTCTGAAAATAGGACTGTAAATTTTACCAGACTGTTCTACCAAAGGATTCTACCAAAAAAAAAAAAAAAAAAAAAAAATTAAGAACTTCTATGAAGGAAGAGGGAAAGAACAGTAATATGGACAAAGAGCCTAGAGTAAGAGCAGCCAGTTAGGCAGATTGGGAACTACAAGAAAGCATACCTGCTGTGAGAAGTGTCAGAAAAACTCAAAACTGTCTGTCCAGGAAGATGAGATAGACAACAGTATCAAAATTCTCTATATCACAGTGTTGGATAAGATTCAGATGTGATGGTGTGACAATTCTAAAAATGGCTTTGAAAACCTAAAAGTTACTGTATAGATGCCAGCTATTATTGCTCCTGTCATGTACTTTTGTTTTTTCAGATAAGGTGTTAAGAACAAGATCTTTTTGTACTTTGTATCTTCAAGTTTTGTGTCGATTGAATATTTACTTATCTGTCTAGCTATAGTTTAATTCTAGATGGTCAACCACCTATGAGTGGAATTATTTTTGTTCTTTCTGACTTTTACTTTATGTGAGGAGAGGGTAAAAGGTCAGCTTATCTTTCCATTTAGAACTGTATGTCTGACACTCTTTTTTTTAGGAATGGAGGGTGTTAGTTTAGACCAGAGGTCTACGAACGGTTTTCTTAACTGTCAGAATAATACTTGACAAATAAATCTCTTGATGGATTAGAAGAACATAGGAATTATTACTGTAATTAATATTTTCTTTTTCTGGATTCACTGCCTTCTAGAAAAGCAAAGAGCTTCTACCACATTGCCCAGTGTTCTGTTGCAAATTACTTTCCTGCTGAGTGTAGCTTTATTGTAGGATTTGTCATTTAAAGCAATTTAATTTTTAAGTTAATTCTATCCTTATTGTAATGAATGTATTAATTACAAAATAATGATTCTAGATTCATATTTTTGAGTTTATCATTTTGTTCTTATTTTTATTTCTGCCATCAGTCTTTTAGTCTCTTTTTCAAAATGCTATATGACTTAGATTGTTTTCTCAATTAAGGTAAATTAATTTGTTTATTAAGTTTTTAATGAGCGTTAGTGGTGACACAATTTCCCTTTGGGCAATTTAATGGGGGATGCCTTGGGAAACCAGGACCAGGAATTATTGATTTAACAAAGCTAAACTATTCACCATCTTTCTCTTGTTATTTGCCAGTGCGCTTATATTATTGTTAACAATTATTATATCCAGATTATTTTTAATAGCAAACTTAAATAATATTCAATTCCCTAACAATGGTCTTTTGAGATAGGTTGTTTAGATATTGTCCCCATTTTATAAAAGAGGGAACTATATTTTTCCAATATAAAGGCCTACTTTATTTTTCTTTTTTGGTCAAATTCAGTTTCCATACCTGATGCTGCTTTAATTCATTTAAAAAAAAAAATTGTTGAGCATTATGTATAACATTGTTCCAGGCCTTGTGGAGAGCTACAAAGAAGCAGGATGGACTATACTGTTGAGCAGCTTACTACCTCATTTTATATTTGTTTGATCTCCAAGAAAAGACAGATGATACAGAAAATGGCACGAGATAGTACAATATATGATGAAATACCTCATGAGTGGTACAGACAGCTTGTTGGAATTCAGAAAGAATACAAATGGTCATTATAGTTTGAAAGCAGCTAGGGAAGTAATAGCAGAGAAGGTAGGATTTGCACTAGTTTTTAGAAGATGGTAGAATTGTATGGACTATTTTTAAGGTGGGCATAAGTGAAGTTATAGATGGAAATTTACAGGATCTATTTAGATGGTAGGGTTGATCATGGAAGATTTATAAATTAAAGTATTAGTACACAACATTAGAAATGTAGGTTTGAGCCAGATTGTGGAGGGCTTGAGTAACAGTCCAAAAAGTTGGGATTTTACATTTAAAATTGCAGTGATGAGAAGCCATTAAAGATTTTAAGTGGCAGTTTATCTGGATTGATGCAGTATTTTAAGAGATGGAGATAGGAGAATTATTTAAGAGATTATCAAAATAATATAAGTAAGATTAGAACTAAGAGCTTAGATTAGAGTGGTGCTAAAAAGAGAAATTGAAAGAGATGGATTTGAAAGGTCTGGAAGAAAGACCTCTCTCCTCTCTCCATCTTCCTCTTTTCCCTCTCCCTCTCCTTCTCCCTCTCCTTTTCCTGTCTCTCCCCCCTCCCCCCCCCCTTGCCATTTGCAAAAATAACTCATTTGGAATGATGGAAACTTTTTGTTGGGAAAATGATCTATGTTTAGACCTGTCAAGTGTGAAGAGGCAGAAGGATGTTAAAGTCAAAATGTTCAATAACTAGTTGAATGTAGGTGGCAGGGGAAATTTGAGAGCTATAAGCAGAAACCAGGAACATTGGAAGTATTAAAAGGAAAGGGGAATTGAGCTGAAGATTAAGGTTGGGGAAAGATCAGTGAGAGGAACTAAAAACAAAACAAGAGAGACAAAATGGAACAAAGATTTCAGAGGTGGGGGGTGAAGATAGGCTGATAGCATAGAGTGGGGTCTTACCTGGCCTTGGAAGGAAATAGCTTGGGAGTTAAGACTTGATAGGCCTGAAAAGGACATTGGGAAATAGTATAAATTGACAGCATAAGAATTGTGTCTTGGCATGAAGGAGGGGTGATAGGCTTTTTTCTATTTTTCATTTTGCTATACTTTGTTAAGCATGTATTCAGTATTTCCTATGGTCATTTATAAATTTTTTTATGTCTTAATTAACAATGAATTTTTGTAAAGCGACTCTATAATTAAGAAAAAATAAGTCTCTTATTTAAGATACCAGTGGAATAGTTGTAAAAGGTCTATTGAGTTTAGTTTTTCTCCCAAGATTAGATTTGGATATTTAGTTTGTAGTTTATCTTTCTCTCAGATATTTTTCTTATTTTCATTTACTTATTTATTTTATTTGTTTGTTTTTTTTGTTTTGTTGAGGCAATTGGAGTTAAATGACTTGTCCAGGGTCATACAATCTGGAAGTATTAAGTGTCTGAGGCTGACTTCAAGGCAGGTACTCTCTTCACTGCACCATCTAGCTGCCCCAGATTTTTTATTTTTAAAGTATGAAAAACCTATGTTGAAAGGCTGTTAACAATTATTATCTTACTAGATAGATGTTACAATGAATGAAGCTGTACTTTTCATGTAAGTACTCAGGTGCTTTGTTTCATGGGTTACTATTTGAATATTTAAGTTTTATTATCTCTGGTGCCTTTGAGTATTTTCCTTGTATTTCAAAACTGATTTGTTTTTACTGCCATTTTTGCCTAAAGTCATGATGGCATTCCTGCTTTTTAAAAAAATTATCTGGGGAAAATAAATTCTATATCAACTTTTTAACTCAGTATGAATCTTTGTTTTAAAAATGCTCCATGTGTACTACATATTGTTGGGTTTCATTTTTAATCCATTTTTGCTGCTTCATTTTATGAATATTCATGTTCATGATCCTGACTTTTACTTAAAGCTGCTAATCCTTTTCTAATCTTCCTTTTTTTCCTCCCTCCTTCCTTATTTCCCTCCCAGACTAATTAATTTGACTGTTATGGTTGATGTTTGGTTTTTGTTCAGGAAGAGGACAGTGACATGAGAGAAGTGATGCCTTGACATACAAGTGATTTGGATTTGAGGCAGGGAGGGCTGTACCTTCCTTTTCCTTCCAGAGCCATCTTGGTCCAGTGGCCAGATTAGGACAACTGGGGATGGCCCTGGATGCAGTGGGAGACCTTGCATAGTGGCGGGAGCACTGTACTTGGAGTCAAAAAGGCACACGCCATTAGACAAGGGCTGGTGCTGGGAACCTATACAAGCCATTTAACCTTTTGGCGCATCTGGCTCCCTTTGCCAACCTAACATTCTGCCTATTTTATAATATTTCTACTTTTATAAATTTTATTTTTGGGGAGGGAAGCCCTTTGACTGAAAATGCCTTCCCTCATTCTGCTTGAATTTTTCATTTTATATTCCCTTGTGTCAAATCTAAATTCACTAGTATTAATAAATATCCTCTTTTCAAAGTATTAAGATGAGGTGGGTTACCCAGTTAGTGCAAGGTATCCTCAAAGATATTTTCCTCATAATGCCAGAAAACCTGTGTAGTGATGGAATAAAAATTTTGATTTTTGAAAGGGAGAAATAGCTAGATTTGTTTGTTTATTTTTATCTAGTGAGTTTATGTTTTGTTTTTTAAGTAAAGGGGTAGACTCATGTTAAGGCAGCATGTAGAAATCTGATGACAAATGGGAGACATTACTAAAAGTTAGAAAGGTAATTAAGATAAGCTTTTGTCTTTTATCTAGAGTCTTCAAGCTTATATCCAGGTTGAAGAAAAGTCAATTTAATTGTTTTTATCTTAGGATTTAGATCTGCAAGGAAACTTCTGGGTTTTTTAATATTTATTTTAAAGATAGTAGAATAAAAATTTCTGAGAAGTTGATTACCACACAAGTAGTTAGCATTTGATCAGTACCACACAAGTAGTTAGCATTTGATCAGATTTCAAGCTAGTTCCTCACACTAAGTTGAGTATTTTTTCACATTATGTCTTCTAACAATTCCAACCATCAATGTCATGCCCACTGTTGTCAGAGTTCAACAAAATATTTGTAAAAGAATTTTTGAAACACAACTTTTTTGCAAGTTGGAATTTTTTCTGTACTGCTTAAGGAAAAATAGTGTATTGTAGTACATTGTAGGAATATTTGAAGGCAAGATTTGAAACAAATGTTTTCATTTTGCATTAAAATTCAGATTGCTTATATCCTATTCTTTTAGCCAGCTAGTTCATCAAGGTTGTTTTTCTTCTTAATTTTTACTGAAAAAAACCCAAGTTCAAATTCTATCCCAGGACAAGTCACTGAACCTCTGTGCTCACCAACACTTGATCTACTTTTTATGTAGAGCAGTGGTTCTTAAAGTGATCTGCAGAGATCTTTTAAGGAGGGTTTTTAGGATCAAAACAATTTTCAGACTAATACTACAATAATTTTCCCTCTTCCAGCTACATAGCTTTGTGAGGCTGGATTTTCTTCATATACTTCGACAGTGCAACAGATGGCAACAGATTGAATGCACAAATAGAACAACATAGTTGTCTTCTACTAATCCAGACATTAAAGACATTAGCAAAAATCAGTGATAAGAATGTTCACTGATTTTTGATTTTGGAAAAAATAGCCTTTTCACAGATTTATTAAATAACATGTATGTTTATTTTGTTATTTTAATATAAATTAACATTTATCAGTTTGATTTTCTATTGTGGCAAAAAATCTAGTTAAATACAAACAAAAACCTCTTTGGAGGTGTATATTTCTGTTATTTTATCACAAATTAATATGTATCAGTTTTAATTTCTAATTTAATTTCTAATATGGCAAAAATTGATAGATTTTTAATACAAACAAAAACCTTCATTAGAGTGTAAAGGGGTTCTGAAACCAAAAGAGTGTGAGAACTGCTTAAAGTCCTTTTGGGGAGCACTCCGTATTGAGGGAATCACAGGTTGTCAATTCCACCTTCCTTCACTTTAAAAATAACTCATTGAATTGTTGAATATTTGGAGGAAGAAGCAATTTGAACTGATTTGTGGTCTTATGTGCAATCCTTATTTTCTGTTTTGCTTTGTATATGAAAATGCTCATTAGTTGGTGATTAAGTTCAGAATTTTAAAAATAACAAAGTTCTGTGGGTTATCCTTGATTACTGAATAAGCTTGTGATAAGAAAGTGGTATCCAGTCAAACCAGCAATCTTCTATCAAGTACATGTTATGTACAAAGCAGACTTGGGCACTACAAAGACAAAAAATAATAATAATAATACTGGCCCTTACTTCCAGAAGTTTATATTCTATTCAGATTTTGGTAGCTGGGTACAGTGTGGTAACTTTAGAATTTTAGCATGCAGATTAAATTTCCACCACAAACAATATTGTGTTATCTGAGGCAGGCTGCTTTTTCTGGACCTCAGTTTCTTCAGTCTTTTGCCCAAAGATGTGAAATTTATGAAAGGAAGATGGTAGATAGGATCCATAGAACTAGAGTAGCTTTGAATTCTAGTTCTTTTACTATTTTCCATTCATGAATGTAAGACTTTGAGAAAATCATTTAAGTATTTAACCAGAGAAGGCAATGCATGCCTGTACCTGTTGCTGGAAAGGCCACAGCTAGTGGACTCTTTTGAGTTCTGTAGGTCTGAGCTGCATGCAGTAGAGTGGGCCCAAAGCATATCCCCAGCACCAGTACAATAAGGCAAACCTCTGGTATTAGGACAACCATTGGGCTCCTAAAGAGAGTATTACGGACCAGTATTAGGGAGGGGGTGGGAAACACATTAGAGTTTATAAGCTTATTATCAGTATAGAGAATAGTGGGGTCTTCCAGTAAGCAGCCTCTTCACTTCCATCCTGGATAAGATAGAGCTATAAAAAGGGAAATCAAACAACAAAAAAAATCTCTACCACAAAACAAACAAAAAAGCACCACCACCACTCCCAAGACAGATACTTAAAAACTTAAGAAAAATCTGTAAATGTTTTTCATAGCTGATAGAAATAACTTTTCCAGGCACTGCTAAAATGATTGTGAGCTTTTAAATAGTATTTTTGTTGCTATAAAAGAATGGTTTCTACTGGGCCACTAATACATTGTTGGTGGAGTTGTGAACTGATCCAACCATTCTGGAGAACAAGTTGGGACTATGCCCAAAGAATTATCAAACTATGCATACCCTTTGATCTACCAGTGTTTTTACTGCGTCTGTATCTGTAAGAGATCATAAAAAAGGGAAAAGGACACACGTGCAGGAAAAAAAAAACAGCCCTTTTTGTGGTAGTAAAGAACTGGAAACTGAGTGGGTGCCCATCAGTTGAAGAATGGCTGAATAAGTCATGGTATGTGAATGTTATGGAATATCATTGTTGTATAGAAATGATTGGTAGACTGATTTCAGAGGGGCCTAGAGAGACTGAGTGAAATGAGCAGAACGAGGAATCATTATACACAGTAAGATGTGATGATCAGTTCTGATGGATAAGGCTGTCATCAACAATGAGATGATTCAGACTAGTTCCAATGACCTTGTAATGAAGAGAGCCATCTACACCTAGAAAGAGGAAAGTGGGAACTGAGTGTGGATCACAATATAGCATTTTCACTCTTTTTTGTTGTTGTTTGCTTGCATTTTGTTTTCTTTCTCATTTTTCCTCTTTTTGATCTGATTTTTCTTGTACAGCATTATAATAATTTAGAAATATGTCTAGAAGAATGACACATGTTTAACATATATTGGATCATTTGCCATCTAGGGGACAAGGTGAGGGAAAGGGAGGGGGAAAAATTAGAATGAAAGATTTTGTAAGAATGAATGTTGAAAATTATGTATATATTTTGAAAATAAAAAGGTTTAAATTAAAAACCGTTTCTGTCTTTTGAACTAGATATCTTAACGTGAAGAATTTTGGGAAGTTTGAAAAAAGAAGGAAACTCTTTTCAAATACATGAATATGAATAGGAATACAAAAACTGGCCTCTATAATGTAATACATATTCTTAAGGGATTTTTTTTAGAGTTTTAAAGAAAAGGAAAATAGTAAGAAGAAGCAATCAGAAAAACTGATCAATGCATCCCTCCTCACCCAAATTTGTTAATGGATGCAGTGTTCCACATTCATGGACTTCCTACCTTTGCAAAGAAGCTTGGGGGGGTGGGGGTGGAGAATATCGTCTCACATCTCTTCTTTAGGGTCATGTTCTTTGTAATTTTGTAATATTCATTTTTCATCAGTGCTTTTTGTTCTTTGTTGTAGTCATTTTATATTTTATTTTCTTGTTTCTGCTTACTTCACCCTGTCTTGGTAATCCTTTGGTGCTTTTCCGTATTATCACAATTGCCATTATTTACAGTATAGTAATAATCTATTACATTCATAAGCTATAATTTGTGGGCATCTCCTTTGTTTCTAGCACTATGCTATTATATAAATATTGTGATATATGTGAAAACTTAATCTGTCTCTCTACCTCTCTTTCTCTTTTTGTTTCATCAAAGATCCTTTTGGAGTGTATAAGGTAGTTGGGTCAAAATGTATGGGCATTTGGTCACTTTATTTCCATAATTATGAATTGCTTTCCAAAGAAATTTACAGATTTACAGCTCTTTTCAATAATGCCCCAATGTTTCCATCTTGCCATAACCCTTCCAACAATGACTGTTTTGATATTTTGATATTTTTGTCAATTTGCTGGGTGTGGTTGAAACGCTAAAGTTATTTTGATGGATGAACATTTCTCTTATATGTAGTGAATTGGAATTTTTTTGGAACATTGACTTTTTTTTTTAATCACTTTCATCATGATAGTCCTATTTTAGGCCTACATGTCAGCCTCTTCCCTTCTTAGTAGATAAAGTGTAAGTTCTTTGAAGGCTGAATTATATTTTAGTAGATAGAAAACTATCCCAGCTTTGGAAAGCAATGTATTAAGTTTCTAGTGGATTATAAAATGGATATAGAAAAGATAATTAAATTGAACTCTTTTGGCTTTGATTTATTAATCTGAGCTCATCTGACTAGCGACTTAAAGGGATTTTATTTAAACTATTTCCACCTTCCCGATTGGACTTATGGAAGAAAAAATTGTTAATTGTTTATTGCTTTGTAGCTATACATAAATCTTTGCAACAAAATCTTTGCTTTATTTTATACAAAATATAAATTACTAATACCACCAAACTTAGGTAATACATTTATAGCTCATTTTTAAACTTTTTTTTTTTAAAGAAGGAAATTGAAAATGATAAATTGTATAAATAGGTCAGACTTCATTAGCTGGGGAAAGAGTGTTCTAATGAGGAAGTATATGGTCTTTTGGGCCCCTTAAAACTCTAAATTCCATAATCCTACTTTAAGCATGTGGGTATTTCACATTCCAGTAGGTTTCATGATAGTTTTTAAAGGGTAATATAAACTACTTTGACTGGGATATGAAATTCCACAAGTAACTATTTTTGTCTCTGTGACATCCTTTAGTGATTTCTAGAAACACTATTCAAATAGCTTTCCTCTGTAGCAAAGCTGTCTAGAAACTTACTGGGAAAGCCATTTTACATTTACCATAGTAATCCTTGTAGATATTTCTTTTCATTAAAGAAGCAACACAAAGTTTTTGTCATCTAATCTTAGCTATAAATTAAATCTGAGCCTTCTTAAAATATAAACAGTTAGGAAGACCTTTAAGAATAATAATTTTAAGGATAATACTTTTGGGGAATTTGGGGTAGCCCTGATCATTGTAGAGGAAAAGAGAAAGGGAATAAGGACTTATATAGCTCCTGCTATGTTCCTGGCATTCTGCTTGAAGTTTGTTCATTTGTTTTGAAATTTTGATCTCATTTGATCTTCCCAGGAATCCTACATAGTAAGGTTTAAGAAACTTAAGCAAACATAGGTTAAAAGATTGTCCAAGGTTATATTATTAATAAGTGTCTGAGATAACATTTGAATTCACTCCTTCCAATGTGTTAATGTGGTAGATATCAAGATATTTGTCAGCATCATTTTTATCCATTTGTTTACTTTGACCTTCCATTTCAAGTTTTTTCAAAATGTACCACTTAGATAATGATAGAACTGTCCAAGTTCTATCAACCTTTCTCAAGTTGTTTCTGCCTGATGTTTTTGAGTATTCAGTAGAAATCCACCTGCCCTCCTAGATATCTACCATAGCAACAGTGCAAATATTGTGTATAGATTCTGAACTGTTTTTATACTTTCTGGTAAATATTTTCAAGAAGTTCATTCTTCATGATTATGGCATTATTCTAACTCAAGAAGTTTTGAAAATCCAGTCTAAATGTGGCCATCTCTGCTTCCAAATCATTTGAAGCATGGGAATTGTGGGGAATGTGATCCATTTAGTTATTGGGGAGAATTTCTTCAGTTTATATTAAGTAAAAATTTCAGTGACTCTCAGGTTCTAAAGTTTTTCCCTTTTTAGATTTTAGTAGCTTTGCAATTTTAACTCTTTTATTTAATCTGATTTTAGGGATGATTTCTTATAATTTACCCCTCATTGGATTGTAATATATTATTGTGTGATGCTGAGTCTATATGTTAAATTCTATCCTAATATGAGGACAGGAGTTGAGAAGGACTTTGGGAAGGCATTGAACTCGTTTAGGAAAGAAGAGAATTATCTTGGAGAGTGGTAAACAGCAAGCAGCTGCTACCTGAATTTTGAGTGGGTGGTAAGAATTGAGTGAGCTTCAAAGAAGAAGAGGTTATTCTGATAGTAGGAATGGTAATAGAAAATTTCGAGGTGGCAATGGGGATCAAGGACTATTTCAGCTCCCTTACTTTGACCATTGAGTCAGGGAATGAATAAAAATGCAGGCAGAGTTGCAGAAGAAAATGGAGGGAGGCTGTCATTTGAGAACCAGGTTTCAGTAAGACCCAGAAGATGGAAAAAGTGGCAAAGGAAAATATTTTAAGGTAAAAGCAAGTTTATTGCTTATGGAGTAAATATTCCAGAGAGAATGTTGGAAGGGATGGTTAGCTTTAGAGTGAGTTGAAGTGAATAGTTTTAGGTTAGTTTGAAGGGAGTGGTATAAAGGACTGGGCACTGAGGGATTAGTGGTTTTCGTGATGACTTGGGGAATTTAGACTCACTGAGATGGGGAAAATAAAGCCAGAAGTGAGTTTTTTAATCATTGAAGGAATAATTTAGGTAGACTTGGGTTGTTCTTTGGCATTTTGGCCTCAGGTGGAATCCTCTAAGGGCCTTAGGCATTTTAAGTTAGTGTATTGCTGAAAGAGTGGTGCTACTCCTCTTCACCTAAGGCTGAAGGCCAGGCTAGAGACTTGATAGAATGACCTCTTTTTTTCCCCCCCCTAAAAGGGACGAGTATGGTGCTCTATGAAATGGTGTTTTGTTGAGGCAGTGTGGAGTGCTGAACAGAGTGCTTACCTTGGAAGATGAACTAGGTTTCATCATCAAAGTCCAATGGCAAGGTAAAAGTCATGACAATATGACAACCCAGGATGCACTGTTCATACAGGAACTGACTGAAATCTTCTGAGTTGTATGAGTTATCCCTAGGAGATCAAGGAGACCTCAAAGTCCATTTCTATAAAGGAAAGGGAGACAGTTTCTCTTGTGACAATTACAAAGGGGTCTATTTCTTAGTTATTGCTGGCAATATTCTTGCCATAGTCCTCTTTTAATAGGTTGATTCTTTATCTTGGAAGATGGTCATCTAAGCTGAGAGCAAATGTACCTTCAGAAAAGGCTGAGAAATGGTCAGTATGGCGCTTGCTGCCCACCAACTCCAGGAAAAGAACTGAGCTCTGTACACATTGTTCATCAACCTAACCAAGGCCTTTAATACTATCAGTTGTGTGGTCTTATGGAAGATCATGATGAAATTTTGTTGCCCAGAGACTAGTTTATCAGTATTGTACACCAATTTCATTATGACATGCTTGCGGAGATTCTGGATAAAGGACAATTCTTATACTTTTCAAGTCACCTGTGGAGTAAAGCAGTGCACTATGCTTGTATCCATGCTTTCTTGGCATGAACTTTTCCCCATCTTTTCAGATGCTTTCAGTGACAATAAAAAACAGCATTAAGCTCAGCTGTCACATTGATGGTAAATTATTTAATTTGAAAAGGCTACAAGTCAAAATTAAAATGGAAGAAAAGTTGGTGTGGGATTTTTTTCTTCTCAAATGATTCTATACTTAGTGTAGTTTTTAAGGCTGAGATGAAAGAGGGGAGTATGGATCCATTTTTTTTGTCACTTGTGCTAATTTTGACCTGATAACAAAAAAGCAAAAGTTCTCTGCCAGCCAATAGTGTAGCAAATGGAGAATTTGGATGCTGTGGATAAGTTCTTTTATCTTGCTTTCCAGGGCTGTCCACATATAGGATGAGATTGGTGCATGCATTGCTAGAGCTAGCTCAGTATGTAGGAGGCTCTGAAGGGAAATGTGGGAGTGAAGAGGTATTTAGACTGCTTACCAAACTGAAGGTCTACAGAGGCATTGTGCTGATCTCATTGTTATATGCCTATGAAATCTGGACAGTATACCAATGCCATGCCAAAAAACTGAACCATTTCCATTTGAATTGCCTTAGGAAGATTCTGAAGATCACCTGGTAAGGTAAAATACCAGACACTTTCATGCACTGAATTGCCAAGCATTTAGACTCTACAGTTCTGTTGAGCTGGCTACAATATTTGAATGTCAAAAGACTATTTGTCTAAAAAACCATTTTATAGAGATACACAAAGCAAATGCTTACATGGAGGTCTGGAAAAGCAATACAGTGACGGTCTCAGGATCTTCTTGAAGAACTTTATTTATGATTGTGAGACATAGGAGACACTAGCATAGAAGACACTGCTGCTGTATGAGTAATGCAAGTTTTCAGTAGTTCAAAGGAAATGTGAAATGAGCGAATGTAGAAATATCTTCATCCATCATCAAATGTTCAAATAGAGAGACTGTTTGTGCCCAACCGGTGATAGAGGTTTCTGAGCTCATGTTGGCTTGATCAGTCACAGTTGAACACATAGTGTTTTAGCTCCCACATTGTGATGTCTTCTTTGAGTATGAAGGATGAACAACAATAGGTTCCAGTCCAGGTTCTGATCCAATACTGGCTATGTGACCTGGATTGAGAGCTTAACCTTTCTCAATGTTTCCAGGAAACTCTAAAATTATAAATTCCATTTCCAGTTTGTATTGGTATTCAGTTTTTTCACTAAGAAGTGATGAAATCACAGGTTTAAGCAAAGGAGAGTATAGCTTTAGAGTGTAACACTGAAGAGGTTGGTTTGAGCTGGATGAGAATAAGGGATCAGGAAGAAGAGAATGGAGAATGAGTAGTTTGAATGATTACCAGGGGTTAAGGATCTCTGGGAGGAGGAAATGACTGAATGGTATAAGCTGAATATCAACAAATAAGAGCTGTGGCATATGAACATCCCAGATAGCTTGAACTGGGAAGTGTCTACCTTTATTTCTCTGAATTCTTAATTTTGACTAATTTTCTTTCAATCTGTCCCCAATAGATGAGCTTTCACTTAAAATACCACCTTTTTGAAGTTTCCTATTGAAAATGATTAAAGGGAAGTGTGAGTATTTTAGTTACCTAGAAAATTCGCTTAGGTAGAACACATTGTCAGAAAAGACCTTCTTAACACAGCTGTTTTAACTAAGATTTTAAGGAAACCAGGAAGTAGAGATGATGGAGAGGTCATTCCAGACATGAAAGACAGATTGAAAATACCCAGACTCTGTAGATGGAGTTTTTTGTTCAAGGATCATCAAAGGAGGCCACTATACCTGGCATATGGGGAGGTGTAAGAAATTATAAGGCTTTGAAAGCCAAACAGAGGACCTCAGATTTGATCTTAGAAGTGAAAGGAGCCATTGGAATTTATTAAGTAGTAATATGACATGGTCAGGCTTGTTCTTTTAGAAAGATAATTGACAGCAGAAAAGAAGATTATTTTCTATTAGAATTGGGGAGAGACTGACAGACCAACTAGTATGTAATTGTCCAGGAGTATGGACCTATCCCAGGGTAGTGACAATGTTAGGAAAAAGGGGGGTATAAATGAGACAGATGTTGTAAAGGTGAAATCAGCAAGCCTTAGCAACAAGTTACATTTAGGGGTGAGTGTGAGGAGAGTGAGGGTCCTAGTTGTGGTCCCTCAGTAGTAATAGGGAAATTAAAGGAGAATGTTGGAGAACCTTTAATGAGTTCATTTTTAGACATGTTGAGTTTTAAGATTGCCCACAGCATATCCTGTTCAAGTTGTCTAAAAGACTGTTGGATCCGTGAGACTGGAGGTCAGGAGAGAAATTAGAGCTGGTTAAGTAGATTTAAGAATCATCAGCATAGATATAATAATTTAATCCATTGGAACTGAGAGCCTTAAGTGAAATAGTATAGAAGAAGACAAAAAGAATCAAGAGCTTCCTTTTGGATACTCATCCAGATGTGTTCTGGATTGTAGATCCAGCAAAGAACACTGAAAAGGAGGATTAGATAAGTAGGAAGAGAAGCAGGGTAGTTATTAATTGTTCACCAATTTCTCATAAATCTAGCCACATGTCGGGGGCAGTAAAAATCACTTGGGAAACAGTTAAAGCTTTACTATCTCAGAAAGTGGGATGTTAAATTAGGCTAATAAGGAATCATTAGTAATTGAATACAATAAATAGGGTACCATGGAGTAATAAGAAAAGACTCTAGCATAAATAGGCAATTACAGTTTTACCTCACTTAATTTGGAATCAGACTCTTAGAAGCTTCAATTTTATAAATTAACCACAAATCCAGAAGACATCCAAGTAGTTTATGAGTCTAAAGTCCCAGTGAACCAAATGAAAATAACTGTCACAAAGGCCATTTTGCTGCTTAGTGGATTTTCAAGTACAATGAGTAGCTTCCTCTTCTTTCCTCTTGAGCTTCTATCACTCAGATGCCTTCTGCTACTATTTCCTCTTTCACTCTTCTCTAGCATGATGAGGTAAACCTACTTTGAAAGACAAACTTCTCTACATAGATAAGTCATCCCATTCCATCCCATTTTCACTGGCAAATTAGTCACATTCACTTATTTCTCTTTCCCTATAAACTCCTTCCCTATTGCCTACAAACATGTCCATTTTCCCCCTCCTCAACCCTCATTTGATCCATCCATTTCCATTAATTATTGTCCCTTATCTTTTCCCCTTTTTATTGAAACTGAAAAAGGTACACTTTTATTCCTTTCATTTTCTTAACTCTAGAATTGGTTTTCCATCCTTATCATTAACCTGAAACCACTCCCTTCCAAGTCTCTTAACAACCTCTTACTTGCTAAATCTAATGTACTTTTTCTTAGTCTTTCTCTCAAATGGCATCACATTTTTTGGTGAAATATATGACAAAATTCTAGCTGAGAAAACAGAGAAACCATGGAAAATTTGAAGAAGCATGAAAAGGTTTGGAAGACCTACTGTTGTTAGTGGGATGGTGAGTTAATTATGCCAAGTGTTTTTGTATCAGATAGCTTACATTTTATTCTTAAATTTCTTTCCATCTCACGGAATTATTTATTTTTCCTTGGCCCATTCTAGATTTTTGAGCGGTCTGGTTAAGATTTATTACTCTTTTAAGTTTCATAATTGAATTCTTGGCTCAAGAGCTTTTACATTTAAAAAATTTTTTTTCTCCTTCCTTTCTTCTAGGTCTTTATGAAGTTCTGTTGGAAAATTCACTTTTCCTTCTCTCTGATTGCAATTGTAAAGTTTCTCTCTCTCCTTTTGAGGGATCTTTACATTTTTATTAATTTTTCATAATTGTCAGTCTTTTCTTTGATTTTTTTTTTTTTTCATCTCATTTAGTTCCTGAATTTTACAGCATTGTGCCTCAGCCAGATTTCAAAACATGATGCTTTTGCTTGTGAAATTCACTTTGGTCCTTCAGATTCCTCTGCTAACTTCCATAGAATCTACCCCTTTTTGGAGCATAAGATTCAAAACCTTGGCTCTCCTGAACCTTCCTTGTTATTTCAGAATAGAAGTTCAAGACCTCAGAGCCCCTAGGCTCTGCTATTCCAATTTGAGTGCCATGGCTCTCAGTGAGGCAATGCACATGGTACTTGGCTTTCTGTGACTTCCAACTGCCCGAGGCTTTTTCAGTGCAGCTCTTAGCTCTTGTTGCCCCTGGAACACAAAGTCTTGCTTGTTACATATGTCTTGCCACTGTACTGAGATAACTACCCCTTGCTTAGGTTGGTTTTGCTGGTGGAGCCTCTTTTATTACCTTTGAGCTTCTCTCTGACTTGTAGTGTAGTTATGGAATAGAAAAAAATCATTTTGGTTTCTTGTGATTCTTGATTTTTTTTCCTCTAATGTAAATGTTTTAATGCTTTGCCTCAGTAGTTGTGTGACCTGGACACTCTGCCCTCCCTTTTAAGTAATGGTCCTTTTCTCTTCCTCTCCCTCTCTGCCTTCCTTTTTCTCCTTCTACCTTCCCCTTTCCTTTTCTCTTTCTTCCTCTTTCCCCTTCTCTTCCCTTATTTCGTTCCCCCTCCCTTCCCCTCCTTTTTCCCTTCCCCTTTTTTCTTTTTTTTGGGGGCAGGTTATTGACCTCTTTGGGGGTATATGTCTTATAGTGGGATCTTTTGATCAAAAAGATATGGATGTTATAAGTATTTTAGTAGCCTGGTTCTAAATTCTTTTCCAGAATAGTGTATTGTTAATGTTCCTATTCTTCCATGTCTTCAATATTTACTGTTCTTATCTTAGCCAATTTCCTGGTATTTACTATTCTTATCTTAGCCAATTTCCTGGTTATGAATGAACTATGAAACCTCTGTGTTGTTTTGATTTGCCTTTTTGATTTGAAACAGTCTTTCAAATAGTTGTTAATAGTTTGATTTTTCTTTTGAAAACCATCTAATTCATAACCATTTACTTTTTGGGGGAATGGCTTTTGGTCTTTTCTCCAAGTGACTGCTTCACCTCTTATCCTAGTGGTATTCATTTTGTTAATGTAAAAGCTTTTATAATTTTTGTAACTTAAATTATTTTATCTTTTGTGATTACTTCTATCCTTGTTTGGTTAATAATCGCTCTCCTGACTTCTAGCCATTACTGGTGTGTGAATGGGGAAAGGGTTGGTATGTGTGATTTTAATAATTATATTTAGTATTTAATATTCTGGTCTCATCCATTGTGATCTTATTGTATATAGTGTAAGATGTTAATCTGAACCAAAAAAAACCTAATTTTTTCCTAATTTTCCATTTTCCATTTTTTTTCTAGCAATTTTTGTTAAAAATAGATGGGGACGGGAGATAAAGAGGCAAGGAATAGATAAAATTAATTTTTGGAATCTGGGGTAGATATTAGGGTAGTGTATGCCTGACTTGGCCTTACTAGGGCATTAGATTGAGGGCAGTCAATAAGATTGAAGGCAGGGTAGACTCATATAGTAGGCAGGAAAATTGCCTTTGTGGCAGCTATTTTCATTTGACTCATAAGCTTTTTGGCTAATTTTTGAGTTTGTGGCAAAAAAGTGAGGTAAATTGTAATTGCCTGTTTACATTGAGCATTTTCTTGTTACCCCATGGTATCCTGTTTATTATATTTAACTACTATGGATAATTCTCTGTTAATTTAATTTAGCATTCCAACTTTCTGATATGGTAAAGCTTTAACTATATTTGAGTTTTACTTCTCTTGACATGTAAAACTTATTTTAAAACAAATCTCAAGCATCTTGTTTCATATGTGGCACAAGATATTATTATTATTATTATTAAAATAAGCTTATTTTCAAAAATATACATGATAATTTTCAACATTCATCCTTGCAAAACCTTGCATTCCAAATTTTTTCTCCCTTCCTTCCCTGCACCCCATCCTCTAGATGGCAAGTAATCTGTGTTAAACATGTGCAATTCTTCTACATATATTTCCACATTTATCTTGCTACACAAGAAAAATCAGATCAAAAGGGAGAAAATGAGAAAGAAAACAAAATGCAAGCAAACAACAAAAAAATGAAAATACTATGTAGTAACCCACAATCAGTTGCTACAATCTTCTCTCTGGGTAGTTGCCTCTTTTCATCACAAGACCTTTGGAACTGGTGGCACAAGACCATTGGAACTGGTGGCACAAAAACTTTAAAGTTCTAAAAGTCAGGTTGTATTTTAAAAATATATATGTATATCTTAAAGTTTAAAGCATAATGTGTGTGTGTGTGTGTGTGTGTGTGTGTGTGTGTGTGTGTGTTGGGCTGAAACTCCATCTAACTTTGATCGATTTTAATAGCTTTAGAGAAATTATGAATATTATTTCATTGTATGTTAGATTATTCTTAATGATTCTGGACAAGAAAATTCTTTTTATTAAGATAAATATGTATTTAGCCTTCAGACCTGCATTAAATTCCCTTTTCAGGTTCAATGATAAGGAAATATTTTTGCACTTTCAATAGCCATATGGAAAGCTGCAGACTTTGGTAAAATACTGGTCAAATAACCAGCACCTGAATAGAAACATCTGTTCATGTTGGTGCTTTAGATCATTTAGAAAAGTGCTGTCTATCTCCATCTGGAATTAAGAACTGGGAGGAATTGAGCTAGATACCATATGGTAAACTTTTAAGTTGTGTGGTTTTTTTTCCCTCCTTTTCCCCCAAGTTCTATAAAATATTTAGAGAATTAGATAAACCTGTACTTATTTTGATGAATCCTTTAATATCCTCTCTGAAAATTCTTGGCTGATTGAAACCTTCAGGAGGCAGTGTATCTATACCTTCTTCTGTGTCATTCTTGTCATTTTTTCATAAAGAATCTACCAAATGTACTAGAAGTTTTTGTCTCATAGTATTTTGTAGATAGCTCTACAACAGTTAAGATTCCCTCCTTATTATCTCTCACTCTTACTAGATAGATGGCTGACCTACTTCTTGCATATAAATCTGGTCACATGCTATAATATACTTTATACCTACAAACTTGTCTCTTCTGTCTCCCACAGTTTTTAATTCTTACAAGTCATCCTTTCCCATGTAATACCACCATGAGAACCTTGGGGTTAAAAAGATACAATTTTGTGACGGAAAAATTTGTGATAACCAAAAGCACTGCCAGTTTTCAAAAGGCTTTGGAACATTACTGTTTTTGTATCTATTATTTATGCAAGATCTATGTACTGATATACCAACTCAATGGCTTGCCCATTTAATTACATATCATATGTCCACTTAAGACTTGCTGATTCATCATCTGTAGCTTACTCAGGAAGTGTGTTGGCCTGTTTCCTCCTTCCCTCCCCCTTGCTCCTCAGTATTTCCTCAAGCTCTTTTCTATCTATATTCTCTTGGCAATAATCACTTTTCACTTATTTTGAAAGCAGATTACTTAAAAATCTATATGTTTTGTTTGCCTGAATTCCAGTGTTCTGTCACCTGCTTATTTATTATAACATGTCCCAAACAACTCATTCCTTTTCCCTTCCCTTCCTCCATACTTATTTCTGTCACAGTATCACAGAAATTGAGCGATGTAAGTAATGACCTCAGAGACCTATACCCAAAAAGAATCTCCATTATTTATAAATATCTAATAGGTATTTGTTGGAGAACCTGCCATTACATTCATGGATAGCTCTCATTGTTGGGATGACAAGTATACCATCAACTTTTGTTTTTATCTAGGATTATAATTTAAATCATTGACTGCCTCTTTCTCCCCCCCCCCCCCCAACTTCTTTTCCCCCATCTCCCTTCAGTACGATCAGCTTCCAAATCGAGTCAGTTCTGTGTCATAACATCTCTTACATCCATAGTTCTGTACTCAGTTCAGGCCCTCTTCATTTAGAGGTCCACTGTACTATTGTACTTTTGCCTCCTAATTTACTTGCTACTCTTTTCCAATCCATCTTCTACACATTTGCCAAAATAACATTCCTAAGACACTGGTCTATATTACTCCTATTCAGTGGGTCCTTATTGCCTCTAGAATAAAATAATTATTAAAGCCTTAGCATAAAACTTAAAGTTCTCCAAAATCTGACTCCCACTTACCTTTCCAATTTCCTGTTATTCTTGTAAGCATTCTTTATTATAGCCATACTGGAAGACTAACTCATCTTTTAAGTCAATATGGCATTTGCAATTTTTCTATTTTATTACAGGATAATTCTTTTGCTCTGTGCCTCCATTTTCCCTTCCTTCTCTATACTTTTTTAATCTACTTTGCTTGGAAATCTTTACCTTTAAGATTCAGATTATGGTGCCCCATACTTTTAAAACCTTTGCTGATTCTTCCTGCTTTCCTTCAGTCCACCTGTCCTTACAACTTTGTTCATCAGATTACTTTGTATTGCTGGAAAATGGTTAAATGTTTTATCCATCAATTGAATGTACTCCTTCAGGGCAGGACCTCTCTAGTTGTTTTGCATCAACTGTTCCCTGTTCATAAAAAGTACTAAACACATGTTAATTTGGGAGATAGGTATCTGAAAAGAATACATTTTGCCTTTGCTTTTACTATTCTACCAAATGATCATAGACTTTTCTACTTCTTTGCCAAAGATTGTACAAGTGCTGTCAAAAGTAGAATTTGAACAGGTCATCCTCTGACTCCTTAATCAATGCTCTGTTCTTTGTTTCAGGAAAAAAAAATACATTTTAATCTTTTTTTCTAAACTATCTTTTTTTTCAGTTCCTCAGAATTTTCATATAAGGTTGGTTTGTTTATATCATTTAGCTCTTTAATATGAAACATATATCTTATGATATTATTTGGTCAACCTAGTGATTTCCAGTTTAGCCTCAAGATGATTATATGATAGATGTGATATTGAATGATTTTCATATACATATCTCTTATGTTTGAGATGTCTAGAACTACTTGAAAATTTCCTTTGAATTGTTTAAAATTAAAAAAAAAAAGCCTCACAAATAATTATGTTTTTTAAACATCCACTATGTGCCTAGCATTGTGCTAAATAAATGCTAGAGATCCAAAGAAAGGGCCCCCAAATGGGCCTATTCTCAAGAAGCTCACAGTCCAGTGGGGGAGGCTACATATAAATAATTATGAATGAACAAGATATACACAAAATCAGTTGGAGATAATCTGAGTGAAAGCACTAAGATAAACTGCAAAGAGCTTCTTGCATTAGGAGGGGTTTAGCTGAGACCTGAAGAAAGCCATCCCTGGGAGGTAGAAAGTGGAGTTGAAATAGGAGAGTTTTCAGCTAAGAGTAGCAACCAGTAAAAACACTCTTTAAGTCTAATATGGAATAACATATGTGAGAAAAGCAAAATGAATTGACTGGGTTCATTATCCTGAGGATCCTGCCTTTCCTCTTATAAACTGTTGTTGCTCTACTACACTCTCTCCCCCCCCGCCCCCCATCTATTATTTTTCTCCTAACGGTACAGTTAAGCAGCAAGCCACCAAATCAACCACATCTGACATCAGATGCCTCATTATGTATTTAGTCAACCTCTACTCAGCTAAAGTAGGAAAGTATATTTCATTGTTTTCTCTATCTAGTCTTGATTGGTCATTGTATAGATCAGGGTTCAGATATTTTAATCTAATTACAAGAACTTTATATATATGATATCATTTGAGCCTTATGGCCACTGTGAAATAGGTGCTATAATTATCCCTGTTTTATTGATGAGTAAACCAAATTTGAGAAAGATTAAGCGAGCTATTAAGATCTGAGGCAGGACTTGAACTCAGATCTTCCCGACTCTTAAATCTGGTGCCATGCCCTCTGTGCTACCTGGCTGCCTTTTAAGTTCTTTATAAGTTGTTTTTCTTTACATTATTATTGTTATTGTATAAATTGTGTGTGAAGTAGGCAGAATCATCAGTCCTGAAGTAGGCAGAATCATCAGTCCCTTTGAATTTTCCCATTATTTCGCAATTCTTCCTATTCATTATTATATTGTAATATTCTATTATATTTACATGCATGATTTTTCATATTCCTCCTTTTTTTCCCATTCATCCATTTATGAGTATCTCCCTTGCATGAGATTTTTGTTACCACAAAATTTGGTGTTAAATGAATTTTGTTCATATGAGTTCTTTCCCTTTGCCATTAATCACCATGGAGTATATATCTAACATTAGTATTTATGGGTCAAAATGCCTTTTCTAGTGGATTTCTAAGTTGTTTTCTAGGATGATGATCTAATTCACAACTCTAACTACAGAGAAATGCTTTGATTATTCTGAAGTTTTCTACCTTTTATTTTGTGAAATCTTCCAAAAATTTACATTATGGAAACTTTGATTTTCCTAATCTTTTTAAAAAAAAAAAAAGAAAAGTAGTTTTAAGTTTTAATGCTGCAGAGTTTAACTTGTTGGTTCTTAATTCTTTGAAATTTTTTGAAAAAACTAGGTCCTATAGGAATCATCATTAGTAGAAGGGAATTTGGAACTTGGTCATTGCTTGAATTTCTTTTGAATTTAGATAATCCATAGAAAGGAGATGCAGTAAATTGCAGCTGGATTCTGATGTCATGAGTAGTAGGGTCATGTAATAAATAGCAGTGAGACTATGTGTTGCAGGAACATTGGTATTATATTCACTGGTGTAGAATTTCTTGGATATGAAGTATAATTATGCTTTTAAATTTTGAATGAAGTTTGATTATTTAAAAGGAGTGCTTTAAAAACTTGTTCATGTAGCCAGAATATAAAACATTTCAATTGAAATGCTTGAAAGCTTAGGAATCACAAGATGAGTTGATTTTTAATTTAAATTTTTCTTTTACTTGGACAAGACTCAAAATCAGATGTAGTTAAAGTATCTTCAAAAATAGCCTTTTCTGTACCTATAAATAAACTGACAGCTAGTTTTTGTTTTGTTTTGTTTTGTTTTTGGTTGTTGTTGTTCTTTTTACTACTTTTCTCTCCAGAAATGAATTGCCTTTCCATATTAAATTATCAGAAGTGTGGTGATCCCCTTACCTTTGGATAAAGAGAACATGCAGAGTCATCCTAGTAAACCCCGTTACAATGAAAGCTGTCATATGAGCCATTTTGTTTGGCATACTAGCCTAAATTATTTTTTGGCTACTGCCACCCACTGATGTTGAATCATTCCTGGTATTCTTTTACCATTCTCTCTTGCTATTCATTTTTCCCTTTTCTAACTTGAGTGGATACCTAATTAAGCCTGTTGATTTTTTTTTTTTTTTAAAGAAATCCTTTTTAGAAAAAGACAAAAGAAAATTAAGTTAAGCTAGCAAACAAGATAAATTATTTAGATAGAGCTAAACATTATTCTGAGAGGAAAAATCAAATCCTTACAAATATACATTAACAAACTAGGAAAAAATAGGATAAATAAACCAATGCTATATTTGAAAATTAGAAAACTAACAAACCTAAAATGACCACAAAAGAAATTTTTTTTAAGTAGAAGAGAAACATCATTTTAAGGCAAACATTTATAGATACGATAAATAAAACTAAAATTTTAAAAGATTAATAAACTTTTAGCCAGTCTGATTATAAAGAAAGCAGAAGTCATATTAACAAAACATCAAATCACCAGTCACTTAGAAAATAAAAAGGATTTATAGAACCTACTTTGCACAGTCAAATGCCAACAGAGCAGTATACACACTAAAAAAACACTTCAAAAATATAAAATAACCCAGCTACCAGAAGATCAAATAAAGTTCTTAAATAATCCATTCTCAAAAAAGGAAATGATAAAACCTATAAAAGAATTACCAAAAGAAAGGTTGGGGGGGAGGGGAGAAGAAAGTACAACTGCTCCTGATGGATTTTACAAGAAAATTCTTTCAAACTTTTTATTCTCAAAAATTGAGAAAGCTAAAAGATTCCTTTTATGAGTCAAATAAAATCCTAATGTTTAAAATAGGGAAGGATAAGATACAGAAGTAGAACTATAAACATAATGAATATTAATTTAAAAAATTTAAATAAAATCATTTGAAACATAGCATGATTCGTCTAAGAAAGCATTCATTTTGACTGAGTTGGATTCATACCAAAGATGCAAGTATGTTTCAACATTAGGAAGTCAATTAGTCATATTAAAAATTAAATATCCCAGGGCAACTAAGTGGCACAATGGGTAGAGCACACCAGCCTTGAAAATAGGAGGACCTGAATTCAAATCTAGCCTCAGACACTTAACACTTCACAGCTGTGTAACTCTGGGCAAGTCATTTAACCCCAATTGCCTCAGTAAGAAAAAAATTATTTAATGACCCAGACCATATGATTATCCTGAGATGTTGAAAAAGCTGTTGACAAAGCATAATGCATGTTTGCGAGGGGAAAAAAAAAACCCTACAAAATATAGCTGTATAGGGACCTTTTAAAAAAGATATCCAAAAATATCTAAAATCAAAAGCAAGCATCATTTGAAGTGGCAATACATATATACCTTTTTCTTTTCTCAGTAGTACTTTATTTTTCCAAATATATCTAAAGATAGTTTTCAACATTCATTTTTGTAAGATTTTGTGTTCAACAGAACTTTTTTCAATAAATGCAGGAGTAAAGATGCCTAATTTGTTCATTGTTATTTGATGTAGTTTTGGAAACACTAACAAGAGTAAGATAAAAGCTAAGAAGATAGTTAAGATAAAACTATTCCTATTTGCTTTTAAGATGATGGATTATTAAAAAATCCTAAAGAATTAGCAAAGATTCTAATTGAGATGGTAGATTCAGCAGAATACAAAATAAACCCTCAGAACTAAACTTTTCTATATAGTGACAAAATTAAGAGACAGTATTAGAAAAGGAAATTCAATTCCAAATAACTACAAAATGTTTAAAATCTCTGGGGTTCAGTGTACCAAAGCACTCAAAATACCAACATAGATTCAGTTTCAGAGAAGTGAAAAGTGGTTTAAGTAACTGGTAGAATATTCAGTGCCCATGGCAAAAGTGTGCAGATATTATAAAAATGAAAATATCAAAGTTAATTTAGGCTTTTATTGCTATACCAACCAAATTATCAAAAGGATAGTTTATAGAACTTGGTAAAATTAATTTTGAAAGATAACAAATCTATAGAATATCAAAGGCAGTAATGAAACAAGGTAGGAACAAAGTAGAAATGGCGATTCCAGATGTTATATCATGTTATAAAACAGCAATCATCAAAAATATCCTGTATTGATTTTTAAAAGGGCGTATTGGAATACTGGAACAGACTACCCAAAGAAGAATCACAAACTATGAAATTTAATAACCCAGAGTTTAAAAAACCAGAAATTATAAATTACTTAGGAAAGAACTCCCTATTTGATGAAACTTCTGGAAAAACTGGAAACTAGTCAGGCAAAAATTAGAATTAGACCACCACTTTATACTACAGTGCATTTTAATTGTATAGATGACGTTAATATCAAAGATCATTATAAAATGTTATAACCTTTCATATCTATATGTAAGATATTCTTAACCAAATAAGGAATAAAGAATTAAAAAATGATATCTTTGATTAAATGAAACTGAAAAGCTGCACAAACAAAATTAATACACTGAGGATAAGAATGCAAGTAATCTAAAGGGAAAAAAAGTTATTAAAATTTTCTGTGAAAGTTTAATATCCAAGATGTATAAACAAGATACACCTATACACATATGATGTGTATGTGTGTGTGTACATATATTTATATACACACATATATATTTAACAGATGTCAATATAACATAACATATACATATTTGCTTATACCTATATATAATATAATATAATAATATCAAAGTTAAACAGGTAAGTTTTTATTTGATCCTAGAGTTAATAAGAATTGATTGGAATTGGTTGAATAGTCAACAGGTATATAGAAAGAAAGGAAAAAAAAAAAAACCACTTTTTCTTTTTAGGGATCTCACAATCTAGTGCGGGAGATAACATGCTAACAGCAATGTTAAAAACCAAAATCTATACGGGACCAATAAGAATGAGTCCTGTAAAGGGCTTCTTGGGTAAATTTGGAGTTAATCTAAGATTGGTGCTAATCTAATTGAATAAAACACAACAAGGCAATAAACAGAAATGAAGAAGGGAGAGAATTCTAGGCAAGGGGAGGCAGTCAGTGAAAATGCAAGTTGGAAAGGGAATGCTGTATGCAAGGAAGGATAATATCCATCACTGGATTGCAGAATATATAGAAGGGATGAAGAATAAGAAAAATGGAAGGGTAGAAAATATGAAGTAGATGAGCTTTAAAAAGCTGAGCAGAGGATTTTACATTTGATCCTGTAATAGAGTAGAATGTGGTAAGTCATCTTTGGGCTTATTGGAAATAATCAGTTGGTAGTATAGTGTATATGGTGGCCTGGAAATGTGGGAGGTCAGACAGTTGGGAGATTGTTGAAGTAATGTAGACTATAGATGATGAAAGCCTGAACTATGGTGGCAGATAGGAGGTTTGGATGTGAGACATGATTTGAAGGTAGAAATAATAAAATCTGGTAACTGATGGGATATGTAAATTGAGGAAGAATAAGCAGTCCACGATAATGCCAAGATTATAAATCTGAGGCACTGAAAGGAGAACAGTACATTTAACATATAAGGAAGTTTGAAAGAGGGGATTATATAAAGGAAAAATTAGTTCAGTTTTAGATATGTCTAATTTAAGGTATTTCTAGTTTATATTCAATAGTTAATTGTTGACCTGAGACTGAATCTCAATCTCTCTCTCTGTCATCAATGCATCTTTTTATAAAGTTGATAATTAAACTCCCCATATAAAGGCAGATATAACTTGAGAGAAGAAATAAAGTCACCAAATATAATTACCTTTTCATGGAAGTTCATTGGAGAAAGGGAGATAGGGTGATAGTTTGAAGGGATAGTAGAGTCTATTGAAGGTTTTTTAAGCATAAGGTAGATTTCAGCTTGTTTGAAATTGATTTATAATTGAAAAGAGGGGCAATGATTGAGAATGCATCCTTTGGGGAGAAGATGGGTTCAAGTGCACATGTAGAGGGATGGCCTTGGCAAGGGGAAGAGCTTTCTCTGTGGAAAATTATATCAAAGAATTTTAAAATGGAAGAAAATTGGAGAAGAGGGAGTTCATGTTGATTGGCCTTCATGATTTTCAGTAAAATTAGGATCAAGTTCCTCAACTGGGAAGCAGAAGGAGTTATGGGGAAGTTTGAGGAAAGAAGAGAAGATTTGGAATTGCTTTTATAGGAGTGTGAAATAGAGTCAGTAATAAAAACACTGCCTTGCTGCAGTGAAGACTCACTGGAAGTTATATAACAAATTTATAAGGTACTAATTAGCACTGTTTGTCTCTCTAAAAAATGTATATGTTTTTTATAACTTAGTTTTCTTTGTATTTAAAATTGCTGCTTCTGATCTTTCATAAATAGGGCCTAGTAGAGGTTGCTCCCTGTCCAAAAATGGTTTTTGCATTTTATACGGAATAAAAATTTATTTTAAAATGTAAAAAATATTTTGCACTCATATGATCCCTAAAATATAGCAGTGTTTTTTTTTTTGTCAGTGATGGTAAACATGCATATTTTCTTGCTAGAGTTCCCTTTTTGACTAAGAGTATACGTTTTCAAGATAGTTAGCAAATGCCACTCTACTTTTGTTCTAAATAGCTATACAAGATTAATGTCTAAGAAGGAATCAAAACTCTTAGTCTCAGTGTTTGATCAAGTGATTCACACAGCCACAGATATGCTTAATTACATTGTTTTATATTGTTTTAATACATATTAAAATAGAAATAAGGTTAAATTAAATGATTATTTTTGATTAATCAATTCCTTATTATATATATATATTATAGTATTTTAAACTTAAGATTTTCATAAATTAGAATGTCAAACAAAATTAAAATTTTTGTATAAACGATAGATATTTTAAATTTAATCTCAGTGTAAGAAAGTAAATTTGCCCATTTGTAAAATGAAAAGGTTGGCCAGATCTTTAATATTCCTTTTATCTGTAATTTTCCATAATTCCTTCAATATTAGGGTTCTAGAATAGGTATTCTCTACTAGTACCCTCATGTTTTAATGTTCTGTACTATATAGAATATGAAAGACAGTAGTGATAAATGAACTTGCAGATATTAAATCAGAAGGAACCTTGTAACTCCAATTCTAAACCTTTAATTTATGATGGAGGATATTGATATCCAGGTAGGGAGGGTAAATGACTTCCCTAAAATTGCATAGATTCAAAACCATGTTCTCTGACTCTAGTTCCAAATTTCTTTCTATTATACCACAGTGCATCTTAATTTCTATTTTGAATTAATCTAACATTCTTATTTCTTATTGTATTTATTTGGTTTGTTTGTTTTGGCAAGACAGTTGTGATTAAGTGACTTGCCCAGGGTTACATAGGGAGTAATTGCTAAGTGGCTGAGGCTGTATTTCAACTCAGTTCCCTGACTCCAGGGATGGTGCTCTGTCTACTATGTCATTGCCTGCCCCTTTCTTATTGTATTTTATACCCATTTTCCTTGTTTGAGATCTTATTTTAGGTACTTTATTCCAAAACATTTTCCTCATACTCAAGCACTTTTAAATTAATTATAATTTAATAATACATCCAGAATTTTGGAGATTTCTTTTGACATTTTGTGTTCTCTTTTCCAGGAGACAAGGATGGCAGCAAGGTGACAACAGTGGTGGCAACTCCTGGACAAGGTCCAGACAGGCCACAGGAAGTCAGTTATACAGACACTAAAGTGATCGGGAATGGGTCGTTTGGTGTAGTGTATCAAGCCAAACTTTGTGATTCAGGAGAACTAGTTGCTATCAAAAAAGTACTGCAGGACAAGAGATTTAAGGTGAGATTTTTGTAATTTTACATGTTTTTGTGATTATTTTAATGTCATTTTTCTAATCATGTTTCACTTCTGTTGGGCAAGTTTTTTAGTAACTCAGATGTAAAGATTTTAACTTATTCAGCAAATATGGTTTGAAGAGACTAGTTTGGGAATAGTAGTACTGGATTTGAAATGATAATTTAGTCAAAACAAAGGTGTTTTACTTTTCCTAAGACTTTTCTTTTTCTTCTCTATTTTCTCTTAATATATTGTTTTACATATGGCCTTATATATAGTAATCTCAGTGGAGAAGGAAGAATGTGTTTCTAAAAATGATGTTTTGCATTGCCTGATCTTCTTCCCAATCTCTAAAATAGGCAATGTTCAAGGTTCATTCATAGTGAAATCGGAAAGAACGATATTCAGAGTTCCATTAATTTCTACCTATATCAAAATGAAATAGCTTCACTACTTTTGAGTAATAAGTTTACAGTTATTCTTACAGAATTTATTTCTAGTAGTAAAGGGTTTTATAGACCTTTTGAGGTATTTATAAAAGAATCCATTTAAAGTTAAGTTGTAACAAAAAAATTGCAGATTGAGACCTCTGATTTGAGAAATGGTAATAAGGACTTAGTGGCACTGAGTTCTTCTAGGTAGTGAAAAGCCAAACCCTGGTGGACAAATTTGATTTAGATCAGAGAAATTTTTATGTAGGTATATAAAATAGATATGCAAACCAAACATTTACATTCAGTTACAAGATCTCATGGGGTCAGGACCTACAGTTTAAGAAGTAGAAAACTTTAGACAAAAAAATTCAGATGTTTGCTTTATGATAGTAAGATGAGACCTTATATAGCCATCTGTATTTATAGAATGATAGTTATTAAACTTCTTGCTGTATGTCCCTTCCCCCCCCCCACCAAAAAAAAATAATAAAAAAAGACAAAGGAGTAACTAACTAACCATATCTATTTTTTGAAGAATCAGAGAAGTTTCATGTTTGAAAGGACCTCAGTGCCCTTCTACTCTAAGCTGTACCTCTAAAGTAATCCCCTCTGAGACATATCTAATCTTTGTTTTAAGATGTCCAGTGAGGGGCAACCTACTTCCTAACTCCTGAAACAGACCTTTCTACTTTTTGGGGAAAACTCTTTTAAGAAAATTTTTTTTGTCATTATCAAATCCAAATTTTCCTCTTGGCAGCTGTGTCCCTTCCATGAACCAGAACTACTACTCCAAATTTACCTTCTATAGGACAGGCTCTCCAGTACTTCAGAGAGGTTGTTATATATCACTGTTTTTATTCCATTCTCATCCTTTTTCTTCTCCAAACCAAGTATCCTCAGTTGCTTCAGCCAGTTATCACATGGCATGAACTTGAAGCTCTTTATATCATTCTGTTTGCTTTTCCCTGGATACCCTCAAGATTATTAATATTCTTTCTAAAATATTGTACTTAGAACTGAACACATTTCTATAGATTTGATCTAATCTGGGTAGACAGAAGTCTCACTGTTACAGTCTCAGAAGCTCACAAAATGCTAAATATCATAAGTCTGCATATTTGAAATAAAAAAATAAAGCCATGAGCTGTCTTTACAGAAGCCCATGTTTCTCTTGAGTGAATAGTTTGTATGACAGCTCAAGTGGAAATAGTTGAGACAAGGATAGTATCGTGTTTCTAGCTCTGAGGATTCCAATGAATGGTAAATCAGAGCATTGAGAGAGTGCTAGATTACAAGAGACAAGAAAATGGGAGGGAAGATGTCAAGAGCTTTTGAGGTGGAAGGACTGAACAGGTGAAAGATCATTTCTTGTTTCCTATTGCCTTACCTTTCCTTGGTACACTGAGACCTCACTTGCATTAAAAGTGTTCTGCTTTGTGTCTGTCCCTTGGATCATTTGCAGGTACTTTTTAATTGTACTTTATATACTTACAACAAAATCCTGCCTGCTTTATGAAGTTTTTGTTTTCTTTGCTTTAATTGGCTTGCCAGTTTTCACTGTCTTGGTAAAATGTTTTCTGAACTCTGGTTTGGAGCCACTTTCTAAAGTACTTAAAATTCACTTTCAGCTACTTCTCTGTAGCAACAAACATCTGTTATGTACAAGGCACATTTTAAGAGGCAACAGAGTATAGTGGATAGAGAGTTGATCTTGAACCAAAAAGAACTGGATTCTAGCCAGGCCTTTTACAGATAATGAATATGTAACCCCTTGGCAAGTAAGTTTACTTCCGTGTATTCTAGGCAACTTGTTAAGATTATAAATAGGAGAGAAAATGCCAACCTATATATTGAAAGAGGCAATTTCCAGTTCCCGGTACCAATGAATTTTTTTATATCTGTTCCTTATCCCATTTCTTATGTACAAAGCACAGGGGATCAAAAAACAAAAAGGAAACAATTTTTACCTTAAAGGAACTTTTCTACTATAGGAGATAATACAGCCATAGCATAATGAAGAAGAGTGCTGGATTTGGAACCTCCTTGATCTAGAGTGTATTGCTATACTGATTGTAAAGTCAAGTACTAAATCTGATATGGCAGTGATTAGAAGTGAATCTTCACTTGTAGGCACAATGTAGTCAAATGTAGTCAAATGAACTCTCTCCTGAGCCCTGCTGCTTTATGCTTTTAGGCAAGTCACCTAACTATGCTCAAGATCATTTTCCTCAGTTGTGAAATTTTCCTCAGTTGTGAAATGAACATGAAGAGTGGATGATCCTAAGTTTTAAGCTCAACTCAGAATCCTATGATTCTATGTATCTGCTTACCGATAAATGTCTCATACGAATAGTAGTAATCATGTATAATGAGGAGGTGGGGAAAGGAGAAGGCAGCCAAAGAAAACTCCAAATTCAACATTGCCTGGGGATCTGGGATTACTTTCGACAGAAATGAACAAGATAGAACAATTTCCTTGGGGTTTTTTTTGGGGGCGGGGAAGGGAGAAAGAGCCTGATTTTAAGGCAATACTTTTCATTTGAATTCATTTTTTGTCATATTGATTTTATTGTACTGGAAGCATAACTTAAGTAAATATCCCTCCACAGGCCCTTGGAAAGTACTGTACAGGAAAAGTGCTGAAAATTATATGGATTTAGATGTTATTTGTGTAAATGTGGTAGTTGAAGCTGCAATGTGGGAACTACAAGAGGTCTAAGTAAATAAAAAGAAGAGCACAAAGTCCAAAGCAGAGCTTTGGGGAATAACAATTGTTATGGAGCAGGCTGAGATTACCACAAAAAACTAATGGGGAGAGGAAATAGGGGATAAGATTTTATTTCTTATAAGACTTGGTTTAAAAAATTTTGGTTTTTGAATTGCTGATAGGGCTCTGTTAAAAGGACTCACGGTAAAAAAAAAAAAATTGTTTATTGTTAACACTGAGACGGAGTGAAAATTTTCATTTTTGTTATGTAATATCTGAAAATTTTAAAAGATATATATACATTTTGTTATGATGCCAAATAAATCATCTGAATTGTTCATTTTGGAAGAGTCTTTAATGTATAATTCAGTCAACATGAATGAAACTTTTCTTCCTTAACCAGGTTTCTATCTGTTATGATTAACCTATGTGCTTACTAAATGCCAGCCATTGTGCTAGTTACTGAATATAAGTATAAAGAACCAATCCTCTCTTCCTTATATTCTAATGGAGAAATGAAAAATCTCCCTGTTAAGTATATATTGAATAAATACAAAATATTTAATTATAAAATAGTTAGGAAGAAGGTACTAGTGAGATCACAAAGACTTTATGTAGAAAATAGTTCCTGAGCTATTCTCACCTCTAATGAGGTGAGAAAGGGGGAAGGCATTTTAAGAATGAAGAAAAAACTGTGCAACATCTGAAACTTAAAGATAGACTGTTGTTAAAAAGAGGAAGACCAGTTTGGATGGAACATGGCTTTGAGGGAAAAATATTGATCAGTGAGGCTGGAAAGATCAGATGGGGCCAAATTGTGAAGGATTTAAAAGGCTAAACAGGATAATTTGTCCTTTAGGCAACAGAGAAGTAATATGAGTTGATTTTTTTCCAAACTTCCTATTCTCAAAACTCCAATCATTTTTCCCCCCTGTCTCAGGCCCTTAGCATGTCAAGTTCATTTCATTCAATTTTTAGTATATTTCTTGTACTTATCTCCTTGTTTCACCTTTCACACCTTTTAAATTAGTTTTGCTTCTTTTAGTCCAGATGTTCTTAACTTGGTAATCACAGACCTTCAAGGTATCAGTGAATAATTTTTAGGAAGTCTGTGAACTGGGATAGTTTTTTTAAAAATATACATTGCTCTTTTCAATGATTTTTTTTTTTATTTCCTTTGTAATCTAATGCATTGTATTTTGTACATTTAAAAACATTATTCTGAGAAGGGAGTCCATAAGCTTCCCCTGACTGCCAAAGGAATCCAAGATACACCCAAAAAAGGTTAAGAACCTTCTTAGTTGGTTCTATTCGCTAGTAATCTAGTTGGTTTCTACTTGCTAATACTTCATACTTCACATTAGTGATCATATAAACTAACTTAATTCCTCTAATCCGGTCACTCCCACATTAAAAACCTTCATTGGTTTCTCATAGAATAAGGTTAATTTTTTAGACCCTGACATTCAAGACACTTCAGAATATGGTTTATAATGACTTTTCAGCTGTATCTCACACTTTCTCTTTTATATTCTCTACAATGTGGCCAAACTGAACCTATTCATCATCAGATATTCTTGTCCTACCTTTACCTCTCTCGCACCATTTTTCAGCACTCTTGAATGTCCCTCTCCCCAAATGTACCTGTTGAAATTCCTCCCTTCAAGACATAGTTCAGATGCTACCTCTTCCTGGAAATCTTCCATGATTCTTCCATCTAGAATATTTCTCAGAACATTTTGTTTGTACTTCTGTGTTGTATTTAATCTAATTTTGCTTTACATTGTCTTCTTTCACAATGTCCTGCATTAAATTATAAACCCCCTATTGGCAGCAAGTATCTGGTTTTACAGCATCTTGCACATAAGTAGAAGTTTAAGAAATAGTTATTGATTTGAATTGTTCCATAAATCCAGTGGAATGGTGGCTTATTGCAGGATTCATTAAAATCTTGTTTAATGTCTTGGTCACATGAATTATGCACTTAGGACCTTTTCATTCTGGCTACAAGTTGAGAGGTGTGCTTTGGAGGATCACGTGTTGTTTGCTGTGATTTCCTAAGGTTAGATTTGCTGGTTGACAGCTTGGATCTGTTTTTCACCATTTTATATAATTTGCTAGCAACTAAGGTCCTGCTGCCACCTGGTGACATTTTATCTTTGTTGCCTGTAACTTTTCTCCTTACCAAAACTCAAAAATTTTTCTTAATAGAACTCATTATGTTTCCTCCCAAACTATCTCCATTTCCAAATTTCCCTATTGTCTCCTTCTATAATTTCAGGTCATCCTGAATTACTCATTGTCATTCACCTCATATGTCCAAATCCATCGCTAAATCTTGTTTTTATCATCTCAAAATCTCTTAGGTATTTCCCCTTCTCTTCACTCATCTGCCCAGTATCTTAGTTCAGGGCTTCATCTCTCTCTCCTGCAGTAGCCTTCTAACGAATCTCCTTACCTCATATTTCTCCTTACTCCAATGCACTCCAATCACCAGCTACCATGGTGATTTTTCTGTCACATATATTTCCCCTGTCAGTGAGCTACAGTGGCTCCCTGTTTTCCCTATTGTTCAAGATCATATATAAAGGCCTTTGTTCAGTATTTAAAGCTCTTTATAACCTAGCCTCTCCCCACCTTTTCAATCTTTCTGCATCATTCTCCCTTCCGTGTACACAATGATCCAGCAACACCGACCTACTTATAATTTCTTGAACATGCATGACATTCCATCTCCTGCCTCCTTTTGAACAATCTGCCCCAGGTGATAAAAGGTCACTAAAAAACTGGCAAAGCCATGCCACTGAGGATTACAGAGCTAATTCTGTTGCATCAAAGTATCAAGGAAAATAATATATAAGGATGGAAGATGGGCCACTAAGGCTTTGAAAGGTGTTATATTCTTATTTTGAAGATGGGTAGAGATGGTCTTAAGTTTTAGCATAAATATTAGTGTATTAGTATATAAGGGAAAATATCTTATTTGTTTTTAATTTGGTGTTATATGTGTATGTTTATGGAAATTTGCATGAAATTATCCTTGACAGATCATTTATGTTTTGAGAGTCACTTAGTGACTCGCTCAGAAGTTGACCAAGTGAGGATACAGCTGCCTCTGACCACATAGGATCTCATCTTGTGTTAAGCTTTCTTTCTTTCTTTTTTAATTAAAGCTTTTTGTTTACAAAACATATGCATGGGTAATTTTTCAACATTGACCCTTGCAAAACTTTTTGTTCCAAAATTTCCTCTTCTCCCCACCCCATCTCCTAAATGTCAGGTAGTCCAGTACATGTTAAATATGTTAAAATACATGTTAAATCCAAGATATGTGCACATATTTTTATTTAGTTATCTTACAGCACAAGAAAAACCGGATCAAGAAGGGAAAAAAAAGCCTGAGAGAGAAAACAAAATGCAAGCAAACAACAACAAAGAGTGATTTATATAATTTATTCAGCCATTCTCTAACTGATGGGTTTCAGTTTCCAGTTTCTTGCCACTATAAAAAGGGCTGCCACAAACATTTTGCACATGTGGGTTCCTTTCCCTCCTGTAAGGAAGAATCTCTCTTTGGAATATAGAAATACTTCTGGATCAAAGGTGTATGCAGAGTTTGATAACTCTTTGAGCATAGTTCCAAACTGCTCTCCAGAATGGTTGGATCCGTTCACTGTTCCACCAACAAAGTATCAGTATTCCAGTTTTCCCACTTTCCCTTCAACATTCATCATTTTAGCTAATTTTAGCTAATCTGAGAGTGTGTAGTGGTATCTCGATTGTTTTAATTTGCATTTCTCTGATCAGTAGTGATTTGGAGCACCTTTTCATATGACTAGAAATTGTTTCAATTTCTTCATCTGAAAATTGTCTGTTCATCTCCTTTGATCATTTATGTGTTAGCTTTCTAATTAGATAGATTTTCTGTCTTAAGTCTCTGGCATATGGAGTATCATTTCTCTCTTCTGCTCGGTGAAGCCCAGGAACTCTTTGCAACTATACTTTTTATTACCTCTAATATCAAGCTCTTTGCCACCTGGCCTCAGCCTACCTTTTCAGTTTTGTTATACATTACTTGCCTTTGCAAACTCTGAGATCTAGCCAAACTTATCTTCTTCCTTGAATATGATGGTTGTCTTCCTTCCTGACACTTATCTCCCTCTGTGCCTCTGCCACCACCTCTTAGAATCCCCAATTGTTTCAAAACCTAACTCATGCCATATTCTGTGTGAGGTTTTTTCTGATTATCCTCACATATCCACTCTTCCATTCCATTACCTTTTTTTTTTTTTTTTTTTTTTAATAAGTTGTGTGCATCCTTTTAAAAAATATATGTGTGTTTGATTTAATCCACGGAATGTAATGTTCTTGAGAATTGGAAGGGTTTCATTTTTGTCTGTATTCGTCATTACCTAGCACTGTGCCTGGCACATAATAGACACTAAATGCTTATTGATTTGTCAGTCTAATAAGGTCTTGGGCTAATAAATTCTAACTCTTCTTTAATTAATTCTCTATACCAAAGGAAAAGATTCTTTTAAGGTAGTTTGTGGGGTGAGAGATGGCAATTTATAAGTAGCTCTAATGAATGATACTTGGATTTAGGATTTTCTTTTCAGGTGCCAAGTTTGGGGCTTTGGACCAGGTCTAGTAGAATCCCACAGTTACATTTGTCATAGGTCACAGCTCTAGCATTTCTTATCTAGAGGGAGAATGCCAGGTTTCCCTGAATGGACATTGAATATTTTAGAGGAGATTAAGGTGAGAATTAAAAAGTAACCAAGAAAATTGAGCACCTATTCTCTTTAAGGCCAGAAGTAAGAACTGGGAAGGACACCTGAATGGGAGTCTGCTACTTCTTTGTTACCTTTGGCTGGTCACTTTACTAGAGCTCATTTACCTTCTGGGTAAAATGAAGCCATTAATTTGTTCTTGAGCTCCTTTCTTACTCTTAAGCTTGTGATCCTATGACCTGAAACTGTTACTAGTAGAAGCAGTTGCTTTTTCAAAGTAAACCTCTTTCTCTTTCTCCCTTTCCCCAATTCTATACTCCTTCTCCTTTCAAAAAACAAACAAAAAAAAATATTTGTGCTTTGAGAGAAGATAAACTCAGTTTATTCATTAGGTGCTTTGGAAAAAAATCTGATACTGAATCGCAGGAAGGTGTGATAACCGCATATTTTAAAATCAGCCAGAGTCAGGAATTCAGGTTAAGGGAAAATCTTCAATCTTTATTCTCAGTAGAGGTGAAGAAGGATCGGAGGTGAAGGGCAGATCACAATTGCAATGTGTGTAGCTGCAACAGGAAGCCAGCCAGCAGTCTCTCCCCGCCTCTCTTCCTGCCCCTCTGCCTCCACCCACCAAAACCGTCATTTCCTATACAACACATCAGCACTTGCACAAAGAGTGGGCGGGGGCCATTCCTTCTCCAAGCATGGTCCAATTACTATTTAGCCTCACGAGCTTGGGACCTCGAGTTTCAGCCCATTACAGGAAGGTGCTGAATTGAATAGCTGTAATTTAGTCTTCTAGTTAACATGGGTAGTATCTTGCTCTTATCAACAGATATTAAAGCTTTTGGGAATATATATATTGTCAACACACACTTCTGTTCCTCTACTGTTAGGATTAAGAATGACTAATAATTTAGGTAGATCATCAAGGAAAAAATTCCATTATTCTCTAGATTAAAAATTCAGTAGTTCCCCATTGCTTCTCTCTGTTTAGAATATCTGTTCTATCTATCTCTATTCCTAAAATTCAATTTCTCCCTTTAAAATTCTAAGGCATGTTAGTCAGTGTAATAAACATTTAAATGTTTACTATTTGCCAGGTACTGTGCTAAATACCTTGAATACAGTACAAGAAAAGAAAGTCTACCCTCAAAGAGATACAGTGAGGGGGAAGACAAAATACAAAAAGAAACAGAAAAGTTTGGGGGTGAGAAGGAAGGAAGGAAAGTGCCTTGATGTGCTGAAAAAGTCAGAGAAGTCCCAAAGTAGTTCAGCCAAGGGAAATTAGGAGAAATACTACCCACATCATGGAGCTTTCCCAGGTTGCCACAGCTGCATATAAGCTCTACCTCATTTGACCTTGTTAGTATAGTAGAGAGAGCTAAGCACTTGAGAGTCAGAAAATGTGAGATCTTTATTGTTAGCTCAGCTACTTAACAGTGTGAACTTTGGAAGAGGTCAGTCTAAGGGAAAGAAGCTACTTTGGAATCCTAGTTCCTCTACCCATATGACTTTTGCTAAATCCTTTAACCTATCAGTCTCGCTTCCTCACCAGTAAGATATGTATCTGTCTCTACAGCATGCATGCTGAATAAAAGAAAAGAATTGTGTATTATATAATATCTAAGATTCTTTTTAATGTATAAAGCCATGATCCTAAGTTAGCTCTTCTTTTAAATATCAATTTCTTCTTCTATAAAGTGGGAATAAAATGAGAAAAATAATGCTTATTTTGCAGAGTTGTTAGGATCAAATGGGAAAGTATATTTGAAATATTTTCAATTTTCAATAATTGAGTAAATATGTGTTTAGTCTATTATTAGTTGTAATATAACTATTAATGGCCCAATGATATGGTTTAATTCCTTTTCAAATACATACATACATTTAATTATGAGCAAATCGCTGAACATCTCAGAACTTTAGCTTCTTAACCTTGTGTTGCCCATATACTATATATATATATATATATATATATATATGTATATACACACTTTATATGTAATGTAACCTATTTTTATGTTCTCATATGTTATATTTTATAGCCTCAATTGGGTCCTCTTTGCTGCTTAGCAATCTTACTATATTATCTTTTCAGTTTACTATCTTACTGTCCACAGTGACTTCCAAACTTTTTCTTTCTCCTTAAATCTCCTGTTACTTTATACTACTCTTGGCTAAAAATCTTGCCTTATATTTTACAGAAAAACATTAAGGTCGTTTGGGATAAATTCCCTCTTCTCCTGTCTTCCTCATTTCTATCACCCAGATGCCTTTTGCTGCTGCTTTCTCTCCCTTCACCCCACTCTCATATATTGTTCAAGTGATCCCATTCTTTCCCATCTCGTCCAATACATTATCCTCTCTTAGCTTGCCCACTCTTTCATTTATTTTCAGTCTCTTCTTGTCTACCATCTCATTTCTTCAGTCTACATACTTGTGCCTCCCCATCCTGAAAAAAAATTCACTTGTTTCCTGCTGTCATATGTCTTTTGCCTTTTGTAACTAATTTCCTTATAAAGACAATAGGTGTCTTCACTTTCTCTCCTCTTATTTTCATCTTAAACCCCTTACAGAGTGGCTTCTGACCTTATAATACCCAAACTGCTCTTTCCAAAGTTCAGTTCAGTATCCTCGATGCTTACTTTCCAAAAGAAATTTTTTGCAGCTTTAACACCGTAAATGTCTCTCCTCCTTGATACTCTTCTTTCTCTAGGGTTTTAGGAGACTATTCTGTCCTGGTTTTCCTCCTACCTGTTCTCTTTTGTTTTGTTTTGTGTCCTTTGTTGAATCCTCATTCAGATTATGCTTTCTAACCATAGATATCCTTCAGATTTCTGTCCTGGATCTTCTCTTCCCCCTTATATACAACTTCACTTATTGATCTCCTCATATTGAATTTAATTGCCATCTCTCTGCTGGTGATTCTCAGATCTACCACTACTATCCATGTCTCTGTGCTGACCTTTAACCTCACATTGCCAACCGCTTTTCAGACCTTTCAAATTGGATATAGAGTAGTCATTTTAAACTCAAATGTGTCCCAACAGAACTCATCTCCTCCATTAAAAACCTTCCCTACCTACCATCTTCCCTGTTACTAAAGAGAACACTACAGTATTATAGCCCCTCAAGCTCATATCCTCAAAGAGATCCTGGATTCCTCACTGCCTCTCACTTTCCACTCCAAATTATTTCTAACATCTATTGGTTTTTACCTTTGCAGTATCTCTCGAATATGTCCTCTTTTCCCCTCTGACACGGCAACCACTGTGGTATAGACCTTTATCACTTCATACCTGATTTTTTTTTTTGCAATAGCCTGCCGATGGGGATACCTGCATCAAGTTTCCCTACTTTAATCCATCCTTCATTCAGTTACTAAAAGTAATTTTCCTAAAACGTAGGTTTGATCATGTCATCTTTACTCATTAAATTTCTGTGGCTAACTGTTTCCCAGGAGCAAATACAAAATTCTATCATTCAGAGCACTTCTTTAACCTAATTCCTCCTGTCTTGCTCCCCAACATGTACTCTTCTATCCAGTGCCAGTGACTTGTTGCATATTTCACTAATAAGACATTGCCTGTGTAATAACAGGTTTGATGGCATAGTTACAAATTGTTTTCCAGAATGGTTGGACTAGTTCACAACTCTTATCAATGATGTATTAGTGTGCCTCTTTTCCCTGAGTCACTGACTCCTCCTCCCCACATTGATTATTTTTCATTTTTGTTTTCTTATCCAATTTCATTTTTGAGAGGTCATAATTAAGAATTTAAAAATTTGAATTTCCCTAATTATTAGTGATTTAGAGCATTTTTTTTCATGGCTGTTGAAAGCTTGAATTCCTGGAAACTATCTATATTTTTTGACTTTCTCAATTGAAGAATGGCTGTCTTATAAATTTGACTATATTCTTTCTTAGATGTAAAATTTTTATCAGAAAAACTCCTGCAAAGATTTTTCTCCACTTTGCTCATTTTTCATCTAGTTTTAATCACAATGGTTTTGTTTCTGCAGAAACTTTATTTTTTAAATTTTATATAATCAAAATTGTCCATTTTACTACTTATGAGCATCTCTTTCTCTCATATAGTTATGAAGCTGTCCTCTGCTCATAGATCTGAGAGATAATTTCCTTCATGCTCTACTAATTTGCATGTGATATCATTCTCTATGAATAATTGGCAAATTGAGAAATTTTTGAACTGTGTTGTTGAGAACACTTGTGTCCAACTCTTTGTGATCTGGTGGATCATACAATTTATAGGGTATCTTGGCAAAGATAGTGGCATGGTTTCCTGTTTTCTTCTCTAGTGGATTAAAGCAAAAACAGAAGTTAAGTAATTTGCCCAAGGTTGCAGAGCCATTCACTACTGATCTGAGGCCAGGCTAGCACCGTATCCACTGATATGCTACACCTACCAGCAACACAACACAACACATACTAAGTCCTTACTATGTGCAAATCAATTCTGTTTTAGCTCAAGTATAAAACTTGGATTAGATATTATAGTCCAGTTTGAAGACAAGGTATCATCACAGACACCTCTAATATACATTTATTATACATGGTTGTTGAAAATAAAGTGGTGCCAAATATCAAATGTACACATATATGTTGTAAACGTACAAATGTACATTGTGTGACCACATATCTAGCAGTACTTTTTGTGGTGGCAAAGAATTGTAAACTAGGGGTGGTGCCTATCAATTAGAGAATGACTGAACAAATTAAAATATATAAATGTTTTGGAATATCGTCATGCTATAAGAAATGATGAGAATTATTTCAGAAAGATCTGGGAAGATTTATATAAGCTGATGCAAGGTGAAGTGATAAGAAACAGGAGTACAATTTACATAATATTAGCAATATTGTGAAGAGAAGCTATTATGAAAGATTCAGTAAGTGATCAACACAAAGGTTTAACCACAATTCCAAAGAATTCATGATGAAAAATATTCTCTCTTTCCCTCTCTTCCTCCTTCCCTCCCTCCCTTCCTTTTTCCCTTCGTTCTTTCTTGAACATGGATAATGTGGAAGGTTTTTTTTTTTAACATGACTTTATTTTTGTAATGGGCTTTGTGTTTGTATTAAAATGTATATGTATTGTATTAAAATGGGTATAGAGAAAACAAGAGAATCTGAAACTGAAAATTAAATAAAGTGGTGTGTGAGATATGAAAGTGGGGGAGCCATAAAAGATTTTCTGGAGGAGGAATAATTTGATTTGGGTTCTAAACACTAAGTAGAAATAGGGATATATTCAGAGTTTTTCAGTTTGGTCGGAGCACAGCGCATGAAGAAGAGAAAAGACTTAAATAATTTAAGCTTTATTTGGGAGGCAGTAGGGAGTCACCAAAGAATTTTGAGTAGAGGAATAATATGAACAGATTTATGCATAAGAAATATGATTATGACAATCATATGAAGGATTGTCAGTGCCTCTTCCTTATAAGAAATTATTGCAGTTTTTAAGGGGGAATAAGAAGGTGAGAATGAGGGTAAACACTAGGGTTGTGATTTTGAGCAAAGAATTGGGAAAAAATACAGATGTAGACTTGGCAGAGTTGAATGTTTGATTAAGAGAGTTGAGGTAATGAGAGAAGAACCAAAGATGATTCTAAACAAGGAAGACTGAATAAGTAGTCACAGATTAAAATAATGAAGGCCCTCAGAATGAGGGACAAGTTTGGGGGAGAAGACTGATGAACTCGGTTTTTTTCCCATGTTGAGTTTAAAACATCAAAGGGAAAATCAGCTGAACAGGTACTCCAAAAATTTGAAACATAGGTCTAGAGTTCAGAATAAAGACATTGACTAGTGGAGGGAGACTTAAAAAAAATCAACTGTTAAATTGGATGATTAAGAAGTTATTGCCAACCTTGTGAGAGATTTCAGTGAAGTGATAGAGAAATCCGATTGATTGGCATTTAGGGAAAGTAAGTAATAAAACCAAGGAATTATCTGATATGTTCGGTTTTAAAAATTATGCACTTAGCAAATCATCGGTAAATGCAAACATTTCAATTTGTGAAATATAATAAAAAGGAATTGAAATCTGTTATAGCTTGCTTTTTTAGACTGTTAAATATACCAAGATAATTTTTAAAAATTGTATTTTCTTTATAGTGAACTTGATAAATAACAAAAGTGAATCTCCACAAATTATATTTAACACATTTATATCAACACTGCCCTACTTAGCTTGTTCAGAACAATGTTTAGAACATTACAAAGTGCTCATTGACATTTGTTTAGCTTAATTCAGTTATACTTATTAACCACAATTGACACCCACCCTAAGCTTTATTTTTGTGTTTATTTTCATTTTTGATGCTGGTGACACCTACTGACTATGTGACCCTTGGAAAATTATTTATTTTAACCATGTTCCAGGCAACTCTTTCTTAAGACTTAAATTTGTGAAAAGAAACTGATTTGAGGATGTTTACTCACCAGGGAGTTACATGGACCTATAAAATAACAGGTCCGGTCAGGGGAAACAGTAACAACAAAAGATAATTCCTGCTGCCAAGTCAAAACAGTGAAAAATAAAGTATTTTGAGAAGGAGAAAGCCACATATTTGGGAGCTTCTTAATCTCAAAAATGATTTTCCCCCCCTGTCTTTCGATAGAAACTCTGCTTCGATATCTATAGCTTATTTGCAGCTGTTTATTTTACTATGAGACACTTTAGAACTTGTTTTCTTGAGTGTGCTTTTTGGACAACTTTCAGATTGTATGTCTGTTTATACACAAAACAATTAAATGTTTGTTGGAAGTTTAGAATTCCATTTTATAATACTTTGATGTTTTTCCCTTTTAAGTCTTTTAAGTCTTTTTTAAGTCAGTAGTTCCTTTATTATTATTTTTATTTATTAGAGTTTTTAACTTGTATAATAAAACAAGAATTTCTGTAGCATATGATAATTTTAAAATCAGCAAAGTTATGTTTCTTAGAATAACATTACTCACTTCTATTAGTAGTTGCAAAAATAGTCTCTAGAGCAGTTTTGTAATTGGGTAGAACTTTTTGCAAGAATATATAGGATAAAATTGATACATACCAGTAGAAGAGATGAAAATGATTAATACATTTCTCTTTAGGAAACCTAAGAAAATCCATGTTTTTCTTTTGTAATGGAAAGTAATTTTTGTATTCTCATTTTGCTCTGCATTTTATGTCAGATTTTGAAATAAATCAATATTCTGTTAATGGGTAAATTCTATCCCAAGTTGCTTAGGACATTCTATTGAAGAATTAAATGTGGTAAGGGAGGAGAGGGGTTCCCAATAAGAATGTAAGCCTTGTGTGGTAGATCAAGAACTGGCTAACTGGTCTTGGAATCCAGGATGTTCTATGTTCAAGTTGAGCAACTTGATAACATACTGGCTTGTATGACTCTGGATAAGACACTTAACCTTTCAGTGCCTAAAACAAATCATGTAAGACAACTTTCAGAATAGGTGTTGGTTTGTGGAGTTTCCTCATTGAAAGTTATCTCCATCAATGAAATCCTAAGTCCAGATCACCCCTAACCCTATCCCTCCCAATCTTAAAACTTTTTAAAACAGATCAAAATCAATTCAAGTTTTTGATCCTTATATCTTCCTACCCAGTTATGACTTTACTATTTCAAATAAGATTTTTACAAAATCTTAATTATTTACTTATTTATGATAATTTGTTAAAATTATGGCTTCTTAGAATTGGAAAAGACCTCAAGTGGTCGGTCATCTTGTCCAGTCCCTTCCAGAAAACTATATTTTGTCTATAATATTACGACACTAAGCAGTCAACCTTACTGAAGTTGAAGATTTCCAAAAACAGGGAACCCATTGCCTCATGGATCAACTTATTATACCGTTTTGCAGGTTTAATTGTTATTAAGTCTTTATATTGAACCAAATTCTCTCTACCTGTAACTTACCAGCTGCTCTGTTATTCCCTCTAGGTCCACATAAGACAAAAAAAACCCAAACAAACAAATCTTTTATTCATTAAGATCCTCTAATATTTGAAAGCATCATGTACTACCCTTCAGGTTTTTTCTTTTGGCTAAATATCATCAATTCTTTCAGTCTCAATCTCTATAGGACAGATTTTGAATCCCCTGACCAATCAATCAGCAAACGTTTGCTCAGTACTTATGGATGCTTGTCATTGTGCTAGGAGCTAAACTTAAAAAGTAATCTGTTCTCAGGGAGCTTTCATTCTGTTGGAGGAAACAACATGTACATGTTAAAAAAAAAAATACATGATATACAAAATGGCATTTTACTAAAGTTGCAGGGGCAGTCAGGCAAAACTATCTACAGCAGAAATTCTTAAACCAAGCTAGCCACCTCCATTTTCATCCCCTACCCAAGCATTCTGTGAACTTCATTAAGAAAAAAAAATTACCTCTTCATTTTCAATAGCTTCTAATTGAAATTTAGCTGTTCTTTCACTTATGAATTGTGTCCAGCAGATTTCCAAAGGAGGTCCATGACACAAAACAGTTTTAAGAACCTTTGCTTTAGAAAGTGGAACCTAAGCTTGTCAAGATCATTCCTAAAAATGTGGATTCCAGAATTAGACTTAATAACTTAAATGTCATCAAATCATAAATCAAAATTTAGATAGATGTCACAGAAGTAGATAGATTCCAACATTCTCATTTTTAAAATGAGGGAACTGAGCCTTAGGAGGGTTATCTTAGGAATGAGCTAGAATTTGTATCTTAAATGATAGTGACAATTGATATTAATGAGGACGCTGACACAGTGCAAAGTTCTGAAATACCTTATAATTTTCCACATATTAAATTGTACTTTTAATTGAAATAAATCAATGTATCTTTCCCATCATTGCATTTAAATATCAAATTTTTTATACATGTAAAATACTTTGTAAAACATTGCATAGCATTAACTGGAATTTCCACTAGATTATATAAAATCATTTGCTTTTGTATCTGTTGAGCATGCATAATATTCTAGGTAAAAACTGTTATAGCTTCATTTTTCACATTTGAAGTTGATGTTTTTCTGAGCATAATGAAAATTTGTAAAGGAGATTTTTGTGAGAAAAGATTAATTGGTTTTTAATAAATTACAGTGTGGCATATAAAATGTGACATTTTTATGGTTAAATAACATTTTACACATTCAATGCTGTTTTTGTTTTCTCAAAAAAAATCTAGTTTAAATTTAAAAAATTAAAAATAAGAGGCTAAAATGTCCCTTCTGTTTGTTTTAACATATGATGAGAAGATCCACAAGGTTGTTCTAGGAGCTATTCTTACTGTGCTTTTCTCTGGTATCTTTTCCCCCTTTAGTCTTTTCTTAGCCTTTTTTTTTCCACAGAGAATCAATTGTTATCTTCCATGTACTTTAGTATTTGAAAGATCTGTGATAGCATGGTCATTCATGCTGCCTTCTCCTCTTCCTCTTCAGATATAGGTCACAATGCTCCTACATTTTTGTAAACTAATCTTTTATGGAACCAACATTTGCCTACATCTATTTTAATCACTGATCCTAATCCTGACTCTTAAAAAACAGAAAATAAATGTAATCTCTTTTGCCCCTTCATATGTTTTGAAGCAGTTTTCCCCTTATCTTTTCTAATTTCCAGGACAAATATTCCTAGTTTCTTCACCCATTATTGATTTATTGTGGTTTTCAAGCCATTCCCCACAATCCTCAAGATAGTACTTAATCCAAAGGTCACTGAGGAAGATCTCCTGCTGAGACTTCTGATAGGGGTTTTGAAGCTTCAGAAATCAGAAAAGTTAAGAGAGGTGTAAGGAGGAGGAGGAGGAAGAGATATTCCAGGCAGGGGGAACAGCCAGTGCAGAGACATAGAGGCTTGAGATTGAATGTTGTGAAGTGTGAGGAATGTCAAGTAGACCAGTGAGCATGATAGAATTTATGGAGGGGAGTAAAATATAGGAAAGACTGGGATGATACAAAGGAATCAGATAAGGAAGATCTTTAAATAGCAAAGAAGGAATTAGAAGAAAGAACCACTAGAATTTACTGAGTGAAGAAGGGGTGATATCAGACTTTTTCTTGAGAAAAATTAGTTCAGTTGTATGGAAAATAGATTGGAGTGGTAATGAAAGAGAGACCAATTTTAGAATGTTATGCAGTAATAGCGTAGGCTAAATATGAGAAGGGCTTGAACTAAAATGTGGCTATATGAACATAAAGAAAGTGAAATTGATGTTAAAATGAAGGAGATAAATGGGAGCAACTTTATATAAAAGTCTTTGCACCTGTACCTAAGGGCAGCACAGAAGTCTTAAACAGAGATACACAATATGAAATGGGAAAACGAGATGAACTTTCCAGATAGATGTAGACACAGGGAAGCAGAGAAGACTAGGTAGAAAACAGTTTCAAGACTCAATGTCTATTATAGAATTGAGAGAAATAGCCCTTGAAAAAATGGGAGCTAATATGTACAGAGAAGACAGAAATAAGGTGCACAGCTGAGGGACCCATCCAACAGATTTGGTCAGATCTTAGGATGGAGAGAAAAAGACTTCGAGTCCCTGCAATGCCAGACACATAGGTTATATTAGAACATATTTCTTATATGTGTGCCTCTGTTGTATACACACAGAAGGAGAAAGTTAATAAAATCTTCAACACTAGAAGATTAAGCAGTGGTATAGAACTACCATTGTGCTTAGTTCTTATCCTGAGTAATTCTGAAATTTACATCTCTTTGATAGCCTTATGATTTGGAGATCATCACAGAAACTTAAGGGACCCATAGCAAAATTAGACTTAGAAGAGCAGGGCCTGCTCATCCTTGGTAAGCTAACAGAATTAAAGCTGGAGAGATGAGTACAACAAAGAAAACATCAAATAATTTGGTCAACTAGGTGTTACATTAATAAATTGTTGGATTTGGGGGTCCAGAAATCCTGAATTCAAATTTGGCCTTAGGTACTTAACTAGTTGTATGATCCTGGGCATTTTTCATTTATGTTCTCTTATAATGTCTAGGGTTTTACTTTTTTTTTAAAAAAAAATAATGGTTTCAAGAGAATCCAGTGATTTTTAATTAGTGTTCCTTGGCCTGTCAGATTAGTTATTTTTCATATTACAAATCTTATAATTTATTACATTAAATTCTTTTTTTATCCCAAATTGCAAAAAATTAAAATTAAATTTCTGGCCTTATATATGACAGTTTTCAAGGCGTTTTTTTAAGGTTCATTATTTCTCTTCTAAGCTGCTTTTTTGCTCCTAATTATTTACTCCTTAAAAAAAAAAAAAAAAAAAAAAAACAATTTTTTGCTTCATTAGGTATTCGTGTAATTTATGGTAAGTTGTGGTTTTTTTTATTTTTATTTTTTTGAGTCTGCAGTTGTTAAGGAGTTACTTTAGAATTTTGGGTACCTTTGGATCTATTGTAATCAAAATATAAAAGCTATGTTGTATTTGGATCTGGAATATGTGTGTGTTTTTGTGTTTACTCATCTCTCTAGCCTTTATTCTTTCATTGAATCTTTGTGACTGGCCCAGACTTGCTTCTTGCTTTTTCTTTATATGATGTTGCAGGCCTTGCCTTTTCTCCACTTTGGTCCCTGAATTAATCTCTATCTCCTGAGGTGAAAACGTTACACTTGCCAATACTATATACCATTTTAGAGATAGAGAGTGCTGCATCTTTGCAGAATACAGTGCTAGTGACCTTGGAATCAAAAGGCCTCAGTTATAACCACAGGCGTACCACACTAATGGCCACTACAGTCATCATCTTTTAAGATTCATGTTGTGGGCTCCCAATCCCATTGGGATTGCTCTCTCAGGGAGCATTGGCTCTTAATCCCTCTGGATATATCTGGTCAGGTATCTCTGGTCAACCTTTACTGTGGTCTTGTTTATTACTCAGTATTAGTGTTAACAGTCCCAGTGAATTCCTATTTTGTGCCTTTTATATGCTTAAGTACCCAGGATCACATAAAAATTTCTCAGTCAAAAAGGAGTTGCAAGTAGAAAAAGCTGAAGAAGCCCTGAGATAAACTAAGGCAAGTTATGTTGCCTCTCTTTGCTTTACTTTGCTTAACTGGAAAATGGGCATAATAATGCTTGAAAACCTACCCCCAATTTCCCACTCTGTGTGCCAACCTTACCCCTTCTCCCATCTTCCTCCCCTATGTTACTGGGAGAATAATGCATATAAATATTTAAAGTATTATGTAAATGTGGTCTGTTCTTCCTGTTATTATTAAGCCTAGTGTGGACAGTGAAACTTGGCTTTTCCTTGTCATTCATAATTACTCAAAATATTATATTTCCTTACAAATGTGTGTGAATTTTCAATTAATCATTTATCCTTTTCTTATATGGTTTTATTTTTTTACTCTCTAAAAGGACCTAAGTGTTATGTCACAGACAAACCAAGCCTTGCTACATCAAAATGGGTGATCATGTAAAACACATTTCCATAATTGTCATTGTAAAAGAAAACACAGACCACTTTGCATTATTCATGTCTTTCCAGGTTTTTCTGAAAGCATCGTGTTTGTCTTTTCTTTCTTTTTAGCTCAGAATTTCAAAGTACAGTTATAGATTTGATTAGTGACTCTGAATGAAGATCCTTTATGACAAAGTTTGTCATGTTTAGAAAAGTAAAAGGAAGAAATTTTTCATCAGTCATATGAATGAATTTGTATTCATTATTTGACTGTACGGGATAAAAATCTAGTGAATTTCTCTTTGTCTTCATGCAGTTGAAAATAAACTGGCCAACTCCAGGCAAAATTAGTGTTTACCCAATGACCCCAGGTATTTTTTTGTACTAGTTGTTCCAAAAGCAGTCCTTTCTCCCTACTAAAATAGGAAGCAAGATTATTTATGAAACAGTTCAAGGTAGCTCAATGTTTAGAATAATTAGAATTGACATAAGAACAAAGATTCATTTTCTTCTTCCAAACTTACCTACCTTCTTCATTTTGAGGTGTATTTCAGCGACCTGTTAGGGTCCGTGTGCTTAGGCTGTCACTGGTTTTATAAAAGCTTTTCTGGAATGTTTTAAAGGATTACCTTCCATTCCATGTTTATTCAAACCATTTATTTCAAAAGTGTTCAAATCTTTCCAATTTATTTCTAAAAGTCCACAAAGATGTCATTGTAGTAAACACAAGCCAATTCAAAATGTAAAAGAACTATCAGGTGCCCTCAAAAGAAATATATTTTTAGATATAAAAACACATCATGAGCAGTAAGGTGAAGGAACAATTCAGTTACCAAAGAAAAGTTTTAAAAGCAGGATTGTCAGGAGAAAATCATTAATACAATAATAATAACAACATGACAAAAGTTTGCCAAATATTCACTTTTTGTTGTGGTTTTAGACAGAATGATGATGGTTTTCTAATTTCAAGCTACCACTCATGCCAGCATGATAATATCATTGACCTATGAAAGAAATCTGTTTTAATACAGACTTAAGATACCATCTGTCTTTATTGGTGATCTTACTTGACTTTCTTGGGTTTCTTTCAATTCAGCAAATGTATAAAGTACTATCTGCATGGAGAACACTTTAATGGAACCAGGGGAGATAATTTAGGATTGATTTATAAAAGAATCCTGGAAATCTTATTCTCTTTGATGCATGTGGACCTCTTGCAAAAATCCAGAAATAACAAAAACTGGCATTTCAAAAATGATGTGACCCACCCATATATAACATATTGGATTACTTGCCATCTAGGGGAGGGGAAGAGAGAAAGAAGGGAAAACAATTTGGAACACAAGGTTTTGCAAGGGTGAATGTTGAAAATGATCCATGAATATATTTTGAAAATAAAAAGTTTTACTTAAAAAATGGTGTGACCAATTTTGTCACATTTTCTTTAGTTTAAAAAAAAAAATTCTAACTAACAAAGAAATACCTTTGGATCAGGTACCCTTAAAAGACAAGGAGAGGGAAGGAAAGTTACTATTGACCTTTTTTCCTTTCCCAATAATATGCGAAAACTTTTAAATATTCATTTGTTAAAATTTTGAGTTTCAAATTTTCTCCCTTCCTCATTATCCTCTCCCTCACTCATTTAGAAGGCAACCAATTTTATATAGGTTATATATGTCACTGGCTGCTTCTACTAGGATAGGGATGTTACCATGCCCTATTCAAAATCTGCTCCCTCTTCTGTCCTTAATCCATCCTTTTTCTTAAAGAAGATATATATATATATATATATATACACACACACACCAACCAGTAGAAATATGGTGTGTATTCATGCATACATGTGTATATGTATTCCTCCAAATATAATAGTATTCTGTTCACAATTGGTATGTAAATTGTTGTTTAACTGGATTTTTAATGGCAACCTTTCCCTCCTTTTTTGCTATTAGAATACATATGTCTTTGTAGTTTTATCTTTTTCTTATCTAGTAACAGTGTTTGATATAAATCATCAGAATATTACTTTCGTGAAGGCATCACTGTAAATACATATGAAATTATGCTTTTATAACAAAGTGAGGAGTAAACTTATTATATGTTATTTGAAACCTTAGAGATATAAATTTTTTAGGTTCCTGTAAAGCCATCTTTGTTAGTGAGCAGTCAGCCTAATCTAGTGTAGCATACTAAAGTAGGAGACATGAGGTTACCATAGATCTCTTATTATACTATTATAGATTTTTTTCTTGTTAATAAACAATGTGATTTTTGAAACTAAAATTCCTAATAGCATCAATACTTCTCAGTTCCTAGGTCCTGTACCTTAACACTTTCACCAAAAGCTCTGAAGTAAAATAAAAATTCTTTTACTAAAAAATTTCTTCCGTAAAGGACATTGCAGTAATTTATTTGGTAAAATGTCTCATTAATTCCTACTTTTATAAGTGAAAAGATAGCCAGATTTCTTTTATTTGTTAATTATTATACAAGATATTTTGTTTTCAAGTGAGGTTTAGAAAGGTATATTGACAGCAAATATTGTAAGTCTAGGCTATTTGTAGTACTTGTTGTTTTATCTATCAATATTTTAGAATGCATTATTATTTGTCAGTTTCCCTTTTTTTAATGTCCTTTCACATCTCTTTTTTTCAGAACAGAGAGCTCCAGATCATGAGAAAGCTAGATCACTGTAACATAGTCCGATTGCGTTATTTCTTCTACTCCAGTGGAGAGAAGGTATGTGTGATTGTATTGCATGCAGAAAATGTAAATAGAGAGAAATAGATACTATAAGAATCTCTTGAGTCAGAGTTTGGCATATTATAATGTTGATGCTAATTATAATAAAACCATGTTATTTTTAGTAACACTTTATAGATTAATAATGTTTATAAATTATTATTTTTATCTTTGTAACATCCTTATGCTGGATTATTTATATTTTGTTGATGAGCAAATGTATATATCCATACTTGTGAATCTGGTGCTGGTACTTAGGTCTTTTTTAGTCCAAATCCATGTTTTTTATCATACTATTCCATCTCTCTTTGATAGAGAATATGAGAAATTGAGAAAATGTGACAAACTTCCAAGTTTCTCCCTTTTTAAAATTTTCTCTCTAATTTTTAAAGAATTGAAGGCAGGTTTTAGTGTCTGTTGTTAAAGTATTATAAAATATACTTTGTTACTTTTTACATGTTGATTCATGTATTAATCCCTAATACAAATTTTTTGGAAAGGTAAGCTTCTATCGGTTTGAAAAGAAGAGAATTTTGAGCAGGAAATATATTATAAATTGAGAGTCTACTATAGAGTATTCTTGTGTACCTTATCAACTCAAAGGATGGTGATGTAGTAGTATAAATAAGGTGAAAAGAAATGAGGGAAAGAATTTTTAAGAGGCAAAGAATTATTTTTGAGACATTCAAATGGAATATTGTCCATTCTTGAAATTTAACCAAAATTATCATTTCCAAATTGTTACATTTGGCTGCTATCTTAGTTATTATTTACTTTTAGAAAAATAACAAGTAACTTTATTTAAATGGACACTTAAACATATCCAATTTATTTTTTTTTGACAGTTTTGATATGTGCATTGCTCCTACTGAGCATCAGAAAAGTGTTGTCATTTCCCTGAGTGCAAGTAACTTGTTTAAATTTCTATTTTTAAAATTCCTGAGTTGGTTTAAAAACCTTCATTCAAAGAGGAAAACAGTGATTTGTAGATGATATGGTGGTCTACTTAACCCTAGAGAGTTGATCAAAAATTAATTGAAAAAATTAATAATTCCAGCAGAGTTGAAGGATATAAAATAAACTTACATAAATCATCTGTGTGTCCATACATTAACAACAATAGGTAGAGAAATTCTATTGATAATAATTGCCAAAGGTATAAAACACTTGAGAGCCTTCTTGCCTGGACACACATAGGAATTATATGGCTATAACTACAAAACATTTTTACATAGAGATTTCATTAATTGGTGGAATATTAATTTAATTGTTCATGGATTAGCAGGACCAATATAATAAAAATGACCATTTTATGCCATTAAGACTGAGCTAGTGTTATAAACATCAAAATATCAAAGGATTCCTTTATAAAGGTAAAGAGAAAAGTCTCAGAACTCACCTGGAAGTATAATAATAAATCAAGCATTCCATAAAAAATAATAGGGGGAAAAAGTGGGAAGAAAGGGAGCCTCAATAGTACCAGACCTCAAGACAATATCATAAACTGATAATTATCAAAACAAATCTGGTACAGTTAAGAAGTAGGAGGGTTGATCTAGATATCTAAGTAGTATAATGGATAGAGAACTTAATTAACCTAGAGTCAGGAAGACCTGAGTTCACATTTAGCCTTAGTCTTTTCAACTATAAAAGGAGGATAATAGTAGTGCCTACCTCCCGTGGTTATTTGAAGTTCATATGAGAATATTTATGAAGAACTTAGCACAGTCTTGGCACAATATAAATGACGATGATGACAGTAATTGGAATGGATTAATTACATAGTATAAACAAAAATAAATGCAGTATCCTAGTATTTAGTGATCCCAAAGATCCCAGGTATCACAATAAGAAATTAATATTTAACAAAAGCTGTTAAGTAACATTGTGAATAAATTAGAGGAACAAAGAAGACATTACCTGTCAGATCTATAGGTAAGGGAAGAATTTGTGACCAAATAAGATGTAAAGAAAATTGCAAATGACAAAATAATTTTTATTTCATAAAATTTAAGAAGTTTTTGCACAGACAAAAGCAATGCACCTGAAATTAGGAGAGGAGCAAATAAATGGGGGGGAAAATCTTTGGAACAAGGTTGTTTGATAAAACTAAATGATCTATAAGGATCTAATGAGTCATTTTTATAAGATTAAGAACCACCCAAGTTGCTACATCTTCATAGCATATGAACAGTTTGTAGAAAAAGAAATCCATGCTACCAATAGCCATATTGAAAAAAAAAATGACCAATCTCTTGGTCTAAATCTAAAATTGGTGATCTAAATCACCAATAATTAGAGATAGGCAAATTTAAAAACTTCTAAGGTACCATTTCACATCCCTGAGATTGGCAAAGTAGGGGGAAGAAGGAAAATGACAAATATTGGAGAGGTTATGGGAAAATAGCTACATTAATACACTCTTGGCAGAGTTCTAAATTGTCACTATGCCCTGAAGGCTATTAAATTATTTGTTCCCTCTGAACCAGCAATGCCATTACTATTTCTATATTTCAAAAAGATCAAAGAAAAAGGAAAAGGATTTATGTGTACAAAAAAATATAGCATTTCTTTTCCTTTGGCAAAGAATTGGGAAATGAAGGGGTATCTATCAACTAGTTATGGCAAGTGAATGTCCTGGAGCAGTTTATTCAGTAACAGTAACATTGTAAAGATAACCAACTGTGAAAGTCTTAAATACTCTGTTTAGCAAAAAAAACCCACAATTCCAGAGGACTCATGATGATTTAAATATACTGCCCACGCCCAAATTGAGAGGACTTAGAATGAAAATTGAAACAGTATCATTTTTGAACATGACCAGTGAGGGAATTTGTTTTTCTAGTTTATATGAATTTGTTTTGTTTTTCTTGTTTTCTCATTGGGGGAAGGGGGGTGGTATGTAGTAAAAGGAATAGAAAATAAAGTGTCGTTGCTTAAATATTATATTTTAATTTTTTTAAAAATTAGGATTCTTAGCACTTATAGAGCTAGAGTTGTCCTGGTCTTTTAAGGGTTTTTAATTGTTCTTGTCATTCTTATTCTTCTCATCTTACTTTTGGTTTGGTCTGTCTGAGATAGCTTATTATCCTACTTTTCTTTTTTGTTAAATATATGGCAAAGGATTATACAAGATGGATAAAATGATTGCTTTTTATAATAGCAAAAGTATTAGAATGTGTAAGTACACTTCTTTAAGCCAAACGACAGATTTATTTTCTGTAGCTCCACTAGTGAGAGAGAGAGAGAGAGAGATATATTTTATACTCTTATCATATTGATTTCTTATATCCTTCACTCTGTTTTTGAGAATGATGATCACCTTACTTTTGAGTTTATCTACAAAATTTTCCAAGACATTTTGGGCATCATATTTGTAGTGTAGGAATTTGTTTCTGTGTAAGATTAAGGTGATAATGTGATTCCACAGGATATAATTTTGGTCATTTGATTATGGCTTTATAAGTATATTCAGGGCAATAAAATCTTACATAAAACTTTTAGTATTCAGCACAGTTGAATCTAATTGTTGCACTACAGGCAAAATAAATACTGCTTTGAATCAGTTTCTAGGTTCTGAATTTCTTCAGTTTTTAATTATTTAGGAGAATGAGTAATTGTGTTAGTTTATTGTCATTCCTCAAGTTTTCATTAACATTGTTTGAAATAGTTTACTAGAGACCTGTGTTGTCCCAGCAAAATTATTATACAGACATATCTTTTTCCTTTTGAAGAATTTGATTTTTGTATGTGTTAAATGTATCTACTTTTAATAGAGGCTTGATTTATGATTTAGTGTTTTTATTTTTTCTCACTGGGGATGAAAATGGCTCGGCTGGCTTGATTTTTGAAGAAAGGAAAAAAGTTACTTGATTCAAGGTGTATTTGCTGAAGTACTGAGCATATTGGTACTAATCTGGCAGTTACTCTTCTTGCTGCTTAGTTTCTTTTATTGGTTTGCATAAAAAATTTTTTTTAAATAACCAATGGTTCTTTATTTTATGGGGAATTTGCTTTGAGAAGGGTCAAGTTAAAATGAAACTTAAACTAGTAAGACAGACTTCTGTAGTATCAAACATATTAATATATCCAAAAGAAATCTACTTCTGACACTATCTCAAATATAAGCTAGCATAGAACATCTTGTAATGTGGATAATTTGCTTACCAGGTTGCAGTAAATACTCGGTGAATAAAAGATTCTTGTCCCCTGTCCTGAGATTTGTTGCTTGGGTTAACAACTGAGCATACATTTTGAAAACACTATTTGTGATTGATTGGTTGACTGCAAGACATTAGCTATGTAGTAGAGTATAATAATAATATAGTATAATCCAACTGAAGTAACATCAGCAATATCAGTTCTTGACACATAAAAAGGAAGTTTGAACATGGCCACAATAAAATCATGGACATTTGGAGTTAAAAGGGATTTCCGTGTCCATGTAGTCTAGTCTGTAATAAGATCTTCTCTGCATTGTCATTAATAAATGATCTTGCAGCCTCTGTTTGAATAACTTGCCACTTCTTGAGCTACCAATTCTACTACTATGTCATTCTCATTTTTAGTAAGTTTTTATTTATATAAAATCTAAATCGGCCTCTTCAGCTTCCAGTCTTACTTTTTTGCTCTTTGATGCCAAATCCCAACTCCCCTCTCCCTCCAACCCGTCTAATTCTTGACAATCCTTCAAACTGTATATTACAAATATTATTGTTTTTCATCTGAAACTTCTCTTTTCCATTTAACTGATCTTTATATGATAAGGAATTAGCTTGCTTTTTTATTTACAAAACTAATTGTTCTACTGTTTTTCTTTAGTCTCATGTCTTTCTACATTTCTTGCATACTATTCATCTTATTGGACTCTGTGCCAGCTGTGATGGACAGCTCTCTATCCCCTGTTAATATCTTTGCCTTTATTCATTTGTCCTTTAATCAAAAATGGGCTTTTCTATTCCTTCCTCCTTTAAGAATTAATCGAAAATTCAAAACATTAAAGACACTGGTGGTGTCTTTACTTTCAAAATCAGGAGAGGCCTTTTTTGGAAATCTTCAAATTTATTTTACAGTATTCTATATCTGTTCTTTGCATTTAATCATATTCTATTGCTTGTTTATACATATTTCTCTCTTATATACATATTTTATATATATATATACATATACATATACATATCTCTCTTTATACATATTTCTCCCTTTTATTAGCTCCTTGAGAGCAAGGCCTATTTGCTGATTCTCATGTCTCATTGTACACGATTCCATGGGCAACTTTTCTTAGCAGAAATTCTGGAGTGGTTTGCAAATGTACAAAGTCAGTTTTGAGCACTACCTACCTGCCACATTTGCTTTTAAATTTAAAAAAAAAATTTTTAAAGTGTGTTGTTTTTTCTTTTGTCTTTTTTTTTTTTAACTTTAGCTTTTAAAAATAAATGTTGATCTCAATTGCACTTGTTTTTAATCATCTCATTCTTTTGGCAGTAAAGTAGTACTATTTTCAGCATTTATGTATTTTTTTTCTGTTTAAAAACAATACAAAACCCCTAAGGAGCATCTACTGATCCTCTTTTTATATATAATTTTACATCCTTTTCAGGTATTTTGTAAACAGACATAATTATTTGTAAGACCTGCAGGGAAGAAAGTAAAAGTTAGAATTGTCTATTCATTGTTTGAACTGTACACAGAATCAATCATGAGCAAAGGGTTCTATTATACCTTTAATGCTCCTTTAAATGCTCTCAAGTGAGGAAGAAAAGTAGAAGGGGAAGAAGCCCATTCACTTGAATGCAAGGGGACACTAGAAAAGACATTTGAGGTTCAACCACCTCAATAGTGAGAGCTGGGAGCCTCAGACAAGATCTAGCTCTTAAATTCATTCTATGGTTAGGAACAAACTCAACTTACTACTTTTGCAACGTAGAAAATAATTTCTTCCCTAGAAAGTTGACTTGGCCATCACAATTGTACAAGAAGTTGTAGAATTGAGAATGTCACTTTATGAGGCAATTTATATTTTAAAATTAGTTATAACTGCAGATTATAGCTGACTTAGAAAGTGAACACAATTCACCTTCTAACATTTGCCTCAGAACCTGTTTTCCTCTATTTTCCTCTTTACTGTCTTTTTCTGTTTCCTTATATGCTGTCTCCTCTTTCCACTCGTTTTCCTCTCCCTTTTCAAATTTTGTCACTTTCTTTCCCTTTTCTTACACTTTTTTGCTCCCATTCCTTATCATGAATTCATAATGTTTAGAAGTAAAAATATATTTTAACATTTGTTCATTTAAGCCCAGTGGGGCCAGTGTTTTGTTTTGTTTAAGGAAGACCAGTAAGTTGTTCTTTTACTTGAATGTATCCCTTAATAGATTTTTCCATTGTATTACTGACTCTCTTCAGACACAACTTTTCCCATCTCAACTTTTGGGAAAAAAAGGTTTTAAAAGCTACATAAAAAAGAAAAAACAAACTGTATTTTATGAGAGAACCCCTAAGCTACCAAAAAATATTCTCTGTTTACTCTCTACACCCATTTTTCTTCCTGGAGGGTCCTTATAGATCTGTATAACTTGTTTAATGATAGAGAAGCAAACTTACTTGCGTAATAGAGTCAAGATCCAGAAGAGAATCTATTTGTCATTTGGTCAGACAGTCTCATTTTACTTAGTGAGACAGTAAGACCCAGAGAAGTTAAATGTCTTATATAAGGTTATACAGCTAGCACCCAAAGCCAGAATCCAAACCCAAGCTGTCTCCAAGTTCAGAGTGCTTTTTTTTTTTTTTTTTTTAAAGCTCTTTATTTTCAAAACATATGCATGGATAAATTTTCAACATTAATCCTTGCAAAACCTCAGGTTTCAATTTCTCCATCCTCTTCCCTAGATGGTAAGTAGTCCAATATATGTTGAACATGGTAGAAATATATGTTAGATCCAATATATGCATACATATTTATACAATTATCTTGCACAACAAGAAAAAGCAAGCAGGAAAAATGAGTAAGAAAATAATGCAAGCAAACAACAAAAAGAGTAAAAATGTAGAAAGCTTTCTATTTCACATAGGTGATGCTGCTGCTTAGGTGACACAGATTAGGCAGGTTTAATTGCTCATATTAATGTCTGTTTCTTATTGATTAGAGGTACTTTGTGAGGTAAGGAATGATAGTATATAAAGTTTTAGGAAGAAACAATACAGTGTCCTTTCCTGTCAAAGGACCTGCTTTTTTGAAGTTGGCAAGGGAAGAAGAGACAGACTTGGCTTAGTGGAAACCTTATGTTATAGAGGGTATTTTAAAAGTTTGAGTGTAGTTTTAAGCCTGCATTGATTTTAGAACATCCTATTGGAGGTAGAGGGAGAAGGAGGAGGGAGGGATGAAATCAGTATTTATCAACAAGTAGCAATTAGGCATTTTTAAAAGTATTAGACCAATTTGGATAAGAGTTCTTAACCTGTATTATAATATTTTAACAGCATTTTGACAATATTAAAGCCACACAGATATACTAGACTTTAACAGAAACATATACTTGATCAGCAATTTCCAGCCCCATTCAAATCCAAATGCTGTAAGACTGCTCCAACTGGATAAACTTGTCTTCACTATTTATTTATCAGTTAATTGAGTAGCATTTTAATTTTTTAAAATTTTACTTCCTCTTCCCATGTCTTCTTATTGGCTGTATTTCCAAGCCTGGGGACTATAAATAACCTAGTTTACTACATTTGACTGAGAGGGAAAGGTAGCCAGAGGACAAAGGCTCTAGATTTGAAATGTGGCATAATTGCAGCCTTGGTCTTGAGGTATAATTATTAATATTTATTGTATTGGAGCAATGCATTCTTGCTTAAATTATTACAGAAGAGATTTTTAGCGAATATTAATTGAAGGGCAATCTTTTTCTGATTTGAGATTAATTGGATTTTGTGAAACCCTAAATTCAAAGCACAAGGAGAATATTTTACTATACTTCATCTACCATCATGATTTAAGTTTGATCAAGAATCAAGAATCTTTATCATTTCCTATGTCTTTTATCATTCTTTTCCCTTATGTCTCTCTATTTCTTCCTCCTCTTCTTTTTCTTCCTTCTACTTGTCTCCTTTTTGCCCCTTCTGCTAAAAACAGGAAAATGTCTATCATAGACTTTTAGTGTTTAAAAAAAAATTCTTCTTAAAATTATATATTCTTATTGCATTTATTTTAAAAGAATTTTATTTTTAAATCCAGTTCATTGTTAAAATAGAAGAGATTGGCAGGAATTCTATGTGCTTCAATATAATATAAACTTTTTTATGAATTCCAAAACAATGTAAATTCTTTGAGGCCATGGGATATTTCATTGTTGTCTTTGAATCCTCATTGTATAGCTTAGTGCATTGCATTAATGGGTGTTTAATAAATGTTTGAGTTTAAATGAATTTGAATCCAGGGAAATTGTAGGCTCCATATATCTTCAAAAAGGATATGCAAAAGCTGTGTTCATTTTATACATATTTCCTCATGAGTCATGTTGGGAGAGAAAAATCAGAACAAAAGAGAAAAAAGTGAACATAACGTGTTGATTTATAGTTTTCTCTCTGGATGCAGATGTCATTTTCCATCCAAACTTTATTGGGATTGCTTTGGACTGCTGAGTCACTAAGAAGAACCAAGTCTGTTATAATTGATCATCTCACAATCTTGCTGTTGCTGTGTATGTATTCGTAGTTTTGCTTGTTCCACCCAGCATCAGTTCATGTAAATCTTTCCAGGAGTGGGCCTCCTTTTGTACTGAGGATCTTATGATGGATACCCAGGGGAGCAAGCACTCAGATTATTCATTGACTATCTCTTGCCAAACTGACCTTGTTTCTGTTCCTCATTCATAATTCTTCATCTCCTGACTCCATTTCTTTATGCTTGGCTATCCCCCATACCTAGACTGCATTTTCTCCTTACCACAGGGAGTTCTTTCTTCCTTCGAGATACAGTTCAGATACCATCATCTACATGAAATCCTTCTTGATTCACCCAAACGTCTTGTGCCTGCCCTGCTTCTCATAGAACTTTGTATTTAGTGACTCTGGGTGTGTGAATTGTTGAGGCAATTGGAGTTAAGTGACTTGCCCAGGGTCACACAGCTAGGAACTGTTAAGTGTCTGAGGTCAGATTTGAACTCGGGTCCTCCTGACTTCAGGGCTGGTGCTCTCCACTGTGCCACCTAGCTGCCCTTGTGGCAGCCTTCTATTGTAGTGGCCAGAATATTTCTATATATAGGAAAAAAAAATATATATATATATATATATTTGTTTTTTTTGTACTTGTGTCTCCCTCATTAGAATGTAAATTCATTGTGAGTAGGAATCATTTTATACTTTGTTCTTTGTTCTTTGTCCAGTAGATATCTTCAACAAGTCAAAAACTGAGCTCATTATCTTTTCCCCTAATCTCTTGCCAAGATCTGTAACAACCTTCACATATGGTGTGTCTCCCGCTCTGATGCGTGCTCCCATCTCCTCACATTGGGCTACAACAATAACTTGGGCTACAACAATAACCTTCTGGTTGGTCTCCCAACCACAAGATTCTCCCCCTTGATGGCCATTCTTCAGCCATGTGTGCAAAGCAATTTCTTACAAGTCTGTCCATATCAATTCCCTCTTCCCCTACGACTTCTTTATCATCACTAGGATTAAATATTAAATTCTCAGTTTAGCTTTCAAAAACCTTACACCATCCATCCCAATGTACTGGTAATACTGGCTTGTTTGATGTTCCTCTCACAGGACACTGTCTCCCAGTTCTGAGCATTTTCACTGGCTGGGCCTCATGTCTAAACTTCCTTTCCTCCCCATCTCTACCTTATAATTATCCCTCTTGATTCTAGTTCTTTCCCTCTATTGATTATTTCTAGTTTTTCCTTTATATTGCTTGTTTGTATATAGTTGTTTACATGTTGTCTCTTCTTGGAGAGCAGGGATTATCTTTTTACTTTATTTGATCCCCAATACTTAGCCCAGTGCCTGACACATAGTAAAATACTTAATAACTATTTGTTGACTTGTATTTGCAGCACTTAGCACTATGTCTGACACATAGTATGTAATAAATTCTTTTTGATTGCTTTTTAATCAAGAGAAAGGAATTCTGATTTGGTCTCTTCTTTCATTTGGGGTCAGTTTGTCACCTATTTTCAGTATTTCTCCCAAGTCATATCTATTGATGGATTAATTATGGGTTATTCCTTCACTTGCATGTTAACACAGCCCTAACCCTAAATTTGCACCTGGACAATAGATGCTATACTTTGTAGGGGAAAAAAATGTAATGACCTTCAGTCCTGTGGAGAGCTCCTTTTATTTTTGTTGTGATAAGAGACGAAGGAAGCTTTAAAACCACACTATTTTTATTCCTTTTAAAAAAAAATAATAGTTTTTAATTTTCAAAATATGTGCAAAGATAGTTTTCAACATTCATCCTCGCAAAATCTTGTGTTCCAAAATTTTTCTCCCTCCCTTCTCTCCATCCTTTCTCCTAGACAGCAAGCAATCCAATACATGCCAGGTATGTACAATTCCTTCTACACATATTTCCATAGTCGGCATGCTGCACAAGAAAAATCAGATCAAAAAGGGGAAAAAAGAGAGAAAATAAAAAACAAGCAAACAAGAACAAAAAAACTTAAAACACTGTGTTATGCTCCAGTCAATCCCTATAGTCCTTTTTCTCTTTGGATACAGATGGTACTTTCCATCACAAGTTTATTGAAATTGGCCTGAAACTCCTCATTGTTGAAAAGAGTCGAGTCTATCACAATTGGTCATCACATAATATTCTTGTTGCTGTGTACAGTGTTAGTTCTACTCATTTCACATCATCAGTTCACCTAAGTCTCTCCAGGTCTCACTGAAATCATCCTGCTGATCATTGTTTATAGAACAATAATATTCCATAATATTAACACACCATAATTTATTCAGCCATTTCCTAACTGATGGGCATCCGCTCAGTTTCCAATTTCTTGCCATTACAAAAAGGGCTGCTACAAACATTTTTTTTTTTTTGCATATGAAAATCACTGTTTTTAGGGTGTTTATAATCATTTATTATTAATGTAAAAAGCTACTTTTTCAATAGCCAAAAATTGGGTATATAAGTAAAAAAAATTGATTTCTATTGATCTTGACATTCTTGATGTAAAGAAAAAAAAAAGACAAAATTGTAATTCAGTAGAAAAATGGCTCACAGGCTCTTTTGAAGATGCTAAGAAGAGAGTTGATAGAATTGATTTTAATAAATAAAATAAATTGGTTTTAATAATCATAGACACTTTGGCCATCTATCACAATGCTTATAATAAATATTTGCAAAAAGAGCACTATGAAAATGTGTAGCTTTATATACTGGGATTTTTTGCAAGATTTAGTGAACATATGATGAGAATGTGAAGAAATTTTATGTGAAGAAATTTTAAGGAACTTGATAAAATCCTCCAAATTAAATCACCTTCTGTTTTAATACTTAGTGAGCTTAATGTGCATAGCAGGGATGAAAATGCATGGGAAAGTAGGGTTTTAAAAAGAGTCCATATCATGATTTCATAATTGCTTATTTCTAAAAAAGAGCCATAAGGCATTGTTGCAATAAGCAACAACACTCTCCCAGTCTCCAGAATCAAAGAAATTGAAATTGTTTATGTTTCAGCTAACAGGAAATGATTAGTTACTATTATAGAAGCTATTTCTTTTTTTTTTTTTTTTCCTTTTAATAGCCTGTAACTTTACAGCATTGACAATTGCCAAACCAATTTTTCCCCTCCTTCCCCCCACTCCCTCTCCCAGATAGCAGGATGACCAGTAGATGTTAAATATATTAAAGTATAAATCAGATATACAATAAGTATACATGACCAAACCATTATTTTGCTGTACCAAAAGAATCGGACTCTGAAATATTGTACAATTAGCCTGTGAAGGAAATCAAAAATGCAGGTGGGCAAAAATAAAGGGATTGGGATTTCTATGTCGTGGTTCTTAGTCATCTCCCAGAGTTCTTTCTTTGGGCGTAGCTGGTTCAGTTCATGACTGCTCCATTGGAACTGATTTGGTTGATCTCATTGCTGAGTATGGCCAGGTCCATCAGAATTGATCATCATATAGTATTGTTGTTGAGGTATATAATGATCTCTTGGCCCTACTCGTTTCACTCAGCATCACTTCATGCAAGTCTTTCCAGGCCTTTCTGAAATCATCCTGTTGATCATTTCTCACTGAACAATAATAATTCCATAATATTCATATACCACAATTTATTCAGCCATTCTCCAATTGATGGGCATCACTCATTTTCCAGTTTCTGGCCACTACAAAGAAGGCTGCCACAAACAATAGAAACTATTTCTTAACTTTATCAGGGTACTCTCAGATTACTGTGCTCATACAAATAACAATAAAATACAAAGTACAAGAAAGAATAAATATGGGAAAATATAATAGGCAACTAAAGAAACACCAATCTGCTTTAGTTTTTGTGTTAATTTTTGTATTTGAATCATTTGAAAATAGGCCATTAGTTTTTAACTTGTTAACCTTTTTATTTGTAACTCAGATATTAGAAACTGAATGTATATTTAAAAGCTGTTTTTGAGCCATGTCACCTGTATTCTGGACAGGTTCTCCTCATCCCTTTCCTACTGGAATATGGATTCTTCCCCTAAAACTTTGGGTTTAAAATGTGACTTTTCTCCTTATCTTGCTTGAAAATATGTTCTTACTAGCAGCAGCAGCTCTCATTTTTATGTTCCCCCAAAAAAGCTCTACTCTTTAGAATTTTGAACTCTTTGAAGTTATGGATTGTTTTGCTTGTTCAAACACAGGGCTGACATATAAGTATTCATTAAATACTTTTTCATTCATAAAAGAATATCCACTCTATTGTTCACTGGGGCGAGACGACATTCTATACTGACTGCTGCTCTTTATGAATTTGTATAATAATTTTGAGGCATGTGTAAGTTGGAGGTGGTGAAGGAATGAAGAACAATAAAATAGAATTTGTTTTGCCATGGAGGCAGAGAAACAGTGGAAGTTTAGAATAAAGACTTGACTAGCAAAATTTAAGTGAAACCTTTAGTTGTTACAGCACCATATATGGAAGGTTGGGGGTATCCTCTGGAGCAGGAAGGAGTTGAAAATTTGGGGTTTCTCCTGACAATGAATGCTAATGTGTGCCTTGCTTGTGTAGGTTAAAGGTGCCACAGCTTGCGGATATAAATACATCTAGGGTTGGTCTATAGGTCTGTTCTGATTTCTCTGCCCTCTAGGTCTGAGTTGTGCTAATTCCTGAACCCAGCTGGATTCTTACCCATTCTTTAGTAGCCTAGTGTTGACTCCTGCCATGTCAACTATTTAGAAGGTTCTCCTAGTTTCAGAGGATAAAACTGCAGTTTCCTTGACCTCAGCTTCATATCCTGCTTGTTTACCTTCTGATCTTAGCTTGGATCTGTGGGTTGAAAACCCAGTTCCTCTGTAACTCCACTTCCAGGGACAGAACAAAAGAACTGCCAGCTGGTTGCTTTGAAAAACAATCTGGAACTTTTAATGGATAAGTCATTGACATTGAATGATGGCCAAGTTTTTCCTGCCTTATTAGAAGTAATAGTGACCATAATAAGGAGGTTCCACTGTATTCCACCCTATAGAGTATAGAAATAGGTTTCCAGCATCACGTTTTAGGATTAAAAAGCTGGAGTATTCTAGATGATTGGATTATGAGTATACTGGGAAGATGTAAAAAAAAAAAAAGTTGAATGAATTCTATGTGTTTAACAAAGAGAAAAGGATTCAGGGAGGAAAGTTATAGCATTTATTTATTCGTCAAGTATTTAAAAGATGTTATACAGAAAAGACTTTTTGAACTTAGTCCCACCAGGCAGAAATAAAAACAGTGGTTTGAAGTTGCTAAGAGGCAATTTTAGGACAATATATAAAAATGCTTTTTCTTCTTTTTTTAATTTCAATAATGTTTTATCCAACTACATGTAAATATAGCTTTCAACTTTATTTTTGTAAGATTTTGAGTTCTAAATTTTTATTCTTCACATCTTTCCCTTCCGCAAGACAGCAAACAATTTGACATAGGTTATACATATAGAGCCATTTTAAATGTATTTCAATATTAGTCATATTAGTAAAAGAAAAATCAAAATAAAAGAAAGAACCAGGAGGGGGAAAAAAGCTAACCCAACCTATTCCCATCCCACCCAAAAAAAGGGTGAAGTGAGTTACAGTTGTTGTTTTCAGGATGGAATGAAGAAATCAGAGATAATTACATAGGCATTCTTGTTTAGATATGCATTAGTGTGGAAGTTTTGAGATTTCTCCTAGCTCTGTGATTCTGAGAAAATCAGTTAACAAACATTTATTAAGTGCTTGCTATATGCCAGGTACCATGCTAAGTGTGAGAAATACAAAGAAAGGTAAAAGTTCTTTTCAAAGAAGTCACAGTCTAATGGGAGAGATAATATTCAAACAACTGTATACAACCAAGATATGTACAAGATAAGTTGTAGATAAATGACCAAACTGCATCAAGAGAAAAGGAAAACATTTTTAGAGAAAGAAGGTTTTATTTAAGGTGAGATTTGGAGGAAGTTAGAAAGGAGGGATAAGGAGGAAGAGAACTCTAGGCATATAGGACAGCAAGTGAAATTTTAATTTTAAAACTGCCCTAAAAGTTTTGAGATTTCATGTGTACTTATAGACATACACATTTTTAGCACCATGTCTCTTAATTTTTAGGATACTTATCATCATCAGGCATCAGAACTAATTTGGCCAATTAGCCAAGTGATTTTTATTGTTTTTAAACCTGTTAAATTATGGTCATCTTTTATAAAATGTCCTTATAATGAACAATTAATAAGTTATCAGTAAGGTAAAAGAATCACTTTTTTTTTCCCAGAGGACATTGCATTGTATAGTAACTACTTATACTACCTTTGTTTCGAAATTTTTTAATCATTTCTCTATGAGAGATGATGAAGACCACCAAGAGCATGATAGCCAAGTTGGTCACCAAAAGTTTATTTTATTTTATTTTTTTCATGCAGTCCTCCCTACTCCCACTCCGTAACACCCCCTTCCCCCCGCCTTCCTGTATGTACTCATCTTTCCCATTGGAATGTAAGTAACTTGCAGATAGGACTTGTTTTATATTTGTATCCTTATACCTGGAATAAGGCTAGCCATATATCATGCTTAAATACTTGATGAGTTTTCCCTCAAATAATTTCTCTATCTCCTCATGACTTACTCCTGTAATTTACCTAAGCTCCACATAGCAAGATATTATGAAGAAATGGAATTGATGAAACTTAACTACTGAGCATATGTACATTCTGATTGAGAGGGAAGGGGAATCTGCTTATGAATCTGAGTGTCTATAAGAAAGATGGCATCTGGGAAGTTTGGGGGAGGGATGGGTTTATGGAGAAAGATCAACATTCTTTTGGATATATTGAATTCAAAATACTTGTGGAACTTGAAGACAGAGATGGATAAGTTTGTTAATTTGGGGTTAATTTTACAAGATAGAGATAAAGAAATATCATGTTTCTGGAATGAAATGATGTATTGTGAATTTTGGTTGGTAAAAACAGAAGATATAAAGATGGTATAAAACTTAGAAGGCTTGAAAATTAATTAAAGGAAGTAAAAAACTTAAAAGACAGGTAAAAACTAGGTTGTGAAAGATTTTAAATATCATATTAAGGGTTTTATATTTAATCCTAAAGGCAGTAGGGAGCCTCTGAAAATTTTGAGCAGCATTATACTTAGGCATCATGAAGATTGCTTTATTTGAGTGGGTAACTGTCTTCCCTCCCTGCCCTAATAAATTCCAATAGTCCTCTGTTTAGCATTTAAAGTTCTTTATATCTTGACCCTTCACTTACACTTTTTTATGCTTTTCTCCTACCAGCATGCTACACTGTTCTACTTACAGTTTCTTGAACATAACATTCCATCTTCATGCTTTTGCATTGACTCTCTTAACCTATACCTGGGATGCTCTGCCCCACTTATCTCCATCTTTTGGTTCCCATGGCTTTATTTAAGATTCAGGTCTTTCCTCGGGGTTCTTTCCTAAGGCCCCTTATCTATTAGGGCTTTCTCTTCTAAGGCTAGAATTTATTCTGATTAGAACTTGTGTGTGTATCTTTCTATGTATATGTTGTCTCCCGAGTTAAAATGTAAGTTCTTTGAGGGTAGAGTGTTTTGCTAAGTGCCTGGCTCACAGTAAGTAAATTTCATGTTTGTTTAATGATTGAGTTACTAGTGGTAGATAATGTAGGAATAAAAGGTTAGAGCAGTGTCATATAAGCTCAGGAGAAAAAAAAAGAAAGTAATACATTTGAACTCAGCACCCTTATCTTCCCTAAGCATTCCTTGCTCCCATTAAACATCCTTAGATGTGCCTATGACATGGATTATGGATTATGCCTCCTTGCACTCTTGATTTCAGTTCTACTCTTAAAATGTGGCTTGGATATGATAGCTCTAAGCCTAAAATGATTATAGCTTTTTCATAACCTTGCTACAGCACTATCAAACCCTAAACCCCACTCCATCCATGACTTCTGACTGGTGGGAATATCCACCATCATGGGAACAATACCACTCATTCATGCTGCTAGATTTTTATAAATCTAGATCTAGATACAATCAATCTGTATCTTGATTGAGATGGTAATCACCAACTGGTTTTTTTCCCGCCAAGATGAAGAGATTATTTTGGCATCTGCCCTACTTTTATGACTTTGCTGATCCTTTGTACTGTCATTAGATATCTGATGCTGCCATCTACTCTTGTGCTCTGTTATTAAGATTTTGGGTATTGCCATTCACCCTGCACCAGAACTGTTATTTTATAGGTTGTCTTCTCCAACTAGAGTATCAGCTCCTTGGCAATGGTATCTCCAAGGAACCCCCTTGGCACATAGTAGCACCCAATAAATGATCAATCTAATCCTCTTTAGTACTTTTTCCATATGAATTCTAAATTGTTTGTCCTATGAATTCTGTTTTATTGGTTTCACCTTCATCATTGTAGATTATTTGTATCCTGATTCTGTAATAAATCATTTTAACTATTTAACTGTCTGGTGAACATGTCTTGGCTGGATTGATTGAAAAGGACAGGACCAAAGACAGAAGAACCCTGTAGCATTCTAGTGTAAATTTTCAAGGTTTACACAGATTCAGTCAAACTTACCTACAAATTCACTTAATGAGCTGAATAGCTGTTGTTTTTGCTGCTCTATCCACATGAATGTGATGATTACAGCAAGTAGTGCTTTAACAGAAGAATACATCATTTGAATAATCAATGAATAATCAAATAAAAGGAAATTAGATTAATTTAGTATGGCTTATTCTTAATAGGGTCATTAAGTTTCCCAATGATAATTTTGTTTTCTTATTGCTCACAAATCATATATTATATTATACTTATACAAAATATTATATTTTTAACATTATTTGGGAAAGAATTTCCAGTGATCTACATAAAACTCAGTGTTATCTATGTTTTTGTACTATACCATTTTATCCTTTTTTGAATATTGATATAGCATTTGTTCACCTGTTGGCATTTTTGTATCTTAAGAGATTTACAATAGTACTCTCAGAATCATATCATAATATTACAGAATTTTGGGACTTGAAGGCTTTAGAGATCATCTAGTTTAGCCTCTGTTTTTCAAAAGGGGTACAAAAAGAAATTTGTGATTAAATAAATGACTTTAGTAATAGAACTAATGGAAGGTCTTCTGATTCCTATATACAGTGGTTTTTTTTTTTTTTTCCTGCACTATTTTGCTTCCACATTCCATTAGTAACTCAAATGTAATGTGTTTGCTTCTACATTGCTGCCTTATTCTTTAGATTCCAGGCTAAAAGAATTTTATCTTTGTACAGGGGAAAAAAAGAACAAAATAGGAATTCAATTATTCTACTTTCTCACTGTCAGCTGTTAGCATTATATAACCTATCCCAAGTATTGTTCCTATCCCTTCTTTGCTTATCATCTTGCTCTAAGGTAGCTTAGTTGGTACAACGGATAATGTGCCATGTGTAGAGTCAGGAAGGATTATCTTTATGAATTTAAATCTGGCCTCCCTTAGCTGGTCAAATTAGTTGTGTGACCCTACATAAGTCAGTTAATCCCATTCGTTTCAGTTTTTTCTTTGTTTAAATGAGCTAGAGAAGGAAATGGCAAAAACCACTCCAGTATCTTTGCCTAGTAAATCCCAAAATGGGGTCATGAAGAGTTGGACATGACTGATACAACTGAACAGCAACAACTAGATAGTTCTGAGGAACCTGGAGTCAAAAAGAATTGTTTGTATTTTCTCTTACCCAAATCCGAAGTATCCTCCATCTCTTTAACTGATTTAAGCATGTTATTTTGTACTGATACCAAAAAATACAAAATGATGCAAAAAAAAAGATGAACATTGATAAAACTTACATAGCGTAAAGGAAAATATAAACATATAAATGTAAGTTTTGTGATATGCTCTAAACAAACCCATCTTCTTTCTCCTGACTAGTTTATTATTTTCTTTCTATGTCTGCATCCATTTACTTACACAATTTTCTGTGTTTGGAAATGCCCTTGCTCCCTGTCTACATTAGCTGATAATCTTATTTCAGTGCCACCTCCTCTTTATAGCCTTTCTTGGTGCTTTCTCTTTGTGAATTCCCACAATACATTTTCATGAAAGAATTATTTCACAGTAACTAGGAGCTGAATGCTCTGTAGTAAAATATCAGCTCCTAGAAGACACTCCCTTTTGTATTTGTGTTCTCATTCCCTAGCTCAGGGTCTGGCACATTAAAGTACATGCTTAATAAAATCCTTGTTGATTGATTTAGTTCACTTCAAGCCTGACCAGAAATCCTTTCTGTCATAATAAGATCCCTTCCAGCTTAAAATCATTATCTTAACAATCAACAAATACTTATTAAACACCTATGTTCCCAGCACTGTGGTAAGCATTAAAAATTGAAATAGAATTAATGAAGTCCCCTTACCAGTGGGGACTTCATTAATTTTATTTCTATTTTTAATTGCTAAGAGTTTACTTAAATTTCTTCATCAAGTGATTTAGAGTTTCTGATTGAAGAGGAACCCAGGTTACTTTTGAATTACCCTGATATTTATTAAGGTTTCCCCTATATCAAGGTAAAGTTAGCTTTATTTTTTATCTCTAAATTTTAACTTTTTATTCTTAGTTTTGTTTGGAATTATTAAATCCTCCTTAGAAAAATGCAGATCTTTTACATTCTGGAAAAGAGATATCATATCCCCTATGTTTTTTTTTTTTTTTTTTTCTCTTTTCCAAGTTAAATGCCCTTCACTTCCTAAGATTGATCCCTTTTTGTTTTGTTCTTCAGCATTTTTACCATATTAGCCATCCTCTTATGGATATATTCAAGCTTGTACCTTCCCTACACTTTCGACAACTGCATATGGTATAACAAGTGTTGCCTAACCCAGAGCACAATTATCTTTCTCATTCTGAACATAAATCCTTCACAAATGTTTTTTGAGATAGCATTAGGCTTTTTTTTTGGTTGGTAAGTTATGTATGCTATTGAATAAATCATACTGAACTTACAGTCTTTAATGCTCTCAGATCTTTTTCAAAGAAAATCTTGAGTAGCCATAGTTTTCCCATCTTATATTTGTGAATTTTTTCTTTTGAACCTAGATATGGAATTTTATACTTAATGCTCATTTCATTTTATTTGATCTGTCCCATCATTTTATTTTGTAGCAATCTTTTTGTCTTTTGTTAATAATTTTTTGAGTCTCTGATTTCTATTGTGTTCTACTTTACTAACTTTTCAACTTCATGTAATCTGTAATTTAACAAGTTTGCCATTTTGCTTTCACTCAAATTCTGGATTTATTCAAGCTTTGGCCCAGTGAGGGGCCAAGTCAGACTATGGATTTTTCTTCTATATGCTGACCTCCTTCAGTTATTAATGAATATTCATTAGGTTTGTTCATTCATTGAGTTTCAGATCTACTTGGTTATGCTGTCATCTTGTCTATACCCACAAATGTTTTTTGGTGTATTGTTATTATTTTTAATAAAAGTATACTTTTTTTTTTTTTTTTTACTATTTCTCTGATCAACTGATCTAGTTACTCTGTCAAAAAAGAATATCAGGTAATCTAGTGTACTTTATTTGTACATGTAGTTGTATGTGTATACATACATCGTATATATAGTCAGTCAACATTTAATTAGTACTTACTATGTGCTAGGTACTGAAAAGACAGACACAAGTTAGTTCCTGCTCTCAATGCCTATACATTCTAATGAGAGAGAACATGCAAATAACTCTGTGCATATATATACAGTGTATATTTAAATTCTGCATATGTGATAAAATAGAGGTAATCTCATAGGATTATAGGAAATAATTAATATTAATATGTAGACCCTTTTTTATTGAAAACATGTGTACATGTGTATTGTGTAATGTTGTTTTGACTGTAACCAGTCTCTTTTCAAAAAAACTTCCATGAGCTAAAGCACAATGTAACTAACATCAATATCATTTTTGTAATTGTTTAAAAGAAAGGGAGGGATAATATTTTAATCTTAATTTAATTTGAAGCTAAACTTTACATTGTATTTAACCTAATTGCTTTTTCCTTTCATTATTTTCATGTACAGTTTTGGAATCAGGCTATTTTCTCTTGAGTTTTACTTTTTTTTTTTTCTCTCTCAAATTTAAAACTAGTGATAGGATCAATGGATCAAAGAGACTATTAAGTAACTTTCTTGCATAATTCTTAATTGTTTTCCAGAATAGTTTAATTAATCAAGAGTTTCACCCATCGTGAATAACTATTCTTGATAACATTGTTAATCACTGTTTTCCCCTAGTGTAAGCTTCTACCTTATTAGTATGTTTTAGAATTTCTCCAGAATATAAAATTAAGCTCATTGATATGTTTTTGCCAACTTCACCATCTTTCCCTTCTTTTGAAGATGGGGGCATTTACCACTAGAAATTATTGGTTTTTATTTTTTTACTCCCATCTTGTAGCACAGTGCTTGGAACATAATAGACACTTAATAAATACTTGCTTAATGATCCTGAAGTCCTGTTTCTTAAGTCCAGCTTCTCTGTTATGTATCTTTCAGAGATCACATAGCAGCTCCACATACCACATCTGACATTTGTAGTTTGCCTGAATAAATAATGGCATAAACTTCTTGAGCAAAAAGTAGATGTCTGATTACTGCTTCTTTTATTTGGGGTTCCATTTTGTACTTAAACTTTTCTAGTCTCAAGTTCATTTTACTGAGAAGAAAAAACTATGTTAAAATGAGAATTAAGTAATTTAGCCTTTTCCATATTACATTATCACTATCAAATTCCATTTAAACAATGGGGTCCTACTTTCCTTTAACTTTCACCCATCATAGCTTTAAAAAAAACAACAATATTTTGAATTGTTCTTAGTCATCACTAACTTCTGCTTCTTCTGGATTTTACTCTTTCTGATGAAATCCTAAAAGGATAGTGCCATTTTTTTTTTTTTTTTCTACGTTACTTAGATGTATGCCTTATTTACCTTTTCTTTGGATTTCTTTTTTTTTTTTTTTACATCATTATGTATTTTTTAATATAGTGTAAATGTATCCTGTTTAAAAAAAGGCTCATCATTCCCCTTCTCTCCCCGTCCCCCCCCAAACTTAGACCTTTTTTAAATGTTCTATTTTTGTCAGTAGTATCACAAAACTTCCAGTAACCTAGGTTCATAATCCTAGAATTATCATCAACTCTGCTCTGAGGCCAGGTTTTGCCATTTCTACCTTCCAACATCTCTCCTATCTGTTCCTTTCTCTCTGCTCACAGCACCATCAGTCTACTTCAAATTCTAGTTTCTTCTAATCTGGAATATCAAAATGGTATCCCTAATTAGCATCCTTGTCTTTTGTTGTCTAGGTCAGCTAATCAGTCAGTAAACATTTATTAATTACTGGTCTTTTTGTACTAAGTGCTGAAGGATACAAAGAAAAACAAAAGTCTTGAGGCAGAATTATAACTGTTGGATTGTAATTAGAATTTATTTTACATAATTTATGGTAATGTCTACTTTATTTGATTATTTTTAAAAATAATTATAATAAATTTTTGTTTTTTTTAATCTTTCAGAAAGATGAAGTATATCTTAATCTGGTGCTGGACTATGTTCCTGAAACAGTATACAGAGTTGCCAGACACTATAGTCGGGCCAAACAGACGCTCCCTTTGATCTACGTTAAGGTACGTGAGAAACTTTTAGTTTGTTAGCACATAAAATTTTTTTTTAATCTTCACTTCTGGTAACACACTTCAATTTTAATCTTAGGACATTGTTTATTTTCTCAACTTTGACAGCTTTTCCATTTTTCAGAAGATTGAAAATAAGAATATTGGAGTACCACTTACTTGTCCTTAAACTATATTAAATTTGTTCTTAAAAATGGCATTTACAGATAAAGTTGTGCTTGAAAAGTTTAAAAGTATAGAAGGACTTTATGAATTGACCATTTAATTCTTAGAATATGATTTCTGAAAATCACACATTTACTTACTCACATTTTATTGCTAACAAATGTCACAACTATTCACATTTCTCTAGCATATGTTTTCAGAGTGCTTTTCTCTTATTTATTTATTTATTTGTTTGTTTGTTTGTTTATTTTTGCGTTCTTTTAAAAAAAAATTTTTAATAACTTTTTATTGCCAGAACCTATGCCAGGGTAATTTTTTACATTATCCCTTGTACTCACTTCTGTTCCGATTTTTCCCCTCTCTCGCTCCTCCCCCTCCCCCAGATGGCAAGCAATCCTATACATGTTAAAGAGGTTACAGTATATCTTAGATACAATATATGTGCACAGAACCGAACAGTTCTCTTGTTGCTCAGGGAGAATTGGATTCAGAAAGTATAAATAACCCAGGAGGAAAAACAAAAATGCAAGCAGTTTATATTCATTTCCTAGTGTTTTTTCTTTGGGTGTAGCTCCTTCTGTCCAGAGTGCTTTTCTCACAACAACACTTTGAAGTAAAATGTCCAATTATTCTTGTCCTTGTTTTTCAAATGAGGAAAGTAAAGGCTAGAGATAATAATGATGATAATACTAATAATAGTGGTAGTAATAATAGTTCACATTTACATAGTGTTTTAGGTTTTACAAAAAACTTTTTATAATATGACCTCATTTAATCATGGTATAAAAAATAGATGCTCTAGTTATCCCCATTTTTAAAAAATGAAGAAACTAATTTTCAAAAATACTAAATGTCTTATCCTACAGTGAGAATGATCCTTGGTTTTCCTGACTCCAAATCTAACATTCTCTTACCTATACCATGCCTTTTCTCAATTTGCCTATGCTCATATAGTTTGTTCTTTAACATTATATCATGTTGCTGGTCCATGTTACAGAGGATACTATCGATCATGCCTTATTCATTATAAAAGTGTGAAAGCTGATTTTAAACTGATTATTCTCTCTTTACAGCTTGCTGTTTAAGAATGTTTGTTTCTTTAAAACTATAATAGCAAGATGCACATTATTGTGAATCTCTTTTTTTTAAATCAGAGAACCTCTGATTTTAAACCAATAATTTGGAAAAAAACAAGCTAAACATTGCTCTAGTTTTTCTAGCCTTATCTTTTTAGAAAAGAAATATTGATTAAATGTAATAAAGAAATTAAAATGAAAGGAACCTATGTATGCACAAGCAAGTACAAGTAGGAGTAGAATTTTGTCCTTTTCCTCCCCCTGTATTTGAAAATCACATAAAGGTAAAAGATAAATCATTGTCTCAATTTAAAGTTTTACTTTGTGACATGATCCTAGGAGTTTCATTTTTAGCATACACCAAAATTGTTAATGTTTATAATTTTCTTTCCTACTCTGAGGTAATGATTTTGAGTAATTAGAACTTGAATAAAATTGAATAAGCATAATTTTATGTTTAGAATTTAGCTGATTCAGTGTCACTAATTTTCTCTGTTGTCCAAAGATTCTAATGGAAGTATTCACATTATTGGAATTCTGGCCTAGCTTTTGGTTAAATGATAACTATAAAAATGACGGGTTGCTAGATGCCCAAGTAGATCCTTTGCCTCAAATCTCCTTCCCATTGAGGCATCCCTCTTTAGAACAGAGAGGAAAGGCCAGGGAGTTGAAGACGTGCCATCCCTGGCAAGGGAGAGCAGTGACCCAGCTCACCTACTGGCATGAACAGAATAAAGGCTCTCACCTGGAAAGAACCCACTTCAAGTCCCAGCTTTGATCCTTGGCATCAGGGTTTGTGGGTGTCTTGCCCCAGAATTCAGTCCTTTTCCTCTCAGTGCATTCTCAGTTATCTTTTACCTGGCAAGACCTTGCTGGAGGGCAGCAAACCTGACTGTAGGTCATGAAATCTTAGATTCAAGTCTTCCCTCTGAAAGCTACAGGTTAAATGATAACTATAAAAATCTCTTGACTCCCTAAAAGCCACACAATCCTGCATAATTTTAAAAATCATGAACCCACCTCATTTTTGTTACTTAAATTTTATTTTTGTTGCTTTATATCTGTGTTTTTCAAAATAATGACTATTCTAGGGTCTTTTTATTCCATTATTTTGTCTTGTGTTCTAGAATAGAATTTAGAATGAGGTTAAGCCATTTGGACATTATTCATGTAAGTTTTCTTACTTAGCATATCAAAAAAATTTTATAACATGGTCTTACTTATGGCCTGCACTTGGAGGACACTCTTGTAATTTTCTTCAAGGTTCAAATGCTAGGTTCTGTATAAGTTATATTATGATCTCATCAGTTGCTGGTGTTTGTCCTCTCTCCTCTCAAAATTTGTCATTTACTTTGTATGTATTTTGTATTTATTCATTTGGATTCATATTACTTTCTTCAATAAAATATAAATTTCCTAAAGAGAGGTGCAGTATTTCATTTTTGTCTTTTATCCCCACCACCAAACATAGTGCCTGACATAGTGTAAATGTTTAATATGTGGTTGTGGATGAGTGAATGAATGAATGAATGAATGGCTAAGCACCAGGTGAAAAGTTTTTTAGTTTACTTCAAAATTCTTTTTAAAGACTTGAATAGAAAAAAAAAATTTAATTATAATTAAAGCTAAAGCTTCATTCTTCTTTCCTCTTCTTCAAACGGTGAAGAGAAGGGAAATTTAAGGTATAGAATACTAGATAAGAGTTTATATGAGGCAAATGGTTTCTTGAAACTAGCCTGTTTTGAACATTATTAGGTAAGTTTTAGATAGGGAAAAAATCCTTTAGTATTCTCATCATTAATTATCACTACTTTTAAGACATCAGTATGACAGAACTGTCAAGTGAATCATTAGCAAACTAATACACATGAGGTCAAGTTTCTTATTTGGCGGGTCCTTTTTTCATGGCAATGAAGGAAAGACTCTCTATACCTTAAGATTTAAATAATATTCCTTTTTATTTACTAAATGTTACAGAATTGTAAAGATCTTGATGACATTGACATGGCAATACACCCTTAATGCTTTCCAGAAGGTCAGAGGACGTGTCACTTTAATTCAGTAGTCAGTGTTATCTTAATTTTTCTCTTTGTAACATACTCGTTTGAGTCAAAAATAAAATCTCCTAAACCTTTTACCCTTGTTAAATAATGTTCTACATTTTTTTTTTAATTAACCATCACACTTTGGAGTTGTAAACTATGATGAAATCCAAGCAGTGATTTATCTTTTCTTTATCATATCTTTTTGATGCAATTAAAAACTACAAGGTCATTCTCAAGATTACTTCTTCTGAGTTACTGTCCTATCAGCAGCTTCTAAAGGGATTGCCACAAATGTCACTTTTACATCTCACATGCGCCTATTTAAGGATGGTGCCTGGCTAGTCACAGTGATGATTGTTTTCCAACGGACATGCTGTTTAGGCAGCCAACAAATCAGAGCAAGCAAGATATGTAGACCCTACCCTTGAGAGACACCACCAAACAGGTTCTGGAGAATATTCTCTTCATATGGACTTTGTTCTTTGTCCTTCAGGCAGGTATTTAAGTATCACCTTTTGGAATAAAATGAGAAACATCTTCATAGTTTTGGGCATTTCTGTTGTGTTAATCATCCATAGTGTATGTGGTGGTTTAAAACCCTTTTCTCTCTTGAGATTCATCAAGGATGACATTGATGTTGTAGCCTAATTCATCATTGCTGTGACACATAGACTCTCTCTTCCTGCCCGAGTCCAGAAAATCCTGAGAGCTTTGGGTCACAGTAAGTTCTGAAAGGTGTTTGCCAAGGAAAACTGATGTCAAAAATTGCAGAGATGTTTATATATTTCATTACTGAGCTGGAAATAAGGAAAAAAAAAAAACTTAGAGGTACTAATTTTCCCATAAACTTATTTTTCTTGTTTCATTGTTTATTGATTTATGGATAGTCTTAAATTTGATATAAGAAATGTAACATTCATTATTGTTTATTCCAGTTGTACATGTATCAACTGTTTCGAAGTTTAGCCTATATCCATTCCTTTGGAATCTGTCATCGGGATATTAAACCACAGAATCTCTTGCTTGACCCTGATACAGCTGTCCTAAAACTTTGTGACTTTGGAAGGTAAGTTTTCTCTTTTGAATTTTCACATACTGTTCTAATCCTGTCACACATTCATTGAAATAATATATGTAAAAACACTGCAAACTTTTAAAGAATCATGTAAGTATAATCTATTGTTTTTATTCTACATCTAAACACTGTCATTGATTAGGCTGTACATAATTTTGTTTCTCTTTGGCTCATTTTTATCTCAATGTAGAGAGGAGGAAGAGACTTAAGTAACAATATTTTATCCTCTTTCCTTTCTCTTTCGTACTAGCTCTTTTTCCTTGCAGCTCCTGCCTCTTTTCACCCTTCATTTACCTTATTATTTGCCACTAAATGTAAAATTTTATTAGCCTTTTAGTTTCTCCCTCTATTTGTCTCCTTTCCTCCCTCAGTCCCCTTTTCTTTCCATCCTTCTCTCTTCCCTCCCTTCCTCCCTATTACCATCCTTTCCTTCCTTCCTTTATTTTCTATCATTTCTTTTTTTTTTTTTTTTTATTCCCTGGTATATCCCTTAAAAATTTCATTAGCCCTGCTTAGACTTTTACTTATTTGCTGTCTTTGAATTATCTTACATTCTTAAAAAGAAATATAGTCTTGTTCTGCTAAGAGCATCTTGTACATCTAAGACGAGCATTGCAAATGGACAATGTAAGCCTATAATTGAAACTGAGAAAAACAACCAGATTATATTGGGGAATTGGTTACTACTTTCAATAATCCCAAACTACTCCTCATCACAAAGTCTGTCTTTGAAACAACAGTTAGCAGTGATTTTATGTAGCTGGGAATAATCAGTTCCTATTATAGTCTCATGAAAATCAGAATTATTGGTGGCTGAAATTCAGTTCATGAAAAAATGCATACCTGATGTGAGTAGAGATGTTTATAGCCATGATATGCATAAGAAATGGATTAAAAGACTTCCATAAGAACATGTGTGACTATAGGATGTAGAAGAGTTTTCATGGAGGAAAAGCCAATGTTAACAATATAATTTAAGCATTCTATAGGAAAGCCTCTGTACCTTATACAGATCTTCTGTGGAGAATTGTGTAGCAGGTAAAACTATACATTGTAGGAATGGCTTTAATCTCTACGAGTAGAAGCAAATAAGTACCAGGAAATAAGTACATGGATTCATTGAAGCAGCTTTTAAATGTTGGACTGACCCTCACTGACTTCCACTTTGCTTTCTTTGTTATATTTTTCTCATGGCTCATTTTCTTTTGACTCTTTTTTAGGTTTTATATAGACACATTCATACTTTCTAATTTTCATATTTCTACTTCAAAACATTTTACAGTGTCCTTATGATTTCAACTTGCTGTTTCACTTTGTTTTTGTGACACCTTTTTTTTTTTTTTAAACAAAAGTCATTTTTCAGACATAGAACTATTCCCCACATTGCCCACAAACTTAAATAACTGCAAAAACATCTAATAAAGCATCTGCATTAACAGTATAGATGCAGAATTCTTTCTGTGAACTCTACTAAGGAGTAGAGAAGGAGGCTGGATTGGATATTGCAACTGTTCAGAGATTGGCTTCCTTTTTGGTGGTCCTTTTTTTTATTTTATTTTTTTTATTATAATTGTATATGTTTTTCTGCTTACTTTCCCCCTGTATCACATCATGCATGTTTCTTTAAATTCTTCATGTTTATCATTTCTTTCTTACAATAATATTCTAGGACATTCATTTATTTCAATTCATCAGCTATCCTCTAGTTGAATAGTTTCTACTTTATTTCTAGCTCTTTGCTACTGCAAACAAAGCTTCTATGAACATTTTGAAATATGTGGACCTTTTAATCAATTTTTTACTTCTTCATCATATGTATATAAAAATGAGAACTCTCTGATTCAAAAAATCTTAATATCTACTCACTTCATTAATATAATTCCTAGTATATATTTTTGATTTGGGCTCTCTCGGTTATCTCTGGGAAAATTTCCCACCGATCATAAATACTATACATAGTACCTAGAACTTACATCTACAGATGGTATCCTCTTTTTGAACTTTTCAGTTTCATAGCATTCAAATGTCTAATGGCTCTTCTGAGATTTGGTTTATTTATTGAGCTTATGACTTCCATACCTTTCAGTATAAGACTTAATGGGAACTGCTGCTTAATACCTATATCAAAGTGTTCCAAAACTGTTACTATTCCCTACTTACAGTACAATGTTAAATTATGTATGAAAAAAATATAATGCTAGATTTTTTGATTGTTGAAGTATTCTTATCCAACTGGTCATGTTTTGGGTCATGGAAATAGTTTTATTAATATATTCATTATGGTGGAAATCTAGAATAAATCTAGAATAAAGATTTTGCCTTTACAGGGAGAATCTCATCTAATAGATTCATTGTCTCATTCAACAGATTTTTCTGGGGTGAAACTTTTTAAAGCATAGGTTGCCTAAGCATATAGAGAACTAAAAGCAATGCTTTCCTCATTGTTAAGTTAATGATGATAGAAGAAATGCTAGTGGTGCTGTCTCAGGTATAGGCCAATCAAAGGAATTTGAAACTCAGCTGAGGGTATATCATACTGACCAGGCCATGGCTATATACACCTTTCTCATTTATAGAGAAGGAAAGTATCTCCTATCTAAATTAAGAGAGCAGAAAACATCTAGATTGCAGGGAATAAGGAGGAAATAGTGGCCCTTACAAGGTTGATTACAAATAGGATTAATTTTGCTCCTACAATAAAATAAATACTTAGTAGATTAGTTCTGCCTATAATAATTCATTAACAAAAAATAATCTTTTTATGCATCTTTTTTAATCAGTGGATTTGATTTTATTGCAGAACAGGGAATTCTCTGATTTCATTTGTTTGGAGATTTCCCAGCTAGCGCTCTCTAATGCAGATCAGTAATTCACCTGTAAGTTAAATTTTTACCAAGTTGCCTGGGGCATGTAATTATGTTAAGCTTGTAATTTCACAGTTAATTTTAAAATGAAGACCTGCATCCAAGCCATCCTGTTTTCAAGGCCAGCCTTCTATACAGAAATATTACTATATTATAAAAAGAGAAGAGCTTTTGATATTTGTTTTTCCAACCATAATTTCACTTCATTTCATCCTAAATCTAAAGAGCAACTTTTATTATTTAACTTGATAATTCACTACTTGCTGAGTAGGGACCCATTGTGGAGATATAACAAGAAATAATCCTGACCTTTGAATTTAATAATAAAGCATGAATATTGGGATTAAAGAAGCTAATTAAAGTATTCAACATTAACATTCATTTGGAATTTGGGTTCCACCTATGATATTAATTTATAACTTTAGGGGCCAGGAAGCACTGAGTATTAATTAGAATGAAAATTGAATGACTCACTCATTTAAAAATGTAAATATTTAAAAGTTAGCGAATATTGTGTCATTTCTCCTCAGTAGCAAGAACCTCAAGTCTGCCTATATCCATGTCTCCTTATTACGATTAGGATAGAATATCAGTTCCTCAGGTTATCATTTATACCCTTCAGATTGAGATGTAGTTTAACTTATAGACTTAGTTCACATTATTCCTCTTCTTCAGTTTTGTGTCCTGATCATAACTTGTTTATTCTTCCAGAACTCTTTCCTTAATACTTTAGAATCATTAGTTGTCCCACAAAATCTAAAATGAACTCTTTTATCATCTCACATTTTTAGAATCTCTTTCTTTTTTCCTGAAGTTGGCTCAGGCACCATCGCTAATAGAAAGTCTTTCTTTATTCCCCAATGGATAGGATTCTTTTCTTCTCATGTTATCTTTAATTACTATTCACAATAGTTATAATCTCCCCTCCACCACACACGAAAATGTAAACTCTTTAAACCTTTTTGATCTGTGTGCATGCAGCTGTATGACCATTCTTTGCCTAGGAGTGCTAAGACAGCCAGCTTTGGGGGACTTGCACATAGCAGGTGTTTAGTAGAAATGTTGGGGTTGTGTATTTTTTTATTTTTTCAGTTAATTTGCCTTACTTAGTTCTAATTCTAGACTCTTTGCATTTGAAACTACTGTGACCTCTCTCCAGGCTCTATGTCTAGCTCATTACCCTGATGTGTACATGTTATACTTGGTCTGTTGCCTGACTATTCTCATGTAACTCTTTTAGGTTTGTTGCCTTGTGTTCTTTGCTTATTAATAAAAGATACCAAGTTTTGATAGTAGGGATTTCCAATTCTGATTGTTTTATGCTGTTTTGTGTTTCATTTTTTCTTAGATGGTGTTTCAAAATATTAACTAATTCATTTTAATTTTTAGAAATATATATTTTAAAATACTGGATTTTAAAAAATTTGAATATGAGAACCATATAATGGTAAATGAAGGAGTTTTTATATTGAACAAAGGGGCTATGATGTCAAGATTCAAAAAAGTTTGTGTGGTATCAAGGTAAATAAGGATATAGAACTTGAATTTTTACTTATTCAATTCTTTGTGTAGGACTTAGACACTTAAGTGATTCTTTATGATAATGAACTTTCAAAATAGATTAAATCTGTCAGTGTTAAGTATGCCCTCAATTTAAAAGCCAACTCAAGGTGCTGGCCAGTTTTAGACCAATCTTTACCTAGGTGTAAAAGTGTACATTATCATCTAATAAGTAATTTAGAGATTGAAAAGTCTCTCTATCTCACTTCCCTCTGCTAGTGTTATGAGAATTCCACAAAGTAATCATTTATATTCTATATTGGTTCACAGTTTGTAGCAATTCAATGATTGTTTTAATATTGTTTGTCTTTAAATCAGTTATATAATATATATACAATATTATAATATTGTAATATTTGGAAATATATATCTAAAACATGTATAGATATGAGTATTTTGCTGATTTACTTAGGTGTTTTTTTTTTCCATATTTAAAAATGCACCTAACATTAAATGACTAGATTTAATATGAATCTTGGAGGACATGTAGCTGATAAGCATCTGCTTTTCCATTTTGTTATTAGTGCGAAGCAGCTGGTTCGAGGAGAGCCCAATGTTTCATATATCTGCTCTCGCTACTATAGAGCACCAGAGTTGATCTTTGGAGCAACTGATTACACCTCTAGCATAGGTAAGTATTGAATTTGTTTTTAGTGGCTTCTCATTGCTTTTACTTTCTAAAAAGATTATTTAACATTGGCCAGTTTGTCACAATTTCAAATAAATAACAAGAATTGCTATTGACCAGAAGTAGTTTCTAATAATCCACAAACATGTTTAATGTGAGGGATACAAGCATTTGTTAAGCACCTCCTGTGTATCTGATATTTTATTAAGTGCTTTGCAAATATTATCTCATTTGGTCCTTATCTCAAACTTGAGAGAGAGGTGCTATTATTAAATGTAACTTAAAGATGAAACTTTTTAAAGATGAAGAAACTAAAGGTTACCCAACTAGTAAATATCTGAGAGCAGATTTGAATTTGGGTCTCTTGATTCCAGGATTGATAAAAATTGGTACTTTTATTAAATTAGGATAGTATATTCAATGAAAATTAGTTCATATATTATTTCTATTAGTAAAAATGGCAACTAATTTTAAGAAACTTTTAAATTGTAAAACTTTTCACCAAAGTTTTCAAAATAAAGGCAGGTAGGTAATTTAGTGGATGGAGTTGTCCCATATATATGTGTATGGATAGGAAGCCAAGGAAAAAGAAAAGTCATCATTTGAGTTTCCCAGTAGCAATGATAGATATTTATTGATATATTTGAACGTCTTCCCCAATTGACAATGACATATTTTGACAATTTATGACAATTAACATATTATTTTACGATCATTGACAATTTGGATCCTTTTGAGGTATTAAAAAATTGTCTTTCCTAATTGGACACATACCAGAATCCCATAATCATCTGAGTTTATTAATCAAGGAGTACTGAAGTACATACCTACACAAACACAAGCATCCGTGCTCACAAAAACACATGAAGAAGAGTGAATAAAAACATTTGAAATACTCATCACTTCTCTTACCCTCTAGTAATAGGCCTTTACTATAATCGAACCTTTTGTAAGAGTCAGTATTCTAGCATGGTCCTGGAAGACTCTAGCAAAAGGTCTAAGACTGAAAGACCAAATTTAGATGACTTAGGAAAAGGGGCACATGGCATAGAAAGTCAGCTTATATCGAAGATTTTTCAATCAAACAAATTTCAGATGACTACTTCCAAAGTTGGCATTCATTTAGCTTTTTGATATACAAGATTATATGTCATTATTTTAATATGGTATGCAATTAAAATTTTTAATTAATAACAAATTTTTTTTCTTAGCAACTACATAAATCTTGATTTTAGTAATTTGATACTGAAGTTTAAACATTGTAAATTGATGGCTACAATAGGGAGATTAAGGGAGCCCCAACACTTTAGTCAACAAAATCTGATTCAATTTCCAGACAGAGAAATGTCTGCCAATTGCAACCCTGAGTTTAGAATATAAACTCTTCTTTAGTTCTTTTGAAGAATGATGTACAGTTGTCAGCAGTAGAATCTTAGAAAGCAGAGAGAAATAGTGGAAAATTAAATGAGTTTAAAGAAAGCTTTGCAAAAGATCCAGCTAAGAATAGTCATCCCAAGGACATTCAAGGTTGAAAATAAAAGAACTACAAACAGAAGGGGGAAAAAATTGAAACAGATTTGCTAAAATCATCCCAACAAAATTTTCCATCATGAAAAGTAGAATCATCACACTTGAATCCTAGTATCCTAGTCTCAGACATCCTTTTGAAGAGTAGTTCAAGTAGCACTAAATAAAACAAAGACAATAAATGTAGCCTGGGTGGACCGAGTTTATATGTAGAGGGAATAATGGGAGTAATATAATTTTGAAGGCATTAAGTGAATGATATACAAGGTTACTTCATGAGGGGAAAATTCCAAAGGCATGAAAAAAATCTCAACTCTCATTAGTACTCAAAGAAAAAAAAAAAAAAACCAACAAAAAGGGCCCCAGTAAATATATATATGCCCCCACGTACAGGTATATAAAATTTTTGAATTTTCTGTTCATTAATCATGAGCATCCTTGATGAAATTTTTAAATTAAGGAACAATTAATCTATTGTAAATGGTACTTAACAATGACTCACATCTTTACCACTTCATAGTTAACTGAAAGTTGTAGAAAATTTGGGGACATCTAGTGGCTCAGTGGATAGATCATTGGCCTCAGAGTTTTCTAACAAGTCACTTAAAATCCCAAATTGCCTTGTGACCCTCTCCCATCAAAAAAAGATGCAGAGAGTTTAACAATTCCTATTATTTGTTGATTTTGATTTTATACGATGAAATGTTACTTCACAGGCTCTTTTTAGGGTGTCTCCCATCCATATATATCAGATTTATTCAAGGTTCTTAGAAGATGTAATAATAGAAGTAATCCTGTTCAATGGTCCTCTCATAATAAGCATCAAACAAGACATTTTAAAAAAAGGGGATTTCTACTCACCAAAAGAATTTGCCACTTTGGGTATTAGTGAATCACTACAGAGCCCACTTGAAGAAAGGATTAGGGTACAGATGGTGAGGTTCTTCAAATGTTATATTTATGGATAACATTTTGCTGAGTGTATCAAGCCGCAGGTTGTGGCAGAGCCTCTTGGAAGACAACTCAGAAGAAATTGATCTCTCCATCCACTCAGAAAAGACAGTGTAAATGTAGACTGTTTTCCATATATCAATATGCACTTTTACAGATACCATTTGTATGTGTATCTGTGACAGATAGTATAGATGAATAAAGAGGGGATAGTCCTTTACTTTTGTGTTGTCTTCAGAAAATTTTGGAGCTCCTTTTTTGATCCTAAGCTTTTCATGAAACCAAAAGCCCACTTTTTAGTAATAACATCCTACCAGTATTGCTGTTTATCAATGACACAAGGAATAAATCATTGTCCAAAGAATTTAAAATGAGTATCACACAGAGGGTAATCGAGGAGTAGATGATAAATATGAAAAAGGATACAACAGATAATTAATGGTTACTATAAAGACTATGAGTAAAAAAAAAATTAAGGAATTTTATGTTAGCTGGTCATTTGGTGATGTGAAGGGATTTTTAAATGGACATCCAGAGTACTCAAATGATATTTATGTAGTTTCAGAAGAAAATTAGGAAATTTTCCCACTCTTTGTGTGGACCTCCTAATTGTTAAATCTATGAGAATAAGAAATGAGTCGTACAGGCTGAATTGCAATTTGAAGGTAATTTCCAAATCACAGGTACTTGAGTAGCTATACTTAGGAAACCAGTTAAAATTAAGTTCAGTTAATAATCTACTTCAAAAACAAAGTTTGTTAGAGGAATAGATTCAAACTAATAGTCAATCAGTAAACACTTACTGAGGACTTTCTGTCTGCCAGGCATTATGTTCACCTCTGGGGACACTGAAGGGGCAAAAGAATCATTGTTCTCAAAAAACTCATGCTCTAATGGGGGAGACAGTAAACAAATATGTACAGACAACAATATATACAATAATTAGAAAGTAACTAATAGGAGGAAGGCACTAAAATTAAGAAGGGTTGTAAAAAAAAAAAAATAACTTCCTGTAGAAGATGAAATTTTAGTTGAGACTTGGGAGGAATCCAAGAGGTAATAAGGAGGAAGAGATAGACAAAGAAAATGCCCAGGTTTGAGAGATTGAGGGGAGGGGAGAACTCCTGTTCATGGAATAGCAAGGCTAGCGTCACTAGATCAAAGATTGTATGTTAGGTAACAAGGTAAGCTTCAAAAGATAAGAAAGGGCTAGATTATGAAATGTTCTGAATGCCATACAAAGGATTTTGTATTTTATGCTAGAGATGATAGGGAATCTCTAGAGATAATTGATCAGAAAGAGATGATGTGATTGGACCTGAGCTTTAAGACAATCACATTAGTGGCTGAATAAAGGATAGCTTGGAGTTGGGAAAAACACTTGTGGCAGACAGACCATCAGTTGACTCTTGTAATAATTCTTATGTAATATGGTAAAAGCTTTTATGTCAGAGTTGTAGAAATGTCAGAGGAGAAAAAGAGAAAGATGCTACAAATATGAAATCTACATGCCTTGAAAACAGATTAGATCAAAGGATAAGAGATAGTAAGGAATCAAAGATGACACCTGGTTTTTGAGCTTGAGGTAGGATGGTGTTGCCTTTGACAGTAATAAGGAAGTTTAGCCAGGAGCAGTTGGGGTAGGTGGATGGGGAAGATTAGGGTGAATGATAATGAGTTCAGCTTTGGACATGTTGAATTTAAGATATCTCCTAGACATCCTGTTTAAGATGTTTGAAAGGCTATTGGGGATATGACAATGGAGATTAATCGAGTACTTGGAGCAGGACAGGTTGATTTGAGAATCTATGATAATATTTAAATATATTGATTAATCTATGATAATTAAATATATGGGAGCTGGTGAGATCACCAGATGACAGAGCCTGTATTTAGAGGGCATGACTTTTGATGAGGATCCAGCACAGAAGGCTTACATATACATATAAATGTCAAAGGGAAACAGCCTCTTCTGCTGGCTAAGTGTCCAGAAATGGTAATATTGGTAGGTTTGGCGAGCACAAAAACTAAAGTTCTGAGAAGAGAAGCCATTCCAAACAGCCTACAATGTGAGCTTTCAGTCTTTTTTTCTTTTGCTTCTCTCTATAAAAACAATCTGATATACCAACTAGACATTGGTCCAAGACACACTTCAGAATTGAGCACAAATGAACCTTAGTCCAGTCCAGTTCACCCATGTTGTTCTCAAGTGTGGAGTTCAGGAAAGAGTTGAACCAGATAATATTATAACAAAGCTGAGATATTATCCCCTAGAGTGTCTGATAGGAAGGAAAAGAACCAGGAAACAGTGGTGTCCTGAAAACCTAAAGAGAAAATTATCAAGGAGAAGAGGAGAGTCAAAAGTTGCAGAGAAGTTAAGAATAAGAATTGAGAAAATTACCTTTGAATTTGACAATTAAAAGAGTGTAGAAGCTGGCTTCTATTATAGATGATTTTATCACGTTAATTCACGTAAAATAATAGAAATAGAAGAATCAAGTAAAAGTTTTTTTAAGTGGCATGTTTGTAGGTAGAAGCTAGTAGGGAAAGATTGAAGATAAATGATAGTTAGAATGAAAATAAAAGAGAAGGCAGTCTTTTGCAGAAGGCAGGATGAAATGGAATTGGTTTTATAGGTAGAGGGATTGACCCTGGTAAGGAGTAAAGCTGCCTCTTTTTATGAGGAAGAAGTCAGAAGTAAAGTGGCAGAATATGATAGAAAATGAGGGAAAGGGTTGAAGAAAAAGTTGTCAGTGAATAGCTTCAATTTTTTCCTATAAAAGATGAGGCAAGGATCTTTGCTGTGAGGTTTGGAGAAAAGGGAAGCTATGAAATACTTCAGGAGGGATGAAAAAATTCAGAAGAACCTTTGTTAAAAGTGGTATGGAGTTGATAAGACATAGTAGAATGTAGTGGTAGTAGTAGTGAGGGCCCATTTGAAGCTGTATAACATAAATTTGTAGTGGACCCAGTCATAGTGGTTGTTGAATTTCTTCACCTTCATTTAGCAGCCCATATGTAGGAATGAAGGTGGCAGATGAATGGAATCATTTTAAGAGTGAGAGTTAGAAGATCTCAATAAGCATTATGATAAGGAACTAGGTGCTCAGGAAGACAGTGTAAAGTTTCATTAAGAGGTCAAGGTGAGAAAAAGAAGAGAGAATGGCTGTTGTGTAGAAGTAATGGTCAGGGGAGGAATTGAAAAGTTAAAGAATTGTAGGTCACAGAGACAATGAAGAGTAGCCAGTAAAATCATTGTCAGATATTATTAGATTTCAGAATTTTTTAACATGGGAAGTTATAGTGTCAAGAGCAAAAGTGTATTATGAGTAGCTTATGGAAAGAAAGTTAAAGAAGTGCTAAGTAATTAGGGTGTTTAAGGGAGAGTCAGCACATATTGAAGTTTCTTTCCTAGTATGCCAGTAGGCATTAGGGAGGGGAGAAAAATTGTGCTGCCCCAGCATCTGAAGTCATTGGAGAAGTAAAGGCAGTGTCTTGGACTTCTGTAGACAGCAGTTTACCAGGATTTTGAGTGACTAGTAAATACGAGTAGCTTACCAAGTATTAACAGAAAGGAAAAACTAGAAGGGGCAATAGGGAGTAAGAATTATTCTAATTTCCTGGGCTCAAACATTGAACCATAGGAAAGGAGTAAAAATGCAGATAGTACTGAAAAAGGGTGGTCCATGAGACTTTTATCAATGGGGATCCAGATTTTGGTGATTCCTAGAAAGAAAGGAATGGGAAAACAAAAGATGTGAGTTGAAAGGAAGCTTATTGCCTTTGGAACAAGGCATTCCAGAAGGCACAGTAAAAAAGGGAGGAACTTTAACATGGAAGGGTAGAAGGGTAATGGAATAAGGATAGTGAAATTATATTGGCTTATCATTTAACAAATTAGTCTTTAGACTTTCAAAAGAAAGTTAAGTGAATATACTTTTGAATCACTGAAGTTAGAGGAAAACATATTCCTTAGATATAATGCAGCAAAAATGCTTCTTTTGGAACACTGAATATTCTAAACCAAATAAAAATTCAAGGTAAAATTATATGCATGCATATGTCCTGCTATGTTTGGTTAATTTAAAAACTCACTAAAATTAGTTTTGTTATTTTATAGTATAGTAGCTTCATTTCTTATTAGATAGGATAAAGGAAATGCTGACTCTCATGGAATCATTTAAAAAAGTTAAAATTCTTACTTTTGTCAAATTACCAAACAAATTTTTAGGTGTATATATACATTTGTTGGTGTAAATCTTTTGAACATCTGGGTTGTTTATTTAATTGGATTAAAAATCACAGTTATATTCTATTTGATGTTTTATGAAGTTTTCAGAAAATTTGGCAGCTTTTTGATGCAAAAGTTAGGAAACCTTTTTTCCTGCTAGACCACTGACTCATAAGGAAGGGAAACACAAAATGAAGTTTGACCTTAAATTTAATTTTTTAAGAAAAAATATTTAGCTCGCTATATTAAGTATAAGAAATGTAGAAAATAATAAAAAGGTAAATGGGGGACATTCCAAATCATTTCACTCAAAGGGCCTCATTTTTTATAGGTGATGAATCTGAGATCCTGGGAAGTAAAGAGACATAAGGTAGTTCATAAGTTAGCAGAACTGGGATTCAAACTGAATTCAAGATTCTATCTATTATGCTACTAGACCTACTACTACTATTAGACCTGATTGAATAATGAATATGTGTAATATATCTGGCTTCAGATATATTAGTCCTAGGTAAGAAAAGAGAGATGAGAGTTAAAGTGGGACTCAAAGGAGATAAAAGGGTCCAGAGGGCAAGGAAAAAGCTGTAATGAAGATAAGAACTAGAAATAGTTTGAATGAGGGAGAGATTATCAGAAGGAAGAAAAATGTTTAGAGAAGAAGACTATCACAGAGAAAAGAGGAAATGTTAGCATTTCTTGCACTTGTATCTTCAGGTCCCTACAACTCTTAGGTCTGCTATCTGAAGACCTAGGCCCCCTTCACATCTTTAGTGTGGAATTTCCCTGTTTAGTTTTCTATTTTTTTATTTCCTTAAGGGCCAGCTCTGTGATTCACCAACTTTCTGTTTCCTGACCTCCTCTGCTAAGGATGCTGGGATGTAGTGTATTTCTATTTTCACTTTCATTCAGTTATCCACAATTTTATTTACTTACTTTAATAACATTTAATAGGGACAAGCTAGAGATAATTTTTAGAAAAATTGACATAACTATGATTAATCTAAACCATAGTTTATCTCTCACTCTTTAACATTAACCTCAACCCTAATTTCTTATGTTGGCTGTTTGGTAGAATTGATGTCACCTGGGTGCTCTTCTATGTAACTACTCTGAAAAAGATCCTAGACTTTCAGCATCTTAAAACACTCTCTCTCTCTCTCTCTCTGTCTCTCTGTCTCTCTCTTTCTCTCTCTCTCTCTCTCTCTCTCTCTCTCTCTCTCTCTCTCTCTCTCTCTCTCTCACACACACACACACACACACACACACAGCTCTTCTACTAAAATTCCAAGCATGACCCAAAAAAAAATAATGGGGGAAATGCTTGCATAGCCGTTTTAAAAATCTTACTTGAGGGATAACTTGATTTGATAAAGTTTAAATTTAGGTCAACAAGTAAATGCTCAGTGGCCTGCATTATATGTGGTCAACATTGTTAAATGCTTTGAGAAACCGAAGAAAAATAACAAATATGATCTCTTTATATGGACATCAGGAAAATAAAATAAGGTCCTTTATCTGTGAAATGAGTTTAAAATGCGTGTTATATACTGTAATTAATATGAGAGTGCAGAGAAGAACCAGATTCTTGAGCAGCCAAGGAAGTTTTCATGTAGGAAGCAGTAAACAATACAAACTGTGAAGGAAGGTATTCCTACTCCAGAAGTGTTCCAAGTTTCATTATATGTATTTCAAGTGGATTTTTTACAAGTGTTAAAAGTATCCAAAAGAATAAAACTTCACATCTCAGTTGAACATCTTAAGATGTTTCTCATAAAGATGAAAATAGTTCATTGAATCAAAGCTTTTCATCTGCTTCTTTGACATGTCAGGTCAACAAGCACATTTTAAGTGCCTACTGTATACAGTAAGTGCTAGAAAAATGGAAGGAGAAGCAAAAATAGTCCCTGCTCTTCCTCAAGAGTTTACATTCTAATATGAGTGATAATTTTCACGTAACTATATACATACAAGATTTATACTTTGTATAATAGAGGCTTCTCTCTAGGTGGTATAGTAGATGGAGTATTAGGCCTAGAGTAAGAAAAGACCTGAATTCAAATGTAGCCTGACCCTGAGAAAGCCACTTAATCTCTATTTGCCTTATTTTGTCCATGTGTAAATTGAGGATAATAATATTCTCTACTTACCAGGGTTGTTGTGAAAATCCAGTGAGATAATAAATACTTGTTTCTTTCCTTTCTAAAATGGAAGTATTCTTAGAGAGAAGTAACTAGTATTGGAGGAGGTTAGGAGTTGGAGTAGAGAATAGGAAAGGGTTCTTGTAGAAAATTGGATTTTAGCTGAAACTTGACACCAGGCAATCTCGGAAGCTTATATAAGGAGGCTTTAGGAGACAGCCAGTAAAAAGAGAGCAGGTAGGGTGGAATGTTGTATACAAGGAAGGGAAAATAGGTCAGTGTACCCAGATTATAATGTGTCTGGAGGGGAGCAAAGTGTAAGAAATCTGAACAGTTAGGAAGGGTTTTAAAAGTCAAACAGATGATTTTGTATTTGATCTGAGAGGTAATGGAGAACCAGTAGAATTTGTTGAGTAGGGGATTATGTGATCAAGCCTGCCCTTTAGAAGTATAATGAGTTTGGCTGATGGAAGCATGCACTGGAGTGGGGAAGAGAGTTGAGGCAGATAGACTCAGCAGTGACTATGACAGACATCCAGGTGTGGGATTATGGGGCTCCCGCACCAGAGCAGGCAATAACAGAGGAAGCATGTAAAAGATACTATGAAGGTAGAAAAAAGAGTACTTAATAACAAATTGGTCACATATGGTGACTGTGAATTAGGATGAGATCTTGGAATGTAAACTTGAGGAAAATTTTTAGTTTTATATATCGATATTTTTCTTAGTTATCAACTTTGCTCTCTATACTGAGGAGAGGTAGTATAATATTGGGCCTTTAAGAATTTGACTTCAAATTATACTGTGGAATAGACTAATTGTTTGACACCTCCCCCCACATTCACTTCAGTTCTCTTGAGTATTTCATCTGTAAAAATAACACAATAATTATAAGAATGTCAAAATTTTGTTGCAAGATTCAAATTATATACATAATATATATAAAAAACACTTTGCAAGTCTTAGCACCACATAAATGTTATTAAAGTTGCCCTAAGAATTTCTATTATAGATCAGGGGCAAACTATAACCAACCTGACAAATCCTAAGTTAAGAATAATTTTTACATTTTTAAATAAAATTTCTTTATGTTTAAAAATGTAAATTCTTTTTTTAAGTTGGCACTAGCAGGCTCATGGGTTGAGTTTGTTGAGCCATGTTATAGTTTAAACATTCTGTGAAAGATAGAAATAACTCTCATAGTTTATAGATTCTATAACTGGAAACTTGGGGTATAGAACATTATTTTTTTGTCTGTTTATTATGTCCCAAATTTCATTTTTATTAGTGGGAAAGACCTTATGAACATGGCACTGTATGTTGTTATTATATAGAATTTTAATATTAATCTCTCTATCCAAATAGCTTTTAATCTTGAGCCAGTCAATTTAATCTAACCACCTTTCCTTCCATAACTTAGTAAATTTAAATGTTTTTTTCCTTGTGTGCTATTAGAAAAATATATTATTGTTTAAAGTAAAACTTCAATCTTATTTTAAGTCATGGATATTCAGTAAGTTTGTATTGAGGATCTATTGTGTGTTTTAACATTGTGTTGAGTGCTACGGGAGTTATTAAAGAGATATATAACATGACCCATCTTTGCCCTAAAGAATCTTGTTGAAAAAAACAAATGAAACAATATAGTTTGTTAGGACTCAAATTATCAAAACAGACAATAGCTTAATATATGAAGGAAGTGATGATCAATGAGAAGTTTATCAAATACCTACTATATAGGGTACACTTGCCTTGGAATGTGTGCTTCATGAAATTAAGATTTTTGCCAGGCTATACCTTTAGTTAAATAGGCAGAGAAGGCATCATGGGAAGATCCCCATTAAGAGAATATGTTTTTTGAGTTTATTTTAGAGGGGTATAGAAAGTAGGATTGAATAAATTGGGTTTTGGGGAATCCTGAATGCCAGGCTGAAAAATTCAACAGATAAAGGTTGTGTACATTGTTTTTTTATCATATTTTACTGATCTCCAGAGAGAAAAATAACTAAGGGCCTCAGAAATACAGTGAATTTAATTTATGTGTGGTTTTAAAAATATATATATATATCTTGCATCTATTTAAAATCAAGAATAGAAGATGCCCAACTATATATTCATTAAATACAACAAATAATAAGTATGTTTTCATTCTGTGTACTCCAATTAAATACACCTGGAGATACAATTATGTAGATAAAATTAAATGTGCCACTTCCAGGGGAAATATCAGAAGTTATCTATCCTTGCTCTTAAGACCTGGAATTGAACATTGAACCATTGAACATTTTTTGTAACTTCCCACACTGCTGAAAAGATGGAGAACATATCATACAAACTTTAGCTCTGATTTTCCTTACCTCAAAAAATCTTCTATCTTTACTTATCCTTTTCTTTGCTTCTTATTTTGAAGGATAAATTATTCCTACTCTTGCCAACACTAATCTTTACTCCTAGTGCAGAACATTTTTTGTTGTCTTTCAAGAAGAGGACAAAGAAGTAGAGTGTTAGGAGACTACTGAACTCTGGGGTACCATAAAAGTCAAAGAAGGACTATTCATATGTAGTCAAAGGACATAAACAGATAAAGAGCCATTTGACAAATATGTCCTAAATCATTACTATTAAGAGAACACAAAACAACTTTGGGGTTTATCTCCTAAGTTAAAGATAGTAAAAATTAGGATCAGTCAGTGTTGGAAAGATGATAAGGAGATAGATACACTAACACATGTCATTAGTTTTAGTTATTCTGGAAAGGAATTTGGAATCATATGAGAAAATTTGCTAAGCCATTTGACCTAGAAATCTCACCACTGGATTTGTCCCTCAAATGAGGGAGAACGATAACAGAAAAACTCCATGTGTAGGCAAAATATTTGTAGTAGAATTTCTTTTTTAAGATAGCAAAAATCTGAAAACTCTTCCCACCAATTCAGGAATGACTGAAGAAAACATATATAATTGTAATCTAGTGTTTCTTCATCATGAAGGTGGAAAGATAAGAAAAATTCAGAAAAACATAATAGGACTTATATGAATTTAAGCAAAGAAAAAAAGTTCATTTAGGAGAGTACAGTATTCTCCAGTGTATGATGAGTATGTTGAAAGTAATGTAAGTAAAAAGAACGAAAAGGCATCTGAACTGAGATTAAATGCCATGACCAATCTTAGCTCCACAGGACAGATGAAGAAAACAAACAAAGGCAAAAACAGTCCCTGCCCTCAAGGAGCTCACATTCTAATAAGGAAGGAAGGAAGGAAACAAGCATTTATTAAGTGCCTAATATGTGCCAGGCACTGTGCTAAGCACTTTACAAATATTATCTCATTTGATCCTCACAAGAAACCTGGGAGAGGTAGGTGATATTATTATCCCCATTTTACAGTTGAGGAATCTGAGGAAGATGGAGGTTTAAGTGACTTGCCCAGGGTCACATAATTAGTGTCTAAAGCAGAATTTCAACTCATGCCTTCCTGATTCCAGGGTCAATGCTCTACTGATTGATTTAGCTAGCTGCCTGTATGGGAGAAGACAGTATTTTAAGTAAGTACATACAAGATAGAGGTAGAGTAGTCAGATGGATGGTAACCCCACTGGGGAGGACATTAGCATCTGGAGTAAGCAAGAAAATTTTTATTTTTTTATTTTTTCTTTGTTACAAGGAGCCTAGGAATTGGTATATCAGGACAGTTTTATATGGAAGGCATACAATGTTTAAGAAGTTATGGCAGTTAGGTATATCTAAATAGAGGAAGTAATTGTTTGCTCAGTAGAATATGGACAAACCAGACTGAAAGATGTTGAGAAAGTAAGGGAGTGGGTGGTGAAGAATTGGAGGAATCAGAATAAGACCATGCATTAAATAAGTTTGACAGTGAAAGGAACAAGAGACTGAAAAGGAGCAAGAAGACAAGCTGAACAATATCATGAAAATCCAGAGAGAAAGCACATCTAGAAGAGGGTGGTCAGCAGCATTGAGGGTATTTAGCAGAGTCATGTGCAGGAAATAGTTCAAGATAGATGAGGACTAAGAAAAGATCATCAAATTTGGCAATTTGTTTATTAAATACCCAGTCAACATGGTTGTAAGACTGCTTCCAGCTGCATTTAGCAGCTCATTAGTAGCACTGGAAGAGGCAGAATGGTAGCAGTAATTCAGGAATGAGGTTTGGTAAGAGATGAGTAGCAAGAGAAATTGTGATTTGTCCAGAATTACATGGAAACTAGCAGAGCTGTAGTTTAGTGTGTTTGTGTCAAGAACAAAAACTTGGTGACTTGAAAATCCAATCTTTTACAATACGAGTTACTCCAGGTTTTAAATGTTAGTGCAATTTATCCTAGGTCATACAGATCCTTCTTTCTTCACAGAAAACTAATTTCCCTGGACTTTAATTTGTTTTGAGAAAGGAGAGTTGGGGAGTGACTAAAAACTAACATCTAGGTCAGCTTATTAAACTCATTGAGAGCATAATCTGTAGCATAAGACTACCAAATTAAAGGGAGATATGCATTGTAGTTACAAGAGGTTGTTCACACACTTAATATGGTAATGCTGGGCTATTGTGTAGAAGGAAAAAGAATTAATTGAATATCCTTTGATGTCTGGACAGTAATAAGCTGTCTATAGCCATGAGTTTATCTGAGCATTTTGTAATATTGAAACTCTAGATAGTTACATAGTTAAAATAACTCCCATATATTTTTAATTTGATTGATTCTTTTATCCAAGAATTAATTGAATATCCTTTGATGTCTGGACAGTAATAAGCTGTCTATAGCCATGAGTTTATCTGAGCATTTTGTAATATTGAAACTCACTCTAGATAGTTACATAGTTAAAATAACTCCCATATATTTTTAATTTGATTGATTCTTTTATACAAGTGACATTAATTATAGAATTTTACAGCATTTCCCCATAAGAATTTACTTCTTAGGTATCAGAGACCATTCTTCAAGTTTCTCAGAGTGACTGCCTTGTGTCTATTTCCAGATAGCCAGTGCTGTCCCATCTCTTTTTTTTTTTTTTTTTTTTTTTAAGTACATTAAAATGCTGGCACCAATTCCCTTACAAACATGACTATTAGTTGGTTCCCTCTTCTCATTCCTCATGTCTTTGGAAAACTTCTTTGGGTAGGGTTGGCAAATAAATCTATGTAGGAGTTTCCCTGAATTGGAAACAGTAGCACCTATTATCTTGAAAAAACTAAATTAACAGTTGTTGCCTATCTTTCTAGTCTTGTCAGATTGACAGTGAAGTCTTCATTTTCAGATCTTCTATAGGCTATTTGGCACTATTCCCATTTGTGATTTAAGTAGACTTATTTAAAAATGTTTATTTAGTCTATTTCCTTCCTTTCCTTTCTTTTCCTTTTCCTTTCCTTGAACATGAGTTCCTTTTCCAATTTTGCTATGAGCGATGTCTCTGAAGAAACTACTTAATAACAAAAATAATAATAGCTAAGATTTCCATAGCACTTTGAAGTTAATAAGGTTGGTCCCCATGTGTAAAATGAAGAATTTGGATTAGATAATTTTTCTGATTATAAAATCAGAAAAGTACCTTTAAACTTAACATTATTATAGTTAGAAAAAGCCTTAGATTTCGAGTCTGAGGATCTGAGTTTGAATCTTGATTCCACTACTTGCTGTTTTAATGACTTTAGATAATTAATATGTCTGGACCTTAGTGTCCTTATTGTGAAATGATAGATCTCTACCCCAAAGATTTCTACTAGGTCTGAATCTGTGATTTTGATCACAAAATCAAAAAATTCAGTGATCTAGTGGTGTCATTCAAATAGAAACTGATTCCTGCTCTGCATATTGATTCAGAAAACCACACAAAACAATGTTTTGTATTTTTTATTTTGTTTAACATTCCCAATTACATTTTAATATGGCTCCCACTGCACTAGGAATTTTACAACTCTGAATTGATACCTAATAGAAAATAGTTCATGTACTGATCATTCTAGTTAATTGGGCTTTTGTTGTACTCTGGTCTTCACTCCGTTCTTTGAAGCACACTCTTGTTTAGTAAGAAAAGATCCTGATTTGGTGTACCTTAACCGCAAAATGATAGTCACCATAGTTTTGTTAGTTTGCCTGACTTTGCAAGAATTGGCAGCTAAGAGAATTAAATTTCTGGATCTCTTGATGCTTTCTCTACTAGATAACACTGCCTCTCGGAGTCTTCTTTCATTGTTCCAATTCTGCAGCTAAATGTTGTCTGTAAGCTGGTTTCCTAGAATTTTGTATGAAAGTATAGTTTGTTCTACATTTATAACCTTATCTTTTTGTTGTTAAATGGTTTTGCATTCTAGGAGAATTAATTAGTACCCCTTGCTTTTCACTTTGATTAGTGCATAGAAGGGGTTTTAAAACCTAGAGTAAAATAAAATATTCAGATCAATAAAGGTTTCTTTTTTTTAACTTGGCATTAAGATCATATGTGAACAGTGTCTTATGAGATAAGTAAAGATAAATAAAACACTTACCTGGTTCAGAAAATGTTGACTTATTTTATATAATTATAATAGTCATTATTCAGATCCTCAAGTATTGTCAGTAAGCTGAAGAATTTTGGGGGGTTTGAATATTTTATTTTGTGATTCTTACTGATAATTTCAAAAAGTTGCTACCATGGACTTTTCTACCACTTCATGCTCCCATCTAGTCCAGAATATAATAAAGTGGCAAACTATAATCCCTATGGAACTCTCCTCACTGAAAAACCAGTTTGGTAGCCAAAATGATAGCTTTTCAGATATTCTACTAAAAACAAAAAACATAGATAGAGATAGCTATTTCCATTCAGTTGCCAAATTCTTATCTCAACTTCTTAAAGTATATAATCATTGAGGAAAAGGGAGTAATACAAGTAGTTAGACAGGTATAGAAGTCATGCTAAAATCTTCATAGTGATCTAGACAACCTAAGTAGGCTAAAGAAAAGAGAAATGTAGATAGGAAGAAAAGAATAAAAAATATGATTTATAAAGACAAGTAAAACTGTTGATAAGAAGGTAGGAATGGAATTATATGGGAATATATACAGGAAGAAAGATTACCTTTTAATTAATACCTTTTAATCCATTCCTCAAACTCATGTATATACATATCATGGTTGATTTAAAGAATGATTCATTGTTACATAATAGAGTGATACAATCTTAAATTCATTTATACTTTACTTTTCAATAGTATGCTTTTTTTGTACTATATTTTGTGTTCCTGATTATGCTTTTCTGAAGTCAGCAAAGGGACTCCTTTAGAAAAGGGATAGAAAATGACAAAGAGAAGCTAACTAGGAACTCAAAGTTTACTGAAATAATAGTAAGATTCCAAACAAATTATGAGGATGTTCTACTCTGGGCATTTCCTCTTAATCTAATCTAGAGATAACCACCATAATAGTTAATTTTTTATTTCCTCTAGTTTAGTATCATCTTCAGATTACTTTTCTTACCTCAAGAATGAATGAATGGAAAAACATGTATTATGTGTTAACCACTTTATTAAGAATTTAAAGAACAAGAATTCTTGTATAAGTACAAGAAATGAGATAATTCCTGCCTTTGAGGAATTTATATTCTAAGAAGGGAAGAAAATATTACAATATATTAAGGAGGTTGTTTTTAAACACATGTACAAGGAAAAGATATAATAGCAATGGCTAGACACTTATTCTTTGAAGAAAGACTTGGGAGTTTCTATTATCTTCAAGCTCAATGTGAGTAGTGTTTGAAGTAGCTATCAGAAAGGTTATCTGAAGCCACTTTAATTGAAACCTAAGGTCCAAAACAAGGAAAATGAAAATTCCTGATTGCAAAGTTCCTTGTTAAAACTCTTCAATATAAAAATCCCAAACTGTGTTATTTTAATTTGCAAATATAGTGCTTGTAGATAAAAAAAAAAAAAAAAAAACTAATTTTCTTGGTCATGGGTAGGAGTTAAGTTGTTTTACAGCTATTACACAGATGCCAAAGTACACGAAATGAATCTACATGTATATTCTGTATGAATCTACAATTTGCTAATGAACTATCTACATTTAAACTACTTTATTGACTCTAAAGTTTCCTTACTTTAACATATGTAACTACTTTTTAATTATTAAGATCTCATATGCAGTTTATAAAGCACCAATGAATTTTCTCTACCAGAGTGAACGGGTTGGGGAGGGGGGATTTTTTTTTTTTTTTAAACAAAATTTAGTACATTTTTGGCCATAACTATAAATTAAAGATTAAGTAAAGAAGATATTAAATAATAAAATTACTTCAACATTTGCTAAAAGGAATTTTTAAATTATCTCTTTATCCTATGTCATTATCAAAATATGATGTTGACATCAATTAACATAAGTTGTGAATTTCCCAGAAGTGTATTTTGGCTCCAGAATTACTGTTGCTACTGTTTTGTCTGCTCTTTTGTCATTTACAAATTAAGCCTGACCCCTTAGAGAGTATGTATGGAAGTGCCTCCTTCCATCACCTCTCCTCTATCCTATTGCAGTAGCCACCTAACTGATCTAACTGCTACAAGGTTTTTCCCACTCTATTCCATCCTCTATTTAACTCATGGTAATTTTTTAAAAGCTTGGTTCAGTTTTTTGTTTTTTTTTTTTTTAATGCTACATATTAATGCTAGCACTTCCCTCTGAGATTTCCTTTTTACCCTATAGATACCTTGTTTGTACATAGTTGCTTACATATTTTCTCTCCCAATAAAATGTATGCTCCTTGAGGGCAGGAACTGTTTTTACTTTTCTTTGCAACTCAGCACAGTACCTGGCATGCAATAGATGCTTCATAAAAGCTTGTTGACTTGATTTGATTAAAATTATAACTACATCAAAATTGTAGGATTGGCCTCTAGTTACTATATTATTTTGAGCCAGGTAAAATCAGAGTGTTATTTCTTAAATGATTTTTCATGTCATCTCAAAAAAAAAAAAATAGTGAAAATGGGAAATGCATAGTAAAAATCATTTACCATAGTAATATGATCCAGAAATTAAACTATTGTAAATTATTTACTACAACAGAGACCAAAAGAGTACTGAAATGCTTTGCCAGATGGAGAGCCTTCTATGAAAGACAAAACCAGAATTATTCTGTAAACTCTTTTCCATAAAATCTTACAGAGAAGAGTACAAAGATGTTGGACTGATTATGAGCTGTATCATCTTATAAAACCCAAAGAAGCACTTGAGTTCAAAATGAGTTTAAAGAATGCTTGGGGACAAAAATCAATTTAGCATTTTCCTAAGTGTATTCAAAGATAAGAATGGAAAAGGACTGCAAACAGAAGAAAAACAGAGAAGATGGAGTGGAGGAGAAAGGGATGCATTTCAATAAACTCTTTTCTTCATCAAGGATAAAGAAACTACCTTAGTTGGGCCCTAACATCACAGTCACTAAGGTGTTTGTAAATGTGTGATAGAAATGGTACTAAAGAGAACAAAGATAAGAAAAAGCATCCATACTGGATGCAGAATATATTTACTGAAGAGGCCTGCTGGAAGTAACACAGTTAGAAGAGCGTCAAGAGACTGAGATACAAGATATCTGGGGGAGGGTAAAAAAACAGAAAGTGGGGGAAAAGAAATCAAGAGGACTGAGAACATTAGTGACTATCAACCTGCTTGCCTAATAGCTATCCAAAATATGAAAGTCATCTATACAGAAACTGGACATCTTCAACGAGTTCATCAGTCATTTTTATAAATGATATAAAAATAATGGACCACATCTTTACTTTTGTTGTTCATTTGTATCTGACTCTACTTAAGAAAGTCCATAGGATTTTCCTGGCAGAGATCCTAGAATAGTTTGCCATTTCTTTATTTAGCTCATCTTTATTATCACACTGTTAGCAAAACTGAGGAGAAATCCCATTGTGCCTTTTTTTTTTTTCTGTTACGAAAACCAGTTTGTGGAACAAAATGTTATGTTCCAAGTTCTTTTGAAAAAAGTTAACTTCCATCCATACATTATTTAGAAGACCTAACCAAAACAGTCCTGTTCTGAAGTCCTCTAATAGTAAACATCAGATAAGACATAAACCTAGGAGATAGATGTTTGTGGAAAGCTATTTACCATTGTAATGGAGAAGATACCTTAGGGTGCTGGTTGAGGAGGGTTTCCTTGTGAATAATCTGGTCTTCCAGTTATTTTTGTGCTAATTTGCATCACCACTCTTCTCCACCCCAGGTATTGCACCATCTCTTGGAAGAGATCTGTAATCACTCAAAGGAATTTGACATGTTTATCTAGGAAAGTGGATGAAGAACATCTAATGCCTAGATTTCAAAATACATTTGGATGAACATCCTACGGAGTTTGCTTCTTCATTAAGACTCATATTTTAAATACTAATATTTTGCTGGTAAATCTGAAGAATTAAGATCATTGTCACTTAGTCACAGTGTCAACACAGTGAGTGTTGACGGGCTGCAACATATAATCATTGAGCAGCTTTGAAGAAAAGAAGTAAAAGATAACATCTAGGAATAGTATTTTAGGAAAAGCAAATGTACAGTCATGTGGCAAGAACCAGAAATGACAGGTAGGCAGCTAGAGTATTGCACTGATACATTCCTAATGCTCTAACACTCTGAATGCTTTCATTCAATGGCAAACTCTTATGAGATCATGGGCATGAGTCACATGAAATAAGTGGGCATGGATGATTTGAGATTAGAGGACCTTAATGAATTGATGGGATATCAGTTTCCATTTGTTTGAGAGAGTTCCTTTGGGGGGGAAAAAAAGAAACAATAAACAATTATTAATCATTGTGATACAGACTCCTCAATAGTAAATGAAGGAGATACTGACAGTTATTGAAGGCTTATGTAGTAGACTTTCAGTCTGGATGCTGTTACCTTGACTTATCATCCTCTTCCCATCTCATTGCTAGAATTTCAAGATGGACCAAGAATATCTACAAAGAGGACCAGCCCCTCTTATCCTAATCAGTCAACTGTTTCATATCATTTCTCTGCTATTTCAAATACAGATTTTATTATTTGTTCTTTCAAGGGAATAAGTATAATTTAAATTTTAGATTTAAGTAGAAATTATTTTAAGCAGTAAAACGAAATAGAATCCATATACTGATAGTCTCAAGTAATATTTGATATCTGTATTGTTTATCATCATTTATGTTGTCTATAAATTCTACTGTTGTTTAATTCCTGCCAGTTAACCCTTTAAGGTTAACTTTTTTTTCCTCAAAATTGAAATTAGACATACATGCACCTGAATACTTCCTGTTATACATTCTGTCTCATGTTCTTTTTTAGGTGATATTTAATTTACCATAGATTTTACTATTCCTTGGAACATTTAATGCAAATAGACAATATATTGAGATATTAATTAATTAATAGTTATTTGTGATGAAAATAGAAATAAATGTTTCACAAATATGTTTCAGTATAGTTTAAGTGCAATACCATAATGAACCCTTATTTCTTTTTCTTTTTTTTAGATGTATGGTCTGCGGGATGTGTATTGGCTGAACTGTTGCTAGGACAACCAATCTTTCCAGGAGACAGTGGTGTGGATCAGTTGGTGGAAATAATCAAGGTTGGCACTTAACTAGGATTGTAGAACTTTTGAAGTGAAAGAGATTTTAGCACTGATATAGACTAACTTCATCTTTTTATATACAAGGAAATAAGTTTAAGTAACTTACCCAAAACTACACAACTAATAAGTGGCAGTCCTGGGACAAAATCTTCTGACTTTAACTGAGGCTGAATGAACTTGTTTAGGAAGTCTAAGGCATTTCATCAACTTAATTATTTAGTGTACTATTTTTTCATGTACTTTTCCTTTTTAATTAAGGGAAAGTCTAAATTTAAAAGATCTTGAATTTTTTTTTAGCCCTCTTATAATTTTAGTAAAGATTTCCATGTTTATGATTTTGTACTTTTATGGCAGTTTATTTCGATCAACAAATTACAGAACTTAAATTCTTGAATCCTTTTGTGCATTGTTTATGAAAGTTTCATCCTTTAGGGAATTAAACTCAAAATCTGTTTCTGCCTTTTCTCTCTTTATTTTTAGTAAGTCTATATATATGCTATTGCAATGTAATGATCATTCATTGAATACCCACTATATGTTAGACAATGTGGGAGTTGGGGATAAAAAAATTTAAAAAGCAGCTGTTCATGCTTTCAGGATTATATAAGGGAATGGGACACATATACAATAACATAAGTACAAAATACATGCAATATAGTTTCTGAGTAAATGTATTAGCAACTGGAAGAATCAGGATAGGTCTCTTATAACAGGCTGCATCTCAAGCTGAGTCTTGAAAGAAATCTACAGTTTATATGAATTTGAGGTAAGAAATGACTGCAACCTAAAAAATGAGAGAAAGCATTTTATAAAGGCAAAAAAATTGCGGAAACCAAATTTTGTCAGAAAAAAATAGAGAATTTTAAGAAGAATATGAAATCTGCCTGAAGAGTTAAGCAGGAGCCAGATTAAGAAGAGCTTTAAAAACCAGACATGTTTATCCTCCAGAAAGCAGAATAATTAATTTCATAAAACTGATCCAATTCAAAAGTTTTAAGAAAATTATTTCATACAGTTAAAATTAGAATGTGTATTCTCATATGCTTACAGATAAGAGTGGTAAGTATAGTTGAATGGCAAAAATGTAGGAAACCTATGAAGTAAAATCAACTCCTCAGTTCCCCAATTCCCAAGTCTACTTTATGTGTTACTCACAATGAGTAAGAGCAACCTTGCAAGCTTGAACTCTATAGACATTCCTACCAAGTTCTCTGTGTAAGTGTCTCAACATGAAATTCTCCTACAGCTGCACTACAACCAGCTGCAGACTAAGGTATTTAGTGCTAAGTATACTGAGCCATTAGAAAGAAAAGGACAGCAGCTAGATCAGGGAAAGGACAGATGGTACCTAACCGTGCATAAGCATAGCACAGAGCCAGCTAGAGGAAAAAACTTCCATAAGTGAGGGAAAGGAGACAAGGAATTAATCTGATCTTAAACTTCTTTACCACAGAATTTACCTTGGGCAGGGATTCATGCCAAGATCTTACATCTCCCCATTAGAGGAGTGAATACCTCAAACTTTGAGATGTAAGGTAATTATCTGTGTATCAGAGGGAAAAGGAGATAACAAAAAATGAGGAGAAAAAGCCTCATTAAAGTTTAGCTTTGAAGCTGACAGATCTACAGAGACTTGTAAAGAAAAACAAAAATAAAATAAAACCTTTAGTAAAAACACAATTAACAAGTATGGAGGGAAAATAACCAAAACTCTCCAACCAAAAAGAGATTCTGGAGACTCCCCAGAAATAAGGGAATGTCAATAAGAAACTTCAAAATGCTTCACAAAAAGAGAAATAAAATATAAAAGAAATAATCTTAGAAATCAGAATTCTCAGTACAAAACTAAAACCTCCCACAGTATATAGAACTTATAAGATACGATGAACACTCGCTGAAAAGTAGTAGTGGCTCCAAAAGAAAGAATAATAAATTTGGAATGTAGCTATCCAAAAGTAGAAAATAATTTGGCAAAGCAGAAGCAAAAGATACTTGTTTTTTAAAACACATTATGTATTCTTTTAAGAATATACAAATAAAAAGTGATCTCTAAAACATGCTTGGTAAGAATAATCTAAGGATACAGGACTGCTGTAATGAGCATCACAGATCAAAAGCTCTAAATAAGATATTAAAACTTACTAATATAGAGAAGAAAGCACTGTTTTTATCAAATTCACATATTACTTCCTGAGAATAATTTCCCACTTCAAACAAAGTCATATAGTAGTAGTAAAATTTCACATTTTAAAAAAGAATCAAGTTTTTCCTAAAATCCAGGCAAAAGACTTCCAAATTAAAAAATACTTAAAAATCTCCAAATTGAATAACTCAGAATTATCTCACAGTTGTGAAAGATCAGAAAAGAGTGTAATAAAATGTTTTAAAAAAGGAAAGAAGCTAAAGCTGAATTCCATAATAATATATCTTGCAAAGCTGACTCTGAACATTAATGAGGAAAAAAAAGTCCACAAAATGAAAAAGGAATTTGAGGTATGGACATTAATCCCCATGGGTAAGCAACATATTTGATTTACAAACATGCCAAGTAAGAGAGAAAATAAGGTAAATACATAAGTGAATACTAAATAATCAGATTAATTCTCTTATGTTTATTCTGAAAGAAATTTAAAATAACGTTCTAGAAATTTTTTTTAATGTGAATTGAATGTTGAAAGAAAGTATTTGAACAAATTATAAAGAGTCACAAAGGAGATATAAAATAGCTGTTCTAGCCCTAAGTTTGGCCAGCACATCCATGTTTGTAGGTGTATGTCATATTGGTAGCAAGCTAGTAGGAATACAAATGATATTTGACAGAAAATGAATCATACCATGTAACGCTACTTCCATTTGACATTGCATCCTTCATGAATAGATTTTTTTTAAGTGAGATACCTCAATAAAAGAAAAGATGGCATAAAAATCTACAAATAAAATAACATAAAAATGAAATAGTAAAGGGAATTCAAACTTGTCACTTATAAACACTTGAAAATTATTTCAGACAAAACAGGTTATCAGTAACTCCATGAGATAATATGAAATATTAGAAGAAAGACAAAAGCCTTAAAAATATCAGAAAGTCTAATGATTGTTTTTCCTAAGGTATCTCCTATCAAGAACATTTGGCTGAGAGGGACAAGTCAATGAGATAATGAATGCTGGGACAGTGAATAGAATGCTGGACTTGTTATCATCAAATTCAAATTCTGCCTCAGACACTAACTAGTTTGTAATTTGGGACAAGTCATTGGCTTCTATCAGCCTTGGCTGCCTCATTTGTAAAATGGAAACACCAATAATTTATTGCATCCCAAGGTAGATATGAGGATCAAATGAATATATAAAAAGCTTTGCAAACCTTAAAATATAAATTATTACTCTTAATTAGTATCATTTCTGTTATTGTTTCTTTCTGAAAACTTTGACCATAGAATAGCCTAGATGGCTTCTAGGTCATGAAAAAAAATTGCTAAAAGTAAAGAGTTCAAAGACCAAAGAGTTACAATATCTGATAACTGCCACCAAATAAGGAGATGATAAGAAGGCAACAGTCAATTTTACCTAGCATAGCTGAATATAATCTTCTATATGGTTACATATCACATTGTGGGGAAAAATGAATCTTAAATGAAATAGGGTACTTCCAAGTACTCCTGATGATGTGACCAAAGCTGAGTAAATCTTTTGAAATGCATACATAATCCTTACTCCTTATGGGCAGTTGTGGGACATCAGCCTAGACCCCTGGGCAAGGTCAACTTTGTGATAAAAGAAATTTAGAAAGTAACTTTAAGTTATTGAAAAAAGAAATTCAAAAGCCATTTAAATTCAAAGTAATTGAAAAAGATTCTACAATAACAAAGCGTTTGTATTTTAATAAATGGGAGAAAAACAAACATTTCTCTTCTGAACTCTACAAGAGTCATAGAATCCCATGGTAATTTTGAGAGTTAACTTGAGAAAAATATTGTAAAATGCTTTGAAAACTTTAAAAGCACTATAAAAATGCTAGTTATTGTTATTATTAAATATAGGACAGAGAATCTGGGAGCTGTTTTCTTACATTTTGATATTCTTAAGAGAAGAAAAAAAAGGGAAGGAAGGAAAAAAGAATACACTATGGAAAAAAGAAGGAAGCTGGGAATAGAACTTCAAATAAAATAGAAATAGAATTATTTCACATAATCATGGTGTTTGAGAAGAAGACTACACAAACATAGAGGAGGAGACAAATGAACCTTACTGGGCAAAAAAGCATTTAAACCATATACATGATACATACACAAAGAGTTTGTTGCAGAAATATATTAAACACTAAGAGTGGTAAGGGATACTTTCAGAGAGAAGACCCTTCAAAAAACATTCCATATTTGGAATGTATGACCTGCACTGGGGAATAAAAGGAAATAAAGGGTAAGAACCCATCATCTGAAATTGAACTAGAGAAAAAGAAAAGACAGAGGAATGGAACCAGATTGCATGAAATATAATTATCTTCTCTCTATGTCTTTTTTGCAAATAGGGAAGAGGGAGTAAAAGAATGTAAAGGGATAGGATAGAGAAAGCTGCCTACTTAATCATAACGGTTAATGTGAGTAAGATAAATGTACACATAAAACAGAAAAGGATGGAAGGGGTGGAGTATGAAAAAGAAGAATGCAACCATATATTGTCCACAGGAAATAAACTTAAAACAGAAAGCTCCACACAGTTTAACCAAGGGGCTAATGCAAAATCTATTACGCTTCAGATGAATCCAAAAAAGCAAGAGTAGAAAACATCTCAGATCTTGATTAAAGAGAGAAACATTGAAACTACATTATGCTTAAGGATATATAGTGAATAAATACATGTTTATACACCTAATGACATTGTGTTGAAAAGAAAGGAGCCTTCCTACTTTTCTTATCCTGATAGTATAAGACTGCCAGCAGAACTCTTAGACCATCCTTTTATTCCAGTTTATTGCCATCTTACATCATTCTGTTATTTGATAACATCTTTTATTCCAATTTTTTGGCATTCCCTGATGCTTATATGTTGTAGTTGTTCACATCCGCCGTGTGCTTCTCCATTGGCCTCTGAGAGATGATGCTAGTTTTTAATTTTTTAGACTTTTGTATTTCATGTTGGTACAATATTGGGTTGTTTTTTTTTTTTTAAGTTGGTCTCTGTTTTCATGGGAAATTTTTGGTCGTTGAGAAGCTTTGCTGAAGGCAATCTGTCCTGTCCTCCTTTTCCACTGACTTCAGTTGGTCATCAGGCTAAACTGAGCAAGATAGACATTCTTGAACATATTCAATTGAATATCCATCTAAATGTGTTTTGAAATCTGAACAATAGAGATTCTTTGACTAGTTGGTCTTTCTGATGACCAGGTTAAACTACAGGAGGTCCTGCAGTATTTTAGTGTTTAATGCAGTCATCACAGTTATATTATGTGTAATCATGGAAAAGATTTCCATCACTTTTTTTTTTTTTTTTTTTTACAAGAAATGTCAAAGGGGGAAAAAATGAAAGGAAGAAAGTGAAAAATAGCATGCTTCAGTCTGTATTCAAGCAATATCAGTTCTTTCTTTGGAGGCAGAGAGTATGCTTCATCATTACTTTTTAGGGATTGTCTTGGATCATAGTATTGCTGAAAATAGCCAAGTTATTCACAGTTCTTATCAAACAATATTGCTACTACTATGTATAGAATTCTTCTAATTCCATTTACTTCATTATACTTCAATTCATGTAAATCTTTCCAAGTTTTGCTGAAATCGTCTAGTTATTATTTTATAGAGCACAATAATATTCTATTGGCAATCATATACCTCAGTTTGTTGACCATTCCCCAATTGAAAGACATGATTTAATGATCAGTTATTAGCCATTACAAAAAGAGTTGCTGTAAATATTTTTTGACCAAGTAGGTCCTTTTTCCTTTATTTTGAGATGTCTTTGGGATATAGACATGACAATAGTTTTGCTTGATCAACAGGTATGCACAGTTTTATAGCTCTTTGGACTTAGTTCCAGATTGTTCTTCACAATGGTTGGATCAGTTCACAACTCCACCAACAGTGCATCAGTTTTCCCACTTCCCCCTCCAACATTCAACATTTTACTGTTTTGTCACTCTGATACATGTGAAGTGATACCTCAGAATTGTTTTGATTTCTATTTTTCTGATCAATAATGATTTAGAACATTTTTAAAAGCGACTTTGGATAGCTTTGATTTCTTTCTTTAAAAACTGCGTATTCCTATTCTTTGATCATTTGTTAATTTGGGAATGGCTAATATTTTTATAAATTTGACTGAATTCTCTATGTATTTGAGAAACAAAATTTTTATCAAAGATAATTGTTGCAATTTTTTTTTTGCCATTTTCTATTTTTTTTTTTTTTAGTTATCTATTTTACATTTTGTAATGTTCTCTATCTTCTTGATTCTAAATTCTTTTCTTATCCATAAGTCTGAGAGAGAAACTATTTGATGCTTCCTTAATTTGCTTATGGTATCACTACATAATTTACATGTAAATCTTATGTGTAAGTCATTTTGACTTTATCTTAATATACAACGTGAGATGTTGAGTTTTTTGCTCCCTAAGTTTGGGTCTTTGGGCTTATCATATACTAGATTACTATGGTCATTAACTATTGTACCTAATCTACTCCACTGATCTGCCATTCCATTTCTTAAAGGTTTCTAGATCCTTTTTGATGTTTACTGATTTATAATACAATTTAAAATTTTATGTCTAGACCATTTATTCATTGATTTTTATGTCATTTCATATTTCTCATATTATTCATTGATTCCCTTGATATCCTTGAATTTTTCTTCTTCCAGAATAATTTTGGAATTCTCTATAAAAGAATTTTTCATAGCTTGATTGGTTTGGCATTGAATAAGTAGGTTGATTTAGATAAGAGTTGTCATTTTTATTAAATTGATTTGGCCTGTCCATGAGCAGTTGGTACTTTTCTAGTTGTTTAGATATGACTTTATTTGTGTGAAAAGTATTTGACTTGTGCTCATATAGTTTCTGGGTTTGTCTTGGCAGGTAGACTACTAAGTAGTTTATACTGTCTACAATTATTTTAAATAGGATTTCTTTTTCTAACTCTTGCTCCTGGATTTGGTAATAAATAGAAATGCTGATGATTTGTATGGGTTTATTTTATATCCTGCAGCTTTGTTAAAGTTGTTAATAATTTCATGTAATTTTTAAATTGATTTTCTATGGTTTTCTAAGTGTACTATCATATCACCTGTAAAGCATGATGTTGTTTCTTCATTGCCTATTTTAATTCATTTAATTTGTCTTTCTTCTGTTATTACCATACTTAACATTAAATAATAGAGGGGATAATGGGCATCCTTGCTTCACCCCTCATTGTACTGGGAAGGCTTCTAGCTTATCCTCAATACAGATAATGCTTGCTAATGGTTGCAAATAAATATTACTTATCATTTTAAGGTAGGCTCCATTTATTCCTATGCTCTCTAGTCTTTTTAATAGGAATAGGTGCTTCTAATTGAAAATTGATGAAGAAAGTGTTTATAATACTAATTAAAGATGTGTCCTTTTTTAGTTAGTCAGTTGTTATAAATCTACCAGCATATCATATCCAAAGCCAGTTAAGTCTCAAGAATTTTTTTTAAATGCCTTTCATGGCAAAACTAACCTGCATAACAGTTAATCTTGTTGTCACATCATTCACGGGGAAGCCCTCTTCAACGTCTACTCTTTGTTGGTTCTACATCACAGTAATAGAAATCTTTGACAAACAGACATCTCCTTTTTGTATGACTCCTGATTTTTATGAATAGATGATCATTGAATGAGGTTATATGTCATTTTTATATCTTTCAAGCAATCTTGAATAAGTTTGATATGTAAATGGAACCACTTGATTGTTAAGCGCCATTAAGGCATTATTTTGTTTCAAATGTCAAATACTTTTTCACAGTCCAAAAACAGCAATCATATTAAGGAATTATAATGTTATCTTTTAATTAATTATGAAATGACAAAAATGAGATCCACTCTTGAATGAAAAATGACATTCTAAAGAACTGCAAAATGCATAAGATGTCTGGGTATTGTATTCCAACATGAAGAGTGTTTAAACAGAAGCAAAGAGGAAAGACCAAAGGAAAGCAGAGGTACTGATATTTGATATTCACATTGAACCACTGGAAGATGGAGGGAGAATCCAGGGATTAAGACAGAGACATATGTATGCCCTTTGGATAGAATGATAAATATTAAAAATATCAAGGCAACAAAGGGAATTGGATTAAACGAAGTTTTACTAAATCATCCTAGGATGTAAAGGTCAATTACTATCTTTGCCAGATAATTCTAATTCAAGAACTGAAATTGGAAATAAGAAAAAAGATGGGAAAAAATGCTATAAACCCAAATAAAGAAAATTCTTAGTAGTAAAAGTCCAAGAGGTAAATTATGGAGAAAATAATAACTCCACATAGAAGCACAAGTAGTGTATATAAGGAAAAATAATTTGGTCACAAGAATTACAAAATAGTTTTAAAAAATGAAGTAGTAAATAAAAAATGGAAATAGAATTAGTGTTCTTAAATAAAAATTGGAAAGAACTTAAAACAGAAAATGGAAAACCTTAACAAATTGTAGACAATCGGAAAAATGAAATGGAGCAAACAAGCCAACGATTTGTAAGACACTAAATGTTATAATAGCATTAAAAGACTAAAACAAAATACACATGAAAAATCTATTATCAGAAAAACTCATCTAGAAAATGGTTGAGAAGAGAATATTTAAGAATATTAGAATCCTTGAAGACTACAACCAACAAAAAAATGAGAATGTTATATTTTAAGAAATCATTAAAAAAAAAAAAAACCTTGCCTGAATTTATTTGTGAACCACTATCAGCAATGTGAAAGAAAAAAGGATCTAGTGGTCCCATCCTGAAAAATATCCCAAATTAATATTACCTGGCAATGTTACAGATAAAATCCAGAGCTTCAAGGACAAAGAAAAAATATTGTATAGAATTAGTATCATGTACCAAATAAGATGACTATACATTATGTTACAACTTTTCTGAAAAAATAAAGTTTGGGAACAATTATTTTCCAAAAGGTACAAAATGAAGGCTCACATCCAATGGTACAGCTTCCTTCAAGATTGAGTATAATTCTGTAGGAAGAAAACTGCACTTTTGATAGAATATGGACTTTTTTTTTTTTTAAGTAGAAAAATGGATAGGTTTGGAAATACAGTCATGGGAGAGGAAACCCAAGAAGCTAAATGATGACAAAGTATTGGTGGTATGATGAGAAAGAAGAAATGAGGATCCTTTTAAAATTTCATTGCCTTCATCAGTCACCAAGGGATTAAGGAAAGAACAGCCAACTGTCGATTCCCTACTACCTTTTTTTTTCTATTAGAAGTGAAGGAGAATGGAAGAAATTATAAAAGAAATAAAGTGGAAAGAATTTAAAATTGCATTTAATTAAGTGTATGAGATAAAAAAAGCAAATAAACATGGAAGCAAGTGAGAGAGACTGGACTTCTTATGAATTTAACTTTTATCCAAATTGGGCAAAGAAGATTTAAACACCCACATTTATTAAAGAAGTCAAAATTCCATTGAGAAACCGAGGATGAGAAGGTCATTTTAAAAGTTTAAAATCTGGGGGAAAGTAGTCATAAATAAAACAAATTTCAAATTTGGAGCAGGGATCCTTAAAGAACAACTAAAAACAAGGGAAAAAATTGCTAGCCCAAGCAAATTACAATTTAAGCTAGATGAAGAATAGAGAAACAAAAGAATAGGGTCAAACCAATGATTACATTACTTTTTTTTTTTTTTTAACACTGTCTTTAAAGAATGGAAAGGTAGGGGTAATAAAATATAAGCAGGATATCATTGAGGGGAAAATATAATTAATGCATATGGAATGAATTCACCCATTTTTTAAAAAGAAGGTAGCAAAATAGTATCTAAAGAGTGTGTTATGTACAAAAAGCAAATTTGAAACAAAAATCTGCATAATTTAAATGTATAGTTGAAATATAATTTATCATTTGCGTGGTTAAAAAACTAGGGATAGCAGTCATACTCTCAGTTGTGACAATAATAAAAAATTGGCATAAATAGAAAAAAGGTGAGAAACCATTATGCTTAAAGGTAACATAGATGATGAAATATCAACATTTAAAATATGTGCACCATATCATCTAAGTCTTTAAGGGAAATCTAGTCAAATTATAGCAAGAAAATCAGCAACATCAAAGTTCGTTTCTAACCTTATCTTTCTTGTTTTTGTTTTCTACATAAGCCCTCCATTTCAACTAACTTCTGCACTTTCTTGATTATATGCCTTTGTATTCTTTGTTTCCCTCTCTAGGCACAATTTAAAATAGCTCCTTCTCTATCTGTCCAAATCATCTCCATCATTCAGGGTCCAATTCAAGTCTTCCCTGGCAGAACCCACTCATGTTTACCTAGTGTAGTTGTCCTTTCCCATTAACTTATTGTCCTTGGATATTTATTGATGCTTTTCTTTATGACATCTTGTTTTTCCCCATTTAATTCTTAGATTCTAAGTGATACTTTTTAATGAATGTCATATTCCTAACTACATTGTGAATTGCAAAGGATCAAGGAACATGCATGTGCCCTGCTTTCTTTGAATCCTCTAACATTTCTTAACTGTTTTGATTGTGCACTTTTATTAATTTAAAAAAAAAATTGAGTATGAGGTTAAAATGTATATAGATTGACTTATTTATAAATTATACTATGTACTGTCTTTCTAATGATTGTACACATTACAAAACTTAACAAACTGAAATGAGGAACCAATGATAAAATAATATTAATAGGAGACTCATCAGAGTTTTTGAATAAGATAGGAACATGGATAGATAAATGGTGTAAGGAAATCACTGACATTTGTGTGGAGGATTGCAGTGGAAAGACACTTAAGGTAAGGAGAACAATTAGGAGGTTATTACAGTTCAGGCAAAAGATAATCTAAGTGATGGATTTTGTGAGTAATGAAAAGAGAACAGAGTAAGAGATGTGAAGGTAGAACTAAAAAGATTGGGCAACTGATTAGTTATGGGATATAAGGTGAGGGAAATGAGGAGTCAGAAATGAGATAGTAGAAGATAATTTTAAGATTTGAAGATTGTTGAATCCAGAGGGAAGATAAAATATAATAACTATGATTCTGATTCTCATTTTGTGTGGCCTACTTTGCCCTACCCAAAATTAAAATAAGGAGTCAAAGCTTTTTATCTCTCCCAACCCCAAAGCACCTTCTTTCTAAGAGGTGCTTGCTCATCCAGAAAATGATCTGGGGGTTGGATGTAAGTATGGAATTTTACCAATAGTGCTTTAGCACAGAGTTACTTAATTGACAGCTATCCTAAAAGCAAAACTTGGGATGGAGTAGAGTTGTTGGATGGGGCTTGTAAATGGTGGTTGAAAACACCTGCTCAAATTAAGAGTGTGGAAAGTGATTTCCAGTTAGTTCCTGACTATACCATTAAGACAGGGATCCTCAAACTTTTTAAATAGGGGGCCAGTTCACTGTCCCTCAGACTGTTGGAGGGCCAGACTATAGTAAAAACAAAACCTTTATTTTGTGGGCCTTTAAATAAACTTCATAACCCTGGGTGAGAGGGATAATCGTCCTCAGATGCCGCATCTGGCCCGTAGGCTGTAGTTTGAGGACCCCTGTTTTAAGAGGTTTAACCACAGTCCCTCTGGGGGTCCTTTCCCAGTTTTAGAGACAGCTCTTCTAAAACACCTAGCATTATGCTTTATTGTACTCAGTAAGTGTTTAATTTTGTTGGTTAATTTACAAGTTTTTTTTCTCTTTTTTAATGACTTTTTATATTGTATTCAGTTCCAGATATACATCCTTTTTATCCTATTCCCCCCCCCCCAAAGAAATTTTTTTTTTCTTTAAAGAGGGGAAAAAAGGGATCAGTAAAATTACCCAACATATGGACTTGATCTTGATGTTAGAAAGAGGGGGATTTTTCAATCAACAAACATTTGTAAAGTATTATGTGCCAGGTGCTGTGCTTAGAGCTAGGGACACAAAGAAAGGCAAAAATAGGCCCCTGTCCTAGAAGAACTTACATTCTACTGGAGGAGACAACATGTAAATGAATAACATACAAGATATTTATGCAGAAATGGGGAGTGATTTAAAACAGACTAGTTTGCAAGCTATTCTAGTAGTCTCAATAAAAGTTAATCAGGATCTAAACTAAAACTATGGATGTATGAGTGGATAGTAGCTATATTTGAGAACTGTTATGGAGAAAAAAATTATAACATTTTATACCCAAGTGAATATATGAGATGAGTTCAAGTGAGAAAGTTGAGTAACTAATTGATGTAAAGGATGTTGACATCTGCAGTAATAATAGTTTAGAAGAGAGATGGGTTTAGGGGAAAAGATAATGAGTTCTGTTTTTGCGTATGTTAAGCGTGAGTGTCTGCTGAACATCCAGATGAAAAAATGTCTATTGGGGAATTCATTATGTGAAGTTGGAGTTCAGACGAGAGCCCAGGACTGGATGTACAATTCTTAGGAGTTCTTTTCATAAGAAATGATAATTGAAGCCATGAGAAGTGATTAGATCACCTTGTAAAAGAGTATAGAGAAAAAATGTCCCAGGACCAATCTTTGGGATACACTACTTCATTTAGTGAGTGGGTCATGAATACATATATAGTAATACAGTAGGGGAGATAAAAGAAAAAAACAAAAAAAGGTAGTTTTAGGATATTTAGGGAAGACTGACCATTCATAAGAAATGTCAATGCTGTCAGAAGTTACAGAGAAGTTAGGAAATTTATATGAATATTGAAAAGGGTATTAGATTTGGTCATTAAAAAGATTGTTAGTAAGACAACTAGGTGATACAGTGAATAGAGCACCATCCCTGGGGTCAGAGGGACCTGAGTTCAAATGCAGCCTCAGATACATGACACTTATTAGCTATGTGATCCTGAACAAGTTAATTTTAGAGAGACAGAGCAAGAGGGAAGGGGGGAGAGGAAGGAAGAAGGGAGGGATGAGGGGAAGAAGAGAGGGGAAGAAACAAATTAATAAGTTTATAAGGAATCGTTTCAGTTGAGTAATGAAATTGGAAGTCATTGTAAAAGTTTTAGGAAAAAGTAAGAGTACAGATTGATAGGGTATGTTAAAAGTTGTCTAAAAATTGGAGATACTTGGGTATATTTAGGCAACAGGGTGAAACCACTAAATAGGGAGAATGAATACTAATGACATTGAATAAAGATATTCTCTTGAGCAAATTTGCTTAAAAGAATAAAAGGGAAACAAATTTAGGATATGTATGAGTTCTGAAACATCTGCTATAGTAAGTGAGATAGAGAATCAGTTATGGTGGAGTAGAATAAAATGCCTTGTTTTCAGTAAGCGTATAGCTATGGTTAAATAGCATAAATTTGTAGCTATTCAGCACAAACTTGCTCTAGAACTATACAGCAAAACTTAGGAGTTAAGGAGGTTGAATGATCCAATCTTGGATTCTGACAAGTTGTGAGTGGCAGTAAGACAAGGGAGCAAGGAAATTGAGAGCAGAAAATTATAGGATCATAGATTTAGAACTAGAGAAAGCTTCAGAATCCATCAGGTCCTACCTAACTCCTTATATCTTAGAAGTGAATAAGCCAAGGTACAAAAAGTTGAAGATTCTTTGCCCAAAGTCTTATGAGACAAGTATAATGCATGTATAGGAGGTAGGATGTGATTCCAGGTCTTTTGACTCCAGTCAGTGCTCTTTCCACAGTAGGTCACTAAAAGGTGAAGATTAGGGAACAAAGGAGATCATAGTCAGAATAGAAGTTTTGACTGGTGAAAGAGCTGACTGAGTAAAGAGTTTGGATGTCACAATGTGAACAGAAAATGGATTTTGAACCACATGATGGAATATTGTTGTATAATAAGGGAAATTGGATGTTCTTTGATGAGGAATAGAGGAATAGAAAATCTTCTCTTTATACATGCACAATTAAGGTTGTAACCATTGCTATGAATGAATGATGTGGAGTGGAGTATATTAAAGGCCTGGAAGGGGACATCCAATAGTATAATGGCACAAGTTGGGATGGGCTGAACCACTTACTTAAGTTGTTGAGAAATAAGAAGCACTTAACAACTACTAGGACCCTGAATTGAATGATCAGTTTGTACAGAGTGAAACTCTGATGAGGAGATAGATGAAATGGAATGCTGAATGATGGAAGTAGATGAGAAAGTCTGGTCCAATGGGGAACAAGTAGCATTTTAGGTACTCCACCCAAGTCCCTCTGAATACTACGGGGGAAAATAGTTAAAAAGTAAGGAAAATTTTTTAATGTTCTTATAAAGAAAAGATGTATAAAAGCATCTAATATTTCCATAGAGGTCAATTCTACTTTAGTATTAATAATATTCTAATGTGACATTGTAATACATTATATGATCGCTGTAAAACAACTTGTTAAGTAACTAGATTACATTTGGATAAATCATTTTACCCAATTGCAATGCATGTCCTAAGGTATGGGCAAGAAGTTTGGTTGTAGTTGGAAATAATTTATTTTCTGATTTACAAATGTGAACAACTTTTCTCAAATTCACATTTCTCAACATAAAATTATTTACTATTCCAATTACTCATTAATGTTTATGTTAAAAGAATCTTTTCACACAACTTAAAATTTCTTGGTGCATCAACATGATCTCTTGGGATTTTTATAGTGTTTGGCTTTCTTTGTATGTTTTTTTTTTGTGTGTGTTCTTTGGTGAATTTTCTTAAAACTTTAGTAAAAATATGTGATAAAGGACATTTCATGTATAATACTTTCCCCAGAGATCTTTAATTGTTTTAACTATCCCAGGATCATCTCACCAGTAGTTACTCTGATTTCAAAAATAAGCAAACTAGTTGTCTTTAACCTTATACATGGTATCATTAATGCCTTACTTCTTATCCAACATATTACATTCTGTGATTTGAATTTCCAATTTTAATGTTATGTTTTTGTGAAGCATTATGTTCCTTACTAGAGCAGAAGGGAATTATAATTCTCTGCCTCTACAATATATTAGCTCAAATTGAACATTTATTTTGAATATCATAAAATGTACCCAAAAGTACAGTAAGAGACTGAAGCAATATTGAAAATATTCTGAAGTGTGATTCAAACTGTGAACCTGCTAATCTAAGTAACTTCACTTCAAGCACCATAGCTCCTCTATAGAATCTTCTTGTCTTTGAAATTAGCTGTAATTCTAATATGCAAGTGAGATAGTAGGAAAAATAACACTAGCCTTATAAAGATTATGTCTCTTTTAGTGGAGATAAATGTTAGAAACCAAGAAGTACATGACAGAGATCCAGAAAGCAAAAGGTTCCAGTATTATTTCAACCTAGTTTGCCACCTTAGCTACTATTAAACAGATAGTAGAGTTCATCTTAAATAAGCATCTGTTTTAAACTTTTAGCTTTTCCTGTATTGATTATCTTAATTAAGGAAAGATTCAATTGTTCTTAGTGCAAATTTATCTCGAACTGGTATTGCTGGTGCTTATACTTGATAATTATAAATGGAATGATGAAATTGCATACACTGATGAATGTTTCACAGATATTGAAAGACAACTATTCTGAATATTTTCTGAGTCTTGTATTTTTAGTGAAAGGTTCCTAAATAGAAAAGTATTTTGTTGTGTACCTCCAGGTGTGGGTGAGACAGAGTATAAGAGAGAGTAGGTGTGAATTTTGGGGTGAAGTGTGATCTTGATTTATACTTTTTAGGTAAATTCCTGAAAAGTTTTACATAAACCAAAAATGTGTATTTCAGATCATTTGCTACCTGACTTCAGAGATTTGTTTCTGAGGGGATACAAATACAGGCCTTTATTACATAATAAAAGCATATTTAAGAATCCTAATATTCATTTCAAATAGTATTCTGCCCTTGGTCATCACAATATATAAGAATCTAGTTTTGATTTTGTGTCATGAAATTCTCATTTCATTAAATTCTTTGTCCTTGATTAAGATTATACCTTTGAAATGTCTGCCTTATGAGGTTATTATAGGAAACATTCTTCATAAACTTAAAAGTAATAAATTTTTGAACTGCTGCTTTTACTAACTTGGTATATAGTAGGGATGCTCACTATAAACTTCTTGTATTAAATTGAACCTGACATTGGAATTTTTAAGCAGGTTGTCATTGCTCTAGATCTTTTCTTTTCTTTTCTTTTCTTTTCTTTTCTTTTCTTTTCTTTAATAACTTTTTATTGACAGGAACCTATGCCAGGGTAGTTTTTTACAACATTATCCCTTGCACTCACTTCTGTTCTGATTTTTCCCCTCCCTCCCTCCGCCCTCTCCCCAAAGATGGCAAGCAGTCCTATACATGTTAAATAGATTGCAGTGGATCTTGGATATAATATATGTGTGCAGAACCGAACAGTTTTCTTGTTGCTCAAGGAGAATTGGATTTAGAAGGTATAAATAACCCGGGAAGAAGAACAAAAATGCAAGCAGTTTACATTTATTTCCTAGTGTTCTTTCTTTGGGTGTAGCTGCTTCTGTCCATCCTTGATCAATTGAAACTCAGTTGGATCTTGTCTTTGTTAAGAAATCCACTTCCATCAGAATACATCCTCATACAGTATTGCTGTTGAGGTATATAATGATTTCCTGGTTCTGCTCATTTCACTCAGCATCAGTTCACGTAAGTCTCGCCAATCCTCTCTGTATTCTTCCTGTTCGTCATTTCTTACAGAACAATAATATTCCATAACATTCATATACCACAATTTACTCAACCATTCGCCAATTGATGGGCATCCATTCATTTTCCAGCTTCTGGCCACTACAAACAGGGCTGCCACAAACATTTTGGCACATACAGGTCCCTTTCCCTTTTTTAGTATCTCTTTGGGGTATAAGCCCAGTAGAGACACTGCTGGATCAAAGGGTATGCACAGTTTGATAATTTTTTGGACATAGTTCCAAATTGCTCTCCAGAATGGCTGGATGTATTCACAATTCCACCAGCAATGTATCAGTGTCCCTGTTTTCCCACATCCCCTCCAACATTCTGCATTATCTTTCCCTGTAATTCTGGCCAATCTGACAAGTGTATAGTGGTATCTCAGAGTTGTCATAATTTGCATTTCTTCTAGATCTTTTTTTGATTGAGTGTATTTCTTTAAGGTTTATATGTTTTTCAAAAACTTAACTAATAAAACCAAAGTTTATTCACATTCATCCCCCCTCATATTGTCTTATTTTAATCCACAAACTGTTTCCAAATATAGCTAAACAAATTTAATTCCCTTTAGGCTTCCAAAGCATCTCATTTTTTTCCCCTTTTTAATTAAAAATCCCTGATAAGATTTCTTACCAGTCAACCTATGACTCTCCTTTTCCTACTAAAGACCTTTCAGGCCAGAGACTTCCTTCTCTCTGAAGTCCTTCTATTTTAAGGTATTAGCAAAAGAAAGACAATAGTCCTATCCCAAGAGTTGCATAATTGGGATGTGTTTTTAGCATTACCATTTAAGCCCAAAATGAGTTCACAAAGAGACAATATTTATAAATAGAATTCATAATATTCTTCAGCTATGATAGATAGATCAAGATTCAAAGCACTTTAAAATCAGTGAGATCAATAGTCATTCAAAGGATTGCCCTAATTAACTGTATTGTGTTTTTTTTTTTTAAGTTGTAGAAAATGGGCAAAGATTATAAAAGACAGAAATAAGCTATATTGAAAGGGCTGTGAGGAGAAAGACAGATTTTTATAATATTGGCTGAAGTGTTAATTGGTCTAAGTGATTTGGGATTGGGTAAGAAGAATCACTAAACTATTAGCACCTTTTCCCCTAATGCCACCATCACTTGAGTATATATCCTGAGGACATCCCATAGGTTACAAAATTTTAGCAGCATATTTATGGTCACAGGCAACACAACTAGCATTTATTAAGTCTTATGTGCCAGGCTCCAGAGATATAGATAAAAAAGTGAAATAGTTTCTGCCCTCAAGAACTGTATAACCTATGAGCAACCAGCTGTTAAATGGGTGCCTATCAGTTGGTATATCACTAAAACAAGCATAATATATTAATACAATAGAATATTATTTTGCCACAAAGAACAAGAAACATGAGGATTTCAGAGAAACTGGAACATAAGTGCTCAAATTCTGAGTTGATAAAGCAGAACCAAAGGAATAATATATTCAAATGACTAATATAAAAAAAAAAAGTAATACAATTACATTAATCTGTCTTCTTTCCTGGGAGTATCAGCTTAATCTGATAAGAAGCCTAATTGTTGTTCTTGGATTAAAATACCTATTCTCTATACAAGATATTAGATAAAAACTAAGTAGACCTTGCTGTCAAGAAGCTTATATTCTATCATGGAAAACCTAGTACTTATACGAGGATTGGGAAAGTGGGTATTTTTTATGTTGTATATACTGCCAGGTGATTACTATGTCTTGAGTTTTGTGCAACTTTTTCTGTTATGAGAGCATTTGACAAGTGAGGCAAAATATTAGGAACTACTTGAGATGTTAGGAAAAAGACATCGATTAAAGTCGATGAACAATACATATAGCTTAGACTAGCTGGCCACATAATTTAACAGGAACAAAAACTAAAGCTGGGAAATTATAGAGTGATTTCAAAGATCCCAGACTGCTCACTATCACAAAATTCCATCTTTTTGTTGTGCCACAGTTCCCTTTTAATGTCCTGACCCAGTTTCCTTAATTGTCCTATTTAGTTACTCTGCCTCACTCTTAATGTTAGGATAAAGGTCTTATATCTTAGACCTTAGGCTATAACCATACCTTCTTAAAGTTTGATGGGATAAAGGTCTTTATCCGTTTTAGACATCATTAGAATATCTGGAGCCTTTCTGATACCTCCCTCCATTATGTCATTCTAGGTGCCTGCCTCCATTATGTCATCCTCATCCTAGGTTCCTCCCCCCCATTAGGTCATCCCCATCCAGGTGCCTCTCCCATTAGGTCTTCATTCTTGTAATCATATAAAAGAATCTTGTATCTGACATTCATGGCTGGATTCTTTGAAGTGATAGTCTCATTCAGCCCTGGGCCCAAACCATGGATCCCATTTGGTCCCAGTAAATCTCTGCCATTTAATAAATTATTAAATTGTTCTCAAATCTTTATCTTGCTCAGTTTCTCCAACATTACATTTTGGAGGTTTCCCACCGAGATCTTAGAAAATGAGCAGGATTAGAGATAAGATACTTTTGGATCTCTGCCTTGGGTGTCAGGGTGGCTGTGGATCTGAATTCTTGGCCTGGAGAGTCCGGCCCTCCTGGATTTTTTTAGTCCATTTTCCCACCACAGTCTGAAAAGGTCAAAGTCGATGATTCAAAGTAGAATAAAAAGTAAATGGTAAGTATAAGTATGTTTCAACATATTGCTCGTGATGATTCACATTGAAAAAATGGTGTAAAACTCATTAAAATATGTTATCAGAAAAACTATTCATTTAGCAAGAATAAGTGACAAGAAGTTGACTTTGCAAATTTTTCACTAGTACCCATTAAGGAACCAGAAATGTACTAGTATCTTGGGTGGCTCTTTAATGGGAAAAAACTTTGCTAAGGGTTCTATAGGAGGATAAAAATATTTGAAAGAATTCTTCCATGCCTTCATGATTGTTTCATTTTTCCCTTGGATTTAGCTAGAGGTTATTAATACTTTTTTTTTTTTTCATTTTTATTTTGTTTTGGGAGCAAAAACATTCCCTAGTTTCTCCCTTCTTTTCCCTTCTTTTAACTAGCTGTTTCTCTTTTCCTTCTCCTATTTCTGAAATATTAGCTTTTATACAGCAGTTCCTAAAGTGATGAATAAGTTAAGGATTCATGTTTCAACCAGTTAGAATTCAACTCAGAGGTTATTATTCTCACCAATGGTAATTCCATGAATTACAAGAAAGAATTTATGACAGCTTTCAGTTTTATTTGAGAACAGCTGATATACAAGCATTTGCAAATATATACAACCTAACATTTTTTATGAACTTTATTTTATTAGTGGGTGAATATAAATATTATTTAATGTTTCACATTCTCAAGGTTTTTTTCTAAAATGATCATAAAAAAAAGTTTGATAAAGGAATCTAATTGGGAAGGCATCAAATGAAGCCAATTCTTCAGATTAGATTCTTTCTTTTACTAGGGATCTAGACATATAAAATGTTTCTGGTTTTGCCTTTTCAACCAAGGAGAGAGAATGGGAACATGATAAAGTTTGATAACATGATAAAGCACAATGAATTCAGGAAGCACAGAGATAGGAAGGTTTGGAGAAATCTTTTAAGAATTGATTTTCAATTATAAATTAATATTTGTCCTTATATGTGCTTCCTCAGAGGCATCATCATAAAATTTGCAACCAGTTAAAAATTAAAGCTTTATTTAGCCAGCTGTGTGTCAGTGTAATTTAAGTCACTTTCTCAGTGTAGTATGTGTTACAAAATAATTAGTATACTTCATTCTATAGGCTATATAAAGATTTTTGTTTTTTCTGTTTAGGTCCTGGGAACACCAACACGAGAGCAAATTCGAGAAATGAATCCAAACTACACTGAATTCAAATTTCCTCAGATTAAGGCACATCCTTGGACTAAGGTGAGTCTAAATGAGTGGAATGAGTAAGGAATAAAGGCCAGAATTACACTAAATGGTGTTAGTTTAAAATTTAGTTTTTCCTTGAATTTTAAACAAAACCAATTCAAAGCCTAGTAGTTAAATACAAGATATTATAGCAATTCAATTGAGTGTTCATTGATAATGTTCATAGCATGAACCCATTTTGATTGCTTATAAAGACATTTACTACTCCAAATGTGTTTTTACAAGGTCATAATGACATGCTTATATCAGTAACTTATTAAGTTTGGAAAGGTACAAGATTTTGTGTGAGTTATAATGACTATTTTGAGCCCTAAATGCTTTTTTCTTTTACTTATGTGGTAAATATTACCACATAGCATGCATTTTTTTTTTCCAGTTCAATGGTCTTACTATTGAAAATTAGCCTTTAAAGTTATATGTTCTTTCTTCCAACTACTTCACCCCACCCCTGCTCCCTCTGGTTTCTTTCTCCTTGGTGCTCTGGCACAAAAATCATTAAAGAATATCTTACATTGAATGATCTAAAATGATCTTAGAAATCTAAGAAAAACTTAGAATTCAGTTCCTTCGTTGTACCTTTGCACAGATACAACCAGAGAAGTTGTGTTTTCTAAGACCACAACTACTTATTGAAAGAGTGCAGCTTAGGATCTAAGTCTCCTCATTTAGTACCTTCTCTGCTCTGTCTTATTTGCTGTCTCATGTCTCATTGCACTCTTTCTAAAAGAATCAGAGATAATCACTCTAACACTTTGAAAAAATTGTAGTGACAAATACTGTTTATAAATCTAATTATGCTGAAAACAAAAATTATTTGGGTTCATGGACATCTGAATCCTTCATTTATATAGGCTACAATAACTTCCCAGCACTTAAGAAAATCTGTTCATGCTGCTAGGTGGGCTTTTTCCCCCCCTAATTTAAATCCATATACCTTACAATATTTTAATCTTAGTTTAAAGATATAGTTGACATAAAGAGATAAAAACTTGAATATATTCCTGATTTGTTTATTTCTCCTGAGAGTGTGTAATAACTAATTCCTGAAGTCAAATATACTTTATTCTTCCACCTTACTTGTTATTCCATTTCTGGTTTGAGTAGTTAAAAAATCTAGAGCACCTCGATATTATATCAGTTTGAGAGACTAAATTGAAATTCATTTCCCAGAAATCCTCAGATCTATCTTAGAACATGCAGAAACCATACTGAGTCTCTGAAGAATTATTCAGATCAATGGTGTCCTAAGACTACACCAGATTTATCTTTGTATTAAGTCATATTCTTAGAACTCATCTTAATTTAATTTAAGATTGCAAACAGGCAAGGTGAGATCATTGCTGCACTCAAAAAAAATAGGGGAGGGAGGGAGGGAGAAATTTTTGATAAAAGAAATTTTCAGAATATTTGTAATTTCAACATTTTGTCCAAAATAGCTAGAAATAGTTTTTTTGGTCATTTCAAATTTTTTGGGATGACATAATTTATAAGCTTAGAGTGGAATACAGTAATATTCATAATTGTATTGTGCTTATGGTTTACAAAGTGCTTTCCTCAGAGTAATCCTTTCCACTTGGAAGGAGGCCTGTCTGTGATGGAGTGATGCAAAGATCTCTCCTTGACCCTTTGCTGTTTAACATTTTTATCAGTGATTAGGATAAAAGCACAAATAGCATGCTCATCAAGTTTGCAAATAACTCAGAAATAAAGAGTTAACTCACAGAGGGTGATTCAGGATTCAAAAAGATCCATTTGGCTAGAACAAAAGGAACTGGGAATAGGTAGTCTAGAGAACAGTTCAGCTCAAGTGCTGCTTTATACTTGAGGCCTTTCTTATCCCCCACTCCACATGCTTCTATACCTCCTCATCTTCACTCCCAAATTGCATTGTATTTATTTTCATATATATATACATTATATGTACATGTTGTCTCTTCCTTTAGCCTAGAGGACAAAAACTGTTTCATGTTTACATTTGCATCCTCAGTGCCCAGCATATATCATAGATCCTAACTTAGTTGGTACCACAATGAATGTCTTCTTCAGGCGTAAGAAGGACTGTCATGGGGAAAGGAATTAGATTTGTACTTATTTGGCCCTAGGAAAAAAACTGAAGAACAGTAGATAGAATTTATAGAACAGACGTTTGGGCTCTATGTAAGGGAAAATCTTCTTAAGAATGATAACCATCCAAAAAGAAAACATATTATTCCAGGAAATTATAAGTTATTTCATTACAGAACTTCAAGAAAAGTCTATAAACAACTATTGTGCTATAGAGTATTCTTAGTTTAGGTATGGTTAAAATCACATAGCAAGGTATCAATACTAGTGTTCCTAACATAACCTTATACAGTCTCTGATATCCATTAGAATGGATCTGGACAAGTTTTTCAGAATTTCATACAACTGTAACAGCAAAAAGATGATGACATATTTGAATACTTTTGATATATCCCTTTAGATTCCTAAGTGTTTTTATTTTTATTTTTTTCAGTTTTTTGTACCAGTAGATAACCAGTGATGCTGCTTAACAAAAAAAAGTTCAATAAGAACTCTTTTATAATAGTGTTGCCTATAATTTGAAAATAACCTTGTCCTAGCATAGCTAGAAATTGGGGTCAGCATTATTGTGATTGAAGCAGTTTTGTTTTCACTAGAGTTGCTTTTATTCAGTTTGTACCAGCACAGGGCAATGTTAAATATGTGAGGGCTAGTTTATTTTATAAGTGTACATTTAAAGTTATATGTGTATTCCTAAGTAGCTTAGTATTCTAGTGTTGGAGTATACTATGATCTCCAGAATAACAACTAGTATTTTGAGGGAGTAGGTATATTTAAGGGATTAAGAGAAAAAAGTATATGGAAATAACTATAGGGAGAGGAAATTAGGAACAATAGAAATCAAGGGACAAAAAACAGTAGCATAAATTCTGCTTATTTTTGCTAAATTCCTTGAGGTTTTTAAATCTAATGCTGATATATAGAAGAGAAGTTTACATTTAAAAATCAATCCTGGTTTCAGTGTCATTTATGATTATTAGGGGTTTAGGACATCTATAGAAATACTTCTTCCAGTTTTTGTAGTCAATTAAAAAAAACACACAAACCATTTTGGGGGATTTTTTAGCTAATAAACATTAAGCATCTACTCCATGCTAAGATCTATGCTAACCACTAGGGATGCAATGTAAGACAAAAAATAGTCAATGGCTATCTAATAATGAGCAGTAGGAATAAAAGTAAGGGCTAAGAATTTCACTCTACTGCTAAAGAAAAGAAGCTTATGATTGTATCAAGGAAGCATCATGAATAATAGAATTTCCTTGAGATTCCTTCCCAAGATTCTAAAATCAAGAGTTTTTAAAACCTGGAAGAAAAAAAAAAATCACCACCAGGATCTTAGTGTTCACTCAAGATTTGCTCTTCTAAGATGATGTCCCTTTGAAGAATGGAAGGGAAGGCTAATAGTGAGTAGAAGGGCATTGCAAGCAAAGAGAAGATCAAAAATAATGGGGTGAACTTTAAAAAAAAAAAGTAAAGTATGCTTTGCTAGGTTGCATAGCTACAAATATTAAACAGTCCCTGCCTTCAAGAAGCTTCTGTTATAGTGCTAGGACTCTCACTTTCTTTTCTAAAATGATGGTAATAATTATTATACCTTCCTCATGGATTTTTGCATGGATAATTACTTTTAAAAATATAAAAGTACCATTCATATGCAAAATGATAATACTGTTCTATATAATTTTATATTATAGAGTAAGAAAACACTGAATAGTATCGCACCAGCAGTCATTATGTTTAGGTTCTTGCCCTGGTTCTGACTTTGTGACATCTTGTCAAAGGTAAATAGGAAGATAAATTCCTAGTTTCACTTCCCTTTTTTTTCTGCCCAGTGTTTTCACATTGTTTATGTATGTACTTCATTTTTCCTCAGGGGTGGGGGGGGGGGATATGTTGAAAATTTCATTGTTTTTATTATTTAGAAGCAGAAATTTATGTTTTCTGCTTAAAAATCTCTAAAGAATGTTTATATAAAACCCTATAGCTCCCAAGTTGAAAAAGTAATGTTTTAATGCTCCTATTTGTTTCACTAGAAGAATTCTAAAAAGAAAAACAAGGATATATATTGGAGTAGCTAGGAAAGACTTTTGTGTAGGAAGTGGCAAATAGACATGATCTTTGAATGATTTTTGAGGCTGGAATTGGTAGAGAATTCTAGCAAAGCTATAGAACTAGGAAGAAAGTGACTCGTGTGAAAACTACATAAATGAGAGATTCCTTTAATTAAAAGAGTAAGTGGTTGTAATAGGGGACTGGTTGAAAAGGAGGGTCTAGGATTTTTTTTTTCCTCAATAGTATTTTTTTTTTTTCAATTACATGTAAAGGTGGTTTTCAAAATAAATAATCTTATAGAGGTTATAGATGTACATTCCTTTTAAATATATTTACATATTTGTTATATTGTACAAGAAAGATCATAGCAAAAAGAAAAAAACATGAGAAAGAAAAGACAAGCAAACAAAAAAAAGTTTACATAGTTCTCTCTCTAAATGTGCTGGGTATTTTCCATCCCAAATCTATTGAAATTGTCTTGAAGCACTGTATTGTTGAGAAGAATTAAGTCTGTCATAGTTAATCATCACACAGTCTTGCTGTTACTATGTACAGTGTTCTCCTGGTTCTGCCCACTTCACTCAGCATCAGTTCATGTCATTCTTTTCAGGCTTTTCTAAAATCAGTCTTTTCATTTTGTTTATAGAACATGTGAGTATTCAATTACATTCATATAACATAACTTATTCATCCATTCCCCAATTGATAGGCATCCACTCAATTTCTAATTTCTTGCAAAAAGAGTTTCTACAAACATTGTAACATGTGGGTTCTTTTTCTTCTTTTATGTTCTCTTTGCGATACAGACCCAGTAGTACATTTAAAAAGTACATAAAAATGTGTATTCCTAAGTAGCTTAGTATGATCTCCAGAGCAACAGCTAGTATTTTGAAGGAGTAGGTATAGGGATTAAGAGAAAAAACTATATGGAAAGGATTGGATCAAAGGATATGCACTGTTTTATAGCCCTTTGTTCATTGTTCTAATTTGCTCTCCAGAATGAAGTGATCTAAACTTTAAAATACTGTTAAAATAGCATCACTCTTTTGAACTTGATCCAATATGCAATAAGATTCTTAAGTAGAGAAGCTACATAATAAAAGAAATAGTTGAGTATAGGCTGAATGAAGGAATTGGGAGGGTTAACTATAAAAAATGGTGATTGGTATTCATTTACTGACTCAAAAAAAGAGGCCCTTTTAAAAAAGAGAATATGTGCAATTATATGGTGGGGAGGGGGAAGTATCCAGCAAGTCATAAATACATGCTAAATTTAGCATAAAACCACAAAAAAAAGCTTCGAGAAAAGTCAAAATTATCATAAGATAATTCTTTTTCTATTTACTTCTCTATTCAGTTTTCCAGGTTTCCTAGTTTCAGTTCTAATATTTTTTTCAGTAGGTAGCAGTGCCAATTCATTAAGTGATTTGCTCTCTAAAGATCAAAGTACTCTTTAAAATTATGTTTCGTATTATATTCTGATAGATTTAACATCTTTAAACAACTACTTTCTTTTGTCCTAAAAGAACTACTTTCTTTTGTCCTACCAGGCCTATTAAAACACTCATCAGAAATGTGATGATCTCCTGTTTTTTGAATATTCTTGAGTTTTTATTCTCACAAATAAAACTATAATAAAAATGTTAATATTCACGAATATACACACAATTGTTTTTCTCCTTTTGTTAAAACAATGAATTCAGACTTAAAACTCACATTTTTATAATTTAAGTCATAGTAACTCAGAGTCAGAAGTTAAACATTTTTATCTATGATCCCCTTCCTCCTCCCAGTTTAGGTTGCTATGATGGTATCAAGAAAATTTATGGCTGAATAAGGAGGTAATGGGCCAGTCTTATAGCAAGAGAAAAGGATGATTAATTAAGAGGACAGCTGTCACAAAGCATAAAAAGACTTAAAGAAAGGCTTTCTATTCATTGGGTAGATTTTCTCTGCAGGATATATGGAACAACAAGAAAAAGAATAAGAATGAAAAGATATGAATGAGTTAAAACCTGTATTAAAAGAGTTAAGTATTCACTCATGGATCCGTTGAAGTTTAAGTTTATATATAGGAAGGTTGATGAAAATAGAAGACAGTGTCAATAAATAATAGTTAACCTTTGTAGAGCCCTTCAGTATTCAAAAAACATTTAACATGCATTATCTCATTTAATATATCTATAATATATATATATATGATAGAGCGATTGAATAATTTACCCAAAGTGAGTATAGATGGTTTGTGAAGAGCCTCATTCTCTGTTAGATAAAAATTGGTCATTGTAGCCTCCAATTACTTGGCAGTGGTGTTGGGCTATATCATAGTTAAGCTGAAAGAACAAAAAAATGTTGTAGTTTTCTGTATACCTATGATAACTTTAAAATTTAACAAAAGTACACATGATGGGCAGTGAGTGAGTGGCATAGTGGATAGAGTGCCAGGCCTGAAATTAGGAAAATTCACCTTTCTGAGTTCAAACCTGGCCTCAGACATTAACTGTGTGATCCCAAGAAGTCACTTAACCCAGATTGTTTCAACCTTCCTCATCTGTAAAAATGAGCTGGAGAAGGAAATGGCAAATCACTCCAGTATCTTTGCCAAGAAAACCCCACATGGTCATGAAGAGTCAGACATAACTGAAATGACTGAACAACATATTATGAAAGCCCCAGTCTCCAGGGAAGAATGTTTTTCCTAATTATTCCCTATTCTAGATACCATATTTTATCTCCCTATGGTGATAAATTGAATGTACAGAATATTACAAAATTAAATATTAAAATTCTCTTTAGGCATTATACATTTCTTCTTGCTTATATTCCCAGAATGGTCTTAGACTCTGTCAAAATCATCCCAGACATAAGTAGCTTAAGCCAGAAAATCTTGTAATGTAATGACACAATGAACATTTGTACCAAGTTACATTAGGCATCCTGGAACTTAAAAATGTTTCTCAAGAGCCCTGTGGTAGAAGCAGAAGCAATGGCCAACTGACGGACAAAGTCAGTCTTGTTATATTTCTAAATAATGGTATGTATCAGTTTAGTATGTTATTTTATAGGCTTTACAGAATGTTTTATATTTATAAGAAAATTTGCCAGTATTCATATATTAAGATATTAAAATCCAAGTCTGGATATTCAATTTAATCTTTTCTCTTTATGTCTTCAATCTCCTTAGCTCATTAGCGAACCCCAAATTTCCAAGCCTGCCCTACTCTCTTCTGTATTTCACTCTATCTTTAACTGCCTATTAGAAATCCCCATCTTCAATCCCTATGGGTCTGTGCTAATGCAGCACATCTGAAACTAAATTTTTCATCTTCCTGAACCACCTATATACCTTATAGACTTCATTTTGGACAATAATGTATCATTCTCCCAGTGATACCAACTTGAAATATAGTATTATTCTTCATCCCTTGCAAGTTTTTCCCATACATAATTTGTTACCTAGGCTTGCTTCTTTTTGGTCTCTAAAGTAAAATTTTTTTCTCTAGCATTGACAAAACCTATTTTTGGACTCTAAACATCACAACTCTTGATAGCATACCACGTTGTGAGGAACTAGAAATAGCTCTCTAAAGGAAGCTGTTGTTGAAAAGAGCAAGAATACATGGAGAAGATCCATGGTAGACACTACATAATTGTAACAGTGTTGAGAGATCATTTCTTAAGATATCTGAAAACAAGCAAATTTATCAAAGGTTGGAGAAAATATAAGGTCTTATTGCTTATTTTAAAAGTAAACATATCAAGGACAATTGAAACATGACCCTACAGAATTTTCATGAAAGTAATATTATACATATATGGATCAAAAACATTCTTGATAGATGTATAAGAAGGAATTATGTAGGTTTTCACAAACAGTATTTGCTATAGATCACAACTTTGCAGTTATAGATATTTCATTTAAAATTATGGGGCATATTTATTTATTAAAACTAAGGCATTTCATTAAAACAAAATATAGTTTTAAAGACTCTTCTTCAATAAGTTATCTTCCATGCAGATGTTAAAATCATATGAAATTTCTCGAAAGATACAACACTAGTCTTTGTTATCATCAAGCATGGTATAAAACAAAGAAACCTGTTCATCAGATATTTTTCCCCATTGTCATGAAGACTGTTCAGAAGAATTCTCTATAAATGGTGAGATGTTCCAGATAGCTCCATAAGTTTGTATGGGCTACATCAAGCCCTGAGAATATTACAAAGCCCTCCTGAATGAATTCCTTAATTGATCAAAACTGAGTTTTACAACTCAGTAATCAAGTGATGCAGTTTTTGAACCAGGAGGTAAAAGAGTGAGACAAGAAATCATTTAGCAATGAGATCAAAGAAGTATTGAAGTAGAGAGACACTTTGAAACAGGGGGAACCAATTGCAAGGCTATTGTAGTAGGCCAGGCAATAGTTAATGAAGGCCAGTGCTCAAGTAATACTTTTTGTGAGGGAAGCAGACATATATGAGTAATATTGTAAAGATAAGAATGACCAAGTGTGGCAGTGAATTGAATATATGGAATAAGAGTAAGTAAGTAGCTTGGCTGACTGGGAAAATGTGGGACTCTCTACAGTAAACAGAAAATTGAGAGAAGTAGATAGGAATATCTATTTTGGACATTTTGAGTTCAGTGTCCAAAAGGCAATTGGAAATGTCAGATTCAGGAGAGAGACTAGAGCTAGATATATAATTCTAAGACTCATCTGTGTTGAGATAATTGAACTCTTGCGAACTGATGAGGTCATCATGTGAGACTATATGTAAAGGAGAGCTGATGGTCCAGAACAGAGCCTTAGAGGATACCCCTCTAGTTAGTGGCCATGCCCTGGAAAAAGAAAATAAGGGGGAAAGAACAGTCGGAGACTTGAAAAGAGAGAAAGTTTGAAATAGTCACTATTCTGAATGGCATGGATTTGCCTTGGTATAGTGTGAGGTCTGGTTAATATGGAACAAGTTTTAGTGGACTCAGCTGCCAAAGTAATGTTTCGAAAGCAGCATCAATTTTAATGGGTTTCAAGTCAGCTGCCAAAGTCTGTTTTTGTAAAGCATAGGTTCAGCAACAGCTGAATGGCACAGTGGATAGAACATCAGCCCTAGAATTCAGGGACCTGAGTTCAAATTTGACTTGAGATACTTGATACCTATTAGCTGAACAAGTCAAATAATTCCAATTGCTTCATCCCTCTGCCCTTTTAAACACTACCCCCAACCCCACCCCCCGGGGGAGGGGGGGGGAACTAGAACAAAAGCTTAAAAGCATAGGTCCAACTGTCATTTCCTTATTCAATAAATTCCCAGATCTCCTTGATTGCTTTCTGCTTCCTGACCTGGTACCTTTATCCTGCCAGTCTTTTTTTACTTCTGTCCATTCACTACCTTCCTGCTCTATTAGCCAACTTACTGTTCATCACCTCTCTCCCAACTTTTGCAGTGGTTGACTATTCCTCACATTTAGTATACTCTTTTCCCTCACCTCTGCCTTGGTTTCCCTGACTCAGAGCCCACCTTCTGCAGAATACTTTTCCTGGTCCTCCAGCCTATAAAGTTAAATTCTGTCTCCCTTAAATATCTTGTATTTACCTAGTTACTTGTTTTCCCATTAAGGTATTGAGCTCTGTGAGGGTACAGATTGTATTTGCCTTCCTTTGCCTCTCCAGAACTTAGCAAATGTCAGTAATATAATAAGTAATGCATGTTGATTTACTTTTTGATTTAACTCATCATCCATATCTTTATATAATAAATTCAGTTTCTCCTTCAAAAACCTCATGTGACATTTTTAGCTATAAAGAACTCTAGTTTACAATTCCTAATAACAGTATCATTAATAACAATATCATAATGATGTTCCAGAGTAGTTCCTAAAATGAGAAATACACACTTTCAAGTGAGATTTCAAGAGGAAAATAGAATAGAAGAAACTATGGTTTCTTTTCTCTACCACATGTGCCTTTTTCCATACTCAAAGCTGAAATACAACTCAAAGCAGTGTCCCAGAAGTATACAAATACGTATATAAATAAATAAATGCAGAAATATGCAAATAATTGTATTCTTTTAGTTATCACTAAGATTGCAGTAGCAGGAAATTAATTACTTCCTTTAATATTTGCTTCAGCAATTTTCTGGTCATTAAGTAACTTTGTTAAAGCAGGGAATTTTGTAGTAGTTGAGGTGGAAGGTGGTGGGTAAAGGTTTGAGAAGTTAATAAGAGTTTTAACAAATAATCTGTTGATGATTACTATAGATGAGTCTTTGTTTTGCCTATTTTATTTCTTATGTAGGTACTGTACCAGTTGAGTAAGCAAGAAAGACTTTGGTCACTAAAAGTAGTTCATTAACAAGTTTTCATTTAATAAGGACAGGTGAACTGTTCCTACCTCACAAATGCATATTGTATAGGGTATTCCGAGTCTTAAATCTTAAAGGACTATTGGAACTCCTCTGCCTCTCAGCACCACCTCCTCCCCCCATTTCTCTGATGAAGGTAATAAAATCATATTTTTATGACCTCTGGAAAGGGCATATTACTACCCTTCATTTAAATGTTGTCTCCCACCTAAGCTCTTTTAGGACAAGGACTGTCTAATTTAGCACAGTGCTTGACACATATTAAGGATTTAATACTTTTCATTCATGCATAGTAGATACTCAGTAATTGTGTTAAATTCCTTCTTATAAAAATTTATCTATTTCATAATTTCAAATACTTTTTCTTCTTTCTTTCTTATAGTAATGCTATTTATATCTTTTTTAAAATGCTAAAGAAGAATCATTGTTCTCTTTAGCAAAGTACTTTTTCTTGCTTTGATTATATTTCTTTTTAAAGTATTCTTCTATTTCTTCTTGAATTCAGGAGTTTCTGTATTTGTTTAAGAATCCATTCCTTGAGTCTTTAATGAGTTAACCAGCATTTATTATACATATAATATATGTCAGGCTTTGCTAAGCACTGAGGCTGCATGGACAAAAATGAAAGTCTTTGATCTCAAGGAGCATATATTCTAATGAGACAGAATTATATGTACAGAATATATTGAAGATACAAAGTAGTTTTGGAAAGTAGGCTGCTAGCAGCTGGAGAGATCAGGCAAGAAAGGCTTCATGTAGAAAGTAGCACTTAATCTAAGTCTTGAAATTCCAGTAGGAAGTATATGTCAGACATCAGAAGTAGTTACAAAAATAGTGAAAGAAGCTATAGAAAAGTAAATTGACAAGGCCTTTTTTTGATGGTAGTATTTTTTTGATTATAATTCTAGAACTGGAAAGGTATATGTTTGGAGATATTAGATAAGTGCTGAGTCAAGATCTCTGGGAAATGTGATTAGAACTACTTAGATAAGTAGCAAATGAGGTGAAATGATGAGTCTCAGCAATCCAAAAAAGGGTAAATAATATGCAGAGTACTCCTTTAAAAGAATAAGAGATGTCCTTTCAAAGAGGCTTCTATTTTTAAAAAATGTATAAAAATAGAATTTTGGTGCTTAGAAGCAAGCAGGTTTCAGTTATTTGAAAATTTCAATTATTTCAATTAATTTTCAATTATTACAGTGCAGCATAATAGATAAATAATAGATTTCTATAGTTTATGGAAGTAATGGATAAGACTTTAAATATCAATAGACAATATAATTTTACTATCTTTATTGAATTTAATTCTTTTGATAGGCTATTCCTTATATTATAGATTTATACTTGGCTTCAATAATAATAAAAAAGAAAGGCATTTATCTTTTTTTTTTGTTGTTGTTAATACATTCAATAAATATTTAAATGTACATGATTTCCAAGGCATTTTACTATTCATTAAGAGTGTTGTAAATGTGAATAATACACTCCCTTTTTTGAAGAAGCATGAAATTTTTATACTTGCCATTTTACTTTGGATTAGGTTCAAAAGTTACTTTTAAATTCTGATCTTTTCCTATTGGACAATTGAAAAATCTTAGTGAGACTTTAGTTTTAAATAAAATCCTATTTCAGTAATCTTTGGCAAACAGACATCTTATAAAATTGTTCAATATTAACCAAAATATTCTCAGGTTAAAAAAATTTAATTCTTAATGTCTGAATTCTAATCTTTCAATATAAGTTACTCTAATAATATTCAGTTTCTATAAAAGCTTTAAAATTGAGCCTACAAGATTAGCAATTTGAGTTGGAATGGTTTTCATTGGTAAGAAATTGATTTAAACATAAATTAATTTCTTTCAGCCCAGGAAAATAATTAAATTTTCAAAGCAAGATTAGGAAGAGATAAATTATCAATCTAATTTGAAATAAAATGCAATTCAGAAAGTTTCTACTTTGTAAATTTTTTGTCTTTTTGTTCATTTATTAAAGTTTGCTTTTAGGCTTTTAGTTCTCGTGATACATGATTATATTCCAAGAACTTTAAAAAAATATTTAGCAGTATGACCTAAGTGAATGTAAACAATTTACTAACAAACTTAGAAATCTTTTAAAATTTGCTAGTGATGTTATAAAATATATCTTTTAATTAATAAATTTTTAAATAGATCTTTTAATGAATTTAGATAAAATTCATTTATCTTGTATTTCACTGATCTAACTGACTTGTTTGGACCTAATTTCAAAAATTGCATTGTCACAGAGCAAAAGCATGAGGATGTTATTTGCATACTACTTAACTCTGTGGCCTCTGATAGTAATTGAATACCATTTACATGATAACAGATCACTTTGTAGTAATAGAGCCTTTTAATTCAGTTCTTTGTATGATGACTGTATATAAGGTTCATGTCACATTAAAAACTATCTTCAATAAAAGATGCCTGAAAATCATGTTAAAGTAATTAAGGATGTTTAAATATAAAAAGTATTGTCTAGATTTTTTTCTCCTTTAAATACTGTACTCTGTCTCTGCCTTTTAAGATTAAGTAGAATGAAGCTTTTTTTCCTAATCAATTAACTAAAGCAGTATAAAGTTCAGCAAATAAATGAAAGTTAACATCTGGTACTGTATTTAATGTAATATCTCATTCCATGTTTGTTTTTTAAAAAATGTAACTAATTTTCGTTAGTAGCTTGACAATAAAGGCTTAATTGCAATAGGTTCCCTTTTTAGTAATGGTTAAGTTTGTATCCTTGAGCATGTGGTTTTTGTCAGTTGTTTTGAACTATATTGCATGTATTTGGTCTGTAACTAGAGATCTGTGGCAGTATTTCATATTTATCCCAGTATCAACTAGTAAGGAGGAACCATTTGGAAGAGGCAGCAGAACTGGCTTCGTGTTGTATGTAGATTAATTGTCACTGGTTACATCCATGGAAAAATGAAATACATTAATTGTTTGGCTGCTTTAATATACTAGATTTAGATTTGATGCTGTCAGGAAGCTACTTTCACATAGGACTTAAAATGGTGTGTGTGTATATATGTATGTATGTATATATATATATATATATATATATGTTTTCTAAAAGGCTCTTTTGTAAAACTTTTAATTCAGTTATTAAAATTTTCTCCAATATTAAACTTGATAGTCAAAGGCTACTCTGGGATATTTAGATTAAAATTGCACCTATAATTTTTAGTTATCCAAATGCAAATGTACTTAGGATATGTTTGCATTTGTTCAACACCAAAAGATACTTAATTTTTGAAAATCAGAAATTGTACTGCTAGTTCTACTATGGATCAGTATTGTGAGAGACTGTTTATTTCATCTTGTGAAAATGAGTTGCTGCACAGGTGAGGTAGTATTTGGATCACTTTAAAAGTTCATGTCAGTGTTTTGTTTTGTTTTGTTTTCCTTTTTCCTATTTTCTTTTTAGCCTTTTTAATTTTATTTATTTATTTTTGCTTTTGTTTTTTGCAGGGGTGTTTTGGGATTTTCATGGCCTTGCTGTACATTTGGCTGGCCATATTTAGTCTGCGCACTAAATGTTAGTCTGCCCAGTTAAGTCTTACTTTTGTGCACTCAGTTCTTTTGGTTTGATTTCATGTTTTGTCCACCTAGATGTGTTTTTAGATTGAAAGATTTTTATTCCAATGGGCCGGATTTTAATCCGTATGCTAAATTTTAGTCTGCAGACTAAAAGTAATCCGCGGATTATTTATTTTTATTAAAAATATTTAATTCCCCCACTAGAAACTATCCAAAAGAATATTTACACTAGTCAAGGGAGTTCACAGCTACTGGTGAGTTATACCATCTTTTATTCTTATGCCTTATAACCGACACCATTACCTCTGTCACATTTTTTTTGCTCAGTTGTACTAGGTGTTGGTGTACATTACTGTGCTTGTCACCCATAACTGTGACTGTCCCTTAATATTACTGTTTATTGTATATCTTTTTGTTTAGCTTTTGGTGGGTGAATTGGGTAGAATTATAGTTGGAACTGTGTTGAATTGGTAGTGCTAAAAGGCTCAGGATTTTTTTTTTAGAAAGTTATTCCAAAAGGAAAGAATGTTCTTAAGTTTTTCTCTTAAGTAATGGGTGCAAGGGTATGAGGGGGAAAAGCCCACAATAGAAAAATTAAGTCCATACCCGCACTCCCAAGGTGATATGTCAATTTCATGAAGAGTCCTAAAGAGATGAAAAAAAAAAACGTCAGCAAAATAAACATCCATTAGAGGGGAAGTCAATCCAAAATGGAGAATAATCCGCGGTGGCCTGATCTGTTCTTAGCTCGCACAAATTTATAAATTATCTGGTTTGAAAGCTCAAATAATACAAACCAAATATTTTTATTTTCTTCTGAACACTAAATTAGAATTTTTTTATACTGTGTCCCTTGGACATATTTATGGAGAAAAACAAAATTTGAACATAGGGTCTTACACATTTAAAGTAGGCTAATCTGGCCCTCCCTTTTCCCCCATAACCCCCATGTCTGTGGACAATGAATCCAGGACAAGAGGACTACCAAATACTTTACTTTGGGACCTTGATTACCCCTTTACTTCTAGATTTAATTTTGATTTTAACTTTTTTTGGTTTTGTATTTTTTTAATAAATGCACTGGCATTGGAACATAATAAAATAAAATTAAGATGTTTCTTTACTATGCCTCACCATTGCGCAATCAATTTTTTTACATACACTGTGGCGAAATAATTTTCAAAACTTGGACTTGCTACTATGGAGACTGATGTTTAAAGTTTATAAATGTATAAACATTTTCTATGTCCCCCACACCATGGATTTCTTATAACATTGGATATATTTTTCCTTGCTGGACTATTCTCTTTTGGATTGACTCCCCCTGTTTGGATTATTTCACTGCATTATCATCTTTAGGACTCGTCAGGAACAGGACATTTCACCTCAGGAGTTCGGGTATGTATTTAAATTTTTTTTTCAAATTATTAGGGCTGGCCTATAAAAGGAATTTTGGGATAAAGGAATTTTGAAAGGCTAGAGATTCATGCTGCAAATAAATATTTCATTTTTGAAATAGAATACAAATTATATTTAGGCATCTGTGATTTCATTTTTTAAATCACTTTATAGAAAGGTTTTTGTTTAGGTATGTTATATCTTGTTTTCATCACTGATCTCAATATTCATTATGGTTCCAGACAGGCTTAACAATTAGAGGGTTTTATTTTTCTTTAAGTTTCCTTTATTTAAAAAAAAAAAAAAAAAAAAGTTGTTGGTTAGTTGTGGAAGTGGAGGTTAAATAGTTGAAGAAAATAAGGAATGGAGGAAGCAGCAGAGACAGAAACTCCTTTGGTAAAAGCCAAATTTCAGTAGTTCTGTCGGTCTCCTTTTCTTTAGACACAAAAGTAACAACCCAGAAGAGCAGTGTTCCTGTTTGGGCTGTAACTTGGAAGTCACTTGCTACTACACCCAGTATTGTGGTCAGAAATCTGAACTCTGGAGGCATTGGGTTTGACCCAACACAAATGACCCCCACATAATCTTCAGGTTAAAGTTTATCCACAGAGTGCCAACCAAAGCTTTTCTCATCATGGGTCACTCAAAGGGTTTAAAGTAACAGTGGATAACTTTGTAATTGTAGGTTAAGTTTGTCTTAACATTTGTTATCAGAATAGATACTATTCTTTGTTGTTTTAACTCTTTGACTCCATGAGTCAGGATTCCATGACAAAATGGGCTAATATACAATGCCTTAGTACCAACATGGATGGGTACTTATAGCCAACAAGGCACCAAAGAGGTTTTGGTTGGGGTTTTTATTTTTAAGAGAGAAATTTACAATACTGATTTATTGTTGGTTTTGACAGATAATCTTCGTTGATGTTAACATGAAATTTCTCCATTTAAAATGTACTTACTGCCCAGCTACCCTGCACTTGAATGTTAGCAGGAGGTATTTATTCCTATTTTTGGTGATGCTGAGTGGCTTATGTGCTCCCATATTGGTGCAAAAGCATTTTGGATTAGCTCATGTTTATTGAAAAATGCTGGCAACATAATTCCATATACTGTCAAGTAAATGGAAATTGTCCTCAGGGAGGAGCATCAAAGACAACTGTTCAACTTTGTCTTTCATGTGATATTGGGGGGAAATTAGGTGATAAATAAGGGTGGGAAACCTCTAAGCAGTGACTTATTTCAGCAGTTGTTGGGGACAAGTACTAAGAGGTGAATTTTCTGATCACAGCTTTGGTTCCTACAGAACTTTTGCTCTATATGTCCTTCCTGTGGCCATCCCATAGAAAATAGTATTAGCTTTGAGAATTATCATTGAAAAGCTGTGGAAGTACTCAATCTGTTCCTGAAAGGTTTTTTGTTGTTGTTGTTATTGTTGTTGTTGTTGTTGTTGTTTGTTTGTTTGTTTTTTGTTTTTTTAGGTTATAACTTTATAACTCCTGTTTCCTATTTGGATTCAACTAAGCCAAAAAAGTCAGGATTTGTTATTATTATTAGGGACCTGAGAGGTAGGCATGGTTCAGAAATGGGTATTAGAGAAAAAGACTTCAGCTCAGAACATGAAATAAATGCTGAGATTGTTATTCTGAGATACCATGGAACAGGTAGCACCAAGCTCTATATATCTCAAAGAAAAACCTGACTTTTCTTATGAAAAGGATTTTTGTGTATAACTATTAAATTAACTAACACTCTTGAGATTCTAAAATGAACTTATTAAACCTACGGGATTCCATTATAAGTATTAACCACGACAAATTTCATTATGTCCTGCATAGGTTGACAAAACACTTACAAACATTATTCTCACTTGATCTTGTATTAGGTACTATTGTTATCCCTATTTTACAAATAAAGAAACTAAGATAGAGAGCCCTTAAGTGACTTGTTCAGAGTCATAGTTATTAAGTGTCTGAAGCAAGATTCAAACTTGGGTCAAGTGACTCCAGGTCTAACACTCTATTCCTAACACCATACTGCCTTGGATTATAAAACTTTTTTAGAATTTCACGAATAAACAAACTTTTATTTCAAATATTATTTAGATATTTGAAAATAAAAGCAGAAAAGTTGTTTTCCAAATGTGTATAAAGGACTGTTCCAAACCATTCCTTGAAATTCTTAGTACTCTAATAACTTTTCTGATGTCCATATCCAGTGAATTGCAGTAGGATATCAAAAACCTATGTAGCATCCCTTGGCTTCCTCCTACCTTGTCTCTTTCCGTAAGTGCTCTTTCCTTCTGTGTTCTTCTCCTGTGAGTGTCTGTCTCCATCTTCCTGACTTCTTTTTCTCTGTCTCTCTATTTCCTTCTCTCCATTCCTTTCTCTTTCTTTTCCTTTTTCCCTACCTCTTATTTATTCTGCATCCCTTCCTTACTCCTTCCTTGCCTCCTGCCCCTTCCATTCTGTGACTGTCATTGTTAGTTGCTATATTTTTTGGTCTGTCTTTCTTCATTAAGTCTAGTTTTATGCCCTATCTGTTCATCAGTTCCTTCCTTCCTGATTTCCATTCCGTTTTCCCCCCTTGTGTGCCCCTCTACTTTTCCTTCTCTCCTTAATTGGTAAAGATAAATAATTGAAGCACTCTTAGGTGCTTTTGGAATTAAAAGGGTGGCCTTTGGATCACTTTTTTTTTAAATGTCAGTGACCCTAAATAGGAAGTGAAAAAGTCTCCCCACTCTGTTCAAAAAAGAATGATCTGTGTAAATGACCACGGGTGACAACTGTTTAAGAAAATAATACAGTTTTTTTCAAAATCTAGGTATCTAAAAATTTCTCCAGATAACTTATAATTTATTTTTTTTTAGATAGGAAAGACTTAATCGTTAACATTTTGCAGGCTTGGGTTAAACAACTTTCTGTTTTCTCTAAGATGTTGACTGCCAAACTTGAACAGTGCTGTCCATATCAACGGTTATTCTGCTCAAAATCATCCAAAAGAAGCATCCTTCTGCCACTGTCACAAAAAGTCAAGAATTTTTAATTTTCATCATCTTGAATTTTTCTTCATTTTCCCTCTATCTCTAACTTCAACTTTTATCCCATCTACATATACATCATTTCTGTATGCATGATTGATTGCTCTACTGTGTCATCAGCATTTTTAGACATTTTTGCCTTCTTTCCCAGTGGTTTCTCTGAGTTTCCTCATATAGTCTTTCACACTGACAGTTCATCTTCTCCAGTGTGGTGAACTATGTGCAGTTAACCCTTTAAATTTTAGAAGACTCCCTATCCAAATGCAATTTTGTTTGTGTAACTAGTGGGAGTTCTTAACTTATTACTCAGAGGGTTAATTGCCTGGTAGTTACAATGAAAAACAAATCAGTCTATCTTTTTTTGTCATGTAGGTCTTCCGACCCCGAACTCCACCTGAGGCAATTGCATTATGTAGCCGTCTGCTGGAATATACCCCTACTGCCCGATTGACACCCCTGGAAGCTTGTGCACATTCATTTTTTGATGAATTACGGGACCCAAATGTCAAATTACCAAATGGGCGAGATACACCTGCACTCTTCAATTTCACCACTCAAGGTAATTTTATAAACTAAGGCTTTTTCTCTTTCCAAGATATTACATACTCTAAATTTAAGAAATTCTACTCCATTTAGCAAAAACTAGAAAGATAAAAATTTGAATCTTAAATACTTAAGCAAGAAGAAGGTATTCTTTTGAGTCCTCTATCAATTAAACTAACAGAAAGATAGAACTTCAAAGCTAGAGGCAATCTTAGAGAACATCTGATTTTATAGATAAAGAAACTGAGGGTCAAAGAGAAAACTTGATTTGTTTGGGGTCTTTCAAAGGAGTTGTCTAATTTTGATAAGTGTCAGTATAATATTCCGTTTGTCATCTGGAAATATAATAGTAACTGATACTTTTGGTAAATAGGAACTTGCCAAAATTTTTAGCAGATATTGAATAGTCTACTTGGACTACAGTTATAGAAGTGCAATTTAATTGAGTAAAGTCCATGATTCACAGAAGTATTAGCACATAATTTTTCCATAAGTAGTTACCTGAAACTGAGTCAAATAATACTTTCCAAAAGACAGAGTCTTTTTCTTATTTTTAGTTAAAATAATGACTGTAGGTTAGCCTCAAGAGTCAAATTTATAAATGGGTATTTACTATGTAGATTTTCTTTTTTCTGATCACCTAATATGTAAGAGTACCTTTAATACCTTTAAGTCTGTTCCCAGTATTGGAGTTATGTGAAAGGAACCTAATATGTACCTGAGTATTCTCTTAAAGATTGTTTCCAATTCCTTCAGATTCCCTTTATCTTCTCAAAGATTCCTAGAACCATATAATCTCCATTACCTATATGATATTATTTCTTTTCAATTTTGTCCTGAATTTGAAAATGTCTTACATTGAATAAATATATGTAAATATCAAAAAAATGAAATAGAAAAAGAGATCAAAGAATGTACTCATTATATTGTGAAGAAGAGTCTTAGAGACATAATTAGTGCAAGGTACACCAACCACACCCTAGGAGCAAGTTGAGTATTTCTGAGTATTTCGGTCATATCAATTCTTTCAGATCACCAGGGAGCATTAATTCTTTGTAATAAGTCACTTCAGTAAGTTAATAATGCAGTTTACCAGTTATTCAGCTTCCTCCAAAAATATAACTCATATATGAAAAGAAAACCTTAGGAAAATATATGAAGTTTTATATTTAATTCAGAAAATTATCTGGGCAAGAACAAGGTGTGGAAGACTTTGCTTGATAGCAATTTCATGTGAAAAAGATGTGTTATATTCATTTAATGTTGGTAGTATGAAAGCTGCTAAAGTAAAGCTCAAATGTAATATATTATTAAAGTGCATTAAGTGTAGTCTCCAAGGGGGATAATCTTAATTTTTTTTTACACTGGTAAGACCACATCTGGAGTGTTATCTTCAGTTCCAGGTGCCACATTTTAAGGGAGCTATTGACATCCAGTGAAAGGCAACTAGGATGGTGAGTGGTCTGAAACAATGTTCTCTGTAATAAATGTTTGAAGAACTAGACTTGAATAAACTAGAAGAATTTGGAAGGGGCATGATAGTCATATTCAAAGATATATTCAGGTAAAAGAGAAATTTGAGTTATTTTCTGTTCTTCCAGAAGGGCAAACTAGGACCAAGGAGTAGAAGCTAGAGGAATGTAGATTTCAGAAAGAATTTTATAGCAATTGTAGCTGTCTAAAAAGGAATGAATTGCCTTGCATCATAATAATTTGGGTTAGAGGTTAGTTTTAATAGATTTTATACTCTTTTTTTTTCAACAATTAAATATTACATAAGTTATTTCAGCAAATCTTATATAATGTAGCTCTAGACACAAAAATAAACTTCTTTTAACCCAAGGTATATACCACCATTTTTGCATTTTTGAATCTTTAATTTATTTTGAAAGTACTCTTTTTTTTAAAAATCTGGATTTCTGTTCTGGGTAAAATGCAAATATTGCTATATCTGTCCCTTTGAACAATAGGACATGTAAATTAAAGTAATAAAAACTTTTAATAAAGATAGCAGATATATACATGATAGTACATATTTCTTAAATATTTCACTATCAGTAAATAGCATAATGTTTACATACTTTTAAGTAAAATGTGCACTAGAAAGTCAAAATTAAATAAAATCATGGATTTTACTCAATTAGAAAATGCTACTCTTCCAAAATACACTAATGAAAACTCAATTTCCATATTTTAAAAATGGAGGACAAGTGTTCATATTATGAAATAATAAAAATCTTCAGTCTAATATCTAAAAAAAAGATGTTTTAAATTGGTTGGCTCTCAAGAGATTGAGGAGAGGAATTTTTAAATAAAGATGATCTTGAAAATATTTTTATTTAAAGAACATATAAAGTATTGAAAGTATATGAAGATTAATTTGAAATGGCTTTACTGATCCACTTCTTTCTGCCATAAAGCAAAATATCAGTATTATGAATTCACATTTGAGTCTTGAACTAAGTGGATATAGTCACCAGATTATTTGCTTTTGTTATTTTGGTACCTTAAATAGACAAATAAGGAGTTGATTGCCTAATTAGCTAATAACATGACCCTGAGTAAAGAAAAATGTGATTTGGAAAAGTTAACATCAAGTGCAAATTTCCATGTACCGGGCAGTCTCAGGGCCAAAGCTTGACTTCATACCAATGTCCTTACAAATTATTTCATTCATGTAATGCCCTCTGAGTGCTATCCAATCATTAGAGAAGTGACTCATTTTTAAGTAATCACATGAATCCAGTGCAGCTCTGGCTTAAGAGACAAACAATTTGAAAGGATGCAGAACAATAATAACTGCTCCCGTGAGTCAGACACAAAGCTGGACAGCCATAAGAGACATGTTTAGATTACCCAATACTGGACTGGGGTAGGGAGAGAAGATGGGGAAAGGAACAATTGTAACTGATACACAAAGATACCAACACTTATCAGAGAAGTATTTTTGTATAGGAGTACTTTTTGGAAGATGATGAGGTAAGATAAGGTTCTCTATACAGAAATTTGTTTTATAATCCACTTTTTGGGTGCTCATATTTTCTCTCTAACAAGGACTGTTTAAAGCTCTTTGAATATGTAGGTTTATGTATGATCTGTATACATTTAACATTTTTGCTGTGTTTTATGTACCCTATGTCTAGGCTGTGTATGTACCTATCAGTAGTCATGAATAAATGGGCGTAGATAGGTTTGTTTGTAGGTAGATGACTAAATATGCTTCCAGTTTTTAATGGTTTGCCGAAGTTATCTTGGTATGAGAATAGTCATATGTTTAAAGCACTTCTAAAGCATATTAGTGAATGACCTTATCATTTTCTATAACTAAATTTGTCTTGAATCTTAACTGTCTGCAAAGATCATTTTAATTCAATCACGTCACATTTTTTCTGTTTCAAAAACATTTGATTTCCTATCTTTATAAAATAATCTTATGTGTAATGGAACCTCAGTTTTGAAAGCCCACAATGTGAGCATTTTGTCATTATGCAGATAATCTTTTTTTTTTTTTTTTTTTTAATAACTTTTTATTGCCAGAACCCAGGCTAGGGTAATTTTTTACAACATTATCCCTTGCACTCACTTCTGTTCCGATTTTTCCCCTCCCTCTCTCCACCCTCTCCCCCAGATGGCAAGCAGTCCTATACATGTTAAAGAGGTTACAGTATATCTTAGATACAATATATGTGTGCAGAACCGAGCAATTCTTTTGTTGCTCAGGGAGAATTGTATTCAGAAGGTATAAATAACCTGGGAGGAAAAACAAAAATGCAAGCAGTTTGCATTCATTTCCTAGTGTTCTTTCTTTGGGTGTAGCTGCTTCTGTCCATCATTGATCAGTTGAAACTGAGTTAGATCTTTTCTTTGTTGAAGAAATCCTCTTCCTCCAGAATACATCCTCATACAGTATCATTGTTGAGGTATATAATGATCTCCTAGTTCTGCTCATTTCACTCAGCGTCAGTTTATGTAAGTCTCACCAATCTTCTCTGTATTCATCTATGTAGATACAGTCTTAAAACAAACACTAGATAGTAACATTTAAATAATGAGACTTAGGTATAACTGCAAGGATGATTTATTCAGCAAATATTGAATGTCTATCCATATTCCTTGAATTTTTTTTTAAGTTGTTAAATTAATGACTTCTGCTTACAGGTACACTAAATTTTAAAGATTGAGCATGCATGAATAGAGTTTAGTTTTGTAATTCATCCAGATGAAAGTTTTTAAACATACTCTTAGCAGTTATATTAAACCATGTAAAACAAATTATTTTCTAAAACTTTACATTAGAATAAAACTAGAACACTAGCATTTTTTCCAAATTAAAATAGATAATTCTGTCCAATCTCCTGCTTTGTATAACAACACAGTTCAAAGCACATTGATAATATGATAACTTGGGACTATAATAGTCATCAGTCTGGTATAACATTATCCCAAATAGCCAATTATGACTATTATGTTCCAGGAAGAAGGATGAAAAGCTGGCTTCTTTCATATCTTTCTTAAGCTCATACTGAGCCTAGTTGATAATTGAAGAAGCAATGAAAAAAGAGATACTTAAGAATTTCCAAGCCCAGGCTCTTCGTATTTTCTATTAGAAAGCCTGTAGGAGGCTCATTTTCATAGGGTAAAGAGATTTTTTTCTAAGGAATTTTGATTGAGCACTCACAATTTGATGCAAAAGCATTTCTATGTGTTAGGCACTGGTGCTAGGGATACAAATTCAATTCAGTAAATATGTATTAAGCACCAACTACATGCCAGAAACAAAATAACAATAATAGCTAACAGTTTCTTATCCGTGATTGAAAAGCTACAAGCTAATGAAGTGGGCTTGGAAAAAACATTTCACATTTTCATAAATAAATAATTATAATTTTCTAAGTGAAAGAACACAAAATGGGCAAATCAGGAAAAGTTTCCAGAAAGTAGTGTATCTAATCTAAGCCTTCAAAGAGAATTAAGAATTCTGAGAAAGAGTTGAGAAAGCAAGTGCATTCCAATCCCAAGGAATAGCTTATACCTAAATACAGAGAAGAGTTGAAAAAAGTATATCAAGTCCAGTGAACAGTTTAGACAGTTGTTTCTGAGAATTTGACAGTGATTTGAAGAATAAAAACAATATGACAAATGATGTCATTGAAGAGATGGCGGGATCAGGTAAAGGAGATTTTTGGTTTTTAAAGCTTGAAGGAAACCTGTACATATATGTAGGCATTAAAAATATTGATAATAGAGACATGATGAGAAGGAGAGAATAGAAGAAGCAGAGTTTAAGAAGAAATGAGATAAGTTTTTACTGTTTCTGTTAAGAAATAAATAAGATAATAGCCTCTTTTCTAAAAGAGCTTATAGTCTCATGGGAGAAAAAAATCGGCTCTGTGTTAAGTACCATATTAAGTGGTAGGAGGAAAATTCTGTGACAAGCAATGGAAAACACATTTCTTGCTGAGAAGATTGAATAAAACTTCATTGTATGAGACATTTGAGGGAAAAGTACCTAGGAACAAAGCATGATAAAAAGGAAAGTCTCAGAGGCAAGAAAAGGCAATATTTTGGGGAAGTTTGGGGAAGAACAAGTAGTCCATTCTGACTTTGGGGATTTTAAAGCATAAATTACATGTAGGAAAATAGTAGATGATTAAAGTGAAAAGGTAGATTAGGAGCAGATTTTACAGGCCCTTGAAAGTAAATAGATTGTGGCACTAAGGGGTTGTGTCCATGTACTATATGGAAGAATCAGCATTGTGGGATTTCTGCTTTCATATTGTCTTGTGAGAAAGCTCACAGATATTAAATAATTGTTCATAGTTAATTCTAGAATTATCTGATAAATTGCAGGCAAATAAATTACTACTAATGTTAGATAGCATATAATCCAGAAGACACTCCAGTGAAATGAGATAAATGGCATTTGTTTTGAAAAAACTAAAGACTATTGACTAAGAACTTCACAAATGAATATTGCAGAAAGAGCTTGCTTTCCAGATGGCCAGCGTGATTTTTATCCATAAAAAAGTTTTCAGAGAAAGACCTGGAAACCATAAACCCATGAATTTTATTTACACTCCATGTAACTGGAAGAGTAGAAATGCTGAACTCTCAAACAAAAACAATTTGTAACAACAAAAAAAAGGCAATATTTTTGTAAGAAATCATACCAGCCTATCTAATCTTCCAGAGCTTCCTTTGAGAGGAATATATAACTACTGGCAGAGGGAAACCAATAGATATAATATATTTAACATTAAAAAGATTTCATAAACTAAAACTGTTCTCTAAACAAATCTGCATGATTTTATGGGCTCTTTCCTATTTCTCCAAGACAAAGGAATTGACTTAGAAGTAGGAAACAAATGGTAGGATTCTTGATTATTCTTAAATCATTTTGTTACATTCTCAATAGACTATCTGGATTTTTATGATATCTGGGAAAACTCTTCTGGAATTAAAGTTGATAATATAATGTACTAAGTAGTAAAATGCAAATGGGTGGACATGAATAGCAGAAAGAAAGAAAATGTATAAGTAGACTGAAATAAAAAAATTTTCATATAAACAGTAAAGTACTTTAAGGAAAAGTAATTCAGATTTATTTTAAATTAATATGAGGTTACAGTGCAAGAAAAGAACATATGAGAAGTCATAGATAATTTCCTGAAAACTTATTGTACCACTCTAATCAGTGATACCAGCCAAAAACCTGCCTTATAAGGAAATGTATTGGTTAAGAGAACTAAGAAAATGTTTCTCAGCTCTAGAAATACAATGTGAACTGTGTAAACATGTTAACAGAATTGTAAAAGAAAATAAATAATAGACCTGTTTTCTGATAATGTTGATAGAATAGAACTATAGAGGATTAAGAGGATGAAAGAAAGCCTTAGGGTGATTTATTGGACAAAGTACTAAACTTGAGAGTTAGGAAATAGGCTTTCCTATTCTTAATAATGTCATTAACTACTAATGCTATATTGACCTTGAGCTTTTTCTCAACTCTTAGTTCCACATCTTTAAAAATAAAGGGCAAAGTTAGATGGCCAGTAGGTTCCCTTCTGGATCTAAAATTCTGTGGTCAGGAGTTTGCTACAGAACATTGGACTTGCTGTCAAAAGTTCCAGTCCTAAATTCATCTATTTCCAGCTATGATATCTTGGACGTATTGCTTAACTTCTCTGAACCTGATTTTCCTTATCTGTAAATTTAGAAATAGTAATATTTGTACTTTTTCACAAAGGTTAGTTGTAGGATCAAATAAGCTAATAATCAGACATCTAGTAATTGAAAAGTGTTATATAAATATAAGGTTATTATGTTACAGAATAAACAAAATTAGGCCTTCAGGCTTGAATAAGAAGATCTGAAGTGAGATCTGGTTGAAGCCAAGATAATTGTAATATAGAGCTAAACCAAGACTTGTTCCCCAATTTTTGATACATTACAACTAATTCCCCATAGCATGAAAGAGCAAAATTTACAGAATTTTACAAAACAAAGTTTTAACAAAAAATCATCAAGTATTGTCAAGATGAGCAAATTTTCCAGATAATTAGCCTTCCCATACCCAACAAGACTTTTTGTATAATTTTAATTGGGATGGAAATCTTATAATTAAATTTTTTCTTGATAAATTAGTGTATTCATTTAATTGTTATTATTATTTTTTAAACCAGTAGTTGTCTCTGTTTACTTTTAAAGCATGTAAAAGCAAACCATAGTACATTGATTGAAAAGAGTGCTAAATTTAGAATCAGGATCTCAATTCAAATCTAGCTATTTGCTTACAACTTCTGTGACCTTGTGTATATATGTCCTTCAATTACTTGGACTTTAGTCTCCTCTTCTGTAAAATGAGTGAATTGAACAAAGTGGTTCTTCCAAATTTGTGAACCAAAGAACATCATGCACGTGGTGAATAATTCATGACATCTAAGCCAAATTCCCCCTGCCCAAATTTGTACATAAGCTAGAATGTTACTGGAGTAACTTAAGAGCAAGAATTTAACCCACCCTAAAAATTCTGATTAGCATTAGAAATTAAGAAAAGTTATGTCTAATTAGAGAAAAATAGCATAAGAAAGTATAACATGCTTTATAATTAAGTGGCCAAACCTATTTATTAAGGATAGAAAAGTTTATCCACATCTACAAATAACCGCATTTCTAAAAACTTTATAAACATATAAAGGGTTTCATAAAATTTTTGATGGATAAAGAAAGAACCACATAATTTGGCTTCCCTAATGATCTCATTCAGGAAAGTGATTAAGCCATCTAGTTCTAGATCTTCAAAAACTTTAAAACTATTAACATGAAGATTATTAGCATTCTTCTCTGGCCAGTCTTTATTGAATAATCCTTAATTATACCATTTTAAAAGCTCAAGTATCTATTGACCTTATGTTGTATTTAGAATAAGCCAATTTTTGACAAAAGGAGGGGGGAAATATGTTTCTTCCCCATATCTCACATCTTACTTTGTGGAATTCTCAACCAGAATTCTAGCTCTCTTAACAGTTTTAAAACACCACAGTTTTCACAGACAAATATATTCATACTTGAAGGTGGGATCCAGGAATTTATAAGCTGGTTTTATACATACATAAAACCAGGTATGTTTTTTTTCTGTTTCTAATGGGCATGACCTTGTTGGGGGGTTTTGTTCTTGGTTTTGTTTTGTTTTTTTAATATTAGAATCTTTAATAGAATTTTTGTTCAAGAATAGGAAGATTTTAGCAGTTCAAAAGCAGAGCTTTTACCAAGCATTTTTCTTTTATTTTGCTGTATATTACAATGTAATTTGTCTGCTAAGTTTATTTAGGAATCTAGTTTATTCAGCAGTTTTCCAGAAGAACATGTTCCATTTGTTTTTAACAGAAACAAGATAGCAGTGGAGTTGTTCACAAGAGTTTAATTTGCTATTTAATTTAAGCATTGATTTGTCTTTTAAAAGTTACTTTTGCTTTTGTTTTATTACACATTAAAGTTTAATATAATTATATATAAAAATAGTTCAGTCTGTAATAAGGATAAGAGATCTATAGACAGAAAACTATGAAGAGAATGAAGAGGACAACATAGAATTAGTGATTATAAAGATAACCAAGGGACTAAATTTAAGATGATTAACCATAATCTTCCCAACAAATTGGTTTTTGGAATAATTCACATTTCTGTGGTACTTTAAGGTTTACAGAATACTTTACTAACATCAGACAGCCTGTGAGTTTAAAGACTGCAAGTTTTAGCACTTCAATTTTATAGATTAGGAAATTGATGCTAAAAAGAGTGAAGAGCTTGTCTAGGATCATACAACTGGTAAATATAGGAGTCAGGATTATGAAAGCTATGTCCTTCCTGATTCTGTATTCATTGATGTCCAGTACATTATGCTAAACTCCTTTATAATACTGTTGTTGAAAAGTGAGACAGTCTGTTTATGTTAGTGGAACAAATTTAATGTATGATATAATGAATTTTTGCCTATATTATAGAAGCTTTTATCTCAGTGACTGTAATGTCCATAATAAAGTATTAGACAGGAACCATCATTGATGATTCCACATGTGCTGGTGCTTACCCATCCAGAGCCAGAAGATAGTCAAAGCTACAAAGATTCAATAAACATCTGACACGGTCCTGGTGGGAAGATTTTTAGTTGACCAGAAACTGAATGACCTTTGGGGGTAGGGAGAACCAATACTAGAAGGAAAATTGTAACTTGGAACAAAATATAAAGAAGTAGCTAACATTAAAAAGGGGGCAAGCTAATTTAAGAACCAAAATAGCACTCTGTTTTCTTTTATCTGTGTTATCCTTAAATTTTTCCTGTGGCTGGATTGGTAACACTTATGATTGAAAATTTTAGATTGTTACTCAATATTCAGATGACCTTATAAATGTGTTATTCATGATCATAGAAAACTTTGATTTAAAAATGTTTCTCTCTTTACTGAAATCCAATGAAGCATTATTTTTTAAATGCACAAAGGTCTTGTCTTTGGACAGAAGTCTTGATGCAGTTTTCTACCACTGAGACACTATCTACTCGTGTATTTGAAAGGGACATTGCTGTTTGCTTAAGTGTCCTTTCTAGGAAAACAAGAAGGAAGAATGTCTCTCTCTCTGCCTAAGGGAGTAGAAGTTTAATTTTAAGTGAATTTCTTAGTGTAAAAAGTTGTCATAGGATCATAGATTTAGAGCTAGAGAAGATCTCAAGAGTCCATTCAGTCCAATCCTTTTTATCATACACATAAAGCAACTAAAGTACAGAAAAGTTAAATGATTTAAACAGTGTCATATAGCTAGTAAATGTCTGAGGTAGTATTTGAACCCAGATCTCCCTGACCCCTGTCCAGTGCCCACCCTATCCATATCATTATGTTTCTACCTTCATTATCCTATTTTTTTTCCTAGAATACCAATTACCAATGATTCTCTTTCCTCTACTAAAAGTAAAATGGCTTTAAATAGATTGTAAAATGTAAAAAGGCATTGGATCTTTCCTAAGTCTATTTCCATTTTTCTCAGGGATAACATGAGCTGATGTGAAATCATGTTACTAGGAAACAGTTTATCTAAATTCAGAGAGTACACTGTTTCCCAAACTTTCAAGTCCATAATGCCAGCTTTAAACTTGCCAGGGATATTTGTTCATGTCAGAAATTTTTCCTCTTTCTTCCCCTATAGCCATCAGTTTCTCACCCTCCAATCTTATTTTATTAAATTTCATTAAAATTTATTAAAATTTTATTGTTTATGAAAGGGTACTCTACAGATCGACAAGCGGGTGCTGCCTTTAATAGGGCATTATATATCCTCATTTGGAAGCATTCTAGAAATTCTTTGGACCTAAACTATTATCTGCTTATTTAACATTCAGGGTTATACATGAAATCTAACTGTTCTGTTTTTACTTTCCCTTAGAACTGTCAAGTAATCCACCTCTGGCTACAATCCTTATTCCTCCCCATGCTCGGATTCAAGCAGCTGCTTCAACCCCTACAAATGCTACAGCAGCTTCAGGTGAGAAGAGCACATAAGAGTCTTTTTTCTCTCCTCTGCTCCTGAGAGAGTAGAATAGCCTTGTCTGCAATCTTTTCTGAAAGGGAAGAGATGTCCTTTAATTCTGATTCATCTGGTCCTTGTATATTTGCTTCATTTCTGAATATCAGAAGAAACTATAAATGAATTGTTGAAATGAATAAAAAAGGTGCATTATTTTTACTTCATTACGTTCAGATTCGTGATTTTATCAGTATGAATACCGATTTACAGATTGCAACCCTTTCCTCCACACCTTTACATATGGTTTTTAGAGTTCCTGTGATCAAAGCATTCATCACTGAGTAGCCAGCCTTTCAATGGCTAGCCTCAGCAGAGCTAATTAGGCTCATTATATGATATATAGAGAGAATGTTGTGGCACCATTCTTTAAAGAGTTCTGATCAATGCCATAATATATTAAGGCCTCTGACTAAGAGATTAATGGAGGCTTTTCAGTTTTATATACATATTGTGTCTGTGTTCTATAAAAACATATATATATGTATATAATATCCATGTGCATATGAATGTTGCATCAGAACAAGATGCAGAATGAAGGCTTTTAAACATATGCATATATGATATATATACATCTAAATGTGTATGTACATAATAAACCTGTGGCATATATATACATATGTGTGATTCTATGTGTGCATATAAAAACCCTTAGTTTTAGAAACCCTAAACAGATAAGGAACATTTTTTTTTTTTTAACACATCTAATATATATCCCTACCCACATTCTCTGCTGGAGATTTATTCCCTATAACAGAGGGTGAAAATGTGAGGAAGGGTAGAAATGGGGTTGGTCTACAAAAATTACTCTTATGTCAAAAAATCTAGCATTTTCTGCAGTTATACACCCATAGTTAACCTCCCCACCTCTGTGACAAAAAGAGACCAAGCTTGGTCATTTTAATTTTGCAGCATTCAGTTACAGTTACAATTTGGAGATTGTTGTTCCTTTTATTTATTATTATAGTGCTATGTTTTCCTGTTTCTGCTTATTTCACACAGTATTAGTTCATATAAGTCTCTCTCTCTCTCTCTCTCTCTCTCTCTCTTTTTTTTTTTTTTTTTTTTTTTTTTTTTTTGCTCAGCCTAGATTTTTACCTTAAACCACACTTTTAAAATGATTTTCTGGTTATTGCATATTGACATAAAAGAATTTTAACTTAATTTACTTTTCAGTTCCTACAATAATACTAGAAAGAATACAAAAAGAGATAATCCTTTTTCATATCTTAAGAGTAGAATAACATTTAAAGCTGTCCACGAAGATGAGAATTTAAACCATTCTTAAAGACTCAACTTCTGTTCTCTGTTGAAAAGAATTCCACAGCCATCATTCAGACATTTCCCAGCATACACTGAGACATTCTTCCTTACAGCCAACTTGTGGAATTTCTTGTGACTATTGAATGAAATTACATCTTAAAGGCTTCTTGGGATTTTTTTGTTTTTGTTTTTGGAGTGGATTTCATTTTGATCATTAACAGAGATTTACTGTCACTTTAACTTCCTTTTACAGTTTTGAGAAAAGTAACCTGAGGAAACGTAGCCTCCTCTAAAGTATTGTTTCTATTTACTATTTATGTTAGGTGCATGTAGTGTAATGATTTCTGCAAGTGCTAAAAACGTTGTTTCACATGTTATCAAAAATTCTATTTAAATATTTTCAAAACCCACCCTGAGTTAGATGTTTTTCTGTCTTTAATATAGCTTGATTTTATTTCCCAGCAAATATTCTGAAACTTGGTATAAAATCTGTACCTGAGAGCAAAGGGAGATATTTCCTACTTTTTTTTTTTTTTATCAAAAATATAGAAAATTTTAACTCTATACATGCAGAAAACAAAAACCACAGTGCCAGATACATTTAAACAAAGACTTAAGTCCTACTGTAGCCATCAAGGAGTTCTGGATTTGGAGCCTTAAGACCTACATTCTAGCAAAACTAAGTCTGACCCATTTTATGCCCAGGAGCAAGTAGTCTCCATGCTCAAGCCTTCTCTAAAATTGGTATAATAATGCTTCTTTTCCACTCCATCTCACTGTGTTGTTGTAGAGATTAAATGAAATCAAATTACGTAAAGTTAGAGCCAGATGGAACCTTAAAGATTATTTTATTCCTACAAATGACAAAGCGAAGATCTAGCTAAGCAAAGTGACTTGTGCATAACACGTAATCTCACTTTGCAGAATATAATATTCTATCTTTGCAAGTGCATGGATGGTATTATTGTTGGCGCTGCTGATTTTCACAGACCACCTCAGAATCCATAGCAGAATGGGTCCTGTAATGATATTAATCTTGCTATTCACTGGGTACTATAGTTGTACAGCTTTTGTGATCTGAAAGAATAGCTGGATAATATTAAGATTTTGGTTGGTAGTAAACTCAGAAGGCTAGGGGCACTCAACAGATTTCCATTAATGCACAAAACCAGTTAAGTACATGGTCAGATCTTTTTGCATTAGAAGGCCAATACTGCATGAGATAGATTTTTTTCATTAGTAATCCTTATTTACGGAGAAATCACCTAATGCCCCCCTAAATTTCCAGCATTTTTTCAGATAAAAAGTTTTTTTTCATTGTCTCATCTTAAATATTGCATATAATTGCCACCATGAAATGACTTTTTGGCCTAAAATTGTTGGAAATGGAAGAGGCAGAATGCTGTAGTCTAGCCCACAAACTGCATTGGGTGTTCAAACCCCTGGATTTGAGTACCAACTTTATTTGATTATTTCTTGGGTGACCTGTGACAGGTTTTTGTGACTTTTGATCTCATTTCCCTCATCCATAAAAAGGTTTTACCAGATGATTTCTAAGGCTTTTTCTAGCTTTAAGTCTTTTTTTTTTTTTTTTTTTTTTAAGTTTTTTATTGACAGAATATATGCATGGGTAATTTTTTTTAAATAGCCTTTTATTTACAGGTTATTAGCATGGGTAACTTTACAGCATTAACAATTGCCAAACCTCTTGTTCCAATTTTTCACCTCTTACCCCCAACCCCACCCCCTCCCCCAGATGGCAGGATGACCAGTAGATGTTAAATACATTAAAATATAATTTAGATATACAATAAGTACACATGACCAAACCGTTATTTTGCTGTACAAAAAGAATCAGACTCTGAAATATTGTACAATTAGCTTGTGAAGGAAATCAAAAATGCAGTAGGCATAAATATAGGGATTGGGAATTCAATGTAATGGTTTTTAGTCATCTCCCAGAGTTCTTTCTCTGGGCGTAGCTGGTTCGGTTCATTACTGCTCCATTGGAAATGATTTGGTTGATTTCGTTGCTGAGGATGGCCAGGTCCATCAGAACTGGTCATCATATAGTATTGTTGTTGAAATATATAATGATCTCCTGGTCCTGCTCATTTCACTCTAGCTTTAAGTCTTAAAACACCTGTGAATAGTGAGACCTGATTTCATATGGCGTAATAAATAGAGAGTACTGACCTGTCAATTAGGAGAAAACTGGCTGCTTGCAAGTCCATTGCTATCTAAATATGTAACTTTAGACAGATCATTTAATTTTCCTACTACCCCAGTATACTTAGCTGTAAAATGTGAGGGAGTTGGACTAGTTATTTTAAGTCCCATTTAATTTAATTGTCAATTCTTTGCTTTTGGTGCCTACTTTAAGAAACTGGGGTCTAAATCTGCACTAATTCAACATGAAAATATTGAGTGACACTGGCAATTCATTCTGAGCATGGAGGACTTAAGCAAAAATAAATTATTCCAATAACGAAATAATGAAAATTGAAGTTAATCATTCATGTTAAAGTTGTATTAATTTAATCAGCAAGCATTCCAACTTTACATGATGTAGCAGAGAGTGAGAGGACCTGAATTTCAGTTCCAGCAGAGCTGGCAAATCATTGCCTTTCTAGGTCTCAGGTATCTGTAAAATGAAAGGTTTAAAAAGATGTCCAATTTAACTTCCTACTCTTAACATTCAATAAGTCTTAAGTTATATCATCCCGTTACTCTCACTTCCAGCAGTTTATTATCACTATTTTAAGAAGAAATAGTAATACGGAATGAAATTTAATCCATGTTTTGTTTTTTTTTTACAGTTTTACAGATGTGGTAATATAGGTTATGGTGTGAAATCCTCCTCACCAAAGGACTTTCTTTTAGAATGCTTTGTATTGCTACATAAAAATGTTTTCTCTTAAAAATTAAAAATTAAAGAGCTTTAAATTAAAGCTCTTTAATTTGTGCACACAAAGTCCTCCTCCAGTGCCGCCTTAAGGTTTAGAGGTGGTCTTGGGCTTGGCTTTTCAGACTCTATGCCAGCAAAGTACAAGCTCTGGCAGATTTCACTCTCCTTTATAGTCCTATATTGGTTTTCTGAGATCCATCCTAAGTACAGAGAGGCTCAATACTCATTATTAAATAAGCAGGTCACTTGGTGATAAATTCTTTTTACCATTGCCTTTTTGTATTCTATATATACTTATGAGGTGCTTTTTGTTTCCACTGATACAATGTAAGCTTCAGGTCAGTGACAACTTCATTTTTGTCTCTGTTCTCCCACTGCTCAGCAGAATAGAAACTTGATGAATCCTTATTGGTTGATAGATTGAAGAATAAAAGAATCAAAAACATGCAAGCCACATAGGTGTCTCATTTAGACATCCTCAGTATTTCCTTTAAGAATTAGTTTCAAGGACATTGTACATAACAAGCACCCAAAAAATCACTCCTAAAAGTTTTGGATTTTTTTTTTTAATGAAGAAAATATTATTCATTATTGATAAATACTTCCTGAATCATCTCTACCTGTGCAGTCATACCATTGGGTTATTAAAACTAAATTTCCAAATTAACATGAAGCTAGAAAAATGAATAAAACTAAGAAAAACATTTGGCATGTGTGATTAAAAAACTGCAACTTGACTTATTTATCTTTACCCAAGTTATCAATGAGAGGAGAAGAAAGGAGGGAGTTTAAGAGAAAAAGAGACAAAAGGAGGAAAAAATGGAGAAAGAAAAGGATGATGGAAGGATATTTGTCCTGATTTTAACAGTTTCATTCTAATGTTTAATCATTATAAATCACCTACTATAATTAAAACAAAAGAACTGAAAATCCTTTAACAACAACAAAGACAATATTTAACTCAAGCAGAGAGATGTCATCCAAAGGCACCACCAATTCAGATTATAAATTTAATGGTTAAATCTTAAAGAAATGGAAGTTGAAAAATTATGAACAGCACTGCTTCATAAAACAGTGGATAGAAACCCCAATGTAAATAAAAGCGGTCTGGTGAGAGACCCCCATGAATAAAGTCATAGGGTCACACATTTAAAATCAGATAGACTCCTGTTTATAGGTGAGGGAACTGAGACCCCCAGAAGGGAAATAACTCAACTAGGACACAGCTTAAGCTGTCTGAGGCAAGATTGAGACCTAGGTACATTAGATATAATATATCCATAACTATAAATGCATTTATATATATGTGTGTGTGTGTATATATATATATATATATATATAATCTTCTCTTCGGCCTGTTTCCAAAGTAAATCTTCTCCCCTAGTGTGTGTGTATATATATATATATATAAAATCTTCTCTTCGGCCTGTTTCCAAAGTAAATCTTCTCCCCTAGAATTTTGTTTTCTCATTGTTTTGCTTTAGGTTCTGTCGTGCTTTTTCAGCTTTTTTTCTTTTCTGCTAAGAAATCAAAGACCTTGTGTCCCTAGCCTCAGAGTAAAGAGAAACAAGCCAACATTGCTGCAGTTTAAATCCCATTTATGTAATTACATTTTGTACCATATTCATTTTCTTCACTTATATGTCACTATGTCACTTCCATTGTAACATAACTAGACCCCCAAATATGGTTTTATTTACATTTTGCATGAAACTATCAAACTTGGTTATAGAAACACAGCACATGAAACTGTTTCAGAAAAGCTAATTAGCAGCTAAATATTCACTGCTAAAAAACATGTTCTTTGTTATTAGGCCTAAACATTAATGAATAAATTTTATCAAATAAACATGGGTACACACACACATACGTGTGTGTGTGTGTGTGTATAAATAATCTCCTGACAGCTCAGATTTAAATCATTAGGCCAAAGAAGGCTTATATTTTAAAATATATTCTGTACAAATTTATATTTAGGAAAATAGAAAAATAATGTACCAAAAATGATACCATTTCTAGGCCAGCTAAAAATCAACCCTGTAAATATACCATTCTGCACTTAGAATTAATTGCAAGTCTAAATCCAAAAATTTATAGCATTCTGTAAGTGAGCATGTCCTATGCATATTTATATGCATGCAGACATTGGTGTGTATATATGATTTTGAGATTAGACTATATAACATCTCAGAAAGTGAATATTATGTTAAGTATAATATTAAATATTTATATCATAATAGTTATATTAAAAGCCATTTCAAATCTTGACGTGCTCCGTAAGCCCATAGATTGTATAAAAAATAAAAATAATTACAAAATTAAATTTGGAATTTCAAAACTAAATCTATTTTTATTTATTGTAAAAGTTGCTTATATTACTAAATGACCTCAGTACTTTCCAGTACCCAAAGTAACAGAAGGTTATAGAAGTTTCATTCCTGTGAAAAAGGAAAATAACAGTAAGTTTTCAAAGAAAAAACCTGTTTTTCTCTTAAGGATAGTCTCAATGACAGAAAAACCATTTTAAAATCAATACAACAGTTGTTTATTCATTGCCTGCTGTTTGTTTGGTGCTGTCAAATCAAGGAGATTCAAAAAAAGAAAAAAAAAGTCCTATCCTCTAGAGGCCCAATAATCTCATTTGTAAGCAGGCTGTTATAAAGTTTCCAAATAACAGGGACAGGTAAATTCAGAGTAGAGAGATATTTACATGGACAAAAATACAGCTGAGAAAGTGTTTACTGAGGAATCAGGACTTGTTGAGCGCTGAAAGATCATAGGATTTATATAATAGAAATTGAGAAGGGCGGAGAATCATTTCATGAACATCAGTCAGCCAGAGTACAAGGGCAAAGCCTAAAAAAAAATCTCAAGGAACTTCCATTCGAACATTCTTCTATTTGAAGTCATTCCAGGCAGAAGACAAAGCAAGTGGTGGTGAGGTTTTGTTTTGTTTTTTAATGCCATGAAAATTCAGTAGATGCAAAAAGTAATGTTGCTATGAAAATAAGATAAGGGAAATTTGTTCTAAAGGAGGTTGTAGAAAAAATAATAGATTTGTGCCTTTAACAGTAAATTTAAACCAGATAGAGATGGTAGGGCCAAGAAGCCTTTCCCAAAGGCAGTCTGATCTCTTTTATTCCTGCTTGAGCAGATATATGGAAGTAGGATGGTACAGGAAACTTGTTTGAAAAACAGTTTTGATTATAATGTAAGGAATGTGAAAAGGAATATTCGAGATAGATAAGGCCAGCAAATGATAGAGGGCATAAATGCTGGGCAGAAAAGCTTGAGTTTTTTCAGTATCCACTCAAGTCATTCTTTCCTCCACTCTTCATCTGCCCAACCCCTTTCTCATCCAAGTCCTTTATTTTGCTGTCAAAGTAATATTTTTTATCTAAACTTGCTTACAGCACTCATTAGCTCTAAATATTTAGGAGCTACTTATTCAAATATTGCTTTAAATTCAACCTTCTTTGGTATGAGGACCTTTTGAAGCCTACTTTTCCAACCTCATCTTGTGTTACTCCCCTTTAACCTTCACACTCCTGCTAAGCTGGAATCTGCGTCGTTCTTGTTTCTCCCCTCCCAACCTAAATAATGTACACAAAATGTACTTCAATCTTTCATACTTTTTTCATGTTATTTAAGCCAGAAATGTCCTCTCTACTTCTAATCTATTTAATTTCTTCATTCTATCTCACATGCCATGTTTTCTGTGAAGCCTTCTCTTGATTCCTTTGCACTCCAGATTCCTTTCAATAATTCACCTTTATGTACTTCTTGGTTTTCTATCTTTCTGAAATACTTATATATATTATGTCTCATAGCTGTTAACCTTTAGGCTCCACAAGTCCAGAACCTGTGACTTTATCTAAATTTTTAATCTCACTCTATGTCTGAGCTTATCATTGTGTTCTCTGCACACAATAGGCATTTAATGTGTATTTGAATGAGTATTCTGGAAGTTTTTGAGTGTTGAAGCTGCATGATTTGAGCTGTCCTTTAGCTGTGATGCCTAAGATGAGAAAGAGAGACTTAGAAGTCAACATGATATACTGGTCAGAGTTTATTGGACTTGGTAAAGTCAGAAGAACTGACTAAAAGTTCCACCTTCCACACGTAATGATTCTAGGACTTTGGACAGGTTACTTAAACTCTGAACTTCAATTTCCTCATTTTTAAAATGAAGTGATAAAATCTAAGCTATCTACCTATTACATGAGGAAAGTGTTTCATAAACATTGAAACACAATATAAGGGCAGCTAGGTGGTGCAGTGGATAGAGCACCAGCCCTGAAGTCTGGAGGACACTTAACATTTCCTGGCTGTGTGACCCTGGGCAAGTCACTTAACCCCAATTGCCTCAGCAAAAAAACAAAAAAAGAAACACAATATAAATATGAGCAAGTATTAAGTCAGAGAGACTCATTCAGAAGATAATACTTCAAGTGAGAGAAGATGAGTAACATTTATAGAGATTATAAAACACCTTGCATTTATACTGTCTTAGTTCTTACAATGTAAATAAAATATAATAAAAAGAGCACTGGATATAGAGGTACTGCATCTGACACTCATTAGCTATGTGACTGAGCCAGTCACCTAAATGAGTCTCATTTACAAAATAAAGATAAGCATACTTGAGTGGTTATGGAAAAAGGCTTTTATAAATTGTATAACAATAAACTATTGCTTTTTGATGTACACACTATATTCCCATTTCATAAGATTTTTTTATGTGCCAAACACTATCCTAAGTCCTTTACAAATAGCTTATTTGGTCTCACAGCAACCCTATAAGGAAAGTACTTTTTTTTTTTTTAACTTCCATTTTACAGTTGAGGAAACTAAGCCAGGCAGAGGTTAAATGATTTCCTCAGGGTCCCATAGCGAGGTAGTATGAGGCTGTTCTGAATCCAGGCCCAGCATTCTTATCTCCTGTGCCACCCTAGGTGTCTTTAGCTAGAAAATAATAGAAATAAGAATCACAATCCAGTTTTTCTTAAAGTCTAGTGTTCTTTTAGCTCCACTATGTTGTCTCAAGAGAATGAGGTCCTGGTTTAGGGTGACAGCCATAGCCACTGAAAGGAAGGCCAAGTCCAGGAAAGGAGAGAAAGGAAGAGACCTGTACTAAAGTACCTGCCATGTGCTGTTTAACCAAATACAGATGTGCTGTGCACTTTTTACAGATAGCATCACATTTGATTCCAACAACAACCCTGGGAGTTAGATGCAGTCATCACCATCATCATTAAAGTTGTAGAAATTGAAGTTAAATGACTTGCCCAGAGTCGCTCAGCTAATGCCCGAGGCCAGAGTTGAATTCGGGTGCTCCTGATGGCTAGGCTCAGCACTGTAGTGATTGTACTATCATCTGCCTCTAAGTCTAGGATGAGAAGGCCAGGGGATAGATCCAAATGATCCTGCAGAGAAAATTGCATTACATAGCTTTGTAAAATCAATATTTTAGGTTTAATAATTAATTTTACTGAGTATTGATATTTTCCAAAAGTTATTTTCAATCATAAGTATAAAATATTTGGTATAATTTTCCTTTTAAAAATATCAAGTTCTTTTAGTTTTATAGTGCTACGTTCTATTCCTTTCCTTATAGAGCCCTCACTTAATAGCAAAACAAAATTTCTGCCATGTCTAGAAAACATATACAATATTTAAAATGAACCACCTCTCTATTGAGAGGAGCAAAGTTTGTTTCATCATTAGCCCTCTGGAAAAAGGGTTTATTATGCATTAATCTGATACTTTCTAGTTTCTTTTCTTTGTGCTGTTGTGATCCTCATGTATATTCTTCTCTTTGGTTCTGTGTTCTTCTACTTTGCATCAATTCATTCAAGTCTTCCCTGAAGTCTAAATACCTTATATTTGTACTTTGTAAAGTGCAATAATATTCCATTATGTTAATATGCATCAATTTGTGCAACCCTTCCTCTATGGCCTTCTACTTTATTTGTAATTTTATGCTACCGCCAAAAAAATGCCCGGTTTTTGTTTTTTGGTTTTTTTTTGTTGTTGTTGTTGTTATATATAGTAATTTCTTCTGTGTCCTTGACCTCAATTCCTTGGGGTCTATGCCTAGCAGTGAAAAAAGCTGGGGCATAGAATTATGAGCCCCAGTCTCTTTTCTCATAATAATTTTATTTTGTTTTCTGCAACAGACCAATTCATATTTACAACAACGATGCATTAATATACATGTCTTCCCACAATCACTCCAACATCAACTATTTCCATCTTTTATTGCACTCAAAATAATTCGATGGGTGTAGGTCAGACTTCCATTTGCTATAATTTATAAAATAATTGGTAAGGAGAAGGAGACTTTTGGGAGGGTTTGCATCTTAGGGCCTAATTTATTTATTAAAAAAAATTATGTCTGTGGAGTTTGAGTTTAAAACAGTGAAAAAATGGTCCATTTGCGGGGCAGTTTTCTAGTAACTTATCTGGTATATATTGAATTTTCTCTTTGTTTCTTTTTGGTTTGGAATAATAGAAAGAAACTGGTTAGACCCAGCTCAAACACTTCATATTCCAAAACCTGAAAAAGAAGAAACTGAATTCTTTTTGTTATATATCTTAGAAATTAGACCCTCTTTGAAAATTTTAACAAGCCAGCACTCATCTCTAGCCTTAAATACCTTACCTTGTGAGTCTTATCCTTTCATCTTATTTGTTCCACTAATCCCCAAGCCTGAGCAACTTCTAACCTTAGTTATCTACTAATTCCTGAATCAAAAGTCATACTAGGAAGAAGTCATGAAATCTTTGTTTTGTTCACAATAATTTCAAACTGAGCTCTCATAATTACTCAGCAATCATTTTATTCATCCATATCCTTTTTCTATTCACCATAGCAACTGTTGTAAGCCTATCTCCTTACTCCTATCTACTTAAATCCTCAACTTGACCTTCAGCTTTCTTTTTAAATAAATTTCACTTCCTACAGTACTACAAGTATTAAAGTCATTAATCATGAACTCTTATCTCCTCACCATCATACCTCAGAACTTTGCTACATTCTCCTTTGCTTCAATTTCAGATTATGAGATGATCTTCCTTTGTCCAATACTAACCTTTCCACTGCTAGCTATTGAATCCTCTGCCTCTCATTTTCTTTGAACTGGAGTATAGTATTGCATTCCTATTTATCCTTCAGTATGCTTGTTTCCTTCACTTGAAAGAGTCTCCCACCCAACACATCAAACCAAATGTTCCTAAAACTAAACTCATCAATTAATTCAAAATCCTTTACTTTGCAAATTTGTATTGATTGTACTACCCTCTTTCTGGTTTAAACACTCAAAAACTTTAGAGCCATCTTTGACTCTTTCCTTTCTGTCCAAATAAGTTGTTTTGTTTTCTTCATCTACAGTGACCTATATGTGTTTCTTCTCGATTCAATTCAAACATTTATTAAGAATGCAGGTACTCTGTTTAAGTACTCAGGATACAAAAACAAAACTATTCTCCCTCAAAGTTTATATTCTACTTGAGAATCTACCAAAAGTAAGTAATTTGAGGAGGGAGAAAACACTGACATTTAGGTAAATCGGAGAAGTTTCCTTGAGGAGGAGGGGAGACTAAGAATTCTGGGTTTGAAACATGATTCATATGCACAAAGATTATTTTGTTTTTATATGTCTTTCACTTTTTTTCCCCCAAGCTACCCCTTATTTAAAAAAAAAAAATTAATAAAAAAGAAGTAAAGTCAATTCATTAAAACTGGCTACCACAACTAAATATGCCTCATCCCTACAAAGAAAGAAAAGAAAGCTCTCTTCCCTAAGACCAAATTTGATTATTTTAGTTAATTTCTTATTTGCTAGGTACCTGGGTTGTAAAAAAGATAAATGAGCATTCCTTGCCCTCAGTAAATTCATGTTTTTCACTCATGAAAATAAATGGTGCCTTTTGCCAGACCTAAAAGTGCTACATAAACTTAAGCTATTTTGGCAAGACAGATAACATACATATATAAATTTATATAAAGAAAATGAGAGCTTTGTAGTGTTTGCTCATTTTTTTAAACTTTGGCAAGATATACAAGTAAGCACAAAGTAATTTTTAAAGAAAGAGCACTAACATCTTAGAAGAGTTAGGACTCAAGCTTCGTGTAGAAAGTGATACTTGAACTATGGACAGGAATATCCCAAACCTCTGCAGTTTAAAATCATAGCCTTAGACGCGAGCTAAAACTAGACTGATCATATTTAAATAGCTAATTATCACTGAGGTCTTAGTTAAATAATTTTCTACAGTGAAAATCTCCTCTAAGATAGATGCCAAAAGTAGTTATCTTATTAGACATGACAAGTGATTCATTCTTGATTTTCCTCACCACCAGTGGCAGTGACTGCAACTTCATAGGTTCAGCAAACATGAATTACTACTTGTTCTCCAGTTTTATTCTGTATTCTCTTCCCTCTGGCCATTAAGAAGGGTTAATCCATATGTATAAAACATACTTTCTCCCCATTTTCTGGCATTTAAAAATCCTTCTCTTCCTTTACAACATTCCCTGTAAGTGGGAGGTTGTCATTTGTGAATTCTTCCTTGTTTATTTGTAAATTGAAAGTTATCTTTTCCACCAAATTTTACTAAATCATTTTGTCTTGATTTTTGCTGAACCCTATGACATTCTATATTTTATCACATTTATTTTTTGTATTTCCTCAACCTCCGGTATGTTGAGGGTTTTTTTAGCTTAGAAATGGTGTGGGTTGTTTTTTTGTTTATTTTTTTCTCATAGTTAATTTATTCCCTTCCTTGCTCAAATATTTCACTAAGTGAATTCAGGTGCCCAGTCAAGAAAAAATATCTCATGAGGTACAGGAATAATTTGCAAACCTATTGTCTAATATTTGTGACTTTAGATTCAAATTGTGAAAGATTCAAGAAATGTCAAAAGAATAGAAGCAGGCAGATATGGTCTTTTCGAAAAGGGTGGGGAAGGGTGAAAGATTCTAGAATCTGATTTGGTTTTTGTGTCAGGAAAATCAACAAGTCAAGTCAACAAACATTAAGAGCTAACATTTGTTAGCTATGCTAGGCCAGGTAATGTAAAGAAAGATCTGGAAGCAAAAATCCAGTTTCTTCTCTCAAGAACACAATTTAATAAGGAAAATGCAGACAATTATGTACAGATAAGATAAATTATGTAAAGATAAGATAGCAAATTGGGGATAATCTCAAAGGGAAGTCACTAAGATTAAGGAAGACTAGATAGGCTTCTTGCTCAGACTTAAAAGAACATAGGAAATCCCAGAAATATAAATGAAGAAGAAGAGAGTTCAAAGCATTGAGAACAATTAATGAAAATGCAACAGTAAGAACAACTAATGAAAATGCCTGGAGTTGAGAGATTGGGTGTTTCAAAGTGGTCAGTGTTATTGGATCCTAGAATACATGAATTTATCCAAGTATGGTGTGAGAAGACTGGAAAGGTAGGAAGGGATCAAGTTATGAAGAGCTTTGAATGCCAAACAAGTTTATATTAGATTCTGGAAGTAGTAGGGAACCATTGGAGTTTATTGAATTGGTGTGGATAAGGGGGTGTCAGTCGGGCCATAGTTCTCTACTTGCAGAAAAATCAATTTGATAATTAAATGTAAGAAGGATTGGAATGGGGAGCAACTTGTGTCAAGACCATTGCAGTAGTACAAACATGAGGGCCTGCACCATGGTGCTGCAGTGTCACAAATGGGGGGGGGGGGGGAAGCAAACATAAACCATTTATTTACTATGCATTCAAAGATTTTAAACATTTAGGGGAAAAAGTGCTAATCACTGGAAACTAACATGGGCTACTAAAACAAAGCATGTTTAAGCTAAGTCCATTTCCTCTTTAATGACCCAAGTTAGTTGGCAAAGGCATACTTACACCTGAATTTTAGACAGGTATTTTGTGTCATCTTTTAAGATGTCCTTTGGATAATATGGTGAAATTGGGCGAAATAATAGTATTTATTAGGTGGAACTCCTACTTATCAAATCACCATATGCAAAAATATGCTAATTATTTTTGGAGACATTTCAGGAGACTTGCCCTTGGCCCTACCTCAGCTCTCATTTTTATCAGTGATTTTGAAGGAGTGTTTGTGAATAATACCAATAAAACAATTGTCACACAAGACTAACAACAAACTGAAAAATAAATTTTAACAATTTTAGTTAAAATAACCAAATTTAGATTTTATTTTTTTAACTCATGTGCTTAAACTGTAGTACAAGATGGAAGAGACCTGTTTTTCTAATACCAATGTAAAAAATATCCAGGAGTTTTAGCTAAATACAGTGTTAATATAAATCCTCAATGTGATTTGGCTTCTAAAAATCCAGCATTCCTTGTTTTTTCCTCAAAAAAAAGTGGGAGGGGGATTTCATTTAGATCATAGGAAGTAAAAAGTTAACTGTACTATATCAGACTATATCTAGAGTGCTGTCTTCAGTTCTTGTTTCCACATTCACACTGCCTAAGTATAAAGGACAACCAAAGGACATTACTTTGGATGGTTGATTATCAAAATTGTCTTATCAATCACCATTCAGGGATTCAGTAGCTGGATGGGAGAGATGATAGAAGTCTTTAAATATTGAAAGGATGGTAAAATGAGATAGATAACAAAGGGATTAAATTATGCGATGTTAATGTAATGGAATTTTACTATTTGCCATAAGACATGATGAAAATGAGAAATTAAGAAAATAAGAAACATGGATAGCCTAAAAGTATTGCCAAGTGAAAAAATAGAACTAGAAAATGCACTATCATACATAGTGACAATTATAAAAGCAAAAACATAACAGAAAGCCAAAGTCAAGTTAGTCACTATAGATCATTTATTGTCTCAGGATACAAGTTGTAAAACATAAATCTTTTCTTAGGAATTCATGAGATTGTTATAAGGATCAAGATAAATATAGATTTTAAAAAGTATAATATGTACATATCTATAAAATATAGGTAAAATGTGAGATGTTATTTAATAATAGTAGCTGCCTCAGCTGTTCTTCAAGTCCTGTCATGTACATAAATGTTACACATATTACTTATATACACATTTAAGAGGGGAAATGTAAATATAACACTGATAAAAATTACCCAAAATGACCATGCTAAAAATTCTGTGAACATTTTTTTCTGTTCTGATAAAAGTAATCTTTTTTTTTTTTTTAAATCATCATTGTCTTAGATGTTTATCACTTCATTGTCATCACACTAAAAATACATGAGTTTCATTTTCTCTGCTGACTAACTTTTGCTAAACTGTAGTTGATAGAGATCTGGCTTTGAAGTCAGGAAGACCTATATTTATTTACATCATCTGTGACAGAATAGACTGTGATCAGAAATATGTCACTTAACCTCTCAATACTCTAAAGCTAAGATATTGATTTTCATTGATAGAAGAATTCCTTCTGTGAGAACTCCCTACCATGAATCACACAGGTCCAATTTTGGGGATTTTTTAATGCACAGATATACAAAATTCTGTCAATGTTCTTTTCAGAAATAACTGAAAGTTCCCTTCTTTGATGTGTCCATACACTTTTTAAAAATAGTAATAAAAAATAGTAGTAGTAAAATAGTAATAATAGTAAACAAAAATTTGTAGAAAACTAATTGGAATTAAGCAGCTTTCAATGAACAAACAACACGTCAAGATCTGATTAAGTGTCGAGACTATAATATATAGCTGACAAATGGTTTATATTCCTCATGAAAATCATACAATCCTTTAAATGATCCCCAAATTTCTCCCTGAACAAAGACCTATCTTTTTAATTTAAATTCTCTTAACATCTTTTGTTTTAATGTCACCTTCATTTCCCAATATGTTCCTTGCCTCTCTTGTTCCCAGAGAACATTTCTTTTTAACAAAGAATAAAAAGGGGGCAGGGAGAGAAGAAATAGTTAAGCAAAACCAATCAACTCAGAATTATTTGCAGTATTAATAATACACTCATATCCATCTGCCAACACTACCACTCTGCAAAGAAAGGAAAGGAAGATATATTCTAATGTCTATTTGAGACCAATATAGATAATTTTAACTTTACAGTATTTCTGGGTGATAATCTTATTGCTGGTTTTTTTCCATTCATATTGTTATAATCATTGTGATTTTATACAGTTTGCTTCAGTTCATAAAAGTTTTTCTTCCCCATATTCTTCATATTCATTGTTTCTGTATAGTAATATCCCATTGTATACATGTAACATAATGTTCTACCATTCTCCTGTCGATGGGCATTTACTCTGTTCACAGGTCTTTATTCCACCCCCAGAAAAAAAATAATGTTATAAATATTTTGTTTTATTTGATATCTTTGTTTTTATCATTTATCTCTTTTCTTTGTAAATGCCTAGCAGTAGGACCTCTGCATCAAAAGATATGAACTTATGATTACTTTCTTCTCATAATTCCAAAAAAGCTTTCTAGGATAGTTGGAAAAAATTCACTATTACATCAGCAGTGTATTAGTTTCCCTACTATAACCCCTTTAACATCAATTACTTTAATCTTGTCATCTTTTCCAGTTTGCTTCATGTGAGGTATACTCTCAGCTGTTTTGGTTTGCACTTCTGTTCTTATTAATATAGAGCAATCTTTATAGCTGATAATAATAGTTTGTGACTTTTTTTTCTTTTTGAAAACTCTTCTTAGCTTCTCATTATTTTACCCATCAGCAGATACCTTTTTTTTTTTTTTTTTTAAGGATAAAATCTCTCTTTAACATCAGCATTTTTCCAGTGACACTATATATAATACCAGAATCTCTTAAGAATTAAAGTTGTGGGTCACCCAAAAAACAATGAAAAGGTACATAGTAGGAACTAACAAAGAACTGCCCTAGGAAAATAGCATAGAGGCTATCTTTAGACTATCTTTAGAGAGATATATGGACAGAAGACAAATGAACTAGTCATGTAACAAGAGCAAAGAATAATTCAGGAATTGTTTATGTATTCCGTTGATATCCACACAATGTCAGGGAATGAGAGCTGGGGGAAGGTTTGGTGAGGAATAATCTCTTTGTGGATGATATATGGTAGGATGTGAAGTGGAGTCGCACAAAATGAAAAAGTTATGGCCATGTTGGGGTATTTATACCTTTGTTAGGAGTGTCCATATCAGCAACAGCATAGATATTGAAATATTAATCATAGGGCATCTCTGCTTTTTACACTGACTCTAACTACAAAGAACTGCTATGACACCTGTCCCCTATCTGAGAGCAACTGACTTCCAGGATGTCTTCAGTTCCTCTCTTCAACAGTGTCTTAAAGGAGGAAATGTTTAGAGTTGGAAGAAGTTTTCTAGCCAATTCCTTCCCTTTAACATTGAGGAGACTGAGTTCCAATATGGTTAAGTATCTGGCAGCTGGCAGTTTGACAAAGCATCCCTTTACAAAACTATTATTACATGAGTGGACTAGTTATTTCAGTCTGAATATAGCCTCACTTCCTTTCTCAGTACTTTCCTTTTCATGGTCATCTAACCTGGGGCAACTAGATAATACAATAAATAAGATTATAAGCCCTGGAGTCAGGAGGACCCGAATCCACAGCCTCAGATACAACACTAACTGTGATTCTGGGCAAGTCACTTAAGCCTAAATGCCTCACCAAAAACAAAGCAAAACAAAAAAAGTTATATCCATAGTCCTCTAATCTAGCTATAGCCTTCATAGGAAAAGGACTCCCCCTGACTATTCAGAAGATCACAATCAGTACTAGTTGGAGATATGGTATGTGACTTTTTTTTCTCTGAAATTCATTGTTTTGTGAATCAGTGATAATCTGGAAAAGTCCCTTCATAAAAAGCAAGGATATCTGATGTTTATCCTTGTTTCCTCTTGTGCCTAACAGTGCACATGGAAGGCACTTAAGTATAGCTGTGGAGTCACTTGGATATAGAATTAGAGCCCAAGGAAGGAACACCAAGAATTCCTGAGCAGTAAACAGAGACTTGGGAGAGCTAGCATGAGGAAGCAGTGCCAAGAAACAAAGATGGGGGCTCCGTGTAGACATGATCTCCCTCCCTTAGGGGAAGGCCGCCACAAGGGAATCATCAACATCAAGGAATCGGATGAAAAAAACATAGTTAGTTGGAGGGCTGGAAACAGGACCACACACTATAAGACACTGAGGAGAGAGCCCCCTCTACCAGCACTTATGGACATAGACCAAAAGAGAGCTATTGGCAAATGGAGACAAGAAGGAAAGACACAATAAGAAAGTAACCTAGAATTATATTTGGATGGTAATGTTATATATATTAGATATTACATTATACATATTTTATATATTATATATGTGTTAGGTTAGGGAAAGCTGGCATCTACCAAATGAGAGACTGATTGAATTCTGTAGCAATACTAAGTTCTTCCAAGTGTCCCAACAAAGGTAAGGACAGTGTGACTCATTCTCCTTTGGTGGGAGAGGAGAAGTCAGAAGTCATAGTAATTTAAGGTAAAATGGGGAGGTAACTTGGCTTCCAGATGAAACAACAAGCGTAAAGACATAACCAGATGAGAAAATGGGATAGAGCTACTCTGATAGCAGACTAGGGCCAAAATTTTAGCCCAAAATAGTCCACCTGATAGGCCTCAAGAGATAGAGAGACATAACTGTACCTCTATTACTGACCCTTCTGGGCTCTTATGGCTTAGATTCAATCTTGAGGCCTCTCATTTGATTCATTTTGCTCCCATTACTCCAAATGAATATCAGAATATTTGTGTCTAAATATCCACAAAAATAAGGAAAAGAATCCTCAACTCTTCTGCAAGCATTATATGACTTATGTGCTTATATGACTTCATATGTAGGATCCACTCTATGGCTATGAAGTTTCTTTATTTAAAGGCCCACAAAACAAATTTTTTGTTTTTACTATATTCCGGCCCTCCAGCAGTCTGAAGGACAGTGAACTGGCCCCCTATTTAAAAAGTTTGAGGACCCCTGCCCAGACAGTCAACAAAGGATGTGCTCCTCTCTGTGTCCTTGAGTGCATCTGTTTATTTGCATGTGGGTTTATGATCTACTTATCCTTCAAACTCACATCCTTTTTTCATTAAGCTTTACCAAGCTACTCTATCTAGCCCACAGTGTTCCTTCTCCCTGATCTGACCTTTAGTATTTATTGTCTCTGAGATTCCCTTAGCAACTAATGATAAAATCCAGAATTAGAAGACGTCTCATCTTCTGACTCAAGTAGGAATCTACTCAAAAACTTCCAAAAATGAGAAGATACAATCTTGAGAATCATTCCACTTTTGAACAGCTCTTTTTTTAGATTTTTTTTTTTTGTTATTGTTTCAATACAGTTTAGCTAAATCCATTTGCTTATAACTTCTTGTCTCCTCTAGGATAAAGCAGGACATATCTAATAGTAAACCTTCACATATTTGACAGCTATCATGTTTTCCTTAAGTCTTTTCTTTTCTAAGCTAAATATTCACCTATCCTTCAACTCATACTTCCACAGCATGTTTAGGAATTCTTTTACCAACTTGGGGTATCGTATTTTGTATAAACTCTACTTTGTTGCCTAAAATGTACAGCTGACTGATAGCAGAGATGTGTTTAGACTAGGGCAGAGCATAGTGAGCCTCTTAATTCTAGATTATATTTGCTTTAATGGAACTTAATTTCATATTCACGTTTTTGAATGCCATGTCACCCTGCTGCTTCATCACTGAATCTACAATTTACTAAAATCCCCACATTCTGTTCACATGAATCATTGTTTAGCTACATCTGAACTGCTCTATACAGGTGCAGATAATTTTTTTTTTTAATAATAGAGTTTTGCACTTATCCCAGTAAAATTTATCTAATTAGAATGAGCTCATAATTCCATCCTGCCCTTATACATTATCCCACATGGTAGCCAGACCTTTCCAATTGGTGCCATCCCTGCAATAGAGCACTCTAGAATTTTGCCAAAAACCACATTCAAAGTTTCACTGGCCTAGAAGAATCTAGACCATGTTCTTCCCCTTTCTGAAAAGTGGTACATTATACCTGCCTCTATTCCTGAAGCTCCTCTTCCATTCTCCACAATTTTTCAGAAATCACCAACAACAATTCATCAGTCACATCTGCAAGTTCTTTCAGTGCCCTGGAATGTACTTTTGGACCTGGTGACTTGAGCCTCACTGAGAGCATTTAGCTCTTACCATCTCTTCAGTCATTGTGTATCCTTTGGTAATAGTGATAATTGCTCATATTTCTATAGTACTTTTACAGTCTACATAACTACTTTTCTCACAACAACTAAGTGTAATAGGAAGTATGAGTATACCCATTATAAACAGGTGAAAAAACTGAGACTTAGAAAGATTAAGTGACTTACCCACAACCACAGGTAATAAGTAACAAAGCCCATTCTGCTTACCCTACTGCTTCCCTTTTACACACACACATATTATTTTGTTAACAAAATGTTTTGCACATATTGCCCCACTTGATCACCAAAATTGTCTAATGAGGTAGAAAACCAGCATTACTGTTCCTTTTTATATTTAACCTGAAACCCAGAAAAGTTAAATAACCTATTCAAAATCACATAAAGTTACAAGAGCCACAGCTTGAACTCACATCTTCTTGTTCCAAATCTCTTTTTTTCTTTGTATCATAGCTTAAGATATTCTCTGTTAATATGCTAACTCTTTATTTTTTTATGTCATTATTTTATGTTCTGCATGTTTATGTCTTCTCTGTTAAATTATAAGCTCCCTAAGAGCAAAAATGGGGCCCACAATGATTAACTTAGTACCTTCTGGCTAAGAATTAGAAATGGAACTTGTGCCAATCAATTGAGAATGGTTTAATAAGCTACGGTATGTGATTATAGTGGAATATCTTTGTGCTATAAGAAATGATAGGCAGGATAATTTCAGAAAAACCTGGAAAGACTTATATGAATTATTGCATAGTAAAGTGAGCAGAACCAGGAGAATGTTGTACACAGTAACAGCAACGTGGTTCAATGAAGAATGTGAATGATCTAGCTATTTTCAGCAATACAAAAATTTAAAATAATCCCCACTGGAATAATGATGACGTGACGTATACTATCCTCCTCCAGAGAACTGATATTGATTAAATACACACTAAAACATGCTATTTTTCACTTCCTTTCGTTCTTTTTCTTTTATTCAAGTCATCTTATACAAAGTAACTAACATGAAACTATTTTATACAATTGCACATATATAACCTATATCTGGTTACTTACATCTCAGCAAGTAGGGAGGATTGGGAGAAAGGAAGGGATAGAATTTGAAACTCAAAAATTTAAGTTTAAAAATTAAAAAAAAAAAACCCAGCTCCTTAATCATTACTGCTAATTGATAACTATATGTCATATTTTTTTGTGCTCATTATGGGTCTTTGTCCATCTGCCTGTCTATTCTGATATGTGTGGAAGGAGTGTGTCTATCTCAGATCTCTCCATATAATTCTATATTTATCTCATATCTGTATAAATATGTGAAGTTGCCTAAGTTTTAAAATTCTAGGAATAGGAACTGGACCTGTGATTTTCATTAGTGCAGGGAACTCCCAAGTGAGAAATCTCCTTCCACTAAATAAAAGAGCCTCTTCTGCATCTTAGAGCCTTAGAGTTGCTAGGAACAATAAGAAGTGAAGTGAGTTACTTAGATTCACCCAGAGGTGGATTTGAACCCAAAACTTCTTGATGGGGGCACATTGCAAAGTATAGAGGTAGGATAGATGTTAAGACCCATGGTAATTTTTTTGTCAGAAGGAAAGAGTTACTTATTCCCATCTTGTGCAATCCCTATGAAGTCAGACAGTGCAAGGGAAGGAAGAAAGGGTCCTCCTGGTGCTGGTGGGTCTTCCCCCCATCCTTCCATCTTGGATAAGCTATGAAAGAATTGCCCAATATCAAGAGAGGGAGCTGGGGGTGAGGGGGAGGAAGGGGAGGCAGAAAAAGTATTAATGGTGGAGAACCTGAGGCCTAATGTAGTAAGTAGCCAGTAGCAAAGCCAAGTTTCACATCTAATACCTTTTATACTATATCATGCTTCATGTCTGGGTGAATGTGCATGAGAATATGGCTGTTACTCTTTTTGGGCCTCAGTTTCCTGATCTGTCATATGAAGGGGCTGGACTAATGGCTTCTGAGGCCCCTTCCAGCTTTAAATCTATGATCTTGGTATGTGTAGGTACACATAGATGTATGTATTTTAAAAACTTAGGGCAGAAGGGGTTTGTATTTGGAGGCTTTAATATGTATTTTACATTTTGTCTATATATTTTATATATGGTTCTATGCCACTGTATATTTAATAGGAATGGTTTTACCCAAAGAGATAATTTAATTTATTTTTTCTTGTTTTCTCTCGGGAACAGTGTTGTCTTCTCCCCCCCACAAATGAGCAACCTGCTACCTTCTTTAGCCTCATACAAAGGAGAAAAGTTGTTATTAAATATTAGTTTGAAGCCAATTAAATAATAACTGGAATTATTCCCAGGCCATTTTATAATGCTCTGTGCAAATATGCAGGTACTTTAGTGCTCTCATGCTTAAAAAATATAGTGCTTTTGTCAGCAATACATATTATCCTAAAGTTGAGTTCTGATTTAAAGAGATGGTGTCTTTAAAACAAACAAAATAGACTAGACTAAGCATGAGCTTTGTGGTTAAATTAAGTAGCTTAAGTTTTATTTCCAGTTTAAGCTCTAAATAAAAGTATGCTTAAGCACACATAAAAATCACATCATCCAACCAGTCAGTAAGTGTTTATTAGGTACATACTTCATACCAGGAACTATGCTGGGCATTGGAGATACAAAAACAAAAATAAACACACCCTACTCTAGAAAGACAAGGCAGTGTGTGTACATAGACTAAATCATGGGAAGAGCACTAACAGCTGGGGAGGATCAGGGAAGGTAAAAGAAGACCGACTTGAAAGCAACCTAGGGATTCTAAGATGTGAAAGTGAGGGAAAAAAGGAGAGTGCATTACGGGGAGAGGAACTAGGAAAAGAACAGCCAGTACAGAGACATGGAGATTAGAGATTTGGTGTCATTTTTGAGAAAGAGACAGTCTGATTGGGGAAGTGGATATATAACAGGACTGGAATGCCAGGATAGGGTCATTGTCTGAAGAGCTTTACATTTCAAATGGGAGCTTATTTTTAATCCTGGAAATAACGGGGAACCACTAGAGTTTGAGTAAGGGAGTGGTGGCAGAGTGAACTCTACACTTTACAGAAATCACTTTGGCAACTGTGTTGAAAATAAAGAGTAAAGAGACTTGGCCCAGAAATCAATCGAGAGACTGTGGCAAAAGGTGATAAGGGCCTATCTAGAGTGGTGCCTGTGCAACTGGAGAGAGCACCAGGTGCTGGAGGGTGTATTCATTTAGAGATGATGAGATTTGGCAGCTTCTTAGAAAGGACAGTGGGACTGGAGGTCAAGAAAGAGACCAGGACTAGGCAGATTTTAAGAGTTGTCAGCATAACAATTATTATAAAACCCATAGGAGTTGACAAAAGCACTGAAAGTGATTTCAGAAGGAGAAAAAAGCCCAGGACGGCGTCTGGATATACACATAGTTAAGAGGTGGGGTCTGGATGATGATTCAGCAAAGGAAATTGAGGAGAGGTCAGACAGGAAGAGGACCAAGAGAGCAGTATCATAAAAATCCAGAGAAGAGAACATTCAGGAATAAAGAGCAATCAACAGTGCCAGTGTCAGCAATTAGCAAAAAGGTAAGAACCAAGAAAAGGCCATGCTATTTGGCAGTTAAAAAAAAAACATTGGCACTTTTAGAAAGAGCATTTCACTGATTGCATCAGAAGCCAGATTGCAAATTATTGAGAGAAAGTGAAGCCAATGAATATAGATTACTTTTTTCTAAGAATGTGGTGGAAAAGGTAAAAGGAAAAGGATGATTTCTTGAGGGGATGTTAAAGTCTAGAAAGGGTTTTTAAAGCATATTTGTAGGCTTCAAGGAAGGAACCTGTAGATAGAAATAAAAATTAAGAAGGTGATTGTGGGAGCAATTTACTGGAGAAGGGAGGAGATGAAACTAAGGTTACACGTACACTAGTTACAATTGGGCTTGGTAGTAAGAGCCCCATCTTCATCAGAAACTGGAATGAAGGAAGAGTGCATCTCAAGGGAATTTGAGATGTAGAGAAGAGACAAGGGAATTCACAATGCTCAGTAAAATAATCAAGGTCCTCAGTTCAGATTGTGGAAGAAATGTTGGCGAAGTTTGAGAAGAGCCCTTTTCACTACATCTTCTTGGCTCTTTTATCTGTGAATTCTGCTTTGAAGTTTAATTTTATATGTCAGAAAATCTTGCATCATCACAATCAGTGAGTTTTGGTTATCTGTTGAATGCTAAAATTTATAGTATTAAGAATTCCTTTTGGTTTTCCTCTCTCATAATTTGATCTTTAAGAACATAGAATCAATCTCCTAAAAACAGGGTTTTGAAACATATATTCTATCTGCTAACTTTCAGACAAAAAACTGAGCTGTATAAATACAGATTCCTTCCTATTTAGACAAAATAATCAACAACCAAAGTTTTTCTCATCAAGCAACTTGGGCTTATTACAGAAGAGAATAGCAAAATCCAGACCTAAGGAATTTGATTCCATTTTTAAATGGTTTAAAATGAAATCTTTAAAAGTAGAATTTGGTTCTGGTTCCATATTTAAAAGTCTATTAAAGACCTTCAAAACTCTTTACAGATAAATAAAACATAACTCAAAGATAATCTTGGATTGGCAGATGAGCAAATCATGCCAAGTGCTTCCTAGCACAGAAGAATTTGGGTTTTTCGTGTAAATAGTATATTTTTTCCAATTACACGTAAAGATTGTTTTCAACATTAATTTTTATAAGATGTTGAGTTTCAAATTTTTCTTCCTCTCTTCCCCAAGATGGCAAGCAACTTTATATGTGCAATCATGGAAACCTGTTTCCACATTAGCAATGTAAAAGAAGAAACAGAACAAAAGAGAAGAGACACAAAAAATGAAAATAATAGATAGACTTCAATCTATATTCAGATTCCATAATTCTTTCTCTGGATGTGGATAGCATTCTCCATCATGAATTTTTGGAATTTTCTTGGATCATTGTATTGCTAAGAACTAAATCAATTATATTTGATCATCACACAGTGTTACCATTTATGTATGGTGTTCTCCCAGTTCTGTTCACTTCATCCAAAATCAGTCCTGCAAGTCTTTACAGGGTTTTCTGAAATCCATCTTTTCTTCATTTCTTTGTTTCTAGGATCCTATTACATTCATATATCACAAATTGTTCAGGTTTTACCCAATTGATGGGCATTCCCTCAGTTTTCTTTGCCACCACAAAAAGAGCTGCAACAAATTTTTTTGTAGATCCTTTTCTCCCTTTTTTAATGACTTTTTTGGGATATTGAGCTATTTGTATTGCTGCATCAAAAAATATGCATAGTTTGATTACTTTTTGGATAGAATTCTAAATTTTTCTCCAAAACGGTTGCATCAGTTCACAACTCCACCAATGATGCATTAATGTCCCAATTTTCCCACATCTTCTCCAATATTTGTCATTTTCCTTTTCTGTCTTTTTAATCATTTTTATAGGTGTAAGGTAATACCTCTTTGAGCATTTTTTATGACTATAGATAACTTTTTCTTCATCAGAAAACTGCTTGTTCATATCCTTTGACCATTTGTCAACTGGGGAATGTCTTGTATTCTTATAAATTTGGCTCAGTTCTCTATATAAGAAATGAGGCCATTATCAGAAATAATGTCTGTAAAAACAGACAGCTTTCTGCTATCTTTCTAATCTTGGTTGCATTATTTTTATTTGTGCAAAACTTTTAATGTAATAAATTATCTATTTTGAATTTCATAATATTCTCTAGCCCTTGTTTGGTCATAAATTCTTCCCTTCTCCATAGACCTGACAGGTCACCTAATTTACTTCTGGTATTACCTTTTATGTCTAAATTATGTACGCATTGTGATCTCATCTTTATATGGTGTGAGATATTGGCTGCATAGAGAATTCTATTTCATTTGTTGCTTAACAAGATTTGAACTAGAAGTAAATTTGATGTAGACAAAACAAGTTTAACTTTGAGATATTTATCTAACTCATTTTCAGCCTTTGTTGTGAGAGAAGGGCTGGTTAGAACAGAGCTTAAGATGTTTTCAGGGACAGTGTTCATGTGTGTTATATTTCCAGTAAACCAATAAATCTTTTTGTCAAGCATTTAAGAATGATGCAGCATATAAAACTGCTGAGAATAGGTAAAGAAATAGTTATAAATTGCTGAAAATAGATTTTATTTTATTAGATTGCTCTGAATGAGAATCTATTGTAGGATTATTATTATTATTAGATAATTACTGTGCCTTTCCTTACAAATAGATCCCAGTTTTAGGTGCATTTATATCTCATATCTTACTATAGTTGAAGGTTTAACACCTCTGATCCAATCAGAAATTAACACTTATCCAGAACATGAACTGTCTGTTATTACTGTGAAGTGGGCTTTACAGAAAAGAGCTTGTTTGATAGCCAAATTCAGGAAGGTAATTGAAGAGAGGTCATTTGAGAAAGGGAACTCTGAAGAGCAGTGGAAAAATTACTAGAAGTAGGACAGAATGCATCACTCTCAAATTCAGCGGAAAGACGAAACCAAGACATATCAGAATATAGTCATGGAAGCCCAAGAGTCATTATCTAAAATAAAATAAATGAAATAATAGACATTCAGACTTAAAGTAGGAAGTCCTATGTCAGCAGAAAATTTAACTAGGAACAGGCTATGTACTTTCTGATTGAATCAACTCCTTGTCAAGCACTTAAAGATTTTAAAGTTAGAAGAAACTCCAAGGATCAACCCCCTCTATTTAACAGATTAGGAAACTGGAGGCCAGAGGGATAAAGTTACTTGGTCAAAGTCACAGAAGTATTAAGTGATAGGATTTGAAGCCAAAGTTTCTTTGTCCACATCCAGTGTTCTTTATATCTTACTGCCACCATGATTAAAACTGTTCAGTTTCATAAATTTCTCTGATCCTAATTAATTGGTCCTGACATCACAGCATCTAGGTCTGCATTTCACCAGAGTATGAAGAAAAAATAAACTAGATTTGTTCAGAATATAGGGACAAAAGGGATTTTTGACAGGAAAGGATGATTTCATTGTTGAATCTCAAAAATCATTACACACATCCTTCAAAGAGATGGGATTAAAAACATTAAGAATAGGCTCTTGATGAAGAAAAGTAGCATAATTAAGGAGGAGGTTTAGAGGTATTACCTGTGTTAGAACAGGGTACTAGGATCATTATGTTAACAAAAATAACTGAATGGACAAGGTCTTTGTGAAGAAGTCATAACTCAGAAAGTAGAATGGCCCTTCTGTTTTGAAAGTCTGATGAGTAAATCCCAATAGTCTTATCTCTTTGACAATATCTCTTCTTGATCTACATTATCCCCCCCTCAAGGGGCAAGGCATCACTACATAAAATTTTGCTTCTCTAAAGTGTTAGGAGCTTGTTATTTACCAAGAAATTTCCTGCCAGGAGAGAAGAAGGTACAGAAGTACAAACAAGTATAAGGTACTCATTAGCCAAAGTCTTCAGGATATCATTGCAGCCTTCATCACCTCTCCAACTTTGGCAGATAATAAATAGTCTCTCTGGAAACTTTTCCAGTAACACACTCTTGAACCTCTGAATGTGATATCAGTGCAATAACAAGAGTAGATTGAGAAGAAACAGATCATGTGTACAGTTTCAAAAATTATTTAAATACCATAGTTGTCCAGCCTTGTCTTTTGAAATGTTTTTCAGTTCAGGTAGTATGATAGTTGCAAAGACAAATATATTGGGCTCTTGCCCTTGAAAAGCTTATAGTCTAGTAGGGAAGTTAAGCGTGGTTGAAATGCAAATATGCAGAAAAAGGAATAGAAAATAATATTTATTATGCACTTACTATATTCACCTTGCTGTAGTCACTAAATCCAAATAGAAAAGCAAGTCCTCAAGGAATTCATATTCTACAGGGGAAGATAATACATGTTCAGCTGCAAATCAGATGTTGGTGCCACTTCTATAATGTCATTTTCACTGCTAAAATCCTAATCGTTTCTGATATCAGGGAAGGCAAATAGCTTCTCAAAAGTTTTTTCCCTGTTGTCAGAGCAGCCCAGGGAGGCAGCATGCAATCTCTGAAGCAGGTTTCAGTGCCCTGCTCATAGCCTTATTTAAAAATTCTCCCCAAACAGCATTGCTCATGCTTTCTCTTTTGGGAATTCTTATTGCAGATGCTAATGCAGGAGATCGAGGACAGACCAATAACGCAGCATCAGCTTCAGCCTCCAACTCCACCTGAACCAGCACCAGGCAGCCAGCTGTGCAGGAAAACTCGCCGGCCACTTGGGTTTCACTCAGCAACACTGGTCACGTTGGGAAAGAAAATTAAAGAGAAAAAAAAACCTTGTTCATTTTAGTGTTCAATTTTTTTATTATTGTTGTTCTTATTTAACCTTGTAAAATATCTATAAATACAAACCAGTTTCATTGTATTCTCACTTTGAGGGATTTCCAGGGGCTTGGGAGGGGTCGTAGGGAGGGGACAAGCGGAGCAATAGAACATGAAATAACTCCCGCGACAATCTTTTTTTAAGGAAAGTCTGCTGTTGTGTACTCTTAAAAGCAGGACTCTTGCCTCATGCCCCCTTCCACAAACGAAGAATTCTGTGCTGAAGTTTTGGGGAATTTTCTTTTCTTTTTTTCAGTCAAAGTGTCAGACATTGGTATAGTGCACAGCTTGAATTTGGTTGGAGCTTAGCAGGTGTAATTCATTGGGGGCTTCAGTGTTGCTTGTAAAATTAATCCATATCCTAAGGTATTTGAAGAATTGCCTTTGGCATGTTGGGGTGGGTGTGGCAGATATAATATAAAATGTGTCACATTCATCACCAAGGGAGGCAATTGAGTTTCAAGTTTGGAGCTACACTTGGAATGTTTTCAGGGGGTTTGCTTATTTTTTTAAAATTTTGCTCTTACATCAGGGTGAGAGAAACCTACAGTGTCACACATGATAGAAAGTTGTCAGATGAGAAGAAGCAAGCCAGAGCTTAGCTCTATTAGCCATACAAGAGGATGCTTGTTTGGCTAACTGAAGGCTTTCTGCCTAATCTCAGCCTAGCTTTTGAGTAGTGATCTAGAAAGGCTAAGGAAAGAAAAGTTAGGTGAGCAGCTTTGGTCTGCAGAAGAAAAAAAAAGCAGGTGAAGAACTGTGTCCTTTGGGAAGGGGACAGCTTACGGGCTCTTTGGCAAATGGCCACTGTGAATATATTTTTCCAGGTTTTGCTCTAAAATTGCTTCCCTTGCAAAGATACACCATGAGAGGACACTATAGTTTATAATGTGAACTGTAACAGTCTACTGGTTTATTTTTCATAATTTTTTATTGAAAGTTGAGCTTGCAAATTGCCACATTCTATACATAGTTCTAATTTTAAATCCAAATCTAGAATCTATATTTAATTTCATTCTTTTTTAACCTCATGCTTTTAAATTTTTATTTATTGATGCATGTCAGATACGCCATTATGATATTAAAATGGTAAAAATATTAATAAACTAGTCATCAAAATTATATAAAAAGTACTTGTACCTGCTGACTTATAGGAAAGCTGATTATATAAATGTGTGTATATATATTATATATATACATGTATACATATATTCAATACTGCTTTTTTATTTTTTTGTCTACAATATGAAAATTGTCTGATTGAAGCATGAGAATGCTTTTTTTTTTTCCAGTTAATTATCTTGTTCTATTTTCTTTCTGTATCAGTGAATGATGTCAGATTCAAAGTCTCTGTTTTTGAAGTAAAAGCAATATTCCTTGGAAAGCCAGGAGGGTGGATGGATTATATTTGCAATGTAGAAATAGTCTTTTCAGAATTGGTCTGTTTTATACTTGTGAGTTTGGTGTCCATGTGGGCCTTATATACTCACTAAAATGAACCTTAGTCACCTTGGTGCTTATGGGCCATTACTTGACCTGTGACTCTTTAAGGCACAATCAGTTGTATTTTACATTTAAAGATCATTTTAAGTGATGGCCCCTTCCCTCCTGCCTACCCTTTCTCAAACACCTTCCAAGGATAAACTAGCAACAACAGGGCTGGCTGCAAAATTACTGCTAGGAGGCTAGTCTTTCTCTGAGTGTGCAACCTGCTCTTGGACCACCCTCCTCATTACTACAGTAAGTCATGTAGAGATTGAATTTCTCACCTTCCGACTCATTTGGAAGAAGATTAGTCTCTTAGTTCTGGAAATGGGCACAGACAGCTCTACTGCCCTCCTGTTGGACAAAGAGGAGGGTGTCTGAGAAATGGTTGCTTCCTGCTGAGAGGAACTGATACCCAGAAAGAAAACTATGAGCCATCTTAGTTTTCACTCGTTAAGCTATGCTTTCGGGGGTGTTTGAAAGTGCTAGGTATGTGATAGTACAGGAAAGAAACACACACACACACATACACATACACCCCAAAAAAAAAACCCTCAAAAATATTCTGAATTTTGATTAGCTATTACAAATAATTAGAATCTGAAAGAAATCTGAATTTATGAAACTTGCCAGCAGAATCCCCTAAAGGGAAGGAGGGCTTTAATAAGTTTCCCAAAAGAATTTATAGAAGATTTAAAAGGCTGATTAGTGACTAATAATGGATATGCTTTAAAACAATGCCTAGCCACAAATTTGGAAAAAGACATTTCTCTGGACTTGGATAGTATTTTCCAAAGTCCATAAAATCACTGCTTATATCAGGAAACACTTGTGTCTTTTTTTCCCTAAGGATGAGAGGAAGAAGAGGAGGAGGGAGTAAGAGGGAAATGTAAGCGCTTTTCTCTCATTTTTATTTTATTTTATGTGTGTGAGGGCTGAGGTCCGATGATTTTACTTTCTCAAGGATCATGGCAGGATCACAGAACTCTTTTATACAAGTGAGATCCAGGTCTCTGAATATCTTTTTGTAAATAATAATAATAATAATAATAAAAAGCTCCTCACCAAATTCAAGCTTGTACATTATATTTTCTTTTGATGTTTTTAAATTTAAGTTTTATTGTTTTGTATGTAAATATGTGGACCCAGGAACTGTTATTAATGAGCAAAAAGTTACTGTTCAGGGCAGTGATTCTGTTTAATAATCAGACAAAATGTAGACGAGCTTTTTAAAGCCATATAGTTTTAACTCTGTACAGTAGGTACCGGCCTGTATTATTGTAACAATAACTCTAGCAATGTATAGTGTATCTATATAGTTTGGAGTGCCTTCGCTTCCATGGTTCGTTTTTGGTTTTGTTTTTGGTTTTGTTTTATAATTTTGTTTCCCTTTTCTGTGTCCCCATTCCCTCCTTTAACTAATGTCTCACAAAGCAGCATTTAACCCTTCCCACAGCTGTTATGAGTGCTGTTAAGGTTTCAGTGATACCATGCTTAGTAGTGGAAACAGAGGAAACCATGTTCTAACTCGTTTTACTCACACCCTGACTTTGTTTTGGCTCTGAATGTTGGTTTCCTCCCCAGTAGCAGTGACCGGTTTCATTATTTCACACATTACCCTCCCAGCACCAAGTTGCCCTAAAGCTGGGGCAGGGATCAGCTAGATTAGATTTTGCTCGTCTTTCCCCAAGCCCTACATCTAGGGATCTTGTAAACAGCAGATTCTGGGAGCCTTCCTTCTGGTTCATTTTCTCTCTCCTCTTTCCCTCCCTTCTTCCCTCCCTTCCTTCCTTCCTTGTTTCCTCCCTTCTCCCTTTCCCTTCCCCACTGAGAGAGAGAATTTGATTTTATGAATCAAAAATATCTTCATAGGACCACAACTCAACATAAAAATGGTTCAGAATGTCACATCGTAATTACTGGTGGCTACAATGTGTAGGACATTCCAGTTAAGATACTGTTGTTTTAACAAGAACTCTTAGCTTGCTCCCTTCTTGCCACTCTCACCCCTTCCAATAAAATGTCATTTATAAATCTTGATTAAAATCAGTTTTATTTTTATGTACCCAGCACAAAGGCTTTTTTTTCTTAAGGAAAAATACAATCATTTGTTTTGCCTCCAAGTATTCCATATACAATGTCTTGAAGAGAAGAAAGAAAAAAAAAAAAAAACTTTACCAAACCAAAGGTTGCTATTTTTGACACATCTTGTTGTTCATTCCAGCAAGGCAAAAGACGGCACCTTTTTTTTCTGGTGACGTGACAGTGATGTAATTTTTTTGTTTTGTTAACAGTCCACTCGATTTTTAAAAAATATATTTTTTGGTTTGTTTTTTTAGCAAAGAAGTATGGCAGTCATTTTGTCTGCACTAATGCAAAGGTTTCTGAGAAAACTATATTCTCTGACCCTGTGGATATCAAGACACTGGTATTATTATGTTTAAAATTTCTTGCCATTTCCTTTTGAAGAATCTAACTTTAGACATTCTTTAAAAAAAAAAAAAAATTTGGCCAGTGCTAGACCCCCAATAATTGACATTTTGTTTTAACAAAACAATTGCATTGGGTTCCTCCAGTTCATGTTTAGCAAAGTTCTAAATCTTGGCGGAGCCAAACTTTTCCCCATACACAAAAAACAAGCATCCATTACCAGTATTTTAGTCTTTTCTGGTAGAAACCTGAGCCATTGAAAGTAAAACAGACAACTTAGAAGCACAGACAAGTAACCAGACCAGGGCCTGCCTTTCTGAAGTTTTGAAAAGTAATCCCTGGGGTTCAGATTATTTTCACAGGGGTTATGCCCAATATTCAAGTTTTGTCGCTCCATTTTGCACCTCTGCAATAAAAGCAAAATGACAAACCATGCATAAGGGGTTAGCTTGAAAAGTAGCTTCCTTGTGTTAATTCATTCTAAACTTTTTTATATATCTGTCTACAAGAAGATGCAGATAGATGTATGAAAATGTGCTTGCCTGTAAAATTTGCATTTATAAATGTGTTGCCGATGGATCACTTGGGCCTGTACACACACCGATTAGCGTGACCACTTCCATATTAGAAACAGAAATCTAAATATATATAAATATATATATATATATATATATAAAGGACTGTGGGTTGTATACAAACTATTGCAAACACTTGTGCAAATCTGTCTTGATTTAAAGGAAAAAGCAAAACCTGTATAACATTATTACTACTTGAATGCCTCTGTGACTGAATTTTTTTTTTTCATTTAAATATATACTTTTTTGTGGACAGTATGCTTAATGTTTTTTTTTTCCTTCCCCCATTCCCTTGTAAATACATTTTGTTCTGTGTGACTCAGTTTGGAAATAGTTAACTGGTACTGTAATTTGCATTAAATAAAAAGTAGGTTAGCCTGGAAATGAAATTCAAATTCAGAAGTGTGTGGTCTTTATTTCGATTCCCAGCCCTCTTTCTTTGTCCTCTCTAATTTTCCACTTCTCTTTTGACTGCCATTACCTTTCCTTTTCCCTAAATTAATGAAATATACATTTTTGTTAACAAAAATCAAGATGTAGATGTATTTTCTCTCGATTCCCCTTCCAAATAAACTGTTATTTCATTGCCTTGTCCAAGGGGTACAGTTTATATTTAGTATGTTATTGGATTTGATAAAAAAGGGATTTCAGCAAACTGTTTTTGAAAAGAAAATGTCCATTTAAAGGGATAAATAACAAATTGTAAACTGCTGGCTTTGAACACTGTGCTCTTGGTTTGGGGGTAACTTTTTTTTTTTTTAAAGAAGTTTGATCCCATTGATAATGTTACTGGGTGGTGGTTTTGTAGACTTTATGAACACCATTTCCAGTGAGGCTGTACCTCCCAATAAATCAACACATGCTGTGTTTGAGTCTGGTGATTTCCAATCCTGGATGCTGTATGTAAACACAATATGTCTATTAGTACAAAGAAAAACATCATTTTCAGGGCTGATTACTGTGGCCAATTCTGTGACCATCCTAAAATCTAGATGCAAGGTCATGTGACTTCACTGCTTCAATAAAACAAATTTATATTGGACAGAGGCTGCTTTCTCTCTTTTTTTAAAAAACAAAACAAAAACTTCCCCTTCCTGATTCTCCAAAACCAAATATTGATCATGCAAAATCATTGTCTGTGGCATCTGCAGAATGGTCTTGCTCTCATACATTTAGAGGAGAATTTGCGTAAGAAAGACTGCTCAAATTTAAAAGATACCTGGATGCCACTTTGGGACTCCTTGGTTATTGAAATGCACTGGCAGTGTGGGATTAATTGTGTTTCAACTTCTTATTTATTTCATTCCCATAGCGCTATATGTATGTGTTTTTGTGTGTGTGTGTGTGTGTGTGTGTGTGTGTATGCAGGGACAGTTTAAAAGAGTAGCTGGAGTAAAGTGGACTTCCAGCAGGCTAAAGTGTATGCCTTAACTTCTGAGAAATGGATTTTATCTTGTCCACCACTTCCCACCCTCCTGGTCTATAATGGTGAAATAATTAGCCTGAGAACACCCAGCTATATTCCAGGCTTAAAATGAGAAAACAGGACTTGCGACTGCAAATTCTGCGTGATGTCTATGTGTCTTTCAGCTGCACAACTAGACAGCAGTTCATGTGGAAAAGGCCCAAACTGCTAATTGCATTGAGAAACAAGGGGCAGGACCACATCTGTCATGCTGTATTCAGCATCATGATGTAGGGAAAATGAGCTGAAAGGAATTCTAGAGATAGTGTCTCAAGACTGCTAAATGAAAGGAAATTTAGGGATATTTAGCCTTCAAAAAGGACATCTCTAGGGGGTTGTAATCAGCTTACTGGCTGGTAAAATGCCTGCTATGTATGTGCAAAACATTGTCAAAACAGGCACCAAAAAAAAAAAAAAACTTGGGATGTTTACAGTTTAATAGGGAAGGAAACACATAAACATGGTACAAAAGATATATATTGGGGTAAATTTGAGATACTCTTAGGGAAAACGAGGAGAACTGGCAAAAGCTGAAACTGGGTAACATTTGAAGGAAGTCAGGATTCTAAGACAGAAATGAGAAGAGATAAAGTTCCAGGTATGAGGGACAGTCAGTGGAAATGATCAGTCTTTTGCTTTAAACACCAAATGAAAGATTTTCTATTTGGTCCTGGAGATAAGAAGGGGCCCCTGGAGTTTATTGAATGGGATGAAAGGATATTTCCTGGTCAGGATCACACCTTCGAAAGTTAAATTTCACAACTGAGTGAAGAGAGATGGTACAGGAAGCCAACCAGCCGATTATTACAGTAATCTAGGTATAATGAGGACCTTCATCAGGGTGGTAGCAATATCAAAGGAAAGAAGGGGGCCTATATGAGAGATGTTACAAACAATGAAATGACAATATGGGGAGAAGTCAAGGTGACCATGAGCATGAGGAAGTTAGAAAGAGGGAAGGATTTGGGGCAGAGGGAGGCAGTCAATGAATTCAAGTGTCCAAAAGAGGTGGAGATGGTAGAGAGGTCAGTCATGTCCAACCTTTCATAATTCTGTCTGGGGGTTTTCTAGCAAAGATGCTGGAGTTGTTTGCCAGTTTCTTCTTCAATGGATCCATTTTGTTAGGTAATCAAAAGTTAAGTGACTTGCCTAGCTAGGAAGTATAGGTATTTTTAACTCCAAGCCCAGTGATCTGTTCACTGAACCACTAGCTGCCTCTGGAAGACAGCTTAGAATTAAATAAGGAATAAATTAGGGAATCATCAACTGAGATGTGATCATTGAATCCATCATACTGATAAGCTCTATACTATTTCACTTGCTAAGGAGAGGGCCCAAGGTAGAGCCTTGGGAGACACGCAAAGATCCAACAGGAGACTATGGGACAATCAGGCAGCTAGGAGGAAAGAACCTAGAAAGAAGAAAATATCAAGAGTGATCAACAGTGTCAATGGCAAGAAGGATGAGGAATGAGAAAAGGTCATCAGATTTAGCAATTAAGAGTTCATTAATAATTTTGTGAAGAGCAGTTTGGGTTGAATGATGAAGTCAGAAGCTAGGCTATATCAAGTTAAGAGGGTGAGAGGAAAGGAAGTACCCTTGTGTGGATGCCCTTCTCAGTGATTTAACCCCCAAAAGGGAGGGATGCTATAGGAGATTAGCTAGCGGGGATATTCTCTGCCATGAGTACATTTAGTAGTGGAAAATTAATGCCAAAATCGGGATGTGTGAGTGTGTTAGAGAAGACATGGAATCACTCATGCATTTAGAAAGGTCAGCCTTGGCAAAGAAAAGGATCACAGTTCATCTGAGGAAAGGGGAATTCTTGGTAAATTGTCCATTTTTTTTTTTTCAGAGAAATTATGAGACAAAATTCTCTGTTAAGGAGATTCTTGAGGAGAGAAGATAAAGGTTTAGAAAAGCTGTTGTGGTGAATGGGATAGCAAAATCAGGAAGCTACTGCTTTGGCTCAGTAAAGGCCCAATTAAACTTATAGTTTCATGATTTTGGAAAGGCTGTTGTGGTTGTATGGAAGATGAATCCAGCTGCCTAGCCTCAGGGGGCAGAACTAGCTACAGTGATTGAAACTTGTTTTTACTATCAGGCTAAATATTGAATGAGCTGACTCAAGAGGTGTGTAGTAGGTTATACATCAGTAGAATTCTTTTTTCACTTACATATATTTATGTGTGTGTGTTCATTTTCTTTATCCCACTGTTTCACGCAAATGAAAAAAGAAAAAAAATAAGCGTGCATAACCAAACAAAATACATTCTCACATTGTTTCAGTCTTACAATATGTCTCATTCTTCATCTTAAGTAAATCTATCAGCTTCTATCAAGAGATGGGTAGCACACTTCTGACTTCTCCAGTCACAGTTGAATATTGCCGTGATCAGAGTCTTTCAAAGTTATTTGTTTTTATTGTGTTATTGTTAACATGTAAATTATTCTGCAGGTTTTTCACACTTCGCTCTTATCAATATATAAGCCTTCTTAAGTTTCAAGTTTCTCTGAACCCATTTCATGTGCCACAGTAATATTCCACTAAATTCATTTCAACCATTTCCCAGTTGATAGGTACATTGTCACTATAAATGTTTTGTACGTAGGAATACTATTCTTCTTATTTGGAACTCTTCACTGCCTCACAGCCCCTTAAGCAACTCACTAGAAATCTTTAAATGAAGGTTCAAAAACTCTTTAGAATAATTGTAGAAGGACTCATGATGAAGCATGGAAATTGGATGAAATGACTGAGTCGCTTTCAACTCAGGCTCAATGAGCAAGGCACTAGGTGACACAGTGGATAGAATGCTAGGCCTAGAATCACCAAAATCTAAATTAAAATATGATCTCAGATTCTTCTGATCTGGGTGACCCTGAGCAAATCATTTAATTTCTCTGTTTCAGTTTCCTTAACTGTGAAGTGGGGATATTAAAGGCACCTACATCCTAGAGTTGTCATAGGGATAAAATTAGATAGTATTTCTGAGATCCTTTGCATACCTTAAAGACTATAAAAATGCTATTAGTAGTAGTAGTATATCCCCTTTCTTTATCTATACAATGAAGTACAGTTCATTCATCAATAGAACTTGACAGATTAAAATCATTTGCTTCTATGCTAGAATTCATGAACTGGTAAATCAGAGAAAAGATGTAAACATAGTTTGACTAGATTTTAGCAGAATATTTGACAAAGTTTCTCATGATAGCTTTATAGAGAGTGATTTGGATAATTACCAAACAATTATATAGATTCTATCATTGACAGAAGAAATTGTCTCATTCTTTATGTTTATATCTCCTACTCCTAGATCAGTGCCTGACTCATAGCAGGCATTTCATGAATACTTGTTGATTGATTACAAATGACCAGATCCAAAATATTGTCAGTCAAAAGCCTCTAAAGAAAAGACCAAGGAAAGCTATAGTTTATCCTCAGTTACATATCATTTTAATCAGTGCCATGGAAGAAGACAAATATGGCACACTTATCAAATTTGAATGATAGCTATAAACACATTGGGAACAGAATTAAATTTCAATAAGATCTTTGTAGATTTGGACAATGTACCAAATATAATAACTTCCACACTTTGACAGCTCTATAGTGCTGCTAATTCACCCAGTGGTGAACCTCAAAACTTGTGCACATTCTGTCATCCAATATGATTCTTGTCTGTTGTATGAATACTGTTGTATTCCTTACAAAGTGTTAAGTCATTAGAATTGATAGAGACAATAATTCTCTAATTTAGCATGGTTCAGTATGATTGATCTGATCCTACAAGGAGATGTTATGGGCCAGAACTTGAAACAAGGTACTAAGTGGAATTGAGGAGACAATGTTTAAATCTAATTTAGAATTGATTTAATCCTACAACAAATAATGGTTTCCCAGTGATATAATGATTGGTGTGTACTCAGTGAACAACATATAAACAAGAAGCTCTTAGGGACAAAGAGCACTCTGGGAGATACAGAAGCCCACATGCCCACTCTTGGAGGCAGAGTCAGATTCATTCCATTTTCCACCTTTGTGCTGGCTGGAGGCTGAAGGACAAACCTTTGGATTTGGAGACATTAGGAGAGAGCTCTTAGAACCAAGGAGAGAGATAGGTCTCTATTAAAGCTAACTGGGCCCAAGGAAAGAGATAAGACTTGGTGGAGAAAATAAACGTTTAGATTTTATCAGCTGGCTGCGTTTGAAGTGATTATTACACGGAACTGAAACTAAGGCTGCCTCCAGAAAACCTCCCCAAGAAACCTGCTCCTAGAGAACCATCATATATTATAGAAAAAGAAGAGAACACCACAGAATACTTCATGAAGTATTCTACCAATGTGGTAGGAGCCTTCCTTTAGATCTTTTGACATTGTGTGGATACCAATAGAGAACATAAGTTCTCTAGTTATCTCTCCTTTTCTATGTGACCAAGCTACCTGCCTTTCTGTCCTACATCTCTCTGATGATATCAGTTATACCATTTCTTTTATACAAAGCCTTGCTGTTGCTTTGTTCTCAATGTATTACTTTCTAATGCCCTTGTGGTGACTCCCAATTTCAAGTGTTCCATGATTTACAATATAGCATCATTGAAAGAATAGTGGTATTCTTTCTGACATTTGGGTCAACCCATAGTCCTATAGTCTTATTATTTACCTTTCTCTATGATCCCTAAAGGTATTGAATTGCAGAGAAGACATTTGTTCTTACCTCCTTTTAACATTTAAACAAAACAATTTTACTTTTTTATGTTTCTCTTGACTCCTGAATTTCTGTTTCAAAAGATCTAATCAATTCTGGCCATTTCATCAGGAATTTTTGGAAATCTACTTCCCTAAGGTTCACTTTTCCCCTATCAGATTATACTCAGTTTTTCTGGGTAGGTTATTCTTGGTTCTAAGCTTTTATCTTTTGCCTTTTGACATATTTGATTCCAAGCTCCCCTTTTCTTTATTTGGCAGCTGCCAGATCTTGTGTGATCCTTACTATTTCGCGCCTTCATTTTGAGTTCTCTTTGAAACTTGAAATATTTTTTTCTTCCAGGTATTCTTATAGTCTTTATGGCCATAAAGGCCATTTTTTCCTGTGAGGTTTTAATTGGATTTCTGAGATCACTCTCTTTCTTGGATATTAAACCCTGAGTATCTTAGTATAAGATATTTATTCAAAGGATTTGGTATTGTCCGTGGTTTTCTTATCTCAGCAGCCTCAGTGTTTAGATTGAGAGCTAAGAACAGGCTCCACTCTTTCATTTCTAGATGGAGTAAGCAGGCCTTGGTTGATCCTGACTGTAGTGAGTAAAAAGGTTTCTCTTTCAAAGGATTCTGGAACCTCTCTGAGGGTGGGCTCTGCTTGGATCCTCCCTCTTGCCTCAAAGATCCATCCAGGGCTGCCCCCTGTTAAGACTCCAAATTGAGAACTCCTGAGTTAGACTGAACTCTTGTGTAATTATGGATTCTATTCAGAGGGCTCTGCAATGTCCTGGTACTTGATGCATTCAGTGCACACACACACACACACACACACACACACATACATACACACATACACACACATACAGAACATCTTGAGGACTTAACTATCTATTGGCATTTCCTTTTCCCCTTGGATTCTGCTAGATCTCATCCAATATGATGATGTGACTCATATGTTTCCCTATTTTTTTAATGTTATACTTCTATTTAAAAAACAAAACTCATCTTCCAGGAGCCAAGATGGCAGAGTAAGCAAGAAATTGTCTCTCTCCCAAATTCATCTTTAAATAACTATAAAATAGACTTCAAAATGAATTCTGGAACGTTAGAACCAACAAAAATATAGGGTGAAACAATTTTTCACTCTAAGACAATTTGGAAAGTCGGCAAAAAAGGTCTATCCCACTTAGGGAAAATGCAGACTCATGGCATCTCAGCAAGCCAGCAAAAGGCCTGCCACAGCAAGCTAGCAGGAAGCCCTAAGTTCCAGCATATATTAGTGACCAAGATCCACAGGCCTGGCACAGCATCATCTCTCCTCATGTCCCCTATGACCCGCAAGCCTCAGCACAGGACCACGCAAGTGGCCAAACCAACATCAACGCCTACAGCCCCCAGCACAAGAAGCTTGGAACAATGCCCCTTCCACCTAAGAAGCAGAGCTCAACTTTAAAAATTACAAAATAGGCTGGAAAAGAGGAGCAACAACGACAACAAAAAGAACCTGATCATACAAAGTTACTATGATGATAGAGAAGATCAAGACACAAACTCAAAAGAGAACAGCGATGTCAAACATCCACATGCAAAGCCTCAAATTAAAATGTGAATTGACTTCAGGCCCAAAAAGAACTCCTGAAAGAAATCAAAAAGTACTTTAAAAATCAAATAAGAGAAGTAGAAGAAAAATTATGAAATTTAATAAGAATGGTGCAAGAGAATCAAAAACAGTCAGCAGCTTAATAAGGGCAGCACAAATAAATTTTAAAAAGATACAAAAACTAACTAAAAATAACTCCTTAAAAATAAGTTTTAGATAAGTGGAAGCTAATAACTTCATGAGACATCAAGAATCAATCAAACAAAATTTTAAAAAATGAAGAAATAAAAAAAAGTGAAATATTCTCATTAGAAAAACAAGTAACCTGGAAAATAGGTCTAGGAGAGATAATTGAAGAATTATTCAACTACCTGGAAGCCATGATCAAAAAAAGTTCCCAAACATTACATTTCAAGAAATTTTCAAAGAAGACAGACCTGATATCAGAGAGTAAAATAGGCATTGAAAGAGTCCATTAATCACCTCCTGAAAGAGATCTCAAAATGAAAAGAAATCCCAAGAACATTGTAACCAAATACCAGAACTCCCAGGTCAAGGAGAAAATATTTGCAAGCTGCCAGAAGAAAACAATTCAAATTCATGAAGTCACAGTTAGGATTACATAGGATTTAGGAACTTCTACATTAAAGGTCAGAGGGCATAGAATATGATGTTCTGGAAGGCAAAGAAGCTAGCCTTACAACTGAGTCACCTACCTAGTAGAACAGCATAATATTTCTTTAAAAAAAAATAATAATAGCTTTTTATTTTCAAAATACAATATTCACCCTTGCAAAATCTTATGTTTGAAATTTTTCTCCCTTTCTTCCCCCAATTCCTCTCCCCTAGATATCAGGAAGACCTGAGTTCAAGTCTGGCTTCAGACATGAGCTCCTACTTTACACTGCATTTGCTCCTAATACTGAGATACTTAAAGATTTGAGGTAAAAAGCTAACCAGACTATTATAGTTTATTAAACAAGTTCAGGACAGAAAATTGCAAAAAGAGTCAACAAGTCACAGAAGTCAAACTCCTAAGGTAGAACATACTACCCTCATCAACATCTTCTATAGAACAAATTCCACCAATCTCCTGTTTGGTTTTCATAGGCTATTATTTTTTAATTATATGTATATATGCATAAGTATACATATATGTACATATGTGTCTGTATGTGTATATATAATATATATATATGTTTAACCTCTATGATAAGATCTACTAGTTTAGCCATACAGCATACTGCCCATCATACATCCTGTGGCTCCATCAGAAATAAGATTTTAATTAATACCTTTTATAAAAATGTTTAGTCATCATTTTATGTTCATAGGAATTTATTTGCATTAGTATATACAATATCTAATATGTGTCCACTGTACCATATATATTTATTGCATGTCAGTATTATATATGTGGATTGTGTATATGTATATACATGACAAATTAATAGACTTAAAGTAATACAATCATAGTGCAGGACAATATACCACACAAAAATGTCATAATTGACATTTATTGTATGTTTATTATAAAGAAATGCTATGTATAATCATTTGTAAAAATATATGTATACATTTATAAATAGGGTGCCTTTAAGCAGACACATACATAAAACAAGGTTATCTTTTGAAATATTGTTAATGGAAATGTGTGAATGGACGCCCACAGGAATCTAACTCTGCATTTCCCCTAGGAGCATTTGTGCTAATTTGCTAATTAAATTAAATAGAAGTAATTTGTGAATTCAGAATTCACATCAACTATATTGAACATAATTAACACAATTAATGAGAATTGTCTGCATATTAAAAAAAACAGGGGGAAAGGGGAATTTATATTACATGCAACTTGATTGTGTTTTAATATGTAATAAGTCTAATATTCAGTTCAAAGCTACCCTTCCTGTTTGTTTCCTTTTGAACTTTCTCCAGTTTCTCTTCATTCTGCAATAACCTATTTTCCTTTTTTCCCCTTTTCTGTTGACACCCCCCAGCTAATCATTCTTTCTCCCTCCAACACAAGAAAAAAAATAGAATTGTAGTAATTATAATCAAACAAAACCAATACATATATTTGCTCTATCCAAAAATGTATGTCTCATTTTATATCTTTAGTCCAAGACTTCTCTCAGGGGATGGGCAGCATGCTTCCTTATCAGTCATTAGGAGGTACATTTAATTCATATGTTATTATTTGTTTGGTCATTCTTTAATTGATGGGTATTTGCCATCAATTGCTTAATACAACAGAAAGTGCTGAATTATAGATCTAGTAATAGTATCACTGAATCAAAGGGTATGTGCACAGGTTAGTGATTTGGGGGTGATAATTGCAAATTGCTTTCTAGATATACCAATTCACAGTTCCATCAGCAGTAATAATGTGCCTCCTTTCTGTAACTCTTCCATTAATTGTCATTTTCCTTTTTTTGTCATCTTTGTCATTTTTAGAGAACTTCAGAGTATTTCTTTAAAATATGATTTTGTCTAATTATTAATGACTTAGAGCACTTTTTCATATGACTGTTGATAGCTTTCTTCTGAACATTACTTTTTCATTTATCTATTGGACCATTTATCTACTAGGGAATGGCTATCATAACATTAGGAAGCTCCTGTCAGGCTGCCTCCAAGATGCAGGGCTCAAGAACTTAGGCGTATACTCAGGGATGTGGGCTTTAACCTCCTTCTATCTTCCCCCATGTGATTAGAATCATGGAATAAGAGACTTTGAAGGCTAGAAAAGACCTTAGAAGTTATCACCTTCAACCACCTCTTTTGAGCCTTCCAAGGAGAGAGAATAGTTCCTCACCACAAAAAAATCTGGAAATTCATTTGTATGAATATTCCCCGTTGTCCCTAATACCCCATGATTACAGCTCCTCTTCTAAGAAAAACTAGGCTTTGGATTGGACAGCCACATAGTGTAAGTTCCTTCAGATGCATTTCCCATCTCTTCCATCCCTGAACCATACACTATTCTTCAGCCAGTTTGAGCCCTCCCTATTTTAGCCAATACTTCCAGCTCTTGTTCATTCCTGTGGGGAGGAGACCTGATGGCAGGGACGACATCAGGCCCATATTTATGACTGTACCATTGACACTTCGTCCATCCCTCAAGGCTAGAATTGAAAAGAACATTAAATTTAGAATCAAAGAACTTGGAACTGTAGAATCCAACATTTCACACTTGAACTCTCTGGGACTCAATTTCCTCATGAGAGCAAGGCAGGATATCTCCAGTTTTAAGTCTTATATTCTTATAATTCTACTTCAAGATAAAAAAAATTAGAAGGAGAAGGTTGGGGACGCTGGGCTTGAACCTGCTTTCTCTCTGTATCAAACGTTTACTTAGAGGCTTACCTCATTATGTCATTTCTACTGTTGAGTTTTGACCTAGGACATCTTTTTTCAATGTAATTGGCTTTCCTTTGGGATTTAATGTATTTTACTTTATGCATTTAAAAATATCATTCTGAGAAAGGTCACTATTCATCAGGCCACAAGATATTATTAAAATTATTAATATTAAAAAATTTGAAAACTTCCAAATTAAAACAGTGTTGGAGAAATTATTGTCCTAAGGAGATCTGGGAGTGTATTTTGGCAGAGTAGCATTCATTTCTACCTGCAGAGATTTAAAACAAGAAGCTCTCATGTCTTTACACAGAAGGCAAAAGAGTTAGAACAAATCTAATGGCTGGAGAGGAAGAAGCAAAGTTATAACCCGAGGTCTTTTGTTCCCATGAGTGAAATCTAAAAAGGACCAAGAACATATACTTTCTTTCTTGAATGGAAGAAGTGGAAATTTCTCTAGATTTGTTCGTTTGGGGGTGGGGAAGGGAATGGGGAGGAACCCACAGGATCTGCAAATACTGTCCAATGACAAATGCATTTCCAAAGGAGATAGATTTGACAGTATTTCATGGAGCAGAAGTTACACTCCATGGTTTGGGGTGGGAACCTTTTATTATTGCTTCTCTGAAAGGGTGTTTTCTGTGTTTGTAACCCCTAGACTCTCTGAAATCTGTGCATCTTTCTGAAGAAAACTAATCCAAAAAACCTTTCTTATAATGTAATTTCCTTTTCTTATAATGAAATCTGTCATTTATTTCTCACATATTTGTCCCTTCTTTGCAACTGACAAAAACTAAGAGATGGCACATCTTTAGCAGTTTCTCTCTTCCATTGTCACAAAAATTAGAAACAAACAAAAAAAAATCATAGAAGTAAATTCAATTAGAAAATTCATAACTACTATCTGAATAGACTAGAATTTCAGTTTAATATCCCAAGCAGGTATATTGTCATTTTATGAACAAGCCAAAACATACATGATACATTTTTATGTTCTTAAAACAATAGTGACTTTTAAATTTACAAAGGATAAAAAAATATTGCATGAATTTCAATTTTCCTTTTTCTATTAGTACCATTCCCCCAGAAGAAAAAGGAGGAAACTAAGTAGCATGATAGAGTAGAAGGGGAAATAATGGCCTAAGAAATCAGGAGACTTGAATTGAAATCTTAGCTCTTCCATTATCTTGCTGTGTGACCAGGGTGGTCCACATCATCTCTCTATCCAAATTTCCCTGTCTATATATGAAATGAAGGAATTGGGCTAGATAGCTTCAAAGGTCTTTTCTAGTTCTATAGCTATAACATATAGGAGGAGGAGATGCCCCAGTGAGGACCCATTTGGAATTGGACAGTTGGGAAATTTGGCTTCTTCTTTTCCCTATCTCCTTTCTTCTTCCTCCTTTCTCCTTTCTCTTTCTTTTTCCTTTCTCCTTTCTCCCTCTCCTCTCTTTTTCCTTTTCCTTTTCTTTCCTTTCCCTTTTCCTTTCCCTTCCTTTCCTTCCCTTTCTCCTTTTTCCTTTCCTTTCCTTTCTCCTTTCTCCTTTCTCCTTTCTCCTTTCTCCTTTCTCCTTTCTCCTTTCTTTCTCCTTTCTCCTTTCTCCTTTCTCCTTTCCTTTCCTTTCCTTTCCTTTCTCCTTTTTCCTCTCCTCTCCCTTCTTTTCCTTTCCTTTCTTTCCTTTTCTTTCCTTTTTCCTTTTTCCTCTCCTCTCCTCTCCTCTCTTTTCCTCTCCTTTCCTTTCCTCTTCCCATTCCCTTCACTCGTGTCCACATGCCCTTACCTGTATGCTCCATCCAAAGGAATGTAATTTTGATTGCTAAATCCTCGCAAAATAATCTGGACAAGTAGATGGGAAAAGGTGGAGGCTGGGTTTATGTAGGGAGAATTGGGACCAAGAATGGAAAGTAATGAATGAGGTACTAATGAACATAGGTGTCGTCCTGCAGACCCAAGGCTGAGCCTTGAATCTGCCCATCTCCTGCTCATAGGGCATCACTACATGTCTCACTGGTTCCATCTCTGGACCAGCAGCATCTCTTCTGTTCCGCCCTACTGCAGCACTCATAAGCCAGGGAGTTACTATGCCAACTGCTTCATTATCTACAAATGAAGGGTGAGGTAGAGTTACAGACTGAGAGGAAAACAATCACTTTTCTCCAGGAAAGTCAGATGGGAGTGAGCCCTGAACGGCCTCCAGGACCAATCCAAGAGGCTAAAGCTGGACCCTGCAGGTCAGATCACGGAGAGATCTCGACTCTTGCTGATTTCTGTCCATCCAAGGGCTGACAGCCAGAGCCTTGCTGCTGTCAAAGGTATTCTGCCTGCTCGGTGACGGGCAGCCTTCAAAGTGAGGGGGCCATTCAGCTGTCTATTATGCTAAATAACTCCCGCATGAGAGGGGTGGCAAAGGGATGGATGTTCTCAATCTGCAGCAGTTGCTTGGTGTGCTGGGCGTTGATGCTTCGGAGTTCCGTGAGGATGGCTATGATCTTCAGAAACAGGAAACTGTAGGGTGGTCAAGGGGCCAGGAAAAGGAAGAAAGAGAATAACAGTGTTGAAAAAAGAAACGTAGATGGAAAAAATTAGGAAATGCTGTGGAATTTGTGGTTGCTTTTTTTCTTCCCCATCCACCCTCATCCTTTTTCTTAGTGGTCCAGTGGTACTCTGGGTACCTGCCTTGAGGCTAGGTTGTGGTGAGGAACGCATGTCATAGGGAAGGTTTCATTTCTCTGAGGAATAGTCAAGTGTCACTGATTATAGTTGAGGGGCTGCACAGCTCTTCCTGTGGCTCATTACTGGGCTATTCTTGCAAGTTGTAATAAATAGGGCAAGACCTTTAGGGATTAAAAATCAGAATTCAGCTTCCAAGAACATCCTTATCCTTTCCTTTAGGGTAAGCCCAGGGAGATTCTGGTTTTTTTAATTTATTTTACTTTTAACTTATAGAATAAAACAAGCATTTCCATAACAATACAATAAACAAGATGATTGAAATCCTTTAAGCTTGAAGCAGTAGCCAAGACATAGCCCACAGGACATCCATGCAAGCACCTCCCTAACCTGGCCATCACTTGTTTCTGGAAGCTGAATGAAACCTGGACAACAGGTAGATAATGAAGGGCAACATGTATGACAGATTTAGGGGTCAGGAAGGGCTGGGTTCCATCCCACCTTAGACATTTACTAGCTGTGTGGTCCTTGGCAAGTCACTGAAACCACTTTTGGCTGTGGAATGGAGGGATTGGACTTAACCTTTATGGTCCCAATTAGCTCTAATTCTATGATCCTATGATTTGTTACTGAATTTGACAAACTATTACGTTAAGAGTAAAACTCCATAATTCAGTATTTCCAAAATCTGTGATTTCATCTGTGAGAGGAGACTCGCCATGAATGCAGGTCCTAATCCATTTTCACTTTAGTGGACAGTTATATGAATTGCTAAGGCCAGACCTCTCAGTCTGGTCCACTGGTCCATGAAAGACAATCCCTCACTGGACCTCTTCAAAGATGACAAAGCCTGGCTGAGCCTACATTCCACTGGCTCAGCTTCCAAGAACCCCAAATACCCTTCATGCCATAATGGGACACAGAAATCTCTGATGATTCAAATCAAATCTAAATCTTTCATTTAACTTTAGTGGCCTCCATATCTGGTCCTGCCCTAGCTCTGCCATCTTTCCACTGTTTCCCCAGCATGTTCCCTCTGCTCCAGTCTTCTCATTGTCCCAGAAATAAGTCACCCTTATGTGTCCTTACATTTCTTGACTGCTGTGCCCCTGTTCTTTGTTCACCTGAAATTCCTCCTCTTCTCTTTACTGCCCATCTAACTCCTCTTCGTCTTCCAGAGTTGACCAGGACACATTCTTGACTCCTGGAGGAGTCAAGACCTTCCTAGCTTTTGACTTACCACAGAATACACAATTTACACTAATCATTTTACATTGCTTCTTTTTGTTTTTTACGTTAGTCTTGCCTCTCCAACAAGAGTATAAGCTTCTTAAGGTCAAGTTTCTTGTCTGTCTTGGTACAGCACTTAGTACAGTGTTGAGAATGCAGTTAGCACGGACCTAGCTTGGTATGGTTTGACAACTTGAATAGCTAGGAGAGGTTCTATGCCTTTTGCATGTCACACATTGCTATAAGACCGGCTGTTTCCCAGGGCAGCTTCTTTCCTTCCATCTATGACATGGGAGGCTAGAAAAAGAAGACCAAGCTGCCCATGGGACCAAATGGCCCCATCTTTGCTGGTATCTGGCCATTGAAGGACATAAAATTCCCAGCCACTTGGAACCTAGGGCCATGGAACATGGTGGATTTCTGAAGATTGCTTGAGACAATCACCATGTCCTTTACCGCTGATGACCAAAACATTTCCATATTTAGATGGGAGGGGGAATGGGAGATCAGAGTTAACTTCATTTTGTTAATCATTCAATGACTTTTTAGTACAAGATCATTGATTTAGAGATCATGAAGTCTAATTCTCTGATTTTTATAGATGAAGACACTCCAGAGAAATTCAGTGTCTTGCCTAGGGGCAAATAACTAATAAATATCTTAGGCAAGATTTGAATCCAGATATTCATGGCTTCAAGTCTAGTGATTTAATACCTACTACTTCATTGAATCCATATGAACCTAAGTAACCAAACACCAAACATTCTTATCCTGTTAGGATTATGTCTTTGCCAGAGACCTATATTTGATTCCATGTCTTCACACTCAGCCAACTGTTTTCAGTTTCCATCTCCTGCAAGATTCCAGGCTCATCTTGTTCAGTATTGGCTTTCACATGAATGAAAAAGAACTAAGAGCAGCCCAGATTAGAGGAGTGATTGTTCTCACAAACCCACGTCCTTTCCTTGCTCCCGGTGCATCGACTGCAACATCCACACCCCTCAATGAACAAATTCTCCAGGTTTTGCTCAGCTCCCTCAATCCTTATAACTCCCTTGGGTCCCAATCCTCAGCTAGTCACTAAACATTTATCAAATGCCTACTATGTCAGGTGCTGTCCTCTTGGGGATACAGAGAAAGGCAAAAGATAATCCCTATTCACAAGGAGCTACAGTCTGATGGGAGAAACAATATGCAAATAACCAAGTAAAAATAAGATATAGATATATAGAAACATATACACACAAATAGATATAAAAAATACAAACATACATACATTTGTGTACACCCACACCCACACACACATATATATACAGAGAGAGAGAGAGAGAGAGAGAGAGAGAGAGAGAGAGAGAGAGAGGAGACAGACAGAGAGAGAGATAGAGAGACAGAAAGAGACTGAGAGAGAGACAGAGAGAGACACACACACACACAGAGACAGAGAGAGAATAAAGGATAAGATGGAGAAACTTACAGAGAGAAGATACTAGCATTAAGGGGAATCAAGAAAGACTTCTTGCCAAAGGTGAGTTTTTTAGCTGGTACTTGGAAAAAATCAAGAAAGACAGGAGGCAGAAATAAGAAGAGAGAAAACTCCAGACATGGGGGACAACCAGTGAAAATTCCCAGAGTTAAGAAGTATAGTGCCTTCTGCAAGGAACAGCAAAGTAGCCAGTGTCACTGGGTTGAAGAGTACATGAGAGTCAAGTAGGAAAGAGTCAGGTTCCAGAGGACTTTGAATGACAAACACAGGAATCGAGATTTGATGCTGCAGACACTAGGGAACTATTGGAGTTTGTTGAAGAGGGAGTGTAATGGGTCAGATGGGTGCTTTAGGAATCCACTTGATGACTGAGTGAAGGATGAAGTAGAATTGGGGAAAGCTTGTGCCTTCCCCACCAGCAGGACAATAGTCCCTGCAGGAGGTGATGAGGTGACCCCTGTAGGGATGATACTAGTGCCGGAGGAGAGAAAGATGCTATATGAGAGATTTACAAAATGGACAGGACGTGGCAATAGACTGGATATGGGATGGGGAGCGAGGGAGAGAGAAGTTGAGGAGGATATCTAGGTTGTGAGCCTGTAAGACTGTGGTACCCTTTATAATAATGGGAAATTTAGGAAGAAGGGAGGGTTTGAAGGAAAAGATGGTGAGTTTGGTTTGGGATATGTAGGATTAAAGATATCCAGTTTGAGACACTGTTTAGAAGTTTGGGAGAGAGTTTAAGGTTGGATAAGTAAATCAGAAGATCACAAGCAGGGAGATGATAATTGAATCCCTGGGACCTGATGAGATCACCAAGAGAAATAATATGGAGGAGAAAAGAAGCATCTTGGGGGGCATCCCATTAGTGGACATGACCTGGATTGCCATCCTTGGTCACTGTCTGACCAGCCTACAAAGGAGTGGTCAGACAACCAGGAGGAAGCTGTGTTTAGAAAATCTAGAAAGAAGAGGGCAGAAGGATCTGATCAGCAAAAACCCAAACTCTCACATCTCACCTACTCTCCTCATTCACATGGCTATTAACTCAGTTCAAGCTCTCATCATTCCTGTCTGGATTTTTGCTACATCCTCCTATTTGATCTCCTTGCCTCCAGTCTCCCCCCACTCAGGCCTATCTGACACAACTGCCAAAGTCCCTCCCTAATTACCTTGTATTTACTTACAATGCTTTGTATTCATTCTGTATATACTTCTATATGTACTTGTGACAGCCCCCAGTGGAATGCAAGCTCTTTGAAATTGGGATTGTTTCATTCTATGTACATGTATTTGTAGCACAAATTTAATAAATAATAATTTGTGTTTAATAAATGCTTTCTGCTTGATTGATTTCTCCCAGTCAATCCCTTGTAACTTTCCCCCATAGTCACAAAGAACAATATCCGTTGTGAAGCAGGATCTAACCCACTGCCCCGAAATGAAGCTGGACCCCTCCCTCTGGGGGCCTTTTCTGCTGGAGGCCCCGGCGGGCGGCCCTCACTCACCGGTGAGCCGGCTGAGGCCGCTTGCATTCGATGTAGGCTTTGAGCGCCATGGTGAATCTCTCCTGCAGCTGATCCACCACACAGCGCTGGACCACACCGGGCCGATCTAAGGAAGGAACAGGAGCAGGGGAATCCCTGGGGCATCAAGATGGAGAAACTGCCCCTTTCCCCCGGCACCATCCGCCCTGACCCAAGTTTGGGAAATGATGGGCTCTGGGGTGGGTGGAGGGAGAGGCAGACTGTCTCCCATCACCCTCTGACTTTGAGGAAGGAAGCTCAGGGATGAATCTCTTCAGCCCCCTCCCAAGGAGCCCCGCTCTTGGGAAACCCAAGCACAGGGAACTTCCTTGCGCACCACTGGGGACTGCAGGTGGCCACAGCTCCAGGGCTGTCTGGCTAGGGGGCTCTGACACAGGCAGCCCAGAGTGGTATGAAATATGTGTGTATCAGCGAGAGCAGAGACAGCCTTAAATATTTGTACGTGTGGTATCTTTCTGCTGCGTACATGCAGGTGAGGTCTTCTGGGACACATGTATGTCTGCATGTGTGTATCATGGTGTTTGTGGGTACATACATGGAGAGAGGGGAGAGAGAGGAGAGATATTCAGCCCTAACATGTAATGGGATTGATTGAATATATATACATACATACTATATATATATATATAGTTATATATACTATACCATTATATACTATATATACATTATATACTATATATATATATATATATAGTATATAATGTATATATAGTATATAATGTATATATAGTATATATACACATATACCTATATATACACAATGCATACAGATGATGTACATAAGGTATATATATTTATATATACACATATATACATATATATACAATGCATACAAATAATGTACATATACACATCTATACAAGTAGAATGTATATATGTATATATAATGTATATAACACATATACATATATAATCTCTATTTATATAGGTTTTTCATTAGAGCTCTATATCTGTATGGAGAGACAGAGACAGAGAAAAAGAAAGAAATTAAAAGAGGAAAGACAGAAAAATTCTATTTTTATATATATGTGTGTGTGTTTATATAATATACAATAGGCAGGTAGACAGGGATAAAAGGCAGAGACAAGCCAGGAAGGAGAGCTACGGGGCAGGCTAACAGGTCCTGCCCCAGCTCCCCAGCTGAACCGGCCCTGCAGAGTCCGGAAGGCCGAGGCCGGCCGGGGAGCGCCTACCTGGGGAGAACAGGGAGATGGCCTGCATCAGCACGTACTCTTCGTTATGCAGCTGCAGCTTCTTCAGCATGTAGTGGAATTTCAGCACGGGCTGTAGGAGAAGTTGCTGCAAGCCCCCTATGAGAAATTATTGTTGGAGTTTGAGCCTGTGGAAGGTGTGCCGGAGAGCGGTGCCCCAAGAGTGCCCTTCCACCCCCAACCCTCCAGCGGCCTCCCCATTAACATTTGGGGATACCCATCACACCGCCGGCCCCCTCATTTGTTTGCTGCTACTTTCCCTGAGAGCAAAAAGATCTACTTTCGGCCGCTCGTGTAACGGTGGGAGAAGTCCAGTCACGTGCCTGCGGGGTCTTCTAAGTAGTAGGAGAGCCGACCACAATCCCAGGACCCCGTCTCTGCGTTGAACACCGTGTTGAAGCGCAGGAGGCACAGCTCGAACGTGCCCCCTTTCAGGAGCGAAATCTGGTCCTCAATAGGCAATTCTCTGAGAGAAGGGAGAGAGTAGCCCATTAACTGTTGCAACATGCAGTAATGGAAAAATATCAGCTACCGGCCTGGGTTCCCACCTGTATAACCCAACTAGATTGTCAGCTCTTTGAAGTATACACACTTTTGTGTACCTACTGTAGAACCCAGAGGCTTAAAAAAGGGTGGGAGGTCAATATTATAAAACATTTCTTACTATCTGCTGGGTACCGAGCCACAGAAACCTAGTTTACAAACATAATAATATAATCTAGAAGCAATTGTTTGTTGATTAATTAAACCTTTCTCATATGTAGGCAGCCCTTTCTACCCCAACCTGTTGGATGGAGTGCTGCACCCAGAGTCAGGATGACTTGAATTCAAATCTGACCTAAGACACTTATTAGCTGTGCAATCCTGGTCAAGTTACTTAACCTTGGTCTGTCTCAGTTTCCCCAGCTATAAAATGGGAATAGCAATATCCCTTATCTCCCAAAATTATTGTGAACAACAAATGAAATAACTGTAAAGATTTTAGCACAGTGCCTGGCACACGGTATTTTGTAAATAGTAGTAATTATTATTATGACTCCATCATTTCCTCCTCTCTAAATTAAATGGTTATTTCCAGTGACACAGACTGTGGCCTTCTTTTGGGGGCTGTGGCCCCTCAGAGAAGATGGCATCACTGGGATGAGGAGCCCCGATGGCCTGCATCCCTGAGACTAAGGGAGGTAGCTTATAACCGTGTGGGGCTACCCTGAAGAAGCTAAGGGTACCCTTCCACCCCTCCTGGTGCGCCATATAGGAAGTACCCTGTCGGGAAGCTCTGGGGGGTAGGGGTTTACTCTGGAATCTCTCCTCTATCATTTCTTCCTTTGACAATAAATTTTCCCTAGAACGTATCCCTTTCATTAACCCTGTTGACTACCACGGAGGTACTGCCCCATTTGTGGAATGAGGCTCACACAAGGAAGTGATGAAGTTCAATGACACAGGAGGGCCCCAGTGGACCTCTGGGGGTGAGGGTGAGGCTCCAGGCCACTGGGAGCTTCCAGATCAGGGGTCCTTTGGAGAAGCTGTTCTTGGACCAAGGCTTCTGTTCTGGAAAGCCCTAAAAGGGTTCTGGAGTGAAAAGGAGGCAGGAAAGGGGAGGGGGGTGTTGGGAGGGAATCCCAGCTCTGGAAGTTCCCAAAATTTCCTCAGTGATAGCCTGACTAATGATATCTTCTGCTCTCTGGACCAAGTCCAGACCTCCACTGGCGCTGATCTTTGAGCATGGATTCCCAGGGTTGGAAGGGCCCTCAGAGGTCATAATCTAGTTTTTCTCTACAGCATCTCCCCGAACGCTCATCTAGCTTCTGCCTGAAGTGCTTCAATGACTGGCACTCACTACCACCTTGGCATGTAAGAACACATGGCCAAGTGACTAGTCAGTGCCATAAGAGAAATCAGCATATAAATTAGCTGGGCTTTGCCAATTCAGCCCAAAAGGAGCTTGATCCAACAGGGCTTTGTAGACATAGCTAATGTGACTCTCTAGTGTGGAGCCAGTGTCTCTGGAACGATCTTCTCCCATCTCTTTTATTGGAAAACTCATCCAGTGTCCAACCAGTTCCCTGCCCTGCCTCCCATTCACTGAGCAGGGATTTTCATCTCCCCATCCTTTGTGAGCATCTGTAATCCATTCCATAAGGAGAAAAATCAGTCACATTAGCTCAACTTTGTTAATTCAGCCCAAACGGTGGTTGATTCATTAGGCTATGTAGACAGCGTATATGGTTCTCTGGTGTAGAACCAATGCTTAAAGAAGAAAATTGCCAGTATCCCTGGGGCAATCCTCGCCCATCTCTTTGGTTTGACAGCCTCATCTAGTGTCCAACCAGTTCCCTGCCTCGTCCCCTCCTCTCATTTGCTGAGCAGGGATTCTCCTCTCCTGATCGTTTCTGAGCATCTGTTTGAGGAAACTGGCAAAGATGGTAGAAATACAGGGAATAAGTCTGGCCCAGCTCAGCCCAAACTAGACCAGCTTAGTGTCCTCTCTTCCTATACCCAACAACCAGCAAAAGAGGGAAATTCCCAGACCACCAAAGGAGCACAATTCAAGTAAACTTCCATTTCCATTGATCCATCTGCATACCTGACCCCTGGGCATATGCATATCACCTGTTACCCATAGATACCCAAGACAGTGACAAGAGACCTAAAAGGTAGATTTATGGGACAGGATAGAAAATGGATTATTGGGAGATCCTGAATAGAATCTGTTTCTATTAAAGTTAAAGCCTTTTTCATTCAACTACAACAACCCTGCTATTCAAGTATAAGAAAATCAAGCAGCCATCCATAGCCTTAATATCCATTGTCAAACAGTATCTCCCCTGCAGAGTGATGGAAAGAGACCACCAGGTTCTCATTATTCCCCAGCAAAGTGCCAGTGTCTCTGAGGTTCATCCCAACTTCAGGAGCTTGTTGCCCCCATTACTAGAACAGAGTCCTGGATTTGGAATTGGAAGAACTGGATCCATATCCTAACTCTGATACTTAATTCCGTGGGCGAGGGACTCAGCCTCACTTGGATGATCAGGGAGTAGGTTAGATGATTTCTCAAGTAACCTTTTTTAATGGTCCATAAACTAAGTTGTTTTGGAGCCTTCTCCCTAATCTCATGCCCCCATCCATTGGCTGACTCGGGAGGCTAATCAAGATATTGGTGGCAACATCATATGAGTTCAGTATACCTGAGGGAAGGTTGCTCAAAGCTAGGGTCATCAACACTTGCCGGCCCATCCCTTCCCAAGCTTCCCTTAGGGACAAGCAGACTGTCATCCTTTGTTATGGGGTCACCCTGCTCAGAACTCCATTCCAAATCTCTTCTATATCTTCTCCAAATGACACCAAATGTTCACCTGTTTCCTTCCTCTTCATGGGGAAAATGAATCCTGTCTGACTAAAACTAAGGAGAGAGCTTTAGGATACTGATACCTCATCCACATTCAGGGGAAGGAAGACCATCTTAAAGCCCTTAAATCTCTGTCCTTAATTTCTTTAGCTCTTAGCACAGTCATATAGTACCTGACACATAGTAAGTACTTAATAAATATTTATTGACCACCTGACAATGCCATTTTTTGCTCCTTCTAATACTGCTTTTCCCCAGTAAATCCCCATATCCTACCGGAAGTAGGAGATGACTTTGGCAAAATTGATGATGCCTTTGAACATGTAGGTTGACAAGTCAGCCATGTGGGGCAACAAGGAAATGATCCCTTTCCCTGACCTATCTGCTGAGGGCTTGTAGTTCCAAATGCTGCCATCTTCCCCCTGCAGCCGTAGAGAGATGGGGTAGAACTCTTTGGTGATGCTGTTCCACTTGGCCGTTTCTTCCTCTGAACTGGCAGCAATGGGCTTGGGAATCTCAGGGTGACTTCTCTGTACCCCTGGCAGCTGAGAAACATCATTAGAGTAGAAGGGAAAGGAAGGGAAGCATGGAAGGAAAAGGGAAGAGAAAGGAAGTATGGAAGGAGAGGAAACAAAGGAAAGAAAGCAGGGACATTTATGCCCATCAGTCACATTATGCAGACATACCAATCATATTAATGTCAGCTGCTAGTACCAAGATGGCTCTAGATGGGTATACATGTATTGTACATCTACTGTATGAAGCTATTTCTGTGTAGGAAGAAGAATATGGTGCAGTCCAAGGTGCTTTTGACTGAAAATCCCAAAACCTGGGATTAAATTTCTTTTTTTTTTATTATTACAGTTTTTTATTTACAAGTTATATGCATGGGTAATTTTACAGCATTGACAATTGTCATACCTTTTGTTCCAATTTTTCCCCTCTTTCCCTCCACTCCCTCCCCTAGATGGCAGGTTGTCCAATACATGTTAAATATGTTAAAGTATAAATTAAATACAAAATAAGTATACATGTCTGGGATTACATTTCCATGGCTAATAGCTATATAGGCAACTAGATGACTTGGAATGGGGAAGAACTGAGTTCAAAATAGACTCAGACATAAACTAGCTGTGTAATCCTAAGCAAGTCAAATTCTCACTGCCACAATTCCCTCATCTTTAATAAAAGCACCTACTTCTCAAGGTTGTTGTATGGATCAAATGAGACCTAACCCATGAAAATGATTTCTAAATGTTAAAGCACTACATCAACATTTATCATCATCATCATTTTGTGTCCTTGAGTCTCATTTTCATGATCTGTAAAATGAGGAGATTGGATTCTAAAATGGTCTCTAAGATCCCTTTACTTCTTGCTTCTTAGCCCCCACAATGGGACAGGGAGGTAAGCTTCTGAACATGGGGCTGTCACTCTGGACCACACATTGCCATGGTCTCAGAGCAGAGAAACAAACCATAGGGAAGCCGGTAGCTTCTCAGTCTTACAGATGGTGAGAAGCCTGACAATACATTAAGCATTTCACATACCCATAACCCTAAGGGAGCAGGAGGATGGGACTTCTTTTGATTTTCACTTCATTTCAGCTTAGACTCAGTTCCATATCATTTGCCTGAATTGGGAGGTGAGGAGGCAGGTTTGCAAATAGTACAATGAAGAATGAGATTTTGAAGCACCAAAGTACTTAATTCTCTTACCCAGAAATCCTTGAAATGGGAGAATGTGGTGTCAAAGGTTTTTGTCTGAGCATCCATGAGTTCCAGGATCATCTTCTGCTGCTCCTCTGTTAATCCTTTCACTTCTGGAGCCTGAGTCCCCAATTGTTCTCTCTTCTTTCTTTTGATCAGAGCTCTCCTCTGCTCTACTGCTGCATCAGACATGATCACTGCACATAGTAGGGAAGAGTAGCCAGTTTAGTGAAAATCTATGCCCTTAGCTCTCGGACTATTAACCCTGAACTGTTGAGCTCAGGATCATTCCCTTTTCCCCAGGCCATCTTTGTGTTAAACATGTATTAAACCCAGGAATTACTTCATATTATCACTAGCTCACCCTCTTCTAAACCTATAGGGGAAAATTGAATTTACCTCAGCTACTTGAACAAGAGGGAACTATAGATGGTGACTTGAGTCTAGGGTGGGAAATGAAGAAAAATAGAAGAACTGGGCCTACCTATAGAAAAATAAGAGTACAAGAAAGTTCCTCTATCGATTTCTGGCTTGGAAACATTTTCTGTTCTGAATCCCAATGGCCATAAAGATGTTGACCTCTAAGAACTTCCACTAGTATTTTCCTGAGTTCCACAGTTCTCAGCATAGTCCCACAATGGCCCACCAAAGAGAGATGTGAGTTACAGCCCACCCAAACCCATGCCTTGTTTTGCAAGACTGTGGACCTTGGTCATTCTCTGCTGTGTTCAGATCCATTGGGTCTGCACTGCACGGGGCAACAAGCTGATATATTCAGACCACTTCAATGCCTGGTACAGTACTTTGTACATATAAACGCTCAATAAATATCTGTTGGTTGACTGAACCTGTTGAGAGTTTAACAAGCTTGATTGCTTGAAGAAAATAGGACAAAAATCATGGCACCACTTGTTTTGATTTCAAATAAGAAATATGGTGGGCAACAGCAGAGAAGAATTTTCCCACCCCACTTTCATTCATCTCCTTTGCGGTTTTGCTAAGTGGAGTCACTGAGATGATTTAAAGGGATCTTAGCAACCAAGGGACATGATGGGAGTTAGGAAGAATTTTAAACCACAACTAAAGTCTAAACTCAGGGACAATGAGACAGAAGAAATGGGGTTCAAATGACAAAATTTCTCAAGGCTTCTTTAGCTGGAGATGAGTGGGTACAGTTGGGATTCCCATCACAAAAGAGCTAAAGATTGCTTCTAAGAAGAAGAAAATCCATGAGGGCGGCAGCTCTGGGGATAACAGCAGAGCAAGAAGCTGAGAAAGAAAAATCTATCATAGTTGAAACCCCACAAGGACAAGTCAACTAGGAAGTCACCTCACAGCTATGGCCAGCAATTGCAAAGAACTGCAGCAACTCAGCAGGAAAGTCTGGCAGAGCACAGCTCAGGGACCAGAAGAAAGCAGTTTGATGACATCCCTAGGGGCTTCAGGGACCCTACAATGTCAGAGCTATGAGTCTTCCTAGCCATGGGTCTGTAGTCAAAGATGTTCTCTGTGGGTATGTCTGGCTTAGTGTAGTCCCTGGCCACACAGATGTCTCCTAGGTTACCCCTTGTATATGGGGGGCAGATCTTTCTTGTCACTATTGTTATTATGCTGGTTAATTAAACATGTTCTTTGGTTGGCCTGCTAAAGATGAACATATTGGTGGGGGATTGTGAGCTCTGATTTTGAATGGCTACACAAAGTATATCCAACCAACAGTAGTTTTCTAAGGTTCCATATGTAAGGACTAAATCCTTGAAGAATGAATGAATCTATAATGGAAGAGGATAAGGGGGTGTGTTCATATTGCTGGTGTACTAAAAATTTTGCATTGTTTGATTCTCAGTCTTTTCTCTTCCCATATCTTCTTCCACTCTTCCCTTCTATTCTTTTCCCCTTCTGTCCAGGGAGAGCTAGATACTCTGAGATAAACTAAAAATAGATAAACTAAAATAAATAAACCGAGATATACTGAGATAAACTAAAAAACCAGGAAGAATCTGTTAATACAGACTAGAAACTACCAACAGTAACATTGTTCTTTAAAAAAATCCAAGGAGGTCCTCTTTACAGAGATGATTTAGTGGGCCAGAGTCAGGCCTGCCTGAGAACCTGCAGTGGAACTTGAATAATCAAATGATCAAGACCAACTTCTTTAGGATAGAGCCCATCAACTCATCATCAGAAGGGGAAAGTAAGCACTCTTTGGCTCTCAGAAAGCAACTAGACAGCTCAGGCAATCAAACCATTTTTCTCCTATCTCCAGAGAGTTAAAACAGCCCCAAGTAAATGAGTTGAGTGCTCAGAGGGGGAATAATATGGGAGGAGAGGAAGGAGGCAAGTGAAAGAGGGAGGTCAAGAAATAGAAGGGAATGGACAGTAAAGACCAAATAAATCCCCAGATGAATGTAGGCCCATAGGCTACCTTTCCCTAGATTAAAAAAAATTGGAATGACCATCAAAGACCTCCTTAAAAAGCCCTTATTGAGGGGGCAGTGGATAGAGCACCAGCCCTGAAGTCAGGAGGACCTGAATTCAAATCTGGCCTCAGACCCTTAACACTTCCTAGATGTGTGACTCTGGGCAAGTCACTTAACTCCAACTGCCTCAGAGGAAAAAAAAAAAAAAAAAAAAAAAAAGCTCTTATTGGTCCAGGGCTTACTTTCCTTCTTCATTCCACTATCCAGACACTTGCGAAGCCGGCAAGCCTGGCACTGCCTCCGGGTCTTCTGGGTGATTTCACAAGTGCCCTTCCGGAAGGGGCATCTCAGCCGAATGTTACGTTTCATGACTCGCCTGTAGGGAAAGAAAGAGAAGGGTTGGCACCAGACTAGGAGAGTGAACTTGGACTCCATCCCACCAGTTCCCATGGGGCTCTGGGTCCCAGGAAGGCCAGATCAGCCAGCCGTCCTTCCTGCAGAGCCTTAATTGGGAATATTCTTATCTGTGGCAAAAAACAGTTGCGGGAAAGGAAAATGGAGGATAACCTGACTGCTGGCGTAACTCCAGCCCTGCCTTTCCAGAGATCTAGCAGGAAGGTGGGATCCCCCCACATTCAGTTACTAGACTCCATATGGGACTGCGAATCACGATTTAAGAAGCTGGGCTCTAGGTAGCCAGGAACGTACTCCCATCTCACAGGAATCTCTGGGGAATCTCTGGTTTTCCTTTGAGATTTGGTTCAAAAACAAATAAACCAAACCCTCCATAGTACAGGCAAAGAGGAATGTTTTTAATATTGTAAAAAGAAGTTTAAAATAAAAAATGAGTACGATGTGCAACAGGGATTCACTAGAACTTCCCAATAAATATAAGCAATACAAGTGCCCACTCTCACCACTGTTATTTGATAGAGTTTTGAGAATGTTAGCAATAGCAATAAGACAAAAGAAAGAAATGAAAGACGTAACAATAAGTAGACTGAAAATTATCCCCATTTGCTCATGATATAATGGTTTACTTGAAAAATCCTAGGGAACCAGCAAAGATACTAAGAGACAACAACTTCAGCAAAGTTGTCGATTCCAAAATAAAACTTCAAAAGTTAAATCCATTTCTACATAATGACTGCATGATAACAAAAACTGAGAAGCAATAATAGAAAGGGAAATCACAGAATCACGACTGTAAAGAAGTTGGAAAATTGTCAGAGCTGAATCTTTTCTATCACATACTTAACAAATGGTCATCTAGTCCTTGCTTGAAGCCCTCCAGGGAGGAGGAACTTCCTGCCTCCCAGGGCAGCCCATTTCTTCCAAAGCAGAACATATAAAAATGAATTTCTCTTATTACAAAGGTAATAAAATAATATAGTAAGACTCACTTGACGTGACATGGAAGATGTAATCGGAACCAGAAGAACAAAATATGATGCAATATGATGCATACAATAATGTCAAAGAATAACTGACTAAAAGAGCTGAACTCTGAGTAATTATGAACACCAATTTGAGTGTCATCCTCATGGCAGAGAGGGGAATGAATTCAACCATATTAGCTTACTGAATCAAGTTTGTTTTGATTTCTGCTTAGTTGTATGGTGGCAATAGGTATATTTTACCCCGAATGACTAGATTACAAAAATAAAAAGTATCAATAAAAAGGACAAAAAAAGTAACCCACAGTCACAGAATGAATTGCTTAAATAACAGAGTTCAGATTTGAGTCTTGTTTACATATTGTCTTCTACCTCTACTGATCTCTTATATTTTGTAGGAAAAAAATAAATTGTGGGAAAAAAACAGTTTCATCTCTTATCATTGAATTTCCTTTCCCTCTAGAACCATATAAGAAGAATAAGAAAACTCTTTAAGAACAAATCTTTCAGGGAAAAGACCCTATGTGCAAAAAAAGAACCCACATGAAAAATATTTGTAACCCTTTTTGTAGTGGCAAGGAATTGGAAACTGAATGGATGCCCATCAATTGAGGAATGACTGAATAAGTCATGGCATATGAATGTAATGAAATTTTATCTTTCTAAAAGAAAAGATGAGCAGTCTGATTTCAGAAAAGCCTGGAAAGACTTATATGAACTGATGCTGAGTGAAGTGAGCAGAATCAAGAGAACATTGTACACAGTTACAAGAAGATTTAGTGATGAACAATTGTGATGGACATGGCTCTTTTCAGCAATGTGATGATCCAAGATAATTCCAATAGACTTGAGATGGAAAATACCGTCCACATCCACAACCAGAGGGAGAAATGAATGTTGATTGAGGTATACCACTTTCACCTTTGTTTGTTTGCTTGCTTTTTCTTTCTCAGATTTTTTCCCTATTGGTCTGATTTTTCTTGTACAACATGACAAATATGGAAATATGTTTAAAAGGATTGTGCATGTTTAATTCATATCAGATTGTTTCCTGTCTTGAGGAGGAGGGAAGTAAGGGACAAAGGGAGAAAAATTTGGAACACAAAATCTTACAAAAAATGAATATTGGAAACTTAAAAAAAAAAAAAAGAACAATCTTTCCATCCTTTAATTCACTTATTCATTGTTTGACTCATTAAGTTTCATAATTCTTCCACTCAGGAAAATGGGCACATTTTTGTAATTGTTTGCTCTACAACCCAGCCCATCTTCTCTCCAGGATGGCTCCTTAAAGCAAGGTTGTCTTCCCCTTTCCTCCTTTCTTCCTTCCCTCCTTCTCCAATTATTGCCAAGCAATGTCGTTCCATTTCCTTGTAAGAATGGCCCTGGAGGCAGTGTTTCCATGGAGATGGAGAATAGTTTCTTCTAAAGAAGTGCTTGGAAAGAAAGCTTCAATCTGAATCCTAAAAAGGGGACAATTCCATGTGAATTGTCCCATGAAGGAATGGGGATTATGGTAGAATTATCAAGGGAGATAAGGGAAAGAAACCCCACTATTCTTCACTACCTTTAGCATACTCATATATTAGCCTAACAGGATTCTCCTGTCTTATTGCAGTTAGGAAGAAGCTAAGTGATTGATTACCGTTACTAGAGTTGAAAGAACAGCTAGAATACCTAGGACTTTGAGATGACTTTAAATTTGTGGATATCTACAGTATGTCAAAATAACAGGTCCCATAACCAGAAATTTTACTAGACGTTTATAGAGCCTAGTCACAAAACAAAGCCCTAGTTTGGGAACTAAGACTGGAAGAATAAGTAAATAAAAAAGGATTGCTTGTCCAAGCCACAAACCCAGAAGAGAGCACCTCCAAAAGATCTACAAACAAAACCTTAAAGAAAATACATTTTGGTCAAAAAATCATTTAGAATTCCCAGAAGAAATGAGGCAAATGTTGTTATTATTGTCATTGTTTAAATGAGAATATAAGTCAAATGAGAACACTCTTTCCTAAAATGAGAACAAGGAAATGAAAGCAAAGGGATATTGGACTTTGGGAAAAAACAACTACTGTGAGCATTGTCGTCAGCTACCAACTACTACCCCTATAACTAAAGAATTCCACCACCTTTAACTCTTGCCTATTACCTATATTAATGAATCAATGACCACATAGGAACAAACTATTCTCAAACCTCGCTTCTTATTCTCTTGTCTCTATTCCTCTTAATGCTATTGCATCCATCTCCCCTCTCCAAGCCTGCCCATCCCTTCCACCATGCCTGCTGAAATTCACATTCCAAAGTGACTAAATTTGTTTTCATTCTGAACTTCTTTCTCTAATGCTTTTCAATCTACTAGCCCTTATTGATTACTGGCTTCTTCCTCCACTTTGCAGTATGGCTTTTACCCTAATAACTCAACTAAAAGTATTGTCTACAAAGTTATCAGTGTTTTCTTTATTGCCAAATCTGCTATCTTTTCCCAGGTCCTCATCCTTTTACCTATCTGCTGCATTTGATGCCATTGACTAACCTCTCTTCCTAGATAATCTCTTCTCTATGAGTTTTTGAAATATTGCTCTCTTTGGTCCCCTGTGTTTCCTTTGCTGGCTCATCATTCATATCACACATTTGGAGAATGTGGGGATTCTTCAAAGCTAATTTTGGGTCTTGTATCACCAACTGCCTATTGGACATTTCAAAACATTTAAACCTCAACATATACAAAATAAAAATCATTATCTTCCCTTTCCCCGGTGCAACTATTTTTTGTGAAGGTATCACCATTTTTCTAATCTCCCAGGCTATAATTTTGATATTATTTTTAACAATTCATTCTTCTTACTCCATATATTGTCTACAATCATAGTGTCACAAAACTTATGTGAAAATTAGGTTTATTACAAAAGAAATGAACACACATGTAGAACCCAAAGAGTTACACAGAAATTTGCATTTTTATAATAGTAGAACAAAGGGAGAAGGAAATGCCAGGAATCTCCACTTAAAAGGATGTGGCATGAGAGGAGGAAAGGCACAGTAAAGACAGAAAAAGGACAAAATCTCTGCCTAATGGGAGGAGCTAACTGATGGCAAAAGCCATGTTCTTTTCCCTTGGGAACTACTGAATTATGAAGATAGGATGGTCTGATTATCTACAATCATCCAGCTGCCCAAGCAATTTCTCAGTCTGGTGCAGATTGACTGGTACTAGTCTTGACTATGAAGGACACACAGAGTCCAGTTTGAGATGCAAACAGCACATTATGTCAGCTCATGGATACATTCAAGGACTTTTGCCTGTTCTGGGTCCTGTGCTTAAGGAAAATATGGCAACTCAAAAAGATAAATCCAAGGGACCTCTTAACATTATCCAGTCAATGGTCAAACCTTGTCATTCCTATCTCCACACCATTCCTCATATCTGAACATGTTTCTCATTTGTACATCCAAGACTCAAGTTCAGACCCTCATCACCTCTCATCTAGATTATTGCAATATCACAATTAGTTTCCCGCCATTGAGCTGCCAGGATGATTTTTTCTAAAGCAGAGATCTGACCACGTCACCACTGTACCCAGTAAACTTTCATGGCTTCTTGATGTCTCTGTGTTAAAACAGACATCTTTCTATTTAGTTTTTAAAGTCCTTCACAAACTGAGCCCAAACTATCTTTCCAGGTTAATTGGCTATTTATCCCCTTCCCACATTCTAGGATCCAGCTAAAGTATACTTCACTTAGATTTTATATCTCAATTCTAGGACTTTGCATTAGCTGGCTTTCACACCTGGAAATCACTTCTTCCTCACCTCCCTTCCCTTCCAGAATCCCTCTCTCTCTTCAAGATGCAGCCTAAGTATCACCTTCTAAATGAGACTAATTCAATTGCTAAGACTATTTCTGCCTGTCTACCCTACCTACTTTATATTATTTTCTTTACATTTATTTTGTGCGTATTTACATATATGTACTTGTACCCCTACATTAGAATGTAAGATTTTTGAGAATAGAGAATATTTCATTTTGGGAGTATCCCTGACATCTAGCAAAGTGTGGGCCACATAGTAGGTGCATTACAAATTCTTTTACATTGATTGATAGAGAAGGAAATTTTAATTTCCACTTTAGCATGAAACCCTCCCTCCTTCTCTCTTCTCTCCCTCTCTCTTCCTTCCTTCCTTCCTTCCTTCCTTCCTTCCTTCCTTCCTTCCTTCCTTCCTTCCTTCCTTCCTTCCTTCCTTCCTTCCTTCCTTCTGCCTTTCAGTCAGTCCTTGAAAGGCGCCAAGGGTAAGATTTTTGGAACTTTCCAGGAGATGAGAGAACAACATCCCTTTAGGAAGAAAAAAGATCCCCTCCATGACTCTCTAGTGAAAGAAGCAGGAAGGGTTAAAGCTCCCACAATCATGGTGAGTTTTTTGGACAGAGCAGGTCTTATGGAATCAAGGATGCTCGTCTCATCCAAGGCTTGTTGGAGAATCCAAACCGCAGGATTTACTACAATACTTGAGGGGACTGTATAAGTTTTTTGGGGGAATCATGAAATCACCAGATGGGAACAAGCATTTATTAAGTGCCTACTATGTGCCAGACTCTGTGCTAAGTAACATTTTCTCTTTGAGCCTCCAATGGCCCTCAAGATAGATACAATTTCAGCCTCATATTACAGATAAGGAAATGGGGGTTAAATGACTTGCAGAGTCACTTTAACAGAGTGACTTGCTCAGGGTTATAGAGCTAGTAAGTATGTGAGACCAGATTTGAACTCTGAACTTCCTGGCTTCAGGCCCAGCTCTCCATCCATTCTACTGGAGAGCTGCCTCTGATGGGTTCAAGGGCAGCTACAAGTTCAGATCCTTCTTAGGGGTCACAGGATCTCAGATTTCAACCCCCTCATTTCAGAGGAGGGAGCAGAGCCACAGTGAGCAAGTCACACGGCTAGTATCGGCATCAGGGATTTTCACTTAGACTTTTGTGACCCCAGATCCAGCTTTCTGTGAACTGTTGTGAATGTCTTTCCTTTGCATCCTCTATGTCCTTTGCAGTGGGCTAAAAAGAAATGCCCTCTTCCCCTCATAAGGATTTGTTGCCTTTAGTGCTTATATAGGAGACCCTGTTATTTATTTCAGGAAAATATAAGCAAGAGATAAGATATATTTGGATATTTTCCTGGAATTAACTGTATACAGGCAATAAAACCCCAAAAGAGAAAGGAAATGACTTTTCGTGTGACAGACCCTAGGATCAGCCCCACTTGCTCTTAACCCAGATTTTTTAATAGTCCTTAGATCTATGAGTTTACATTAATACACTTTTCCCCCCCTGAGGCAATTGGAGTAAAGTGACTTGCCGAGGTCACACAGCTAGGATATGTTAAGTGTCTGATGTCAGATTTGAACTCAGGTCCTCCTGACTTCAGGGCTGGTATTCTACCCACTGCACCTTCTAGCTGCGTCCCATTAATACACTTTTAATAATATTTTTATTTTTGAGATGTCTAAACTTTTAATTAATTTTTTTTTTATTTAATAGCCTTTTATTTACAGGATATAAACATGGGTAACTTTACAGCATTAACAATTGCCAAACCTCTTGTTCCAATTTTTCACCTCTTACCCCCCACCCTCCCTAGATGGCAGGATGACCAGTAGATGTTAAATATATTAAAATATAAATGAGATACACAATAAGTATACCCGACCAAAACGTTATTTTGCTGTAGAAAAAGAATCATACTCTGAAATATTGTACAATTAGCTTGTGAAGGAAATCAAAAATGCAGGCGTGCATAAATATAGGGATTGGGAATTCAATGTAATGGTTTTAGTCATCTCCCAGAGTTCTTTTTCTGGGCATAGCTAGTTCAGTTCATTACTGCTCCATTAGAAATGATTTGGTTGATCTCGTTGCTGAGGATGGCCTGATCCATCAGAACTGGTCATCATGTAGTATTGTTGTTGAAGTATATAATGATCTCCTGGTCCTGCTCATTTCACTCAACATCAGTTCATGTAAGTCTCTCAGGCCTTTCTGAAATTATCCTGTTGGTCATTTCTTACAGAACAGTAATATTCCATAATTTTCATATACCACAATTTATTCAACCATTCTCCAACTGATGGACATCATTCAGTTTCCAGTTTTTAGCCACTACAAAAAGGGCTGCCACAAACATTCGTGCACATACAGGTCCCTTTCCCTTCTTTATAATCTCTTTGGGATATAATCCCAGTAGTAACACTGCTGGATCAAAGGGTATGCACAGTTTGATAACTTTTGAGCATAGTTCCAAATTACTCTCAAAATGGTTGGATTCGTTCACAACTCCACCAACAATGCATCAATGTCCCAGTTTTCCCGCATCCCCTCCAACAATCATCATTATTTTTTCCTGTCATCTTAGCCAATCTGACAGGTGTGTAGTGGTATCTTAGAGTTGTCTTAATTTGCATTTCTCTGATTAATAATGACTTGGAGCATCTTTTCATATGAGTAGAAATAGTTTCAATTTCTTCATCTGAGAATTGTCTGTTCATATCCTTTGACCATTTTTCAATTGGAGAATGGCTTGATTTTTTATAAATTAGAGTTAATTCTCTATATATTTTGGAAATGAGGCCTTTATCAGGACCTTTGACTGTAAAAATATTTTCCCAGTTTATTGCTTCCCTTCTAATCTTGTCTGCATTAGTTTTGTTTGTACAAAAACTTTTCAGTTTGGTATAATCGAAATTTTCTATTTTGTGATCAGTAATGATCTCTAGTTCTGCTTTGGTCATAAAGACCTTCCCCTTCCACAGGACTGAGAGGTAAACTATCCTATGTTCCTCTAATTTATTAATAATTTCATTCTTTATGCCTAGGTCATGAACCCATTTTGACCTTATCTTGGTGTACGGCGTTAAGTATGGATCAATGCCTAGTTTCTGCCATATTATAAACTTTTAATTATTCAAAGCATTTTTCCTCTATTGTTTTTTCTTCATAGATTACATCCATTTGAGATGGGATCATAGGATAGGTTTTTGGCATAGATACCCAGAACTTGGTTGCTTCAGGGGTGAAAGGATAGTCACTGGGGTGGGGACATTCACTCTACCTGAAAAATCCCTTGCACCCTTCACAGGTCATAACATTGAAGTGGTAACCGGTGGCCCTGTCTCCACACACACGGCAGACTTTGGGCTCCCCATCATCTTCTTCGGTGGAGGGGTCGTTACTGCTGAGCCCCGACCCAGCTTCTTTTTCTCCTTCCAGAAGGCTAACATGACTCCAGCTCTCTCTGTGTCTCTCCTCCAGGGTGACTCCTGAGCCTTGGAAACTAGAAGGATAAACAAGGATGGGAGTCAAAGCACAAAACTTTTTCCCAGCCCAGGTGTATCAATTGTTTTTGTCTGCAAAGATTTATTCCATAACTCCCAAGTTTTTTGTGGGTTGTTGCCATGAGAACACTCAAAACACTCATATGTGAGAAAAAGTAGATTTTAACGATAGTAGTAATGATACTAGGGGAACTGAGGTTAAAGCTGCCTGCCCAGGAAACAGGGAGACTAGTTCTCCCTTTCACATGATGGGGGCAGGAAAGGGGAAGAAGGAAGGGTAGGGTGAAAACAGAGAAAAGGGGGCATTAGGGGTATACTGTCCCCAATACTTGCAGCTCCAGGGTAATATGGAAAATCTGCTGAAAATACTTTGGCCCTCCCTTTGTACCAGAGAAAAAGTCGGAATTATTATGGCATTAAAAGACAAAATATGTTGATATTATATAATAATACATTTTATGCATTTCTGAGTTACTAAACATTTTCTGTGCCATCTGCTGAACTTTGAGTATCCTCTGAAGTCTCTGCAAAATTCCTCCAAAATTCCCATTTAATAATTGTATAAATATATAAGCATATATTGTATTTAACATATATTTCTACCATGTTTAACATATGTTGAACTACTTGCCATCAAGGGAAGGGGGTGGGCGAAGGGGGCGAAATTGGAACACAAGGTTTTACAAGGGTTAATGTCGCAGAATTATCCATGCATATGTTTAAAAAAATAAAAAGCTTTAATTAAAAAAATTCTCATTTAATTTCTTATGCCGGCCTATGATATATCGAAATCACGATGAAGAAAATCACTATGTGCAAGGAATAATTGCAATTTAAGATTTATGGGAAGAAAAACTAGGTGAAGTCCCATAGACCAAGATGCCCGAGTTAAATTGCTGTCTGGCCAGAAGAGAGATTGGGAAGCTGTATTCAATGAACAATCAATGAGTTTTCTCCCTCTATAGAATACACAACCCAGTTGTGTCTCACCCTATGTTTTTTGTACTTTGTGCTGATTGCCAGATGTGGCGATCCCAAGGCCCTGCCTGCATCATTGGCCCCCTGTGCACTCTGTTCAAGAGGAGATCCAACTTGCATGTCTTTCCGCTTTCTCTTGTAAGAAAATAAGTTACTATTTATGTCTTTTTGGAAGAATGACTATTGGTTGACATGGATTAAGAGCTGAATTGTTTAGACTTACCTGCTGAAAGGGAAGAAACTGCTTCCTGCCTTGATTGTCTAGATGCTACTCAGATTCCCAAACTAGGACAGGGCAGCTTCTTGATTAGATGGCTAAGACCCCCAGATCCCAGTCTTAGTAACTAAGAGTTCCAGAAATGTCCACTCCAGGGCAGAATTTGCTTTTTCTAAAGACAATTAGAAAATTATTTTACTTTTTAAAACATTGACATGCATATTCATAAATAATTCTCTACAGCAAGGAGATGAGAAATGGAGTCCTAATTCATAAAGAAATAGAAAATGTAAATTGAGACTTCTTTTCTACCACTTTAATTATTCAGCTGCTTTTTATTGAAATCTCTGGATTATTCCCAGATTTGTTGCCTTAATCTTTCTCCTTGATTTCAAAGACAGAAAATCTCAGAATTTTACTTACTACCAGAATACAGATTTCAAGCAAGGACCTATATACAGTCCCTAGAAACTTTATTTCACCTTTTATAGGGCATATAACTATTAATACTTGTAAACTTTCTGTGTATTTGTTTAAAAAAATTTTTTTAAACCCTAGTTCTCAGCTGTTCTTTATAGGTAGAAAATTCACTACTAATTAGATGCTTATCCTAACACAGTAGTTAATATGTAGCAGCTTGGCAGAAACTAATCAGAGTTGGCAAAGACAGAACTACATAATGAGGGAAAACTAGTTATTTGTCATGCTTCTCTGCCAGCCTCTGTCCCTGAATATGCAAACTATAGGTTGGCAACAACCTCATTCTTGGCTAAACTGTAGAATCTATTTTTAAAGGGATGGGTAATGAACATGTGGAAAAGGAAGCGATAGTCACAAAGAACCAGCGTGCTTCATCAAGAACAGGTTGAATCTGACTAACCTAATTTTCTTTTTGGTCAGTTATTAAACTGGTAGATCAGGTGAATTATTTAGATATATTAAATACTTATTTGATATTTATTTATTTTGGTCCATTATCAAATTGCTAGATCAGGTGAATTATTTAGATATATTAAATACTTATTTGATATTTATTATATAATATTAAATTTTATTTTAGTAAAACATCTGACGTACAATTACATACTATTCTGTGGACTAGATGATAGTGCATTTAGATGTTAGATGGCTGAACTCAAAGAATAGATATTAACGATTAGCTGTCAACTTGGAAAGAAAGAAGTCCTCTGGAATTCCCTAAGTCTCTGTGCTAGCTCCTGTTTCCTTAATACTTCAGACTGCAGATACCATGCTTATTAAATTTTCAGGTGATATCGTAATAGTGGAAATAGTTGATCCACTTAATGACAAATGCAGAATTCAAAAATATTTAGACAGACTGGAAAACTGGGCCTACTCTAATTAGATAAAATTTATAGGAATAAATATAAATTTTTATGTCAGAGTTTTTAAAAAATCACTTTCTAAATAGAGAATAGGGAAGCAAGGTCATGTGAAAAAGGGACTATATTCTCAGTAAGAGTCTATAGTTTATAATAGTTTATATTTCAGGTAATACTTGATATATCACTCCTTGATCTATTTTCTAGGTCAGTTATTTTTCCTATGAGACGTTTTACATTTCTGACTTTGTTTTATTGTTTCTTGATGGCTCATTCATGTCATTAGCTTTCATTTCACTACTTCTAAATTTTAAGGAATTATTTTCTTCAGAAGTTTTTGTGCCTCTGTAAATTCTGTTTTCATAATTTTCTTCAATTGCTTGCATTTCTTTCCCCTCCTTCCCTCTACTGCTCTTATTTGATTTAAAAAATAAATGTAGAACTTTTTTTTATTCTTTCTTTAGCTTTTATTTAAAAAAATTCTTGTTGAGTTTGTGTCTAATCTACATTTTTCTCTGAGGTTTTGCTTATGGATATTTTCAAGTTATTGTCTTCCTCTGAGTTTGTGTTTTGAACTTCCTTGTCACCATAGTTGTTTTTTATGGTCAGATTATTCTGTTGTTTTTACTGCTTGCTTATTTTTCTAGCCTATTTCATGACTTTGGACTTTATGGTAGAATTGGATTTTGCTCATCTCTGGAAGTAGGAGAGGGGGAGTCTTGCCTGAGTTCCTATTTTTATAAGGTTCTGTTGCTTTTACAACTCAGTTGGGAGAATTTGGAAAAAATGCTTACTTCACTCTACCATCTTGTATCTACCCCCAACAGTTTCTACTGAGAAGAGAACTGTTTTAACAGGGCTCAACCAAATCTATAAATGCTGGTAAATGGAATCTGTGAAGCAAATAAGTAGAGGAAATGGAGGGGAGACATGTGTGACTCATTGCCTATGGCGTTTGGTCCAAAGTCTGTCTCCAGATGGGTCATTGTAGTGTGCTGGAACATTCATGACTGTGTGTATTGGTCCAATATCACACGCTGTTTCAGAAACTACTGATATATGACCATATTGAGAGATTAAGATGTGATGAAACTGTGGTCATACCGATACATTGGTGATGGAATTGTGAATATATCCAGCCATTCTGGAGAGGGATTTGGGACTATGCTCAAAAAGTTATCAAAGTGTGCATACCCTTTGATCCAGCAGTGCTACTACTGGGCTTATATCCCAAAGAGATCATAAAGAAGGGAAAGGGACAAGAATGTTTGTGGCAGCCCTGTTTGTAGTGGCCAGAAACTGAGTGGATGCCCCTCAATTGGAGAATGGCTGAATAAATTGTGGTATATGAATATTATGGAATATTATTGTTCTGTAAGAAATGACCAGCAGGAGGATTTCAGAAAGGCCTGGAGAGACTTACACGAACTGATGCTGAGTGAAACGAGCAGGGTCAGGAGATCCTTATATACTTCAACAACAATACTATATAATGATCAATTCTAATAGACCTGGCCATCCTCAACAATGAGATGAATCAAATCAGTTCCAATGGAGCAGTAATGAACTGAACCAGCTACACCCAGCGAAAGAACTCTGGGAGATAACTATGAACCATTACATTGAATTCCCAATCCCTTTATTTTTGTCTGCCTACATTTTTGATTTCCTTCACAGGCTAATAATACACTATTTCAGAGTTCGATTCTTTTTGTACAGCAAAATAACTGTATGGACATGTATACATATGAGGATAGCAAACTACAGTTTAAGAAGCTTTGAGTTGGTGGACCAAGACTTAGGACCCCTAAGATGTAGTCTCAAATTCTACTATAAAATCATAGCATGGCCTCAAACCACATTCCCTTGCTACATAAGGTCCTTCCATCCACTGCTACAGGGAGTTTATTCTATAAGGGAGAATAAAATATGTTTCCCCTGCCAGCCAATAAGGAGTACTATAAAGAAAATATCATGGTCCTAGGAGTCTTCATTTTGAGGGAGAAGACTAAGAATAAACAGCTGTAAATATGTGGCAAAAAAAGACATGTCTGTGATGGGGGATGTGGGGTACAAGACAGAGCTAACATGGCTTTAGCCCGAGTCAAACTAGTCTGCAAGGCAACACCAACAAGAGAAATCCAGCAGGATTGCAATTCATTCTCTCCTAGCATCAGCTAGGAATATGGCTAGGAAAATCAGTGGTCAGTGGCCAACAAGAACTTTAAGAAGAGGAAAGAAGAAAAGGGGCAAAGAACTAAAGCAGGATAAAGGAGTAGAAGAAGAGAGGAGAGGAGGGAGACAGAAAGAAAAATAAAGCAAGCCTTGAGGGCAAGTGTGGTCTGTTTTATCTTCCAGAAGGGGTATAGGAGAAGTCCAGAGGGAGAGAAAAGCTTTGTTGAGATGAGTAATTATAATCAATAATTAGAGTAAAATAATTAGAGGGTTCCTTTAAGTCAAGATTCAATGTGAGAATCAAGTCAGTCAGTCAGTAAGGGAACAGCCCTCTTATGTGTCAAGCAACATGCTAAGTGGTGGAAATTCCTCTGAAATTTCTGAAAATTCAAGTATCTAGAAAGTAGTAGATTATGTAATGCAGACTCCGATTATTCGTGTTTGGAGCATCATGGGATATATTGCAGTCATTATTTCAGCCACAATTGCAGTACTTGGGAAGCAGGAATTTTGGCATGAGCTTCAGAGCAGCATAAAAACTAAAATTTCCCCAAAGAATGTAAGGAAAAAATAAAGCAGTAAAGGTGGCACAGTGGATAAAGTGCCAGATGTGGAGTCAGAGAGACTCCTCTTCCTGATAGTAGCTGTGTGAACCCGTTTACCTCAGTTTCCTCATCTACAAAATAAACTGGAGAAGGAAAGGGCAAACCCTGCCAGTATCTTTGCCAAGAAAACCCCAGTGAGATCACCAAAAATTGGACATAACTGAAAAATGACTGAATAACAGCCCTGATCAGTGAAATAAATACTCTTGGGCTCTTTTCATGAATATTAGCAAAAGTAGGAGAATTTTGTAGTGATTCTAATTGGTAGGTTGAGACTAAAGACTTTTCATTGTCTTCTGGACAGTAGCATAGTGGACAGTAGGAATTTTGTGACCTGTTATGAAAGATATTCCTACATAATAATAGTTTCTATAAAAGTAGCAGGCAGGTTTGGAAATTATAAGTGTGGACTAGAACTCTGTGGTAATACAGCCATGGAGTTAACCTCCTGCCAGGTGCCTTTCACTTAAATACAAGGAAAGGTTGGGGCGGGAAGGGGAAAGAAAAGAGCAACCAGATAATCTTACAGACGAAGCTCAAAATATTTTGAACATAATTCGTAGTCAGGAAAAATGTTTTAGGTGTGGATAATAAGGGCACAGCAGAGCTGCCTATTAAAAATGATTTGTGTAGAACTTTCTACATTGAAAAATGTGGTGTAGATGCAAACTGCCAAAGAGCATTTCATAATAAGAGAAAGACAGACATTGGTAAGAGAGCTTCAGGGACCCAGAATGAAAGGGGGAAGAGAAACAAGGAAACTGGTAATATCTGTTCAGGTAAATGCAACTAAACCAGGGAGGCTGTAAAAGGAAGAAAGGCACTGACAAGGGCCTTCAGGAAGAAAGGAGGGGAAATAAAGAAGACAGATCTCAGGGTGTGTGGGGGGAAGAAAACATGAATAAGTTAGGGTCTAACAAGAGGTACAGCAAGAAAACAGCTGGGAGATGGCAGCCCCTTGCAGAGGAAATGAGACAGAAAGCTCACATCCAAAGAGACGGCTGTGTCTGAAGTCTGCAGAGAAGGAAAGGGAAAAATAACAATGATGAACCTGCCGTAAATAGAAATATAGAAGAAAAGGTACATGGAGCTTAAAAGAAATGGAAGAAGGGTACTAGGAGTGAAAAGTGGTGAGAAGTGGAAGCCACGAAGGTGCAAATGAAATACAGCCCTGAGGAAGAAGCACAGCTTAAAGGCTACACTGTATCTTACACAAACCTCCCTTACAACATGGGGATTGTAGCCTATAAGGGGTTCCCAAAGAAGAGGAACTGGATGAATGAAAAAGGCAAATTTGTTGCCTACAAAGGAAATGGCTTATAGGAGTAGGATTTTTGTGTTGCACATACAGTGTGAATGCTTGAAAAATATGAGCTGACACAGGGTGTATACAAAACAAAATCCTAGCTCTTGATGTTTATTTAATGTTTCTATGTTTCAGTTTCTTCACCTGCTCTTTTCAATTATGTCCAACTCTTTTTGGATTTTGGTGGGGTTTTCTTGCCCAAGATACTGGGCTGGTTTAGAGTTTTTTTAGGATTCAGTTTATTTTACAGATGAGGAAACTGAGGCAAGCATCCAACTAATAAGTGTCTAAGGCTGGATTTGAACTCTGGGAGTCTTCCTGACTCCAGATCTGGCATGCTATCCACTGTGCCATGCTAGCCACTGTGTCATGCTAGTCACTGTGCCATGGTAGCCACTGTGTCATGCTAGTCACTGTGCCATGGTAGCCACTGTGCCATGCTAGTCACTATGCCATGGTAGCCACTGTGCCATGCTACTCACTGTGCCATGGTAGCCACTGTGCCATGCTAGTCACTGTGCCATGGTAGTCACTGTGCCATGGTAGCCACTGTGCCATGCTAGTCACTGTGCCATGCTAGGCACTGTATCATGCTAATCACTGTGCCATGGTAGCCACTGTGCCATGCTAGCCACTGTGCCATGCTAGTCACTGTGCCATGCTAGTCACTGTGCCATGCTAGGCACTGTGCCATGCTAGGCACTGTATCATGCTAATCACTGTGCCATGGTAGCCACTGTGCCATGCTAGTCACTGTGCCATGGTAGCCACTGTGTCATGCTAGCCACTGTGCCATGCTAGTCACTGTGCCATGGTAGCCACTGTGTCATGCTAGTCACTGTGTCATGCTAGGCACTGTATCATGCTAATCACTGTGCCATGGCATCCACTGTGCCATGCTAGTCACTGTGCCATGGTAGCCACTATTCACTTCTTCATCTGTAGAACAATAATAATAATATATGTGCTATGGGCACGGGCCGCAGGAGCACTTGGCAAGTAGGCTAGGTGACATTTAAGATGCTGTAGTCGCAGTACCCCTCCCTGGCTTGTGTGCTTTCTTCCTCAGGCTTCCAAAAAGCCAGGATTGCACTTTGCTATTACCAGGCAAAGGCAAGTTGTTCACAATTTTGCCCACCAGATGGAGTGCTCCTCCAGCCACTAGCCCAGTGATTACATCAAGGTCCCTTGGACATATATGTGTATGTATGTATGTATATGTGTATATAGTATGTATATATGTATATGCGTGTAGAAATGTTTATGCATATATATCTTTTCTCTAATTTCTTGAAAATGCCCATAGCGCAACTCTTCCAGTTGCCAGCCTCAAAAGATCCAGCAAGAAAGAAATCTTTGATGTCTTAAATTCTGAATAAATCCAGTGTATATTATGAAATATGGCTCATCATTACTAATTCATGTAAATATTTACCTCTAGACAACATTTATGAAATTTCCCCATCAATTTTGATTCTTTGTATTAGCAAATCTTAATCTGCATAGATTTCAGAGGGTCCAGGAATTTGGATGGGGGAAAAAATTACATCTTTTTTTTTTTTTTTTTAAACCAAGTTCTCACTGAAATTTAACATTTCCTTAAATTACAGATAGAGGCAACAAAACATTGCTAAATTCAAGAAAGTTTAAGAAACCTTACTTTATGTTACTATCATACAAAAACCAACTTTTTACCTTTGGCCATGTGGTTTATCAAACATAACAAAGCCGCAAAGCACTCCATTCTATGAAGCTCATTGTCCAGTCAACTTTCCAAATTGCTCTTGTACCCACAAATCATGGAAAGACTCTAAGGGCCACAATCCAAGACACTTTTTTTTAAGTTAAGGGTAATAAAGTTGAGAAAAACTGCAGGCTGTTCTATATTCCTTCTTAGCTTAGTCTCAGCAGCCAACATGAAAGACAAATTTCATCTGGTTGGTATTGGGGCTGATATCAGGGCTTGATGTTTGGGGAAATACTGCCTTCTTTGCCTCATGTGCTGTCCAGGCTTAATCACCGAACAGGTACATCTCAGGCAAACTGAGACCTGTTGAAAACTTTAGTTTAAAAAAGCCACAGTCTCCTACTGTGTCCAAGGTCATCCCCAGTCCGCCTGACCTATATCTGGCCACTGGACCCACAGGGTTCTGGAGGGGAAAGGGAGGCAGGTCACCTTACAAAGCCCTCCCTCACTAATCCAATTCACTTGCATGTCATGGCCACAGCATATCACCCATATAGTCCCTCTTTTTTTTCTATCTACTATAGCACAACAGAGTCTTCCCTGCTTCAGTTCGTCCTACTCTACCATCTGGTTACTTAGTTTTATTTTTTTTATTGACAAAAATCTTTGTTCTCTCTCTTTTAGCTCTAACTCTTCACATTGAAATGAGGGGGGGGGGGGAAATCATCACAATAAATAAATGTTCAAACAAAACAAATTCCCAAATTGGCCATGTTCAGTAAATATATGTCTCAATCTGCACCTTGAGTACATAATCTCTCTCTCAAAATGAAGGTAGCATGTTTCATCGTAAGCCCTTTAAAATTATAATTGGTAATTGTATTAATCAAAGTTCTTAAGTCTTTTGAAGTGTTGTCTTCACAGTGTTATTATCACATAATTTTTTCTCCTGCTTATGCTCATCAGTTCATACAAGTCTTTCCATGTTTCTCTGAAACTATCTCTTTCATCATTTCTTACAGGACCATAGAATTACATTACATTTATATACCCTAATTTTTTCAGCCATTCACAAATTGATGGGTATCTGCTTAGTTTCTAGGTCTTTGATGGTCCCCCCCCCAAAAAAAAGAACTGCTTATAAATGTGTTTATATGTATGTGTCCTTTTTTTCTCTCTTTGCTCTCTTTTGGGCTGGAGACATAGCAGTGGTATTGCTGGATTAAAGGATATACTTAACCTTTGGGGTATAGTTTCAAATTGCTTTCTAGAAAGGCTGGACCAATTCACAGCTTCACCACTAGGACATTAATGTATCAATTTTTCCTCAACTCCTCTAACATTTGTCATTTTCTTTTTGTTAACTTTGCCAATCTGATGGGTGGAAGATAGAACCTTAAGGTTGCTTTAATTTACATTTTTCTAATTATTAGTGATTTAAAGAATTTTTCATATGATTGACAACTTAGGTGCTTTCCTCTGAAAGTTGCGCATTCATATCCTTTAACCATTTATGAAATGGAAAATGTTTCTTATTCTTATAAATTTGAATCAATTCCCTATATAGCTTGAAAATCAGACCTTTATCAGAGAAACCTTCTGAAAAGACTCCCTCCCTACTTAACTGCTTTCCTCCTAATTTTAGTTGCAATGGTTTTCTTTCTACAAAAAATTTTAAATTTCATAAAAATCAAAAACGGCCAATTTTATTCTTTCTGTTTTCTGGTCATGAGTTCTTTTCTCTATAGATCTGAAAGGTAATTACTTCCTCACTCCTGTAATTTGTTTATGATGTTACCTTTTATGTTTAAATTACATTTATATATAATATATATAGTATATAATTCATTTGGAGTTTATCTTAGTGTTTGTTGTGAAATATTAATTTAAATCTCATTTCTGGCAGACTGCTTTCCTATCTTTCCAGAAGTTTTCCAGTTTCTGCCTAATAGCTTTTTAGTTCATGCAGAAATTTTTGTCAAATAATGACTCCCTGTCCTCCAAATGGCAATTTATATTGCCAGATAACTGAGCTCACCAAATGTGTCAGTTTCATTAATCACCTCTCTATTTTTTAATCACTACCAAATTGTTTTGATGATTACCAGATTGAATAGTTTGAAATCTAATACTGCTAGGCCCCTTTCCTTCCATCATTTCTCCTGAAATTCTAGACCTTTTGTTCCTCAGATTAATTTCATTATTATTTTTTGAACTCTATAGAGTTGGTATGGTAACAAACATCTCTATCTGATCCCCAAACCACTGTCCATACAAGGAAGGAAAAAATCCAAATTTCCAAGGCAATGGGAGGTAGTTTGACTCAGAATTAGTGCATACTCCCTCATTTATGGCATGGGAAAATGGCATTATTCAGAGACTATACTCCTTTCTCCCTGCCTCATTAATATTTTATTTTTCCGATTACATGTAAAGATAGTTTTCAACATTTATTTTTGTAAGATTTTGAGTTCTAAATTTTTCTCCCTCCCTTTCTTACTTGTCCCCTCTTCAGCAAGCAATTTGATATAGATTATACATGTACAATCATTTAAAACATTTTTTCATATTTGTCATGCTGTGAGAAAAAAACAGAACAAGAGAGAAAAAAACACCAGAAAAAAATGCAAACAAATAAATAGAGGTGAAGTAGTATATTTCAATTCACATTCATTCTCTATAGTTCTCTGTTTGGATGTGACTAGCATTTTCCATCCCATGTCTATGGGAATTGAGAAACAAGACTCCTAATGAGAGAGGAAACAGCATCCTGAGCGTGGACCATGTACCAACAATGTTTTTATTGTCACTGAGATTTCAATCATGCACTACTTTTTACTTTGTTTTATTCTGGGCAGAAAGGGATTTGCTGCTGTAGTAGTTTGCCATTTTGTTCTCCAGCTAATTTTACAGATGAGGAATTGAGCTAAACAAGATTAAGTGACTTGTCCAGGGTTACACAGCTAAATTGTGTCTGAGGCCACATTTCAACTTAAATCCTTCTGCATTGTCAATAATGTCACTATTAGCTTATATCATCACCTTCATCATTCTGGTCTAGGGGTAAAGAAAAATCAATAATTCAAGTAGATCCGAGGACAATGTCAAATTTAGGTTAGAATCCCATGCTACCTAGCTCACAAGATTAGAATTCCAGAGTGGGCAGGGAACTTTAGAGGGCATGTAGTCCAGACAAACAGAAATCTGTAGGACTTTTGATTTAATTGAAAAGGCTCTTTATTTGGAGTTAGAAGATCTGGGCTCAAATCCCAGTTCTGTTACTTATTAAGCTAAGGGAATTTAGGAAACTCGCTTCACTTGTCTGAGACTCAGTTTCTTTATCTGCAAAATGAGAAGGTTGAAATAGATGATTTCCCAAGACAATTCCAAAGTACTCCTGAGGAAAAACACTATTCCAGAGGAAAAAATTATGGAGTCTGAATGCAGATCAAAGCATACTATATGGACTTTCTTTTTTGTATGTTTTTTCCCCTTTTGGTCTCTTTCTTCTTTTACAACATGACTAATATGAAAATATGTTTTACATGATTGCACAGACAAAACCTATATCAAATTGCTTACTGTCTTAGGGAAGGGGGAGGGCAGGGAGAAAATTTGGACTCAAAATTTAAGAAAGTTTTAACTTGTCCTTACATGTAGTTGGAAAAACATAATATTATTTTTAGAAAAGGAATAGATGATTTCTCTTCAATGCTTTGAGAAATGGTCAATTCACCTTGAAGACCTCAAGAAAATCTTTGCATTTTTGAATAGTACTGTTAGGAAATATTTTTCCTCTAAGAGATGAAATCAGTCTTGCTGCAAATTCTTCCATTATTGTTGATATATACTAGGACCAGCAGAGTAAGTCTCACCTTTCTTTTACATGATAATATTTTACATACTTGCAGACAAATGCCAGTAGCCCTAACTCTTCTCTCCAAGATAAATATCCTCAGTTTATTTCAGTGACCTTTGTAGGATACTACTTTATATCTTTCCCTCTCCCCTTCCCTTCCTCGTTTATGATTAGATACTTCTATCTTTGTCTCCCAGTTTCAACCTCAGTAATTCTTGAATCTTCCCTCTTCTTCACATCCTATATTCTAAACAGCTGAAATCTCAACTTTTCTATCTCTACAATATCTGTCATGTAAATTCCCATCTTTCCACTGTCACAGCTACCACCTTTATTCAGGCCCCCTAATCAGCTCTTACCCAGACTATTATAATAGATTCTTAATTAATCTCTATCCTTCCAAGACTCTCAGTTAAGGATCAATTTAATCAGCTTTATATACTTTTAGATGAGTGTTTACTAAAGTAATCCAATAAGAACAGTTGGTACAAAATATCTTCCCTCACCCCCAAAAGTCAGCAACACTATCTCCCACAAGCAGATATAAAGTTCAAGAAAAAGTGGGCTCAGACTTAGGGACCACATACATATGGCAAAAGGGTAACTCACAGTCCTGACTGCTAGAAAAACACGATTCCCATTTGGGGATGCCCAAGAAATTTCCTTTGGGAATAGTGTAGTTTCTTTGATGAGTTTTTTCTAGAGCCATGAATCCAAACTGTCCCTGGCTCCCAATGCAGATGCCATCATCAGCTGATCCAAGGATGTGGCCAAGATGATCCCAATATCCTCTGGGCTCTTCAAAGCTTGAAAAGTTCTCTTCCAGCCAAAGTAGGGAAAGGGGAGCAAAGCTGGCCACTTGTGCTGAAAGCTCCAATTTATTGAAATTCCTTCCTTCACTTGATAATTTATAAGTGTTCCCTAAGGAGGGACCAAGTTTCCTTGGCCAATCCAAATTCAATACCTGGTACATTCTTCTTTTAGATTACTCTAGGCCTTTTATCACTTAGTCTAAGGTTCATGGATGCGTAATTAAAGTATCAAAGTTGAAATGGGGTGAGATGATTTTGCTGTTTACTTTTAAGTCATGTCTGACTCTTCATGACTATATTTGATATTTTCTTAGCAAAGATACTGGAGTGGTTTGCCATTTCCTTTTCCAGCTCATTTTATTAATGAGGAAACTGAGCAGACAGGGTCAATGACTTACCCAGGGTCACACAGCTAGTTAAGTATCTGAGGCCAGATATGAACTCGGGAGATGAGTCTTCCTGACTCCAGGCATGGCATTCTGTCCACTATGTAACCCCATTTTTATATGTTATTATAGTCAATGCATATATTGTTTTCTTGATTCCGTCTACTTCTATTTGCATTAGTTCATATAAGTTTTCCAGGCTTCCCTGATTCATCATATTCATCATTTATTACAGCACAATAATATACTATTACATTGCATACTATAATTTGTTTAGCTAATTTTTAGCCTAATTTGATAATCCAATTTTTAAAATTAAATTAAATTTTAATTTAATAATCTAAAATGTTTTCCTAATTAACAATCACTTACTTTGTTTTCAAATGTTTGCTACTACTAATGCTATAAATATTTTGGTTTGCCTTTTTCCCCTCCTTATCATTGGCTTTCTTAAGAAGTATATGCTTAGCAATAGGATCACTTGATCAAAGGATATAATCATTTCAATCAGTTTTTTAGTATAATTTCAAATTGCTTTCCAGAATGATTAGACCAATTCACAGCTCCATCAATAGTGCATGAGTGTTCATGTATTTCCTCAATATTTTTTATCTCTTCTAATTTTTCTTATTAGTGATTTTGAGCATGTTTTCAAATAATCATTCATAGTTTGCAATTCTTTTGAAAACTTCATTTATGCCTCAAGGTCTTATATATTTGTATTCATTTCCAATGTGAATTGAATATGAGAATCCTTATTAGAGATATTTAATGTAAATGCTTCTTTTTCAATCAATTACTTCCCTTCTTATCTTATTTGTGTCAATTTTGTTGTAGCTTTTCAATTTCATGGTAATTGAAATTATTTATTTTCTCTTTTGTGATTGCCTTTATCATATGTTTTTCCTAAGAAATCATAACCAAACAAGGAATAGAGGAGATTATAAAACCAAGAACCATTCTTCAAAGGAAAACTGGTCACAAGTTATGATTGATGAAACTTTGAATTGATCCAAACATTATAGAACACAATTTGAAATTATGTAAAAAAGTGGTCAAAATTTCATGCCCTTTGACCTAGGCATCCCATTGCTGAGTATATACGCCAAGGAGATCAGAAAGACAGAAATAAAGATTCAATCCTAGCAACACTTTTTATGAACTGGAAACAAAGTGAGTAGTTTTTAAAAGTGGGTGCTTATAATAATTGTAGAAATATGTATAGAAGAATTGCACATGTTTTAATAAATATTGGATTACTTGTCATCTAGAGGAACGGGTGGGGGCAGGGGGAAATTTGGAACACAAATTTTTGTAAGGGTCAATGTTGAAAAATTATCCATACTAATTTCAGAAAGGCCTGGAGAGACTTACATGAACTGATGCTGAGTGAAATGAGCAGGACCAAGAGATCATTATATACTTCAACAACAATACTACATGATGACCAGTTCTGATGGATCAGGCCATCCTCAGCAACGAGATCAACCAAATCATTTCTAATGGAGCAGTAATGAACTGAACTAGCTATGCCCAGAAAAAGAACTCTGGGAGATGACTAAAAACCATTACATTGAATTCCCAATCCCTATATTTATGCACACCTGCATTTTTTATTTCCTTCACAAGCTAATTGTACAATATTTCAGAGTCTGATTCTTTTTCTACAGCAAAATAACGTTTTGGTCAGGTATACTTATTGTGTATCTAATTTATATTTTAATATATTTAACATCTACTGGTCATCCTGCCATCTAGGGGAGGGGGTGGGGGGGTAAGAGGTGAAAAATTGGAACAAGAGGTTTGGCAATTGTTAATGCTGTAAAGTTACCCATGTATATATCCTGTAAATAAAAGGCTATTAAATAAAAAAAAAAAGAAAAATTATCCATACATATGTTTTGAAAATGCAAAGCTTTAATAAAAAAGTGGGTGCTTAAACATGTCAAGGTCTCCCACGGTATTTTGATTGCCATTGCCAGTCGATCTGACCTACATCTTGCCACAGCATTCTGATGACTCAGGAGGAGAGAATGAGGCTGGTGACTTTGCCCAGCCCTGCCTCACTTAAATCCAATTCACTTTCAAGTCAAGACATCCCCCTCCTGATGTCACTAGTTAAATGATGGTTAAATGAGTTGCTGAAGTAAACGAAATTTCTTCCTTGATGATCAGCCCATAGTAATGATTCTCCCATACTTACATCCTTATGTAAGGACAGATACACAGATCATGGGTCCATATTGGAAGCCTTTCCATCTTACAGGTGCTGCCAAAGATTCCATTTGACTAAGATAGACTGTGAACCCCAAAGGGGCATGGAATAGGATTTTAGTGAAAGCCTCTTAACAGAATGTGAGCTCATTAAATGTTTGAATTTTGAAGGCCTTTGTTAAATAAATAAATTCTTAGTTCTGAAGCTTCACCTGATGGTGTTAATATATACCTGTGCTTAATCCCATGCCAGAGGGCACTGAGGCACCAATTACTTCCCACTTAAAAACATTTATTGAATGGAACTTGGCACAGGGTGAAAGAGAGAATGCTCTAGGCTGTTTTGGGAGCGGAGCCATCCTGCAGAATCTCGACAGGTGGGCCACAACCATTTACACTTATCATAAGCCTCCCTCGGCATTCTCCTAAGGAGAAGTGTAAACCCTAATTATTTTACAATATATTCAGTGCTGAATTATAAGTACTTATCTGTATTTATGAGCACTGTGGAGTTATAGTGCTTATAATGTGTCTGAAAGCCTGGAAGGGCAATATAGAATGATAAATTTTCCAAACAGTGGTTTCTTTTGGGGTTGATCGACTCCAAAGAAATTCATCAGTAGATTTCTGAGGGTCCATGAACTTGAATAGAAAAACAAATTCACACCTTTAGCTTCTGTGTATTTTATTTTCTGCATTATTTAAAAGTCATTATTCTGAGAGGGTGCAGACTACCAAAGACTGCCATGACTCAACAAAAAGGATGAAGATTTCTACTCTCAGTTTTCTGACATTATAGATCCCAGGTTTGGAGGCACTACCTTGACTGAAAGTTTTGATATTAGAAGACTTGAGTCAATTTAATTATGCACAACAAGCTTGTCTTGAGTTGAATATAGAAGAGAGTAATTTCTTTCTTTTTTTCTTTTTCTTTTCTTTTTTTTTTTTTTCTGGTGAGGCAGACACATCCCTCAACCAGTCATAGAATTTTCATTGCTTCTGGTGTTAACTATGAAATTGTATTTTTGAGGAAGATTTGAATCCAATTAAATAGGGACCCCACACACATTTCCTAATATCTTGAAAATGCTTGGAGTACCTCAGTGTCCTTTGTTGCATGTTGGACTAGAAGATGGGAGACACACTCTCATCTCTTTCTTTTTCCTTCCCCAGTACCTTAGTTCTGAGATTGCCTCCTATTTATAGTATATATCTCTTGTGTGAATGGATTTGTAAGTATGTTGTCTCCCCCAGTAGAATGTACATTCTGTGAAAGAAGGGACCTTCTTTTTGTCTTTCTTTGTATCTTTGTACATAGTAAGCACCTAATAAATGCTTGATGATGATGAAAATGATCCCTATCTGACAAGAATTACTAGAAAAATGGAAGGCAGCCTGGGAGAAATTAGGTTTAGGCCACCATTGTACACCACATATCATAACAAAGCCAAAATAGATATGTGATCAGGATGTTAAAGATCATATCATAAAAAATTAGAATGTCAGGGCAGCTAGTTGGTACAGTGGATAGAGCACCAGCCCTGAAGTCAGGAGGACCTGAGTTCAAATATGGCCTCAGACACTTAACACTTAACACTAGGATCTGTGTGATCCTAGGCAAGTCACTTAACCCAGTTGCCTCACCAAAAAAAAAAAAAAATTAGAACACCAAAGATCATGGGATTTAGAGTTAAGGCCTTAGAAATTGTCTACTAATATCCAGTGCCCTCAGAAATTTAGAAAACTCACACTGTAATACAGATCTAGGGACTTTGCTCATATAAACTCTTCAGTGACTTCCTAGTTCTTTCTAGATAAAAGGTCATATAGTCTGGTTTTTGAGACTCTACATGAGTAGGACATCATTCGACTTTCCTGGTCTTCTCTTACTCCTAACTTCCCTAAATTCTATTCTAGGCAAAAGGACTATTGGTCTTTATACCTCTCACCCTCTTTCTCTTTCCAGCTGTTTGTTTTGTACCTAGCCATTCTTAAAATCAAATCAAATGCCAATCTTCCCCAGGGATACATTGCCAGGAATCTATCTGTCCTCCTTTTGTAAAACTTCACATAGCCCACTGCTTTCATTCCTTGGATAGGATAGCAAGGTGGCATAGTAATTATACTGGACTTTGAATCAAGACCTGAATTCAAATCTTCTCACAGATATTCAGTAGCGATATGAACGTAGGCAAGTTACTCAACAACTTTGACTTTCCGTTTCCTCATCCACAAAACAGGATGATAGCATTCCCTCCCCTACCAGTTGCTGTGAAGATAAATGCAGGGATTGTAAGTGCTTTGCAAACTTTAAAAATGACATCTAATATTACTTATCTTGTATTGTAGTCCTTAGTGGATATCATATTCCCCCTGACTAGACAAGTTTCATGAAAGCAGGGAGTGTTTCTTAAATTTTGTCTCTCTTCAGGACCTAAAATAGTGCTAAGGACAAGGTAGGCACTTAATGTTTGTTGAATGGTCATTGTACTGAATTTAAAGAGCCTGGATTGAAATATGTTTATATGGAAGCATGTGCCAACAGGCTTTCTGAGTAGAATTAATCAGTTTTGTGGTCAGCAAAGAATGGAATTTGTTAAGCATAAAGTGGAAATACCATCTTTTCAGTTTATGCCATGGTAAGAACTGAAGCTTTCCTAATCTGGGAAATATGGCAACAGTTACAAGGATGAGTAAACTCCTTTCAGAATAGTTAGATATTCTTCATAGTAATTTCTTTTTTTGACTCCTCTCTTTGTAAATTTCATCAGTCCTGCCCTGCCAATCTTTAGCTACAGATTTGGATTCTTTGTCTTTCCTCCTTCCTCTTTCTTTTTTAACAAGATCTCATAACCTTTTTATTCCTGTAGTTTGCTCACCCTTTTCCCACTCTACTCTTGGCTAACAAGAAAGATTTAGTTATGAATATCAGGAGACCAAGTGCTTCTGTCTCCCCACATCTTTCTCTTAGAGAGTGCTATCTCTCCTTTTTCAAAATTTTATAGGAGATTGAGTCAGCTTCAAGACAGAGAGTTGTGTTTTCAATATAACCTTTGTTCTGTTCAATGAGTTTAAGATAACTGAAATAACACATTGGTTATCTCCACGATGCCATAAATGAATGTTGGTCTTCCAGGCTGCAATTGAGCTGATCACCAAATTTAAGAGGTCAGGGAGTGTACAAAGGGAGAAGCAATGTTGTCCTTTGGCACCAATTCAAGTCATAAGTTCAGGGGTATTATTCTTCACTGACTCTAAGGTCATCTCTGATTTCAATCACCCATCTCTTCACACACTTCTTTCCTTGGGCTTTATCACCTGGATCCCAGTGAAAGCTAGAAGGACCCCAGGGATATGGAGAAGTCCAGGAAAGGAATTTTGAATAGATTTCTAGAATGTCAGGGTCACAGGTCATCTAATCTAAACCTTGATCAAAATATTAAGTTTTCTCTAACCATGACAAATCATTGTCCAATCTTAATTTGAATCCTTCTAGAGATTAGGAAATTCACAATCTTATAACCATATTATTTGAAGGATTTAACCACGTATCTCTGGAGATCACTACTAAGAAATATTCATTAGTTTCTTTATGAAAATCTAAGACATTAACTGAAATTCTTTCTTAAAAAGTAAGAGTATGATCCTTCATATAAAATGGGGTGTTGGTATTATCTTTTTCTTCTACAGTATTTTTGCATTTGTATTTTTAAAGTATTTTCACATTTGATTTTTTTCCTATAATACTTCTAAAGTAAGCCTGGTAACTCATTTTACAAATAAAGGAACTGAGATACAGATAAATTATGTTTTGTGATATTTACTAACTGTGGATACCCACACCTGTGACTCTATATGTGAAATGGATAAAAGCACTCAGAAAAATAAAGAGAAAAGGTAGAAAGACCAGTATCATGAAAATCCAGAGAGGAGAGAATAACCCCCAAGTAGAAAGGAGTCAACTCTTTCAATTGTCTAATTCACTGTTTTTATGGTTGAATCTAGCTATCTTTATTTAATAATAGCATTTTATTTTTTCAAAATACATGCAAAGATGGTTTTAGACATTCACCCTTGTAAAACCTTGTGTTCCAAATTTTTCTCCTTCCTTCCCCCAACTCCCCTAGACAAGTAATACAATATAGATTAAATACATACAGTTCTTCTACAGATATTTCTACATTTATCATGCTGCAAAAGAAAAATCGGATCAAAAGGGGGAAAATGAGAAAGATAAAAACAAAGCAAACAAACAACGACCAAAAAGGTGAAAATACTATATTGTGCTCCATATTCAGTCCCCACAATCCTTTCTCTGGATGAGGATAGCTCTTTCCATCACAAGTCTGTTAGAAATGCCTTGAGACACCACATTGTTGAAAAGAGCCAACTATGATGGCATAGTTGATCATCTCACAGTCTTTTTGTTGTATACAATGTTTTCTTGATTCTACTCACTTCACTTAGCATCTGTTCATATAAGTCCAGGGTTTTCTGAAATCACCCTGCTGATCATTTCTTATAGAACAATAATATTCCATTACATTCATATACCATAACTTATCCAGACATTCTCCAGCTGATGGGCATCCACTGAGTTTCTAGCTCTTTGGCACTACAAAAAATGCTACTACAAATACTTTTGCACATGTGGATCCTTTTCCCTTTTTTATGATCTCCTTGGGATACAGACCTAGTAGAGACACTGCTGGATCAAAGGGTATGCACAGTCTGGTAGCCCTTTGTGTGTAGTTCCAAATTGCTCTTCAGAATGATTAGATTCAAAATTTGTATTTCATAATGTTCTTTAGTTCTTCTTTGGCCATAAATGCCTCCCTTCTCCACAGATCTGAGAGGTAGACTATCCCTTGTTCTCCTAATTTGCTTACCGTTTTATCCTTTATGTCTAAATCATGAACCCATTTTGACCTTATCTTTGTAGATGGTGTTAGATGTTGGTCAATGTCTAGTTTCTGCCATACTATTTTCCAGTATTCTCAGCAATTTTTGTCAAATAGTGAGTTCTTATCCCAGAAGAGAGAGTCTTTGGGTTTATCAAACACTAGTTTACTATTAGCATTGACTATTGTGTTTTCTGAACCTAACCTATTCCACTGATCTGTTCTTCTATTTCTTAGCCAGTATCAAATGGTTTTGATGACTACTGCTTTAGAACATGGTTTTAAGTCTGGTACAGTTAAGCCACCTTCATTTGCATTTTTAAAAAATTAATTCCCTTGAAATTCTTGACCTTTTGTTCTCCTTCCAGATGAATTTTGCTATTTTTTTCTAGCTCTATAAAGTAATTTTTTGGAAGTTTGATTGGTGTGACACTAAATAAATAGATTAATTTAGGTAGAATTGTCATTTTTTATTATATTAGCCCAGTCTACCCATGAGCATTTGATATTCTTCCAGTTGTTTAGGTCTAACTTGGTGTGAAAAATATTTTGTGATTGTGTTCCTGGGTTGTCTTGGCAGGTTGACTCCCAAATACTTTATATTATCTACAATTATTTTAAATGTGATTTTTCTTTCTATCTCTTGATCCTGGATTTTGTTGGTAAGATATAGAAATTCTGATGACTTTATATGGGCTTATTTTATATCCTGAAATTTTGCTGAAGTTGTTAATTGTTTCGAATAGGTTTTTAGTTGATTCTTTAGGGTTCTCTGAGTATACCATCATATCATTTGCAAAAAGTGATAATTTTTTCCCTCATTACCTACTCTCATTCCTTCATTTTCTTTCTTTTCTTGTTGCTAAAGCTAACATTTCTAGTACAATATTGAATAGACTCTTCCTGATCATATTGGGAATACTTTTAGTTTATCCCCATTATATATAATGCTTGTTGATGATTTTAGATAGATGCTACTTATAAACTACATTTATTCCTCATGCTCTCCAGTGTTTTTAATAGGAATGGGTGTTGTATTTTGTTAAATGCTTTTTCTGCATCTATTGATATAATCATATGATTTTTGTTAGTGTGGTTATTGATATAATCAATTATGCTAATAGTTTTCCTAATATTGAACCAGCCCAGCATTTCTGGTATAAATCCTACTTGGTCATAGTGTACTATCCTGGTGATAAGTTGCTCTAATCTCTTTGCTAATATTTTATTTAAAATTTTTGCATCAATATTCATTAAGGAAAGTGGTCTATAATTTTCTTTCTCTGTTTTGGTCCTTCTTGGTTTAGGTATCAGCCCCATATTTTTGTCATAAAAGAAATTTGGTAAAACTCCTTCTTCCCCTATTTTACCAAATAATTTGCATAGTGTTGGAATTAATTGTCCTTAAAATGTTTGGTAGAATTCACTTGTAAATCCATCTGGCCCTGGAGATTTTTTCTTAGGGGGTTCATTAATAATTTGTTCAGTATTTTTTTTTCTAAAATGGGACTATTTAAGTAATTTATTTCCTCTCTGTTAATCTAACTAATTTATATTTTTGTAAATATTCATCCATTTCATTTAGATTATCAGATTTATTATCATACAATTGGGCAAAATAGCTCCTAATTATTGCTTTAATTTCCTCTTCATTGGTGGTAAATTTACCCTTTTCATTTTTGAAACTGGTAATTTGAACCTAGTTATTTTTAAAGGATCATATGCAAACATTTGTTTTGAGTCATTTTTCCTACATTCCAACCATTTATTGAACACTTATTATGTGCTAAGCACAGTTTCCCCCCAAACTCTTTTGTGATCAGGCATCTATATTTATTACTAGATGAGCCAAGCTGAAGGGTACACTTTGTGACCTATTATTAGGATAATATCTTATTAGGATAGGAGAGGGCTGATTGGTCCACCTGGGGACTGTACTTTCAGTACAAAGGGTACTAGAATAAGAATTCAGCAAGGCCTAGGGAAGTTTCTGCCAGGCAAGTACACAGCAATGAAGGGAAAATGAGTTGGTGAGAAATTTACTGGAGATTGCAAGAATCTGTTGAGGAACCTTCAATCATGGAATCCTTGCTATGAGCCTGCTTGTATATTTTTTATGGAGAATGATCTAAGTCAACTTGTGAAGCAGCTGAAGCTGGATCTCTTGCAGCATTCTACTCCCCTGTTCTTGTTCCTTTCCCTCCTTAATTGATTCCTTTTTCTTAAATCTCAGTAAATTCGTTTCTGACTCCCCTTTCAAACCTGCTTCCCAAAGGGAATGGCAAGGAGTAGGGAGCATTCCACATTATTAATGTTCTGCAATCATGCTTGATCATTGTGTTGATCAGAGTTAAGTCTTTCAAAAAGTAAAAAACAGGATGAAACATGTTTTTGTATATGGCCAATGTCAGAATCTGTTTTGCCTGATTATGTGTATTGTTACTTATAGTTTTGCTGAGAGTCATGGTAGAAAGGATAAGGTGGTGGCCTTGGAGTCCTGTGGAGTGACCTGTGCTCAAATTCTCCCTCTGCTATTTACTGTACAGCAATGACCATGGGGGCAATATCATTAGCCTAAATTTGTTGCTATTTTAAGAACTTTATTCTAAAAGGATATATTTAGCACTTTATAGATTTAAAATATTTACAAATAGATTTAACATCTTAAAATGAAAGATTTAGAGCCTTAGAAGACATTGAATCCAATGTCTCTATTGCAAATAAGGAAATTGAGAAACATTTAATAGGGAGGGAAGAGAACTAGCATTTTATTTTTTTATCTCTTTACATTTATTTGCTTTTCTTCTGATATTTTAAAATAAGTTTTAATTTTCAAAATATATGAAAAGATAGTTTTCAACACTCACCCTTGTAAAACTCTGTGTTTCAAATTTTCTTCCCTCCCTTTCTCTTACCCCTTCCCCTAGACAGCAAGTAATCCAATATATGTTAAACATGTGCAATTCATCAATACATATTTCCACATTTATCATGTAACACCAAAAAAATGGATCAAAATGGGAAAAATGAGAAAGAAAACAAAAAACAAGCAAACAATAACCAAAAAAGGTGAAAATGCTGTGTTATGATCCACATTCAGTCCCCACAGTCCTCTCTCTAGATGCAGATGGCTCTTTCCATCACAAGTCTATTGGAGTTAGATTCACCTCATTGTTGAAAAAAGCCACGTCCTCAGAGTTGATCACTGTATAATCTTGTTGTGGTCGTGTACAATGTTCTCTTGATTCTACTCATTTCACTTAGTACCAGGTAACTAGTATTTATTAAGTACCCACCATGTGCCAGGCACTGTGCCAAGCATATTACAAATATTATCTCCCAGTAACACCGTAAGGAAGGTGCCACTATGAGCTTATTTTACAGTTGAAAAAATTGAGGCAAAGATTAAGTGACTTGCTTGGGTCACACAGCTGAATTTAACTCTTTTTGACTCCAGATTCAGAGGAATAACCATTATACTTTGTTCCTTCCCTTTCCTCCCCTTCCACGTGGTAGTTACTATGGAGGAATACCTTGGCAACATTGGAGGGAAGGTGTGGGATCATGTGGCTACACTCTGCCCTAAGAGATCCCCTCACCTGAGAACAACCAGGAAATTTGTGGAGATGAGAATGAAGAGTGAGAGATGACTAAGGAGGGGACCAAGAGGGGATGACAGTTCTGACCAATAAGATCACAACTTTAGAGAGCAAAAGAACTTGCCCAGAGTCACCTAGATGGTGGAAAAGAGAGGATTTGAGCTCAGATTTTCCAAACTTCAAATCCAGTTCTGCTTCTATGGAACCATGCAAACTCTGCTCAGGAAGCCAGGCTTCCACAGTACTTTGTAAAAGTAAGGAAGAGTTAAGACCACCCCAGGTGTTGTTAAGACAACAGTTCCCTCCTTATAACTGATCATCACAATGATCAAGCATGATTCCAGAGAATTAATAATGAGGAACGCTACCTACTCCTTGACTTCCCTTTGGGAAGCAAATCTGAGTGGAGATCTCTAGGCAGTTAGAAACAAATTTACTGAATACTTAAGAAACAAAGAATCAATTTGAGGAGAGAGGGACAAGGACCGGGGAAAAGAGAAACCCCAAAAGATACAGCTTCAGCTGTTTCACAAGTTGACCCGGACCATCCTCCTTAGAAATCTTGAAATAAAAATCTAAGTTATTATTCCCTATGTCTATAAAATGAAACCAGTCAGTATAGTTTCCCAGCCTTTAAATACACACAGAGAGATTTCTTCTCTCACATCATCCTAGTGGGATAGAGCTCAACACTTCCTCAACCAGGAAAAGAAGAACGGAATCCTACCTGTGTACTGACACCTGGTTTAGTCCCACTTCTCTCCTCAGGGATGAAGAAGTCACTTTGGAAAAACACAAGTGAACAGCTGTAGAAATGAGCTAAACTAAAGACATCCTAAGACAATCTTCTAGTTTAGCTCTTCTGTTCTCCCAGAATCTTCCTGCTCCAAGTCAGAATAAAGGCAACACTTTCTCCTTTGAACCTATTCCCAGGTCATTCTCCAGGGTGTGAGCCAATCCTGTCTCACACCCTTCCTTGCTATAGCTTTTAGCAGTTTGTGTCTGGCACGCCTGAGTCCCAAGTCCAGTGGCTTTTTACGAAGCAAATGGACATGTTACCGTATTTGCTCTCGTTAATCCTCCCTCTCATGATGTTTTCATTCCAAAATCATGAGGAGCAGAAGGAATTCTGTCAGCATCTGAGTGTTCAATGGCTGCCATTATTCCTAATCCCCTCCTTTCCTGCCCCTGCCCCAAAACTGTATTATTATTTTTTAACCTTCTTATTTGGGATAAGGCTATACAACAATTCACAACAAATTTAAAATATCTAAATATCTCATAATCTTCCTCATTTTACTTGTCTCAAATATATTCCTAATAAGTGGTATTTAAGAGGGAAAACATTTCTAATAAGGAAAATGGCAGCGCCTATACTTGAGCCAATGGGGATGATTTCAAAGAAATTGAAAAGATAAATTCATATTTAGGATTTCCTTTCCTTTCAAGTTTCAGGTTTGAGGCTTTAGCAGTTTTAATTCAGAGACAGAAAGACGAAACCCAGTAAATTTTTTTTCCTGCTTCATCACCTTCCAGGAGGTTGGAGATATGCAGCAAGGTATCTCTACATTTTTGGAAGAACTTACCAGTTTGTTTCTGTCCAAGGTCAACAACCAACATCTCTAGGGTGAGAAGAGGCAGAAGTAGGAGGGAGTGAGTAGAGGAGAAATTGGGCAGGAAAAAAGTAAATCTTCTTCTTTTACTCCATTTTAGTCAATGGGAAGTAGACCACTGTCTCTTAGCCCTTGGATTCTTTGGGTTCTAAATGATGATTGAGATATATTTAAAGGTGGAAGCCCATGTTACTATTTCAAAGCAGAAAAAAGAAAAAGCTTGACATGGAAATTATACAGGAAAAATACTTATCATTTTCCCCAGTTTTTTTTTTCCCTCTCAACTTGGAATGGGAAATTTCTGGTGGGGAAAACGAATGTATAACTACAGAAATGTAACAGGTGTGTGAAGAAGTGATTCAAACTGAAAGGATGAGTAATTCTGAAGAAGTTCTATTTTTTTTACTTCATCTACAAAAGCCATATGACTCATACGAATAAAGGACTCGTGCAGTCTGCTGGGAAGACAGAGAGCCAAGGAGTAGACTCAGTATCAATCAGAGAAGTGAAGATGGCTGGGACATCTGAATGGTTCTCAAGAAGTCAGTCAGCTACTGTGAAACTAAAGTGGGAACTACAGTAACTACATTGGGGTATATGGTGGCAGCCAGGGGCTGGGATAAGGCAGCAGATTCTAGAGCAAAAAAGTCTCAGAAAAAAGGCAGAGTACAGCTGACCCTGGGGTGGTTTGACTTGCAATAGCAGAGGAAATGCTAAATTCAGTCCTTTGAAGACTCCTATGGGAAGATAGGATGTAACAGTTGTTTTGCTAAATGGGCTAGAATATTTGTCCCTTCTTTGTTCTTTATATGCATTTTTTTCCCTGAGACAATTGGGGTTAAGTGACTTGCCCAGGGTCACACAGCCAGGAAGTGTTAAGTGTCTGAGATCAGATTTGAACTCAGGTCCTCCTGACTTCAGGGCTGGTGCTCCTTTATATGCATTTTAATAAACTTATTTTTACATTCCATGCTATGTTGGTTTGATGATTACTGGAGACCTGAATATTTTTAGGGAGAAGTTGGTATTGTCATATTCAGCTACCCAGAAAGTCTCAGGATTTGAGGTTTGGATGGGGGCTGAGCCATTATTTGATTCTTTATTGATAATCTCCTAAAGAGCTTCCTAAATGAATTTTATCCCACAGTTTTGTTAATGGGCCACAGATTTTGTGTTGTTTTTTGCTTCTTCCCCCCTCCTCCCCCAGACTGGCTTAGCATTGTGAGTTTAATTTTCCAATGAGCTCTAAAAGTTTTTTTATCTCTTATTTCATCTTATTTCTAAACTATTTTCTTGGGGTCAATATTCCCTAAATGGATACAAGCCTGTTTGAGGCAATGGATGAATATGAATACTGTGTGACAAAGCATCTTCACCCCAGAGAAAGTAACTTCAGAGAACAAAGAAACAGAGCCCTATGGTTGTCTTAACAGAGACTGGCTTCACTTTTTTCTCCTTACGAGCACCAGTAGGATGAGCCTGTCTTGAAGGAGGTTTCCACCACCTTAGAGACTTGGTACCAATATAAGATATTCTGCTAAGGCTCACTATTAAGAAAGAAATGCGTTTTCTCCTAAGGACAAACTTGAGCCTAGTGACCTCCAGGTCCACAAACTTCCCCTATTTCCATTTTGCCACAGATTGATTGGCTTTATACTCTAATTGGGAAAGAGAAAGGAATAAGTATTTATTTAGTGCTTCCTATATGCAAGACACTATGCTAAGCACATTTATAAATATCTCATCTGAACCTCACAACAATCCTGCAAGGCAAATGCTGTTATGGTCCCCATTTTACAGTTGAAAAACTGAAAGAAGTCAAAAAACCTTAAGAGATTAAGTGTCTTGCCCTGGGTCAGAATGTTAAGTGTCTGAGGCTGGATTTGAACTCAAGGGCTTCCCAATTCTAGGTCTTAGGACTGTGCTATCAGCCATCTCTACAATAGCTAGCATTTATAAGGCAGATGTGCCATTATTATGCTAAGCACTTGATAAATATTATCTCATTTAATAGGCACCAAATGAGCCTAAAAAGCTATATGAAAATGCACTCTGTGTCCTAAAAAATGAAGCTGCTACTGGGAAGTAGTTTAATAAATTTCCTTCCCTTTCAGTCTGGCTCCTCAGTTTTTGATCCCCATGCATCCTTTTTGCAGACCTCATGGGAGGGAGGAGGGCTGTACTCCCTGATCTCTCACAGAACTCAGGTCAGAAAACTCTTTCCAACACCTGTGGGTGTTCCCTAAGTTTTTATGAGCCTGCCTTCCCTTCCTCTTGCCTCTCCTGCCATGCCTTCCCTCGCTTTTCAGAGTCCTCTGAGTCAAGGTCACCTACTGCTCCCTCCACACACACTTACACTTGGCTGCAGAAAATTGAGTTTTCTGCAGTGGTTCATTGCCAGCTACTTAGATCCTGTGATCCCAACAGAGCACAAGCCCCTTTTTTTTAGTGAGGTTTCCAAATGTGATGTCTCTCTTTTTTTAAAAGTTACAGGTGTTTTCAGCTATGAATAGAAAGCACCTGAAATTCACAATTCATCAACATGAGGAAGAATTAAATTTTGGGAGAAAAGTTTGAGCTGAGCATAGAAATAATGAGGAAGAAAGTTTGATATCTAATTCCAGTCCAGGAGAGAATGCTCCTTTTGGAGCAGGTAATAAAATGAGAGGATGAGAAAATCCAAGATTTTCTAAACTGCTATAATTCCTTATTGATGAGGTTCTGGGTCACTAGAAGGGATTGGCAGAGAGAGATCTGAAATACTGATAAAATTACTCCTTGAGGCAAGCAGGGAGCTTGCGGTGTCCAGTCAGAAATCCAAGAGGTTAAATTTCCCCTTAAAAATGTGTCCATGGCCCAACATCTTTGCCAAACCCCTTTTTTGGGATAAGCCCAAGAATTCTGCCCCGTGGTATCCATGATGTTTCTCCTTGTAGCTAACTTTTTTTTTTAGAGGTGAAAAACTCTTCTATGGATTTAGCCTGCCAATTAAGAGTATATCCTCAAATGGAGTATTTCCTTTGTCCTGGTTAATTGTGAGTTCCACTGGGGAACTTCTCTCTTTCATTATTAATTGCTAAAACCATTTCCTTGTCTAACTACATAGTCTCCCAAATTATTTCCTATTTACCATTCCTGATGGCTATTGTTCTTTTTTTGCTCCTAAATAAACCTACCTTTTGCCAAGAGAATGGCCACTGTGAATTCTTCATGACCAAACCCCAACAATGGACACCTTACATCAATCTCATTATTTGGTCCTGAACCTCAAACGCATCTTTTGGAATTAGGAAAGCTATCCAGAATACACAAAAAAGTGAGATTCTGGGTCAGCTGGGTGGAAAAGAAATGGGGATGGAAGAGGATGGGGAAGGTTGCCTTGCCCGAGCCCAGAATAAGAAGGCAAGATTGTTGTGATTTTGGGAACGCAGTGATTCCTAATTAAAAAACCAATGAATAAAACAAGGATTGCTTTCTTTGGGAGAGCAGTGATTGCCTCTGGAGAAGGGAAGACTGAATAAGAGAATTTTTTTTCCTAGGAAAGTTTATTCCCAAGATGAAAAAAGTCTAAGGTTTATTCTAGAGCAAGAAGGCCCCAATTATTTCCAGGAAAAGGAACATGAACTCTGCTCTCTAGAGTGGCTTGCCAGGAGTCCATGGGTCATACTTGCTATGCAGGTATTTCGTCATCTCAAATCTCTTCTCTCCCACAGAGTCCTAGTCTTATCTTAACAGTGAAAAACAGTGAATTATTTACAGTAACAATGGGGGAAGAAGAGTTTATAAAATGGCTGATTCCAAGATTTTTGATATCTAAGGTGATTCTCTCTGCCTTTATTTTGTCTATTTTAAGTTTACTCAAATTTGAATCCAATTGAATAAGCATTTAGTTTACACTCGTATGTACAAAGCACCATACTGGGGATACAAGGCAAAAATGGAAAACTCCCTTTCCTTAAGGACCTTACATTCTAGTAGGGGAAAAAGGGATAAAATATATAAACACCAGATAATTTGAGAAGGGAGGAAATATCAACAGATAGAGGTATCAGAAAAGGATCCCCATAGAGACTATTAAGGATATTCAGGAATCAAGGGGGTGGAAGTGAGGGAGATGTGAATTAAGAGGTAGGTGGGACAGATTTGCAAAGGTACGGAGGTGGGAAATGGCACTCTGCACTCAGGAGTCAGCTAGTAAAATTCTACTGGAATTACAGGCTTGGGGCTTAAGCACAGCAGCCAGACCTTACCCCAGTCCGGTCCTGCCATGTCTGTGTTATCCGGCTGGGTAGGCTTGTGTGAACGACCCGTGTTCAAACCTGCCATTGAGGGTCATTTTGTCTTTTCTGCTCCCAGAAGAGTAGAGGCTCCCGGATAGGAGATCCAGCCGCAGGCAATGTGGGGTGATGTAGTGTACTGGATTTAGAACCCAAGAATGAACTCAAATTGCATCTCTGTTACCTCTACTTAGGGCAGCTCAGTGGTCCCGGGGAGAGAGACCTAGGCCTGAAGTCAGATTCACATTCATGAGTTCACATCCAGGCCGGGACACTCACTAGCTATGTGACCCTGGCTGCCTCAGTTTCCTCATCTGTAAAATGAACAGGGAAGGAAATGGCAAACTGCTCCAGTCTTTCTGCCTAGAAAATTCCAAAGGGGGTCAAAAAGAGTCAGACCAATGGGAAAGTGACTGAACAGCACCAACACCTTTATTTGTGTGACCTTGGGGTTCATTTTTCTTATCTATAAAATGAAGGAGATGGGCTTTAAGGTCCCCTCCAAGTCAAAACCTGGGATCCTATAAACTGCAATTGCTTTGGGCTGGGTGATCAACTCATAGATTTAGAGGGGAAGGGATCTTTGAAGTCATCGAGCACAATGACAGTCATTTTATAGATGAGGAAATTAGGTCTAAAACAGCTGCCTAAGATCCCACAGTAAGTGGGAAAATAAAATGTTTAGCATGAATATTGATTTTGGAAGTACTGAGAATGAAAAAGTGGGAGAGCCGTGATGGGAACCCAGGTACCTGGAACCACAAATCTAATGATCAATTGTTACATTTTTATCTGTATGTCTCTGATACACAAATTAATTTTACTTCACAGACTTGTTTTTGTTATTAACATTTCTTTTTGTGAAGCAATTGCAGTTAAGTGACTTGCCCAGAGTCATATAATTAGGAAGTGTGAACTGTCCCCAGGTTTTAAAGTATTCTTCCACCTCTAAAGAGAAAAGCTAGACTGGCTGCTTCCAGCTTTACTGTAAAAATTCTCTGTCTGCAAAGTCTGAGCTTCAGTCTCATTCTTATTCTCACTTTTGGATTTTTTTTCCTTTTCTTTCCTGGACAGCTTACACTCTCTTTAATGTCTGGGTGACACCTTTTTTTTAAAGGATTGTTCCTGAATGGGAGTCTGTGCTGTGTGCCCATGGGTAAATCAATGAAACTCTTCTAAAGACTTAGCTTTCTCATCTGCAAAATGGGGACAATTGTATGACTATACTTACCTTACAGATATTATGAGGATCCAATAAGTTAATGTATATAACACTCAAGGCCCAGGGCCCATGAAGACACTGAGCTCACACAGACCTGATAGGTGTCTGAGGTCCGGTGCTGGGGGCCTAACTCACAAGGTAATTTTTTCTTTGTCTTATATTCTATTCTGTCTTATATTATGTGGTTTATATCAATGCTTCCCCAGAAGTGTGTCATATGGTCCCCAACTCTCACACAGGCAACTGATGGACATAATACACATACTGAGTATGGAGCAGCTTTTAATTTCACCCATCACACACATAAAATGCATAAACTCCGATGACTTCAGGAGACCATGAACAAACACAGAAATATAAAGTACTCAGGTAATCCATCGGACTTCCTACCGCATTCGCCTGAAGGTGGCTTTGGAGGCTAGTGAACAAAATGCTCTCCAAGCAGCTCACACTGATAACAAGGAACGGATTAGCAAACTCCCCACCTCCTAATCTCCAAGACATGACCTCAGTCTTCCAGCTTGGAAGGACATGATGAGGATCTTTTTCCTGATATAAGGAGCATTCTGCTGAGGAAATCTCCTTGGACTGGAGAGTTCCATAAACCTGATTTTGGTGGCTTTTTTTTTAATCAACATAATAGGGGATATTAGAGACCAGCATCCAAAGAGACAAAGTGACTCTCTGAATGAAGGCGCCTTGAGCAAGCCCACCTGTCAGAGATCTTCACTGAGGATGGGACCTTTGCCTTTCTGCTGGAGCCAAGGGACAAAGTGCACTAAGAGGATGTTTCTCTGTGAAGAAAAGTAAAAGCTTTTCAAGGAGTTTATGACCCAATTATGTTAGTTCCAGTGGTAAGGGCTTTTAATTCCACATTAGTATAAGATTGAGACTTCAATTTTCCTGCTTCTTCACAATGAATATTTAAAAAACAAAGCTAATAATTAAGATATCAAAATATACTTAGAACGGTTAGATAGAAGCATACTTAGGAGCTTTTGTTTCTTAGTACCGCCATTTTCTTTTTAAAAAATAACTGATTTTTTTTTTTTTTGCTATTTTGGGGATGGCTGTGGAGCAAAAAGGAGAGATGTAGAATCATAAAAATGGATGTTGAAAACTATTTTTACATGTAATTGAGAAAATAAAATACTATTGAGGGGAAAAAAAACAAGAAGAAACTAGAGTGGAAAATTTATGAATATACCGAGTGGACAATTTTTGGTATATTATGTTATAAGGAATGTGAAAAATTAAGAATAGGAAGAGATTTACATGAAAAAGGACAAATTCAAGAAAAGAACCAAAGAAACTGAGCCAACACAAAGAACATATATACTTACCCTCCCCCCAACAAAAAAATATTAAATGGCAAGAAAAATCTGGTAAAATATAATGGATCAGGTGGGTATTAAGTTATTAAAGCTAGTCTACATCCATCATTTCAGCTACCAAATGGAAAGATATGAATGTTAAAAAATAAAATAAAATAAAAGGTGGTAATGATTACTGACGAAAGAAAAAAAATAACTCTGTGAATGATTTAGGAACCAAACTTTTAAAATAACTCCCCAAATCAAATTTGGAGTGTCAGAGGCAAAAAAAAAAAAAAAAAAAAAGATCAGGATGAGACATTTTTCTGGCCTAAAAAACTTAGGAGGTCAGTAGGAAGTTTGAGATATGGAGGCAGAAGTCTGTCCAGAATCCACAATGGCAGCAATAGTGGCCACAGCAATAGCAGTAGCTTTGAAAACCCTCAGCCCACAAACAGTAAAAGGGTAAATCAATTGGTTAGAAAGACATTAGAGGGGATATAGTGTCACTGGATTCAGCTGACACTAGCTGGCAACTCTGTTGTCCATGTATAGTTCTGAGTCACAGTTCCAGGGCATAAGAAGGGGATTGAGAGTTGGTCCAAAGGGAGCAGGGGCCCCTGATTGCGGTTCCAAAGCAAGGGCAGTCCTTGTGCTTGTGGTTCTAGGGGACTGTGGCCCTTGTGGGTAAAGGCCAGAGTGCAGCCCAGGAAAGCAGTGACTATACCTCTCCAGAACTAGCTCTGAAAACAGCAGCACAAAAAATGCCAGGAGAGCAGAGCCCAGTTTTAAGATAAAGTTCAAAGTCAAGAAATAGGTTGGAAAAATGAGCAAACAACAAAAAAGAAATGGGAGGAGGGGGAAGTTAGGTGGTACAGTGGATAGAGTACCTAGCCTGGAATCACAAGGACCTGTGTTCAAATCCAGAGTGTGACACTGGACACTTAACTAGCTATGCGATTTTAAGCAGGTCACTTAACCCTGACTGCCTCTCAAAAACAAACAACAACAACAAAATTGACCATAAAAAGCTACTGTAGTGGCAAGGATATAAACAGTTTCCATTAGAAGAAATCCAAGTTATGTATATAGTCAGGGAAAAAAAAAAAAAAAGCTCTAAATCACTATTGATTAGTGAAAAGCAAATTAAAACAATTCTGAGGTATTACCTCACATTACAGATGCTAGAGAAGATAAGGGAAAAATAGGCATACTAATAAACTCCAGTCTGGAGAGCAATTTGGAACTAGGTGAGCTCAAAGGGCTATAAAATTGTACATATATTTTTACCCAGTAATACCATTAGTAGTTATGTATCTTGAAGAGAATGAATAAAAAGGAAAAGGAAAAGGATCTGTACATACAAAAATATTTACAATAGCTCTTTTTGTTGTGGCAAAGAATTGAAAACTGAGGGGATATTCATCACAACTTCTGAATAAGTTGTGACATGATTATGCTCTGGGAAATCATACATGAGGTGATTTCAGAAAAACATGGCAAGACATATGAACTGATGCAAAGTGAAGTAAGAAATGAGAGATGACTATGCACAGAAATGATGAGTAATGATGAGTGAATTGGCTATTCTGATCAGTACAATGATCCAAGACAATTCTAAAGGATTCATGATGAAAAAATGTTCTCCATTTCCAAAGGGGACAACTGATGAACTCTGAATGCAAACTGAAACATAATTTTCTCATTTTATTTTTCTTGCTTTTTTGGAAATATGATTAATATAGCAATATGATTTGAATGACTTCACAAGTATAAATGATATCATATTGCTGGCCTTCTTGGTGGATGGAGATAGTTGTGGGAGGGAGAAAATCTGGAACTCAAAACTTAAAAGAATATTTAAAATGAACAAATAATAAATTTTTTTAAATAAAAAAATGCTTCTTTAAAAAGCTCATTTCCTGGAAAACAAAATAACCAAATTTTGTGCAATTAGAGAACCAATTACAAATACACATATGTTTTTTCAAAGAAAAATAGGTTCATATATTGAGTAGCATATTCTTTCTTTTCTTATTTATCCATGTCCAAATTAATCTAATTACTATTGCATCTGTTTTATCTAAACCCATCACCACAATTCAGTCTCGGAGAAAACAAGATCTTCATTTTGGGGTATACGCAATTATTTGTGAAGATTTCATTTCCTTGAATCCTTGATATTGATAGTAAGATCTGTGATGAAGTGGGGTGGAGTGGAAGGTAATTGGGACAGTCCCGTCTTGTTGGACAATTTATTACTATGCAGAACTAATCCTGGGAAGAGTATGTGTATATGCAAGGACATCTCTAGCCAAATGCGGCCCGGCCTTTCAAGTGGAAGCTGCCACTGTGCCCAAAGCTCCCTTCTTACTTGAAATGCTTTCACAAACTTTATAAAGGGAGCAACAGTTTCTAGCAGTACCATGTGCTGCATCCTTCCCCTCCTCTCCTCCTGAAATGCTAATACCCTGTATGCAGCAAATAAGTTACCTGCTGCCCCTCAATTTTGAACTCGGGCTTCCTAATTGCCAGATTGGGAAAAACCTGTTCTATAGTATTTCCCTTTAAAACTCAAAGTTTTTTAGGGGCAAAGCGGACTTGAACCTATAAATGAATGAATGTGGCTAACTCCCACATGGAAACTCTCTGTATCCTAGGGAATATAATCCTTCTTTAATTTTTAGTTTTAGACATCTTGAAGCAATGAGAACTTAAGGTACTTGTCCATAATCATACTACTAACATGTTATCACAGTAAAGACATGGCCTAAGTCTTTATGACTCCAAAACCAGCACTTTAACCACGTACAGAGTCTATACAAAGTGTTTTCCTACCACAAATCCTTTTAAATGGTAGAAAAATCAGTACCCAAGTTTTTCGTTTATAAAAAGGAGGTACCTTTTGACTAATCTACCTCGTTTTCTCTCCCCCGCCCCTTAGGAGGATTAAATGAGCAAATTTGTCAAAGTACATTAAGAGGACAAAACAATACAACAATAATGGCTATTCCACTGTAAATTATTTTTCTAGATAGTTCATGAACAAAATCCACTTTTTTAAGACACTGATGAAATTTATTGATCATTAGCTTTTCATTTTAAAAAGACAGCTTATTCTGAGCCTTTGCATAGGTATATTCCTGTTTCTGTGACAAAAAAAAGAAGTCCCAAACAGAAAACCAATAATAGCTTTCAGACATATGTTTTTAGTGTATTGCTGTTCTTTTGTTTGTTTATTGGAAAGGTTTGTTTGTTTAAGGGATGCTTAGCATTTGGTGGGTTTTTCAATAAAATTTAATGATAAAAAAAATAAATTAATCTGGGATGTGGAAGGCATCAGCTGAAAGAAGGTCAAGGAGTTAGTTCTTGGACCGATAAGCCAAGGTTCCCAACATTTAAGTGGCTCTGGAAGAAGTCTAAGCAAAAAATTAAATTCCTACATTTGGTCTCTATTACTAAAAATTATTTGAAATTACTGTATGTTTAATAAAGATAAAAGTCTCCCAAAGACCATTCTTCTTTTCCTCATGAATCACACAATGACAAAAATCTCATGTGTATCATAAGCTGGAAGAAGCAAAGATGCTTGGAATTCTTCTTGCTGATATGAACATCTTCTTTACAACATTCATCATCTGGCAAAAAAACAAAACACAAAAAAGACCCATATGCAAATGTCTGCATTTTAATAAAATTTATAACACAACTCAGTACTCACTTAGAAACATTCCTAGATTTGTTTTACCCATTTTATATTTCTCAAAAGAATGCAAGCATCACTAAAACCAGAGTAAAAATTTTGAAGCTATTAAAAGATTTTGATTTAATTTAAAAAAAATATTTTCCCCCTATTTTTGTGACTCTCACAAATACTGAATATGTCTATGGACTGAAGAATATTATGAAGATGTTACAAACATGCTTTCTTCTTGGCAATTTTTACAAATGAAATTAAATATGTGAACCACCAGACTCTGTTAATCCCATTTCTTCTATTCAAACTTCTCTGAACAAGTGACTTATGCCCCCTGTCTCTATTTTCCCACCACTGATTCACTTCCTAAGATTCTGAAATCTGGAGTAACATCCTTTACTGCTCTATGGAAACTACAGTCTTGGGTCATCAGTTATTTCTTCTCTGGGTTTTTTGTTTTTGTTTTCAAGAGTTAAGTGACTTGCCCAAGGTCACACAACAGGAAGTATTAATTGTCTGAGGTCACATTTGAACTCAGATCCTCCTGACTTCAGAGCTAGTGCTCTGTCCACTGTGCCACCTAGCTGCTCACCAGTTATTTTTTGAGAATCATCTCAAGATACAGAAACTTATGAAAAGTGTCCTGAACCCTCTACTCGGTGGGGTATATCTTTTGGATTAGGAGGCAGCAGCTACTTGGTAACCACTAAAATATAATCAGCTTTTCCCACCTGTTTGATAGAACTTTTCCATATTATCCCATTCAGAGGCTGCTGGCTCAGGTGTGTTTATGTGCCATTAGCAGATTCTTGACAGTGCCTTACTGAATGCAAACAGTAGCTAAATTCAGCTGCTGTCTTCAAGAAAGATTTTTTTTTCCTGGAGAAAACTAACTTCTGTCTTATCAGAATGAAAGGAAAGATTGTTTATTTTGATGAATAGTGAGTGAGACAACAATTTGGGTAAATTTAGATGTGGGGTTAGTGAAGAAACTGGAAAGGTAAATGTGGGTAAGGGGTGAACAATCATAAGATATTACAGTATCTCTAACCAGCGAACCAGCAGTCCTGATACAAGTGAAGAATAATGAACCTCCCAGTGGGGGCATCTTTCGGGGAACAGAAGTGACGAAGCATTCTGGAGCTCCTCACCACATGGCTCCTCAGTAATCAAACAATTAGTTTTAATATAATTTTTGGTTCTTTATAAATACAATCACCTGATTAATGAAATTATTGTTCCTGATGGTGGGATTGTAGATTGAATGCTGTAATCCCATTTCCCAGATGAGGAATTGAGGCAGAGAGGAGTGACTTGTCTGGGTCACACAACTAATACTAATAGCTAGCATTTACTTTCAGATTCAGATGCAAATATCATTTCATTTTCTCCTCCCAACAATCTTGGTAGATGGCTTCTATTATTAGCCCCATTTTACAGATGTAGAACCTGAGGCATACAGAGGTTAAATGGATTGCTTGGGTCACACAGCTAGGAAGTGCCTGAGGCTGGATTTAACAGGCCCATGGGGTCTACTCAGTTTGTAAGTGTCAGAGGCAGCATTTGAATCCAACTCCTCCAGAATCCAGTGCCCCATCTAGCGCCATTGATTCTTAAGATATCATGAATCCCTTGGATGTTACACCTTGGTGTGGAGGGGGGGAGGGAAGGATTGACTGGCTACTTGTTTCCTAGCTCCACCTTCTCAGTAAATTAAAATACAACCTATGTAGGTAGAGACAATGTGTTTCCAAGAAAGAAACCAAATTCAAACTCAATGGTTTTGTAGATTTTTATATATCTATATAAATGATAGATGAAAATACATACAGATAGAATAAAATGTTAGATCATAGCCTGAAAAGTTTATATCCCGCTCTTCTCAAAGTCAAATAAAACCAAATAAAAGAGAAATTTTTCTTAAGAAGTTTAATTTAGCAAAGATCATTAAAAACTATTATGCTTGGATAGAAACCAACAGGAAACACCACCTAACAAATTCATGAATTATGTTTTTATTTATATTTTTATTGTCAAGGCTGATAAATGTCAAACAAAATCTTATAATATGTCAATGTAACCAATTAAATTTTCTTTGTAACTATTTACATAAATATCAACGCACAAAATATTATAAAACTTTCTGTTCTTTCTACTTTGAAATACATCCTATCCAGACAGAGGTCACAGAATTGCAGCTCTAAGGTCATCTAGCCACTTCTCCTCATTTACAGATGGTGAAAGCAAGGGGACAGGAACTTAAATGGCTTTCCCAGAGGCATATGGAAGAAGGTCTGATCATAACCTTGGTCTTCTGGCTCCAAAACTAAGGCTTCAAATATCCGTCAAATTTCTTTGTTCATTACCTTTAATTTTTCTCCTATATGGGTGTTGCTAGCGTGGACAATACTCTGTTCTTCAGGAGGCTATTTTTTTTTTCCACTTTGATTGATTTAAAAAAGATCCTCCCAGGTTTTTTGCATTCCTTACACTGGTTGACATGAATTACACTAGAGAATTCCATAATATTAGGTTACCACAATTTATTAAATTGTTCCCCTGTTATGACATTTAGGTTGATTACAGGTTATAATTATTGCAATAATAAATAATACTTCCATACAAACCTTTAAGTAAGTAGGTTTTTTTGTCTTCTGGATAACAATTATAGGGTTGATTTTGTTATCAGGGGTATCAACCCTCAAAAGTGCTAGCTAATGTTGAATACTTGATATAAAACGGAAGACCCAGTATGGAAGATTCTCACAGCATTTGGAAAGTTAATCTTATCACTCTGTAAATTTCAAGGTGACAAATCCATGTTAGCTCTGAGTCCTTTTAATACAGTATGCCTTAGTCCTACTGGATGTAGATGGTACTTAGTCAGAGGAGTCATGTGGATCCCAAATATCCAATTCACAAGAAAACTCCCTGAGGCAAAGCTCTGAGTCAATAACCATCTATTAAAGGGATTTGGCCCCCTTTAAGGAACAAGACCTCAGCTGTTCCTCATGAACCAAGATGTCCCCTCTCTCCAGAACCTTGGTTTTAAACCCTTTGATAAAATGATATAAAAATTATATCAAGTAAAAATATAGGATTTCACTGGTTGACGGGCATCTATACTTTCTCCCTACAGGAGGGCTAAAGAGGGCTGGTAGACAGATTTAGTTGCTGGCCAAGTGCGCATGGCTACTTTCTCATATTGGGCAATAGGGAGGGATGCTGAAGGGCAGAGGAACAAAAATAATCTGAAAGACTCTCCACTTCATTAGATCATCTCCACCAAACCGAGCTTAATTACTTAATATAGAATAAAAGTGGAGATCCTCCAGACCAGGGCTTCTTAAACCTTTTCCCACTCATGACCCCTTTTCACCAGAGAAATTTTTACATGACCTCTAGTATATATAAGTATATAAAATATGTATACAAATCAAACATTGATTGATAAGAAATCATAATTCCACGACTCATACATTTAGTAACGAGATCTCATAAAATGATCCATGATCTACAATTTTAAAAAGTTGGGATCTGGATGACTTCCTGTGGTTAAGCAACTGAACTGTATAACAAGCAAGGGAACTTATAACTTGCAGTTTAAAGTTCAGGGGCTTAATATAAGAAAGAATCTATCTAATCTTATCGATATAAGATATATACTAATATTGATGAACAGACTGATTAAATGCATATTAGCAGACAAATCTAACATAAATAATCTCTATTCCTAGAGAATCACTCTAAACTGAATAATACTGACTGGAATAAAATAGGATCAAATTAATTCTTTGACACAATCATTCACAAAGTGGTTAGACAATAACAAGTCACCATATAAAACAATTTAATAACTACTATTTATATAGCACTTTGAGATTTGCAAGGCACTTTACTCCATCTGACCCTCACAACAGTCCCAAGAGGAAACTCCAAAAAAAGCATTATTCTCCCTATTTTACAAATGAGGTCACCAAGGCTGAGGGGTTAAATAAATCAACAGCTAACATTTATATGATGCTATAAGGTCTGCAAAGCACTCTACACATAATCTTTCAATGGATGATCAACACTCATGATTACACAACCAAGAAGAGTCTCTTCTGAATCTAAGTCTGTCCTGATACTAATTTCTGACATAGTATATATGGTGTATATAGTAACTTATACTCTATTTATACTGACACCCACTTTCACTGAACTGAAGCACTGTGTCACAGACATTCACTGTAACCCTCTGCCATGACCTACTTCTCCGCACCAGTGTGGGTCCCTGCAGTGGCCACTGGCAGATTAATCCCACTCCTGGGCCTCTACAACTGTCAAATTGCCCTATGAAAACAGAGAACTGGAGGATTGCTAAATGGACTCCCTAAGCAGGGAGCCCACCAAAGCCCACCTGGTCACTCTGATCCTTGTGGTCCTAACCTCTGAGCCCGCTTTTCTGGGTCAGTGGGGTGAGTCCTGTAGCTCCTGGTCTTTAACCCCAGGGCCTTCTTATCTCCAGGGGCAGTCGCCAGGTACCTGGTGGACATGCCAAGTGGATGTCTCAGAGGCATCTCAGGCTTGTCCTGTCCCAAGGGAAAGCTCCCCTCTTTCTCTCTTCCTAACTTTTCTGTTCCTATAGAGCTCCCCATCACCCTTCCTCCTCCTAGAGATGCAGGCGAGCCCACAAATCAGTCTGTTGCCACCCTTTCTCACTGACTACCTCCATGAGCTCTCTCCACTCATCTGAGTTCCGACTCTCATCACCTCTTGAGGAGAATGTTGGCCCCTGGAGATAGGAAGACCTAAGGTTCAAATCTTTCCTCAGAGACGGTCAGCTGGGTAAACCTAAGTTGTAAGACCTCTGTCAGCTTCAGTTTCCTCCTCTGAAAAATGGGGAAAATAATAGCACTTATCATGATCATATAAGCACAGCACTTTGCAAACCTCAAAGAAAACTCGACATCCTAGCTACTACTTTTATTACAACCTAATTCTCTCGGTCTTAAAACATTCTCCTCTCTTGCACTCAGCTGCCAAACTTGAGACTCCTCAAGCACAGGTGTGATCCTGTTACAACAGACCTGGGGGCCTCCTGAAACTAGCTCTGGGGCTGTTCACTTTTTTTGTGAAAGGGAGTCTTTAGAGTCCCCTTCTCAGAATTATGTACCTCAATGCATAAAATATTCAGAATGATCAAGGAAATCAATTATACTGAAATAGTTTCTATAAGATTTAAAAAAGAGACTGAGTGTGGATCAAAGCAAAGTATTTTCATCTTTTTGTTGCTGTTGTTTGTTGCTTGGTTTTTTCCCTTTTGATCTGTTTGGGTTTTTTTTTTTTTTTTTTTGCACAGGTTGATGAATATGGAAATATGTTTAGAAGAAATGCACATGTTTAACCTATATCAGATTGCTTGCTGAATGCAGAGGAGGTGGGGGAGAAAAATTTGGAACACAAGGTTTTGCAAAGGTAAATGTTAAAACCTATTTTTGCATGTATTTGGAAAAATTAAATACTATTAAATTTTTTTAAAGATTAAAAAATAACAAATCCATGGACCCTTGGTGTTAAGAACCCTTATTCTAAGTTAAAATATAACCCCTTCTGTTTGTTTTATAAACTCTTTAACAATCAGGATTTAACAATCCTCTTTGCCTCATCACATATTCCTATCTTTAACACGTTTATGGCTGAGTGAAGCTGATTTTCCTGCTCTTCCTTACATAGAACACTCCTCCACCCCCTCTCTCCACATCCTAACTGGTCTTGAGAAGGAACTAAATAAAGGGCTAGTATTCCACAACTGCCTTTTTGTTCAGTCTTTTCCTCCTGACCTCTTGCTTGCGGGTACCCGGATTCTAGGCTTTGCTCTTTATGAACCCTTCCTTCCTCTACCAGAAGGGGAAATTCTGAAGTCCAAAAGCAACAACTCCCAACCAAATGCAAAGGCTAAATTGATTAATAATCCATCATTCTGTTTATCTAGGTTCCTCTGGTTCTGTCCTGGGCTGATGGCTACCCTCCATAGCCTCTTTAAGGACTGAGGGAACCTCCTAAAAGAAGCATCTTTTGTCTTCAATGAACATAAAAGACATAATAGTTGGTACACAGCTCTTTTAATTCTACAGGTGACCTCTGGCTATGCACCAGGTGTTAAAAAAAACAACAAAAAAGCAAACTACAGAAAATCAAACTCACCTTAATCCGACTTTTTGTCTTTCTTGGCCTGAATTTTAGCAAACATCTTGTCAATCTCTGTGAGTGGTCTCTGCCTGGGGGTGGAGGACTCCTCAGGTGGAGGCCGACGCAAGGCATTTTCGGTATTTTGGTGGATAATCTGATGAGCTGCAAGAATGTGCTTCTTTTGTAAATTCTTCACTGGAGCAAAAGGAAAGAAATGCTTTTACTCTGAAAACTTATTCTACAAATATGTTCCAAAGGTATTTGGAAAAGATAGCTATGAAAATGTTTTTGTTTTAAAATGTGTACATCAATTAAATCAGTAAACATTTATTGTGCATTTACACTGTGTCAGGCACAATGTCAGGCACTTACTATGTGTCAGGTGCTATGAATACAAAAACAAAAATGACTGAAAGTCCTTGCCCTCAAAGAGCTTACATTCTATCCTAGGAGACATGTTCAAATGCAAGTATTTATTAAACAAATATTAGGAGGCAGCTAGGTGGCACAGTGGATATAGCACCAGCTCTGAAGTCAGAAGGACCTGAGTTCAAATCTAATCTCAGACATTTAACACTTCCTGGCTATGTGACCCTGGGCAAGTCACTTAACCCCAACTGCCTCAGCAAAAAAAAAAAAAAAAAAAAAGATATATGATATATATATGTGTGTGTGTGTGTGTGTGTGTGTGTGATAGTTCTGGACATGGGCTCTTCCTGCAGGGTCTTCTCCACTGCTGTTTCTGCTGTGATTGTAATTGGATCCAATATCATATAGGACAAAATCTGAGATAGTTTCAAAATTGTATATAGAGACTTAGGGTGGGAGGTGCTTCTTACCACCTTAAAGGAGAAAGAGGAAGCTAAATGTCCCAAAGGACTTACTACCTGTCTGCGACCCTGGGAATGCCCTGCTCAATCTGTAAAATGAGAATCATAATAGCACCTACCTCCCAGGGTTGTTGTGAGGATCAAATGAGATAATAATAGTAAAGATGCCTGGCACATAGTAAGTAGTATGTAAAAATCTTAGCTATTGTTGTTGTTGTTGGATTTGCTGTTCCTGAATTTGAGTGCTCCTGGTAGCCAAGAGTACTTATCCTCTGACTTGATCCTAGGGGCACAGTCTATCCTGATGTCCATCCCTGTTGTTTTAACAAAACAGAATATTATTTTTTGAATAAAGGTGGAAATGAAGTGTTTCCACATCTTACCTTTCTCCTTCACAAATGTTTTCTGCACTTCTGGAATCAGGAAACCATAAACCAACTCTGCAACAATCTCTTCTGACTGAAGATGAGTTCGACTAAATGATAAAATCAAGGGGATTAAAATCTTTTTGCTATAGTTTCGTTACCTTCTTGCATTAAGGCCCTTCTTCTGTGGATGATAACCTTGGTCTGAATGAGTCTGCACTGAGAATTTTATAAAATATAAATCCAGAGGGGTTATAAGAAGGTTACAGGATCCAGGAAGTTTCGTTCTATTTGAATCAATGCCTCTGTTGGGGAAAAGGCTGTATGAGACAGGGTTTGTGGCACAAACGTCTAAAACTTTGGAACAATCTTCTAATGCTATCTGAAATTTTGTCACTAGGCACAAAACCTCATTTGTGTTTTCTTCATGCTTTGTATAGTACATAAGAAAGCAAAATTCACAAATGTTCAATGACAGAGGCTTCCTAAGACCTAAGTTCTGCATTGTAAAGACTTCTTTCACAGAAAAGTAATTCAGGTTGGCAATGAACAGACTTGTTCATCTTGTGTTCTATTCTTTGAGTACATACCGATCTTCTATTTCATAAGCAATGTTATTGATTTCCTCAGCCATCTTCTGAATTTCTTCCCGGGCTTGTTCTTCTGCTGTATTTTCCTCTGAATTTAGTATGATGTCTTCTAGATAGGAGGTAACAGTACTTTGGTGAATTTTAATTACCTGTATCAAACATAAAATATCCTGCTTAATTACACCAGATAAATGATGGCTGGGACGTTCAAGATGTATCCATTTCAGCATTAGGTCTAATGCACACTATTGGCACTTAATAAATATATGTTAAATTAAGAGCTTATAGTAAATGCTAATTAAAAATCAAACCAAATTTTAAATAACTTTCCATATTAAGCTCTAAACTTTAGATTGCATTACTTTTAAAGTAATTTCTTTTTAATACTGAAATTTAAAAATAAGACATTTCCTTTGAACCCTTCTGAATCTTTGTGTTCTTCTTAATACAGATTTTACCTTCTTTTTTAAATGTAATTTTAGTCAATGTAGACTTTACTGCATTTCTTGATACATTATATATTTGTTTTTTTTTAAAACAATACACATATATCATATTTTATTCAACTCATGCTTTGATCTGATCATCATTTCTCTCTCTGGAAGTAGCAGGGGAGAATTAACATTTTTTATCATGATTCATTTGGAATTGTCCTGGATCATTGTTTTCAGCAGAGCAGCTAAGTCTTTCACAGTTGATTATCGCTGCCATATTGCCATTAATATGTATAATGTTCTCCTGGTTCTGTTCATTTGGATCAGTTCATATAAGCAGCCCCTCATCATTTCTTTTAGCCCAATAGTCTTCCATCATAATTATAAATCACAACTTGCCCTTCCATTTCCCGATTGAGGAGCATCTCCTCAATTTTCAATTCTTTACCAACACAAAATGCACTGCTTTAAGTATTTTTGTACATATAAATCATTTCCCCTTTTCTTTGACCTCTTTGCAAAGTATCCCTAATAGCAAATAAAAAGTCAAAGGGTCTGCACAGGTTTACAGCCTTTTGGGAATAGTTCCAAATTGCTCTCCTAAATGGTTGAACTCAAAAATTGTGAATCCAAATCTCTGGCTCCTTCCACTGCATCCCATAATCAACCGTTTTACCTCTTCTCCCTTTAACCTCCAACTCTGGAGAATATCAATTCCTCAAGATCAGAGACTCTTCATTATCTTTTCATCTGTACTGCCTAGGTCAGTACTACAGCACATAGTAGATATTTAATAAATGTTTGAATTGATTTTGATACCACTACACTATATAGCAATAGAAATGGTTGAGTAATGATTAAAAAGTCCATCTTTTCTATTTAATAATAATGACAATATTAGCTAGCATTTATAATAGTGCTTTAAGGTTTGCAATTTTATCCTCAACTCTCTGGGAGTTAAGTGCTATTATTATCTGATTTTTTTTTCAGATGATAAAATTGAGGCAGGTGGAAATTAAGTCATTTGCCCAGCTAGACTGCTAGTTAGTGTCTAAGGCTGGTTTTAAATGAAGATCTTCTCGACTACAGGTCCAGAACTCTAACCTACTGTACTTCCTTGCTGCTTCCACATTTATATATTTTTATATATTGATATCTACATGTCTATTTTTCTTTGGTAGTTAAAAATGGGATACCCTCAAGGAAGCAGCCACTATTTCAGCACACAAGTCACTATTTATATATTAGATAGCTAGTGGTTAGAGAAGCATTATCAAAGTCCTAAAATGACATCTGCTGATGGGTATGTAACGAAAGGCTTTGTTGGCACACTCTGAAGGATTGGTGATGTTGATGTGGACAACCATTTCAATAATGCATATTGCAACCTATCCTGGATGATTCACATTCATGCCCTTCCACAAACATACCCCAGGGTCCATCCCATGTACTCAAAGGCCTTCATTGTCATTTTCTGATACTGTAGGCATACCAAAGCAGCAAATGGGCAACATACTCTTGTCCTTGGCTGCTGCTGATTCACTTAACAAAGTTATCTCCCTTAGGTGATGAACCCCAATTTTTTTTCTGGTTTTATACTCCTCTGATAACATCCTTCACACCCCTTCATCCGCAGAACTCTTTCACAATGTGTTGCTTATGCCCATCACATATCTCTTTGGGTAATCATAGTCTGGAAAAAAAGTATATTCTTCATCTACTGGGATCCATCCATAGGTCCTGTGTGAACAAGCTTTTGAAAGATTATCTTGTTTAAGAAGCCCTGGATTGTTTCAGCATGTCATCCTTCAACAGGAGCACAGGGAGGAGCTCCTCCTCTTTAATTAGAGCTCTGCATTGTTGTTGTTACGTGCTGGCTTCCCGGTGAACTGGATTTAAGTGAGGTAGAGCTGCACAAAGTCATCAGCTTTGCTTTCTCCCTGAGACACCAGAGTCTTGAGAGAAAGCGTGTCTTCCAGTGTCCTGCCTCGGTTGATATTAATAATCAGAGGATCACTGGACAAAATTACTTCTGTTACCCTTTGTACATCTTGTATGATTTTGGCATGTGCACGGTATATGGAAGCCATCTTATGGGTGCAGAGGCTTCAGGAAGTACTTTTCTCTACTGAATCAAACATATTCTCTATACTCAGCAAACAATAACCACATTGGGATCTTATATTCCCTATACTTTGTCATCCAATATGCAGTTGCCTGCTCCTGCCCCCTTCTGTTACCCTCATTAAGAATGCCCTCTGTGCATGTGTAAATTAATCTCCTACAAGTATTGCACAGATGAGAAAAAAGGTACATCAGTTAGTAGTGACATCCCTTTTTTGGTAATGATAAAACTGGAGTTTTTCCTACCTTTTTTGGAAGTGATTTCTCAGTGCCTTCAAAACTGGGTCACCCCTAAAAAGGAAAATCTTACTGATATTCTCATGTTTAATTCCTTCAGTGCCATGTCCATTTCTTCCTCAAGGAGCACATCCAGAACTATAATATGAGGGGTTCAGATGTGGTGATATACCTCAGTGATGAAACAAGCTTGCAAAAATATTTTTACACATCTGTCCCAGTTTTCACCTATTTGTTGCCCTCCTTTGAGGACATCTTAAAGGATTTTGGGATAATTTTGTTTAGTTTGGTCTTTCACCAACTTTCTAATAATAATAATAACAATAATTGATATTTATATAGCACTTACTATGTACAAGGCACTGTGCTAAGCACTTTACAATTTATTATCTCATCTGATCCTCATAACAACTCAGGGAGGTTAAATACTATTATTAATTCCATTTCACAGATGGGAAGATTGAGGCAAACAAAGATGAAATGACTTTACTCTTAATTTTTCATCATCATCTATAAGATTTTTACAAATGAGTTTATGTTATAAACTGGAATTTCCCTTGGTTGCTACAACTCTCCACCTGGCAATGAGAAGAAATGTCTACTGGTGAGGCAGTTTCTAACATTTTGGTCTCCTTGTTATGACAACTGATTTATATTGATTAAATTTCTGTATGATACTATTATGATCAGTATCTCTTTTTTTCCTCCATCCATTTCTTAGTTTTCAATATCAGTAACTTCTTTAAATAGTTAAAGAGTTGTTATTGTTGTATAATCTAACTTTTCCCCCTCAGTTTTATTCTTCAAGTTTAGAACCAATTTTCATTTTTGCTCTCACAATTTACTACTCTCACCTTTTGTCTCTTTATCCTTTGCAATGAAAAATGTAAGGACATAAGCTGCATTATTTTTGCGTTCCTTTTGCAAATAATTCTCGTGAGTAGTCCCAAAGAAGATGAACAAATATCTGATAACAAGATGTTTTTGCTTCCTCTGGATACCTCCCCAAGGAGAAGCTGCAAGCCATTCTGTTGTCATTTAGTGGAAACCTTCTTGTGTCTACAAGCTCTTGAAGATGTCAAGATTCAGATCTTCCCAGGGGGTGTTTGCTTATTTGTCACTAAACAAGAATCTCATATGTATAATATATACCAAAAGCCAAATTAATATTTAGAGATGTTTTCTAAAATACCATGATTTTTAGCCATATTATTACAAAAGGGGAAGAGGGAGGATGTCTAGCACTGAAAATTATTTTTATATTTTCTTTGTCTTATTAGGCTTGAAGCCCAAAGAGTTCCTCACTGAGCAGTCAGCTTCCTGGTGAGGAGTCTATCTGTACTCAGCTAGGCTGGCCCTTAGAAAACAAACAATCTAAAATCAAGACTATACACAAAGCCTATTGAGAACAAGAGAACCTACTATAATTTGTGCTTGGCAGGGCAATCCTTACAAACTCTGGGTGAACTCAACAATACTATGAAGCATCAGAGAAGGAGGATTCATGACTTGCACCTCTGAAAGTTAACTTTGATTATTATCTGTCCATTCCCTAAAGCTATTTATTCCAGACTCTGAGCCCTGTGCTAGTTCTATGAACCTTGAAAAACAATCATGAGATTCAAAAGTATAGGCTACTATCCAAGTATAGTATAGGTATAAAGTGTTAGAATAATTAAGTAAAAGGCAGTAGCTCTTAAAGTGTGGTCTAGGGGCACCTGGGGATCTCCAAGGTCAACACTATTTTCATAATTATTGCACAATTCAAGGACTCATAAACTACTTCTCAGGTTCAGTATAAGGAACTTTAGGATGACAGTCATACACATGACAGCTTGAACTCCCAACAGAGCAATACTTTCTATTCTCAGACCATACAGGAATCACAAATCAATTAGCAAAATCAAGACAAATCACCCATAGGACAGTACCTGAATAATAGAATACTTTTTAAGTCCTCTAACATGCAAATGGACATGATTTTTTTTGCCTCAGAAAATGAATGTAGACAGAGGGCAAAATTTGGATTTTAATCAATTTGGAGATCTACCCTAAGCTTTGGGGCTAAATTTTCCTTTTTCTCTAGATCCAGGTTGCCAGCGGCCTACATGTGCCATTCCTCATTCCCAAATCCCATGGGAGTAGCTTGAAGCACATTTTCCATTTCTGCCCTCAGTCCTTTCCTTTCCCCATGGCTGTGGGCCCACACCCCCCAAGTACAAAGCAGACACAGTCACTCACATGAATCCAATCAGCAAAGAATCCCCAACTAGAGAATCCTGATGGATATTGATGGAGGACGTGGGGGCCAGACTTGTCTACCTAACACTGCACCCCTTGAACCACTGGATCTTCCATTCACTCTGCAACAGACTTTCCTTGATGCACTGTCTCTCTCAGTGAGAATGACCTACCTGAGGGCACGACCCCTAAGTCATCTTGATTCCCTATTTGATGACAAACGCTTTCACATTTCTTTTGCACAGAGCAGTTGTTTGATACTTAATGAATGCATTAAAGTGCATAAATGACATGGCCTGAAACAGAAAGAAAACCCTTCTCTTCTGATTCCCAGTGACCTTAGAGGCTCATACAATTATAGCCAAAAGATATCTTAGAGGCCTTCTATCTCATTTTTCAGATAAGGAAACAGCCCCAGAGCAGTTAAAGATACTAGTTCATGCCTACACAGGTAAGGGTTTTAACCCTCTTCTGATTGATTCTTTCTACTAAACCACTATGTCTCTTCAAAGTTAATGCTAAGTGGAAAAGCCTTAAATTTGGTTCATTAATGAAATTAATTAACATTTTAATCCTAGAGTTTCCCAATCTCTAAAAGAGGTCTGAAGATATAGTTCTCTTTAACTTTATTTAATGTCAAACATTCATTTTATTTGGTTCATATTCAAATGACCTATTCTACTACTGATTAAAGTGACTTTTATTTTAACTACTCAGCCATTCATATTTGATGATTTCAACTCTGGTTATACTTGGCTTATTTTGACCAAATATATTAATTACTGGAAGATGTACTGATAGGCTTCTGGCTTAGTCTGCCACCTTAAAATAAAATGTATTTGATAAAAGTTTTCAAATTGCCAACTCAAATTTCAATAAATTGTGTCATGTATGGAGAGATAACATAAATGTCCCAGAATAATTCAACTTAACATATTAAAAATATAAGGGGCATGTTGACTGTGACATTCAAACTGGATAAAAGTTGTTTCCTTACCAATCTGTGATAATGGATGGCACATCATTCAAGAATGAGATTCATAGCTCAAACAATATCTTGTGAATTTTAAAGGGCATAACAGCCACTTTCCCAAAAGAAGCTTCCTTCCCATCCTCCTGCCCTCAGAGCAATGTTGATTCACTGGTGTCTTAAGAGTCAAAGAGATAACCTCACTGCTCTGTGTTGCCAGTGGCATCCATGTTCTACTCGCCTCTTTAAATATCTGATCCTCTTCACGCTGGCGCCTCTGCTCCACCTGGCGACGGCCACTCTCCTCGGCTTCTCGAATCCGCCTCTGCCTCTCGGCAAGCATGGCAAAGGCATGGATCCTCCTCTCCTCTTGCAGTCGAATGAGTTCTTTGGAGAGGAAGTCAAACATGTCTACTAATGCCTTTCCTTCCAGTCCACCCAAGTGATTTTCAATCATTGCCATCTGAAAAACAATTTTTAAAAAAGGAATCTTAGATAGTTTGATTTATCACTACAAAGGACTGCTGTGTAAATTAGAGTATCTAAAATTCCTGTCTGCCTGGCCATTTTCTGGCCATGATTTATTTTTAATATCAAATTATTCATGTGATTTCTAGGTAAGATGTCATTTCAAGTGTCCTTAATGCAAGTTTCTCTAGTCATACTATTCTATTATAGGGTGAGAGAGATGAATTTCCAGGCCTCAGGCTTGAGGGCTGGACTCAAGCAGAGATTTTCCTAAGAATTCAACAAAACTTTAATCAAACATGATTCCCTTCAATGTGGGGTAAAATACTGCTTTATTTTAAAACACCTGGCATTTTCAAGCAATTCTGGAAAACAGCAGATTCCTGGTCATACTAATTCATGCACAAAAACAAACAGGACTGGAAAACCAGACTTGTCTGTGTGTTTGAGCTCCACATCCTGATCTTGGTCTGGGCCAGGAATATTCCACATCAGAGGCTCTTTATGCTCCCTTTATCTTCCTCAGAACCAAGATGGTTGGTCTTAAGCTCTGAAGCAGCTTGATAACATCTTATGCAGCACAGTCCTGCTTTCAATTACCAGCTCTAGGAAGGAATTACCAGCAATACCTCCCAGCAACTGGCTGGGCCGTTGTCATGCCTACATACTGGCTCCTGCTCTGGCACTTTCTGACACTGGCGCATCACGCTGGACACTCGGTCACTGTCACAACCCATAGCACAGAGAGTGCCCCCTTGCTCTACATCCGTAAGGAGTCCTTCCTCCATGGCCAAAGCCACTTTACTTAGCAGAATCAAACACTGAAGTCCTGAGACTCCCTCCTTCCACAGCTGGGCTGTTAGCAGGAAGGCAATACATCCCTACCTACTGCAGAATTTGGCTACCTTGTGCCATGTATCTGTATCTAGTCCTGCTGCTATACCAAAAGTGGGCCCCAATGACTCCAACTCTGCACTTTGCTGCTCCTGCTGGGACACTGACTGCCAGATCCCTTTAGCACAGGATCTGTCACCTGAGGAGCCCAAGACCTATGGGCACTGTACTTGTATCAAAGTTGCATTAATTATGGATCATCCATACTGAATACCACTGATGCCCAATAAAATGTAGCACAACAGAAATTATGCTTGTTACTAAATCTGTGTCAAATTACTTGTTTAACACAGAACACACAAGGTGAGAAGCTAGAAGGGCTCTTGGAAAGACTGATTCCAACATCCTTGATTTTAATAATAAGGAAACTGAGGTCTATGAGGCAAAAGCGGCTCATCCAAGGCCATGTGACTAATCAGCAGAACAGGCTGGGCTCCTCAGCCCCAGCTGGGTAAATTTTTTTCCCATTTAACCACACAGTAATCTATAGCCCAGATATCTGTCAAAATAAACTGTCCTCACAGCATGCATGATCGTTTGCTACCATGTTTGAAAAATTTTTTGATAATGTCCTTTACAAAATGATTAACAGACCTTCTCTTCATGCAAGTTCCTCTGCCTTTGCAAGGCCAGAGTCACCTGCTTCTCTAGTTTCTTCACCAGTCTGTCATCTTCTTGCAGTGAATGGGTAGTCCGCAATTCATTGATCAACTCTAGACGCTTTTCTTTTCCTTCAAACATCTTAATCAAAGTACACAGAGAAAGTGTGAGTCAGGAGTTCTGAGAACAGATGGAGCTTTGTTCTTAACACTGAAATTTGTCTTAAAATGCTAAGAACTACTTAGCCCAGGTAATTCCCACCCACACCATCCTGTTCATGGGGATAAAACAATGTGTTTCTCCAAGAAGCAGTCCAAGTTGTCATACTGCCCCATACCCCTATCCCTTTAGAGTGCTGAAGCCATTAAAAACCATCAGTCTATACAAGAACTTGCTGATGGAACATCTGCTACTCTTCTCAAAGAGCGGGAATCCACTAGCATACCTGGACTGTCAAATAAATGAGACCAAATGTCAGGATATGTCTTTAAACATATTGAAACAGTATTTAAAAAAAACAATACATGGAAAAGAACATTCCTCCTGCAGAGTCTCTAATGTTGTGTAAGTGGTTGGTATAACTGGCCTACCTCGAGAATGCTCTCGAGGCACTGACTGACCTTGGGAAAAAAAAGAAAAATGTACTCTTATTGCTTTGAAACTATATTGTCTAATTAAACAAATATATTTTATTGCTTATTTTAAAAAAAGTATATCTGCAGAACAAGAAGAATGATCTTAAAGGAAGCCGAGATGATCCAGAAGGTAGAAACTTTTCCTTAAAATATCACTCCTGTGCCAGGACTCTGGCAGACAGATAAGTGGAGCTGGAGCACAGACATGTGCAGGGGGGATTTAGGAGATTCAAAGAGTGGGAATGGGGCTGATGATTGGGCTGAGTCAGATGTCATGGGGAGTGGGATGTGTGATGCTGCAAAGAAGAGCAGCCGAGCCTAGGAGAAATGACATAATTGTGGGGTGCCTGTTGCTGACATTTGTTTCATGATGATGCACTGTGATGGTGGGGGGGGGGGTGGAGAAGAGAACCTTCACAGATACCTGTGTCTGTTTGGGGTTATGAACCATGATGCTTTCAGGACCCATACATGGCATGCCCTAGAATGGGAGGGATGAGATTCTGCCAAAAGTTGTCTTTCTGAATTACACAGATGCCTAATCCCTTATCCCTGAATAAGGAGTGCCCACTGGTGAGCTCTGAATGTAAAGATGGGGTTTTCATTCCAAATCCCCTCTCTTCCTTCTTATAGCAGGAAACTGGGCTAAGGTAACAGTATTCCTTCCCCCACTCCCAAAAAAAGACTACTTTTCTTCTCTGTCCTTTGAAAAATGGGTGCCTTCTTTTCTAAAATACATTATCTTCATTCATTTTCTAAGGCTGCCACCACTAGTCTTCAGTATACATTCTCTTGTCTATGCTCAGAAGGGTGGCCTCCTCAAGGAAATATTGGCAATACGTTAATAGGATGGCATACTCTCTGCTCACTTGGACTCCCCAACCTTTCTCTAAAGAAGCTATGACAACAGAATTTCCCAACCATTTTTGGAAGAAGTGCCTTGATACTTCAGCTGCTTTTGTTCTCTCTTTTAGAATACAGGCATCCCTTGATGTATGGAAAATTAGACAAGTGTTCTGAATGAGGGATTTGATAAGTTAGGAAATAAGCTCAATTTATATTTCTGTTATATACCAATTTATGTTGATTCCCAGGTGAAGGAAATGCTTCCATTCAGAATTTAAAAAAAAAAAAAAAAAGGAAAAGGTTCTCTTGCTGCCACTTTCATAATGGCCTTCCTGTTCCGCTAAATTGCCCCGCTGGGGCAAGGGCAGTAATAACCCACCAGTAGAACCAGCTTCTTATCAGAAATGAGTGGTTGGTTCAAGCTTGGGAAAACAAGGGCATTCTGCTTTAAAAAGGAGTAAGTGGGGAGTGGAGTTCAGGACAAAGATTTCACTGGCCGAAATCAAACCACACTGCACACAGGAAGGACATTTGTAGGGAAGTGAGAGAGACTGAGTACCATGTTCTGGATGACTCTTCCCCGAAGTAACTTTTGTAAGTAGACCACGGCCATTTCAATCTCCTCTTCTTCCTGAAAAGGATGAAAATGCGAAGAGATTAAAATGCAAGGTCACTAGCCTGCAGCAGGACCTCCTGGGGTACAGAAAAGAGACTACACAAATTAGACTGAAATGAAAAAACCTCTGAAGGAATGTGGAGGATGCTCAGGAAGACTTAACATTTCCAATATGGTCTAGATGGTAGGTTTCTCATTGACAATTAGGCCATCATCACTGCAGCCATGTGAAATTTTACTCCCCTACTCTCCTTACTCCTCCCTCTACCTCCATCACCTAGGAGACCCCAGACCCCACATTATCATCAATTATTACTCTTTCTAGAGCCTCTCCTGGAAAGGATCTGCAGTGATAATGCTGGTAGTGATGAGAGGGAAGGAGAGAATAAAACCCCTAGAGCTGTTCTTTCTTCCAAATCTCCCTTTCCTAAAAATCCCACTGCTCCTGACTCACTTGGCCCCAAATGGAAGCACAGGCAACCTCCATTCTGTCATCAGCCCTCAGTCAATCAGCCAGCCTGCTCCTCAGCTCTAAATCCTTATAACATCCTAACTCCTATGAAGAAGCCCAGGATATTTCAAATGAAGTTTTCTTCTAGGGTGTAGAAAAACTTTAATTCATCTAAATCATAATCTATTAAAGCCTTGCCATTTATTTACCTATGTTCCACTTGCTTTTCCCGCTTTATGTTCTATGTGAAAAAAAGTAAATGCTTAGTACATTTGGGGAGGAATAAAGAAAAGAGTTTTATACTTCCTCGGTCCCCCTTTGTTGGAAACCTTTGAAAACTTCCAAAAGATTATAAAGCTAACTTCTGGGGAAAGTAACAACCTTGATCAGGAGTAATAGGCTTTAGCATTTTGAAAGGGAAAACAAGCAGACCAATTCCCAGAACCTCGAGTTAAAAAGAACAGGATTGACTAAGGAATCTATTAGGGGAGAGCACAGTCCAGCAGGGTTTGCATAAGGATCCTAGCCTTACATGCAGTTTAAAGCTTCCAGATCTCTGCACTTCACACCCCACCACAACACCCCTGCCTTGCTTTGACATTTTCCTAAGAGCACAGGAACCCCTGGCCAAGGTCTGGAGCATGGCAAATCCCCCCTCTCTTTTTTTGGCAAGTTTCTTTTTAGCTGTGTATATAATCCTACTACTCCCTAGGAAAGTAAAGATAGATATTTGGAAAGCAGACACACAAGTTAAAAGATATCTTCCAAGAAAAACAATGTTATAAAGGATGATTAGATTTGAAAAGATTCTTAGTGTAGGGCCAGGAAGGCGGTACCTGGAAGACCTAAATTTAAGTTATACCTCCCTACATGACCTTGCACCCTTAGTCTCTCAGGGCTCTGGACCAGAGGTGTCTCCAATAAAAATAGAAGCCACTAAACTACATGGGCTGCAAACTACCTTAATACATTGCATATTAACATTAACTATGTTCTACTACATTTTTATTTATTTTACTAAATGCTTCCCAATGACATTTTCATCTGCTTAAGTATCTGATATATATGTTCTAGGCAACTCTCTTAAGACTATATAAGCTGCAGAGAAAGTGGTGACCAGCTTTGGTGAGGGAGCTTCCTCACTCAGTGCCTTATACCAATGACCATGACTCTAGTCCCTATCCTATTAGAATGGGAAATTCAAACACAGTATGAGTCTAATGGTTCAGCCTGATAGCCTACCCACTATGACAGGAACATGCACTGTTTTTATAGAAAAATCCTTCCAGAATTTCAAACAATAGACTTTTCAAAAACCTTTACTACATAACCCATTTTTAATCTGGGGATGACTCCACATATAATATAACCAATCTAACTTTTTCTTTTCTATATTGTTGATGTATATTGATTTCCAGAGGAATAAGGCAGGATGAAAGAGTGATTTACATTGACATTCTATCAAGCACGTAGAAAATACCTTCAATAAAACAGAAATCAGAAATAAAATAGCACTGCCAAATAAACTAAGTGTAAATGTAAGACAATGAGTAAACATAATATATCAGCTAGTATTTTTGACCAAATATGTATATCTTAAATACATATGCTGTTAATTTTTAAAAATTTATCTCATACAAAAGCAGGAATATTTTAAAGTTTGCATTAAATAAAAATAAATGCTAGGTATTTCTTATATAATTTCCCCATACTCTACTTAACTCTAGAATCATAATGTCTGAAGGGAATTTGAGAGATTATTCATGAATTCATGCACCTGAATTAGAGCATATTAATGCCTTGGCTACCCTGGAGCAAACAAAATCCCAATGTAGCTGTACCCCAATTCTCAGGACAGCTGACAGTACTGAGCATCCCCTCTATTCTCAGATTCCGTCTGTATGTTCTCTTTATCTTTCACTTCTCCTTACCTATTGATTCTTTCCCAGCCACCTGCAAACATGCCCAGGGTTCTCTGGTCTTTAAATAAACTCCATGCCCGCAGACCTTCACTTGATCTTGTAATGCCTTCACCCTATTCTTACATTTCTCTTCACTTTTAATCAAACCCTTTCACAATCTTAATACTGAAACTGTTCTCCTTAAGATGACCCACAGTCCCTTTTAAGGGCTCAGTGAGTCAGCCTCAGTCCTCATCCTTCTCACCCTCTCTAGTTTATGACACTGTTGACCATGCTGCCCTGTCTGTTTCTTTTGCTTGTGTGACTCTGGTCTCTTCTCGTCTTTCTCATATCGACCTGTTGCTCCATCCCCTTGATGAGATCATCAGCGACCTTTCGATTTCCTATCTGTGAGTCTTCTCTCTCAAGCCTTTATTCTGGATTCTCTTCTCTTCCCCCTCCATCTCCCTCCCTCCTGGTCATCTCTTTGGTTTCCGTGGATTCGATCACCTCCTCTCTGAAGATGACCTCCAGATTTCTACAACCAGCCTCTTGAGTTCCAGACCCACACCTGATAGAAAAAGCTCCAGCTGGATAGCTTACAAGTATCCAAAACTCAACATGTCCAGATACAACTCATTTAAATTTTATCACAAACTTCTTCCTCCTTCAACTGTTTCTATTTTTATTGTTGCAACCCTCACCCTTTTAGTCACCTAGGTTCACAACTTCCAAGTCATCCTCAACTCTTCTCACTCTTTCCCAAACAGCTACCAAATCTTGTCAATGTGACTTCCACAAATTCCTCATGTTGGTCCCTTCTCTGCATTTACCCAGATACTATCTGAGTTTAGGCCCATATTATCTCCCTCCTGGGCTATACCTAAACTTTGATTGTTCTCTACCCATTCCATATCATACAATGACAAAATAATCTTCCTGAAATACATCTTACTATATTACTCCCTTGCTCAAGAATCTTCAATGGTTCCCAATAACCTCTAAGGTAAAATATAAATGGTTCAACTTGACAAAGAAAGACTTTTACAATCTGGTACTATGTTTACTCTCCCAGGCTTATTCTGAATTAGTCTCCAGTGCCTTGTATACAAGAGGCACTGAGAAAATGCTTGTTGAATTGGGCTGAACTGTCAGTAAATCTTTTCTTACAGCTAAAAACATAGTTTACAGCTTCCTTTTAGTTTGTAGTTTCTTTTGTCCTCACTGAAAATAGTCTGTTACTATGTTTGCTGTGATTCAATTATTACGGGCTTTATGACCCCATTTGGGATTTTTGGGGTTTTTTGGCAAAAATAGTAGATTAGTTTTGTTATTTCCTTTTCCAGATCATTTTACAAATGAGGAAACTGAGATAAAGAGGATTAAGTGACTTGCCCAGAATCATACAACTAATAAACATCTGAGGCCAATTTGAACTCAGACCTTCATATAGCTGCCAGTAGTCTGCTAGAGAAGCTGAACAGGACAGTGAATAGAGGGATGGGACTGAAGTCAGGAACACTTCTCTTCCTGAATTCAAATCAGGCCTCAGACACTTATTAGCTGTGTGACCCTGAGCAAGTCACTTTACCCTATTGCCTCAGTTTCCTCATCTATAAAATGGGCTGGAGAAGGAAATGACAAATCACTCTAGTATCTTTGCCAAGAAAACCTCACAAGGAGTCATGAAGAGCCAGATATGATTTAAATAAAAGAATAAGTCTGCTACTGGTTCTTGTTCTGTTTCATATCTCTGAAAACTGTAATTAAGTCACCTATCAGTCTTCCTGTATTAAGACTAAATGAAGGAGCAGCTAGGTGGCGTAGTGGATAGAGCACCAGCCCTGAAGTCAGGAGGATTGAGTTCAAATTTGACCTGTCCTAGCTGTGTGACCCTGGGCAAGTCATTTAACCCCAATTACCTTGGGGGGGGAAGGGGAGGAGAAGACTAAATGAAAGTTGCCCACCAAAAATTCCCGTTTTCTTAGATGTATTTTTCATTTATTCATTCTTGAAAATTCTGGCTAATTTAACCATTAACAAGAATGAAAGTGTTAATTAAATGGGAGCTGGAATATAGCAGTAAAGGAAGAAGGGGGCAGTTTTCCATTTAAGATGACATTGTTGAATTTCTAATTACGAGCAAGCATTTCTAACTTACAGAAGTACACATTTCCAAGGTTGGTGTTGGCAATCGAGGTGGTGGTATTACTCTTTTCTGAAGGAAAAAAAGTTTTTTCTTTGGTTCGGGACTTTTCTTCTTCTTATCCAACAGTGCCTGAAATAAAACACATACTTTTATATTTATTTTACTCCTTTTTTGATATAACTATATCCAAGCAATGTTTTTATTCCTTAATTGGAATAAATATGACCATTCTAAGCTACTTAGAAAGAAAATCCTACAAATTCTTATCAAAATGGACTCCTATAAAAATTACTAGAATTCATTTTAAAATTCTTTGTCATTCTCTTTTATTAAAGATTTCTGTACATTTTTATTTATCATTAAAATAATTAGATTTTTTCTATCACTTTTTTGGTACTGTTATGGAACTTATTTAAAGTGACCACAAACCTTTTTATTCTTATTATTCCTGCTATTAATCCAAACTTAAGGAAACTAAGCTCAACAAAATTCTTTTCAACTTACTCTAATTTAGATTTCTTATTTTAGAATCACAGATCTAGAGGTGGAAGAGACCTACAAAGTCATCCAGTCCATTTCCCCATTTTTACAGCTGAGGAAACTGAGGCTGAGAAGTATAGTAACTTGTTCAAGTTTCCATGAGTATTAATAACTATCAAAGATGAGATCAGACCCCATGTTTTCCAACTCCAGATCTCCTTCCACTGAGTACCATGCTGAATGTGACATTATCTCACTTTGCTTTTGGTCTACTTGAAACAGCACTCTATACCACTGAGTACTTTAGCCAAACAAAACCAAAACTATAAAGAAATCTATACAAATTTATTACCACTACTGAAAAAAACAACTCAAAAAAAATCCAACTGACAGTGGATCAATAGTAGTAATCAACTGAAGTTGGCTAACATTTTGTTAGCAACTGATTTACATGGATCTGATTAGCAACAGATTGTTTCAAATACTTCTCTTTTTGGCTTGGATGATTGATTGTTGTTCAAAGACTCAATGAATTATACATGTCTCTCTTTAAAGTTTACGTTCTTCTTGACATTCCATCTCTTACCTTCATATAGCATACTAAAGTTTTACTGAGTAGATAATTTTGGGTTCATGGCCCATGCTTATTTATATATAGATATAGAGAATATATAGAAATATATAGGAATGTAGAGAAATTAGAATATGACATATATATATATATATATGTCATATTCAAATTTCTCTGTTTTCCTTCTTGTTTTCCTTGAAAAATCTACTGTAATTTTGTGGAGAGAAAATCAACAGTCAACAAAACAGTAACCTTTCTTTCCAAAGAAACAAGGATCCTGGCTCCCCTGCTTACTACACTTGTCTGGGTAACCTTGAATTATGGACTTCACTTCTCAGGGCCTCAGTTTCTCTTTTGTAAAATGAAGGGTTTAGTGGAGCAGCTAAATGATGTAGTAGATAGAGCACTGGCCCTGGAGTCAGAGGATCTGAGTTCAGATCCAGCCTCAGACACTTGACACTTCCTAACTATGACTGTATGTCATTTAACCCCAACTGCCTGATCCTTCAGAAATTCTACTTTGCAAGTGTAGCATCTTCCTCCCCTCCCTTTTCCTACCTCCCGTGGGAAATATAGCATAACTTTAGCTGCATTACAGTTGATCACTGGCTTCATATTCCATTGTGGGAGTTATCACATTCAAATCTTACTAGAGTGTGGTGTCATTGTTAGTAATTTGTTCTAAATGCATGAACTACACAAGCCAGACAGACCATTGTCTAGCTCTATGGACAGCTAAGAGTCATTTGTAAGAAAAGAAAGTATGACTGCTTTATACCTGGTGAACCTCAGCTAACTCAAGATCCAGTCTTGCTGATTTTTTAAGAAATTTATTCTTTGTGGTGAGCTCTTTGGGTTTTGGAGTTTTGATTCGAGGCTGTGTTACAAAATCTGGGAGGGAGGCCTCAAGTTCAAGTAACCCTAGGAGAACCAAAGACATGAAAAAGAAAGTATTTGATAAAACATTCATTGAATTAATGTTTATTAACTAATACCTTCTGTGCATCTCCCACTATCCTAGGAACTAAGGAGCCAAAAAAAAAAAAAAAAAAAAAAACAGTTTTAAATGTAAAAGTGAAGAGGGGAAATAAGGGAAGAAAGTTGTACCCCAACTGTGATAGGCCAGGTAGAGTTCAAGTTTGAAAATAGAAATACCTAGAACATCTGACAATTAACAAAAAGATATTTACTTATCCATAGCAGGGGAAGAATATTCAGGACAGAGAAAGAATAATTATTTAGCAAGTATGTAGCTTTAATTCAAGTCAATATAGCCTCTTTGCCACTATATTGTCCCTGACATCTGGTCAAATGGATGAAGGAGTTGTTGCTGATTTTTTTCAGATCTGGGATTTTTGTACTTAGGCCATCCAGAATACATATTACTGGAATCTTGAGGACAGTTATGATACCGTGTAAAGAAAAACTAGTTTAACCTACAATACTACAGGCCTTTAGGATTTTGCACCTATCACAATGACCAATTGATTTTCTCCCAATTTGGGAAGTAAGCAAAATTAAGAAAGTGTTAAACTAAGTATAAAGAAAGTAAAGAAGTAAACAGAAATTATGAAATTTTGATGGGCTAATAAGTCACTAACACTCAAAAAACTGGTCATGTTTATGGCCATTTTTTAAAAATTAGCTTACTAAACACTAAACATTCAGGAGTGAGTAAATGAGCTAAACAAGTGACCTGTAAGAACCAATCGCTCTTCTCTTTTTGGGATGGGAAAGAGAGGGTACAGATTTTCTTCCCTCCCTTTCTCTACCACCCACCCACCACTTGTTATGACGTTTTGAAGAACAGCTCAAGGCTATTGTTATTGTTGTTATTGTTGTTGCTGCTTGTCTTTTGTTCTCAAAGAGGACCGTGATATCAGGGAAGTGATGCCATGACATGTAGGTGAACTGGATTTAAGTGAGGGAGGGCTGGGCAAGGTTACCTGCTTCATTTTCCCCTCTGGCCAATAGTCAGATAAAGATCAGGACTATTGCAGATGGCCCTGGCTGCAGAGGGAAACTTTGGTCTTTTTAAATTAAGCTCAAATTAGTAATTCAAGGAAGAAAGCCAAAAAATACTTTGCTGAAACAGAAAGGTAGCAAGGAAGCAGTTTGAAGGACCATTATCTCTTCTGGCCCTAAATCTATGATCCTATGATTTGATGGAAGCAGCTAACTAGTATTATAAAAGCCAACGATGGAGTCAAGGTTGGGTATAGAAAAATGAAGCCAAAGCTGGAGAGATGGCCTAGACCAAAAGGATTTGGCCCTGAAAGTAAGCATTTTCTAAATACTTGACATTTACATTCTTTTAGTTGCTACATGCTAATTACTCATAGTTTGAAATTTTTTTATTTACAAGATATGTGCATGGGTAATTTTTCATCATTGACAATTGCAAAATCTTTTGTTCCAATTTTTCCCCTCCTTCCCCCCTCCCCCTCCCCCAGATGTCAGGTTGACCAATTCATATTAAATATGTTAAAGTATAAGTTAAATACAATATATCTATATATGTCCATACAGTTATTTTGCTGTACAAAAAGAATCAGACTTTGAAATAGTGTACAATTAACCTGTGAAGGAAATAAAAAATGCAGATGGACAAAAATAGAGGGACTGGGAATTCTATGAAGTGGTTCATAGTCATCCCCCAGAGTTCTTTTGCTGGCTGTAGCTGGTTCAATTCATTCCTGCTCCATTGGAACTGATTTGGTTCATCTCATTGTTGAAGATGGCCACGTCCATCAGAATTGATCATCATATGGTATTGCTGAAGTATATAATGATCTCCTGGTCCTGCTCATTTCACTCAACATCAGTTCATGTAAGTCTCTCCAGGCCTTTCTGAAATCATCCTGCTGGTTATTTCTTACAGAACAATAATATTCCATAATATTCATATACCACAACTTATTCAGCCATTCTCTAATTGATGGGCATCCACTCAGTTTCCAGTTTCTGGCCACTACAAAGAGACCTGCCACCAACATTTATGCACATGCAGGCCCCTTTCCCTTCTTTAAGATTTCTTTGGGATATAAGCCCAGTAGTAACACTGCTGGATCAAAGAGTATGCACAGTCTGATAACTTTTTTGAGCATAGAGTTTGAAATTATTTTCAAGGCATATTCTAGTCTTTATTGGAAGTCACTCTCCCAAAAGCTAAACAGTCAGTCAGATAAGTATTTGTTAAGAACACAATATGTTTCAGGCATTGTGTTAAGTGCTAGGGATTAAAAAAAAAAAAAAAAGGCGAAAGGCAGCCCTTATTCTTAAGGATCTCATAGTCTAAAAAGAGAGACAACAAGCAAACAACTGTACAAACAAGATGTGTACAAGATGAATTACAGACAATCTCAGAGGGAAGACAGAAGCAGTAACAAGAAATTGGATCCTTGTAGAAGGTGAATTATCAGCTAAGACTTGAAGGAAACCAGATGGCAGAGATGAGAAGGGAGAGATTTCATTTTCTAAAATGATAGGTTCATCCTTGGTTTTCCTATAATCAATCTTTCCTTGTCTGATGCCCAGTTCCAGTTCTGTAGTAATTTTTTTCTATCTCTTACTTCTTGTCAACCAATTACTGGGCAACCCCCTTGGATAACCTATTAGAATACCTGATGCATATATTTCATAAGTTCTTCCTGAAAAGAAGTTTCTGTTTTTCAAAATAACTCTATATTTACAAGAATAATTTCCCTAGTTTATTCTTTCCATAATCATGCTTTTCTTATATTGGGCTTCTATTAAATGTGTTATCCCCTGTTTTTTGTTTATCAGATTAATACCTATTATACTTTGTTACACCTATATGCTTGAATTTTTCATGATGACTTACCTTCATAGGTGTTAAGAAAGTGGTTTTTGACAACAAAACGCTCTGATTTATTGTCTGGAAAACGACCCAGTCGAGAAAGAGGTCCATAGACTTGAGATGCAAAATTATTATAGTCTCTAATGATGTTTCTTCTCTCAAATTTCCCCTCCACATTTTTTGCTCTCGTCACCAGTTTTCTTATTTCTGAAATGTAATACAACCACATGATAAATTGTCTCAAAAGTATTGTTCTAAAGGGTGAAGTTACTTAACAAACCATATCTAAATTTAGCCAAAGGTCAGCTTCCAAACTAACCTAAGTTATGTTCAGAGTTATATTTAATTCCAACACTAATCTCAGCTACTTCTCTTTTTCTTTAGAAATACATTTTAATGTTGAGGAACATTGATGTTTGAGTTTGGTATTTTTTGCAATGCTATATTGAAAATCATGTATCCATATACATGGTGTTCAAAACCATATGATTACATGGGAAACTAACTGAAGTCTGACTTCTAGTGTATTCACATAGTGAAAGTTGAATTCAAGAAACATTTTTGTTTCTCATGAGTTCCACACACTAGAAATACAAAAAATCAAAGTCTTAGGGACTCTTCCCTTTCACTAGAATTTATGCCTATATAAAGCTTCCTGGGTTTTATGAATTATTAAAACTGTTAATAGTTGTACATTTCTTAGTCTGATCCCATACCAAAAGCTTCAGAAGTAGCTGAACACAAAATCAATTTCAATACTGAGCTTAAATCCTTTCCTGAGAGAAGATGAGATAACCTAAAAAAAATGGAAAGAAGACCATTCTTGAATAGTCTCAGGATAAATTAAAGAATGAATGCCCCAGCTGCATGTTTTTAGAATTGCTTTATAGATAGGAGAAAATTACTGCCATAAATATTTAAAATATATCTAAGACTCACACTGGCTATTTTTACTTTATTATCCAAATTCTATTTCAGGTCTTAACACTTTTTAAGTCCTATTATTTAGAACTACAGTATCCCCAAATAAGGGAAACCCTCTGGTAGAGATCTGTCCACTATGCTCCTTCTTCCTAATTTAAATAACCTGATTTCTAGGCAATAATCGCTGGATTTTTCTAGAATTCACTTTTTAATGTTTCTCCTTTCTGGCTTTTAACAATATATCACTTTCCTTTTCTCACTTCTGACTGTGTACAATAAGATGATTTTTTAAAAAATTCAGCATTTTGGGGGCAGCTAGTTGGTGTAATAGAGCACCAGCCCTGAAGTCAGGAGGACCTGAGTTCAAATTCGACCTCAGACATTTAGTTCCTGGCTGTGTGAACCTGGGCAAGTCACTTAACCCCAACTGCTCAACAAAAACAAACAAAATATTCAGCATTTTTAATTACATTGTCTACTTGAGAGCTTACTTCAACCCAATTGTTCCATTTCCATAATCTCTCCTATGACAAAAATTACCTTTTACATGCACATTTCTAATTCTTGCCAATTTCTCTTCCTTTTCTCCCTGAAGTTGAGACCACTGGGCATTCAAACGCTTTATGTTCAATTCATTTTGGTCATCTTCACGCTTCTTCAGTAGCTGTTTGAGGACCTCTAGTTGAAGTTCCTGCAGTCTTTAAATGACAAATATGCAAACATATGAATTTCAAATAAAAATCCTCCAATAAAGTACAAAATGGTCTCTACCAAAAATTCTAATCTTTATTCTGGTTGGTGCTTATTTGTCAATTATTTATTTTATTACGTGATATTTTCAGGGAATAAAGCCTAAATCTGTACTCTAAATCTATGAAGTATTAATCTAATTAAAGTCATACTTTTTTTTTTTTTTTTACAAGTGGCAGGGTTTAGTTACATCAACAAATCAGGTTAAGAAGATGTTTATGAAAACCACAAAAAATAATTTTCACAGGTGACAAATCATTGCTGCTCCCTTTTTACCCTCTTAACATGTTACAGGTCATTATTTAAATCAACCAATCAGTAGGAATTTACTGGCGTGCCTATCCCAATGGTTCCCTCTGATTCTAAACTTCTCTATCTCCCTTCCTGTTATCTATTAAGGATTCCAAGTAATACAAAAGGCTCTGACATGTCCTTAGCTTTTTAAATTCAGGATCTACCACAAATCCCTTTGAAAAGTATCTTGTTTTTGTTTTCTAGTGTATGTAACCTAAAGTCCACTGTGTGGCATTAATTGCCACAGTCATTTTCAAGGATGACTGACATTCAAATATAGATATGGATTAATTAGCAAATAAGTGCATGTTGAAAGGCCATTTAAGTGGCAAAATAATATGCCTTTAGTACAAAATAAATGATTATAACCACCAGTTAGAATGGGAGAGTAAGACCAAAGATGTATGAATTCATATCTGTATTCTGTTCGTTGCTTGCACCTTTTTGTCTTTTAACCTACTCATATAGCTTAGAATCTCAGAGATATAAAGGCCTCTAGAGTTCATTTATTAGGACAGCTAGGTGGCACAGTGGATAGAGTGCTGGGCCTGGAGTCAAGAGGAATCACCTTCCTGAGTTCAAATACAACCTCAGATATTTTCTAGCTGTGTGACCTTGAGCAAGTCACTTAATCCTATTTGCCTAAGTTTACTTATCTGTAAAATGAGTTGAAGGAGGAAATAGCAAACCACTCCAGTATCTTTGCCAAGAAAACCCCAAATGGGATCATAAAGAGTTGAACACAACTGTGATCACTGAACAACAAAAAGAAAAAGCTCTCCACAAATTTCAATGAAGTCTCTGACAATAAGACTGAGGGCCTTGGGTCAGGAAATTCAATTCAAGAGAGAAATTTGAGTCTAAGCATACATTTACCTAGGAATATCCCTGTACTTAACACTTAAGGGAAGAGACAAACCATTCCAGTATATTTGCGCAGAAATCCCCAAATGGGATCATAAAGAATCGGACATGACTGAAAAATGACTAAACAACAAAGACATCATTTAGCCTCTTTCCCACCCAAGAGAGAAAAGTTCTCCTCAATATTATTATCCTAAACAACTCATTATCTAGTCTCTATTTGAAAATTTCTCATGAGAAGAGTCAATTACCATCTGAAAAATTAGAAAAAATGTTTAAATGTCAAAACTAAATCTGTGTCTTTATTACTCCCTAATTCTATTCTCAAGATCTAAGAAAAACACATCTAATCCCTTCAAGTACTTGAAGATAGCAAATATGTCATTTCTGTTTAATCCTGTTTGCCTCAATTTCCATGTCTGCAAAATGAACTGCCAAACAATTGCAGTATCTCTATCAAGAAAAGCCCAAACAGGGGCAGCTAGATGGCTCAGTGGATTCTTCAAATTATCTTTACAGGACACAGCTTATAGATTCATGTCCAACCTGGTCATCCTCCTATTGATACACTCTAGCTTGTCAAAGTCTTTTCTAAAACTGTATCCCTTGATCGGAACATACTGTTTCAGCTGTGTCCGGCCCAGGCCCATCCCCTACAGGGACTATGACCTCCCTAGTTCTAGACATTCTGTTTCTCTTTCTTAGTACACATCCTCAGATTGTGTTAGCTCTGGAGACTGCTATATCATAATGCTAACTCATTCTGAGCTTTGAGTCCACTAAAACCCCTCAATTTTTTCATATGAACTGTTGCCTAACCTCATTTCTCCTATCCTGTAGCTGTACAGTTGATTTCTTTAATCTAAATATGGGCTGTTATTATACTCATTACATTTAACCTTATTAGCTTCAGCCTATTAAAACTTTTAAAATTTTGTTTCTTCCATCTCTTAGTCATCTGAGAGTAGCTTTATATCATCTGAAAATGTAATAAGCATGCCAAACAAGCTTCTTTCATGCCACTGCTATGAATATTGTTATGAGGATAAGAGGAAGGAGCATACCTGCCACTATGAATTTCTGGGAAGGAATAGGGTAAATTAAGTAAAATAAAAATTTATGATGACAATCAAAATTAGAAACATTCAAATGATACATATTTATGTGTAATTTTTTCTAATTTTAATATTTTAAATCCATTTGAAATGCCTTCTAAGAGGTTTTACTGCTGCAAAAAAAAAAAAAAAAAAAAAAAGCAGATCATTTGAGAACGTTTTTGCATGTTTTGTAGCTAAATGATTTTCAATTCTTTTGGAAAATATGTGCTACTTATTGTAAAGCACCCTCTACTTTCTCCCAGGTTTAAATTCAACAAGGTAAAAACTCTAAACAAGAGTAATTCTCTGACAGCAGAGAGGTCTTTCTGACTGCATCATTTAATGGAGATGGTAGTTGGAGACAGATCCGTAAGAAACAGTCGACTGTCTTGACAAGTTTTTCATTTTATAGGAACTGTGTTCTCCACACTAACCAGATGCCTCTCTGCATTTTCAATCTTTTTGTAATAGGGCATCTGTCTCTCCAAATTGTGAAAATGCATGAGTGCCTCATGTTTGACAACAATCTTGTTTAAAGCATTATTTCCAGTAAAACTACAAACTTTTCCCAAGACATAACAAGGCATTAAACGACTTTACTTAGATTATTTGAAATTTTGGAAAGATAGCCTTTGAGGTCCCTCCCAATTCCAATTCTATGATTCTTTGATAAAGTATCTTTTTAATCCCTCAAGCCTGTGAAATTTAGAATTGTCAAATTATTTAAAATTTAAAATTTTTACACAAACAAAACCAATGCAGCTAAAATTAGAAAAGATTTTGATGTGGAAGAAATATGGAAAAAAATTTCTGTAGCAAGTTCCTCTGATAAGGCTTTCATTTCTAAGACATATAGAGAACTATTTCAATTTTGTGAAATTAAGAACAATTCCCCAATTGATAAACTGGTCTAAGGACATGAATGGGTAATTTTCAGAGGAAGAAATCCAAGCTATCAACAACCACGTCTTCTTCAGACAAGAGGTGGTCACAAAGAGAACGTTGGGGTCACAACATTCTCTAAATGCATTCTAGAGAATTTCTTCACCTGGCAGGTTCCTCTGTTAATGGAATTGCAGGTCCATCCCTAAACTCCAGCAGAACAACATGATCGCTCTAAACTTGTTACATTTCAATTTAAGAATTCTCTTGTAATTTCTTTCCTGACAGTTCTAAAGGTCAATCAAAGATAATGGACATGTGGTACATGTAACAGGGGACAGTTTAGGAACTGTGTTTAGTGTTTGATTGGAAGTTCTTTTTATGTCCGTTTATTTTTAAGTTTCCAAGAAGGGATCTGTATTGCTTGGCTGTCCATATTTCTTCTTCAAATAATATTTTATTTTTCTATATATATGCAAAGATATAATTTTCAACATTCACCTTTGTAAAACCTTATGTTCCAGATTTTTTCTCCTCCTCTCCTCCCTTCCTCCTCCCTCCCTCCTCCCTTAGAAAGAAAGCAACCTGATATAGATTAAATATGTGCATTTTTTTCTAAACATATTTCCAAATTCATCATGCAGTGTAAGAAAAATCAGGGTGGGGAGAAAGACAGGAAGATGAAAATGGAGAGGGAGGGAGAGAAAAGAGAGAGAGACAGAGACATACAGAGAGAGAGAGGTGGGAGAGGGAGGAGAAAGAGCAGTCTAATGTTTACTTTACATTTTTCCTCATCTAATCCAGACAACTCTATGTAAGAGGAGCCAGTATTACTTTATATCTGAGGATACTGAGACTGAAACAGGATATATGACTTGACTAGGATCATACAAGCATGGATGTGATGTAGATAAGGCAGGTTCTGAATTCAGTTCTTTCTGACTTTAGGTTCAACTCTCAGTCCCTCCTGACTGTACCACCCACTGTTACCCAACTACTTAATGATATTGATATACAAGCTGCCATTCAGAAGCACAAACATCCTTTCTCATTTGACCAATGATACCTTCGGATGATTTTTTGGTCATTTTGGAGTCTCTACGTTAGCTTAACGTCATCATGATAAACATTTAACTTGTCATTGCATATGCTGAAGTGCTTATGCATGAACTTATAGGAGAGATAGGAGTCTTTGTCTGTTTGAAGGTTTTTAATCTTTTTCCTAGAACCAGGAGCCACAAATGCCTGAAATATTTAACCAAACTCCTGAAACACTGGAAAATGATGTGCCACTTGTAATGGTTTGCTGCCTCAAGGTTTTTTTTTTTTTTTTAAATCTACAAGATGTGGAAAAAATACTTATACAATTCCATCTGTTTCTACTTTTTTTCAGTGAATTTTTTAGCAATATTGTCAAAACGACAAAGAAAATATCTGTAAATCTTTGGATTGTGATGTTTTGTTTTCTTTTTCTGAGATTAATAATCATGTCCCCACACACCATCATCACTTTTTCCAAATATGTTTTCACAACTTTACTTCAGTGATTCCAACAACTGTAAGCATATATGCTATAGCAGGCTCCATAATGAGCAAGATGGAAGGCACATATCACTTTGGAATCCTGCTCCAGACTCTCTCTGACCTCTATAGAAATAAAATAAGCAACTATCTTATTTATGGCTTTTCTGTTCCTCAGGATCATCTTCCTCTAGCTCTGATATCCTTCCTACACCCTGCAGATGTCCTGTACAAGGCCAACATACGCAATATTTCATCTTAGAATAATGATAAACAACATCTCCCTCTTGCCAAAGAGATAGTGGAGTTAAAATCCAGAATGACACATGGATTCTTGGTCCTGATCAACACACAAATTGTTTTGCTAAACTATGCCCTTTCATTTTGAGAGTTAAAAAACTTGTTTGTTGGGGTGGCGTGTATAAGCTTAGGAGGATAAATGTTTATAAAACAAGACTTTTAAAAATGCTTTTTAAAAATGGGAATGCAGAAGGAGGATTCTGGGAAGATGGTAGAGTAGTTCAGTAAATTTCAAGTTCTCCAGATTTCTCCCACAGACCAAATTTGCATCTCCAAGTGAACATAGATTCTGAAAAATCAGAAGACTTGTGGCAACACAGGGCCCTCCTGGAGAAGTTCTGAAGACCCCAGGTTGGGGATTAACCCATATGAAGTGCCAACTATCCAGGCTAGCTCCATAGAAATAACAAGTGGGGAACCATAGGAGTAGCTGAATTTGTCTGGAATCTCAGCAGGAGCCATAGGAACTTTCACCTCCCACATTGTGTGAGGAGTTAGGAGTCAGGGAAGACTGAAGGAATTTTGACTGATTAGGAATGCCAGGCTCAGCTGTGCTTCAGAAACACAGCCCTGGGGAAAGAAGGAACCACTACTCAATGAGTGCAAAAACAGTGGGGAAAGGACATTGCTGGTTGCAAAGGAGAGCGGGAAGTTTTTGATTTGGGTTCTAGGTCAGAAGGGAGAGCTGAAATGAAGCTAGGGGTACCATCACTACCCCACAATTAGAGGTACTTACATTAATACTTCTCATTTTTAAAAAATAGGCAAAAAGAAAGAACCAAAGAAACTTTCTATGGAAATAGGGAAGACCAGGGTTTAATCTTCAGAGGAGGACAGTAAAGTAAAAAAATAAAACAAAACAAAACCCTCTTATATCTCCAAAAATAACATTTAATGACTCCCTGCTCACAAAGAATTTATAGAAGAACTCAAAAAAGACTTTAAAAATCAAATAAGAGACATTGAGGAAAAGAGAAAAAAATAAAAACCATCTAAGAAAACCAAGAAAATTATAGGGAAAAAAAGTTAACCAATTTGAAAAGTAGATAAGGATTTTTAAAAGAAGAAAATAATTCTTTGAAAATTAGAACTGGGCAAGTGTAAGCCAGTGAAGCTAGAAAAAAAGAGCAAGAAATAACAAAATAAAATATAAAGAATGAAAAAAACAGAATGTGAAACATCTTATAAAAACCAACAGATCAAGAAGAGAAAATATAAGAATTGGACTACTTGAAAATTGCAACTAAAAAAGAACCTTGACACAACAATACAGGAAATAATCCAAGAAAATTGTCCTGGAGTGAAGAACATGAGGGCATGATAGAAACAGAAAAAATTCACTAATCACCATCTCAAAGCGATCCTTTGTGGAAAACCCATAGAAATGTTATTGCCTAATTTTTAAACTCCCAGATCAATGAGAAAATTTTGCAAAAAACAAGAAAAAAAAACCGATTTAAATATGCTGGAGTTACAATTAGAATTGTACAGGACTTAGCAGCAACCACAAAAAAAGATCACAGGTCCCAGACTAACTCTATTGGGAGCTATTTTTTTTTTTTTTAAGTTGGCAAGGATGGACCAGAAGATTGCTGATTTCTACTTGATCCAGTGTTCCTTCCTAGCACATCTTATCCCTGCACAACCTTCTCTTGTAACCACTTTACAGTACCTTGTAATTTAAGCTTAAACATGGATCCACTCATCTGGTCAAACTAAAACAGGTCACCTTTCAGACACTGTCAAAAATAACTCTCTCTTCTATACTGAGGAAGAGTCACTTTTGTAAACCAAACATTCCAGTCTGTAAAGCTGCAAAGCTGCCATTCAATGAGTCAGGAATAATATGAAAAATAACTTTGTGGACTTCTAGTCAATAAACTGAAAAAGCCGAAATGGAACCTACTCAAACTCCTTCCACGAGTTAAGTATTGGTATGATTTTTTAGCTAGGGGTGAAGTTTACCAGGTGGAACCCTACCTATTTTTGAGGATGTTCATTGTTAGACACTGGAACATGTAAAGGTATTATTTGAATGCCACCCATTCTGGTTGACTCCTTATCCAAATGATAAGAAATTCTGTGGTCAATCTTGCCTAATTTGTTATCAGTGAATTTTTCCTATTTCTACTTTCCCCTCACGTTCTATCACTTTGTGACAATTTTCTTGGATAATTTCTTGCATGATTGTGACAAGATTCTTTCTTTGATTGCAACTTTCAGGTAGTCCAATTATTCTTATATTGTTTCTTTTTGATCTTTTCTCCAAATCTGTTTCCTTTATAAGATGTTTCACATTCTGTTCTATTTTTTCATTCTTTATATTTTGTTTGTTATTTCTTGGTCTTTTGTAACTTCACTGTCAGAACAGTTTCTTAGAACACTAGTGACTGATTTAAATCTGTAGGAAACATTGAAGGTTTTTTCACTAGTTCCAAAATCCCCACTGCTGTTGGCCATAAAGCAGTAAAGAGCTATCCACCTGTATGCTGTACCATACTGTCTGTCTCCCCATACTGTACACCAAGATTTCTATATTTTATAATCCCCTATCTATACCAAAATTAACTGTTATTTCTACTATTCAGAAACTTTCATTGCTTACAAAACCTTATCTTCTGACCTTACTTGTTTGGAGTCAAAATCCATGATCAAAGTTTTTATCTGCTTTCGTTCACTGATATACAATAGAAAAATGTTCCTTGAGAACATTAAGGGGCCTTAGAGTAACAAAATCTATTTGCTTGTTTAATGACTGTCTCCAAAATTGTTAACCATTTCATTTCAGTGGCCAAATATCTCTAATTTTGCACTGTCTACTACAAAAGGATAAAATTTGCTGTAAGTTAGAAGGCATTCTAACTTTGGTGTCTCAATAAAACCTTCTGGCAGTTTGCTGGAGTCTAAAGGATTCCTCCTCGGAGTGTTTTTAATGCACAAAATAAAATCCAAAGAACTACAAAGGAAAACCATGATATTGAAAAAGTTAGCAAAAATGTTTTATTAGAAAACAAGTTCATGGACTCCAAGTTAAAAAACCCAGTTCTAAGAGATGACATATCCAGAGGCATTTCCTAGCAAAATTCAGAAGACAAGCATTCCATTCCCCGCCCCCCCTCCCCAAAAGTATTTTATTGGAAGTAGATTTTATTTTGAAGTAGACGAGAGGCTGTGCGCGTCAGAGAAGACTCGGGATCAGTGTCACCTCCGGCATATCCTGACTGTGTGACACTGGGCAAGCCACAGGCCTCTCGCTGCCCCCTCCCCACGCGTCCCAGCCATCCCCCACCCCAAGCAAACAGGCTCTGGCAGGTGGGGTTTCCTCACTACGCGTCTCCTCGATGAATGAAAGCAAGTCCACTCGAAAGGAAAAGAAGCAAGGTTCGGCTACGTGCGTAGAGAAAGCCGCGCGCCCCTGGCCCGGGGACTTGCCGCGGGGTGCGCCCCAGCGTTTGCCCATCAGGACCGCTGCCTCCGGTCCTTGTGCCCCGCGCTCCGCGGCCACGGCGGTCATCTGTAAATCTGCGCGGCCGCCAGGGGCTGTCTCCGCGGGCTGGCCCGGCAGTCCCCATGCCCGGCGTGCCTTTCTGCACCGTTTCTGCCTCCGGGAGTCCCCGGTTCCTCCGGGCGCAGCGTGAAGCGCCAGCAGCGACCACTAGGGACTTCCCCAATGGCCCAGCTCCTCCCGCGCTCCCCCAGAGGCGCCGTCTATGGGGGGGGGGGGGTCGAGCCTAGGTGAAGCTTTCTCGGCCAGACGCTGGAGCGGTCGCCGTCCCCTTCTCCAGCTCACAGAGGGGGAACGGAGGCGGACAGGACTGACTGCCTGGGCCAGGCTCACGCCGCTGGGAAGCGTCCCGGGCCGGGTTCGATCTCCTGAGAAGTCCTCGTGCGCTGCGGCGCCCTCTAGCCGCGCTCGGCGCGCAGAGCAGAACGGCGCTGGCTCGGAACGGGGCATGCGCAAAGGGAGAGCCCCCCCCCCCCGCCCCCCCCATCCCTCCCGCAGCGTGCCCGGGACTGCTTGGGTCCGAGCCGTGGCCCGGCACTCCGAGCTCAGGGTGGGCTCTGACAGGCGGGTCCTCTTGAAGAAAGAAGGGCAACCAGCCAGTCAGCCGCCGTCTTGTCCACACCGACACAGCTACAAGACTTCACTTTGGCCTCTGTGTCCCCGTACTTTAACCCTGAGCCCAAAACACAGCAGCTAATTAAACAACAGACTTGTTGACTCAAGGGCCCCAGTGCGACAGAATCGGCAAACGTACTCAAGCAGAAGACATATCTAGAAGGACCCCAAAAATATGGACTTGAAAGTTTCGGCGCAGCTGATCGTTAAGAGGCACATGTAGTAGCTCCTATCAAGAGAAACAAATTTCTAGGGGAAAAAGGGCAGAATTTCGAGCCAAGAGATCTGGTTCTAAATGTCAGCTCTGCTCACCTTGGTCAAGGGGCTTCGGGGGTGTCAGGGTCAATTCCCTCATTTTCAAAATTAGAGAGTTCGGTTCTAGCCCAACTAGATCTCTAAGTCCCTTCTAGTCTTAAATCTGGGATCTTAGCAAGTCATTTACAACCTAGTTAGGGACATCAGAAATACCAAGCAATGAGAGAAGAGTGTAGAATAACAGAGGTCTAAATGTCACAGGGGCCACAAATGCTGCTGAGGCGCTGAGAGAGGAGAGATGAGATGAGGGAAGAATCCATGACAAAGATGGGCTTTGACAAGGTAGGCTGGGAATTTTTGATAGGCCAGGAGGACTGAAGAAAACATTTTAGATGAAGAGAACAGTTTGAGGAAAGGGGGAAAAAATGAACATGGAAGGCGAGGGACGTCAAAGAAACTGGCCTGAATGGAGAAGAGAGCAAATAAGGAACAAAGGCTGGTTGGATAGGAGGAACTAGATCATAGGGTTCATACTTTACCTGTATTGCAATGTAAAGGCCCTATAGGTTTTTAAGCAAAGGACAGATAACATGAAAGCTTCAGAGTATTTTTAAGATTAGCCTGGTAGAAGGATAAATTTAGGTAGAAAGAAATTCAATTTATAGAGATGAAAGGCAAAATGTGAGGTATGTAGGGCATAAACTTGAGTCCATCAAGCTGTAGGAATAGAGGGAAAGGGTGATTTGAGAAACATTTTTAATTTATCAATACCTACCTCTCAGAGAGTCTCCAAGAAAAGCTATCCATTTGTTTGAGGTACCCTGTGGGTCAAATAAGCCCCTACTGATGTCTTAACTTTTGTCAATTAGGGAATGCCAGACATTAAGTAAGCAGTATAGCAAATGTGTCTTTAATGCTTTCTCTTGCCATATTGCTGAGACTAACATTTTTGTAACTATATGAAATAATTGTAGAAAGAAGGAATCTTTTTGCCTTACTCAGTTTTGAAAAAATAAGATAAAAAAATTTCTCAAGTTCAGATAAACTATACTCTTCCACAAGTAGCATACCACACGAGAGTGTATAAACAAAAAGAATACACATAATCAAAGAACATATGTGGAAGGAAAACAGGCAGGAAATGTACCTGGAAGAGCCCATGCCAGGAGCCCAAATGACCAGGGCACACTGCGAGAGAGCACACACATCAGGATCACCTAGAATCCTGTGTCATCACATATGACAAGGCCAACTAATACCTCTCATACTCCCCACAGAGCTATTCTGCAGTACTCTGGTAATATCCTCTAGTAGGATATTACCTACTGTGGTCCATCATCTCTCTCTCTCTCTCTCTCTCTCTCTCTCTCTCCTCTCTCTCTCTCTCTCTGTCTCTCTTTTTCTCTTATGCAGGTTAATGATGATCCCTAGTTTTAGGAGCTACTAACTAGGTCTCTATATAGTTAAGTATTTAACAGTTGAACTGATTGATGCTTCTCCACATGTTGATTTTTAGCTTAAGAACAAGAATAGTATAAATATAAACTGAACATACTTTGATGTGTGAAAAAAAGAAAAAAGTCTGCTGTGATAAGATATATAGGACATATGAATGAAGGAATAATAGTACTGATGATTGATCAAGTACCTACTTTTCAATTTCATGTTCTCTAAAGGCCCATTCTTTCCTTTCCATGTCATTCATCATTTTCCTCCTTTTATTGAATAATTCATCATCACTCAGAGGTGGAAGAGTGGCTTCCCAAGCACGTTTCTCTCTGGCACGTTCAATCATCTCTATTTCAGCAAGTCCTGCTGGAAGTCCCCGACCTTCAAGATAAAACAACAACAATACTTTACCAAAAAATATTACAACATATCATGAAGCAAAAATACTTTTTATACATTTTACTTATATCCTTCTCCCACTCAAATATATGTTAACAAATGCCATTATAATGTTAATTCTATTTAAAAATGTCCATGTCTCAGGCTTATACTATATATATAGTATACTAGCACTGCTCTACTTATATATGTAGAACAAATCATGTTTGAGTAAGAACTCTATGTATCATTTTGCATCATTACATTTAAAATGAACTTTCTGGCATAATAGCTATTTAGATTAACTGTACCTGAGTAACTTTTTAATGAGGTTTAAACTTTTAAAAGTTTTATTGATACTTTTTTATAACATATGATGTCTAGATATATTCTTCCTTCTCCAACATACACACACCCAATGATCCTTTTCTTCTAATATTTAAAGTTGAACAGTCTTTATCAAATCTGTATTGGTTATATGTGAAAGTGATGAGTATAAATGTTGGGGTTAGAAGGCTTTGATGATGTTCTTATTCTTCATCAGAGCTTCCTATTTCTATTCAAATTCAGTAACTGAGGAACTGAGCCAACTTCTACATGGAATATTCTTCTCTTTGTCCCACAGGTCACACTCACTCCTTGACTTAATTTGGATCATGTCATGAACTCTGGTCACAATTATTACAATCTAGCTAAAAATATATCCCCTGCTGAATTGCTATGGCTATTAGATATATATCGAAACTTCTGAGGGATTAACAGTACCTCCAAGCCCCCAGCAGAAACAAATTCCAAAAAGGAAGCAAAACTTCAGGTAAGCTTTCCAGTTTCTTTCCAAGTCCTAGTCTTTCCTTGTGGCTCCATTACACTCTATAGTATATTCTCTCCTAACTTTCCTATATTAAAGTTAAATCCTTCCTTTTAAAATTTTAACACTAAAATTTTTATTGCTCCATATATGCCAAAGGATTTACAGCAGCCTTTTGTGGGCAACAGAGAACTAGAAATAAAGGAGATGCCCATCAATTGAAGAAAAGCTAAAAACTAATTGTGCTATAAGAATTACATGCTATAAGAAACAACAAATATAATGAATGCAGAAAAACATGGAAAAACATACATGAACTGAGGCACAAAGCCAAAATAACAATATACACAAATTCAACAATATAAATGAAATACTACTGCAAAACGACTGAAAATGAATGTGGCAAAAATGAGAAATAATAAGCATTCCTCATTCCAGAGAAGAGACATGAGAAGATATCTTTTCCATTTTTCTGCAGACATGGGGGTTCTTTCAATGTTCAGTACATTAAATATTAAATGTGACAGAATGTTAGACTTTTTTCAATCTACTGATCTAATTTAGTGATTTTTCCTATTCTTTTTTTTTGTCTTAAAAAAAAAAAAGCCTTTTCACATCAGTCCTTCCACTTAATTGTCAAATTAATGTTCTTAAAATAAAGATATTACCATGTCACCATTTCCCTCCCGTTCAATAAACTACAATTGCTCTCTATTACCTCCAGAATAAAATATAAAATCCTCTGTTAGTATTTAAATTTCTCTTTTACCACTCCAGTATTCTTATACCTGATTCATCCCCACACACTCTTCAATCAACATTCAATGAAAAGTAATTGGCCACTTGCTGTACAAAGCCCACCATTTTGTGACTCCAGACATTTTCACTGGCTGCTCTCCCTTTTTATCCTTGCCTTCTACCTTCCCTCACTTCCCTCAAGTCCCAGCTAAAATAATCCCACCTTCTGCAAGAAGACTTTCCAGATTCCTCTTAACACTAGCACTTTCCTTCTTTTGACTATTTAAAATTTATCTTTTAACATGTTATCTCTCTCATGAAATTGAGCTTCTTGAGAATAGAGATTATTGTTTTACTTTTGTTATTATTTTGCCTTTCTGAAGCATAGTTCCTAGATCACAGCAGGTCCTCTATAAAGGTTTATTGACTTGATTTATTATACACACATGAATATATACTTAAAATATTTTTGATTCATAGAGGGTATGTGAACTAGTAAACAGGAGACACTAAGACTCTGGATAGGAAAAACCCAAATAAGAAAGTGATGGTTTAGAGAATGAATGAATATGTGAGAAAGAATAGTAAGCAAAACAACCAAAGTATGTTTGTGAAAATTCATTTTTGACTGCCAAAAAGCATTAAGAACAGATGAACAAACATTCATGAGCAAGATGGCAAACTTTAAACAAATTCCTATGAAAAGACAATTTCAGAAGTAGCTACAAAGAATAAAACTCTTCAAATAGCAATTGCAATGTAATCAAAGGCAGGTTTCATGAACCAATAATGGAGAAAGAACAATGGATCACATAAAGGGTCGTTTCTAGGACCCTACATCTGATCATATAATTATCCATTAACAACAGTAGTCAGCTCCAATCATTAAAAACACATTGGACAACTTACCCCAAGTGAGAGTAGCCAAGGTCAAGATCTCAGGGATGGTATCCTGGCATACTACGTATTCTGGAGTATATGGATCTGTTTGAGTCTCACTATCCCGATAATCTGTCTGGGTGCCTTGAGTATGCACCAAAGCAATTTGGGGCTGCTTTTTAGTGGCTGAAATATAATTGTATATATCTTGTCTGAAAGGTGAAAAAGAAAAAAAAATTAAATCATGCTAGCATCCTTTAGAATACCCAACAAGTATAAATATGAGTTAAAAAATCAAACTTTGAGCACATATTAGTCTATTTACCCTTCAATTCAAAGAGACATAAAGTAATGTGCCCAGCCACCCCTGGCAGGGAGAAAACCCTTTCTGTTTCTCTTTCAGATTCTTTAGTATGCCTAGGGTTCTGTCCAAATATCCTTGAAAAATTTCCTTTTTCTCTCCACATCTGTCTAACAACTGAAAAAAGTTACTTCCCCATATATTGAATTGAGGGACATCAGAAAGGAAGAAAAGAGGGGAAAAGAAAGTTGAAAGGAAGTAATTTATGAATATAAAATGTGGATTCTGGGTGCCACAGGAAAATCTTAAAAGTATAGTATAATTCCTCAAGCTATATGATCTCTAGCTTATCTTTTGTTCCATGGTCATATCCCCCAAGTTCCCCAATTTAGCTGATTTCCCCCACCCCCCACCCAATTCAAGGATAGAGAAGGGAGGATATAATCTGCTTTTTATAGAAACCTATTTTTTCCTCTAGGTAGTAGAGAATTGGGATAATTATAGAATATAAGCCATAGTTATCTAAAGCGAATGGCAGATGTCATATAGTTTGTGATCCAAAAGTTTTAGTGCACTTTAAAGCTACTCTTTACCTTATATGGTACAAGACAGATGACTTTTCATATATGTATATATGTGTGTACACATACAGATACATACATATATGACATTCATTATACTGTCAAACTACCAGGAAGAATCAAAAGAGTGGCTTTTATTTTTCCATCTAGAATAATACATATTTGGGCAAGAAATCTCATTAAAACATGCAAAAGATGATTATATAAGAACTTAATGGATTCCTCAAGTTTAGATTCCTAATGTATGATCCATCAATTAGATTCCAAAAGATCTGACAGATACCAAATATAACTACTGTGATATATCCATAATAATATGATAAACACTCTTCCTTTTTTGTCCACCTTCTCAGCAACTTACCTTAACTACTAAATTGTTCCATTTTCTTATTCTGGGAGGTTTTTGGAGGAGGAAGAATTAAGAGCTAGATAACACACTGGTTTGGTAGTACAGTTTCTTCCAAGTTTTTCCCTTTCTTTCCCTATCTCATGATCCTAGCCAAATAAATTCTGTAAGTCAGCCATGACCAAAGGGCTAAATTATAGGTCAATTATGGCATATAAGAGAGGAAGGAAGCCCTTTTTGTCGGGGCAGGGAACTGAAGATTGGATGGATGCCCCTGGGTTGGGGAGGGCCTGACTGGGTTGTAGTATGTGAGTGTGGTAGAATATTGTTCTGTGGGAGGGATTAGGTGAGGCTGATTTCAGGGAGCCTGGAAGGACTTTCATGAACTGGTGCTGAGTAGGGTGAGCTGAGCCAGAAGAGCAGTGTGCACAGTAACAGGATTGTGTGATGGTCAATTGTGATGGACTTGGCTCTTTTTCAGCAGTAGGGTGATTCAGGGCAATTCCAATGGACTTGTGATGAAGGGTGCCATCGACGTCCAAGGAGAGAACTATGGAGATTGAATGTGGATCAGGCTACAGTGTTTTCACCTTTTGTAGTTTGTTTGTCTTTTTTTTTTCCTTTCTTGTGTTTTTTTTTCTTTTTGATCAAAATTTTTTTGGCTCAGCATGCCAAATATGAAGTGTGCTTGGAGGAATTGAACATGTTTAACCTATAATACATTGCTTGCTGTCTTGGGGATGAATCAGGAGAGGAGGAGAGGAGAGAGAGGGAGATGTGGAACAGGGTTTTGCAAGTGGGGGTGCCAAAAACTATCTTTGCATGTATTTGAAAAAATAAAATACTATATTTTAAAAAAAGAGTCAGGAGATCTAAAAAGGGCAATATTCTGCCCATCTGGCTTCTTGCTCAGCTTGATCTCTGTTATTTCTTGAAACCCTTGCTGTTGCTGCTGCTGCTGCTATTGTTCCCTTTTCTGGTCCAACCTTTGCCTGTCTATTAACTTTAGATTTGGTAATAATAGATAATAATAAAATTTGGTAATAATAGATTTGGCTAATGGTTTACTCTGCCCATTATCTTCTGGCTTTGCTCTCCCAATCCCTACAACTTCCACAAATTCATGAAAGAAGGAACTTCTTGAAAAGCCAGTGAATCTCTTTTTGTTGTTGTTTGCTTGCATTTTATTTTCTTTTTAATTTTTTTCCAGTTTGATTAGATTTTTCTGGTGCAGCAAGATAACTGTGTAAATATGTATACATATATGGGATTTAACATCTATTTCTACCATGTTTAACATATATTGGACTACTTTCTATCTAGGGAAGGGAGTAGGGAAATGGGTGGGGGAATTGGAACATAAGGTTTTACAAGGGTTAATGTCAAAGAATTATCCATGCATATGTTTTGAAAAATAAAAAGCTGCTTTAATTTAAAAGAAAGAAAGAAAGAAAGAAAGAAAGAAAGAAAGAAAGAAAGAAAGAAAGAAAGAAAGAAAGAAAGAAAGAAAGAAAGAAAAAAAGCTAGTAAATGCAATGGTTTTTATTTGAGGGTTCAACTCATCCTTTTTTACCATAAGACATGTAAGTTCTATATACATCTGTCACATTTATCACCTGAGCTAACTTCACTCCACCTGAACATGAAAGCTTTACATTTTTGACTCACATTTTCTTCTTATGTGCCCTTCTTAAGGGTATAAACCTAGGTCTCGTCTCTTAGTCCTTCATTATCTACTATCTGTTGGACAGCTCTAATCTTGTATACCACAGGTATTTCAAACTCAACATGTCCAAGAAAGAACTCATTTTCTTCCCCTCCTCCAAATCCATCAGTCTTTATTTGTAATTTCCCTGCTTCTGTCAAGAGCAGGTACTATATCTTCAAACTCATTTTGGGGGCTTTTCTGTTATTCCCTACATCCAATTAATTGCCATGTTGTCCTGTTGCTCTCTCCTCAACATATCTCATTAACATTCTTCCTTCTACTTGACTGTCACCAAATTAGGTGAGGTCCTTATCCCCTGACTTACTGTAAAAGATTCCTAATGGGGTCTCCCTGCCTCCAGTCTTACCCCTCTCCAATCTATCCTCCCCCTGGTTGCCAAGGAATCTTTCTAAAGCACATGTTTGGCCATGTCATCCCCAAGAAGCTGCTATCATTCTCTTTCATCTCAAGGATAAAACACTCTGTTTTGCAATTAAGCTCTTTAAGAGATGGAGTCAATCTTTTTTCCCCAGACTTAATTCTGTGATTCCTCCATTGCACTCTCAACATTCCAGACAAACTGATCCATTTATTCTTTCTCATACCCCATCTTTCACCTCCCACCTTTGATAGTATTGACAAATTACACTAAAGCAGGACAGTATTAGAAAAATGGAGGATTCACAGAATATTTATCAATTGGTTACTGCGACAAATTGCTAAGTCACAGCATCAAGCAACAAATATATCAGAAGAGCAAAACTATTTAGATAAATTTATTTTTAAATCAAATATACCAAAGTAAACAATCTGCATCTCTAATAATGAAGAAATAAAATTAACTGGAAAACACATTTCAAGTCTTTGTTACTTACTTTTGTGTTGCAAGAATAACATTAAGTGGCATCTGCTTGTAAAATGGAAGGAAAGGCCTGAGGGGAAAATGAGGCAATATAATTAAATGGGATTCATGACTTGATGAAGATTGATGATTTAATTCCTAAGATTCCTTCCAATTCTAAAATGTTATGATTCACATGTAACCCTGGCTCTCCCCAATATCTTGGGGGCAATTTCTTAAATAAGGCCTTCTACATGCCATTTCATATTCCATCCCAAAGCTCATCTTTACTGGGCTATGTTTTTGTGAAATTACAAAGCTTGCTCCCTTCCACATAGGAAGCTCATATCTATAAAGAATTTTATAACTCTTCATTAAAGTCTAGAATGTTTGGCAGTGAAAGGGATCTTGAAAGACCATCCATCCCCAGTTGCAACTGAGTTTCAAGGGAAAAGGCTGCTTATAAATAACAATAATTATGAGATATTTACTTTCTCAAGGGACCTTAGTTATCTTAGAGTCAAGATTTCATTTCTGTCCCTGAACGTATTCTACAGGTAACTCAAATGCATCTTTTGATTCAACTGAATTACACAATAATCAATTTATGGTTACCTATTCGAGTTATGGGAAATTGACAGACTGAATCTCTTAGTACTATTTGGATTGTTCATACTCATAAAAAGCCTATGTATACCACTTTCCAGTTCATTCTGATATTTTTGCATCTTCATTATCTAGATTCCTACACCATTCTGTATCCTATTTCATTTTTCATCTGCCTAAATTACTGAACTTAATGTGATTAAAGAAAATTCCTTCTTCTCATTCTAAGTACACATGTTCCAATGGATTTTAATTGTCAGGTAAGGTTTATTCACCATTAATGTTGGCTTCTTACCATTCAAAATATTTATAACGATTCTTTCCTGTAACCTGAGGATCTTCAAAAACTTCTTTAGGCATCTTAAAAGAAGGGTCAGCCCTAAAATGAAGCAAGAAAACAACATTCAAGCCTAGAATAAGAATACTATTTGGTATTTAACTTTTATAATGTCTTATTCTAAGAGATTATTTCTTCACCATTCTATCAATCAATTAGCTTTATTACATCATTATATGCCAGGTCCTATGGGATTCAAAGACAAAAACAAAATAACTACTGCCCTTAATCAGTTTATATTCTACCAGTATTCCATACATTTCCCATGTGTATATATGTGTATGTGTGTGTATATATATATATATATATATATACACACACACACACACATTTTTTCATGTTCAGATACCTATTTCAAACTTTTTGTAGGTAAATTATGTTATTATGCATGTGTCTTGAGGTGATATTTGGTTTTCCTGATATCCTGCATGATATTTTAGCTTCCAAAAATAATTCATATAAAGTTAAGAGAGTCACATGATTTAACATTAAAAACTACCACACTCAAAGTTATATGAGAACAATAGGCCAGACAGTTCTTGACCTGATGTTCCTGATGTGCCTCTGGAAACCATGACTACTACCAGTCACAGGCACTTCAGATTACAGCTGTTAATATCTAAGTGAAACATTCTACAGTTAAGATTTGGTAATTCTACAAATAAGTGATGGTTATGTACTACTATAGTATGACCATTCTTGGCAGTCAATGAACTAATAGGGCAATATTATTATGTAATAGATGAGCAGAGAAGAAGAAATATATTATGTCCCACAGCTGGAGGAATTAATAAATTTTGAGAGTTTTCAGAACAGAAAATGCTTTAGAACTATAAGACTGTTTCAACTATTACAGGAAAGATTTCTATAAATAAATGGGAAGTAAAGATGTCTGGAAGGTGAAGAAACTTAAGTAATAAAAGAATCTCTAATAAAGAAGCTCTACTAAAAGAACCACTAGTTTAAAATGGATAACATATAGAAGGTATTAATGGCAAGGACCAAGAAAGCAAATCTTGGAATTGGCCTAACTTACCTTTAAGACAGAGTTATAAACAAGGGGAAATAATGTTTAAACTCCATCACATACCACAAGGTTAGCCACATGGCTTTTAACCTAGTTACTATCCAAATACATAGCAAATGTAATTTTGATATTTATTTACAAAATACAAAGTATGACTTCGTACAACAATGAAACATATCATCAGTAGGCTCAATAAATTATATCTTGCAAATATATTACTCTTTTAAAACTTATGTTGATAATTATTAATATGATAAAAATATCTTGAAACATTAATGATTTCCTAAAAGTTTTCTGTCATCATGTATTTTTACTTGATTATTTGAGTATTTTTTTGAATATAACTATTCATGCTAAGGTTCTAGAAATATTTTAATAATACAAAGGTATATCCTTATGCAGAAAAGTTAGAAACCACAATGTTAAACAATTCTAGGAAGTCTGAGCATTTACGGTAATAGCTAGAACTGTTAGAAGCATCTAATTTCTTCCATTTACAAATAAGGAAGCTGAATCCCAAAGAAGTTAAGTAATTGGTCCCTTTGTCAAAAAAAATGCAGAACTAGGATTCAAATCACAGTCTTTTCATTCAAATCCAGTGCTCCTCCTATTGTACAGGATACTAGAAATAAAATAGAATAACAGGAATTTGATAATGTCCTCCCCATCATACTTTTGCTCATATATTATACCTGGGAAAAGGAAAGAAATGGACAGTCTTGTCTCGTTATACTCTTACTTGACAATCCTCTTCATTCCTACAGCTTTAATTACTTCTTCTCAAATCAGTGACTTCTAAATATCTAAATGTCTCCTCACCTAAACCTCTTTTTTGAATTCCAGATCTGATTTCCAACACCTCAAAGGACACTGGAAATAACATGGTATATTGGGAAGAATGTAGTATTTAAGAGCTAGGGGACTTTCCCATTTTATTGGGTAGCTTTGACCCCTTTCAACTCTAAAATCATAATTTTATGATCTCTGCTTGGATATGCAAGCACTACCTTAAGCTCATCAATTCAAAACCTGAGCTCATTATCTCTTCCATAAACTTGCCCCTCTCCTTCTACCTTCACTGTTTCTCTTTGACACCACTATTTATCTAGTCTTTCACACGTGTAAACTTACAAAAATGTTTTGACTCTGTTCTCTCCTTCACCCTTGATAGCTCATTAATAATTAGGTTCTAATCAAGTCCATCTCTGAATCACATCTTGAAGCTATCTAATATTCTTTGTTTCTTACTGTTATTGCTGTAATTTTCACCTCTCTCATTACTATCAACTTGAACAACTGAGATAGTTTCCCAATAAATTCTTCTGCCTAGAATGCAAAGCCTATCACAGACTCACTAACTCTGTGCACTCAAGGAAATCTGGATAAATCTCTGCCCCAAACAGTTTTCATGCCTCCATGGCTTGATTCACATTAACCCTAACAACTCTGTAAAATAGGTGGTATTAAAATTATCCCTATTTTTATAGACCAAAGCTTCTTCAACTGTGGGTTGCAATGTCATATGGGGTCTTATAACTGAATGTGGAAGTTGCAAAATTATCAGTAAACATGTGATTTGTATACCTATTTTATATATCTATATGAAGAGGGGACCCCAAAATTCTAAAAATTCTTAAAGAAGAAAATCTCCTTCAACTCTGCGTCAGTGAGGGACCCTGCCCCAAGGGACAAAACAGTTTCATCCTTGTTATCTAGGTGGGGTGGCTCAGTCCTGAAACTCATTGAATCCAATTCAAATTCCAGGTCAAGCTGAAACCCAGCAATGAGCCAACTTGGGACTCCACCCACAAGTTCCCTTCATCTAAAGCTCCCATTATAAAAGAGCCAAACTAAACCCTCTCTTTGCCGAGGTTCCAAACATGCCATGCTATGCCACGCTTGGAATGCCAAGGGCCTTGTCCACTGGAATATTCTTTCTAGTGCCAAACTCTTCTTTAACCTCACCTATTTTCTAACAAGATTTTATGCCTCTCTGTCAGGATTTCTAACCTTACTTCCAATCCCCATAATAAACCTCTTTTATCAATCTAGGTTTTCGGGTCTGTAAATTCTTTTACAGAGAACCTCTGCACCACCAAAAGGGAGTCTCCAAAACTCCCTACCCTTGCACCAAATCCCGAGGGGTTGCAGGGAAGCCAAACCTCTCCATTTGGTTCCCTGAACCCCAAACCTGCCACTAGACCTTATCATTTAACTCCTTGACCACCAGAAAGAACCCTAATCTTATTTTGGTTCCCTAAATCTAAACCTTATATATATCTGGAGTCATGTAAAAATTTCTTAAGCGTAAAGAAGTCTAAAAAAAAGTATAAGAAATCCTGTAAATATTGATGAGGAAAGAGGTTCAGAGAAGTTAAGAGTCACATGGCTATAAGTGCTTAAGGCAGAATTCAGACCCTGCTCTTGCTATCTCCCAAGTCCATCATTCTATCCACTATATCACATCAGTCTCAAATATTAATATATCATTAATTAATTATGAATGAGATTTCCAAAAGTCTTTAAGTTGTTTTTATGGATTTAAACATATATACCCATATTCCCAATGTTATAAAGTGATGAAATACCAGGTTCATACACAAAAAAAATTTAATTCATAATATACTTGCCAACTCACAAAATAAAAGATCCTTCACCTATATAAATATATTTGAAATAGTGCACTCTACTAATAGTAACTCTAACTCCTATGCAACAATGTTTTTATGGGGAAATGCATTCCCCAGTACAACCTGGAATTTGGGGTATTCTGTTTTTGTAGCCCAAGTAAGAACTCAGTCAATTCCAGATCAATATTAGTGAGTCCTAAATGATAATTTGTAGCAGAGTTGCAGTGTGGGGCACTAGAAAGTATGAAAATGAGGAGCTTAAAGGGTCCAACTAGTGTAAGTTTCTGGAAAGATTTCTTCTTCCTCAGCTTATTGCCAATCATGTCCTTCCTTACCTCCAGAGACTGGCCCACCTCTAGGAAAGCCCCTACTCTGAGAAATTTATTTCCAGTAACTTTTATAAAAGTAAAGGAAGATTGTGGGCCTGGAGGGTGGAGGACTAAGATCCTGCTGCTTTTAACTTAGTTTTTTTATGCTTGCTTGCATTCCTTTTCAGCTAATTACTAAAACAGCCTTGAGAGTTGAGCTTCCTAGCTCACACAACTAATGTGATTTCCCAAGTCCAGCACTATGTCATATTGGCCCTAAATACATATATATCGTTAGTTTAAAAAGAAGCAGCCTGTATTTTATGAACAGAACCCCTTAATGTGGTTTTGAAGGCACAGTATTCCCAAAAAGGGATAACTAAAAGTCAGAGGCTTGATACAAACTCATTATTCTACTAATAGGAGAAAGACCAACTAAATGTCTAATTAGGTTCTAAATAGCTAAATGGTAGGTATTTACTACAAAAGAGTTTATTAGTCCCCGAGGGTTAAAAATCAGCTTACTAAAAGACCTCCATCCTTATAGAGAAAAAAAAGTGCTTTTATGTAGTGCAATGATTGAATCTTTCTCACCAAAAGAACTGAAGCTTATCCTCTGGGTTTTGAACACAGCAATGACAAAGATAATTTCTACTCTTATGGGGAAGAAACAGCATTTCTATTCAAGATTCCGCAGCAGAAGGTTGTGGTTGAGGCTGAATAAATGGAAGCAGCAAGAATAGGTCAGCTTAAACACAACTGATGGGAAGCAGTAGAGACTGGACATAAGACTTACAAGGTGATACAGTGTCCAGTCATGAGCAGACCCAAGAGAAAGCAGGACAGGGCAGGCTCAGCACAGGAAAGAGAGAAAAATAATAGAAGCCATCAGTGGCCCCGCAATGTCAAAAAACTGAGTTACTTATTAATTCATCTGTGGAGCTCATACATATGCCAAGGCCACATGGATGTGTAATTCTTATATGTAGCCACTTTTTCCACTGATGGTGAGAATTATTTGTGTGAAAGTATACCCTGGATTTAGGAATGAAATCATTCTATTACCACTTTTCTTTGCTTTTTTATTAGATGCTTTTGCTTTGAACCTGTTATGTCCTCTGGCTTACTAGTAAAAACAAATACCCTTGGGAGAGGAAGCTTATGAGCTGTATTTTTGAGGGCCTAAAGATTGACTAAGTATCGTGAACCTGTAATATCTTTTGGGGGGAATGAAAAATGGGAGGAGGGTTCCCCAAATGAACTGCAGGAAAAACACAAGTTCCCATTTTATACCTAAAATTCTCCTGTCTTTCAAACATGTACACTGCCTTTTGGAAGTTTTCTGAGAATTTTTACTTCTGGAAACAAGAGGATATAGGACAGATTTCTTCTATTTTCCTTGGCAATCCTTTCTCTTTTTTCACTTACAGGTCATACAGGTGATCTATTGGATTAACTGGAAATCTTTGGGTAAATAAATAATTGAAAATTTACCTATACTTTATAGAGAAAAACTTTATATGCAAAGAAAGACTCAGCATATGTTATTCCAAGTATTCTATAATAGGAGCTAGATGGCAGCTAGGGAATGGAGCCCTCAGCCAGTGAGGTGAAGGGCAGAGTCCAATGCAAGGACTAGAGAAATGGCTGCCCTTGTCCCTTGTCAGTCAAGATCCAGCTCAGGATTGATCCGAGTTCTGAGGAATTTCTCTGCATATGCATGGAGGAGGAAACACTGGTAAGAAGGCATTCCCAGGTAACATAACATCTTCAGAAGAAAAGAGAAAGAAAGAAACTTCAAGGAGTGACAGTGAAGAAGAAATGGAAGTTTCTGTAGCCACACTTAGGTTAGGGAGCAGACACTTACACATACGGTATCTAACCCACATAAGTGCTCCAGTCTCTAAATGCCAAACATTAAAAATGTTTTAAAACACTACTTGATTTTGGGTCTCAAGATACCTATCATTACTATCAAAAAGTGTTTACTAAGGATGAATTTATAGATAAACAAAAAAGAAAGGATCTCCAGAATTAGGTTTTTTTGCTAAAAATGCACTAACTACAATCTGTAAAGAAGATACCATAAAGTGACAAGAAATATTCTAGCTGTTTAAAATTTTTCCTCAGGAAATCTGAAATATTTAAGTTAAGCTCCAAGTCCACAAAGCCTCCGGGCTTTCTTATTTTCATTGGTAGGCATATGCACTGTTCTGACCCCCGGTCAGACTCCTTTATTCAGTCATCTATGACCACTGTTACTGGTTTAACATGTTGAGGCAAATGCAAAATGTTATCAAGTGTCAAAGGAGATTGGGGAAGAAAGTCTGGTGGGGACAACTGGTCTAGGTACTACAATTACATGCATTTTAGAAATCTATTTCTTTAAAGGCAGAATAATTTGAATTGAAACTATAAGGTGACTAGCAAAAGGAAAACAACAGTGTGAGTAGAGTTTTTGAAAGCTGAAGTCACCTGGAACTTACGCTGCAAATTTCTGGAGAGCTTCTTTACGTTGCTCCGCCCATCCTCGCCATTCTCGATCAATAAATACTGGGACAGGATGTGAGGGGTTCAAATACATGAAGTATCTTGGATAATTCTGCAGGTTACTAAACATATTTCTAAACCTGGGAACTTTTTTCTAATAGAAGTAAAACAGGAAAAAATGGAGGAAGTAATATGATCAAATTTTAAAAACATTTTAACCACTAATCACAGTACTTCATTAACCCTCATAAAGACTCAACAAGTGGACGACTGTCTTGTTCTGAGTAATTGTGTCATTACAATACAAAGTCTGGGGAGGATCTGGCAGTCATTCAATTTATATGATCAATGTACACAGTCAACAAGATAATTCAGGTCTGATTCAAGCCTTTAAAATTGCCTGAATAAATGAGGGAAGATGAAATGGCCTACCACTTGGTTTCTCATCACAGTAGCCTGGATATTAGCCTGTGCATGGTCCTTTGCACTTGACACTATAAACAATGGATCTGCAACAAGAACATAAGCAGAAGAATAAGAACATAGCAAATCTATTCATGAGCTAAGGAAAAAATGTCAAAACAACATAATTTCTCAGTTAGAGAACGAAATAGAAAACCTACAAGAATGCCCGATACTAAAAGCAGGTCAAATCCTCATTACTCAATAATCAAAAAACAGCTACATACAAATTTGTATTCCAAAACCAGCTTAAAAAAAGTAATGAAAATGGAAAACTTATAACAGGTTCCCAACTTTCCCTCCTTTAACATCAGAAATCCTACACACATACACAAACTAAGTTGCATTTCTTGGAGGTTATATAGCCTAGGAAGTGCCAAGTATCCAAGAAGAGTCATGGATGCCCACTTTGCCCATGTGCAAATAAAAGAGTTAAGGAGTAATTTTTCCTCAAAAGATCAGGGTAAAGCATAAGCCTAATCCTTATATTTAATTCAGAAATTTTTATGAATGCTCATTTTGTGTTTAGGAACCATCAAAAAACATTTATTAAGCGCCTACTATGTGTCAGGCAATGTATTAAGTGCTGGGGATACAAAAGGAGGCAAAACACAGTTCCTGCCCTCAAGGGCTTACAATCTAACAGAAGAAACATTTGACAAATACATAAAAAGTAAGCTATAAGCAGGATAACTGAGACATAATTAACAGGGAATTAATTAGATTTGAGAGATCTTGGAGAAGACTTCCAGTAAAAGATTATATTTTAGTTGGAATTTAAAGGAACCCAAGTCAGTAGCTGGAACAGAGAAAATGTTAGAGCAATGGGAGACAGAATACCTAGAGCTCAGAAAGAATGATTTGGTATAATATCTAAAGTAGAAATTAATCCTTTACATCTGTAGAAAAATTTATTAGGATTAATAATAGTTTATATTTACACATCACCTTATGGTTACAAAGCATCCTTTCTATCATGAAATCACTACAAATTCAATCATTCACAAGACAACCAAGAATTTAAAACAGTCTCTGAGCACTTGAAAGGTAATAAAACCTAAGCAATAATAAAGCTCATTAATTTTATTCATAGGAAAACTCATCAAGTCTTCACAGAGAACCTACTCTTATTTTATGCACATTGCAAAAAAAATCTAGTTTATCAGATTATACTAGCTAATTAAAAACATCAAATTAGGGAAAAGTGTGGTAAGTGAAATCTGACTAGAAACTGGTACTGAATCAGTAAGGAAAAGTGACAGCTTTGCGAGAGAAGAAAGAAAAAACAACAATGAAAAACAGATATGAGAACCCAAAAAGTACAGCCACATTAGGACCATTAGGTGTGGGGGGAATAAGCTTATATTTAACAACCAGAGTGTATTTCTGTTATAACTCAGTCAAGTAAGATTATATTGCATTCCTCATTTGCTATTTCAGAGACAAAAGTATATAAACCTAATTTTAGAAAGATTTCCATCAAAGCTTAGAACATTAAGTAGGTACTTGATAAATGCTTATGGACTGAGTGGTGTTTTGGGCGAGTTCTCCATGTGCAAAATAACTCACATTTTGATATTGAACATGTATTTTGAACATTTTGCTGCTTGTGTAGTTCCCATTTAAGTGGGGGTAATATCATTTAAGTAGTCTCCATCTTCACACACACACACACACACACACACACACACAAAGGCCAAGTCTTCTTCAGAGTTCACTGACTTGACTGGTCAATATTATTCTTAAAAAATCATTTATTCTAAAATATTGCATGAAATGATTAAAAAACAACAACAAAAACAGGTCAGTGTTGAATGAATCAATCAAATACTTTTATAGCCTTTAGCAGCACTTTAAGAATAGTCTAGTGAAGAAATTCCAAGAAAGAGATAACTGAATCAAATAGTACCTGCCCTTAAAAAGCAATTGATCTGAAGTTAACTGAATCTCTGAAGACTGAGCAGGGTTTGGGCTAACTGGGAGCAGGAATCCCAGCACAGGAGCATTTGAGAGTTCATCAAAAGCCCAAGTGCAATAAAAGCCACTTTATCCCATGACATTAGTGATATCTGATAGGTCTGTTAGGATGCATCCTTATTATATTACTATAACCTAACCTCTTATTAACAAATACACAATGCCACCTAAGTGGTATCATCATGTGAACATCACCAATATATATGTATATTATATACACACATATGTATATATGAGTAACATAGCAAAAGCAAAGAAAGAACAGCATATGCATTTAATGATATCCATGTAATTAAAAGTGAACTGGGGAAGGTACCCAAAATGTTAGGTAGACCCTCTGTGAAAGATCCATGGAAGAACGTAAACTTAATTGTACAAGATCGAAAGACATGAAATTGTTTTGATGTGCATCAATGAAGAGAATATTGAGAAAATCAAATTGATTGTGTCTCCATTTTTTTGCAATTGATTCTACATGTTGTATACTACTTAAATCATGTTTCTTTGTCTTTAAATTCAGAAGTTCAATATATTTTAACATATTTAATATGGATTACCTGCCATCTAGGAGAGGGGGTGAGGGGAAGGAGGGGAAAATTTGGAACACAGGGTTTTGCAAGGGTCATTGTTGAAAAATTACCCATGCATATGTTTTGTAAATAAAAAAGCTTTAATTTAAAAAATTTTTCAAAGCAAAAAAAATTCATTAAGTTCATAGATTCAGAAGCTCAGTCATCATCTCAGAGCTAAGGTTTCTCACGAATCACCTTTATTCCAAGAAATATGTTTTCTCTATACATCTTACTGCCCATGCACAGGGAAACTTGATATCTCAGTAACAAGTCTTACAAGATTGCAGACATCAGAAAGTCTGTTATCTCTATTCTACTAACAAACCCTGTAGGTTGCAAGATGGGATCCACAAATCAATTCGTATTCCTTAAGAACAAAAAGGGGTTCCTGATTTCTAGCCAATCATGATGTCCCCACATCTAAAATGCTACCAAATCACATTTTCTTTAGGCTTTGTAAGCAATCATAGCTTGTTTCCTGACAGAGAAATTCTATCTATGAAGTTTCTCTGCTTCCCAGAAAAACAAAAAACAAACTACAAAAAGGCTAGCTCACCTCATCTCAAGTTCTTTTAGCTTATTGTTGTTATTATTTGTCCTTTGTTCTGGAAGAGGACCATGACAATCAGGGAGGTTATGCAATGACATGCAACTTAAGTGAAGGAGGGATGTGAATTTGTTTGCTAAGGAGCTAAGAGACTCCTTTTATTGGTAATTGCCAGTCTTACCAATAAATTGAAAGAAGCTCAAAACTTTGTTCCTCAGTTTATCTTAATTTTAATTATAACAAATGTCAACCACAAAGGCAATAGGGAAGGAAAGCTGGTCCTTGAAGCATTTTCCTAGAGAAATCCTTGAGTGTTTCAGGGAAATTTTACCCTGAAGAATTTTTTCAAAGGAGATAGCACCAAATACTTGACTAACCCCTCTCAGTCTCAACCCAATGAAAGACCCCATGTTGTTGGAAAAGTTATAACTATTTATCTGTCTTGATGTACTATTTGAAAAGTGTGAGTACTTGGTAATAATTAGTAATATAAAACTTAGGAAATCCCCCTAAGAAATCAACCCTGGGACATCAATACTGAATTTCAAGAAAATTATTCTCCTTGAAGAAGGCTCCCCATTCAAGTTGTTAGGGAAACTGAATTCTTTTATATATATATATATATATATATATATATATATATATATATATATATATATTTCTTTTTTTTTAATTTAATAGCCTTTTATTTACAAGATATATACATGGGTAACTTTACAGCATTAACAATTGCCAAACCTCTTGTTCCAATTTTTCACCTCTTACCCCTCCCTAGATGGCAGGATGACCAGTAGATGTTAAATATATTAAAATATAAATTAGATACACAATAAGTATACCTGACCAAAACGTTATTTTGTTGTACAAAAAGAATCAGACTCTGAAATATTGTACAATTAGCTTGTGAAGGAAATCAAAAATGCAGGTGTGCATAAATATAGGGATTGGGAATTCAATGTAATGGTTTTTAGTCATCTCCCAGAGTTCTTTTTCTGGGCATAGCTAGTTCAGTTCATTACTGCTCCATTAGAAATGATTTGGTTGATCTCGTTGCTGAGGATGGCCTGGTCCATCAGAACTGGTCATCATATAGTATTGTTGATGAAGTATATAATGATCTCCTGGTCCTGCTCATTTCACTCAGCATCAGTTCATGTAAGTCTCTCCAGGCCTTTCTGAAATTATCCTGTTGGTCATTTCTTACAGAACAGTAATATTCCATAATTTTCATATACCACAATTTATTCAGCCATTCTCCAACTGATGGACATCCATTCAGTTTCCAGTTTTTAGCCACAAACATTCGTGCACATACAGGTCCCTTTCCCTTCTTTATAATCTCTTTGGGATATAATCCCAGTAGTAACACTGCTGGATCAAAGGGTATGCACAGTTTGATAACTTTTTGAGCATAGTTCCAAACTACTCTCCAAAATGGTTGGATTCTCTCACAACTCCACCAACAATGCATCAATGTCCCAGTTTTCCCGCATCCCTCCAACAATCATCATTATTTTTCCTGTCATCTTAGCCAATCTGACAGGTGTGTAGTGGTATCTTAGAGTTGTCTTAATTTGCATTTCTCTGATTAATAATGACTTGGAGCATCTTTTCATATGACTAGAAATAGTTTCAATTTCTTCATCTGAGAATTGTCTGTTCATATCCTTTGACCATTTTTCAATTGGAGAATGGCTTGATTTTTTATAAATTAGAGTTAATTCTCTATATATTTTGGAAATGAGGCCTTTATCAGAACCTTTGACTGTAAAAATATGGGAAACTGAATTCTTGAGGAATTTTCTTCTTCAAAGGGGGCTCCTGGTTCCACCCCAAGAAAGATAATGGGCAATTCACATTTTAAAAGGGGTTGGAGAAGACAGGAATAATATAACTGTGTGCCTCTTAAACTTGGCCAGAAACAATCTGATTTTTACATGTTTTTATATCATGTTATCTGTGTTTGTTATTCAATCTATTTTTAAAAATTAGACCTAATCAACCAAAAACTTTTTATCTTCAGAAAAATTTTTTTTTCTCTCTTTTAACTTTGGTCAAGTTAGAACACAGACAAAAGACAGATAAGAAGGAGGAGAAAGCATTGATGATATTAGCAACTCTGCCCTTTCTACAATTAAGAAGAATGTTATCTCTAAGCTTCTGGCTCTTTTTCAGACTTCAAGGAGGCAGTATAGTGAAATTAGTGCTATTAAGAGTTAGAAAACCTGGAAATGGACATTCAACTTTGCCAATTATAAATTATATATCTGCAACAAGTCACTTAATACTCCTTAATGTCAGTTGCCTAATTGGCAAAATGGCAATGTTATATACTCTAATTTACAAGGCTGTATTGAGGGAAAAGACTTTGTAAATCTTTAAGCCTGCCTATGCACTTCCAGCAGCCCAAAGACAATAAATAAGGGGACTAAGAATCTGGTGAGAAAGAGATTACAGGGGACCCCTATACTGGCACTGGGCACAAAACAGGGCACTGTTTTGCCAATCTACTGGCCTAATACAGTTCCAGGTCACATTCTAGTTCAGAGAGGAGCACTTATAGTCTCACAAATGTGGTCCCTTCCTGGATAAAGATCAGAGGGCAGACTAGGAAATTAGTGACCATACTCCTCAGATAACACCTGCTTAGAGGTAACAAAAATTTAGAGATTCCCAGATGTAGCTGTAAAAATAGCACCAGCTCAAAAAAGACTGAAACTTGGAACAATTCCCCCACTATCAAGTGAATAATGCCCAACTTTAACAAAGTTTGAAGTCAAGAAATAAGTTGGGAAAATGAGAAACAATAAAAAGTACTTGAATAAAGATGATAAAAAGATCAAGACACAATCTCAGAAGATAAAAATGTGGGGAAAAAAACCCTACAAGCAAAGTCTCAAAGAAAAAAATTTGCAAATTGGGCATAAACCCAACAAAAATTCCTGAAAAAGCTTAAAAAGAGAGAGAGAGAGAGAGAGAGAGAGAGAGAGAGAGAGAGAGAGAGAGAGAGAAATGATAGAGGAAAAAATTAATAAGCAGCAAAGTGCCACAATGGATAGGGCATTGGCCCTTTAGTCAGGAGAAGTCCTAAGTTCAAATCTGACCCCACACTTAACTTATGACCCTAAGCAAATTAACCAAATTTTGAAAGCCTTCTAAACGAAAAAGAAAAGAGAATAATGGAAGAAAATTATGGTAAAAGCTTGGTAAGAAGCATAACCAAAACTGAAGAAAATAAGGCCTTATAAAAGCAGAATAGGGCAAATGGCAAAAGAGGTACCAGACTTCACTAAAGAAAATAATTCCTTAAAAAGCATAATGAGTAAGTGGAAGCTAATGATGATTTGAGATATCAAGAAACAATAAACAAAGTAAAAAGAATGAAATATTAGGAGAATATGTGACATATCTCAGAAAAAACAACTGATCTATAAAACAGATTGAGAAAAGATAATTTAAGAATTATTCAGCTTTCTAAAGACCATGATTTAAAAAAAGAGCCTAAACATTATATTTCAAGAAATTATCAAGAAAAACTGCCTAGATACCCTTTGACCCAGCAATACCAATACTAGGTCTATATCCCAGAGATATCACAGAAAATGGAAAAGGACTGACATGTACAAAAATATTTATAGCAGCTTTGTATGGTGGCAAAGAATTGGAAATTGAAAGGATACCCATCAATTAGGGAATGGCTGAAGAAGTTTTAATATATGAACGTAATGGAATATTATTATGCTATAAAAAATAAGGAGGTGGATTTCAGAAAAATGTGGAAAGAATTACACAAGTGAAATGAGCAGAACCAGAAGAACATAGTACTCAGTAACAGTATCAACTATGATTGACTTAGCTCTTCTCAGCAATACAACAATCTGAGACAATTCCAAACTCATGATAGAAAAATGCTATCCACATCCAGAGAAAGAATGATGGAATCTGAATTGAGAACAAAGCATACCATATTCACTTTTGGGGTTCCCTGGTGAATTTTCCTTTTGTTCTGTTTCTTCTTTCACAACATAGCTAATGTGGAAAAATATATTTACATGATTGCACATGTATAACATATCAGATTGGACGTTTTCTTGGGGAGGGAGGATTAAGGGGAGGGAAAGAGGGAAGACATTTTATAGAAAATAATGCTGAAAATTATATTTGCAGGCAATTAGAAAAAATAAAATACTATTTTTTTAAAAAGAAGAAAAGAGAAAAAGGTAAAAAGGAAAGGAAGAAAAAAGGAAGGAAGGAAGGAAGGAGAGAAGGAAGGAAGGAAGGAAGGAAAGAAGGAAGAAAGAAAAGAAAGAAAGAAAGAAAGAAAGAACAAAAGAGAGAACGAAAGAAAGAAAGAAAGAAAGGAAGGAAGGAAGGAAGGAAGGAAGGAAGGAAGGAAGGAAGGAAGAAAGAAAGAAAGAAAGAAAGAAAGAAAGGAAGGAAGGAAGGAAGGAAGGAAGGAAGGAAGGAAGGAAGGAAAGAAGGAAGGAAGGAAGGAAGGAAGGAAGGAAGGAAGGAAGGAAGGAAGGAAGAAGGAAGGAAAGAAAGAAAGAAAGAAAGAAAGAAAGAAAGAAAGAAAGAAAGAAAGAAAGAAAGAAAGAAAGAATATTATAGCCAGATTTTAGGGCTCCCAGTTCAAGGGAAAAATACTACAAGTAGCCAAAAAAGAAAGAAATTAAATATGCAGCAACAATCAATACCATAATAAGATTCAGCAGCTACCACTATTATAAAGGAGCAGAGGACTTAGATATATTCTAGAAGGCAAAGAAATCAGGATTATAACCAATAATATCCTATCTCCTAAAACTAAATATAATTCTATGGAGGGGGGAATATACATTTAATGAAATAGAAGACTTTCAAGTCTAATGAAAAGACTAGAGCTGAATAAAAAATCTGATATTCAAACACAAGACTAAAAAAGAGCATAAAAAAAAAAGAAACACAAATGAGAAATCATAAAGGACAGTTAATTATTTACATTTCTGTAGGGAAAGATGATTCATGTAATGCCTAAGAATTTTTGTCAATATTAGGGAAATTAAAGGGAGTCTACCCAGATAGAATGTTAGTCTATATATTGGGATAATCTCACACACAATAAAAGAATGGAAGGGTAAGAAAGAGGAATGCACTGGGAGAAGAAGGAATGGGAAAGACTGGAAAAAAATATCTAATAAAAGAGGTACACAGGGGAAAATGTGAGGGAAGGACAGGAAATGACATCTGAGCTGATTCAAAGATGGAATAATACACACACACACACACACACACACACACACCCAGAGTTGGGTTTAGAAATTCATCTTATCCACTATGGGAGTAGAAGACTAAAAGGCTAAGAGAAGGGGTAGAAGAGATAGCAAAAGGGAGGGAAGATCAAGGGAAGCAGTGATCAAAAGCTAAACATATTTTTGAGGAAGGGTGAGGTTAAAAGAAAAAAGAGAAGGATAAATAAAAGAACAGGATAGAGGAAATTAATCATAACTGTGAATGTAAATGGGATAAAATCACCCATAAAATGAAAGATAGCATAATGGATTGGAAACTAGAATCCAACAGTATGTTGTTTACAAGAAACAAACTTGAAACAAAAACACAGAGTTAAAATAAAAAGCTAGAACAGAATCTATTATGCTTCAACTGAAGTAAAAAAAAGGTGAAGTGTGGTAATCATGATTTTAGATAAAACAAAAGTATAAATAGATCTAATTAAAAGGTATTCAGAGAAATTACATTTTCTCTAACAAAAGATACTGTAGATAATGATGTAATATCAGTACAAACATATATGCATCATAAGGCATAATATTCAAATTCTTGAAGAAAAAGTTAAATGAATCATTAGAGTAAATAGTTGGCAAACTAATCATGATTTTTGATAAAGCAAAAGCAAAAATATATATAATTAAAAGACATTCAGAGAAATGATATTTTTTTTAAAAAGGCACTATAGACACTGAAGTAATATTAATACAAACATATGTACCAAATGACATTATATTCAAATTTTTGAAGAAAAAGTTAAATGGGTTACAAGTTACCCCTCAGAGATCTAATCAAAAAATAATTTTGAAAAGAATAAATAAGGAATATAAATAAAATTTTGGAAAAGTTAGTTATAATAGATCTCTGGAGAATAGTGAGTGAGAATAGAAAGGAGTATGCCTCTTCTCAACTGTACATGGCACCTTTGCAAAAACTGACCACATATTAGGACCTAAAAACCTCACAAAAATGCAGAAAAGCAGAAATACTAAATGCATCCTTTTCAGACCATAATGTAATTAAAATTACATTTTTAAAAGGGCACTGAAAGAATAGATTTTTTTTTTAATCATGAGAAACTAATTATACCCAAAAGAATGAATGGGTTGAAAAATAACTCATAGAAGGGGCAGCTAGTTGGTAGAGTAAATAGAGTGCTGGTCCTGAAGTCAGGAGGACCCTAGTTCATATCCAGCCTCAGATATTAGCTATGTGACCCTGGACAAGTCACTTAATCCCAATTGCCTCAGCAAAAAATAAAAATCATAGAAAGAATAATTTCTTTTAAAATAATGAAAACATGAGACAACAGAACAAAATTTGTGGAGTGCATCCAAAGCAGTCTGTATGAAAATTTAATATTTCTAAACATTTACTTCATTAAAAGAGATAAATAGAACATTTCAGGATTTCAATTTGGTGCCAAATTAAGAATCCTCGATTAAATATCAAATTAAAAGTCTTGAATATTGAAGAAAAAAATAAAATTGAAAGTTTAAGAAAAACATTGAACAAAGAAACAGACAAAGTACTGGTTTTATGGGGGAAACAATAAAGTAAATAACCATTGGCTAAGTTGATTTTTTGAAAACTACCAAATAACCAATATCGAAAATTAAAAGAGTGGATGTATAAACCAATGAAAATGAAATTAAAGCAATTTCTAGGAGCACTTTTGCCCAACTACATGCCAATAAAATCTACAAATCTAAATAAAATGGATGAATATTCACATGAATATAAAGAACCTGCATTAACAGAACAGGAAACAGAATACTTAAATAATCCTATTTTTTAAAAAAAAGTAATTTAATAAGCCATAAATGAACTTCCTTAAAGAAAAAAAAGAACTAGATGAATTTATAAGAAAATTCTACCAAACACTTAAAAAACAACAATTAATTCCAATATTACATAAAGTCTTTGGAAAAATAGGTGAAGAAGGAGTCGACTCTACCAAATTTCTTCTAGAACACAAATAAAAGAGTTTTGCTACCTAAAGAAAGGAGAGTTAAAATAGAAAAAGGAAACCATAGACCAATTTCCCTAATGAATAATGATGAAAAAAATTTAAACAAAATACTAGCAAAGATATAGCAATATATCAAATAAGTAACATAACTATGACCACGTTGGATTTATACTAAGAATACAAATGTAGTTCAAAATTAGGAAAACTATAAGCATAATTAACCATATCAATAACAAAACCTGACAAAATTATATGATTATATCAACAAAATACAATATCCATGCCTATTAAAAACACTAGAAAACACAGGAATCATTTCTTAAAATGATAACTAGTATCTATCTAAAACCACTTCCTGATCTTCATAGCAGTGAATACACTTTTTCATTGGGTCATCACTGGAGTGGGTATGTGTGTGTGTGTGTGTGTACATTTTTGAACATAGTTCTCAGTCAAAATCCCGCTTTCTGCAAGCAGTCTTTGCAGATTCCCCCTTAACGAAAGCCTCTTTCTTCTAATTATCTTGTTTGCATAGCGTCTCCCCCATTAGATATAGGTTCCCGAAAAGCTGGGATCCTCCTAGTCTCCTTGATTTTGCTAATCTCCCGTTCTTTGTACCCCCAAAGTCTCCTGGAGCACCTAGCACACCGAAAAGCTAAATAAATGCTTGAAGCCCCTGCCACCCCCGAGGAACTTTAGTTGCCTGAGGGCGGGGTCTGTGTTGTTTTTGTCTTTGCACCCCCACGCCCTGGCACTGGGTGCCACACACACAGTAAGCGCTTAATAAAGGTCGGTTTCATTGAACAGAAGGTGCCTCGACTCCAGGAGGGTCCCTGGGGTTCTCGCACTCGGAAGTGTGCAATCAAGACCGCGCCTGCGCAGTGAGGAGCGGATGGGGTGCAAGGCGAGGAGGGAGCATCCCAACCGCGCATCCCAAAGGCGCGCGATCCCGAATCCCCGAAACACCCCGTGCCTGCGCAGACACGGCGCTGAAATTTGGCTCTAACCAGCACATGCCTCCTCTCTCACAACCGGAAGACAGAGTTCCCGCCCACTTTGGGAGTTGGTGGGAGGCCGGAAGCGCGTGGGTCCCATCCTTACCGTACAGGTAATCATACAGTCGCCCGCTGGCGACAGAGCTCCCTAGCCCTGTCCTCAGCCGGAACCGGGGACGCTGAGGAGGGGCTTGCTCGATGGTCACCGCTCGGCTCATGGTGGCAGCCTTTACGTTCAGTCAAGCCTAGCCAGCCTAGGCCTACAGATTGTTGGGCGGCGTCGCTAAGGCAACCGCCGCGCAGGCGCATCTGGGGGAAAGGCAAGGGAGGGACCCGCCCCCGCTCCCGCCCCCGCCCCCTCCCATCCGCCGGCTCTTGCGCTACCTTCCCGGGGCGTGGTTAGAGCGCTCCGCGGAAAAAACCCAGGTGGGTTGCAGATTGAATCCGGGAAATTGTAATTATTAGTCGGAAAAACCCTAACAGGAAGTTCTGATTTTACTCAGTGCACGGAAGTGTGCGGTCACCTCTGCCGCGGACCCCCAGTCCCCGCCGTGGCAAACACGCGGGGGGCAGGATGGGGTCGGTTGTCTTGAAATTTGGAGGTTTTATTAATTTTATAAATGAGGAAACTGAGATCTAGGTAGTCAGCTAAGTGCCTGGCCCCATTCTCTCGGGCAGCAGCAAATCCTTTGACTGGAAAATCATGACTTTCCAGTCCAGAACAAGGTAGAAAGGTCTTTAAATGATAATAGATTCCCTCTTCTTTGATGATAACCTGGAGCTATGCCAATGGCTTATTTTTAGTCAGCATTTCCCCCTCAACTCGCACAGAGCCGGGAGCCTTTCTTTACTGTGATTTTCTGTGTCCTGTGATTTCTACCATTCTCGGGGTTTCAATGCCTCTAATGTCAAAAATTCTAAAATCTCCATCTCCTTGACCTGTAATCAGAACTCTAGTTATTCTCACTTCCAGCTGTCATCAGAAAATGAAGATGTTCCTGCTTAGAAGACTCAACCATAACTGCAGCGGAAAGAATTGTATTTGGGATGACCCTGAGCAAATTCCTTAACCCTGGGCCTTAGTTTCTACCTCTAGTCAGAGCATCTGGGTTCTAATCTCACCTCTGACACTAGCTATGTGATCTTAGTCAAAGTTACTTATACTTTTTGGGCCTGTTTCCTCTGTGAAAAAAAGAAATTAGAATAGCTCTCTGAGGAGATCCCTTCCAGCTCTAGATCACGATCCTATAAACTTAACAATGTCCCTTCTTCCCTCTTCTGTCAGTGACTGCCATTCTAATCCTGAAAGCTCTTATATCCAATCTATACTGCAATCCTATTAAATCTCATAAATTTTATTGGATTTACATCTTTATATCCCATTTAAACTATAATTGTTGGAGTCTAGAATCTGGTATCACATAGGGCTATCTTGCTAGTTCTTATCTTTAATTTAGCACTATATTGATGAACTTGTCTGAGCAATCAAATTTTGACATTTTCCATAAGTTCTGGAGATTTAATAGTACCAAAGACTTTGGTCAGATCTACAAATGTTGTATACAAACCTCTCTTCTGCTTCTGGCATTTCTCCTGAAGTTGTTGAATAGTAAACACCATATTGACTGTTATTTGGCCCTTTCTGAAGCCATACTGGTTCTCTGGTAGTTTACTTTCTTTCAGGTATAGTTCAGTGTATTAAGGAGGACTTTGGCAAGAATCTTACTGGCAGTAACTTGAGAGACCCTATCCCATGTTAAATCATTTGCCAAGTTGTGTGTCAGTGTTTCCCATGTCACACAATTTCTAAAATTCTTAAGAGACATTTTGAGAGTATCTATATATCACTTTTTTTGACCACCTTGTGAGCATTCACCCTGTGTGAGTTCTCCATAAAATATCTTTTTGGCAATTATATATTTGGCATTTGAACATTGGCCAGCCCAATGGAGTTGTGTTCCCTGAAGTAGAGTATGAATGCTTGGAAGTTTAGTTTGAGAAAAGATTTCAGTGTCTGGCATCTTATCCTGCCAGGTGATCATCTTAAATTCAATAATATGTCCAAAACTGATCTGCTTATCCACCCTGCTAAACCTTATCTCTCTCCTAGCTTTCTTATTGTAGAGAGCAACATTAACTTCCATGCCTCTCCAACTTACAAACTAAGAGTTACTGTGGACCTTTCTCTATCTCTTATCCAAGGTGTTGCTGAGGCCTGTTGATTTCACCTGTGAAACATCTCTTCGATATCAGGATCCCCAATCAAGACCACCCGTCTCTTTAGATTCTTTTTTTTTTTTAAACTATTAGGATTTTTCTTTTTTCCAGAAGTTACCTGTTTTCCAAAGTTAAGACTTAGGGAGCAAGCTATGACCTGAGCCTGGCATAACAAGAATTGTAGAAAGCCAGAACTGTGGAGAAGTATATTTGAAACAAGGTGTTAACTCAGTGGAATTGATGAGACAATGGTTCTCTAGTTCACATATACTTAGTACTTAGCATGGTGATATAATGGTTCTCTAGTTCACACATATTCAGTATATTGTAATAGTGTAATTATAATAGCATATTTAAACTGGGGACAAAGTCAGACTCAGATGGAGACTGGTTCAAACCGGCAGACTGCTGGAGGAGACTGGGTCAGACTATGACAGATAAGACTGTAAGAGACAATAAAAACATTGGACTCTATCCTGCTGAGACCAAAGCCCTTCCAGAGGATCTCCAGAAAACTTGCCGGAACATTATAAAGAATACTTAGCAATAACCCTCTGGATGAATTCAATTACAACAAAATCCCAGAATTGATTAACACTAGCCCCAGATGGTCCCTGAGCTCAGACAAGTACCTGAAAGATCCATATTCCAGTTATGAAGCCCTGCTGTGAATCAGACTTGTCCCATGTTGCTATCACCCCCTCAATGTCAGGGTTACAACTCACTATGTAGCCTATTAGTATATGTATTGAGATTTGCCCACACTAAAGTGGGTCTCCTATTAGACACTCAACACAAGTCTAGTTTCTTTCAACTAAAAGATTTTTGCTTATTACCACTGTTAGAATATATATAGCTTTACTTTTTTAGAATTAACTGTGTGAGCAGTTAGTATTTTCAAAATTAAGAACAGCTGCATAAACTGGCATTTGTTTTCAGATTTGTCACCAATACTCCCTTTCGCTCTTTTGATTCTTCTACCATTCTGGTGCAAGTCCTTATCAATTAATGCCTGGATTATTGTAATATCCTGCTCATGGGCCTGCCTGCCTCAAGACTTTCCTGACTCAAATTATATTCTATTTAGCCACTAAAGTGATTTTTCTAAAGTGATCATGTCACCTTCCCAATCAATAAAATCCAGTACCTCCTATTGGCACTATTTGAATTTCAAAGCCACTCATAAGATAGTTCCCTTCAATCTTTCCACTCTTTTTACATATTACTCCAATATGTACTCTGACCTAGTGACTTGTTTGCTTATTTCCTATTCCACAAATAAGACACTCACCTATCTGCTCCAGGCATTTACTCTAACTGTTCCCCTGGTTGTTCTCTGGATTCTTTTAAGAAGCCTTCCCCAATCCCCATTAATTCTAGTGCTTTTCCTCTGTTAATTATTTCCTGTTTTTCTAGTATATAGCTTGAGATACACACACTCACACACTTATTTGTTTGCATGTTGTTTCCCACTGATTGTAAGCTGTTTTTGTTTTCTCAGAGCTCAGCACAATGATTGACACATAGCAGGCACTTAAATATTTATTATGAGATTTTTTTTTTTTTTAACCAGGGCACCTCCTTCCCCCTACCCTCTTAAATCCAAGTGGATTAGGCTATATTTTCCCTGAAAGACAATAGAGACAATAATTGATTGGCTTTGGAGGTAAATCCAGGTTTTATTTCTCTTCACCCAGTTTCCTTGCAGCCTCTGTTGATACTGATGTGCTTCATAGTTTAATTATGTATAGTAAAGATTTGATAGCTCAGATATTCAAGATTTATAGAATCTAGATTTTTAAAAATCATGAATTCTACTTAGTTAAGAATGAGTTAAGCATGAATTATTAAAGCAAAAAGAGGTCTTACCATCTACTAAAAGGAGGAATATAAGTCTTAAAGCAATGACTTGTCCAAGCTCACAAAATAAGAAATGGCAAGGATTCAAGTCGAGAACCTCTGACTGTAATTGAGTGTTCTTTCTACTATACCCCACTGCCTCTCATGGGCTCTGAAATATTTGAAGATTTCATTTTAAGAGGTAGAAAGGTTGTAGTAGAAAGGAGGCAACAGAAATATAAAATTGAAACAGTTACTCAGGGAAACAAGATTCAAAAATAACACTGTAATTCTTCTGTCTCAGCATATGGTGTCACTCCTACTCCACAGAGTATAGGAAAGGTTCTATATTTAGTGCTAGATCAAAAAAAAAAAAAATCAGTATTGGTAGATTTGACAGATATGACAAATAGACAATGGTCTGGGCTCAAAATGAAGTCAGAGAATGGGGTAGTTTATATTGAAGAAATAGTACAATGCTTTCAAAACTTTTCCTTGAAATAAAAATCTACCTCTTTAAAACTATTATTCATCAGATGATGTCAAATGATTATGAAACATGGAATATCACATTTCTGGAAAAGCTAATTTTAAGTCTCCCAAGGAAAATAAGGAGATGCAAGTTGAATGCAAAATTTGCATACAAGAGGAAGAGTAAGCATTATAAAGATAAATGTGACTTGAAAAGGAAATAAGTAAGTCATGTAGTGAGTACCAGGCAGAAGCTATGAGTAGGGTGGGGCTGAAATTTTTTAAATGTCTTGATAGCAATTACAATCTTCCAAAAGCTAGAAACAACTAAGTCTTTTAATTAATTAGTAACAATAATCTAAATAGGAAGCTACCAAAGAACACATTCTTGCTTTTCATATACACCCTATTCTGCACTCCACCTATGACTTTCTTAGCAGTATTTATAGAGAGCCTTAGAGGGTCCACAACCATTTTCTCTGTTGAATCTAGAACAAGCTTCTTGCCTTTGTAGAGAATTATGGCTCTGAAGAGAGAAATAAAAGATGAATCACCTACTGATACATTGGTCCTGAGGGCACGTTAAAAAAAAAAAAAAAAAAAAAAAAAAAGTCCCTAGAATGTTAGATTGTCCTCCTTTAGAGAAGTTATAGGGGAACGTGGATAAAGAGTTGTTCAGAATGAACAAACATGAATGGGTTTTAGGTGTACCACTGAAGAAAATCATGTTATCCATTTAGTAAGTACTAAAGTATAAACAAGAAATGAACAAGAATTACCATATTAACAGGGTATTCACTTTATTGGCCAAATCATCTATTAGGAAAAAATTCCCTTGACAGGGAACTTCTACCAACTAGTATACTATGAAAAAATTTAATCACGTAAGAACTTGTTGCTATCATGATAAAGATGACACTGGGGCAGCTATTACAAAACAAAGAGCCCAAAGATTTATATTCTTTCATATGAGAAAATGTTTCTGGTTAAAAATTTGAAGTGTGAATGGTAAGTATATGTAAAAGTGGTAGTGAAGGCATACTAATTAGCAAAGTGGACATACAAAAGAGGTTTATATAATAAGAGTATACCATCATTTGTCATTACAATCAAGTGAATTCTGCTCCCCTCACACATCCCCCAAAAGGTTAATATTTTTTCTACTCTTTGACATTTGGGTTTTTTGTTTTTTTTTTGAAGAATTCCGGGAGATATGTTGGGATTGTTAAGGTTTTAAGAGAGATATGGTGTTTGTATTTTTCTTTTTCTTCCCGGGTTATTTTTACCTTCTGAATCCAATTCTTCCTATACAACAAGAGAACTGTTCGGCTCTGCACACATATATTGTATCTAGAATATACTGTGACATATTTAACATGTATAGAACTGCTTGCCATCTGGGGGAGGGGGTGGAGGGAGGGAGGGAAAAAAAAAAGCCCGAACAGAAGTGAGTGCAAGGGATAATGTTGTAAAGAAATTTTTATCCAAAAAAAAAAATACTTGGTTCATCTGCCATTTTATACAGGATACTTTTTTTTTAATGAATTTAGTTGTTAATCCCTTCTTCCTCCCCATTGTCTAGCACTAACTCATATGAATTGGATTAAAACAAACAAAAAATTCTTAAATTATTTGTTTCTTTCCCAGTTTGTTGTACTGTACTGTATAGTTAACAAATTGTTGAATTAAAAAAAAAAAGAGAGAGAGAGAGAGATGGGAACACAAATTATTTGACATTTTAAAAACTGAAATTTTTCTTTAAAATCTAAGAATTTATTCCCTAGATTAAATGGCATAATCATTAAACAAAAATAAATTATCTGAAATCAGTCATTAAAAATAAGTTTTTTTAATTTTAAATTAAAATTTAAAATTTTTAATTAAAAAATTTAAAATTTAATTAATTTTTCTTCCAGAAATTTTAAAGGAATATCTAATGGGAAAAAAAAGGGTGTATTCTGAATTCATTATTCATTAAGCAATACTAGGGAAAAATAATGTAGAAATTTGAAAATTTTTGCTGAATAAAAGTAACTGAAATAAAATACATCTCTTATGTGAGTCTTTATTTCCTTTTGGAAGAGTATTTTTTAGTACTGTTGGGATTAGCCACCCAAATATTAGGGAGTGGGGGTTATGGATTTCAAAAATATATTGGGGCTATCAATGTCATGGATTGTCTCAAAAAAATGTGTAGGGTTAGATTTTAGATCAAGGGGCAAATGTCTTATGCTGTTAATAGCTGGTTAAATCCAGATAGGGTTTTTAGCAAAGAAAGGGGTTTTAGTGATTAACAGTGGGAAAGACAAAGGCTAAGTTTCCCAGCAGAAACTCACAAATAACCAGGGGAAAGACACCATTGAGGAGGAAGAATCCATTTAAGTTGTGGCAAATTACTAAATGAATTCTATTCCAAGAGATGGGAGTTTAGAGGTTAGTAGTGGATTACACCACTGACTGGTGGATTAACCCTAAAAAGGAGTTATTGAATTAGTGAGGTACAGTACTTTTTTGGGGAAAATACCACCTCTGGGGCTGACATCATAACTTGACCTTCTGACTGGATACAATAACTGTAGAGTTATAGTAAGAATTTAACCTGGGGTAAGATTGTAATAAAAATCCACTTGAACAAAAGGCCTAATCAGAATCCACTTATAATTTGATCAGTGATAATCCATGCTTGCCTCAGGAAGTAGTGAGGCTTCCAAATTGTTTAAAGTAATTTAAACTCTCTGAACACCCATCTAGCTAGGCAAGAACCTAGGAATAATCAGTACCAACATACAATCTTTTCTTGGAGTATAGAATGTTTCATTTTCAAATAACTACTGTTAAAATAGGAATAAGAACAGCTGGCAGGAAAAAAATCAATTGTAAGATCTGAAGCTGAAAAGAACCTCATCTAATTTTCTCATTTTGCAGATGTGGAGTCTCAAGAAGCTAAAGGCCTTTCCCAGGGTCACAAAGGTGTTAGATAGCAGAGGCAATAGAGTATTCTATACTAGTATATTCTATTACTAGAATAATCTAACAAAAAAACCCCAAATCTTTACAACATTCCTGACAAGTCTATTTTTAAATACCTCCCAAGAGAGGGAACTCCTTACCCCTTAATTCAGCCTATTCTGCTTTCAAATAGCTTAAATTCTTTGAAAGAGCATCTACATGGTGCAATGGATAAACTGCCATGCCAGGAGTCTGCAAGACGTCAATTAAAATTCAACTTTGGACATTTAGTAGCTGTGTGATCCTGGCACAATTATTTAATGATGTTTTCCTCAGTTTCCTCATCTGAGGAATGAGCTAGAGAAGGAAATGGCAAGCTACTCCCAGAATCTTTGCCAAGAAAATCCCAAATGGAGTCACAAAGAATCTAACACAGCTGAATAAAAATTCTTAGAAATCGGTTCTTCACTCCTAATTTGCTTAATATCCTCCTTGATTTTTCTCTTCTCCAGCATTTTTGATGTGGTTGATGTAGAAATCAGATGATGATAGCCACCAAAAGTTGGCGTTTGGTCCCATGAAGAATTCACAAGGGACAAAAATTAGATTTATTTAGGGAAAAGGTTACAGACAAAATGAAGGGCTACAATAGACACCAGGAATGGTAAATATAAAATAGAATGTGAAAGACAAGTTCTTCAGTGGAATTCACAATTTCCTACTGGAAAGGGAGCACCCCATGAGGTTGGGGCATGCCCCCATCTGGCAAGCTAAATCCTGAAAGGGACTTAGTACCCCCAAAAGTTAGTTAGCTGTTAAGGAGGAGAAATGGGGTTGAGAAGCATAGTGGAGTTTGGGGAAAATACCACGGTGGTTTGGGAGAGGGGAAAGACAAAAGAGACTAAGAACAGAGTGCAGTGCCCGACTGACCCAAAGGAGGGTAGCAGCCGTGGGATGGGCCACAAGTGGATTTCATAGGGAAAATTTAACGTCAGGAACATGCTTGGGATTTCTGGTAGGGCATGGCAAGGTGAAAGTGCTCCATTCCTCTCCAAAGGGTGAGTCTCGGGGATCTGATGTAACTTGGATTTGAGACTGGAAAACCTCCCCAGGAAGTGGAGCCCCGAAGCTGAACATCATGATCTCCATCAGACTGCAATTCTTCAGTTTTGGTCCAACACACCATTAAGGACCTCATCAATTTTGCAAGTATTATTTTGTTGGATTCACATAACAATCCTAGGAGGTAGGTGTTATCCCCATTTTACAGTTAAGAAAACCGAGGCTCTCGAGGGTGACACAGCGGAAATCTTCCTCACTCCAGCGTCCCACCAAGTGTAATTCAGCGTTCTGCTCTACCAAGTTGCCACGGAAGGAGGGAGGGAGGATACATGAGCAGCTGCATCAGCTCACCCTGATTTCCTCCAAGAAAAACACGCAGACTTATTGTTTTGTAAAATCATCTCAGTTGGAAAAACCCATTTTCTAGATTCTTACTGCTTTCATCATCCGTGACTATACAAGAAGATTAAAAAAAAAAAAAAAAGAAAAAAGAAAAAAGGTAGTTTGGTGAAAGCCCTAAAATGCCTGTCTCATCCCGTCCCGTCGCGTCCTTCACCACTAAGTACACTTCCGGTTCCGCCGCCTTCCGTACGACGCAAGCCTGATCCTCCTCGGCTTGTCCCGTGGAAGAGCCGCTCCGGCGGGGTAGGCGGGACTTCCGGTTCCTCTTTTTTCTCCCCAACTTCCGGAGGGGTGCGGAAAATAGTTCCCGAATTGAGTTCTTGGAGGTGAGATCCGGTTCTGTTCCTATCGAGTGGGAGATTCACGAGAGGGGACCTTCCCCGCCTCTAGGTGCAGGGACTAGGGAAATCCCGCGGGCGGGGGAGAGGGAGGGCAGAGGAGCTGGGTTCCGGGTGATAAATGACCCCCGTTGTTCCGGGTGCGTAGGAAGCCGTCCTGTGCAGCTACTCTGGAGATGTCCACCCTGGCGGCCGCCAGCTGCGACTCGGACTCCTCCGGAAAGGTCGAGGAGAAGAAGCCGCTGAAACCGTGCTGCGCATGCCCGGAGACCAAGAAAGCCCGGGATGCTTGGTGAGTGGCGTCCGGCCTGCGCGCAGGAGCCTCCCCCCATAACCACGTTTTCCCCGAGCATAAAACAAATAGGGTTACAAAGGAGAACGATTGCCCTGAAAAGTAATTACAGACTCTCTCCTCTCCCCCAAGTGAAGAACCTCCAATCTAGACCAACTTCCCCGTTTTCCAGGAAGCCGTGGAGACGGGGCTTCCCCCGAGCTACGAACTTTTCTTACTGCCTAGGAAGCGCCAGACCACGTGGTGCAGGCGGAGGTTCAAAGGGGACCTGTCACGGTCCTGCCCCTTCACCTTTGTGACAGATGCTCACTTCTCTAATCTTCATGTCTCTTCTTTAGAATGAAGGCGTTTAATTAAAAAAAAAAAAAAAAAAAAAAGCTTTCAGCTCTCCTTTTTTTTTTCCCCAATTTTTAATAACCCCGAGTGGCTGATATCCTCATTTTATATATCTGTTATACTTTAGGGCTAGGGAGAGGAGGGACTGGACCTTTGATCTGTTTCAGTTGGAACTATGGTGACCAACTACCATCAAACCGTTCATAAAGATCCTCGAAGGCAGAATATCGACTTAGAAACACATCAACAATCTTATGTTCTAAAGTATTTGTCTTGTCAAACATTTCCTGGTTACATATTGGGAGTGCTTGTACCTCTGTAGCTCAGTTTTGGATATCTTTAGTGTAGAGAATTCCCTTCCCATGCAAGTGAACACCGCTCTAACTTTGAGTTTTGGAGAATTACCTAGAATTCTGAGAGGTTATATTTGTGCAGGATCACAAGCCATCATTTGTCACAGGCAGAACTTGAACTTGGGTCCTTCCTACCTTTTAGACAAGTTTTCTATCTGCCACACTAAACTATATCTCATTTTATGATGATTTAAAAAAATCATTTTTAAAAATGAACTTCTGTTCTTAAATTTTATTTTTAACATTCATTTAAAGTTTTTTCCCCCATATTAAGAGTTCTTTTCCTCCCAGTCCCTCCTCTATTTATTGAGAACGGTAAGCAATATTATCAGTTAGACATGTCATATCATGCAAAACACATTTCCATATTAGCCATGTTGCCAAAAAAAAAAAAGGCAAAAAAATAAATAAAATTATACCTTAATCTTGTACTCAGACTTAAGTTCTCTCAATGACTTAAGTTCATGGATTTGTGAATTTAGTTAACATCTGTGCTTCAGTTACCTTATTTCTAAAATGAGAATTGACTTAGAAAATCTATGCAACAAGGGGCAGCTACGTGGTGCACTGGATAGGGTACCAGCCCTTCAGTCCTGAAGTCTTAGGAGGACCCGAGTTCAAATGTGGCCTGACACACTGAACCCTTCCTAGCTGTGTGACCCTGGGCAAGTCACTTAATCCAAATTGTCTCAGCAAAAAAAAAAAAAAAAAAACTAATAAATCTATGCAACAAATGCTAAATTCATGAATTTAGAATCCTCAGTTCTAATTAATAATCAATCCTTATGTAACATGGTTTCTAGAACCATGGAAACTTACAGTAACTTTCAAAAATGGGGATTTTAGCCTGGTACTCCAGATGTCTGGCTAGTGTAAATGCTGTGTCTTTCTTGCTCTGATAACTACTTCTATTAGTTCAATCCATGACTATATTCAGTTTTCTGGTAATTACTTTACTCTTGAAATCAATTAAAACTAGACTTTTTTTTACATGCAATGCTGTAATACCGGCTCTCCTTTGTTTGATACTTGTACGGGTAATTTTTCTTTTTAAGTATAAAAGGCTTCAAATTTATTCCTATAAAATGTATTTTTGTTATATTTGGTTCATTATTCCGACATGTCCAGAGTTTGATTCTTGCTGCTATCGTTTCTGTACTATTCACAAGCAAGTTAACAAAACAGTAGCTTCATCAACTGTACAGTTTGTTTTAAAGATTTACCCACATTAGTTCTTGTCATGGCACATTTTATGTACTTTTTTCAAGGTGTTATCAATGTCTTTGTTTTTTTTCCTCCCTCTCTGGTCTCATGTGACTATTTTGATCTTTGCCACTATTCTCATTTACTTAACCTTTGATCTTTTCTTGTTTCCAGTCAGGAAGATCTAGCTTAACCTCCCCCCTTTCACATTTCCAGCTGTGTAACTATGGACAAGTCATTTCTCTGAGCTTTTCAGTTTCCTCATCTGTAAAATGGGGACAGCACACATGGTGCCCATCTCATAAAGCTGTGAGGATCGTGTATGTAGAATGTTTTGCAACCATTAAAGTGCTATATGAAAGTCAGTTATTCTTACTATTTTTATTTGCAATTAATATTACTGGTATTTAATTCCCACATCCCCCTTTTTCATTGTTTCCCTTCTCCCCACCTGGAAGGTCTGTTTACCTGTTCCCTTGGGTAATTTTTTTTAATCATTTGTCCAGTGCTATGATACGTGAGACTCTGTCAACATGTATCTTTTGACACTTTCAGAACAATATATGATTGCCTGTTTTCATATGTACATATCTTGCCATATCAATTATATTGTTTTTAGAGGGCAAAGAGTTACTATTTTTACTTTTCTTTGAGCTCTAGTGTTGGGCTAGATACAAAATACACTTGGAATACATGAACTAAATATATTTTAGTGTATATTTGTATCTCAGTGTTTTTGGATTCTTTTCCATGGGGAAAAATAACATGCTGCACAGTAGATAAGCAGGAATACATGTCTTTGTCAGTGGTTCTAGAATTGGACGATGAGGGTTATCTTGATGCCTTTTTACTTGCCACTTTCAAAACTTACAAAATTGGGGAAATCGTTAAGTTCTATTCCTATTCCATTGCCTGTCTTTCACTTTGGGAATAGATTTTTTCTTTCTCTTCTTGCCCCTAGAATAGTGTGAAGCCAAAAAAACTTCAAAAATATTTTTCACTCATGGAAATATTAAAGAAACACACAAATAGCCTTATGCCAAACTCTTGACAAACTCAAAACATTGGGGTAATTTTTAGGTGAATTTACTATTGTTACAGTAGAATTTTATTTAACTAATTGCATTGCTAGAAAACCAAGTCTAAAGACCTGAAGAAATCTCTGAATTCTAGCCTCTTTCTAATAAAATATTTTTAAAATGCTCTGGAGAAATGAGTATATAGTAAAAGACTATTATGTTGGTACAGCTCTTGGGATATTTTTGTTTTTATTTTGCTGAATCCATCATTTTGTTACACAGAATTTAAACATGTAGGTTATCTGTATTATCTGTGACATCAAAATAATTGTAATTATAAGAGTCTCTGCAACAGCATTTCTTATAACAAGTTTTTATAGCTTGACTGACTCCCTTCTGTTATGTCCATATTTTTTACCTGAGAAGCTTAATGCCTCTTTTGCTGGATAATGACTAAACTGTGTTTTATAGCATCATTGAGAAAGGAGAAGAACACTGTGGACATCTAATTGAAGCTCACAAGGAGTGTATGAGAGCCCTGGGATTCAAAATATGAATGAAAGAAGAAATAAGTTGATGGCTGGTGAGTACTAAGTGAAAGTGAATATAGGTATTACTTTGAAGTTTTTAAAATATCGATGTTTTACCTTTTAGACAGTAGCTTATTTAAACTTTTGACAGAAAGGAATTAATGTAATTTTTCAACAAGTCAAATAAAACATTTTTTGAATAAAGAAAGTCTTAAATGTTAGCTAATTGCCAGCCAGATTTTTTTTATTAACAATTGTTTGGAATGTAACAGTTTCCTTTCAAAAAATAGAAAGCATAACTTCTCTATCTTGAAAAGATTGGGAGGTAAGATGGAGAAAATAATAAAATCAGATTGACTAATTTTATTGGAACTTTTAGTTCATTTAGCTTCACACTTTAATTCATTTAGACAAAGTAGTGATGGTTAGTTATTGTAACTAAAAGAGGGAGGAGGGGAGGAGATGTTATTCAGATTCATAGAAGTTGGTAGGTTAATAATGAGAAGTAGGATTACATTATGTCCAGAATGCGACTTGGCACTTATCAGATTCTGACCTAGAAGGAACAAAAGGGAAGAGCTTATTTTACAACTCCCATTCTTTTTTTTTTTATTATAACTTTTTATTGACAGAGCCCATGCCTGGGTAATTTTTTTTACCACATTATCCCTTGCACTCACTTCTGTTCTGATTTTTCCCCTCCTTCCCTCCACCCCCTCCCCCAGATGGCAAGCAGTCCTATACAAGTTAAATATGTCAGAGTGTAACCTAGCTACAATATATGTGTGTAGAACTGAAAAGTTCTCTTATTGCACAGGAAGAATTGGATTCAGAAGGTAAAAATAACCTGGGAAGAAAAACAAAAATGCAAGCAATTTACATTCATTTCCCAGTGTTCTTTCTTTGGGTGTAGCTGCTTCTGTCCACCCTTGATCAATTGAAACTGTACAACTCCCATTCTTGAATGCTGTTGAGCTCATGAAAAAACTGTGGGATAGGAACTAGATGGCCCAGAAGTGCATTTGTTGGGTAAAAAATGGAATTAAATTGAGCTTTTAACAACCTATTTGAGATCTCTGATATTTCAGACTTGTTCCTCTTTAAATTGAAACCTGAGCCATAGTGGAGTATTTTGAATCATTTAGAATTAGAATCAAATATCTTAGACTTGGAGATAAGAAGTCACTCTAAGGTCACATAGGTAGTGGCAAAGATAAGGCTAGAACTTAATTTTTTCTTTTTATTGAACTTAATGCAAAATAAGAAAAAAAATAGAAAAAGAAAGACAGAAGCAGAAAATAAAATGAAACAAAACATTGTCATGTGCCCAGCAGAACATTACAGAGTATTCAAAATACATAAAAATAAATTTTCATTTCAAGAAAGCATGTATGATAACAGATTATATTTATGGAGTGTCTTTTTTTTCTTTGCTTCCTTGTAGGTTATTCTTTTGTTCTCTGTTGTGTACTTTTTACTTTATTTTTTTCCTCTTTCATCCCTTTCACCTGCCCAAGCAGCCGACAGTTAAGCACAGATATATTTATACACTCATACATTCTCTCACACCCTCCCCCCCCACATACATAATACACATATATCTATACATACACCTACATGTATACATGCCCACATGTGCTCAGGTAGATATACCCATATTTATCCATATGTAAATATACAGCTAAGACAAATATTAATATGGTTGACATAATGTAAATTTCTCTCTTGCATCTTTAAGTTTGACTTTAAGATCAATGATAACTATCCTACTTTTCTTAATAAATTCTGCTTCTGGTCCTTATTATAGTGTTTGTGTATCTCCCTTATTTTCTATCTCTGCTAACTCTTCTATTTTAATTATGTTCTTTAACTTGCCTTGCTGTTACTTAACTTCCCCTCACCAATACATCCCTCCCTTGTCTTCTCCCCCTCCTTCCTTCTTTAAACCATTCCCATTAATCATACACCTTGTTCCACTCCTGTTAATCTAAACACCCTTCTGTACCCCCACCTTATCCTATGTCACCTTTTCCTGCCCTTTTTCCTTTTCCCATTAATCTACATTCCTTGACCCACTATAATTATTCTGTACACCCTTCTATATTCCAGCTTATTTTATTCCCTCCCCCCTTATTTCTTTCTAAATTTTGTAGGGTGATATACCCCTAATAATATATGTAATGTTACCTATTTAATCCGTTCCTGATGTGAATAGGTTTTCAAAAAAACCCAAACTTTTTTTTTCTCCTTTTCCCTTCCTTTAATGCTTCTTGTCATTTCTTTCTTTGCATCTCATTTGTTTGTATAACATGTTTATTATTTTTATCTTTTCCTAAACAGTTTTACTTTTTAGACTCAGATCATATTGAACTCTGTCCCGGTCTTTCTTTTCAACTACTTAATAATTGAAGTCAATCTCTTAAACATATGGTATACATTTCCATATAAAAAGCCTAAACTTTATTCATATTGAGTACCTTGAAATTAACCTTGGATATTGGCTCTTCTGTGTTAAATTTTCTATTAAGTTCAGAGTTAATTGAGACAGAGTTGTGAAAATTTGCAAGTTCATTGAAAGTCTTTTTTTTTTTTTTTTTTCCATTCAATATTATAGATAATTTTATTGGATATGATATTTTTGGCCACAAGACTAGTTCTTTTGATTGTATATATTATTCCAGGACATGCAGTCTTATTGTGTCTGCTGAAAAATTCTGTACAAATCTAATTGTATTATCCCCAGTATATTTGAATTGGGTTTTTTTGTTTTGTTTTGTTTATCACAGACTTTTCTTTTTGATCTGGGGGTTTAAAAATTTGGCAGTAATATTCCTGTGTTTTCCACAAAGGATCTCTTTGAGGTAGTGATTGGATTTTGTTTTTCCCTATTTCTACTCTCCCCTCATGATCTGTCACTCCAGAACAATTTTCTTTGATCATTTCTTGCATTATTTTGTCAAGATTCTTTATTTGATCACAGCTTTCAAGTAAAACACATTTGTTGTAGCCTGGAGATGGTTGCACTTCACACTGGTTAAACCCTGTGCTAAGGTTCTTTAATCTTGGGTTGTCCTAGCAAGACCTTGTTCTGCCCCAAGTCTGCATCCTGAAGTGTGAATTTGATCTATCTCTGGGATTAATGTGGAGAGCTTGAAATTTTCTGATCTGCTTTGCTACCTTGCCAGAATACTCCCCCTAATTTTTTTATTCCAGTGTTCTTTCCACAAAACTATACTACTAATTTAAATATCTGAGTGACTGAATGATAATAAAGTCACAAATCTGGATACCCACGTTTATATATGCCCCTGTTTTCTATCTTCCAAGGGGTTCTAGGATTGTTCCTGCCCCCCTGGGCTGTAAAGAGGAAGGGCAAGGAAATGGAACTTGAGCACTGAGCTGGAGAAAAGATATCTAAGCCTTAGTCTAACCTACTATTAATTAGCCTTTTGATCTTAGGTAAGTTACTTCCAACAGACCTATTTCCTCCTCTATAAATTGAAGAGTTTGACCTAGATTATTTATTAGTTTTTTTTCCAGTTTTAAAATTCATTATATGACAGATATAATCAAAATTAGTGCAAATGTAAATCAAATTATTTTCAATAAACTTAGGCTTAAATTACTTAAATCATAATGAGTCCTTTTATATATCAAGTTCCTCTCTAATTAGTTTGGTGATCCCAAATTTTTGAATAGTTTGAAGTCCTCTAGTCTTTAACCTTCAAGATCTAAAATTTTCTTGCTTACTAAATTTGGATCTTACTTAACCTAGCCTTCTGACATTAGAAGCCGCTTCCCTCCTCTACTTATTAGTAATTTAGAATGAACTATATTGCTGACTACAGCGGGTCTCTGTTCTATATGTAGTGTCCACTGATGAGCAAAAGGAATTTGTCTCATTTCCCCAAAGCATGTTGATAATCCTAGTTACATCATGAATTTTAGACCATTCCAAGAAATTGGTATAGTTTCATATTATGAGGGTAGGATGGTTTAGTGGAAAATGTGTACTAGATTTTCAGTGATTGGTCTTGAGTCTAATTCTTGGCTGTATTCCTTCCTCTCTGAATGACTTTGGACAAATCATTTCAGTTCCTACATCTGTAAAACGAAGGTCTTCAACCAGATGACATCTGAGCCTCTTCTAGCATAAAATCTATGATTCTGTAATCTTTATGAAATAGGAATAGGTATTTTTTAAAAATCCTCCTGTATGCCTTGGAGCATGAGAAATTTAAAGTTGTTCAAGGTCACAGAAGTGAATTCATAATACAGATAAAGCTATAATCCAGATTTTCACTCTTCAAATTAGATGCTTTTTTTTAAGGCTACCTTATTATTGAGGGAAGTTTTTATTGCTAGAATGCTTATATGTAGGTTTTGTGTTATAAACCTTAAAACTCTTAAGTATAAAGCTCCATTGCTAAAAAGGGTGGATAAATGTGAACTAGGTCACAGCTTTCTAAATGAGATTACATTTAGTACAGAACTCACTGTACAACTCTGAGGATAAAGCTAATTAGCTAGCTCTTATACTATTAATTTTTCTCCCTTTTGGAGTTTGTGAAGTAGCTTAAAATTAAGGTTGTTCACATTTAGATTTTATAGATGGGTAATTAGGTAGGTGTAAGAGTGGATAGATAGATTAGAATCCATAAATGCTGATTGATGGCATAGAATATCCTTGGAATAAAGGGGGATAGAATAAATTTTGGAGCAAAATAAAAGGATTAGATTTAATTTTCATACTGGAAAATTTCTGTATGCAACTTCCACATAATTGTTTTATTCAGTATTTTAGGGAGGTCTATCACTAGCATCAGTATTTCTTCACAGAATCCTTAATTCTATGAAATATCAAGGTTTTATTTTGGATTTAGCTGGGATTCATAGCTCAGACTTTGATTTCACATGCATAAAGATTCAACTCCCACGCATACAACCATTAAAAGTTTGGTGGGATCTCCAGGAGCCAACTATCTAATATATATAGTGTTTGAATACCCACATTTATATTTGAAATATTTGAATATATTTGAAAAATAGTCTAAGAAAGCACTTTTAGCAAGGCTGATACAATTATTTAATATAGCTGGAGTTTCTTTGCATAAAGCAGTTAAGAAGCTAAGTTCTATATGTTTGGGACAAAAAGACCTACCCAATTTGACTACTATAGAGATCTCATAGAAGGCAGTATTATTTATTAGAATCTTGAGAAGCGGACCCCATCCTGTTCTGTGAGCAAAATTTCACAGCAGTATAGGGCCAGAGCTTTGAAAATGCTTACAGCTTTTATACATTTCTGTCAAAGAACTTCCAAAATCCCACCCTCTGTATGTTGTGATTGGTCATGTAAGTCTACTGTTGCCCTAGTTGGTCAGTGGAATGTAGTAGACAAGGTGATACACAGCTTCTTTGGCCACTCCCTTCGTTGGACAATGGAATATAGTCCAGGCCTTATCTAAACTCGCATGACTCCGGAGAAGCCAAAACTGATCTATAAGGCTTGATCTACTTTAGAATCTGTAAGTTCTTCACCTTTTCCCACACATATATTAGGAAAAATACAGAGCATAGTAAATTCAAACATTTTCATTTTGTCAGTGAACAACAGTGTGATTCCAAGGAAGCAGATCCAGTTTTGGAAAATTATGGAATTTTCAGTCTATAAGGGACCATAGTGAGATCTAGTCTAAGCTCTATATTTTTATAGTTTAAGAAACTTAAGGTTGAGAGAAATGCAGTGGTAGTAAGCAATCTCCCTATTGAATGGGAGAATTCTAAGGAAAATGTGAGTTGATAGCCATTTATTAACCTTATAAATCCTAGAGCCCTAGAGTTTTCAGTTGGGGAAAGGCGGAGGTGTTGAGATGCTTATTTAATTAAATCAAGCATTAAGAATGGGTGGAATGTGCCAATATGCAGATAAGGAAAAATTGCAAATTAAAAAAAAAAATAGCCAGAGAAGGGAGTATATGGAAACATTATTTTTGCTATGTATGCATCCAAAAAGTCTTTATTGCTCCCTGGTATGGGCAGAACACTCTGGTAGGTACAGTTAGGGGACACAATCACCTCCTGCCATGACTCGTTTTGTGATGGTTAAAGAATTACTAGAAAATGAAAATATAAAAATATAAATATAAATAAAAAATAAGTAATAATAAAATATTTTTTCAAAAATGATTAAATCTCTCAGAAGATGAGCTGAGCAAAAGTGTTAATTTTCTAGTTAGAGCTGAATTGAGAGGCATTTTTTCTTGAAATCTGAAATTTGAGGAGCCAGAACAGCCTGATGTGTTTATACTTTTTAGTCTTAAGTGGTTTTAAACATTGATAGGAGAGGAAGCCTATTATTTTTACTATTCTTTTTTGTTATTATCTGTACCAGTACTTTTTTTTTTTTTTTTTTTTTTTTTTTTTTTGTTATTTCAAAATGGTCTTAGCAGCTGCATTTTCTAGTTTACATTAGGTACTCATTGAAGAACTTTCCACAGGAAGTTAGTGATGAACTGAGCTGACCTTGCAGCTTTCAACTTCACCTATCTTTGCCAAACACTCTTGCACAAACAAAATGCCCTGCAGGCCCCTCTGTTCTTTGTAGTTTTAGAATAACAAAATAATTTTTTCTTTTATGAGAAGATGTTTTTAAGAAAACAGATACATACCCTAGTTCAAAGGCTTTCTGAGATCAAGTTATTTGATATAACCCTATTTTGTTTTGAAAATTTTACTTCAGTGTGTATTTTAAAGTTAAGTGAAACTAGCAACATTAAAAATTTTATCTTTAATATAATTTTATTTATATTAGGGGAGCTGTTGAAGTTTCTCAGGGAAGACATTACAAGTATTTTTAATTGATGTCAGAGTAAACAATACGTTTTTTTGAAGTTTTAATTTTCTAAAATATCTTTTTTTCCCCTTAGGTTGTCTATCGTTGGAAGAATAGTTCCTAAGGAATGAATATAAGATTAAATTATTTGGGGGCTTTGAAGAATAAAATTCTTATGTCGTTGAATATTTATAATTTCTTTAAAAAATAAAATCTATATATGCATTTGGTGAAATGTTTATTTGGGTATATATTGCACCTTTTTTCTTAAAAGTATTCATGTCACATGCTGCTTTTGGGGGAGGTAGAGGAGACATCTGGAAATTTTTAGTAAGGGCCTACACTTTTCAGAAGACGTTCTAAGACTTCTTAGGAGGTGGGCCCTTCCACAGATTAAAAAAGTTTTTGACATCACTCTCCTGCAGACCTTGAATTGTTACTAATTTTACTAATTTTTCTGCTAGCATTTCTAAGTGAAGTTTCCTTATGTGGCATGGAAGTAATTGTGGAATTTTAAAAACTGTGGTAGTTTGATCCTGGAGATCCCACCAAACTTTTAATGGTTGTATGGGTGGGAGTTGAACCTTTATGCATGTGGAGTCAAAGTCTGTGTTATGAATCCCAGCTGTAGAATATTGGGGTTGTAACCTCGAGCAAGGCCCTTGATCTTTCCAACCCTTCATTCTGTAAAATGAAAGGGATGAGGATCTTTTATCACTAGAGGATTTGCCACTGAATTTTTTTTGCGTTTTTTTGGCCACAACATCTTGTGAAAACCTTTACCTAAAAGGCATATTTATGATCAGTTTTGGTAAAAAGAGTACATAATAAGGAAAAACACATCATTAAAATATTGGAGTAGTTAATAAAGGCAAAAACTAAACAAGATTTCTGTTTTGGATTTTTGCCACTGCTGGTGTCTTTTACAAAACTATCTACATTGGAAGAACTGTGGATTTGGGGAAATATTTTTAAAAAATAATTATCCCAGTGCATAGGATAGATTGTCAAATATGTTCTGAACTGCAGTCCCACATCCATAGTTGTCTACTAATCACTACCTCATTAGCAGTTTAAACTTAGTATATACATAACAATACTTTTTTTTTTAACCTTTCCTTTTCCCCCAAACCCATCCTGCCCTTTACAACTTGACTATTTTGATCATATCTAGTCAGGATTCAAAACCAGGCCCTGTAACTACAAACCAATACATTTCGGTGTACCACACTTTTGTAAACTTTTTAGGTTGGTAAGATAATCTTAAGAGATTGCATTTTATTAGAATAGCCTTTAAAATTCTAGGTCACCATCATGCCACACTAAAGACAGCATAATAGCATTAATGCTAAGGTTTGCCTTTTCTATCTTCAGGATGTCTTTTTATCCTTTCTGTTCATACTGCCAACAGCCCTAGTTCAGGCCCCGCTCATCTTTTGCCCAGCTTATATTTCCTATTTGTATGCAAGACACTTATTTTCTTGGAAGATACAGACAAAATGAAATGGTTTCTGCTTCAGTGACCTTAAATTCTGCCACAGGAATTGAAAATTGATCCAATCAACTTCAATAGCAATCTGGAATTATGTCCCAGGAATTATTAAGCTGCCTATATCCTTTGAACCAGTGATACCGCTAAGTCTTTTTCCAAATGTTTATAGCAGTTGTATTTGTGGTGGCAAGTAACAGGAAATTGTAGGAATGACCATCAACAAGTTGTGGTACATGGTTGTGATAGAATGGTACTCTGCAATAAGAAATAACAAACCCAATGATCTTAGAAAAGCATGGAAAGACGCACAAAATAATGAGCTAAATGAGCAGAACCAAGAGAATGTTATATAAAGTAATAGCAGAATTGTTTTAAGAGTGACTGAGTGACTAAGTCCCAAATTAAATATGAAGGACATACAAAGAAAGATACTATCCAGAGAAAGAAATGGTAAATAGAAATATGTATAGAATATTTTATTTGTACAATGCATGCATGTATGTTATGTGTGTATATATGTATGTGTATATACATACACTATTTGTATCTAATGATAGCCATTTCTAGCATTAAGGGAGAGAAGAAAAAAGGACATAATTTTATTCTATATTATATATATATAACTTCTTTTTAAAAGGTAGCAAATTGTATATGGTAGATTTGCAGTTTTATGTGCAGTCTGTTAACAGTTAGAGAAATGGCTTTTCTAATCCCATGTTTCAAAGAAAAATAATAAAGGCAATATGAGAAAAAATTCTACTTAGTATAAAACAGGATAGTAAGTATAGTGTAAGGAAAATTGAGTTAGAGGGTAGTTAACGTTTGGGGCATTAGGAAATGTTAGGATTCTTACAAGGTACTAAGACAGTGGAATTGATAGAGACAATATTTATCTAATTTAGCATATTTCAGTATTGTGGTGGTTTTCCCGGGGGCAAACTTAGTTTCAGTTACAATCAATAATTACTCCAAAATCCATCAGGCTGGTAAAAATGCAAACGTTTATTTCTCCTTCCAAATTAGCCCGGTTAGTTCAGAGATCTATCTCTCTGCTTGAGCTCTTACAGCTTTGTCCTTGGCTTCTGCCTCTGCTTTCTTCAGCCTCCAGCCAGTACCAAGTTGGAAGATGCAATGAATCTCTCCTGCCTGGAAGATAGGGCTTGTAAGGCTTTCTTCCAGAGTGTCTGTGGGCTTGTAAGGCTTTCTTCCAGAGTGTCTGTCTCCGACCCCCGTCGATGTTCCAGAGTAATTCTACTTAGCTTTAAGAGTTTCCTCCATATATGTCATCTCCCAAAGGTCAACTCCTCCTTCTCGAGGCAGGGATTATGGGTTATCTCCCAGAGTGCTCTCTGGTCCTAAGAACTTCAAGGGAGGTGTGAATTCAGACTAAGCCAGCCTTGTATTCTCCCAAACATGTGAACTCCATTGAGTACTTAGATACTTATGAGCTCTCTAAAAGTGTGAACTCAAGCATTGTTTTCTATCAGTTCCACTTAGTACTTTGTTTCAAGTTCTGGCCCAAAATATCTCTTTCTAAGATCAAATCAACTCCAATGGCTTAACACTTTGTAAAGATTCCAACACAGAATGATTGATCTGATCCTACAAGGAGATATTATGGGCCAGAATTTGAAACAAGGTACTAAGTGGAATTGAGGAGACAGTGGTTAAATCTAGTTTAGCACTGATTACAGTGCTACAGCAAATAATGATTTCCTAGTGATACAATGATTGATGGGTATACTCAGTGTACAGCATATAAGCAAGAAGCTCTCAGGGCCAGACACAGAAGCCCACTAGAAGCTCTCCAAGGAGGAGATAGATTCATTCCATCTTACACCTTTGTGCTGGCTGGAGGCTGAAGTTGGCAGAGGCAGAGGGCTAGTGACAGGAGCTCTTGGAAACAAGGAGAGAGAGAGAGGCCTCTATTAAAGCTAACTGGGCCCCAGGAAAAGAGACAAGACTTTGAAGAAAACAATAAAGGATTTGGACTTTAACTCCTGGCTGCATTTGGGGAGATCACTGAGCTGAAATGAAGGCTGCTCCCAGAAGCCCCCCAAGAAACCTGCTCCCAGAGAATATTACATTTTAGAGGAGAATATTACAAGGAAAGGCTTTCCTGAAAATGTAGCACATGAGTAAAGTTTTGAAGATTTCTAAGATTTCCCAGAAGTGATGGAGAGGAGCACACTTTCAAGCATGAGGAACACTGTAAATACATGAAGAAGCAAGAAATGGGAGTATTTGGGGGAATAAATGGCTGGTAGTTCAGTTTGAACAGAATATAGAACACATGAAAAGAAATGGTATGAATAGTATGAAATAAGGTTGGGTAGGTAAATGGGAGTCAAACTGAAGAATTTTAAATGTCAAGGCGGGATGTATTTTTCCTCATAGGCAATGGAGATCCATTTAAGATTTTTGAGTGTCTAGGTCAGGTTATTTGCATGAAACATTGGTCCATTCTAGAATTGTTAATGGGGCAACTGTTAATGGGATTGTTTGGGAATTAAGTTTGGTTCTGTTGAGCAAGAACTGGTGAGAAAACATGACACCTTCCTGTTGAGAAAAGTAGTTAAGAAACATTCTGTTGGAGGGAATATTAACAAATAATGCTCAGGATGCTTGAAGGGAGATTACCTAAGGACAGGGCAGAGTTGAGCATTTATAGACATTGAAAAAAGGAGAGAAAGTAAAGGGAGGGAAGGGGGGAAAACAGAAAAAGAGAGGGATACGGAAGGAGAGAAAGAATTATTGTGGATACAAACTTGGGAGAGATAGGAAGAAATGAGATCAAGTACAAAAATAATAAAAAGTGTCTTTCTGGGTAAGGAAAAGAACCACATCACCTTCAAAGATGATTAAAGGAGGATCCACAATGTGATTACAACCTACCTTTTCAGCCTTATTTTGTGTTACTTCCAGTCTAGAAAAACCTGCCAACTGTTTTCTGATCTTGTTCTTTCCTTTCCCACCCCCATGCATTTTCTCTTTTCTTCTCCATGAATTAAAATCTCTACTTTTAGGAAACTCATATACCACTTTTCCCCATGAAATTTTCCTTAATGTCCTCTATCCTAAAGCTAAAAGGAGTCTCTACCTTCTTAAATTTTCTGAAAAAGACCTTAACTTTCTTTTCTACCTTTTTCATATCATCATCATCACAATACTCTTAAGCTTTGCCAAGAATTTAACAAATATCTTATTTTAGCCTCACAACAACCCTGGTGTTGTAGGTGAGGTAATAGTATTATTATCCCCATCTTGCATTTGAGGAAATCGAGGCAGACAGTGCTTAAGTCATTGAACTCCAGTCTTTCTGACTCAGGTTCAGGACTTAATTCACTGGGTTACCTAACTGCTTTAGATCATATATATTAATATAGATACTCTACACTTGCCCTATCACATTGTAAGTTCTTTGAAGGTGGTACCATTTTTCATTTCTGTATCCCTAGTAGGTAGCATTAGTGCTTTGCACATAGTAGGCATTTATTAAATATTAATTTAACTAAGTTGACGATGGGATATTATTCCGGCTAGTAACTCACTGGTATCTCAAATTGGAGATTACAAAGCAGACTCCCAATTGCCATAGTACCATGTGTAGAAATAGGCATATCCATAGACATTTACAAGCTCCAAACAGTGGGTGGGTAGAAATCTAAAAAGACACAGGATTTGGAAAGAGAGACTGAATGAATAGATGGGAGAACAGGTGAATGGTCAGTAAACAGCCACAAATTGCTGATGTTTCTTTAAAGGACCAATGCCAGCAACAATAGTATGTCAGGTATGCTAACTGGGAATTTAGCCCAGAAAGATGACCTACTTTGAAATTCTATCTCATGCAGAGACTTATGGCGTTTCACAATTTTGATGACTCCCTTACATGCCTCCCATGCAGTAAAAAAAAAAAAATTTTCAACAACCCCAGATGTTTGTGAATAGAGTGGAAGATTATAATTGTTTCTTAAAGGGATATCAGATGTGGGATATAAAAGGAAAGAAGTGGAAATCCCCTGGTTTAACCACTGAAATTACAGCTTGTGATCTATTGCCAGAAGGAGGGGACATTGTCCTTTTGCCCTAGCCTTTCTTTTCTGGGGACATATTCCTTTCTCCATTTTAATGTTGCATTTTTTCATCTTTGCATCATTAATAGTACCTTAAAGCCCCGTGGGATGGCGAACAGAGAGGGTGTGTGTGTATATGTGTGTATGTGTGTGTTTTTAAAGAAAATCATCTTTCACTAAATGACTAATGTGGAAATATGTTTAATATGATTGTACATGTATAATATAACATAATATGATTACAAAAATATGATGTAGATCAAAATCTTGTAAAAGCAAATACTGAAAACTAATCTTTTTTTTTAAATAAAAAACTAATAAAAAGAATTATCTGAAAATGGAAAAAAAGAAAAGAAAGCCATCTCTTGCCTGGCACATGTGAAGGTTTTATTATCTTCTTTCACATTATAATGCAGTAAATTCTCATCATTTTAGATCCTGTGAATTCAGAATTTGGGCGATCTTCCCTATATCTTTACTCCCTGGTTTATGGTTTCCCTCTCTTTTGTCCTTGGAGATTTTAAAATCTATGTAAATGACTCTTAAAGATGTCTCATAATTTCTGCACCTCTCCTATGCTTTAGCCAGCTATCAACATGGCTACATCTTGGACTTCATCATGCTGTTCATCAGAGTCTGTTCACCTCTCAATTCTCAAAGTGCAATTTCCTTCTCTGAATTCTCTTATTCTGCTTTTACAATCTCCTTAAAAGCTTTCCTTTTGCCTTTAGTTACTCATCATAGCACTATCTTCCAGTGAATGTGATATGGTCTTGTGGATGATATTGGAAGCTCCTACTTGGAAATGCTCTATATTCAAGTGGTTATAACAAAATAAATAAGAATCCAGCAAAATAGGAGTGATTAAGTGGTTGCAATAGAGCTGTAGGCCTGAAGTCAGTAAGACTTGAGTTTAAATTTCTTAGACACTTACTAACAATATAATACTGGACAAATTGCTTAATTTCTGTTTACCTCAGTTTTTTTCATCTGTAAAATGGGTTATAAGAGCACTTATTTCCCTGGGTTGTTGAGAAAATGAGAAAATATTTGTACAATGCCTGGCACACAGTAGGCACTACAACAGTGCTACCTATTGTTCTTATTTAATCATTTCTAGTAGTGTCTGACTCTTTATGTCCTAATTGGAAGTTTCTTGCCAAAGATACAGGAATGGTTTGTCATTTATTTTTCCAGCTAATGTTACAGATGAGGAAATTGAGGCAAACCATGTTAAATGACGGGTCACACAAATAGTGTGTGTCTGAAACTAGATTTGAATTCAACTTTTCTTGACTACAGGCCTGGTGCTCTATCCAATGCACCATCTAGCTGCCCACTGGCTATTATTATTATTAACCATATCACTGGACATCATCTTCATCTATTCCTAATGAGGATAATCAAAGCATCAAAAGATCTATTTTGTGGGTGAGAAATTTGAGGCACAGGTAATTTTTCAGCATTGACAATTGCAAAACCTTTTGTTCCAATATTTCCCCTCCTTCCCTCCATCCCCTCCCCCAGATGGCAGGTAGACCAGTATATGTTAAATATGTTAAAGTATATGTTAAATACAATATATGTATATATGTCTATACAGTTATTTTGCTGCACAAGAAGAATCGGACTTTGAAATAATGTACAATTAACCTGTGAAGGAAATAAAAAATGCAAGTGGACAAAAACAGAGGGATTGGAAATGCTATGTTGTGGTTCACACTCATTTCCCAGAGTTATTTTGCTGGGTGTAGCTGGTTCTATTCATTATTGAACAAATGGAGCTGATTTGGTTCATCTCATTGTTTAAGAGAGCCACGTCCATCAGAATTGATCATCATATAGTATTGTTATTGAAGTTGTAATGATCTTCTGGTCCTGCTCATTTCACTCAACATCAGTTCATATAAGTCGAAACAGAATCTTTGCAAACATCAAAACCAAAACATCTGTTTATGCTCTGCTTTTGATTTGGAATACAGACATAGTGGAAAATAAGGGAAAAGGATTTGGCTGGGGCAGTCCCATCACTTTTGTAACTCTGATGCTTGACTTCAGAAGCAGTAATAGTAATAATAATAATAATAATAATAACAATAATGACACTGGCATTTACAAGGTAGCTGGTGGCTCAGAGGATAGAGCACTGGACCTGAAGTATGGAAAACCTAAGTTCAAATCATTTCCTTATCTGTATAATGATTTGGAGAAGGAAATAGCAGACAACTCCAGTATCTTTGTCAAGAAAACTCCAAATAGGATCACAAAAAATCATACATGACTGAAAAATTACTGAACAAAAATTGATATTTATGTAGTATCTGGGGATTTACAAAGTACTGCATCTATGGGGCTCAGCCCATATTGTTTTTGCCATATTTTGAAAAAGAGGACTAGTGATCCATGGTGGTTCATTGGATCCCAGATTTTAAGGCTGAAAAGAGACCTTAGAGGTTATGTAGAGGTTATTGCCTTGCCTAACATCAGACAGCTAGTGAAGGGGGCAGTGCTGGTCCTAGAACCAGGACCAGTCTTTAAGAATTAAGACTTGTGGTTCAAATGTTCTTTCCAAAATATGTTAGATGGTCCTTAGAAATCAGCCTGGTTTGAAAACTTTGCTTCTGGTCATTTTGTTTTGCAAAATGGAAGTAATGCAATAGAAAGAATTGTGATTTAGAGACAGAGAACCTAGATTCAAATCCTGGCTCTTTTGTTACTTTCTGTATGACTTCGGTCATATCACTTCTCTTGCTTTTTTATTTGTTGCTATTCAATTGTTTTTCAGTCATGTCTAGCTCTTTATAACCTCATTCAGAGCTTTCTTGGCATAGATACTGGAGCAGTTTGCCATTTCCTTCTTTAGCTCAGGGGAGCTACAGATGAGCAAACTGAAGCAAACAGACTGGGTTTCCTCAAAAAGGAGGACCTTGGACCATGATTCTGGCCAGGATATGAGAAAAAGAGGGGATCAGACTAGATATATTACTTCTAACACCACTGCCAGCTTTAATCCTATATTCCTATTATCCTCTACCCCGTGAATAAATATTTGTCAGTGATGCTGACATTTAATGGAGGTAGAATTTAACAGAGCTTGGTAGATTGCACATGGACAACACAATGGTTTTTTCCTACAATAATCTCATTTTTTGCAATGTGTTGGAAATATTATATTCTATTTAATTTGTCTATATTATTATATCAGAAGAGGGATTCAATCATCCTCAAGGGGACTCTGAACAGTATTATCATAAAAGGTGATTTCTCAACCCCTAAACCAAAAACTATCAATTAAAATTATATAATATTTTGGAATATTATCATATTAAGATATCCATACAAGCTCAAGAAAATTTTAACTTAAACTTTCATTAACCTCAGTAGTTAAAGACAAAGAAATCTTGATGAAGAGGAGTTTTGCTTTACTATTTTCTAAATAAAGGGGTTACTTCAACTGGCTTCTAAGGCTTTCTTCCCTCACTTAGGCGATGGGCTTATCTAATTCCCCTGAGCTATGTTAAGTGACCTTTGCATGCCTGCCTGCCTGTCTGTCTGACAGGTTCCTGCTTTTTCTCACTGTCCCTGCTCCTTGCATTCTAATTCCAAACATGGTATCCATGTAGGGTCACTCCTATTTCGGTGGCCAAGAGATAGGCATTCCAAGTGAAACACGTGGACGTGCTCTTGCTCTCTTTCCCCTCCTGTGAAGCAGTGAATAGCCTGAGACCTGCTTTCTTCAATAACCTGGAGAAATTCTAGTCACAGGCTATATATATTTTTTTCCTAATGCAAATTTTTGTTGTTATTTTTCCTTCCAATATTTTTTGGTGTTCTTTTTTTTCTTCCAATTCTAGCAGTTGGATGTCGTTGCCAGGGAGGGGCTTGTAGCCAAACAGACTTACTAGGGCCACAGTGGGAAGGACTGGCAAGTTCCAACAGGGAAAAAGCCCCTTAACTCTCCAAGCTTTGGAATCTCTCCAAAATTGTGCTGAAACTTTCCCCTGAAGAAGTCAGTCTCAATTGGGCCAGCAAGTTGCCAAAAGGTGAGAAGGTTTTTCAAGTCTTTTGAGTAGATTCCTATATTTTTTTGATTTCCCATGTCAGGGCAGTTTTAAGCCAAATACCCCTTTGAAAGATGGGTCATAATGCTACGATCTTGGACCAACTCCTTTGGCAAGTCCCCCTGTGCGGACGATGGCGGCACGATTCGGAAGGGGCACTTTATCACCTCGCCAATTGCTTTGTACTCCTGGGCTTCATGGGGGGAAGTGGTGTCTATGGTTGCTTCTATATTTTCAGCTTCCTAGCAATTGGTTTCTTGTGCTATGCATTGTGGGGCTGGTTTTTTGCCTGCGGGCTAGACATCTTTATCTGGAGTTTCCTTCTGGTCATGATCTGCCTGATCCAGCTGGCTCATTTGATATTCCAACTGCGGCAGAATAACTACGTGGGAGAGTTTGACTACCTCTACAAGACCCTGTACCTGCCTCTGCAGGTACCCCTGCAAACATACAAAGAAATTGTCCGCTGCTGTGAGGAGAGAGTCTTGTCGCTAGCTACTGAGCAGACTTATGCCGTGGAAGGTGAGACACCTATCAACCGCCTTTCTCTGTTGCTTGAAGGGAGGTAAGTCTGTTTTTTCATCCTAATTCCTTTCCCTAGCCAGACTTCAGAACCCCTTTCCTGTGAAGAGCAAGAAGCAGAATCTGGAATCATAGGAAAAACATTGAATTTGGAGGCAAAGGACCTAGGTTTGCATCCCATATTGACTATTTAATTACTCTATGTGATTATGAAAAATTCAGTGAAAGCAAGAAACACTTAGTAAGTACTCCTATATTCCCTGTGCTCTGCTTCTATGTTCTTAGGCTATAAGGACAAAAATGATAGTCTCCACTTTCAAAGAGCTTATAGGAATAATAATAGTAGTTTATATTTATATAGCACTTTAGGGTTTGCAAAGTGCTTCACATATATTTCTGAGGGATACAAGAGCAGATTTAACAGCATCATACAGATAAGCAAGTGCAAGGTGATTTGGAGACAGAGAACATACTAACAACTGAAGGAACCAGGAAAGACTTCATGTAAAAGGTTAAACTTTTTTTTTTTTTTTTGGTCATCAATCTTTCCCTCTTTATTGACCCCTTTTTATTTGCCTATCAACAACATTGTGGCTCTCCAGTACTAAGAATTTCTTTCCTTAAATATTGCTTACCTATATTTTAACTCTTTCCTACCCTCATTTCTTTCTTTTTTTTTTTTAATTAAAGTTTTTATTTACAAAACATTCGCATGGGTAATTTTTCAACATTGATCCTTGCAAAACTTTTTGTTCCAAATTTTCCCCTCCTTCCCCCCACTCTCTTCCCTAGCTGGCAGGTAGTCCAATACATGTTAAATATGTTAAAATATATGTTGAATCCAATATGTGTATACATATTTATACAGTTATCTTGCAGCACAAGAAAAATCAGATCAAGAAGGAAGAAAAAAATTGAGAAAGAAAACAAAATGCAAACAAACAACAACAGAAAGAGTGAGAATGCTATATTGTGATCCACATTCAGTTCCCACAATTCTCTCTCTGGGTGTAAATGGCTCTCTTCATTACTGCACAAGTGGCACTGGTTTGAATCATCTCATTGTTGAAGAGAGCCATGTCCACCAGAAATGATCATCATTTAGTCTTCTTGTTGCCATGTTTAATGATCTACTGATTCTGCTCACTTCATTTTACATCAGTTCATGTAACTCTCTCCAGGCCTCTCTAAAATCACCTTTCTGGTTGTTTCTTTCCATATTGCATATTCCATAGCATTCATGTACCATAATTTATTCAGGCATTCTCCAACTGATGGGCATCCATTCAGTTTCCAGTTTCTTGTTACTACAAAAAGGGCTGCCACAAACCTTTTTGAACATGAGGGTCCCTTTCCCTCCTTTAGGATCTCTGCGGTATACAGACCCAGTAGAGACACTCCTGGATCAAAGGATATGCACAGTTTGGTAGCCCTTTGGGCATAGCTTCAAATAAGCAACTCATTTAAGATCATAAAATTAATAAACCAGGATTTGAACCCAGGTTTTCTAACTCCAGAACCAGAACTCCTCCCTCTGTAACAAAATGCTTCCCCCATAGTAATGTAAGGGATAAGGTCCTGGATTAATACAAGGGTCCAGTAAAGGGAGAGAAAAGTATTTGTAGATCTGATGTATTATGAAGGTAGAATCAATAAGACTTGGCAGCTTATTGGATATGGGAAGTAAGGGAGAGGGAAGTTCAAGGTGATAAAACCAGGTCAACAGGTTGAATTTGAGACATCCCTGGGATATCCTAGTAGAAACGTTTTTTTTTTTTTTCTTTTGAGGCATTCAGGATAAGTGACTTGCCTAGGGCCATACAGCTAAGGCCAAATTTGGACTCAGCTCTTCCTAATTCCAGAGCTGGAATCCACTGCACCACCTCACTGCTCCTCTGATGGAGATGTTCTAAAGGCATAGTAGAAGTGAAAGAGAAAAACTAAGGCTGGATATTTAGATTTGTGAATCATTTGTGTAGTGGTGATAGCTTGGTGAGATGTTCAGATCCTGCTTTTGACAACTTGCTACCTCTGTGAACCTGAGGAATTTGACTTAACTTTCTTGAGCCTCAGTTTCCTCATTTGCAAAAAAAGGAAGGTGATGACCACTGGGAGGGCAATCTTTCAACTCTAGATCTATGACCCAACAAAAGAAATACAGGACTAGTCAAACTGGTAGGACCAAGGCCAAGAGCTCATAATTTCATGGAATCCAAGGGAGCAGAGAGTATTCAGACCTGATCTGCTGTTTCAAAATCGGCAGAGGGGTCAAGGAGACTATCTATAGCTCTATTTTCTGTGTCTCTGAATTCTTGTCCTGCATGATCAACTGCCTATTGATCACTTAGGATTATTGGATGTCCAACAAGTATCACAAACTCAGCATGTCAAAATTAGAGCTCATTATCGTCCCTTTTACTCCCAAACCTATCCCTCTTCTAAACTTCCCTACTTTTAGTTTAAGGGACCACTCTCCTGGTCATTCAGACCCACAACTTTGGTATCATTGCTGACTCCTTACCCTCCCTCAAACCACAACAAAGTCTCTGTATTTGGTAAATAAGAGATTGGCCAACAGCAGTTTTAGTGGTAGGGCTGAAAACCGAATTACAGGGAGTTGAGAAGTGATGGGATGATGAAAAAATAAAGGCATAAAGGAGACAAGTCTTTTTTAGGAGTTTGGGAATGAAATGAAAGTGACAGACATGATGATATCTTGAAGAAGATGACATAGATAAACAAGGGTTTTTTGAATGCCAAGGAAAACTTGGGGATGTTTGTAGATAGCAAAAAGGAGTCAGTTGAAGGAGAGATATATAGGATGAAAGAGAGAGATGGAATGATGGATGTCCCAAGCTTCAGGAAGAGAAGGGACTTCCTCAGAGAATGGAACAAAGATAGATGAATATACAGAATACTTTTGAAGTATGGAATAAGGGATTTATAACCTATGGCTTCAATGGAAACCATTCTCAGGAGAGGAGATGAAGAGGTCACTAAGTGAAGAACAAAGGTGTGGGAGTCAAGGAGAAAGGAGAGTGGGGAAATTTTATAGAAGTTGTTATGGGGAAGAGGAGAATAAGTCAATCAGGAAACAAAGTTTTGCCAAACAGAAGAGTCCAGTTGAGATGAATTTGAAGTATTCCCAGACAATTCTATTGAATGACTTCTTCCCATGTTCAGCAACATGCCAGAAGCAGGAGTTTTTATTAAGACAGAGAGTAGGATGATCTGAAATGAAAGATTATCAAGATAAGAATGAAAGGCAGATAAAGGGACCAGGGTTTCAAAGATAGTAGACTATATACATTTTAGTTAAGAAAACAAATACTAATGATAATGTCAATTTTAAGAAAAAATGAACAATAACAATGGATTGAAAGTAGGTCTGGCATAAAACACAGAACAGGCCTTGGATTCTGGAAAAGCTGGGTCCAACATATACTGTCTGTGTGATTATGGGCAAATCATTTACCTTCTTGGTGTCCTAGGCAACTCCCTAAAATTATAAATTGTAAGACAATTTCAGATCTGCACTGGTAAAGGGATTTCTAGAGGAGAGATTCTAATGTAGAAGAGTAATGGGAAGAAGCAGTACATATTGAGTCCTCTCAATAACTATTTCAAAAAGGTCTAGGAAGTGTACCTGACTAAGTGTTTTTGTTGTTTAGTTGTTTTCAGTTGTGTCTGATGCTTCATGACCCCTTTGGGGGTTTTCTTGGCAAAAATATTGAAATGATTTGCCATTTCCAGATGAGGAAACTAAGGTATATAGGGTAAAGTGACTTGCCCAGGATTATACAGCTAACAGTATACAAGCTAACAAGAGATTAGATTTGCACTCAGAAACCAAGTACTCTATCTGCTGTGCCACCTACATGCCCAACTTGGCCAAATAAGTAGTGATCTAGAAATCCAAGCAGGAAACGTAATAGAGAGCATTTACTTTCTAGGAAATCTCAAAACCAACAAAATAACTACTATTGCTGCTACTCCTAACTAGCAGATAAGACTCTAATGTCCTTTACGTATCATTTACACATGTTGATCATTTACATAAGTTATCTAATTTCATTGTTGAAATCATAGATCTGAATTTTTTTTTCCCTTCTCTCCACAAAAAATCCCCCTTTTCCTGTTTCTGTACTAATAAAGTTCCATTGTCTTTGTTCTAAGTGTGGATTTTATCTCTTACTACTCTAATTTTGAAGGGATCTTACCCTCTCAGCATCCTTATCTTCCTTTTTCCCCCTTTATCTTGCCTCTACGGCCTTCACAAAGCTTTCAGGACTTTCCTCAATTCACAATACTTTTTCCCCCTCAATCCCTCTGCATTTACATGTTGTATCTTTTCAGGAGACTAAATTTCTTGAGTTCAAGGACCATTTCATTTTTTGCCTTTGTATACACAGTACTTAGTTTAAGGATCCATATATAGTAAGTAGGTGCTTCAACAATGTTTGTTGAGTTGAAATGTTGAGTTGTATGACCTGCACAAATCACTGAGCCTCATTTTCCTTATCTCTCAAAATAAAGGAGTTGGACTGCATGGTCTCTGAGTTCCCCCTTCCCTCCATAATTGTATGAATTTCGTGATTCTTAGAGAGAAGAGGAAAAAGTCACAGCTGTCCCCACTGGGAGTTTAATGAAAATACCTAGCTCATTAAATTGTAGGCCTTTAAACAAACTGCTTAGAAATGGCTTTTTGTCAGGGTCAATCAGAAGTAATATCCATAATTGATTTAGAGATGGAAAACTCTGTGGTCTTTTATCAATTGGAAGATTGAGCTATTTCACAGTTAGATATGACTTCATCATTAATAAACATATATTGATCATACACCATCTACTATGGCACTAAAATGGGATGAAAAGACAAATAAAAATTGCTCCAAGGAGCCTTCCAGTTTGATGGAGATAGGCACATATAGGGTGGGGATGGGAAGGATTGGTTCATAGTTTTCTTCTCTTTTTGTTGGTGTAGGGCAAAAGTATCAAATTCATGACTCATAATACTCCCCAAACTACTGCTCAAATCAGATTAAAATGTAATTAGGAAATACATGATAAAATAAATTAAAAATACAATAAAACATGATAATTTTCACATTTTAAAACTAAATCAATATTTGTTCACCAGTGATTCTTTTCTATGGTTTAATAACCCCCCTCTTCTATTTGATTTTAACACTGCTGGTATATGGAACTTCTAACAAAAAAATTCCCTGTGATGGTGCAGATTGGCAATTAATTTTTATTTTATGATCTGAGAGAATTGCCTGGCAGAATGAGAAGCTAATTTGAGAGTCTCACAGCCAGCATGGATAGAGGTAGGGCTTACCCTCCCATCTTCCCGTCTCTGAAGCTAGCTCCCTATCTACTATGCTGTGGATCCCAGAGCATTGTACAATTTATGAAATACTTTATGTAGAACTACACCATGAGGTAGATAATTCAGAAATAGGAATCCTCAAAATACAGTGAGACTAAGTGACTTCCAAGGGTCACATAGCTAGGAAGTAGTTAACCCAAGTTTCCTTGCACTGAGGGCTCTTTCCCCCACAATTACTTCCCTAACAGTCCCATAAAGTCACCAAATAATTATTTTGATAGAAAGAGTACAGAAGATATGCATAAAATAGTGCTCTTGTAAGTAAACAAACACAAATCCAAATTCACTACTTGTAACTATAAGCATCCTATTCTGTACATGTAATGATAGGATCGAGTTTTAAGAAAAATCAAAATGAAGCAAGCAATTTACATGCTCCATTAAAAGAGTTAAACTGAGATCCTGAAAACTTGTATTTGTAAATCAATTGTTTGGAACTTTCCCTCCATACAAATGACAATTAATAATTAAGACAATTCATTAACAATTTTATTAGCAATTTCACAATTATAATTAGATTTCCAGACCAATGTACAAAAGCCCATACTAAAGCAAAACACAACTATGGTGCAGTATAAAGAGTAATGAACTTGGAGTCACAGGATCTGAGTTTTAATCCTCTTTGTAAAATGAGCAGCTTATCCTAGCTTGTTTCTAAAGTTCTTTCTCTTTGGACCTATGATTTCATGCATTTTAATGTTAATCATCTTCCCTCTTTATCTAAATTCCCAAGGTAGGAAAAAAAAATCCTAGTTTAATTTGCTCTTGGAGCTAATTAAAGGGAAAGAACCCCATCACTCATAGTTGTTTAGTAAAACTACCTCAAACTTAGCAGTCTATAAGTATTTCTTGCCTGAATTTTTTTTCCCCTTCATGTGTCCTATTTGATGGCTTAGCAGTCTATAAGAATTTCTGTTCTGGGTTTTTTTTTCCCCCTTCATGTGTCTTATTTGGTGGTAGTGAAGTATTTTTTATTAGCATATTAGAAACTACTATATTTCATAAGCATAAATATTTGATTTGAAAAATGAATCATGCTTAGGGTTTCCATAAAGGAAGCAAACCAAATTTCCCCTTTTTGAGACCACAAAGTCATTTCCATGAGTGAAGAATTAATTGGGTTATAAAACTCCTGAAATTAATGGGCTACTAAGGCATAGAGGAACTAACATCCCCTGGAATGGAGGGAATACTTACATTGAAGACATTACAGATATTTTGAAATAATGAAGTGTTTAATATAGTATTGTGTCTTCAAGTTATAAGAATAAAAGAGGAGTTGGACCCAACATCCCTTTTAGTATAAATGCTCTGAATTTTGTATTTTTATCTGTCATATGTATGTGCTTTATTGTATAACTGTGCCTGTTTACTACTAGGGTGCGGAAACCAGAATTCACATTAGAGCACTCAAATTTGGGGGCTGCTAATAGTACTTGAAACCACTGAACTTAATATCTAATTATCAAGAATAATCAATTTCTGGGCAGTTGGGTGGCACAGGGGATAGAGCACCAGCTCTGAAGTCAGGAGGACCTGACTTCACATTTGGCTTCAGACAATGAGTAGTTTATAATCGTGGGCAAGTATCTTAACTCCAATTATCTCCTCACTCCCCTCCCCAAAAGAATAATCAATCTGAATAGAAGCTATCAGATAATTGGCATCCCCAAGTGCTTGACCACTCCAGATAAACAGCCCTACATATTTCCTTCATGATTACCCTGAGTACTAGGTATTAAAAATATCCAATTATAACTCTGTTCACATGTAATGTAAGATATCATTAATAAAGTGTAACAGGCTTTGGGATGTTTTGGTTCCAACTCCCACTCCTAAAGCAGCTGGAGAGAGAACCAGTTCAGAATGATTAGCAGAGTCAAGGAAATGAGGGGAGATGTGGTATGAGATTTGCCCTGCTGGGCTGCAAGAACCAAACTTCTGGCTCCAATCTATCTTTTCAATCTTGTTAGATGTTATTGCCCTTCATATACTCTTTAGTCCAGCCAAACTGATCTTCTTGCTATAGATTACACATGAAATTCCATTTCCCATCCCCATATCTTTGCCCATGAGAGCTGTGCCCCCAAGCCTGACTGGCACTTATTCTTCACCTTTGCCTCTTAGAATCCTTAGTGTCTTTCAAAGTTCAGTTCAAACATTATCTCCTATGTGAAGTCTTTCCTGTCTCACCCGTCTCCTACTGCCTCCTCACAGAAAATTACCTTCATCCTTGCTTCATTCTTTTAACAAATGAATTAAGGTTACACAATCCATGTTCTGTGTTCTACTTGATCCCAGTCACATAAGCATTTACAGAAAATGACACAATTAATAGGTTTATTTTCAAGCCTGTATTGCAAAATCTGAGCAGGTGGTCATCAGTGGGAGGGAGAGTAAGTCTAAATTTGTCATTTGTGTTGAGTCAGAATACTGGTGGTTACCAAAAACAAAACAAAACCAACAAATAAACTCCTCTTCACAAGTACCCTGCTTAAAGACTGGAAAATAAAAACATAAGCTTTTGTAAAATATGGGCATCCTAAAATAGCTGGTTGGGTTTCCGAAGGTGGGGAAGTGGTCCCCTCATGTAGGAGGGGGAAGATCTGGGAACACTTAGAATCAATATTCTTTCTGAAACCTATCTTCATTCAGTCATGTCTCACATTATCTCCTACCCTCTATCTGAGAATGCAAAATAAGCCAGTCAACTAACAAGCATTAATTAAATGCCTCCTGTTTGCCAGAAGACAGCTAGGTAATGAAGAGGATTACAATACCAGATCTGGAGTTAGGAAGACTCATTTTCTTAATTTCAAATCTGGACTCAGATGTCTACTAGCTGTTGACCCTGGGCAAGTTCTTCTACCCTGTTTGCTTCGGTGTTCTCATCTGTAACATGAGAAGAAGGAAATGACAAAACCACCCCAGTATCTTTGTGAGAAAACCCCAAATGGAGTCACAAAAAATGACCAAACAACAACAGCCACTGTTTGCCAGTTGCTATTCTAGACACTGGAGAATTAAAAAACATTAAGGAAACAGTCCCTCTCTAAAGCTTACACTGTATGGGACAACAATTCCTTAGGATGAGGAAAGGGAAGGAGGAAATGTTTATGGATAGATTTTAAGAAATCTATGAGCTTGGATGGAAAAAATACATCTTTGTTTTTAAAATTAAAAAATTGTAGCAGCTCTTTTGTAGTGGAAAGGAACTGGAAAGTAAATGGATTTCTATCAGTTGAGGAATAGATGAATAAGTTAAGATATAAGAATATAATGGAATATTATTGTTCTATAAGTGATTTCAGAAAAGCCTGGAAAGGTTTATGCTGAAAGAAGTGAGCAGAACCAGGAGAACAATGTACACAGTAACAGCAAAATTATGTGATCATCAGTTATGATTCTCAGCAATACAGTGATCCAAGACAATTCCGATAGACTTGGGATGGAAAGTGCTGTCTGCATCCAGAGAGAAAACTGTCGATACTGAATGCAGATCAAAGCATGCTATTTTCACCTTTTTTATTTGCTTGCTTTTTCTTTCTTGTGGTCTTTTCCATTTTGTTTGATTTTTCTTTCACAATGATAATATAGAAATATGTTTTAAAATGATTGTACATGTATAACCTTTATTGAATTGCTGTCTTGGGGAGGAGGAGATAAAAGAGGGAGGAAGAAAAGAAAATTTGGAACTCAAAATCGTACAAAAATGAATGTTGAAAGTTATCTTTACTTGTAATTGGAAAAATAAAATACTATTGAATAAAAAATAAAAGGAAAAAAGGAAAAGTTCTTATATGTACAAAAAATATAACAACTCTTTATGGTGACAAAGAATTAGAAATTGAGGGGATGCTCATCAGTTGGGAAATTATTGAAAAAGTTGTGGTACAATATGATTGTGATGGAATACTATTAGACTAAGATTTTCCATTTCCTTCTACAACTCATTTTACAGATAAAGAAACTGAGGCAATAAAAGTTAAGTGACTTATCCAGGTTGATACAGCTAGGAAATGTCCACAGCCAAATTTGACTTTAGAAAGATGAGTATTACTGAGTGCAGGCCTGGCACTTTACTATAGCTATCCACTATGAGCAATACAATTATAAAAGACAATTCCAAAGGACTTGTGATGTAAAATTCTCTCTCTAGATAGAGAACTGATGAACTCTCAGTACAGGTTGAAGCAGGATTTTTTTTTCACCTTATTTTTCTTGCTTTTGTTTTCAACATAGTTCATATGGAAATGTTTTGCATGATTTCACATTTATAATTAATTGATATTCTATTGTTTCCTTTTCAATGGGCAGGGGAGGAAGGAAAGAGGATTTGGAATTCAAAATTTAAAAAACAAAAGAATGCTAAATAAAAATAAATAAATGATATTTTTTTAAAATGGCTACTATATAGAAGGCACTATTCAATCAAATGCTATTTTATCATACCATCCTCTCAAACTATTGTCTCTCCTTTTTTAGCCAAACTCCTAGACAAAGCTACTTTCATCCATTGCCTCTACTCTTTCATTACTTTCCCAGCCCCTGACAATTTAGCCTGTAATCTCGTCACTCAACTGAAACTGTTTTTTCTCCAAAGAGCTCTCGATTCCTAAATCTGGTGGCTTTTTCTCAGTCGTTAACTACCCTCTCCTGTGAATTCTCTTTCTCTATATTTCCATGCCATCTTTCTCTTTCTTATTTTCTCCCTACCTGCCTTACCTCCATCTCCAGAATCTGTTCATCTTCAGTGATTCCTCTCCATTCCTGAAATACTCTTCTTCCTCATCTCTACCTCTTGATTCCTCCAGCTTCCTTCAAGTCTCAATTAAAATCTCATCTTCCATGAGAATGCCTTTGCTGAGCCCCCTTAATGCTGATTCCCTTCCCTCTGTTAATCATCTCCAGTTTATTTCATATGTAAAATAACATTTGCTTATTGTTATTTTGGGTTTTTTTTTTTTGTCTGGAGGTAATTGAGGTAAAATAACTTGGTCAGGGTCACGTGGCAAATAAATGTCTAAGGTCAAATTTGAACTCACATTCTCCTGACTTCAGGACTGGTGCTCTACTTATTTCACCACCTGACTACCCCATTGTTATTGCTTTATAAAGAATTGAGGAGACCTGTTTGTAGGCTATAGGTAATGAGGCACTAAACAGAGAGAGAATGAATGCTAGAGACAGAAAGTGATTTGAGGGGACAAACTGTTGTAAGTGTTCAAGGGTAAAAATGGAGACCTATTTTTTTTTAAATCAAGAGAGTAATGGAGGAGAGATGAAGGATGATGTCAAAAAGTTTTGAAATATAGAGAGGTGAAAAATAGTAGCTCAGTGAGATTGGCCTCTATTTTCTTAGTAAAGTGTAGGCAACTTCTTCAAGTGAGAGGTTGGAAGAAGGGAAACTTGAAGAAAGAAGAGAACATTTTGAACAGCCTCTATAAGGAACAGTAAAGGATTGCTTTGCTTTTGTGAGACTTAACTTCCTGAATTCAAATCAGGGGCTTTAGACATTTCCTAGCTGTGTGACCCCGGGCAAGTCACTTAACCCTGTTTGCCTCAGTTTCTCCATCTATAAAATGAAAAAGTCATGGAAAACCACCCTATATCTCTGCCAATGGGGTCATGAAGAGTTAGAAATGATTGGAATGATTCAACAACAATAACAATTGAGATTAGGTGAATGTATATACAAGTCTTCTGGATCACTGGATTTGAGTCTAGTGAACATATCAGGTTGACATGCCAGTCTTTGGGTGGGGTGGGGGGAGAAACTTTCTCTCCATCTTTCATGGAAGAATGACTGTTTCTTAACTTATTCCTACCCAAGAACAGATTTTTATTTTTAAAATCCTAGAGCAGATGCCCACCACTGATTTGAAAATAAAAGTAAGATTACTTGCTCCCTTAGGGTACTAGGGCACTTGCTTACTGGCTCATGTCTCAGAGGGACTATGGCCCTAAATATTTTATTTCTCCCTTTATTATGTCATATTTGCTATTAAATATGTTATTCAAAATTGCCTATGTTTAGCATATATTAGATTATTTGATGTCTAGGGAAGAGACTGGGGATAAAGGAGGGAGAAAAATTTGGAATACAAGGTTTTACAAGGGTAAATGTTGAAAACTATCTTTGCATATATTTTGAAAATAAAAAGATGTATTTAAAAATGTGTTATTCAAAACTTTAATTTGCAAAATCCATACTGGATTTATAAAACTTTAAATAAATAAAATAATAAGCTCTAAAACAAAATAAATAAATAAATAAAGCTTTAAATAAAATATATTAAACTTTAATACTTTAAATTTGTGTTCCTTTCCGTCATCCTTTCTCCATTCCTGATTTTACTCTTAGCATTCAAACAAACAGAATTGGCAGAAATTCAAGGGGCCATCTGAATTTTCATTCATCGTGACACATATGCAAAACCCCTGAAGGAATATCTTTTATAGAAGCAGTAGTTCTAAAATTGGAGGCCATGTTCCACAAGACATGGAAGTAAGAGGATGGAGAAGGTCCTTGGTCACCATCTCCAAGTCAGATGGGAACAGTAGCACAGAGTTCATTCCAAACATGGTTCCTAATTGCATTGCCCTAGCTTAGGACTCCTGTGGGTCACTCTCAGCCTTCCATGTACTCACCGTATCATTTGCTTTCTCTTCTTATTTTTATTTATTTATTTATTTTTGCCTTTTTGTTTCCTGGTATTTCACTTGCTTGGTTTACTTTCTACCCCTTTGACCAACATTCTCCCAAGCTTGGAATCAAAGACATTCTGTATAGTTTCCCCTCAGGAAAAATATGAAATCCTCTTGGAAAATCTGGGAAAGCAAACAGTAGACAACCTTGATGTTCTTATCTCCTTTTGTTCTGTTTCAAAGCCATTTGGCAGATTTTTAAAAGGTGGGTCACACATAATTTTGTAATGGATCCAGTCAGCCTAATTGTGTGATTTTCTCCAGATGCATTCAGCCCCATGTCAGAGAGAGGAAGAGGAGGCTGATGGTGAGAGTCATCCAGGGCAAGGCTTGGCAAGGCTTGAGCAATGAGAGGACAAGGGACCAAGAAGGACTTTTTAATGAAGGATGTTGAATTGTTCAACCATAGGGTCAAGACTGGATTGTCTCCACTGGAAGGTGGCTAATTCTAGATTATAAAATATGGAAAAGACCTTATGTAGTGTAAGAGACAGTTAGGTGGCTCAGTGGATAGAGGGGTGGGCCTGAAGGTAGGAAGATCTGAATTCAAACCTAGCCTCAGACACTTACTAGCTGTATGATTTTGGGCAAGTCAATTAACCAAACTATTTTCCTTAATCTGCTACAGAAGGAAATAGCAAAACACTTCAGTATATTTGCCAAGAAAATCCAAGGATAATATTAGTGCTTGTTAGTACATAGGGTCATGGAGATTTGGACATGAGGCATAATAAGTAGATGTGGTGCTGAATTTGGATATTGCTCGAAACACTTATTCTGAGTCATCATAGGGAAGTACTCTTACCTTTCTTGAGGCTAATTTTCTAATAATAAAATAAGGACGATAATATATTCCCAAAAGTTTGTGGGAAGGTTCAAATGAAATAAGAATGAAGAATATTTTGCAAATTTCAAAACACTAAAAAATGTTAGCTATCATCTATTTTTCCTTTCCTTTGGAATTTTTACAAATGACAGAACTGAAGTTTAAGTGAATTGCCCAAAGTTGTTCAACTAGTTGTCTGGGACTAGAATCTGGATTTCTTAATCCCTATGTTCTCTCCATTCTTCAGGATTCGTGTGAGCCAGGATGGGCAGTTTCTGCATTATATCTTCCCCTACCAGTTCATGGACTCCCCAGAGTGGGAATCATTGCAACCCTCTGAGGAAGGGATATTCCAGGTAAGTTGAAGGCCTATTGGAATGGTTGCTATGGAATAGCCTAAATTAAACTTTAGATTGGCTGATTGGTTGTTTGAATGAAGAACAGATGAATGAACGAATGAATGAAAGAGCACTTGTTAAGCATTTACTAAAGAGGCTGCATAGTGTACTGCATAGAGCATTTGGAGTCATGAACACTTAGGGTCCAATCCTGCCTTAGATGCTCAATATCTGTGTGACCTCACACATGAGGATGAGAGAAACACAGACAAATATTATGTTATTGGGAGCTGCAGTGAAAAGTGTGTTGGACTTGAAGACCAGTAAAAAAAAAAAAATACCTCATTTAACCTTTCTGTGCCTCAGTTTCCTCATCTTATAAAATGGAGATAATAACAGCACCTAGCCCTGACATCCCAGGATTCTTGTGAGGATCAAATGAGATGTTTGTGAAGTGTTTTGTAAATCTTAGATACTACCTTCTACAGAAAGCTTTTCTTCTTCCCATTCATTCCCCACAATTACCTTTTTTTTTTTTTTTTTTTTTTTTGTATACAACTTATAGCTCTGTGTATTTTTTCATTAATGGAATATAAGTTCCTTGTTTCATTTTTATTTTATATTCCGTGCATCTAATGTGATGCTTGGCAAATAGTAGATGCTTAATATATGCTTGTTGACTGATATAAAGATAATTAAGACTTAACCCTCATCTTCTCAAATAACATTTCTTTTTTCCCCAATAATATTTTATTTTTCCAAATGCATGCTAAGGCTTTGCAAAACCTTGTGTTCCAAATTTTTCTCCTTCCGTCCTTCATTCAGCTCCAAGAGAGCATATAATCCAATATAGGTTAATGTGCAGTTCTTTTTTTTATGAGCAATACAGTATATTTATTGAGAATGGTATTCAAAATATACATTGATTATCCTACAAACTGTATTTTGGGAAAATTTCAAGGAAGACACAAGCATAACTATATCAAAAATGAGTAAACTACTTAACTAGACAACTATTTTTCATGGTGAACTTAACTTTAATGAATCATATTGGTCATGTGTCAACAATAACAATGATAGAGAAGATATGAATACAGAATGGCAATGAATCAGGCCAAAATTATTGAAATGAAAAATCATATAGAAAAGATACATTTATATGTTTATATATTTATATGGTATATATGTTATGTGTGTGTGTATGTATGTATATTTATACCTATTTGTGTCTAATGGTAGCTATCTCTAGGGTAAGAGGTAGGGGAAAAAGAAAAAAGGAATTACATGATAATTTTGTTATATATTGGAAAGACATAGGAGATTTGCAATTTCATGTACAAGAGCCTTTTTATTGAATGTGCAATTCTTCTAAATTCCCATATTTCCACATTCATTATGCTGTCCAAGACAAATCAGATCCAAAGGGAAAAAATTTCACAAGAAAGAAAAAAAACCCAAGCAAACAAACAGCAATTACCACCCCCAAAAAGGATGAAATGCTATGCTTTAATCCACACTCTGTCTCCATAGTTCTCTCTCTAGATGCAGATGGCACTTTCCATCAGATAGCACTTCTGTCTCATTTGGTCTTCACAACAAGTCTGGGAAGCAGTAGCTATTATTATCTACATTTTATAGATGGAGTTCTGTAAGATAAACTGACTTGCTCAGATGTGAGAAAGATTTGAACTCAGGTCTTTCTTACAATTTAGTGCTCGATTTACTTGCCACCTAACTCCTATGACTAGTGATGCTGGAGCAGACTTTTTTGTTCTTTCAAAACCAGTGAAGGGGACAGTGGGTTGGTTGGCTGAAGAAACTGAGGAACACAGTGGACATCAGAGATATTGACAGACATGGAACCATCTTCTTCACAGATAACCCCTAGGTCCCTGTCATGTAGGAAAAGAGTGGGGTTTATATGAGCAATAACTGACTGTCATAAAGCTCACTCATTCAGCAAACATTTATTAAGTATTAATGTTTACTCTGTGAATGTAAGAAACAATGTATAGAGGAAGTTTTACTGGACTTGGAATAAAAAAAAGTTGAGTTTGGGTGCCAGATCTGCCCCTTACTCTGCCATGATTCTGGGTTTAGCCTCTCTGAAACTTAGTTTTCTTATCTGTAAAATGGGGGTGACAGTGTTTGTATTACTGACCTTACAAGGTTTAAAAAGAAGTGAAAGGAGTAGAGGTAACAGATGGAGATAGCTTGAGGAAATTATTTTATAAGTGAAAAAGTGTGGTATACTCTGGTCTTACAGTCAGAAGACCTGGCTTAGTCTCCTGGCTTTCTCATACTATATAACCCTGATTAAGTCACTTAATCTCCGTAAATTATGATTTCCTTGTCTATCAAATTAATATCTTGTTTCTCCTTTTCACAATTAAATTCCTAGAAAAAGTTGGTTATTCTCATTACTTCCCTTCCTCTCTTCTCCCTCAACTCTCTCTTTCCCAACACCTTGTGAAATGTTTTCCTGTTGTATAATTCAACTGAAAGCACTCTCTCCAACACTTTTTTATATTGTCTCCTTAATAAATATAATCAAGCTGTTTGTGCAATAAACATTTTTTTTAATTTTTAAAATTAAATTTTTAAATTTTAAATATTAAAAAAAAGAAAGAGAGAATTCATTTCTCATCTTACCCAGGCTTAAAGAACAATGGCTACTCACAGGCCTAATTCCAATACTGGTTTGACATGGTCTATTTATGGCCTAGGTAACTTGGTTCTCTTTAAACAGCCTGCTGTTTCCCTCTCTCCTCCCCCCTTATGGAAGGCTTACCATATTGATGCTATTTTCTTTCTTTGTCTTTAGAGTATAGAGTGTGAGATTATTTAGAATTATGGGTGTGAGATAGAGCCTCAGAGTTGCCCAATTTCCCCTTTGTATTGGGGTGTACCAGGCTATCCTTAGAGTCTGCAGATTCACAATCTCATAGTTATCCTGGCCTTCCACATTCCCAATCAGTTGCCAACTTTCATTGTTTTTATCTTTACTGCATCTATTTCATGTTTCTTTTTAAAATTAATTTACATTCTACATAAAGTCTTTCCTGATCTCTTGCCAACCATGCACCTGCTAGTGCCTTCCTCCCCCAAACTACCTTGTTTTATCTATTATAGAAGAGTATACATGTTTTCATACACATGTCTTATCTCCTTAGAATATAAACTCTTTGAAATCAGGGTTTATTTTTTTCTCATTGTGACCCCAATACCTAGCATAGTGTATAATCATAATCATAATAAACTCTTTATAAATGTCTGTTGATTGATTTGTAAAATGAAAATAATTTCCATGCTATTTGCCTTAAGGCTGTTGTTGTTAAGAAAGTCTTCTATAAAACATGAAGTATTCTAACATATGAGCTATTTTAAATGTACATATCTACTATATGTAGATTTTCAAATTTGGAATATGAAAATATATTTTGCATGACTGTATATGTATAACCTATATCAAATTGCTTGCCTTCTCAATATTGGGGGTAGAAGAAGGAAGTAGAAAATTTAGAACAAAAAAATATAAAAAATTGTTTTTATGTGTAATTGGGGAAAGATAAAATATTTTTTAAAAGATGTTTAAAAAGTTTTTTTTTTGTAAGTTCAAGCTTTAGAAGATGGCCTAAAGTTATGTTCTTGGATCAATGCCTCTGCTTTCCATGATGACACATATTTGCAAACAGACTAAGAAGCACTACAGGCAGTTCCTAGGACAAAGAATGTTTAGTACCCCAGACAAGGTTTAAAATGTTTTTGTTGTTCAATCGTTTTATCATGTCCAACTCAGCCCATTTGGGGTTTCCTTGGCAAAATTATTGGTGTGGTTTTTCATTTCCTTCTCCAGCTCATTTTACAGATGAGGAAATAAGGGCAAACAAGGTTAAATAACTTGTCCAGGGTTACACATTTAGTGTCTGAAGCCAGTTTTGAACTCAGAAAGATGAGTCTCTTGGGATCAGGCTCAATCCACTGAGTTTCCCAGTAAAAGCTTTGAATTTTTTTCACTTTAATACATGTGACTTGATTTTAAAAATCAAGTCAGGCACATAATAGGCACTGTATAAATACTAATTATTCCCCCCACTTCACCAGGAATATATTGCCTATTCTGTGCCAGGCAGAGTTGATTGCTAGAAATACAAAGAAAGACAAAGTACAATCTCCTGGGGAGACACCATGCAAACAACTTTGTACAAATAATCTACATACAAGATTAATTAGAGGTGGTAATTGGAGGGAAGGCTCTAGTATTAAGGGGGATTAAGGAAAGGCTTCTTGTAGAAAGTGGGATTTTAGCTGGCATTTAAAGCAAGGTAGGAGGAAGAGATGAAAAGGGAACAGCATAATGGACAAAAGGAAAATACCTGGAGTCAGGAAGTGGCATGATATGTTTGTGAAGAATAGTCTGGAGTTAGAATCACTGAATTGCAGAGAAATTTGAGGGCAGTAAGATAGAAGACTGGAAAAATATGAACGAATCACTTATGAAAAATATTAAAAGAGAATTTTCTTGTTGATCCTGGAGGTAATAGGCAACCTTTGGAGTTATTGAATAGGGCAGTGACATGGTCAGGCCTGCATTTTAGGAAGATCACTTTGGCAGCTGAGTGGAGGATGGATTGGAGTGGGGAGAGACTTGTAGCAAGAAGACCAACCCGGAGTCTATTGCAATAGTCCAGGTGTGATGTCACTGCAATAGTGTCAGAAAACATTCTATATATTTATTTACATGTTGCCTCTCCTATTAGATTATGAGTTTTCTGAGGGCAGATCCTGTCTCTTGTCTCTTTTGCATCCCCACTACTTTGAATACTTCCTGTCACATAGTAGGCACTTAATAAATTTTAAAACAATGGGGAGATTAATTCAGCACACATCATCTTCATCTAAAATAATTTGTCAGTCGCACCAGGAAATTCCCAGCCTAATGTTCTCTTCTTGCAATACCCTCCCTCAGGTCACTCTGACTGCTGAGAACGACTGCACCTACGTCTCCTGGCCACGGAAGCCCCTCTACCACCTCTTGGACAAAGAGCGCTACATCTCCCGCCTGTTTTCAGCCCTCCTTGGCTACGACATCTCAGAGAAGCTGTACGCCCTCAATGACAAGCTCTTTGCCAAGTTCGGCTTGCGTTTTGACATCCGCCTTCCCAGCCTCTATCATGTCCTAGGTCCTGCTTCCTCTTCCTCAGAGCCTGAAGCTGAGAAGGAGATCGAGGATAGCAAGGAGCCCGCCCTCCCTCCTCACCCTCTGTCTGTGGGGGTGCAGAAAGCTCCCTCCCTCCCCTCTTCTCCTGTCTCTGCTGCCCCAACTGCACCTCCCGCCCCAGCCAGGGCGTCTCGGCTTGGCAGTGATAACTTGGGTGAGGACTCTACCAGTCTTGTGTTGGAAGATTTTGCAGAGTTGCCAGGATCCTTTATGGATTATGGGAGTGAAGGGGAGTATATGAGATGAGGGAAGTTCTAACAAGGGCACAGCCATCTGGTTTAAGACCCCCGTGTAAGTACATGCCCGCCCAAGGAAGAGGGCACTCCTAATCATGCCTGTGGTTTGCAGATGGCTGGTGCATGCATCTATGAAGAGCTTAGCATTAATTTTGCTTTCAAGGACCAAGCCCAAATGATCTAAAAAAGTCCTTTTCCTTAGAGATGCCAGTTTCAAAATAGACACCCTAATTAAGAGACCCTAACCCAATTTTGCATATAGTAATATACTCATAATGTATGCTATGTGGATATTCACTAACTTTGTCTTCCTTAAAAAACGAAATCTATTTACATATACATACATAACACATTGTATATTTTGTATGTGTGTAATTTGTATGCTTATGCATGTAAATGTGTGCATGCAAATATGTATATATATGTGTAATGTAGATAGTATGTCAAGTGTACACATTTATCTATAAACATACATATTTATAATACACTTTCCATAGTCTTATGTTTCTGATTTATAGATATGTATAATATTTATGTGTGTATCTAGAACATGTGTATATGTATGTAATTTATAGTGTTATGTAGTGTTGTAAATCTGTTTCTATGTATACATACATAATTTATGTAATCCGTATTGAGTAATTTGCATGCATGCAGATGCATGTGATTTATATCATCTATCACACACATACACATGTATATTAAATTATATGTTATTTGTATGTAAAATATGCATGTCTTTATGATTTATATGGTATAATATTATAAATCTATTTCTATGTGCACATGCATAATTATTATGTGCACATAATTCATGTATATGTGTATATTTATATGCATGTACACACATGTTATTTGCATGTAAAATATACATGTATGTGTATGTAATCTATAATGTGATGTAGTAGATCAAGTCCTGCAGCTAGGAAGACCTGGTTTAAGGCCTGTCTCTAATTGTGATCCTAATCAAGTCACCTTCATTAAGTCACCTAATCAAGAACCTCCAAGTTCTTTAGGTCATCAAGACTATATTTTTGACCTGCATGGGTAGAGGGGGTTTCCTCATCTTTACACCACTAAAATTACTGGTGCTGTTCTCCCAGCCCTATGTTTATGGGTTCACTTGTGTGGGCTGGCTTTCAAAGTTGTGCTACACAGTAGATACTGCCGTTAGCTGTTTCATTTGTGGCGTTCACATCAAAAAAGGGGACAACATTAGTTTTAGGCTGATTGTGTTATTGGCTGTTAGAGGAGGCTGGAAATATGCTAAAAGTCCCCTGGGGCTGGGAGGATGTAGGTGCTCTCTGTAGTTGGGAAATGCCCATCCCACAAAGGATCCAAAACGCTGGACTAATTTACTGTCAAAGACTGAGCTCTGCCCTCCGGAAGGAAGCAGACATCCCCCTGATGAGATCCTCTAGTTAGCTGATTGAGATATGCCAGAAGACGGCATTCCCCCAGAAAACCACACTTAAAAAGGTGGCCCGAGTGCACTTCCTTAAATGAATCTCCTAGTGCCTGGGGATGCTCATGGGATTTCTTCTCCTAGTCGGTCAGCGCCCAAAAAGCTCTTGATGAATGAATTCCAGAGACTTGCTGGCATATTTTCCCACAGTGGTCTCTCACAAGACTCCCATACTTCCCTAAGGGACTCTACCTAATCTTGCCCAGACCTTGCCTGGCTCCTCCTGAGGAAAATCCCATTGCATTTGATGCAGAGAACGAACATCTCCCGGGAAGGCATTTTTGAGCAAATGTAGAATTACAGAGTGCTAGAGGAGACTTTGCTGACTATCTAGTCCAGCCCTCTCATATTAATAATGAGGAAACTGAGGTTATTAAAATTGGTCCAGGGTCACATAGCACTCCTCATTGCCTATTGATAAGGGTGTCTTGGTGAATGTTTAACAATCAGCTGGGGGAGAACTAGGAAGGAAATGGACCTCAGAAAGCAAGATATATTTTTAAGTTTAATTGCCATTACTAACATTTTCCATCACCTTCTTAAGAACAGACAATAAAATCCACAAAACAATAAATCAAGCCCTGATTGGTAGCATTCACCAATTTCTAAGGTATAAAATGCTCACGTGGAAACTTTGTCAGCTCTTTTGAGCTCTCACATCCCACTCTAGCATAATACTGCTTACTACTGTCTTGTCTAAATAAGTTTCTCTACCCAGCTCTAAAAGCTCTCCATTAGCTAACTCCATCCTGCCCCTCCAACCTCATTTTCCATCAATTGCCAGCATACATCTTTCACTCTGATCAGGGTGGGATGGTCAAGGCCATCTCACTTCTGTCCTTTCACTCTCTCATTTCTCCTTACTTAAATACTCTCCCCTCCAGTTATAAAAATTCTGTCCCCCTGCTTTTCTGCTCAGAAGTCTCTGCTCTGTTTCCTTTGATGCAAGATTTCAAAATGAGAGCAATGTGATACTTTTTGCATAATGATCACTGTAACAGTTAATTATTGTAGAATGAGCAGGAGAATTATAGAGGAGAGACAGAGTGAAAAACTGGGATAAAGTCTGGAGATGTAGGGCTTGAATTCAAGTCTCAATCTGGCTACTTAATATCTGTGAGACCTCAGGCAAATAACTTAACCTTTTTGATTCATTGGCAAAATGAGGGTTTTGGACAAGGTGATTTTTGAAGTTCCTTAAAATGACAAATTTTGTTTTTTGATATAAAATGCCTTTATCAAAATAGTATATACTACAAAAGAGCTAGATGCAATAGATTTAGTTAAATAACAAGTCCTGAAGCTTATGTTACTTCGATGACCACCTTAGAAACCCACTCAGATGCTTTTTCTCTCATCCTCCCATTCTGTTCATGCTCAATATTTCTTATTGTTTTTCTCCATTACCCTTCTGTGGTGACCATGTTTTTAAAACCAAGAAAGATGAAATAGAAAGAACACTAAATTAGAATCAGGAAAACAAAAGAAAAGCTCTGGCAATTCCAACTATGTGGATTTGAGCAAGTCTTTTATTTATTTTTAATTTTTTTTTCCTCTTTGGGCAAGGAAATCAGAGTTAAGTGACTTGCCCAGGATCACAGAGCTAGGTATCAAGTGTTTGCAGCTGATTTAGACCCATTCTTCCTGATTCCAGTGCTAGCCCTCTATCTATTATACCACCTAGTTGTTGCCATTTTTTTTTTTTAAGAGTCATACTTTCTTAAGGTTTCAGGGTTTTCCTTTTGAGTATAAGGATGCCAAATTAGTTAGTTTCTCAAGACTTCTTCAATTCTAAAATTCAAATATCCCTTTGAAGTGGTAAGGGATAGAGATCATAGAGACTTCTGGGTAATGGAATGTTGGAACTGGGAAGATGTGAATTCAAATCCTACCTCAGACATTTACCAGCTGTATGACATTAGGCAAATTATTTAATCACTCTTAATCTTAATTTCCTTATCTTTAAAATGGGGATAATAACAGAGTTCATCTCACAGGCTTCTTTAGGGAATCGAATGAGATTATATGTATAAAGTGCTTTATAAACCTTAAAGTACTAAATACATGCTATTGATATAATATATAATATTCTTATTACAATATTATATATCAGTGTGCTACTAATATAGTATTGATATACTATCAACACAACAATATTAGTACTATAATCATTAACATGATATTATATATTATTCATATGCTAGCAACATAATATATTATATGTTAATATGTTATTAGCATAATACATTATATTATTAATATGCTATTAAAATAATGTATCACTATTGCTGTGATATTATAAACTATTAATATGATATGTACTATTCATATAACATACTATTATAATTACTTCATTTTTATAAGAGCAAATACACAGAATAATTAAGTGACTTTTCTGTTTCTTATAGTGATTCATTCAATGGCTGAACTTGGGCTAGCACAGGGTTTTTCTCCATTACTACGTGCTGTTCTTCATGTCACTAAATATGATCTAGTGACCTTGGAATGTCCCCCTCCCCTGGTGACTGGGATTCCCAATCATCCTGCACCTGTTAGGATCATTTTACAGTTGATTCAAACTTAGGAATATTTAGGACTCCCTGACATCGACTAAGGTTTCTAAAACAAAGCTTCAAAGTCCCCAGTCCTGCCCTCTCATTAATGTTGTCCTGTATAAAATTTTCTCTTCCCTATTTATCTTTTTTAATAACTTCAGAAGAAGATCTACAACATGTAGCTCTAGGGACATACACTGCTATATGATATACATTCTTCTGGTATCTACAAAACAAAATTCAGAACTTCAGCACTTGAAGGGACTTCAGAAATCATAGTGTCTTATTCCTTCATGTTACATTTAAGGAAACTGAAGTTGAATAGCAAGCTGCTAATGGTATTTTTGGCAATTTTATTCAAGTTTTGAGCTTTCTTTGTTAGTACACAAATATGGGAAGTCCAGTGTGAATCACTACCCGTGAGAAGGAGACCAATAAGACTCTTCAAATTAAATCACCATATACTTTAATATTCTTTGAATTTAAGACAAAGATATACATAAAAGATATATTGTGCATGTGTGTGTGTTTGTATTATTGTTTGTCGTTTGTTCTTAAAGAGAACATGACATCAGGAAGTGATCCCATGGCATGCAACTGGGGCAAAATGGAGCTGGACATGGTCATCTGCCCCCCTTTTCCTTCCAGAGACATCTGGGTCCAGATCAGGACTTCTGAAGAAGGCCCTGGGCCTTCTTAAGCTAAGATCTTCAATAGGTCTCAGACTAAGGCAGCACCCATTCAGTGATTAAGGCTAGGTAGCAATTGAAACAAAAAATCTCTTTCATGTAGTCCAAAAAAACCCCACAATTTAAATAAATAAATAAACAAATTTAGATGGGGAAGATCCTCAGGGTTTCTGGTCAAAGCAGAAATGATTGCTATTTACATTCAATTTGAGTCAATCTTGACTCAAACACAAAGATATGTATATGTTAAAATATATCTATTATATACATATATACATGTCTCTATATTATAGTAATTATTCTATAACTAATACATTAATCAATGCATGTATTGCTGTATACATACATATACACACATATACACATTTATGTGTGTATTATATTTGTGATATATATTTATCAATATATGTCTATGTATACATATATAGATATATATGTGTGTATATTTAATGAGATGATATGATATAATATATTTATATCTGTTCATATATATATATGTGTGTATATGCATGCACATGCAGATATCAGATTAATTACTTTCAGCCCCAGAATATTGCGGTACAATCCTAAATAAGGTCAAAAAAATTTGGCCTATCTTCATGGGGGAAAATATATATAAAAGAATGCCCATTATCCCATAGTAATAACTATAATAGCACTTATGTAATATTTATTTAAGGTTTGCAAAGTGCTCTACAAATGTTATCTAATTTGATTGTCACAACGATCCTGGAAGGTATGTGCTATTATTATTCCCATTTTACAGATGAGGAAACTGACATCGAGTATAGAGGATTTACTTGACTAGGATTATACAGCTATTAAAGTTGAGGAAATTGAGGCTTGGGGGAGTTAAATGATTTGTCCAGGGTCACAGTATTATTAAGCATCTGAGACTGGATTTGAACTTCAAGGCTTCTGGTTCATGGTTCATCCAGTATTCTATAAGTGCTTCCAATTGCTAGCCTATGTTCCAACCCAGATCACAATGCTTTCTATAATGAGTAAAGGGGAGGTGGGGGGATAGAATATCCCCTGTGGCTAATTGGAGAATTTGATGGCTAATTGGAGAGGTGACATTAAAAAAATCAAAGATGACTCTGAAGATTTCTAGCCTAGTTAAGAAGATGATAGTACCATTAATTGAAATAGGGAAGTCAGATAGAAAAACTTTTAGGGGAAAGATGAAGTTCAGTTTGGAAAAGCCTGAGTTGTTACTGGAAAATCTAGCCACCCTACTCCATTTTACTGTAGATAATTTGCCAAAAATATTGGAGAAGCAAAAGTGAGAAACCTAGGCAAGCTAAAAATGGATAATTAGCATTCAGACAACCCAAGTTTACTGTGCAGTCCAAATATCTATTCCTTAGTAGGAACAACAACAAATTCTCAGTACCATAGGATTTGAAACTAATTCTTTTAGTTTATTATTTTTGAGCCATTTTACTAACTAGAGGCATCATTTATGCAAAGTTAAATCAAGTACAATTATTCATTCTACATCATGGGGGTTATGACATGGTACCCTGAGATCTGGAAAAATCCAAGTAAATTTTTATGCCCCTCCCTTCACATCGGAAAAGTCTAATTTTTTTTCTCTTTTTTTTTTATGGGGTATTCATAGCATTAAAAGAATTCTGAATTCTCTCTCTCTCTCTCTCTCTCTCTCTTTCTCTCTCTCTCTCTCTCTCTCCAGCTTCTGGAAGTCCTCTTAGCAGTCATCCTTACATTAAAGCCAAATGCTCAAAGGGACAGGCTCCTTTGGCTCCAACACACACCCCTGAACTTTAGGAATCAACTGGTAACTCCTGTTGCGATGACCAGTCCCACTCTGCACAAGCTTGTATTCACAAGGAGGCCTCCAATGAACTTGATCTCCTGAATTCTCATGCACCAGGTTTCTCACAAGCACCTGTCTTTGGGACACATAAGACTTCTGCACCTGTGTGACACCACAGTGATCTCGACGTGTGCCATTTTGTATTTTCCCACTCATTCCCTCTGGGTCATTTAATTAAAATGCCTAGAAGCTACCATGTAATTCATTTGTCTAAGAAGTCCTGATTCATTATGTCTTGCTGTCTAACTTTGTGCAAATCACCTAATCTTTCCAGGCCAAACAATAAAACAAATGGTTTGGACAAGTTTATCCCCAAGATCTCTGTAAGGTCTAAGCTGTTATGATTTTTTGATTTAGAAAGGGATGGAAGAAGGTAAATAAGCATTTATAAACAACCATTATATAGAAGCAGCTAGGTGGCTCTGTGGCTAGAGCATGAAGATAAGCCAGGAAGATTTGAATTCAAATCCAGCTTCAGACACTTACTAGTTATGATTCTGAGCAAGTCACGTAAACTTACCACTAGAGAAGGAAATGACAAATCATTCCTGTATCTTTGCCAAGAAAATACTAAACAGGGTCATGAAAAGTCAAATATGACTGAATGACCACAACATGCTTTGCAAAGTGCTTTATAAATATTATATCATTTGATCTTCCCCTGGGAGGAAACTGCTATTTTTTTAAAAATTTCACTGTTTATTTTATTCTCAGAACATTTTAAACTCCAGCAGGAATACACTTTTTTAGGGTACTCCTCTTAATCCTTTTTTTTCCTTTGCATTTTAGTTATTAAACAGTGCAATCTTCAGTGACTTAAATATATTTTAGAAGGGAATCATATTTTATTTTCTTCATTTTACAGTTGATGAAACTGAGGCAGTGATTAAGTTACTTAGCCAGAGTTGCACAGCTAGGGAGTATCTGACACTACATTCAAATTTAGGTTTTCTGAATTCCAGGCCTGGCAATCTATTTAATGCGCTACCTACAATTCAGGGTAGGAGTCAGGGAGAAAGGAGCAGCATAAAATGAGGCCTCCATTGATAAGGAAGCAGAATTAGGCTAGTTAGGAACTAAAGTGAAGTGTATCTGCTAGGAGGAGAAGCTACCAACAGGATTGCTTCATATTTTAACCAATTATTCTTGTTAACTAAGTTAACTACTTGTTAAAATTAGTTTTTAAACAGTATAAGATCTGAAACTGTCCTCTAAATTTCGGCACCTAGGGGCAAAGTTCCATTTGTGTGGCTTAGTTTTGGTCAGAAGACAGATGGAGAGTAAGAAAGCACTGATCTATGATGTCATAAATTTCAGGTGCTATCAGGAATACAATCTGAACATTCTTCACAATGAAAGGCGAGCTTGATCAAAGATTGGGCCCTGTAGTGGAGTGAAGAGAGAAGTGTTGAACTTGCTAGAGGGAGAGAGTAGGGATAGTGGGAAAAGGTCAAGGCTGCTTAGTCCTTTCCCTCTCATATTAGAGAGTTCAAGGCTTCACTTATATGTCCATCCCTTAAAACCACTGCCACCAATTAAAGTGAGACAATGGGATTCTATAATAAGATGGTGAGATGTAATTAAGGTTGTGGACAGTGGAATCACAGTTATATACGAGCAGACAAAGTACACCAAAGAAAAACTCCCCCTGCTTCATATAATGTCCCAGTCTGGCCATACTGGTATTATTTTTGTCACATGTTTGCCAAACCTGGGTTTCAGAAATGATCATAGCACATGTGGGTAGCCATTGTTATATATATATATGAATTTCTTCAATATATGCCCAAAACATGTATTCCAAATCTGATTCAAATACTGGCTGATTGTTCATCCATTTAATAGACATATATTAAGAATTTCCTATATTCAAACTACTATAGAATATAGAAAGAATCACCTTTAATAGAGCTTTTAGAGAAGCATCAAATATAAGCACAAATGATTAGTATGAGTTCATATGTGATGAATCTTATAAATGGTAAAAACAAGATGTTATATAGGTGTTCAATGGAGGGGAGGATTATTTTCATCTGGTATGGTCAGGGAAATTTTTTTTAATTTTTAATTTTCCCCAGTTATATATAGAAACAATTTAAAAATTATTCATGTACATTCATTTTTTAAAAATATATTTCCTTATGAATCATGTTGGGAGAGAAAAATCATAAGAAAAGGGAAAAACCATGAGAAGGAAAAAAAACAGAAGGAAAAAAAAGTGAATATAGCATGTGTTGAGTTACGTTCAGTCTCCATAGTTCTCTCTATATTTGGATGGTGTTTTCCAATCCAAGTTTATTGGAATTGCATTGGATCACTGAACCTCTGAGAAGAAGCAAGTCCATTATAATTGATCATCGCACAATCTTGCTGTTGCTGTGTACAATGTTTTTCTAGTTCTGCTTGTTTTGCTCAGCATTAATTCATGTAAATCTTTCTAGGTGTTTCTAAAATCATCTTGTTCATAATTTTTTACAGAACAATAAAATTCTATTACTTTCATATATCATAACTTATTCAGCCATTCCCCAACTGATGGGCATCTACTCATTTTCCAATTCTTTGCTAGCACAAAAAGAGCTGCTACAAATATTTTTTGTGCACGTGGGTCCTTTTCCCTCTTTTTTGATTCTTTGGGATACAGGCCCAAGGGTGGCACTGATGAATCAAAGGATATGCACAATTTTTTAGTCCTTTGAGCACAGTTCCAAATTGCTCTCCAGAATAGTTGAATCAGTTCACAACTCCATCAGCAATGCATTAATATCTCAGTTTTCCCACATTTATCATTATCTTTTCCTATCATTTTAGCCAATCTGAGAGGTATGAAGTGTTTTAATTTACATTTCTCCAATCAATAGTGATTTAAAGTAATTTTTCATATGACTATAGATGGCTTTAATTTCCTTATCTGAAAATTGTTTATAGGCTCTGACTATTAATCAATTTAAGAATGTTTTGTATTCTTATAAATTTGACACAGTTCTTTATATATTTTAGAAATAAGACCTTTATAGGAAATACTGGCTATAATTTTTTTCTTTCTTTTTTTTTGGTGAGGGAAATCTTTATGGAAAAGGTGGCATTTGAGTTGAGACTTGAAGTATAGGAAAAATGTTTGATGGTCAAAGATGGGGCAGGATGAGACAGGAAATTACATTATCAAAGACCTTAAAAGTAGTATAGCATATTTCAGAGCATGACAAGTTGTCCAATTTAGGTGGAATATAGAAATCATATATGGTAGTAGAGGGAGATAAGGATGGAAAGAAAGGGTGGTATAATTTTGTGGTATCCATAATTAAGGGTGAGAAGTTTGACATTATTGGGAGAAGATAATAGGGAGCCATTGAAGGCTTCTGAGCAATAAAGTGTCATGATTAAACTGATACTTTCAAAAGTTTGCACCAGTAAATCTAGTATTAATTAAAGGGAAAAGAAAGTGAAGATAAGATAACTAATTAGGGGACTAATAATGAGGCTACAGAAGTGAGACCAAAAGATCTAGGAAGGATTTCAACAGGAATGAAAATGCAGGAAACAATCCAGGATGCACTGTGAAATTGGTGTGATATAGTTAAAAAAGAACTAATCTTAGAAATAGAAGGCCTGGATTCATCTCCAGATTCTTAAACTTTGTAGGTGGGCTATGATGAGCAAATAATTAATTCTCTCTGAGCCTCAGTTCCCTCAGTTATAAAATGGATATAATTAAACTTGCATTAACTACTTCATAGGACTACTGTGGGGGTAAACTTTAAAATACTATATAAAAATGACTTATTAAGAATCCACAGTTGTAGGAATATGATTAAATGTGGAAGAAAGGGGGAAGTAAAAGATGAATCAAATTATGAGTCTACTTTTTTCTAACTTGTGTCATTGCCTCCTATAGGGTCCATCATGTATCCAGAGGGCTGAAGAATAGCAAATAAACTCTCCAGCTATTAGCAAATAGGATGTCTGTTGTAGAGATTTGTATACACATACCCTTTTAATTTGAGTTCCGTGTCTTAAAACATAGTAGATATTTTAAAATGGTTTTTTGAGGAGTGTTGAGTTAAGTAGGATTTTTATAGTAATATTTTTCAGCTATTGAAAATGATTGTGTTCTTTTTACTAACATAAAATTCTAGCTCCTCTTTATGTGAGGGTGATCCTGTATTCTGAAAAGTTACATCAATAGAACAAGATATCTGGCCTGTTCTACCAATTTAGAAAGGCATCCTACTATTTTCACTTTAGCTATTAAGGAGTGGTCAGGATATTTCTCAGCTGCTGGATGAGCCTGGCAAATCAACCCAAGTGGTTATACAAGTGGTGACATGGAGAGGGAAACACAGGGAAAGTGTGAATGGTGTGAATCATGGGTTGAATGCATTTATAATAGTGAGTGTCAGAAGAAAGCAAGACTCTCTTGCTATGGAACCCACTTTGGTCATTGGTATAAACATAGTGGCTCTGAGATTAGTTCTTTGTATTCAATTCGGTTTGAGTTTGGCAACAAAGTTGCACTAGGAGATGGAGTAGTTGAATTTGTAGTCAAGAAAACCAGAGTTTAAATCCTCACTTACATGCTGTGTAACTTTGGGCAAGACACTTAACCTATCTGCCTCTGTTCTCCCATCTGTAAAATGGAGATAATAATAGCATCTACCTCCCAGAGTTGGTGAGAGATGAAATAAGATAATATTTGTAAAATATTTTATCAATTTTAAAGTTCTAGGAAAGTGCTAGCTATTATTAATTATTATCATTTGGGGAATGAGAGATAAGTTGACCCCATGTCCAGAGATCAAGACTCTCCAGATCCTGGTGCTGGTTCTTGTGCAGAAATCCCAGCAGGGGATCTCTCATTTGTACCTGCAAAGCATTTTTGAGACCCTAGAATTTCCAGAAAGATTAGAGAATGAGAAGGGAAAGTCAGGACATGCAGAATTTAGAGAATGTTTGAAATGATTTATGGGAACATCTTGGTCTATAGTGTTACCCTAGCTTTGTTTGGAAAGATTTGCAGACGGAGGACAAGGAGTCAGTGGCCAACAGGCAATGAATTTTTTCTTCTTTTTTTGGTCATAACAGCTCGGAGATTTCATTGACTAAGGCAAAGAATTTTCAGTGTTGACTATCAGTGGTTCTAGTACCAGCAATTGATAACATCAAAGAAAAATAATAAGTCAGATTTTATAAATCAGTGTTTTAAGGTTTGCTAAGTGCTTTCTTCATTATAATTAAAGCTAGGTAGGTACTTCAGGAATTATTATTTTTACTTTAAAGATAAAGTGAAGCAATTTGCCCATTGTCACAGAGCTAGCTAAGTGTCTAAGATAGGCTTTGATCTCAGGTCTCCTGATTCCAAGTTTAGAACTATGTTTACTCTGCCACAACATTGTGAAGGCAAAAGAGACAAGAGATACTTAAGCTTCATTGCAGGGTTCCACAGTACCAACCAGCTAAGAAAAAGATGCAATCATTACTGAGGAACACTAGGAAAAGTGAACTCCATTCAAACTTGCAGCCTTTTACTTTTTTTTTCAGTTCTAAGTTGGAACCATGACATATCATTTATTGGGCACACCAGACACTCTTGCTCCTAATTTCTCTGCAGGTCAGACTCCCAGAAAGAACACTGTATTGTAATAAAGCAAGTTGAGGTCAAATGAGAGAGACAGAGAAAGACAGAAAGAGACAGAGACAAAGAGAGACAGAAAGACAGAGACAGAGAAAGACAAAAAGAGAGAGAAGACAAAAAGATAGAGAGTGAGGGAAAGAGGGAGAGAGAAGAAGAGAAAGAGAAGGAAGAAAGAGAGAGAGAGAGAGAAGAAGGAGGAGGAGGAGGAGGAGGAAGAAGAGGAGAAGAAGGAAGAGAAGAAAGAGATATTAATTAGACATTATTAAACTGAATAAAAATTGATCTTATCACTACACGGTATATCTGCAGTTTACCTATTCATATCACCAAGATTCTATGATTTGAAGAAAATAAACTATTCTATATACACATTTATTTGTGGAGGATTTATTCTCCAGAGTCCCCTTTTCAAGTGCTCAAAGGTATCTTTCTCGTCTTTTCTTCTGCAATATTCTTCCCTTTAAGGCCCTGCTCAATCATCTTAAGTACAAAACAACTTTCCCTCCATCTCAGGGTACAGAGCACCACACCTAGTAAGTTACTGGAACAAGGTATCTCATGACTCATTTGCAACAACTTGACACAAAACAGGGTTTTACAGGCATCTTTAGTTCTCCTTCCCAGTTCCTCTTTTTCCTTTTTCCCTTAGTTCAAGCCAGGACTTTCCCTTTCACTCTGGCACTATTGGTCACTAGGTCCTTTCTGTCTCATTTCTCTCAGCCTTCCTGCCTCCCTCCATTCAAGCCAGGATGGACTCCAGGCAGCCCCTAGGCCAGTCCCACTTTCTTACAGAAATTTTCTTAATCCAGTCTATCTTTTACCTAAATATAGAGCACAGAATTTTTTTTTACATATTTTGCAAAACAGCCCTTCTTTCCTCTTCAACAACTTTCTGCTTCTTATTTTGACAATTTTCCTCCCAGCTTCCTCTTCCCTTTCCTCTCCCCTTTCCTCTCCCCACAGCTCTTCTGTCTTTTCTCCTAAATTGTTTCAGCTCAATTTGCTTGAAGAAAGCCCAGCATAGAGAATCGCTATCAGAGCCAGGAAAACTTGCATTCAAATCTTGCCTTTTGATGTGTACTGGCTGTATTAACCTTGACAAGTCACTTAACCCTTTCAGTGATGCAAGCATGAAATTCTCTAAAACTATTTTGCAGAGCACATGCTGATCTGCTTTGATAAAGGAAGTTACCACACTGGGAGTTCCCCATATCAGTGAAATCACAGCCCTTAAAAAAAAAAAAGTGAACCAGAGTCCCCCATCATATCCCCTCATGTCATTGTGACTGGGAATAATCTACACATTTCAAACCCATTTTATAAGGTCAGTTATAATCCAGTCTACATATGTTTTGGGAAGAGTTTTCTTTTGTTTTTGGTAGCTCCCAGATGACACACGGGCAAATGTGTAATTTTGGGCATAGAGTCTCAAAACATTAGAATGTTCCATCATGGCACAAGCCAAAAAAGATATTCTTGATATTGGCCCCGGCAGATAATAGCTCTGAAATGAGAATAGATGGGCCAGTTTTACCTAGGAAACAATAGAAATAGAAAGGAGAAAGTCATGTGGAGATTCCTTGCCAGTATTTCTTAAACCTCTAGAAAGATCTCTTGCTTCCACTCTCTCTCCCTATAGTATATCTTTATTTCTTTCACCAGCCCCAGGGTTTGGCTGGTTTGCTTCTTTAATCATCCTTTATTTCACATTGTCTCTTTTTATCCACGTTTTTTGCAGGAAGGGACAAAATTTTCTTAGCTTTTACTTTTTGAATCACAATCAGTCAAATGCTATAAGCATTTATTAGGTACCTGCTATGTCCCAGGTACTATGCTAGGCATGAGGCATGTAAAGTAAAAAAAAAAAAATGAAATCATCATGCCTACAGAGAAAGAGAACTCTTTTGTCTTTTAGCTTTTCCCCAGAAGTTAGCAGGTATTATTAGCACTCTCCATCTTCAATCCTCAAATTGAAGTATAAGGTAGTTATCCGTCCCCTGGAGCTTCTGCAACTTTAAGTGTGATTTGAGAATGTAAACAGAGAGAATAGAGTGGATAGAGTGAGTTGAATGTAATTTAGGACAAGAGGTTCTTAAGCTCTCTGAGTCTTTGGCAGTCTGCCAAAGTCTGATGAAACCTAAGGGCCCTTCTCAGAAAAAATGATTTTAAATAATTGAAGGCAATGATAAATTTCAATTAGAAGTTTTAGTGAAAATAAAGATATAAACTATTTCCCATTCAAATTCATGAACCACCTCTCCTCAACCCAACCCCAAATTTCTCCATATATTCCCAAGTTAAAAACTCTGGCTCAGAATTTTCCATTGGTATCTTAATATCAATTTCTTGTTATTGAGTTTCAGTGAAGTTTTATGAAGTGGGTAGACATGTTTTTATACAGTTTTATCCACTTCCCTGTATTACTTGAAAGCACTGAGCTTTCTGGGTTAGACCTTGAGCTAGACCTTGAGCTAGACATGCTTAAACGGACCCAAGATCTATACTGCAATGGTCTGTACTGTATCTGAGGGTTGAGAAGTTTGAATGATGACAGCATAGAATCCAGGGGAGCAAGGAAGAGGGAAGCAGGGGCTCTCTAGCCCATAGTTAAGCCTTTCAAGATATTCCATCTTCAGTGTCATTGCAATTGGTTATTAGCATGCCAGGGTTTGCTTGCCTAGGATATTTACCAAGTTCTTTTTCTCTTTCCTCTCATCTTCCATGACAAGTTGTCATAGAGGTTTGCATACACATACCCTTTTGAGTTCAGTGTCTTAAAACATAGTAAATATTTTAAAATGGTTTTTTGAGGAGTGTTGAGTTGAGTAGGATTTTTATAGTAATATTTTTCAGCTATTGAAAATGATTGTGTTCTTTTTACTAACATAAAATTCAGGGGCAGTATAAAGAGTGGCTGTCAATGGCCCAGGGGGTTTCAGGAGGGAGCCAGAAAACCACAGGGAAGGATCTTGAGAAGAGTAGTGTTATATATGTTTCTACCCAAATTCAGAGAAATCTATCCATTTTCAGCAGCTAGAGCTCTCACCTATGTTCAGAAAGCTAGATAAGATCTATCTAAGGCAAGAGTAAAATTTAGAACTGTAAAAAAAAAATAGAAAAGAAGTGAATGTAATGGAATACCATTTGTGCCAAAAGGAATAATTTCAGAGAAACCTGGGAAGACTCTAAACTGATGCAGAGTAAAGTAACCAGAACTGGGGGAACAATTTATATGACAATGTAAACATAAGCAATTTTGAAAGACTTAATGCAATGACAACTACCATTTCAAGGAATTAATCATGAAGCATGTTATCCATCTTCTAAAGGAAAAGTAATAAACTTGAACTGTGGGATAAAACATACATTTTTAAACATGGCCAAAAATGGATTTGGCTTAGTTATATGAGTCACAAGAGTTTTTCTCATTTCTTTCTTTCTTTCTTTCTTTCTTTCTTTCTTTCTTTCTTTCTTTCTTTCTTTCTTTTTTGATTGAGGGAAGGGTGATGGGAGAGAAAAAAAATGCTTGTTAATTGAAAATATTAAATTAATTTAAATTAAATTAATAAATATATTATTATGTGCATTGAATGCCAAACATGGAGTCAGAAAGACTTGGCTTCAAGACAAGCCTCTGATAGCTCACTATTCTTATGACTCAAATAACTTATTTACTATGTGCCTACGACTGACTTATTTACTTACTCTGTAGTGTTGGGGTCTACCTGCCTTGGTCCTGCCTTGGGTGAAGGGAGTTTCTTTGCAGCAAGTATTCCCAATCACAGGAATTTTTAGAATTGGAAATAGGAGCATGATGATAAATGTTCAACAGCTGGCTCTGGGGTCAGGAGGAATGTATGTATACACAATCAATTTTAATCTGTATCATTGTATTGTTAATATTTCCTTCTTCACTTTAAGTCTGGCCAGTCAACAAAGCAATAAATTAAATTCAGATTTGTAGGGTTTTCCAGTTTCTGAGATGTCAGTACTCATACAGATAATTGAATAATTGGCTTTCACAAGCTGGCTCCAGCATATCCATGGCTAGAAGGGAGAAGAAGGAATAAGAATTATTAGGTGTCTATCAAGACCAACCAATGAGCTCATCACTTTTACAAATATTTCATTTGAGCCTCACAACAGCCCTGTGAGATTAGTGCTATTGTTATTTCCATTTTATAGTTAAGGAAAATGAAGCAGACAGAATGACAGAGCTAGGAAGTATCTAAATTTAGATTGAACTCAGGTTTTCCTTACCTAACCCCAGTACTCTATCCACTACACCACCTAGGGACAGACCTGTGTATACCATTACTAGAAATCTCACCTGAAATGAATCTACAATAATATATCTAATAACCTGTTCCTTCTAAGTCTTTTCTTTATCTAAACATCTCCAGGTTCTTTGACCAATCTTTCTATGATGTAGACTCAAGGTCCTTGAGTACAAGTAAAGTTTAAGTGGAAAGAACATTGATTTGGACAGTGAGAGAATCTAAGTTAAAATCCCATGCTATGTGACTGGGTAAATCACTAAATCTCTTTATTTGCTTACCTAAGCGAGATAAGGGAATTGGATTTAGAATGCCTCTGAGTTCTCCTTCTAGTTCTAAATACATTATTCTACCATCCCTCTTCTTCCATTTTTAGCTTATCAACATCCTTTTTGAAATATTGTGCCTAAAACTGAATTCAACTGCTCAAAAATCTTTAGTTTCTTTCAAAACTGAGTACATGTACCACTATCTTTCTACATGGGGTTTTCCTCAGCCTCCACCCCACAATTGCTAATGATTTATGACCCCCAATTATCTTTTATTTCTTTATATTTGTGTGCTCTTTTCTTCAACTCCACTTAAACTCTTGGAGAGTTGGGACTGGTTATTTTGTCTTTTTATCCCCAGGCACTAGTATAATTCCTGGAAGAGAGCAGGACTTTAGTCAATGCTTATTGACTGGTTTCATTGGCACAGGGAATTCCCCATCAGGAAACTCCCTCCAACATTGCAGGTTGTCCCCTACTCTGAAGCATATGGTCTTGGGGCATTGCTTGGGAGCCTGAGAGGTGAAATCCTCATTACTACAGCCCATGATTCCATAGTTTTTTCTGCCTACTACACCAAGCTGCTGATTCAGGGTGATGGGAGAGAAAAAAAAAGTTGAGTTGAGTTTACAAACCACAAATTTCTTTTTTTTTTCCTCAGAAAAACAGCTGTCTAGCCATGTCTCCCCATTATTTACTTGTATTTCCCTATTTAAAAAACAGTGAAACTGTTAACATACATTTGAAAAAGGATTATGAGTGATACAAATACCAAATTGTCTGATTTTTCTTCCTTAGAATCCATCAAGTCATAAATGAGGAACCTGATTTAATGGAAAGAACACTGAACTTGAAAAGTTCCAGGACTACCTCCAATTTTGTCACTAATTCATCCCACTTCTCCATGCCTCAGTTTCTTTGATTTTAACATAAGGAGCTTAGAAAAGATTATTTCTAATGTTTCTTTGAGCTATAATAAAATCTGTATTTATGCCACCTTTAATAGATCACAAGGATTTTCCCTACTTGAGAGATAGGTAGCAAAGAAATTACTGTGTTTACAGATAAGGAAATCAACGTTCCCAGAGACACTGAGTAGTGAAGGTTAGACTGGGGCCCCAGTTCTATATTTGAGGACAAAATGGAGAGACATGAGCAAAGATAGTGAGAATATGGGATTTTGAAAGTGACTGAATGAATGAACCCCCAAAAATGTGTATTGGAAAAAGGTCTAGATGAAATGTTTGTCAGATTTGTAGATAATAAAAAGCTGGGAGAAACAATACACTGGATGGCAGAATCAAGATTCAATGAGATGTCAACAGCACTGAACAAGAGGAATCCAAGTAGTTGGCTATCTCACACATTTGTACAAATCTTCCTGATATCCTTTGTATATCAATAAATTAGAGCTAAGCAGGTACCCTGTGAATACTAGCTGTGGTTCTTTGCCTTAGGTTGAAACAGACTCCTAATATATGTAAAATACGGGGATGAATGAAACCAGCTTAGAAGATATTTTGGTGCATTGAAAAGAACATTGTTTTGGGGTGATCTCAAACAAGCAAATTGGCTTCCCTCATATTTTCTAATGGGGGACTGGATAATGATGGCTCAGGCCTTACAAGCAGAGATTCTTGACCTGGGAGTCCACAGATAAATGTCAGGGTATCTATGAACTTGGATGGGGAAAAAAATTACATCTTTATTTTATATTAACTTTGGTTCTTTTTGTAATCATATGAAGTTTGTTTTATGCATTTAAAAATATTCTTATGCACAGAGGGCTATAAAATTGTGTATATTCTTTCATCTACCAATATTACTACTGGGTCTACATTCTTAAGAGATTATAAAAGGAAAAGGATCCACATATGCACAAATGTTTGTAGGAACTCTTTTTGTGGTGGCAAGGCATTGGAAATTGAGCAAGATGCCCATCAACTGGGGAATGAATGGTTGAATAAGTTATGGTATATGAATATAATGGAATACTATTTTCCATAAAAAATGATGAGCAGGCTGATTTCAGAAAAGTCTGGAAAGACATGAATTGATGCTGAGTGCCTGCTTGATAAATATTTATTGACTGAATTCTCTGCAATTTATAGTCTTGGGAGGTGCACAGAACTTTTAGAGGTTAAGTGACTACTCCAGGGCCACTAGTATACAACAGAGGCAAGATTTTAACCCATCTCTTCCTGTATTTGAGGAAGTGGGTTCCCCCTTCAGTAGAGGACCTCAGGGATAGGCTGGGTGAGAAAAAATAATAAGAGCTAGTACTTAAATATACTTGAAGATTTACAACGTTCTTTATATATGTTATTTCATTTTTCTCAATAACGAAGGAACATAGGTGCTGCTGTTATCCCTAATTTACAACTGGGGAAATTCAGAAAGGTTGTGATTTTTCCCATGGTCACAGAACTAATAAATGTCTGAAGCAGAATTTGAAGGGCAGAGAGTTCCTTCTGACTCCAAGTCTGGCTGTCTTTCCACTGAGACCCCTTACTGTTACAGAATCAGTGTAACTAGGTAAAAGAGGTATCTAATGTACTGTATCAAATCTCTGATAAAAAATCTTTTTTCTTCTATTTTTTTTTTTTAATTTTGGAGGCAATTGGGCTTAAGTGATTTGCCCAGGACACTTATTAAGTAGCTGAGGTTGATTTTGAACTCAGGTCCTCCTGACTCCAAGACCTGTGCTTTCTCATCAAGTACCTACCCCTTTTCTTCCTCTTTTTAAAAATCCTCTATTATAAGGGATGGTTCCCTGGGAGGATAGGAAAAAAGATATCCATAAAAATTTATTTAAAATTTTTTTTAATTATTAAAAAAATAAAACTAGAGAAAGATTTTTTTTAAAATAGCCTAACAACAATTTGTTCTCCACAGAGGTCAATGACAAAAAATTTTTTTTTTCTTTTTAAATTCCCATATACAGCAAAATGTTTGTAAGAGCACTCTCTATACTAACAAAAAACTGGAAGCAGAGTAGATGCCCATTGGATAAACAAAGTGTGATACACAAATGTAATAGAATATTACAGTGTTGTAAGAAATTATGTGTGTGATGACTAGAGAGAAACACAGAAAGGCAAAAGCTGACTGATGCAAAGCAGAACCAGGAAAACAATATGTCAATAATGACAACACTATAAATGGAAAGAACAGCCAACATAAGACAATCAAAACTGAATCTTTAGAAATTGTTAAAAACAAACAAACAAACAAACCCTAAAAAGTCTTCCTAGGGAAGAGATAGGAAATGATAATTTCCCTTTCCCTCCTTTCCAGGGGATGAAGTCACAGGCCTGGAATATTGCATATATCATATATTTTTCAATATGTTGGTCAGTTTTTCTGAATTTTTTTTCTCTTCCTCTGTTGAAAAACAATTTCATTAGAAGGGATGATTCTTTGGGAAAGAGAAGAGAACAGATATGGGAGAAATTTAAGTAATATCAATTAATCAATAAACTACATACTGGGTATTGTGTTAAGCACTGGGGATATAAAAGGAGGCAAAAGACAGGAGTCCTACAAGGAACTCATGATATAATGGGGAAGACAATATGCAAATAAATCTATACAAAGCAAGCTATATGCAGGATAAATAGGAAATAATCAACAGAGGGAAGGTACTAGGTTTTTTTTTTAATTAGAGCTTTTGATTTTCAAAATATATACATGGATAATTTTTAACATTCACGCTTACAAAATCTTATGTTCTAAAATTTTTCTCTCCTATCTCCCCACTCCCTCCCCTAGATAGCAAGTAATCCAATATATATTAAACATGAGGCACCAGATTTAAGAAGGGTTGAGGAAGGCTTTTCTGTAAAAGGTAAGATGTAAAAACAAAAGATTTCAATTTTATATATATATTTAAACAAAACAGTGGTTTGTTTATTTTTGTCTGGCTTAAGTCAGAATTAAATGTTCTGACTGTTTCTAAATGGTTCATCTAACCATCTGCAAATGGATAAGCTTTCATACTTCATGCCTACAACTGTCTTCAGACCAAACAGTGAGCTCTGCTATAGTTCTCACCTCTTCTACCCTGTATTCTGGGAATAATTGTGAATGTGTCTTGTCGGAGTTATCAATCTTAGAAATTATGGGGTATATGCTTAGAAAGTACAGGTGACTCAGAGATAAGTGACAGGCACCTCACTGGATTGCCATGCAAGAAATGCCTACAAGTTTTTCCTGTAGCCAGAACAAGCCTATGGCAAGCAGCTTCCTTTATAGCCACTTTGTGCCTTTCCCCTTCCCCACCATGCTCATCTCTCAGTGGCAAGTCTGTTTGGGAAACCAGATATTCCCACTCCTCCCAACCTTCTACCCCTGGGCAGAGGACACACAGCTTCTCTTCCCATCAGGAACATATATGTTCAAATATGATTCCCTTGAACTTCTGGGAGTATTCCCAGCAGAACCTAAAACAGTATGGAGAAGATGATACTTATCAAGGTCTCATATATCTATTCCTTCCTTTTCTGAGAGGAAGTCAAAGACCAGCCAACTGAAGGGCACTCTGCCCAAGGTGCTTTACTTCTTCCTGTTATTCTCACCCCAGGATATAAACAAATAGAACAGTTTTGCAAACTATGCAGAACACCCCCTCCTCACACACAAAAATGGGGGGAGGTGTTGAAGCAATGGCCAAAATCATCTGATAGTTTTTAATTAGATTTTTTTTCCTGTATAAATATACCCATTTCTTTCCTAATCAGTGAAAATAGAACTCAAATTGGACTCAAACAAAGCAAGATTAATTATTTCAGAGATATTAGAAGGGCCAAAGTCATTGGTTTCTGAATATTCACTCAAACAATAACCCTAGAATGATGAAAGTATAAGCCACAGCAGCATCACATTCGTGTGATCTGTTGCTTCTACCAACTCCACTGAACCATAAATAAGGTCTGCACCCATGTCACCCGCTGTGGCAATTGGGCCCTCCTTGAGTAATTGGGTGCAAGATTTCATTGTCTCTGCAGTATTGAACTTAGCCTCCTTCTCTGGGTGAAGTAGGTTCCCAGGAAGAGACAAGCTGCACAGAGAGCCAGGCAGCCAACTCCCACTTTCTGCCAGCCTTATATAAAGGATCAACACTGTCTCTCTAACTCCCCTGGTTTCAGCTTACTGCTATCACATTTTCCCTTTGCCTATCAATAATATCATAGTACAGTAGGAAAAGTTGTAAATGTTGTGCTGTAAAAATTGGATTCAAATTCTATTTGGTTGGTTCTTGGGGTCTTTGCTACCTGTGTAACCTACTCAATTTAATCTCTCCAAATTTCTGTCTCTTTAATTAGGTACTTAATAAATGCTTATTGTCTGGCTCCTTCTATTTTTAATTTGTCTAAAACATAACTATGTTAGTCCCTCCCTCATTCTAACAAAGGTGTTGTACTGTTATTTTTTGCCTCTCCTTGTATCCTCCTTCCTTAGTATAATGTCTGGCATACAGTAGTCACTTAATAAATGTTTATTGGCTGACTGATCTTCCATTTCTAAACCTAAGAATCTGCAATAAATAATCTTTGCATTGCATTAACCAACTACCTGTGAAATGCATGGCCTCTTAGATACTGATTAATTTAGACTCAAAAGGCCGGAAGACTACTGATTGACTCTTACTATGTTACTGGCTATTTAATCATATGTTTCAAAAATAAATTTATTTTATATATGTTTTAAATGCTAAGCAGGTCAGCGTAGTAATCAGTAGGAGCTGGATTCAAGTTCTGCCTCTTACATATACTAACTGTATGTGACAAGACCACCAGTTCAAATAAATCAAGGAGATTTCTCAAGGCAAAAGCAGAAAGGAATTTTATTACGATCTCGTGAGAAAGGGAGCTTCCTTCCCCACATAAGCAGATAGACAAGGAGAGGCAAGGCTCAGTTAACAGACAAGAATTATAGAGGGGCCTGGACTAACACTCCCTATAGGCTGGATCTTTGCCCCGATTAGTCAGGACAAATGACCTCACATTTGAAGTCATAAATGAGGAAAAACTTCTAGCCCCACCTCATCTTTAGGATTACAAATTACCTTCTATGGGAGTTTCAATGCCAAGGTGGCCCTAACTCAATCTCACAAAGAAAAAGATCCCCCTCCCTGTAAACCACATGATTTCTGAAGAAAGAAACCTGGTCCTGGGGCACAGCTGACCTTCACTCAGGCTTTAGAACACTGTCTCCATCATGTGAGACAGCTTTCACAGCTCACTTCATTCATAGCTATATGACTTAAGTCTCTTACTTAGCATCCTCTGGTACCTCTGTAAGATAATAAGTTGTAGAGAAGTTATGATTTGTAAGAGAGTAAGAATGGCCAGCTATGTGGTACAGTTGTAATGCCAGTGAAACTGAGGCAAGATAGAGATTAGAGAGTATTTAATAATTTATTTGAAAGGGGAAGATTTACTGGGACCAAATGGATCCATGGTTTGGTCCCAGGGCTGAATGAGACTATCATCTCCAAGAATCCAGCAAACAATGTAAGTTCTCAATGACTTATATACCTGTGGCTCAGACACAGGGGGTAGATCGAGTCAGGGGCGGAGTCAGGGTGCTGAGAGCGGGAACGGGACTCTGACAGGATGGGGTGAGCCTCTGGAAATGGGGATGACATAATGGGGGAGGAACCCCAGAGATGGGGAGAGGCAGCTTGATAAGATGGTATCTGATATTCTAATAGCTTGGGATGGGGAAAGGCATTCTGATATTCTAAAATATAAGATCTTTTATCCTTCTCAAATATTCTGATTAAGAAGGAGGGGAGGTTTTGCAGGACTGAGCAGAACAATTATAAACTGAGGCAGAACAATTAGGGAAACTGAGTCTGGACAATAAAAGAGAACTGTGGCATAACACAGTGGCTAGAGTGCTGGACTTGGAATCAGGAATGCCTGAGTCCCAATATGGCTTCAGATAATTATGGGATATTGAATAAATCACTTAATCTCATTTGCCTAAGTTTTCTCATCTGTAAAATGAACAAGAGAAGAGAAGGAAATCTATGCTTCTGTACTTCATATCTTTACCAAGAAAACCCCAAATGGTGTTGGGAAGAGTAGGACATAATAGAACAGCCAGAAAATAATTATTCCAAATAATTTGGAAGGAGAAATTTCCTCATAGAGAATTTTCTGTACTAAAGATAATTTCTCTGGGGTAGCTAGGTGGTACTACAGTAGATGGAGCACCAGCCCTGAAGTCAGGAGGACCTGAGTTCAAATCTAGCCTCAGACACTTAACACTTCCTAGCTGTGTGATCCTGTGCAAGTCACTTAACCTGAATTGCCTCAGCAAAAACAAACAAACAAACAAAACAAAAAAACCAAAACAAAACAAAACAAAAAAGATAGTTTCTCTGTCCAGTTTTGGGCCCTTATTTTAATAGAGCCCACCTCCCATTGTAGGAGGGTCATACCTCAATTAGAATTGAATTGCCACTCCTCTTCCAAAAGAACATATAACCCCAGAGCCCATCAGTGTGATTGTTGTTGATTTAAGGGAGAGGGCCAAATGATCATCTTTTATTAATAATATGCTGACCTTATTAATAAAATGATGAAATTACATAGAAAAAAAATCAATTCTCTATGCAATGAAATTTCAAGTGCCCATTTACCCAGTACCCATAAAGTTATATATCACATATATATGTATATATTTATATGCATGTATGTATATATTCATATGTATATACACACACAAAAACACAAATATATTATTTCCCTTGATAGGCTGTAAACTCCTTGAAGTCAAGGACTCTCTGTTTCTCTCTGTCTCTCTCCCTCTGCCTCTTATTCTATCTGTTATCTATCTTTTTCTCTAGAGGCTAGTGCAATATTTGGAATATAGTGTGTTTATTCCTTGATTGATGTTGTTCAGAAACAGTTGCAATATTACATGTAGTTGAATGATAGTAGAAATCTATGTGTAAATGTATTGTAACATTTCATGTACCCAGAAATTAAGCATCTGGCCGCCTTAACCATCTAGAAAAGAAACTTATCCTGGAAGTAAGAAAAAAAATGACCATTCTAGTGTGAGCTGGGATAAATATAGCTGTCACAAAACTCAAACCTTCTGCTCTATGAGGAGGGAGTACAGCTGCCACCTCTCTTCACCTACAAAGTGCCAATTTGACTTTCTATTATATTACACCTAAGACTAAGACTTGACTATTTGTTTTCCCCGGGGAACCTTTAGTTCTACTCAAGAGTACAACAGGATAATGGAAGATGAATGGCCGAGAAGGGGAGAGAGAGAAGCAGAACCCCCTCAGTATTCTCAAGAATTCACAGTGAAGGACAAAAGGGTCTCAATGGATGAGATGAAAGAACAAGAGCCAGTACCTAGAATGTTGCTTAAATCTAGAGCTATTGAGTTCAAGTGCAAATTGAGCCTTAAATACCTCAACATTGTTCCTTCTTGGAAGAGAATCAGTGACATCATGGGTGTTGTCTTGACTCTTGTGTGAATTGTATTTAAGTGAGGCAGAGCTACATAAAATATTCCACTTCTCTTTTCCAGAGTCATTGAAGTTCAGTGGGATGTATGAAGTGTTCATTAAGGACTAGCACCTCTGGTGTGAAGACTTCTCATCCACCTTTGGTAACCTCAATACCTCAATGGTAAGTCCCTGATTGTAGTAGCAATAATTTGGGTTCACAGTGGAAAAGAGAGGCAACTTGAAGAAATGGATTGAGGGCTCTCCTAAAAATCAGACAGAACTGGGTTCAAGTGCAGTCTCTGACACATTGTGGCTTTAATCCAGATGCATTTTAGCATCCAAAGAAATTTTTTAAGACTATAAATAAATTTTAAAATACTTGTCCATCTGTATGGGTGAAGTAAATTCCTTGAGCTAATGATCCCCTTGTAGAAAATTTGTTTAATATAATTTATTTGCTAAGGCAGGGAAATATGTTAGATTGAGTTAGTCTAATTCTAGACATATGGAACAGAAACACAGAATCCATACTCCTTAATCTAGTACCAAAATTAGCACCAAAAAAGTTTTTTTTTTAAGGGTGGCAGATACCCTACTTCAGTAAGGGTACCTTTAATTTTATTAGTTTCTCAGATGTATATTCTAGTCCCTGAGAGACAAAACAGTGCATGTAGGAGTTCCAAGAAAATCTGGTCAGTCCTAAACTACAGACTGGGTCTAAGGGGCAACCCAAGGATTAGAGATAATCAATAAAACATTCAATAAATATTAAGTACCTTCTTTGTGCCAGGCATTATGCTAAGCACTGGGGATACCTAAAGAGGCAAAGTCCTTGAGCTCCAGGCAACTGCAGTCTAGTTAACTGTTCTCATGCTCAGAGAAAAGAAGCAAAACGATTAAGTTTTTCAAATGCACTCATGTATGGGTAAACAAATCTGGACATCTTTTGAATATACTAATGTGTGAAGCAGGCTGTGTGATACACTGGTGCTGAATAGAGAGCTAGGGATCAAAACTCACTTTTTGATACTTACTACCTCTATATGACTTTTGAAAGTCACTGATTCTCTCTGGGGTTTAGGGTCCTCTTCTATTAAAAAAAAAAATAAAACAAGTCAGGAAATGTAGCTGATATAAAGACAAAGGTACAAATATTTTCAGGTCTAATTGCCTCTGGTTCTAGTAGATCTGTATCACCATGACGTAGGTGAACTGTAAAAATTGTGTAAAATAATGCTAAATTATGTCCCCTTTGAGCTGCAAAAGAAGAGAGATTGGGGTCTCCTAGGCTCCAAAGAATCAAGGAGAAAGCATACTTTCTAGGGTGGACCTTTCTAAGATAAATCACCCTCCTCCTCCCCCCACCCATTGATCTTTTTGGGAAACCAGATCCCTCATTGAGGCTGAAAAAGCCTTCAAAATGATTTTCATTCATTTGGGAGATCTGGGCCTGATATCAATAAGTATCTAGGCCTGGGGGCATTGGCTTTCTTTTCAACTGGGAACTTCAGCCTTAGATTTCCTATTAAAGGGCAATTTTAAACTCATTTCTTTGCAGAATGTCCAAAGCAGGATTATGCCTTGTCAAGGAACTTCTGTTCTTGGCACAGCTGCCTGCCAGGACTCCTGCCCGCTGTGAAGAATTCTCAGCAATAACCCTTGTTTTTTCTCTGCCAGGACCTTGGCACTAAGAAGTCTGACTTCTCAGTACCAAAAAGACTTCCTTTTTTGCCACTAATATTTCGGGTTCATGAATTCTTTCACGTTCAACCTATGGCGACCAGAAGGGGATTCTCACACCTTAACTCTGTACACTGCCACTAATCGCATCAACCTTACATCACCCCTAAAACTGAATGTACTCTTTGATTCAGTGACACTGGTGTCCTTACCTTGCCACAAGAAAGGACACTTCAATTCTTGGTTTTGGTCATTTTCTCCAGTTGTCTTTTCATGCCTGAATGCCCTTTCTCCCCCCACCCCTAACTTCCTACTTTCCCTGACTTCTCTTCTAAATTAAACTAAAGTCCCACCCTCTACAGGAAGTCATTCTCAACCCATCTTAATTCTAGTTCTTTCCTTCTACTAATAATTTCTACTGATAATTTCCTGTTTAGTTTGTACATATTTGTTTGTTTATTTTTCTTCCCCATTTCATTGTGTGTTCCTTGAAAGCAGGTCTTTTAATTTTTATCCTTAACACTTAGTGCAGAGCCTAGCACATAATTGACACCTGAAAATGCTTCTTTTACTAACTCCAGCTTTTGAAAAATAGGTCTAAATAATAAATTTTGTGTCCATCCCTTATTTTAATCCTTTATAAATCCTGGGTTTGATTATGCTTCTTATAAAAAGAACATGTTATTTTAAGTTATCATTCTCCTAATTTTTTTTCCATTGTTCTTAATTATAATTTTCTCTTGCATCATTTTTTCCCCAGCCACTCCTAAAGTCCTTGAAACTAAGTAATTTGTTTTTCTCCACAACTTTGCTCATATCTACTAAGGAGTTAGTTATTCTTCTCTGGAATTACCTGGAATTCTCTTAATCCATACATTTTCTTTACTTTTGGTGGTGATTTCTTATGTTTAACTCATATTTGGTCTCTGGTTGGTAGTGTTTTCTTATGATTAATTCATTTCCCTCCAGGCATAACTACTTTTTGGTAGTAGAACATTTTTAGTCTTTTACTTTGACTTGGACTAAATTCTCTAGCATAAACTCTCTCCCAAATTCCTCTGTGTTCTGGCCATCATTTTATGCAATTTCAACTGATCAGATGAACTTATGTTAGTCTTCAGTTTTATTTTGCTGGAGTACATGTAGAAAGTTGGGCTCCCCAACAACCTCCATATTGCTGAGAATTTTCCATTCAAACAGGGGGCCTCAAAGCTGGCCTGAAAAGAGATTTTATTCATTAGTATTTTATAACCTTCCAAACATTGAGAAAGATCAGTTGGATCTAGACCAAAAGAAATCTAGGTGTAACTGAGCCTTATGATAGTTTCTGTGGGGGAAGAACTAGCATTTGCTTTGAGGATAGTTACCCCAGACAGATTTGATTCATTTGCTAAAGAAACCTATCCTTTCAAGGAGCAGAAGCAGGAGTATTCATAGAAAAAGTCATTATCTGGAGGCAAGTATTGGGATCATAGGGCACCTCATGTCTAAGGGTGGAGACCAGCTAAGAGTTACTAATTCTGGCCTCTCACACCTTTACCTTTTACCCCAATGTGTGCTATTAGCACACATATTTGATATTAGAAAGTATAAGATATTTATTGTCAAAATGACAGGGGACAGAAATAAAAGAAGGGAGACACTTTCTGATTAAAGGGAAAGGATGACATGATATTAAATGCCCCTAGGATGTGAGATAAGTAAAAGACAGGGTACTACAAGTTTTGAAAGTCAAGGAAGATATGAATGAAAAGGGACTTCTGATAAGACAGATATATTTATGACATTATATATTCTGACAAATATATTTCACATTCTTCCCTCTAAGAGTTATAGACAACATTTATATGTACAAAATGAATCAAAGATCTATATCATTCAGTCTTTCAATCAATAAGTATTAATCAATTACTAAGGGTAGCTAAATTTCTTGGTGAATATCTAGTGCTGGTTCAAGCAATATATTTTGCCAGAGATGATTCCAGGATGCAAAAGGTTATTGTTATGTCAAACTCAGGGCACAGCCTCTCAGAAACAGAGCATCTCCAAAATACTTTGACAGTAACAAACTCTTTTCAAACAAAAGTTTGAAAGAAATTATTTACTTTTGGGGAGGAAGGAAGTCCTATCCTTTTTCCCCCTGCTACTTCCCCCAAATAGGGCATAGAAAATCTAGGAAAGAGATAGATATTGTCTGTATCAGGTAGAAACCCAAAGAGGAGTCTTAGAAGTGAAACCTGAACTACATGATGGGAAAACAATTCACTCATGGTGGAAGTGACCCAGAGTGGCTCAAAAAGATTCCCAATTTTAAAACTGCCTCCTGAAAGATGTAAGTTCAACGTTAGACCAAGTGATAATCACAGTCAGGATATTCACATTCAGATGGCAAATTAAATATAGATATATCAGGGGCCAGTGGGTGGGAGGGAAGGACAAACCCAGTCCTTAGAGGGAAGTTAATCGCTGAAGTGTTGAAACCACAGTTTATGGGCCACTAACTAAGGGAAACTGGAGGTCCCAGAGGAACACCAGGAAGTCCTACATTTCTGTGCACCAATAGGGGCCATTTCTGTCTACCATTAGCTTCACCTTTATCCTGCTTTCTCCCCCTTCCTTTACCGAATTTCCTCTCTATTTCTGCTTAGCCAATCTTGCTTTTTGGTTATGAATATACTCTCTATGCTGATGACTTTTTTGTAATTGTAACATTGTGGATTGGGTGATTCGATGTCCCTTTGCAATAAACACCAACTAATGGAAGAACTTGTTGGAAGGAGAAGGTAGGCAAGGAATTGATGAGAGGTCAGGAGATATATTGCACAGGTAGAAAAGCATGAAGACTATAACTTGCTTTGGTTAGATGGTGAGAGCTGGAAATCTGAATAGCCTTAACATGGCTTCAGATCCTGGTTCTGCTACTGATTAACTTTTTGCTCACCATGAAGGTACTTGAGCTCTCTGGGCCACAGTTTCCACATCTATAAAATAAGGAGGTTGGACTAGATGGTTTCTGCTGGCCCTTTCCATATCTAACATTTTATGATATGTTCTTTTGAAAATCTGTGGTTCAATGGACTAAGCAATAGGTTGAATTCTTTAATCAGTTATGACCTTGGCCATCACCAATTGGGAACTCAACTTCCTCACTAAGAAAACTTGTATTATAAACTTCTTCCTAGAATTGAAGAGCAGTCATAAAAGCACAACCCTAAATGATTCTATGACAAAAGGAACTATGTGTGATTACATCATTGTGGATACTCTCTCCAACAAGATAGATTGCAACCTAATAAGCCTATGTCTCTTCCATGTTCCCATTTATTCACCAGTCATCTCACTACTGTTGCTCTACCTTCCAGAATAGACCTGGTGTCTTTGTGGAACTAAATCACTCAGGTCTGATGCTTCTTCACTCAGGCTACTGAATTATTGGGTTCTGAATTCCCAGGGGTCATACTTATCCACACCTTCCATTCTACTTTCCTTCTTGGTATTCTGATAGCAGTTATTCCAGAAAGAATGTCTTAATTAACTGCCCTGTGACTTTCCAAACCAAATATCCTTCCCTGGACACCACTCCTGAATATGTGATGTCAAGCCTTCCTCACATTAGAATGTAAGCTCCTTGAGGGCAAGAGCTATTTTTTTTTATATTTGTATTCCCAGTGCTTAGCCTGGCACATACTAAACAACAAATATATTTCTTTCCATTTTATTTACCACAGATGGCCTATTCAACATCCTGAGGGCCTGCTTCCTTTTTTTTCAACATCAAAAACTGGAACTGGATGCAAAAGCACATCATTGGAGTTCTTAGATTCTCCACTGATTACTTCTTCTTATCACCATAGTACTTCTCATCTTTTTAGATCATATACTACTTGTATGACATCCTTTACTCTTGCTTTTCTCCAGAGTTCCTTATTTGCTATGGGTTGCAGCCTACCCACAGCCACTATACACCTCTCTGTTGCCCTTTAAAGATACTTATTTGTATTCTAACTTAAAACCACAGTCTTCAAAGAAGAGTTGTACATACTGGTAAATGCTAAATAGTTATGTCCTCCCTAGGGCTTTTACTGGGAAGTTTTATGTGATTCCAGAAACATTTTCTCAGGAGTCTCTTCCCAAGACCATATTCATGACATGTATCAGTGAACAGTAAAGAGCTTTTCTTAGCTTGGAGATAGGGACAGGATGAAAACACATGTATGTTTTCTCCCACTGTCCCCCCCTACCAATTCACCCAAAACTTTTTCTCATAACAAACTACTCAATGTTTGCCTTGCCAACTCCTGCCCTCCCCATGTGATCTGTAAGAGATTTTCTGCTTTCAAAGCTCTTCTCCTTCTTGCTTAGTTCTAAAAAGGGATGAGTTCAGAAAAGATTGCAGTGTCTTTATTATTTTTCTCCTGAAAACCAAGTGACGCTCTCCTCCTGAAAGACCCCTGAGATTTTGAGTGTTTTTAAAAAGAATCCCTTAGAATTCTCTACAATCACAAATTGCTGGCTTTTAAACTAGCATTGTTTACAGACATATTCTTCTTCAAAGAGCAAAGTTTCCTTCTTGTTCTTATTAAGGCTTAGTAAAAGGGAACTGGATGCAAAAATGAAAAATAAAGAAATCTCTATATCAGGCCTGATTTGGGGCAAGCTGGTGCTTGTTTCAATGCTAGAATGTAATGAGATGCTTATAGATCATTTAACAGTTAACAAAATGTTTACTGAGCCATAGCTGGAAAGGGTACTCGGCAAGAATTCAGCATTGGTTCAAATAAATTCCATCTTCTTCATTACCACAAGGCAATGTATCTGTTCATCAGTGAAGGATCAATAGCTCAGGCCCTTTGGACCAATTTAGCCTCAGGGGATAATTACTTTGCCTTTTAGGGAAAATATGGACTAATATCTACATGGAAAGGAAGACCCTGGTAAATAAATATTATTTCTATACCCTCACATCACAAGGCAAAGGCCCAGATCAACTCCATGAATGAGTTATGATATGGATGAGCCAGATATGTTTAGATATGTCAATCAATCAAAAAACATTTACAAAGTATTTACTATGGGTCAGGCACTGTGCTTCATGCTGAAAGAAGAAAGGAAGGAAGAGGAAGGAAGGAAGGAAGGAGAGAGGGAGGTAGGAAGGGAGGAAGGAAGGAAGAAAGGAAGGAAGGAGGAAGGGAGAGACGGAGGGAGGCGGGAAGAATAGAGGGAGGAAAGGAGGGAAAAAGGAAGGGAGGAAGGGAGGGAGGAAGGAAGGGAAGAAGGAAGGAGAGAAAGAAAGAAGGAAAGAGAAAGAAAGATGCAAGGAGATAAAGAAAGGAAGGAAGGAAGAAAAAAGAAAGAAAGAAAGGAAAGAAGGAAGGAAGGAAAGAGAAAGAAAGAAAAAAGGAAGAAAAGGAAGAAAGAAAGAAAGAAAAAAGAGGGAGGGAGGAAGGGAGGAAGGAAGGAAGGAAGAGAAAGAAGGAAAAAAGGAAGGAAGGAAAGGAGGGAGGGAGGAAAAGAAAGTTTATTTCTTAGTGAATACTGGATCTTTCTCCCAGTGAACTTGACATCTTTTATTAATTAGAGTTTATACAAAGAACTACAAGTGTATAGAATGACTCCTCTCCTCTCTCTCACTCCCTACTTCCCCAACTGACAGAACATGCTTATGCAGAAGGTGTGGTCAACACCAGGACTTTTTTAAGATGAATAGGGGAGAAACAAAATTTCAGTTTGAAGCCAGAGTTACTCTCCAACCAGTACCCTTTGGTTAATTGAAAAATGAATTAATGTTAAAAAAACATTACTTTAGTGCATACTATATACTTGGCACCCACTAAGTGCTGGGGACACAAATTAGCCTGATCTCAAGGATGTAACATTCTAACAAGAAAAGATACTAAGTATAAGAGAGAACTGACCTGAGAAGGTTGTTTTGGAAAGGGAAATAAGAGGGATGGTGGGAAGATCATGAGTTAGAGCCAAGGGCAAACAGGGAATTCATGTAAAGCCAAGTTAGACTCAAGAAAAATGTCTGGAGTAAAATAAGCAGAATAGGAAGCAAAATAAAACTATAATAGAAAAAGATGCAGCCAGGACCTTGGGCATCTTGAGTATCTATGAGACTCCATGAGTAGCTGATGCCTTCCCTGAAGCAGTGGGAGATAATGGAATTGAGCACTGAACTATGTCCCTCTGAATTGTAGCTTGCCTGCTAAGAAAAGAATGGGTATCTTATCCAGGGAGGAATTGCATGCAATTTGGAGAATCTTACACTTTATGCTTTTGTATACTTGCTTTACAGTGTTGGATTTGTAATTAGAAGACTTGGATTGAACCCTAATCCTTGCCACCTCTGTGACTTTGGGCCAATTAGTTACCTTACTTCTTTGGACTTTCATTTCTTTATCTATTAGATGAAGGGTTTGGATTAAATCAACTTCAAATTCTCTTCTAACTCTAAATGCATAATTAGATTTTTTGATTCACATAGAAAAAAGTGATTTGTGGGCAGAGTTTCATAAGTGGATAGAAAGAGTAGGGAAGGGACCTAGAAGGCCAAGAGTCTAATTAAATCAGTCAGTAGGCTGCAAAGAAGTTTTTGAACGTGTATTCCTATCAGCAATAAACGAATGAATTTGTGAGCATCCACTCTAATATTATACATACATACATATGTGTTTGTATATTTACTGATTTAGAAGCTATGTATATATTCTACTTAGTAATAATTATTTGCATTATTAAACATGCAAAAATAGAACATAAAAAGATATGATAAAGATGAAATAATGCTTTAAAATATTTTCTCAAAACAGTATAAAAACTCTCAATAAATCTTAATAATAATATTAGTGAAAAAATCAATGTAATTGGATATACTTCATTATTTTTTAAAATCTAGGTTGAACAAGTCAAGTCAACAAGCCACAAGCATTTATTAAGCACTTACTCTACTAAGTACTTTGTTAAGCCTGGAGATAAAAATATAAATAAAAAGAAAGGCAATTTCTGCTCTTAAATTGCTCACTTTCTAACATAGAAAAAACATAGAAAAGGGACAGGAAAAGGGGAAAATGTGGTGATGGATGAGAAGGGAGAAGGGATGGCTGACCTCGGCAATTCCTCAAAAATGGAAGTTCTGGGGAAACATACCAATGGAAAAAAAGGGGCAGTTATAAAAGTAGAGGGAAAAGGCAATGGATGCACTTTGTGATGTAGTAACTTGAAGCTCCGCTTTGAAATTCAGTTTATTTGGATACTTCTTTTTAATGGTTTATTTTAATAGTAGTTTTAATGGTTGTGATAGCTAAACTTCATAGAGATGTGTAGATCTTAAAAGAAGTAATTAGTTATTGATTGTATTTACTACATTCTGATCCTCATTTTCTAATACCTCATATTCCCAGATGCCAAACAAGTGTTTTTGAAAACTAATTAGAAGGCATTTCATCTTTATGTTTTTAAAAATAGCCTCAAACCCCAAAATACTTCAAATGGAAAATTTAAAACAGGTTAGAAAATTCTGTTTCCAAGGGTTTTTTTTTTAATTTGCAGAAATGAATATTTTTATAAATGTCATATTTACATCATTTTCAAGAGAAGAAGGTGGTCAGTAGTATCAAATGTATAGATGTCTAAAAGGATGAGAACTGAGAAAAGGCCATTAGATTTAAATTGAATTTGAAAAAATTAAAGAGATAATTAATAACTTTAAGAAGATTGTTTCAGTTGACTGAGTAGTCAGTGTTGAAAAGGAAATTGAGAACCTAAGGAATTTGGTAGAATAGTGATGCCCTTGACTGAAATAGAGACATTCAGAATAGTGATGAATTTAGAGAGAAAGATAATATAATATCTGGTAGGCAGAGTGAAACCCACCCTTATCTGCTCATCCAAGGCATCTCCCTCAGTCCCACCAAATACCAAATGGGAGAGATGGAGTTTGATTTCATCAGCCTCTGCATTGGAGTGAGAGGCACATGCCACAACATGATCTATTGGACAGGTGTGGGAGATTTTCCCAGTGCTGTTGCTACCCAAGTTGTAGTACGTTCTGTACAACCATAGAAGGCCAGCTGCAGAAAGGATCTGAATTAGGGAGTATAGTCAGAGAGAGCATGAAAGGAGATAATATATAGTTAGCTGTGTTGGAGAAAATCTTTGTAACTGGCTATCATGAAGAATCCCATTCTCTAATTAGTTAGTCCTTTGAAAATAAAATAGGTACTGTTTAAAAAAAAAGTTTGGCAAAAGCAATAGCAAAGTAGCCCCACAAATCAAGTAGCTCTTTGATCTTGGGGAAGTCATTTAACTCCTTTAGGCCTCAGTAAAATGATTAGACTAACTCTAAATCTGCGATTCAAAATTATGCTTTGATCTTATAATCTAGGGTAAAAGAATGATAAATATTTGGAGAGGGATATAGAAATGACATTGTAGTGATATATCACAGACTAATTATCCATAAAGTATTATATCTATGATGCTTTCTAATGCAGATCTCAAAGTATCATAAGGTCTTTTAAAAGCAGAGCACTTAATAAATTTAAAAGCAGAGTACTTGCTACATTTTTGATTTGCTTTGAACCTTGTTGGCCATTTCATCCCAGTGCTGCTTGAAGAGCATATCAGGGTGGGCATGGGATCTATTTATCTAGATTTAATTTTAAGCAACAAAGAACTTAGTATTGAAGGGAAATGATAGGAATCTTGGCAGAAGATGGTCTTGTCATCTTAGTGTTCAAAATAGGCAAGAAAAAAAAATATTAGTTATAGATATCAGTCCTAAACTTTAGAAGAACAGATTTCAAAAATTGGTTAGGTGACTTGCCCATGACATTTTCAGAGTCCTTGTAACCTCATTTGGGTGTTTTTTTTTTGTTTTATTTTTTGCTTTTTTTGGGGGGGGTGAGTGGTAATTTTCTTCTCCAGTTTATTTTTCAGAAGAGAAACAGTGAGTTGCCCAGCATTACATAGCTACTACATATTTGAGCCTTTGAATTCCTGACTCTAGGCCCAGCCCTATTCACTGCTATTCACTACCTGCCCCATGATCACATAGCTAATGTCAAAAGTTGGATCTGAATTTGGATGTGAGGACTCATGGTTCGTATGCTTTCCCTTATGTTATGCTGCAAAGGGATTTCAGAGATAAGTATGATCCCATGATAAGTAAATCTTAAAAGGATAATGGTAAAAGAGAGATGGGAAGTTTTCTAGAATAGTATTCTGGTCATACAAGTTACTCTAATGAGAAATGAAAGAATGGGACATTTAAAGAAAGCACTTCGGGGAGCTAGCTATCAAATGAAACTAGACTTTAATAGGGCCCATACAAAATACAGAAAGAGTGAAGTATGGCTACATGATGATCAATTCTGATGGACGCGGCTCTTCAACAATGAGAGGATCCAAATCAGTTCCAATTGATCTGTAATGAACAGAACCAGCTAAAACCAGAGAAAAAACACTGGGAAATGAGTATGGCCCACAACATAACATTTCCATTCTTTCTGTTAATGTTTGCTTGCATTTTTGTTTTTTTCTTCTCAGGTTATTTTTACCTTCTTTCTAAATCCAATCTTTCCTGTGCAACAAGATAACTGTATAACTATGTATACATATATTGTATTTAACATATACTTTAACATATTTAACATGTATGGGACTACCTGCCATCTAAGGGAGGGAATGGGGGGAAGGAAGGGAAAAGTTGGAAGAGAAGGTTTTGCAGAGGTCATTGTTGAAAAATTACCCATGAATATGTTTTGTATATAAAAAGCTATAATAAAAATAAAATTTAAAATAAAAAAGAGTGATGTATTGGGCAAATAGAAGTATGGCATAAGCTTGTAATAATAGGATTTGAACTATGCCCAAGTTGCTATAAAACTGCACATATCCTTTGATCCAGCAGTGTCATTATTGGGTCTGTGTGTTTCCCAAAAAGATCACACAAGAGGGAAAAGAACCCACATGTGCAAAAATGTTTGTAGCAGTTCTTTTTGTGATGGCAAGGAAGCAGAAATTGAGTGGATGCCAATCGGTTAGAGTCATGGTATATGAATATAATGGAATATTATTATTCTATAAGAAACAATCAGCAGGATGATTTCAGAGAAGCTTGGAGAGACTCACATGAATTGATGCTAAGTGAAGTGAGCTGAAATTAAAAAATATTGCATACAGTAACAACAAGATTATGAGATGATGAACTGTGCTGGACATGGCTCTTTTCAACAATGAGGTGATTCAGGTTCATTCCAATAGACTTGGGACAGAAAATGCCCCAAAGTCTCAAATGTAGCAATCTGGGAATAGTGACATGATGAATACTTCCTGCTCCTGTCATGTCAGCTTCTTCCCAACATCTTATTTTCCCTTTAGTAACCAGAAGAGGAATTAGAATTGTCTGTCTTCCCTCTTGAAAGTAGAATTATTTCAGTTGCATCTAAGTCTTGGTGACCCCCCATTTGGGGTTTTCCTGGCAATGATACTTTAGTACTTTGCTGTTTCCTTCTCCAGCTCATTTTACAGATGAGGGAATTGAGACAAGCAGGGTGAAGTGACTTGTCTGGGGTCACACAACTACTAAGTATCTGAGGCCATGTTTGAATTCAGGGTTTCCTGACTCTAGGACCAGCACTCTATCCACTGCATCACCTACCTGCCCTATGCTAGAACCATGGGTGATTTCTAATAAAGTGAAATGCATTAGGAATAAATTCAAAGTCCCATCCTTGGGTTAAAAAAAGACACACTTTCACAAGTACAAATGATTAGAGACATAGCCCAGATAATAGTTCTGGGGAAAGGAATATGGAGTTTGAAACTTAACATTCTAGGGGAGTCAGTAATGGATTATAGCATCCAAAAAAGCCATTATAATCCTAGGCCACATTAAGAGAAGCATGATGTCCAGTTCTTTGCACTTTGCCCTAGTTAAATAATGTCTAGAATATAAAGTTAGGTTCTGGGTCCCTCATTTTAGATATGACTATGACAATAGGTAAGGGGACTCAAGATCATACCGTATCGAGATCAGTTGAAGAAAATGGGGATATTTTGTTTGGAGATAGTCATCTTCAAGTATTTTCAGTATTTCTCTCCATTTGGAAGAGAAAGTAGACCTTTTCAACTTGCTTGCAGAAGGCAAAATGAGGAGCAATGGGTAGACATTGCCAAGACATATGTCAAAAAAACAAAAACAAAACCTCTCTTAACAGTCTGAATCATCCCAAAGTTGAATGGACTACCTTAAAAGCATCTCCTTCAAGTGGGGAAGTTTTGAAAGGGATTACTATTCTGGAAAGGCCTGGACTTCACTAGATGACTTCTGAGATTCTGTAATTCTGCTATCTACCCCCATAGGAAGTGGGGAGGATTGAAATATATCAATGAGAGTTATGATGTATAAGCTGCAGAATTTATAGATGTACTTCAAGCTAAGAAAATAAACTTTAAGAAAATTGAAATTGATGTTAAGCCTGATAATGATTTTTAACATTTTAAAAGGACTCTTCACAAAAGGATTCATCACTAATTTACTCATTTATAAAACAACAACAACAACAACAAAAACCATCGTTCTACTGTTTGTCTTTTCTTTGTTTTTGATATTTCAAAAAAAAATTTCATTTTTAGGTGCTTCACTGTTTACCAAAAGTGTTTCTATCTAAAAATAGTTCTGAGGACAAATAGTGAAACAGATAGCAAGAGTACTGTTATGCCCATTTTACAGTTCCAGAACTTAATTTCAAAGTGGGTAAAAGACAACAGTAACAGAAGTACTGGGGCCAAACAAAATTTTTTTTTAAATTTTTGTTTATTTTATTTTATTTGTAACTTGTGGAATAAAACATGCCTTCCCATAACATAGTGTGATTAAAAAAAATTATTGCACATGAAACTGCAAAACTATAATGTACAACTTGCTATTCCTTTTAAAATATATAATAAAGTTATCTTGTAAATTTTTTCCCTTTTTTTTCTTTCTCCTCCAAATGGCTTCCATTAGATACAAATATATATGTGCACACACACACACACACACACACACACACACACAAATTCTGTAAATAACCTCTATTTATCAGTTCTTTCTCTGGATGCAGATAGCATCTTCCTTCCTAGGTCCTTTGTAGTTAATTTGAATATTGATAATAGACAAAATGAAATGGTTTATTGTTCAAAGTGGTTCTTAAAACAATATTGCTATTACTATATACAACATTCCCTTGGTTCAGTTCATTTTGTTTTTCATTATTTCCAGCCAGTCTATCCATGTTTTGTAAGATCATCAAGTTCATCATTTCCAAAGTTGGTTTTCCATTACAAAGTACCCATGAGCATGTTACTATCTTTCTTTATGCTTCATGTTATTTTTTCCCATAGTGCTGGAGAATTTATGCTTATCCAATTATTCTTTCACCAAAAGTATACAAGCATTGTCCTATGTATTGGAGATACTAAAATGAAGAAGAAGAAGCAAGATAGATAGTCCATGACCTCATGGTGCTTATATTCTACATAAAGCATAGAGATAAGAAAGAAAGGAGGGAAGGAGAGTGAGCTCATATAGCCAAGATATGTGATGGTGGCAAGACTCTTACCCCCAATTGCCTTAAAAAAAAAAATCACTATGTAGTCAGGGCAACCTAGGGTTCAATCCCTTCTCATACATATTGGCTGTGTAATTAGGGCAAGTCACTTAACCTTTCAATGCCCCCAGGATATTCTGTAAGACCATAAATTTCAGATCTACTTAGGCAGAGGGAATTTCCACCTGAAACCTCAGTATACCAATGTAATTATAGGTCCAAACAAAAAGAAAAAAAGAAAAAAAAAATCCAGCATGATTAAGAAACATCTGGACAAGACATGTGTGATTGGGAGTTAACCCTTTAATCACCCAATGCCTTGGAAGCTTTCTGATTTTATTGGTATGTGTACTTGATCTACTAACAGCACAAAAGCTTTCCCAATTCTTAAAAAAAAGTTTAATGATATGGAAATAGTTTTGTTGTTGAGTCATTTCACTCATGCCTGACTCTTCATGAGCCCATTTGGGGTTAGCTCATTTGGCAGATAAGGACACTGAGGCAAATAGGCTTAAATGACTTGTTCAGGGTCACCCCATTAATAAGTATCTGAGGTCATATTTGAACTCAAGTCTTTTTGGTGTCAGACTCAGAGTTTTATCCATTGCACTATCTACCTGACCCCAATGAGATACCACTGCAAAACAAACAAAAGACCCCAAATCCAAAATCATCATCTGGTGTCCAGTGTTCTGAAAATCAGCTTGTCTGAGTTTAATTAGACTTTTCCTTGGATGGCAAACATTTAAATCAGTAGTGTCAGACTTAAAAAGAAACATTATAAACAAGGATTCCTGACATAACATATTGACTTAGAAAACCACATATTAACATTACTTGTGATCTATTGTATTTTTCTTTATTTTTAAAAATATTTCCCAATTAATTTTTGATCTGATTTGGACCTAGTGTTGCATTGTATTTGAAGTAAGTTATTGCTGGAGGGACCTGGTATGATTTGTCAGAATCTGTGACTTAGTTTTTGAAAAAACAGCATCATATTAGAACCTTGAACTAGTTTTATTTTTAATTTTAAAAAAAGTTGAAAATATTGTTTAAATATATAGATACAAATAGGTTTTGTGTGAGATAATCAGGTAGTGTAAAAATCAAAGATATCTATGACAAAGAAATGTGGAACAGGAAAGTGGAGGTCAATTCCTTTTTTACTTAGTTTTTCTTTGTGCTCAACTTCATTTGCATCACAAGCTTAGAGAATCTTGAAAGTGAAGTGAGTTTATAGTACCAGTCTCTACATAGCTCCTGTAAGTTGGATTTTTTTTTTTTGGCATAAACTTTGAAATCAGTTTTGTGGTTTATTTATTTATTTATTTATTGGAAGGGTACAACATTCCCATGAAGGATTGAAGAGTACTTACCAGGAATTTTCTATGTCATTTGTCTGGTACCAGGGATCAATGCCAGAAACACATAATTAAAAGCACAATCTAAGCCTGAAATACTCTAGTAATTTTTGTTGGCTGCTTGGTTTTCGGTATATTTATACTAAAGGAGATCAAGTTGCCTTTGTCAGGGAGAGGCTTTCTAGCCTCTGTACCTTAGAAGTTGGGAGCATAGAGAATTAATAATAGTGTAAAAGGGCTGAAACCCTCTAGGTAGCAGAAAATAGAAGCTTGCAGACCAGAGATGCTCGGTAGAGACAATGCAATGCCTAGTAGACATAAAAGTAAAAGTTGGGGACATGGACTCAACAGAGAAAGCAGAGATGTGATATCCAGTTGGTGGTAGTATGATGACATTGTCAGAGAACACTGACAGTATCAGAAGTGGATGATGCTTCAGCCATGTAGGTGCCTTGGAAACATGTTCCTCCATGTGTGTTTGTTCTTGAGTCATAAACGTTCTCTATGCACCTGCCTTTCCCCATATATGAAAGTATATCCCGTGTATGTGTGGGGTGATCTCTTCCTGTCACTTTATGTGCTATGTTATTTGAATAGTTAACTTTTGTTTTTAACTAATATACCACTGGTTGATTGATACAAGTAAACACATTGGTGAGAGCTTATTAGCTATGGTTTTGAATAGGTGCTAACTCATAGAGTGCCTTGATGCTGAGATAGTTTTTCTGAGTGCCCATGTATGAGGTGAAAAAGAGAGAAAAATAAATGGAGAGGAAAGGAAAGAGATGAGAGCAATAGAAGTGTTCTAAGGTGGTAACAAAGGTGTCAGACACTGATAGTAATGCCTAGCATTTATATTATTTAAATATCATGTTCTTTATAGATATTATATATTCTTATATTAAATATTTCCATACTTTAATATTCATTGTATAATAAATTTAACCTAAATATATGTCTGCCTATATTTGTCTGCTAATTATCACTATTATCAAAAAAAGAGGCAGTGTCATGACTGCCTCTAGTCTCTGCCATTCCTTTTACTTTCTAGGCATCTAGCTGGTGTTGTTTATAGAGAGCCAGATTTAGAGTTAGGAAGATAAAAGTTCAAGCCTTGTATCAGATAACGTACTAGCTATGTGGTTTCTCAGTGCCTCAATTTCCTCATCTGCTAAATGTAGATGGTTATAATAATACCTACCTCCTGGGGTTGTTGTGAGGATCAATGTGATATCTATGTAAAGTATTTTGCTAATTTTTAAGCCCATATAAATGTTAGGTATTACTATTACTGTCTGAAACCTTTGCTATCAACTTAAAATACTTTTACTACTCTCATCTTTCCTCTCCTCTTCTTTTATTCTTTCCTCCTTCCTTGTTCCTGGTGTCTTCTCTCCTTTCTCTGTCATTTCTTCCACATTTCTTGGTTTTGGCACTATCTTTTAGAGCAAACAGAAGCTAACAATAGCATTTTTTCCAACCCTGGTCAGCAAAATTACATCACTTCTCCCATAATTTTATGCATCTTGGACTTTTCTCCTCTATTTCCCCATTACTCCTATTCTGTGATCATGCAGTGGTTTGTAGGGTTATTTCCAGTTTCCAGATGGTCAAGGGTCTGATCATCTTTTGATTCACAGTTTCTACTAACTTCTCTTGTTTTCTTGGTTTTCCATCTTCACAAAGGAGATGTATGTTTCCCTTTAGTCTGTTATTCCCTGTGATCTCCACAATCCATTACTTTTTTGGAAGTATGTTGGATTATGGAAATATGTTTAAAAGGATTACTCATGTCTAACCTATATCAGACTGCTTGCTGTCTTGAGGAGGAAGATAAACCCAAGGACCCCAGATTCTGGGATAAGAACACACTATCTGACAAAAATTGCTGGGGAAATTGGAAAATAGTATGGCAGAAACTAGGCATTGACCAACTCCTAATACCCTAAACCAAGATAATTCTTAGTGCATAGTATGTATTAATAAATGCTTATTAATTGATCTGAAGAAGAAAAAACTAATGGACTGTGAAGATCTCAGGGAGTAATAGACTAAAGGGAAATATACATCTCTTTTGTGGAAGAGGAAAGCTGAGAAAACAAGAGAAGTTAGTAGAAACTGTGAATCAAAAGAAGATGCTCAGACCCTTGACCATCTAGAACCTGGAAATAACCCTACAAACCACTGTATGATCACAGAGTAGGAGTGTGGGGGAAATAATGGAGAAAAGCCCAAGATGCATAAAATTACGGGAGAAGTGATGTAATTTTGGTAACCAGGTGGGAAAAAATGCTATTGTTAGCTTCTGTTTGCTCTAAAAGGTAGTGCCAAAATAAGTTATGTTATGAATGTTATAGAACATTATTGTTCTATAAGAAAATATCAGCAGGAAGATTTCAGAGAGGCCTGGAGAGACTTACATGAATTGATGTTGAGTGAAATGAGTAGAACCCAGAGATCATTGAAAAGGGCAACAAGATTATATGAAGATCAATTCTGTTGGACGTGGCTCTTTTCAACAATGAGGTGATTCAGGCCAGTTCCAATGATTTTGTGATGAAGAGAACCATCTACACCCAGAGAAGGGACTGTGGGAACTGAGTGTGAATCATAACATAGCATTTTCACTCTTTTTGTTGTTTGCTTGCAAGTTGTTTTCTTTCTCATTTTTTTTCCTTTTTGATCAGATTTTTCTTGTGCAGCATGATAATTATATAGATATAATATTATAAATAAATTGTATATATATATATATATTGGATTTAATTATGTATTTTAACATGTTTTTTAAAAAAGATACAGTAGTCAATGACTATAGTAATCTAGTGTTTGATAAAATTTGGAACAAAAACTCTCATAAAAAATGAATGTTGAAATAAAATAAGGGGTTTGGATTGAAAAATAAAAGAACAGGATCAGAAAGAGTTAAGCCCAGAAAACAGAGTTGTGAAAAATTCATAGGTAGTTACGGTTTCCTATTGTAATATGAGTTCCAAAGACCATTGGACTCTTCACATTGGTGGAAATCAATGCTCACATTGCTGTAAGGTGAGAGTTGGAGTTAGCAAGCATGGGAGAGAGGAGATGTTCAATCTCTTTGACTTTTTTGGAGTCTCTGGAGTCTCTTTGATTTGTTCACCTGCTTTTAGACTTCTGGATTCCATTTTCTTTCCTCCCTTCCCTCCTTTTACAGCATTTTACTTACAGTAAATTACTTTAAATATTTTATTTTTCTAATTATATGTAAGGATAGTTATCAACATTTACTTTTATAATATTTTTATTTCTACTTTTTCCTCCTTTCCCTCCCCCTCAAGACTGTAAGCAATCTAATATAGGTATACACATGTCCATAGTCACGTTGTGAAAGAAGAATCAAAACAAAAGGGGAAAACCAAGAGAAAGAAAAAAGCAACAAAAAAGTGAAAATAATGTTTTTCAATCAGCATTTAGACTTCATAGTCTTTTTTTTTTCCAGATGTGGATACCATTTTCCAGTATGAGTCTTAAATCACTCTGTTGCCAAGAAAAATAAAGTATATCAACCTTGATCATCAACATTACTTTTACTATGTTTAATGTTCCGTTGATTCTGCTTACTTCACTCAGCATCATTTCACGTAATGTTTTGGGGATTTTTCTGAAATTGGCCTGTTTCTCATTTCTTTTCTTGAAAAAAAACCCAACAGTATTTTATTTTTCCAAATATATGCAAAGATAGTTTTCAACATTTGCCTTTGCAAAACCTTATGTTCCAAAATTTTCTTCCCCTCCTCCCCCTCTCCAATTCCCAAGACAGCAAACAATCTGATATAGCTTTAATGTGAAATTCTTCTAAATATATATCCATATTTGTCATGTTGAGCAAAAAAAAAAAATCAGATCAAAAGAGGAAAAAATATGAGAAAGGAAAAAACCCAAGAAAACAAATAACAAAAAGTGAAAATACTGGGCTTTGATCCACATTCAGTCTCCATAGTCCTCTCTCAGGATGTGGATGGCTCTTTCCATCACGTCTATTGGAATTGCCTTGAATCACCTCATTGTTGAAAAGAGCCAAGTCCATCACAGCTGAATATCACATAACATTGTACAATATTCTCTTGGTTCTAGTCGCTTCACTTAGTATCATTTTCATCTTAGTCTTCCCAGGCTTTTCTGAAGTCAGACTGTTCATCATTTCTTATAGAATAATAATGTTCCATTACCTTCATATATCATAACTTATTCAGCCATTCTCCAAAATTGTATTCACTCAATTTCCAATTCCCTGCCACCACAAAAAGAGCTGTACAAACATTTTTGGACAGGTGGTCCTTTTCCCTCCTTTACAATTTATCTGGGATACAGACTGCTGTAGTAAGACTGCTGGATCAAAGGGTATGCACAATTTGATAACCCTTTAAGTATAGTTCCAAACTGCTTCAGAATGGCTAGATCATTTCACAACTCCACCAATAATCTATTAGTGTCCCAATTTTCCCACATCCTCTACAACAATGATCATTATCTTTTTCAGTCAACTTAATTAATCTGATAGTTGTTTAGTGGTACTTCAGAATTATTTTAATTTGCATTTCCCTAATCAATAGTGATTTAGAGCATGTTCCATATGATTAGAAATGACTTAATAGCGTCATCTGAAAATTGTCTATTCATATCCTTTGACCATTTATCAATTGGAGAATGCCTTGTATTCTTACAAATTTGAGTCAATTCTCTATATATTTTAGAAATGAGTCCTTTATCAAAACTCTTGGATGTTAAATTTCCTTCCCAGTTTTCTGCTTCCCTTCTAATCTTGTCTACATTGATTTTGTTTGTATAAAAACTTTTTAACTTAATATTATCAAAGTTATCCATTTTGCATTTCATAATGTACTCTATTTCTTCTCTGGCCTTAAATTCCTATTTTCCACAGATCTGAGAGATAGACAATCCTTTGTTCTTCTAATTTGCTTATAGTATCACCCTTTATGTGTAGTCATGAACCCATTTCAACCTTATCTTGGTATATGGTGTTTGGTGAGTCCATTCCTAGTTTCTGATATATTAATTTCCAATTTTCCCAGCGGTTTTTGTCAAATAGAGAGTTCTTCTCCCAAAAGCTGGGATCTTTGGGTTTGTCAAATACTAGATTTCTATAATCATTGACTATTTTATCCTGTGAGCCTAACCTATTCCACTGATCGACTACTCTGTTTCTTAGCCTGTACCAAATGGTTTTGATGATCACTGCTTTATAATATAATTTTAAATCTGGCATACCTAGGCAACTTCATTTGCATTATTTCTATTAATTCCCTTGAAATTCTTGACCTTTTGTACTTCCAGATGAATTTTATTATTATTTTTTTCTAGATCTGTAAAATAATTTCTAGGGAGTTTGATTGGTATGTCACTGAATAAGTAGATTAATTTAGGTAGTATTGTCATTTTATTATATTAGTTCAGCCTCCCCATCAGCACATGATATTTTTCCAATTGATTAGATCTAACTTTATTTGAGTAGAAGGTGTTTTGTAATAGTATTCATATAGTTCCTGACTTTGTCTTGGCAGGTAGATTCCCAAATAATTTATATTGTCTATATTTATTTTAAATGGAATTTCTCTTTCTTTCTCTTACTGCTGGACTTGTCAGTAACATATAGAAATGCTCATGATTTATGTGGATTTATTTTATATTCTGAAACTTTGCTAAAGTTGTTAATTATTTCAAATAGTTTTTTAGTTGATTCTCTAAAATTCTCTAAGTATACTATCATGTCATCTGCAAAAGTTTTATTTCCTCATTGCCTATTCAAATTCCATTTTCTTTTCATATTAAAGCTAACATTTCTAATATTATATTGAATAATAGTGATGATAATGAGAATTCTTGCTTCACCCCTTATCTTACTAGGAAGATACTAGCTTATCCCCATTATATATAAAAGAAGAGGAAATATAAACGATTTGAAAAAATAGGTGAAGGAGTCTTACCAAATTATATCATTACACAAATATAATGCTGATATCTATACCAGGAAAAGCCAAAATATAAAAATAAAACTACGTACCAATCTCTCTAATGAATATTGATAAAAATTGTAAATAAAATATTATCAAAGAGATTATCCTTAAGAACTGCTTTGGCTTTCATAGATTTTGATATGTTGTCTCATTATTGTTATTCTCTTGGATGAAATTAGTGATTGTTTGTGATTTGTTGTTTGACACACTCATTCTTTAGGATTAGATTGTTTAATTTTCTTCTTTTTTAATAATAGTTTTTTATCTTCAAAACACATGCAAAGATAGTTTTCAACACTCACCCCTGCAAAACCCTGTGCTCCAAACTTCTTTTCCCTCTACTTCCCTCATCTCTTCCCCCAGAGAGTAATCAATCCGATACATGCCAAACACATGCAACTTCTCCACACACACCTCCACATCTCCCACGTACAAACAAACAAAAAATCCCAGACCAAAAAGGAAAAAAATGAGAGAGTGGGAAAAAAATCAAGCAAACAACAATATAGGTGAAAATGCTATGCTATGATTCACATTCAGTCTCTACAATCCTCCTTCTGGATGCAGATGCATCTCTCATCACAAGTCTATTAGTATTGGCCTGAATCACCTCATTGTTAAAAAGAGCTATGTCCATCAGAATTGATCATTACATATAGATTAATTTTCAATTAGTTTTTAGTCTATTTTTCTATAGCCCTTTATTGCATGTAATTTCTATTTAACAAGCCATCAAAGTTTCTTTTTTTAAAAAATAATTATTTAAATATTTTATTTCCTCTTCTATTAATCTGGGTGATTTGTATTTTTGTAATATGTAAATATTATTTCTATTCCTCTATTTTGCTCAGGTTGTCAGATTTGTTGGCATACAATTGGGAAAAATAGCTCTTAATTATTGTTTTAATTTTTTCTTCATTGGTGATGAAATTACTCTTTTCATTTGTGGTATTGATAATTTGGGTTTTCTTCTTTCTTTTAAAAATCTAATTAGCCAAAGATATATTCATTTTATTGAGGTTGTTTTTTTTCTTATAAAACCAGCTTGGTTTTTAAAAAATATTATTAATTCAATTTTCTTACTTTCAATTTTACTTATTTCCTCTGATTTTCAGAATTTCTAATTAGGTATGTAATTAAGGGTTTTTAATTTCTTTTTTTTCCTAGCTTTTTAAAGTTGTATACCCAATTTATTTATTTCCTTCTCTGTTTTGTTCATATAAGCATTTAACAATATAAGATTTCCCCTAAGAACAGCTTTGACTGTTTTTGGTACATTGTCTTATTACTGTCATTCTCTTGAATGAAATTTTTGATTGTTTCTGATTTGTTACTTGATGCACTCATTCTTTAAGATTCTGTTTTTAAATTTCCAATTAGTTTTTAGTATCTCTCCCTGATCCTTTATTACATGTAATTTTTATTCCATTGGGATCTGAAAAGAAAGCATTTAATATTTCTGCCTTTCTGCATTTGATAGTGACATTTTTCTGCCCTAATAATGGCCAATTTTTGTGTAGGTACTATCTATTATTGAGAAAAGGTATATTCGTTTGTATAATATTCAATTTTGTCAAGTCCATCATATCTAACTTTTCAAAAAATTCTATTTACCTCCTTAACTTCAGTTTTGTTTATTTTGATTTATCTAGTTCTGAGACAGGGAAATTGAAGTCTCCCACTAGTATAATTTTGCTGTCTTATTTCTTCCTGGAATGCTTAACGTCTCTAAAAATTTGGATGCTATATCATTTTGTGCATATATATTTATTGATATTAGTTGTATTGATATTAATTCATCTATGGCCTTTTTTAAGAAGATGTAATTTCCTTCCTCTCTTTTAATTAGATCTATTTTTGTTTCTCCTTTGCCTGAGATCAGGATTGCTATCCCTGATTTTTTTTTTTTTTTTTTACTTCAGCTGAAGCATAATATATTCTGCTCCAGTCGTCTACCTTTAGTCTGTATGTAGAATCATTCTGTTTCAAATGTGGACAGTTCATCCCATTCACATCACAGTTATGGTTACCAATTATGTATTTCCCTCTATCCTATTTTCTCGACTGTTTACACTTTTTTCTCTTTTCATCTTGTTCTTTCTCACCAGTATTTTGCTTTCTGACTCACCCCACCCTTAATCTGCCCTTCTTGCTACCACCTTCTTTTCTCCCCCCCCCCCCTTTCCCCTTCTCCTTCTTCTCTCTCTTGTACTTATCCACTTCCTTTTCTTTCCCCTTTCTCCTCTTACTTTCCTATAGGATAAAATGAATTTCTATAGCCAACCGAGTGAGATTGATGTTTCCTGAAGTCCTTGAAAGCTATCTTAAGCTGGAAAATTATTTCAGTCTGTTTCTTTCTAGGTTCTGCTACTTCAGAATCTGTTTAGGGGCTTAATTTAAGGTTGTTTCTGAGGGAAACTGGGGAGAGGTCAGGCAACTTCCTGGTTTTTCTCCACCATCTTAGATCTCTCCCTAGTATCCACTTTCAAGAGGGAAGATGGACAATGCTAACTCCTCTTCAGGTTGCTGAAGGGAGAATAAGACTCTGGGAAGAAGCTGATATGACAGAAGCAGGCAGTATCTATCATATTACTATTCCCAGATTGTTACACTTGAGAGTTTGGGGAATTTTCCTGTTCATGAGATCTAGGATTCTCTCTTGAATGGGATGTGATTCAATTTAAATCACTCCTAATGGGAGAATTCCTTCACTGAATTGTCTGATAAATATTTTCCTTTGTATACTTTCTCTCATTTGTATTTCACTTGAATTAGATGAATGGATTTTTGTTACTTACTATGTGTGTTCATTACAAAATCAACATTTGGAGGGAAGGGAGTCAGACCTTAGCTATAAATAAAGCCTGGGACCCTCGTGTCCCATAGATGAATAGTAAGCAATTGGTGAGTAGCATGACAGAGTGGGAGATCTATTCTTTTTGTGTCATGAAACCCTTTGACAGCTATAATCCCCTTCTTATAATTATGTTTTTAAATGCATAAAATACTCAGCAATACCACTACTAGTTCTAATTCCAGAGGTGATTAGGGAAAAAGGAAAGGAAGCTATATGTTCTAAAATATTTATAGGAGATCTTTTTGTAGTGACAACTGGAAATTGTGGGGATGACCATCAATTAAGGGATTCCTGAACAAGTTATGGTATACATTCATGATGCAATGCTAGTGTGCTATAAGAACTGATGAGCTCAGTAAAGCATAAAGCTGAAGTTGGAAAGCTTCCTCTTCTTGAGTTCAAATCTGATCTCAGACACTAGCTGTATGACCCTAAGTAAGTCACTTAAACTTGTTTGGCTTAGTTTCCTCATTTGTAAAGTGAGCTGGAGAAGGACATGGCAAATCACTTCAGGATCTTTGCCAAGAAAACCTTAAACTGGTTCACAAAGAGTCAGACACAACTGAAAAACAACTTAAGAACAAAATGAAATGTAATGGGGATAAATTATAATTAGTTTCAAAAATTCAACTATAATAATCCAGGAATGAAGGAGACAGGACTTTTCATGAGGAAGAGAAATAAGAATTTTAGTTAATCAAAAGTTTAATGAAGAACTGGGCAATATGGAAAACACTGTAGAATCAGAAGAGCTGAATTCAAATTCTAGCTTTCCCATTTTCTACCTGTGTAATCTAGAACATGTCACTTAACTTGTCTGGGTCTCTGTTTCCATATTGGTAAAAGGAAGAATTTTAACTAGATGATCTGTCTAGCTCTAAATTTTGTGAGCCAATAAAATTTAATAGCATGATATAGCTGCAACAATAAATGCCATCTCAGGTTTCACTAATTGAAATTAGCATTCAGTTCAACAAATTACATATATAATATTATATGTGTATGTATATATTCAAATATTATTTGAGATCTAAATAGAACATTCTGAAAGGAATGATAGCAAATTACAGTGAATTTGGAGGAGTACATATGAGGAACAGTAGAAGGAACTGGGGATTTTTATCATGGAGAAAAGACAAAGAAGGAATATGAGAGCTGTCTTCAACCAGTTGAAAGAATGACAACTAAAAGCAAGCAGACTTATTCTTTGTAACTCTAGAGGGCAAAACTAAGATCATGGGAGGAAAGCACTGGACAGCAAATTTCAACTTGATAGGAAAGAGAATTTTTTTTAGCAATTAGAACTATTGAAAAATGGAGTGGGTCCTGTTATGAGGCAATGAGTTTACAATTCGTGAAAATATTCGAAAGCAAATGCCAGTTCATGGGATTTTAGAGGTAGAAGAAAACTGTCATTTAGTCCAATACCCTTACTTTTCTTTAATTTTTCTTTATTAATACATTTTAATTTTCATTGACAAGTATATTTATATACATAAACAATAACAAAAGAAATAAAATGCAAAAATGAATGAAATAAAAAAAGTGATTGCAAATGATTGTACATGTAACTATACTCTTCTGTTATTAACAGATTTCAATTCCCTTTTATGTGTTGTCTTCCCTCATCAGAATGTAAGATCCTTGAGGGTAGGAACTATCGTTCTTTTTGCTTGCATTCATATCCCCAGGGCTTAGTATAGTGCCTGGCACATAATGTGCATATGGACTTTTATATGGGAGCAACAAAGTCATCCTCTATCTTTAACATGAATTTTCCCTTTTCAATTTATATGCTTTTAGTTCTGCTTTTGTCATTACACATCACTTCATATACCTTCCCATATTTCTTTGAAATTTTTATATTTGTCCTTTCTTTTTTCTCTGTATACTCAGGGTAACACAATTTCATTAAAACAAAACAATCTGACTATTCTGTGGAATTTGTGGACTTTCCCTTAGAAATGTTTCTGCTGAATAACAGGTATAATTCTAGGTAGAAGCCCGAAGACATGGGGTCATATCTGCCTAAAATATTAATAAGAAAAAGATAACACTAGAAGACATACTAATTCAATGCTGATTGAACAGTGAATTGGTACAACTATTTTGAAAACTTTTTTTTAAGAATTATACACGTTTTTAAATTGTTCATACCCTTTGATCCAATCCATCAACAAGCATGTATTAAGCTTTGACTTTGGGTCAAAAGCTGTAATTTCATTACTAAAATTTATATCCCACACAACAATAGTAACAGAAAAGAACAATCCCCAACTTATCAAAATATTCAGAGCAGCATTATTTAAAATAGTTAAAAGCCGGGAACAAATTGTGTTCAATGACTTAGAAATGGCTGGAAATGAGAATTACTGTCAGACTGTAAGTAATGATGAATATAAAAAAAAAAATTAGAGAAACAGATACAGAGGAAAGCAAAACCAATGGAACATAATACATAATGACTTTAATAATTCAAATAAAGATAACCTAAAAGGCAAAGAAATTCAAGTCAATTTCAGTGGTCAGTGTTGGTCCTAAATGATGTTTCCTTTCAATTAAAAAGGAGGAAAGTGTGAAAAATTGTGTGTACTGTTAAGCACAACACCTCTTAGATGGCTTTGTTTAATGACTGCTTTTTAATAAAAAAGATCCAGGGCAGGAGGGGCATTGTTGATTGGTAACTAATTGGCACATATGTCTAGATAAAATGCATTAATAAAAATACTGCTGACTAGTTTTGTGCTACTTAGTAGATGACAAAGAGATATTATCCTCAGTCTGATAAAAACAATCTGAATCAAACCACTTGTTCCCCTCCAAATTTCAGGGATTATGCTATGCACATGGTATTTCCAGGTTTACAAAAACATTTACATTTGTTTTCAAGGTCATTGGTTCGGAACGGCACCACATCTTCGTACTACAAGGGAAGAACAGCAAGAAGTTAGGAGTGCTAATTGTGTCCTACCATAGGTGATCAACTGGGTAAAATGGGTAATAGTGAGCCAAGCAAAATTAGAGGTATGTAAGATTGTGCTGTGCCTGTTTTAATGCAACTTTGAGATTAAAACTCATAATCTCAAGAGTTAAAGGGGGGTTATGGGGTAGCTACGTGGCGCAGTGGATAGAGTACCAGCTTTGAAGTCAGGAGGACCTGAGTTCAAATTTGTCCTCATACACTTAACACATCCCAGCTGTGTGATCCTGGGCAAGTCTCTTAATCCCAGTTGCCTCAGGGGGAAAACAAAAGAGGGTGGGTGAGTTTACAAGATCAGTACTTTAACACATAAACTATTAAATCCTTACAATAGCATGGCAACATGGACAGAGTGCTGAACTTGGAGTGAAAGAGACTAGAATTCAAATCTTGCTTTTGATGTTTCCCAGGTGTGACCACATATAAATCACCTAATATCTCTAAACCTCAGCATTCTCATCTGGAAAATAGAACATCTGCACTTAATAAGTCTCTGAGGTCCCTTCCAGTTCTCAATCTGTACCTCACATGTAAAATTTTGAAGCTCAGATAAAATAAAGTATGTAAAGTAATTTGCATACTTTAAAGTACCATTTTGACTGTGTTTTTGTTATTATTGCTATTTTTATTATTCAGATCATTGAAAAACAATCACTAGGGAAACTACATGAGAGGTAATGGAGATTAAATTCTGAATTTGAAGACTTAATTCCATCTCTGACACTTATTATCTGTATGACCTTGAAAAAATCATTTTACTTTTCAAAATTTCCATTTCCTTTTGTGTTTTTAGTTTTAGACACGGTTTAACCAAAGCATTGGAATGGCACTCTAAAGAATATTACCTGCCATCTAGGACAGGGATAGAGGAGAAGGAAGGAGAAAAAAAAATTCAACATAAGGTTTTGCAAGAGTGAAAACTATGCATATGTTTTGAAAATAAAAAGCTTTATACAAAGTAAAAATAAAATACTTTTTTTTTTAGCAATGGTTTCTGGCCATCTGAGATCAGGAGTAGTGCTTCATTTAGGAATGAGTCCTTCACCATGAGGTTCTTGTTCCCAAGTCAATAATAATAATCATAATAGCTCATAATTACCTGGATAGTACTTCATGATTGTATATCATCTCATTCAAGCTTCAAAACAATCCAGGGAGGATGTTGCTATTTTTAATTCCCATTTTACAGGTAAGAAAACTGAGGCAAGAGCTGAACTTCCCCAAGAAAGCTATTCTAAGGCCAGGTTTGAATTGAGGTTTTCTCTGACTCTAGTTTGCCATTACATCCACTCTTCCAAGCTTTACATGTTCTCAATGCAAAAAAATCCCATAAGATCTTCTGCCACAATGCCCATGTTGTTGGTCTATCTTTGATCTGTCTCATTTTTGGAAGGGAAGGATAACAATGAAAGTCAATATGCCTGAAGGTGATAAGCCTCCTAGCATCAATGAGTCACTAGACCCTCAGAAGTCCTCTCCCTCTTGGACAGAAACAAACATGTCTCTAGCCTACTCATCAGAGATTCAGTGCTATTCCATGAATCTTACAGGATGTTCTATTTTCAATAGGACTAAAGTATTTGTTTGATGGGCAGTCAGTAGCTTCCCACCTCAAATTAGCTACTTTTTTCTTTTTTCTCTTTCTTCCTTCCTAATTGGCAATCATTAATTCAGAAGCAGCCTCCATGCTACTGAAATGTCAGCTTAACAATTATTTCCAACCCAGTATGAAACAAACAAATATTAGAGAAATGTAAATAGAATATAAAGAGGAACGACTACAGGTCTGACTCAGAGGAATACTTCCAGCTTTGAGTGGCAAACTACGAGAACCTAGTAACAAGCAGGGCAGGGAAGTCCTAATCACCACTTACTCATACAAATATATTTCCATATGGGAAAGTGGTGACTGAATGGTATCTTGTCATATCAAATTTCACGAGACTGTGTTGGTTCCATGATTCAGAAATCTTAAAAGTTCAGGATGGCATGCCAGGGCAGACCCAGCTAGCCAAAATTAAAATAGGTTTTGGCCAGGGCAAGTCCATTTGTTGGCCCTGGTTTGTTTTGGAGAGATTTTGATATTAGGAGTGCTATAGTCAGGTAGAATGGATAAATGACTGTGCTTGGCAATGGTCACTGAAAGGGTCTGTTTACCTGTGGTTAGCAGGCAAAGGGATGACACAGAATTTCCCAATGATGGAACTCTCTTCTTTTCTCCAAATCTGGTTGGAGGAAAGAACCTTCAGAATCACTTGATTTATATGGCAATGTGGGATTGAATGGGCCATCAGTCCTTTGCCAATCAACTGGTTTTTCGGTCTGTAAGGAGACACAAGAGTTAAGTCCTAGAGAATTTATTATCCAGGTTACTTGTTGGGCACTTACATACTTCCATATTATATTCCAAGGACCTTTTATTTCATTATTAGAAATGACCTCTCCATGAGGACTGAAACTCTTCTAATCTTTAGGAAAATGGTCTCCAAAGTAGGGGACATGGCTATGACTTGACCAACCAATCAGAGCGGAAAGACAGGTCATTTCCCACCCTCCTCACAATAACTATTACTTGGTTTTATCTACAACACAACTACACCTATGTCCAGTACCCACCTTCTACCCCCTCTCTCTATTGTTCAAGCTCCCAACCTCTTCCTTGGGAAATGGGGTAAGGTGGGGGGAGAACAAGAGCAGGAAAGAGGAAATTGGATCATAGATTTAGAGATGGAAAAGACCTGAAGCTACTGGTCCATTCCCCACATTTTATAGATGAGAAAACTGAGGGTCAAAGAAGTTTAGGCATTGACATGCAGATTCAGGTATGATAAAGGACAGAAGTGGATTGGACGTCACGTCCTTAAAGTACAAAAAGTCTTTCCACTGTATTACACTGACATTTTTGATCATAACTGAAAATAATAAGCTAATCACCACCCAGGCATGCATCACAGAAGGGTTCTTAAGAAACCCACACCCTCATAGCCACCCCCTCCCTCCATCTCACTTTATGAGTGTCTAAGGTACCCCTCAGAGAGTTAGTGAACCACAGGATCGCACTAATAAGAGTCCCTTCTCTCCCTTTTCATTTTGGTTGAGACAGAATGAGGCACAAGTATTGAGCAAGAAGGGATGAGTTAATGAGGTCACTTTATTATTCCGCCTACCTCCAAACCACTCTTCTTCCAAACTTCCCTATTTCTGTTGAGGTCACCATCCGCCTTCTAAGTCACCCAGGCTCACAATCTTAGTATCATCTTTTCTCCTCAATCTCTTTCATCCCCCAGTTTGAATTATATCTCCACGACATGTCTCACATTTGTCTCTTTTTCTCCACCCAAGTTGGAACTCTCATTAGTCTTATCTCAAGTAACTTTCTTCTCAAATCCGTCCTCCATACAGATGTTAAAGTAATTTTACTAAAGTACAGATCTGACCACATCACTATCTTTCCCCCTCCTCAGGTAAATTATAGTGGCCCTATTGACTTTAGGGTCAAATATTATTACATCTTTATCTCAAACTTTGAACATGTTTCTTTTTATGTAAATTGTATATGTCTAATTATTAGTACAATAGTACATATATAATTTTCAAAACATAAATATGCATATATTGCACATTCTTAATAGTGTTACATTTTTAGGACTACATAATTAAAGAAATTAACACACCATTCTTTTAGGAGATTGTCTTCATTAAATTCTCTGCCCCCCAAAATAAATAAACACCTGTAGTCAACTTTCTAGTACTGAACTTCTTTAAATTTAACAGCTAATAGAAACATTGACCCTTATCACTTTATACCTCTACTAAAGCAATGACCTGCTGGTGGGTCTGCTGGCCACAAGTCTTTCCCATTCTAGTCCATCCTCCACTCAAATCACTTTAGCATCTTGCATATTGTACATGTATATATACAAGATTGATCTTGTATATTGTTTGTACATAGTTGTTTGCATAACACAGATTATGAATATTAGCCCTCAATCTACAACATCTTTTTATGATATTCACATTTCCCAACTGTGGGCTCCTTTAAGTCAGGGACTGTTGTTTTCCTTTTCTTTGTATCCCTAGTGCTTAACATTGCCTGGCACAGAGTAGGAACTAAGTAAATATTTAATGAGGGTAGATAGGTATTGAAGTGGATAGAGTCAGGCCCTGGAATCAGGAAGATTCATCTTTGTGAGTTCAAATCCCCCCTCAGACACCTACTGTATGATCTTGGGCAAATCACTTAAACATTCCTCATTTTCCTCATCTATAAAATGAACTGAAGAAGGAAATGACAAACCACTCCAGTGTGTCTGTCAAGAAATGCCTGAAAGGGATAGCAAAGAATCAGAATTGATTAAACAACAACAAATGTTTAATGACTTAGAATTGACAGTCAGATACCCCAAACCTCTCCAATCTGGTGGGACCTGCTGGAGTGTGGATTTCTCAGATATTTCTTTTGAGAGCCTGACTACCTCTATCCCATAATGAATCCTTATAGGAAATCTAAAATGGAAGACATCAGATATTACCTGATACTTTTAAATAAGTCCTTATTTAATATGTATATCAACCTAAAATGGAACACATTCCTAAAATGGAACCATTACCTGGTATTTTTAATAACCCCTCATTTAACATGGATATCTTAGCTCTTCAGCTAGATAACTCTCCAACAAGGATGGATGATTTCTCTTTATTTATTGAATCCTTTTCTTTTTATATTACATGTATTTCTAAATGATTTCCTTCTCCCTTCTCTGCTCAGCAGGTCACTGGAGGACCTCTCATCTGGGGTGTTCAATAGGAGAATTCATGCAGCAGGGAAGGGCTAGTCTCAAATTTGCTTTTTAAGTTTATTACACGCATCAATTATATACTGCTTACATATAGATTTGTTTCTGTCTCTAAAAAAGTTTTCATCGGATTCTGATACCCATCTGAATGAATAAATATTAATAATTCAAAGTAATATAGATCTTAAAAATACAATGTGCTTTACTTTGCGATCTTAAATCATTTGAACTTAACCACAACACAGTCAGTGGGCCATGCAAAGAAATAGATAGATAGATAGATATAGGCATACATAAATATAGATACATATACATATATAGATATATCTGTAGACATCTAGATATATCTACATATATTAGGAAGCTCAGCAACTTGTTAAAGGGTCCAGTGTTGAAGAAGCTAGAACCCATTCTCCTGACTTCAGGTCCAGATTCTACAAACTTCCCTTCTCCACTAATTTGCTTATAATATTATCCTTTATATCTAAATTATTTATCAGTTTGAGCTTTTGTATTTGATGTGAGACTTGGCTTATATCTAGTTTTCAGAAAGTAGGAGTAGGAAAATTGAAATCCAGAGAGTTGATTAACTTAGCTAAAATCATACAGCATTGGGAAATGAACATGAACATTCTGATTCCAAATTCATTGTTCTTTCCATCACACCATGTTATTTTTGGTGACTCAGGGTTTTCCTTACAGAGAAGAAATCAGTTTAACTAACTCTTGTACCTGAGAATAAAGTTGCCCTAATCCTGATCAAGGTGAAAATGGAAAGAGATCTTAAGTCAAGCAAATCATCCTCTCCCTTTCAACATTATATTTATTAATTCTTCTCTATTCCCTCTTAATCTAATACATCAGGAGTCGTCAAAGGCACTCAAATACGAATGCTATTTCACTACCTCAAAGCAAAGAGACAAAGTGGGGTAGATAGGGGAAGGCATTGAAAGCACTGGAGCTCATCAAGTTCCAGATATTTAGATTAAATAGCCTTTGAGGTTCCTTTACAATTCTGAAATGCTATAATGCTTTCTATGGTACTAGACTATGAAATCCTAGAAGGCAGACACAATACTTTATTCTTCTTCAGACTTGTCATTGAGATAGCAAAGTTCTTTGCATACAATAAGTACTCAATAAAAATTTATGTTGAGAGAAAGGAGAGAGGAAGGAAACAAAAGCAGAGAGGGGGTTTGGGAGAGAATGAAAGAGAGTAGGAGAAAAAAGAAGGGGAGAAAGTGAGAAGGAAAAGGAGAAAGAAAATTTTAGCAAAAAGGGGTTCTCCTAATTCTTGACATTTTCATCACTTGGGGAAAAATACCGAGTTGGATTCTTAATAAGCAAAAATGAGATAGGAAGAAAGCTTCACTTCCAGGTTCAATTACCTAGAAATGGAAAAGTTTATTTTAAAATTCTTAGTTCAAGAAATTTAGTAAGAAGATTATTCTTTCTTAGGAGTTTGGAATGAGTTGATTTTGTTGTTGTTGAGTGTCTGGGTTTTGGTTTAGTTTGAGAAGTTGTTGTTTGTTTGTTTGTTTTTTGATCATGAGAATTGTGACAAAGAACCTTAAGACTTGCCTTTTTCAGACCTTAAATGGCAGCATTTACATCTATTAAATATGTCAAATAGCATTCTCCAAGGATTTTGTCCCCCACCCTTAGATATTGAAGAATAAGGATATGTACACATGATCTTTCAAACTAAGGGGAAAGTTTTGAATATAGATCTAAATACCCTCTTTTTATATTCTGTTCTTACAAAGCTGGGGTTTCATTTTCCCCATCTTTCTTGCCTTGAAGTCCAAATTTACAAGAATATTACCTACCCTTGGCAGAATAGCGTGACAGAAAGAAAGACTATGAGCTACCAGATTAGAACCTTGTTGTTCAGGGACAAGGAGATTAAAAAAAAAGAGATATGAAACTCCAGATAAAAAAGATAAAAAAATTTGATCTTTGATTTCGCTATAGGGAACTCCTAGGTGAAGAAATTCCCTCTCCCAATGCAGGTCAACACCTTTTCTGCAGTTAGGATCTTTTAGAGTTGCTTGGTCACCAAGAAGAAGTTAATTGGCTTGCCCAGAGTCACACAGCCAATGTATGACCTTCAGAGGAAGGATTTCTTGACTTCAAGGCTACTCAATCCACAATATCTTTTTATTAAACTCAAGAAAAAGGAAAAGAATAAAGGATCAGAAGAAAACTGAGATGGATAGGTAGAAATAGTTCAGTAAGAAATAGAAAGCCTCAAATAGGATACAGGGAAAGGCTGGGAATTATGAGTCTTGACTAGAGGGAACAGAGTAGGGTTACATTACCGAGTAAAGATTGGCTCCTTCCTTGCCAAACTTCTGATGACACTCTTTTTCTCTTATTTCTTTTTCTTTCTTTTATTTTCTTTTATTTATATCAATAGTATTTTTCAATTACATGAAAAAATAGCTTTTAATATTCATTTTTGTAAGATTTTGAGTTCTAAATTTTTCTTCCTCTCTCCCTTCCCTTCCCACTTCACAAGACAGTAAGCAATCATGTTAAACATATTAGTCTTGTTGTGGAAGAAGAAATAGAACAAGAGGGAAAAACCATAAGAAAGAAAAAACAAAAAACAAATTTAAAAAGTGAAAATACTATGCTTCAGTCTGCATTTAGACTCCACAATATCTCTAGATATGAATGGAATTTTCCATCATAAGTCTTTTGGAATCGGATAATGCTCTTTTTTTTTTCAACTCACTGTGAGTCCTGATGTTAGTAAAGGGAGAGAGGAATAGAGACAGGCATTCATATTTGAGTGCCTTTGACAACTCCTGATGTATTAGATTAAGAGGAAATAGAGAAGCATTAATAAATATAATGTTGAAAGGGAGAGGACGATTTGCTTGACTTAAGTTCTCTTTCCATTTTCACCTTGATCAGGATTAGGGCAACTTTATTCTCAGGTACAAGAGTTAGTTAAACTGATTTCTTCTCTGTGAGGAAAACCCTGAGTCATCAAAAATAACATGGTGTGATAGAAAGAACAATGAATTTGGAATCAGAATGTTCATGTTCATTTGCCAGTGCTGTATGACTTTAGCTAAGTTAATCAACTCTCTGGATTTCGATTTTCCTACTCCTACTTTCTGAAAACTAGATATAAGCCAAGTCTCACATCAAACACAAAAGCTCAAACTGATAAATAATTTAGATATAAAGGATAATATCATTAGCAAATTAGTGGAGAAGGGAAGAAATTACCTGCTTTCACCTATTTCTAGATAGGGGAAGTATTCCTGACTAAAGAAGAGATAGATTGATTAGAGAGAAAATGGATAATTTTGATAACATTAAAAAGGTTTTGCACAAATAAAACCTATGCAGCTAAAAATTTAAAAGAAAATCAAAGAACTGGAAAAAATCTTTGGAGCAAGTTTCTCTGATAGAGGTATCATTTTAAAGGAAATCTGACTCAATATGAAAGTGAGTCAAATTAATAAGAATAAGCCATTCTCCAGGTGACAAATAGTCAAAGAATACAAATAGGATGTTTTGAGAGAAAAATCAAAACCACATGAAAAATGTTCTAAATCACTAATAATCAGATAAATGCAAGTTAAAACAACTCTCTGAGGCATCATTTTATACCCATCAGATTGGCTAAATTGGCAAAAAAGAGTGAGTTAGTTTAGACATTCAGGAAAGCAATTTGGAAAGATTTTAAAAAGCTACTAAACTGTGTATACCCTTTGACCCAGCAATACCACTGTTAGGTTTATATCCAAAGAAATCAAAGAAAGAGGAAAAGGACCCATATGTACAAGATTATTTGTAGCAACAATTTTTGTGGTAGCAAAGAATAGGAAATTCAAGGGATATTCATTAGTTGGGAATGGCTGAACAAGTTATAGCTTATGAATAATAATGAAATACTATTGTAGTATAAGAAGTGATGAAAAGAGTAGTTTCAGAAAAACCTGGAAAGATTTGTATGAATTGGTATAAAATAAAGTTGACAGAACCAGGAGAACAATCTACATAGTAATAGTAAGATTATAAAGTAATATATTGTGAAAAAAAATTTTGAAAGACTTAAAAATTCTGACCCATTAATATAATAACCCATTATGGTTCCAGACTCATGATGAAACATGCTGTCCATCTCTAGATAGAAAGCTGATAGACTCAGAACACAATTGAAGTCTATTTCTTCTTTCTTTTTTTTTTTTTTTAGACATGATTAAGGGGGAATTTATGTTGCATGACAATACATATTTGTAATGTGTTTGCCTTCTCAATGGGTGGCAGAGAGGGAGAAGAGAGGGAGAGTATTCATAATTGAAAAAAAAATTTTTTTAAATATAAGACTATTGATAATAATAATAATAATAATAAAATAAAGAACTAAACCAGATGTTCTTTCAGGATCTCTCCAGTTCTAAATCTGCCAATTAATCAAAAAAGAATTTGTAAAGAATCTATTATCTGCCAGGCATTGTATTTGGTCCTGGAGATAAAAGGCCGATGTGAAAAAGTTCCTGTCCTCAAAAAGTTTATTTACATTATATCAAGGGGGCCAACATGTACTTACCTAAATGCATACAAAATAGATTCAAGGTGATTTGAGGGGAAGTCATTAATAGCCAAGGGGATAAACTTCATTTAGAAGGTGGTGCTTGAGGTATTCTTAAAAGAGCTTAAGTTGTTAAAGATTTTAAGAAATGGAGTTTCTTAGTTAAAGTTAAAGTTTCTTTCTAAAGTTAAAGTCAACAGTCAACAGGCATTTATTAAATGCTTACTATGAGCTGGGCACTGTGTTAATTACTGGGTATGCAAAGAAAGGCAATATATGGTCCCTGCTGTCCTCATTGCCTAATGGTGAGGAGGTGAGGAAGAAATGTGTTCCAGGCATGAGGACACATCCAGAAGAAAGGCATAGAGATAAAATTAGATTCTAACTATTTTAAAATGATTTTTATGCTAAAATATCTTTAAAATATCAAAGAAAGAAAAATTAGATCCATTGCAAAAATAGGTTAATATGGGCTGCAAAATTTTGGATCTTAGAAATGAAGAAAGATAATAAGGTAAGTGTATAGAGTGCTGGACAGGAGTTAAAGGACCTGGGTTCATATTATGTCGAATCCTGACTAGCTCTGGGACCCTAAACAAATAGCTTAAACTCCCTTGGTCTCAGCTTCTTCATCTAAAATCTAGCTCTAAATCTACAATTTAAAGAAGTTGTTCAATGCTAATAACATGGAAGAAAAATAAAATTGAGTCAGCTAGTAACTTTATTACTTGTGTAACATATTCCTTGTTATTGTTCAGTCATTTCAGTCATGTTCAGCTCTTTATGATCTCATTTGGGATTTTCTTCACAAAGATACTGGAGTGGTTTGCCATTTCCTTCTTGAGCTCATTTTACAGATGAGGAAACTGAAGTAAACAGGGCTAAGTTACTTGTCCAGAGGCGCACAGCTATTTAAATTCACAAAAATGAGTTTTCCTGACTTCAGGCCCATGGCACCACTTAGCTGCCCAGGAAAGGTATAAGGACATATATTCCCCTCATCCTAATAACTGAGGACCTTGCCTCATTCTTTTTTAAGAAAATAGAAGCCAATCACCCTGAGCTCCCTCTTCTTCCCTTCCCTAAATCTTATAACCCCTTGACATCACCCCTAATTCTCTCCTTTAAATTCTGCTCACCTTTATCATTTATAATCCCTAACATCTTTTAAACCTCAACCCAAATGTCACTTTCTACAACAGTAATGTCAAAATCTAATATAAACAGGGTCATTGAACCACACACAATGATCCCTGTAGCCACATATTAACTTAGAAAACCACATATTAACAAAAGTTATATTCTATTGTATTTTTATTTATTTTGTTAAATATTTCCCAATTAATTTTACCAAAAGTTTAGCACCTTTAGTCTACAATAAATGAAACCTTTCCTGATATCCTCCAACTAATCAACTTCCCCCAAAAATTATTTTATAAATTTGCATATATATGCATCTGGATTGGAAGCTTTTCAAGACAAAAACTATTTTCACTTTTGTCTTTATACCTTCAGTGTCTAACACAGTGCCTGGCAGACTGTAAGTACTTACTCAATACGCAATAAGTGCTTGTTTTAAAAATAATCCAACTCATTCATTGCACCAAGGAGAAAAGTAAAGTCTGAACAAGTTAATGACTTGATTAAAGTCTCAAAGAGAGTAAGTAATGGGACATGAGATTCAAATTCAGGTCCTTGAATTAAATCTAGCAATGAAATCTCTTCATTGCACCCCTGATTGTTGTCATAAGTGAAAGACTTTGTAAAGCTCACTTCTCTGTTTGAATGTGACAGTCAGGCACATTGATGTTTGGGACTACCAGTCCCAGTTCTGCTGCTTTCTCCCTGCGTGGTCTTGATCAAAACATTTGATCCCTCAGGGACTCAGTTTTCTCATCGATAAAATGAATAGCTTTGACTGCATGACCTCAGAGCTCCCTTCCATTTCTAAGTAAGTGATCAAAAGCAGAGAGGTTTTTGAGAGTGGAATGGTACCATGTATCAGAAAAACTTGTATTCTTGCTAATTATTCAATTACTTAATAAAGAAATTGCACTAATGTCCCATAGTCCCTTTCCTAGCCTGAGATGCCAGGATGAATGAATGAAAAAACATTGTGTAAACACCTACTATATGCCAGGGATTAAAATAGGCACTGGGGGTACAAAGAAAAAGACAGTTCTATACCTCCAGTAATTTATAGTGTGAGACTCACATATAGACAAGCAGGAAAAGGAAAAGGAATAACCTAGATGGGAAGGGAAAGCAATAGGTTACTTACATGGTGATCTTAATGGAAGTTGTGAGATTACTGCTATGCAGAGTGACTTCAATCTCGGTTTTCTTGTTTCTCTCCTTCCGTAAATGAAACGCCATGAGACTATAGTAGACTAAGAAAGCAAAACACACCAGAGAACTGAGGAAAGTGAATAATGGTGGTGGGAGATTAGGAACATGAAACTATCTGTTTGTATTATCCAAAATCGTGATGATGTCTTCAGAGCTGGGATGAGGGGTAGAGAAGGTGGACAGTTGCCAAAAAATACAAGACCCAGGGAGGCTACAATGGGGGATGCTTGGGAATGGAGTCATAGGAACCCAGAGATAGACCTGGAAGGTTCTTTAATGACCAACATTTTATATCTGAAGGGACCTAGATCTTGGGAAATTAAATATACAGGTTATAAGCATCACAGGTAAAATTTGAACCTAGATCCTCTGAATGCACATCCAATGTTAATTCTAAAACCTTCCCTCAGTTAATTATTTTCTCTTTATCCTGTGTATAACTTGCTTTACATGTATTTATTTGCATGTTATCTCTGCAGGCAGAGACTGTCTTGTCTTTTTTTTTGTCACCTTAATGCTTAGCACAGTGCTTGGCACATTGATTGATTTCTTTTGGTTTACAGGTATTTATTTTGTGATAAGCAGGGTTATATATTAGAGTGAAGGCTTACAGCCTCCAGTGGTCAGTTAAGTAGCACTTAATGAGACTCACTTTTCAAACCTATAAAGATTTGTGCTTTGATTGCATATGTTTAACCTACATTGGATTGCTTGCTGTCTTGGGGAGAGGAGTAAATGGGGGAGAGAGGGAGAAAATTTTGGACTATAAGGTTTTGCAAAAGTAAATGATGAAAACTATCTTTGTATGCATTTGGAAAAATAAAATGTATATATACATTTTATTATATATATATATATATATATATATATATATATATATATATATATATATATATATAAAATTTGTGCTTTGTCCCATGTGTGAGTTTACCTACTGATTATTCAGTCACATTACATAATTTCCCATTGATGCATAATATAGAATGAAGAGGAAAGTCTGTCACATCTCATAACTCTATTCTTCCCCCAGTACAGGAGGAAGTAGATGTTTAGGAAGAGCATGAGATCCTGTGTAGCCATGGGCTAGACTTGAAATATAGATTTATATTCTGTAAATGAATAATAGAGATTATAGATTTAGAAATGAAAGAGACTTTAAATTTAAAGATCATCTAATCCAACCACCTTCTTTTACATATGAGGAAACTGAGACTCAGAGAAGGGAAGTGACTTGCCTAGACATAGAAAATCATGGAAAAGCAGCAGAAGGCAGCTAGGTGCTCAGCAGAGAGAGCTGGTCCTGGAGTCAGGGGGAACTGAGTTCAAATACAGTCTCAGACACTAAATATGTAATCCGGAGCAAGTCAACTAATTCCAATTGCCTTGCCACTCCCCCCTCCAATAAATGAAATTAAAATTAAAATTAGTAAGTAGCAGAAGTGAGATTTCAATGAAGATCCTGTGACTGCTAAGTTGGTCCTCATGTGGGATTGTCTAATGGTTAGAGCCAGGACTTGAAATCAAACATATTGACACAAATTTCCTCCATAACAGGCTATTGAGGACCACCACAGTGCAAAGAGCCTGGAATGAGGAAGACCCATGTTCATGAGTTCAAATCTGACCTCAGATACTTCTTAGATATGACCCTGGACAAATCACTTAGCCCCAATTGCCTTAGTTTCCTCATCTGTAAAATGAGCTAAAGAAGGAAATGGCAAATCACTGTAGTATCTTTGCCAAGAAAATCCCCCAAATAGGATCACTAAGAGTTGGACATGACCAAAAACAACAGAAGCTGCTTTCAATATTAGAATGCTCAAATGAGGTAGGTGTCCTTTTTCCATTTTGTTGTTACTGTTCGATTTTATTTGGGAGGAAGTTGCCACTCACGACAGTATGGAGCCTTGGAAGTGGTCAGTAGGTACACTTTCACTTCTTTGGGAAGCTTTTCCATATTGATCCCTCCTTGTTCCAGTAAACCTAGAATAAAAGAAACAGAAACAGCTGAGCTTGTGAAGGTCTGAGCAAGAATCGAGTGTTCTGGTTTCTCTTTTGTCATGATTGTTCATTGCAGAAACCCAGCAAACAGCCATATTTACTCTCAGGAGATACTGATCTCCGTTTCTCAGCCAGATAGTAAAAAAAAATAAAATTAATTTAAAATTATAAGACTTTTTTTTTTTTTTAATGTTGCTGAGCTGCTACTAAAGAAGCTTCTTTCCAAGACAGGAGTCTTGGCCATGGCAGTTACATTTGGAAGCCTTGGGTGACATCATGGCAGAGGAATATTTTTCTTGTGAGCTCTTTGGCTTGGATATGCTTACATTATAGAGGCAGCATAGCTTAGTATAGAAGTGTCAGACATATGGACAGAACCATTCCAGAGTGTGGCCTAAACCAGATTGGATTAAAATTAATCTAATTTTAAAAATTAAAATTAAAAACCCTATTTAAATCTAATTAGGAAATATTTAATAAAATAAATAAAAACACAAATATAGATAGTGGCTTTTCTAAATAAACATGTAGCCCACAGAGATCCTAATGTACTGGTTTGTTATATTTGTTTGTTGCTGGGTTTTTTTCAACTAGGCAACTGGGGTTAAGTGACTTGCCCAGGTTCACATAGCTAATATGTATAAAGTGTCTGAAGCCACATTTGAACTCAGATCCTTCTGATTCCAGGGCTGGTGTCTTATCTACTGTACCATCTATACAACCACAAATTGACATCTACATTTATTGTATTTTTATTTATTTTGGTAAATATTTCCAAATCAGATTTTAATCTGATTCAGACCATACTCTGGAATGTCTGACACTTCCATATGATCCTATGCTGACTCTTCAATGTGCTTTAGTCCTTATGTACTGGTTAGTAGTGCTGATTCTGAGTTTGATACCACTGATAAAGTGGATAGAAAGCTAGGCTGGAGGCCAAAAGTCCTGGGTTCATATCCTGCCTCTGACCTTTACTATCAGGGTAACCCTAGGCAAATTCCTAGCTAACTCAAGCAAATCCTTTGGTTTTATTTACTAAGCCATAAATAGTGTGTGATTTGTATCAGTGGAAGGAGTTTCTACAACAAGAGTTTCTCCATACTAAGAAAATCATAGGATCAACTGTGATGGACTTGGTTCTTGTCAACAATGAGGTAATTCAGGCCAATCCCAATGGACTTGTTATGGAGAGAGCCATCTGCATTCACAGAAATGACTGAGAACTGAGTATGTACCACAACATAGTATTTGCACTTTTTTTGTTATGTGCTTGCTTGTTTTTTTTTTTTTCCCTCTCATTTTTTTCTCTTTTTGATCTGATTTTTTTTTTTTTTTGTTTGTGCAGCATTATGGATGTGGGGATATATTTGGAGGAATTGCATGTGTTTGGCCTCTGTTGGATTGTTTGCTGTTTGGGGGAGGAGAAATAGGGGTTGGGGTGGGTGAGGAGGGAGAAAAATATGGGAACACAAGATTTTGCAAGGGTGAATGTTGAAAACTATCTTTGTGTGTGCTCTGAAAAATAAAGAATTGTTATATTTTTAAAATAAATAAATAATAAAAATAAAGTATAAAATAAAAATAAAACAAATAAATGAATAAAAATTAAAATTAAAAAAATAAAAACAAACAAAAAATAAAATTATAGACCCTTCAAATATTTATGTATTTTCACAAAACACTGCCAGGTTCAAGTGATATTTTCTTTCAGGCCAATCTTGCCTAAGATACAACAACACTGCCTTCTGTCTCCAGAAATAGGAGCTGTGCTGAGGACTGAATGAGCAAACCTTGAACCTTGTAAGCAGCTACTCTCATCAGCAGACTTCCAAACAATTGATTTTCTGCTTAGATTCATCCCTCCCCTTCTCTACTATCCCCTATATATTTTCTCCATCCCAAAGGTATTAACCTTTATCTTTGGAAAAATAAGTCTTCTTCCCCAACCAGAGTTATTTACATCTATTTCAATCCACATGGTCCCATTTCATCTCTTCCTGAACAGCACATTCAGGCCTAGATTTAGGCCTGGAATCATGGAGACCTGAACTCAAATCTGGATTCAATTTCTATTAGTTGTATGATCTCGAGCAAATCGCTTAAATTCTGTCTGTCAGTGAAATCAGTGACCTCAGCTATAAAATGGGGATAATAGCACCTACCTCACAGAATTGTTATAAGGCACAAATGAACCAACATTTGTTGTTTAGCAGTGTCTCTCATCTCATGCTCCCTTCATTTTCTGACCATTACAAAGACTGGATCCTTCCATTTCACTGCTTTCCGAGCTACTCTCTCCAGCCCTGGTTATGTCTCCATAACCACTGGCCCATTGAAGGAGTTGGAATATTCTACCATCTTCATTCAGAAACTTTTCCCTTGAAGTTCACTCTATCTAAATTTGTCACCTAATCCAGATCCTGGCAGCCATTATTTACTGACTCCCAAAACAGTTTCTTTTCTTTCTTAGTAGGTTCAGTGCCTCTTATCTGACAGTCCCCTTCTCTACCCCAACTCCTATTCTCATATTATGGGATTTCAAAAAATATATTGATGCTCCCTCAAATACATTGAATTCCCAGTTCCTCAGTGAACTCAATCCCATGACCTCCTCCTCCACTCAACCTCAGTTACTTACACACAGTATAATCACACCCTTGACCTCATCATTAACCACAAATTGTTCTACTTCCTATATTCAAGAACTCTAAAATTTTATTATCTAATAATTTTTAATCATTGCATCTTTATGCATTACTACTCTCAAATATTTTATGTATCTTCATGATAATCTCTAGTTCCTCTATCTCTATCTCTCTTTCTCTCTTTTCTCTGTGTGTATTCTCTATCTCTTCTTTCTCTCTCTCTGTTCACTCTTTGTTCTCTCCTGACTATCTCTCTGTCTTCCTCCTGACTATCTATCTGTCTGTCTCATTTTTTAACCTTTTCCTGTCTTCTGACTTCTTTCCTGTTGTCTACAAACACTCCGAGGTCTTTACTTCTTAAAAACCCCCTCACTTGATCTGATGATTCCTGCTTACTCTCCTCTCATATCTATTCTTCTTGGCTAAGCTTTACTTTCCTCTCCTTTCATTCTATTTAAAACCCTCTAAAATCTGGTTTCTGACTTTCATCATTCATATAAAACTGCTCCTTCCAAAGTTAACAAAGATCTTTTCATTGTCAAATGTAATGACTCTTCTCATTTCTCAGACCTATATGCAACCTTTAAGATTGTTGATCACCTTCTGCATATTCTCTTAAATATTGAAGTTTGGAACATTGAGAATGGTCTAACCCTTTTTGGTCTACTTTGATGTATCTTCATTCATGTCACATACACAAATTGTAGGTACTCCCCCCCCAATGCTCTGTCTTGGACAAGTATATATATATATATATATATATATACTTTTAGCAACTCCTCTGGGTTCAATTTTCATGTTTATACAGATGATTCTCAGACCTAAATATCCAACCCTAATCTCTCTCTTGAGTTCCAATTCAACATTACTAATTGCCTATAGGACATTTTGAACTATGTCATTTAGACAACTCAAAATTGTCTAAAATACAATTCATTTGTTCCTTTCTCTCAAACCCACCCCTATTACAAATTTTTCTTTTACTGTTGAGGAAACCACCATTATTCAGTTACCCAGGTTCATAACCTCACTGTTACCTCACTAATTCCACAATCAGTTGCCAAACTGCATAATTTCTTTTTCCACAGAACCTCTGGAATGTAACTTCTCTCTACTCACACAACAACTCAGGGCTCTTTCCTAGATGAATATGGGCAAGCCTTTTTTAACCTCAATTTCCTTATCTGCCAAATGGGGGTTATAATTCCTGTAGTACTTATCTCACAGGGTTGTTGTAAGTGCCTTTTCCCAATGGCACTTGCAAATTGAGTTCTATCTCCAAATGCTGGCTGATACTACCCTGCATTCAAAGGTATCTATGGATTCCCACTTCAAAAATGATGGTGAACCAATTCCCACCAAGATATTAACCTTTCAGTCAGTCAGCAAATATAATTAACTCAAAGAAAAGACATTTACAAGATGATTAGTAAGAACAACTATGAGATACTTCCCCAAATTATCCCTAAACACATTCTCCTACAAATATACACAGTATCAGTGGGAAGATTGGGCTTATATAGATCATGCTGTTGGTGAGATATAACATGGAGGGAACATGTGCAGTCAAGGCAGCTAATTTGTCCCCTTCACCCTGAAGAATCTTGACATACTTTTTTTTTTCTCTTGGTATCCTCGTATTGGTCCCTCCTGGGCTTCCTGAGCTTTCTCTTGGTCTCAGTTCAACTTATGACTTAAAGACCTAATTTTTTTTTTTGGCTGAAGCAATTGGGGGTAAGTGACTTGCCCAGGGTTACACAGCTAGGAAGTGTTACATGTCTGAGGCCAGATTTGAACTCGGATCCTCCTGACTTCAGGGTGCTCTATCCACTGAGCCACCTAGCTGCTCCCTAATCCTTTCTTGAATCCATAGGTAGCTCTCTTCTTGTCTACCAGGGCTCACATTCATTTAAGAGCTTCTTTCACTTATCTCTTGACTTTTTCCTTCCTCTATACTAGATATGCTATTTCTTACTGGGCAAGTAGTTCTGTAGAAGACACCTTCACCAATAGGGGAGAATAGACAGAAATTTCTTCCTCCTTTCTGAGAGAAGATCAGGAGTTTCATTTCACAAAGCAGTTTACTTCCTTGAACTACTGGAGAACTGGCAATCCTCGCTTTTTAAAAGGCAATCTTCAGCCAGCCAATGGCAAGGTATTTCTATAATTCTATCTGGGAAATTTCTTCACCTTATGCAAAGGAATAACAGGGCAGAGACACCCCTTCACATTGTCTTTACTATATTAACATCTCTTCTCTATTATCTATTCCTTGCCCAGCTAATAAGCGTCTGAGGCTGAATTCAGTGCCCAGAGCTCTAATCACTGCAACACCTTGTGATTGCATTAGCTAGGCTGGGGAAGGTAATGGGAATCATCTCCTTTCACTATATAGGAATATGGTTCCTAAAGCTTAAGGTTCCATAGAAATGAGCTGCTATCATCATTTATCTATTGTGAGAATCAAAAGATCAAAATAATTACAGCTGGAAGATACTTGAGAAGTCATCTATTTCAGTATCAAACTCAAATAGAGATGTATTCATGCAGGCTGAATATTGACTTAGAAAATTGCAAGTTGACAAATTACTTATATGTATGTGTGTGCATGTATGTATGTATGTACATATTTATTTGTGTTGGTATATATTTAATACAACATGTATTATAGATCATAGTATACATTATTTTATCATAATATATTATAGATCATGCTATATATTATTATATCATGTTATATATCATTACCACATAATATATAATCATGTTATATATTCTCATGTCATAAAATATATTTTATATCATAAAATGTTTTTATCATGTTATATATTATATGTCATGTTATATATTATTATATAAACTATATTATATATCATATTATGATATATTATATAATATATCATAAACCAGATTTTATATTATATTATATATTATGATGTCATAATATATATTTTAATAATATAATAATATATAATAATATAATATAATATTTTAATCTAATTCTAGCTTTAAGGGAGTTTGATACTTTATTTTACAGCTAAAGAAATTCCCCAAATTAAGAGAAGTTAAATGACTTGTCTGAGCTCACAAAGTAAATACGTATCAGGGTTGCAATTTGAAGCCAAATTGTCTGATTTCAAATCCATCAGTCTTCTGAGAAGTGCTATTCTTGATTGCTATTATGCAATCTCTGTTCTCTGTATCTCTGTATCTCTGATACAACAGTTGTAGAATGAATGAACAAGTAAATAAGTGAATCAAAGAGGTGATGCTAAGACAAGCAAGTGAATTGGTTTTCAGTGAGAAAAGGCTGTGTGAGGTCACCTGCCTCACTTTCCCCTCGAAAGCCATCTGAGTCCAATAGCAAGACATGGATCAGAATGATTGGAGATGCCCCTGGCTGAATCAGAGGATGGTAGGGAGGTGAACAAAGAATATAACTCTACAAATTAGAATTGGTTTAGAATTTCTTTACTTGTTTTCCTTTCAGGAAAAGATTGCTTTTGATCTGAACTTAGAATTGGGCTTGAACTTTCCCCAGCAGAGGTGAAGACTTTACCAATTCTGGGACAGGAATGCTGAAAAGGGTTAGCACAATCCAGGCAATCTCCTGAAAGGAAATCCTTGAAGCTGGTACAAGGAAAAGCCATGAGTGGACAGGAATTCTCCAATGCACTGACGTAGAGATGAACGGCTCTCATGTGGTCACAAATCAGATAGTTGTAACCTGAGCAGAAATATAAAAATTAGGTAAGAGATGAAGGCAGATGGAAATTCCCCCTCTCTACCAACTGCCAGTAACTATCCTTCATCTTTAAATTAACAGATTATAAGTATTTGGGACTTTCCCCACTGAAATACTACTTTGAATGTTAAGCAATATGGCTTATACTGGATCTGATCCCACACAACAGAGTGGCGGGCTCTTCAGAACAAGGAAACAGATGACTTCACCAAGGAGAGAAAGGGAGGAAATAAACATTTATTAAGTTATTTTTAATTAATTAATTAGTATTTATTAAATTACTTTGTGCCAAACATTGTGCTAAGAACTTTATTATTTCATTGAACTCCTTCTGTGAAGTAGGTGCTGTTATTATTTCCATTTTACTGTTGAGGAAACTGAGCCAAATAGAAGTTAAAATGTTTGCCCAGGTCTACAAAGCTAGTCAGTACCTGAAGCAGGATCTGAATTTAGGTTTTTTTGACTCCAAACCTGGTTCTTTATTTGCTTGGTCACCTAGCTGCCTAAAATGGTTGAAATTTCTATATTCTAACCTGCATGTTTCCACTTGAGAAGGTCAACCACTGGTTTCTCACCCTGTGCTCCTTGTATTATTTTTTTGTGGAGGGCGGTCTGGGTAGGAGGCAGAGACTGGACTTACATCAGGATCTCAGGCTGAGGAACTTCTACCAGCATGGACAGGTACCTCAGCCATTTATGGTTTTAGAGGTTTCTGGGACTCTGAGAGATTAAGAGATGCAATTGAACAGATTACACCCATTTGGAGGCCAACTTCTTACCATGTAGGTCAAACTGCCTCTCATTTTGCAAAGGAAATAAACGTGGTAAACTCTGGGAGAATCTCCAGAGAAAGTGAAAATGAAACATTCATTCTTAACTCCTAACTGGTATCACCTCTAATAATAGTAAGATGCTAGACTAGGAATAGTTTTTGGAGATCATCTTTAAGAATTCTGACTTTATAGATGCTGAAACTCAAGCCTGAGGAGGCTGGGAGATTTGCCCAAAAGCAAACTCTGAGTCCTTGACTTCAAATCCAATGATACAAACTCACTACACCATGTAAATGGCTTATATAATAGTCTTCTTACTGAGCCAGCAAAACCTTTCTCCCCTAGGGTCCTGGCTTCTGACTAAACCATACTTGGCAATATGCAAGTAAAATAGTTTCTCAACATTGTACACAGCACAACAAGATTATAGGATCATCAGTTCTTTTGGCTCTTTTCAACAATGAGGTGATTCAGGCCAGTTCCAAAGGTCTTGTGATGAAGAGAACCATCAACACCCAGAGAGAGACTGTGGGAACTGAGTGTGGATCACAACATAGCATTCTCACTCTTTTTGTTGTTTGCTTGCATTTTGCTTTCTTTACCATTTTTTCCCCTTTTTGATCTGATTTTTCTTGTGCAGCATGATATTTGTAGAAATATGTATAGAAGAATTGCACATGTTTAACATATATTGGATTATTTGCCATCTAGAGGAGGGGGTGGGGAGAAGGAAGGGAAAAAATTTGGAATACAAAGTTTTGCAAGGGTCAGTATGTTTTGAAATATGTTTTGCATATGTTTTTAAAATAAAAAGCTTTAATTAAAAAAAAAAAAACAAAAAGATGGTTTTTCAGTTGCCTGACAGTTGGGTTGGGGGCTGGAGAAGCAAGAAATATTTATGTGGTTGACTAAGGTGAACATAAAAATATACTCAGTGGGAGACATTTTTGCAGAGGCACCACAGGGGTTGGCAGGGTACCCAAGGTGGTTAAAAGGCGAACAGGAAAAGTTGGGGCTGTTATTTAATTCTATCTGATTCATTCTGACCCTATTTGGGTTTTTCTTGGCAGAGATATGGTAGTGATTTGCCATTTTCTTTTCCAGCTCATTTTCCAGATGAGGAAACTGAGGCACACAGGGTTAAGTGAGTGACATAGCCAAGGTCATATAGCTTGTAAATGTTTGAGACCAGATTTGAACTCAGGAAGGTATGAATTTTCCTGACCTTAGGCTTAGCACTCTGTCCATTTCACCACCTAGCTGCCCTTTGTTAAGGATTCTGGAATGATTCACCATTTTGTTCTCCAGTAGATTAAGGGAAACAGAAGCGTGCCCGGGGTCACAAAATTAGTAAGTATCTGAGACTGGATTTGAACTCAGATCTTTCTGATTCCAGACTCAGCCTTTTATCCACTAAGCCATCTAGCTGCCTCCTTTGCTTCTGATATATACCAGTTATGTAAACATAGGTAAGCATGAGTACTTGACCTATATGTCTTAGAAGATTCGGTAATATTATTCCTTACAAATGATTTGCTGATTTGAGTCAGTAAAAGGAATTCTACATAAGGATAGGCTTCCTTTCACCACTTTATCAATGAGATTAGAGGTCTAGTCTGCCATCCTAAAAAAATAGTTGAATTTTGCTCATGGCTAAGGATTCTTAATATGTAGGGAATAAAATATATATATTATATTAATATCAATTAGTAATAGATTGATGACAGATAAAGTTATCTCAAGCTGTGCCTTCCAGACTTTTTCACTTCTTGGAAAAAGTGCTAAGGAGAGAGCAGCTGTTTGCTCATCTAGTTGGAAATTCTACACCACTTTCTTAAAATGACTCTGTTTGTCACCCTGAAAAAATGTCCTCAAGTCTCCCACGGAGTTCATTTTTATGTTCATCTTAGTCATTCACATAGATATTTCTCACTTCCCTACCCCACAACCCAGCTATTATACAACTGAGAAGCCATCGTACTTGGATGTTGTAAATGTGACCCAAGAGGAGAAAGATGTTTCTAGCTTTAGGTGATTAAACAGTGTTTGGGATTCTTTAGAACTATCGTGGGTACTCTAGATTGTAGCCCAGACTCAAAAATACCTAGTTTTAGTTTTGTCACCTAGGACCAGGCACCTGTTCAATATCCCCTATACTCATCCTTGTTCAAAATATCATCTTATCATATGTCTAAAAGGCTAAAAAATCTATCTATATCCTTTGATCCAGCAATACCACCAGCAGGCCTGTATTCTAATGAGATCAAAGGAATAAGTCTTATATGTACAAAAATATTTATAGTAGCTTTTTTTTAATCCTCGAAAAGAATTGGAAGTTAAAGGGGTGCCCATCAATTGGGGAAAGACTGAACAAGTTGTGATATATGATTGTATAAGAAATGATGAGCAGGCAGATGTCAGAAAAACCTGAAAAGACTTACATGAACTGATTCAAAGTGAAATGAATAGAAACAGGAGATCATTATAAACAGTAACAGCAATACTGCATAATAATCAACTATGAATGGCTAAGCTATTCTCAGCAATATAGTGATATAAGACAATTCCAAAGGATTTACAGTAACAAATGCTTCCAAGAAAAAATTGAAAGAGTCTAAATGCATATTGAAGCATATTTTTTTTACTTGTTCTATTTCCCCTCCCCGTTTTTTGATCAATTTTCTCTTTTGCAACATGGCTAATATGGAAATATGTTTTGTATGACTGTGCTTGTATAATTGAAATAAAAATGCTTGCCTTCTAAAAGAGTGGGGAGGGTTGGTAGGGAATTTGGAACTCAAAATTTATTTTTAAAAATAGCAAAAATTGTTTTTACATCTAAATGAAAAAAAATTCTTTAAAAAATCATCCTAAGTATATTAGACAATTTTAAAAGAAATTGTAGTCAACAGCCCTTGTGACCCAGAGGAGCTTATTTCAGTGGAAAACAGTGTTTATCAGTTATTTCTTGAGTTAAGAGAAAATATAAGGACTTCCTTTCTTAATAATCTGATTGTTGAACGAGTTCTGGCTTCGGAATCAGGAAACCCATCTTCAAATCCCACCTCTGATTCTTATTACCTGTATGATTTGGGGCAAATTGTTTAATCTACTTGGGCCTCATTTTCCTTTATCTGTAAAATGAAGGAGCTGTACTTGATAGCCTCTGTCATTCCTTCTCATTCTTAATCTATGATGTCACATGCTAATATACCTGCATGAATAAATGAGGGACATCCTGGCTGGTCTTGGCCACCATTGACAAAGTAGTCCACATGTCCTACTGGAATCCGGATACCCAAATCTGAAAGAAATCATTAATCTATTAGCATCTTTGGGGCCCAAAGGAGCTTGTGTTTCCCCTGAGAGTTGGGGAAAACAAACTTTAAATGAGTCTATTGCCAAACTTGAAAGTATACTGGGCAGATTATATATGAGATATTAGTTCTGGCAACAGAAAACCTGGTTCCAATCCTGCCTCTGACCTATGTGATCTTGAACAAGACATCCTTTATTTCCTCATCTATAAAATGAGCAGTTTGGACAAGATAACCTTTGAGGTCCTTTCTAGCTCTAGGTCTATGATCATATAGCAAAGTTTCATATTTTGAAGAACCTCAACTTTTTGTAATTAAAAAAATATATATTTCCTGAGGTTATGCTGGAACTAGCTCTTGAGAAAAGATTGTTAAATTTTCAAAGGAAGTATTTACATCTAGAAATTGGCACAAGCTATAAATTGTGGCTTCATGTTTTGTTTTGCTAATTATCTAGACTTAAGGAGGTGATGGAGAGGTCACATGAGAAACAATGTGGAAGACTAGGCATTTTCTCTTGTCCCCCATGTTCTCTCAAACTTTTCCAAATGAGAAACTGTGCATCAAAAATAAAGTAACTTTAGCTGATTTCATGTCCTAGATTCAAAATTTAATTCAAAAAAAGGCAAAGAAAAACATTAAGAGAAACTTACTGATCCTGAACTTACTCAATACATCTTCTCTACCTTCCAAACTATGGTGATGAGCACTGCACTATCAAACCCAAGGACCTGACACATGGGTGAAGGCTTAACCCTCATCCGAAACTGAACCCCACGTTCCAGTCCCTCTTCCCTCTTTCTACTGTTATCACAATCTTTGCTCCAAGCTACTGAAGTTTGCTTAGGCAATGCCAGAAAGCCAGTGTCACAGATGGCATCCCTTCATGCTGGGGAATAAAATCCCATAGCACCTGTGGTGCAAACTCTGAATTGCCAGTGTGGAGGTGAACAACCCTCTGGCACCACCAATATAACATCTCTCTGAACTGCCAAAAGGAAGCATGAAGGGACAGCACGACCAGACACTGTGTGTAAGTAGGTTTTATGCATAGTAAGACTGAGAAAAAGGACAACTTCTAGCTAAGAACATTTCTGATCACCCAAGTCATTTGGGAAAGAGACCAAGTCATATTGTCCAGTATGAAAGAGTCTGAGACGTTTTGATATGCAGCTGCCCTTAAAGGGGAGGGAATCAGAAAGTGAGTGACAGGAAAAAATAAGGGGAAAATGACCAAGGATTTCAAGAAGAAGAAAACTCAAAATACTTGAACATAAGCACAGAAATAAATAAGACATTTACAACATAAAGAAATATGTCTTCTATAACTAGTAAATATTTTTAAGCTTCTATAAATAAATAAATACTGCAAAAGAAAAGGGGAAATGATCCAACACTTGATGAGACAGAGGACACTGTGGAATGTGAGAACAATATGATATCACAATAAACTGTTTCTGAGTATTCCAAAAGCAAAATGAGAATATAAGGGCAGCATTTATGTCTTACACATCAAAAATAATGAAAAATAGAAAAATTAATCCATGATGACAAATCTTATCAAAGAAATGAAAGAAAATGAAAATAGATTGAGAATAAAAATAAACAGAAATGAAGGACAATCCAGAAGAGGAGGCAAAAACAAAAATGTTAAAACAAAATATGCTTACTATTCAAGGAAAACAATGTTATTAAGGATGTGGTATACAGATCCAATCTAAGGAACACCAGGCCCTCAAAGGAATATGACAGAACCACTACAATAATAATCTTAACACCACAATGTAGGGAAAAATAGGGAAGGATTTCCTAGAACTTCTGAATATAAAAACAGAAATATCAATTTTAAAAATTCACAGATTATTTCAGGGGGAAAAGACCAAGATCGCAATCTCCAATTTATTGGAGCATTTATTCCCCCCCCCCCTCCCCATTTTTGATCAATTTTCTCTTTTGCAGCATGGCTTATATGGAAATATGTTTTGCATGAGTGTACCTATATGATCTATATCAAAATGTTTGCCTTCTAAAGGAGTGGAGAGGGTTGGTAGGAAATGTGGAACTCAAAACTTATTTTTAAAAATGTCAAAATTGTTTTTACATGTAAATGAGAAAAAATAAAATAAAAACATAATTTGAATTTAAATTTAAATCTTAAATTTAACAATTCATTTTTGAAACCACAAATTCTGCACAAGATCTTCAGTAACAACAAAGTGAAAGCAGAGAGACCAGTAACAAATTTCTGTCTAGTGTAGACGCTTATTCTGATTCATGACTCCTATAATTATCTGATCTCTCTCTTCAGATAATGATGAGATTATCTGATCTCATCAATCTCTCCATATTTCTCTTATAGTTGAAATTTTCAAGATATTCATTCTGGGTACTTTTAGAGTACACAAGGAGACAAAGACCTGAGGAGGTAACAGTGAAGATGTAGGACAAAGGCATTACCATAACGGGGCAACATTGTATCTACTAGTGTATCAATGTTTTGTTTGTTTGTTTTTGTGGGAATATATGACAACATGGAAGGAGACATAAAATTCCTCATCAGAGGAATAGAGAGGAATATGTGATATGCCCCCTTAAAATCTAAGGCTAACTATGAGAGGAAGGTGACTTTTAATGTCTCAAAAAGAGCTTACAGAATAATGGGAAGAGTAAGAAGAAGAAACTTTTCGAAATATGGGGGAAAGGAAGGAGATCTTGTTTTGGCAGTGGGAGTTCCACTGATGATTGTTCCTACAGATGAAGAAAGATGGTTTGTAAGGGATATGGGGACCTTATATTAGATGTGGATTTGGAATTTTGTGCTTGAAAAGCCCACTTGTCATACATTAGGAAAGGGGAAATTGGAATTCCTAGGGGCAATTATCCCCAGAGTGGGCAAGCATGGACCTAGAGAAAAGAACTAAGGAAAATGGAGGAAGAAAGGAAACCAGTGAAGGATATAGATGAGTTTTTATTTTTATTTTTTTGGCAAGGCAGTTGGGGTTAAATGACTTACCTAAGGTCACACAGCAGTGACTGTTAAGTGACTGAGACCAGATGTGAATCCAGGTTTTCAGGAAGGGCTCTATCATAGGAAAGTGTCCTCATTGATACCTCAAATAACTGGCATTGTTCTGGAAGTGAGGGTCAGTGGAAAAGGAGTACATACAAGACTGATGTTACCAGACAGTGGCAGAAACTGCCTAGAGAAGAGTATCCGAAATGAATACCTTGAAAATTTCAACTATAAGAGAAATATGGAGAGATGATCACACCTCTGATGAGATCAGATAAACTCATCATTAAATAGAGAGATCAAATAATTATAGGACTCATAAATCAGAATAAATCAGAAATCATAAATTAGAATAAATGTCTACACTAGACAGAAAGGATAGACAATGAAGAGACTAAAAGGGATAGAAAGGGATAGAAAAAAGAAAAGGAGAGGAAGGGGGAATTTTATCTAGCTGAGAGGAAGAAAAGAAAAAAACTAATTTTCAGATTAAAAGCAGGAGAGAAAAAAACTAATAAGCAAAATGCCAAAGAGACAGGGGAAATGAATGAGAAAAGGGGATCAAGGATGAAAGGAAAAGAGCCAGTAGAAACAGTCACCTTAAAGGTAAAATAACTAAAGGAACATTATATTATTTGCAGCAGAAGAGGGAAAAATCATAACCTAAAAACAACCCCAATATTAGAAACAGATGGAAGAAAATATAAACCCCTCATAACTTTAAATGTGAATGAATTAAACAATCCAATAAATTGAAAAAGAGTGACAAATTGGATAAAGGGGAAAAAAACCTCAATCTGTTGCTTACATAAACAAAAAAGACATACACAGAATAAAGCTGAAGGAATGGAAAAAAATTTACTATACACCAAGTGAATCCAAGAAAGCAGGATTTATAATCATGTTATCTGACAAAGCAAAAACAAACATTTATAAACTAAAAAGGGATAAATAATAAAATGACATTTTACTGAAAAGAACCATAGACAATAAACCAATATTAATAATAAATATCCCAAATACCTTAGCATCTACATTTATAAGAAAATATTATCTAGCTACAAGACATAGACAGTAATACAATGACAGCTTACTTTAATATTCTTTTCTGTTTTGTATAGAAAGTTAAATAAAATGGAAAATATGGAACTGAACAAATTCCTGAAGAAATTAGAATTAAAAGATTTCTACTGTCTTCTAAATGAGACAGCAAAAGAATATATATATTTCTCAGAATTGCATAGAAGTTTTTTTTAATTTATCTGTTTATGCCCCAAACCCTACAAAGTATAAGTATACAGGAACCTTGTTTTCAAATATCACAAAAAGCCTTTCTCTAAAAGTATGCATCATATGCAAAGGGGATGGTTTAGAACCTTTTCCAACAAATATGGAAATGAAACAAAGATGTCCACTCTTCCCATTATTGTTTGATATAGTTTTAGAAATGCTAGCAATTGCAATAAGATTAGAAAAAAATTAAAGAGATAAATAGGTAAAACTGATACAAAACTATCCCCACTTGCTGATATGGTTTATTTGTAATATCCTAGGAAATCAGCAAAGATATTAATTGAGACAATAGCTTTAGTAAAGTTTCAGGCTACAAAATAGACCCTCAAAAATTAGCATCATTTCTATATAATAATAACAAAACTAAAGAGGAAATAATAGAAAAGGAAATTTCATTTCACATAACAATGCAAAGAATAAAATATCTGAGGATCAATCTACCAAAACACATAAAAGAATTGTGTAGATTTGATTGCAAAATGCTCAATAAAAAAATAAAGAGAAAAATAGCTGAAAATATTCAGTGTTTATAGCTGAGTTATGCCAATATAATAAAAACGACAGTATCACCAGAGTTAATTTGCATTTTAATGCTATATCAATCAAAATACCCAGGGACTACTTTATAAAATTTTATAAAATATTAACAAAATTCATTTGGAAAAACAAAAGATCCAGAATATCAAGGGACAAGATGAAAAAAAAAAAAAAAGTAGGGGCGAAGGGATAATAGCACTTCCAGATCTCAAACTATTTTATAAAGCTTGGTTCTTGTTCAGTTGTATCCAACTCTATGGGAAGATATGAAATGGTTTGCCATTTCTTTCTTCAGTGTGCCTTTATTTTACAGATGAAAAACTGAGGCAAATAGGGGTATGTGACTTGCTCAGAGTCATATATTTGAGTATCTGTATCTGAGATCAGATTTGAATTCAAATCTTTTCTGACTCCAGGTTTGGTGCTCTATCTACTACACCAAGAGAAATAGATTACATACTTCTTACTGTTATGAGTGGAAAGGATATATTTAATCAACAAAAGACAGAGGCAATTATAAGATAAAATAGATAACTGATTATTTAAAACTGAAAAGCTCCTGCACAAATAAACATTAATTCATCTAGGATAAAAAGGGAAATGGCAGAAAGGGGAAAAAATGTTGAATTAAATTTCTCTGATAAGGGTTTGGTATCTAAGATATATAAACAATTAATAAATGTATAGAAGGCTAATAGATGCTCTCCAATAAATAAGCAGTCAAAGGATACAAACAATTCTCCAAAGAATAATTACAAAATATTCACTGTTACTGGAAATGCTCCAAATCACTAACAGTAAGAGGAATGCAAATTTAAAATAACCCAAAGGCTTCATCTTACAATTGAAAATTGGCAAAAATGAGAAAAATAGTAATAGTCAATGTTGGAAGAATTATGGAATGATCAATGCACCAATTCATTTTTTGGTGTAGCCATTTTGGAAAGGAATTTGGAATTATTCAAATAAAGTGACTACAAATCCTTTTGAACTGGATATTCCATTACTGCATTGATAAGGAGAAAGTTTTTATATGCACCAAAATACTTATTGCAGCAATTCTGGGGATACTTAAAAATTAGAATGGGTAGCGAGGTGGCACAGTGGATAGAGCACAGGACATACAGTCAACAACACTCCTCTCCCTAAGTTTATATCTGCCTCACACACTTACTAGTTGTGTGACTTAAGGCAAGTCATGTTTACCTGTGTTTCCTCATCTATAAAATGAGTTAAAGGAAATGGCAAAAAAAACCACTATATCTGGGACCAGAAGGAAAGAGTCCACAACTTACTGTCTGTATCTGTGTGAATGGCTTCCACAAATAAAGCATCCCCAGGATCCAATCGTTCTTCAAGGCTAGCCTTGGTGTACTCTGGCCCTGCAGGATCCAGACCTATGAAAGAAAGCACTGATTTCAGGAACATCTTCTCTTGCCACAAGTGAATGGTCATCTGGAAACTATTGTTGTAGCTTCCAGATCTATGCATGTTGGGTCCAAGAAATTGAATTTTGCTTTCTTGAAGATTGCAATTTTCTGATGAAGATCCAGCAAGGATAGCTGAGAGGATAGCTATAACAAGGGTGGGGAAACAAGGGTGCTATCTAGGGCAAAAGATTTAAAGGGGATCATTCATTATCCTGGAGATGTTTCCTTTACTTCTCCCCCCACCTAGCAAAGTGTCCCATTGGACCACACCCCAAAGAAGCCTATTGCCTTCAGAGCCCACTGAAAAATAGCTAATGACTGTTTGAGAGAGAACTAGTTTAGAGCTAAAATTATTTGAGATACTCTCCCTTCCCTTTTTTATGAAAATTAATTTGGGGCTATTGTTGGCTCCTCTTTATATAAGTAGAATGACAAACCACCACTGAATGAGAATGTCACATTTTATGTAATCCTTTTAAGACTTGCAAAGCATTTTTCTTGCAACAGCCCTGGAATATAGAGTACCAAGTACTAATTTCTCCATTTTATAGATAAAGAAACTGAAATTCATAGAGAATGTAACAAAGCTAGCTAGTAAGTACCAGAGCCAAGGACTCAAAACCAGATCCTCTGAGTACACATTCAGTTATTTACTATTATATTATAAAATTTACAGTGAAAAGGATTCCATTATTTTACTAAAAAGTAAACTGAGGCCAGAGAATTTAAGGAACTCGATTATAGACTGTAAGTGTTTTCAGGGCAAGAACCAGATCATTTAAAAAAAATTTTTTGTATTCCTGCTGATACCTTTCACATTTTGTTGTTGCCAGTTGTTGACAATTACTCTCCTTGATCCCATTTGAGGTTTTCTTGGCAAAGATATTGCAATAGTTTGCCATTTCCTTTTCCAGCTCATTTAACAAAAAAGGAAACTGAGGTAAACAGAGTTAAGTGACTGATCTAGGTATTTAAAGGCCAGATTTAGACTTAGGAAGGTGAGTTTTTCCGCCTCAAGCACAGAGCTCTATCCACTAGGCTATCTAACTACCTTACCTTGAGCATAGTGGGCACTTAATAAATATTTGAATAATTAAATGATTTGGGGTTGCACAGGTCACATGAGCCCTGATTCTAATGCAGGTTCTTAGATTGTTTTTTTCTTTTTCTTTCTTTCTTTTTCTTTTCTTTCTTTCTTTTTTTTTTTAACCAAAACAATTTTTTTTCAGTTTAGGAAACTCCCAATGAAAAGTCTCTCTACTAATATAGATCAACATCTCTGCAACTTAAAATCTCAGAAGGTTGCCTGAAACACCAAGAGATCAAATAATTTGCCCTGAGTCACCATATCACTAGACTCCAAGGCCAGGCCACTACTAAGACTTACTGGTTTGTGTTGCTATATAACACAATAACATTGTTTTAAAAGGAAGTGCTTATTTAAAATTAAAAATATGCTTTTATAATCTCTTCTCCTTACTTTAGCTATATTCAGGGCTATTAATACTGTTTGTCAAGATGGCAAGAAGCATTTATTAAACACCTACTATGTGTCAAGTTCTGTACTAAACAATAATGTTATCAAGAAAGGTAAAAATCCCTGTTCTCAAGGAAGTTACAATCTAATGGGACTGTTTCTAAACCCTAAATGAATGATCCAAAGCCAAGATAAAATGTTACCTGTTATCCTTCCCAGCTGGCCTTTATAGAAATGTCCCACCATTCCCCCAACATGTGCTCCAAGGCTGACCCCAATGATGTGGATAGATGACTGTGATACACCAAGCACCTGGAATGAGATATCTAGAATGAGTTGCCCGTCAAGACAGGTCTCAACTCAACAGAGATCCCAAAGACTTCTTCATCTAGTCTATACCCTTGGAGATAAAAACTCTTCAAACACTAGGAAGGCTTCATCATCTGAAATGTTAACACTCCCAATCCCTGCCCTATACACTTCCACCTCACTCCATACACAAGAAATCCTTTTGGGTCTTACCAGTAGATTTCTGATGAATTGAGAGATTTCCAGACTAAGTTTTATCACATTGTCCACAGCTGAGTAATAAACACCCGTGGATCCATAAACCCAGTCCACTGCAATCACGTTCACATCTGCCACATGCAGAAGAGTTTGGACAAATTTATTAATCCAAGATGGCTTTGTTCCTAATACCCTATAGGAGGTGACAGAAAGAAATAAAATAAATACCTTCTAAACTGAGTCCCATTACAAGGTCCCAAACCAAGGAAGAGAACCCAGATAAAAAAAAATAGAAGGTTAGTATAAAGCATAGCAGTACTTGGTTAGATTTGAACTCATGAAGATGAATCTTCCTGATTCCAGGCCTAGCACTCTATTCTCTCTGCTGTCTAGCTGCCCTTTCTCAGGAGGAATTCAATATAAATGCCAGGTAAATGAATTTGTAGTTTATTGCTGATAAAAATTCAAATTTCTCTTAGTTATCCCTTATTTGATTTCAGGTTCCATGCTCCATCCACCTCACCATCTAGATAGGTGCTAGGTACTAGCTAGGTAGTGCAGTGGGTAGAGCCAGGGGACATGAGAAAAATTTGGTCTCAAACACTTAGAACAGTGTGACCCTGGGCAAGTCACTTAACCCTGTTTGCCTACTCACTTTCCTCATCTGTAAGATGAGCTGGAGAAAAAAAAAAGGCAAGACCTTCCAGTATCTTTGCTAAAAAAAATCCCTAAATAGGGTCATGAAAAATCAGACTGAAACAATAATCACTCATCTAGCAAGTAAGCCCTTTTTGGTCTCCAGCCTTCTTATACATTATCCTTCTTCACACACTCTATTGTCTAATTGGTTTTCTTGCTGTCCACACAAAGCACACTCTCTCCCACTTTTGTACTAATCATTGCCCACACCATCCTCCACTCCACCTATAAGAGCTCTGTAGCTCATTTCCAAACTCAGTTTAAGAGCTACATTTTACATGAAGTTTTTCCTGATCTCCCCAGTTGGAAGTGCCTTGATCAAATGAGAAAATTTTAAAGTGCATCACATAGTATCTGACATATAGTGGGCCTTTAATAAAAGCTTGTTTCCTTCCCTTCCAAAAACTTTGTATTTATTTTGTATATTGTAAGAAACAAATATCTTATCAAAAACTCCACTGCCTCACTAATGAATTCAGGAAAGATTTATTTTACATTCTTGCAAGAAAGGATGCCTAAATTAGTAGACACAACTTCAAAAGTCCAAAAGCAGAATTTTATTTCCTATCCTGAAGAACAAGTCCCTCCCTCATTCTCCATAAATTGGATGTTCCAGAAGTTACATGACCTGAATTCCTATCCTTCATTAGACAACTAAACCCTGCCTTCAAGGAGCTTGCATTCTTTTGGAGAAAGATAACTAACTTCCATCCTTGATTATTTTTTGATACCCTTGTGGGTTTCAATTTTCTAGTTTAAGTTTCATTTCCTTAATTTAATTTTCATAACTATGAAAACCAATAAATTCCCATTCATTTCTCACAATTTCCCTCTCTTTTTTTCCCTTTTAATAATTTGGTTTCCACATCCTTTTCTAGCCCCTCAAATTTGGCTAATATTTTTTACATCCCACTTCACAGATCTCCTTACACCCCACTCCTTCTCTCCCCAACCCCACACCTTTCCTATCCCTGCTTACACTTAGCTTTAATTCAGCTCCTTAACTTGTCTTGCTATTACTTAGCCTCCTCCTACCACCCATGGATACCTCCCTTGTCTTCTTCCCTCACCCATTGCTTCCTCATCCACCCATTCCTCCCTCCTTATTTCTTTGAGGATTTTGGAAGGTGCTATACCCTTCATGATATATGTGTAGTGTTGCCTATTTAACCCATTCCTGATGTGACTAAGTTTTCAGAACAAAAGTTCTACTCCCCCTTCTAATGCCTGTGTCCATTCTTCCTCTGCACCTCAGTTGAATAAGATGATTTACTATTTTTAACAACTCTATCCCAAACTTTCGTTTGAGTTACCTTATTGTTGATGTCAAACTTAAACATATGGTATACATTTCCTATATTAAATAAAACCATAAACAATTTGTCCATCTTGAGTTTCTAGAAACGGATCTTTCATATTTCCTCTTATATGTTAAATTTTCTATTAAGTTCTAGTTTGGTTAATAGGAAGTCCTGAAAATCTGCAAGTTCATTGAATGTCCATTTTTTCTCATTCAATATTATAAATAATTTGCTGGATATAATATTTTTGACTCCAGGTCTAGTTCTTTTGATTGTTGGTAGATATGATTTCAGGACCTGTGATCTTATTGTTCAGACTCTTTACAGAGTATTTTACCAATTCTATCCAGAAATTGCCTTAAGTCCTTGACTTGATTCCAAATCTTCTTAAGAGATCTATACCTATTACTTCTATTCCCAATTTATTCTTTAATCTGCATTTTCTAAATGTCCATCCCTTGTAGCAAACCACATTATTCCAAATCGCATATGCAATTCCATAAAATCTTCTTTCTCTATCAGGACACAAATACCTATTGTAACTACTTATCTACAGCTAGTCAAGTCTCTATAATTTGACAAATATGAAATTGAATTGTTTGTGGGATATCACTTTTCAGTAATATTAACCCAAATCTTAACCCAATATCCTCATCCTAAGTGCCAGACACTACTGTAGTAGGAAAATAGCATTAATACTTTTATAACTTCTCCCTTCACAAGATTAATGAACTTCTTACAGAGAAATCACTTAGACACTGGGTAGTTTGGGGTCCACATTCACTAACCAGTTCCAGTTCATTCCCAAAGCAATAGGGTCCAAAGTCCTTTGGGGTATGGAGCAATGATCTCATCTTCTGAAACCACTTCCTGCTTAGAATGGGCATTGAGCTGGCTTATCCTACAGAGTCCCATTTAGAGGGGTTTGAAGTTATTGAAGATCCAGTGGGTTGAGTCAGATCACTGAAGCTGGTCAACATAGCTGTCTAGTGCTGGTCATTTGAAGGTAAATTGCTCAAAGCCTAGAGGAAAACAAATCTGAGAGAGAGAGAGAGAGAGAGAGAGAGAGAGAGAAAGGAGAGAAAGAGAGGGAAAGGAAGAGAGAGAGAGACAGAGAAAGCACACAAAGAGCAGAATACTCATTTTTGGAAGGTATGCTTATATCTTTTCTGAAGATGCTATAAATAGCTGGTTAAGCATCTTCTCTTTTAATAAGGACTATATTATATCCCAAAAGCAATTTTGAGAAAGGGGGAAATCCCATCAGAATAACAGAAGTATTCACAAAATACTTCCTTAAGAGGTCTCATTTACCTGTTAAAAGTAGGATATTGAGATAGATTAACCCAAATTTCTACATGAGGCATATGTATGTCCTCTCTGCAGTGGGTTTTTTTTTTTCTTTCCTAGATGAGTATTTGTCTTCTGAGTTTTCACTGACTTGGCTCTGGGATTAGAAGCCAGCCTGAGAGTATTTAAAAACCACTGATTTCTTTTGCCAGGATCTGCTGTAGGATGGTTTAGGAGAGGCCAATCAATATAAATTGGCCGCAGCTTTTCATATTAAATAAGTTATTTATAAGAAAACATGTTTGTGCCACAGGACATATACAGAGCAAACATGTTATTCCCACATTAGTAACAAACTTAAATAAAATTGACTTTTCCATTGATGTTAAATATTCTAAAAGTTATGTCCCTCTAAGAAAACTTGAATACACTAAAATCTTCTTCTCTAGACCATACTAAAGATGTGTCAGTTTTAGGTTCATTAATCAGTATTGCAGACAGTTGTTCAATTGTTCTTACATTATTTTGAAACTTTTAAGGACCTTATTTCATACTGACATATACATCTAGCAACAGATAGATGACCGGGAACCCCAAAATCTAGATCTCATCAAGTCTCTTAGCAAACTAGTTTCTATTCAACAATAAACTTTCATTTTTGCCATTAATATTTTGGGATAAGTGAATTCTTTCACTTTGAACCTGAGGGATGACCAAAAGGGGATTTTAATAATTCTCTGACTGCCACTAATCTCATCAGTCTATGATCTCAAACTTTTGGGGTCCCCTTTCCCAACTTCAATATTGGTGACCCATATGGGGAGAGTCTGGCCTCCCCTGTCTTGATTCCCTCCTTGTTAAGGTAAGCCCCTTATTTCCCCCCACAATCCTATAGCGGGATACCCCAAAAAGGCTCGTCTGAGTCATGAACTCCACACTCAGCAAGTTTTCCTTGATTGGGGACACCCAGACTGGGAAATTCTTGCAATTTTCAGCAAAGTTCCTAGGGAACCTTTACCACTTTTTCACCTTTTCTGAGGATGCCAGAGAAGCAGAAGCTCTATAAGATGTCTTTTGGCAAAGATGAGATAGTTCTCTTTGGTCATTTTGTCTGTGTTTGTGCTCTGTGAAGAATGTCTGTGTCATGTTTATTCTGTGAGCTAGATTTTGTTATCTAGAAAGATTTAAAATGCATCCAGCAAGAAAAAAAATGTATGCTGTAGTTAGAATGCTGGGGAAATTTCTTAAAAAACTAATTTTCTCTGTGGACTTCAGCTCTGGCCAAGCTGGGGGCTACACAAAAAGTTGGTTAATTAAAATTAAAATAGCATCTAAAACAGATTCTCAAAACTTTGAAAGCAATGATTACATAGTTTGGCCATTAGTCATTTTAAGACTGCAAGAAAAATTCCTGAAACATTGGAGATAATTCCAAGAATTTATCCCATTCTAGAAGAAAAGGGGAAAACAAACCAGGTAAATAGCAACTTTTTGCTAACCCTTCCTTGATTCCTATTTTGTTTGGAGTCCTCTTCTGCTCCTTTGGAAAAGTACCCCAGAAGGTGCCCTCTCTACTCCACTCCCCAATGTGGTCCTGAATGTATCTCAATTGTGGGGATGGCTAACTAGATCAACATAGCCCAAGTCCCTCTGTTTGCTAACCCCTCTGATTTTAGATCAGATTAAAACTCAAATTCTGCCTCACCTGTAGAACTCCACACAACTTTGCCCAAACACCTTCCCAATCCAGTTTTGGGGGAGTGGGGGTAAGGTCCAATGGTCAGCATTTCCTGTTCCCTGGCACCTAAAACTACCATTGAAGGGAGATCCTGGCACCAGTCACCTCAGCTTTCAGCAGATTCTGTCCAGGAACTGCCTGGGAAAAATTCAGGCACCCTTGACATCACTTAGCATGGCAATGTGAGGTGAGAAAGCCAGTCAGCCTCTGCATTTGGTAAAACCATCCTTCTCTGTCTCAATTGTGGATATACATTAGTTATGTAATTTATGGCAAATTATTTTATCTCTGCTCAGTTTTCTGATTTGTCAAGAGAAATGATAGTTATTTTGAAGACCACATGATTGCAAATGTTTAGCATAAAATGTGCTATATGAATGTTAACTGCTTTATTGGATATAATTACTTTATATTTGATAACTATGGATTTTTTTAAAATGTGACTAACAGATACATGATTTCTATGTGTGTGTAAAATAATTTTAAAGGAGCTCTAATTAAAGCCCACTAAAGGGATCTATTTGCTCTGATAATGTTAACAGAAGAGTTTGGGACTACTTTAAAAACTCTAGTTATCTACAGTCAGACTTCTAGCTCCTGGTCAATAAAAACTGGCACCTTAACCCTTTTCCTGGCTCACAAAAGAAATGATTTTAGTGAATTGAAAAATAACCAAATTGCAATTCAGTTTATCTAGGACATTTAATCAGAATCTAGGGTATCTCGTTAACTAATGATAATAATTACTGTCAATTTAAAAATCTGTTCTATCCCAATTTTAAGAATTGTCTTGTTTTCTCCCTAAAACAAAAGGGAAACTTACTTAAGGGAATAGAAATTGTAGCGAAAACTATTTGGCTATTATTTAGGAAAATTCTAAAATTGTTAACTAAGTTATTTGGAGTTATTGTCATAATGTTAAACCTATCAGTTCATCTCCAAGCATGAATTGTAAACTCCTTTCTCCCTTCACAGAGTAGGAGGGAGGTATCAAACAGCACAGCCCATGAAAACACTAAGAATAGTTGGGGCGGCAATAGAAGATTCTATCTACTCCAATTGACCTGACTTGAGGAATATTCCTCTTGACAATCTAGATGGTGAATGATTTACAGATGGGTCCAGTTTTCTTGGAAGTGGGGAAAAGAAAGAGAGTGAACATCTATACAGGCTCCAAATATGCTTTTCATATTGTGCACACTCATGGAGCTATATGGAAAGAAAGGGGACTTTTGACAGCAAAAAAATTCTCCTATTAAATATGCAAGGGAAATAGGCTTACAGAATCAGCAGATTACTGCTACCTATTTGCCCCTGAGCATATTACCTTTAACTCCCCAGCTCCCCAACTCACACTTTTATAGTTCCCAGAAACAAATTCTTTGCTAAAGAAAGGGGGTACAGCTTTTCTCCTTCTGAGTGGTTTCAGGCCAACTTCTAATCACAGAAGCAAGCTAATGGGAATTTCTCTTTGCCTGCCCAATTCTTTGCAGATCCACAATGACCCAGCCTTCACTTCTCACTTTATAACACAAATAACCTAAGATTAGCTTTCTTGCTTGCTTGCTGTTTTCTACTTTTTCCAGGTGTACCTTTAACAACATTCCAAGGATGAGAGCTTAGCTCTTACTATTTTCTCTCCAATTCTCTTGGTATCACTCTGTGGGCCCAGCCAATGGGGAGATAACTCCTCAGTCTTTAGTCAGGCTAGGGAACCCTGTGGGTAATGGGGGCATTCAGGACTGCTGGGTGTGCCCTCAGCATCCTCAAGGCAGCCCACATATTCAACTTGATGCATTTTTGCATATTTTCAAAATCCCTATTCTCAAATATCACCATCCCCACCCTGGATGTCATTCCATTTGTACTAGCTATCCCTCCAGAGGAATAACTTTAACCTGATTGTCCTGTTTTCTTGCCAGAAAGGATCTCTTACCCCACATAATAATTGTAGGATATTCATTCCAAAATTATTCTGGCAACTCACTCATAATGTTTCTACACGATCTTCCTTGAACTCTATTACTTCCTGAGTCTTAATAGGTCATTATAATGTCATAATTATAATCATCCTTGGGGACAACTTAACTAGGAAGGTACTACAAAACTTTACTTCAGGTACCATCTGTGTAACTAAGGGATATGCTTTTCTTTGTAAAATGGGTTTTCCATTCTACTTTGATGTTTCTGAAGGACCTATTGTGGTGTTTGCACCCCAGATCATCTGAGTGCTCCTTTCACTGTATGTAATGCCACTGCTTCAGACACTATCCCCATCCTTTCATGGACACAAAAGTGGGAATTTTTGAGAAAAACATTCTTTAATATTTATCCTAGAAAAAGCTATTTGTATGAGAGGCATTCATGAGAAACATTTTCTTTCCTATCATTTCTATCCCTATTGGCTATTTAATTAAATTCTGCTCCATAATTTGCCTTGCTATTGTTAATTTCTCCCCACCCAAGGATTCCTCCCTTTCTTCTTCCCTCACCTTTTGCTTCCCCATCTATCCATCACTTTCCCCCTTATTTCTTCATAGATTTTGGAGGATGATATCCCCTTCATGGTATATATGTAGTATTGCCTATTGAACCCATTCCAGATGTGAGTAGGTTTTCAGAACTCTGCTCCTCCCCCTCAATGACTGTGTCTATTCTTCCTCTGTACCACATTTGAATAACCTAGTTACTATTTTTATCTTAACTTTGCCATTCTGTGTTTTGAGCTGTCCTATTGTTGACGTGAAAATTAAACATATGCTATACATTTCCCATGTAAAAAAAAAAACCATAAACAATCTGGCCGTGTTTAAACAGTTTGTCCATGTTGAGTTTCATAAACCTGATATGCTGGCTTTTATATGTTAAATTTTCTGTTAAGTTTGGGTTTGATAGATAGAAAGTCTTGAAAATCTGCAAATTTGTTGAAGGTCCATTTTTTTTTCTCATGCAAAATTACAGATAAATTTTCTGGATATGATATTTTTGGCCACAGACCTATTTCTTTTGATTTTTAGTAGATATGATTCCAGGACCTGCAATATTTTATTGTGGCTGCTGCTAAGTCTTGTACAATTTAAATTGTAGCTCTATTATATTTGAAGTTTTTTTCTTGTGTCTTACAAAATTTTCTTTTTGATCTGGGCATTTTGAAATTTGGCAATAACATCCCTGTGTGTTTTCCACAAAGGATCTCATTGAGTAGTGATCAGCAGATTTTTTTAAAATTTCTACTTTTCTCTCATGTTCTATCACTAAAGCACAATTTTCTTGGATTATTTCCTACATTGCTGTGTCAAGGATCTCTTTTTGGTCACAAATTTCTGCAGCCCAATTATTCTTATGTTTTCTCTTCTTGATCTGTCCTCCAGATCTCTCTTTTTTTCTTATAGAACATTCTGTTCTATTTCCTCATTCTTTATAATCTGGTTTGTCATTTCTTGGTCTCTCATAGATTCACTGATTTCTCCTTGCCCAATTCTAATTTTCAAAGAATTATTTTCATCTTTGAAACTCTACTTGTTTTTCTAATTGGCTAAATCTTTTTTCATAATCTTCTTGTTTTCCTTGGATTTTTTTTTTAGTTTTTCCTCAATGTCTCTCTTTTGATTTTTAAATTCTTTTTTGAATTCTTCTATAAATTCCCTCTGGCTAGAGAGCCATTTCACATTACTCTTTGGGGTAGAATTTTTTTGTTTTTTGTTTTTGTTTTTGTTTTTGTTTTACTAAAGTGTCCTGTGAAGATGAATTCCTGTCTTCCCTGTTCCCATAATATGTTTCAGTGGTAGGATTCTTTCTTCTTTGCTGATTCATTTTTTTTTAAATGAGAGGTATTAATGTAAACACCTTGTCTTCAGTTCTCCTTTCTGACCAGGAAACCCAAACCAAGAGTTCCACTCTCCTGCAATTACCCGAAGCCAGCAGCATCCCTGCCCACTCTGTCTCTGCACTCACTGGGTGCTGGTTCCTTCTCACCCAGGGTCATGTCAAGGTGCTGGTTCCTTCTCACCCAGGGTCATGTCAACAGTACAGATAGGGTTGGTACTCCCAATCAGCCCAGATTCACTCCTTCTTCCCTGACTCAGATCCAACTGGACAAACAGTCCTGGAGATGAAAGTCTCTGTGGTTCCTGCTGAGGCTCCAGACATACCTAGCTAGCTGAAGGTTAGCATCTGATGTTTCTGCAGAGCTAACCTGGAGCTGTTTGCACTTCAGATAGGTTAATTCCCACTCCAAAGTCTTTTTTTCAGCTCTTCTTGGGTTATTTTGGGAGGATCCCTCTTCCGTCCTAAGTCTTTTTGATTTTTTACCAGTCTACGTTCACCCTGAGATAAATTTGTTTTCTTTGTGGGGGAAATTGGGAGAGTTTGAAGTTTACTTCAACCTACAGAATCTTCTCCCCCATTAATAATTCTAAAAGATAGATTTCATTTATTTTCTCTTGAAAAGATCAGTTGTTAGACATTTACCAGCATACTCTTATGTTGGTTTGTAAATATTGCTTGAGCTCTCTAGGATAATGAGAATGAAATCCACAGAATAAGTAATCAGAGAACTTATTGGAACTCAGAGTCAGAAAAGGCCATCTACAGAAGATAGGTTTTTAGTTGAACCTTAAAGTAAGTCAGGGAAGCTAAGAGGTAAACATGAATGAAGGAAATAAAGTCAAGTGTAAAAAGACTGGGATGGTGGGAAGGGAGTAGATTAAGAAAGGCTTTAAAACTCAAATGAAAGAATTTATATTTATATTATAAATATATTTTTATATTATTTAATGGGAAACCACTGAATTTTATTGAGTTTTCAGTGGAAGGAGGTGGTGATGATAGTATTATAGTCAGACCTAAAAAATTATTTTGGAAAATTACTTTGGCAGATGATTGTATGGAGGGGATTTTTGAGATTATCTTATACAATATCCCCACTTTATAGTTGGGGAAAATGAAGTCCAGAAAGGTTATGTTATATGTAACTTTTCAGTATGGTAATACTATATGTATGTGTGCAAAGCACTGTTAAAATCTTGAATATTTAAATAGGTAATCAGCCAATCCACTCTCTCTTCTCTACCTTTTTCCCATTGTACTTCCATGGTACTATTGAGCACATTAGTTCTTATTATCAAGAAACAATGTGGGTCTAAATGTGTATTTTTTTCCCTGAGGCAATTTGGGATTAAGTGACTTGCCCAGGGTCACACAGCTAAGTGTCTGAGACCAGATTTGAACTCAGGTCCTCCTGATCTCAGGGCTGGTGCTTTATCTACTGCACTACCTAGCTGTCTCTAAATGTTCATTCTTTAAAGAGTTCTGTTCTTACCTGAATCCATGGATAATTAACTTGGTTTCCAGAGAAGTGTTAAATCCAGAATTCTGAAGGTCACTACTTTCTCTTACTAGCTTTCCACAGCCAGGATCCAAAGGAGTGAAGAGGAGGAATTGGACTTTGAGGTTGGTGCCCCGTAGAAAATTGGCATTCTGATAGTCAGTGCATTTCTGTTGTACAAGGGGAAGCTCATGACCTATGAGCAAGAAATTTAAAAGCTATTTATTAATGCTTTGGGAGACAAAGAAAAGAATAAAGAATTATATATTTGAGGTTTACATTTTCTTTTTATATTTGTAAATATTATGAGTTTGACAAACATAAACAAAGAAACATTTCTCTATGCAAAAAGGAATATGAAGTATATATTTTTAAAAATATACAAAATAAATGCAACATATTAATTCCAAAGTTATTCTTCTTATCTGTGTCTCTCACTGAACTTTTTTTCTTCCTGTATCTTATTTAAAAAAAAATTGGAGGGCATTTTTCTTTCTTTTCTTTTTTTTGATTTTTTAGCATCTCTCTCACTCCTTCCCTTCTGCCCTCAGAAAAGCCTTCCTTTATAACTTGTGTGTTATAGTTAAGCAAAATAATCCACAGTCATTTCATTCTGTTTCACTGACAAGCATATCTATTTAGTCCAACCCTCTTATTTTACAGATGTAAAAGCTAAAATGCAGAGATTAAGTGACTTGTACTTTTTTTTTTCTCCATTGATTGTTTATACTTCACTTTTTTTTCTTTTGAAAACTGCCTGGTTTTGCTGAGGTGTTATTTTTTTTTATTCCCTTTGTATTATTTGTTGCAAGAGAATAGAGCAAGAGAAAGGTATACTCAGAAATAAAGGAATAAAAACAAAAGATACCAATAAAAATTTTAAAAATAAAGTAGCCAATCATGAGTTGGTGGTTTTAGGATAGGAAAGAGGAGAGAAGGAATGCAACAGGAGGGAAATTAGGAACCATGTGGAATAGAAAAGGTAAGGATTTTTTTTTTAAATCAGTTGTAATGAGAACTGCATGTCCAAATGCTGTAGTTAGAGAGGAAATATTGAACAAAGGCATAATGTCTAATAGCTGGGGCCAGGGTGTGGTCATGCTGATGGGTTGCTGATATGAAGGCAAGATAGCATTCTTCATAGTTAAAAAGAGAAACAAAAAAAAAAAATTTAATTCAGAGTCTAAAGACCTACGTTTGAATAACTAGTTCTACTAACTACCTGGGTATCCTTAAACAAGTCTGCCAAAGACTGTTTCCTCATCTAGAAAATGAGGACACTGGATTAGATAATCCTGAAATTAGAGTTGGAAGATAACACAATTCTTTGACAGAAAAGGGGTTTCAACTGAGATAATCTGATTCCTAACCCAATACTCATTCCATTACACCACAATGCTTCACTAAAATATATGGTGCATATGCCAATCAAAATCCAATCAATAAACATTTATTAAGTGCCTATTGTGTGCCAGCTAGGTGATTCAAGTAGATAGGGCAAAGGGTTGGAGTCAGAAGACTGAGTTCAAATCTGGCAATAGACATTAGCTGTTTGACCCTATTTGCTTCACTTTCCTCATCTGTAAAATAAGCTGGAGAAAGAAATGAAAAATTCCAGTACCTTTACCAAGAAAACCAAATGGGGTCACAAAGAGTTAGATGTGACTGAAAAACGACTGAACAATAACAGCAAAAATATTTGCCACACACTATGATAAGATTAGGGGACCTTCAACCCAATAGGGCTGTTACTGGGTCTGTATCCCAAGGAAATTATAAAAGATAGAAAAGGACCCACATATGCAAAAATGTTTATAGCAGCTCTTTTTAAGGTAGGAAAAAATTGGAAAATAAGTGGATGCCCATCAATTGGGGAATGGGTGAACAAGTTGTGGTACATGAAAGTAATGGAATATTATTCTATAAAAAATTGTTCATCATAAACTATTCTAAGAAAGGCCTGAAAAAATTTACAAGAACTGATGCTAGGTGAAACGGTGTACACAATAACAGCAAGAATGTGCAATGATCAACTATGAAAGACTTGTTCTCAGCAGTTTAGTGATCCAAAGCAATTCCAATAGATTTTGGACAGAAAATACCATTTGATTCAGAAAAAGAACAAAGGAGACTGAATGTAGACCAACACATGCTATGTTCACTTCTTCTTTTTTTAATCTTGCCTATGGTTTTCCCCTTTTGCTCTGATTTTTCTCTCCCAACATGATTCATAAAGCAATGTGTATTAACAATAAATAAACTTACTACAATTTTTAAAAAAGATAAAGAATAGAGGATACAAAGGAGCAAATTAAATAATTCATGTCCTAGAGGAGCTAACATCCAAGAGAAGAGACGATATAAAATTGTAAATCTAGAGCTGGAGAAGATTTTTGAGGACATCTAATTTAACCTCCCACTTTTTTATTGTTGTTGTTTGTCCTTCATTCTTGAAGATAACCATGACAACAGGGAGGTGATGCCATGACATACAAGTGAATTGGATTTAATGGAAGGAGAGCTATTCAAGGTCACCTTTCTCACTTTCCCCTCTAGAGGCATCTGGGTCCAGAGACAAGATATAGATCAAAATGACTGGAGAGGGCCCTGGGTACAATGGGAAACCTTCATCTTTTTAAGCTAAGGTTTTCAACAGTTCTCAGTTTAATTGTAGACTGCACATATTCAGTGGTTAAGGCTACATAGCAATTGAGGCAAAGAATCTCCTCTTTCACCTAGTTGAAAGAAAAAGAAAAAAAGGAAGGAAGGAAGGAAGGAAGGAAGGAAGGAAGGAAGGAAGGAAGGAAGGAAGGAAGGAAGGAAGGAAGGAAGAAAAGCTAAATAAATCTGGAAAGGAAAGACCCCCCAAAACCCAACATAAATAATAAGGAATTCAACCAAAATTCAAACCCATCCTTTGAATCCAAATCCAAAGTCCTTTCTACTCCTGCACATGTGTATAGAGAAAATATACAAAAAGAATGCAATATAATTATGGAAGCTAAGGCACTAACAACTACAAAGATCAGGAAAGATCTCATGTAGAAACAAAGATCCAATACACACAATATTCTTTTTAATTTTAATTAATTTATTTACTTTAACATATATTGTTTTATGAATCATGTTGGGAGAGAAAAATCAGAACAAAAGGGAAAAAGCAAGGAAGAAAAAAAAACAAAAACATAAAAAAAAGTGAACATAGCATATGTTGATTTACATTCAGTCTCCATAGTTTTCCCTTTGGTTCCTGATGGTGTTTTCTATCCATAGTTTATTGGGATTGCTTTGGATCATTGAACTACTGAGAAGAACCAAGTCTTTCATAGTTGATCATCTCACATTCTTGCTGTTACTGTGCACGATATATTCATGGTCTGCTTGTTTTGCCCAGCATCAGTTCATGTAAATCTTTGCAGGTCTTTCTAAAATCAGCTTGTTCATCATTTTTTTTATGGAATGTTAATATTCCATTACCTTAATATTCCACAGCTTATTTAGTTATTTCCCAATTGATGGGCATCTATTCATTTTTAAAATTTTTTGTTATCACAAAAAGAATTGCTACAAACATTTTTTGCACATGTGGGTCTTTTTTCCTCTTCATGTTTCCTTGGGATACAGACCCAGTAATGGCACTACTGGGTCAAAGGGTATGCACAGTTTTATAGCCCTTTGGGCATAGTTCCAGATTGCTCTTTGGAAGGGTTGGATCATTTCACAACTCCACCAACAATGCATTAGTGTCCCAGTTTTCCCACATCATCTCCAACATTTATCATTATCTTTTTCTGTCATCTTAGCTACTCTGAGAAATGTGAGGTGGTATCTCAGAATTGTTTTAATTTGTATTCTCTAATCAATAGTGATTTTTTTTCATACGACTATAAATGTGTCCTACACAGACTCTAATTTTGTCTGTTTATAAACTCTGACCACTTACCAATTGGGGAATGACTTATATTCTTATAAATTTGACGCAGTTCTTTATATAGTTTAGAAATTAGACCTTTATCAGAAATACTGTCTGTAAAGATTTTTTCCCAAATCTGTACTTCCCTTTTAATGTTACAGAAAATATTCTTAACATCTAGTAGCAAAAAACTGCAAATAAAGTAGATGCTCATCAGCTAGGGAATGTCTCTTTTAATTTTTTTTTCCAGCTCTGAATTCTGTCCCTCTCACTTCCCTTTTCTTCCATATTGAAAAAAGCATGCACAAAACACACATGCACACACACACACACACACACACACACACACATAGTTAAGCAAAGAGCAACTAGGTAGTATAGTGAGTGGGTAGAGTACCAGGCCTCCATCGAGAAGATTTATCTTCCTGAGTTCAAATCCAGCTTCAGACTCTACTAGCTGGGTGACCTTGGGAATGTCACTTAACCCTGCTTACCTCAATTTTTTCATCTGTAAAATAACCTGGAGAAGGAAATGACTAACCACTCCAGTATCTTTGCCAAGAAAACCCCAAATGGGGTCACAAAGAGTCAGATACAATTGAAATGATTCAATAATAATGACAATTATATAAAGAGCATGGTGATAGATAAGAGACCACATTTGATAAGTTTTTTGAGTAGACCAGATTCCCTTATCTGATTAGTGATAGTTAACTATGAATCAGAAATGTAAAACCTATGAAGATACTTTAGTCTCATTCTAAAGTGAGAAATGAGAAATATACATTTGTCTCCTTCTAAAGTTAAAAATGAGAAAAGGTGGTTCCTTGTGCTTTTAACTCCTATTCATTGTTGGTGTAATATTTGTTTTGTGCAGCCATTAAATAGCTGGTATAAAATAGATCCAGATCCCTTTTCCCAACATGTAAACACATATCACTGCCTGCCTTGTATGTGCTTTTCCCTCCAAAGAATCTGTGTATAATATTTATTTTATTAAAGGATTTTTTTATTTCTTGCTATAAAATGCCATGAAGTAATTCTTGGCTGAGTTCTTCTGCTCCTCTCTTTAAGAGCTCCATGCATATTTTCATGCATAATATTTCACAGGACCTGATTTTATACAACACACACATACACACAAACACACACACACCACACACTGTAGTTATAAATTTCTATATAATGAAAAAACTTGTACATGTACAGCATGCCAACTTCTTGAAGTGTCATATTAACCCAAATATTTAATGAATTATTAATAATTGATTTTTAAAAGAAACAAAGTAAAGATTCTGACAAACAGAAAATTAAGTGTCTTTTCCTTATACTGGGTCAGGATACTGTCTACATTGTCAGATGCCACAATTTTTTATTGGTGCTCAGGTTTTTTCTCTGTCTCAAGAAAAGATTTGATACATTGGACACAGGACAAAGGGTTATGATCTCCAAAAATCACTATGATATAAAGACAAAAGATATCAGTAAATAATTTTTTAAAAAGTCATTGAAAATATTTATAAATTCCTATTTCCAAGCCTATAGCAATTTGTTTAGGGGCACAAAAACCAAGAGTCATTAAGTACAAAGGTATACTGGAACTAGCTAAACCAGCTTTTGAGCTGATTGTTAAATTTCCAGTGTGAGCATTTATACCTTGGAAACTGACAAATGCTACAAGTCAGGATTTGATTTATTGTTGATTTTTAAACTTAAAGAAACAATGAAGAAATTGTTAATTATACAGATTAAATAATTAAAATTGTGTTGAGCATACTTTTTTTTTTGGTAGAGTCAATTGTTAAATATTTGCCAGCATATCCCTGATGGATCCAATAGATTCTTATATGGACAAAATTGCCAATATCCCTTGGCACCCCATCTCCAACATTTTTTAAAGACTCATTTCCAAAGTGATCATACTAGCACAGTATACATGGCAACAAAATAATCTGGATTTTTCAAGACTTTGTAGTTTCTATTTCCTAGTCATATTTATTGGCTTGTCCATGCAGCACCAGGATGATTGTAGAAGGTCTTAAGCACTAGGATCCTACATAAAACACAGGATTCTTCAAATCTGGGGACAGACCTCATTTCCAATTCATGCTCAAGAACAGAAGTATAAGAAAGAAGGCCTTGACAATGTTCATTTTCTCATATTGAAAGCTGATGATGGAAACTGCCAATCAATTGGTCAACAAACATTTATCAAGTGCTTATTATGTATCAGACAAGGTGTTAGGCTCTAGTGATACAAAGAAAGACAAAACACAGTCCCTGCCCTCTGGGAGTCTATATTCTAGTGTGGGGAAATGATATGCAAACAACAATATTTATGCAAGAAATATACAGAGTACATGGGAGGTAATCTTGGAGAGAAAACAAAGATGGCAGATGGGGAAAGGCCAATTTTAGGAGGTGGGATTTGAAATGTGCTTTCAAGGAGGCCAGGGGAACTGGTAGTGAGAATTCAACTCTCCTATACCTTGTCAGCCTAAGTTATATCTGCTCCAGTATTGGAGGTCTTAGCCATGCAGACTTTAAAAGTATGTAGTCATGGATAAGGCCAGAATGGGCCATTGCAGAATGCAGAGAGAAGCAAATACAAAGTTCAAGAGGGAGAAAACAATGACATCTTCAGAGAAGAAGAGAACAGGGAAAACTCCACAGAGAAAGTGACATGTGAACTGAATTTCTGCAGAAGATAAGTATGAAGAATCATGGATGTCTAGGAAGTAAACAGTTTATATGAATATACAGACTAAAAAGAATGTCAATTTAGAGAAATTTTAGTAGGGGAGTAGGATGAAAAAAGTCTGGAAAGGTAAGTTGCAGCCAGATGATTAGGGCCTTAAGTGTTGGAATCTGCCTTTTATTCTAGTCAATAAATAGGTAGCTCCAGAAGGATTTTTATCAGCAAGTGACCTGCTCAGAAGTTATGTATGCCCTGGGATGATATTTTGGCAATTGGATGAAGTATTATTGGGAAAGTGATTGATGAGAACAATCAGAGAGACACATTTGATGAAAACTGGTGAAGCAGAACTGAAGATCTGATGAACTATTTGAGCTGAATATATAGATCTGAATTCATCTGAGTAGAGATGATAATTAAATGCATGTGAGATGAGATCATCAAGGGAGACAGTATAGAGAAAGAAGTGGTCTTAGAACATTCTTGGAAGAAAACTTTGTTTGCAGGATAGGAGATGGATGATGACCACCAAAAAAGAAAACTTTGTTTGCCGGATGGGAGATGAATGATGACCAGCAAAAAAGACTCAGAGATGGCCTTATGGCTAGGAAGAAAATCAGGAGGAAACATCTTCATTCATGAAGCTGAAGGAAGAGAGAAGATCCAGGAGAATAACATGGTCAAGGAGCAAAACTATGGGGGTCAAGAAGGGTGAGAACTAAGAAAAGAACATTAGTTTTAGCAGTGAGAAGATCATTAGTAACTAATAAAGTAGTTTCAATAGTGAGAAGAGATGAGAAGTGAGGGGCTAGTGAAGAAGAAGTAACAAGTGTAGCCAATTCTTTCCTGGAGTTTGACAAAGATTGAACAGACACAAGGTGACAGCTTAAAGGAAAGGTAACATAAAGTGAATTTTTGTTTCTTTGTTATTAAAAATGAGAAATATTTAATGATTTAATGATTGACAAGAATTTTAGACAATGGAAGTAGAAAGACAAAATAGAATAGTTTATTCTATCCAGGCTGTGTATTACTCATACAACATTGTATCTATAAAATAATTACTAAGTAATCTAAAGAGACTTACAATACTAAATGGAGCTGAGGGGATCAGGAAAGGCTTCACAAGAAGGTGGAACTTGAAATGAGTTTTGAGGCAAGGAGAGAGGGCATTCCAGGAATGACTGACAGTCACTGGAAACATATAAAAGTAAGAAACAGGATGATCTGTATGAGAAACAGCAAGAAAGGCAAATTAGCAGAATTGTAGAGTACAAAAAGTGGGAGTAAGGCATGATAAAAATGGAAAGATAAGTGGAGCCGAGATTGTAATAGAAGATTATATTTTGTCCTAGAAGTAAGAGGGAACTATTGGAATTTATTGAGTAAAGAGAGTGATATGATCAAATTTGGGTTTAGGAAAATCCCATTTGTAGCTGTATTAGAGGATGCAGACTATGAGAGACTCGATGCACCGAAACCAAATAGAAAGTTACTACAATAATTCCAAATCTTAATCCAGGTCTCCCCTTTGCTGCTTTTAATCTCTTTGATTTTAGATAAATCACTCATTTCAGTCACCTTGATTATAAAATTGAAATAGTAATATAGGTGCTATCTTCTTGAGAGTTTTGTTGTGATTGTGTATATATTGTTTTCTAACTATATATAGTTACATTTATATACATAATTATAGTTCAAGTTTAGTGTGTTGTATGTATGTAAGAGAGAAGAAAGTGTGAGTATGTGTGTGAGACAGAGACAACAGAGAGATAGTCAAAGATAGATACACACAAATAGATTGAGAGATTCAGAGACAAAGAAGAGTGCATGAGTGTGTACATATATGTATTTGAGAGAAAAATGTGTCAATATATGTGTGTGGAGAGACACATGCAGAGAAAGAGAGAGAGAAGGAGGGAGGGAGAGCACTATCTAATTCAAATCCTTTGTTAAGTGAGAGAGAAACAAAGACAGAGACAGAGAGAAAGGAAGAGAAACAAAGAAAGGAAAGAGACAGAGAAAGGAGATAGGAGAGGGATAGAGAGAGGGAGAGAAAGGCAGATAGAGACAGACAGACAGTCCACAGTCTTGGAGAGAACAGAGCTGATAATGGGCTGGATCTGGGTAGTGACAGAATGGTTAAAAAGGAAGGGATGATTCTAAGAGAGAAGATAGCAAATGGTAGTCAATGTAGTACAATGGAAAGAGTTCTAGATCTGGAGTCAGAGGAACTGGGTTAAAATTGGGCCATGTCATTTTGTGCACATGTGATCTTAAGCCAGTCATTTCACTTCTCTGGGTCTCATATAAAATAAGAGGGTTGGTCTTTCTAGTGCTAGAGTTTTGATCCTATCATCCTGAGCAGATTAGATCAAGTTTCATGTCAAGCCAAGAGTCTGGTGTAGATGAGTCCCATGTTCTCTTCCAATGCTGGTCTGTGAATCTGAGTAAAGTTGACTTTTAACAAATGAGTCAGCCACCATAGGGGAAGTTGGTGTTTCTAGAACGAGAAAGTGCCATCTTTACTGTCACTCATGTGATTTTCAGGCTTAAAAAAATTAGGCTGACTAGGGGGAAAAGAATCTTGAGGGACATCCCAGAATTAATACCACATTAATATAATATTGAGAGCCAAAGTCATTGCTTGATAAAAACTCAACAAGAGATACTCGATTCCTCTCATTTCGGTTGAAATCTTACTTAGCTTCCCTTCTCTGGGAAGGTGAGGGACTATGTATCACATGTGGCTGGTGTGTTGCTTTTGCTAAACTATTTTTTTCTTCTTTTCTTTTTAATCTTTATAAAAAAGATAGTTTGGGGGAGGGAGCAGGGAGGATGGGATGTGTTTGGAAATGAATTTGATGTGTAAACAAAAGATAGCAAGAAGAATAAGATTTTTTTAAAAAATCTTACCTGAACCATTAGAGAATAACAGTATCCCCAGGAAACAGAGGCATCTTCTGAGACTGTTGGTCATGGTGAAGTGGGTCTCCTTTGGCATAGGGATGAATTGAACTCCTTCTTAGTGAAAAAGCCAAACAAACCAGCTCCCGACAGGCACGAATATCTGCTTTTACTATCCTAATCATTAACTGGCCTTATGACCCCCCAAAAGAAAAATGTGGCAATCGACTCAGTCCATGTTTGCTCAATGGCCAAAGTTTCCCTATTGGAAACAAATGTGCTGGGTACTTTCTGTTGTTTTATTATTTGTTTATTTGTTTTTTTTTTTAAACCAGAGGATATTTAGACAAATTTTCCTTCCTCTTTGAATCAAATATTTTCAGGAAACAGTTTCCTGTACCTCTCCCACTTCCCATTACAATGTGTCTATAACAATAGAGTTATAACAAAGATGTCTTCAACTTGGAATGCTGGGAAAATTTTGTAGTAGGTAAAATCTTGCTTTTATGACCTTTTTATCCCCTCTCCTATAGAATCATCTAGCCCAGTTAAGTCCAAACCTTAACTTGAGATTTGTGGAATGATGTTTTTTTCTTCTTCAAATGTATTATTTTGAGAGCTGTATTTCAATATAATAGATTTCCTTTGTAATCCCATATATTTTATTTTATGCATTTAAAAACATTATTCTAGAGTGGATTATAGACTTGACCAGAATGCCAGAGATGTCCATGACATAAAAAAGAGGATAAGAACTCCCCATCTAGTTCAACCTCCTCATTTTATAAAGGAAGAAATTGAAACTCAGCAAGGGAAACACATGCTCTTGGGACTTGCCTAAGGAATTACAGCTGCTGAGGAGCAGTACTGAACAGGGATTCTGGTGTTTCCTGCACTCCCCACTGAAACAACTGTCTCCCTAGGCAAGGAGATGACCAGCAGACTTATTAAATCAGGCTATTGTGAAAAATTGTAAATTGGTGTCTCTGATTGGTGGCAAAATCTCTTTGACCAAAGGACAACTCACACATCTTGAATGAGTATTGACATTGTGATTACCTTATCACATAGAGCATGGCTCCTGAGGTGGGTGGATTCATTAGAGTTACTCTAGCCTTTCTATATTCATTTCTTCCCTTATAGTGAACCTCAGTCAGATCAAGATGATAGCAAATGGAGTGACACTGAAGGGGAGTTACCCCTCTGCAGAAGGTAGAGGACTGGTTGTGGTTAAAACTTTTAACTAGAACTTTTCACCATCAATAGGCAATACATTTGATTTGTTTGCTGGGCTTTTGAGCCATCCACATTCTCTTGCCTAGTGACCCTATTACTAACAAATGGGCTAGGGCTGCAGTTTGTATTCTAGAGCAATTTTAAGCTTAGTCTAGTTAAATTTCAGTTGGTACAAAGATATAGTTAGGAACATAAATGCAAAAGACTTCAGTTCAGCTCAAAATTCAGTTGTATAAGTACAGGAGAAGTCAAGAACTAGCTTAACAACAGTTGATTTGAAAAATGTTTTACTGTTCTTAGGGAACTACAAGTTCAATGTGAATAATAATGTTCTTCATAATCATTCACATTTATATGGCACTCTACAGTTTACAATGTTCCTTCCTCACAAGAATTTGATGAAGCAAATAATGCAAGCATCTTTATCCACCTTTTAGAGATGAGGACACAGCTATCAAGGATACAAAGATATCAAGTACTCTATGTGATGTTTAAAGATAAAAAGGCAATATGAGACCTAGAAGAGACTTCAGAGGTCATCTAGTCCAATCCTCCTATTTTACAGATGAGAAAACTGAGGCCAAAAAGGGTTAAGTGGTTTGCCCAAAGTCATATATAGTAAATATTATGGTTAATAGATGGCCAGACTTGAATCTAGTTCCTCTGACTTCAGATCCATGGATGGCTCTTTTCATTGCACCACACTGCCTACCACTTGGCATCTCATTTCTTAGATTCATCCCTTTGAACTCAGAACCTCTACTTCTAGGGTCAGCATTCTCTCCAATATATTACAATGTCTCCAATGCTACATGTGGATTACTGTGTTTGTTCTGGGGTCTAGATTCTAAGAGGATCGTTGACTAACTACAGCTTATCCAGAACAGGACACCCAATATTGAGGGATAGAGATTTCAGAACCTATGAAAGGAAATGCAAATGGTTAGTCCAGAGAAGAAAAGATTCAAGGGGAAATAGGATAACCCTTTTCAAAGATTTTTTGAGAGTGTCTGGATTTCTATTTTTTACCAGCAACCTTCCCACACTGGAGAAATCTCTATCCTGAAGTCTCATTCTCTCCTGAATGGTGATTCCTTCTCTCAGATATCTATTCAGGGAAGGTTCCTAACTAAATTTCACTTCATTCACACCTTAACTCACTCTCTCAAGTTCTACTTCTCTTCTATATCCTCTCTCCCCATTTGCCCTAGTTCTTGTAGCTTCTCCTACTTTGTAGCTTTCTTTAACGTGGGGGTTCCCCCCCATAAAATGTAAACTCTTTGAGGAGAGAGTCTACCATATTTACTTGTATTTATATCCCCAGCTTTTAGTATAGTGCCTGATGTAAGTGCTTAATAAATGCTCTACTCATCCATCATCTGTCTGTCATCTGTTTATCAATCTATGTCCACAGGAGAAAATTAGGAACCATGGGGGAAATTACAGTGAAGGGGATCTTATATGAATGTAAGGAAGATTAAAAAACAATACCCAATTATTAGAACTGTTACAAGCAGATAATTTTTCAGTAATGTTATAGAGAAGCTTCCAGCTTTGGGTGGGAATTTATTGTAGATGACCTCTAAAGTCTTGTCCGATCTACAATTTTATGAGTTTATATTTTGCAGGTAGTGAGCTAAATGGAACTAGGTATGGGGGATTGAAGACTTGTGCTTGCAACTAACCTTTGAAAAGACAGTTTAGTATAGTAGAAAGGATGTTATATTGAGATCTAAGAAAGCTGGGTCCAGTCCTTTTCTTCCTACTATGTGATTATGATCATTTCATCTCTATGGGCCTTCATGAAAATGAGCAAGTGGTACTATATAATCTCTAAAGCATCTGTCAGCTTTATTCTATGATCTTGTGTTTAATCCCAGTGATTTTCCCCCTCCCTCAACCCCATCCCATAGATTTTTAAATAGCTGATTTTGTCTGAGCTCTGCTTGGGTAGAATGTGGTAAGGGGAGGAGCTCTGTAGAAGAAGGGAAAGGGGAAAAGCTGTTCATTCCGAATTGATAACTTTAGAGAAAAAATCCCCCTGCTCTCCCAGATACTGGCAGCTAAAATTTACCTAAAACAAAGGCAGGAATCAGCCTCAGAACAGGCTATCTGGGGATTGCCCTAACCTGCATTTTATTAGACAGCAATGATAATTTAAAAAAAAAAAGGAGGGAACAGAATCTAGAATCTTCAATAGACAATGAAAAGAAGGATACATCACAGACAGTACAGGCTGCTTATTGCCTGAGGTCCTCGGGTTCCCTGTTCTTCGGGTCCCCCAACCCAGGTCTATTTCATAGGATTTGAGATCCTTGGAAAAGCTCTTATTTGCAAGTTATAAAATGTATCACTGTCCTTGAAACTCCCTCCAATAGAGTTAAGAGTGACAAAATGTAATGTTCTCTCTAAAATATAATGTTCTCTGTTGAGGTTTTCTTGGGGTCTCTGGAGGCAGCCTTCATTTCAGTTCAGTAATCACCACAAGTGCAGCCAGGTGTTAAAGTCCAAATCCTTTATCATCTCTTTCAAAATCTTGTCCCCTTCACTTGGGGCTTGGCTAGTTTTATGGAAGCCTTCCATAGTCTTGGTTTCAGTGGAGAAGCAAAGGAGGAGAACCTGCCATCAAGGTGGTGTGAGATGGTATGAATCTGTCTGAATCCGAGGGTTTGTGCTCCAGCCTTCAGCCTTCAGCCTTCAGCCTTCTGTCTAATTGTGTCTCTGAATTTCTGAATCTCCCTGACTGAGGCTTCTAGCTTATATGCTCCACACTGAGTACAAACCAATCATTATATCACTAGGAAACCATTATTTGTTATAGGATTAAATCAATGATAAACTAGATTTAACTATTATCTCCTCAATTCCACTTAGTACCTTGTTTCAAGTTCTGGCCCATAACATCTCCTTGTAGGATTAAATCAATCATACTGCACCATGCTAAATTAGATAAATATTGACTCTATCAATTCCACTGATTTAGCACCTTGTAAGAATCCTTTGTTTCAAGTTCAGAGTTCTGGCCCATAACAGGAGATCCTGATTTTACAGAGATGACTGCATAAAGGCACTAATGAAATTGGGTGGAGAGGAGAAGAAAGGTTCCCAGGATAGAAAAAGGATGCTGAAAGGAGAGGTGAGAATAACTTTTGACTACTTTGTTGTTTTGTCTAAATAAGTTCTACCTCCTTTCCCCAGCCTATTTTAACTGTAATTTCCATCAAAGGACACTCCCAAGCTTCTAGACACATTTCCAGTGGAGGTATGTGATGAGATGGAGGGAGAGTGTCCCTTTTCCCCACTTTAAAACAAGCACAGATATCTTCTGATGGCTTCTTATTGATCATGGTAACTCTTAATTGGGAGCTATGGCAGAACTCCATGATTATGTGGAGGAAAAGGACAATGCCCACTTCTGAGGACAATCTTTACTGCTGCCCTTCAAATGTCAGGATGACTCACTGAGCTCCAGACTCTGTCAGTCCTGACCTGAGAATGCACTGCCTCCTGGGGATTGCCCTGGCCTGCATTTTATTAGAACAGCAATGATGATAATAATAATAATTGTTTCAATGATTATTATTATTATTATAAAAGGAGAGTATAGAACCTAGAATATGTATGTATTATGTATAAATGTGTGTATATAAATATATTTGTGCTTATTTGTATCTAAAATGAGTACACCTCTCATTTGCCTCTTCTTTCCTTTGGGCCTTGTATGATCACCAAAGACAACTGTCATCTTTCCTCCTACCTGAGCACCCTGATAGTGAGATATCAGCTATTGAGGTTATGGCTACAGCAGCACTAACAGCAGCAGAGGGCTTAGCAAAGCAGCTAGGAAGAAAAGGGTAACTCATAGAGTCAATTAAAGACTTGGAGTTTTGAAGGAATATACTATCCATCTTCAGAGAAACAGTGGAAGAAGAAATAAGCATAGTATGGTCTTATATATATGCATATGAATGGATATTATATATATATGATTATTGATATCTATGTATATGTATGTGTATATATTTTTGCATATGATATCTTTAGAGAAGAAATCCCCCTGCTCTCCCAGATACTGGCAACTGAAATTTACCTAAGACAAAGGCAAGAACTAGCTTCAAAACAGGGTGTTTGGGGATTGCCCTGGCCTGCATTTTATTAGACAGCAATGATAATAATAATAATTATTATTATTATTATTATAAAAGGAGAGCATAGAACCTAGAATATGTATGTATATGTATAAATGTGTGTATATAAATATATTTGTGCTTAATTGTAGCCTTCTGGAGGGGACAGGAAGAAAAAGGGAAATAAAGTAAAAAGTACACAGCAGAAAAAATAAGCACCTATGAGGAAGCAAAGAAAAGATGGGTAACTTTGAATACAATGTGTAGTATTTATTATATAGGCTTTTTTGAAATGGAACTTTGTTTTATATTTTGAATACTCGTATTTTCTGCTGTGCACATAATGATTTTTTCTTATTTTGTACTTAAGTTTAAAAAATAAATTTAAAAAGAGTCAATTCACTGGAAGGGAAAGAACCCACTTGAGGATGATTAGACTTTCTTCAGTGGAAGTGAAATGTCAAACAGCTAATGAGCAATTCTATTTCAGATATCCCAATGAGCCTTGGAAACTAGACTTTCAAACAACTATAATTATTCTATAATTATCTACTCTTTAGCATTTTCTTTTCTATATAGGAATAATCCTGTCATTTCTATTTCTGAGTCAGGTGTAGAACTCTGGGCACCAGTATTTATGTCCAGCCTGCCACCCTCCAGTTGGAGAGAACTCTTTACCCTACAGCCAAAAATAGAATTGTTCTCCACAAATCTGTTCTTCACTAGGAGCCAAGATCCTCTATTGAGAAGGCAGGCTATTGTTGTTTATCCTTCATTCTTGAAGAAGACTATGACATCAGGAAGATGATACCATAACTATGGATTTAAGTGAGGGAGAACTGTGCAGAATCACAAGCATCACTCTCTCTTCTGAAGCCACCTGGGTTCAGTAGCAAGAATAGATCAGGATGACTGGAGATGGCCCTTGAGAAGTCAGGCAATCTTAGAGAAATGAACCCAGAACAAAATGACATGAAAGGCAGATAAATGACAGAGATAATTGAGAAACACTGGGGACAATTAGCACTTCCACTATACCACATGCACACTCATACACTAGCTATAGAAATATGTGATGGAACAAGCTAGTTCTCTCCTGTTTCACAATTGATTACATTGGTTCTCTGGCTTGATGGCTCTTTTGGGATTAGTGTACCTTTTAGTTGCAATCAAGCATGACTTGATTCATTTAGCAATTATACATCAAACTATCAGAATTCAGGAATGTCAATGACTAGAGGATAAAAAAAATTTAAGTAATGAGACATTTTCTCCCCCATCCTCCACACCCATAGAACATGCTCAAGTTGTCGTTTCTAGTCCCAGTCACTGCATAGATGCTTGAGCATCTTATTCTACCCACGTGGCTTTCTAGTTCTAAAAGGACTTTGTATTCTATTGTTATGTGTTGAATATTGAGTGATGCCTTGATTGTCCCTGTACCTCATGACAGCAGAGATAGGGAATGGCAAGGGCTTCATTTGATTGACAGGGACCAACTTTCACCTTTTTAGGTATCTCTAGAACTTAGTGCAATATTTAGCACAAATAAGTACTTAATAAATTTTAGATGGAAAAAAATAAATTTTAGTTGACTGAATGACTAGCTATATTGATTAAAAAATCAGATAGCTTCAAGTTCAGCCTTTTGTCTATAAGTCATTTGTATAGCAAGGAGAAAGTACTTTGTTTTGTCTCTCTTGTGTAAGGGTGTGGGATATGGGAGGGGAAAAGTGTGTGAACTCCTCCTAGTCTTTTCTGCTTTATGTTTTCTTTCTGGAATGGTTTAGCACCATCCTCACAGAAGAAATTTTCTTTATTTTAATAGCTTTTTATTTACAAGTTATATGCATGGGTAATTTTACAGCATTGACAATTGCCAAACCTTTTGTTCCAGTTTTTCCTCTCCTTCCCTTCACCCCCTCCCTTAGATGGCAGGATGACCAATACACGTTAAATATATTAGAGTATAAATTAAATACAAAATAAGTATACAAGGAGACATTTTGTTAAGACTTGGAAGTGATCTTTTGAGTCTGAGAGGTCCAGGGATCCTGCATCCAACTAGAGGAGAGGTTGATTTCAGTTGTACTAAGAATAGGCTGGTGGTAGGGAAACCTTCTATATCAGAGATGATTATCAACAAGAGAATCAGTCCAAGCCTCACTAATTTACCAAAAATGGACAAGGAATGGTGTGAAAAGTGCAGTGGCAGAAGGAAATATAAAATGTGTAATTAGCAATAGTATAAACTACTTATGTACTAATGGGATTTAACCATCATCCTCCCAGCAGATTGTAACCGTACCTATAATTGTTACAAAATCAATCCTGTTCTTTTCAGTGTGTGGAGCAATAAGTTACCAATCTTATACCTTATTCATTTGGAATTTGATGTACTTTTTTACTCTCTCTTTGGAAAAGCCCTAGGTGAGTGTCTTACATAAAAATTAACTCTTGTGGTATGGAAGTAGGCAGTTTAATGAACCAAAATATGTGAGAAAAGGGAGACTTCTCTCATTAAAGACCAGACTCCCTAGGACTGAGTCCAGTCAAAATCACAGACCTGGACACAGATTCAATTCTAGTTCTTCAAAGTTAGATTTGAAATCGGGATTATAGACAAACCTCTGGAACATATCGGGGTTCGTACCCAGTGATGATGACCCTTATACTCATGAACTTCAAAGAAATCAAGATACACTGAAGGAAATTTGAAACACAAATATAGATATCCTTTCCAGTCTCTTTCTGTTCCATGGAACATTAAAGCTTCTTCACAAAATCTTGTAGCTGGCAAATGTTTTAGTGAGACATTGTCTACATTTGTGAGAAAGAGGGTGAGTAATAGGAAGTGGGTATGGTCTGGTGGAGCTGATGGGAACAAGAAAGATACATGTGGGTGGGGTCTATGAAAATGCTGCAGGCCAAAATATTTTGTTATGAATGAATGCCCAGAAAATGTCATTTCATTCCCAGTTCTCTTGGATGCACTCAGCAATTGCAGACACCAATCATAGTTCTACACATGCTTTGCTTCAAAATACATAAATCAGTATATGATGAGCTTGAACAAGCATGGTTGATGAAATTCCTCTGTCAGCTCACATGCTATTGGGTTTTAAACTTCATGAGGGCAAGGGAATCTATTTCACCATAATTTTGCATCTCCAAACGCCTATCACACATATGCAAATGTGGTTACAGAAGCAAAACAGCAGTGACATATGTCCTCCATAGGCAAAAATGCTCTTGACATTCTCTCTCTTCCTTGTATTTGTGGGTCACTAGTCTAATCAGCATGACATCCCAAGATCAGTTGAGATTTAATTTTTTCTTTATTTTTTGTTTTCCCCTCCATCCCGCACATTGAAAGTTTATTCCCTCAAATGATAAAATAGTGTACATATGGACCACATTGTACAGACTTAAATCAAAGATGAGTGGACTCTCTGATCTGGTGCCCTTTCTTTTAAAAGACAGTTCCGGTTCGTGTCTTGGTAGACGTAATTGGATAGTTGGAACACGTACCCTGCTGTCAGGAAATAAATAAAGCCACGTGAAACAAAGAAACTTTGATGTTCTCTGCCACTGTGAATATTTTAATGGTGGCCTGAAACCAAGCAACAGTCAATTTTGAGTTACAGCACAAGGGCACAGATTCTATCATTCCGTACCTGCCACTGGTATTATTCAGCAACCACTCAGGCTATTTAAACAAAATCATGGTTTCACCTGTTTTGCCCCTTGTTTAAGCTTAATATACTTCTATGTGAAGAGATATATTAACATATCTCTAGGTAAATAAATGTCTGAGGACCTTTGAAATTCAAAATGCGGATTCTGTGCTTTTATTTTAGCTCTGCTCCTTTCCCTCCTTTTCCCTCCCCTCTCTCCTCTTCCCTCCCACCCCATTTCTCTCTCTCTTTCATTTGAAATATGCAGTTGACAAAAAGTGAGATTTACAAAGAAGGTAAGGGTAAGATCTTACTGCCTCCATTTTCTCTCTTGAAACACTAGATCAGATTACTTTCAGTTCCAATGTTACTTTTGGAGCTCAAGAGAGCAATGACAGTCCAAAGCAATCCCAATAGATTTTGGACAGAAAACTATCTGCATCCAGAAAGAGAACTATGGAGATTGAGTCTAAATGAACACATGCTATGTTCACTTATTTTTTCTGTTTTTTTAATCTCCCATGGTTTTTCCCTTTTGCTCTGATTTTTCTCTCTCAACATGATTCATAAAGCAATGTGTATTAAAAATAAATAAATTAATTAAGAAAAGAATGAGAGAGAGTGATGACAGTATGGAGCCTGGTATAGGATTGTATATGGTCCCGGGAGAAAAATGGGCATAAACAATCTTCCAAAGGTAATGCAATTTAATGCTTTAAAATTCTTTGACTATTTAGTTAAACCTCAATTTTGGAAAAAGGGAGGCAGTATTGTCAATCAGTCAATAAACATTTATTAAGTGCTTATTATGTGAAAGGCCATTCTCTCTTAATAAAGAGTTATAACCAATTAGGAAAGAGCCATGTTTTCCCTAAAGGTTAATTGTTGAACTTTCTTTTGACTGGAGAGCATACAAAGCCCTGGCTGCTTTCTCCAATCTATCTTTATATTCTATTTTTTTATAGTTGGAGGGGCTAACCCCTTTAAATCCATGCATGACCCCCCACCAGCAGCCAGCAATGGCAGCTGTGGAGTCATTGTCCCCACCATGGAAAAAAGCTCGGTGGGCAAGTTCCTTCCAAGAGTCTCCCGCAGCAAGGATGGCATCATAGGCAATCATGGGGGCATCATGTCCACTACTGCCTCCCCAATCAGAATAACTCACTGACTTATAGAATTGATCTCTCTCTTTCACACCAAAGGACTCTGGGAAAATAGGAGGTCCACCATTTGAAATCCCTCGAAGTTTCAAGTACTTTTCCCATTGATCTTTGAAATAGTCCCTGTAGCCAAAAAAAAGAGGGGGAGGGAAAATGAGTAGTAAACTGTAAATCCCAAAGTTAACAATCCACAATAGAAAGCCAAAGCAGATGCCTTACTAAGGAAATTTGTAAACTGATAGCAAGCAGCTTACAGGAATAAAAATTAAAATTAGTGACATTTCTAAGAGACTTAATTAGGATTTGGAAAACACTTTCCTTGCAACAATTCTGTGAGATAGGTACTAGCGCAGATAGCACTCACCACCCCATTTTACAGATGTGGAAAATGGGACTTAAGGAGAATCAGTGAATTGTTTATGGTCATAAACAGTATCAGAGTTGTGTGTCAACCCAAAAATCCTGGCCCCAAACATAGTACTTTTTCTACTAGTCAGTTAAATAGATAGATATGAATAAACAGATAGAAATGGTTAGATAGATAGATTATAGCCAGATAAGAGATAGATACATAAAACAGAAATGGATAGATGATAGAGATGGTAGAGTCAGGGATGTTTAGATAGGCATATGATAGACAGACAAATAGATATGGATAGACAGATGACCGATTAAATAGATGATAGAGAGATAGAAGCAGACATAGATGGATAGACAGATAGACATGACAGATAAGGAGGGATTGCTAGATAGACAGAGATGGTTTGATAGATAGACAGATACTAGATACATAGATACACAGACAGGGATGAAAAAACAGATAACAAATGATAGATAAAGGTAGTTAAACAGATAAATGACAGACAAATGATAGGCAGAGATGGATAGATAAGTAGACTAGATAAATAGATGATAGATAGATAGATAGATAGATGTAAAATATAAGAGAAAGAATATTGCCTCTGAAGTGAAAGAATGTGTGTTTAAATTCCATTTCTGATGCTTATTATTTGTTTGACCTTGACAAGCCACTTATTATTTCTGGACTTCAGTTTCCCAAACAGGTAAAATAAAGGAGCTGGTCCAGAAGACCTTATAAATGCCTTCCAATTCTAGATTTATAAGAAATGACTCTATCTATCAATCTATCTATCTATCCATCTATACTCAAAACCAGTTCTCCCTCAACTAAAGGAATTCATTTCAGAAAGCATTTATTGAATGCTTATTTTGTGCCAAGCACTGTGTTATGATTCTTTGTATACACAGAGACACAAAATGAAACATTTCCTGACCTCAAAGATCTTAAGGAATACTGGGAAGAACTGGGAGCAACATATAGAGATTTAATGAAATTCATACAAAGTAGATGACTATGAATAGCACAATGGGGACAAACTCAGACCTTTATGGAAGGATTTGGGAGGGAAGGAGCATTATGCAAAATTTCACCTTTTAAAGGAGAACATGAGTCACATAACCAAAATTACAGGAGTCTTCAGGAAAAAATCTGCCTGTGCCTTTCTTAATCTAAGAATGGCAGCATGGAGTGATCTCTACAATGCCGAAGAAAAAGGAAGTTATGTGGCTGCCTTCCAACTGACTTCCTACACTATAAAATTATCGAGTGGAAAAAAAGCCATCTCTCAAGGATTGTCACCAAGTATTGCAATGCATTAGCATTGTGGATCAATGGAAGACAGAAAATAGTATATCTTTGCATTTGCACTAACACATGAAAAATCACTACTGTGTGTAGATACCTCTCATTAGCAAAGGAAAGCTGGAAAGCAAATAATGAGGGGGAGTTAGATTGATCATTTGCATGTTCACTTGGACCACCCTGATTATCATAGGCTATGGATTTTGAGTATGAACATTAGGGATGGAATTCAAACCAAGAAATCTCCCAATAGAGCTAATTTTTCAAGTAGCTGTTAACTGCAAATAAACCTGAAAACCTAAGCGAATGAGGAGAGAAGGGAGAAGACACCTATTGAGGGCTTCTCTCTAAGCCATGGGTTAGAAAAACCAATTATTTATCCTATCATATGACCAAGGTATACTATAAACCAAAACTAACACTAGCATGCATATTGACTCACCAGGATTCAAGATTCTCTTTCACAAAATAGTCGGCCTGCACAATGTACTTTTGGGCTTTTGGTAGCACCTCCATCAATCCCCTTCCCCATTCTTGAGGGGGTTTGCCATTCACTGCATAAGAGGTAAAAAGAGCCGAGGCAACAGCCCCAAGGTAGCCGGTGGGATGGTGATGGGTCATGCGGCCACTTTCAATGCTCACTTGGATCAGAGTGTCCTGTTGTTCAGGGTGTGGGAATCTTAGTCCAATACACATGGCACGCATGGCAGCACCACATCCCCCCTCCTTTTTGCTGAATGGAATCCTCCATCCATTGGGTTCATCTGGCTTCAGCTTCAAGGCATTGTTCTCACTGGCAGCACCTATAAGGCAATGTATCAGTGCCAGCCATGGACTGGTGAAACTCAGCTTGATTAGTTTGGCCCCAGCCCCAAGGATGCATGTATATAGTAAAGCTTAATTAACCTGGGCACATAACACACATTCCCCCAGTTTCTTTTATAAAGGTAAGAGGGGGAGAAAGGGAATAAGTATTTATTCAGGGTCTATAATAACCCAGGCACTGTGCTACAAATGTTACTTTATAATTTTTTTTTAATGTTACTTTTATTTGACTTTCACTACTACTCTGGAAGGGAGGTGTTGCTATCATCCACATTTTATAATTGAGGAAACTGTGGCAGATAGTGGTTAAGGGATTTGCCCACTGTCACATAGCTTGTAAGTGTTGAGGATAGATTTGAGTTCATTCTTAAGACATCAAAGAGGATATATCTAGTAGAGTTGGTGCAAGATATGGAATGTTATCATCTATGTAACCTTGACAAACCACTGGAAAATGAAGGGAGATAGGATTCCAGAAATAGGAAATATCTCTCTTTGGCAAGAGTGGCAGACTACTAGATTTGAATATTACAAGGAAAAGTGGATTGTATTAATTTCCCTGTAAGGTCTCAAGATGATAGACTTAAAACTGGAAGAGACCTTAGAAGTCATTTAGTCCAATCCATTATTGTATAGATGAGAAAAGTAAGATCCAGGTCAGTTAAATGATTGGCTTAAGGTCACCTAGGCAGCATGAAGCAGGGGAAGATTTGAAACAAGATCCTCGGACTCCAATCTACGGGTCTAACATTTTATCACTATTTTACAAAATAGACTGGTAATGGTTGAAAGATCAAAAGAAAACTCCATATCCCAATCTAATTCAAACACAATTCTCTTTCACCTAACCATACTTGTAAAGGGCTATACCTAAGTGAAAAGCTTAGAAAGCCTGTAAAGGGTTAAAGGGGACTATACCATTAAGGGGCTGGCGGTTCTCTGAAAGTCCCCACAGCTGTGAATCATAACACACTTGAAGGAATTGCAAATCAGCCTTTACTGAAGTGGATGTTGCTTGTGGATTGGGAATGAAATAAATTGGAGGCTAAAGGAGAGAGGAGAGAAGTCAGAGAATACAACTGCCCCTCAGTCTCCTTGTATCATTATCATCCTCTAACATGAAGGGATCTATTCTGCTGTCAGAATTCGATCCTCAGCAGCCACCGGCAGGTAACTCCTGTAACATACACTTGATTTGCCAGTCCCTAAAATGATTATTACCTGGAGCTCGGCCAGTCATGTCATTCATGCATTCTTTATAGTGTCTTGCTATGAGGGAATACACCCGGGTCAAGTCCTCTTCTTTCCTAGCAGCAATGAGGGCTTCTGCCGTTGCCAAGTGCATCACTGTGTCATCACTGACTCTCCAGCCTTCAATATCGATGGCATCCAATCCTCCAAGTTCAGCAAGCTGTTGGTGGATCTTCTCACCATCAAAGAGGAACTCCCATTTCCCGTTGAAATATCCCAGGGAGTCACCTACTGCACTTAGTACCATGGCAGCCATGTATCTCTCTAATAATGCTATGGACATTGTGTATCCCAAATAGGTCCCCTTTGAGAAAATCTGTAAGATGTACAAAGAAAGAGAATCTGTGAATGTCAAGTTTAACTCTGAAGAGACCTGATGAAGTCAAATAATATTCTCCTTTCAGTTTGGCTTACTTAGACCTTCGGAATGTCTTTAGGTCACTATACCTAGTGTTACTGTATTTCTCAGAAGTCATAAGCATTTTGCTTTGTATCCACCTAATACACTTATACTTTATATGTGATATTTTGTACTATAGCTATCAGTATTGTTTCATCTTTAAGTTCCTTGAAGACAGGACCTGTTTCTTCCAACTTTATGTTTTCATTAGTCTCCAGCACAAAATTCTATATACAACAGGCACAGAATGTGTGTTTATCTAAGACTACCTTTACCCTTAGTTCCTGGAACTACAATAATTACAATCAAATCACTACAGTGATTGTTCCAAAACCTCTCCATACTTCAAGCCTCTGATACGCATACTTCCCTCACTAGCTTAGCTAAAGACCATTCACGCCCCCCCCCGAATTTTTTTTGAAAGTCATTTCATTCCCCAAGAGTTTCCTTCACTCTAGTGTCTGATGAAAAGGCAACCTTTCTCTTTTCAGAACTACCTCCTGTATATATAATGTATGTATATACATGTATATGTTTCATATATATACATATGTTTGTGTAAATGTGTATATATACATGCATATATATGTGGGTGTCTGTATGTTTATGTATATGTATATATATATATATATATATATATATATATATATATATATATATATATATGTATGTGTATATATAAGGAAATGGCAAACCTTTTCAGTATTTTTGCCAAGAAAATCCCAAATGGAGTCATGAAGAGTTAGACGCAACTGAAACAACTGAAGTGTTCCCCAAGGCTCTGTCCTGGTCCCACTTTTTTCTAAATAACTAACTCAGTGATCTTACCAACTCCAGTGGGTTTGATTTTTTTTTCTAATGCAGATAATTTCCAAATAGAGAAACACATACACACACACACACATCCCTTCCCTCCTTTGCTCTGCTTTCAGACCCCATAGCTTCCTTTAAATCCCAACTAAAATTCCATCCTTTATAAGCAGCCTTTCCCAATCTCTTTTAATTACAGTGCTTTCCCTCTGTTAACTATTTTTTATTTATCCTACATAGAGTTTGCTTTGTGTATATTTCCTTGCATGTTTTCTATCCCATTAAGATTGTAAACTTCTTGAAGGAAGAGTCTGTCTTTTGCCTCTTTTTGTATCCCCAATGCTTAGGACAGTGCTTGGTACAAAGGAGATGCTTAATAAATGTATACATACATAAAACATATATGCATATATGCAAACATATATACACATATGTGGGTGTATATATGTGTATGTGCATACCCACACAATCTTATCCTAGTCTCTCTTCTGAGTTTCAGTCTCATATCACTACCTGCACTGTGCTAATTATTTTACAATAATCATCTCATTTGGTTCTCACTACACTGGGAGATGGATGATATTATTATTCCCATTATACAATGGAGAAAACTGAGGCAAATAGAACTTAGGTGCCTTCTCCATGGATACATATGTAATAAATTTCTGAGACTGAATTTGAATTTGGGATTTCCTAGGTCCAGCGATCTATGCATATCTACTTCTTTGCTTTGCTCTTCATCTCCTGATAGATATAATGGGCTCAAACTGCAGGTTGAGACATATTTTGGGGGATAGGAATTTGTTTTACTGGGCTTTTTGTTTTTCTGGTGGGGGTAGAAAGGGAAAGAAAATAGATTTTTATTCATTAAAAAAATAAACTCCTTCAGGTCAGGGACATGTTTTTGCTCTTTTTTTGTATCTCTGGCACTTTGCACAATGTCTAACACAATAGCACTTAAGAAATACTTGTTGAGTTATTGGATTTGGATTTGGACCTAAGCTCAAATTCTGATTCTAGCTATTAACCCTCCCTGTGACCATGAACCAGTCACAGTCTTTGTTCTCATTGCATTCAAGGATCCCTCAGATCCCTTCTAATCTTTTGACTATAGAACTAGTGGTCTTTTTACTTTACTCTTGCTCATCTTGGTGAATTCCTCCAGGGATTGTGTGGGTTTCCACATTCTTGGTGCTTTCCTCTGGGAATTTTCAGAGCCATTACCCCACCTTTCCCGATATGGGTTTTTCTTTCACAATCATTGGTCATTTAACCATTAACATCATCACATATTTAAGATGGGCTTTGTCACACTTATAATACTGATAACAAAAATAATAATTGACATTTATATATCCTTTCAAGGCAGTTAGATGGGTAATGGATAGAATGACAGGCCTGAAGTCAGGAAGATCTGGGTTCAAATATGGCATCAGATCCTTACTAGCTTTGTGATCCTGGGTAAGTCATGTAACCCTGTCTGCCTTATCTTCAAAATGAATTAGAGAAGGAAATAAACCATTCTGACATCTCTGCCAAGAAAACCCCATATGGGGTCACAAAGAGTTGGACACAACTGAAATGACTGAACACATCCTTTCAAAGTTTGCAAGGAGCTAATTTGTTATTTATTATTAAAATGATCTCATTTTAAACCTAATAACAATCCTATGAGAAATGTCCTATAGATATTATCCTCATCTTACAAATACATCAAATGAGACTTAAAGAAATGATTTTGCCAGCGATGGGATACAAAACCAAGCCTTCCTGACACCATCTCCAGGGCTTTAGCCTCTACATGGTAGTGCCAATATTTACAAATTGCTTTAATATGAGGAAGCACTTTATATACATTCCTCCTTTGATCTTTACAACAACCCACTGAGGTCACATGATCACAGATTTAAAACTAGAAGGATCCTGAAGAATCAACTAAATCTCATCCATTCAAGACGGTATAATGACTAAAACACTAGAGTCAGGAAGTTCCCAGTTCAAATCCGACTTCAGTAACTTACGAAAGGGGTGTGACCCTGATCAAGACATTTACCCAAAGTGGGGATAATGATTCCACCTACCTCACAGATGGGAAGGATTGAAGGAGAAAGGAAAAGGGGACAGCAGAGGACGAGATGGACAGATAGTATCATGAAAGCAACCAACAAGAGCGTGGACAGACTTCGGGATACAGTGGAGGATAGAAGGGCTTGATGTGCTATGCCATGGGGTCATGAAGAGTCGTACAGGACTGAACAACCTCACTTCGCCAGGTGCTATGAGGATCAAAGGAGATAATTTTTTGTAATATGTTTTGCAAATTTCAGGATCTATATAAATGTTAACTATCATTATTATTTATCCAGATGAGGAAACTGAGGTCCTGAAAGCTTAAATGACTTCCTCAGTGTCATATAAGCTGTAAATGGTGAGTCAGCAGTTCAACCCAGAGCCTCAGACTCTCTTTTCCCTCTTTTAGTAAAAAATGGAGCGTTATTCCCATTTTACAGATAAGAAAAATGGAGTTTCAAAGATATTAAATAACTTGCTCGAGATTACACAGCTAGTAATTGGCCTCAGAATTGGGATTTGAATCCAAACGTTTCCTGACCCACCAATGCATCAATTTCTCACTGCCTTTCTAACTTGTGGGCTACAAACAGATTTCTCATGTGAAGTGCATGATTTTGAAATACACCAGCTGTGTTGAGGACCCCTTCACTTTCACAGATACGAAATCAAATGTTCTAAAATAAGGCCCAGACGGTGGTTTCCTGACAGTTCTGGACCTGTGGGTGAGAAACAAAACTTCGAAGCTGGCTGCGCGCACTCGCCTCATCCAGGACTTTGGCAAAGGCCGTCAGGAAATCCTAGCCCATCGCTGCGGTTTCGGAACAAACTGTGTTCAAGGTCCTTCTCCAAACGTAAGGAAACAGAAACCGTTCAGCCTATGATCGGGAACCCAGCTCCCACCAGCTCGTTAGCTGCTGGAGGCAGGGATCCCTGGGGAAATCCACTCTTGCTTGTGCCCCGTTTCTGTGCCAAGGAGTCTACGGGGGGATAAACTCCCCTTCCCCCCCCCCCCATACCTTCACTTCTCAAGCCGAGCGTGGGGTTCAGAAAGAGAAAGTTCTCTTGACTCCGGCCTTGGATCCGGCTAGGTTTAGAGGGACTATCCAATCGTGATGAAGGTCAAAAGCACTTGCAGGTCAGAGGCGACCGACACTCTACCCAGAGCTGTCTTCCGGCCTGCTCTGGGTCTGCCCAGACTAGAACAAGGCAAAGAGAAAAGATTCATACCCGGGATAGCCGCGCCCTTTAAGGAGGCAGGCTGGAGGGAGTAGGGCGGGCTGATTGAATCCTCTCATCAAAAACCACGGACTATCCTGCCCCTTAGGTCCTCTGCAGAAAGGGCCGAGAAATGTATAAAAGGTCGTCAGAGGAGCAGAGTATGATTTTTTTTTGTTTGTTTATGTTTTGGTATTGGTTGTTTCCCCCCTTTACCCCGCTTTATTGAAGGGTTTATTGTTTGCTCATTTCCATTGGCTTTTTTTTCCCCTCTGCAAGAACATTTTTTAAAGAGGATTTATGATTTTTCTTATATTTTTTTTTCTCTTGGGGGAAAGCATTGTTGAGCGCTATTGGTGAATTAATTCTACTTTTATTCGTTTTTTCCCCTTCTCTTAATAGTTTTTTATTTCTTTCAGTTAGACGTAAAGATAGTTTTCAAGATTCACTTTTGTAAGATTTTGAATTCCAAATTTTTTTTCTTCCTCCTTCCCTCCCTATCTCCTCCCCAAGACAGCAAGCAATCTGATATAGCATATATATATATGGTGTGTATATACATATATATATATATATATATATATATACAGTCATTTTGTCATGTTGTGAAAAAAACAAAAGAGAAAAAACACACAAAAGAAAAAAAAAAGGTGAAAACAGAATTCTTTGATATGAATTCAGTTTCCATAATTCTGTCTCTGGATGTGGATGGCATTTTCCATCCCAAGTCTGCTGGAATTGTCTTGGATCACTATATTGCTTAAAAGAGCTAAGAGTGTTACAGTTGATCATTACACAATCTTGCTGTTATTGTGGATGATGTTATCTGACCAGAAAATTAAAAAGAGGAATCACCTTATTTCACAAATGAGAAAATTGAGGCCCAGGGGGACTTCAGCCAAAAGTTAAAGCCAATCCAAAATAAGAGGGAGAAGTTCTTGAGAAACTTATAACGGCATGGAAAGCTCACCCAAAGTCAGAAGAGTTTGACTTTCAAAAGGAATGATATGGAGCCTTTGATATATCCAAGTTTAATACAACTCATATTTCCTTTTGACTTTCAAAAGGAATGATATGGAGCCTTTGATATACCCAAGTTTAATACAATTCATAGTTCCTTTTTCTTCCTTTTTCTAAAAAAAAGGTTTTTTCCCCCTCGTAATTGATTTTCCAATACCTCTTTCCCCATTCCCTACTTGGGAATCATCCCTCATAACAAATGGGATATATTTCTTTTCATTTACTAAAATCATCTCTATTCCTTAAAAATTTTATTTTTATTGATATCTTGTTTTTACATCATTTTCATTTTTAAACACGGCCCTTTACTTACTCAGTAGCCATCCTTTGTCACAAATTTGTGTATTGTTTTCATTTTGTATTTTTTCTTTTTAAAATTTCTTTTTAATTGATTTATTTTCTTTTTATTAGCTCCTTAATTTCCAAATGCAATCCTTCACTGCTCAGTAGCCATCCCTTGTAACAAAATTTAAAAAGAAAGAGGGGAGAAAAACAGTTCAGGAAAATACCCAGCCAAATAAGCAAATCTAACAAATTATGTAACATTCTACCCTCCTAATTTTCCTACCACTCCAAAGGAAATGATCTGTGTTATCTCATCTTCTCTGGAACCAAGCTTGATCATTACAAGGCATTTACTTTTGTTTGGGTTTTATTGTTCTTTTACATTGTTGCAGTCATTGAATATATTGGGTTTTTTTGTGGCTTTCTGCTAATTTGATGCAATGTCAGTTTATATGTTTTTTCAACAATCTCTGGGATTCTTCATATTCATTATTTCTTCCAGGACAGTAATATTCCATTACATTCATAAACCACAGTTTGTTTAGCCATTTCCCAGTGGCAGATACAAGTTATTCACTATTTTTTTAAGTGCTGCTATGAATATTTCAGATTGTATGAGATATTTTTCATTCTTTATTTGACCTCCTTGATAGGAATAAAATCTCTGGAATATTGTGCATGGTGTCAGTGTAGTCAGATATATAGAGATAGCTGAAGATAGGTATATAGATTTTACATATACATATGTACATATCTATATATGATAAGTAGATTGAAATACAGATAGAGCTGGAAACTGAATGGATGTCCATCAGTTGGAGAATGGCTGAATAAATTGTGGTATATGAATGTTATGGAATCTTACTGTTCTGTAAGAAATGACCAACAGGATGATTTCAGAAAGGCCTGGAGAGACTTACACGAACTGATGCTGAGGGAAATGAGCAGGACCAGGAGATCATTATATACATCAACAACAATACTATATGATGACCAGTTCTGATGGACCTGGCCATCCTCAGCAACGAGATCAACCAAATCATTTCCAGTGGAGCAGTAATGAAATGAACCAGCTATGCCCAGAGAAAGAACTCTGGGAGATGACTAAAAACCATTACATTGAATTCCCAATCCCTATATTTATGCCCACCTGCATTTTTGATTTCCTTCACAAGCTAATTGTACAATATTTCAGAGTCTGATTCTTTTTGTACAGCAAAATAACGGTTTGGTCATGTATACTTATTGTGTATCTAATTTATATTTTAATGTACTCAACATCTACTGGTCATCCTGCCATCTAGGAGAGGGGGTGGGGGGTAAGAGGTGAAAAATTGGAACAAGAGGTTTGGCAATTGTTAATGATGTAAAGTTACCCATGCATATATCCTGTAAATAAAAGGCTATTAAATAAAAAAAAGAAAGAAAGAAAGAAAGAAAGAAAGAAATACAGATAGAGACTTGTAAAGAAAGAAAAAGAAGAGAGATAGAAAAAGAAGAGAGAGAGAGAGAGAAACAGAGACAGAGATGGAGAGAGAAAGGAAGAGAGAAAAGGAAGTGGGAGAAAGAAACAGAGACAGAAAGACACAGATAGGGAGAGACCATGACAGAGAGACACAGAAAGAGATTCCAAATTACTTTCTACAATAGACAAATCCACAGGTCCATCAGCAATGCAGCAGTGTGCCAGTCTTTCTCTACTCCTCCAACACTGATAATTTATTTTTGGTTATACTTGTCAATTTGAAACTCACATTTCTCAACCTTAAAACACTTTCCTACAATAGTTGTGTGGAGCCCATAATGAAAGTATTGTTATACCCATTTTACAGCTGAAGAAATAAGGTTCCTAAACTGACATTGATATGTTTTGAACCTCAAATGACATGGGTGATGTAGACACCAGATGATGGTAAGCATCAAAAGTTGGGGTTCTGTCACATATGAAGACTTCACAATTTGACAAAAGATTTATTTAGGGGAATAGATTACAGACAAAATGAAGGGATACAATAGACACTAGGAATGGTAAATATGAAATAGAGTGGGAGAGCACATGAAAGACAAGTTCCTCAGTAGAATTCATAATTACCCAGGAGAAAGGGAGCACTTCATGAGATTGAGGCATGTCCTTAGCTGGAAGATGAAATTCTGAAAGGGACTTGGCACCCTAAAAGAGTCAGTTACCTATAAAAAGGAGAAATGGTGTTGGGAAGCATGGTGGAGTTAGGAGAAATACCACATGGCATGGGTGGGGGAAAGACACCACAAGGCAGAGTGTCCTGGTGAACTGATCCAAAACAAAAGAAGGCAGCAGCCCTGGGATGGCCCATAAGTAGATTTTGTAGGGAAAATTTAACTTCAGGGAAATTTGGATTTCTGACCAGGCGTGGCAAGGTAACACTGCTTCAGACCTCAGCCAGAGGGTGGGTCTCAGCGGTTTGACGTAACTTGGATTTCAGACTAGACCATCCCAGAGGGTGGGGCCAGGACACTAAACAGATCTCTGAGTTTTTCTCCCTGCCTGCTTCAGGGATTAATTTTTATCAATTCCTCTGCTAACTACATCTAATCTTGAAGACCTTATCAAACATGAATTGCCCACTATCAATCAATTAGGAAGTGTCAGCACCAGCACTCCTACTTAGATCTTTGATTTTCTTCACACTCCAATACCACAAATAAAACAAATCAAAAGTAGAGATTAAAAAAAGAAATTAGCCAGGGACAATGACTTTCTAGCTCCCAAATTCCACATTATGGTAACCTCAGTTTACCTTCTTGATGACATTTAAAATATCACATCATTTTTTCCCCTTGGATACCATTCAGCCCATTCTTGGGCCACACTCTGCTCAGACCCACCAAAACTCTACCAAGTAGCTTTTATGTTGATTTCAGCAAAATCATTGTGATTAAGAAAGGAAATCTGGGGCAAGTTCACCATGTCAACTTTCAGTGTAAGGGAACAACAAAGTAACCACTGAAAGTGATTTCCCCCACCTACTCCTCTAGTGACTTTCAGGATTTAGTTACAGTTCAAGTCCTTTGCCTAACCTAAATGAAATTTCTGAATTTCCCAGATATAGAAAAGCTACTGTTTGGTAGCAAAGAATTTTTCCCATATGTACTCAGAACTCTGCAGGAACTTTTCCAAAATTTATAGGAAAATAGGTCCTCAGTCATTTTTCAATATGTGTCATACAAATGGAACTTGTCAGTATATATTATCTCCCCTCACCATCCCCACATAGTATAATCCAGTAGCTTTTCCATTTATTCTGCCCACACCCAGTTAGACAATAGTATTAGAAGAGAATGTTGAAATTGGAAAGAAACTTTTGTTCGGTCATTTTTGACCTCATGACCCCATTTGAGGTTTTCTTGGCATAGATACTAGAGTAATTTTCCATTTCCTTTTCCAGGTGAGAAAATGGAAATAAACAGGATTAAGTGACTTGCCTAGGATAACACAGCTAGAAGTACCTGAGGCCAGATTTGAACTAAGAAAGATGAGGTCTTCTTGATTCCAGCCCCTATCTATTGTTCCATCTAGCTACCCAGAAGGAAACTTAGAAGTAATCTAACCAGATCTCTTGCACATACTAGGAGTCTCAGGCTATGACTTCACTTCATAGCTCTTTGAGCACCTGCTATGTACAAGGAACTATGGTAGGGGCTGAGTGGGATGTACAGAAAGCTCAGAAACTCTTCCTTATTGATGAAAAAATTGAGGCTCAGAGATGAAATGCTTTTTACAGATTGACACATGATGAGTTCCCGAATGGGGTGTTGGACAAAGAGAAACTAAAGAATTGATTCCTGAGGCAGATAGGGGAAAAGGGTCTGATAGAAATCAGTTTAGCTCCATGATCCCACCTTCTGGGGAGGTCTAGTCAGAAATTCAAGTTATTTTAAACCCCTGAGACCCACCATCTGTAGGCGTCTCAAGAAGTCTCACCTTGCCATGCTCTGTCAAAAATCCCAGTCATGTCCCTGAAGTTAAATTTCCCTTATAAAATATACTTGTGGGTCATCCCATGGCTCTTGCTTTCCTCTGTCAGTCCACCATGTCACTCCGCCTCATATCCCTTCCCCTTCCCCCGTGCCACGTGGTATCTCTTCTACCTCTACTATGGCTTTCAACCCCATTTCTCCTCCTTATAGTTAACTAACTCTTTCAGGATTTAGTCTGCCAACTAAGGACATATCCCAACCTCATGGGGCGCTCCTTTTCTACTGGGTAATTGTGAGTCTTTCATTGCTCTCCCACTCTATTTCATATTTACCATCCCTGGTGTCTATGTATTCCTTCATTTTATCTGTAACCTATTTCCCTAAATAAATCTACCTTTTATCAAAGAGAATGGCCATTGTGAATTTTTCACATGACGGAATGCCAGTTTTTCATACTTACCACTTTCTGGTATCTACATCACCCACATCCTTTTGGTGCCAAAACCCACATCATGTTGGTGTCAAACCCCATATCATGCAGAGAGGAAGCATAAAAGCTGAAATTCACATTCAAGTCTTCTGACTCCTCTTAATATTGCATGGATCTCCACTGTTGGGCCTATATTCCAAAGAAATCATAAAAGAAGGAAAATTATTTGCATATGCAAAAATGTTTGTAGCAGGCTCTTTTTATAGTGACAAGGAACTGGAAATTGGGTGGATGTTCATCAGTTGGGGAATGGTTGAATAAGTTGTAGTACATGAATGTAATGGAAAATTATTGTTCTATAAGAAATGACAAGCAGGCTGATTTCAGAAAAGCCTGGAAAGACTTACATGCACTGATGGTGATTGAAGTGAACAGAACCAAGAGAACATTGTGCACAGTAACAATGATGATTATGGGATGATCAACTGTGATATACTTGGCTCTTCTCAGCAATGTAGTGAGTCAGGACAATTCCAATAGACTTGTGATGGAAAATGCCATCCATATCTAGAGAGAGATCTATGGAGACTGAATGTCACCTTTTAAAATTTTTATTTGTTTGCTTTTTCTTTCTTGTGGCTTTTTAAATCTTTTGATCTGATTTATCTTGAACAGTGTGAGAAATATGGAAATATGTTTAAAATGATTGCACATGTTCAACCTATATCATCAGATTGTTTGCTGTCATGAGTAGGGTAGAAGTAAGGAAAGGAGGGAGAAAAAAATTTGAATATGAAGTCTTACAAAAATGAATGTTGAAAACTATCTTTATATGTATTTGGAAAAATAAAACACTATTGAGAAGAAAAAAAACCAAACTACTAGACATTTTTAACACCCTATAAAAAACAATAACAATAAAATTACATGCACCTCTATGCTGAATGTTATTGTTCATTGGTTACCCCTTACTCTTTCTAATTTCATTTGTAATGTATAATGTAATGTCCATTGGGACTACCAAATCCAGTCCCTTGTACATTTAAAGTGGGGATTTTAAGGTTCAGTTCAGCAAACATTTAAAGCACTATTCAAGGTTCTGGAGATACAACAACAAAAAGGAAAAATTCCTTGTCCTCGAAAAGCTTACATTCTGGTAGGGGTATATAACATGTATTCAAAGCAAATAAATAAAAAGTAAATACAAAGCAATGCAAAGTCATTTCAAGAAGTAAAGAATATTCCAAATTCACCAGTGGTCAAAATATTTGAGCAGTTCTGATAGAAATGCAAGCTATCAAAAGCTACATGGAAAAAAAGGCTTCAAATCACTAATAAATAGAGAAATAAAAATTAAAGCATCTTTTAGAGTTCTACTTCACCCTCATTAAATGTGAAAGTTTCACTTTACATTCCATCTGATTAGTAAAGATGACAAAATGTTGAAGGGATTGTGGGGAAAAAAGATTGTTGGTGCTATGAAATTTGATAGCCATTTGGAAAAGTAATTTGGAGCTCTGCCTCAAAGTCACTAAATTTTGCATATACTTTGATCCACCAATACCTCTAGTAGGTCTGTAATTTAAAGGGATCAGAGAAAGAAAAATAATAGTACTAGTGGCAATAGAGTGATAGTAATAGTAGTGGTAGTGGTAGTTGTAGTTGTAGTAGTAGTTGTAGTAGTAGTAATAGCATTAGCAGCAATAGTAATAGTAGAAGGAGGAGCAGCAATAGTAGTACTAGTAATAATAATAGTGATAGCAGTAGTAGTCATAGTAGTTGTAGTAGAAGCGGTAGCAGTAGTAATAGCAGCAGTAGCAATAGTACTAATAGTAATGTAGTAGTAGTAGTAGTAGTAATAGCTATAGCAGTAGCAGCAGCAGCAGCAGTGGTAATAGTAGCAGCAGCAGTAGTAGCAGCAGTAGTAACAGTAGCAGCAGCAGCAGCAGCAGCAGCAGCAGCAGCAGTAGTAGCAGTAGCAGTAGTAGTAACAGTAGCAACAGCAGCAGCAGTAGTAGTAGTAGTAGTAGTAGCTATAGCAGTACCAGTAACAGCAGCAGCAATAGTAGTAACAGCAGAAGCATTAGTAATAGTAGTAGCAATAGTAATATTAGTGTAGTGGTAGTAGTAGGAGTAACAGCAGCAGCAGTAGTAGTAGCAATAATGTAGTGGCAGTAGGAGTAGCTGTAGCAGTAGCAGCAGCAACAATAGTAATAGTAACAGGAGAGCAGCAGTAATAATAGTAGTAGCAATAGTAGTAATAGTAATGTAGTAGTAGTAGGAATAGCTGTAGCAGTAGCAGCAGCAGCAGCAGCAGCAGTAGTAGTAGTATAGTGGTAGTAGTAGGAGTAGCAACAGCAGCAGCAGTGTAGTAGCAATAGCAGTGGTAGCTAACATATAGTTCTTATTATGCATCTGGCATTGTGCTAAGAGCTTTATAATTATTATCTCATTTGATCCTCACAACCACTCTGAGAGGTAGATGCTATTATTATTATTTCCATTTTATAGATGAAAAACTGAGGCAGGCAGAGGTTAAGTATCTTGCCCAGAGTCATATAGCTAGTGTGTGAGGCCAAAATTTGAACTCAAGTCCATTGCTCAAATCATTGCATCGTCTAGCTGCTTAAAAGTATGGATAGTAGGTCTTTTTGTGTTGGCAGAGATCTAGAAACTAAAGAAAGTGCCATCAGCTAGGGAATGGCAGAACAAATTATAATATATGCATGAAATGGAGTGTTATTATTCTAGAAGAAACGATGAAAGAAATGGATTCAAAAAATCTGAAAAGAATTCTGTGAAATGAATGAGACTAAACTTTATTTAGTAGGACCAGGAGAACAATTTATACAATAACAAAAATGTATAAACATAAACTTTGAAAGATTTAAGAACTCTGAGCAACACTAACCATGGCAGCAGAGACCTGAGGATGAGCTATGTTACCTATCATCTGATCGATGGATTTAATATGTAGAACATATATTTACATTTTTGAATATGGCTAATATTTTGTTTGATCACACAGATTTTTTTTTACAAAGTCTTTTTTTCTTTTCTTTTTAAATGGAGGTGGGGGAATGAAGGAAAGAAAAATAATGACTTGTTCATTTTAAAATAATTTTTAAAAAAAACTAAAGAATGATGATAACTGGAAATTTCAGGAAATGCCTGGTATAGGAGAAGGCAACTGAATTATGCTTTGAAGAAAAACAGAGAAATACATATAATTTCTTTTCTCTAGTAGTAGATCCACTCATTAGTCTTGGACAATTCTTTCCCATTTAGAATACCATTAGCTAAGATGGTCTGAAAACTGTAATTCTTAACTCCCTATGCCATCTTTTCTACCACTGTGCAACCCAGGACTGAGGACTACTTTTTATTTTTTTTCTTTCGTGGATTGTCACAGCCAAAGAATTCATCATGAGGTGGCCAACTTAGTAGTGATGGACTTCTCTGTACCAATTTAGGCAGCTTCATAGAACACATATAATCAAAACTTTCTGATAGTTTGGAATATGCTTCATGGGTATAGCTTTGAAAACCCAAGAGTAAGTACTTCAACCTTTAATGAAGGTTTGAAGAAGAAGAACTTTGTGGAATGTTACTAGGTGACACCATAAGTAAAAACAGATCAAAAATAAGCTAGAGTGGAGTCACAGGGCCTGGCACATAGTTGGCCCTTGAGAAACGCTAGTTGATTGATTAATGGCATTTTTTTCATTTAATAGTATTTTTTCAACTACATGTAAAGATAGTTTTCAACATTTACTTTTGTAAGATTTTGAGTTCCAAACTTTCTAATCCTTTTTTTTTCTGCCCTTTCCCAAGACAGCAAGCAATCTAATATAGATTATACATATACAATCATTTAAAACACATTTCCATATTGGTCATATTGTGAAAGAAAAATTAGGACAAAAGGGAAAAACCATGAGAAAGAAAAAACAAAAAAATGTGAAAATAGTATGTTTCAATCTGCATTGTCTCCATAGTTTTTTCTACAATTGAGGATGGAATTTTCCATTCCAAGCCTTTTAGAATTGTCTTGGATAACCTCAATGTTTAGAAAAGCCAAATGCATCATAGCTGATCATCACATAATCTTGCTGATCAATTCCCTGCCATCACAAAATTTTTGTACTACAAATATTTTTGTACATGTGGGCCCTTTTCCCTCTTTTATGATTTCTTTGTGATTAAGAGCCAGTAGAGACATTCTGCATCAAAGGGTATGCAGTTTGATAGCCCTTTGGCCATAGTTCCAAATTGCTCTTCAGAATGGTTGGATCAGTTCACAACTCCACCAAGAGTGCATTAGTATCCAAGTTTTCCCACATTCCCTCCAATATTTTTCAGTACCTTGTGACATTTTAATCCCAAGCCTTAATCCTCATGGCTCCCACTAAGTACACTGTTGGGTTATGTTCTGTTTAGATTCTGCAACTTTGGAATTTCCTAGATTTGAGGACCCCAGCCTAATGCCCTCCTGGAGAAGTATTAAGAAAATCCATAATCATAGAAAATCCAAATCACTGCAGAGTATATTACAACTAATGACATCTTCTGTTTACAATTAATGGCAATGGTTAAATTAAAAGAATAGTAAATAGAGTCCCTCATTCATCTCATTGTAAGCTCCTTGAGAGCAAGGACTGTATTTTATGTCTTTTTGTGTCCCTAGTTTTTAGCATAGTGCTTGACATATCAGGTATTTAATAAATGCTTACTGATTGATATGAAGAAGAAAAAAGTAATGAACTGTGAAGATCTCAGGGAATAACAGACTAAAGAAAACATACATCTCCTTTGTGGAGGATGGAAAACCAGGAAAACAAGAGAAGTTAGCAGAAACTATGAATCAAAAGAAGATGCTGAGATCCTTGACCATCTAGAACCTGGAAATAACCCTATAAACCACTGCATCACCACAGAGTAGAAGTACTAGTGGAGAAAAGCCCAAGATGCATAAAATTACGGGAGGAATGATGTAATTTTGCTGACCAGGTTGGAAAAAATGTTATTGTTAGCTTCTGTTTGCTCTAAAAGGTAGTGCCAGAACCAAGAAATGTGGAAGAAATGATAGAGAAAGGATATAAGACACCAGGAACAAGAAAAAAGGGAAGAATAAAAGGAGAGGAGAGGAAAGATGAGAGCAGTAAAAGTCTTTTAAGTTGATAGCAAAGGTTTCAGACAGTTAATAGTAGTATCTAACATTTATATGGGCTTAAAAATTAGCAAAATACTTTATATAGATATCACATTTGATTCTCACAACAACCCTGGGAGGTAGGTATTATTATAATCATCTACATTTAGCAGATGAGGAAACTGAGACACTGAGAAATCACATAACTAGTACACTATCTGATGCTAAGCTTAAATTCTTATCTTCCTAACTCCAAGTCTGGCTCTCTATGAGCAATACTAGCTAGTTGCCTAGAGAGTGAAAGGCAGAGATTAGAGGCAGTCATGACACTGAAAAATAGACTCTTTTGATAATAGTGATAATTAGCAGACAAATATAGGCAGACATATTTAAAATGATATCTGAGTTAGATTAAATTTATTATACTCTAAATATTAAGGTGAGAAACATATAAATATATAATAGCTATAAAGTATATGATATATAATATAATAGGAAATGCTAGGTTTTACTATTACTATCTGAGACCTTTGTTATCAACTTAGAAGGCTTTTATTGCTCTCATTTCTTTCCTTTCCTCTCCATTTATTTTTCTCTCTTTTTCACCTCATACATGGGCACTCAGAAAAACTATCTCAGCATCAAGGCACTCTATGAGTTAGCACCTATTCAAAACCATAGCTAATGAGCTCTCACCAATGTGTTTACTTGTATCAATCAACCAGTGGTATATTAGTTAAAAACAAAAGTTAACTATTCAAATAACATAGCACATAAGGTGGTGACAGGAAGAGATCACCGCACACATACACGAGATATACTCTCATATATGGGGAAAGGCAGGTGCATAGAGAATGTTTATGACTCAAAAACAAACACACATGGAGGAACATAAGTGCCCGAGGCACCTATATGGCTGAAGCATCATCCACTTCTGATACTGTCAGTGTTCTCTGACAATGTCATCATACTACCACCACCTGGATATCACATCTCTGCTTTCTCTGTTGAGTCCATGTCCCCAACTTTTACTTTTATGTCTACTAGGCATTGCATTGTCTCTACTGAGCATCTCTGGTCTGCAAGCTTCTATCTTCTACCACCTAGAGGGTTTCAGCCCTTTTACACTATTTGTTAATTCTCAATGCTCCCAATTTCTAAGGTGCGGAGGCTAGAAAGCCTCTCCCTGACAAAGGCAGCTTGATCTCCTTTAGTACAAATATACTGAAAGCCAAGCAGCCAACAAAATTACTGGAATGTTTCAGGCTAAGATTATTCTTTTAATTATGTGTTTCTGTCATTGATCCATGGTACCAGACAAATGACATAGAAAATTCCTTGTAATTACTCTTTAATCCTTCATGGGAATGCTGTACCCCTAAAAAAAACACCAAATAAACCACAAAACTTATTTCAAAGATTCTGAGAAAAAAAATCCAATAAAAAGGAGCTATGTAGAGTTTACTATAAAACTCACTTCACTCTCAAGATCCCCTTAGCTTAGGATGCAAATGAAGTTGAGCACACACACACAAAAAAAAGTTAAAAAGGAATTGTCCTCTACCCTCCTATTCCACATTTCTTTGTCATAGATATCTCTGACTTTTGGACTACCTGATTATCTCACAGAGAAGTTATTTGTATCTATATATTTAAACAACATTTCACCTTTTTTTAAAAATTGAAAATAAAATTAGTTCAGGGTTCTAAGATGACCCTGGTTTTTCAAAGGCTAAGCCACAAACTCTGACAAATCATACCAGGTCTTCAAGTATAGACCTACCAATAACTTACATCAAATACAATGCAACACCAGGTCCAATTCAGATCAAAAATTAACTGAGTAATATTTAACAAAATAAAGAAATACAATAGATCACAAATAATGTTAACATGAGGTTTTCTTTTAATTATTAATTAAGTTTTATATTTACAAGACATATTCATGGGTAATTTTTCAACATTGACCCTTGCAAAACCTTGTGTTCAAAATTTTCTCTTCCTTCCCCCCACCTCTTCCCCTAGATGGTAGGTAATACAATACATGTTAAATATGTTAAAATATATAATATGTGGTTTTCTAAGTCAGTATGCTATGATAGGAATCCTTATGTATAATGTTGCTGTTTGAGTCTGACACCATTGATTTAAATGTTTATCATCCACGAACTAGTCTAATTAAACTTAGACAAGTTGATTTTCAAAACACTGGACACCAGATGATGATTTTGGATTTGGGGTATTTTGTTTGTTGTTTTGTGAATAGTATCTTATTGGGGGCAAGTAGATGGTGCAATGGATAAAGCTCTGAGCCTGATATCAAGAATACTTGAGTTAAAATCTGACCTCATTTATTTACTAATTGTGTGACCCTGGACAAGTCACTTAACCTTATTTTCCTCAGTGTCCTCATCTATCAAATGAGCTGAAGAAGGAAAAGGCAAACCATTTCAGTGTCTTTGTCAAGAAAATCCCAAATGGGCTCATGAAGAGTCAGAGGTGAGTGAAATGACTCAACAAGAAAAATTTCATTTCATTAAACCTTCTTCTAAGACATGGGAAGGCTTTTGTGCTAAGTTAGTAGATCAAGTACACACACCAATAAAATCAGAAAGCTTCCAAGGCATTGGGTGATTAAAGGGTTAACTCGCAAGCACACATGACTTGTTCAGATGTTCCTTCATGCTAGATTTTTTTTTCTTTTGTTCTTGTTGTTTGGACCTATAATTACATTAGTATACTGAGGTCTCAGGTGGAAATTCCCTCGCCAAAGATCTGAAATTTATGGTCTTATCGAGTATCCTGGGGGACATTGAAAGGTTAAGTCACTTGCCTCAGTTATGCAGCCAGTATATGTAAGAGTTGGGATTCAACCCTAGGCTGCCCTGACTATATGTCCTGGCTACATCTTTTTTTAAGGCATTGGGAGTAAGAGTCTTAACCCCATCACATAACTTGGCTATATGAGCTCACTCTCCTTCCTTCCTTTCTTTCCCATCTCTAGGTTTTATATAAAAAGCTCCTTGAGGGCAGGGACTGTCTCTTCTTCTTCTTCTTCTCTTCTTCTTCTTCTTCTTCTTCTTCTTCTTCTTCTTCTTCTTCTTCTTCTTCTTCTTCTTCTTCTTCTTCTTCTTCTTCTTCTTCTTCTTCTTCTTCTTCTTCTTCCTTCTTCTTCTTCTTCTTCTTCTTCTTTCTTCTTCTTCTTCTTCTTCTTCTTCTTTTTGTATCTCCAATACATAGAACAATGCCTGTATACTTTTGGTGAAAGAATAATTGGATAAGCATAACTTCTCCAGAATGATAGGAAAAAAAAAAACATGAAGCATACAGAAGGATAGCAACATGCTCATGGGTACTTTGTAAGGGAAGACCAACTTTGGAAATGATAAACTTGATGATCTTAAAAAAACATGCATAGACTGGCTAGAATTAGTGAAAAACAAAATGAGCCTAACCAAGAGAATGTTGTATAAGAAAAAGCAATATTGTTTTTTTAAGAACTACTTTGAACAAATAAGCCATTTTGACTATTATCAATACTCAAATTAACTACAAAGAACCTAGGAAGGATGATGCTATGCATCCAAAGAAAGAACTGATAAATAGAGGTTATTTACAGAATTGTGTGTGTGTGCACACACGTGCACATGCGTGCATATATATATATATATATATATATATATATATATATTTGTGTCCAATGGAAGCCATCTTGGGGGGGAGAGGAAAAAAAAGGGAAAAAATTTACATAACTTTATTATATATTTAAAAGGAATAGTAATTTGTACATTATAGATTTGAAGTTTTGGGTGCAATTTTTTTATTATACTATGTTATGTGAAGGCTTGTTTTATTCCACAAGTTACAAATAAAATAAACAAAAATTAAAAAAAGAAGAATTAAGTTAATATGTTTAGTTCCAGTACTTGTATTACTGTTGTCTTTTACCTGCTTTGAAATTAGGTTCTGCATCTATAAAATGGGCATAATAGTACTCTCACTATTTGTTTCACTATTTGTCCCTCAAAGTTATTTTTAGATAGAAACACTCTTGGTAAACGTGAAGCACTAAAAAGATTTTTTTTTGAGATATTAAAAACAAAGAAAAGACAAACAGTAGAAAGGTTTTTTTTTTTTTTAATAAATGAATAAGTTAGTGATAAGTCCTTTTGTGAAGACTCCTTTTAAAATGTTAAAAAGTCATTATCAGGCTTAATGGCAATTTTGATTTTCTTAAAGTTGATTTTCTTAGCTTGAGGTACATCTGTAATGAACTTCAATATATTGGGAAATTCTGCAACTTACACATTACAACTCTCAGTGACATATTTTGCTCCTCCCCACTTCCTATGATGATATATAGCAGAATTAAAGAATCTCAGAAGTCATCTAGTGAAGTCCAGCCCTTTCCAGAATTGGAATCCCTTTCAAAACTTCCCCACTTGAAGGGGATCCTTCTAAGGCAGTCCATTCCACTTCTGGATCACTCAAACTGTTAGAGTTTTTCTTGACATCTGTCTCAGCAATGTCTACCCATTGCTCCTCATTTTGCCTTCTGCAAGCAAATAGAAAAGGTCTATTTCCTCTTCTAAATGAAGAAAAATCCTGAAAATACTTGAAGATGACTACCTCCACACAAAATATCCCCATTTTTTTCAGCTGATCTCGATGTCTCGAGTCTCCTTACCTCTATTCATAGTTATATCTAAAATGAGGGACCCAAAACCTAATTTTATTTTCTAGACATTATTTAACTAGGGCAAAGTGCAAAGAACTGGACATCATGCTTCTCTTAATGTGGCCTAGGATTATAATGGCTTTTTTGGTTGCTATAATTCATTACTGACTCCCCTCAAACATTCAGTTTCAAACTCCATATTCCTTTCCCCAGAACTATTATCTGGGCTATGTCTCCAGCCATTTGTACTTGTGAAAGTGTGTCTTTTTTTAACCCAAGGATGGGACTTTGAATTTATTCCTAATGCATTTCACTTTTTTAGAAATCACCTATGGTTCTAGCATAGGGCAGGTAGTGATGCAGTGGATAGAGCTCTGGTCCTGGAGTCAGGAAACCCCAAATTCAAACCTGACATTAGACACTTAGTAGTTGTGTGACCCCGGACAAGTCACCTGCTTGTCTCACTTCCCTCATCTGTAAAATGATCTGGAGAAGGAAACACCAAAGCACTAAAGTATCATTGCCAAGAAAACCCCAAATGGGGGTCACCAAGACTCAGATGCAACTGAAATAATTCAACCACATCCTCCTAGCTTACACACTTTGGATCCTGACTCTGACATCCAGTAAATTAACCAACCTAAGTTTCACATCATCTGAAAATGATATTGACTCTTAAAAGAGACATGGGGTAAATAAAGAAAAAACTCCAAGAAGAGAGAATAACACAACTAAAGGCACGATGGTGGAGTTGGTGGACATAAGGAGAAATGGGACATATAAGGAAGCCCCCCCAGACCTTCCCTCAGACACACCCCTACCCAACCCTCTTGGGAGTAGAGTCTAGAAGAGTCTTCAGAACTAGAGAGCTGAAATTAAATGTTTTTTAAATATCTTTGCTGTCTTGAAATAAAACCACTTGAATTTCATCTTTATGAAACGATAACAGGTTGCATTCCCCTCCTTTCACCCTCCAACCCCCAAAATGGGCAAAGCTATTCAGAAAACTTTGAAATCCAGACTTTGGTTTTTAGAGATAAGACCTGTCCCTGTTATTTTATTATAGGGAATTCTCTCATTAGATAAGTCTCTCTAGATACAATTGGCAACTTTTCTGTAAGTGAGAGTTGCCTAGAACCCTGGAAGGTTGAGTTACATAAAAACTTGATAGATATCTGCTGTGTGACCTTATGTAACTCACACAGCAGATATAGATCAAGTTTTTTGTTTTTTGTTTTTGCTTTTTACCTAGTATAGCACATTATAGCCAGGTTTTGGTTTCTCAGAATCCTGATAGAAACACAAATGGTGTCTTAGTTTCAATGAATTAACTCACTCCCACTTGCAGAAACCTGTTAGGGAAAATAGAACTAAGTGAGATTTTTCTACTAGTAAACACTTATACTAACTATAACGGTTACCAAATTAAATGTTTACTGAAGTGAATTATAAATTATAAAAAAATTATAAAAATACATTTTAACTCAATTAGTAGTTTTATATCTAATCATAAACTTCTTATTTAGAAAGCATCTTTTAAAAATGAAGGCCTTATCACTAGCTTCATAAGTATGTTTCACCTTCTAAAAAATGCATTCTGATGTGTGGTAGTTTTTATCCAGTCTCTCAAGTAGACAAAATTGCAAGATCAAAATGCAGAGATGTAATTGGAAAATTTGGTGTCCCGGAGAAAGCTTCATGAAATGAACTCAGGGCAAAAAGCATAAAATACTTCCCCACCATCTTCTCCCCATCCCCACTCCCCAGTCTTTAAGACAAAATTAGCAGAGACCTCAAGGCATCAAATATCTCTTACTTTTCAATTTTAATTACTTATTCTCTCCAGTTTATCTAGATGGAGGAATTGAAGTGCTGCAGTAGTTAACTGAGTTTAACATCCTAAGATAGAGACCTTGTTCCATCCTAGTAATATGTGCTCCAGTAAGGAATCTAAAGCAAATAAGTATTCCCAAAATAATTTCATGGAAATTAACTATAGATTAACTGAAACCTGATGTGTGAAAAATTCCCCTTATCAATGGTCTCAGAAATAGTAGTTATTAAAAATTCTCTAAGGACAATCTTTGAGAAGCAACAGGATTTAAGTAATACCTCTGACACAGACTAGCTGTGGGCCTTGGTCAAAGTAATTAACTTCTCTATGATCCAGGCAACTCTAGGACTATGAGTTACACAAGAGTTGCATTTATGGAGGGCATTTACACATTGGGAATTCTCCGTACCACTAAAACCATAGCTCAAGCCAAAAAAGAAGACAATGTATAGAAACTAAAATATATTAAGGACCTAACTTAAAATTTAACTTATCGGTGTAACACATAAATGATTTTATCTTTCCATTAATGCTGATGGCAACTCATTTCTAATTTGTAGTCTTACAGTTTTCCAAAGCTCAGAGGGTTTGTTTCTTACCTATGGCCTCAGAAATGGTCAGTGTCAGAGTCAAGATTGGAATACAAATTCAAGATCTTACAAAAATGAGTGAAAACTCTCTTTACATGTAATTGGAGAAAAAATAAAATACTAGTAAGTGGAAAATTTTTGAAAAATAAAATAAAAAAAAAGATTGGAATCTAAGTTTTATAGACACTAAATCTCTTTTATTATGATGTGATTCCCAAAACTATTTGTAAAATCTAATTACTTAAAAGTCTTTATAACTTGAAATTTATGTTAATTTCAAAGTTGATCTTTGTGATATCTGTGAAGAAATGGTTTGTGCACAAATTAATAGAATAAACAAGAATATTGCTACCTTTCACCTACTTTTAGAGAATAATCTGGTTTTTAGGAATTTAGTATATTAATGCAAAGAGATGCAGCTAATTCCAAATTCATTTGATTTAAACATGGCTTACATTTGGAAGATTTGGATTTGGGGAAGGACAGAGGGAGGAGAAAAAGGGTCTGAAGTCATGATTTCAAAATTAGAAGGATCAGCTGGTCTAAAAGTTTTTGGTTTGTTAGTGTTTTGTTTTATTTTATTTACTGGATCTGCAATTTTATCAATTTTATTGGTAAAAGCTTCTGGTGAAAAATCATCTCTGAAAATATGCCTTTTTTGTAATTTGTAGTTTCATAGAGTTACCTGGGGTATTGATATATTAGGGGCCTAATATTCTGGTTGCAGAGAAGTCAAAGTTAATCAGGCCTTCTGGGAGAGTAGGTCGCTTTCTATACATTGTTTCATTCTGTCTCCCCAACATGTGAAAGAATAGTATATAGTATAGTTTTAAAGATTTGCTTTTCCTTCTCATCTCTCTAGTCCCAGTGTCATGATGCTGAATTTGGATTTAGAATTGACTTATCTTACTCTGGGCTCTCTTTGCTCTGCTCTATAGTGCACACTGATGTATGTCAGGGTCATTTTATGAAAGCATGGTTTCTATCACATCTTTTTCTGCCTCCCCTTTGTAACCAGTTATATTTTAGTATTCCATCTGCATTGGTCCCTGGACACTATATATAGATCATGCCTTAATTGTCTTCCTTTTCTTTTTCATTCTACTTGTCCAAGTCATAGCATTACAAAAAAAAACTTAAACAGTAGAGAAAAATAGATTTGAAAAAATAATAGCTTTTTATTTTCGAAATATATTCAAAGATAGTTTTCAGCATTTACCCTTGTAAAACATTGTGTTCCAAATTTTTCTCCCTCCATCTCCTCCACTCCTCTCCCCTAGACATCAAGTAATCCAATATTTGTTAAACATGTGCAATTCTTCTATATATAATTCCAGTTTATCATGTGCTCAAGAAAAATCAGATCGAAAAGGGAAAAAATTAGAGAAAAAAAGCAAGCAAACAGCAACAAAAAAAGGTGAAAATACTATGTTGTGATCCACATTCAGTCCCCATAGTCCTTTTTCTGGATACAGATGATTCTATCACAAGTCTATTGGAATTGGTCTGAATCACCTTATACATTAGGTGTATATGTATATCGCCATACACATCAGAGTTTTTTTTTAAAGCATGATTTTAAGAATGCCAGCTAAAAGTGTGAGAGAACAGCATAATCTAGGAAAATGAAATGTCTGGTCATCTTTGCATTGAAGGAGCTGATGCAAGAGGTTTCATTTTTAAAAATGTAATGCGGTGGGAAAAAAATCTGTCATCATAGAGACCCTGTGCTCCTACAAGAATAAATATAAAAACATGGGGTGGGAGGTGGGAGAGATGCAGATGTTAAAAGTAGCTAAACCCAGACATAAGGACAAGAATTCAGGGATTAAGAAGCCAAGGAACTGAGGATAAGCAAAGCAGTCTAACAGCTAAGGAAGAAATTCAACCCAAACAGGTCAAATCAAGTTCCAATTATCAGAAGTAAGATATAAACCAGTGGCTTGATCACAACAGATAAGGTAAGAATTTCATTATTACACCTGAGATACAAAGTCAGAAGAAAACCAAGACTCATTGAACGCTGGGGCCCTGAGCTAGGGTTCCTTAAATTTTGTCTAATCAGAGATAATCCTAGAGGGGGAAGATGGTTAAAGAGATGGCTAGAAAGCAGCATGGTATAATAAAGGGCTGGAATTAAAGAGCCTGAGGATCTGAAGTCAAATGACACATCTGATTCTCATTACCTGTATTCTAGAAGGCATTTCTTTTATTCTCAATATCTTTATACTATTGTATTATGTAAAAATATCATATTATAACAATTATCGAGAATTTGTCTAAAGAGTTTTTATTTGTGTTAGTTATATTTAAAGATATATGCTATATTAGAAATAAAAACTAAGTTTGAATTTGTAGACTCTCCAAAAGGGTTTCAGAGACCCCCCAGTTTTCTCTGGACCACATTTTGAGAATCACAGATCTAGGGTAAGTCACTTACCAATAATCCTGGTCTTAGTTTTCTTAGCCATAAATGGGGTGGGTGGGCATTAAATTACCACTAAGGCCCTTTCCAATTCTATAAGTAGCAGTAAGAAAAAATAGTTGGGGAACTTGTCCTCATTTCTAATGCACTGAGAGTCTGGGGGAAATCCACTCTAGGTTTTGTCTCCTTCTTTCGTCTCTTCATCACTGGTCCCCTAAGCATTATATTAGGATATACCACAATATCTCAAAGACTTACCTGGTAGATGTCCAAGTGGTTTGTCTCCACCAAGCCTCAATCTTCCACATCTTCTGGGATTCCCATGGGGAGGGAAGGGAACCAACAGGAATGGCCCTTCTTGGCTCAGCACCAGGATTTTACCCTCAGCATTCCCCTCACCCCTCAGGGACTTCACTGTTATACCACCCACTACCTCACTGCCATCACACACGCACCCCGCGGTCAATCTCAAGACTTTTGGGGAAATGAAAGTAGAAGACTGGGGACCACTACCACTGCTGGCTCTTATCTCTCAAGACCCTGTCCTCTGGCCAAAGAGCAGGGAAGAGTCTCCCTGCTCGACCTTCCACTGATCAATCCCCAGAAAGAAATGATGGATATCTCATCTGGTCTCTCCTTAAAGAATCTTGGGAGAGAAAAAGTGGAGGGAACACAGAAAAGGAGTTTAAAGGGGCAACATTTAGTTGGTCTAATTAGCCACTCTAGTCCTCTCTTCCTTCTGCCTCTGAAAGAATGGTGTTATTCATATAACTAGCAAGACGTGAGGTCTCATAATTCATTTCTAAACCTCTTTGGAAGGAAGGCGGAAAGGCTACAATCCACAGCCCCTGGGAAGTCCAGCACTTTCAGAATCGCAGCCGAGGGAGACATTATTACCCCTTCTTTGAGGTTCTTATGGAAGCTACTCCACTGCTCTGTCTCTTGAGAATTTTTAGTTTAAACTCCAGAAAAAGACTCAAATTGAAACTATCCTTTTTACCTTCTACTCATTCAAGTTCTGTTTTTAATGATGTGGTTCTTTACTAAAATAAGTGCATCTACTTTAAAAACTATGGGTGTCAGGGGGAGGTTCTGTAGGAGAGGGAAAAGATCCATGGAATTATATACCTTTTCCATCTTCAAATAGAGGCATTATCTATCTCTTCTGAGAAGGGGTTTGGTTACCTTGTCTGATAATGATAGAGGCCCCGGGGAAATTCCCATTCTCTTCTCAATACACTCAATCTTAGAGCAATTTCACTTTTATTTTATGAAAGGAATTGAATCTGGAGAAGCAGTTCTTAATGATTTTTCATAAGAAGCAAACAACCTTTCATTTTGCAACAGTTCTTTTTTTTATTTTTTAAAGAACTTTTTATTGACAGGACCCATGCCAGGGTGATTTTTTACATTATCCCTTGCACTCACTTCTGTTCCGATTTTTCCCCTCCCTCCCTCACCCCCTCCCCCAGATGGCAAGTAGTCCTATACATGTTGAATAGGTTACAGTATATCCTAGATACAATATATGTGTGCAGAACCGAACAGTTCTCTTGTTGCACAGGGAGAATTGGATTCAGAAGGTAGAAATAACCCGGGAAGAAAAATAAAAAATTTTGCAACAGTTCTAAGGAAAGATGGGGAAGAGGGAATGGGAAGGTGTCCTCATTTTACAGACTGGAAAACTGGAGTAGGGTAGGCAGGTAATCATAGTAGTCCACATACTATATTGTATTTTAACATTTACAAATATCTTTGTTATGGGAGGTAAATCAGCTAGTAGGCGACATTCCCTGGATCTCAACGGGTAAGCTCCAGAATGGCAGTCTACCATAGAGATTCAGCTTAGTATAATGGAATCAGATTTGAAACTTCCCTCTGTTACTTCCTATCTGTGTGAGTTTGAACAAGTCACTAAAAGCTAGTCTGACCTCAGTTCCTCATCTGTAAAATCAGAGGACTGGATCAGACACTCTATAAAAATTCCTTCTGGTCCTGAATCTGTAATCCTATTTCTCTAGCAAGAATACCCCCCAAGCATACAGAAAAAAAAAAATAAATGTAGTTTTAATTTAATATTGAGAACTTTGGGAATGTGTGAAGTAACAAGAGTTCTGAACCTGGAGTCAGGAAGTCTCCTAAATTCGAATGTTGCCTCAGACACTTATTATCTATGTAACTGAGATAAGTCACTTAACTTCTGCCTTCCTGAGTTTCCTCATCTATAAAATGGGAATAGTAAGAGTAAAATGGGAATAGCACCTACCTTCTGGCGTTGTTGGGAGAACCAAATGAGATATTAATTTTAAAACATTTAGCATAATACCTAGCATGTTGTAGATCCTATATATTATTTATAATAATTATAATGATGATGTCCTCTAAGTTATTTGGAGCCTAATCATCTAATTTGTAGATCCTTCAAATCTTTCTTCTACTGTCTGATTTTTGGGTTTCTTGATTACTCAGCCCTTTAGCCAGAAAATACAAAAGACAAAATTTGAAAATGAGATTTTAGTTCTGATGATGAATTGGGTTGTAAAGGTAGGGGTAACTCATTGTTAAAATCTGTTGAAACTGGACATACATAATAAGTGTTTTATACATGTTTGTGGATCAATAGAGCTGACATTCATTTCTTTATATACATTCAAATAAAACTTTCATTAAGTAACAATTAATGAGATGTAACATAATAATCCTATCACTGCTCTGTACTGTGTCAGCTTTTCTGAAGCAAATCCATATTTAAATAAAAACTAAATTAAACTAAGCTGGAGTCTTTTTAGCAGTGAATGAAGCCAGATGGAAGAAAAGAATTAATTATTTCATCCTTTTGACCATCATATTTGAGAGAGCAAAGCGATTAATGTTTTTTGTTCAAAATTCAAACTGTTTCTCTAAAAGGATTAAAAATAAAAATTTGGGGGGGAAATAAAATCTGTTTAAACATAATAATAATAAGTTATTAAATATAAAGTACATTATATTAATATTCATTATATAAATAACATGTTTGCATAGTGCTTTAGAGTTTAGAAAGTACTTTATGTGAATTATTTCATTTGATTTTCATGACAACCCTGAGAGGTAAGTCCTATTATTACTGCCATTTTACAGTTGAGTAAACCTAGACTAAGAAAGGTTAAGTAAGTTGCTTGTGAATAAACCCTGAATCACACAAGACCCAAGGTAAAAAATATCCAGAGCTCTTCTGCTCCAATCTAGAGCCGAAAGGTAACCTTAGCTATTGAGGGTGGAACACCCTTACCCATATGCTCTTAAAGTTCTCCAGAGATCAAAGCTACCCCGCCTCTGTTGAAGGCTTGTTTAAGTGTTTTATCCAAAGAAAACTTTCTTGCAGTACAACCGGAATCTCTTCTGAGCTAATTTAAGATCATTTCCTCTTATATAATCATCCACAGAACTAAAAACAGTCTCAGCACATCTTCCTCATAAAAATCCTTCCTATCTCTGAAGAAAGTAATCAGCTCATTCCTTTGCCTTCTCTACTCCAGACCAACTAATTCTGATTGCTTTCACTATTTCTAAAGCAATGTTTGCTGCTCTCCCAGCTTCCTCTTCGATTTTTCCTTTTTAAAAAAACTTTTTCAAAACTGGTTCACTATTTTAATTTGAATATTAATAATTCATAAAGGTCCTTTCTTGTTTATTGTACATCACTTTCTCATGGCATACATGATTCTCTTGATTCATCCTCATTTTGTGCCTACCCAGTTTCATTTTCTTCCAAGTCCAGTTCAAATGCCATATTTTTCAGGAAAGCTTCTCTGAGCTCCTATTACCCAGAAGTGCTAGAATTATAGGGTCATGGATACAGACCAGAGATTCTTAACTTGGGGGTTCTGGATCCATGTGACTAGAATTCAAGAGGTAAATGAATTTTTAAAAAATATTTTGATAACTATTTCAATATAATTGGTTTACTTTATAATTATATACATTTTTATTTTATGCTTTTAAAAATATTATTCTGAGAAGGGGGTTTATAGGCTTCACTAGACTTGCCAAAGGAATCCATGACATAAAAAAATGGTTAGAAAACTCCTAATCTGAAGTTTGAAGCATTTCAAAGTTCATCTAGTTCAGATTCTATCATTTATCAAAGAAGAGACTGAATCTAAGTCAAAAAGTGGCAGGGCAACAGTTAGTTATAAGTCCCATCACTCCAAATTCAAAGATCTTATTACTCTATTCTTCCACCTCCCTATTTTTCCTGAATTCTTACATTCTATCTTGCGTCATGGATGTTTGTGTATGAGTCTCCCTTCTGTTCCCCTATGCTTGGAATGCTCTCCCTCTTTACCACCTTCTCTTAGAATGCTTTCTCCCTTTAATGTACAGCTCAGAGGTATTACCTCCAATGGGAGAAAAGAAAGAAACCATTATAATGTGCCTTCTATGTATAAACATCACATTTGGTCCTCAAAATAATCCTATGAGATATAAGTATTATTATTATTATCTCCATTTTACAGATGGGGAAATTGAGGCACCCAGCCTGCTAGGTGACTTACTAGGATCACGCAACTAATTTCTGTCAAAGGTTAAATTTAAATTTCAGTTTTCCTGAATACCAGGTTATCTCTCTATCCAATACACTAGGGCTTCTTAAACCTTTTCCATTTGTGCTCCTTTTCAGCCAAGAAATTTTTACATGACCCCAGGAAATAGGTATGCAAACCAAACTTTTACTGATAATAAATCATAATTTTGTGACCCCTATATTCAGCTATAATCCATATAGGGTCCTGACCCACAGGGCACTATGCCACCTGACTACCCCCTAAGGCCTTTCCTGGTTCCCCAATTATTTATATAAATGATTCTGTATTTAATTTGTTTATACTTTGTCTTTACTCATTGATTCGCATGTTATTTCCATCCAGTAAAATGAAAACTCCTTGTAGGCAAGAACTGATTCATTTTTTCCTTTGTATTCTTAATATCTAACCCAAAACTGTGCACAGAATATTTATTTAACAAATACTTGTTGTATCGAATCATATCAAATCAGATCTCCCCTTAAAACTATAAACTCTACAAAGGTAAAACAATATTAATTCTCTGATAGTCCCCTCAACATCTTGCAAAAAAGTACATTCAGCTCGAGTCCATTAAATAATGAACGAATAAATGCTCAACTAGGACACTGGATCTTTTTTTCTTCTACACCAAAAGAAAAAAGCTTCTTCACAAACTGTTTTTGTGTTACATGTTGTTGTTGTTGTTATTGCTCTTTTTGTAAGCATCTCACACTTCAATTATCACAAATGAATTTTATCTTGTTCTTATAAAGTCATTTCCTATTTAGATAATATGAATTTTCAGAATATAAGCACAGTTTAGTGTCACTTGTAAATATAATGAGATAATAAATAAATTTGCCTGCAAGACAGATCTATTCAGGATATTTATCAATTTTAGCATCTAAACCATAGAGTATCACCTATAAAGCAAATGTTTATTCATCCAACATTAGTTTTGCCAAGATCCTATTTACTTAACTTGTTGATCAGAATATCTTATGGTAAAGGATTAGAGTCAAACTCAAAAAAAGATTGTTCATCTTACTTCTCCTTTGTTTTGTGACCCACTACTTAGTCATAGGAGACCTATCACTCAGACATAAACAAGGTCATGGAAAGTTGGCTATCTGAGAAGGGATGTGTCACAATTGGACTAGGGGAAGCGAAGATAATGAAAAAACAAAATATATATATATATATATATATATATATATATATATATATATATATATATATATATATATAAAATACCAGACCCAGGCCAGTGAGGTCTAAGGCAAGTGCAGCTGGGAATCACTAGGTAACAGTTTTCCCTTCTGCATAGGGGGTTAGTGACTTGGAACATACCCACACACACCCTCCCCTTCAATCTGGAAAATCCAGGTAAAATTTTTTGGCCCTCCTTTTGTAACAAAGAAGAAGTCTGAATTTTTTCTCTTATGGGGGTATTTACAGTAGTAAAAGATAAAATATGTTGATATTATGCAATACTATACACCTATTTTTGAGTTTTCAAACTTTTTCTTTGTTGTCTGCTGGCCTTTGCATGTTGTCTATAGCCTCTGCAAAACTTCCAAAAATTCCCATTTAATTTCTTAGGCCAACCTATAATATATCTAAACTGCAATGGGGAAAGTTGCAATGTGGAAGGAATCCAGAAATCCAGAAGTCAAGGCAAATAGTAAACAGGTAGTGGGTGAATGTGGGGATATATGGTGGGGAAAGACAGACAGAAGACACCAGATATAAAAAGTAGGCTGGTAGAAGAATCTATAGATAGAACAGGTCATCAAAAGCAAGGTATATAAGAAACAGGGCACTACCAGAGATGAGAGTGAAACAATGTCAGGGCTCCAGAAAGACAGTTAGATAAGACCAATAAAATATCAAAGACCATATAGGACTTTTATGCTAATGCAAGGTTTGGTTCTAGGCAGAAAATTTTTAATTGTCTCCTGTAATTATAAGAATCTTGTCATTTTTTTCCACTTAAAAATTATCTTTATTCAGATTTCTAATTCTGCACATATATCAAAAACTAATCAACTCCCCCCAAAATTTTAAAAGACATTATTTTTAAGTTTTATATCTTTCTAACTTCTGAAAGGATATCAAGTTTGCCCCTGCATATCACTACTGGGTCTGTTTGCAGAAGCTCTTTTTGCAGTCGCTAGAAACTGAAAATGAAATGGAATATTACTGTTCTATAAAGAAGAATGAGCAGGTTGATTTCAGAAAAGGCTGGAAAGACTCACATGAACTGATGGTGAGTGAAGTAAGCAGAAGCACGAGAACATTGTACATAGTAACAGCAAGATTATATATATGATAGACTTAGCTCTTCTCATTAATACAGTGATCCAAGACAATTTCAATAGACTTCAGATAGAAAATGCCATCTCCATCCAGAGAGAGAACTATGGAGACTAAATGTACATGGGGACTCAAAACATACTATCTTCACTTTTTTTTGCTTCTTCTTGTGGTTTTCCCTTCTGTTCTGATTTTTCTTTCACAAAATAACTAATATGGAAATATGTTTTAAATGATTGTTCATGGATAATCTATATCACATTGCTTACTGTCTTGGGAAGGAAGGAGGTAAGGAAGAAAGGGAGAAAATTTTGGAACTCAAAATGTTACAAAAATGAATGTTGAAAACTTCTTTAATTGGAAAAATGAAATACTATTGAGGAAAAAAAAGATTGCAACTCCATTTCCAAATCTACTCAAGCTGTAGGGCCAACCACGGTGAGTCACTGACAAAAGCTGAGAAAACGAGTTCTTTCCCTTGGTAAATTCCTTCCATTTCTCAAAATTCACTTTTACATGACTTCTTAGGTACTAAAAAAAGTATGGAAGAGACTTGTGGTTGACATGATTAGATAATTATCTGAGGAATCACTTAATTTAGTTGTTATTTCTGAAACTTTTTGTTTTGAGGTAAGGGAGGGTTGTTTGACGAGAATGAAGTTCAGATTGAGAAATATGATAAAAATTATTGACAAGGTAGATTGAGTTGAGAACTAAATTCTAGTAATAACCAAAGTTAAGACATGAATGAACATGTAGATACTCAGAGATACTATATATAGCTCCCACACCCTTAGGGAATAATGGATAGTCTCTATCCCCTAACAAGAGGCAGTCTGGACTTGGCAGTTCATCACTTAGAAAAGCTGCCAAAGAACCTGAGAAAATGCTACCCTCTTATGACTTCAGACTGACAACTCTGTGTGGTGTTTTATTTTGTTGTTATTGTAGTAAAAACAAAAACAATCACAACTTTCTTAATTTGTTATAATGACTCTTGGGCATGGAAATTACATAGCAACTTCAATAACTGTCTCAGTAATGATCTGGAAATTTATTATCATTTGCTATATGCTTCTTTGGTAGGTCTCCTTACAATGTTGGTTACCTACAAGTAGGTCTTATAATTTTAATAATACTATGGACAGTTTAGAAGCCAAAATTGAGAATAGTAAGTGAATGAATTTCATTTTTTAAAGGGGGCAAGAGAGCAACAGGTGAAGAGAAATTCTGATATCCTTCTTTATTTTGCTTGTATATTTATATTTTATTGATGCTTCTTCAGCAGTTATTTCCCAGTAACTATCTCTTCAAAGCCATATAAGAAAGGAGAAAAGGTAAGCAAACTTAAGCCACAGAATTATTTATGGCTGTCATGTTTACATCATTCTCATTCTATACCTCCCAGATTGTTGTGAAAATATTTATAAAATAGTTAGCACAAAGCTTGGCACACAGTAGACATCTAATAAATGCTTGTTTCCATTCATCCATCATAAACATAAAAATGTAAATGAAGGAACATATTAAAAGATATCAAATTAGAATTCATAAATGCAATGACCAATTTTTGTACAGTATCATAAGAATAAAATATACCTCTTTTCTATGGAGAAAAAGAAAAGTATATTTTATTCTAATGATACTGTACAAGTATCATCTCATTTTATTTTCACAACAATCTGGGAAGTGGGTGCAATTATTACCCCCATTTTTTTTAGAGATCTTTATTTTTTATTAAAGCTTTTTATTTTAAAAATATAAGTATGGATAATTTTTCAACATTGACCCTTGCAAAAACCTTGTGTTCCAAATTCCCCCCTTCCCTCTATCCTCTCCCCTAGATGGCAAATAATCTAATATATGTTAAACATGTACAATTCTTCTATACATATTTCCACCATTGTCATGCTGCACAAAAAAAAAAAAAAAATCAGATCACAAAGGAAAAAATGAGAAAGAAAACAAAATGCAAGCAAACAACAACAGAAAAGTTGAAAATACTATGTTGTGAGCCACACAGTTCCCACAGTCCTCTCTCTGGGTATAGATGACTCTTCATCACAAGACGATTGTAACTGGCCTGCATCTTCTCATTATTGAAGAGAGCCACGTCCGTCAGAATCTTGTTGCTGTGTACAATGTTCTGCTCACTTCACTCAGCATCAGTTCATGTAAGTCTCTCCAGGCTTCTCTAAAATCATTCTGTGGGCTGTTTCCTATAGAACACTAATATTCCATAGCATTCATATCCCACAATTTACTCAGTCATTGTTTAACTGACGGGCATCCACTCAGTTTCCAGTTCCTTGCCCCTATAAAACGGGCTGCCACAAACATTTTGTCCATGTGGGTGCACACCATGCACACCTGCATTTTTGATTTCCTTCACAAGCTAATTGTACAATAATTCAGAGTCTGATTCTTTTTGTACAGCAAAATAATGTTTTAGTCATGTATACTTATTGTGTATCTAAGTTATATTTTAATATATTTAACATCTACTGGTCATCCTGCCATTTAGGGGAGGGGGTGGGGGGGTAAGAGGTGAAAAATTGGAACAAGAGGTTTGGCAATTGTTAATGCTGTAAAGTTACCCATATATATATATATCCTGTAAATAAAAGGCTATTAAATTAAAAAAAAAAAAGAAAGTTTGCATTTCTTCTTTTTGAAAATTATTTCACTAATTTATTGAGGAGGTGAGGAGGGAAATGGAACAGTATTGTTCTGGACCTAGAATCTGGAAAACCTGGGATCTATATTCTGATTCATACATTTACTGTGTGGCCCTAGGAAGATCTTTAACCTTTCTGCACCTCTGTTTCCTCAGCTATTTGATCAAGCTAATATTTACACTTATCTCACAATGACATTGTAGAATCAAATGAGAAAACATATATCACACTCTTTTTCAAATCTTAACAGTGCTCTGTTAAATGAAAAATTAATCTTATTTGTATAAATCTGGATAATAAATGTTTATCAAAAATGTTTGATACAAAAGTTTTTTCCCACTTCAGGGCTTCTCTTCTTATTCTCCAGAAACCAAGAAAAACTACAATAATTTTCTTTTAATATTTTTTCATTTATAAAGCATTTGTTTTTCCTTCCCCTCATCTTCAACTTCTGCCCCACTGGGGGTAAAAAAAACCACACCCTGTAACAAATATATGTGGTTAAACATAAAATTCAGTCCATCTCTCTGACATCACTCATCCTCTGGAGTTCAATACATCTCTTCCAGGAGGTAGTAATCTTCTTACCCTTTGGGCTCATGAATGATCACAGATTGATCAGAATTCTAAAATTTTTCAGAGTTGAACAACATTATCTTTTTTTTAAAGCAGAGACTTTTTTTTCAGTTCCAAATATTCTCCCCCATTTAATGTAAAAACAAGAAAAACAAAACTCATTACAAACATGTAGTCTTACAAAACAAATTTCTGCATTAATCATTTTTAAAAAGAAATAAAAAGGACATATTTTTAAATATGCTATGAAATGCAAAATGAATAATTTTCATTATGTTAAATTAAAAAGGTTTTGTACAAAAAAACCAGATGCAACCAAGATTAGAAGGGAAGCAGAAAACTGGGAACAAATTTTTATAGCCAGTGTTTCTGAAAAAGGCCTCATTTCTAAAAATACATAGAAAATTGACTCACGTTTATAAAAATACAAGCCATTCTCCAATCTCAGGATATGAATACACGGTTTTCAGATGAAGAAATCAAAACTATTTCTAATCATTTGGGGAAAAAATACTCAAAATCACCATTGACAAGAGAAATGCAAATTAAGACAACTCTAAGGTATGACTTCACATCTCTCAGACTGGCTAAAATAACAGGAAAGATAATGATGAATGTTGGAGGAAATGTGGCAAAACTGGAACACTAATACATTGTTGTTGAATTGTGAAATGATCCAATCATTTTGGGGAACAATTTAGAACTATGCCCAAAGTGCATTCCCCTTTGATCCAGCAGTGTTTCTACTGGACCTGTAACCCAAAGAAATCCACATTGCAAAAATATTTGTAGTAGCACTTTTTATAATGTCAAGAAACTAGAAATTGAGTAGATGCTTATCAGTTGGGGAATGACTGAATAAATTATGGCATATGAATGTTATGGAATATTATTGTTCTATAAGAAATGATGAGTGACTTCAGAAAAGCCTGGAGAGAATTACATTAATTGATGCTAAGCAAAGTAAGTAAAACCAAGAGAATATTGTACACAGCAACAATAAAACTGTGTTATGATCAAATGTGAAAGACTTGACTCTTTTCAACAACAAGGGGATTCAAGGCATTTTCAACAGACTTGTCATGGAAAGTGCCATTTGCATCCAGAGAGAAAACTGTGGAGACTGAATGTGGATCGAAGCATAATCTTTTCACCTTTTGTTGTTGTTATTGTTATTTGTTTGCTTGTTTTATTTTTTTAATTTAATTTTTCCTTTTGATCTGGTTTTTCTTGTGCAGCATGATGAATGTGGAAATATATTATAAAAACTATATATGTTTAACCTATATTGGATAGCTTGCTATTTAGGAAAAGTGAGAAAAGAGACAAAAAAAAACTTTGGAATACAAGGTTTTGCAGAGGTGAATACTAAAAATCATTTTTGCATTATTTGGAAAAATAAAAAGCTATTATTAAAAAAGAAACATGCTCTATTAAATTCTAAGAAAAAAAGCTACAGTCTATACTCTGAGTCCATCAGATTTCTATCTGAAGGTGAATGATGTATTTTATTTGGAAGGTTTTCCAAATTGATTTTCTTTACAATATTGCTGTTACTATGAAGATTATTCTTCTGGTTCTGCTCACTTCACATTATATCAGTTCATTAAAGTCTTCCCAGAACTTTCTGAAACCATTCTATCATTTCTTATAGTACAATAGGAATCCATCACATTAATATACTATAACTTGCATACTTTGTTTTCAATTCTTTGCCACCATAACAACAAAAATAAAAAACCCTACCATGAATATTTTTGGTACAAATGATTCCTTTTCCTCTTTCTTTGATCTTTTTAAGATATAGGCTTAGTAATTGTATTGCTAGATCAAGGAGTACACACAATTAAATAGCCATTTGAGGAATACACCTGTCTTCTAAAATGGTCAAATTATTTCACAATTGCACTAACAAAGTATGTATATTTGTTTTTCCACATTCCCTACAGCATTTTTTTGTCATCTTAGCTATCTGAAGAGTTTGAGGTAGTATCACAGAGTTGCTGTAATTTAGATTTCTTGAATTTTTTGTAATTTAGAACATTTTTTTCATATGACTATAAGTAGCTTTGATTTCTTCTTCTGAAAATGGCTTTTTCATATCCTCCAACTATCAATTGGGTATTGGTTCTTATTCTTTTTTTATTGTTTTATTTTTTCTAATTATGCAAATACATTCATTTTTAATCCACATTTCTTTATGCATCATATTAGGAGAGAAAATCAAATTAAAAGAAAAAAAGCACAAGAAAAAAAAACAGAAAAAAAAAGAAATGAATACAGCATGCAGATTTACATTCAGCAAAGTTCTCTCTCTCTCTGGTTGCTAATGGTGTTTTCTATCCAAAGTTATGGAGATTTCTTTGGATCATTGAATCACTGAAAAGAACCAAGTCTTTCATAGCTGATCATTACACAATCTTGCTGTTACTGTGTACAATGTATTCCTGGTTCTGCTTGTTTTGCCCAGCATCAGTTCATGTAAATCTTTCCAGGCCTTTCTAAAATCAGCTTGTTCATCTTTTTTTATAGAGCAATAATATCCTATTACTTTCATATATCACAACTTATTCAGACATTCTCCAATTGATGGGAATTACTCATTTTCCAATTCTTTGCTACCACAAAAAGAGCTGCGACAAAAGACCAAGTAGGTCTTTTCCCTTCCTTTATGATTTTCTTGGGATACAGACCCAATAGTGGCACTGATGGATCAAAGCATATGTATGGTTTTATAGCCCTTTGGACATAGTTCCAAATTTTAACTCTTATTTGTGTAAATTTTACTCTATTTCCATATATTTTAGAAATGCGTGAGATCTTTATCAGAAAAATCTACTACAAAGATTTCTTTGTCTCTACTCCCATTTCCTGCTTCTTTTCTAGTTTTAAATGCATTAATTTTGTTTACAAATTTTTTAAATCTTATATAATAAAAATTATTCATGTTACCTCCCCTGAACCTTTCCATCTGCCCCCCTATCCACAGTTCTGACAATTTCTTACCTGCTTTACTAATTTTCTTATGACATCAGCTTTTATATCTCAATTATGTACCCATTTTGGGGCTTCTCTTGATATGCAGAGTGAGATACTGGTCTGTGTCTAGTTCCTATTACATAATTTGCAGTTTTCCAACCAGTTTTTTTTTTTTTTTTTGGCCACATAGTGTGGTTTTTTGCCTCAGTATCCGGAATCTTTAGGTTTATTAAACATTAGGTTACTGTGTTCACTTGTTTCTATACATTATATATCTAATCTGTTCTATTGATCAACTTTTCTATTTCTTTACCCAGTACCAAACTTCCTTTCCATTCTCTCCCACAAAAAAATTCCCTTGATATTTTTGATTTTTTGTTCTTCCAGATGAATTCTGTTATTATTTTCTCTTCTATAAAAGTAATTATTTGGTAGTTTAATTGATATGGTTCTAAATAAGTAAATTTAATTAATATCATTTTTATTATACTATCTATATAATATAGATAGTATAGCTCTATCTATGCCTAAGCAATTACCATTTCTCCAGTTATTTAAATGCTTATTTGTGAAAAGTATTTTAAAATTTTACTTATATAGTGTGTTTTGGCAAGTAGACTCCCAAGTATTTTATATCATATATTTTATATAATTTGTTGTTGTTGCTCTTTAGTAGTTTTAGTTGTATCTGACTCTTGATGATGAGGTTTTCTTGACAAGATACTGGTGTGGTTTGTCCCTTCTTTCTCTAGCCCATTTTACAGGTGAGGAAACTGAGGCAAACAAAGTTAAGTGACTCAGCCATGATCACACAACTAGTAAGTATCTAAAACCGGATTTGAACACAGGAAGATGAGTTTTTCTCACTCCTGGACTAGCATTGTATCCATTGCACCACCTACCTCTTTCACACATTTTCTTACAAATAATGTTCTTTGTAAGTCTCGTTTATTTTCCCACTGCTCCACCCCCTTCTGACTCTTTTTTGATTTTCAAAAAATTTTTATCACTTTTTTTTAAAAACCTCTTTAGTTCTTCTAAGAACTTTTTGTTGGGCTTGAGTCAATTCTGCATTTTTTTTTTTTTTTTGAGGCTCTGTGTATAGGTTTCTTAAGTCATTGTCTTCTATTATTGTCTGGAGTTTTCCTATCATCAAAGTAGCTCTTTGTGGTTGTGGTCTTTTGTTATTTCATTCTATATTCTACCCTATTTTTTAAATCAGTTTTGAATTTTTTATTTCTTGACTTTTGAGTTTTTTATCAGTGTAGGACTCTGGGCCTGTTGTGTGTGGAGGGTGGAATTTCTGGCCTGAGTTTCTATCTTTTTATGTGCTGCTACTTTCATAGCTCACCCTGAGGATCTACAAGCTTCTGGGGCCTCCAAGTTAGTATGATCTAAGGAGAGGTTATGGGCCCTTAGAGTTCTTGAGCGCTGGATTTGTGTGGACCTGTTGGATTGTATGTTGTTGAATTTTACTCACGGTGAACCTCCTGGGAAGTTCTGCAGGCTCAGAGTGAGTGAACTGTAAGACTCCCCTGTAGTTTTGGTTTCCTGCCCTAGTTTTGGTCAAAGGTTAGAACTGAATTTCCACTCTGTTCTTCATATCTGCTGCATACAAGAATATCTCTCTCACTCATAACCATTACTCTATCCTGGAATGATGAACTGGAACTGTGTAAAGGACAACGGAATTGCCAGCTGGTACTTGTTCCTATTCCCAGATCTGGTTTAGGGGGCCTTTAGGATCTCTTTCTGCTGCACTGCTTCCAGTCCTGGTGTTAAGTTCCAGTCTCCTCGATCCCTAAGCACTACACTGCTCCCCATCATTGGGTCCATAGCTACTCCTGGCCAGTCTTCTCCTCAGTGTCCACAGACTTCTACCTTCCTAAGCTGTCCTAGTTTGGGGGGAAAATGATGCATTGCCAATTTTTATTGGTTTCCCCAATAGGAATTTGGTTTGGAAGATTTTCTAGGTTGTTGTGGAGGATGTATGTTGGGCAAACTGGGCAAAAATGTCGATTCTCCATCTCTCGACTGCCTCCACAACAATACCTTTCAACAACTTTTCTATGTATGGTTTTGTACAATTTAATGGGAATATATGTTGCTTGAAAAGAAATAAATATATGAATGTAGTAAAAGAATTGAAACATGATTCTGAGCTGGAGATCTACTGATTTTAAGACAGGGGAGTAGAGCAGGAAAAATGAGGAAGTCTAGAGATCTTCCTCTGCTACCTTGTTGCCTCTCCTTTCTCACCTCACTTTGCTTTCTCAGATTAAAGTCCTATGACTCACTGCTCTGGAAATTTTCTCACCTAATCCCCAAACTGCTGAGGTATTAAATGTGGGCTGCTGATACATAAGAGCAGCTCCTCCTAGGAGCCTTTGCAAGAGTCCCTCAACAAGAGACTCTTAGAGACTGAGACTTCTTAGTCCCAAAATAGAAAGGTAGGTATTGTAATGGTGAGGGAAACATTTTTGAAACGAAGGACTTTCTTTGTGTCTTCAAACAATATATAGAAGCAGTTGCCTTTATGTGTTTTGTAGAAGGGATGCCTGCATGAGGTAGGAGTTAAAACTGGGTAACCTAGAATGGTTAAACAACAACAAAACACAAACAGAATGTTGAGAGGTAGGGGGATGGGCAGGAAATTCGAATCTAGTCCCAAGCAGCTGGCCCCACAATAGTAGGACAGGAGGGGCAGCTAGATGACACAGTAGACAGAACAGCAGCCATAGAGTCAAGAGGATCCAAGTTCAAATCAGGCCTCCAATTCGTGTGATCCTGGGCAATTGCCTCACCAAAAAAAAAAGAAAGAAACCCAAAACAATAGGATTAAAATGTTATTGGAAAATATTTAACAAAATAAATAAAAATACAATAAAACATAGATAATGATAATTTGTGGTTTTAAGTCAATACGGGGTCCACAGATTGCCTCATATACAATTTGGTGGCCCAGTGTTTCTATTTGAGTTTGACCCCACCACTTTAAAGGAGGCCCGAAGAGGTGAACAGAGAACTTGCACAGAGCGACATAGCAAAAATCCAGTCTAATTTCCCACTCTCTGAATAAATCCCTGTGTAACATCCCTGACAAATGGTTGCTGTTGTTGAGTCATTTTAGTAGTGTCCAACTCTTCATGATCCTATTTGGGGATTTCTTGGCAAAGGTACTGGTTTGCCATTTCTTCTCCTGCTCATGTTACAGATGAAAGTTCTGAAAAGTCAATGGAATGTCAGCAGAGACAAACTTTCTAGACCTCTCAGTTTTGCCTTCCTGGCTCTCACATCTTATGATCAATTGTTCTCTATCTCACCACATTCATTCACACATTTCCTTCTTCTCAAGTCATATATTTTATACATTTTCCACATTGTGTCCCATCTCCCCATTAAAATACACAGCACCATGGTAGCCATTGAAAGCTAGTGTTGTATCTGCTAGTTTCTGGAGAAAAGATTATCAAAGTTACTATTTATTGTGACTATATTGATCACTAAAATTGAATTTCCTCCATTCTAGGTTTTTGAATTATTATAATCATTTGATTATAGATGAATTGAATGGTATTTTTATTTATCTACATATCCATTTGTTGAGGATCTCACAGAGGGATTTATTCACAGGGTAGAAGTTAGATTAACTTATCCTTCCAACTCTAGGACTGGTTATCTGTCTAAGCAGTCTATTCCTCAGCGACTTATAGAAACCACCCTAGAATTGTATTGTTACCAAATGCCCATCCCCAGCTCTTTGCTGCAGTTTCTTGCTTTGCTGCAGTTTCTTGCTTTTGTTTTCTTTCTTTCTTGGCTGAGAAAAATGGGGTTAAGTGATTTGCCCAGTGTCACACAATTAGGAAGTATTAAGTGTCTGAAATCAGATTTGAACTCAGTTCCTCCTGACTTTAGGACTGGTAGTCTATCCACTGTGCCATCTAGCTGTCCCAGCTTATTATTTTCTACTGGCAGTGTTCTTCAAAACAGAAGGGTCATTCTGAAGCACAGTGTGTTTGTGCAAAGAGTGCATTTTCACTATTTCTCAGCTACTGTTCCCTCTTCCCTTTATACTTTTCCTTTTGTTATTATTGTTCAGTCATTTTTCGTTGTTTCCAACTCTTTACAACCTTATTTAGGGTTTTCTTGACAAAGATATGATAGTGGTTTACTATTTCCTTCTCCATCTCATTTTAAAGATGAGGAAACTGAGGTAAAGTTAAGTGACTTGCTGTCTTAAATCAAAAAGATGTGCTTTCCTGATTTCAAGTCCAATACTCTATCCAGTTGTTCATAACGTTCTAGCTAAGGGAAAATAAAAATTGCAGAACAAGTTGAGAATCAGTGAGGAAAAACTAGATTTTGTTATCTTTGTAGACAATCTCTAAAATAATTTAGAAATTACTCTCTGATCAGGTCATCTTTGTGGCAGCTAGGCTGTGCAACAGATGACACATGAGGAGACCTGTGTTTAAATCCTGCCTCAGACTTTTACTAGCCATGTGACTTGAGGAAGTCAGCTAATTTCTTTTCCTCATCTGTAAAATAGGAACAACAACATCTATCTCGGAAAATTATTGTGAGGATCAGTGAGTTAACATGTAAAGCTCTTTGCATACCTTAAAATATTATATCTGCTAGTTATTATTTTTAAAAAAAAACATCCTTTTGACTCATTCCCTTAACAATATAGACATACAGACAAATGAAGGTTCTTCTGAGATATCCCCTTTCTTGGAAGTCAGTGAGGCAAAACTAATTCTCTCTGAGAGATTCCTATTTTGTAAAGCCCCACAAAATTCATATGTAAGGTAAAAGAAAAGGACGGGATACAGAATTATCTTAAGAACAGAAACTAATTTTTTTTTAGGCCAAGACACATACACAGTTCCATAATCACTATCTCCCCAGAACAACAAGCTTGTCTGTTAATAATCACCAGAATCAGTTCTATTGACTAATTTTTTTAAATTTTTGTTGTTGTGTTTTTTCAGTTCTGTCTGATTCTGATCCCATTTGGGGTTTTCTTGACAAAGATACTGGAGTGTTTTGCCATTGTTTTCTCCAGTTCTTTCAGCAGACAAGGAAACTGAGGTAGAGAGGATTAGGTGATTTATCCCAGTGTCACAGTGAGTAAATCTGAGACCAGATTTGAATTCAGGTTTTCCTGACTCCATGCCCAGCACTCTATCCATTTCACTACTTAGTTGCTCACTCTTTTTCATAGCTGGTATTATTATGGCTTTATGTGAAATTTTTTACTTGTGAATTTTCCATTACCACATCTACCAAATCCCTGCAGATCTGTTTGCTCATTAATTTTCTTGACAGCTTAGACAACTGATTTAAAAAGCACTTATTTACTATACTTCAAGCAGTATGCTAATAAGTGCTGAGGCTTACACTTCCAAGATTACAGTTTCCTCCTCTGTATAATGAGGAAATTGAATTTGATGCCCTCCAAGATCCCTTTGAGGCCGTGTATGAATCTATAGACATACCAATGGGATGCAGCTCTCAGAAATGATGTAGAACCCAGACTGTTTGATCTTGGGAATGGTGCAGTACAGATCCTAAGCTATAATAACTAAGGAATTGTGTATGTATTCTCTTAGGCTATCTTGCTTCATTTACCTTGTTGAGTCCAAAAATTGCTGGCTGTCAGCCTGCTACCTGCTGGTCAGTGATAACTGGCTTCTGAAACTAATGAGCATCAGTAATGAAGTGTCTAAAGTTAATGCAGGTACAGCACAAAATTGGATGCCAGTCATAATGACAGTTCAGGCCTAAAAACACACCTCTGGAAGGTTCCCTCCTCCCACTTAATTAATGTTTATTGATGGACTGATTTCTAATTCCATTAATTGAGGGTAAATATCCCACACTTTTCCATTTGCCTTTAGGGAATTTTTATGTTACTTAATGCAATATTTAATAGCCTACCAAACACCAAAAACACATTGCTAGATTTAGAAATCAGAAATGACTTTTCAATCTTCTTTTTGAGATGGGAATAGTTCAGGGGAATTGAGTTACCATCAAGATTGATTCTATTCCCTTAATGCAGTATTTCCTAACCTATATTCTGTCAAGCCCTCACATGACATTTATTGAGAGCAGTAGTTCAATGAGAAAATTTCAAAGTTAGCAATATTTCTCCTTTAAAAATATTAAATTATATGAAATAAATTAAATTCATTTATAAATACAACTTGCAACATTAAAAATTCCAAAATATAAAAATGGATTAGTTTACTCCAAAATTCCTTGACTCTCATCTTGCTTGTTTTCTATGCCTTCTAGCTTAGAATTTATGAATTTGGCTAATATATTTCAAACTCTAAAATGCTAAAATAATTTGGTAAATATTGTCATGACATCTTATGGACCGCAAAACCTCAGGTCATTTGGCTGTTAATAATCTTATTATTCTAAAACAAGGGGATGTGAAATGTGAATTGGAGTCTGCCATTTGTCTTTGAAGAAGTCACTGAAGCTCTCTCAGTCTCCATGTCTTCATCTGTACAGAGAAGGTAACAATATTTGCCCAACTTACCTCATAATTTAATATTGAAGGAAGTGATTTACAAAGTGTTCTTCAGCCAGGCAAGGTGGCAGGTGCTTCTTAATCTCTGCTACTAGAGGGCTGAGTACATTTCTTGAGCTCAGTAACTTTTCACTTAGTAGAGCTTTACAAAGTGTTCTTCAGCCAGGCAAGGAGGCAGGTGCTTCTAAATCTCTGCTACTAGAGGGCTGAGTACATTTCTTGAGCTCAGTAACTTTTCACTTAGTAGAGTAGAGAAAAGTAGAACTTTTCACTGATTGGCTGTCAATATTAATTTGTGCACCAATATGATCAAGAAGCCTCCAAATTGCCCAAGGAGGAGCAAATGGGCCCAATTCAGAAAGAGGTCAAAACTCCTAATCACCCCCTGAACTTCCAGCCTGGGTGGATAGGGAGAACCAGGCTTAAAAGGGCAGCTAAGTAGCTCATTGGTAGAGTTCCTGCTCTGGAATTAGGAAGATTCATGTTCCTGAGTTAAAATACAGCTTCAAAAACTTACTAGCTGTATAACCCTGGGCAAGTCACTTAACCCTGTCTGCCTCAGTTTTCTCATCTACCACTGCAGGATGTTTACCAAAAAAATCCCAAATGGGATCATGATCATCACTGAATAACTATAACAAGGTCTATTAAATTTTTAAAAGAAAATAACATTTTCTGAAAATATGTGTGACTATTTGAAATTTTTTCTTTATATGTTAAGTGTATTATTTTATGTAGGCAGTAGTCAAGTCATGGAAAGGTGATACAAACAGCACATGGCACAGAACTTTGAATTTATTCATGATCTTTTCACAAATGTTTTGGCAATCATATAAGGATAACCCTGAAGTTTATAGCTAAATTATTATTTCTTCTCAAAGACAATTGAGAGATGGTAATTATTACAAAAAAATAAAATGACTGATGCTTTCAAGGAGGGAGGATGACATAGTGGAGAGAAATGGAGTAAGGAAGGGAAAGAAGCTATTATTAAGCATCTGTTATGGGCCAGCCATTGGGCTAAACACTTACAGAGGTTCTCATTTTATTCTCACAACAACCTTGGAAATAGGTGCTATTATGATTTTTATTATACAATTGAGGAAGCTGAGATAGATGGAGGTTGTGACTTGTTCAGTACAATTAGTGTCTGAGGCTGTATTTGGATGCAAGTCTTCCTAAATTAGACCCAGTATATGATCCACTGTAAGAGGGTGAAAAGACCTATGTCCAAATCCTGGCTCCATCATTTACTAATTGTATGATCTTATGCAAGTCATTTTTGCCTGTCAAAGCTTCAGTTTCTTTGTGTACCAAATAGGGATGATAATATAGAAACTCCAGGATTGTTGTGAGGCTCAAATTAAATTAGATTATAAGCATAAAATTATCATAAAATCATAGATTTAGAACTGAAAGGGATTTGAGAGATCATTTATTAGTCCCATCATTTTGTAGATAACAACAAAGAGAGTTTAAATATTGTTCCAAATAACATAGAAAGTAAATAGCAGAACCTCAGTCTGAATTTAGAGCATTTGACTGTATATCTAGCCTTCTTTTTGTTATGCACCAAATTGTATACATGACAATTAGTAGTAGTAGTGGTAATTTTAAACAGGTGGCACAGGTAGGTATCACAATGGGCATGGAGTCAGGAAGATTCATCTTCAAAATCAATCTCAGATAATTCTAGTTATGTGACTTTGTGTAAGAGAAGGAAATAGCAAACCATTCCAGTATCTCTGCCAAGAAAAATCCCAAATGAGATCTTAGCATCAGACATGATTGAAATAACTGAACTTCAAAAATATATAAGGCTAGAGGGATAGTTTGACAGAAATGTGATGGATTGGAAGGAGAGTGACAGCAAAAAACCCCTGAGAAAATAGTCTGTGGTTAGAATGTGAGACCTTTAAATATCAGCCTAAGGAGTTTGTATTTTATCCTGGGAACATTAGGGAGGTTTTTGAGGAGGATAGAGATATGTCCAGATCTATCTTAGGAAGATTAATTTGGTAGCTTTTTGGGAAAATGGATTGAGAAGGGAAGAGACTGGAAACAGTGAGATTAAGTAGGAGGCTATTGTGAAAGCAAGAATTGACTTAGTAGCCATGTGAAGAGTGAGAAGGGAATAGATGTAAGGCAAAATTGTTAAGATTTAGAACTAATTGAATATGTGGGGTGAGGGAATGAGGGTGAGTGAGAGGAAGAGTCATGACTGATAATATAATTAGGAAGTTGGTGTTGGTCATAAGGGAAGCTAATTAAGAAGCTTTGAAATTAAGGCATTGCAGATAAATATGGATTATTCTGACCTGTAGTATAAATATTCATTCATATCAGAAAGTTTGAAGGTAACAGCATTATCTAAAAGTAAAGGTCCTATCTTTACCAAATATTCACAGCAGCATACTTTGTAATAGAGTGGGGAAACGATTAGAGAATGGCTAAACAAATTGTGGCACATTAACATAATGGAATGTTATTATATTATAAGAAACAATGAATTGAGGAATTCAAGGAAACATGGAAATCATATGAACTGGTGCAAAGTGAAGAAAGCAGAAATGGGAGGAAGAAAATATATGTATAAACAAACACACACATACATCCCCACACATATTTAGCACAAAAATGTAAATGAAATGTATAAATATAAATTAAAATTATGTTTAAAAGATAGCAGAAATCAGATTAAATGAAATGACTAATCTTGATTTTGAGCAATGAGAATGAAATACACTTGTCATTTGCCCCATGGAAAAGAGGTAAACCATAGGTATAAAATGGCATAATGTGCTAGAGTGCTTAAGTGCAGGTTCTATGGCCAGGGGGAGATAGTTACTGGAAAGTATCTGGGGAAGGGAGGAAGCATCAATAAAACATCAGTCAATTCACACACAAGCAAAATAAAAAAGGATATCAAACTCTGTGTTCCCTGCTGCTTCTTTAATCTCCTTTTCTAACTAGATGCATTAACTTACCTCCTCTTAATTATGGCCTTTGAGTTTCCCATATCTGGTATTAGTTCTTATTAATGGCATTAAAAAAAAAAAAAACCTCCTTCCTGAACTCCAATAGACTTGGGATGGAAAATGTTATCCTCTTCCAAAGAAAGAGAGAGATATGGAGACTGAATATGGATCAAAGCATGGTATTTTCAGTTTTTTCATTTGTTTGTTTTCTCTCATTTTTTTCTTTTTTAGTCTGATTTTTCTTACACAACATAACAAATATGGAAATATGGTTAAAAGAAATGCACATATTTAATTTATATCAGATTGCTTGTTCTGTTGGGAAGGATAAAGGTAAGGAGAAGGGAGGGAGAAAAATTTGGAACACAAGTCCTACAAAAATGAATGTTGAAAAGTATTTTTACATGTATTTGCATGTATTTACATGTATGGCATAATTTTTTTTAAATGGAGAAAAAAAATTCTGCCTGGACCCAAACATTGCCTTAGTATCAAGGTCTTTGATGCCTTGTCTATCTGTCTATGTTTCTGGCACTCACTGGAATAGCTTGAGGTCCAGAATTAGTTAGTATACTAAATAAAGTAATCTTGGAGTAAGATATAAAACAAAAATGGTGCAAGAAGATTCTTTGTTTCATGCCATTATTTAGCTTAAGTATATTTTGTCTTCTTTATATAAAAGCACCTCTTGACCAACTTGCAAATAGGACCTGATTCTAGTTCGCTAATACCAAAGTAAAAAAAAAAAGCAAAACCCATGCAACAAATATGTATAAAGCAAGCAAAACAAACATTTCTGATATTGTAAATTGTCGTCATCCTTGTTTGTCTTATGAAAATTTTTTTAAAAGGAAAGTGGGAAAAAATGCTTTAGATTAGAGAAACATAAAGTAGGCATGGGGGAAGGGATGAGTATAGTATGTGTGGGTGTGCTTACTAAGAAGACTTAGCTTGACCAGTACACAAAGTTTTGCTCAAAATTTTTACTTCTCTATTCAGTTGAAGCGCCTATGATTTTTATTTCAGAGAATCAGAAAGTACTTATTAGTGATTTAAGAGGAAGAAGTAACACCTCTCAATTTTGCAGTTGTTTCATCTTGAAATATTATTTTGTGAGGATTCAGTCCCTTGAATTCCCACAAAGGTGAGGAATGATTTTATGCAAATCTCAGCTGCTGGTTCTGTACAAGACTTGCAGAAGGAAAGATGGATCCAGAGATAGATTAGGATTCCCTCATTCTAACCAACTATATACCCTGTCCATCTGACAAAGTAAGAGAATTTGTTGAATGATGAATACTTAGCACAGTGCCATGTCTGGTATATAGTAGACACTTTCTTGTTCAGTTGTTTTATAGCCCTGTCTAACTCTTCATGACCCTATTTGGGGTTTTCTTGGTAAAGATACTGGAATTTTTTTTTTTTTTTGCCATTCCCTTCCCCAGCTCATTTTGCAGCTGAGGAAACTGAACCAAATAGGATTAAGCTACATTGCTGGGATCACACAGGTAGTGTCTGAGGCTAGATTTGAACTCAGGAAGACAAGACTGGGTGCTCAATCACCTTCTAGCTGCCCCAGTAAGTACTTAATAAATGTTTATTGGTTGGTTGATTTCTAGATTATTTTGTCCTGAAAAAGTCAGGACAATCATGGTGCCTCTTTGTAGTCCCCTGGCACTTAGTCATACATACTACTCTGAGTGTGCTTTCTCTCCTTGCTATTGGAGTAAACCATTGAAAGAAGGGAAAAAAAATAAATCTCTTATATTTTTTGGTCAATGTGATATCTAGCTTTCTTGATATGGCAATAGTGATCCAAGCACCATGTGGGGATTGTGCTTACCCCACCACCTGGTTTTGGTCTGGCCAAATATCTATGCTTTTTTCCTAGAAATCCAATGTGCTCAGATTTGGGAACTCCCAGGAACTCCCAATATCCAGAGTTGGTAGCCATATGGGGAATTAAACACATTTTTCAGTTAGGAGAAAGAAAATTAGCTCTTTCTCTATTCAAAGGTCAAAGAGTTCCTATAATTTCAACTACCACGTTGCAAACATAGCTTCCAATTTTACATCTTTACTACGCTTCCAGGCCCACCTCTCTTCCTGCTAGTATATCACTTCTCTGTTAGAAAGGGCATAGTATGTTTTATTATCAGTTCTCCAGAGTGGTGGGTCATTGTTGCAGGCAAGGTTCTCAAATCTTTCAAAGGTACTTCTCCGTACAATGTTATAGTCCCTATAAAAATTGTCCTCTTGGTTCTCATTTCACACTGAATCAGTTTACATAAATAATCTCAGATATTTGAATCGTTTCATCACAATGACACAATAATATTTTACAATATTTACATAGCATGATTTGTTCAACAGCACTCCCCAATTGTTGAGTACTTTAGTTCTATGATATGACAAAAAGTGATGCTACTAATGTTTTTATATAGTTTGATCCTTTCCCCTTTTTTTTTCATCTCTTTAGGGTATATGCCTAGCATTGGTATCACTGGATCAAAGGTTATGCACATTTTCCTGACTTTGGGGGATGGCTAGATTAATCTTGCTGAAGTGCCATTCTGAATTTGTCAATCCACTCTCAAAAAACTCAATGTTCCCCATTGCCCACCAAATAAAATCTCAATTACTTAGTCTAGTATTCAAGGTCATACATCATTTGGCCCTAATTGAGCTTGCTAGCCTTATTTTTGTGAAATAAGTCCTTTGTGACTAGAGAGAGAGATGGAAATATGGAGATATATAGGTGGTATATCTGTGAATAGAGATTTGGGCATGGAGTTAGGAAGACTAATGAAACTTCAATGTCTTCAAGATATGAGTCTTCATGAGTTCCAATCTAACCTCAGACATTTACTATTTATGTGATCTTGGGCAAGTCACGTAACCCTATTTCCCTCAGTTTCCTCATCTGTGAATGAGCTAGAAAAGGAAAAGGCAAACAATTTCAATATCCTTGCCAAGAAAAACCCAGATAGGATTACAAAGAGTCAGACATGACTGAAACAAATGAACAACAGCAAAATCTATATGAATGCATATTTTATATATACACATATTAATTAATTAGTTACTATATACAATTATTAATTAATATATACACAATTAATAATTAATTATTTATACATATATAATTATTAATTAACTTACATGTACATGTTTTATATATACATATTAGTATATGTGTATATACATATAAACATATATATGAATGTGTAGAGAAATGCTATATGTGTACATATATGTGTATCTATGTATACTCATATACATATGACATGTATTGTGTACTCTGTATAAATTTATATAGCATGTATGTGTACAAATATCTGTTTACTGAATGCTGTCTAGACTATAAATCCTTTATGGACAGGCATAACATACATAGTATATTGTTTGTATTTCCAGGGCCTAGCTCAATGCCCTGAATATGGCAGATGTTCAATAACTATTTTTGCTATTGATGATTATTATAAAAACCCTACTTTATGTGGCACTCTGATCACTTTGGTCTCTCAAAGATTGTGCCAGTGGGATAAATGATCACATTGCATTTTTTTTTCTATAAACATCTCCAGTACAGAATCACCACAGTCCTGCCCCAAATCTATTAAAAAAATTAATAAATTAAATACAATTTTACCTTATTAAAACTCATCCATACTATTGAACATCCCTAGTGTAATCAAAGAGTTGATATTTGTCATAAAGATATATACATAGTTCCTAGGGACCAATCAATCAATAAATAATTATCAAGTACCTCCTGTGTCAGATCATCTGAATTTCTCATAGTTAACTATGAGGATACAAATACAGGGAATGAAGCAATTTCTCATCTCAAGGAGTTTACCTTCTAAAGAGGAGGCAACAAGGACACATGTAAATATATATGGAAAAAATACAAATATCAGGGGATCATAAATTTAGAAACTTAGTTACTACCAAAAATGACAGTCAACATTTAAAATTATTTTGGAAAGTTGGCAAGGCAGGATAGAGAAATGTGAATTGGATATTAATACATTTAGGTAGATTTATGATAATGATAATAATAAAAGACTATGTAAAATAGTAGATAGAGGTTTAACCTTAGTGACAGGAAGACTTGATTCAAGTCTTATCTTTGACACCTACTATCTCAGGCCTGTCACTTAACCTTAAAGTGTCCCCAAGTAACTCTAAATCCATAAGTCACAAATAGTTGCTAGCAGTAACAATGGAGGGAGTTTCCACCATGGGAATTCCCACACACTGATTAAATGTAGACAAAATCAACACTATTCTGCATTAAATTCATTAAGTATTCATATGTTACTCTGAATTCCTCATTTTCAGTATTTCTCACTGCACAACATTTCATGACATTCACAAACCACAATTTGTTTCATCATACCCCAGTGTGTAGGAATCCATATATTTTTCTAGTTCTTTGTTAGAGTGGAAGTGCTGCAACATACACTTTTATGGAAATGTTTTGCACAGCTTCACATGTGCCTTCTCAATGGAGGTAGTGAGGAAGGAGGAAGAGAGAGAATCTGGAACTCAACAGTTTTAAAAATAAATGTTAAAAATTGCTTTACATGTAAATGAGGCAAAATAATATATTAAATAATGAAAAAAAAGAATGGAAGTACTATTATGGATATATTAGAGAAACATACAGAGACAGAGATAGAGATAAATATACACATACACTGTTACACACTTACATATGACGTCTCTTTCTGGCTTTGATTTCACAATTTCCAATATTTAACAATGTGTTGGAACCAAAAAAACAAAATAAAAAACAAAAATAGTATAATTTTAGATTATATTAATATATAGAAACTACATAAGCTTTGGGAAGGAATAGTCATAGAATCTAAGTTACATTAGTTTAACACCTTCAATTTGAAGAAAAGGAAATTGTGGCTCAGATCAATAAGTGACTTGTCCAACCTCACATAGTAAGTAAATGACAGAGCCTCAGTTTGAATTTAGGTTCTCTGACTCCAAACCTAATTAATACCTTAATTAATACCTAATTAATACTGAACTTTACAATCATAATGTATTGAGCTAATTAGATGACATCTAGAGTATTTCATCAAGTCCTGGACACTATAGTTTTAGAAACAATAACATTGATAATATGATAGCATTTGTGGAGGAAGGTGACTCAGATAGGGAAAGGTCTGAAAAGTATCTCACAAGGATTGATAAAAGGAAGAAAGGCAAGGGAAAAAAAGCTTTTATTTGTTAAGAAGCACACATGTAAGTGCTCAATATATGTAAATCATTGTGCTAAGCATCAGGGCTACAAATAGAAAAATGTGACAGTTTTTGCTCTGAGATAGCACATATTCTAATGGAGGAAAGAACATATAAGAACTATCAACTACAAGTCAGATGGAAATTTGCCTTCAGGATACAGCAGCAACATAGATGATAATATATATTGTTTATTGTCATTTCTACTGATAAAATCACATTTGTTTCTGATCTTGTGCCACTAAATTTAGGTGCTGAGGGCTAAATTGTCTTGTCCAAACTCACATAATTAAAATTCATGAACTGCTTTTTCTGGGTCTTCAGTAGCTGTGGCTAGTTCTGGATTGCATTTCCATGGGAGTTGCTGTCAAGGCTAGAATGAAGAAAGGAGGGAAGAACTATTTCTAGGGTTTGGGGGCTTACATGGCTGGTTCTAAAGAAAGGAGATCTCTTTTTCAAATGACTGCTCCTCTTAAAATAGTTGTGTCTTTAGCTAATCGTTCAGAGGCTACTCCTCTCCCAGAAGCCTTGGGTTCTAGATCCTATGATACTTCCATCAGAGGAGGAAGGGAAGTTATGGTCATTCTGTTGATTCCATCTCTTATCTCTCCCTCAAGGTATCTTGATGCTTCAGGAGATTGTTCCAGGTGGTATTAATTTGAGCATCATGCATACACACACACACACACACACACACACACACACACATATATATGTATATAATATATGTATATCTAATCAGTTGTAAGGTACCCAACTTTACACAGCAATGCAGATGGGACTGCCCTTCCCCCTCAGAATCTCTGTATCTTTATTCTGACTTTCCCCCCTACTTCAGGACTACCCCTTGAGGTCCATTTAAGCTAGTTTCACTTGTAGAAAAAGGTACAGAGAGAACAGAGGTGTTCCATCTCAGGGCTGTTCACACAGGTTCACTCTCCCCTAGGGACAGCTCTGGCGTTAAGGTTTTTTTCTCTTGTATAGGGCCTTCCTGAAATCACACTGTGTGGGTGTCTCTTCCACCTATGACTTCATGTCAAGCCAGTCCTAAGTTTGACTCTAATACTTCTGGGTCAAAGAAGAATCAGATCCTCAAATCATTTTAAGGAAGTGATAGGGAAGTGACGACTAAATGACATCACTGAGAAAAAGGCAGTTAACCAGACTGATTTGCCATTTGAAGTCTTCAAGCCCGTGGAAAAAGAGGGTCAGCTCTCTTAATAACTTTTCCTAGAGACAAAAAGGAAGGAACTTGTCTTCGGTAAGTACAATTTTGCTCATCTCAATTTTTAAAGTACTGTAGTGACTATAGTTCAATGAGACATGGGTTTTGTATTTTATCTTTTTTCACCAGCAGCCTAGAATTTGTAGGTATGAATGAATTTTGCCTCTTTCAAAGTAATCCCCTTGGAAGATCTTGTACTTCTTTCAGATATGTTTGTCCAAGAATTCTGTAAAACTCTTCTTTTAGAATTGCTTTTAGCTTTGGAGTACAAGTTTTAAAATTGTATAAAATGAAAATTTTAAAACTTCCTCCTTCAAAGACATCCTTAAAAATTCCCAAGTCTGCTGAATAAGGTGGGTTACAATGTATTTTGGCAATACTCTTTGTAACATATGATTTGGAGATTGAAGGGTCATTGGAAATCATTTGGTCACAGGTTCTTAGATTGAGAGGCAGAAAGAACTCTAGCAGTCCCTGAATCTGTGATTTTATACAGGAAAAAATTTAGGTACCGAGGGCTAAACTGTCTTGTCCAAACTCACACAGACTATAATAATAATTAAAATTCGTGACCACGAGTCTATATGGCTCCTAAATAATTCCTGTAAGTATATTTATCCAAAAATAAGTCTCATTGCCTCATAGTTTCCAGTTATGTTGGCCTACGAAAACAAGAAGTTATTCTATTATATGTCTATAGATCTTTCCATTGATATAGTCTACTCCACTCTCCTAGGTATTTAATATTTTTATTTACCCCCCTCAAATTTATAATTTATTCATTTTGTTTTCAACATTCATTTAAAAATTTTTGAGTTTCCAATTCTCTTCCTCCATTGAGAAGACAAGTAGTAATATGATATCAATTATACATATTGAGTCATGTAAAATGTATTTCTTTACTTAATGTTTTTACTAATCATTATTGATAAAGGTGAAGATAAATCTAAATCTAATTGCATATTTTTCAAGAAAATTATGTTAAATTAAGAAACAAGATTCTTTTCAAATTTAGACAAATATTTCTTTTTGTTTAATTCTTTGTATTTATATCCACAGCCCCAGTACAGTGCTTAGTATATAGTAGATGCTTAATTGCTCTGATTTTTCACCCTGTCCCAACAAAAGCACTTTTATGCTATAGTGAGTACTTTGATCTTCACATTTTGCTTTAAGATAATATTTATAAAGCACAGTGCCTATATAAATGTTTTTTCCTTTCTTTATTCCCTTCCCTTTGGATTTTTGATAAATTTGGACAAAAATAGTAGAAGTAGTATCATTGAGAAATGAAATTATTTCCAAATTATAAAAACAAAAAGCTGGTCACAGAATATATTGTAAATATGATGAAAATGTAACATTTTTGTAATCTCTTCCACCTGTTTTCTCTATCCAGACACAAGTGCTTTCATTGGAGACACAAGAAACAGGAGAAATGAAATTCATAAAGTTAAAAAAAAGATGAATTTCTTTTATTATTAAACAGCACAGATTTTATGATGTGTATATAATTAGACAAAGCATGGTTGAAATAAAATTGAATTTTTTTTTTAAGGAGCACTCTTTGGTTGGTTTTGAAAGAGGAAACAAATAGACCTCTCCTTCTAAAGAGTTTTAAAAAAATTAAGTGTTTCAGCTTTAATAGAGAACACATTGAAAGGTTATTTTAAAACCTCAGGAAAACCCTTTAGAGCCTTAATGAATATAATCATCATGGGCTTCTTCCTGTTTCTTCTACCCATATGGGTATAAGTCCAAAGCATAGCTCATCTGGATTTTGCTTCTGACATTTTATTTTTATTTTCTCTTTTTGGGTTTCAGGCGCTTGGAAATACGCCTTCCTGGACTAGAACTGGGGATGGCCCAATCCAGGTTCTCATCCCTCATACTCCTTTCGTTTCTTCTGAGTCTTTTCTGCCTCAGCTCAGGTACAGGTAATCAACTTTCAGGGGATTAACATACTCACTACTCCCAATGAGGTGAGGGGAACAATGATGGAGTTTCCCCTGATTTCTCCACAACCACATTGGTCATAGGGATTCAGAATGATTGTCTTGTGTGATGGCTTCTTCACTGCATGTAGCTAATCTGTGCACAGTGATGCATGTATTCTCCAAGAGGCTCTTCAATTAATTTTATTTGCTCTGTACCTACAGGGGAAGCCCCAGTTAGTTGAATCTTTCTTCTGGGTGAGGTTGAGAGGAAGCTGTTTCAGCCACAATAAAAAAACAGCAAACAAGCTGTCTCCATCCCAGAAAACAAGAGAATGAAGCACACTTCCTTCTTTTTAGTAGAGAGGATTACAGAGAGATACAGAGTGTTGCCTATGTTGTCAGACTTTTTCAGCCAGTTTTGCTGGGGTTTGAGTGACTGCACTGGAAAATGATAGGTTTGTTATTTTGTTTATTTTTTTAAGACATCAATAAATTTTTTAAAAGAAGTTTCCTCAAGGGATAAGGAATGATTTTCTTCCAACAACTAGAAGTGAGAACATCTGGTTATATAAATTGAAATGATCAGAAAGCTAGAGATGTAATCTCTAGCCTTAAAATAGTCAGATATCTGTCTTTGATGGGATGATCCCACTATGAATACAGTAGGAAAAAACATGGGTTTAGAATTATGGAACCTGGGTTAAATTCTATTAATTACTAGATCCTAAGCAAGTTAGTTCACCCCGCTGAGTCTCAGCCTCCTCATCTGTAAAATGGAGTTGTGTGTTTGTACTAAATTACTTCTAAGGTCCCTTCTGTCTCTGAATCTATGATCTCTGTTCACCTGACCAGTGTATTTAGTGCAGTCTTTAGAGACTTCTTGACACAGCCAGTTATGTTAGAATTTCAATGTCCTTTACCATGCAACTATATGCTTCATTATCAGTCAACAAGTGTGAATCAGGCAACTGATGTGTACCAGGCATTGTGCTAAGTGCTGCAAAGGGTTATGAAAGCCTGAGTAGCAGCTCTGTGGTACTTCTTTTGAAACTACTTGCCTCCCAATAGCCCAGTGAGGTTGGAATCATGTATATCATTAGCACTTCCATTTTGCAGAGAAGGAAACAAAGGTTCCAAAAAGTATAAATGTTACATCCACAATCACACAACAGGAAAATGTGCAGGTCTTCTGGTTGATTCTATTCTTTTTTAATGCAACTTTGAAATGATTTAAGATAAGATTTTTGTTGCACTGGCTTCTTCCTTCACCCCTCCCAGATTTCTCTTCCTTCACCTGATGTTTTTTCTCCTCTTTGGTGCTATCTTCATTTCTTCTTGCTCTTTCTTTTTCTTTTCTCTCCTTGTTCATGTTCTGTAATCTTTCCCCTCTCTCTAAGCCCCTTCTTTCTCCATCTTCTTTATCATATACCACCAGCAATTCCCTATACCAATGGATTGGATTTGGAAAGTATATTGTTTCAGAGATGTACTAGAGTCTGATCAAACAGGCAGTTGTTAAATATTCATCCAGTAGGAGCATTTACTCCTTAAAAATTGGCAATGCACTATGAATCAGGGCTTGGATTATTATTTTGCTGATTGTTAGACTTAAGGTAATTAAATTTCCACAAATTAAGTTAAAAAAGTGTCATCTATACATTTCCCTTCCTAACTCCAGTCAGCTGTTAAACATTTATTAGTACATCCTGGCATTGTTCTTGCTTGAATGAGTCTTGTCGACTTAGAAAATTAACATTGGAGGCCAACATTTGGTATGTCTATTACTCCTATAACAGGCAACCTGATGAAACACCTATCTATATCATTTCAGCTACAGGTTAGAGAGTATGAAAGTTGGGAAGGGGGAAAGGGAAGAAAGTGTGCACATTAGCAGATGAATAGGCAAAATGGAAGCATAGAAAGTGGAAGGTGATGAAGAATGCTTAGTTCTAGCTGGATCTAAGTCCAAGACTTTTTTGTCTTTATTGAACTGGGTAGATTTTGTGTTTGTTTGTTTAGTTGTTTATATATATATATATATTGTGCCTATGACTTGGAGCAAACTACTTAAATTTAAGAGTCTCACCAACTCTCTGGCATTCCAAGTTACAAATGAATTGCTGCTAATCTACTTAGGTTGAGTGAGTTTCCATCCAGGATAGATATATGTATTTATAAAGTACACAGGATGTTCCAAAAGTTTTAGTTCAGTTTTGCATTGAGGGCCTTCTCATGCTTTTCTATGAATAAGACAATCCATCTTAGTGCAACTGTGCACTAAGACTTTTGAGCTACTTTCTGTATACCTGTGTACATATTATAAATACACATAACTGTTCTGTATGGAAATTCTAGAACTCAAGCAAATCTTCCTGATTAAAGGGCCAATACAGGATGCTGCTGCTGCTGCTAATATATAGTATATATATATATATATATATATATATATATATGTGTGTGTGTGTGTGTGTGTGTGTGTGTGTATGTGTATACATACATAAATACACACACAGACATACCCACACCTACCATGAGCAGATTCTGATGTGCAATGGTAATAAGTCAATAAACATTTAGTAAGCACCTACTATGTGTCTGGTACTTTGCTAGAGATACAAAAAGAAGCATAAGACAGTTCTGAATCCCAAAGAGCCTACAATCTAATGAAGACAACAAGCAAATAAATGTTTACATACAAGTTATATTCAAGATAAGTAAGAAATAATTAAAAGAGGAAAAGTCACTAGAATTAAGTAGAGATGAAAAAGTTTTCCTGTAGAAGATTAGATTTTAATTAGGTTTAAAGAAAACCTGGGAAGCTAAAAGGTAGAAATGAGAAGGGAGAATATCCCAGGCATGGAAAACAACCATAGAAAACATTCAGAGTGGAGAGAGAGAATATTTTATTTATAAAACAGCAAGGAACTCTTACATCATACATATATATATATATATATATATATATATATATATACTGCATATATGTATATGTGTAAGGGGGGGTATATATATAATATATTGTAAGTAACATATGTGGGCAGCTAGGTGATGCCAATAGTGCACAGAACTTGCCCCAGAATCAGGAAGCCTCAGCTTCCTTAGTTCAAATCTGGCCTCAGACAATTTAATTAGGGGTCGAATCTGGACAAGTCACTTAATCCTGTTTGCCTCATTTTCTCATCTGTAAAATGAGTTTGAATAAGAAATAGAAAACTTCTCCAGTATCTTTGCCAAGAAATCCCCAAATGGGGTCACAAAGAATTAGACATGCATGAAAATAATTAAACAACAAATCTATGTATGTGTACCTGCAAATATGTATGCATTCATATGTGTATACTTTGTGCCCTATTCCTATAGAGATCCTAAGTAACTGAGATAGATAGATAACTTCAGTTCTTGGATTTCAATATCTGTCCTACTATTCCTAGGGATTAGAGGATCAGGGGGCTAAAAAGATTATAAATCTTAGTGTAAAAAGTCTCAGAGAGGTGATGTAGCCTATGTACATCTATATCTACACATATAGAGTTATATAAATATACAGGATATCCCAAAATTCTTAGTGCAGTTTAAAACTAGTAAAATTAAGCACTAAGACTTATGGGAGACCCTGTAGATAGCTAGATGGATGGGAAAGTAGAAAAAACAGCTCACAGTGTGTTTCATTATTATGTGGTTGTTCTTGAGGGATTCCATAATAGGGAGGAAAAGGAAAAACTGACACAGGTACAACTAGTTTTCAAAAATTTGGAGTAGAAAAACAGTAGTTTAGAGAGTCAGGCCTTTGCATCCAAAGGGCTTGAGGAGAAAGAAAGACATCTTTCAGGTGAATGAGACTCTGCATGTGTTTAAGTTGGGTGAATGGAACATTGGTTGCAGTGACATCTGGGGAGTTTTACTTTATTGGAGTGAGGTAGCAAGACAAGGCATGGGGAGGAAGCATATCTCTAGTCTTAGCTCTTAAACTAAAGAGTTCTGTGATCTGAAGCAAGTCCTTTGCCCTTTATGACTCTCGGTTTCCTCTCCTGTAAAGTGAAATGAGATGTATTAGATTGTCTCCAGGATCCCTTCCAACTCTTGACATTCTTTACATCCAGCTAAGTCAATTTAGCTTTTCTATTCATTCTTCAATGAGTCAGTAAAGATTAGCCATCCGTGATGATGAAAATGACTGATCAGCTTAAATTAAAGAATAGAAAGATTTTCAGGGGCCCAGTACATTTCCTGCAAAGGTTAATGTGGCAGTGAATGGGTCAAAAACTCCCTTTAACTCACCTCAGAAAAAAAGTTGTTTAGTAGAAAAGGAAACAGAGGCAAAGGGGAAATTTGGGTTACTGTTCAAGCAGGATGAACTTTGGGGAGAATTATGAAGAATTATGAATTTGAGGAGAATTATTTGGACTTAATTTAAAGACATTAAAAAAGAAGTCTGTTTAGTCAGCCAAGTTCTCTTCCTGCTATCAGCTAAAAAGAGGCAAAATGATGGACTTAGCAATTGGATCAATTGCTAGGGACAAATGGATAAAATTATCCTTCACTGAGGACTTGGGGTGGAGGAGAGAGTTTTTGAAGTACATCTACTTTGGGGTTTTATTGTTTAATGAATCAGCTGATCATTGAATATTATATAAGTAGCAAGATAGAATAGAAAGTGTGCTTCTGGATTTGGAGGTCAGAGGACCTCAGTTCAAATTCCACCTCTAACTATCAATTTGACCTTGAATAAATCATTTAACAGCTATGGATGACAAATGTGGTAAATGTCCTCTATGATCCTTCCCAACTCTAAATCGATAATCCTATTGAGCTGATGGATATAATAAATATATATTTACAATGTGTTTGCAACAGTGTGGATTCCTGGTCTCAAAGAACATTCAAACAAAGCAGAGAAGGGTTAATATACAGAAAATGTATATTAGTACTCATTGGTTGATGTTGACTAGGTGGGCAGTAGGAAATCAGAGGGAGGAGAGAGATCAAATTGGGGTTGAAATAGCTAAAGAAGCTTGAGCTGACCCTTGAAGGGTAAATAGGATTTTAGGAAGAAGAGGGAAAGAAAGAGAGCCTTCTAAGAATAGCATAATTGAGAAAAGTGATGAGAATGGACATATTGTGTGGGAGCAGGACTATTGAGATTCACTTCCTTGGCAAAAAATCTTACACTGATGTTTATAGTCTTCAAACTAGAGGGGGCTTTTGAAATTATTTAATCCAACCTCCTCCCTTTTACAGGTGAGGAAACTGAGGCAAAGAGGAGTTATGTAGCTTAGTCACATAGGGAGGAAGTGGTAAGACTTAGTTTCTACAATGCGACAGCTAAATGATAAAATGGATAGAGCAACAGGAGAATTTGAGTTCAAATTCAGACTCAGATACTTAGTAGCTAAGTCAAAGAGATTAAAAAAAAAAAAAGATTTAGTTTCTATCACAGGTCGTCTGACTCCAAATCAAGTTCTTTTTCTACTGTATTGTGCTGACAAATTAGAAATAATCTCAGTCCTCAAATCCCTTTTCTCCATGAAAATCTCCTCCTTCTCCTCCCCCCTATTCACAATACTTTTATGCATAAAAATTAGGGGGGGGGGATTTACAAATACTAAAGTTGAATTAAATTAATTAAAAGGTCAGAAACTAAATTGAATTTCAACTTTATTTGTGTGGCCTTGGTCATATCACTTGTTGTTTCTGGGCCTCAATTTATTCCTCTGTAAGATGAGGGAGAAGTGGATCAGATAACCTTGGTTATGATATTCCCTAGAATATCAGAGATTATAGAAATTCTAATAGGCAAAGAAAGATTTTAGCCTCCCTTCAGATAGGTACATAGCTGTATTTTAACCTATTGCAGAATAGTTCCTTTTTTCTTACACCCTCCCCCAGTCTTCTCCCTTCTCCTGAATCAGGGGCCACAGATGCACCCTGTTTTCAGCAGACAGGCAAACACCCAGGATGTTAGTCATTTCCTTAGCGGAGAAGGGGCAAATGAGCTCATTTGTTACCTATAACTGACAGACCCAGTATTGGACCAGGGAAATACACAAATCCTGCCTTCTAAACAAATATAAAGGTACTAGCTGGACTGACATTTTAAATTCTGCCTCCAAGGTCTTTTATTACATCCAGGATCATCTCCAGTCCTCCTGATCTAGATCTTGGCACTGGACCCAGATGGTTCTGGAGAGGAAAGTTAGGCAGGTGACCTTGCATAGTGCTCTCTCATTTAAATCCAATTCGCTTGCATGTGTTGGAGTATTACTTCCCTGATGTCCTGGTCCTCTTAGAGAGCAAAGATCAACAACAACAACCTTTTTATCTTTAGCTCATTGTCTTTGAAGTGACCAGAAAAAAAAAAGACTGGAAAAGATACATTTGACTGGTAAAAAGTGAAATCTCTAGAAAAGTGTCTAAAATAATAGAGTCTCAGTACAGCAACTTCAGCTGGGGATTTTCAGAGACAGTTTTGATCTTAATAAAAGAAAATGAACTTTTACTAGACCCTTGTAAGAATATTCTTTGCCAGATTATGGGCTTCATCTGTTCATTTAGAAAATAAGGTCAATGTGCTCTTCAAATCCTTTCTAGTTGGGCATATTTATCTGGGGATGAGAGTTCAAAAGTAGGAAATATAATAAGTGTCTATCATGAAAGCTCTTCAATTATAGATACCCTTCTCTAGGGCCTCAGAATCATTCAATGCTTTGTATCACTCCTTGAGTGGTTTACCTTTGTTGATGATTGCTAAGTTAATGATTTAAAAACATATATATATGAAAAAGAAATGAAGGGATCAAATCTAAACACACACACACACACACACACACACACACACGTGTGTGTGTGTGTGTGTGTATATATATATATATATATATATATATATATATATATATATATATATATGAAAAAGAAATGAAGGGATCAGATCTATGCCCATGTTAGATTTGTGTCTAGACAGGGTATGAGATATTGAATGTAAAGTACTTGGCACATCTTAAGGTGTTAAATAAATGACAGTTATAATTATGGTTATTGTAATCAATACAAAGAGAGAGAAAAATCTTTTTAGGCTGTCCTAATTTGAAATTATTTCATATTAGGTAAATACAGTGATGGAATAAGAGTCTGAGGCAAAATTAACGTTTGTAAAGAGGGTACAGAGAATAATCTAACTATGAGTGCAGTGGGACAGGGAGATAGCATGACCCTTTCCCTGGAAAGCCTGACCCTTGCCATCAAAAAGCTTTAGAGACAAAAGGAAGACCCTTTTCAGGGGCTAAGCGAATGAAACACTGGGGGAGGAAGGGAAGAGGCCCCTGGGGAACTGCACTTTGTTGAAGCAAGGTAGCAAATCAAGGTATATCACCTCAAGGAGGAAACGTACCCATATGTATACTATATATTGGTACCCCAGGGTAAAGCCCCAGGAACCTCAGGTTAGTTCTAATTTTAGGTTCTTAAGAAAGACGACTTTAAGCTTTAAGCTTTTTGCTATAGCTTCTGCTCCCCTACTAAAATGCAAATATCTCTGAGATTTGTCAGACTTTAAGCTTTACCCTTTATACTTCAATATAAATGAATCTTTGGAACTCTTTCCTGGGAAAGTTTTGATATCAATAGAATGTAAGTACAAATCTCTCTCCTGACCATGAAAATCGAATGAGTAAAAATTAAGCCACTTAGTTGATTACAGTTGTATCCCTGCCTCAAAAATTTTTAGGGAAAATCCATGCCCTCCTGGATTTTTCAGTTATTTGTCTGTAACTATTAACCGCCACAATCACTAGGCCAGGACAACTACGTAACAAGTGAAAGAAGTATATCTGTATCCTAGAGAGAAATTGAAAAAAATGTCTGTTATTCAGTTGTGTCCAACTCTTTTGTGACCCTTTTAGGGTTTTCTTGACAAAGATATTAGAGTGGTTTGCTTTCCTTACCTCATTTTATAGTTGAGGAACTGAGGTAAACAGTGGCTTGACCATGATCACAAAGCTACTAAATGTCAGAGAGCAGATTTGAACTCAGGAAAACAAGTTTTCCTAACTCTAGTTCTAGCACTCCACCACTGCACTAGCCAGCTGGAAACAGACTTCTGGTAAGAGGTAAGCAATGCATGAGAAATTCAGAATATTGGTTCCCCAAAATAGACTGGTTTAGACTTCAGAGAACTAGTTTGGATCACAAATGAATACCAATCTGATTCCCACCCCAATTCTAAGCCCTCCTCCAAGTAGGAAGTCAAGGACATATTGCTGGGATAGAGATAAAACCATAAGTATCAGGAACAACCAAGATTTCTAGGAGTAGTAATGAGGGAATACAAACCAAAGGAAATTTGAAGATGAAATATATTACAATTTTTTTTTACCATATAAAGAAATATTCTAAAGAGACCATGAAGGAAGGGACATTAGGACTGGAACCAGAAGACCTGTGTGCAGATCAAGCTCTATGAGCTTGGGTACTCATTTCCCCTCAGTCTCAGATTCCTAAGCTGAAAAAGGAGAAAATTGGCCTAGATCATCACTAAGGTCAATCAATCAAACAAATATTCTTTAAGAGCCTACAGTGTGCCAAGCACTGTGCTGGGCACTGAGGATACAATGGCAAAAATAAGACATGATCCCTATCTCAAGGACCTGGAGAAGACCACAAGTACAGATATAAAAATGCATGCAGCATAGATATAAAATGAATAAATACAAATCAGTACAAAGCAGTTAAAAACAAGATAGTTTGGGAGGGGAGCAAACTGTTTATTAGTTGGAGAGATCAAGAAAGAAGATGGTGCTTGGAGATTATCTGAAAGGAAGAGAGAATCCTGCCAGCTCTTCCATTCTATGGCTTTAGGTTTTAACACACAATTAGGTGGAATTCAGACTGAACCACAAATAAACTGTATTGAAGTGACTCAGTTTAAACCTGTTTTGTTATCAGGACTCTTTCTCTCTTTTCTCTCTCCCTTTCCTTCCTCTATTTCTTTCTTCTTTTGTTCATTCTTCCTTTTTCCTCTTCTTCCTTTCTTTTGTCTTCTCTTTCATCTTTCTTTTGTTCATTCTTTTTCTATTTTTTCTCCCTCTCCTTCTTTTTCCTCTCTTTCTCTCCCTTCATTCCTCTCCTCTTCCTTTTTGTTCATTATTTCTTTTTGTCTTTCTATCCTTTCTTCCTTTCTTTTCTCTCCTTCTCTCTCTCACCTTTAATCTCTCTTTCAATATATCTGAGTGTCCCTCTATCTCTGTCTTTCTGTCTCTGTTTCTTTGACTCTGTCTCTCTCTTTTTTTTTTTTCTCTCTCCGGCCCTTTCCTCATTTCTTCACAGGACCTGATCATTCTAGGTGGGACCTCAATGGGAGTTTCCAAGCTCTCAGCTTTAATTGCCCAGGCCAGTTTCTGTTCCTCCTTTTAGTAAGACTCTTGTTCAGCTCTTGAATTTTACAGGAGGATGCACCCGCCAACCCTTCCCCTCCTCAGCAGGAACCTCAGGCAACTCATGAATGATGCATTTCAATGACCTTTTAGAGAAAACACCCACAATGTTCCACAAATGGCTGGAGAAAAACTCCATGAGTCATCCTTCACCACTACTATGGATTTCCAGGCTTTCAGTTATGATTATCTACAGGATCATCGGGAAAGATTAACAAGGGGATGGGGGAGAGAATCAATCATTTTTTGAAAATAAGCAAATAAAAGTACACATTTTAGCCTTACAAAGTTCTTTAAAGTTTGCAAAGTTCTTAAAAAAATACTATCTCATTTGATCACTTGAAAATATTGGGACTATATTCAAAAATTCTTAGCTATGTGATGCTCAAATCTTTAAACCCAAGAGTATTGTTGACACCAAATCACAAACACATTCAACTTCTTTGTTCCAGATAACTTGAAATTACAGTTCATATTCACTCATACAACTTACATTTATGCTTATTTCCCTCTAGGACAGAGCCTGGTGGCAAGAGTGAATGAACCTGCTACCTTTTCATGTGATTATTATATTCCTAAAAAGGAAATGGCAAATTATCGAGTCTATTGGCAAATATCTGGGAAAGTGGTACAGACCTATGTACATGGGAAAAAAGTCGAAGAGCACCTCCACTCTCCATTTGTGAACAGGACGACTGTGATTGACTTAGCCAAAAACCTCTCTGTCACAATTCTTTCCCTGCAAGTGGCTGATGAGGGCATCTATGAGTGTATAGTACAGAAAATGGTAGGCGGACAGTACAAACGTGTCCACAAGCATGATGTGAAATTGTCAATTAGAGGTAAGTGCTAAAAGATTGACCATTATTGTCACTAAATAATAATTGATACTTATATAACTATTAAGGTAAATAAAGCAGTATCTATCCATTATCTAATTTGATCTTCACCTTGTATGGTACACAGCACAAATATTTTAACTTTTTTATAGCTGAGGAAAGAGTAATTAAATTAAATGACTTGCCTTTGAGGTGCATAAAACACTATTTCTAGAGTCATGAAAATCTAAATTCAAATCCAACCTTGGACACTTACTGTGGAACTGTGAAAAAGTCACTTAACCTCTGTCTACCTTAGTTTCCTCAATTGTAAAATGAAAATAAAAATAGATTCTTTCCTTGGGTTATTGTGAGGATCAAATGAAATAAAATTTGCAAAGTGCTTGACACATTGCTGGTGCTACATAAATACTTATTCCTTTTTTCTTTGTACAAGCTCACAGTTAAAGAGAGTTACATTAATTAACCAATTAATTATAATTATTTATTAAGCATTTTCTCTGTGCTATGTATTATGATAGGTCCTGTGAATATAGAGATAAAGTTAAAATAGTTCCTTTCTTCAAGGAGCTTATATTCTATTGGGCAAACATTCCAGATATGAAGCATGATCATACAAACACATGGAAATGGGAACTGGAGTATCATGTATGAAGAACAGAAAGATGGTAATGATAAGGTACATTACATATAATGATGAACCCTCCAAAATTGGGGTTCAGGGCCAGTGTTGTGAAGCAACTCAAAAAAATTTGTAGACTCATATCATCTCCAAATCAAGGGGCAAAATTTTATTATTATACAATTGACTGGCAGGCTAACTTCCAAAAAGAAAAGTTAGTCTCACCATTACCAAGAAGAAAATGGGAATAACCTGATGCCACAAGAAGGGCAAAGTTCTTAGAGAATTTTCTGTCAAAAGGCAGGCAAAGTTCCTAATAAACTCTAATTAATGAGGGGTAGAGGAGGGCCTTCTTAAGGAACTCAATAAGGGCCCATTGCAACAAAAATCCACTCCAATCAATGGCCCTCCCTATGATTCACCTACCTACCAAAGACCTGGTCTTTTGCTGTTGTCTTAGTGACCCCATCATTTCCCCTCTCAAACAAGTGGGATCCAAAATCTTTTGGGATGTGGGACAGAGATCCCATCTTCTGAAGCAGCTTCCTGCAGAGATTGGATGTATAGCTGTTTCTCTCTTACAGATGCCATTCAAAGGGGTGAGGAGCTCAAGCTGGACGATGTAGCATTCATTGGGTGCTCAGCCTCAGGATCAGAAAGAGACAATATATAATTTTAACAATCATTTGAAAATGAATCAGCTGGAGCGTAGGGGAGACAATTTTAGCAAGAAGTATGAATAAATATAGGCCACAAAAGAGTAGGGGGAAAATGATTAGAAGTGGGATGAGTGGGACCATTGTTCCTTTTTAGGGAGCTAGGCAGACTAAAGCAAGATATAATCTCTTCTAGCAGAAACTTTGAGACCTCCTGAGTTTTTCAGTCCTCTAAGAAAAGGCCTCTTCCCAACTGTAAAAGTGACAACAAAACCCAGAAGTAATTTGAATGTGTAAAGTCAATCTGCCAATCTTTTCCTGCATAGGTATTCCTCCTCTGAACAGAGTTTTAAAGAGGGGAGGAGAAGGGAGGTTAATGGCACCTTCAGGATTCACTTGGGCACAAATTGGACAATCTTAATAAACCTGACTAATGGTTTTTTCTAGCTTGTGACTAGAGAAAACAGATTTCACAAGGGACTAGAGGTGTTGTTTCCCAAGTCGGCCACAGAGAAATTTCCACTGGCTTGCCTCTGAGATTAAAAGTTAGCCTGAAGGTGTTTGAAATCACCTGAAGCTGGAAAGAGTACATCCCTGTCTTTAGGGTCTGTTCCCAGAAGATTATAGGGAGGTATATAAAAGTCAGGGAGTTGGGGAAGAAATAGTGCCATGATTTAAGGTCATGTATGCAGCAACTTGGGCAGCTGAATCTATTTCTCCTGGCCTAAGTGAAATCATTGAATATCCTTTAGACTCTGAGTAAATATGTATAGGGATTAGGTACTATTGGATGAGGACATTAATAACCTCTTATTAACATCTCTGAGTACTCCCCATTTGGCAACTAGGAGGATGAGAGTATTAGAGAGAGACTGGCATGGAATCAGAAGCTTATACTTTAGAAATTTTTCAATCAAGGGTTGTAATCTCTGGCATCAGGCTTCATTGGGTACTGGCATTAAGGGGGGAAACATATTAGGAACTCTGGGGCCAGAGAGTAATTCGTCCTGGAATTCCCTGGTTCCAAACAGAGGAGTCCACTTCTACCCAGACTTCAGGCGGAATATGGGAAGGCCTCAAGAAAAGTATGAAAAGAGCTCCCAAAGATCTGAGAAGGGAGAACTGGGTCCCCATTTTCTCCATCAGATCATGCCCTAATAAAGGGGCTGGGCAAAGGAGAGAATAAGAAAAAGTGTGTTTAAATAACAGGTTCCCAAACTGATAGGACAGAGTGAAGGTCTCAAAGTATTTCCTAAGTTTCCCATCAAATCCTACCCTTCTATAAGGTGCTGGGCAGGTAAGGACAGGGTATTGGGAAGGACAGAATAAGTGGCTCCTGTACCAGCAAATTATTGGACTTAACTGCCACATCCAAAATTACCCTGGTTTTATCTATGGTGATGGAGTAAGGAGGATTCTGTCAAATCCTCCTGTTCCTGAGGAGACTGGGAGGCAGGAAAACAGAGAGAGATAGCTTGCACTCAGTCTCTATTCCTGTACACCTGGTTTCACACAGTGTCCAGACCTGGGAGCTTCCTTCAAGGACAGTTTTGAGACCAATGGCTCTGTCCACAGCATTACAAGCAGGAATCTCCAAGAGTGGGGCCCCTTTGGGTCCCAGACATGACAGCAGCCAAAATCTGAGTGTGGTCCTGCCCCTTGGCTGCAGCTTGGTCCTTGTTTTAAAAAACTCCAAAAGCTGGTTCCAAAATCTATATCTGAAGAGTCTGGGGACATATGGCTAACTTGTGCAGCTTCCTCTGAATGTCTGGGGCAGACTAGCAAATAAAATGCATGCTGAGGACAGTGGCTTTCAGGAGAAGTGGAGTCCAAGTTAGTATATTTCTTAAAAGCCTTGACAAGTCTCTTTGAAAGAGGGAAGAGTTTTCCTTGGTTACTTGGGTAATTTCCTTAAATTTCTTATAATTAATCTGCTTCTCAATTCCCTTCTACATAACTTTAAGGAAAGTCAGCATGTAGTCCCTTTTTTCTCTATCTTTCTTGTAATTTCCACCGGGTTCTATAATTGAGACAGCAATAATGTTTGAGGGGTACCTACCTGACGAAGGTGAATTGGCCATATCATCACCAAACTTCTGAACTAAATCCCAGATTCTTCTTTTTTCCTCCATTGTGTAGCAGGAATAGATAATCATGTTAACATCTTGGAGGGAGATGGTGTTAAAGTCCTCAGGAAACTTGGTGGGGGTCTTTAGTGTAACAATCCAATTTTTCCTTAATTTGAGAAAGACCTACCATTGAGAAAAGGATATGTATCCTGAGTATTCCACCTCAAAGTCTGCTATTCTTTCAATGTTTGAGTTTAAAAGGTCTTTAGAGATCCTAAAACAGAGTGCTGAGGAGGAAGAAAAGCGGTCTCACTCCTTATATGGGAGGGACTGAGGAGAAAGGGGCCAGGAGGTTGTAGAATTCAACTTAGGGTATGAGGGGTTAGAGGGTCCCACGGGGAAGGATACTTGGGAGTTGGGGAAATATTGTTGCCCATCAAGTCCAGATTCAGATATGGGAGTAGTCCTGGGAGTCATTGCTGGGCCTCCTGGTAGGGGCTAAATAAAGGGACAGAAGGGGAAGTTTGTGACCCTGGATAATAGACAATCATCTAGGTTGTTCGGTTTCAATCTCAACCTTCAATTTTCCTCTGCTAAATTTAACCAGGAACATCCTACATTGTTGTCTTAAGTTAGAATCTTGAGATAAAGTCATTAAGACCTGGGCATATAGAACTTTAATCCATTTGTCCACTTGATGGCAAAATAGACCAAGCTGTAAGATAATATTAGCTTCCTGATAGACTATAGTAAAGGTAGAAATTCATCCAGGACCCACTGCAACAAAGGCCCATTCCTATTTATATCTCTCCCTATGAGCCACCTAACTGGCTCTGGTCTTTTGCTGAGGTCTTATTCACCCACATTGGTAGATATTTGAGGGCAGGAAGAGAAGCAAACATACGAGTCTGGAAAGGAAGGTTGGTGCTTTCAAACCTTCCTTTGGTTTGTGAAGCTGTGAAAAGTCTTTAAAATCCAAACCAAGGAGTTTATATTTTATCCTGGAGGCAACAAGAAGTCAATGAATCCAAGGAATGACATGATCAGACCTGTACTTAAGGAAGATCACTTTGGCAACTCCCATAATTTTAACAGAAGGAATATGGACTTCATTTTCTCAGGGTTAAGGGAAAACTAATAACTTTATTCACTATGAAAAAAGTAAAACCTCTAGTTAGATTTATCTTCTATATACCTCCCTTAATGTCTTTCTCTGATGCCTTATCAAAACATGAAAATGATGTCAACTTCTGCCATGTTCATCAGATTCCATCAAACTGGGAAGAACTTGAAAGGGGACCCATGACAATCTGCCAGACTCTTTGTCTGAGGATCAGCAGAACCAGGTTCAAACAGATTCATTGTCAATCTCAGCTACAGTGGGGTGAATTTTTAGCCACAGCACTCTTGAAAACCATTTGATGAGTCACTGAAGGACTGAGATCTGCTCTTTTGAAGGGAAACTCACACTCCTAGATCTTTGAAGCATAAGAAATATTAAGCACATAGTAAATTCAGGTTTATTGATCATTCTGCCAACTAAAAACCTTTATTAAATAGCCTTTCTGCAAATGAGTTATATAATCATAGATGCTCATGATGATGATACCAGGTTCTCCAGAATTCTAAAGGTCCTTCTTCCTGGATCATCAAAGAATATTAAAGTATGTGCACTATAGGTTTAGTGGTAATTGTATTTTATGGAAAGAGATAATTCATGGAAAAGGACTTTGAAGCAATAGAATATACACATAAAGTAATCATTTCATTCAGAAAAATTTATGCACAGAGTATGATGATGATAATGATGATGATATTTTCTAGGTAGATACATTTGGTTGGAGGGATCTGAAAATATTCTGCCTTAGAGAATTATCTAGCTCTCCTTTCCTTCTTTCTAGAGATTGGGAATAAATCTAGAGATTGTTCTAGAGATAGAACAATGAATATAATTTCAAACTTTTTCAATATGTTAGTTTATTGAACTGCTTTTTTCCCTCTCATTTTTATTCTTTGTTATGAGGGATGGCTCTGTTGGAGGAGTAAAAGATATGGAAACACTGGGAAATATAGACCAAGTAAAAACAAAAACTATCAGTATTTTTTAAAGGTGTTGCTTGGGGCACAGAATGCTTAAACAGCTAGTTCTAGTTTTTATGGTTAATCTCTTTTAGAGGTGGAACATGAACCCAGTTCCTGTCTCTGAGCCTGGTTCTCTATTACATAAGACACGCTATCCCTCCCATTTATACAGGAATATTTGCACATATACTTTTGTGTACACATATATGTATTTCAGTTATTTAAAACTGACAATCCACATATCTTATAAAAGTTTTATTTTTTATTCACTAGAATCTTAACTAGAAATACATTCCTGGACCCTGTCATGTAACAGAGAGTTTTTTATATACAAAAAGTATATGCAGTCAAAAAGAAATGGTCTTCCAAGATGGAGACTTCTGGGATACAATGGAATGATTCAGATAGCACCCTGGTGAGAAATGAACAGATGGCTGGTCTAAACATTCACTTTCTGTTTCCCTAGTGTGGATAGATGAGAATTGGGGTAACTAGATCAAATACAAGGGGAAAAAAATTCCCTGAGATGTAGCTGATTAGCAAAATAATATTGGCTAGCTGTCTCAGATTTATAATTCTTCCAGTGCAGGATTATTAATTTCAAATACAAAATCCAATATATAGTATCTATGCACATATGTTTCACATGCTTTCTGGATGCATTTACCTCCTTGTCTTTCTCCAGCTGACTTCTCAGATCCTATTATCGATGTGAATGAAGAAGAATCGCCTTTTCCTACTTGGAGGATAACTTGTTCATCTAGCAAAGGTTATCCACAGCCTAACCTTGTCTGGTTGAACAATGGGAAAGAACTAACTTCCCTCAACACCACCATTTTCCAAGATCCAACAACTAAACTCTATGATATTAAAAGTGAATTGCATGTCAATCAAAGCAACAATTTCTCTTTAACCTGCTTAATCAAATATGGTGATTTTCAAGTGTCAACAAATAATACTCTTCGTAAGTACCATTTCAGATAACTTGGTTAACTCAAGCACAACAAAGTAAAATCCTTAACTGATCATATTTTTTCCTTGGACTCCCCTTTTAAAAATGGATTTTTAAAAATTTGCACCTTTAGTTTTTACATTATTCTTATTTCAATTCAAGAAAAATCAATAAGCATTAATCCAGTGCTTACTACAACCCAGGCTCTGTGATAATTGAAAGACAAAGACAATCTCTGTCCTCAAGGAGTTTGCTGTCTAAGGGGAAGACAATATGCAAGCAACTGTACATGACCAAAATATGTACAGGATGAATTGGAGCCAATCTCAGAGGGAAGGCACTAAGAGTAGGGAGGACTAATAAGTCTTCTTAACTGTGGGATTTTAACTGAGATCTGAAGAATGCCAGTCAAACCAGAAAGTAGAGATAAAGAGGAAAAGATGTCCAGCCATAGGGGACAGTCAGTGAAAATGTTCACTTGGAAGATGGACTGATATATTCGAGGCAGTGCAAGTGAGCCAATGTCATAGAGTATCATAGAGTAAGTGGAAGAGACTAAGGTTGTTGTGTGCTTTCTTTGATATTGGGAAGGTGATGTTATGACTTGCAAATGAATTGAATTTAAATAAGGAAAGGCTGTGCAAAGTCACCAGGTGGAAGGGAGTAACATATATAAGAAGACTGGAAAGATAGAAAAGATATTTCCTAGTATATTTCTTTCCCTTCCCTACCCAGTGCATCATCACTGATTACAAAAATTTAAAAAGAAAGAGGAAGAGAAAAAATGGTTCACAAAAACCAACTAATACCTTGATTGCCTCTGGCAATATATTCAACATTCCATATCTCTATGATTGGGAGAGGCAGTGTATTTTCCCAACTCTTCCACTGGGCTAAGCTTTATCATTTTAATCACACAGCAATTAGCCTGGGTTTCTTATTTCTGCTTACATTGTTGTGGTTGTGCATATTCTTTTCTTGCTTACTTAATTCACCATCAGGTCCTATAAGTTCTTCCTATACTACTCTGAGTTTTTCTCATTCAAAAATTTTTTTACAATATTGTAATATTTTATTACATTTGGCTATATCACAATTTGCTTAGTTGGTCCCCAATTGAATATTTTTTTGTACCAAAGGGTTAAGCTCCATCTTTTTTTTTTAAATCTTTAGTTCAATAGAAATTTATTTCCTATTATATCTACTATAATAGGGGTCACACACAAAGATAATATTCAATAATGCTGAAGTAAGGAATTGTATGCTTTAGTTCATGTCTGTTGCTAACTTGCTATGTGACTTAGGATAGTTCACACCATCTCTCCTGACAGGGTTTTTGTCATGATCAAATGTGATAATGAATACAAATTACTTTGAAAAAGATTATACAATTCTATATATAACTAATACAGTATTCTTTTTAAAGTACTTTTTATAATAATAGCTTTTTATTTTTCAAAATACATGCAAAAATAGTTTTCAACATTTACTCTTGGAAAATTTTGTTAATACGATATTATCAACAACAGTGACTTATTTTTCTTAGAATGTTAGTGCTTACAGATTCCTTCCTCATGATAATACAATGAGGAAAAAAATTTAAATTTTCAAAATTCTGAACTTGGCAAATGCTTTAAAAAGAAAAAGAAGAAGTATGATGCTAAGAAGGTAGAATTGTTTTTGGTGGGGTTTTTTGTTGTTCCTTGTTTTTTTATTGGTGAAGCAGTTGGGAATAAGTGACTTGCTTAGGGTCACACATAGTATAAAGTATCTGAAACTGGATTTGAACTCAGATCTTCCTGAATTCAGGGCCAGTGCTCTATCTAACTATACCATCTAGCTGCCTCCCGTGGGTTTTTTGTTTTTGTTTTTTTAAACAAATTTGAACTTAATGTGCTCAATTGAGGTCTGTCAACTTGGAAAGTTGTATATGTATTTCAAAGTATTTTTAATTTCTTTTGGAGAATTGTTTTTGGAATATACACCTTTTGAATGGTCCATTCCTTTGAGGGTATATTTGACTTTTTTTTCCCGACTAAACAAAAAAATCATTGAGAGCCAAATTGGAGAGCTCAAACAGGTAATGAAGCTGCATTCTCTTGTTTTGAGTTTAAAAAGTTCCTGATTTAGCCAAAAGTAATGACTCAGATTTTCTTGTACAACTAGGTTATGAGAACAATTTGGGAAATATTCTGGGTAATAGCAACATTTCTAGAATAGATAGAAAGAATCTTTCATTGTGACTTCATTACAGTTTGAAAAGCATTTCCTTAACAATCATTTCAATGAGGTAAATAATGCAAGTATCATTATCTCCATTTTCTAGATTAAAAAATCTCAGGTCCAAAAAGGTCAAGTGATTTGCCCATAGACTATAAGGCAGGTAAACTCAAATCTAATTCTTGTAACTCTAAGACTAATAAGATAGATAGGTGGTATAATAATTGAGCACTGGAGCAGAGTCAGGAAGACCTGAGTTTAAATCCAGAAACTAATTGTATGGGGCAGCCAGATGGTGCCGTGGATAGAGCACCAGCCCTGAAGTCAAGAAGAACTGAGTTCAAATCTGCTCTCAGATACTTAACACTTCTTAGCTGTGTGACCCTGAGCAAGTCACTTAACCCCAATCATGTCAGCAAAAAAAAAAAAAAAGAAAAGAAAGAAACTAATTGTATGACCCTGTTCAAATCATTTAACCTCAGTTTCCCCATCCTAGAATGGTAAAAATCAAATGAGACAACATTTGTAAAGCATTTTGCAAGCCTTAAAGTTCTGAGTTCTATATAAACACTAGCTATTTGTACTATTGATATTTTCCACCTCCACTATATAGCTTCTATCATGAATATAAAGAATCATGGAATTTCACAGTTAAATACACATCACCTTAGAAATCATGTTGCAAATGATTCAAATCTAGCCAACAAGCTTTTATTAAGTGCTCTTACGCTCCAGGCAATGTGCTTAGTGCTGAGAATGCCATTATCCTTTCTACATCACAACTCCCCCCATTACAGTTTCAGTATATCATAGGTTGGCATGAGAAATCAAATGAGAATTTTGGGGACAGTTTTGCAAAGCCACAGACAACCTGTGAAGGTCAGCAGACGATACAGAGCCTATGACTAAATACTTAACCCAAATTTTACAATAAAGTACTGTAAATCACCCATTTTAAAAAAGGGGGGAGGGATTCAGATTTTTTCTCTGCTATGAAGGGAAGGCCAAAACCTTTTACAATGATTGTCCAGATCATGAGGATATCATGTCCTAACTGCTGAGATGTGGAAGAGAGAATTGTAAAAAGAAAAGCAATATACAGTTCCTTCTCTCAAGGAGCTAAAAATCTAGAGATGTTTGCAAAAGGAAAACAACTATGTACAAACAAGATATACATATGATGAATGAAAGATAAGGCGGAAAGAGTTAGGAGTGAGGAATTAGTCTTGACTTTGGCACTGACTCACTGTGATTTCTAACTGAGGATTCCTTCTGTTACACCCTGCTTAACAAAGTTTAAGCAGGCAAAAACCATCATCACGTAGATATTCTAGATATACTTAGGAGGACTAAAGGGCTAAGATAACCTGTGTCTAGCTGCCAGGCAATTGCTGGCATAAAATTGAATGAAGCAACAATTGTTGCCATAAACCTTCCAAACTTCCAATCTTTACATGTGTAGTCCACAGCCCAGCCATAGCACTTGTTTTGGTACCAACTCTAGTACCAACATTTAGGCACACTTTATGGTTCTTTGGCAGATAGAAACTGAGCATAGTAGCTACTTAGCAAAAAGTTTCTCCCTGGCCCCTCACTGCTGAAGGCAGCCTTGCAGTGTCCTTAGTTATTATCTTCTTGGCAGGATTTATGTTTCAAGATTTTCCCGGAAAAAAATTAGTCTTAAAAAATTGAATTAAGGGAGTCTTTTGTAGTAATTGTTGCCAGATTTTACAATTGCTAGTTATGATTCTATCCCTAAGATTGTTAGAGATAGTCAAACGATTGATAATCAACACTTCTTTTTATACTTTTTTTTTAAGCAAGCAGAGTAAAATGGAGAGTCACAGTTTCACATAGAATTTTCTTTTTGTCTTCTGTTCTGTGTATGGTACTGTGCTTTTTTGATGTTCAAGTTCAGAATATTTTTAGTCCATAATATTTTAAAAACAGATAATAGGGGTCTATTCCTTTTTTTGTTTGTTTATTTTTTGAGGCAATAAAGTTAAGTGACTTGTTCAAAGTCACACAGCTAAAGCCAATACCTAAGGTCACATTTGAACTCAAATCCTTCTGATTCCAGGGCTGGTGCTCTATCTATTGCAGCCCCTACTTATCCATAGAGGTCTATTTCTTATAATGTCCAAATGACCAAAATTACTCAGACAGTGTAGGTCATCAACATAGGTCTCTTCAAGATCTGTCCATAGAAATACAATACCTAAAAAAGGTCTGGCAATTCTGTGCTTAAGATTTATAGGTAGGTGGAAAATCCATAAAAGAATGAATGAATATAGAGTACAATAAATTGTCTGTTATCACCTTCTCAGATGGCTTTTTCCAGTTACTGTTCAGAAGAAAAAAAAAAAGTCACTCAGAATAAGCTATTAAAAGACAGAACAACTAAACTAAAATTATTCAAATTTGAGTGACCTTATAATTTCACATAAAGCAAATGATGGTTTTGGTATTAGGTATTTGTACAGATTACCTCCATAAGAAGATCATGAGATCTTGGAGATAGGAAGCAATGCTTGCAACGGCTTAAGCCATCCTGAAAACATTGCAACTAAGATATTTATGAAATATCTGAGGGCAGATTTGAACTCAAGATGAGTCTTCCTAACTCCAGGCCAAGCATTCTATCCACTCTATCTACTGTGCCATCTTGCATCCCCAAGCCTACTTCTTTTCTAAACTCTCCTATTCTTGTTTCAGGTACCATTATCTTTCCAGTCTCCTAGGTTCATCATCTCATTGTCATCTTCGCTTTGCATATCCAGTCAGTTACTAAATCTTACAATATTTGCTTCTAATATCTCTCATATTAATCCTCTTCTCTCCATTCACACAGCCAATATTTTAAGTTCAAGCCCTTATTGTGTCCTCCCTCTTTCCTTCCCCTTCCTCTTTCCTTCTTTTCCTCCTCTTTTCCTCCCTCCTTCTTTCTTTCTTTCCCCCCTTCCAAGTTACTGGCATGTCATGGAACCATATTCCTGATATAAAGGTTCTCTTCTAGAAAGGAGAAACAACCACAAGTACTCATTCTCTAGTACAACCAAACTAGTCTTGCTGCTCCTCCATCTTCTATGTCCATACTTTTGCACTGGCTGTCCCCCATACTTGGAAAGCATTCCCTCTTCACTGCCAGATTTTTAGCATTTCTGGTTTGCTTTAAGGCTCAGCTTAATGTCACCTTCTGCATAAGGTATTTAGTTCCTCATCATCTTAACTGCTGGGGATTCTACTCACCCACCCCCAATTCACTTTGTATCTCTTTTGTATATGTCTATTTATGCACATTATGTCTCCCCTAATAGAAAGTAAACTGGAAAACTTTTCACTTTTGTCTTTTTATCTCTAGAACCTAACACCACCTAGCAATAGGTGTCTAGTGAATTCTTTTTGATTACTTGATTTACATAAGAACTGTGAAATAGCAACAAAATCAACAAACTGATGAGCATTTGATAGTTGTTTGCAAGCTGTTCCAGAGATGAAGTGGAAACCAAAAACCTGATAAACTTGTGTTTTCCTTTCATATCCTATTCTATCTAGGGACAGCTAAATGGCACAATGAATAGAGTGCCAGTCCCGGAATTGGAAACACGAGTTCAAATCTAGCTTCAAATTTTTGTCAGCTGTGTAACTCTGGGCAAGTCAATTAACCCTCTTTGCCCTAGTTTTCTCATATTCAAAATGAGCTGGAAAAGGAAATAGCAATTACCCCAATATCTTTGCCAAGAAAACTCCAAAACAGGTCAAAGAGGCTCAGAAATGACTTGACAATAACAACCTATTTTACCCCTCTCTTGGTTGTTGTTACCTGGTCAGTCAAGGAGCTAAGAAAGGACATAGGCTACTGCTTTCAGTAGCATCCTATGTCCAGTGAAAGTAAGATTGAGGACATATTATTGTCTGCTTTTTGGTCATCTTGAGAACTGTAGGAATATATTTGAAGTGACAAAGGAATGCCAGACTGAATGTTTCCCCTCAAAAAGATTGCACCTACTCTTGAACTCTGGTCTTCTTGACTCTCTCTTTAAAAAAAAAAGTTTTTTATTTTTTCTCAATTACATGTAAAACAATGTTAATTTTTTTTTAACAATCTTAGAGTTCCATATTATTTCCCTTCTATCCTACCCTTCTTCTTCTTTGAGAAGACATGTACTTTGATATAAATTATATATGTGCAATCATGTAGAACATGATTCTGTATTAACCATGTTGCAAAAAAAGAACACAGACCAAAAAGAAAGGAAGGAAGGAAGAAAGGAAAGAAGGGAGGGGGGGGAGAGAAGGAGGAAAGAAAGAAGAAAGAGAGGGAGGGAGGAAGGAAGGAAGAAAGAGAGGGAGGGAGGAAGGAAGGAAGGAAGAGATGGAGGGAGGGAGGGAGGAAGGAAGGAAGGAAGGAAGGAAGGAAGGAAGGAAGGAAGGAAGGAAGGAAGGAAGGAAGGGAGAGAAAGAGGGAGGGAGAGAGGGAGGGAGGAAGAAAGGAAGGAAGGAAGGAAGGAAGGAAGGAAGGAAGGAAGGAAGGAAGGAAGGAAGGAAGGAAGGGAGAGAAAGAGGGAGGGAGAGAGGGAGGGAGGAAGGAAGGAAGGAAGGAAGGAAGGAAGGAAGGAAGGAAGGAAGGAAGGAAGGAAGGAAGGAAGGAAGGGAGAGAAAGAGGGAGGGAGAGAGGGAGGGAGGAAGAAAGGAAGGAAGGAAGGAAGGAAGGAAGGAAGGAAGGAAGGAAGGAAGGAAGGAAGGAAGAGAGGGAGGGAGGGAGGGAAGAAGGGAGAAAGGGAGGAAGGGAGGAGGTGGACAGCATTTTTCTTCATAAATCCTTGGAATTGTCTCCATTCTTTTGTGTATTAGTCCTAGTATCATGCCAGCTTGTGGTTTGTGGTTCACTGTCTTGCTCCTCACCTCTATCTTGCATGCATAAGTAAACTGTGTAGTATATCTTAAGAAGTTACTAAAAGCATGAATTCTGGGAGTGTCTGTTCTGCTGAGGAAATTGAGTGTGCATATATATGCATATTTGTATGTGAGTGTCTTTAGATAGAATATATATATTATATGTGTATGTATCCAGACATACAGATTGAAAATGGAGGAAAGAGAAAAAATGAGAAAAAATTAAGGAAAGGGGGGAGAGGGAGAGAGACAGAGACAGAGAGACAGAGAGGCAGAGACAGGCAGAAACAGAGACAGAGATAGAGAGAGAAGAGGGAAGAATAAGAAAAAAGTGAGGCTAAAGATAAGGTGAAATGCAAATTGATTCTGATTAATTAATAGTAAATAAAAATAGCCATTTCAAAACATGAGATGGAAAGGTAATATGCCTTTTTTTCAAAATAAAATATCTTAATAATATTGATTTGCATCTTTGGTATTCACTATCTAGATATTCACTTCCCACAAGTTTTTTTTTTCTTTTTTAAAATTTGTCTGATTATCAACCTTATGTTGCTTCCCAAACCGGGCATGTATTAAATCATAGTATGGTTTTAAAGGTATATACCAATAAATTTTTTTTCTTTAAAAGAAATTTCATTCAGGGTTGACCTAATTTTCCCTATTTAAGTCTCCCTGTTCCTGAAATTATATATTTATTTTATATCTGTGTATATATTGTTCCCCTTCACCCCAGAAAAATGTAAGCTAATTGACATCAGGGACTATTTCATTTTATCTTTGTAACAGGATTGTAGCAAGTTTTCCTGGCCCATCATTGGCATTTATAACTTGTTTGTTCATTGAAGATAACTAAGTCAGGATACTAGGTAGCTTGGTGGAGAGAGAGTATGTCAGATATGGAATGAGAAAGTTCTGAGTCTAATTCCTATCTCAGAAACTTAACTGTGTGACCTTGTGTAAAACAAACAAAAAAAGTTTTTCAATTTCTTCCTCCATAAAATGGAGATAATGATAGCACCCAACTCAAATGGTTGTTGTAAGGCTCAAATGAGATAATATAATAAGTATTTTGGAAATCAGAAAGTACTAAATGTTATTGTTATTACATCTGGGCAGCGAGGTGACACTCCCAGAATAAAACACCAGCTCTTGAGTCAGGAAGATTCACCTTTCTGAATTCAAATCTAGACGTGTATTCGTTGTATGATCCTGGGCAAGTCACTTAACCCTGATTGCCTCAGTTTCCTCATCTGTAAAATGAACTAGAGAAGGAAATAACAAGCCACTGTAGAATCTTTGCCAAGAAAACTCTAAAAGAGGTCACAAAGAATAAGACATAACTGAAATAATGGAAGAATAATCATTTCCATTAATACCTATTATGCTAACTATTATTGTGGTTGTTGAATTTACAATTTCTTTTAATTCAAATCAAGATGGTGTTTGACTAAAGAATTATGTAATGGAAATTGCAGCTGTTAAACACATACAGTTAGTAGTTCAAGCAAAGAAATAGAGAATATCCTTTTCTATTATTGTGAGGGGTCAAAATGATAAAAGGATGCTGTTATATCTCTATGGCTCACACTTACGAATCCTTGCCTTCCCCACAGGAAAGGACCCAGTCAATGTGCCAACTTTCCAACCACTCATCATTGCTTCTATCGTGATAAGCATCTGCTTTTCCTTAATAACCTTGATACTATGTCTAAACCGATTCCACTGCCAGTGTAAGTATAATGTGATTCACAATACCATTAATTTGTTTTGTATTGTGGAGACTTAGTCCTTTTTGATGACTAAAACGGTCTTCTGCTCACTTTCTAATAGTTTAATTCCAACCAAGGTCTTAGGGATTGTTGGTTTTTTAGAAAACATTTCTGATACCACCCAAAATTCCAATCCTAGATTTGGGAGGGACAAAAATTAGAGTATAGCGTTTAGGAGAATGGATTTCTTATTTAATGTAAATTAAAGAAAAGGTAGCACCTTCTAGGCTATGTGACCCTGGACAAATCATTTAACTTCCCATTATAAAAAAGTGAGTTTCCTGTACTTATGAAATCACAGACCCAGACCTGATTCAACCTTCATTCTTGCAACTGCTAAAGAGGTCGAGGAAAATATAAGGTTAATGAGAATTTTTTATTATTTTCATTCCTGAGAAATGGATCTCTAGATAAAAGTTATTGAGGGGAAGAAAAGGAGGGACATTTATGATGTTATTTTTTGTAAATCAAAATGTAGATCTTTTGTAACTCAGGCCTTTCATCATGACCCTCCTAAAAGTTATACAGAGATTCAAGGTGCTTTTTTGGGCACATATACATCTAAACCATGACTCACAACCCTTCACTCTATGTTTCCCTTTTATCAGATTAACTCAGAAGATTTAGGCATTTAGAGAAAAGGCATTTGGTTGAGCAGACTAACAAAAAATAAAATGGAAAATACCTTCTTTTCTCTTCCTCTCTCCCCACATATATATTAAGGCATATTCTTCTACAGAGTCTCATGCCTAGTGGAAAAGGGAAGACTTAAAGCCAGATAATCTTATTCCCGGTGTTGTGTTCCATCTAGAACATCACTGCCTTGGGAATTGCTCTTGATCTCGTCCTTGAAGAACTTCTGCTGTCATTTGCTGGGCTACTTGCTGATGCCTGGGCTTGCTATGTTGCTTCTTCTCAGCTGCCCTTGCCATCTGCTGCTTCTCTGTTTAGTTGAAGTTACCAGGAGTCCTCTTCCTCCTGGAAGTATTTATGGCTCTTTGGGGAACTAGTTTATAGCCTTGGGACTATTTCAACTCTTTCGTGAATTAAAGTTCTTCAACTCTCAGTTCTCTTTTTTCTCTATCTCTAACTAACCCGTAGAGACAACTCTCCAAGATGCACTTGATTTTTGGACTGATATGAATAAATTTAGGCCCTATTGTGCCCTAAGTCATATAGAATACAACAGACCTTTTCTTAGCTACATCAAAAGATGAAGTTGGAAATGAAGACATTCATCCTTTATTCCTGCTGCTAAACCCTTTATATTCTACTCTCTTTTTACATCTAAAGAACTGATTCAGGGAGGAAAGGAGAAAAATTTGCAACACAAGCAAATGTTGAAAATTATCTTTGCATGTATTTGGAAAAACAAAAAGCTATTAAAATAAAAAAATAAGTAAAAACAAAAAAGAATCGATCCAGACCATAAACTAACATTGGGCTCTTTGCCACCCTTTTCCCTTCAAGTTCCTCCTAGCAGGAAATACATGCATTTTTTAAATTAAAGTTTTTTATTTTTCAAAACATATGCATGGACAATGCTTCAACATTAGCCCTTGCAAAACCCTGTGTCCTAATTCCCCTTCTCTTTCCCTATGCCCTCCCCTAGATGGCAAGTAGTCCAGCATACGTTAAACATGGTAGAAATATATTAAATCCAATATATGTATTCATATTTATGCAATTATCATGCTGCACAGAGAAAAAGTAAAGCAAAATAAAGTGCAAGCAAACAACAACAAAAAGAGTGAAAATGCTATGTTGTAAAACACACTCAGTTCCCACAGTCCTCTCTCTGGGTGTAGATGACTCTCTTCATCACTGAACAATTGGAACTGGTTTGAATCATTTTATTGTTGAAGAGAGACAAAATACATGCATTTCTTAGACAAAGTTGAAAACCTGGTTTTCTGAAGTTACAATAGTAATGAAGTGACAACAAGCAAAGGAAATTTGAAGATGAAGTTATTTCTTGTTTATTAACTATAAAAGCAAATAATCAATAGCCTCTCAAAGAGGAGACTATGAAGATCTTTTGGAAACAGCATTAGACTGAGAGTCAATAGACTTATGTGCTTATATCTGTAGAACTTTGGATAAGTCGTTTATCCTATTTGAAATTTATTCTCCAAGAGTGTAAAATGAAAAGATGAAACTAGGTCATCTCCAAAGTCTCTTTAAGCTCTGACATTCTATGGTTTTATGAGAAGGGTTCATTGCAGAATAGCTACTGTGAATAATCCACCTTAGAAGTCAGATAAAGAGAGATGGTTTCACACACCTGTCCCAATTTTAATGTCTAAAAGGAAGCTAACAAGACATAGGGAGAAGGATGACTATATTTAGTAACTAAATCTTGGAGTAAAATCCCAGCTCTTCCTATTGCTACTTGCGTAACTTTGAACATGTTATTTCTCCTCAATATTCTTTTTTTCCCCCTTTTTGATGAGGCAATTGGAATTGAGTGAGTTGGCTAGGGTTACCCAACTAGTAAGTGTTAAGTGTCTGAGGTTTAATTTGAACTCAGTCCTCCCGAGTCTAGAACTGGTGTTCTATCTATTGAGCCATCTAGCTGCCCCATTCTTTCAACATTCTTGTCTGTAAAATCACAAGACTACAATCTTGTTACTAGATGAACTTTAAACTCTCTTCCAGCTTCAAATCTACACTCTTGTGAAGGCTAAAAAAAAAAAAACGTGCACAGCCAAAATATAACTGAATTTTGTGAAATTTTTCTTTTAGTCTGTAAACAGCCAGAGGATGGCCTTTACTCTGATGCCGAAAGACCTACTATGGCAGCCACAGAGGAAGAGACAAATGAATTGGTGAGCCAACTAACCCATGTTGAATCAGCTGTAACATCTGACAAGACAGCCAGTGTGTGAAGGTAATCCAACAACTCTTCTCTGCCCCTATTCTGTAACCTGGAGTCATCTGGGACATGAAACTCAAGATTATACATTGCTTTCCAGTTGCTTTCAGAATGAAATTTGAATTTTTCATGTTTGAAGGCCCTTTATCATTTACAACCCCTTTGTTTCAATCATGTCACTGTTATCTCTTACTATTTCCCATCTTCCTCCAAGGAACAAAACTTCCTCATTTCTACTCTGCTTTTTTTAACCTAAAAACTGGCCCCTCCTGAAAAGCCTTTCTCATTCCTCTTTGGTAATATGTCCCTTCCTTCCTTTTAAACCTTATTTCAAACTTGTCTTCAAAAACCCTTCCTTGATAAACTTAAATTAACTCCAACTATTTCTTTTCTTATTTAAAAATTTTTATTAACTTTTCTTTTTTAAAAAAAAAAAGTCCTTTCTCCATGATTCATCCTTCTCTACCAGTAAAACCCTCTTATAACAAATAAATAGTCAAATGAAACAAGTCACCTCATTGTTCATGCTTCATTCTGCACCTGTGATCTACTGTCTCTGACAAAAGGCAGAAGGTAGGCTTCACCATAAGATCTTCTAAAATCATGATTGGACTTTGTATTGATTAGGGTCATATATTTGGTGATTTTTTAAAAATGTAGTATATTGTACATTATTGTGATAATTGTATAAATTATTTTCCTGCTTTTTCTTTCTTTACTCTTCCCAAGTTTCTTTGTATTCTTCATATTTGTCATTTCTTATAGACTAACAATGTTCTATTATAGTATTACTTTACATAAAACTGTCTAATCATAAGACTTATCTACCATTGAAGAGTTAACAATAATTTAATGTATTAAATCATTTCTCAATTGACACTCACTTTCCTATTAAAAATTATAGATAGGGACTGGACTTGTGACTTTATAGATATAAAGAATTCCTGAATGAAGAAATTCACTTTATCAATGGGAATCAGTATTTTCTCTACAATCCATACTTTAGTTGTTTAAAACACCAAGGATTAAAAAAGATTTTCCCAGAATTGCATAGCCAAGAGGCAGAGCCATAGACAAGTGACTTCATAGCTCTGAGACCTGCTGCTCCTTGACATATTGCCTATTATTTAAATGTATGCCATCAATATTTTTGTATAGCATTTTTAGCATCTCACTCTCACATATGTGATTTTCAAAAATGATAGTTTATGTGTCCCAATCAATGGAACTTCATTATCTATAGTACAGAGGACATTTTTTTTAAGCATTAAATTAAATATCAGAATAGGAATATTTTCACTGGAGCATTACCCTCATAAAAATAGAGCATACTCTCTCACAAATGTACACACCATAAGTGGGAAAAATAAGGATAAATAGGGATCAAGTAAGAGAGTATATGAGGGGAAATGACGGATCCACACCAGGGAACTACATGTGTGTGAGGAAAGTCATACTTTCCTCACATATATCATCTGGTTATGTCATCATGCTGCTTTCAGTAGTCTTGTGTTTCTACAGAACACATTGTTCTCCGCATCCCTTCCAGGTATGATGACATCTCTTCTGGGTACATTCCTCCCTGGGCATGGAATTTCTACTTTGCTGAGGCATTCAATAAGGCAGGATATAGTGGAAGGATATATTGACTAAAACCTATCTTAATAAGGGTAGGAAGGATCTTTAGTCATAATCATCAAACTCAGACAATAAAATCCTGGCTAAGAGCCCCTAAAATAAGATTAAGTCTGTCCTTTTCAATCCCTGTGTCTGAAACTGAGATCAAAACTTTCAGTTATAGATAACAACCTTACTTATAGTTAAGCAGTCTTCCATACTCCCAAGATTTTCTCTGGCTTAGCTAAAAATGAATTTGAGCTGGGAAATGGTAATAGCATTCTCCATTCATATAACCCACATGCCTGTCTTTAATATTCATATATGTCAAGAGGAAAGCTTAATTGTTTGAGTACTATATTTTTGGTCAGCAAGTCTCATACTCTCTACATTGGTTATACATATGAGACTTTCCCTTCTTTTTTTCATCTCCTTGGATAATATGCTTAATAGAGATATTTCTAAGTTAAATTATAGGTATAATTTTATGGCATTTTTGTTATAATTTCAAATTGTTTCCAAGAATGATTGGACTATTTCACAGTTCTCTCAGTAGTACAATAGCATGCCTATCTTTCTACAGATCTCCTAATGTTTATAATTTTCACCTTTGTTTATTTCTGGTAATCTGAAAGGCATAAGATGATACTTCAGAGTTCTTGTAATGCTGATCTTTTGTTAATTATTTAGAGCATTCTGAAAATTGGCTATTCACATCCTTTAACCAATTATCTTTTGGAAGAAAGGTTCTTATTTTCATATATTTATATGCATTCCTTATATTCATTGGTTTTTAGGAATATCTATCAAATATTTACTGCAAAAATTTCCCCTATTAATTGCTTCTCTTATAATTCTAGTTGCATTGATTTTGTTCATACAAATATTTTTCAATCTGATATAATTTTTTAAAATATCCATTTAATCTTCTATAATTATACCCCTATACCTGGTTTAATTACAAATTCTCACTTTAGCTATTGTTATATAATCTATTGCCTTTCATTCTATTACAATTTTTTTTAAAGATGAAGTTTATTGTGATGTATAGTATCACATATCAGTCTAAACTTAATTACCATAAATTGCTTTTCAGTGTTCTCAGTGGCTTTTGTCAAATAGTTAATTCTTACATAAATAGTTGTCAAATGTGTATTTATATAATAGCAGCTTACTATGTTCCATTACTTTGGGATTTTGCTTACCCAACTGCATCATCAACTTTTCTATTTTTAACCAATATTGACTCATTTTGATAATGCTTTATAGTATAGCTTAAAAGCTACTAAATCTATGTCCCTTCCTTCCAACTTTTTTTCCACGATTCTGTTGAGATAATGGGGGTAGCCAAGTGGCACAGTGAAAAGAGCACTGACCATGAAATTAAGAGAACTTGAATTCAAATCTAGTTTCAGACACTTACTAGCTGTGAGATTCTAGGCTTAACCTCACTTAACCCCAAATGCCTTTCCCCCCCCCCAAAGAAAGAATGAATGAAATTGTCTCTTCAGATGATTTTTATTATTATTTCATTTACTTTTATTAAGCACTTTTGATAGTTTGCTTAATATAGCACTAAATCTATAACTTAATTTAGGTAGTTTCTTTTTTATTGTATCGGTATGGGTCAACCATGGACAATAAATATCTTTCTATTATGTTCTTTGGATTCTATTAAGAGTGTTTTATAGTTGGATTCAAAGACAAATGTTTTAGTAGTACCTTTAATACTCTATGCATTTTGTAATTGTTTGAATGCAATTCCTTTTACCTTTTTTTCTTACTAAATTTTATTAGTAATATATAGAAAAGGTTTTGATTTTTGTGAGTATATTTTGTATTCTGCTCCTTTCATAGGATTTTAGATCTAGAGTTGAAAGGAATTTGAAAAGCCATTCCAGTCTCCTCATTTTGCAGATGAGGGGATTAAAACCCACAGTTAAATTACTTGCCCAAGATCACATAGTGAGTAAACATTGAAATTAGTTTCTCTGACTTCCTCTGACTCCAGAATTGGTTTTCTTTCCACTAACTGAAGTTACTAATTGTTTTATTATTTCCACTGATTTTCTAGGATTCTCTAAATAGACCATTATATAGACTGCAATCAAACACCTACTCTGAGCCAGACACTGTTAGGTATTAAGAAAACAAAGATAAGGGACAGCTAGGTAGCGTCAGCCCTGAAGTCAGGAGTTCAAATTTGACTTCAGACACTTAACTCGTCCTAGCTGTGTGACCCTGGGCAAGTCACTTAACCACCAATTGCTTCAGCAAAAAAAAAAAAAATTCTATACTCTCAAGGAGCTTACATTGAATTGGGGGGTGGGGGGAGGACCAAAAAGTGTATATATATGTGTGTGTGTATGCAAAATAAATATGTATAGTACTACCCCTGCTCTATGCAGACATTTTGTTTTCTGAAAGAGAGAGGATAAAAGGGAAATTGGGTGAGGAAATCATCTTCAAACAGTTCCAAGGATCTATGAGCAAACAGTCCCTTAGAAAAACGTACTAAGTGGACTAGTTTTGAAAGAAGTTCAGAATCAAGAACAATGATTGATGTAAAGCTGACTTTCGCACAGGACTGCCTATCAGTTCATTTACATATGCCTATTTTCAGGATTTTGGAGGATATAGCTGAAAATCTAAATATCAGAGAACATAGGAGACAATGGGAAAACTGCATATCATCTGTTAGTGAATACTGGATTTCTCAACCATGACTATAAGTGGGTCTCTTCTCATGAGGAGTCCCTGATTCAGGACATTGGAAGCCAGAAAGGGATCTGAAAAAAAAACCCTGAAACTTGGAGATGATGCTAAGATAAAAGCAGAGCAAGGACTGCCATTCAACCCTTTGTCCTTTAAAAAAAAAAAAAAATAGAACAGAGGAGAATCTTAATCGAATAAAACATCATTTGGGGGGATGAGTTAGCTGAAAGAGCTGACTGCTGTAGATAAGCTTTGTAGGTGGTGCAAGGAGCTCTTTGGAGTAGAGCTACAGAAATGATAAAAGCAGTTTCAAGAAAGTAGAATCTTTTTGCTTATGAAGAAGCTGGCTGGGCTTGTATGCAATGCTCTTTAGCACCATCTAGAGAATGAGAGTGAGCAGATCCGAGGAGTTTTGCAGATCTCTAGCTTGGGAGAACAGAATTCTTGTCACTGAACCAGCTTAAAACTGGAGACTCCCAAGTTCCAGGACTGCAAAGGAGAGTTGTAAACTACCCTGGGCACATGGGTTTCCCGACTCGTATGCTTCACTTTTAGTTCTAGTTAATTAGAACACTAGTAAAGTTTAAATACTTAAACAACTAAAAAAAGAGAACAACAACCAGAAAGTAGTGTCTACTCTCCCTCATGCATGGATGGGAGAATGTGACTCAGGTTTATGAGCTGATTCTTGTAGTTTGATTATTCCTATTTTTACTCCCTATTGAGCAAATGTATTGTTCAATTGCAACTTCAGAGGGATAGCAATGAAATAATGTTTTTTGTATCAGCAAAAAGGAAGAGAACAATAGATGCTAAATGAGTCAATTATTTGTCAATATGTCCAATGTGTTAATTTGCTTCACTTGACCATATATGTTATAAGGGGTGGTGCTATTGAAGGATAAAGTAATTGGGAAATGATAGTGATAGTTTTAAGAGAAAATTTTTTTCAATTCCAAATTCTTTCTCTCTCTTCACCTCTTCCCCCATTCATTGAAGAGGCAAGAAATATGATGACATGTGGATAGATGGACAGGGGTAGGTAGGTAGATAGATAGATAGATATAGAGAGAACAGATAGATGCAAGACTTTAGCCATGATTTTTTTAAAAAGCCAAAAATAATGTTTCCATTTGCACACAGAATTCATCAGTTTTCTCTCTGAAGTTGGATAGCATTTTTTTTTTAGCATAAGTCCTTTGAATTTGTTGTGGATCATTGTATTAATCGATCAGAGTTGCTAGGTCTTTCACAGTTAATTATCACTACAATATTGCTATTCTAGATGCTGAGTGAAGTAAGCAAAACCAAGAGTGAAGGAGCAAAAACACACATTATATACAGTAACAAGAAGATTGTATAATGATCAATTGTGATAGACTTAACTCTTCTCAGCAATATTGTGATTCAAGACTATTCCAATAAACTTGGGATGGAAAATGACATCCTCATCCAGAAAAAGAACTATGGAGACTGAATGTAGATCAAAGCGTGCTATTTTCACCTTTTCTTGGTTTATTTTTTCCTTTCTTGTGCTTTTCCCCTTTTAGTCCATTTTTCTTTCACAATGTGACTTAATATGGAAATATTTTTAAATGATTGTACACATCTACCTTATGTAAAATTGCTGGTGGTCTTGGGGAGGGGTAAGAGAAAAGAGGAAGGGAGAAAATTTTAAAATCTTAAAAAAAGCTGATGTTAAAAACTTTCTTTACATATAATGGGAAAAATAAAATTTAATTTAAAAAGACAACCACCACCAATATTGCTATTACTATGTATAATATTCTGGTTCTGTTCACTTCACTTTGTACCAGTTCATATAAATCTTACCTGGTTTTTCTGAAACCATCTAAAAAGAGTAAATTTTAAAAAAATATTTATTTAGTACTACATTTTTCATAAGTTACATATAAAAATATTTTTAATGTTTACTTTTAAACTTTGAGCTTTAAATTGAGAAGGCAAGCAATTCAATATAGGTTATACATATGTAGTCATGTAAAACATTTCCATATTAGTCATGATGTGAAAGAAAACATAGACCAAAAAAAGCCTCAAAATTTTTTTTAAAAGTATACTTTAACTTCTACTAAGACACTATCATTTTTTTCTCTGGAAATAGATAGCATTTTTCATCATAATTCCTTCCAAATTGTCTTAGGTCATTTTATATTGTTGAGAATAATTGATCATCTTATATTGTTATTTTATACATAGTACTTTTTATTTTGTATCAGCTCATGGAAGACTTTCCTCATTTTTTCTGAAAGCATCATGCTCATCATTTTTAACGGCATAATATTATTTTATCATAATCACATACTATAATTTGTTCATGGATATCCTTTTAATTCCCACTTCTTTATTACAGAAAAGAATGACTATAAATGTTTTTGTACATACAGGTTCTTTTATTTTTTGGTTTCCATTTCTTTTAGGATACAGACTTAGCAGTGCTAGGTTAAAGGGTATGTATGGTTTTATAGGCCTTTGGGCATAGTTCCAAAATGTTCTACAGAATGGTTAAAATCAGTTCACAACTCTACCAACAATGCATTAATGTAATGCATTGCACACCCCCTGCAACATTTGTTATTTTCCTTTTCTGTCCTATTGGTCGAACTAATAGGTATGAGGTAATACTTCAGAATTGTTTTAATTTGCATTTTTCCAGGCAGTAGTGAGTTAGAGCATTTTTTACTCTGGCTACTGATAGTTTTGGTTACTTCATCTAAAAACTGTTTCTATCTTTGGATCTTTCATCATTTGGAGAACGGCTTTTATTTTTATAAATATGACTGTTTTTATATGTTTGAGAAATAAGACCTTTATCAAAGAAATTTGCTTCAATTTTTTTCACAAATTACTATTGCTAACTCTATTTTCCTCCATCTTACTTCCCCCCATCCCATTTATTGTATTCTCTCTCTCCTTTAACCCTGTTCCTTCTCAAAAGTGTGTTGCTTTTGACTACCTCCTCCCCTAATATGCCTTCCCTTCTAGCAACCAACCTTTTCTTATTTCCTTCCCCTCCTACTTTACTGCAAGGTAAGATAGATTTCTAAATCCAATTGAATATGTATGTTATTTCCTCTTTGAGCCACTTATGATGAGAGTAAAGTTCATTCACTTCCATTCACATCTCCCCTCTTCCCCTGCACTGTAAAAGTTTTTTTTTCTCTCTTGCCCCTTTTATGTGAGATAATTTACTTCACTCTACCTTTTAAACCTTTTAACTTACCTCTAACCTCCCTTTTAAAATCTTTCATATTCAACTCACACTTTTGCCCTCTATCAATACTCCTTCCACTGTCCTAATAATGAATACCATCTTCTCATGTCGGAAAGTAAATGTATTAAATCCCTTATGATTTCCCTTTCCCATTTATTTTTTTATGCTTTATTTGTCATATTTGAAAGTCAAATTTTGTATTTAGCGTGGAAAGACTTACATGAGCTGATGTTGAGTGAAGTAAGCAGAACCAAGTGAACACTCTTAAAAAGAGCCAAGTCCATCACAGTTTATCATCACATAATTTTATTATTGCTGTGTACAATGAAGTGATCCAAGGCAATTCCAATAAACTTGTGAGGGAAAAAGGCATCTGCATCCCAAAAGAATAATGGAGACTGAATATGGATCAAAGTATAGGTTTTTCAAGAATGCTTGAAAGTTCTCTATTTCATTGAATATCCATTTTTCCTCTGAAGGATTATACTCAGTTTTGCTGGATATGTGATTCTTGGTTGTAATCCTAGCTCCTTTGCCATCTGGAATATCATATTCCAAGTCCTCTGATTCTTTAATGTAGAAGCTACTAAATCTTGTGTTATTCTGACTGTGGCGCCAAAACAGATTAACTGTTTCTTTTTGGTTTCTTGCAATATTTTCTCCTTGACTTTGGATCTCCGGAATTTTGTTATATTTGTGGAATTTTTCCTTTGAAATTTCAGAAGATGATTAGTAGATTCTTTCAGTTTCTCTTTCACCCTCTAGTTCTAGAATATCGGAGCAGTTTTTTAAATATGTTGAAAATTAATATCTGGGCGCTTTTTTGATCAAGGCTTTCAGTTAGTCCAATAATTTTTATTTTTCCTGGATCTATTTTCCAGGTCAGTTGTGTTACCAATGATATATTTTAGTCTTCTATTTTTTTTTATTCTTTTGGTTTCATTTTATTTTTTGATTTCTCTTAAAGTCATTAACTTCCATTTTCTAATTTTTAAGGAATTATTTTTTTTCTCATCTCAGGTCTCACGTCTTTTCTTCAGAACTTCTTGATGACCATCCAGAATGTTCTCACACCTTCCCTGGGCTTATTTGCTGATTTTTGGGTGCCTCTCCGTCTCCTCTCAGTGGGAAGAAAATAGAAGAGGACAGAGGAAGCAGAAGAACTTCTGATAACTTTAACCAGCAGCATATATTTTGAAATTTGTACAAGCTAAAAAGAACCTGATTTGTACAAGTTAGAAAGAACCTGGGATATTCTCTAGTTTGTCTCATTTCACAAAGAGGAACCTTGGAGAACCAGAAGGTCTGTGCAAGATCCCATTAAGTGAAAAATCAGGGATTAGAACCCAGGATTCCTGGCTGCCATCTCAGAGCTCTTTCCACTCAGCATGCCATCTCTGTCAGGGATGTGAATTTCAGTTGATCTGGTTTCTAAATTAAGCCCCAGGGAGTTATATATTATATATTGCTGCTAAGGGGGCCAAAATGTAGAAACTGTGTGTGTAGAACAGTGGTTCTCAAAGTTTGGTCCAGAGAATCCTAGGGGTCTCAAACTCTTTCAAAGGGTCTACAAATTCAAAATTAATTTTTATTTCTAATACAGTATCTATAAATATAACCCACATAAACAAAAACTTTTTGGACAGATCCTCAATAATTTTTAATAATATAAAAGGATCATGAGAACAAAAGTTTGAGGACCATTGATATAGAAAATACTTTTTATTTTTTAAATCATGGAGACAGTTCCTTTTTCATTGTTCTCCTTTGCTGCTTTTCTTCTTTGTTTCAACTTTCTCTCTGACTCCCAGGCCTCAGGAAAAAGTGACAGAATAGACTCAAGCTTCGAAAATATTGAAAACACAATAGGTTAAATGGCTGAAAAAGCTAAATTCAGCAGTTAGAATGAAGCAAGTCCAGGATCCAAGGAGTCTGACACACCTCTAGTTCATATTGGACTGATAGTTTTCCCTAAATGGCTTTAAGCTATATTTTAATTTGTTTATAACATTTTGGGGGAAGTTCTCATTTATGATGAGCAATAAATTTAGGGTTTTTATTATTGTTAATGTGTATGATTTTTATACATATATAGTATGTTTCATAACATATTCTTGAAAGTACTTGTTATCAGTGATAGGAAGAAAATGGTTAGAGGTCATCATGGGAAGACATTATGAAGACATCATGAGATCCTCTTAGTTCTCCCACTTAAGCGTTTTACTGACCCAAATAGTCACTATTTAAAAAAAAACAAAACAGGGAGGGGTAAAGAGGAAGATTTTTCTTTTCTGTTTTCTTCAGTTCTAGAATGAAGAGGGTGCTCTCTGATGCCTTGTGCTGCCTTACTTTAAGATTAGAATTTTACTTTACAAAGCTTGACTCTAATGATGGCTGTCCCTACTAACAAGCTACTTAACTGTTCAAGGTCTCTGTGCATGTGCCTAATATTCTATTTTTTAAATGACAGGAAAATAAAATGACGTCTGCAATATATTCAGTTTTCTATTTGACTGGTAAAGTAGGAAGTTGAACCCAAACTCCTAGATTTTTTAACCAAAACTCTCCCCTAATAAGTGGTTACTTATAAGTTATAGTTTAGATCAATGAACTGAAGTAATTTGAAGCTACTCATTCCTTCATCCAGTTCCACCCTCCTAGAAAATATGTATGGAATACCTTTAGTAAATTTTAATATATTCATATTTTAGACACAATTGTCTATCTTTCCAACCTATGTGAATAGAATAGTGTAGTTTTTCTCTTAGCAAGTGAAAAACATTTCCTCCCAAATCAGGTTTGTACTGGAAATATTTTCTCAAATTTTAGTTTTAAAATATATTTACAGTGAAATACAAAACAACACTAAAAGACAATGGAATAAAAGGAAGTAAACAAGCACTTATGAAACATCTAATGTGTGTCAGGCACTGTGCTAAGTGCTTCACATATATCACCTCATTTGAACAGATGAGATAACATTTTAGAGGGCTTAGCTCAGTGCCTGTCATAGTAGGTGCTTAATAAATGTTAGCTATTATTATTATTATGCTATTCACTTTCACAGTAACACTGGGGCATTGGTGCTATTATTCCCATTTTATAATTGAGGAAATTTTATAAATTGAGGCAAACAGAGGCTAAGTGATTTGTTATACTTAGTTAAGTATCTAGGCTGGATTTGAACTCAGGCTTTCCTGACTCCAGACCTGGGGTCCTATCCACTGTACCAACCCTATTTAAAAAATAAAACTAAATAATGAGTTATGGTACAGAATGGGCCAATTAGTTCAAAGCAACTTATTTCCTCTAACTTGTATAGTTTAACATTTTTTAATCAGTGACGTAGAAGCATTTGTAACATATTCACAAAATTCATGGGTGATATTAAGATAGGAGAGAAAATTAATGTATTAAATGGCAATCAGTATCCAAATAGATTTGGGTCAGGAAATTTATAATAAAGCCAAAACCCTCTTCTTTGCTTCAAGAAATCAACCACACAAGTACAGGATGTTGGAGTTAGGGTTCATGTGAAAAGGATTAATTTTAATAGACTCAAAATAAGTTGACAGTAACATGGCAGCCCATAGGTCCACAATCTTAGGTACCTTTTTTAAAAGGTCTAAAAGTAATGTGTCTCAAAAAAGGAAAGTGATCAACCATGCCTGTGGGCTCTTATCAGAATACTCCTGGAATAATATGATTTTAGGGATATTTTAGGAGGGACATTGGCAAACTGGAATATGTCTAGAGAACAGCAACTAGGATGATCAGGGAAATTGGAACCATGATACATAGAGGTCAAATTGAAGAAACTAGGAATATTAAGCCCAGAAAATAGAACTTTTAGGAAGGATATGATAATAATAGCTTCACTAGTAAACTCTTCTGATAACTCATCATAGAAAAGAGAAGACTTTGGTTCTCAATGGCTATTGTAGCACAACACAGTTAAGAGTAGTTCCTACTAAGCCTCGGAATAGAAGAAATGTCTATTGTCCAAGGACTGAACCAAGGTCAATTAGGCTCATTTGAAGGTTAGCCACCAAATAATAAAAATTTTATATCATATAAACTTTCAAAGATTAGAGGGTTGCAATCTGTATCAGTGGATACCTACCCAGGAAACAATACAGAACCTTAAAGCATTAGAGTAGGATTGTTGTAGCAATATTGTTTGACATGAATGACTCTTGTTTTTCAAAAAATAATAAGGAATTATTCTACTTGGCATCAAAATATGACCTATGGGTAGAAATTACAGGAAGGAAAGAATTTTTTTTCCTTATGTTGGCCTAAAAAAGAAACTATTCGAGTTATTTAAGAACAGAATGAGCAGCTTTTCAAGGCAGTGAGTTCCCTATCTCTGAAAGTCAAAAATTCATGCTTCACTTAAGAATTTGAATTACATGACATTCTCTTTCCTTTCTCAGTTAAATTCTACTGGTCTATATTTCCTTTCCTGTCACTCATTAACAATGTGATCTGGCTTTGAATGATGTCACTCAAACAAAATTGTCCTCTTCAAAGTTACCAATAGGCTCCCAGTTGTCAGATCAAATTTTAAATTTCATACTCTTTTTTGCTTAATCTGATAATGCCTACCATGGTCTCCTTCTAAGAGAAGTCTCCTCTTTGGATCTTTGTTTTACCCGACCACTTTTCATTCTTCTTTGCCGATTATCTCCCCCCAACCATGCTTTGTCTCACTCAGAGATTATCTCAAAAATTTTAAAGAACTTCTTTGTTCCCAAACTTATCCCTCTTCCAAATTTCCCCAAAATTCCCCCCAAATTTAAGGGACCTCATTACAGCCTCCCAGATTTTTTATTTCTCTCAAACCACTTATCAAGTCAGCTGCCAAATTTTGTATCATTTTTCAATAATTTCTACCAGGTGATATCTCTAATTACATGGCCACCTCTTACTTCTCTTCACTACTACAACAGCCTCTTAACTGAGCTTTCTTCCACAAGTCCTCATTCCCATTAGCTGCTTTACCTCCACAGTTGCCAGTCATTTTCCTTAAGTGCAGGTCAGACTCTGTCACTCCCCTATTCATGTCATTTCCAGTGGCCTTTCATTCACCATCATTCATAATGGGAATGAATTTCTTTCCCACTCAGCCCTTTTTGTAGTGGCTAGAAACTGGAAACTGAATGGATGCCCATCAGTTGGAGAATGGCTGAATAAATTGTGGTATATGAATATTATGGAATATTACTGTTCTGTAAGAAATGACCAACAGGATGATTTCAGAAAGGCCTGGAGAGACTTACACGAACTGATGCTGAGGGAAATGAGCAGGACCAGGAGATCATTATATACTTCAAGAACAATACTAGATGATGACCAGTTCTGATGGATCAGGCCATCCTCAGCAACGAGATCAACCAAATCATTTCCAATGGAGCAGTAATGAACTGAACCAGCTACGCCCAGAGAAAGAACTCTGGGAGATGACTAAAAACCATTACATTGAATTCCCAATCCCTATATTTATGCCCACCTGCATTTTTTATTTCCTTCACAAGCTAATTGTACAATATTTCAGAGTCTAATTCTTTTTGTACAGCAAAATAACGTTTTGGTCATGTATACTTATTGTGTATCTAATTTATATTTTAATATATTTAACATCTACTGGTCATCCTGCCATCTGGGGGAGGGGATGGGGGGGTAAGAGGTGAAAAATTGGAACAAGAGGTTTGGCAATTGTTAATGCTGTAAAGTTACCCATGCATATAACCTGTAAATAAAAGGCTATTAAATTAAAAAAAAAAAAAAAAAGAATTTCTTTCCCACTGTTGCTTCACAGAATTCCTCCTCATTAAAGATGTGATCAAGGCAATCACCTTCAGGGGCAGCTAGGTGGCACAGTGGATAGAGCACCAGCCCTGAAATCAAGAGGACCCGAGTTCAAATTTGTTCTCAGACACTTAACACTTCCTAACTATGTGACCTGGGCAAGTCATTTAACCCCAAATGCCTCAGCAAAAAAACCAACAACAACAAAAAAAAAACCTTCAAATACAGACTTTTCTGATCCACTCAATTATAAATGTCCTCCTTTCTTACCTTGTATTTAATTACTTCATATTCATCTTGGATTTATTTTACACCTGTTTCTTCAGTATATATTCATATACGATCTCTCCTCTGATCAAATGTTAGCTCTTTTGAGAAAATTGTTTCATTGTTTCTGTGTACAGCAACAGGCAATGTTGCTTCATAAATATCTGATATTTCTCATAGACATTTTTCTGACCTATTGTGCAGGTACATCCATCCTCATTCCCTGTGTTCCACCCTTTCCTCTGGGAACACTATTCAAATTAACAGTATACTTCTCTAGAAAGGGTATGGCAACTGACCATCCCATAGTTCTCATTCATCTTTGTTTTTTCCCAAACAAAAACACTCTTCCCTAGCCACTAGTCCCCTATGTGTGTGTCTTCTCCTATTAGAATTAGTAAGTTTTTTGAAGCAAGGAATTCTTAGTTTTGTATTTGTATACCCAGAGTTTGGCTTAGTTACTGGAACCAATGAAGTACTTAATAAATTTTTTTTTTTTTAAATTTAAGACCCCCCACAATCTGGTAGTCATCTGCTTCCCAAGTGTATTTCATACTACTCTCTTAAATGAACCCTGTATTCCAGTCAAAAGAATTGTCTCTCTTACAGCCTAAAAAGTCTCTCCTAATATCTCTCCACCCTTCAATTTTTATTGTACTAAACATACTTGTGCACATGTTATCTCTTTGCAATTCCTTGGGCAGAAGTTATTTTTATCTTTGTATCCCTAGCACCTAGCACAGTACTTTGTACATAATAGGTTTAATGTTTATTAAATGTATTAACTTATAGTTGATGTTACTTAGTGGTACCTTTTATTAAACTTTCACATTCTTAAAATATCATATTAACTTTATAGCTTAAATTAGTTACATAAAATGCACATTAGACAACCATATATTGAAGTAAACCCATTTTTTAATTTAAAAAAATATATATTCAAATTGTACTAGTTTTAAAGTAATTGACAGCACAATGACTTCCCACATGCTTTTGGCCTACTTGTTTTCTTCTTTTGGTGCCTTCTTCTCATCCTCTCCTTTTAGAAGAATGGTATTAGGGGCAGCTAAGTGGTGCACTGGATAGAGCACCAGCCCTGAAGTCAGGAGGACCCGAGTTCAAATGTGATCTCAGACATTTAACATTTCCTAGCTGTGTAACTCTGGACAACTCACTTAACCCCAATTACCTCAGCAAAAACAAAAACCAAAACAAAACAAAAAAGAATGGCATTAGTGACAAAGACATAAAACTCTACTACTACCCAAGGAAGTCTTATGGGAAACATTTTCTCACATATAAAGAAAAAATACTATGTAAATAAACTCAAATTTAGGGAAAACAAAAACATAAACAGATAGCATCTCCAGCAGCCAAACTTTTGATGAGTCCGCCCAACACTGTTTACTTTATGTAATAATACAACACCACTCATGATTAAAACTTTAGGGGCATGGCCAGGGGTTCATCCAGCTTTCTTAAAAAAAAAAAAAAAAAATCTCATTAAATATCTCCTATATCTAGAATCAAACTAGTCCCTATCTTTACTATCTGTTGTTAAAGAAGGGTTTCTAGGAAGATTTAACAGCTCTTCAATTCTTTCCACGTCTATTTCTGATTGATTTTCCCCTAAGTTACGCTGAAACTCTTCAGTGACAGCATCAGTAACACGTAGCCTGGCCTTCCTGCAACAAAAGGAAACAGATCAGATACAATCCTCCTTCACATCATAACAACAACAACAACAACAACAACAAAACCCTGGCTTCTGGTTCTTATTATAAAGACAAAAGGAACTATCGACTGAAATTTGTCTAGTGAGCAAGTATTGCTATTTGCTGGTCCCAGAGAGCTGCTGTTCAGGTACTGGTCCTCTGTCAAACAGCTTCATATGAACCCTTTAATAGCAGGTCAATGATTTTTTGTTTTTTTGTTCAGTCCATTTCAGAATTGCTATTCTTAGCAGAGAAAACAGAAATAAGAAATATTCTTAATCACTTGCAGTTGTATAGCTGTACAATGACAAAATAATTGAAACTAAATGCTGCTAAAGTATGACTAAGCTTGGTTACCAAAGAACATATGGGAAGATATGTCTATATCCCACCAATACATTTTCTTGTAAAGACAGGGAACTATGGTTATATAGAACTCTGAATGTAATATAAGACTTTTTTAAAGCATAGCAGATAGTTTTTTCCTGACCTGTTTCCCCTCTTTTTTATTCTTGGCTCTCTGGGAAAGGGAGGAGAGAGAGGATACACTGGAAAATGTTTTTGATATAAAAACAAAAGTTAAAAATAAAAAAAAAATTTTTCTCAAAAATGTTATATATTTCCTAAAACTGTTACTTTAAAATATGCCCTCAAACTTCTTATTACTAAAAAATTATTGCAGCTCATTGACACCAGCAACTGTAAATTAGTTCTGAAAGAAAAATATTAATATTGTCCACAGAAACAGATTATATTCAGATCTAAAAGTACTGTAGAACTAAAATTTTTGCTTTTGATGTACATAACACCAACCCTAAGAAATATGACTTAATGTTTCTTTTCTGTGTTTAATATGCATACATAACAATAATATAATTACATTATATATCTTTACAGCTAATATTCTTTTCTGAACAATATAAACATATACATTTGCTTATATATGCCAAGTGATAATCTTTTCTGTGTAACATATGACAAAATAGTTTTTATATCCTTATACCTAATATTAGTGTTTTCTATATTATACATATATCATATATTATAAATATATTTGCTTATATCTTTTTTAAGTGTATGGTTGTAACCAAGTAGTCCTTATCTTTTTGGTTCATCTTCTTTTCCTCAATATAATTCAAAAAACTAACAAACAAAAAAACCAACGGAAAGGCCCTGAATTATTCTTCTTGTACCCAGACTCCATCTGTTGAGTTCTGGGATTACTGATACTGATTTCTTAGCACCTCTAATTGGTTTTCCTGTTATTTTTCCATCTCTTCAGTACTCTGCTCAGTAACAAGTATTAATTCTGCATTGTTTTTCATCATTTCATTCTCATCTCAACTAATCTTTCTACAATTTGCCTTGAGAATACCCTCTCAATACTCTCTGTTGTGGTACTTTACTGCCAATTCAAATTAATGTTCTGTTCAAATTACTCCACTAGTCACGTGCATTTTATTCTGTTCATACTCTATTTCCAAAGTTTTTGATCATTTTCTCAACAAATCATTTTTAATGATCTTAAATAAAGCAAAAAAGAAAAAGTTAGAGAATATTTTACTTTTTTTGTGTTTTTCTAAATCTGTGATACTATCAATTTGTGTTTATAAATTCACCTTTTTCAAAGCATTTTCCTTAAAAAAGCCCTGTAAAATAAGTAGTAAAAGTATTATTATTCCCAAACTATAAGCCAGAGAGGTTTAAGGGGTTTCTTACTCAGGGTTATATAGGTAGTTAAGAGTTAGAATCAAAATTCTAAACCAAATCCAGTGTATTTTCCATACATTTTTTTCTTCTTCTTCAAACTTTCTTAAAATTCACTTCTTTAAACAGCTTCTTATTGTAGCTATAGGGCCATAGAACTATATAATTCCAGTTCCCTATTCCTATCCATTCAGCAGAAACCACATCTACCTTCTAAATTCTTTATCATTCTAAGATTATTATTGACATGCAATAGTTTAAAATATAATAGCTAGCTGTATTTTTCAGACCTTAAGGCTTTTCCTGAGCTTTCATCTCTATTGCAAGAGGATTTAATAAAATAAATTATTTTACTGGGCTTTTTAAAAGAGCTGGCAAAAATATTTCTCTTTATAACACATCTTAATTTTTTCTGAGTTTTCCAAGGTGACAATGAAGGAGATTCTCAGCATCTTGAGAAATGTAAGCTCTAGAATGTTAACAAATATGTGAAATGTGAAATTCAAGTAAAGTTCACCCCTTGCCTATGCAGTTCCTTTCACATGTCCCTTCTTATATAAAGAAGAAAAGGAAAAATACATCAGTCAAATACAACAAGCATGCTTTTGTTTCTCCTAACAAAGGTTCACACACATAAAGAACCTCATCATATTAGAGAGAAAAATTAATGACTATCATGTTTTCCATTGACCTTCTATTTGCATTGTATATATTTACTCATTTACTTTTAATAAGGTTTGTGATTTTATGAGGGTAGGGAAGTCTTAGTGAGAAACTTCCTTTAACCATGAAGGTTGGGCCCTCCTCTGTCCCGGAGTCTTGTTTGGGGCCCTGAGAAGTAAGGAGACTTGCCGAAACATATAGTTAGTATATGACAAGAGATGAGACTTGAACTCAGGTCTTCCTGAAAAAAGCTCTCTATCCATCATGCTATATTATTTTTCACAGCAAAAATAAATGTGATAAATGTATTTAAATTAAATTTTTGTCACTTAAATTAAAAAAATTTTTTTTTATTAAATATATTTTAGAATGAGATGATATGTAAAATTAAAAAGCTGACTGGTAAGAAGCCCAATGAGGCCAAGCCCATCGGGTCTGAGAAGTGAGCCCCAGGGGCACCTTGCTTACTTACCACTCACTCAGCTTGAACTCGTAGATCTCTTTTCGCTCCTTCTGTTTTCTGTCCCAAACAGTCTCCCCTTGAAACTTCTGTATGATCATGAACATGAGTCCAAAAGGAGCACTGAGATTAAAAAGACAGAATAACTGCTTCAGAAAGCTAAACAGGCACACAGACAACAACATTTAACAATCACTTTTTTATGTTGTTTTGCTTAATTATTTAGAGTATAATAATGGCTTCTTATTACTTTGTTTTACTATTTCTGTGAATTGGGTAGGTTCAGTGAAGTGGGAGTTTTGGGGGAGAGCAAGTGAAGAGAAAAAATGCAATTTCATAACACACAAAATACTACATAGAGCCTTAAGTCACAATTAGTTAAATAATGATAAGGTGAAAATGTCTCCTGCTCTTCCACTACGGAAAGCTTTAGTTGGTACTCAGAACAATTGAGATCAATGTCAAAAAAAAAAAAACAAACAAACACCAACAATGAAACAGTTCTCTATGTAGAGGCAATAACAAAGAGAAAATCGGGAAGATGTCCTGACTGGTAAAAGATATAACATCACACCTAGAAAAAGACTCTAGGATTCATTCTCACAGGAGAAAAATAAACCAGAATTATAAAATATGTATTTCTGAGGAAAAGTTATTAACAACCTTAGGTTGATGGTATGAATGGATCCATCAAAGGTAGAGTTAAAGTAACCCTTAAAGACTCATGAGCAGAACTCCTTGTACATTGAGACAGTTGTCAACTCTTCATCACACTGCCTTGCACTGATTGATTCTGTATAGCTGATTGTTTCAAATAAACCAGAAGCTTCTCAAGATCAGGATCTGTGATTTATTTTCCTTTTCAATATCTTCCATACCTGTAAGTGTTTTGGTCCCACAGTAAGCAATCTATATATGTTAACTAAAGGTGGTTTGACTAGAGAAATTTTTTTTTTTTCTGAATCTGACTGGTTAGTTTTCATCTTTGACAATTATTAAACAATCTCTATTTAAAATGGCTTTTGTCACACATTTAAATACTTTTCCCTTCAATAAGGTAGCTATAATATTTCAAAGGAACCTGTCAAGGATGCTAAAGAAAGGTGGTTTTTTTGAGGGAGGTATACTATTTCAGAGGCTGGATGAGATGACTCTAAAGTGCTGTGCAATTCTAAACACTATGATTTTATTAATCTATAAATGCCCAAGAATGTTAGTACACAATTAGACTATACTGTTCATAACAATTTTAATTTGTTGGCTTTCACAATGAAGTTTTCAATGTGGTTAGGAGAGAAATTGATAAAAATTATTCCCTGGCACAGATAACTTTTTTCACAGATAACTATTCCTGGCAGGCTCTGATAATTGAGATCAGTTTAGTTCTGTGGTCTTAAGTAATCCAGTCAGAAATCCAAGTTATATCAACTCCTTGAGAATAAATTCTCTCTATAAGACAACTTATAGCCCATGACATCATTGCTGCCTTCCTTGGATCGGTCCATCACACTTCTCTGCCTCAAGTGCCTTGTGGTGTCTTTCCCTTTCCCCTTCCAAGCCACGTGGTATCTCCCCTAACTCCACTGTGTTTCTCAACCCCACTTGTCCTCCTTACAGCCAACTAACTCTTTTAGGGTGCTAAGTCCCTTTTACTCTGCCAGCTAAGGACATGCCCCAACCTCATAGGGTGCTCTCTTTCTAATGGGTAATTGTGAGTTTCACTGAAGGATTTGTCTTTCACATGAATTCCCACTCTATTTCATATTTGTCATTCCTGGTATCTATTGTATCCTTTCATTTTGTCTGTAATCTCTTCCCCTAAATAAATCTACCTTTTGCAAAGAGAATGGCCATTGTGAATTCTTCATAGGATCAAACCCCAGCTTTTGGTGCCTGCCATCATTTGGTGCCAAACCCCACATCATAGATCACATCAACAAAACCCACCATTTTAAAGTTATAAAATATTAGTTCTCTGAAACATCAGAGTTAGACCTAAAAGTGTTACCAAGTTATCTCATTTAAATATCATTTTTAAAGATGATAAAATTGAGACACAGATAAATTAAGTGAACTGGCCAAAGAGCATACTGGCAGTCAGTGCATAAACTGAAATTTAAAGCCAGGTTCTTCTCTGATTCCAAACCCATCACTCTTTCCATATGACCACACTGAAAGGAGATTCTGATAATGCTTTTGCATTTAAAGCTCCCTTTAGGAGTCTTCAAATATTTTTGCAAATACCCCTAGGTTGCTCCAATAAACTGGCGCTTGTTTATATCTCCATAGTCTTATTTCATCTAAACAGACAGCTATTATATTAGTGAAGAAAATCTGACCAAAGGTTGCTTGAATAGGGAAATGTTTTTTCCCTGAATTTAACAGAATCTGTTTAAAGTGGCTTTTGTCACACATTTAAATATTTTCCCTTTTAAGGTAGCTATAATACTTCAAAACAAAAACAAAAACACAAAACTGTAACTTAAATTTCTTTTCCTATCCTTAACTACAAACCACTTAGTTCAAATTCTGTTTCTATATGTTTGGAATAACCAGTGGTATTTAAAAAAGATTCATTTCTACTGAGGTCTGTCTAGAGAAAAAGTAGTGGTAGAAAAAAAGGTTTGAATCAGCACTGGATTATTATTGTATGATTAGACATAGAATATTTTAAAAGTGACAGAAGGACCCTGTCATTCTAAGAGTCATGATCTTCTAACCCTACAAAGATTAAATTTTATCTTGGGGAATATATCATAATCAGAGGCATTAATTAAAATTATGCTAATTTGGACACAAATCATGTAAAACATACCCCAGAATGGCTCCAAATAAACCACCAGCCACCAGACTAGTCAAACCCAAATGCATTCTGAAAAGACTTCCTGTAGCAGCTATTAAAAAACAGAAAAGGCAGATTTTTAAATTAAACATTGGAACTAAAAGTCTCAGTCCTTTCGTACTTTTTTTTTTCCCCATACAGTTTTTCTTCTGCTAAAATGGGCACAGAAATTCTGTTGTGTTTTTTGGTCAATACTCTATAAGCTACAGTTCCAGTATCTTTGTTATCTCTCCATTGATCTTTTTGTGTTTTCTTGCCTATTCAAAAGGGCTCTTTTCTTTTTCTCACAAGTCTTTTTCTCACAACAGTTTCACTTGTTCTCTAAGTACCATCCCTTCCCACTTCCTGCATGATCTTGCTTCCATTCTTCATTCTCTAGCATCTTTAACCTCTTTCTATCTAACTGGTTTTCCCCTTTCTGTCTCCAAAGATGAAGAAATTTTCCCATCTTAAAAATATCATTACTTGACTGAGTCCCAACTTCATCATTTACTACACATGTGAACAGGGGCAAGTAAATAAACATTACTGAGTTTCAATTTCCTTTTCTCCAAAATGAAAACATTAATACATGCCCTACGACCTCAAAGGATTATTAAAAGAAAAATTTGTTTTTCCTCTATCTTTGACCATAACTCAGCTAACTCTACCATGGGCAAATTTCTCACATGTATAAATTCTTAAATGTTTTGCTTGCTACTTTTTTTTTTTCTATAATTCTTACTGAAGTAACTCAAGGGAAAAAATTCTTTCTCTTATTCCCACCCTTATCATTTCATTTTTGTAACCTCTGCCTTCAAAAACCATTGTTATTCTGTGATTGATAATTTAAAAGCCTTGCTTATGAAATGTTTTTATCAAGGAGAAGGAGACATAAGTTTTAAAGAATAGCATCAGCATTTAAAAAACTCCTTGAAAGTTCACTGACGTCCCCTTCTAGAGTTTCTCCAGAAATTTCTAATTGCATCCTCACCTTTCTCCAGCCCAAACTGTTGACAGCAAAAAACTTAGATGTTAGAACTAGAGATCATTTATTCAAATCCCCTTACTTTAGAGATGAGGACAATGAGAGCCAGAGTTAAATGGTCTGATTAAGGCTACAAAACTAGTTAGTGGCAGGTTTGAAGCAAAACCTAACCAGAACTAGAACCTGGTCACTTTGAGAGGCACTTTGGTATGACAGAAAGCTGAATTAGACATCAACAGAATGTGAGTTCAAATACAACCTCTACCATTATTATTACAACATAAGAAGTAATGACTGTAAATTCCAAAGTTCCTTCTAGTCTCACCCTGCTGGTAGGGGGAAGGAAGGGAAATGTACATACATACCTTTTTTTTCCCCTGAGGCAATTGGAGTTAAGTGACTTGCCCAGGGTCACACAGGTAGGAAGTCTTAAGTGTCTGAGGGCAGATTTGAACTCAGGTCCCCCTGACTTCAGGGCTGATGCTCTATCCTATACATATACTTTTAAACCTAATCTGCATCAAAAACATTTTCTGCATTGCTTTTTAAAATCTAAGCAATCAACAAAACAAGAAAACAAGCCTGTATTTGTGGCATTTTCCGATTTCTAAGATATAACTGCTCACATCTAAAATTCAGCAATGACCATTTAACTATTAGCTCTCACTCCCCTTGCTTTTTGTTTTAAATCTAGAACCCTCATAGGAAATCATCATACACGAGCTAAAAGACCACTAGTCAGATATATTATAGAAGGAATTCTCATTCAGAGATCTGCTGAATGAGATGGTTTCTGAGATTCATCCCAGTACTTGCACAAATACCTGTGCCATTAGCAATTTTCCTCACAGGTCAGATATATGGAGCTGAGTTCTCTATTTTTCTCTTTTGCCGCTAAGTGGTGCAGTAGAGATCAGACTATTGGACATAGTCTGAATTTAAATCTGATCTCAGCTGTGTGGGCAAGTCACTTAAATCTGTTTGCCTCAGTTTCCTCATCTGTAAAAAAAAGGAAATGTCAAAGCACTCCAGGATATTTACTAAGAAAACCCCAAAAGAGGTCACAAAGAGACAGACACGACTGGAACAACAATCTGATACTTGACAAATGAATACTAATCCTTGCAAACGGTAGTTTTTTGCCTGGTTAGTCATAAGCATTTTCTGTTTATTTGTTCAGTTTCTATTGTTACAGTGCTTTATTGTTAATCTTTGCAAGTTATCGCTTTCTCCTTGTCCAGCACTCTCTTGCTTATAATGAAAATAAAAGCCAACTGTCACTGTTATAAATGTTAAAAAAAAAAAAAAAAAAAAAAACAAACACAAGCAAAAACAAACAAAAGAAATGACTAAAAAATTCAAAGAAACATGGGAAGATATTTATGATGTAATGCAGGATGAGACAAGCAGATCCAGGAAAACAATATATAATGACAATAAACATAAATAAAAAGAAACCTAAGATGAAGCTGAATACTGCACAATTATTATTTCTAATTTGATGCTTCAGAACACATGAAGGCATGCCTGTCCCTTTTTACCGTGGAGGTGGGGGTATAAAAAGGCTGCATACCCTGCTAGATGCAGTCATCATGTCTGTAGCTATGCTTAGTTGTTTTGTCACAAGGGGAAGTTGACAGGGACAGACTGGTGTTGGCAAATGAAAAACAACAACAACAACAACAACAAAAAGGCATGCCTTATACCATGAAAAAAATACTATGGGTAAAAGGAATTGAAAAGAAATCTCCAACTGGAAATAATACTTAGTAACAACTAACCTCCCGAAGTAAGAATGAAATTACCACAAGATACTCAATGTGGTCAAGATGTTGAATAAGAAAATGACAGGAAAATACAAGGGGAGATTGCCTCTTCAAAGAGAGCTGATGGAGCAGAATGAGACATATTTTTAGAAATGATCAACAACAAAGTGATTTGTTGTGCTTGACTCTATTTATTTGTTTTAAAGAAGGGTTTGCATTGGGAGAATGAAAGATAATTTAATGAATACCAAGTTGTTTTTTTTTTTAAAGGAGCATCAAGAAAACATTTAAAGAAAGTTCAGAAACAAATCACAAAAAAGGCAATTTGATTTCTATGTGCTGAAATTAAATGAAAGGATAGAGATTAGATTTGTGATTTCACTGGTATACATAACTCCCTAAAAAAGCCTGAGGTCTTGAAATTAGAGGACCCAGATACTACCTCCAGGGTCCAAATGTACCTGAACTCAGACCTTCCTATGTGCAGCATTCCAACCCCTATGCCATCCTGCCCCAAAAATCAGTGTGCTAGACTAGCCAAAACCAGATAGAAGAATCTGTGATCTCATAAGTGTTGATAACATCTCCAAAGATGCAGACCATCACCCATTCACCACTGCACTTCAGGGTCTCATCACCTCTCATATGGACAATTGTAATAGTCTCCTAATTGGTCTCGGTGCCTCAAGACTCTCCCTACTCCAATTTATCCTCCACTCGACTACCAAAGTGATTTCTCTAAAGTGCAGGCCTGACCATGTCACTCCTAACTTATAAACTCTCATGTCTACCTCTCAGACCAGATACAGATTCCTTTGTTTGGCGTTTTTAAACCTCTTCACAACTTGGCCCCATCTTACCTTTCTTTCTAGCCTTATCCCTTCTGGGCACTCTACAGTCCAGTCAAACAGTCCTTCTTGCTGCTGCTGATTCACAACACTCTCATCCCACCTCTGCACTCTGTCCTGGTTGTCCCTGTATTCCTAGAAGGCATCTGCCCCCCACCCCCTCACTTCTGCCTCTAGTTAACTTCAAAGATCTTCTGCAGGAGGCTTCTCCTGGCCAGTCCCCACAGTGGACAGTATCTTCCTTCCCAAGGTTACCCCTAGATCTGTTGTACATGTATGTGTTTTGTACACACCTACATATGTGCATAGTCTCATTAGATTATAAGTTCCTTGAGGGCAGAGACTTTCATTATGGTTTTTATGTCATTGGTATCTTAGAAGAGGCTTATTAATGCTTGCCTCTTTTCCCAGATGACTGTCCAGGTACTCATGTAATCTCTTTCCATGAGACTGTCTAAAATGTCATAGACATTCCTTTAGATCTCCTGACATCTTCAGAATGCCAAAGAAGCATGCTAGCTACTGGCTACCAATTATCCACTCTCAATACATGACTGCTCTATGTCTTTTTACAGTCTTACAGCTCTCTGAAGATATCCATTAAGCAACTTCTTTGCCACAGTTCTTTATTAGTAATATGCTGCAGGCTGTTCATGCCCTCCATTGACTTTTGAGTGACCCCGAAACTTAAATCTTCAGAGACTGTAGCATTTTATGACTTGCTGTCAGACTATCATCTGAAGAATATTCAATTCAATCTTGAGATTCTCCTTTCACAATGTCTTTTGTATATGTACCTTTCTCTCCATTCTTATAGCTGCCATCCTAGTACAATTCTCATTACTTCTCCCTTGGACTACTGCAAAAGCCTTCTTATAGGACTTCTTACCTCAAATCTCTTCAGACTCCAATCCATCCTCCACTTAATTGCCAAAGTGATTTTCTAGAGTGCAAATATGACCATGTCACATACCACCCTTTAAGAAACTCCAGTATCTTCCAAATATTATCCCAGGATCAAATACAAAATCCTCTATTTGGCTTTTAGATCCCTTTGAAACCTGGCCCCTTCCTCTCTTTCAAATCTTCTCTACTATATGCCTTTCACACATTCTATAATAAAGCAACAATGGCCTTCTTGTTCTTCACAGCCGACACTCTCATTTCCAGACTGTACCTTTTCACTGAAATTCTCCCTTGCCTCTCAGATGTTATCTCTCCTCACCTCTGCCTTAGTTTTCTGGGCTTCCTTCAAGATTCAGTTAAAATCCTACCTTCTATAGGAGGCCTTTCCTATACTACTGTTAGCACCTTCCCTTTTGGAATTACCTTCCATTCATACTATATATATATATATATATATATATCTCTTATATGTACAATTCTTTGCATGATGTCTCCTCTATTAGAATATGAACTCCCACAGCCAAGGAACGGTTTTGTGTCTTTTTTGTAGACAAAGAACTTTGCACACTACAGTTTGGCAAAATGGCTGTCTTACTGTAGCTCAAATATATCACTTCATCTCCCACCTCCTTCTTTGCAGGGGCTATCCTCCATATCCAGAACATATTCCCTAGTTACCTCCACCATTCAGAAACCCTGTTCTCCTTCAAGCCTCAGTTCAATTGCTACTTTCTACATGAAGTCTTTCCTAATACTCCCTACCCCATCCCCCAGCTACTATACTACTGCCTTACTCTCCTCCAAAAATGATCTTCTATGTTTCTACATATGTATCTGTTACCTCCTGAAGCAGAATATAGTAATCTATTTGAGGGCAAGAATTGTCTCTTAAAAAGATTTTTTTTAATCTTTGAATCCTCAGAACTTAGCACAGTTCAGAAAACATACCTGTTTATAAATGCTTTTTCATTCATTCATTTATTCAATTTAATTACTTTATATTATATATATTGTCTGCCTAATTAAACCATAAGTTCTCCACAGATCTTTTCACTTTCTTCTCTGGGTCTTAAGCTCTTTGCTTTAAGTGCCCCTCTCTCCTTAACTTGTTAATACCCTCCCCAATCTCTTAGGCCCAGTTCAAATACTCCCAGCCTCTTCCAAGAAATCTGATGGAGGTTCTCTTATCTCTTCTCTAAATTTCAACAGCTCTTTCCATATGCTCATTTGGTGGCATTTTAGTTCATTTACAAAAATAACCATAAAGACAAATGTAGTATTTCCCACATTAAATCATAAGTATTTTGAGGTCAAGCTTTCTTTCTCAAGATTTTAGTTTCCTACATAATTCTTAGCTTAGTGCCTAGAAGATACTTAGTAAATGTTTGCTGAATGAACAAAACTGCTTATAAATGCCCTTCAAGGACATTTACTATCTTTCTAAAAATGAGAACTATTATCTCTCATAATTAAACAAGCTAGAGAATTTGCTAATTTTAATAATTTACAGACAAATTATTCAAATTCTTAATAAGTATATCTTCCTATAAACAATATCAAATCTAAAAGATATCAGCATGAACCCAAAACTTCTGATGGGCAGTAAGAATCATCACCACTGAAATATAGGTAGATCACTCTAACAAAAAAATGACTTAATGCCACATATTGTCTAGCAAAGCTGTTCCTACATGCTAAATTATGGTATGTGGTAACTGTGCTTTACTAATCCCATTTCAATTAATTCTATTCTAGTAAACTATGTAATTTTAGTTCAAATAATTAAGTTTTTTCCCATCAAAACATCTTACATGCAGCAAGTTTCACAAACTCCTTTTACATTATAAAAGTTTTGAGGCAGAATTTCAAAATAATATACCTAGTCAAAAGATGAATTGATGCAGAAGGCCTAGAACTTTCAATGCCTTTTACTAACCATTAAGCCATTTGCATACAATGATAAATGTTTTTAAAAATTTTAAAAACCACTTACCTCCGGCAACAACAAAATGGCTCATGGCATTTTTATTTCGGTATACATTCAGACCAACACTCACTGTGCTAAAGAGATTGGGAAAAAAAAAAAAAAAAAAAGCAAGAAAAATTATGTTTTTGAGCATACTGACAGTTTTCTCCCAATATCATGACCATAAAGCTCCTCAACCCAGTTACTTCTTGATAATATTTTTAACAAAAGGAGTAGGCTAGCATTTTCATTCATTAACCCTACTCCAGATCTTTGTTACTTCTTTATTCTGCTTCAGAATCTCTATGAATCCTGAGCCTTACAATGAGGACTTTGTAAAATAAAGCTCTGACTGTTGACTACTCTTCAGCTTGCCAAGTCTCTTTACAATGAGCTAACTTAGAGGTTGAAAATGAAGAAATTAAACTACATCCAGATTGCTTCCTCCCTTTCCATTTAGAATCTTTAAACCACATTAGTAAAAAATCCATATATTCTGGTGCTGAGGACAACACACTCTACAAAGACAATCAAACATACTTTACTAAGAAATAAGCACCATACTTATATAAGTCACAACAAGGAAAATCAAAACATACACTCAGGAGATAATGAAATCAAAACTCCTACATCCAAAACCTCCAAGAAAAGTAAGGAATGGTCTCAGGCCATGGAGAGCTCCAAAAAGGCTTTGAAAATCAAGTAAGAGAGATAAAAGACACTTTAGGGGAAAAAAAAAAGTCACAAAGATATATTCATCCCACTAACACTTAGTTGATAATGCTGGGAACTGGTTCAAACATTCTGGAAAACTTGGAATCCTAGGGGAAAAGTCATTAAATTATTTATAAGTATTGACCCCAATATTGGATACATATCACAAAGAGATAAATGTCAGAAAGAAAGGTCCTTTAACAAAATATTCCTAGTGGCACTCTTTGTGGTAGCAAATAACTAAAAACAAAGTAAGTGCTGACAATCAAAGAATAGCTGGACAAATTGTGGAATATGTCCCTTGGGACATTCTATTCAGCTTACTGTGATGGAAGCCAGGTAAAATCAGTAACATTTTCATTATCTTACTTTATTAAATAACTGGTAAAATAAAACATCATCACATAAACACTCTTGTGCACTTGCTTTCTCTCAACTCATGCACAAAATGGCATGATTTCTGTGAAATATTATTTTAGTTATTGATTAAAAAATTATAGTCTTGTTTGTAAAACATGAAACTGGCAAATGCCACTCATGCATAATTTAAATAATGACACCAAAAAATACACATTTGGAGATGGGGTGGGGGAATCTGAATATCCAAATCTGTGAAGGATCATTTATTATGAAGGAATTATAACTATCATACACATTATATGAGTATTAAAAATGTATCAATTGGAGACTACTGTTCATTGTCAAAACAATCATATTCTTAGATAAAACACCTTTTGACCAAATTAGCATTTCATGCTGTATGTAAGTAAAGGATTGATAGATACACTTAGGAAAGTATGTTCTCAAATTCTACATTTAATTCTAATGCTATAAAGTGCATATGAGTGATACGGGATGAGCTCCATCATGTCTGCCAACCCTACCTCAGCCTCTGAAGAATACCCATGTCATGGTTGGAATGCCTGCATTTCACTTCTGTCACCATTCCTCAAAATCTGCTCACCATACAGTAACAGACACCATCGTCCTACTGGACACTTGGCAGAGACCCCCACTGACATCATATTCCACCCCTTAGGGAAGATTATTCAGCTTCCTTTTTACAGGAAGCCCACAGGACCATATTATTTCAAATGTTAATGCAGATAGGAAAAATACAATTAAGATATGCCAAAGGCCACATTTGCATTGCTGCCTAATACTTTTAAAGACATATTGTTAGAAGATAGCAGAGTGAAAGGCTATAAGAAATCAAGTTTCTCACAACAGCTCTCAAAATTAATATAAATTCAAGAAAGAATAAATCTCAAAATAAAATTAAAGCTCACCAAAAAGATAATGATGAAATGGAAGAAAAAGAAGAAAGATGCAACAATCTAAAAATATTCATAGATGTTGAAGTGGATCATTCCACATTCAAATAAATTAATGGAGGAGTTCAAATAGGCAAGAAAATCACAAGTAGTACTATGTTAAAAAGAAGTACCCAATGCTCTGTGGGAGAACTGAACTGCATGATGTCCCAAAGAAAAAACCTCAGGCAGAGATAATGGAAAGTCTCAGTTTTGGTGAGTCTTTCCATATGTAACATGTTTTATTTTGTCAAAAAGGATGATAATTAACACTGTAAAATTAAACACAAATTCCTGGTCAATATTAAAAGTTGGCATCTTGTAAAAAAAATCATTATTAAATCACACAAAAAAATTGTGGAATATGAATATGACGTCATTGTATTATATCATAAAAATGCAAATGAGGAATTTTTTTAAAAATGAGACTGGTATAAAATGAAGAAAACAAAACCAAAAGGATACACACAAAGACCAAAATAACATAAAGAATAACAACACTAAAAAGCAGTTAGCCCTTAAGGAAATGCAAGAAATAAAAAGTATCCATTCCTGTTTCTCTGAGAAAGGGATAGATACTTTTTTCCTCTTTGAAGAGAGATAGCAGTTATGAATTTGGAAAGATGCAGTCCTTAAGTCAGTTTTTTAAAATATAAAGTAATAAAATGCCTTACTGAAAGTGTTCTTTGTTCTCACCAGTATTCAAAGAGAGCTTACTTAAATATAGTCACAAAGACGGCTGTTCTCCAACCCCATCTCCAGCCATACCGGATAAATCCTCGGATGGCAGCTCTATGGGCAGATTGCTGAAATGGAGGGAAGTTTGATTAGCTGTCTGATATGGCAGAATTATGTGTAGAAGAGTGAGTCAGATGGGAGGTACTCCTATGGATATATATGTAAGATATATTAAAAAGAGGTAGAATCATTACCTTAACTAAGTGAACTGGGTTTTCCTCTGCCACAAATTCTAAAAATTAACAATATAACTATGCTATACATGATTATGATAGGACAGTACATATTTTAATAAAGTCTCATATTTTGTTATAATATATTGTTAAATACACTCGACATCTAAACACAAGAGATAAACTGATTATGGACCTATTATTTATGGACTAATTATGAAACTGACATTCTATCAAACAGTAGAAGGAAAATTGGGAAATGTTGACATTAATCATAACTATTTAGTGAGTACCTATATGTGAAATACAAAAGCATAAGATATGGTTTCTGCCTTCAAGGAATTCTTGTTGGGGAAATGACATATATATAAGAAAACAGGAAGATATTAAGTACTGTTTTACATGGTAGAACCTAAAATATTATGAGAAATCAGAAAAAGAGATTAATATGGTCTGGAATATTCAGGGAAGGTTTCATGAAAGAATAAAACTCCTGGGGATTGAAAGAAAGGCAGAATTTAGATAAATGGAGGAGAATCATAAAGAAATTACAGGCAGAGAATATAATATAAGCAAAAAGAGAAACTAAGAATGAATGAGGCGTCTAGAGAGAAAGAAAAAAGACTAATCAACTCTGTTCAAATGTTTACACTTATGTACATCTGTACTTTTTGGTGTTAATTTAACAGGTAAATATGGATTTTTCCTTTTCCTAACCTCGTCAATTCAACTTTCCTCCCACACATCAGTACAATATTTAGTTGGACTAAATATTTCTAGTCATAACATCCTGACAGAACATCATTTAGTAATATAATTTTCAAAACTGGTTAGCAACCAAATCTTATCATGCTTCTTTTAAAAATATATACATACCATAGCATCAAACTGGCTAGAATAAATCTCTGCATGGCTCTGAGAAATATAACGTTGTTTGGCATGACGAAAAGCAGGTATGCCACCATATATCCAGCCAACAACTGCTCCTGAAGCTGCTGCTTTGTAAATATATTCAATTTCCTGTGGAACTGGCAGGTGTTCACTGAAACATCAACAAAAAACCAAAGTAAGTTTCAATTCTTCACACCAGCTCACTTAAGAGTTATCAATATTAATGAAAATTTCTACTTTAACTCCACCTCAGAATATATATTCTATAGACACTAATACTAAGGAATTCTCATTTTAAAAATCAAAAATGTTCACTGAAACATCAACAAAAAGACAAAGGAAGTTTCAATTCTTCACTACACCAGCTCACTTAAGAGTTATCAATATTAATGAAAATTTCTACTTTAACTCCACCTCAGAATATATATTCTATAGACACTAATACTAAGGAATTCTCATTTTAAAAATCAAAAATGTTCACTGAAACATCAACAAAAAGACAAAGTAAGTTTCAATTCTTCACACCAGCTCACTTAAGAGTTATCAATATTAATGAAAATTTCTACTTTAACTCCACCTCAGAATATATATTCTATAGACACTAATACTAAGGAATTCTCATTTTAAAAATCAAAAATGTTCACTGAAACATCAACAAAAAGACAAAGGAAGTTTCAATTCTTCACTACACCAGCTCACTTAAGAGTTATCAATATTAATGAAAATTTCTACTTTAACTCCACCTCAGAATATATATTCTATAGACACTAATACTAAGGAATTCTCATTTTAAAAATCAAGAATATCTTCCAATTAAAGACAAGAAGAATCTTAGGATCTAGAAGTAGAAAAGATTGTTAATACTATATAATCCAATTTTAATTTTAAAAAGACAAATTTAAGAAACAAACAAGAATATGCCCAAATTCATGTGGCCAAAGACTCGTAGAATCTGAGCTGGAAAATATTTCAGATACCAACAGGTCTATTATCCCTTTGTGCTCAACTGCTCTACAACATCCCTAAATGGCCATCCAATCTATGCTGGAAGGTCTCCTCTACTATCCCTTAATCTCCTCACACTCCTCCATCCTTTGGGGCTCCTTATTCACAAAATGGAACTCTCCATCTTCATCTCAAGAGTCAAAGTCTCCATAAAGCAGAGTTAAAATATTAATTTAGGACTTTTTGATTCCAAATTCAGCATTCTGGCCATTATGTTAACTACTACTACTATTAAGAATTAAGGCACTTTAAAGTTCAACTGGGCTAAATCACAGACGAGCAACCATAATTCTGACAAGAGGAGGCCGGAATAATAAAACCTGAGGAAATGACAATTTTGGGTTTCTTTCTTATCATCTGATAATGAAGGGGTTGAACTAGATTATCTCTAGGATCTCTTCCTCTGAAACTATTTTAGTTTCCTGGGTCAGACAACTTCAGGTAAATCAATTAAAGGAATTGTGAACTGAAGTCTTTTTTTTTTTTTTTTTTTTTTTTTGCTGAGGCAATTGGGGTTAAGTGACTTGCCCAGGGTCACACAGCCAGGAAGTGTTAAGTGCCTGAGGCCATATTTGAACTCTCCTGACTTCAGGGCTGTGAAGTCTTTTATTCTTAACAAAGCTATTAACCATACCTGGATGTTACCACTAGAAAATGTGATAGGCTTTTCAGATAATTACAGACTTACAAGCTATTTTAAATATTTTAAAATGAATATGTATTTTATATTCATTTATATATTTCAAAATGAAATCATTAAGGATAAATTTATCCTTAAATCATTAAGGATAAATTTTAAGCATTAAGGATAAAGTTTAATAAGGGATAAGTGGGAGTAAGAAAAAGACTAGACATGTATACTTATTATGTATCTAAGTTATATTTTAACATATTTAACATCTAATGGTCATCCTGCCATCTAGGGGAGGGGGTGGGGGGGGGTAAGAGGTGAAAAATTGGAACAAGAGGTTTGGCAATTGTTAATGCTGTAAAGTTACCCATGTATATATCCTGTAAATAAAAGGCTATTAAATTTAAAAAAAAAAAAAAAAAAGAAAAAGACTAGAATCTCAAAGTTCAACTTCAGGCCTATGATAGATAGATTGTACTTGGGCTAAACTCTATTCTTCAACTTCCCCAATAAACATGCATTATTACTAACGTAACCATTGATTATGATATTTACTCTCTGACAAAGAGCTCCTTCAGGCGGTCCCATCCTGACTCTGGGTAAAGTGGGCCTTTAATGTGAGGGGGTAGGCTCTTCTCATAGGAAGGGCTCGAGTCAGTTGCCGCGGCACTTTCTTCAGCGAGGACTTTTGGAAAAGGGACTAGGCTCTCCCACGCTCTTCTCCAACGGGCCTTCGTAGGTCTCTCCATCCCAGCGTCCTGGCGCTGTGAAAACAGTCAACAGACTACTAAGGGAGGTCTTCGTACGTTAAAAAGGCAGGGACGAGAAATAGAAAGGTAGGAAGAGACTGATGGGGGAAAAGGAGGAGAAAAAGGAGAAAAGGCTGATACTTCCCACATTTATATGGGTTTGTGCTGTCCATTCTAAGGGTGTACGCTCCACATACACGAGTACACAATACACAAGCCTACAACACCAAGCGGACGGAGCGAGCGAGCCCAGGGGCGGGCTCTTACCTTCGTGTCCTCCCCAGTTCGGGGCCCCGAGACGCGTCGGCGAGTCCTCAAGGGCAGCGAGGGGCAAGGAGCGTCAAAGTTCCAAATCCACCTCATATATCTGCTCGCTTGAGGCGCTCTTTTAATTTTCAGCCTCCTCACCAATCAAAAAAGAAAACCGGAAATGGGGGGCTGGACGAACATGACCTCTAAAGATTCCTTCCGGCTCTAGGATTCCGTCCTCTACCGGTTTCTCGGGCGTCACCCGGAAACTCTTCCCCGCAGCTGACAGGAAGTGCTGACGGATCCCGTCTACGCGGGCGGCCTCCACTCCGCGACGCGGCTGCGCGGGACGCCGTTGCCTAGTGATTGAAGGAGAGTGGGCGTCTTTCCCTGCCGCCGCCGCCGCTCTTCTTCCGTAATTTGTGAGATCCATCCGGCGCTCTCTTCTTTTACCGATGAGGAAACGGAGAAAGTGATTACTCAGGCACACTGCGGAAGATCTGAGATTACAGAGAAACGGGGATTTGACGCTCTTCCTAGAGAGGATAAATAAATAAACATATAAATAATAAAGTATTTATCAGGCGGCTCCCGTGTGCTTACATCCCGTAGAGAGGGAGGGACGGAAGCCCAGAAGGACGAGGGCACCCCCATGACCCCGCAGAAGAGCCTCCTCTACAGCAGCCCGGCATTCTCGTAATCGTGCGTCCGTTGAGATAAGGGTGCAAATCACATACATTGTATCTAGAATATACTACGACACATTCAACATGTATAGGACTGCTTGCTATCTGGGGGAGGGGAGGAGGTGGAGGGAGGGAGGGGGTGGAGGGGGGAGGGGAAAAATCGGAACAGAAGTGAGTGCAAGGGATAATGTTGTAAAAAAAAATTACCCTGGCATGGGTTCTGTCAATAAAAAGTTATTAAAAAAAAAAAAGAAAGAAAGAAAAAGAAAAGAAAAAAAATTTTTTTTAAAAAAAGAGAGAGATAAGGGTGCAAATGAACGCTGTCTCTTTCTAGAATATTCTCATTTGTTTTATTGAATAAGTTTTTTTCTCACCCATGTCCAAAGGAAGGGATGGGATGGGGGAAGAAGAATAAAAGCCTTCTTACAAATACCCTTAGTGAAGCGCAAGTACAATTCCCACATTGGCCATGTTCTGAAATTCGACATTATATATATCATAAATTTTGTCAGGAGATGGTTAAATAGTTGACATTTATATGTGCCCCACACTGTGCTGAGCACTTTACAATTGTACTTTGATCTTCACACAACTCAAGGAGGCAGATGCCATTATTTTCATTTTTACTGGTAAAACTGAACCAAAGGTTTTTTTTTTTAATTTTAAAAAATGTTTTTATTTAATAGTTAATTTTTATTTACAGGTTATATGCATGGGTAACTTTACAGCATTAACAATTGCCAAACCTCTTGTTCCAATTTTTCACCTCTTACCCCCCCACCCCCTCCCCCAGATGGCAGGATGACAGTAGATGTTAAATATATTTAAATATAAATTAGATACACAATAAGTATACATGACCAAACCGTTATTTTGCTGTACAAAAGGAATCAGACTCTGAAATATTGTACAATTAGCTTGTGAAGGAAATAAAAAATGCATGTGTGCATAAATATAGGGATTGGGAATTCAATGTAATGAACTAAAGGTTTAAGTGACTTGCCTAAGGTCACACAGTACCAGAGACCAGCACTGTGCCTGCTGCCCCTTTCAAAATTGTTCATATTTTGTATCCACATCAGAGAAAGTACTGGGGAAAGTACTGAATGCAGATGAAACATACTATTTTCACTTTTTAAAAAAAGTTTTTTCTTTTTCATGGTTTTTCCTTTTGTACGGATTGTTTTTTCACATGATTAATGTGGAAATATGTTAAGATGATTGTACATGTACAATACAAAAATATATGATGAAGTGGGGGAGGGAACCAAGTTAGTATCTGAAATTAAATTTGTCATCTTCACATCTTTACTTATCCATCAGTTCCGTATCTCAACTTTTTGTAATTGTTAGCCATTCCTATAAACATCTTTGGGACTTCATGCCATCTTCTCTTCCCCAATGAACCAAGCCATTACCTGGCAGAGAAAAGAAGCAAGAAAGAGATAATTCTGTCTATGCTCTAAGGAAGAGAGGGATGAATGCTAAAACAGACAGGCCGGGTTTCTTTCTAATCTCAGATCTTCAACTGTGTGCCTAGGGAACCACTCTCTGTTTCCTCATCTGTTTAAAAAACAACAACAACAACAAAAAAAAAAACCACTGTCCCCTTTAACCCAACAAAAAGTTCTCATAAAATATTTGTTCATATAAAATGGTATGGTATGCACACCTATTTATGTATCCAATACTTTGTTATTGCAAAAATGTGCTGCTATAAATATTTTGATGTGTATATGGGGACTTTTTTTTTTAATAGCTTCCTTAAGGTATAAACTCAATAATGGATTCTCTGGTCCAAAGGGTATGGACATCTTAATCACTTGATTTACATAATTTTATATTGCTTTCCCAAATGTTTTTACCATTTCACAACTCCAATAATGCTCTGGTGTGCCTATCATTCTACATGTTCCCCAGAATTGAATTTTGCCATTTTGGCCATTTTAGCTAGTTTTCAAGGCATAAGGTAAAATCTCAGGATTGTGTTGATTGCATTCTTTCATTTATTAATGATTTAGATCATTCTTTCATATAGTTTTGAATACTTTACAATTCTTATTTTGAAAAATTTGTTCCTATCCTTTGAACATTTACCAATTGGGGAAAACCATACTGTATTTATATGACCAATAATATATGTGTGTGTGTGTGTGTATACATCAGATATATATATATAGAGAGAAGATATATCAGAGTATACATATATATATATATGATTTATATTTAGGTATCAAACTCTTAGAGAAATTTGATAAATTTCTTTTTTTTCCCATTTGACTACTTCCCTTCTTATCCTAAGTACATTAATTTTATCTTTGCAAAAGCTTTTCATTTTCATATAATCAAAGTTACCTATTTTATCTTACGTAATTGCCTCTGTCACTTGTTTGGCTTAAATATATATTTCCTATCCATAACTGTAAGAGATACATAATCTACTTCTCTTCTAATTTTTTATAATATAATTCTTAATATTAAAGTTAGTTTATATTGATTATATTGTAGAATATGGTATGAGGTGTTGGTCCAAGCTCAATTTCTGATAGACTATTTTCCAGTTTTCCCAGCAGTTTTTTATAAACAAGGAAATGTCTTTTCTATGTCATCAAACACTAGGTTATTGATTTCCATAGTTTCTAATTCTCTCTTGCCTTGTCTGTTCCATTGATCTCTTTTTAAAACACCAGATGATTTTGATGACTACTGCTTTCCAATGTGGTTTGAATATTAAAATATAGAAGTATCATATTTATATTTATAATTTGTAATGTGGTCTGGAAGTACTATCTTCATTTCATTCTGACTTCTTTTCATCCTTTTCCTTAATATTCTAGATCTTTTGTTTTTCCAAATGAATATTATTATATTATAAAGTTCTGTGAAGTATCCTTTTAGTAATTTGACATAGCATTAAGATTATTTTTGGTAGCATTGTCATTTATATTATATTGCTAGTCATGAATACTAAATATTCCTCTAGTTATTTAAGTTATTTTTATTTCTTTTAAGAAATATTTTGTAACTGAATCTTCTGTTCAGAACATTGATCTCCAGATATTTTATTTACTTTGTAGTTATATGGTATTTCCCTTTTCCTTTTTGTGTTTTATTGTTATATAGGAATGCTTTTGATTTTTGAGGACTTATTTTGTAGCTTGCAACTTTGCTGAAATTATTAATTGCAATCCAATTTGTATCTTTGTTTATTCCCTAGAATTTTCCAAATATATCATATCATCTATAAATAAGGATTATTTTATACTTTTAAAAAACCTATTTCTATGCCTTTAGTTTTGTTCTCTTTTCTTATCATGATTGCTAGCATTTCCAAAATTATATAAAATAGTGGTGGGGAGAATGGGCATCACTTCTGTATTTACTGGGAAAAAGTTCTAGTGTATACATTGTATATGATGCCTATTTTGTAGACTTTAAAAAAAAATATGCTATCCTTTATTAAAAACTTTTTCCTGTAACTGAGATGATCATGTGGTTTTTAATATTTAGATTTTTAATATAAATATGTTGATAATTTTCGTAATGCTGAAACCTTGTTTGCTCGATATAAATCTCATTTGGTCATAATGAATTATTTCTTGGATAAATAATTGCAGACTTACAGGATTTTATTTAGAATTTTGAATCCATTTTCATTTATTATATTGGTCTACAATATTCCTTCTGTGTTTTGTCTTTCCTTGGTTTAGGTAGTAGGACTATATCTGTCCCATAAAATGTTTTTTTTAGAGTGCTTTCTTTCTCAATTTTTGAGATTAGTGAAGTGTATATATTAACTGTTATATAAAATTTGAAACACAAAGTCTTACAAAAATGAATGTTGAAAACTATCTTTACTTGTATTTGGAAAATAAAAGACTTGAAAAATAAATAAATGCACATGCTTTTATTAACTCTTTTTTTTTTCTATTTTATTAACATATGTTTGTAAGAATGTTTTCCCCACAGAGGACTGATTTAGCTGTATCTCAGAAAATGTGTTGCATTTTTTTCATCATTATCATTTTCTTTTACATAATTTTTGTTTCTATCATTTGTTCTTTGAAGCATCTATTACTGTTTTATTATTTTTTCCATTTTGGTCTGTATCTTTTGTTTGTGGTCCTTGAACTAATTACTATTTTTATTGCATTATCATTTATTTATACAGGATATATTTACTATTTTTGCTTTTTAATATTTTTTGCAATATTTGTGTTATTTTGTGTTCCATTACTCTTTAGAATACAATATTTTATGGTTGTTGCAGAATAATCTTGTATTATTTGAATTTATTTTCTTTCATATTTGAAGGTTTTTCTCCTGATGGCATACAGAACTTGTTTCTAAATTGAACTGTTAAATTTAATAGTGTCTTGGAATTTTCAGACTTGGTTTGGCGGGATTTTTTTTCTGGAGATGATATGTGATTTCTTTTAATTAGTACTTAATTTTTTGTCCAGATGTTCTGGACAGTTTTTTTTTTCTATTATTTATTCCATTTTTATGTTCAGATTTTTCATTTTATTATATACTTCTGCAACACCCATGGGTCCTTAGGCTATCTCTCTGCATCTAGATCACTGTATTTTTCTTGGATATTGACCATATTTTTTGTTTGTTTTTTGCTTTTCTTCTAGATTGTTTATCCCTTCTGTGTTGCTTACATTCCCAATCTATGTTATTTTTGTTTCTTTGATGACACATCATTTCAGATTTCAGTTTTTCTATTTTGCCCATTATTTTTGCATTACAGACCTTAATTTTTGCTCTCATAATTCTCATTTCTACTTTAAACCACTCAGGAACTGCATGTTGTGATTTAACGTTCTCTTCACATTCCACAGTGCTGGATCATTTTCCATTGTTTTATATTGTTTATTCATAGATTCTTGAACTTATTAGAATTGGAGGCTACAATTTCCTTTTGTTCTTAATGTTTTCCCTGTTGACTTATCTGCTTAAATTCAAGTCTTTTTTGAGTTTTCTTCTTCCAGAGGTCTTTGGTAATTTGTTTCTCCCCTACTCCCACCCTCAATTTTCCTGTTGCTTACTTTTTGACTTCCTCCCCTCCTATAGTTGTTTCCTTGGGGGTTAGCTCCTAGTTTCAGCCTCCTCTTATGTTGGGCAATTCATACTTCACCAGGTTTGGTCTCCCTCCACTTACTTTGGGTGGACAGAATTGGCCTCCACTGGATGGTGGGCTATTTCCCGAGGGGTAATAGAATGCTGAATAGCCACTTCTCCTTTTCCCCACCCCTCCACTTCCACCCCCACTCCAACTCATACTGTTCAATCCAGGTGTCCTATGTTACTCTGTTCCTCAGCTCTCTGGCTCAGTACCAGTAGGCCAGAACATTGCTAAACGGGTGCTCTTGGTTTCTGTAGTCTGGGTTTCTAAAGCTCTTTGAAGAGGTATGTTGTTGCGTCCTATTTTGCAGCACAAACCACTGAAAGTTTGTGCTGGCAGTCAATATGGCAAGTTGGCTCTAGTATTGTCTATCATGGTGCAAGCAAGTTTTTACCCTTGGAACAGTATCCAAATGAGCTTTCGTGAGTGCATAACAAAGGAAAGAGAAAAGGGGAAATAGGAATGTTACATTTTTGGGCCAGCTAGTAATAGTATGAAGAAATGGGGATGGAGCAGGATAAGTGGTGTTAGTTGGCATTTTTTTTCTTTTTTAACCTTCTCTTAGATTCAGAATCCTAGATTAATGGTGTCAAATTCAAATAGAAGTTCCCCATATTGACTTTAAAAAACCACAAATAAACAGTATTTGTGTTGTATTGCATTTTTAGTTTGTTAAACATTTCCAAATTACTTTTTTTATGTTTCAAGCAATACTGGGTAGTTTTGTGGGCTCTTTTAGCAGCTGTTTCACACCTCTATCCCAGACCATGGAGACAGATGAAAATACTTTATTTTTGGCACAAAATTCCTGTTTTGGAGAGGTCTGAAAGATTGATGGATCAGAGAATACATCTATCCTCCATTTTTTTGGTCACTGTATTAGAGAGCAAAATTTATATATCTAATATCAGACTTTTATCCAAAGAAATCAAGATAAAAAAAAAAAAACCCAATTAACAGCATAAAAACCAAAGAGGAAAAGGAAGAAATACAGAGGGAAATAAATGCATGAAAGGGAGGGAAAGAAATAAAGGTCCCGTATTAAAATGTTGGAACCCATTTCTTTCAGGAAAAATGGAGGACCAGTTATTATATCTAATGGTTATTATCCAAAGGTTGAAACATATGAAAAGATTAGTGCTTTAGAAAGGTGTCTAGTGACAATCAAAAATTTAGTTCTTAGTCTTTTTCATATAAAAACATCACATATAGGATATATGATAGGAACAATGGGAGCAGACTTGAAATTGCAAGGTACTGACCAAACTTAAGCCCCAGTGACAATTAAATCTGAAGATCACTTCAAGAACATCACCTATTTTACAAGAATATTGGAACTTCATTTGGAAGGGTGCATAGAGCAGATCACATCGAAACTGACAAAACCTTATCTACATATATCTACATTATAGAATACAGCTTAAAAGATACAACCCTCTCTCATCTTCATAGAGGTAGGAAAATAATCATATGGATTATATATATTCTGTGAAACATGGTTAATGTATTGGTTGGTTTGAATGAACTTTTTTTCTTCTCTCTTTTTTCTCTTTGTCACTAAGGATAGCGCTTTATATAAAGAATTGGGGAGAGACATCATTGGATATGAAGATGTAAAAACAAAAGAAAAAATAATATTAAAAGAGAAAATAAAATGTTCATGACAATCCTTCTACAGTATGTCTTTATAGAAAAAAAGGTCCAGAAACTTGTTCTAAATGTTGGCATAAGCATCATCAGAGAATGTTTAACATGTGTCATCACTAGGTATTTCTTTTTTACTAAAGAGGATGGAAGAGGATATATTATGAATATAATAAGTTCCACCACACATCATATTGATTTAACCCAAATTTCTCTTCATTCCCAGCCCTCATAGTTCATTATATTGTAGATGGATTCTTTAGAGATCTCACTATTATCTAAAAACATAGGAGAAAAAAATTAGAGTCCTATATGATCTTGCATGAAATACATTCTTTATAAAAGTGAGTTATAGGAGAGTCTTAGAGTAGCAAGTGCCACAAATTTCAGCTGGCAATATTTATTTAAGTGTATTACTGGTGTTACACACAAAATATATACTCATTATAATTCTTACTAGTGTCAATTCCAGTAAGTAGTAAAGATTTGTGTGTTTTGCATATATAGCTTCTGCTACCTTTTTAAAAAAGATGCAAATACAGATAGCTTTTTGAAATTGTTTTGAATTGCTGTAGCCTTTGCCTCTAAAGTTACCTTTCATCTACTCTATATCTGTATTTATGTACCTATTTAAATATGTGTTATAAACTGCTTTAAGGCAAGGATTGTTTTTGCTTTTATTTATCTCCCCAATGCTTAGCACAGTAGCTAATATATAGTAGTGCTTAACAAATTCATGTTAATTTGAGTGAATAAATTCAATAAAATGTGCTATGAGAAGACTAGAAGTGAAGTTAGAAGTCCAATTGCAATAATTAAGAATTGGTTCCATTTAACACAAAAATATAAAATCTTTCTTACCCAAGTACAAAAAAATTTATATATTTTTTTAAAAAGTAAAAAAATTTGCATGACACATCTTTCTGTTCCCATGGATCTTTCAGTAAATGATCCCTAAATATTTTATATACATCAATTAAAATTAGCTAGCAGGCTCAAACCTAGGAAACAGTGAATTCCAGAGACAGAACCTATGATGTTTCCAAATGACAACTTGTTTCATCTAGATAATTTACCCAAAAGATCTAAAAAGATATTATTCATTTCACAGTGATCACATATATAACTAGCATGATTCTTACATAGATAAGTAAAAAGAGGCATAGATTGTACAAAGCTAATCCAAGACACAGACATAAAAACTCACAGTCTGATTTTTAGTTGATATTTAGTGTAAAGCAAAAAAAAAAAAAAAAAAAAAGCTATTTATATGATCATAAACTAGCGCTAAAAGAGACCTTCTTCAAGAGCCTCTAGTTTAACATTTTTGTTTTATAAATAAGAAAACCAAGGCCTAGAAAGCTTAATAACTTGTCCAACAGAGCCAGGATTATATACTAGATTCTCTGATAACAAATCTGTCTTCTAAAATCCGTTCTATTGATGTGTGACTCGGCAAGTTTGGATCTTTCTAGTCTCTCATTATAGAAAGATAAGGGAGACCAGTTATTTGGTCAGAATTAGATGACAGAGTCTTATAAGACACAAGTTACCACAGACAAGTATAATTTCATTCAAATAAATGAAATACTCTGCATCTTATCACAAAGATTTCTAAATGAAGTCCCTCTTCCATGAGGATCACAGTAGTTTTTAAAGTTCTGTTTTCAAAGGTTTAGGGGAAATTTTGCTATAATCTTTCTTTTTCTTCACTTTGTAGGACAAGGTTTTAGAATATTCAGTCAACAAAATCTTCCAGTAACAGGAAATGTCATCCATCTTCAAGTGGTTGATGATAAATTGTCGCCCCCTGTAGGAAAAAGTGATAGCAATGACAAGTCAATCATTAATGAAAATTGTGAATACTAATATACCTAGACACATGTATTTGTAAAGAGATTTTTTAAAAAATGTTTTCTAAAAATCTGTCGGGTTTTTTTTTTAAGAAATAGAACATTCTTCATTCTTTCAAAACCACAAGCTACATCCCTTGAATGGAGGTAAATCCTTTCATGACATGCCCATGACAATATTAAGACATCTTTATCTAGAGTAGAGATTTTTAACCTGTTATATGGACAGATTTCAGGGGGTCCATAAGCTTGTATATAAAAAAAATTAAAATAATTTCTTCATTTTCACTAACCTTTAATTGAAACTTAGCTTTTCCTTCTATTATAAATGTAGGCAACAAACCTTATTTTATAGGCTCCATCATTTTGTCAAAGGGTACATGACACACAAAACGATTAGCTACCCTTAATACAAAGCATACTGGAAATAATAAGGAAGTAGTAAGCAAAGCAAATTAAGAAGAATATATTAAGCACTTACTATATGTTCCCAGCAATGCTAAGTGTTGGGAATACAAATACAAGGAAAAAGAAAGATGATCCCTGCCTTCAAGAAGCATACATTCTAATCAGGGAAGATGACAAACATAAGGGAATTGAAAAAATAGGAGGAGGGTAGGAAATATAAAGAAATTTGGAAATAAAACTTACCTCTCAGCAATCTCATGGGCTAGATCATCATTTTCTTTCACAAATTGTAGGAGTTCCCTAAAATGAAAAGAACTATATAAGACTATACCAAACATGGATGACATAAAATTACTAATGGAAGACAAGGATATCACAGATAAATAAAAGTCACAAACAGCACAAATAGGTCACAAAAACTTATGGTATTCTCCTTAAAGCAGGGATAACATTTATCAAAGGTCATGAACAAATTAAAAACTACTTAATTCAGGGTAGCCATGAATTTCTCCCAAAAGAAATATAAAATATCCAATTTACCTGTGCTGAATTAAAAAAAAATATTAACATTTCAAAGTTCACTTCTCAATACAACAATTAAACTACAATGTAATTTTCTGTTATAATAAGGCAGAGAAAAGAAAAAGCAAAATGGGGTAAAGCTGAGAGGTTGAAAAGAAAAGATCAGAACACGAAGAGAGACATAAGAGGAGAAACAAGGAAGGCTAACTAAAAGGGCCAGTGAATATTGAAGTAAATTCTTTTATACCTTTCAATTGGGCTGGTATCATAGTATTCACCTTAATATCTGAAATTCTTATTGACTAAACTCAGACCACTTAGAATCTTCCTTTATACACCAGGGAATCACTAGTCTTTTTAATTTTTCACAACTTACTTTTGCAAACCTTTTTTTCCCATGGAATTCTAAAGGTACTATATACATATGAAGGAATAATTTAGAGGTTTTTAGAAATTTACTTTAAATGAATGGATACCCATCAATTGGAGAATGGTTGAGTAAATTGTGGTATGTGAATACTATTGTTCTGTAAGAAATGACCAGCAGGACGAGTACAGAGAGGATTGGCGAGACTTACATGAACTGATGCTAAGTGAAATGAGCAGAACCAGGAGATCATTATACACCTCAACAACGATACTATGTGAGGATGTATTCTGATGGAAGTGGATTTCTTCGACAAAGAGAAGATCTAACTCAGTTTCAATTGATCAATGATGGACAGAAGCAGCTACACCCAAAAAAAGAACACTAGGAAATGAATGTAAACTGTTTGCATTTTTGTTTTTACTCCCGGGTTATTTATACCTTCTGAATCCAATTCTCCCTGAGCAACAAGAGAACTGTTCGGTTCTGCACACATATATTGTATCTAGGATATACTATAACCTCTTTAACATGTATAGGACTGCTTGCCATCTGAGGGAGGGAGTGGAGGGAGGGAGGGGAAAAATCAGAACAGAAGTGAGTGCAAGGGATAATGTTGTAAAAAAATTACCCTGATATGGGTTCTGGCAATAAAAAGTTATTAAAAAAAAAAAAAAAAAAAGAAATTTACTTTAAGCCTTTTACAAGCTGTATCTTAAAGTCTTTTTGATCATTTAATATATATCAGAATGGTGTATGTTTACTTTCAAGAAATTAGGGCTGGCCTATTTCACAGCTCAAATGAATTTCTATTAGACCAAAATGGGCTCCTCTTATATACAAGTTCTTTGACAATAAAGAGTGTTTCTTATTTACCTCTGAATCTTCTTTAGCATTTAATAGAGTACACTTAACAGACATAGTAGATATCTAGTGACTGATGAATAATAACAAATCAGCCAACATTCTTTCTGTGGTCTCTACCTTTTTTTCTAAACCAAATATAGTTTGGAGTCCAATTAATGTAGAAGAGAAATATTTTATACATACATGCACACATATATCTGTTTGTGTATGTGAATCTCAAATTTGGGCTCAAAAGAGCTAAAATAAAAACTTCCATTAAAAAAAAAAGCCTTTCAAAAATAAATGGGAGAGGTAAAATCATTAGCAATAAATTCACATAATAGCAGTTCCATACCTGACATTGGATAGATCTGTATTGACTGGGATATAATGAACCCATGGTTTTAGCTGTGCATAGAAGAATTCTTGCCATTCTTCACCTACATGGAAGACTAGTGAGCCACACAGAAAAAGGTGTTTGAACCGGAAACTTGCAGCTACACCCCGAAAATTAAAAAGGTATCTGAAAAAGAGAAAAGTACTAAGTATTTCTGGCCACAAATGGCAACTTTTTAAAATCATTTGTCTATTTCTTCTTTTCTCCCACTGATGATATCTTTCTATTTTTCTTCTCCTCTTTCTAAATTCTGCTACAGTCTCCCTTATTCCCTTTAAGTAGTTTTCAACAGCCACAAACATTTCTCTGTTTCCGTATATGATCAGGGCCCAATTTTAAAAATGGTCTGATGAAGTTAAAGCCATTTCTAATCATATAAAAAAAGCTCTAAATCACTTTTGTTTAGAGAAATGCAAATTAAGACAACTCTGAGGTGCTACTATATACCTCTCAGACTGGTTAAGATGACAGGAAATGATAACAATGAATTATCTTGTCAGGAAAAACTGGGACACTAATACATTGTTGATAGAACTGTGAATGGATGTAATCATTCTGGAGAGCAATTTGGAACTATGCTGAAAGGGTTATCAAATTGTGCATACCCTTTGATCTAGCAGTGCCTCTATTGGGCCCGTATCCCAAAGAGATATTAAAGGAGGAAAAGGGACCCAACATGTACAGAAATAATTGTAGCAGCTCTTTTTCTATAGGGGCAAGGAACTAGAAACTCAGTTGGAGAATGGCTGAATAAGTTATGATATATGAATGTTATGGAATATTATTGTTCTTTTTTTTTTTTTTTTTTTTTGGGCAGGGGTCATTTTTTCTCCAAGCATATATATTAATAGAGTATGGTCCAATTACTATTTAGCCTCATGTGCTTGGGACCTCAGTGCATCAACTTGAGCTTCAGCCCATTACAATGTCCTATGGCCAAGGCCTAACCAAATTCCAGTATTCACAAAATCCTGGCCAGCCTGCTTGCATTTCTCCCCAGCACAGGCTGCTCCCAGCCTTCTGTCCCTCTGCCACCGGTGCTGAGCTGTCACTGCTTGGTTTATGATGTATAAAAATCACTCATGGACTTAACTCAATAAATGGAATATTATTGTTCTATAAGAAACAATCAGCAGAGTGATTTCAGAGACCTGGAGAGACTTACATGAACTGATGCTAAATGAAGTGAGTAGAACCAAGAGAACATTGTATATAGCAACAAGATTGTGTGATGATCAACTCAGATGGACTTGGCTCTTTTCAACAGTGATCAGGCCAATTTCAACAGACTTGTGAAGGAGAGAGCCATCTACATTCAGAAAGAAGACTATGGGGACTGAATCTGGATTACAACATGGTATTTTCAACTTTTTTGTTGTTGTTTGCTTGATTTTTTTTTTCCTTTCTAATTTTTTCCCCCTTTTTATTCTCATTTTTTTTTTTTATGCAGCATGATAAATGGGGAAATATATATAGAAGAATTGTGCAGGTTTAACCTATATTGGATTACTTGCTATCTAGGAGAGGAGCTGGGGGACTTGAAATACAAGGTTTTCCAAGAGTGAATGTGCTTTGAAAATAAAAACTATTATTAATTTTTTTTAAAAAGGAAAAAAAATTATCTAAGCAAATGTTTGCTTGAATTGTGATCCAAAGGAGTTTTTGCATAATTATCAATAAAGATCTCCATCAACTTTATTCTATCCTGAATATTATGATTTTGTTCTTAAATTCCAATTAGGTATCAAGTACGAAAACTGACTCACCAAGAGTTAATGATTAAATTAATATTGGGGGAAAAGAGAAATAAATATCTAACTTAAGTCTTACTTGTATTTGCAGTGATCCACAAGTGCGACTTCCTTAGCAGGTGGTTTTCCAAGAGTATCCTTTAAATAAGAAGAAAATTTTTAAAAATTAATTTCATGTAATTCATTTTTTAATAATTTCTGCTGAAAGGCTTTGGAACCACAGTTCAAGAGTACATGACCTACACTTTTTCAATTTTTTGACTCACAAAGACTACTGTGAAATCATAGTACAGGGAGTTACAATTTAAAGACATCAAAAAATGAATGGAAAATGGATGAAATTATATAGCAGTAGAAATAATCCACTAAAGGGAATAATGTATACTTACTTAGCTTATTTAATTACAAAATCAATGTCATAAAGGTGATGTTCTGCCCAGAGTCTAGAGTAGAGAGTCTAAAAGTAAAATATTTCCAATGATTGTTAACATAAGACTTTTGAGGGAAAGAGAGTGCCCTGATTCTGAATAACTGCTATCAGTTCTTTTCATGAAATATCTCTAAAATGGAGGCTAATTCATTACTTATCTAGTTATCCTAACTTAATGGAAATAATCCTTATTCTTAATTTAAAAAAAATTGTATTATATACAGTGCTTTAAGGTTTACAATGCTCTTTCTTCATGACAACTCTTGAGAAATAGAAAGTGAGATAGGGAGGTAGGTAAGGCAGGTAGTAGTATCACCATTTTACTTATTCATACTAGATAAGGGACAGGGAGAGAAATCAAAATCAAGTCTTTCTGATTTTTTTAAACTGAGGTCCACAGACAGATTTCAGAGGTTGGATTACTGGTAGTGATTCTCTTACTATATATTTCTTGCATTACAAATTAGTAATTCTGTTTTACTTAAAAGTTTTAAGAATCTGATTATACCTAAAAGTCTGATTACCTCTTGGTGTGTGAATCTCAAAACTAAATCATGAAATTTATAGACCCTTGAAGTAAAAAGAGTTCATCAAACAGAATCCAAAAACCATCCTCCGCCCTTCATCCCTTCCTCCCTCCTCTTTCCCACCCTCCCTCCCCCTCTTTCTGTCTCTTTCTCTCACTCTCTTTTTCCCCTCTTCTCTTCCTTTTCCTTCTTCTCCTCCTCTCAAACTTAATACATTTTACTGGTACCTTACATTTTTACATCAAAATTATTTCTGAAAAAGGGGGAAAAAAAAAAAACTTTCCAGCTCCTCCAAACTGAATCAATTCTTGTAACAAGGAAAAACGACTAAGTAACAACCACTTGATAAAGGGATTGTCTCTGATGATATATCCTTTCTTTCCTCATAGTTGCCTTCCTCTTTGCCATGAGGAGAAACATGTTTTTTCATTTGTTCTCCAGGACTATCACTAGTTACTCATTTTCCAAAGTCTAGCTTCCTTTCAGATATTCTTTTATTTAAATTGTTGTAGTCATCAAGCACATTTAAGTTTCCTATGTTTCTCTGAATTCTTTATATTCATAATTTATGATACAATAATATTCTATTACATTTACATAATTTAGTTTTTCTTTAGTCAGTCTCCAATCAATAGGTATCCATTTTGTTTCTGTTTCTTTGTTATCAGAAATTGAGCTTCTATGAATATTTTGAAATATATTGGAGCTTTGTTTCTGTCTTTGACCTCTTTGGGATATATGTCCAATAGCAAAATCTCCGAGTTAAAGAATATGGATTTTTTTAAAAACTTTTAAAGCATAATTCCAAGTTGATATCTGTAAGGTTTCAAACAATTTCCAGCCCCATAATCAGTGTGTTACTGTACCAGTATCCCCACAGAACTGATTGTTCCTGATTTTTGCCATCTTTGCTAATCTAAAGGGTCTGGCATCATAGATTCATAGAACTAGAGAAGGAAAGGACCTCAGAAATCATTTGATCCAACCACATTTTACACATGAGAAAACAAAGTCTAAGGGAAGTTTATAACCTCCAAGTTGTTTTAATTTCTATTTTTTATGAGTAATGATTTGGAGCGTGTTTTCAAAAGGTCAAATTATTCTAAAAAGCTATTTCATTGTACTGGGGAATGGCTTTTAAGGTCTTATATGTTTGTGTTAATTCTATACCTATGCTGCCTGGATATTAGAGATTTGTCAGCTATATTTGCTGTAAATATTTTTGCCATTCTCAAGTTCCCTTTTTATTCTTTCTATTAGTTTTATTTATGCAAAAGCTTTTTAATTTCATGTACTTAAAATTGCCTACTTTGGTTAAGAATCTTAGGGGGAGAAAGGTACCTTTTCTCTCATTCTCTTTTATTTTTTAATAATGTGACTTTTTATATTCACATTAGATTAGAGTGGAAGCTTGGCATATTGGCTAGAATGGTGACCCTGCAGTCAATGGATTTGAGTTCAAGTCCTATCTCCCCAGCTGAATGATCCTGGACAATTTATTACTGTAAAGATCAAAATCGATAATATAGGCAAGTGCTTTGTAAGCCTTAAAAGAGCCCTGTACATTAGCACTTTAATTACTCAGGGTAGTATGTCCACTGAAAGCTTATTGTGATAAGATCATATTATATGCTGATTAAATCTAAGTTCTGTCAAACTGCCTTATCCCATCCACATCTTTCTAACAGACAGAAGGGAACTTCTCTCTGATTTATGTCCCCAGCTTTATCAAATACTGAGCTATTGTTTTCAAATAATTCAATCTGTATCACTAATTTACTTTTTTTAACCAGTACTAAACAATTTTGATAAGTAGGCCTTTATAATACAAATTGAACTCTGGTAATACAATGTTCCCTTATATTTGCATTTTTTGTCATTATTTCCCTTTAGATTTTAAATCTTTTAGTCCTTCAAATGAGAGTGACATGTAAAAAGAAAAAAAAATAACTATAGTTAAACTATTTAAACTATATATACATATAAAACTATAGTTGCCTTGTTGGTGATTTGGATGTTTTATCATTGGTTATCTAGAATCTTGGTTGGTCACTGCATTGATTAGATTTCCTAAGTCTTTCAAAATTATTGTTGTTCTTTATAATGGTTTTGTTATTGTACTCTGTTATTGTGCTCACTCCACTCAATGGATTCATATAAGTCTTTCCAAATTTCAAAAGATTACATTTACCTGTCATATTCTGGCCAGTATCTCTCCAAGGAATTAGAAGGTTGTCATTTTGACAAAGGAAGGCATATAAAGGACACATACTTTCTTTCCATAATAAAAACTACCAGGAATAATGCTGACTTAGCTTGCAGTGTTAACTAAAAAGTGGTTTCTTTATTAGCAATTACTAACATATTAAGTGGTCTCCCTCTTCACCCCACCACCCAAAGAAAATCTAGGTTAGAATTCTATGTATTAAACATCTACTGCACTAAATCTGTCAATAATTACTTTTTCAGATTTCCAGGCCTGATTTTTAGTGTATTCTGCATCAACGAGTCCTGGATTTTCCCGAGATAGAAGAATTAAGGGATCTCGCTCTGGACTTGTCCTATAAAAGAAACAGATCATGTAAAGTCTTTTGAAGTTCTCCATAATGACTACTAGAAAATAATAAAAAATAACATGACATTTACATAGCATTTTAAAAAAGCTTATATATATATATACGTATATATATGAAAATGATAGCACCTATTTCACAAGATTATTGTGAGCATCAAATAATATATATAAAGTGCTTTGCAAAACTTAAAGAGCCATATATATTAACTATTAGTATTAATAAAATAATTACTCATTATTTTATTTGAACCTCATACAACCCTTCAAGAGAGGTCCTACAAGCAGGGTTATCCCCTTTTTACAAATGAAGGAACTCTTCTTTCCTAAAAAACCTTAAAAGCAAAATCTAAATAGTTGTTTTTTTTTTGTGATCTTTGATGTTTTCTAAAGGGTTTAAAAAAAAAAAGCTTACTATTCCTATGGGTATTAGTTGTTAAATTCAAGAAAGTACTAAACAAGCTTCCTTTTCCTTCTCTCCATGTCCTGAACATGAGGATGAAAAGTGACATTATCAATGAACTTCCAAAAAAGTCATATGGTTGCTTCATCTATGCAGATGTGAAATTCCTATTTGCTAGAATCAATCAATAAGTGCTTATGAAGTCCCAACTGCTATCAGGCAATATGCTGGGCATGGGGGATGTAGACAAAGAATGAAACATTCATTTCTCAAATTAGTTTTTCAGTATATCTCATCTAAAAATGATGTTATATTAGATTATCTCTTAGGTTTCCTTCAGCTCTGAGATTCTATGGGTCTCAAATGAAAATCTGTATAGCATCTCTGCTATATGTGACTGAATCTTAGAGTAGGAAATACCCATTATAGTCATAACTGAAAAGAAAAATCAAACCTATGAGAACTCTGACAAGTGCTTGTCCAAACTCATCTTGAAGATCTTCAGTCATAAAAATTCCATATTTTCCAAGGCAACCCACTGCACTTTTGGATGGCTCTAATTATAATTAAGTTTTTCCTTATATAGAGCTGAAGTCTATTTCTCTGCAACACTCAGCCACTGGTCCTTATTCTGTCATAATGGGCAAAAAAGATCAAATGTAATCTACCAGATGAAATATTCTTCAACCAGAGCTCATGTAGCTTGATCTCCAAAATGCCCTAACCAACCTGATTGACTTCCAGTGATGTCAATGTCTTTACTACAATGTGGCACCCAAAATGAAACACAGTACCACCAGGGTGTTTGTCCAGGGCATACTGCAATGGAAATTTCTCCTCATTCATTTTAACTTTGTACCTTCTTTCATCTGGTCTAAAAGTCCATTAAAATTCTTTGACTACTGGGTCTTTTGTTGACAAGTCATCAAATTCAAAAAGGCCCCCCGTATCTCTTTCACGTGAATCATTACCTAGACATAACTTCTCTCTATTTGTACTTGAAAAATTGATTTTGTTATTCAAGTGTAAAATTTTAAATTTATCCTTATTATATTTCATTTTATTGTGCTCAGCTTGGATAGCTAGATAGTGTAGAAAACATAGCTTTAGGCCTGGAATAAACAAGATCGGAATCAAATTTGTCCTCAGATACTCACTAGCTATGTAATCCTGGGCAAATCACTTCACCTTGTTTGCCTCAGTTTCCTTATCTGTAAAATGAGCTAGAGAAGGAAATGGCAAGCCACTCTAATATCTTTGTCAGAAAACCCCACAATAAGGTCATGAAGAATCAGACATGATTAAAACAACCAAACATTCAGTCCATCTTGTAGTTCATGCAGGTTTTTTTGGATCCAGACTGTCATCTATTGTTCATTAACTTTTGTGGCTTTGTGTCCATTACAAATTTGATGTTTGCCTTCTATGACTCTATCCAAATCCTTGATTAAAAACTGTTGAATGACACAGGAGCAAGGAGGGATTCAACTCTGAGAAAGAACTCACCCCATGATGATACACCCAATAATGATTACACTTTGGATCTGATCATTCTACTAGCTTCAAGCCTACCTTATTATTATCTAGTCCATATTTCTCAACTTGTATACAAAAGATGGCATGAAAAAACTTTGTCAAATATTTAATAAAATCCAAGTATACTATATCTATGGCAAAGGTTTTAAAAATGAGTTCCATAATCTGACCCCAAATAGACATACACATATACACACACACACATATGTATTACACCAGTTGGAGGCAGAGCAACTGGCTATATCTTACCTTCCTCACAATAGCCAATTATAGGGCTTATCTCCAGCACAATAACCTCTTACTTTTATCTACCAATACTACTTGACTGTCTCCCCTTTATGCTGTGCAAGCTCTCAACCTGTCCCCTTCTGTGTCTGTGCTATCCTAGTATCCATAGCGTTTTTGCAGATATCACTGGGAAAAATCCCCCCTTCCCCAAACCCCACATCCCTCTCAAAAGGCAGGCTCTGCAAAATATTGCAATAATTAGTGAATTCTAGCCTCATCTTTCTTGTTTTTTTTTTGTTTTGTTTTGTTTTTTTAAATCATTCTAAGTGGGACAGAAAGGGTCTCAGAGGATAAGCAGGAATAAGTAGGTTGTAATCTGCATCACATGCTCATTATATTATCTCCATCCCTAATTTGGATCTCTTCCAAACTTTATTATTATTCATAGTACTACAATGCTTCTAGTAACTCAGATTCACAATCTCAGTGTCTTCTGGGAATCCTCACTTTCTCTCATACTACTTATCTAATCAGTCCCAATCTCATTATCTCTAGCTCCACAGCTCTCAAAAGTTCCTGTTAATTTTCTCACATAGTCACCAGCCAAGTTTAGGCCCAGATAGCCCTTTGCCCAGATTAATGTATTATAACAGTCTCTTAACCCATGTCTTTTTCTTCAAGTCTCTCCCTTTATCAATCCATTTTCCATAAAGCTCAGTGATTTTCCTAAAGCAGAGATTTAATGATGTTACCAACTCACTCAATAAATTCCAATGGCTCTCTAGTAATTATGATTATATATTTCATCTTTATCTCAACTTTCTAATTTATTATTTTTTGCATAAACTGTAATTATACAGCACTGTAACTGTAATTGGCAGCAGCACAATAACATATTTTGTAACTATATACACATTCTTAAGAGTAGCTAACATTTATATAGTGCATTAAGATCTGCAAAGTGCTTTACAAATATAATTTTATTTGGTCCTCAAGACAACGTAGGAAGTACATGCAATTATTACATCTATTTTACAAGTGAGGAAACTGAGGCAAGCAGTGGTTTATTGATTTGTCCTGGATCATACAGCTAATATCTGTCTGAAACCAGATCCAGTGCTCTATTCACTGTGTCACCTAGCTGTGTGTGTTGGGATAGGAGTGGAATTGGGAGAAGGAGAGTTCTAAAAAATTTTGTAGTGATCAAAAAAATTTGGAGATCAGGGATTATAGCATTCCTGTAGCTAATAACAACTCTATCAAAAAACAAAAACAAAAAAGGAAATTAAGTTAGTCAGGAATCACTGTTTCTCAAGGCAAATGCTCACAAAACATTATTAATATATTCTACGATTCCGACAAGAATTAAAATCCAGCTCAATGGCGTATAGTTTGAAGACTGAAAAATCAGGATGTTTTATCTTTAAAGTACTGTACCTTCTAACTCTCCTATTTGCTTGATAATAGCATGTGAAATAGCAGCAGAATGATGTAAGAGAAGATATTTCATGGAGCTGACTTTGTTCTTTTATTAGGGTAAAATTTTAAGGAATATCTGTAATAAAATGAAAACTGCCTATTTTATGTGTAAGAGCATCTATCACAAAATCATATGCCCTTTTCCTTTCCTGCTTTAAAACTAATGAAGATGTGAAAGACCATATCCTGTATATGTAAACCCTGTAGGAGAAAACTACTAGGGATCAGTTTCAAATTAATTTTCACAAAAATGCCAAAGAGTTCAGGAGCTAAAATGATAGGTCAGGTCACCTTTTTAAATTTTCGTTTCCTCTGCTTTAAATGATGGGGTAAGACTAGATATTTTCTAGATTTTTTGCCAGTTCTAACATTCTAATTTTTGGTTTTTTTAGTATTTTGTTTATTTCTCACTGGATTTGAATTTACCTTGGATTTATAATGCCTATGGATATTCTTTATTTCTTCTTTGAAGCTATATTACTTCATGACATTACTTAAGAGCCTTTCATAGATGTCAACAAGCATACTCACCTAGATCCTCTAAAGTATCCTTTTGATACTTTCTTTTCCCATGGCCACTTCTCTGCAGACCTAAAATACAGACATATTGGTCAGACAGCTATGTCACTCCTCTGACAAAAATCCTTCAATAGAACTATTGAGTAATATGAGAATCTCTTACTCCAGCATTCAAAGTCCCCCATAATTTAGGACAATCCTATCTTTCCAGCTTTATCTCATATTATTCTGATATATATATATATATATATATATTCTATGCTATAATAAAGCTAAACTATTTGTCTTCCACACCATACACACCCTATACATTTCCATTTATAGGCCTTATCTGGGAATTCTCTATTTCTCTTTACTGGAGAAGTAAAAACTTTTGGTGATTACACATCTCTAAAATTATAAAGCAATTAAGAAATGATGAACAGAATGATTTTTGAAAAATCTGACAAGATTTATAGGAACTGAGGCAAAGTGAAGTGAGCAATGGCAGGGGAACATCATACTCAATGACAGCAATATTTTAATAGTGACCAACTGTAAAAGACTTAGCAAATCTGATCAAGAAAATAATTCAAGATAATTCCAAAAGATCCATGATGAAAAATGCTATCTACCTCCCAAAAGAGAACTGATGAACTGAGTACAGACTGAAGCTCGTTTTTTAAACTTCATTTTTCTTGGGGGGTTTTGTGTCTTCTCTTTTGCAATATGGCTAATATGGAAACATGGTTTACATGACCTCACATGTCTAATCAAAGTTATATTGCTTGCCTTTTCAATGGGTGAGGGATAGGAAGGAGAAAGTGAATTTGAAACTCAAAAATTTTTAAATTAATGTTAATTTTTATATGTAAATAGGAACTATTTAACAAAATAAAATTTAAAATGCATTTTATACAAAGCAGTTGATGAGAAAAGAAACTTTGACAAAATGAGATTCTTTCTCTATGCAAGTTTTTAGTAACATTGCAAATAATAAAAATTACAAAACAAATAATGTCTTAAAAAAAGATGAAGAACTCATGAAAGGGATCACATGCTTATGGAAAGAGATAGTCAACACTATCAAACACAAGTTAAGTTAAGGGAGATGAAGGATAAAAAAGATCATTGAATATGGTATCAATAGGAGGTCACTGATGATTTCAGAGTAGTTTCAATAGACAGAAATAGTAAAATCAGAATTCCGTTTTCAAGAGAGAGAAGAAAGGAGAAAAAAAACTCAAGATTTAAATGAAAACAGTGAATATAGATAACTTTTTCATAAAGTTTCATAGCAAAGAAGGGAAGAAAAATCAGACAGTAACTGGAAGGGATATAAAAATGCAAGGGAAAGTTCTTTTAGATTTGTTCATTTGTTTTTTTGGAATTGAAAAGACTTGAACAAGGAGTAGGAGGCCGGGCCCTTGTCTTATATAATATTTAATGTATCTCTTCTAGTACCTTTCATATGCTTCATACATTCATTGTTCTGCAAACAACTGATTAAACAATATTTATCGAATTAAAATGAATACAAGGTCATCAATTAAATATGTTGAGTCATTCTTACTTTACTGAGTTTCCAAAAAGTAACATCAACCTATTTCTGCTTCACAAAATATCTATGGTTTTTCATCTTAAAAGTGACTTTTTCACCTTTCTCAGAAAAGGCAATAATTTGAGAATGTGATGTAAGAACATAATAAATAATTACTGCATTGTAAGAATAAATAAGAGGAATTCACCTGAGGAAGGGTGGAATGAAATGACACAGGCAAAGAAAGCAGAGCCAAAAGAACAATGCCCATAGTAACTGCAACAATGTAAATAGTCAGCCTAAAAAGGCAACAAAATTCTGATCAAAAACAACTGTCAATGTTACTACTGCACTGTCAAAGTTAAAGGTCACATTGCATAAAAAGCTTTCATGCAATATGCTTCATAATGCCGTGTTGAAACAAAATCCATTTACAAGTTAACAAAAGCAGATAAATGAAAATGCTATAAATTTCATTATCCACTCTAAAGTATGGCCAAACATGCCATACATGACCATAGACTAAACTGGCATTTTGACATAATGGCAAAATACATTAGAAACCTGTCAGATTACATGATAACTTCTTTCTAAATTATTCACTTTCATCTTTTTAGCTACAAGTTCTGCAAAGGAAACAAATATAAGAGGAAAAATATACCTTCTGAAAATCTTACCTTGCAAGATCTTCTCTTAAAAGATCCCATCGCCCAAGACCCGTAGGATAAATTGGCCAAACAGCAGGTCCCCCTTCCCAAAATGTCCATGCAGGATACATGATATCATGGTACTCAGAAGTCTTCAACAGAAACATAAAAATCACTCTAAAACGATCTTGGGATGAAGTGACAAGAAACCAACTATAGTCATTTTCACAAGTTTCCCAACAAGATCTTCATTTTTTCGAGTTTTCCTTTGTTCCAGAAATTTTGTTCCCCGCTTTGTAATGTCTAGAAATAAAATGGCAAAGCTGGCTATGGATGAATTCAAATTACTACTGTTTTCTAAGGGAAAGATGAGCATAATACTACTGAGTTTTCAATTCAAGAAAATACTTCACCAATGTATTCAGTAGAGACTCTCAGTATAGGAGGGACCTCAGGGACTGTCAGTTTCATTTATGATATTTAGTATCTTTTTTCTCTGAAAACTTGCTTTAAAGTCCTTCACACATATTTATCTTGTCTCTCCAACAACATGTAAGCTCCTTGAGGCCAGGAACTATGTTATATATACTACTTTAATATCCCTTCCCACTTCCTGAGTGCTCAACATACTTGTTGACTAATTTAATAAACCAAAACCTACATAAATTCGGATAGAATAAAGTAGGATGTTTTAATAAGGGGCAGCTAGCTGGTGCAATGGCTAGAATGCAAGGTCTAGAGTCAGGAAGATTCCTATTCTTGAGTTCAAATGTGGCCTTAGACATTTCCTAGCTATGTGACCCTGAGCAAGTTAATTAATCCTGCTTGCCTTGGTTTCTTCATCTGTAAAATAAGACAGAGAAGGAAATGGCAAATCATTCCAGTGCCTTTGCCAAGAAAACTGCTCTAGGGATGATGAAGAGTCAGATGTAACTAAACAACAAAAAGGCTGAAGGCTATCCCACATTTTTTCAGGAAGATCTAGGAATCCTCCCACTTTCTAAGCTTACTTTTGATGAACCTTTCCAAAAGGCTGAAACTATGAAAAGGTGCACTTGAATCAGACAATGGAGCACTTCAGGCTAATTACCTATTGGATATGAGGCAATGACTCTATTAGCATAAGGTTGGAAAAATGGCTCTTCTCACTGTTTGGTGCTTCCTCAAGGATTGGACTTACCGTAATCGTGGGCAAGGATTAGAGGGTGGGGTGAGACAAGTCAGAGTCACTTGGTGGGGCAGAACAGGAGGAAAAAGGTAGAGATTCTGGACTCCAGAATGGAGAAGAGATCTTTGGCAAAACTCCTGGCAGTTTGCCTGCTTTTCCCCCTAAAGACCAAGGATTTTTACTTATCCTGACTCTGGCTGATCCTGAGGCCTCCAGAGACCTAGCCTAGATGTAACAGCTCTCTTATTGAAGACATTGAACTTACCCACTTCTCATGTGCAAATAGAAAAAAAAATATTCTTTACAACTGGCACACACAATCCACTCAATTCCTAGCATATACCAAACCTATAGGGATTCAATAATGTGACAATTATATTTATATGGTAAAAATCCTCTTTCTACTTCATGTTCTAGAGAATGCAAGTAAACACTGCAAATTGCAGGTGGGTAGAGAAATGGAAGAATTAGTTCTGATGCTTTTTGTTATGTCATAGTAAGAATAATCTTAAAACACATCATATATGTGACTATTAGCTTTCAAAAGATGGGTTCCTTTTTCTCACCTTGCTGAAGGAGAAGACTGGAATGATAGGTTCCATCCACTTAGGAATCTGAGGATAATCCCGTACATTGATCACCATCTCCATGTCAGGAAGGTGGTTAATAATTTCCAAAATGAAGTGTTCCACACCACTACACCTGCCAAGCATAAATATCACAAATTCACCATAGCAATACTTTTTCCAAGGCAGAGGTGGTGTCCCTATTAGCCTCTCAAGGAAAAACAAAATCATGTTTATATTACTCGCTTCTGGTAAACAGAAGGTTAATGTTCAGGAAGCACGATCTATTCCACTTTATACAATTATGCATGTTGTCTATTTGGGCATAAACTGCTCAGGTTGCTGAATAATTGTTCACCAACTGGTTCCCTTATTACAAGTTTTCCTGGACAAATACTGATCCTTTGCCTCCACTTTGGCACTTTTCCCCATTTGGTTTTCTTGCAGTATACCATTTTCAGGGAGTCTTCAATAAGTACCATTCATATATGCACAAGTAGTAGGGGTAAGGCAGGAAAGAATAGATTATAGTCCTGTTCTTCAACCATCTCTTATCATCTTCATCAAATCATTTAACTTCTCTGGGACTCATTTTTTTAACCTGTAAAATGAAGGGACTGGATCTGATTATCTCTATGGTTCCTTATAGTTCAAACTATACTCCAACTCTGACCCTTATTAGCCATGTGATCCTGGGCAAGTCAATTAACTATTCTGAATCCCATTAACAAAATGGGAAAATCTGTACTCTGTGCTATACAAAGTTGTGAGGGAAGTACCCTGTATACCTTAATGGGTCAATGAAATGGGAATCATTGTTACTAAGATTAGATTTGAAATCTAAATTGTTACTGTTCTACCTTATCCAAAGGTTTGGCTTCTAGCTGAATTATAATTCCACTATTCTAACCTCAAAATTATGAAACTCTTAAAGTATTCTTTTATCCCTCACACTAATTTCAATAACATCTATAGACCATATCCACACTCAATTTCCATTACATGCAATCTGAATACAAAAACAACATTAAAATCAATTTATGAGTCAAAACATTATCATAAATATTATCATAAGTACCATGTTTATATTTCCTTAGAGATTTCTTAGTTTCAAAAATGTGGCCATACCAGTCAAAAACCACTGATTTAGCACTTATTATTTGTAAAGCATATGCCGTGAAGTAAGCAGTTGAATGGGACTGATTGGAGTAAGTATTTCTCAATATTGAGTCACATGATCCCCGTTTCCAAAACTGAGACCTTGGGAAGGTCATTTACTCTCTGGAGGAATGAACATTGAACCTAAGGTATGGGAAGTTGCAGGAAGTGAGATGACCTGTGGGAGACAGTCAGCATTAGTGATAATTGGTCAAGGATGATTACATCCTGTTAATCTATCCAATGAGAAGGCTTGAGTCTTTTGCTTTTAAACCCTGGATAAGTCAGAAGCAGGTCAGGTTCCAAGAACACATGGCAGGAGCATAGGATGTCTCCTGGGTGTGTGTCTGGACCTCTCCCTGCAGGGATTAAATAAATGTTTTTCTCTTTGTACCTGATGATGTCTCTAATTAGTTAACTGGATTGGGAAGGGGGTCTTGCACCTGACCCGTCCCACACAGAATAAACAAAAATAGTGAAGATAAAATGCCTGCCCTTGGGAAGACAGATTTAGCATGCATCTCTTTCATCCTCTTCTCTGTCTGTTCCCCTATTCTCAACCATGCATCCTAGCATTATACCAGGATAGAATGTTTGATAGGAAGGTTACAAAACTTATGAACAACTCACAGCTACATTATAGAAGCAGAGTCAAAACAGTGTGGAACACATTATTTTTGATTTGAGGTCCTTCAAAGGATCCCCTGTGCTGTTGCCTCTTTGAAATTCAGTTCCTTGAGTATTAGTTTAATTTTTTTTTTTTTTTGCTAAATCTCTTGTCCCACTGATAAACAAAATCTCTCTGCTCATCTTTGAAATTCTGAATGAATACTTTAGTTCCCATCATGTCCTAGATTATAAAATCTCAGTAGTTTATATGATTACAATTTCTGAGACCTAAATAAGTTGTCTTAAAGATGAAAAATCACCTTAAGGCAGTCTTTGAGAGGTTAAACCACCTATTTCAAAATCACAGAGATTTTATTTAGAATTTTAAAATTTTATGTTACAGGTGTATTTATATTATCTCTAATTATATAAGATGCTTTACAAATTTTAAAATGCTATTTAAGTGCTAGTTATTATTATTATTATCCTAGTGCCAGAACCTCTCTTCTGCACAGATCTGATCTCTTTCAAAATTTTTGTGTGGTTCTATTTACCTAAAGTTCAATTTTTGTAGCCAATCAACAAAACCTACTAAGTATCTACTATATGCTAAGCCCTGTGCTAGACACAGAAGATACAAATACAAAAAACAGCTCTCAAAGAGATACATATTCACAGAAAATTATACGTAGAATGCACACAAAATAAATATACAGTGATGGAGAAAGTCAAGGGAGACTAATAACTGTGAAAATCAGAAAGGTCTCTTAAAGTAAGAGTTACTTGGGCTTTACCCAAAAGAGAAGTAGGGGTTCCAAGAAATGGAATTAAAAAGAAAGACACTGAAAGCATGAAAGGCAATGAAGAAATATCATGAAGTGGTAATGGCAAGTAGTATGGTTTGGCTGAAGCACAGAATACATAAGCCTTTTTTTTCCTGAAGTTTAATTCAAATTCTACCTTCCAGACTATGACGATTAAGCAATGTCATATGATTGTATTTTATCCTAAGGACAATAAACCACCGACATTTCTTGACTAAGGAAATAATGCATTCAGAGTTGAATTTTAAGAATATTACTTTGGTTTCTGTATGAAGGAGCGATCAGAGAGAAAAGACTACATACTGAAAGATTTGTCTCAATTTGTTAAGAGATTTCTGTGATAGCTCACACAGAAGGACCTAGAATAAGCAGGGATCAGTGAAAGGAATGTTGTAGAGGCCTTGACAATTGATTAAATTTGGGAGGGTACAGATTAGATTAAGAGTCAGAGAGACTGAAGAGTCAGATATAGAGGGGAAGTAACTGAGGCTAAGTGTCTTGCTCAAGGTCACAGTTAATAAGTGCCTAATGCAAGATTTGAACTGAGCTCCTCTTGACTCCAGGACACATGGCCTATCCATTTTACCACCTATCTGCCCCCAGTTATATACTTTCTTTTCTTCTTTTTTTTTTTAAACCCTAAAAGGGATTATTCTTTTATTTTATTAAAGCTTTTTATTTACAAAACATATGCATGGATAATTTCTCTTTTTTTCTTTCTTTTTTTTTAATGCTTTTTTTTTTTTTATTAAAGCTTTTTATTTACAAAACATATGCATGGGTAATTTTTCAACATTGACCCTTACAAACAAAGCTTTCTGTTCCAAATTATCCCCTCCTTCTTTCCACTCCCTCCCTTAGATGAGGGGTAGTCCAATACATGTTAAATATGTTAAAATATGTGTTAAATCCAATATATGTATGCATATTTATACAGTTATTTTGCTGTACAAGAAAAATTGGATCAAGAAGGAAAAAAAACTGAGAAAGAAAAAAAATGCAGGCAAACAACAACAGAAAGAATGAGAATGCTATGTTGTGGTTCACACTCGGTTCCCAATGGCTCTCTTCAGCCTAGCTATATACTTTCTATTACTTTCTTTCTAGAGCTCTCTAAGGCAACATGGTATTGCAGTGAATAGAGCTGAGCCTGCAGTCAAGAACACCCGAGATCAAATATGGCTTCACATGATTATTAGCTGTGTGACCCTTGGCAGGGCAGTTAACCTCTGACTCAGTTTCCTCATTTGCTAAATGAAGATAATAACAGCATCTACTTTACGGGGTAATTATAAGAATAAAACGAGATGTTTGTATGTATTGTGCACAGCACCAGGCACACAGAAGGCACTTAATAAATTCCTGTTTCTTTCCTTCCTGTCTCAGTTTCTTCATGTACTAAATGGGGATAATAACAGCATCTACTTTATAGGGTAATTGTGAAGATAAAATGAGATATTTGTAAAGTCCTTCACACACTGCCTGGTACATAGAAGGCACTTAATAAATGCTTATTTCCTTCCCTCCATCATTTGGGAACTGGGATATTTTATAAAGAGATTTATAAATCTTAAAGTGTTTATATAAATGCAAATCAGTATTACTACTATTATTATTAATGCGTCTTTCTATTGATTATCTCCTTTTTATAATGTATATAGCTTATGTGCACACAGTAGGTCTGCATGTAGTCTTCCCCACTGGGATTGTGAACTCCTTAAGGGTAGTGATTGTTTTTCCCCAGGACTTAGCACAATATCTTAGACAAAATAAATGATTAATAAATGCTTCTTGACTCACCAGACTTGCCAAAGGTCACACTTAGCAAACCAGGGGCAGAATCAGCACTAGAATTCAGGTTTTCAGGCTCCTAATCTGGGTTTTTTTTCTCTAAGGCTAAAGTCAAATTTCACCTTCACCATGAAGTATTCTTACTGTCTCTGATCTATGATGATCTTTTCCTTTCAGGTCTCAAAAATCCTTAGTTTGATGTTTCTTTTATACATATGTTACAATATCAAACATTCTAAATTCCCTGTATCTTTGGGCCCCTCTACTAAATTACAAACTCCACAGAAAGGCCAGACCTAAGGAACAATATAAACAAAGGCATAGTTTTTCATGAGATAATGAAAGCTTGAGATGTGTCTATGATTTGCTGAGTAATTTAGTTTGGTTGGAGGACTATACAGGAGGACTATAGAATAAGACTAGAAAAGAAGAACAGATGGGACCAGATTGCAGATTCCTTTTCCTCAGCTACCAATTTATATCAGTAAAAATATTTTCAAATAAAATATTTTCAAGTATTGCAACAGGGACTTTGCTAAAGAATCTTTTATCTGCTCATGAAGCAAAAACGTCTGCTCCCTTGTGAAGAGTTCTACAATTCCTTGAAATGCAACCATTCTCTGGACTTTATTTATGCATCCTTATATTTGTTTCTGGTGTTTGAAGTAAAATCCCCTTCTTCCTGGGAATTTATTTTATTTTGGAGCAATTTATTGCTCCAAAAATTTTAAAATATTATTGCTATCTTTTCTGAATATTTCTGAATATATCTCTCTCCAATCAGGTGTGGTTGTGAATACCTTCAGTGGCTTGCTCCTGATGATAGTAAGACTGGGAGATCACTTGAGCTTGGGAGATATGAGCTTCAGTAGGGCTAAAGTTGATTGAATGTTCACATCAAATCTATTATCATTTTGGGACAGTTTAGAAAGCATGGCAAGAGGAAAAGGGGAGGCACAAGGCTGCCTAAGAAAGGATGAACCAGTCAAGTTCAGAAATAGCATATCAAAGCCTTCACCATGATCAGAAGGGGGACTGGGCCTGTGAATGACTGTTGTAAATCTTACCTGAGGTGAAAAAAGAAGATCCATTTTCAAAATACACATTAGCCGCCCCCCCCCCCACACACACACACACAAACACACACACTATATATATCTATGTATATGTATGTAGATATGTAGGTATATGTACAATATATAAAATATATATGTACAAATGTGTATGTGTATACATATATATAAAATATCCAGCATAATATATTTAACCTATATCAGAATACTTGCGGGCCTGGAGAGGGGGGAGACAAAGAAAGGAAGGAAAAAATTTGGAACACGATGTCTTACAAAATTGAGTGTTGAAAACTATTTTTACATGTTATTTGAAAAAAATAAAATGTTATTGAATGAAATTAAATAATAAATAAATAAAATATCCAGAATAAACAACATACTTATCAGTTGAGTCTAACAACATAAGTACTAATCTAGATCTATAGTCCTATCACTTCTACAAAGGATAGGTGGTGTATTTTCTCAATTTTTCTCTCTTTCCTCTAACTACTATCATAAAGTACTTTGCCAATATTCTTCAAATAATCTTATTCTGTACCATTTATTCCTGCCAGATATTCCTACTTTAATCTGATTATCAAAAATAGCAGGAGACATAAAGGGTAGAGGAGTTCATATCACAACATTACAAAAGAAATATATTTTTGAGAATATTTGTATATTAGAACCTAGTTTTCCAATTTTATTTTTTTCATGAATTTGCTTTTCAGAAATTAAACTATTATTATTATTATTATTATTTTTTTACCTCCATCCACTTACACAGACCATCCCATGTCTAAAATGTAATTCCTTTTTATATCTATCTGCTGAAGTTTCTCTTCCTTTCAGGCCCTGCTCAGGTCCCACCTCCTCTATAAAACTTTCCCCTATATATACAGTTAAAATGGTTTCTTCCTCTTTGGATTTTTTATTCTCATTCTGATTGATCTATCCTTTACATTTAATGCATTTTATCTTGAATTACACTTACTTTTGTATCTGTCAACCATCCTATTAAAAGTGTATGCACATTTGGAACTATGCTCAACAAGTTATCAAACTGCATACCCTTTGATCCAGCAGTGTTTCTCCTGGGCTTATATCCCAAAGAGATCTTAAAGGAGGGAAAGGAACTTGTATGTGCAAGAATGTTTGTGGCAGCCCTTTTTGTAGTGGCTAGAAACTGGAAACTGAGTGGATGCCCATCAATTGGAAATTGACTGATAAAATTATGTATATGGATGTTAGGGAACATTATTGTTCTGTAAGAAATGACCAGCAGGATGATTTTGGAGAGGCCTGGAGAGACTTACATGAACTGAGGCTGAGTGAAATGAGCAGAACCAGGGGATCATTATAAACAGCAACAACAAGACTTATATGACAATCAATTCTGACGGACATAGCTCTCTTCAATGATGAGATGACTCAAACCAGTTCCAATTGTTCAGTGATGAACAGAGTCATCTACATCCAGAGAGAGGACTGTGGGAACCAAGTGTGGACCACAACATAGTGTTCTCACTCTTTCTGTTGTTGTTTGCTTGCATTTATTTTCTTTCTCAGGTTTTTTTTTTCCTTCTTCATCGATTTTTCTTGTGCAGCAAGATAAGTGTATAAATATGTATACATTACATATATTGGATTTAACATATACTTTAACATATATATTTTTTTTAATTTAATAGCCTTTTATTTAGAGGTTATATGTATGGGTAATTTTACAGCATTAACAATTGCCAAACCTCTTATTTAACATATTTTTTTAAAAATACTTATAACGTTTTATTGACAGAACCCATGCCTGGGTAATTTTTTACAACATTATCCCTTGCACTCACTTCTGTTCTGATTTTTCCCCTCCCTCCCTCCACCCCTTCCCCTAGATGGCAAGCAGTCCTATACATGTTAAATATGTCACAGTATATCCTAGATACAATATATGTATGGAGAACCTAACAGTTCTCTTGTTGCACAGGAAGAATTGGATTCAGAAGATAAAAATAACCTGGGAAGAAAAACAAAAATGCAAACAGTTTACATTCATTTCCCAGTGTTCTTTCTTTGGGTATAGCTGCTTTTGTCCATCATTGATAAATTGAAACTGAGTTAGATCTTCTCTTTGTTGAAGAAATCCACTTCCATCAGAATACATCCTCATACTGTGTCATTGTTGAAGTATATAATGATCTCCTGGTTCTGCTCATTTCACTCAGCATCAGTTCATGTAAGTCTCTCCAAGCCTCTCTGTATTCATCCTGCTGGTCATTTCTTACAGAACAATAATATTCCACAATATTCATATGCCACAATTTGCCCAACCATTTTCCAATTGATGGGCATCCATTCATTTTCCAGTTTCTAGCCACTACAAACAGGGCTGCCACAAACATTTTTGGCATATACAGGTCCCTGCCCCTTCTTTATATCTCTTTGGGATATAAGCCCAGTAGAAACACTGCTGGATCAAAGGGTATGCACAATTTGATAACTTTTTGGGCATAATTCCAGATTGCTCTCCAGAATGGTTGGATTCTTTCACAAGTCCACAAACAATGCATCTGTGTCCTAGTTTTCCCACATCCCCTCCAATATTCATCATTATTTTTTCCTGTCATTTTAGCCAATCTGACAGGTGTGTAATGGTATCTCAGAGTTGTCTTAATTTGAATTTCTCTGATCAATAGTTATTTGGAACACTCTTTCATATGAGTGGAAATAGTTCCAACTTCATCACCTGAAAATTGTCTGTTCATATCCTTTGACATACTTTAACATATTTAACATTTATTGGACTACCTGCCATCTAGGGGAGGGGGGAGGGAGAAGGAGGGGAAAAGCTGGAACAGAAGGTTTTGCAAGGGTCAATGTTGAAAAATTACCCATGTATATGCTTTGTAAATAAAAAGCTTTAATTAATTTTTTTTTTTAAATAGTGTATGCTCCTTGAAGGCAAAGGCTTTTTCATCTCTGCATCCCCAATGAATTGCTTAAAGCAGATATCTAGAAACCACATTATTGACATGAAAAGGAGAATAAGGTGGAGAAATTTTCTGATACTGCATCATATTGTGGACATGAGAATGAGTGCCTGAAGGGTATACTAGGAGAATATAAATTCTGACAGGTCCTTCCAAGCTGGAAATGTTTGTTTGCATATAGCCAGTGACTGTCTGGTTAGATGTCTGTCATATGATCTGAGGACCAACCTAAGTTCAAAGAGGCTCATTCCTAGACTAGAATGCTTCTACCACCAAAAAAATCTTGAAAACATGGGAAAAGCTGCATTATGCATCAGGAGACCAATGAAATCACAAGATGCTAAAAGACTGAAGCTGAGGAAGAATAAAAAATAAATTGGAAAGAAAAGGAAACCAGCCAAAGGAATGATCTGTGTGATCTGAAACTCTGGGTTCTAACTCTGGCTCTGCCTCTTACTAGCTAGTTGAGTGGCTAGAAATAAATAATTTAATTTCTCTGTGCCTGTTTCCTTATGCCCCAAAATAGGAATCACATGTCACTTAGGTTACAGAGTTGTCATGTGGATTAAATGAGATTATTTATTCTTTTATCATTTAAGCAAGTATGGAGCTTCTACTGTGTGCCAGGCACTATGATTTGATAAAGTTTTAAATCGAAGGAAATGCTTTGTAACCACAAATACTATAATAATTATTTATAGAACCAGTGAAATACGAGGATAGGTTCCAGAAATGGGGCTTATCTATAATAAAATGTGTATCTATAACAATGCCAGAAGATAGAAAAATAAATTCTATATGTCTCTTACCTTGCAGGGAACATGCAATCATGTTCTCTGTATAGTTCATTCTTGATAATCTGATAGTGCGTCCCTAGTTTCCGGTTAACCACATTGGCCATCATCTCTTTGGAAATGCCTCCTTGGAAGGGGGCCAGATCTTTCTCCATGACCCTGAAAAAGAATGAAAATCACCAATGAGGATAAACTAAGGGAAGACATCACTTTGTCTTCTTCTTTTAAGAGTAGGGATGGCAAGTGGACAGCTCATATATTCCATTGATCTTCTGGTAACATCAGGACAAAGGCCCTCTAATACACAGGATACATCCAATGGGGAATTTTTGCACATGAACAGAAATAGCATAAGATGAGCAGCATGAATAGGCTACAACTGGCCCTGTTAGAGGAAAAATGAGATCAGAAACTTTTTGTGCAGTTGGAATTAGAGAGTGTAACGAGGAAGGGGAGAAGATATAAAACCTGTGTTTTGGATGTGTATAATCTTTCTGTTATTAAGGTAAGGGTTCTTAACTTAGGGTTGGTGAATTTTTGAAATATATTTTGATAACTGCAATTCAATAAAATTGTTCTCTGTTGTAATAGTATGTATTTTGTTTTCTGCATTTAAAAACATAATTCTGAGAAGAGGTATTACAAAAAAGAGTAGACCCCCCCCAAACTAAGGGCAGTTAGATGATAAATAAAAAGCAAATCCATTCATGTTTCCCAACCCACTGCTTCACCCATTCTAGAATGCGCCTCCTGTGATGACCACATATTTTAAAATCAGTCGGAGTCAGGAATTCAGGTTAGAGTAAAATTATCAATCTTTATTCTCAGTGAAGAAGGATCGGAGGTGGAAGAGAATGGGCAATAGCAATGTGTGCAGCTGAGTCAAGAAGCTAGCTAGACCAGAAGCCACACGACCAGCAGCTACCAGCATAGAACCCAGGCCCAATCTCTCCCAGCCTCTCTTCCTGTCTCTCTGCTTCCACCCACCAAAATCGTCATATCTTATACAACACATCAGGACTTGCACAGAGAGTGGGTGGGGGCCATTCTTTATCCAAGCATGTATATTAATAAGAGTATAGTCCAATTACTATTTAGCCTCACGTGCTTGGGACCTCAGTGCATCAACTCAAGCCTCAGCTCATTACAGCCTCCCTATCTTATAGCCTTCTAGACTCAGCTCAAGTCCTGCTTTCTCCATGAAACCTTTCTTAAGCTCTCATAGCCAGAGATTATCCCTACCTCCTGAGAGCTACTGAAATGTAGTACAACACTTAGTTACAGAGGGTTGAAGGTTTTCTATGTTTATGAAGAGATAACTTAACTTTAGAAAATTAATTGTAACCCAGGAGGTATCATTTAATCCAGTGCCTGAAAATCCCTTTGATATTCAAAAACCTTATTTTTGTCCTTTTAAATATTAAGCTGACCCATTCCATAATATCTAAAGAGTATGCCTATTAAGAGACATAGTTTCTTTTTTTTCCTGAATTTTCCCCTTCTAGCCTTCTTCCCTCCACCTTCACTCTCCTCAAAATCTACTATTAAGAACAAGCTGGGTCTTTGCAGAGAAGAATCTATAGAAATTAAAAAAAAAATTTCACTAGAAAAAATATTTAAGAAATAAAGGGTAATACACTAGTCACAGCTCTCACCAGATTTTAAGAGACTGAATTCTGAATGATAAGATTATAATAATTTAGAAGAAAATTATTTTCTGCACTCTATCTGAAAAGGTGATGACATTGCAATCTTTTTTGTTTTAAAACTTTTTGGAAGATACTTGCTTAAGACTGGATAAATGATGTTATGTGCCCAAATACTCCACTACTGGGTATTAAGTTCTAGATTCAAAGAATTTGGATTTAGAGTCAGATGATCTGGATTTAAATATGGATTCTGCCACTTACTAGTTATGTCACCTTGGGCAAATGATTTAAACCTTTGGGCCTAGGTTTCCACTTCTGAAAAGGGGGGTTAAAACAGATCATTTCTAAGGTCCATTCTAATAGTAAATACCAACGGAAAATAAGACACATTTCCCGGACTTCTCTAGCACTTTATTAAAATTTGTCTGAAAAGACATTTCTAATTTTCATTTATGAGTTCTAAATCTGTAAAGACATTAGGCTCATAACAAATGTATAATTAATTCATTAAACACCACAACCAATATTTAGGCAAGGAGCAAAATCTGTCAGGAAATAAGCAGCTTCATTGAAAGAAAACTCACCCAAGGTGGCAACTGCAGTTTCCTTTTGAACATGACTGGTAGTTCTCTACAGATTTGTTAATTTGGTCAATAAATCCTTTCCACTTTGGACCTAAAATAGGAAAATCAAAGATAGAGAATACTACTTTGTGTGTGTGTGTGTGTCTTTTTTTTTTTTTTTAATAACTTTTTATTGACAGAACCCATGCCAGGGTAATTTTTTTACAACATTATCCCTTGCACTCACTTCTGTTCTGATTTTTCCCTTCCACCCTCCACCCCCTCCCCTAGATGGCAAGCAGTCCTATATATGTTAAATATGTCGCAGTATATCCTAGATACAATATATGCGTGCAGAACCAAACAGATAATACTACTACTAATAATGATAGCTAACAATTATGTAGTGTTTGCAAAGTGTTTTTACATAAGCTATCTCAGTTTTCATAACCACTCTTCGAGATAGTTCATTGTAGGGATAAGAAGGGAAGCGATTTGCCTAAATCTTATTGCTAGTGAGAGGTAGGATTAATCCCAAGTCCAGCACTGAGGTCCACTGTCCATTTACCACCGTATTAACTAAAACAAATCCACAGAGATGAGGGATAGCCAAAACATGTAGGACTGAGATTCTAGGAACAGAGGTTCACATCCCATCTCTTATACGCGTGACCTTGGACTTTTAAAATTTTCTTATCTGTAAAGTGAAAGCCTTGAACTACAAGGTAGGAGAAAAGTTTCGCTAGTGCTGCTCATTATTTCTCTCAGCAATTTACTAACTTTAAATGTCTCAGTAAAAAACAAAAAAACCCCACACACAAAAAACACCCTATCAAGCCCTGCCATTCTGGTTGTCCCACTGAATCACACTACCATCTCAGTTTAATAAAATTCCCACCAGCCTTTAACACTTCTTTCCTTTGGGCCTCCGTTCCCAGAATCCTTTTAAGGAAAACCCTCAAGCCTCTGGGATGCTACGAGCTCAGCTTCGCCCAGGCAGATAGATGCATGTCCCAGGAGGACATACCAGCCACGCCATGGACATCTCAGGTCCCGGGCTAACTCATCAACTCGTTTGTCCCCTCGGAGGCCTTTTCTGCGGACTCGGCCGCTCACAACCACTGGCCCCCACAGCCACATTTCACAGCGGGCGCGCTGTGCCCTCCTGCGCCGCTCGGATCGTACTCATTCTACCTAGGGAAGCGTTCGGGGAATTAGCCACCCGAGGGCCTGGGAGGAGATAGGCGCTCCGTCCCGCGCGGCCGCGGCTCGCCGCGGGACTGGGGCGATATCCCTTCTCCTCTGTTGGGGAACCGTTCACTCACTAAGAGGGGAAACCCAGGCGACTTCAGACGATCCTTCCTAGTTCTAACGATCGGTGACGCTAGGAGTGCACGGCCGCCCCGGCCCCTATCCGGCTCCCGGCCCCAATCCGGCTCCCGGGCCCCCAGCGCCCAGCTCCAGCCCGGTGCAGAGATAGCGGCGGAAACCAGCTGGAGGCTTCTCTCCTCCTCCCGATCCCAGCGAGGCCAGCCTAGCCACCTCTAAACTGCGAGCGCTGAGCTTCTCCTTCCGGGCGCTCACCTGAATCCCTCCGACTGCCCCGAGTCGCCGGGAGCAGCAGCAGCAGCCACAGCAGCAGCCGCAAAGGCGGCCGCGGCTCCATCGGGGAAACCCCGCAGCTGCTCCCGCAGCCCGGACTGAAGCCCGGCCCCGCAGAAAGATGGCGGCGGCGGAGGCGGGCTCACGTGGGACTGCACTGTGCTCGCCCAAAGACAGGGGCCCAGAGGGAGCCCCGAGTTCATGCACTGGTGGAGGACCGTCTGTCTGCTGGATTTGGACCTCTCCCCCACATCTCCACCTTCCGGGTGCCCGTGCACGTCCTGCGGCTTCTTCTCGCGGGGTAATTTAGACAAAATTCCACTCAGACGTAACTGATGAACCGGGTACGTCTGGTCTCCCCCATCCCATATTTACTCCCGGGAATAGCATCTGACCAAGCTGTGGCTGGCCGGGAAACAAAAGACGCAGGAGACCTAGGCTTTGACCAAGCGGGGTAGAACGAGCACATACAAGCTTCCCTTTAGTCATCTCTAACCACCTCCCCTTGCTGCTGTGTGTATGCCTGAATGCACCTATGCATACATATATTCTCTACCTTAAGCGTTATCCTGGAACCTTCCCTCTGCATCTTTTATTAAGCACTTAGGATGTAACAACCACTGTTCTAGATCATTGGGATAGGATGACAAAAATGAAAGTCTGACTTCGAGTCGTTTATATACTGTCAGGAAGAAACGTGCACATATAAATGAATGAAGAAAATATATACACAAAGTAAAAACAAGATAATTTTGGCAAATATGAGGCAAATAATGATCTAATTAATGACACAGTGGGTAGAGTGTTGGGTCAGTAGTATCTAAGTTGAATCTTGTTTGACAGTTTGCTCATCAGTAAGTTGAGTTGGAGAAGGAAATGGCAAACTACTAAAGTATCCAAGAAAATCCCAAATGGAGTCACACATAGTAGTACAGGACTGAACAGCAGCAATCTTTTTTTCCTTCCTTTTTCATAGGTTTGCAAATGGTGTCTCATTTGATCCTCACAGGAGACCTGGGAGATAGCTTCTATTAGCTGCATTTTCCTGAGGCAGACAGTAGTTATGTGACTTGCCCAAGATCATACAACTGCTAAATGTCTGAGGCTTGAGTTGAATCTGGGTCTTCCTGAGTCCAAGTTTAGCTTTCTATTCACTGTGTCATGTAGCTTCTCCTGCAGGTGAGGGAGAGAATGGTTCACAGAAGACTTCACTAGGTAGTAGTACTTGAGCCGAGTTTCAAAGGAAGGCAGGGAATCTAGGAGGTGGAGCTAAGGAAGAAATAACATCTCAAGCCTGGGGTATATGGGGTACACACAAAAGGGATGTACTTAGAAAATCCTATACTTAGAAAAATCCTGTACTTAAAAAAGTCTATCTGGACTCTGTGTTAAGCATAGGGCAGTAAGCCTGAATAGGCTAGAACTAGATTGTGAAGGACTTTGAAAAATAAAGAAGTGTGGATTTTGTCCAAGAGAGAATAGAGGTGTCTCTGAACTTTTTAAAGAGGCATGTGACATAATCAGGCTTTTACTTTAATTTAGTACTATCACTTTGGCCACTGAACAAGATCAATCAGGGTTTTTGTTTTTTTCCCCCAATAGTTTAGGTTAAAGGTACTGAAGCTTTGAATTAGAGTGGCTGTAGTTTCCTTATTCCATTACTCTGAGGATTATCTGTCATTTTAGTTGCTCTGAAATCATGCTTTCTATGATCCATAAACAAAGAATGACAAAGAATTCTGGTGGTAAAGAGATAGGCTTTAGCAATGATAAATAGTTTGGGATTACTGAAAGGACTATGCAATTTCACAAATGCAACTGATTTTAATTTTTCTCCTACTCTAAAGGTCAGGATCCTTAATCACCTGTGGTGGTAATTTAAAATAAATGTATTGATGATAAATTTAGTGAGCTGCCCATCTAGGTACATGCTACCAACATTTAGTTGGAAATCATTTTCTTTGGACTAAATCATTTTCCATGAGAGTAGTAAATACTTTTCAAACACTTCAAATGATGCCTCTACTGAGTGGAACAAAGTTAACTCTATAGTATTGTTGATAGTTTACATTTAAAAAATGGAGAAAATGTTAATACATGTTAAACTTAAATGTGTATAATACATACTTTTCCCCCTCAGAAAGCTAAATATTTAGCAGCACACCACTGTGTATAATCTTTATATGAGAAATACCCTTTATATGAGAAATACCTGTCTTTGCTTTCAATATAAATATTTGCTCCAATTAAAATTTTTTGCTCCAAATAAAAATATTTATTGAAATCAGTAAATTATAAAAACCCAGTATATGCTACATTCTCAACACTTTTCAGCTATATGATCATGAAAAATGTGGTTTACTATTTAAAAAAAAAACTATAAAAGTCTGTCTGTACCCTTCTTATGTTTATGCTGAGAAAATCCCTATTTTAAGCATAAGTCTTTCTCATGAAAGATTTTCTAGTTTTATAAAGTAACTTCTTGATTTATTGGGATAGCATGAAATCTGAAAATTGATTTTGGTAGCATGTGTGATATGTGAAATATGAAATGACAGAGGAAAAGAAAGTTTCAGTCTTCAGAGATCTATTTATTCAGAAATGTATGACAGCTGCCCAACAGATTAGGACCAGATCCTCAGTTTGGGGCTGGACCCCAAACACAGGGAGAGACAAGACTTTTATATACTAAAAACAAATTAATCAATTAAGGCCAATTAATTAAAAGTAAACATTAGGAAATCTTGATTTCTAATTGGATGAAAGATTGACTTTCGAAGTTGGAAGGTGGAGAGAAAACTGATGCATTTCCCTGAAATCAGAAAAAGAGATATCCCTCTCTCTAAAGTGTCTACAAACAATTAAGGAAATATGAAAAGTGTGAAAAAAAAAAAAAAAAAAAAAAACTTGTATCAATCTTTGGATCTGCCTGGGTATCTAGTGATACATCTTGTGACTTAATTCTGGAGCTAGCTCACTTCCTTTATAATTCTATTATGAATCTAGTCCAACTTGTGTCTTTTGAGAAAACTTTATTCAGTTGTGGACATTGGAAGAAAACTTTATTGTATTGTTTGAACCTAATCCTGCAAGGGTAGGAAACTGGATCACTTCTCCCTCCTGTTTAGAGACCCTTAACAAGACTTAAGTTAACAATGACCAAATAGCCAGAGATTGATGCAAGTAGTTTTCTAAAAATTGTACATCTCAAGCAATCCATATGTCTTATCTGAAAACTGGCCCCATTCTGATCCATTAATTATAGTTTCCATGTTCCCTCGATTATTTACAGATACTAGAAATCAATTTACCTAATATTGTTTCATTTCAATTGGCCTTGCTTGTTTTTAACATATAAAAGTCTGTCTCCCCCTGTATTGGAGATCCAGTGTTAAGGAATGGGTCAGGTGCTGATTGATTAGACAGTTGGCATACATTACTTAATAAATCTATATGTTCTGAAAATTGAATCTTCATTTTTCTCAGTCATTTCATCTTTCACATGCCACACATGTTCATTTTTATTATGGGCCTAACATGAACATTCCTCCAATTATTTATCTTCCTTTATTTCTCTAAAGTTTTTAAGTTATATTTATTTGTCTCTTGTGACTTGATAAGTTAATTCCTAAATATTTTATGTATTTTACTGTTATTTTGAATGAAATTTATCATTACCTTCTGGTTTTTGTATTAAAATGATGTTTATGGGTTTATTTTATATCTTGTCACTCTATTAAAGGTGTTAATTAAAGGTGTTAAAAGGTAATCTCAATTACATCTTAATAGCTGATTTTCTGAAGTTTTCTAAATACATTTCCCTCATGCCTCCTTAAAATAGGCCTAATTTGTATCTTTCTTGTCTAATGCTTATAACTTTATTTCTCTAGTCTTACTAGACTAGTGCTTTTATTTTCAGAAGTAAGGCACATACAGGAAAAGGAATAAGTTTACAACATTTCTCTAATGAAAATGCTTGTTCTTAACTTTACATAAGTACCTTTTTTAAAAAAATAATATTTTGAGGTTAATCCATGCCAATGCTTTTTAGTTTAGCTTAGTTTTGATTTTTAGCATAAACGAGTGGTGTATTTTTAAAGTTTTTTTTTTCTGTGCATTGTAATTTTGTTTTCTTTTATTTAGATTAGTGGTATCAAATTCAATTAGAAATGGGAGCCACAAGTCCATACACAAAGATCTCTGCAAGTTGCATATTGACTTAATTTTAAAATTTAACAATTTATATTTTATTGTATTTTTTACAGGTACAGTTACATTTTAATCTGTTTCCTTCCCCACAGGACCACATGATACCTCTGATTTAGATTTTGCAAATTTTTTCCTAATGTTGCACCACTCTTCTGACATAAATACAACTTACTCATAATGATTAATTCTGAAACATCTTCTATTGCTGTAGTATCTTTGCTAGGAAATTATTTAATTTTTTTTATCAATATCAATTAATGAGATTGATCTCTGATTTCTCTCTCTCCCTTGTTTGAGGATTAATATTGTATTTATCTCAAAATTTGGTAGAATCCTTTCTTTCTCTTTGTATCACAGGTAATGGCATATCTACTTATTTTATATTAATTTGTAAATCTGCCTAGAGCAGGGTCATCGTTATCTCTCCACCTTCACTCACTTTTGTTAGTTCATTTATAGCTTGTTTACTTTTTTCTTTTTCATATTGGATTAAGATCTCTTATTTCATGGTTTATTAATTTTGCATTTTATCTCTTTTGTAGATTTTTATCCATTTCCCTTAGATTTTCAGGTTTTCTAGGATCTAAAGTAGTATGTGATATATTGTTTTCTTTTTATTGGTTATTCACATATTTATTTTAGTCAAGAATCTCAAGTAATGAATGAAAGTAGAAATGGCATTTCTAGATCCCAAACTACATTATAAAACAGCAACAATAGAAACTCTTTTGTTGTTCTTAAAGAAGAGAAAAGTGTATTAGTGGGAAAGAATAAAAAAAGAGCAAGAATCTGAAGCAACTCCAAACAGGACAGTATTCTGTAAATTCAAAACATAAACTACTAAGGTAAAGATTCCACATTTGACAAGAGCTGCTTAAAAAGATAGAAAGCAGTTAGGCAGAATTAGGTTCAGATTAGCATTTTAGACCATATGCCACAATATATTCCAAATGCATACATACTTTTTTTTTAATCACATCATTCAAAGAGATGAGAGGAAAATAGGACATGCTTTTTGCAATAATAGTCAGAGGGAGGAATTTTTAATTTAATAAGACAGAGAGATGAGCATAAAAAAAAGATCTGTGCTTTTCTCAATGTCAGGAAGTATAAATGTGGAAACTTCTTCCACCAGTACTGGTTTATGACTTTGATAAATCTGAGAAAGTTTCCTGGAAACAGAGTTTAAGAGACTTGTTCAGGATAAGTACTCTCAAAGCTGATATTTGAATGCTGGTCTTTCCAGCTTTAAGCCCTTAATATTATCTACTAAATAATGCTTTCTCTAAAAACATTTTTTAAAAAGAAAATAAACAATTTTGATAAAAGACAAAATTTTAAGCTTTTGCATGAAAAAAGTCAACTGAGCTAGAATAAGGGATAAAATGTGAGGTTGGGGAAAATGTTTTATTACAAATGTTTCCAATAAAATCATATATCTAGAATATACAGGGATATACAAGACCAAATGCCATTTTTAAAATAGATAAATCATCAAAGTTTATGAACAAGAAGTTCAAAGGAAGAATTATAGACTGTTAACAACTATCTGGAAGATTGCTCCAAATCAATGAAATGAAAATAAAAACTCTAAGATTTTACCTCCCCACCAAAAATTTGGTGAAAATTTTAAGAGTTAGGAATAATTATTGTTGGAAGAGTTTAGAAATATAAGCATAGTCATATATCACTGCAGCTAAAAATTAGTCCAATTTTATATTATTCAAGAAAAATGACAATATCATTCTTATCTTTTGATTCAGAAATCCTGTCATTGAACATATACTTTGAGGATGTCAAAAACAGAAAGATCATATACATACCAAAAATAGACACAGGAACACTTTTGTGGAATAGCAAAGAACTGGAAATAAAGTGGGGGTACACTGACCTAATAAAGTGGTTTAACTTGAATTGGCAAAACTATAATAGAATGTCATAAAACTGTAAGAAATTATGAATCTAAAGAATTAAGAAAAACATGGGAAGATACAGAATGAAGCAAATAGAAGGAAATACACAATACACAATAATTAATAATGTAAAAGAAAAACACACCAAACAACAGAAACACCTTTGTACTTTTTCTCCTGATTCTCTGCTAAAACCTGTTCAGTGTGGCTTCTTTTATTACACAATTGAAACTGCTCTCTCCCAAATTATCAATGACCTTAATTGACAAATCTAATAGCCCCTTTACAGTTCCCATTCTTTTTCACTATATCAGTCAACCCTGTTGACAACCATTTCCTTTTGAATTCTGGATTTGTAAGATGTTCTTTCTTGGTTTTCTTCCTATCTGATCACTCTTTCTGAATTGCCTTTGCTGGATAGTCATCCATGTCACAGCATTTATTTGTAATGGAGTACTAGACTGTGTTCTTTATATTTTCATTTTCTTTATATTCTCATTTGGTGACTTCAGTTCCTATGGCTTAATCATCATCTCTAAACAACTGATTCCTAGATCTATACATCCAACCCTAGTCTCATCTTACTTTTTAGCTCTAGTCTTTCATCCCAAACTACTTAATAGACATCTTAAATTGGATGTTCCATAGGCAACTCATGTCTGAAAACAGAACCTATCATCTTCCAAATATAATGACAAACCTCCTTAGCTCTTCTGAATTCCGTATTACTGTCAAGGATGCCATTATACCTCAACCACCCAATTTATAACCTTAGTTTCTTTGACACCAAATATTCATTTAGTTGCCAATTCTTATCACTTTTACCCTCTCTACATCTTTCAAACAATCCTTTCTTTCCCTTCACACAGTATCTTAGTTCATACCTTCATTGTCTCTCACCAGAACTATTGTAATAGCTTATTTCATCTCCCTAGATTATTTCTCCCTACTTCAATCTATCCTCCATTCTGCCACCAAAATTTTCCTAAAGTTTAGTTTTAACCATTTCACTATCCTATCCAATAAGTAGTTCTAGGACCCTACATTCAAATCTCTTCACAAATTGACCCAGTCACCAATATCCTTTCTTCACAAAACTACTTTATAATTATTTTATAGATATTCTGTATCTACTCCTATGCACATATTGTCTCCCCTGAGAGAATGCAAGGCCTTTAACAGCCAGGACTGTTTTACTTCTGTTTCTGACTCTAACGAACAGTCTCATTCTTCATTTGTAAAATGAGCTGAGAAAGGAAATGGCAAACCACTCCAGCACCTTTCCCAAGGAAATCTCAAAATGTAGTCATTAACAGTCAGACATGACTGAAATGATTGAATAACAAAAATGATTACCACCATACTTGACTTGTTGCAGGTATTTTAAAATACTTGTTGATCGATAATTTCAATTTTTGTCTTGGAAAAGAGATTAGATAATGTATCATTCATTTTTCTTTGTCATGGAGAACCATGTGGTTGACTGTTGTATGTGCTATAAGAGGAATAGTGTCAAAGAAGTTCACTGTGTCCGTTATTTTTGTTATAAGGAAAGACTCATTTGGGTATCTCTCTCAGGGTATCCCACTGCTTTAGCTTCTCTGCATATGAACTGTTTTCAAGAGAATTGCAAACTATCAACAATTATGTGAAAATTAAAAACCTCCAAATTACTAACAAGAGAAATACAGATTAGAATACCTGTGTATTTTATTCCACACCTATGATAATGGCTTTTTTGGGGAATCTAGAGTTATGGTTTCTTTGGCCTTAATTTATCCAAGTCTTTACCAATAAAATTTGGTCAATTTTCTGTAAATTAAGGAGTTCTCTGGGCACAAATGACTAGTCAATAGTCACAAATCCGTTATGTGACAAAACCAGGATTTTAACCTAAATCTCCCTAAATCCAGGGTCAGCCCTTTATCCATACTGTGCCATGCAAGCTTATAGCAAAGGTGATAAGAGGAATAGTCATTATAGGAGGGGAAAGACAAGCACACTAATACACTGTTATTAGAGTTATTGATTCAACCATTCCCCAAAACAATTTAGAACCCTGCAAGAAAGGCTCTTAAAGCATTTGATATGATACCCTTTGACTCCAGATATTCCACTAATGGGTGCATGCCTGCAAGAAAGCAAAAACAGAAGAAAACTTCCCTATATAACAAAATTTCAAACAGCATTTTTTGTGGGAATAACTAGAAACAAGTAGATACTCATTGATTAGGGAATTCATATATATGAATAGCATGTGAATGTAATGTATCATTACATTGAAAGAAATGATGAATATCAAAAATTCAGAGAAATACAAGAAAACCTAATGAACTGATATAGAAAATGAAGTGAGTAGAACTAATCATCGTTATGACATATATGATTAATGTAATAGGTAACAATATAAATATGACTTGTATTCAAAAAGAGCATTAAAAGGAAGCAAAAAATAAAATAAATATGATGTAACATATAGCAAACTTACTTCCATCCTTTCAGCAGAATGATGGTGGACCATAGATATAGTTAGGAATCAATTAGTTTTGCTTAACCGTTTTTGTTACAAAGCTCAATAAAGAAGCATAACTAAAAATGACTAATGTAAAAAATGGAATTAATACAACTTTTTTTTGTAAATAACAATTTTGTAGAGATGAGAAGCAAGAATATATGTTAATAGTTGCTAATATTTGTGATTTTTTGGAGCTTGAAGAGTTTGGGGTACATGAGTATGGGGTTCTTAGACACTTATTTGCAGTGTAAGAATACTTTCAGATTCAATATAAAATAGCACAACCTCATTTAGTGATGTGAGCCATATTTTGTTTAGAAAGCCCTGACAGTGGACATGCACATAAGTCTTATACATCTATATAGATTAACAGCCTCTGGGAAAGTTACCACCAAGGTGATGTGTTTCTCCTTCTGGAAACTGAAAGGAATATATTCACCAAGAAACAATTCCATCGGACGAGGGGATGTCACCAATTGATTCTGGTGATTTCTGAACTCTTTTCCATCTTTAGAGACACAGGGCTCTAATATATCAGTCTCATTACTCTTGCTTTAAATTTAAACCACTGAGATTTTGGCATTTAAAATTTCTTCCCCTTGATCAAGAGAAATACACAGAAGCATTATTGAAACAGAAATATGAAATAGTTCTATTCTTTGCAAATCTCTCCACTTACCTTAGGTATTAGAAAAGAGAAATGTTCAAAAGTCAAAAGTAACAATCATTGTATATACCTTTTCTAAAATGGTAACATGGGTACACACAGAACATCTTTCTTCAAGGGCAAGAACTTAAAAGCATTCTTTTTGTTTTGCCTGTGCCCTTATCTTGTACATATTTGTTTCTTTTTCTGTTCCTGTGAAGATGCTTTGTTATTTTTTAAAATCCCTGTTTCTCACCAAGTCCTTTTTCTTGGTTCCCTTATCAATTCAGTTAAATGTATAGTATATTACAGGATTTCTACTTTCTTTTTCAAATTAAAAAAGTTAGCTGTCAACAAAGGATAATTATAGGATTGTTATGTATCTATTCCTTTAAATTCTTTATGGAAAAAAAATCCTGTGGATTGCATTATGTCTGGTCTTTTTCCTATAAAGAGGACAACCGTTTCCTTTTAGTCCTTTTGGTCTAGATTTAAGAAAAAGATCCCCAAACTCATACACAATGTACTCATATACTCTGATGCTATATTTACCTAAGAAATTTTTAGAGAAAAAAATTATTCTCAACTTAACCCCCTCAAAAAAAGAAAGCACTTCTACATATAAAGCAGAATACAAAAATAAGATTCTATATGAAATAAGACATTTTATACCCTTGTTTTTAAAAAAATCCTGTATATAAATTCTACATTCTGTTTTCAAAACTACCCTGCTTCTCTGTTCTTCTGAATTTGTTTTCTGTGAATTTAGAAAAATATTAAAATGGACATTTGTTTCGCATCACTATTGCTAACCATATCTTGCTTTCAGTTCTCCATCCCAATTACAAACCTAAACAAACTAAACAAAGATTTTTTTCTACCATTTATCTACCTTGTCGTCAAAAATTGGATAGTATGCTTTACCAGAGGTCCTCTGGAGAAATGGATTGGTTACTACAATGAATAATATTCTTAAATATTTCACATTTTAGTTTTTAGTTGCTATTTTTTTGAGAATGGGAAGAGACAGCTTTTCTATCTGCCACTGTCTAAAAATCATTGGTTTGTAAGCTATGAAGTAACTTTTTTGAAGAACTAAGAAATCAAAGGCCAGTGGCCAACTGAAGACAAAAAAGGATCGAGGGCCACTTTTTATGTGGCACTAATATCTTTTCTTTAGGAGGTAACTGAGTATTTGCAAAACATTTATTTCCCCAGATTTTCAGGACTTCATTCTCAGATTTTTCTTGGTTATTTTTTTCTAATTTTCCCTTTGTAACCTACAAGGTGGATAAGTACCATGCATTTTTTCTAAATGATAAGAGGTAGAACTGAGGTAGTTAGCTGAAACACAGTAAAATAGAAGACATTGCTTAATTTTATATTTACTTTCCTAATCAATATAGTTTCATCACCAGTTTAGAACCATCCTTTATTCTTCCATCTTTTGCCTCCCATATTAAATTAGCTGTGAAATTTTGTTTTTCCTCCACAGTACCTCTCACACTGCTTATATTCTCTGCAATAAAATTAATACCCTGTTTCAGGCTCTGATAACCTATCTCCTGGACTATGAAAATCTTTTCATTGTTATTCTTTCTTCTAGTCTATCTCCTTTCTTATCTTTTGCACAGTTGCCAAAACAATCTACCTAAATAACCTTAATGTGTCAAGGATTACAAAGCACTTTACATATTTTAATCTTTACAATAACTGTAGTTGGGTGCTGTTATTTTCCCCCATTTAACAGATGAGAAAACTGAAGCTGAAATATTAAATGACTTGCCTAGGATCACAGAGTTACTCTCTGAGGAATAACTTGAGGCCTTCTTGACTCTAAATCTGGCTATGCTACATACTACACTACCTAGATGTTCCTATAGCTTAAGTCTAACCCTGACATTACTCTGCTAAAAAAAAAAAAAAAAAAAAAAAAAAAGTTTCTGTGGCTCCCCAGTGTCTCCAAGTCAAAAATCAAATTCCTTACTCTAGCATTTAAACCTTGTAACTAGCTAGGTTCAAACTACTTTTCAAGTCTGCCTATTACTCCCCTTCATGTACTTTTGTGTTCCAATCACACCGATTTACTTGTTACTACATGGCACCCATTTGGTACATCTGTAACTTCACAGTCTCTCCCTCCTCTCCATATTTGGAATATGTGCCCTCCTTACTAAGCATCTTAGGACATATTCTTTGAGGTCTGGTTCAGGCTCCTTCTACTCCTTTAAAGATTTTTATGATCTTCCCAATTTTTAATGTTTTTATATTTACTACTTATATATATATATTCCCAGTAGAATGTAAGATGCTCAATGGCAGTGGTTATCTCATTTTTGTCTTTATTTTCTCCATCATCTAGCATAATGCCTTCATTTTTAAAAATTGGTCCAGACTTGAGATTTCATTAATAGAATATTTCTGTTGAGGAAAACTAGCTTTACCAGTGGAAACTGGCAACTGGGTCTGCACTTTAGAGTTGCTAGGGAATCGAGGTCATACTTGCCTAGGGTCATACCACAGGTATGTAGTCAAGGTAAGACTTGAAGCTATATCTTCTCTGAAGCCAGCTATCTACTATAGCAGTGGTGTCAAACAAATAGAAATGGAGAACTGTACTCAACTGCATATAAGGATCCCTGTGAGTTGCATATTGACTTATTAACTACATATTATCATCGATGTTCTTGTATTTTTATTTTGTTAAACATTTTTCAATTAAATTTTAATCTGGTTTGGGCAACACTTAGGAGTATTGTGGCTTGTAGTCCAGTGTTTGACATCTCTGCAACACAGCACTCTGCCTTAATATAGTAAATGCTTAATCTTTTAAAGGTTGAATTGATTGAGCAGGTGAACAATCTAACATTCACAGCCCAGGACCAAAGCAACAAGTACAATGTCTGTAAAGAATGAAGTCACTTTGTGAATTCTGAGGGTGGCCTATGTACTGGGGAGAATTATTGAGATAATAGGCTCATTGCCAGTTATATTTGCTTATTTTCCCTTCATAAGGGGCAAGAGGGAGAAAAGATCTACTTGGTCAAATGATAATGGAGTAATATGGGTAGAACATCAAAAATCTATCATTCAATCAGAAAATTTCATTTTTTGACTAGAAGCCTGAAATGCTTTAAAAACAAGCAAGCAAGGGGAGGGGAATTCAATGCATTAGGTGAGCAAATCCCTAAATCTGTTGGAGGTAGTCTGGGAGAAATCACAATAATGCTGGTAGTTCCAGAATTGTCAAGAAGTCATCGAAACTCCATTAACTTCAAGACTAGAACCAAGAGAAGTGTGGTAAAAGAATGGCATTTATACTGTTGAGGTGGCAAAGAAGTTGTGGTTTCATAATCTTTCTATAGGAAGTATCTGGAATGAAGAGAAAGATATTTATTGCAGAGAAGCCAAAGGAAGAGATTTTGTTGGACATTGATAGCAGCCTTGGTTTTATGATGCTTACATAATCTCAAAGTTCCATTGGGCTTTTAGTCTTACCTCAAGCATGTAAAATAAATCTGGAGGGTTCCTGAATCCAGGTGATAGAAAATCTTATAGGTGATAGTTTTCTTAAAACCAAAGTGACCCTGCCCAGTGGAATTCGAAGGGGGAGAAAAAGAGAACTAAATTTTCTCTTGAAATTCTCCAAAGAGGAGTTAGTATACTCAAGGATTCTTCCTCAAGATGAAAGTATGTTATGCTCAGAAATAAAACTGACCAAACTTCCAAAAGGCCAAGGATTAGTCATAAACCATGGAGTACTGAAACAACCTTGCCTATAATGTCTACTTATGGGGAAGAAAGGAAAAGTAAGAAGAGTTGCCTAGATTCTGAGGAGAAACTGAGGGTTTGTATATCTCATCTTGCTGCCATATCTTCCCCTCAGTCTTCCCACTTAAGTCTATTGCCAAGAATAGGTAGAGAAGCCTAGTGTAATCTGGACATGATGATCTAATCACATCCAAAGCCAGAAATCAAGATGCTGAGGGTGCTGTGCAGCCCTGGTGGCCCTTGAAAAATAGATCCCTTAGAGACAGACAATCTACATATTTTCCGATCAGGAAGACTATAGCTTTTGTTACACTGGCAGAAACAAACCCTAATAATAATGCAAAACCCCAGAAAAGACAATTTTGCTGCTACTGTTAGCCCACCAAAGAATGAATAGCTGCCAACTTTTCTCTAGATCTAGAATTCTGGGAGAAGAATACTCATAGAGCCAAAGGAGCTACAATTAGAATTTTAAAATTATGCTTCCTCAGCAGAAAGAGTAAACAACTTCCAAATGGTAGTAAATGGTTACACATATGCCAAGAAATACTCACAAAGGTACCCTGCTAAAGTTTTAGCCTCAGTGCTGATTTTACTTATCCTTTCACAGAAATTAAGGTACAACACAGGAAATTGGAAGAATGCTTGAACACTCCTTTTCAATATTATTAGGTAGCTTCTGGAAGAGAGTGCTTAGACAATCAAATTTAACTATCATGCACCAAGTGGGGATGGGAGGAAAACAGTATTTTCTTTTAGGTGTTCAATATCTGATCACCTAGCAGCAACAGCAATGGAGTCTAATTAATAGCAAAGAGGAAACATCTCTAATTGTTGGAAATTTTTTTTTCTATTCAACATTTTCACCTTATTTTTCAATCTTAAAAGACTCATATCTGAACAAAAGATTTTATTTGTGAGAATTACAAGTTCTAGAAGTGGTTCTGAAGAATCATAATCTTGGAAGTCAGTTAATGTAAGGAACAAAGTTGTTTTGTGAACTTTGAGGGATCCTTTACAATGCCCAAATAGCAGCCAACAAATACAATCCATATGGGTCCCATCCTGCACAGCAACTCTCACCATGTACATTTACCTGAACCAAAATAAAACAGAGTCAAACTGTCAACACCAACTATTATTCAGTTGGTCAAAATGTCCTTTTCCACAACATTTAGCAAGAGTCCAACTGATTGATGTTTTGTAAGGCAACTGCAGCATGGAGCAGCAACCAGTAGATATTCTTTGCATATGCTGGGTCCTCTACTAGCTGTTATCCCACCTTAGGAAATTTCAGAAGCGTGACCACTCCAGTGAGCGGTGTAGGGTGCTGAGGTTTTAACAGGTACAGTCAAGTTGTCATTTCCCTGTTTCTATCTAGTTGTATAGCTGGAAGTGCAGCAAAGCCCAGTTTCATTATATTTAAAATTTTCCCATTTTGTTTTTAACTGGAAGTTAAGTTGTCATTTCCCTGTTTCTATCTAGTTGTATGGCTAGAAGTACAGCAAAGCCTAGTTTCATTTATAGTTAAAAATTTCTCATTTTGTAGGATTACAGAATCAGGAGTTTTCAAGTACATGTCAAGAGAAAGAAGAAATATTAACAGTCTCAGCTCCTAATATCATTCGAACGGAAGCCTCTGTGTAACTTCCAAAGTTTTCCCCCACACTCCCTCAGGAAGCACCCTGGAATTCTTCATGGTTCACCCTAAAAAATGGGTCTACCATAAAAATAAAAAACCAAACACATTACTAACATTAAATTGAAAGTAAGGTTCAGGTTATGTAGGTTTCCACCAGTCTGTTTACCCCATGCCTCAGTAACTAAGGAGAGAATAAATACTCCCTTGATTTCCAGTGGTGACCCCTTAAAAAGTAAAAATACATGACAACACACTACCTGATATCAACTGAATTTTCCAAAGCCATTGATACAGCAACTTTTCATCAGAAACTTAAGGTGACCCAGCCCTCTGCAGATGTGAAAGAATCCGATTCATTTCTAACTCAGTTATATCCAAATATGTCCTAGATACATTTGGGAGAGAGAGGTTTGAAATAGATGAGAAAGAACAGTAAGCAATGAGAGTTAGTTTATGAAGGACCAGAGTTAGAGAAGTTGTATGCACAGTGGATGAAATCAAAGGCCAGGTTGTTAAACACAATCCACAACGGCCAGAAGTAAAGAGATATATCTGTGTATCAAGGTAAGGAAGTCAGTAACAAGTTAACAGTCCAAGGGAGCAGACAATTAACAGTCCAAGGCCAAAGCAAGGGTCAGAAAAACTGGGTAACGGCCAAAGGAAGAGCCTGAAGTTAAGCAAAGAATTCTTATAGTTTTTCAGTCTCAATGAGGTGGGCACCCCCCTGATCTTCTGGATCAGCTGGTCCCTGCTCACCTCCACTACCTCCTGATTGGGAAGTAGCTGTTTCTGGACGACCAGGAACAGTCTGTTCTATTTCCCATCGGTTTGCTGTCCTTCTTCCGATTCTCTCTGCAAATTCTCTTTGGAAACTATATTTTGGCTGGTTTTCACGCCAACCTCTCTGATGAACTGTTCTCTCTTCAACTGCTTTTTGCTGTCTAGTTTGGCGATATTGTTCATAATCTTCAGTCATCTTCTTCCGTAGTGTTTTGCAAATGGCCTTGTATTCTGGGCCCTTATCACCCCTAGCTGCCATGTCTCTCCTCTTAGCAAGTAGATTGAGTGTTTCTTGGCTAAGGCGGTTTCTGGGCTCTTTTGGTCTCTTCATTGTGATGATTTTTTTACATCGGTTAATCTTTTGTAATAAATGCCGTTCATATTCAGAATCATAGTCTCTATTTCTGTTCATTTCCCAATTTTGAGATTCCACAGTATGTTGAAACAGTTCCTCTTCAAGCTGCTGTAATCGCACACAGTGCCTTCTTTTCATCTTCATCCTTTCTTCCAATTTGGTGTTTAATTTAACCTTTGCCCGAACCAATCGGTGATAAGACTGCATACAGACAACTGATTCTGAAATGACTGCCACATCTGTAACCAGTTGTTTCTTGTCTGTTAAAATATAATCAACTTCTTCTTTCACCACCTCATCTGGGGACCATGTCCAGCGCCTTCCAACTCTCTTCATGAAAAAAGTATTCATAATATACAAATGTGAGGCTTCGGCATACTCTACAAGTCTTTGACCTCTTTCATCTCTTGATCCAGAACCATATCTTCCAACATACTCTTCCCCTTCCTCTCCTGTGCCCACTTTTGCATTGAAGTCACCAAGTATCAAAGTATATGCTGATTCAATTTGGAGGATTTTATCAAGATCCTCATAGAATTTGTCTACTTCCTCTTCCTCCGCTATGGATCTTGGTGCATAAGCAGCGATGATTTTCATGGTGGCCTCTCGGCTGACTCTCATCGTAAGCACCGCGAGGCGAGATGACCACGTATACCATGAAATTATATTCCTTGTGGCCTTTGGGCCCACCATGAACCCGACCCCCCCAACTCCTGCGTTCCCCTCTCCAAGGAGGACCTGCCAACCATCCTTCCATTCGGATGAAACTTCTTCTTCCCGTCTGGTTTCGTTTATAGCAAGGATATCAATGTGTATGTTTTTGAGTTCCTCGAGGAGCGTGTCTACTAACTCATCAGTGGCCAAGGAACCCACGTTGAACGTCCCAACGGCTAAATCTATGTTTATATAGGGTCTCTTGGCGGCCTGAGGGGCTTTTTGCGCCTTTCCGCTTCCGCCTCGGGCCCCGTCACTGCAGGAGGGGCCGTCATAGGGAGAGGGGCCATTTTGTATTTCTGCCCGATTCATAGTTTTCGTGACCAAAAAAAAAAAAAAAAAAAAAGATTGGGGAGCACCCAGCAGGCTGACCTTCTGGTGACGAGCCTCTCCGCGCTCGGCTAGGCTGGGCCTCCGACGGCAGACATACAGCGTTCAGACACGTTCAGCGAGGAAGGAATAAAAAAATATATTAATCATAGCAGACGTTTAACTAACGCCCGGGGTGGGGGGTGGGGAAAGGCATAGGGAACACCATAAGACCAGGGGCTCAACCGTCGCCGGAAACTGCGAGTCGGGAAGATGCGCTACTGCGCAGGTGCGAAAGCACCGGGAACGAGTCCCGCCCTCGGCTAGCAAGCGCCCTCGCGCCACCACGCAGGCGCGAAGAATGAGCGCTCGGGATGGCTGCAGCCCGGAGATCTCCGCCTCCCTCCGAGTGTTTAGTTTCCGGGGGCCGCAGAGGCCGGCCTTCAGGCGCGCCGCTGACGTCATCACTGCGCGCTGCCACGTCTCCTCAGCTCCGCGGCAACCGGGGCTGGTCACTGCTGACTGGACTGCAGCTGGGGTCTGGCCGCCGGGCGTCCGGAGACAGACCGGCCACCCCTTTTCGGATCTCTGTGAGGCGACGAGGGACAGCAGGCCTGGAGCGTCGCGGTCGGGGCGGGGGAGGGAACCTGTCCGCCCGCCCCGGGGACAGCCCGTGAAGCCATCACCGCCTTTTTGGGGAACCCGCCCCGCCGTCCAGGCCTCCATGCGTAAGTCCCAAGGCCGCTGGCCGCCTGTCCCGTCCTTCTCCTCTTCTCTTTCCCCCTCTTCCTGCTCAGGAAGAGGCCCCGGCACAGCCTCCCTCCGGGCCCCTTCTCTTTTCCTCTTCTTTTCTCACCCTTTTCTGCCTTCTGCGGCTTGGAACGAGAGAAGCCCCTTCACGAAGGAGGGGGCCCGAGCCCTTTAAACTCCCTCCATTCGCCTCTTGTGTGTCAGCCGTCCAGACTCCCGAGGCGCCGACACGGGAGTTAGTAAAAGTCAGCTGTGACGTTTTGGAAATCTGAGTTTCTCAGACGCTTTGTGATGATTCTGGAACCCTAAAAGCTGCAGCAGGAGGAAACCTGGCTTGCTCGCCCCGCCCGAGGGCCCGTGGAGCAGTCAGTGTGATGGGAAATTTCAGTTCTCCTATTTGTCAGTCTCCCCAAACTTGTTAAGGATTCAGTCTCACGGGATTGAGAGGTCTGTGTTGGGAGGGGCATTGGGGGGTCCTAGGGGGCCATCACGGGACTAGAGTACCACTCACATATGGAAAAAAAAAGTTCCCCTCCACCCCACCCCCCACCCCCCAACATTACCGGACAAGGAATTTTCCAACCCGTGCTTGCAGATCTCTCAAGGAGAGAAAACTTATTGTCCCCAGTTGCACCCTGTTCCAAGTTTGGATACCTCCGATTGTTAGGGATTTTTTTTTTTTTTTCCTTTTCCATCCCCTTTCTAATTTACCTAGTAAGATTTTATTATTAATACTTTTCCACACTGTGAAACAGAAGTTCTTTTTGTGCCTTGGACCTCTTTGTCAGTCCTAGTGAAGCCTGTGGACTACTTTTATATGAGTAGATACGTACTTAAAATATGCATACATATTACATACCTAAATTAAACAAGATTACAAAGGAAACCAATTATATAGAAAAACAATTATCAACATATTAAAACAACAGCAACTCAAAAAAACTCCTGCTATAGGATTGGAATAATTTCTTCTACAATTGAATGTTTCTTTTCCCAAGCAAATTTTTTAAAGGACTTACTGTAAGAGAATCATTGGTTCTGTGCTGAAGGGGACTTGGTGGCCATAGATGCCATACCTTTTTTTTTTTTTTTTTTTTTTTTTTGGAGAAAAGTTCGTCCATTGTTAACAGTATTTCATATTTCTATGACATCTAATTTTTGAAAGTGCTTTCTTATCTAACATATCAGGTGATTCTCAAAGCAATCCTCTGTAAAAGATAAAGTAGATAGAACATAGAATTTTTTTTTTCCCAGAGAAAACTGAATTACACTAAAGTGATTTGACTAAAGTCTTAAATTCAATTAGTAGTGAAACTAATACTAGAATCTTTTGATTCCTCATTCCAGACCCTCCAGTATATAAGTAATTCCCTGGGCAGTATACCAGCCCCTTCATTATTTCAGTTAATTAAAAATTAAATGATAAATTTGTAATATATAAGTATTATCTTGTTATATTAAATTGAAGGTTGTATTTATGTTCTTTCTAGCACTTAAGCACCTACTATATGCCAGACACTATCCTGGGATTTAGTACAAAAGTGAAAACAGGCCTTGTCCTCAAGTATACATTCTATCAGGATACCTATTTGTATGTAGGATTGAATAAAATATACAAAAGAAATAAAAAGAAATTTTGGGAGAAGAAGGTGGAGTTAATGAGAGAGGCATAATCAAGAGAAATGTTACGCTGGAAGTGATCCACAAGTTTTTTGAGTTTTGAAGAGAACTAGGGACTCTGGGAAGCAGAGGTGAAGAGAGAGTACATTCTAGGCATGGATCTTGGCCCTTTTAAAACCACAGAGCTCAGTGTTGGGAATGTTCTGTTTGAGGAACAGCAAGATAACCTGTTGGGCTGGACAATAGAATGTTTGCAAGAGACTAATGTATATAAAGTTGGAAAAATAGGTTGGACATAGATAGTGAAGGGTCTTTAAATGCCAAGCAGAGAAGTTTGTTTGATCCTAGAAGTAATAACTAGGAAGCCACTGAACCTTATTGAGCAGAGAGATAATATGATCATTATAACATCTTTGCTTTAGGAAAAAGTCCTTTTGCAGTTGTGTGTAGCAGTGATGTCAAATTCAGATGAAAATGAGGGCCACTAATATGTACATATGAGTCTCTGTGGCTTCATATTGATGTATTTTAAAAATACAATGTTCATGCTTTATGGTATATATTTTTTTTTATTTTGTTAAATATTTCAAAGATTACATTTTAATCTGATGTGGCAGCATTTGGAAATGTTATGGAAATAGTGTTGTGGACTGCATACCTGACCTAGGGGGCGTGGTTAATATCTCTGACATGGAGAATAGGATGAAGAGAAGTTTGAGGCAGGAAGGTCAACTTGGAACTCACCCAGTGAAAGGTGATAAGAATGAACCAAAGTGGTGACTAGGGTAATAGAGAAAAAGGGGATAATTGCAAGAGATATTATAGATAATTAACAAGACTTAGTAATTGGTTGAATATATAGGGTGAGTTTGAGGAACTGAAAATGCCTCTGAAGTTGCATTCCTGAAAGACTAGAAGATTGGTGTCATTGACAAAAATAGAGAAATTGGAAATAGGGAGAAGTGAGTTTTAGGGGATGGGATGGTGAGTTGTGTTTTGGACTGTTGAATTGGAGATGCCTGTGAGACATCCATTTCCAGAAGTTCACTGGGAGAGAGTCAAGGGCTGGATATATAGATCTAGGGATTATCTCCATAAAGATTATAATTAAACCCACGGGAGGAGATGACCTCACCAAAGAAGAGCTTGTAGAGAAAAGAGAACCTGTGACAGAGTCTTGAGATATACCCACAGTAAGGAGGATGATCTAGGAAAAGAGATTGAGAAGTGATTATTGTTTGGAGTAGATCAGAGGAAATGATATAACACAAAGAAACAGAAAAGAGTATGTAGAAGATGTCAAATATTGCTGGAAAAGATTTTCAGATTTGGCATTTGATAGATTGATAATTTTTTCAGGAGCAATTTCAGTTGAGTGATAAGGTCAACCAGATTACAAAGGGTTCCAATAGGTCCCAGCAGTTTGGCCCTGAAAGGAGGAGAGATAAAGGAATAGCTTCAGAGAGTGATAAAGCCAAATGAGAGTTGTAAAGCTCTTTTTTGGGGGGGCAAGGGGGGGAGGAATGTGTGTGTGTGTTCTTTAAAGAATGGAGGAGATTTGAGTGTGCTTGTAGGCATCTGGGAAGACTCCAGTGAAGATTGGATTCAGTGGAGCGATGGAGAGATTGAAAATTAGAGAAAGGAAGTGGTTATAATTGCAGTCTCCTGTGTAAATTTGAGGTTTTTGGAATTAAGAATACTTTGTAGGATTAGCCTTAGTGAACTTTTTTCTACAGACTTTTCATGCAAATACCTTAGCTCAAAGTATTTTCATATACATCTCATTCAATTTTGTAAGACATTTGTAATTAGAAATAAACAATATCAATCATTTTACATTGAATTAAATGAGGTAGGAAGATTTATTTAAAGTTTTCTAGATAATGAAGTAGAACTTTTATCTGAGTCTTCTGGCGTCAGAAGGATGAATATTGTTAATACTTCCATTAGACCAGTGCTTCTCATAAGTTTTGATCCTTTGCACTTTTAAAAGTCATTGAGGATACTAGACCTCCCTCTTCCTCCATTTTCTTCCTTCCCCCCACCCCTATCTGCCCGAGAGCCTTTATTTATGTGGGTATTAATATTTGCTGTATTTGACATAAAAATGTGTTAGTATTATTGTGAAAATAGTTTTGACCGTAGGGACCCTGAGAAATGCTATATTTGACTAACATAGCTAAAGAATACTGCAAATATTTGGTTGACTTGTCTTAAGAAGCTTTTTCTTCTTTCTTTGTTGCATTACTCTAAAGGAGTAAATTTATATTTCAATATTTCTCCAGAGGTGGAACAGGTTGGAAACCACTGACTGGGTCACAGCTGCAGGTGGCACTGGAAACATTCTGGTTCCTGGACATGCCCGGTGGAAGGAGGGGCCCCAGTCGGCAACAGCTCAGCCGTTCAGCTTTACCTTCTCTACAAACCTTGGTTGGAGGAGGCTGTGGCAATGGAACAGGTCTAAGAAACAGGTATGGGGAGAATTATGCTATATGCTATTTGTAATGTGATAAGATCAGAAGCCATCAGGCTGCAGAGAGGTATTTTTCAAAAATTATTCCTGAATCGCACTGTTTGAAAGCTTTGGAATATTTTTAGATTGCCTTGGGTATAGCAAGACTGAAGCAGGGGAATTTCATAGGATTAAGGAATATAGTACCATCTGTTTCTTGGTTTAAAAGAATATATGAGTATCTAGGTGGTCTTTCTAGCTGTTAGCTTTTTGACTTATTTCATTGTTAATTTGTATCTTCATGAGAAAATGGGAAATGTGGAAGAAAATAGTGTGATATTTTGCAAGAAATTAGGAAATCAGGTTATAGATATTAATAGGAAGGAAGTTGAAAGTAATGGCTAGCATGATGTCTGGAATTATAGGCTTGATTGCATTGCATTGAAGTAAGAATTGCCCAAATTTTTCTTTACTAAAATATCTTAGCAACAAGTGAGTTTGAAAAACTGTTTTTACCAAAATTTTTGTTTTAATAGTTTGTATTCTAAAAGAATAAATGATTTAATTTGTAAGCTTAATTTATCTCTGTTATTCCTGGTTCTCAGTAGCATGATGATTAAGAATTAAGTGTATTTTTAGCTACCTCGTCAAGAAGTTTGGTTGTGTAGCAGTGGGTGGGGATTCTGTTCTAGGTTCTCCCTAATCTCTTTTTTAATCTGTCATTTTTGCCATCTGAGCAAAGTTATTACTTGCTTTGATTTAAATCAGCATTTTAATTCTAAAGCTTATTATCTGACTGTTAGCAGCCTCATTTTTCACTTTTATACAGTATAAACCTTATACTCTAGCCAAACTAGTCTTCTAAGTATGCCCTCTACTTGATTCCTTAAGTTTTGTCTAAGCTTTTTTACATCACCTGAAATGTATTATTATCTACAGTATTTTTTTTTTTTAAATTTTGCTTATTCTTCAGGAAACAGCTGAAATCTCCCTATCCATTGCAGTCAGAGGTGTTTCCCTCTGACTTGTGAATAGTCTTGTATTTTTGTATAAAGCTGCTACTTAACTTCTTTATTAATTTATCATGTGTTTATGTTTTGTCTTCATACCTACAGCTTAAATTTCCAATAAGCAAAGATTGGGTCTTATACTTAATAGACTTTCATATTATTTTTCCTAATACTTGCTATAGTTTCTAATTACTCATTTATCAAAACAAAACAAAACACCCCTTGAAAACAAACAAAACAAGAGCTGTTTTTAAACACTGAAGTAGGCAAAGTTTTTGCCTTTACCCTAGGAAAACCCTGACTGAGTTTTATTTCTTCCTTTGGATCATTGTACCATGTGGTAAAGAATATGTCTGAGATATAAACAGGGCATAAATCCATTTGTCTAATCTATTTTGACAGTCTTTTTTAGAGAAGGGAAATATGCGATGTATCTCTTGGAGTATTTGAGGGAATTTTCTAATGAAAGTGGTAATCTTGTGGTTTAGGGATTTGTGTGTGGGGAAGTTGTTAGTCAAAATTTCTCTTCCTTTCTCTTCTCTCTTCTCCTTTTATATACTTAATTTATTTTGTAAAAGACTTTTGACTTATACTCTTAATTATTATATTATCTTTTTTAACTAGCTTTAATTTTCCCCCCTCTTGTTTCTGACTATATTACCTATCTCAGTGCTGCTACTTTAGTTGGTCCTTAGGGATTATTATTCTTTTACTCTGAGTGACTGAGGAGTTCAGAATGCCTCTGAGATAACATACCTTCTTTACTGGAAGATAAATGATGCCATTGACAAAAACTGGGAAGTTGGGAATAGGGAGTGGATTTTAAGTAATAATGAATTCTCTTTTAGACTGTTGAATTTTGAGACATTAATTTCAAAGTATTCAGGAAATAATTGGTTTACTAAACCAATTTTGTGGACCTTTTCTTCTGTTATTTCCTTCTGTCCTTTTCAGGGGCCAGTTATAGTATTCTTTTGATCTTGTCCCTTAGGGGAAAAGATGGGTTCTGATTCCTGTGAATTTCTAAAGTACAGAAAATTGTCTTGTATCAATTCAATAGTGTATTGTGATTTGGAAACTTAATGTTGGATGGGCAGTCTGAAACTGATCCCTCTTTTCTAGAAAAAAATTTCTGAAAATACCATCCTCACATGACCCAAGCTTTTTGCATATTTTGCAACAACTTTCAAGTCTCTGAAAATTATCTCATTTTGTATAAACAATTGGAAACTTGGTTCTCTATGTCTGCACTCACATTCATAAAACTTACTGACCAATGCTTAGTATAGAACAGTGATTCTCAAAACTTTTGTTTTCAGTATCTTTATCCTATTAAAAATTATTGAGGATATCTACAAAGTGTTTTTGTTTATCTGAATTATATTTATAGACATTTACCATATTGGAAATAAAAGCTGTTTTTGAATTTGTAGACCCTCTAAAAGGATTTCAGAATTTCATTTATATATGAAATATAAATAAATTATATTTATAGACATTTACCATATTGGAAATAAAAACTATTTTTGAATTTGTAGACCCTCAAAGGATTTCAGAGATCTCCAGGATTTTCTAGATCATACTTTGAGAACCACTGGTATAAAATATTTCACTATAAGAAACTAGCAAGAAAGGCAAAATATTGGTCATGGAAATATGGTTATTTGCTCTCCCTGGGTGCATAAAAAGGATACCAATAATCATAAGATCATAGATTTAAATCTGGAAAAAAATCTTATATCTGACTAGATCTTTGATTTTATAGATCAGAAAAACTGAGACCCATCTGGGATATGATTAAGTTATACAAAGTTCTTTTAGGAGTAGATAGTAGAACTTTTTGTTATTTATACAACAGGGGATATTTTCAGAGACTTAAAGATTATTCATAGGACATGAAGAAGAGCCTTAGTTATGTGAAGAAAGTATCTTCTGAGAGGATTTTACAGAACAGGCATCAATTTTATAGTCACCATCCTACACCAAAATTTTCAAACCTAGAATGCTATTGCATGGTACATGACAACTTGCTAAAAATATTTTAAATGACTTGCTAGAATCAGAATTTTTTTTTTCTTTCTTTGTTCATTCATTCTTTTATTTATTTATTTATTTTGCTTTTTTTTCTTGCAGTAGGGTCTGGCTTCTGGGTTTTCCTTGCTCAATTAGCATTTTCAAAGTAGCTCCCTTTTTGTAATTTTACAAAATGCAAGTCTTGTTCTATTGTATCTTAGTGCAAGAACTCCCTGCTTGAGTAGTTTTCTGCAAGAAAACTATTGTTTTCCATTTAAGATTTGAGATTAGGAGCTCTAATTTATTGTATAGTAGATCACCCTAGTGAAAAATAGAGAGATCTGGTATTTTTTGGATATTATCAGCAGTATTTCATTCCTGCTCTTTAGGTGTTATCAGATATAAACTTGAATTGTTAGGGGTTAAAGATGATAAATCTTAAAAGGACCAAGGCAGAACAGGAAACACTACCTGTTTAAGCTACCAGTGACCCATTATAAAAGAAGATGAAAATGCCTTTTTGGATTGATGTACTTATGGACAAGCATTCTGCCTTGATTATCTTAGGGTGAATCAGTGTAGATACCAAGATAATTAAAAGACACAAAGACATTAAAACCTGATTCCTTAAAAAAAAAAAAAAAGATTTTTTTTTTTTTTTTTTTTTTTTTTTTGCAATAGGAAACTAGCATTCGGAGTTGTGAGAGATACCTGTTTAGATTACAATTAATGAATATAGGCTTAGATGTTAAAACTGAATCTTTAACATATATGCTTTCCAGGACCCTCTAGTTTCTTTATTAACATAACAATCTAGAATCCACAAAGCATGTAGTAATTATGTGACTCCAACATCCCACTGCTTAGTACTCCTATCTTGGAGGTATTAGGTTACCTAGGTTACAGCTGCAAAACAATACAAAGGAGAATGAACAACACAAAAGAAATGATTTGAGTCACTGGGAAGAAAATGACAGGGACTGGATAGAATAAGGCCACACTGGGAGGTGTGCCTGGTGGAACCCTGTTGTATAGCTTTGCTCTAAGTTGTAGATATGTTATCTACATACTACTATTTATACTCAGAACTTTGATTTTGGAGTTCTTTGTGAGAGAAAATGAGAAGCAGGGATTGAGAATGATTTTGCTAGAGACACAATCAAAAGGAATCCTATCATGCTGGGAATAAGAACCCCTTTCTTGAACCAGGTTTACCTAAAGTGATTATATACTGAAACATTTGCTTGGGGGAAGGGAGGAAGCCTTTGTCAGGAAAAAAAAATAGCCTTAGTGTTTGATTACTCAGTATTTTTGAAATTGGCTTGACCCAAAGCACAGCAGATTTCTTTCGATTTGTAATAGTGAGCAGGCTGTCCCCCTGCCTCTATCCTGTGTAGAGTGTTTCTTTGGCAGAAATACTCCCAAGTGATGGTAGCATCTATAAATTAGAAATTTGTGTCTCTTGCATCCATGCATTCCTTTGTCAAGGAACAGAGGCATTAGAAGATGACTGCTACCTGCTACTAAATCTATTGTGACTTCTGTTATTCTTCTTCCCTTTGCCCCATAACTTTAAGATACAGATAAAAGTATAGATTTATACATGGGAAAAGGTACTGGCTATGATGATGTGGGCTGAGGTGAAGATTATCAGTGAAAGACTAGGGGTTCATATACTAAATGATCTTGACACAAGTATATTGGTAGGTACTTCAGTTCATTAAAATAACATTTGCATCACAACCAAAGACATATATTTGAAAGTTGTCAAGGAAATTTTATACTTAACATTATTATTTGATTTTCATGTTTTAATAAGTTATTGATGTAATAGGTCATTCTAAGTGTGAAAAGATCAGGGAAGAGCAGGTGGCTTGATAGGGAGGTGGGTAGAGGAAACTGAAGAAAAGAAAATGTAAGTAGAATGAAAAACAGCACACCAAGAAAGCAGGACAAAATAGTAGAATAAGTATGAGAGTGTGAAAACATTGAGTTAGAGTAGTAAAGAGAGCAGAGGCTAAACTTATGGCCATTCACTTGAGCCAGATAGGGGGGTTGCTGGCTTTAAAACACATGCCCCTCTATGTACATGGTAAAACAGATCATTTTAATATTCTGTCCATACAACTGTTGTACTTTTTAAAGCTCTTTAGCCTTTTTTTATTGTCATCTAAGTATAAAAAGGTCTTGAATTAATTATAGTTATCTGTTTTCAGGAATGGTAGTGCTGTTGGCCTTTCAGTCCCTCCTATCACAGCCTTAATCACTCCTGAGCCTGTACGTCATTGCCAGATTCCAGACTTGCCTGTGGACGGGAGCCTACTCTTTGAGTTTCTCTTCTTCATCTACCTTTTGGTAGCCCTGTTCATTCAGTACATCAACATCTACAAAACTGTGTGGTGGTATCCTTACAATCATCCTGCTTCTTGTACTTCACTGGTAAGTTTTATTGACTTTCAAGTTCAAATTCCTTTAGTTCTTATTAGATTCTTATATGTCTCATATAGGTATAAAAATTATGTACAGCAAAAATATCTTTTCATTAAAACTTGGAAGAATCGAGTGATTCACAGTCCAATTTCTATTCCAAGAATCTTTTCTCATAGTTCATGTTTTGAAGGAATGAAAATAATTGGAGATGGATCACTTCTGAATTCTCTAGTGTGAATGCATATTTCTTGCACTATTACAAGTATTTCTAGAATAAATTATATTGTCTCAAAGAGTAGCATGGCATTATGGATAGATAAATCAGACTTAGAGTCAAGATAATCTGAGTTCAAGTCCTGTCTCTGTGGTTATTGCCAAGTCATGTAAATTCAGTTTTTTCAGGCAATTCTGGAAGACTATATATTTTAGAACAATTGCCAGTTTTCATTGTTAAGAGTTTTCTCACTGAAATTTCCCTATACTGGTGAAATCACAGGTATAGGGTTTAAAAAAGCAAAACTCAATCCCAAAAGTTTGGGATAATTTGAATTATGCTAGTGATGGTGTTTAGGTTTTTGCCAGTATCATTCAATAAAAACCAATTTTAAAAATAGTCAAACTCCACTTTGGGGAGTTGGTGAATTTGACTCTTCTGAGTATCATATTAAATTTAATGGAAATGTGAAGGCTCTGTGTTTTTGAAATGCAACAGGCCATAGGCTTCCAACTCAAATGTTACTCAGCCAGTTTGTTGTGACATTTTGGTGCATTCCAAAGTTGGCTCTGTTGTGTGACATTTTCCTGGATTTCTTCCCTACTCTCTGCTAATTGTTGACAAAGGGAATAGATGATGATGATAATCCTTGTGAAAAAAGAATAAGAATATCCAGAAGATGGATACTTGTATAAATGGCAACAAGCCAAGGCAATGAGCACTTTTCTGTTAAATGCTTACTATGCGTCAGGAACTTTGCTAAGCATGAATAATACAAAAACAATCTCAATAATACATTGAGATTATCAAAATGTTTTTTAAAAACAAGGTTCATGGCCCTCAGGTTAAGAACTCTTGCTATTGATTAATATGTTATTGTCAGGAAAGTTTGGACTAATCTGTTTTACAGTTAATGTGTCACACAATTAGTTAACATAATAATTTTTACTTCTTGTATTTACTTGACTCTTCCATAAGATTGTAATTTTCATGAAGGCTGAGGCTATGGCATATAATACTTCCACAATTCTTTATAGCAGTAGTATCAAACTCAAATAGAAATGGAAGCTGCTAATCTGTACATAAGGATTCCTTTGGGCCTTTTATTGACAAGTTTTAAAATATGTTCTGTGTTTATTGGTCTTTATAGTTAAGCATTTCACAGTTATATTTTAATCTAGTTTAGGCTGCCCTTGATACTTTGATACTTCTGATTTATGGTATCCAACAGAGGGGAGTGTCTAAGAGGTAACTCAGTAGTTCTTTGTTGGTTGATTAAAATTTTCTTTGTCCTTGTAATGACTCTCTCTGCTTTTCTTGAGTTTTTAAGACTAAGTAAGGAACTTTTCTACTCCAACCATTGTGATTAGAATTTTTATTTTTAAATGTATGTTGAAAGTATAACTGCTGAATCTTCATTATTATCTTTAACATGAATATAATCTAGTCCTAAAGCCTCAAAGAAACTTACAGATCCGAATTTGAAATTTTCTTGTTAACATTGCACATTCTGAGAATTTTTTATGAAATTGTCCTAAAATTATTAGTATTATTAAAAGTCTGAGATTCCATCTCATCCTCTGCAAATTTGCAAAGATGACAGAAAGGTGGAGTATTCAGTTTTGCAAGGGCTGTATGAACACAAAACTGGAGGAAGGGCCATATTTGTGAAGCTGTGAATTGGACTGATCTTTCTGGATATCATTTGAAAATTATGCAAGAAAAGTGGCAAAATATCTCTGTCATTTGATGCCCAACAGTCTTGTTCTTGGGTATATACCTCAAGGAAATAGATTGAATGTGCTGTAGTAATATTCTTTATGGAAGCAAAAACTTGAAAACGAAGTGGGTAACCATCATTTAAACAATAGTATATAAATGTAATGGAATATTATTATAAAGTATATGACTCTAAAGAATTCAAAGAAAGATGGAAAGATTTGTATCATCTACAAAATAAGCAGAACCAGGAGAAAATATGTGCAATGACCTCAGGGATGTAAATGAAAAAAAAATCACTAAAATAAAGCCAGACCTTGGGTAATTGGGAAAAACAGTGAAGGTCCTAGAACATAGATCATGACACAAGTCTCCCTTGTCATTGTAGGATTCAGAAGTGGGACAGGATGTTGTAGACATTTTCAGAAGTAGTCATTGTTTTTGGAGGTTTCTGTTTAATTGATTTTCTTTGTCACAAATGAAAGTTGAGTAATCTCAGGAGCTGGAGGGAATGAGAGTCTCAGAAATAATTATGATATAAAGACAAAATCAAAAATATGTAAAACAAATTATATCTGCTCTATCAGTTGATACATATTTTGTTCTAGATCCCATCATTGTTGTTGATGACAGGCAAGGCAGGGTGGTATACTCAAAAGAACAGTGGATTGAGTCAAAGATCTAGCTGTGTATCCTTGGGCAAATGACTTCATTACACTGGACCTCCATTTCTTTACATCTAAAATGTTTGGATCATATGTAAGGTCCTATCTAGCTCTAAAAATCTATGGCCAAAATGCTTTTCCATTTTGTGAGTAAAAACACTGCCTAAGATTTTGGAAGCTTAATTAACATGCTCAACTGAGAGATTACCAGAGCTAGGTATGTATTTTAAATCTTTTGACTTTTCCAGTCATCTGTGCTCTATACCAGAGGTGTCAAAATTGTGGCCTCAAAGAGGCCTGGAACCAGGTTAAAATGTAATTGGGAAATTTAAAAAAAAAAATAAATAAATAAAAATACTGTACAATATAATGTTTGTGATTTTTTTTTTTTAAGTCAATATGCAGTCTGCAAGGATCTGTTTCTATTTTGAGTTTAATACCATTGCTCTAAACTATAATGCAAACTTTTAAATTGTACTTTTAATGACATTTCCAATTTATATTTAATTCTTTGGTCAGCCAATAATTATTTGTGAATTGTGGCTAATGTTTCTATAGCACTTTGACGTTTGAAAAGTGCTTTACTCCCAGGGAACTCTGTATGGTGTATAGTGCCGAGTACTATCCCATCTACAGACTGAGAGAACTGAGGCTCAGAGAGCTGAACTTTGTTCAGAGCTGTACAGTTAGAATGTCATAGTTGGATAATAAATAGTGTTTCCTAATTCTAGCACCACTAAAATACACTACAATTTTTTTATCCCTGACTATAATGGTAGCCCTATAGGAAGTGTAACTTTTGGATGACTTGAAGATGCTTCACTGTTAGTGCAAACTTCTTTTCTCTGGAAACTAACATCTACATAGTACTTTTCAACTGAATACAGTCTGTTTCTTTCTGATAAAATATTTGTTCTCTCTAGAATTTTCATCTCATTGATTACCACCTGGCTGCATTTATCACAGTGATGCTAGCAAGGAGGCTTGTCTGGGCGCTCATCTCAGAGGTAATGCCTATTTTGCTATGTTCTTTCTCTTTCAAGGCTCAAGTTGAAGATCTTAGGGTTATTAAAAGTGTCCAAGTTAAAACTTATTACTACTTTTTAAAGAATTATTTTTTAAAAATTGCATGATGTATAAAAGAAAAGTGTTCTCCTCAAACATGTTAGAATATTTGTTTAAGGAGAGCTCAGTTTCCTCACTTTTTCTTGTACTATATTGAGTGATAGTTTACAGAAAATTTCCCACATCCCCTAATTATGAAATTATAACTCCTTTTGGAATAGTATTGAATTTGAATTGCTTATAGATTTAAAAATTCCTTTTAAGTTCATTTGACAGATTTGATTAAAGAAATTACTTCATATTTTTTAAAGCTCAACTTAAAAATTAAAACCATTTACCAGTTTCAAATTTTGCATGCAGTTAGTTCTATGGATTATTATATAAATTTCAGTCTTTAAAAAAAAGATCATCCTCTAGGGAGAAGTTTTATTTTTTTATCAGAATGTATTGTTATTACCGTGTTAGATTCTTATACTGTACTGTTTTCTAGTTGTTATTTGTCAGATAGCAATCAGAGCTAGTAATTCTTGACCTGAGAATTTTGCCTTAGTTCCATGAAGAATATTCAACAAAGCAAAAAGAGCAGTTTGGTCAGAGGCCTCCACCCTGAAAAGTGATTTAAATCCTTTGAGTTAGTCCCAATTTTTAGCTTTGTTTTTATGGGCAAGAATTAAAAGTGAATATTTGAGGTTACATAAGGTTAGTTTTCTGTATTTTTTATAACTAAAGATGTTCTTTGGTTTCATTTTTTCATGGAATTTTGTTGTCTAACCATCTCAGTTGCTTGGGAAAAAAGGGGGTCAATGGATGTTCATTTAGAATCAGAATGATTAGTCTCAGCATCGTAGAAAGTTTGAGGAAACATATAATAGTCCTTGGTGTTTGTAGAGTGCCATTTGGAACAAAGGAAAACCATTCAACTTGATCTTTCATCTAAAAGACTCTCAAGGAAAATACGTTTTAGAAAGAGTGATTGCTTGCTTTTATTCAGGCTTATTAAGATCCTGAGCCAAGTTAGTTTTATAAGATGCCTGTAAGAAGAATGTTAACTAGAAATGTTATGTCTGCCTATTTACTTTGGAAAAATGGTAAATATGTTCTCTTTGGCAACCATTTCATGCCTGAAACATCTTGCATATGGAACTAGGGATGTTTATAAGGACATCCTTGTGCCAAGATATTCAACCTCACAGTCTTGAGTGTGAACTCAATAATGAAGGTTTTAAAACCCAGTTTAATGATTATTACATCCTAAAAGTTCTTTTAAGCCATCTGAAATGCAGGGTTTGCTTTCTTAAGTAACTTGGACTACTTCCTATAGAGAGAGGAAATGAGGTGGTCCAAGAAATTTTTTCATTGTGACTTTTATAAAAAAAGCAAATGGGAGACAACTAGGTAGTGTAGTGGTTAGAGCACCAGCCCCGAAGTCAGGAGGATCTGAGTTGAAATCTGGCCTCAGACACTTAACACGTCCTACCTCTGTGATCCTGGGCAAATCGCTTAACCCCAATTGCCTCAGCAAAAAAAAAAGGAAAGGGGGGAAAAAGTGAATGGATTTATTCAGCGGTTGCTATTATTGACTCTGACTTTTAAAATGAAGACAAATGATGTATTGGAAAATATGGCTATTCTAAAGAAATGTTTTTGGAAAAGTATACAAAGCTGTGTTTACAAACACAGATATATATTGTAATGGAAAAATGCTGAATTCATAGTCAGAAGACATGGAGTTTTAAAACACCAGGTCTTTCATTTATTATTTGGGTATGGCATTTAACCTGTTGAGGACTTAAATTTTCTCATCTTCAAAATGAAAAATTTAATACTTATACCAATCCTGACTTAGAGTAGGAGAATGTGTTTTTAAACTGTTGTAATATATGAAAATGAACTATTTTTAATTAATAGTTTAATAATTTAATGACACTTATGGATTGGCTTTTACATTTTTTTATGGGAAAATTGACATAACTAGAGTCAACCTAGCTAAAATTTTTGCTGTTTGACTAATGCAAAATGAAACGATAGTGGATGATGTAGTCACAAAACCTGTTAGGAATGTTTTCAATGAAGAGAAATTATTTTATTTCCCATTATCATTTTATTGCATCTTTTATCCTTCCTACTTCATGCCAATCTCCTGGGATGTTTGTTGTTACTTCAGAACTTTTGGTTCGCAGTTTCAGTATTTATTCAGTTGTTATTTTCCTTAGATACTTTTCCTGCTCTTGAGGATACATTGCTGCAGGTAACAGTGATATTTCAGTGGTCCAGATGCAATGCAGATGTTTTCCTGCAGTCCAGATTATAATTGTGTATTATTCATTACTTATTTACAAAAATTATGTAATATTACATCAGTGGAACTTAAGTAAAATTAATTAACAAAGTAGATCATTCTCAAAGAATAAACTTGTTTTAAAAAGTCAAGTCTAGATTCAGTTAGGTCACTTTCCTTCCTTAACTGTCCTCAGTCACACATTAAAATAATCCTGGTTTTACTGAGGAAAAATAAAATAATAAAAAATTTAAAATCCTAGTTTTTACTCTAGGCTTTTATTTTAATGCTGCTTTCTTACTGATTCTGAATCTATTTTAGAGTCCAACTCAAGTATGTTTTTTCAGGACTTACACCATTTTGGCCTTAAAATCTTTTTAGTTTCTCTCTTTTGTCCACTATGAATACTTCTCAGAAATTCATTCTTGTACCTACTGCCATTTCCAACCTGCAACTAAAGTTATTACGTGTGAACTTCAGCTCCATCCTCTTTCCCTGAGCTCTTCTCTCTTCATTTTTGTTTTGCAGAAATAGCAAAGGGGCATTACTGCAACAAACCCTAAAAGTCTAGATAACTTTCCATTTACAAGTAAAATATATCTTTATCCTTCCTATTAGCTTTTGAGGTGGAATATATTCCAACTTGAAATTGATTTAGCATTTAGCAACTCCTAGCACAATTTTAGCAACAAGAAACTTTTGCAAATTGTATCCCAAAAAAGTTTTTTTATACAGAATAGAATATTTTGAACATATATTTTAAAGTTAAAATAGATTTAACTAAAAGTGAAAAATAGAGAAACTACATTATGTCAGCAATATTATTCAGTATTGTTTTAAACCATTTAAAATACCTAGACAGCACAAAATACCTGAGCATATATCTGACAAAACATTTTTATACAAATACATAGAACTAAACAATTGAAACAATATTTATTGCTCACGAGTAGGTAAAGCCAAAACAATTAAAAAATAACTTTCAATCGTAATAGTAATAATTTTTCCAATTACTTGTAAAGATAGTCTTCAACATTCATTTTTTGTAAGATTTTGAGTTGAACATGTTTTTAACTAGTTTTATGGCCTTATTTTCCCTTTAATTTCCTAAAAAAATTAACTTAGTTGGGAGAGTGCCAAAAACACCATGTACAGATTTTTAATAGATGTTAATGTTAGTTTGCCTGCCTCTTGTTTCCTCTTTGTTTATTATCTATGTAACAGGGAGGATGTCTGCCCTGAGGAAGACCAGTCCTCTTTAAGGAGGTGCTGGAGCTAATAAACCCACCAACTCAGAGGCCATTCAGAGGTGAGTCCCATCCATTGGGCCCTGTTCTGCCACCTCCAAGTCCACCTCCCTCCTGCCAGGACTAAAATTTATTGGGCTGCTACCTCACTGATTAATAGCAGCCAGCCCTGGGGACCTTGGAAATGGGGCTGAGTGGGTCCAATGGCTGAGGCTCCTTCTCCAAGGTTTTGGCTGAAAGTTGGTAAATAAGGCTGAATTAGAATGGGTATCATCAATGGAGAAGCATAAGGTTTGTACCTATTCAGAATAACTGAATTTGTACATCATTGTAGGCTTAAATATTACATTATCATCTTATCATTATTGCTACTTAATCATTTTAAAACTTCCACATTTAATGGCAACATGAAGAATATTTAAAGGGAAGAATTCTGACCTCAACCCTGTATATTAAGGAAATATACATAAGAAGAATACACAGACTAGCATTTACTCACTCTGGGGCTAGGGGATATTTGTTTCTAATAGCTTAATTTGTACAATGTATCACTACATATTTTTCCCCTTCCTCATCTTTGCCCTTAGCTATTCATGACCTGACTTGAGAGATTGAGAGCCTTGGAAACACTCCTTGTGTTTTCTTTTTCTTTTTACATGTGCTTCTGATCTTTTATGAGAGCAGACAACTGTCTTAGAAGTTATAGAGAGTCAACTTTTCCTTCTACTTCTTAATTTTTTCCTCTTTGAAGAGGAAATTGGGAGCTACATGGCTCCAGGTTCTGACAAATGTTTTCTCATTGTCATAATTTAGCCATCAGAATATTGGATTTAAGAAAAAAGGATAGATTCCTATATCTGTATATTCCCATTTTGTAAAACTTAAAAATCTCAACATACTTGTTTCCCTTCCATTAATTTGGAATCTTATTTTTTAAAACAAAACAAACAGAAACTATAAGTTGTTGACGCTTGAATGGGTTTTCTTGGGTGGAGGGCTGTTGAGTTTTCTTTTCTTTTCTTTAATTTTCTTTTCTTTTTTTTTCTTTTTGGCTTTTCCTTGGAACATTAGTAAGCCCAGGTGTCCTCATTTTAACCATATTTGTTTTGGAAAAAAATAATTACTATTATATTCTCTACTTTATGAAATCTTATATCTGATGCTTCTAAATTTCCAGGCCTCTAAGGTGGGTGCAGCATCTGTGATTCACTACGTGTTACTAATAACAGCTCGTTTGGTGCTGCTTACCTTGTGTGGATGGGTGCTTTGTTGGACTCTGGTCAATCTTTTCCGAAGTCATTCAGTCCTCAATCTCCTTTTCCTTGGCTACCCGTGAGTAATACATTCTTAACATTTTGTTATCGACTCTTAGCAAAATAATATAGGGAGAAGTAAAGAAATGGTAGAACTAGAATACTTAAAAGAAAAAGCATCCATTTTGGAAGCTTTGTTAGGTAGGAGTTATTGGCACTTCATATATTAGGAGGACAAGTATGATGCTTTTAATGTGTAGAAGAATCAATTGTAGAAAGGATCAAGGTTTATAATGCTTTTTTTAGACAGATACTTAACTTTAAAAAAATATTCTTGGCTCATGTAAAATAATCAACTGTCAAGACATTGATTTATTGATTTTTGTACTCCTTTATTAAAGCATACAATTAGAATATAAATTTGGTACTTCACTAGAAATGATCATAAGTGTGTAGAATGAACTATAAGTAAAAAGCTGTATTTTTCAATAATGAGCTCCTTTGTATGGTTAGAATCATAATTCTTTATAGAAGGAAGAACCTTTTAGAAGTCTTGTAGTCAAGTCCTCCTCGTTATGCATTTCAGGAAACAAACTCAGAGAGATCAAGTGATTCTATTGTCATATTTGAATTGTTTTAACTGTTTCTCTTTCAAAGGAGGAGGGACAGATTAGCTTTGGATAATATATTAAGTCTTTTAATGGACACCCAGTATAGAAAAAAGGCTTGATGAGAAAATATGCTATCAGTTTAAGGGATAACTTTCTATTTGGTATCAGTGATAGAATTAAAACTTAGATTTCAATTAGAAACTGGTAAGGGCAGCTAGGTGTTGCAATAGAGTGCCAGGCTAAGTCAAGATGGTCATCTTCCTGAGTTCAAATCTGGCCTCAGATGCTTACTGTTTGACTCTTGATCTAGTCACTTCACCTTGTTTGCCTCAGTTCCTCATCTGTAAAATGAGCTGTAAAAGGAAATGGCAAATCACTCCAGGAAAATCTCAAATAGGATCATGGAGAATTGGATATGATTGAAAGGACTGAACAGCAAAATAAGAAAACTTAATGTGATAGATTTTTTTTTCTTAAATAAGCACATTTGATTTTGTGCCCATAATATGTTTTTCTACAATTTGCAGCATTTTAAATGTAGGTTTCACTTTTTAAAGATACATACTATATATTTTATGGCAATGATTTATTTTCATTTTTCTAGTTTAATTTTGCAACTACGTCAGAAAATTGAGCAACAATTTGGTTATTTTGTTTTCCAAAACATTTAAAAAAATGTAAATCAGTCTTATTCAATGAGTAAATAATGTTTTTATATTTTTTCCATATGCTATTAAGAAGAATCAATGGTAAAATTATTGAAATCATATTACTGAAGTAAAACAACAAATATTCTAGGTATTTTTCTTCCACATATAAAGTTATTCAGGTAAAAATAGGCATATATTTTGAGCACAAATCTCCAATATATTTAATTCCTTTAAATATCAATTCACCAAACAGTCATTTATAAAAATAAACTACTTCAATCAGGTCAATAAGAGAAACATAAAGTATATGGCTAATTTCCTCTTCCTCTATATTCATAGACTAGAAAAGAAAGAGGATCTTTTCTGCTTTTTCAATTCCCAAATAATTTCTCAATTTAGTATAAATTAGACTGAAAGAAGAAAATATTCTTTCTACATCTGCAAAAGATATTGCTGCTAAAAGCTGGATTATCACTTCAGTTTTCTTTGAATCCAGGTGCTTGACTTCCAGTGTGATTTTTATTCAAAATCTCATCAATACACATTTTTGTGATACTTTTAACCTTGAGCTTAAAATTGATTATAATTGATATTACAGAGGGACAGTTGCTTTCTGTGTCTATATATCCATGTCATAGCCTTTTTTCTTTGATATTTAAGGATTGTGAGAATATTGATAAGCAAAAAAAAAAAAAATGGGCTAAAGGGAATTCATGAATTACTGATTCTTTTTTTTTTTAAAAAGATTATATAAGTGTTTGTCATAGTTGATAAATTAAAGGTATAATTTTTATTATAAAGTCTTTGAGTTTTAAATATATCTTAAAACTTTCTACTGCATAGATTTTATTAAAGAAAGCATTTTAAGAAAACTTCCAAGAATCAGATTTATAATTTTTAAAGGTAGTTTTATGAAATGCTTAAGTAAAGAAAGAAGAGAAATGAAATAAAGGTTAAAGAAGATTTAATTTCTTCCATGCACATGAAATTTCCTTTCATGATGCAACAGGAAGCATTGATTTCAGTAGTCATCTTTTAATAGCCACCTTTTGTCCACAATAGTACAATTAACTGTAGCAAGTGGAATAAAATTTTGTAAAGTTTTAATAATTAATGATGTTTTAATTTAGATTGTCACAACTTTATGTAAAGGTGAAAATTTACTTTGGATACTAAGTTATAATTTATTTGCTACCTAAATAAATCATCAGGTCAATGTATACTTATAATGGTTACTCAAAATATTTAGATTGAAACAATGTGCCCAGCACTGTACTAGATGGCAGAAAATATAAAAGTATGAAGACATAGACTTTGAGGAGTTAGAAGTCTTGGGGAAATGATATCCCTGCAGAAAACCAGATAAGTAAATGCAATATCTAGTCAAATGAAAGACTGTATGATATTGTTAGCATAGTAAAGGAAGAGGTACAGCTGAGCTTTGGGAGAGAGAAGGCGGTAGGGTATGATTAGTAGTTTCAAAGAGTATATTAGCTTTTCCCAAGCTGGAAGTGTTTGCAACCAGCATATTAAAACAGGGAGAAGTAGGGTGTTCACTTCTGGTTTTGGAAGGCAGACCATAATTGAACTTTTGGTACAGAATACATAGTATTTGGAGGAAAGAAAAAGTAAGAAACAAGTAGAATTTGTCATAGTGTAGAATAGCTTTGGAGATTGGATGTTTCCTGGTGTCTTTTCCTGTGTGTCTCTGTTGTGGGTGGTCCCCTTGTTCTTATGTGCCAGTCACTAAAGTAATTGGTGGGCAAAGTCACTTTCTAAAGGCCTTGAAAACACCAAAGAGATGTGGCTTTGATGAATGTGTTAGTTATCAAAGGCTGTTTCTTTAATAGCACCTGCAAATGCTTTCTTCTCAGGCATTGTCATTATCAGATATAAGACCCAATCAAGTGTCTACACTAAGTATTGTGGGAAATTAGAGAAAAGAAAGGTCTGTGATGGGACAGTTTGGTAAGTTGAATTTCAAAAGAAGTTTAGGATTTGGATTGGTGGAAAGGAATAGACAGCATATGACAATTGAGGGAAAGAATAATTTGAATATTAATGGACAATAAGGAAATGGCTCTGACCATGGCAGAAAATGGTATAAAGTGGTAGGAGACAAGGGTAAGTTGGTGAAAAGGCTCCTGGAATACCAAGCCATAGATACAGACAGTTGAGATATTGTAGGCAATGAAGGATCAGTAGGTTTGTTAATATTTGTGTAAAATGGACCAGCAGAGTACAGTGAGAAAAGACTTTTGGTATGTGATGCAGGGGAAAGGTGATGAGAACCTGGATTAGAGCCATGGTATTAAGAATGTAAAAGTAAAAATCTGAGACTTAGCAAAGAAAAATCTTCTGAACTTGATAAAATAATGTGGAAGAATGAGAAACAAATATAAACGATTCAGCCTGCAAACTAGTGGATCTGAAAGGATGAGAAAGTAGATATTCAGTTTTAAGCATGTTGAGTCAGGTGATTGTGATATCCAGTCACAATGAGCTGTAAACAATTAGAAATGTGGGACTAGAGAATGCTGAAGTATAAAAATGTAAGTTTGGGAGTCATCATTAAAGAATTGAGGATTGATGCCCTGAGAGTGGAAGAGCTGTCTAAGGAAGTAAATGGGGAAAAAAAAAGTAGAGGGCTAAGGACTGAGTGTTGATATATGCCTATAAATGAAAAATAGGAAGGAATTATAGAGAAGTAGTTAGTCAAGTAAAACATTACAGAAGTCACAGGAAGAGAATCTTAAGAGGAAAAAAAAGGTGATCATATGCAATTAAGAAGTTAGAGAAGACAAGGACTAAGAAAAGGCCATTATTTTTAGATGGAAGGTCATTGATGAATTTCCTTGGGATCCAGTGGGTGGTAGCCAGATTATAAAGATATGGGGGCAGCAGATATGGGATATTTATTGAAGAAGTTTGGCTAATAGAGGAGGAAAAAATAGAATGATAGAAGGTGAGGGCATATTAAGGTCAAGTGAAGGTTTTGTTTTTTGTTGTCTTTGTTTTGTTTTTAAGATAGGGGATACCTGGTTGGCAGAAAGTAAGAAACCAGTGGAAGGGCTGGGATACAGAAGAAGAGTCAGCTTTGGAGAGAAGGAACAATAGCTCTTGCTCTGAGATACCAAGAAAGAATAAGAGGGTAGACGTAGAGACAGATATTTTGAAGCAAAAAGTGGGTAAATATCACAGTATTCCTTTTTCTGCAGTCCCTTATTTACTGTCATCTCAACACATTTCTGTTTCTACATCTATCCTCTCTTCCATTCATTTAGTGTCAGAGAAAGAAGTCTGGATTTTCTCTGAAGGTAACAATCACTTGTCATAGCTTCCACTCCCTCTCCAAATCCTCAGGAACTTTCACATTTATTCCTTCCTCACTCCTGATCACTAATCTTCCATCTCTTTCTTCCTGTAAGTTCCTTTCCTTTTGCCTTCAAATAATTATGAGCCACGTTTTTCTTAAAAAACCTAAACCAAAACCCCTCTTGATCTTGCTACCCTTTCTTGAATGAGTAGTCTTTTTTTCTGCCTTCTTTTCATTTACATTATTTTTTGTTTCTACTATTGCTGAAACTGATTTTTGCAAAGTCACTACTAATAGTCTTGACACCAAATACAGAGACTTTGTTACTATTCTGCTTGAACTGTGTAGTATTTGCTGTTGGCCACCACTGCTTCTAGAAACTCATCTACTCTGTGTTCATGATATTGTATTTCTCTGATTTACCATTTCTTCTACTTTATTGGCTTTCTCTTTTTTATTCCATTAACTAGAAAGTTTTCTGTGGTTCAGGTCTTAGCATTCTGCGATTTTTTTTTTTTTTCTGTGTATTCCCTACAAAATACATCTTTCCCAATTCATTTGTCCCTCTCTATTCTGACAGTTTTTATGATGTAAGATCTTACCATTTTACATATACCTTCCTATCACTATCTCTCCCTTTTGTCTGTTCTTCATACTACATTTATGTGTCTTTAATATAGATTTATATGCAATATAGTCTGTATAAATGTCATAAATTCTATATATTCAACAAATCATTCCAATCAGAAGTCTCTGATGAAATGAATGTTCTTGAATTGCCCTTATTTTTATGCTACAGATGTGTTTATTCATGTGAAATAATAATCATATTTCATTTTAGTACCTAGGTCACCCTAGCTGTAACCTAATAAGCACATAGAGAAACATTTTATTTTCTCACAAGCTACTAGAGAACCAGATTAGTAGTGTACTACTGAGAATTAATGTGCTTTCCTAAGCTACCTTGCTATTAGCGAGGGCCTTAGCTATGATAGAAATCTTGGGTTGTTTTCACTCTAATAGCTACTCATTCACAAGTTTTATTGACATGGTTACAAGATCTTGTCTTGTGCACATCTGTTATCTACTTATTTTCATTTTCACCTTGTTTCACAGGTTTGGTGTTTATGTGCCTCTCTGCTGTTTCCATCAAGATAGTAGAGCACATCTTCTTCCAACGGACTATAACTATGTGGTTCAGCACCAAGTGGTGGAGGAAAGTTCCTCCACTATGGGTGGCTTGGCCAAATCCAAAGACTTCATTTCCTTGTTGCGAGAGTCTCTGAAAGAACAATTTAATAATGCCACACCCATCCCCACTCACAGCTGTCCTTTGTCACCAGACCTCATCCGTAATGAGGTAGAATGTTTAAAAGCAGATTTCAACCACAGGATCAAGGAAGTCCTCTTCAATTCCCTCTTCAGTGCCTACTACGTTGCATTTCTGCCACTCTGTTTTGTGAAGGTAGTGGTCGTCTTGTTTTTGTGCATTTTCTGGATTTGTGTGTGCATTACATAAACTCGGTATTTCTTGTTTAATTCCCCTTTTCTCTGTCTCCCCTTTGGCAGCCTGGATGGTGGAGTGCGGCTGCATCTGGAGTGCACTAGTACCGCTCCTGGTTGGTCGATAGGTATTTCCATATATGTGATGCACCTATGGTGCCCCCTTCCTTGTTTATTAATTTTTCTACACCCCTGGAGAGAATTAAATTTATACTGATAGAAGTATCAGTGTATAGTAACTTTAGTCCAGGGTTTTACTGCAACTGAGATGATTGCTCTTGGTCTTGCTTTTACATCAGAACTTTGAATTTTATCTAACCTTTATCTAATCTTCAACTCGATCTATTGAAAAGGAAAAGGTTGCTGGATATACCTTGGGCAATGTAGCTGCCTGCATATTTTGGGACAGTTAAGTGTCCACTACTCATCCTGAAGCAGTTCTACAGCAGTATGAATTCATTCACAGGAAACTTTCACTCAGGTGGAGTGCTTCTAGGAAGAAAGCACAATTGAACTATAATTATATCTCCCCAGTCCTAACCCAAACCACTAAAGACTCAAATTGAAGCATTTTGGAAGACACTGTTCTTGAATTTTCTGTGATTTTCTGCGCCGACAGCAGGGCAGCTAATGCATGATTTTTTCCAAGTGTTCAACATATCTACAGGGCGTATGTTTACGCACTCATCCCTGTCTCCTCTATTCAGAAATACATAAATCATTTATCTTTCTTCTGATCTCTTCCAGAGTACCCAGTACTATGACATGCGCTGGTCATGTGAGCACCTCATTATGGTATGGATTAATGCCTTTGTCATGCTCACCACACAGCTGCTACCATCTAAATACTGTGATTTACTGCACAAATCAGCTGCTCACCTGGGCAAATGGCAGAAACTTGAACATGGGTCCTACAGCAATGCTCCACAACACATGTGAGTAGAATTGAGGGAGATTCCACATATCACCTTTCTGCAACTGATTGTGTTGACTTGCTTTGTGTGCCATTCATATTCATGACTATATACATTTAATTTTTCACCATTGTCCACATGGATGCTCATCTTATCACTCTAAGCTGAACACAAGCAAAGATATTAACTCTTCATTCTCCTTCAAACCCTCTCATTTCTTCCCTTTCAGCTACCTGGTTACTTTAGGTGATGTTATAATTAGCTTTCTTCTCTCAAATTCAGATGATTATCATACATCTTTATTTCTTTCCAAGAAACTGAAAGATTGATTCTGTACCTTCATTGACACAGACCAATATTGATTAGTTATCATATCTAGGAAGCTGTAACTTCTGTTTCTGTGACAAGCCTTTTCTCCTTTGCTAATGACATTGATTAGACATCTGCTTCTATGTTGCTTATCCTTTTTCATTTTCTTTTTCCCAAATTCCTAATGATTTGATTGGCCTCCTACTCAGATTCAAACCACTCCCTAAGTGTTCCATTGCTTTTACATCTTTTCATCTCCTGCTCTTCTGCACAATGTTTAGTTTTCTTAGAGCTGAGCTCCCTTTATTCCCATTCCTTCCATTGTACCTTAAGCCTGGACCATTTTTCTGTGTTCTTCTCTAAACATTACACAGATCCCATCATGTGTAGAAATCCTTTCCTGATTTAGTGAACAGATTCAGGTAACCTTTATCCCCACCCAAAAGTTCTCCCTTCAATTATCTGCCTTGATGTCTGATACAGATTAGCACAGGCCCTCAAGCCCAGGATCTGAAAGAAATTGGGCCAGACTGAAAAGAAACCCGACTATGGGCAAAGGACAAATTTCAATAAAAATTGAAAATACAACCCACAGCACTAGTACTGTTCTTCTGCAGGCTACTGATGGCACATGGCCATGAGGGAGTGTATCATCACTATGATGCTGGTAAGTGTGAGTAGGGCCAATGGAAAATTTTCTGGAATGGGAAAATATTAGGTTGCCAATAGACTCTTTATTCCATAAATATATCTAAAAAGCTTAAACTTAAAAACCTAATTATTATAAAATAAAAGGTGAGTTAATTTATATATAATCAAAACATATTATACAGTTTTCAGAATTTCCTCTCTAAAACCAGGTAGCTAATGGGAAAGACTCATTCTTATCCAAATTAATTGAAATAAAACCAGACTCAAAGAACTTTAATAAAATTAAAAAGTTTCTTTATCCTGCTATATAGACTGGAGCATGTTTTAGACTCTTAATATAGGTAGGGGATGATAGGGGAGGACATTTTTATGTTATGTCTATTCATAGCAAGTAATATACAAGCCCTAGCTCTATACTTACTTTCACTGTTGCTCCTGCTAGAATCGGCTTCTCTTGTAATTAGGTTCCTTTTAGTACTTTCAAATAGATCTCTTTCACTTGGGATTGAGTTGACAGCTCAACCACCAGTATTAAAATTCTTAATCCATCTATAATACATCAAATATTTATCTTTGTTCATTTTCCTAAACAAGTTAATAGAATCTTCTAATTCCAAGAGTTATCAGTATCACTTTACATCCTATTTCTTATTATGCTAAAATCCAGTATAATAAACACTTTCTATTTCTTTCAACTTGACAAAGGGATTCTGTATTTCCAAACCTAGGCAGGTGAAACCTTGAACATTTCCTTTTTTGAACACTTTGTCTCTTGCTACAGAAATGTAGCTGTCCCTATCAGAGAATATAATCTCTCCTCTTGCCTATGTATTAATGGTAAATTTTTCTTCTCTAGATGGTCAGAAAGTACGATATGGCCTCAGGGTGTGCTGGTACGACATAGTCGCTGTTTGTATAGAGCTGTGGGGCCTTATAACGTAGCAGTGCCTTCAGATGTCTCCCATGCTCGTTTTTATGCAAGTATCTCTTATTTATTCTCAAATCTAAATTGAGGATGAGGAAAGTATAGGAGATGATATTGTATTAATTTGATTCTAATTCTGAACACACATTCTATAGAGGTATGAAGCAGATAATTTAAAATTAAGATTTTCAACAAAACTAAAGAATTGTCCATTTTTTGACGTTGTATTAGACTTGTTGTATCCAATGTTATTAAAAATAAAAACCCATTGCCTCAGGTTTAGAGATTTTTTTCTTGTTTAGATTTCTTTTTTTTTTTTGTAACAAAGAAGAAAGAATAGTAATGTTTGTATAATGAATTCTGATCTGCATATCCTTAAATGTTAATAACTCTTAAATTTAAGTTGTTAGTTTATTTAATAATTATAACACATCAATTCAGTGAAGCATATAAAAAATAGGGAAATAACAAAGTCAGTTTAGCTCATTTGAAAATCAGGAACAAGTCAGTATACTAGAGACCAGGTTGTCCTAACCTGGTTAACCTAACATAGGTTGTGCATAGGGGAGCTTCAATTAAGTAAGTTACTCAACCCTGTCTCTACCCCTCTCTGAATCAAATTTCCAGTTACATTACATTTTACAACCCCAACCTCAGAAATTTGGATTTTTGGAAACAAATAGATTGCAAAAGGAAGCATCTTGGAGTGAGTGTGAGGGCTATTCTTAGTAGATTTGCCCTTTGTGAAGGTATATGTTCTTGATATGCTTTGTACAAAATGTGCATTAAATAAACATTTGTATAGATTAGTGAAATGAAGATCATAGGAGGAGTGATTGTTGTGAAAGTTATATCAAGGAATTCAGAGGAGAATTTGTGTGAAAGCTGTTGCCTTGAAAGAATACTTGTCTTCCCTGATGTGCTAGGCATAGGGCATTACCAAAAGCTCTTGTCTAGGAGCATTGCAGCTAAAGATTAGAAGCCTGCTTCAGAAAAAGGCTTTCACATGATTTGGGCCCTGAGTAGATTATTCTAAAGAAGTAAAGTAGGGATACTATTCCACAATTAAATGAAGCAGATAATTTCCGAAGAAGATGTGTGATTTTATTTTAGCATCCATAGAAAAGTGTTTCCTGACTTGTGAGGCCTGTAGGTCAATAATAGCTTGGCGGAAATCATGGTGACTCTCACTGCTCTCTTGAAAACTGCAATTGGCTCCCAAGTTTCCTCTGTAAGCCTTTGTAATAATACCAGGCAATGTGGGGTGAAAGTTCAGTTGAATTACATCTTATTTTTCTAGCAGGAGGCTTTTGACAATTGAATGCCTTCAAAGCTGCCTTGAGGAATTGGGTTTAACCTGGTCAGGCACAGAAGTCTTAATTAATTTTTATTTGAGAGAAGTCCTCTTTACTTCCCCTCCTCCATGCCAGCTCTAATCTAAGAAGACTTGTTAAGACATATGTCTTCTTATCACCAATGCTCATAGGCACAAACTCCATAATTTTTACTTTGTTGATGCTATATCACTTAGACTAAATACTTGGAACTGAGAGGTTGGTGGAGAAAACTTGAAATCCTGTTTTATCTTCATTTTTCTCATCCTGGTTCTGTATATCCAGCTTTTTCATAACCAGAAAATATACAGAAATGCATGGTGCATGACTTAGATAGTCATGACCAACTACAGGAAATAAAGAGAAAAATTAAATAAGGATTATATTAAATATAGTAGTATTGTTTTTCCTTGAAATTATCTGGAAAAAATTTGCACTATGTAGGATTTTTACTGATTTCAATAAAAATATACACGTGGTTCTTTTTAGGAATTAATGGGCTGAGATGTATTCTCATGAGGAACTGCCTTAGAGGGTGATTTTCTTTCTTTTTTTCTTGAAGGCATTGAAATAAGATTGAACAAGGAAATTCATTCTACCAATATTTCTTGGGGACAAAAATCTCAGAGGGTATTAATTTTCATATCAAGACTAAATTTAAAACGAAAGTACTTTAGAGCCAGTTCTATGTACAGCCACATTTTTTTTAGCATGTTCTCTGGTTTTTCCAAGAACCAGGAGATTAAAAGTACTTTATTGTCCTATATAATAACCAGACTTATAATTAAGTATTACATTATTAATTTAGAATAATGTCATCAGAGAAACATTTCATTGAAGATAATTTTAGTCATTCTTATATAGCTTTTTTTTTTTTCCCCAATTTTTTTCTTACAGTTTCTCTTTCATCGTCCATTAAGGCTGTTAAATCTGCTCATCCTTATTGAGGGAAGTGTTGTCTGCTACCAACTTTATTCCCTACTTCGGTCAGAGAAATGGAATCACACACTTTCCATGGCCCTCATCCTCTTCTGCAATTACTACGTCTTATTTAAACTCCTCCGGGACCGAATAGTATTAGGCAGAGCATATTCCTACCCGCTCAACAGTTACGAACTCAAGGCAAATTAAGCTGCCTGGCCAACAGTGAGGGAAAACCCAGATAAAAATATTTTCATACAGTTCTATTTTTTTTTTTCTCGCAATGTTTATAAATATTTAAGATATTTTATATTTTGTATACTATGTGTTTTGAAAGGTGGGAAGGGTAAGGGCTATTAAATGTCTCCATAAACAAGGTGATGTGCTTTTTTTTCCTGTGTTAATTGTTTTTCTGTGTATGTGAGGTCGTGAATATAGAGAAACTGATTGTGAAATGAAGTTCATTGTTTTAAAGTCACATTTTGTGTTTTAAGTTGGGCAATGACTTTGCTACATCTTTCTTTCTTAATTCTTTTCCTTACATAAGGACTCCTTTTCCCCAAGATAAATAGAGCTTTCCTTTTGTGGCTCCTTTTTTTTTTTCTATTGCCAGTAATGAAATCTGGAGAGAAGGATAGAGATTACTGAATCAGGACAGCAATGAGAAAAATTACTAGGACAAGTTTTAGGTGCCCTATAATGGTATATTGAGCCCCATGGTCACATTTCACTATCATGGAGTTTGTCACCCTCTTCCTTCTCACTAATTTATTTATTCATTAATAAGTGTTTATAGAGAACCCGGTATATATACCTTTTTATTTAGTGCTGTATGAGATAGAAAAATAAAAGAAATGATCTCTACCCTTGAGAATTTACATTGCAACTTGGGGAGTAAGATGAACATCATGAAATAAGAGAAAAGTAAGTGTAAGTCATTATATAATCAATTAATGATATATTATGAAATGAGTGATCAGAGCTGATCAAAGAAAGAATTAATCTCTTAGAGAAAAATGAATAACAGACCAGGATTAGTGGAGGTTAGACTCTAGTTAATGAAGGAGAAATAATATGATTTTCTTTGCTTACTCATGTTCATAATCATTCATACTATTTTATTTCCATATTTTGTTCCCTCTATAGACCAATTTTTGTCATTTGTGCCTTTCTCTTACATATGTTTATGGATATAGTTTTTCTGAATTGTCAGTGACATCAAATTTTTGTTTATCTAAGAATGATAATCTAAATTGATGTTTATTCAGGCCAGAGCCTGCTTCAAAGCTAATACCTATACTTGTTTGTTGTTGCTAATGAAAAGAGCCAGGTTAATTAGAGGATAATATATTAGGAGTTGCTACCAAACAGAAAATAATTGGGTATGGTATCTGTGTATATGTGTATAAAAAACAAGTCTATATATAACCATGTCATATTAGGAATCATCATGGTTAAATCTATACATAGCTAACATCTACAGTGAGAGGAAAACTAACGTTCCATTATGTTCTTATTTGCTTCTCTTCGCAAAAATAATTATTAAAGTGGTTGTGCTTTACAGGGCTTTAATGATTTTAAAACTATTTTTAAAAATTTTCCAACTATTTAACACTAGTAATCTTTGCCCAAATGTGCTTACACTCTGGACATGACTTTCAAAAAACAAGGGTTACTCCCTTGTGATGGATTAGGCATTGGAATAGGATTTCATTGTATATTTAGCCAATGGAAAGCTCATAGAACCAAATGTCCCCTGTAAAGTAGCCAATTTATTGGTTATTCCAAATTGAAATTAGAAGAAATCCAGAAGTGTTTTGGACAATGGCAGTATCTTTGAAATCAGGAAACTATTTGGCATGAGTTATATCTTGAACCAGAGTAGACATAAAAAAAAGTAAAGTAAAAGTAAAAGAAGGTAGAGAAAAGCAGGTTGGAGTGGTTTGTGGTGGGGGTTCTCAGGAAATCCTGAGATGGATGAATGTCACTTCCCCCCCCCCCCCCCATTCTTAACTAGGGTGGGATATACAGTTATCTCAGACTTAAGGATGTCCCCTCCTCTTGAGTCCTAACCTGCTAAGGCCTAGAATTTCTATTAAAAATTCATTCCATTGAATCTTGAAAACTTGGGTTTTCTGGAATCCATTTTGAAATGTTCATATTTATGACCTCTAAATCTGTTCTTCTCAACTAACAACCTTAAAGAGATTAACTAAAGGTGAAATTCAGTGACCAAAGGGTAGGGAGGAGAAAATGACTTCTAGACAAACTTGATGATTTCCAAAGTTTGTTCAAAGCTAACTTTAGTTACTAAAGTAGAAATCTTGAGAACATTGAAGGGAAATGACTGATCATTTCATCTTAGAATTCATATCTGAAAAAAAAGAAAAGCCAAGCAAAGTCAGACATGCACCTTAGACTTTGGAAGAACAGATTTCAGAATGGAAAGATAATTGGGCTCCCCTGACCTAAATTTCTATGGATGAAGCTGGTCCAGATAGGATGGGAAAATTATTTAGAATATATCCCTAGGAAGTCAAAAGCAGATTAATCATCAAAAGCACTTTTGATCATGGAAACAGAATCATACTAGGTGTTAAATTAACAAATGATTGAATTGGGGTATATGAATGTAATGGTATATTGTTATAATGCAACAAATAACAAATACGAGGGATTCAGACAAACTTGGAAAGCTATATGAATTGTTACAGAGTGAAGAGTCAAGAGAATGTATGCAACTTAAAATGGTATAAGACACTATACTAAAACATTAGAACACATTTAACCTAATGACTAATCTTTATTCCATATGATTGCTGATCTTGACAAAATTCTAAAATATTAAAGTATGAATATGTCAGCATTTAGAAAGAAAAATGTGATCACAAAGAACCAGCATGACTTCATCAAGAACATATGCCAGAATGATATCATTTTCGTCTTTGATGTGGTTATTAAAGTAGTTTAGAGGAATGTTCTGTTCTTTCTAATACATTTAAGCAAAGTATTTGACCAAAGTCTCTCATACTTTGCGGAGCTGTATGGCCTAGTTCAGTTGAAACTGAATGATGACCCAGAAAATTGTCAATGAAATGACATCAAGGTGTTGGGAGAAGAGGGGACTCTCCATATTCACAAAATTACTGCTTGGCTGAAGGCATAGATAGCAGTTTTCAAATTTGTGAATGATAGTATCTCATAGTCAAAATGATAAACCTAATTGTACTTTAGACTTGGGTTAAAAAGGATTAGCTTTACAAATAAATATAAAAGTACTGTGGTTAGACATTGTGGAGAAAAGATTTGGGGGTTGTTGAGGAGACTACAAGATAAATAGTCAGCAATATGACTCTGAAAAGCTAATACTGTCTTCAGATCCATTAACCTGAATGAAATGACAATCCTACTATGCTTTGATTTGGAATATTGTGCTTAGTTCTGGTTGTCATATTTTAAGAAGGACCAATATTGACAAACTTGTTTCTACAATAGATAAACAGAATTGTGATTACTAACCATGCTATAGGAAAATTGACTGAAGAAATAGGATATTTATACTTGAGGGGAAGGGGGACAAATAAATAGCTGCCTTTAAATGTTTATGGAAAAGGGATTGGAGTTGTATTGCTTCATCCTGGAGAACCAAACCAAGATAGAAGTTATAAAGTTTGATGTAAGGAAAAACTATGCCTGGCATTTAGCATTCTCTCAGTTAACTGGGTTGCTGTGGGAGGTGGTATATCTCCTTTCATTGGAAATTTTTAAGCAAAGGCTATATGGCCATGTGTCATTGTAGAAGATTCCAAGAGGGTTGCTTCCAACTGAAAAGATTCTGTACTTCTATAAGGATGAGGGACTTACTTGGTTCCTGAGTATGAGTAGCAGGTATTGCCACACTTAAGACCCACCCTTTGTGACCTGTAAGTGTTGGTCCTTAGGTATAGACAACAGCATTTTCCCCCCCAAGCCCTTGCATGCACTGAAGCTTCCAGTCTTTATCTTAAGATTGGTATGTGAATCTCCACTAAAATTATATTGTGGTAGCTCATCATAGTGTGGAAGTGCCTCTGAGTTCTTGAAGATTATGTCAAAAGAACGAAAGCCTTAGTAGCTACCATCAAGAGGAAGTTTCTATTGCAGACATGATATAACTTAGCTGAGCACCAATTTTACTAAATTTAAGAATCTTCTTGTCCCTAGATTGGCCATAGGGTGATTCAAGTTGGGGGTGGAAGGAGGGATTTTTTGTTTGTTTTGTTTTTGCTACTGTAATTCTCAAATACCATCTACCAAGTGAGAATTTACCATCCTAGGTTTATCAAGTGAGTACCTGTACTTCTGAAATACTTCTTTGGTGTGACATTAGTTTTAAAATGAACTTAGCAACCCTTTTGTTTCCAAATCAAACTCTACTCAAAAAAGCTGGCTAATTTCTGATTTAGAAAGTTCTTTCCCCTGAGGAAGTTCTGGGGCTCTACATTCACAAATCATCTGAAGTCCAGAATAATTTGGGAAAATTTAATATGTAGATGTAGAGTCTAGAGGGAATTAGATGAAATTCAGTTGAAACTTAGAGTAGCCTAAATCTAAATCTAAAAGATAGATTACCTATCTCTAGGCTCTTGAAAGAGTAAAATTGAGCTCAGTTAAACCCCAGAATATTGCCAGTCTGGCCAAAATATGAGAAAATGTGGAATTATTGTCGAATAGTTGTAAAGCTATGATCTTAATCAAAGGACAAAATTTATCTCAGTTGTGGGAGTTTTCACAAGTCATTCACCAGGAACTATGTTTTCTTGTGGGTCTTGAGGTTTTTCTAGACAGCCCTAATTTGAGAGAGAACATTCTTTGTCAGCATCAAAAAGCACCTTTCAAGGTGAATCTATGTTAATGCAGTTTTCTATTTTTTCAGTCCAGAAGTTTGACCTGGGAGGTAGTGCATAGTGCTATTATAATGTAAAGTCCCAATCCTATGTCAATGTGTGAATACCCATTCCTTTGACCTTCATCTTTTTTTGCTGTAAATTAGCTCTCCTTATTTCATCCAGGCTGAAAGTGCAGCAGAAATTCATGTACTTAATACCACTACTGATTGGTATGGAAGCTTTGACTGCTCCCATTTCCAACCTGGACCACCTCTCCTTAGCCAGTCTGGTGGCCTCTTGTGTCTGAGGGCTCATCATACTGGTACCAAACTAGCTGCAAACCAGTTGACTTAGCTCATTGCAATTCAGAACTTCAGAGCTTATGATCCACCAGTCTCAACTTCCCTAGTTTAAGGGTTTAAGACACACACAATCAAGCCTACCCCAACCCTTCCATCTCTACTTTAAACACTGGGCCTGAAATTGGGTCCAATACTAAGCCTGGTTTTATGTAAAGTGAAAGGTGGCTTCTTCCCAACTATCACTAAACTAGCTGTGTGACCTTGGGCAAACCACTTGCCCTGAGTCTGCTATTTTCCATCTATAAAATGATGGTAAAGGAGTAGGAATTGGACTTAAATGATTTCTGGGAACCTTTCTATTTTCTGTGTGATCTAGTGCCAATCAGTACAGTTGCCATACCATCATTGTCCCAATGTCAATCCCAACATAAAACTCGACTGCCAGTTTCAAGACCAATACCACCCTCACCCCATTCCCAAACCTCATCCCAATCCCAGAAATTACCCCAAACAAAGCCCAGGCAATCTAAAAGCATGCCTTGTAAATGCATGAGAGATACTCCTTTATTCTGTCATTGGCATGATCTAACGAGCATCCTAACACCTCCTTATGTTCATTTTCTCAACACAAACACTATACTTTAAAATATTTATTAGTATACATTTTGGAAGCATATAACAATTTTATCTTTAATTACACATTATGTTTCTCTGCATATGTTTAATGTAATATTTATTCATACATTTTATTTTAAATCAGAAAAAAATTTTTTGATTATACAGGTTCATGAATTTCAGCATACAACTGAAATCCTGTGGCTTTCAAATAGAAACCTTTGGAAAAGTGCTTCACCTTGCAAAATCATAAATCATGAAGTACTATGGTGCTAAATTATCACAAATCCTTGTAACTCACCCAATAATATACAATCCAATAATATGGTGGTTCTTCATGGACTTCCTATCCTTTCCCTCCCTCACTTGGTTAGAAAAATAACCTTTATTCACATTTCCCTCCTTACTATCAAAAAATACTGTTGTGTGCTTGACATAATGGGATAATCCCCAGTTACATGCTTTCTGAAATGGTAGAGCTCCCAGCTAATCACTCCTCATACTTAAATTATCACTTCCATGTTTATAGAGTTGCTCACTTCCTTCTCTGCCCCTTACTTACTATAATTGGGTTGTATTGAGGGCTATTTATTCTTTTTCAGACAAGAGATTGGTCTGCCTCACTTCTACCCCTTAAAGTATCTGGAATTACCCTTCTGGGAACACATCACCCTAAGCTTCAAGGCATCATCTGAAAGACTAGGCCATAATACAGTATGACTCTCATCTATTTAGGTGAGTCATACGTCTGAGATCTTCTACTGCTATTCAGATATATAAATCTGGTAGTTAGTAGTGTCCCTTCATGTAGGAGGCTCCAAGACACATAAATATTCCCTATTCCCTGTCATCCTTCCCATTCTGCCCAATTTGGGCTAGCTCTTCTGATTCTGCCATATCTAAGAAACAATAGAAATAAATATAATTATCTAACTTGTTAGAACTTAAGTGAAGCTTCTAAAATCCACCATTGAAGAATATCATATGTGAACCTGCCCATTTTCAGGTAAGAAGATAGGATCCAGAGACAGAACCAATTAGAGTCATTTAAAACCATTTGAACCTTAGTTCTGACTTGAAGATATGCAAAACAAACACCTGCCTAACTTGGAACTAGTTCATCAAAGTCATCAAAACAAAATATTAAAAATTGGAATATTGTCCAGACACCTAAAATATTCCTGGTTTTATTTATTTAAGATAAACCTGAAAGGGATCATCTAGGACTTGTATTATTAGAAAAGGAAGTGAAGTGGTCATGGATCAAATGTGAGAGATAAAAAAAAGACAGTCCCAATGTTGGTACTGGTACCAATAGAATGTTAAAAAGTTCTCAGGACACTGAACAGACCCTTTTATGGAGTATTTTCTCTGTTATCTGGAAAAAATGGGGAAAAAAGTATACAGGATGAAAAGGTATGGTTATCTAATCTGTTGACATTTCATTTGGATTTGAATAATCTCAAAAAGTGCTCTTACTCTCTTGGAAACCACGCAGCCTTTGGTAAATCCTGATCTGGAAAGGGGTAGACATAAAAAGTAACATGACATAAGCAGCATTGCCTTCTATCTCAATCCTAGTGTTTCTAGTTCTAAAAGCTCTGCCTCAACTGCTCGTCTTTTTTTCTTCATAATTTGGAGTTACATTAGGAATTAATAAATTGTTTAACAAATATTTATGGAACTGTGAAAGTATCTTGTACATAGAAAGCACTTAATATTTACTGTTGCTGCTGGTGGTTGATGCTTGGATTTTTAATATCCCTAGAAATATTTCAATTCAGACTTCACTATAGATCATCTTTCATTCTTTCTTTCCTTCCTTTTCAAATGAATTAAACTAAAACTTCAATTTTTATTAGAATTCTACATATAGATATCTTGAATCTAGTTTATTTTGATAGTATCATCAATTTTTGGCCTACTCTGGCCATTCTATGACTAAATTCAATTGCTTCTCTATTAATGGCATATGTTTAAATAGTATAAAATTTATATAGGTTGGGGAATTCCCCAAGGAGTTGGTATTAAAGCATTTTCTTTCCAGCATAAGAACAGGTCTATAATACTGCAACATCTTCCTGAAATAGTTATATTGTGAAATGGCCCAGCATCATAACTTCCCCAGTCACAGATGGCCAGCCCTGATTTCTCTTCTACTCACAGAGAATATAAATTCAGTATATAAACTAAGGGAACGAATGGGAAAATCCAAGGTATTTTTCCTCTGTGGACAATGACCTCAACTGGGTCACTTTTTACTCAGTTGTTTCAAAGTGTTACAATAAGCTTTGGAGGGGTTTCCCTTTCTATTTACAAATATTGCAAGGATTTCTTTAGTACCAGACCTGCATATACAGCCATGTCTGAGAAAATCTTAATAATTAGTCTATTTCTCCAGAAATCAAATAGAATAAAGAAGATATCATTTTTGGGGGGAAGAAGAGGGCAATTCATTCATAGAAAATTATTGATAGTTTCTCAAATTCCAGCAGAGGCATTCTGAGGAAAAGTCAGCATGTGGGATTTGACTGGCTTGTGAGGACAGCAGAGAAAAGAACATCTCTATTTGTCTCTAGGCAAATTTCAATGTATATTTAGAGAACTTCCACTTAGACTCTTGAAGATGCTTCTATAAATATACAGTGTCAGAATCTAAAGTCAAACTAAAGACATGTGTGAATATGCTTACACATATATAAAATCAAACACTGAGCACTGAAAATGTAGTTACTTATTAATAGGCAAACCAATGGCTTTTCAGTCTTATAGCAAAATAACAAAAATATGCTCTAGTGTGTTACAATCAAGAATTCAAAATATGCAAAATATATGCTGAGCTCAAAGGTTTCCTGACTGAAGCAAAATGCTGATATTTTCATCTTTTATGTTCTAAAATGCAGTTCATATGGGAAAGATGTTAAAATGGTCGATATCAAAAAGCAGTTGACAAGAGCCTGGTGATTAAATTGTGTCTCATAAGCTAATTTTTCTAAGGGTGGAAATGTAACTTTAGCACAGGAAGTTAATCTAATACTTGAAATTCTTGGACATCAAATTCATAATGTCATCACAATTACTTTTACTCACTGTAACCCCAGAATAATATTATATGTCAATCAAACCCATTCCTATAGATCAATTGAATATCTGCCTTCTTTGCCATGCTCATTTCACCATTTTTATTGCCTCTGCTAGAAATATATCAAAACAAGCCAAAGATCTTCAACCTCTTTTTTCAACCTGTCTTAATTCTCCTGGTATGTAAGACTTTCTCCCAAATCAGCTGACTTGATTTGTCTTATAGAGTGAACTGTCAGATATTTTTGATCAAGATACCAGTTAGAAAAAAATTCATGCTTACTCTTCTGGTTTATTGGAAAGAAAGTGTAAGCTCTACTCTTGAGCCCTCTCACTTGCTAGCTGCATGGCCTTAGGCAAATCATTTTACTTTGGGCCTTATATTTCTCATCCATAAAATAGAGTCTTGGACCAGGTGATTTCTAAAGTCCTCTTTGTGGATGGAGTGGAATGCCATCAGGCCAGGCCAGAACAGCATCCTGCCCAATTCTATGGTGCGTGATTCTGGGCAGAATAGTAGATCTAACCCGGACTTGACCTGAAAAAAGGATGATGAAAGGGGCTACTAAGAAAAGTATCACTAATATGATCCCATTTTCATTTTCCCTTCAAACAGGAAGGTTTCCTTTACTGAGGTGCAAGCAAAATGAACTGGTATATAGGTTTGTTTTGTTTTCTGTAGGATTGAAACTGGAATGCTGTCTCCAAAAACCTGACTCTAGATCATGCTCAGTTTTCTTCCATCCAATAAAAAAGGAGGAAGAGTCAGGCTAGATTATTCCTTAAATATCTGGAAGAAGTAGAGTAAGGAGCATGTATTACGATCAGGAGGATGGATTAAGAGAGAAGGGTTCTCTCAAATCAGTCCATGAGAACTGAGAGGGCAGGGAAAAGGAAGGTGATTTGTTGGCTACAATTAAATGTATCTTCTATAAGGGAGGCTCTTATATTGGCATGGATAAGGTGGGGGGGAGGAACCTTCTCACTAGTCACTGTCTCCTTTTTCTCCATTCTTCACTCCCTAGAATCATCCCTTTCAGGGAGAAGGATGAAATCTATCCCTACCAACTAAAAAGTACTGGCACCACCCCCAATTTTCTATGCAGGGAGTTTATATATTATACCATTCTGTCACTGACATTAGAAAGATTTGGAAGAAAGCAATTTAGCACTGCAGTGCTCCCAAATAAAAAGAGCATCCATCATTATCATAGCCCTCAAATGTCTTTCTCTGAATTACTGGGTATGTCATTGAGAAAGGCAGGCAAATTCACACACAGCTAAATACAAATTGAAAAAAATTCTCTTTTTAATTGGTGTCAATCACAGGATTTGTAATTGTGTGTTTTTATTTTCTATGCTGTACTTATAGCCAGTAGCACCAGCTTGATGGCATGGACAGGTGTAGAACCACCAAGGAAAAAGTGTATTTGTTAATCTACCTGCCTAAATTTCTAAGGGCACAGTAGGTTTATATTTCCAAATCTCTTTTTTCTGATAGTAGAATTTTTATGAAGCATATTAGAAAGTTACTAAAGAAGCATGAGCTTTAAAAAGCATTAAATAACATGGAGAACAAGAAACCAGAAACTTCAGAAATAATGTCTTCTGATATAGGAAAAAGATTTTTCTTTGTTGCAAAGGGTATTATTATGGCCAGCTCTCAATAGTATTGGATAAAGATAGCATGGATGAATAAATGCAATTCACAAATAATTTCTAAATTGCATTTTAGTCATCTCTCTCGATGAACACTTTTTCCTTCATCTGTTAATAAGCAGGAAAATGGACTGATCTGAATTTTGTCTCTTTGCCCTTCTACCAAGCACCCCAATCCTTCTGGCACATGAATGACCTCAAGATTGTGAGAAGAAAGGCTAAAAAAAGTGAAATAAGAGGCCTGGAAAATCCCAAAGCTGTCAAATTTTCCTCTGGAATAAAAGAGTTGACCATAAGATAATACCCAGGCAAATTTTAACAGAGCCCTGGCAGGAGAAGGTTCCAAGTGAAGGAGTGGGGAGTAAGCTGATGTCATTCTATTTGCCTTCCACTTCTTCCATCCAGAATCACTGATCTCCTCTGGGGCTGGTAAAAGCAACTGGTTGAGGTCTCTAGTCTCTGGCCATTCTTAGGAATAGTCATTTTGTTCCTAAGTGTGACTCCTTCTGGGGTCACCCATGTGTTCTCAGCCAGCTCACCACAAATGAGACCCGAAGAAATTGTTTGGGTAGGGCTTCTGATAGGGGAAAGTAGGGCCCTGGAGTCTGAAGAGGAAGATGGGTGATCCATGATAGGGAAAGGAGGGCTAAACAAGATTAAGCTCTGAGGTCTTCCTGGTCTTGACCTGTGGAAAGGTTTGGACATCCCAGATGACCGCTCAATTTTTGAAGAAAGTGGATTGTCCCCAGGTGGTTCTGTTTCTGATGTACGTTTTCTGCAGGGTGCTGAAGCATCCTGGGAGGAGAGAAGGCAAGACACACATGCATCTGGAGAAAGAGCATGGTCATCAGTCTCAAAAGATGTGGAGTCCATTTGGATGGAATCGATGTTTCCCTTTCCTTCTTGGTTGGTGTTCTCCTCCTGAGGTCTCCCTGGGGAAGGAGGGGACTCCTCCTTTGGAGGAGTCCCATCAGTAGGGCTGGCCTCTGCTTTGGCCTTCTCTGCAGAGGGAAGGGCATCTTCCCCTGTGTTCTGAGCCTGAAGGGGCTGTGGAATCTGTGTGTACTGAATCTTAGGTGGTATGACAGGCACAGCCTTGGCCTGGCACATTTTGACCATGAAGGAAGTTCTCACTGCTGACACACTCACGGGGGCAGAATTACGACGGCCTGTTAAGGCATGAGTGACCATGTCTAAGTCCTGGGCACCACAGTGAGCTCTCCAGGGGTCTGCTGTACTGTGGGGTGAGGTCATACAAATGGGGGACCATGGGTAGTTGGGACCTTCCCTTTTAGCTTCTCCTTGGTCAAACAGTTGGCTTCCAGGTGAACTGAGTGAAATCACATTCTCAAACCTAAAGAAGTCATTTACAAGAGGTACACAGTCCAGGTTGAGGGAAGAGGGTCTATTCTTCCCTTTAGGAGGTACACAATCATTACTTGTTGGCTGTAACTTGGAGGAAGTAAGCAACTCACCTTTGGGAACAAGAGACATTTCAGGGCTTGCCTTGTCCTGACCTCCGGATGGACTATTTTCCCTAACATTCTCCAAGGCTAAGCCACAGTTATCTCGTTGATTCATGGTCATTGAAGGGTTTGGTGAAAGGTTTTCTTCATCTATTTTCGTTTCCTTCTCTGTGAAGCCATCAGGACTAGTTCTTATTGTTTTGGATTGTACATCTCTTCCTGAATTAAGGCCAAAGTCCTCTTCTGTTCCCCCTGGCTCTGAGATCTCTTTGGAATGAGTTGGTGCCTTCTTTTCCCATTCACCTTTTTCTCTGTTGGGGGGCAGCAGCTGAAAGGGGTCAAAAGCCATCAAAGACCCCAGACTGACACAGCTACTCGATGATGGGAATGGATGAGTCCATTGGTTTTTCATGGTAGGTTCGCTATCTAGGGAATGACTCTGAACAAAAATGGGTCTGTGAGGGAGCCTCTTCTCTCTTTGATTTTGGAGGAGGAGCTCTTGCGGCCGAGTTCCCTGAACATCTTTCAGTGTTGGGGAATGAAGAGGGCTTGTGACCCATTGATGGTCTTCCCAAGGCTCTACCATTTCTAAACTCTGTGGTGCAATGTCAGTGGAGGTGTCTTCTTCATCATAATCAAACGTTTCCTGCATTAGACTGGCTCTATGTGGCGAGGCCCCCAATTCCCTTAGTGGGCCTTCTCCCTCAGAAACCAATTTCTCTCCCTTCTCCTTGGGGCTCTGCTTTTCACCCTGTGCTGAGAGAACGTCTTCTCTCTGATAGAAGCTGCTGGGGTCACTAGCACTGTCCACAGCCTGAGTTTGGTCTGAATGAGAATTTTCTCCCATAGCTTCTGAAGTTTCTTCTTTTTCAGGGCTTTTTGTCAAAGAGTCTTCTTTCTGAAGAGTTTGCTCTTGAGGTTGGGGAGGTGGAAGTACATTCCCTGAGCTCCCCATGAGTAGATTGTCCTGTGGAGAAGCAGAATCAGGTGGAATCATTTCCAGCATGGGAGTCCTTGGAGAGTCCCCCTGCTTACTGTGCTCAGATAATAGTTTTGTTTCTTTTTCAGTCCTCTGATGGTTGTGGAGTTGGTCAGGGTCTCCCTTAGTTCCAGTCATGGGGACCACAGCACCTTCTGAAGTTGAGACTTGAATGGTTTTATCTGGAATTTCTTCCATTGTGACTGCAGACAGGCTGGACTCATCAGGGAAGCCCCTTGTCCAAGGAGAAAGAGTGGTCTTTGGACTTGAAGCTGTTTGATCAGTGCTGATCTTTGGGGCAGTTGATGGTAGGGCCTGGAGCTCTTCCTCAGACTCAATGATTTTCAGCTCTTGTTGAATTTCAGGCCACATCAAAGCACTCGAAGAGTCATCTTCATCCTGAAATATATCAAAAATTCTGTTATCAACTTAGCAGGTTTCTTTTTTCCTCCCCAGTTTGCTCATTCATTTAACAAACATTTCTTATGTCCTTATCATATGCAAAACTTACTTGATAACAGTAAGAGTACAAAGACAAAAGTGAAATTGTCTCTGTCCTCAAGGAGATGACATTCTACAGGGAAGTCACCAGGGCTTTCTAACTTGGACTTAGGGAAACTGAAATAGCTGGTTTGTGAAGATTCTGATGCTAGATACATCCCTAAATTCCTTCATTGGTAAGTGGAGAATGAATGAATAAAAATATCTCACTTAAATATAACATATATGAAATAAAACCACAGCAGCCAAAATTTAGAATTCTAACCACCTGAACCTCTGACTTATTTTATTAGTCTATCGCCTATCTTCTCCCATAATGTGGTCAAGATTCTAGTTTTTCCTTCTTTCTATCTATTGTTCCACCCAACAAATCTCAAAGCCCAAAGACTCATTTAAAATTAAGTAACTCAAGTTAGAGTTTGGGAAAGTTTTCAATTTTTAAAAATTTCCCTACCTCAAATCTTGTTTTACTCCTACTGAAAAACAGTTCATTGTAGAACTTTTGAAAACATCATTTTTAGTTGTGTTTAACTCTTTGTGATTCCACTGAGGGTTTTCTTGGTAAAGACACTGGAATGATTCGCCATTTCCTTCTCCAGCTCATTTTACAGATGAGGAAACTGAGACAAACAGGATTAAGTGACTTTGTCAGGGTCACATACCTACTAAATGTCTACAGCCAGATGTGAACTCAGATTTTCCTGATTCCAGGCCCCACACTTTATCCACTGCCCTTTGTGTTTCCCAGCATTTCTCAAACACTCCTTCTAAATGGCTCCCATCATTCATGAAACACTTATTACATACTGTACTTATGTTAGTTAATTGGGCTTGTAAATGCTTTGGAGGACTTGGTAGAGTGGAAAGATTTATTGGAATGTAGAAAGAAGAAATGGGTTTGTTTCTTAAAGTTCTATCTGGGCCACTGAGCCATTGAGTAACTGTATTTCAAGACAAATCACTTAACCCCTCAAAGACTCAATTTTATAATTTATAAAAATGAGGACATTGATCTATTATCTCCATGGTCCTTCCTAATCCTAGCTATTAGAATTTTTCTAATTTTTTTTTTGTTCATTTGCTTTTCATAACCTTAACTTTTTTTAAAATTTTCATCTTAAACACCAAAATAAAGTGTGTATACACACACAAACACACACACATTATATAATAGAAGGAGATTTGTACATGGAACAAAAATCTCTGATATGAACTTTTTAACTATATGAAAAATTTAACATGTAACTACAATACTTATGATTATCTGTAATTTCTTCTAGCCTTGAAGAAGATATTTTGAACTTGAGCAAGTTAGAAAACAGGGCAGAGAAAGGGGGAGGGGTGCCTTCAAATTAGATTAGTCATTGCAGCTACTTTACCATTTCTGAAAGGACCATAGCATCTTCTTTTTTATCCCTGGGGTTATCCTGCTGAGCAGTGGGCTCACTCTGGTGGCTTTCATTGATCTTTGTGGCTTCCTCTAAATCATGTCTCTTCTCTATCGTAGTTGAAACTGGCAAGTTTGCTGAGATGGCAGAGACTTCTTTCTCTCCAGGGTGGGTACTTTGCTCTGGGGAATGATTACAACTGCATTCCACCCTCCTTTCCTTTTCAAGCACTGGTTTGGGATCTTCCAGAGATTCAGACTTTATGGTTCTTAATTTCTGAGGTGCAGAAGCTGTGGTAGAAATAAAAATGAGTGATTAGTTAACTTGATGATTTAAAATGACTTAGTTTCTTTCCCTAAAAACTCATGCTACAGAGATTGCTGGGCAGATAGCTCTCTGACCTACAAGAAATGAGAGAAACTCCTCACTGAGTTGTCTCCAGTGGTTTCACTTTCTCTCTTGTGTGCAATTTGTGGTCCCCTTAAAATAGCTATAGTTGAACAATCATTCTCTCTGCCTGTCTCTTTTCTTAAGACTTATTCTCAGAACTTCAGTACTGATAGAGACATTAGAGTAGTGACAAGACTTGTCCCCTAGAGCAGAGCTTCTTAAACTTTTTTCACTCATGACCCCTTTTCCCTTGAGAAATTTTTATGTGACCTCAGGGATATAGATATATAAATAAATATACAAATCAAACATTTACTGATAATAAACCATGACCGCCACATTTAGTTAGAAGATCCCATATGGGGTTGCACCCCACAGTTTAAGAAGCTAGACCATAGAGTTGTTTCACACAGTGCCTTGCAATTTGAACAACTATCCAAAAATATATTTTGTCCATTGACTGATTTCCTAATTCTTACAGTTTTTTCCCTGGTGACTTCCTAGCTTTAGAGAAATCATAATTTAGGGAAAAGGGATAAAAATATATTCACAAATGAGTCAAGGAAAAAATTCCAAGATACTCAAAAATAAGATTTCAGCTACAAAATAAATGTGTCCAGAAATTTTGCATATAAAACTATTGTTCTTAGCAAACACAGAGAGGTATGTTATTCTAATTGTGGATCTCAAGCAACAGAAATATAGCCTTGCTTAGTCTGACTACAGGGCTTATTAGTAACATAAAAACCACCTGGGGAACACACAACACAAGGAGATGTCCCAATCTCATTTTGATTCTAGGAACTGAAACTGCTCATGTGATTTCAATGCAGGAAATACTTCTCTTCAGGACCAAAAAGAATTCACAATGACACTAGACAGCTAAGAGCTAGATGGTTTCATGTTGAGGTAAAAAAATGGTACTAGAATCTTAAAAAAAAAAAAAAAAAATACATCAATTCAAGGTGAATAGACCTCAGGCTCCTTTGTATATACCAACCAAAATACACAAAGGTTGGCAAATTATTCGCTTTTGGTAGTCAGGTACTGGATTCAGGAATTTATCAATTATTGTTTCTATTTATATGTTTCTGTTCTCTTTCTGTATCTGTGAACATGTGATGGGGATGCTTTAAAATAGTGACCCTTTCTCTTTCTCCAATGCCAACTGAAATAAAAGGAATTTGGCCACACTTTGAGGAATCACATTGGAAATAGAAGAAAATGTTATCAAAATCAATGAAATTTTACCTGCAGAAGCGTCAGTTACCGATGTCTTCTCCTCCTCAAACCCAGGCCAACCCCCACCCTCAGCCCCCTGGAGAGAAGATTCTTCTAGGCTAGAGAGTGATTGCATTTCCTTAGGAGGTGTTCTGCAAGGGGTGCTGTTGGTGCTGATAACCGCCGACACCCGTAGGGGTACTGAGACCGCAAATGGCTCTGAGATGTTGAGAGCCTTCCGCTGGTGACGAGGGGAGGATTCCATCTGGAAGAGGCTGCTGGTGAAGACTGACTTGCTGGAGCTATCACCTGAAGTGTAGAACATGGCAAGCATTTTCGGGGATGCCTGGTCATTCTCTGGATCCTCCACAGCTCGAAATACCTTCAGTTGCTCTGGAGGGGGACGGGCCTGGGGAGCCTTTCCCCCCTCGGCTCCTGCTGGGCCTCCAACCCGTCCCCATTCACCCTCTGGCTTGCTAAGATCACAAGAGCTGCCAGTACTTGTTGTCTGCAGTTTCATTGTTGGGATAAAAAATCCTCCAGTGGTGACAGCCCGATTGAAATGTCCTTTGGCTTCCTTTCCTAGGGAAGTCAGAGCAAACACAGGGACAGTTTTGTGACAGCAAAAACACACACAAGTTCCTATTCATCCAGATAAATGCATGCCCATTTTTCAGGTACAAAACACCAGGACATATCTACCTGTGCAAAAACAAGCTTTGAGGGGAAGAGAGTGTATGGGTTGACAACAGAATTCTGAGATGGGTGTTGTCATATAACTGGGTTTCCCCTAAGTAAAAGAAAAAACAAATGGAAATAATAAAGTAGCTATAGCATCTCAGTAAAAAGCAATCAACTTTGATGATAAAGTGCCAGTAAAATCAATCAAGTACTGGCTGAAAGCCTTTCAATTGCTTTTTTCTATGTGTAGTCATAAGGAATAATGCCATTTCCAACTATGAGGGATTTTTGGAAGAAGCCAGCTGTTAAAGTTGCTAGGAGATACAAGCTGAGAAGGGTTGTGTTTTAACACCAGAAGGACTACAGACAAAAATGTGCTTGGTTCTTCAAGAAATTCTTAAATTTAAGTCTTTTTATTTAAAGAGTTACTGGGGGAGGATTTGGGGAGAGAATGAGAGAACTCGCAAGGAAGTGAGTGTTTTCTTAATCAAGAAAACAGTAAAACCAGAAATGAATATAAAAGCCTCTAATGATTAGATGAGGCTGGGCATAGAGAAATCAGCAAGACTCAGATTCTAACTCTGATATACACAAGCTGTAACCTGTGTCACAGGTAATTCTAAAAATATAAGTTACAAGGCAGAAAATTATTGGAAAAATAGGATTAATTGTAGAGTAAGAGGACATGAGTTCAGATGCTGCCTCTGATGATAACTTTGGACAAAACACTTCTAAAAAGAAACTGAAGTAAATCATCTCTGATGTCCCTTCTATGATCTGCATTGGTAGAGATAATTTCTTTATTGGGAGTTCCCTGCAAATATGAAGTCACCAATTTGGATCTATTAAAAAATTCATGAAGAGAGAAAGAGAAAGGGTTAGGGGTTTGGGGACTTTAAAAGAGGATCAGGGATGTTATATTTGTTTCCTTTTTTTCTTTCCTCCTTCAACTAAAATTCTGAACTAACCCAACCTAACCCTGGAGTAAACAGCAGACAGGGAAGAAGCACAGAGATAACAGGATATGGAACTTGACTGGCTCAGAGTTTAGAAAGAGAAAAGTTCCCCATAAGGGAAGTGGTCAGGCAGATCTGGTTGGTCCTACAGGGAATTTTGAAGCATAAAACTTGGAGAACTGAAATGGGGTGGCCCCAGGGACTTTTTAACAGTCTAGAAAGTTGAGTATTTAAGATGAGTACTAGTCTCATCAGCTGAGTCACTAAATATTCCCAACTGATTTTTTCTTTAAAAAAATTATTAAAAAGGATTATCTTTGGGTTTTATATTTCTGTTCTTGTTATGCCTTTCCAGTTATATTCCTTCATAAAAGCTAGGTGATATATCAATAAGCTAATTAAAATTTATAAGAAAATAATAAGAAAAATTGGTTAGAAAAATCAAAAGGATTATCTTTTTTAGGCTTCCTTAAAGCATATATAATAAGGACATATAAAAAATACAGGAAATTTTAAATAAACTGATTAGAAGGAAAAAGGTAAAACCATGATAACAATATATTAATGACCACAATAACAGAAATTGAACAAAAATTAAATGACACTGATACTTGACCCTGAAGAATAGAGAAGGAAATACATCTTCCTTACTTTTTTTCCAGAGATGGAGGAATATGAATGTGGAATATTATATATACTGTGTGACTTGCTTGAAAGTTGATTTTGCTAAACTGCTTTTCATTTTTTGTTATAAGAAGTGACCTATTTTGCATGGGAGGAAGAAAGGATATGTTCACAAATAAAGGTGAGGTTAAAAGAAAAAAAATATGCCACAGATTAATTTTAATAGAGGCATTTGTTATTTTAAAAAAATAAGCCAAGGAAATGTATAGTTATAATGTAGGAAGAGGTTTGAACAGAAAGCTACCTTCTAAATCTTAGGGGCAAGAAAGGAACGGCAGTGCCATTTGTAATATAGCATTACCACCTTGTGGCAGCCTGCTGAAAATTGCTGTGGAAGTTAGTCAAGAGCCAGAGTTCCTCAGCTGCAAAACCAGTCATGGCTATAACTATTGCATATGCAATTTTATGCACATGTAGTTGAACTTAGTTACTGATGAAGGCAGCTAGATGGAGAACAGTGCATAGAAAGTCACATCTGAAGTCAGCAAGAATTGAGTTCAAATTTAGCTTCAGACAATTACTAGCTGTGTGGTGCTGGACGAGTCATTTCACCCTATTTGCCTCAGTTTATACATCTATAAAATGAGCTAAAGAAAGAAATGGCAAAATACTCTGGGATCTTTGCCAAGAAAACCCAAATGAGGTCGCGAAGAGGCAGACACAACTAAAATAACTGAACAACTGACAATCAGTTAGCAAGCCCCATACATTCTACCTTCAGAATACCTCTTATACTCGTCCCCAATTATTTCCACAATTTCCACCTTCACCATGACCCACTCAAACTATTTTAACAGACTTCTAATGCTCTTACCAGTCTCTGCCTCCTCTACTCCATTCTTCATACTTATTCTTATAAGAAAGATTAATTTTTCTTATGCACGGATCTGGTATTATTATGATTAGCTCACAAAATTTGAGGAACTCTCTGTTATCTTTTGAGTGGAGTTTGAACTCCTTTGTCAGACATTCAAAACTCCCTATTCCAACCCAATCTAATATTACTTCCCTCCTTACAAACTATGCTCCAGTCAAATTAGACCAATGTGTGTCACTTACCACATACTATTTTCTCCCATCTTGATGCTTTTCCTTATGCTATCCCTTTGTCAGGGATGTCCTCCATTTGACTTAAGTGTAAAGAGGAGTGATCGCCCTAAAATCTGTCACTGAGTATTCCCAATTGATTTTTTTCTTGAAAAAATTTTTTTTCAAAAGGATTATCTACTGTTTTTGTATTTCTGATCTTGTTATGCCTCCCCAGTTAATATTCCTTCATAAAAGCTGTGACATTAAAATTATTAACAATAAGGTAATTAAAAATAATATGAAAAATCAAAAGGATTATCTTCTTTAGTAATTCCTAAATGATGTTTAATAAGGATATAGAAGAATTCTAAAAAACATAGGAAGACTTAAATAAACTGATTAGAAGGAAAAATGTAGAAACATAAAATATTTAAATGACTACAATAATGGAAATAGAGCAAAAATGAAGTGGCACTGAATGCTTTGTAACTATAACTTTCCCTGTTTGAATTCTGAACTATGCTTTAAAGCCTCCTGTGTGAAGCTTTTCCCAAACCTAATTCTCACTAGTCAATAACAACTTTGCCTCTCCACAGAGAATTTTATTTTTCATATCTTGGTCATGTAATAAAGTGCATTATAGTTTGTCTTTTCCACAGACTAGATTCTAAGTTCATGGGCTATATCTCATTTAAACTTTGTATATATATTACTTTTTTAAATTATTGAGGCCAAAGGATATGAACAGACAATTTTCAAATGAAGAAATTAAAACCATTTCTACTCATATGAAAAAATGTTCTAAATCACTATTGATCAGAGAAATGCAAATTAAGACAACTCTGAGGTACTACTACACACCTCTCAGATTGGCTAAAATGACAGGAAAAGACAATGATAAATGTTGGAGGGGATGTGGGAAAACTGGGACACTAATACGTTGTTGGTACTGATCCAATCATGCTGGAAAGCAATTTAGTGTGCCCAAAGGCTATCAAACTGTGTATACCCTTTGATCCAGCAGTGTGTCTACTGGGACTGTATCCCAAAGAGATCTTAAAGGAAGGAAAAAACCTACATGAATAAAACTATTTGTAGCAGCCTTTTTTGTAGTGAGTAGGAAATGGAAAGTGAGTAGCTGCCCATCAATTGGGGAATGGCTGAATAAGTTATGGTATATAAATGTAATGGAATATTATTGTTCTATAAGAAACGATCATCAGGTTGATTTCAGAAAAACTGGAGACTTTACATGAACTGATGCTCAATAAAGTGAGTAGAACCAAGAGAGAACATTGTACATAGCAACGACAAGATTTTGTGGCAATCAATTCTGATGGACGTGGTTCTTTTTAACAATGAGATGGTTCAGGCCAATTCCAATAGACTTGTGATGGAGAGAGTCATTTGCATCTAAAAAGAGGACTATAGGGACTGAATGTGCATCACAACATAGTATTTTCACCTTTTTTTGTTGTTTGATTTTTGTTTTCTTTCTCATTTCTTCCCTTTTTGAGCTAATTTTTCTTGTGCAACATAATTGTGCAAATTGCACATATTTAATATATATTTGATTACTTGCTCTCTAAAGGAGGGGGCAGGAGGAAGGGGAGGGAGAACAAAATTGGGGACAAAAGGTTTTGCAAGGGTGAATGTTAAAAAACTATGCATATATTTTGAAAATAAAAAGAAAAAATATTTAAAAATTATTTAACAAATAAATGGATGGATGAATGAAATATACTTTTTTACCTCTCATTTTCTATTCCCTGTTTCAATTCTTTTTCCCCTTGAAAGGTCCCCTACTTCAATCACATAATTAATTAGTAGAATCAAACTTAACCAATCAACATATCATTCATGTCTAAAACTCTTATGTCACTCATTCTGTAACTGAAGTCCATGACCCCAAGAAAGTCCTTTTTCCATGCCATTTATGGCAGAATCTCTTCGAACCAAGCTTATTCATGATAAAGAAAATGGCTCTCAAAAAAAAAAAAAAAAAATCATAGCTCTCCAGCTAAGTTAGTCTTAATTACTTCTGTACTTAGGGGTCATGTCAGAGAGCTCCTCTGAGAAGCTCTGTGGACTGCTCTATATGCATCAGGACTAAATTTGACCATCACTGTCCCACTGGTCCTTCACACTGAATATTGAATAAGAACAGATCTGATTGCACAAGAAATGGAGGTTTTTGCAAATTTATGAATGCCAAAGACCAATACTCAAAACAGTCAATTCAGATATCAATTACTAGGTCTCACCTTCTACCGGCAGAGAACAGAGGGAGTCCATGCTTTTGGCAGGTCGGATGGTAGCTTTTTCTATAAAAAAACAAAACAAAACAACACAAAAGCCCAGTTATTAAGAAAAATGTATCAATATCACTGAAGAAATAGTATCTTAGAAGAAATAATCAGATATTAATATGTAGTAGAAAAAAACTATATGAGACTTTTCCATGTAGAATTTACCAGCCCAAAAAACTTAATCATGGACCAACTACTGATGCTTTTCAAAGAAGCCTCCCTTTTATTTATTAATTATTCCCCCATTGTTAAAGTTCTCATATTTTATTTATAGAAGAAGTTATCAGTTTATCACTACCTAATCTTACTTATACTCATTACTACTAGGATTGGTTACAGTCTTCAAAATTATAGGAATTAAATTTCAAAAGTGAGGGAAGAGTTTTGCTAGGTAGACTTAAAAGACAACAATGAGAAATGACAGTTGATTGTGAAGCTGCAGGAAAACTTTTTAAAAATGCAAAATAACTGAAAGGTATCTTAGCCTGGATCAATTAGTTATAACTACTCGAGCATATCCGGAGGCAATCTTTGTCTTACAGTACAGTATACAAATTGACATTCATAATCATGATACAAATTCATCAAAAGAATAAAAAAGGACTAAATTATTTTCAATATGCTGTTGAACCAGGAAAGTAAGTGATATGTTTGAAAACCTTTCCCATTTGAATTAATTAAAATAAAACTTAAACATACAAATCCTTAAGATACTAGAAACTTAACTATCCAGAAGAGCCCATTCCTGTAGGATTCCAAATAGCCAAGGTTTATTTTTCTTATTTCTTATTTATTTCTCCATTTGTATTGATATTTTTTGTTTTTCATTAATGTGAAAATATATCCCCCTTCTTCTTTTCCCCAGAAAGACATTTCTCAAAGACAGTGGTTCTCAAACTTTTTGGTTTTAGGACCATTCACACTCTTAAAAATCAAAGCTTTCCCAAAGAGCTTTCATTTATGGGATTAGATATCTCAACATTTATCATAGTAGAAATGAAAATGTCATCATATTATTACAAAAATAATTTTGATCTTGAGAATTCCCCTGACAGGGTAGGATTGCCTGGATCACACTTTGAGAACTGCTGCTTTAAGATTTTGTCCATTGCTAAATCCAATGATCTTTTAAACAAAAAATTAAAAAAAATTTTTTTTAAGGACATTCAGCAAAACTAGTTAGCACTTGCCAAATTAGACTACATATGCATTCTTTCCATATGGAACCTCTCTTTAAACAACTAATAGCACTGAAATGGGTATGGATGTAAAATCTTAGAACAGTATAAACAATCACCATGACCACTATTACTTCCATTTTAGTATTCACCTTGCATAGTATGGCATTTCAGTTTTCAAAGTATATTTATATACATCATTGTACTTGAGCCTCAAAATCATCAAAAAAAATAATAATGATAACTATCATTATTATTATAGCTGATGTCTATGGAGCACTTTAAATTTTATTAAGTGCTTTAAAAACATTATTTCCAAAAAATCTTTTATTCCAATTTTATAGAATCTCAGAACAAAGTAAGAAGTTAAGTGACTTTCTTAAGGTCACATAGCTAATAATAACTGAGGGGACAGGGAATAAAGCCTATGTCTTTAGATTCCTGGTTAAATGTATTTCTCACCATATTAGACTGTGGGTAGCATATGCTTATATTTTTAAAATATCTTAACATTATGCATACATGGACTACCTGCCATCTAGTGGAGGGAGTGGGGGGAAGGAGGGGAAAAGTTGGAACAGAAGGTTTTGCAAGGGTCGATGTTGAAAAACTACACATGCATATGTTTTATAAATAAAAAGCTATAATTTAAAAAAAAATTATGCATGCCATTAGAAAACATGAATACTTAAGTTCTTAGAGGTCCAATTATCTTGTAATTTAAAAAAAAGGAGGGGCAGGAAGAGAAGGGGTTAATAAGAGCAAACTTTGAAGATTGAATGAGACAAAGACAACAAATTCCTTTTTACAAATCTCTCATTTGTCAGATACAAGAGAAACTCTGGCTTTTATCTAGACAACTTGAGATCAAGCTAAGTCAAATCCTCCTAAAAGCCTCTGTAGATGACTTTGAAAGAAGGACATCAAAGAGATGAAACAAATAGATGAAATCTATTCATCAAATAGAAATTCATCATCATCTATTTAATCAAATAGATGAAACAAATTTGCCAATCTTTCTAGCACGATCTATTCTCCTCATTGCTATAATCAAACCATTACAAATGGAATCTATCCTATCACTGTTCCAGACACTAAGTGAAGAAGTGGAAATTGCATTTAATTTTGAGGCATGGAACAGAACAATGGATATTGCCAAATACACACACACACAAACACACACACACAAATTGATAATGGATGTGACGGATTTAAAATTATTTAAGGGTTAATTTTCATGACATGTCAGAGAAGGAGACAATCCTGAAAAGATCTCAGTAAGTATTATTACAACAAAAAGGTGCCTATGAATATATGACAAATACCAATGTATATTTATATTTTTGTATCTCTATACAACATTTATTACAATGTTCTGTGTGTAAACTATATATGTATAAAATTGTGCATATCCTTTGATGCAGCAATATCACTACTAAAGAGATAAATCAAAGAGATTTTAAAAAAAGGGAAAATGACCTTGTAAAAAAATATTTATAACACCTCCATTTGTAGAGGATTTGGAAATTGAGAGGATGCCCATCGATTAGGAAATGACTGAACAAGTTGTGGTATGTGAATGTAATGGAATACTATTGTGCAATAAGAAATGACAAGCAGATGGGAAGACTTGTATGAACTGATACTAAGTGAAGTGAACAGAACCAGGAGAACATTGTGTACAGTAACAATACCTATCAATGAGGTGGCTATTTTCAGCACTACAATGATCCAAGACAATTTGAAAGGACTCATAATGAAAAATGCTATCTATATCCAGAGAAAAAAGTAAAGGAATCTGAATGCTGACTTAAACATACTATTTTTACTTTAATTTCTTGGTATCTTTTTTCTTTTGGTCTGTTTCTTTTTTTACAACATGACTAATATGGAAATGTTTTATGTTAACCTATACCAAATTGCTTACCATTTCTTAGAGGAAAGAGTTGATGGAGTGAGAATATTTGGAACTCAAAATTTAAAAAAAATGACTATTAAAAATTTGTCTTTACACATAATTGGAAAAATAAAATACTATTAAAAAAAAAGACATTTCCCAGATGAAAAAGCATGATTAGAGACATCAGAAAACAGTGCATGACACTACATGGAACCAAAGTGAAACATATTTTTTCTGACAAATCACACAACCTCGAGAAATTTTCCTGTAGTTTGTTCTTACTTTGAAATGTTAGTATCCACAAAAGCTTATAAGTTAATATTTTATTGAATTCCATTTTCCAGATAATTTGTAAAAGTTTTAAATGTAGTTTCAAGATCGAATCTCAGGGAAAACTCACAACTACCCATATAGGATTATGCATTAATGTAAATGTATGTATATATGTGTATATATAAAAAAGACCCTAGATCAAAAAAAAGTCAAAATAGATTCATGATTTTCAGATAAAGGGTGTTATCATAACCAAATTAAAAGAGAATGAAATTGGTTTTTTCTTTGAGGTTTATGGGTAAGGGAATAATTTAGGACTAAAGAAGACATAGAATGCATTACAAAATGTAAAAGAGGTAATTGTGATTATATAAAAATCAAAAACTTTTTGCACAAATATAACCAATGGAACCAAATTAAAAGAAAAGCAAAAAGATGGAAATTTTTACAAATATCTTTGATAAAGATTTCATTTCTCAAATACACAGAGAATTGAGACAGATTTATTAAAAAATATGTTATTCATTCCCCAATTGATAAATGGTCAAAAAATATGAAGAAACTATTTTCAGACAAAGAAATCAAAGCTATCTATAGTCACAATAGGTTAGAAAAATACAAATTAAAACAACCCTGAGGTACCACCTCACACATATCAAATTGGCTAATTTGACAAAAAAGGAAATTTTGGCTATTGGAGGGGATATTGTAAAACTGGGACACTAATGCAGTGTTGGTAAAGTTGTAAACTGATCTAACATCCTGAAGAGCAATTTAGAATTATGCCCAAAGAGCTATAAAACTGTGGATTTATATGAACTGATGCATAATGAAGTAAATATTGTTGGCATTATGGCAACTATATATGTGTGGAACATTGCAAGTAAAAAGAGGAGAAGGTTGTACACAGTAATAGCAAATTGTTCGATGAAGAATTCTGAATGACTTAGCTATTCTCAGCAATCCAATGATTCAAGACTATCCCAAAGGATTAATGATGAAGGATACTACCTGCTTCCAGAGAAAGAACTGATAGTGTACATATATAGACTGAAGCCTGCTACTTTTCCCTTTCTTTCATTTTTTTCCCCCTTTTATCCAAATCCTTTGGTATAAAACGATTAATACAGAAATGTTTGTATGACCTATATCTGATTGCTTATTGTCTCAGAGGAGAGGTAGGGGAGGGAGGGATAGAATTCTGAATTCAAAACTTTAAATAAAAATGCAAAAAAAATTGGGGAAAAAAATGGAAAAGTTCAACATGTTTGTATTTAAGAATCATGATCATCTTGATAGACATACAAGTTTATCTTTCAGGGCTAGAGAGTTCTAAATGCCCAAACTAAATAAGGGAAGAAGCTGAGGTAGATGGACCATAAAATAGCATACTTACCAGAAAGCCTCTGTCCTCTCACAAAAACACTTCCATTGCGGTTCAGTTTTGATTTTGAGTCTGAGCCAGAACGTCCCAGGTTAAATATTGACTTCCACTTCTTGGATTTACTAGAGAGCTTCCTTCTAAAAAAAAAATCAGCAATAATCATTTTTTATCATTTACTATTTAGATGATGGGTAGTTGGGTAGCAGAGTAGGTAGAGCCCTGGATTTGGTATCAGGAAGAGTCATCTTTTTGAGTTTAAATCCCATCTCAGACACCGTGTTACCTGAGCAAATCACTTAACCTTGTTTGCCTCAGTTTCTTCATCTGTAAAATGATCTGGAGAAGGAAATGGCAAATCATTGCAGTATCTCTGCCAAGAAAACCCCAAATGGAGTCACAAAGATAAATGAACAACAACAAATGTAGATGGTACTTTGCTCGTCTACAAAGAGCTTTGTAATGACACTCTGAATGATGATGTTTCTTTAGAAACAGATGAACATGACATTTGGGAACTTATTGTCTGAAGAAAACCAAATTCAGGCCAGCTTCCCTATGGACAAGGAGTGTAATGTGATGAATAACTCAGCGCAGATTTGAAAAGGAAAAGGAAAAGAATCACTTCTTCTACTCCAAAGGCAGTCTGATTTTACAGAAGTATTGTACTATTGGTAGGAGATGGGATTCAAAAGTGGAGGATCAAGGTTATACATACAATATCACTACATTATATATGCACACTGCATGGAATGTAAAACTTCATTGCAATGTTGGTTAATTTTGTGGATTTAAATTTTTTTCTTCCTTTTTATTTAATTTATAAAAGATATTTCTCTGGGAAGGAAAGGGAGAGAAGATAGGACATGTAGGTAATATAAATAGTGGTATACATACAGAGTCGTATATGTAAGCTTGTCCCCAAAGAAGAGATGAGAAAAAAAATCTCCATTGCATTTCTCTAAAGGTGGCAACTATATATGTGTGTGGAACATTGCAAATGTTCTCAGACTCAGTTTACAATTTGCTTAGTTTTACATTTGTTTTCCCTTGCTTCCCTTTCTTTTGTTTATTAGAAGGGATGTCTTCCTGGGTAAGGGAATAGGTATTAGCTATTTTAAAATTAAGGTGACATAAAAACAAAAGCCACAAATAAAAATTTGTTTACAAAGGAGAAAGGGCTGGCTACTATTGGGCAAGGATTCTATCATGAACTTATGTTGCACATCTCACAGTCCAAAAGTATGTACTTTCCTTGAGGATAAGGATTACTTAATTTTTATCACTATGTCTGTGACTTGGTACTTATCACATTGTAACCACTTAATAAATGCGGACTGATTTACAACCACCCTAGTTCTTTCCCCTGGAATATTTCATTGAGCATTTATTAAGTACTTACTGGCAAGCACTATACTAAGAGCTGAGGATACAAATATAAGTAAGCAAGGCTGTCTGCCCTCAAGGAGTTTACATTCTAATGGGATAAATTGAAAAGATACCTGGTATATAATAAGTGCTTACTTAATAAATGCTTGATGTTTCTATGTATTTGAAAGTCATAAAGAGAATGTTTAAGAAATAAGAACAACAAAGAAAAACTTTGGCAGAGGGTGGGTGATGATGATTCAATGAAATAGTCCAAGTGAGAGATGAGGGAATCCTGTACTATAATGGTGGCTGTCATTCAATAGATAAATCAAGGTATACATGGAAGGGAATGCAAGAAAGGGAAAGGAATCATCATTTATAAATGTTATTTGTAATATATAAATTTGTATTATATCTAAAATCATGAGACTGTAAGAATTATTGATTCTCCTAACAATCCTGAGATGAAAGTTATATTATTACTAATCTCCTTTTTTATTTTTTAAATTAAATTAATTTTTTTTTCCTGAGGCAATTGGGGTTGTGACTTGCCCAGGGTCACACAGCTAGGAAGTGTTAGGTATCTGAGGCCGGCTTTGAATTCAGGTCCTCCTGATTTCAGGGCTGGTGCTCTATCCATTACACCAATTAGCTGCCCCTTAGTCTCCTTTTTTAGTTGAAGAAATATTCAGATGGAGGTTAAATGATTGCTCAAAGGTCACATGGCTAATAAGCAGAGGCAAATTTGAACTCAAGCCTTTTTGCTATATCCACTCTACCACCCACATGAGGAGTGGCTCCAGGTTCAAGGTCCAGAGTTCTAGTGAGGAGGACATGAACATGATGGAAAAAAATAGAGAAAATATAAAGTAGAATGGCCAGGAAGTGAAGTAGAGGCCTGGATATGGGCAAGATATGGTGAAAGCCTTCCGGTCAGAGCCCTGGGTAGTTCCAGGAGAGAAATTCAAGGTTCCTGTGGGGAAATGGCAGCAAGAACAGCTCAGGTGCCCAAGACATTGACTAAATATGGCTGAGAAAGTCCTTGAAGAGCTCTAGTAAATCCATCAGTGTTATGAGCCAGAACTTGAAACAAGGTGATAACTCAATGGAGTTGATAGAAACAATGCTTAAGTTGACACCTTTGAGAGTTCATACATTAGCTCACACATTAGTTCACATGTTTGGGAGATTTCAGGGTTCAGTATGAGATATCCAAATTCACACTTCCCATAATCCCACTCTCAGAGGAGGAGTCAATCTTTGAGTTTACACCTCTAAAAGAGCATAAAAAGAGCTTCAGTCAGTCAATCAGTCAGTCAGTCATTTCGGAATATTGCTAGGAGTCGGGGGAAAGCTAACTGGGCCTAAGGAAAGAGACAAGACTTGGAAGGAGAAAATAAACGTTTGGATTTTATCAGCCAAACTGGCTGTATTTGAAGTGATTATTACGTTGAACTGAAACTAAGGCTGCCTCCAGAACACCTCCCCAAGAAACCTGCTCCCACAAAGAACTATCATATATTATAGAAAAGAAGAACACCACACATCAATGCAGTATTTTACATGGAGACTAAAGAGAGAACTTTGCAAGGGTCTCCAAACCAATAATAACTGGATTTTTCAGTCTACTTGTTGGACGTACCCTCAGGGCCATCGCTGCTATGAGAAAAAGACTCTTGACAACTTCCTTGTCTGGGGAGACTTATTTTAAATCGGCTGCAAAGCAGATTTTTGATAAGGAAACACTCCCTTAATTAATGAAAAAAAAATCAAATGAAGGTGGCTTAGCTGTACCAGATCTAAAATTATATTATAGAGCAGCAGTTACCAAAACTATTTGGTATTGGCTAAGGAATAGATTAGTTGATCAGTGGAATAGATTAGGTTCAAGGGATAAAACAGTCAACAAATATAGCAACCTAGTCTTTGACAAACCCAAAGATCCCAGCTTTTGGGATAAGAACTTACTGTTTTGATAAAAATTGCTGGGAAAATTGGAAACTAATATGGCAGAAACTAGGCATTGATCCATACTTAACGCCGTACACCAAGATAAGGTCAAAATGGGTTCATGACCTAGGCATAAAGAATGAAATTATTAATAAATTAGAGGAACATAGGATAGTTTACCTCTCAGACCTGTGGAAGGGGAAGGTCTTTATGACCAAAGCAGAACTAGAGATCATTACTGATCACAAAATAGAAAATTTCGATTATACCAAACTGAAAAGTTTTTGTACAAACAAAACTAATGCAGACAAGATTAGAAGGGAAGCAATAAACTGGGAAAATATTTTTACAGTCAAAGGTTCTGATAAAGGCCTCATTTCCAAAATATATAGAGAATTAACTCTAATTTATAAAAAATCAAGCCATTCTCCAATTGAAAAATGGTCAAAGGATATGAACAGACAATTCTCAGATGAAGAAATTGAAACTATTTCTAGTCATATGAAAAGATGCTCCAAGTCATTATTAATCAGAGAAATGCAAATTAAGACAACTCTAAGATACCACTACACACCTGTCAGATTGGCTAAGATGACAGGAAAAAATAATGATGATTGTTGGAGGGGATGTGGGAAAACTGGGACATTGATTCATTGTTGGTGGAGTTGTGAACGAATCCAACCATTTTGGAGAGTAGTTTGGAACTATGCTCAAAAAGTTATCAAACTGTGCATACCCTTTGATCCAGCAGTGTTACTACTGGGATTATATCCCAAAGAGATTATAAAGAAGGGAAAGGGACCTGTATGTGCACGAATGTTTGTGGCAGCCCTTTTTGTAGTGGCTAGAAACTGGAAACTGAATGGATGTCCATCAGTTGGAGAATGGCTGAATAAATTGTGGTATATGAAAATTATGGAATATTACTGTTCTGTAAGAAATGACCAACAGGATGATTTCAGAAAGGCCTGGAGAGACTTACACGAACTGATGCTGAGTGAAATGAGCAGGACCAGGAGATCATTATATACTTCAACAACAATACTATATGATGACCAGTTCTGATGGACCTGGCCATCCTCAGCAACGAGATCAACCAAATCATTTCTAATGGAGCAGTAATGAACTGAACTAGCTATGCCCAGAGAAAGAACTCTGGGAGATGACTAAAAACCATTACATTGAATTCCCAATCCCTATATTTATGCACACCTGCATTTTTGATTTCCTTCACAAGCTAATTGTACAATATTTCAGAGTCTGATTCTTTTTGTACAGCAAAATAACATTTTGGTCATGTATACTTATTGTGTATCTAATTTATATTTTAATATATTTAACATCTACTGGTCATCCTGCCATCTAGGGGAGGGGGTGGGGGGGTAAGAGATGAAAAATTGGAACAAGAGGTTTGGCAATTGTTAATGCTGTAAAGTTACCCATGTATATATCTTGTAAATAAAAGGCTATTAAATAAAAAAAAGAAAAAAAAAAAAGGAAACACTCCCTTTTCCTTCTTTCTACTGGTCTCTATAATTATTGCAAATGATGGACAATTAGCACCATAGGTAAGGGTCAATTTATGATCTTTATTTTTATTTCTTTCAAACAAAGGGAGGATCAGCTATACTAGCTGAGAAAGTGCAGTAAGTCATGGATACACCAGGGGGAGCACAGAGTCCAAGCCCTGTATTCATTTGGAGAAAATGCGGGATTCAGCCCAAATAGGAACTGACCCAGACAATATGTGTTTATTTCTGCACAAAGTCCTTACTCTGAAGATTTCAAGTCATTTACTGGGACTTATACATTACAAGGATAATATATTTCTAAAAACAAATTGCAAAATGCCCAATAGAGATCATCTTTAGTTCTATCCCAATGCCTTTCAGGCAAGCAGAGTGTGAGTATATTTCACAAGAGCTGTATAGCTATGTGAATAATACCCCAGGTGTGGTAATAAGCTGGAAAAAATTCATAGTTGCATAGGAGGTTACTAACCCTATAGAAATCACACAATTCCTGGGATAGAAAATTCCTCCTAGAACTGCTAGGAGTGATGAGATTGGTACCAGAATTCTGGAAATAAATTTTCTTCTTGCCTTGTCAGTTGTGGGAGAAAATATGACATTTCTTGCCTTGGACCCTTTCCCTTCACTAATATAACTACTTTAATAAATGTTAGTTGATTGATTGGTCTAGAGCAAGGTTTCTTAAACTTTTTCCACTTGTGACTCCTTTTCCCTTGAGAAATTTTTACGTGACACTGGGTATATAAAATAGGTATACAAATCAAATCAAAACATTCACTAATAATAAATCCTAATTTTGTGTCTCCCACATTCAGTCACAAGACCTAAGAAGCTTTGGTCTAAATTATTGCAACAGATTCCTAATTGGTCTTAAATTTCCTCCACCTGACTCCATTTTACACACTCCTGCCAAAGTGATTTACCTTAAACACAGATGGTTACCATAGCACTTTCCTCCTTAAGTCCAAGGTCTTCCTATTGCTTCTCAGAAAAATATAAGGTATCATGATAATTAATATAACTTGACCTTGCATTCCCTCTCTTTCCCTTCCTATTGCTTCTCAGATAAAATATAAATTTCTCTATTGAGCTTTTAAAGCATTTCAAAAGTTGAGTCAACTTAGATTCCTAATCTTTATAGACAGTACTCTTCCATTTATACTCTACGATATAGCCAAACTGTCTTCTCTTTATTACTCACACCCAACATTCCATCTCCTGATTGATTGAAAAATTTTGCACTGGTCATTGGTCATTCCCCATGCCTAATAATGCATTCCCTTCCTCATGGAGGCCCACTTTTTCCTTAAGACTTAAGTATTATCTCCTACATGAAACCTTTTTTCGTATTCCCAAATACAAATGTCTAGATCTCTAAAACAGGGCTTCTTAAATCTTGCCATTCACGATCCTTTTATACCTAAGAAATTTTTAGGCAACCCCAATATCTATATAAAATAGGTATAAAATCCCAGGTATGTAAAATAGGTATATAAATCAAAATCATAATTTCACGACTCTCACATTTGATTAATAGTGAACCCACTCAAGTACCTTGCATTTAACTACATTTACATTTATTTTTAGTTACTAACTTTCCTTTTAGGCTTGTATATACTTATATTTTTACTTGATACCTCCCCAATTAGAATATAATAAGAGCCTTATAAATAGGGATTGCTTCATTCCCTTACTTCTATTCTCAGCATCTAGTATACAGTTTAGCCCTCATTAAGTCATAGTAAATACTTAATATAACCTTGATTAACAGCCCTCCTCATTTGGCAGAGAAGTGAAGAAACCATTCCTTATTTCTCCAATTTGCACCTAAAATTTCCCAGCATTGAAATATTTTCAAATGCTTAGGTTAAAAAATACAAGCTTACTTGTTGTCTGGTAACTCAAGGACAGTATGGAAGAGGGCTCCTGTGGGAGGGACAATCTCAGGCAGGCTATTTTCTCTCCTCTCTTTGCGTGCAGGGTGATTAGTAGCCAGACTCCGAGCCTGAGCTTCTTCAAGGCTCACCAGCTTCATCGGGAGGGAGAGGGCAGGCAAGGTCAGACTTTTCATAATTGGCCTGTTTTCTGTAAAGAAATAGGAGGAAGTAAGTCCTCTGAGGAGAACCTAAGGATTAAGCTCAAACCATCCTTACTTCCTACAGCCATCTTTTGGTAACCTTGTTTTTGAACATAAAGTCTGTGGGGCTGGAAGAAAAGGCCCTTGGCTTTCCTCCTGGTTATTTCAGAGGTCACCAGCAGAACCAGATTATTTCAGGGGACAACCTTCCTTGTCAATGACTTGCTCCTGTATAGGTTGTGGAGCTGAGAGAAGTGAAGATAAGAGTAAAAGTGACTTTCTGCAGATGGGTACTTTGATGGTTGAACATAATAGGAATTTGATTGCCCTGTTCCATGGAGATATTTTTGCTATTTATTGCTTTTGAGTCTTTTTTTAATCATGTCCTATTCTTCATGATACCATTTCTTGGCAAAGATATTTTTTGGTTTGCCATTTCCTTCTCTAACTCACTATACAGATAAGGAAACTAAGGCAAACAGGATTAAGTGATTTGGCCAGAATCAAATAGCTAGTGTCTTAGGCTGGATTTGAAACTAGCCCTCCTAACTTCAAGGCTAGAAAAATGAGCCTAGCCGATTTCAAGCCCAGTGCTCTATCCACTTTGCCTCCTACCTTTCCCACTCAGTTTATTATTCTAGGTGTAGGCAAGTAGGTGGTGTAATGGACAAAGTGCCAGATCCAGAATCAGGAAGTACCTTGGATACTTATTAGCTGTATAATAGTGACCAAATCCCTAAATTTTTCTTAGCCTCAGTTTTCTCATCTATAAAATGATAACCCTACCTTCCACGCTTACTGTGAGGATGAAATGAATAATAGTTGTCAAGTATTTTGCAAACTTTAAAGAACCATAAGAATGTTAGCTATTTATGCTGTCATGCTGGTGTTCCTGGGTCACTAATAAAGGTTTTTGTCCTTCCTCTGAAATCAGCTGGGCAGAGCTAGAGTATAAGATAAGTTTTTGGACAGAGCCTGGGGGAAGGAAGGTTACAGGAGGCTACTTTTCTCTTCAAAGTTGGAGAGCAAATGGTCATTGATATGCTAAGATATACCATGTTTCTAGGGCAGTTAGATAATGTAGTGGACAAAGTGCCAGGCCTGAAATCTCCTCTTCTTGAATTCGAATACAGGCTTAGACACTTACTAACTATGTGATCCTGGGCAAGTCACTTAGCCCTGTTTACTTCAGTTTCCTCATTTGTATAATGAGTTGGAGAAGGAAATAGCAAACCAGTCCATTAGCACAGCCAAGAAAACCCCAAGTGGGATCATGAAGACCTGGACATGATTGAAACAACTGAACCAGATGGCCATATTTCGGTCATGATTTACATCTTAACTTTGCAAATCATAACACCATCAATTCAATTTCCCATTCATAACTTTGTTCCTATGGAATTAACTGATCCCAGTAATAACATTTCATATTTTATGTTTGTTGAAAAGATAATATTAGAAGAATACTTTTATACAATTTTAGCTTTCTAAGAAAAGTATAGAAGAACACAAAGTGATGACATGTGACCATGCCCAATCACATAAACTCCCTGAGTCTCAGTTTCCTCATCTGTAAAATGAAAGATTGGACTAGCAAGACTTTGAGATCCCTTCTAGCTTCAGAGTTCTAACCCTATGGAAGAAAAATATGTACTCACACCGGTATTATTTTAAGCAAAATCCTCAGTAACATTTTAGGTATCCATGGGGTACTTCTGTAATATGTTAGAGTACTTTCTTTCTTTTGGGGGGGAAGAGGAATCTTGATTTTGATTATTACTAGTTTCCAGAGTTTTATTTTTTCTTTAATAAATAGAAGAGCCTCGTGTTGATCTTTTTTCAGTTTTTGGGAAAGGCACTAGTGCTGTGCTTATTTTTGAACACTCAGAAAGCTCTAGGATGCCTTTAACAAACTACATTCTAAGGACAGTTCCACTCAGGATGTGTAATAGACTATCTTTATGTAGAGCATGACATATTACATGTAGTATTTTTATCTCATAGAATATGAACTCCTCAAAGACAAGAACAATCTCACTTTCATATTTGTATTTTCAAAGTATAGCTCAGGACCCTAGTATATAGTTGATGCTTAATAAATTCTGTATAACTGATTATATAATATGTTATATACATATATTATTATAATATATTGTATATTATTATAGCATAACCTTTTCCATAGATAATAATCTTCAGATAAAAGGACTCTTACAAAGATGAAATTAAAGGGCAATTAGTTGGTATAGTAATTAGAGCACCAACCCTGAAGTCAGGAGGACCTGAGTTCAAATCTGGTCTCAGACACTTAACACTTCCTAGCTCTGTGACCACTTAACGCCAATTGTCTCAGCAAAAAAAAAAAAAAAAAAGAAAGTTGAACTTGGATAAAATGTACTCCCCTCTTAATGCTGTTAATTCCACAAACATAAAACATGAAATGATATTATTGTGACTAGTTAGTTCCATAGGAATAAAGTACTTGAATGGTATTTTGAGGAAATGATGTTATGATTTGCAAAGTTATAGTAGATTTACCTGAGTAATAATTTTTTGCTTATGACATCATTGATCTTACTGTGAAGTGATATTGATCAGGGCAATATCATGATAGTTATGCCTGCATACTATGCTGGTTCATTCTATGATTCTATGGAGAAGAGTCATTTTAAATATTAGTTAAAAAAATAAAAACTTTTAAAAATGCTTCTTAAAATTTTTCACTTACATAGAAGTGAGGCAGCTGGGTGGCATAGTAGACAGAGTATTGGCCTTGGAGTACGTAAGATTTAACTTTAAATTGTACCTCAGACACTTACTAGTTGTGTGATCATTAACAAGTCAAATAATCAATAAATATCTATATGCCTATGTGCACCGTTCTAAGTGGTGAGATGTAATTCCCAGTTCGGTGCCTCAGTTTTCTCAACTGTAAAAGGTAAAAAATAATAGTGCCAACCAACCAAGGTTGTTGTTAGAATTAAATGAAATGACATAATATTTATAATGCATTTTTGCAAAGTTTTAAATAATATAAATGCTAGTTATTATTAACAAAGATTTTTAGTGAAGCTCCCAACTTTAATTGCTCAATAAACGACTCAACTGATTAAATTGGAAGAAGGCTTAATTTTTAAAGTTTATTTAACTCTTCCAATATTTGTCCATGACATTGTATTGTTGTAATTTATGACTTTACAGATCACTTGTCAGGAGGATTATAGAGGGGATTCTTCAGGTATGGGTTAGACTAGATGGCCTTGGAAGTTTCTTCCAAATGTAAGATTCTGTAGGGGGAAAAGTACTTTTTGGGAGATATACTTTAGCAAAATATATAGGACATGAATTAAGGCTGAAAAAAAAAGATCTAGGACGAGGAATAAACTGAGGCAAAGGTTTATAGCAAAACCAAAAAATTTAAAGGACAACTTTTATGACTAATAACTAGTCATACAGTATGTCTTATAGGCAACTAGATGGTACAGTGGATAGAGTGCCAAGAAAAACCTACGTTAAATCTTAGAGACTTCAGATATGTGCTTGATATGTGCTACTGGGAAAGTCACTTAACTACTGTTTGCCTTGTTTTCTTTTATTCTTTTTTTAATAATAGCTTTTTATTTTTCAAAATACATGCATAGTAGATACATGATAGTTTTCAACATTTACCCTCGCAAAATCTTGTGTTCTACATTTTTCTTCCTCCCTTCCCACTCCCCTAGATAGCAAGTAATCCAATACAGGTTAAACATGTGCAATATTTCCACATTTATCATGTTCCATAAGAAAAATCAAATGAAAAAGGAAAAAAAAAGAGGAGAGGAAAAAAAGCAAGCAAACAACAAAAGGTGAAAATACTGTGTTGTGATCTATATTCAGTGCCCATATTCCTCTCTCTAGATGCAGATGGCTCTTTCTATCACAAGTCTTTTGGAAGTTTTCCTTGTTTTCTTAATTGTATAATAGAGATAATAATAGTATCTATTTTCCAAGGTTGTTATAAGAATCAAATGAAATATTTAAATGTAAGGTACTTAACATAGTGCCTGGCACATATAGTAAGTGCCTTCCTTCCTTCCTTCCCAAACTCCCCAAACCCAGCTTCCTAGAATCACTCATTTACAGAGGGATTGGAGATTAAGATGCTATAGAGTAGCTACTCACTTTAGTGAATAAAAGTCAGTGGATAGAGTGCTGGACCTAGAATAAAGACTTATCTTTCTGAATTCAAATCCAGAATCAGACACTTCCTAGCTATGTGACCCTGCCCAAATCACTTAACCCTGCTTGCCTCTGTTTCCTCATCTGTCAAATGAACTAGAAAAGGAAATAAACCACTCCATTATTTCTGCCAAGCAAACTCCAAATGGGATCATAAAGAGTTAGACACAACTGAATAACAAGTCACTTAAAATGGAATTGATAAGCTATTACATTGGTATGAAACTAGTTCAAATCCTGGCTCTTATGTTTATTATGTGAACTTTGGCAAAATACTTAATATCTGTGTGCCTCAGTTTCCACCTCTGTAAGATGAGGAGGTTGTTCTTGAAGCTTGAAACCCAACTAAGCCATATCACACACAAAGCACTTAAGGTCCCAGTCAGCTCTAGATATACTTCTCTTAGAAATCTAGCAGGCTTAGTTCAGCAAAAACTCTTAAAGAAACAGTTCACAGCAGTTATGATGTGACAGTCATTTGGGAATCAAACAAAGGGAGCTTTGGAGCATGAGAATTGTTTGTGTGTTTCTAGCACTGAGTAGGGAGAGGGCGCTTTGCCCAATATGCCAATCTGCCAGGCGGATTATCCCCAGGAGAACAGTGACTGATGAGATCATAAACAACACGATATGGGAAATATCCCAGGAAAGCATATAATTCCCTTTCCTGGAGTCTTTTATTTACCAAGCAATCTTCTGGTTATTAATTTGTTTTCCCAAGTAAGGTTGCCTACTGGGAAGATATTGGGCTCTTCCAGCATAAACATTCTGGTTTTGAGGCAGTTATGTTTTTTACATCTGTATGAGATTAATCATGCCAATTAATAAATTGGCACTTTAGCATGTAAATCAATCTCATGTGAGTTTGGATAGCATAAGCCATAAGCCAGTTTCCCCAGGCTCTGGTTGGCCCAAGTTTGACTCTGTAGGGACTAGACCCACAGGGACCAAACCCTAATCTTACCAAGATCTATAACCCTAAAGATAAGTCTAAGAGAGTCAACTTTACAAAAACTGGAATACTTGACCACTAATTCCTTCTATAATGCTCCTAACAAATAATCAACAAAGCCATAAATTATAAGAACACATATAACACAGACAAATATTAGAGAAGAACTAAATAAACTTCAAAAAAAAATTAAGTCATTTTCCCATGTAATCAGTTGAGTCATTTATTGGGCAACTAAAGTCAGGAGCTTCACTAAAAGTCTTATAAGAAACAGCACTTATATAGTGCTTAAATTATTGCAATATGCTTTATAAAAGTTATTTCATTAGATCCTTACAAAAACCCTGTGAGGTAGGTGTTGTTATTATCCTCTTTTTACAATTTCACATGAAGCTTTTTGCATTTTTCAAAATTCTGAAACTTAACCCTTCAATGTAGTTTCAGTTCCATTTCAGAGAGCTGGCAGCATATTTTCCCAAGTCTGAGAGGGAAATAAAAGGAGCCCTAAACCATAATCTTTATCCCTTAGCACTCTAGTCAAACTGACCTTTTTAATAATCTTCCTATAAGATATCATAAGATATCCCATGCCCCATTTCCATTCCTTTGTATGGACTGCCTCCCATCTCTGGAATATGATCATGCTTCACTTTAACTTTTTAGAATACTTACTTTCCTTTAAAAGTCACCATTTACAATAAGCTTTTTCTGGTTGGTTCATCTTCTAAAGCCTTTCTTTCTCAAATTCCCTTCCATTTATTTTGCATATAGGGAAGAAGTATGGTATAGTGGGTAGAGCTGACTTGAAGCCAGCAATTCCTAATTCAGATCCTACCTCTGAAACATACAGGCTAGATAACTGAGCAGTTGCCTGAGAAGATGATGATCTACAGGTTTTCTCAATCAGGAAATCCCTAGACCAATGAAATCACTGTATGTACCTTTCATCTCTCCCAATAGAGAGTGGGCTTCTTGATATAGGGGAAATTTCCTTTTGTCTGTGTGTAACCAACACCTAGCACAGTGCCTAACTCCCAGTAGGCACTAATAAAACCCTCTCTCCTCTCCTCTTCCTCAGGCAATCAGAGTTAACTGACCTAAGCAGGGTCACACAGCTAGTAAGTGTCAAATGTTTATTTGAAGCCAGATTTGAACTCAGGTTCTCCTATCTCCAGAGATAGTGCTCTATCCACTACACCACCTCGCTGCTCTACACTAGACTGAAAAAATGCTTAGCTCTTGTACTTAAATGATCCAGATGAAGACATTAGCATCTTCTGAGAGGGCATGTGAAATAATGAAAATGCAGCTAAATTTGGACAAAAGTACATGCTCAGTATTGATAAACATCAAACCAACCTTGTAAATAGTTTAGAAAAATCACCATGACTACAATATTTGCATCAATCCTATTGTCCCTAACCACATTACAGGAACTACATACATGACAGGTGCAAGTTGTGTATGTTAGAATAGACAGAAACATGCAAATGCCAATTACAAACACATGGCACATACATTCAGCAGATATATGCATGACAAATATTAAAAACATGGAGACATGCATAGAACAGACACATACTGGTTTGGATTCCATTCCTGTTCCAACTTGTTTCTGGCTTATATCGCTAGGGCAAGGAAAAATTGGAATGGGCTGCCAGGTTATGTGACAAATGTCAGGACAATTACCATCATTCTCTATGGAGCATGATGAGCTGCTGAAAATTTGATCCACATGATTCAAGATAAATTCAATCACCACCTGCTGGACTCGGACGGCAAGAAAAGCTGCATCTCCATTACAGCCAATAGCTTCAATTTCTTTAGATCTAAGGCATAAGGGAAAATATACAGTGAGCAGCAGTGCATTATGAGATAAAAAAGACAAGTCATCAGAAATGACCTAAGCCAAATCTCTCAATTTTTAAAAATATTTGTCAACTTGTATAGCAATGCAGCGAGGGTTAACCAACTTCTCTAATTTTTATTCATACTGGCCTTCTTGCTGTTCCTTACATAACATTCACTATTCTTCCAATCTCTACACTTTTGACCTAGCTATACTCAATGCCTATAATGACTTAGTTGTACCCCCACCTCACCTGCATGTCTAAGAATCTCATATTTCCTTCAAATCTTAGGCTAAATGTCATTTTATCCATTGGAGCTTCATCTTAGAATTTAGATAGCTTTTAAATAAATATTTTAATAATTATATTTTGGTATAATGTGGTTCCTTTGTTTTATTAATTTAAAAATATTTTTATGAGAAGTAGTCCATAGACTTCACCAAAATGATAAAAAGAATATATCACAGGGCAACTGTTAAGTAAGAAGCCCTGTTCTATATGAAACGTTTCCAGATGTTAATGTACTCTCTCCCAAAACCATCTTGTACTTATTCTGTACAAACATGTGGTTTCCCCCAGTAGAATGTAAACTCATTGAGGGTCATGACTACTTAATTTTTGTCTAAGTCCCTAGAGCCTGGAACGTAGATGCTTGATAAATGAATATAGTTTAATAATCAAGCACTTAATTCTAATTATTATATGGTAAACATTTTATATAAATACCATTACTAGTAGTCAGTATTAAGAATCAACTACTAACAGAAGACTTTTAAAAACAAAACAGTCTGTACAAGTAACAAGGAAGTAGATTTTTCCCCCTAAAAAAAGCCTTTCCCCCCATTGTTCTAAAGGACTTGTAATCATCCATTAAGTAATAAGAACCTGCCTTTTTCCTACTGCAAGCAGACCTTCTGGGTTTCAGCCAGTTAAAAATGACTCCGGGAAGATGAGAATAGCTAGTCATCCATACACAAAGACTAGAAAGTTTTTTTTTTGAGAAATGACCCATGAGCCTATCTATATTCTACTGTAATTATAATGAGAAAACTTAATCTGGTTCCAGATATTTCCAAGTTATCTGTTGAAGGAGATTTACCATCAAAATCTATTTAAACAACAAAGAGACGCCAAAATTTACTAATTGTTTCCTCCTGATTTAATTAGTTGAAACAAGATAATTTAAAAGAGGTTTTAACTTTATATGATATTCTGTTTTAATTTTTCCATAATGGATGCTTTGAACTCATTGACTGCTTATTTATTTGCCAAGGGGATTTCCTTTCAGAGGGGATTCCTTCTTTGATTCCTTCTTCCCTAAATTTCCTCTGGTAAGGTCATTTCTAAATTCTCAGTGCTCCCCACTGCCCTCGAAACCTCCCTTGCAACAAAGAAAAACACTTAAACAAAAGCAACCAACAAAATGATACTGTTTAACTAGGGGTGCCACATTTCAGTTAAGGAGGGAAATGAATATCATCCATTCCCCAGGATAGATATTTGCCATGGTAATTAATCTGAGTTCATCAGCCTTTTAGAAGTTTTCATTTAGATTTGTATAGTGATCATGTCTATTCTCCTATTTCTCCTGATTTTGTTCTGCATCAATTCATTGGCCAGTTTTTCCTAATTTGAGTTAATGTAAAAGTGTTTTTACCTGAGAAGATTTGGTGCCCACACCAATGCTAGGTTCCTGGTATGCATGTTGGTCTTGCTGCTGAAGGAGGCAATATGGGTCAGGTGCCTGATCAGGTATTCCAAGGTCCTGTAATGGTTCATTTTTTGATTAAAAAAAATTTTTTAATGCCTATGTGCATCTTATAATCTGTATATAATTTCAAAGTTCAGATTTAAAGGAGTGTCTGAGTATTGTTGTTCCAGGAATATTGGAGAAATATCAGGAAGATCTCTTGCTATCATTAGATATCAGTCTTCCAGGAAAATGTAAGCTCCTTTAGAGCAAGAGATGCAATTTTTATTTATCCTTTGTGTTTTTCTGAGGAGTGATCCATAGGCTTCACCAGAATACCAAAGGGATATATTACAGGGCAAATGTTAAGAAGCCCTGTTCTACACGAAGCCTTTCCAGATGTTGGTGTATTCTCTCCCAAAACCATCTTATATTTATTCTGTACAAATAGGTAGTCTCCCCCAGTAGAATGTAAGCTCATTGAGAACCATGACTATTTAATTTTTGTCTAAGTTCCTAGAGCCTGAAAACACAGTAGATGCTTGATAAATGAATATTGGTTGATAATCAAGCATTTAATTCTAATTAATCTTTGCCTTTGTAACTCTAGCATCTAGTACATGGCTTTATATATAATAATATGCAATAAATGAATGTTGAATATAACTCTTTGCCCTAAGCAGGATAGCACAGATCAAGAAAGGACTTGACTTCCATGGATTCACATGAGTAAAATGAAAAAGTTGGACCACTCCATTTTTCCATGAAAAGGTTGGCACACTTTAGTTGTGCTTCAATGAAAAACAGTCAGGGACAAATTCTAGGGAAAACGTCTGTGAGATTGTGAAGGAGAAAGATGAGGAAAGGCAAGAAAGGGATATTAAAATAAAGGGAATAAGTAGTAAGTGTAGATGATTTCAATGGCAGGGCTAAATCTGGCAGCAGGAATTGTGATTGGGGGAACAAGGGCAAGATTAGTTAATATATCGACAAATATGGTAAAGCCCTGATGTTATTGAAGTTGGGCTTTAAAAAACTATCTTGTTCCTTATATTCCACTGTTTTGGTTTTCTTTTGAGTCTAATTATGTCCTTGTATACTCAAGTATTAGGGAGAACTGCTCTCTCACTCAAAATTAGTTATTAGTTTTATTCCTTAACACTGACTTTCCTATGGATTTCTGTTATAGGTACTGAGGTCAAAAGAATTAGGAAGGCAATGTACCTAATTGTTTTAGATCATGGTTCTTGACCTCTATAAATAGGGAAAGTTAATAGTAAGACCAACATAAAAACAGCACAGATGCAAATCAATATAATTCTGAACAATGTGATTAAAGGGATAGGGACTGATCCCATTTTGTGCTTCTGAGAGGAATCCTTATAAGAGAAAGAGATTTGAAATGACTATGAATTCAAAAAAGAAAGGGCATAAATCCTAATCTAAGTTGTCAGAGCAAGATGGACAAAAATTTCCATAATAAAAAAGATTCAGTAGAATGTAAGTTTCTTAAAGGTATGGATAATTGCCACATTGCTTCTGCATTCTCTTTGCTTAGTAAAGTCCTTTATAAATAGTAGGCAGTTAGATTAGATTGTTGTTAAATTGGATCTTGAGCAATGATCTACAAAAGGGAGGAACATGACATAAGTGGAAGGAAACCATGAGATTACTCTGAGTATTTGGGAGGTGGTCTCAGCAGACTCAGGGAAAAAGGGAAAAAACATTGGTAGCAGGAAGAAGGTTTGGTGTGGTCTGGAAGAGGTGAAAGTCAATAGTTTGAGGAGAATTAGTCAATAAAGCACTTTGAAGGCAATAGTAAAAAGTTTTCCTTATTGAAGAATAGGCTGAAAATACTAAATTCAACTCAAAAAATAGTTTCTCTCTCCTCCCATTTTCTAGAGAACTTAAGTTATATTTCCTAATACATCTCATCTTATTTGTGAATATGGCATATCCTTGCTAGTGGATTTGTGCACTTATGCTACATGGTTGGGAGGTTCATATGTGATGGTGCATGTAAAGCTCTGGCAAAATTTATTTAAATAGTGACTATTTTCATTATTTTAAATTGCTCAGAAATAAGGTTGTCATTCTCCCCCCCCCCATTTTTATATTATTAGATCCTGCACATAATAGGCACTTAATAAATGTTTTTTAAAATTATTTTTAATGCATATTACAAAAATGTTAATAAAGTTGAATATTTGGTGAGGGAAAAGGGCCCAGTTCCCTAATTTATTCTTATTTCAGTTCCTTTCTTTCCCAAGATTAATAGTCCCCTCTTTTCAATAATGATAGGATGCAACCTATTACCTCTAGGATCAAAGGCAAATGTATTTGTTTAGTATTTAAAATTCTTTATAACTTGGTCCCAGTACACCTTTCTGGTCTTATTCACCTTCATGAACTCTGCAACTTAGCCAGATTAACCTTACAATTCTTCAAACAGAACAGTCCACTATCCATTTCTATGCCCATAACTGGCTGACCCCCTTGCCTGAATGTCATCCCTCTTCAATTTCACCACTTAGAATTTCTAGTTTTCTTAAGATTCAGCTATCAAACCATATTCCACTCCCTAGAAAGCAGCACCTGTTGGTCCGAAGAAGATTAGTAGGAACCAACTCTAATTGTGCTGTTATTTTTTTACTTATTCTAGACACTGGGCTGTTCTCCTTATTCATTTTCTTCAAGGGCACTGGCTTATCTACCAGATTTCTCAGTTTACCTGTTTCCTTCAGTGTGTTCTGACACCATAATCCCTGATTATTGCTAGTCTTTGGAACCCAAAGCCTCTACATATACCCTTTTTCTATATTAAAAGCTTCCCTCCTACTTTGCAACTCTGGTAGGTTATGATACTGAAGCATTATTTGGTTTATTTGCCCATTTTATCATCAAAAATATACTGCCAGGAGCAGCTAGGTGGTGCAATGGATAGAGAACCAGCCCTGAAGTCAGGAGGACCTGAGTTCAAATGTGATCTCAGACACTTAACATTTCCTGGCTGTGTGTCCCTGGGCAAGTCACTTAACCCCAATTACCTCAGCAATATATATATATATACACACACACACTGCCAATATTTAGAACTGGAACTGGTGTCAACAAAATGTACCTTGTGCCTGGGTAAAGAGAGATTCTGGAGCAGAGTGTTTATAGTACATAGAATATTGAACTTATTTTCTAGAAAGGTTAGTTTCAAACCTGCCTCTGAAATTTTCTGTGTGATTTAGACTAATCATTTAAAGACTCTAAGCCTCAGTTTTCCAGTATCCAAAGGGGAGATATTAATATCTAAATGTATTCTCATACAGTTGTTTGAGGCTAAAATGAGATAATGCATATAAAGTACTTTACAAACTTTAAATTGCTATTGAAATTAAGTAAAGGCATAAGATGACTCTGCCTTTTCTATAGGATGCTTGTATTTTTAATTCTTTGACTATTGCTTATCTTTAATAATTAATTAATACTAATATAAATGATGATGACAATGACAGTAGTGACAAAGAATGCTTACCTATAATGTGGTGGGGGAAGTTCCTGGATGACATTTTGGATTCGGGCCAATTGGCCTTCTTCTTCTGGGCAGTGTGATACTGCTTGCTGTTGAGAAAAATGTGAAAAGAGTTCAGTGAATGAATATATTGAAAGATACTCTCAATGTGTTCATATACAGAAATGCCCTCAGTAATTTCCAATTAAAAGTAGCATGAGATCAGCCTTCTTAAGGGCATATTTCCTTCTTATTTTTATTTTTTGTGTTTCTATCATATTCATTTCATTTTTTTTTACCCATTAAGAATTTTTGCTTTGAATACTTATACGTTTTCAGTTTACACCCTTCCTGTGAACATACTGAAACATATTGATAGTTATTTGCTTTCAAACCCCTATTACCTTGAGTCTAGATCATCCAGCCTCACAATTTGATTCTGGTTGCATATTCTACTCTTGGTCCCTAATCTCACTCTTTCTCTCCATATATACTACAATAACAATAGCTGTTGATGCTGCTACTGCTATTATACTACATTACTCCTACTACATACAGCATTACATTTCACTATACTATCCTATCATAGTGGTGTAAGATATATTATGCTACCATATACTACACCACCACCACCACTGCTAAATATAGTAGTAAGTTGTAGTGAGTATATGTAGTAGTATATACTACAGTACTACATTATTACTATACTATATTATCATTATAACTACTATTACCACTACTAAGTGGAATTTATATAATGCTTTAAAGTTTGCTAAATATTTTACAAATATTATTTCATTTGATCTTCACAACAATCCTAAGGTAGAAAGTTCTTATTATCCCTATTTTATAGATGAAGAAACTGAGGCACATTGTCAAAGCGAAGAGAATATTATATTTTTATTAATTGAAAAAAATGTATCAAGAGGTAGATGAATTAAAAGTTATGCCCATTTTAACTACAGTGTTCTGTTGCATGTGGAGAATATAATATGGTGGTTTAAAAAGTCAGGCAAATAAAATGGGGAAGGTACTGTGTCTTCTGACATGAAAACATACAGAGATCAGGTAAAGGGAACTAGAGTTGAGGGGAGGTAGGAGAGGATGGATAATCTGTGTGAGTTCTGTTATTCTATTGTGTGACATAATGAGAACCAAGTTAGTATATTTATTTTTATTTCTTTATTTGTCCTTTGATGGCTGGAGGCAAAATTAAATGCCTCACTAACTAAGAGAATATATAACGCAATGGACAAACTATGATAAACCTAGCACTAGAACTAACATTGATATAGAACTTTAACATTTGCAAAGCTGTTTAGAATTATTAACTCACTTTATTCTCACAAAAACCCTGGAATATAAGTACTATTATTATACTCATTTTTTTTGGTTGTTGTTCAGTCATTTTTCAGTTGTATCCAACTCTTTGTGACCTCATTTGGAGTTTTCTTGACAAAGATACTGGAGTACTTGGTTAATTATTTCTCCACTCCATTTTACAGATGTGGAAACTGAGGCAGACAGAGGTTAACTAAGTTTCATAGTGTCATGCAGTTAAGCAAGTACCTGAGGCCAACTTTGAACTCAGGTCTTTGTGACTTCAAGTTCAGTATTCTATTCACTATGCAACCTTGCTCCTTCAATACTAACAGGACATTTCCTGACTGGTGAAGAATGAACCTGAGATTGGAAGCATGGACTACAGTGCTCGAAGGCGATGGGGTTAAATTCTGATTGGGGGAGGAGGAGAGTGCTCTAGATTTAAAAAGCCATTTTTTTCTGAGGCCATGGATGAGGTAAGTGGATGCTCATCAGTGGGGGAATGGCTGAATAAGTTATATTATATGAATGTAATGGAATATTACATTCAGTAAGAATGTTCAGTAAGAAAAGATGAACAGCCTGATTTCAGAAAAGCCTTGAAAGATTTGCATGAACTGATACTAAGTGAAGTAAGGAGAACCAAGAAAACATTGGACATGGCAACAACAAAATTATGTGATGATCAACTCTGATGGACATGGTTCTTTTCAACAACGAGGTCATCCAAGACAACTCTAATAGATGTGGAATGAGAACTATGGAGATTGAATATAAATCAAAGCATAGTATTTTCATCATGGCTTTTTTCTTTCTTGGGTTTTTTTCCCTTTTGATCTGATTTTTCTTTCACAGAATGATAAATATGGAAATAAGTTAAGAAGAAATGCATTTGTTTTTAACCTATACTGGATTGCTGCTGTCTTGGGGAAGGGATAGAGAGAGGAAGTACAATTTGGAACACAAGGTTTTGCAAAGATGAATGCTGAGAACTATTTTTGTGTGTATGTGGGAAAATAAAATACTATTTTAAAAAAAACAATATGGATGGGATTGTGAAATGCCTAATCTTTGAGAACCAAGTTGGTTCTGAGAGAATTTTAATGTAGGATAAATTCAATAATTTAGGACCATTACCTGGTCTGGGATTAATTTTGCATATTCATTTATAATTATCTTACTTTTCTCTATATTTATCTTACTTTTAATCTCTATAATTATCTTACTTTTCTCTAATCCTAGAACATATTCTCTTTTGGCCTGGAGTATATGGAAACAGGATAAAAAGGACATCTGGACATAGTGTTGTACAGCTAACCAGGATACATAAGAGAATAAATCCCTGAATTAAAGAATTCAGATTCAAGATTCAGAGAGGTTTAAAAGGGATTTGGTTTCAAACTAAATAGATTTAGTATTTAGAAATTGAGTAGGTCTTAGAAGTCATCTAGTCCCAACTTCTCACTTTAAAGATAAAGAACTGAGGCAGACTTTATGTAGTGGCAAGAACTGGATGAGTGGATGCCCATCAGTTGAGGAATGGTTGAATAAGTTTATGAATATAGTAGAATATTATTGTTCTATGAGAAAGGATGAGCAGGCTGATTTCAGAAAGGCCTGCACAGATTTATATGAACTGAAGCTAAGTGAAGTGAGTAGAAGCAGAAAAACATTGTACCTAGCAACAACAAGATTAAGAGATGATCAACTGTGATAGACTCAGTTCTTTCATCAGTGAGGTGATTCCAATAGATTTGTGATGGAGAAAGTCATCAGCATCTGAGAGAGGACTATGGAGACTGAATATGGATCACAGGATAGTATTTTCACCTTTTGTTGTTGTTATTTACTTGCTTGTTTTTTTCCTTTCTCTTTTTTTCTTTTTAATCTTATTTTTCTTGTGCAGCATGTTAAATGTGGAAATGTGTTTAGAAGAACTGCACGTGTTTAGCCTATATTGAATTACTTGCTATCTAAGAAGGGTGTGGGAAGGGGAAGGAGAAAAATTTGGAACAAAGCATTTTGCAAGGATTCAACCTTCAAGTTAAAAATTATCTTTGCATGCAATTTGGAAAATAAAAAACTCTCTCTTCAATAATGAGATGATTCAAACCAATTCCAATTGTTCAGTGATATAGAAAACCATCTACACTCAGAGAGAGGACCATGGGAACTGAGTGTGGAACACAACATAGCATTTTCATTCTTTCTGTTGTTGTTTGCTTGCATTTGTTTTCTTTCTCAGTTTTTTTCCCCCTTCTTGATCCAATTTTTCTTGTACAGCAAAATAACTATAAATATGTATAGATATATTGGATTTAACATATATTTTAATATATTTAGCATGTATTGGATTACCTGCCATTTGGGGGAGTGGGGAGTGGGGAAAGGAGGGGATAATTTGGAAGAGAAGGCTTTGCAAGGGTCAATGTTGAAAAATTACCCATGCATGTTTTGTAAATAAAAAGCTTTAATAAAAAAATTATTTATTAAAAAAAAAGAAAAATTAAAAAGATATTATAAAAAGAAAGAAAAAAAAAAGAAAAGAAAAAAAGAACTAGGGCAGAGAGGGATTAAATGACTTTGCCCCATGTAGTGTGTGGCAGAATCCAGGTCTTTCTATTCCAAACCAACTCTATTTTCACTTCAGCACACTGAGCCTCAGGATCTGGGAAGTTTAGTAGATATAAGATGAAAGAACTCCAGTGTATCCCAGAGAGTTAACAGAGTTAAAGGAATTTAGAATTTGAAGATATCCCCCCAAAACCATCTAGTCTAACCCCCTGATTTTATAGGTAGGGAAACTGAAGCCCAGATTACAGAGATTGTATACTTCCATTGTGAAGAGACAGGATATTAAGCCAGCCAAAGTCAAAGGGAACAGTTTTATTTTCAACAAACTCAGTTTTCCATAGTGAACCACTATTCAACAAAAGAAAAGAGTGACATAGAAATTGAGAGTAGTGATGCCCAACTGAATTTAATCAGTGACTGGGTTTGCAGAACCGTTCCTAAATGAGGCTTTGGATGGAGCTAGACCAAATGTCATAGAATCCTAGATTCAGAGTTAGAAGAAAACTTAGAGGCCATTGGATCCAATATCCTCATTTTACAGAGGGGGAAATAGAGGCTAAGAAAGGTTCTGATTTCATGTGCAAAAATACTTGTAGCAGCATTTTTTGTGTGTCAAAGAACTGAAAAATAAGTAGATACCTATCAATTGGGGAAGTTATGATAAATGAAAGTAATGGAATATTAATGTTCTATAAAAAATGATGAACTGGCTGATTTTAGAATGGCCTAGAAAGATTTACATGCACTGATGCTGAGTGAAACAAGCAGAACTAGTAAAACATCGTACACAGCAACAGCAAGATTGTGTGATGATGATCAACTATGATAGACTTTGGTTCTCAGTGTTTCAATAATCCAAGGCAATCCTAATAAACTTTGGATGGAAAACACCATCTGCATCCAGAAAAATAACTATGGAAATTGAATGTAAATCAATACATGCTATGTTCACTTTTTTTTCTTCTGTTTTTTTTTTTCCTCGTGGCATTTCCCTTTTGTTCCAATTTTTCTCTCCCAATATGATTCATATGGAAATGTTTTTTTTAAATGAATATACATATATAACCAAAAAATATGTAACTGAAGAAAATGAATTTTTTTTAATGGAAAGAAAAAAAAGAAAGATTGTGATTTGTTTAGGATCACAGCCAATTATGTGATGAGAGTCCAGGTCTTCCTTGCTTCAAGGCTCTATAAAGAGCCAATGGTATGGAGGAGAGGAATCTCCTTTTCTCTTTAGTGAATAAAGGCCTCTGGTCCCTAAACCCAGAGTATGTCTCTGGGACTAAATTTAAGACCTTGGTTTCCATTAGCCAAGCCTGTCTCCCAATCCCAATATTATTTAACTTTTTATTCAGTAATTTGGGGAGGGGAAATAGGAATGAGGGAGAACAGTGTGTTGTGCTGACTCTCAATTATACGATGATAGGAACTTAGCTATTGTACCTGTTTTGATTTACATATAAAGGATAATACCATAATGATGAAGCCCTCTATCCACCTCTAGAGAAAAAACTGATATTGTCTGAATACAAAAGATACATGCTCTTTTTCGCTTTTTTTCTCCTCTTTTTTTTTATTCCAGAATGCTTATACAAAATGAATATGGCAATTTTTAACATGATCACACACATATAACTTTATTGTATTGCTGGGGAGGAAAGGAGGAAGGAATAGAATTTTGGAACTCAAAACTTTTTTTTTTTTTTAAAGTTAAAAACTAGGGCAGCTAGTTGGTGTAGTGGATAGAGCACCAGCCCTGAAATCAAGAGGACCTGAGTTCAAATGTGACCACAGACACTTAATACTTCCTGGCGTGTGACCCTTGGCAAGTCACTTAACCTCAATTACCTCAGCAAGAAAGAAAAAAAGGGAAAAAAAGTTTAAAATTGTTTTAACTTGAGGAAAAAAACCCCAAAAATATTTTTTTAAAAATTAGAAGTGAATATATCTGTTTTTATATCCTTGCTTTTTCCTTGTTTGGAGAGGGGAAGAATAAAGAAATGAAGTCAAGAATTGCATAATATTTTGGATTTGAATGAGAAGATCCATTATTAGAAAGCTGCCTGACTGGCTAAGACTGAGCCTGAGATTGGGAAATTGTACTAATCAATCAATAAACTCTTTCCCACATGGGAAAATCTAATTTGTCTTGAGGGTGAGGAGGCAATTCTCTGAAGTAAAGCCATATTCATCTGGTAGGTACAGTTGACATCATTCTTGGCTATTATAGAATCAGGGTAGGATAATTTATGAAAAGTTGAGGTGATGGAATGGTATGGACTATTATGGTATGGAATGGTATATACATTATCCTGCATAATGCTTTTAAATGTGTATAGTTATACATTTTCCTTATTTAATAAATGCAAGAAAATGTACATATAGCTTGGAGTAAGTGAAAGCGGTTGGTGGGTAGTGGGAAAATAACCTGGGGAGGGGGAAAGATAATATGTTTACATATAAGAGATCCCTAAACTGAGGGAGTCATACAGGTATAGATGTCAGAAGTTTCAGGAGCCTTTTCAGGTTTCAGTTTGGGCTAAAAGAATCTTAGAATAAAGAGTGACAAAAGCCCTTGGGCCGAAGTCAAGGTTGCTTTCTGATATTGAAAAGTAAGAATTAGTCCAAAAGGACACTAAGGCAAAGTTAGGGTTAACAATCCTTTTGCTCCCATCCATAAATTCTCCTCTCTATACAATGTAATCAGGCCCTATTGAAATAAAATTAGATGAATTAAATATAATTAGATTATATGAAAAAAACTTTTTTAAAAATATAGCATCCTTAGTATTTTTAAAGCACTCTCATAATAATCTGTGAAATGGGCAGCATATATATTATTATCTTCATTTCATAAGAAAGGAATCTAAAGCTCGGAAAGGTTCTGAATTCAGGATTGAAGGTCAGGACTTATGGTACCAATGCTTCTCCTACTATGCTACTGAATCCCTCTCTTCTACAGTGTTAAATCTGATCAGCAAAAGGAATTTTACCTTTATCCCATTCAAAGAGAATATTATTGGCTATGATCTTGGTTGATCTGCAGATATAACTGAATATGGAGCCACAATGTGCCCATAGGAAGAAGGCTCTTCATTTATGATTTTACCTGAAGCCCCAGGCCTACATTGATGCCTACTAGGTTGGTCAATTATGGGTTATTCTCCTTTTTAAAAATTTAAGCCCAAGTTTTGAAGCTGGACTTTTAATAAATCTTACTTTTATTAATATATTTTGTTTTACATGAATTTCCTTTCTGACTACTTCCCTTTCCTCTATTTCCCAAAAAGCTAATAAAGATTTTTTTTTAAGAAAAGAAAGACGAAAAAAAGCATTTTAGCAAATTTATTTATCAGTCTTATATGATAATTTACTAAGCCAAACTCCATATTCATAGTCCTCCAACTATGCAAAGGAGGTGCATTTTCTCAAGGCTATCTCTGTCAAACTTGCTCATTATATTTAGTCTTTTAAAAAAACATTCTTTTGCCATCTTTTCTTGTAGTTAACCCTTGTTTATTTCCTATTTGCCAGCTAACCACAAGTTCTGCTAACATCTTTTCTCCATACAAGCCTAGACTGCATGGCTATTCTCCCTTGTTCCCTTCTTCTTTATTCTTGTTTAACCATCCCCTTTCTTCCTCCTCCCCAATCTCCTTTTTTTTCTCTTTCTTCAGTCCCAAAAGAAAATAAGCAAAGTACGGGGAAGGAAAAAAAATTAGCAAATACCACTATCCCCATAGATAAGTCTAAATGGAATAGCTAGCATTTTTGAGGATCTACAATAATAATAACAATTAGTCTCCAATTATGAGATTGGATCAATGAATCATTTCTTCCCACTTCACAAAAAAACAGCCTATGATCTGAGATTCAAAACTGAAAGGAGAAGAAAGCTATTACCTCTTTCTCTGAATACCCATGTATACTACCCACCCACCTCCTGTAACAGAAGAAGAAAAGCTCACCGTGAATTTCTCGTAGAGCTCATAAGTGAGAAGAGGGTTGGGCAGCTCCCTAAAGTACAGCTTACAAAGGGAGCCCACACAGTGAATGTCCTGAAGGTAAACTTCCCTTGTCAGATCTGGACATTGATCTGAGCCAAACTCTTGCCTGAAACAACACAGACAGAGACATAACAGTTCTGAAGAACACAAATTAGATCTATCAGGAGCAGACAGAATAAAAGTGTAACCAACCTGGAATGGCTGATCTAACTGTACTTTCAACTTTGACCTTATCCCCATCCAAGATCCTCTATTCTAGGCAAAACTTTGAGGGAAAGGTTGTGGGAAGATACTCCCCCAAATCAGCTTCAGCAGTTTGAAGGTCATACAATCACTTAGTAATGAGTTTCTCATAGACTATTCTATCTCTAATCTCTCAATGTAACTGGTAGGGATGAAAACAATTTGACTAGCATGAACATTAAAAACTTAGTTTTTAATAACATGTTCCAAATAAGTTCCAGAGGGAAGGAAGAAGGCAGTGGAGAGGAAAAGGAAGAAAAAAAGGAAGAAGAAAGAGGGAGAGGAAAAAAGAAAAGAAAGAGAAAAACAGCTGAAAGGAGGGGAATAAAGGGAAAGAAGAGAAACATAGAGGGGAAAAGGAAGGGAAGGAGGAAGAAGAGATAAGGGAAGGGAAGAGGGAAAAAAAGTAGGAGGGGAGGAGAAAGAAAGGGGAAAGGGAAGAATAGGAGGTAGAGAGAAGGGAGAAGGAGAAAATAGAGTGAATCAGATCTGTTTGTTTTTTTTCCTTATTTCCAGTTATTACTATCAACAAACATATTATTGTTTGTTTATGATAACACAAATTCAACCTAAGAACTAAAACTAAGCAATTCAGATAAGTAGAGATAGGAATTGGACCTGTGATTGCATTAGTATATGAACCAGTAGAGGAAATTCCCTTGTCCAATACAAGTTCAGTATCTTTTCTTCAACTTACACTTTCAGAGTTGCCTAGAAGATTGAAGGGTTAAGTCATTATGGACTAGGGGCTCAAAACCAGTCTCTATGGCTTTGAAGCTGGTTCTCTATTCCTAATACATAGTGCATCTCAAAATCTTCTAAATCTCAGCATCTAGACAGAAGCTCTGGTTACTGGAGATAAAAGGATCCTTAATATTTTTTATGCCCTATCATGATAAATTCATTGAGTCTTTAAAACAAGTCATAGTCTCAAAATGGCATATGAGTAGAAGTTAAATTTCCAATTATATGATAAGAACCAAAGTTTTAATATAGAACAAGATTAGATTTTTGACAAAATAGATGAAACTGACAAGATAATATTCCTAAGACATGCTAAGATATGCTAAAAACAAGCATACAGGGCATGCTGATCATCCCTGAAATATGTTTCCAAAACCTTGAACAAAATGCTATGAAATTTCTGATGCTGTTAAAATTTGGAAGGAACTAAGACTTTGAAAAGGGAAAAATGCAATGACCAATTTAATTTATAGGCATTTTAAAAAATGTAACTAGATTTTCAAGCAACTAGATTTTCTTGCCAACATTCTTGCCAGCTCAATTTCTTGCCAACATTCTTGTCAGTTCATTTCTTGCCAAAAATCTTACTGTTCAGTACAGGGTCAATCCCTAACTGCTGAAGAACTGGTTATGACATGAGCAACCAGCAAAAATACATTGCTGTTGATGAATGTTTGAATAAAGTTAAACCAGTCATCTAATGTAAATCTCTCAAGCTCCTGAAAACAGAGTCTTTGGAATCAATAATCCAGCTTTCAACAATAATGTCTTTGCTAAAGAAAAAAAATTCTTTTATTATTTTATTCTAAATAAAGAAATCATTTGGAAAATGAAAAGGTTGGAAAGTTTGTCTTTTCCCCCCTAGTTTATGGTTAATAGATGATTAATTACATGAATAATTTATATGGATTTTCATACTAGCTTTGCTAAAAGAATCTCTAATTTCGAATTGGCAATTCTTTTATTTATGGGTAAAGTAGCCTAAAAAGTAGTCTAAAACCATATGTATATCTTGATAGTTAGAGAATAGTTTCCAAAATACATAAGTGATGTTTTCATCATTCATTTGATTCACTAATCAATAATTTGACAAGTATCTGTTCAATTAGCTATAATTATAAAAGAGCCAAATCATTATTCACTGTTACAATGAACTAGGTGAAATAAATTTTTTTTTGAAGATGATTGATCAGTTACTCTTCCTCAAAATGAAATCTATCTTTGATGTAGAGTCTATCATTACAAGTACAAATACAAGAAAATTAGGGGAAGATTTCAGTTCACTTATGAACTTTCTATTGCTATTTGAATTCCAAGGACTTAGTTCCATGATAGAGTTTTCTAGAGAGTCATTAAGAATAAGTGTTATGTTTAACCAAATCAGATCGATTGCTATCTTGGGAAGGGCCAAGGAGGTGGGGGGGCGAGGGGAGGGAAGGTGAAGGTTAGGGAAGAAAAATTTAGAACACAAAGCTTTGCAAAGGTAAATGTTGAAAAGGTTGTATGTATTTGGAAAAATAAGATTACTATTTTAAAAAAGATTAAGTGTTGATGTTATATAAAAAAAGCAAAAGTTTACTGCCGTTGGGGGAAATAACTCTAGTTGTTCCTACTAGTAAATTTTACTGAAATAAAATGTAGCCATCAGGAATCCAGAGAAGCAGAATAAATTCCTCTAGTAATTTTATTGGAAATATTTATATTAGACTTGATTTAAAAAAAACTCCTGATTGAAAGCACCATAATCATCCTTGGAATTCTTTTCCCCAAAAGAACCTGAATGCACTCATCACTGTGGGAGGGATCAGTTATGACTCCACCATGAGGGAGAGTATATATAAAATACCTTAGTTTTTGGATGTTTGATGTTACTCCTGAAAGTCGATAGATTCCATCCACAATGCCATGAGTCTCAATAAATTCTGCACAACTCCTCAGTACATAGGGAACTACATAAGGGAAAAGAAAGAAACACATTAGATATGAACTTTACAGTCTTTTTACAATGCTTTTTAAATCCATGTTATCTTCTAAAATAAATGTACAGGTGTTGAAAGCAATCATTGTAAACCTTAAGTGATTTAAGTTTTGGGTCATGACTTTTTTATAGATTTCAAAAGCAAAGTGCTAATATTAAAAAAAAACAAAAAAAAAAAACACAAGAACACATTTCACTGTTAAAAAAAAGGATCATTTGTCAGATCTAAGATCTGACATTCTCCAAATGGTAACAGTGTATGTGTATCTGCAGGGGAGAAAATAATTGGTTTAAAAGAAAAAAAAATGTTAAATCTTTTTTTTTTTTTTTTGTTCCCTGAGGCAATTGAGGTCAAGTGACTTGCCCAGGGTCACACAGCTGGGATGTGTTAAGTGTCTGAGACAGATTTGAACTCAGATTCTCCTGACCTCAAGGCTGGTGCTCTATCCACTGCATCACCTAGCTGCCCTGTATGTGTCAAATCTTAATTAACATCTTTACTGACCATGCCAAAGTGACAGAAATGACCTTATTATTTCCCTCTTGCTCCACTATCTTAGGGCAGGGACTAAGGGCCAGGTAGGCTGGTTTGTCTTTACATAACACTTCTACCTCTATACTTGAAGAATGTACATTCTTGAACCTTAATCTTGGGCAGAAGTTTGGCGATACCTCAATGAGTTTTGTCACTAGTTTCACTGCTTAAATGATGGCAACTGTAGCCAGGGTGATGGCTGAAGCTGCTTCCTTATTCTGTTTTTATAATGCTTTCCAGAGGTATGCTAGTAAATATTTAACAACCAGCCTTCTGGAGGGAAATATATGCATGAAATAAGTTTAAATTTAATCTGCACTGTTAACATTTTCTCCATCATTTTCTTAAGTCTAGACAATCAACAAAACCATAAATCAAGCCTTGATTTGTTGTACTGGCTGACTTCCAAGTTGTAAATCGGCTCCAGCCTGTTTTAGCTGGCTTCAGCACATCCCTTCCTTTACTATTACAAAGCACTTTACTGACATTAGTAATTGAACTTTTGTAACTCTACTCTATAAGGTACAGTAGGACACACATTATTATCCCCATTCCACAGATGAAGATATAAAGTTTACTTGACTAATTTAAATGACTTATGGAAGGTCAGAGAGCTAGTATTTGAATTCAGATGTTCTAATTCCCAAGTCCAGGCCTCTTTCTGCTACTGTAGGATTAAAAAGAGATAATATTTATAAAAGGGCTTAACATTGTGCTCGGCACATAGTAGGTGCTATAGAAATGCTTTTTTTTTTTTTTAATTCCCTTTCCTTCTCCCTTTTCTTCTTATCCTTTATAGCTTATTATGTTCAGCTTTAATTCCTTAAATTCGTACTCTGCCTTATAATAAAGAAGAAATGTGGTACAGTAGTATAAGCAATGGTTGGAAAACTGGTTCTAGTCAGGATATGATGAAGCCAGTCAATTGTTAACTTTTTAGTGAGCAATAATAACATGTCAAAAATCATCGAGCTACAAACCAGGGCTTGATTTATGTTTTGTTAATTTTGTAAACAAATGGTATCAAGCTCCAGTGGAAAGGAGCTACTCAAGTGAACATAAGAATTCCTGGGAGCTGCATGTTGACTTAAAAAAACCCACAGATTTACATTATCTATGACCTACTGTATTTACCAAGCTCAGAGTCAGGAAAGACTTGAATTCAAATATGGCCTTAGACACTTGCTAACTGAGTGACCCTGGGCAAGTCACTTGACCTTGTTTGCCTCAGTTTCTCCGTCTATAAAATAAACTGGAGAAGAGAGTGGCAAACCCCTCCAGTTCTTTGCCAAGAAAACTACCAATGGCATCACAAAATGTCAGACATGACTGAAAAACAATTGAACAACTCTCTGTCTCTCCATGCGCGCTCACATACACACACCTCTTGCATATAATATGAAGGAAATGACCAAAAAAAACCCCAATGGGATCACAAAGTCAAATATAATTGAAAAACAATTGAACAACTCTCTCTCTCTCTCTTCCTCCCCTCTTCTCTCCCCCTCTTTTTAAACAGTGTTTTATTTTATTTTTATTTTGTATAAAGCTTTTTGTTTTCAAAACATATGCATAATTTTCAACATTCACCCTTGCAAAACCTTTTGTTCTAATTTTTTTTCTCCCTCTCTTTCCCCCACCTCCTCACCCAAATGGCAAATAATCCAATATATGTTAAACGTGTGCAATTTTTCTATACATATTTTCACAATTATCATGCTCCACAAGAAAAATTAGATCAAAAAGGAAAAAAAATGAGAAAAAATCAAAATGCAAGCAAACAATTAAAAAGGGAAAATACTATTCTGTGATCCACACTCAGTTCCCACAGTCCTCTTTTTGGATGCAGGTGACTCTCTCTCCATCACAGGACCATTGGAACTGGCCTGAATCACCTCATTGCTGAAAAGAGCCAAGTCTATCACAGTTGATCATCACATAATCTTGTTGCTCTGTACAATGTTCTCTTGATTCTATTTACTTCATTTAGCATCAGAAAGGCTCTCTAGGCCTTTCTGAAATCATTTTTCTGCTCATTTCTTCTACTCATTTTTCAGTACCTATTCTCAAACAATATTAATTAACTAATATTTAACTAATTAATTAATGGGGAGTAGTCTCCTGTTTTTTAGAGTATGATATTTGAGTCATTCACTGGCAATGCATTTAAATTCTAAAAATACTTCCCCCCTTCCCCAGTTGATCTTTTTTTCTACTTATGTTTATAACAGTAAGAACATAATCTATTGGTCACGCAGTCAGTAAATAATTGAAGCTGATTTTGTTCTCAGGTAGACCTGACTCTAGAACTGGTGTTCTATCCAGTGAGCCACCTAGTTTACTTTTGAAGTAGGACCTGGAGTACTGGGACCAATTCAATTATTAAGGTATGGACTAGACTCTATGACCTCTAAGGACCCTTCCAATTCTGGGATTCCACTGACTTGCCCTTGGGATGTTTTGATATGAGTCAGTGCAGTAATACGTGAATTATACTTTGAGTGCTGTCCAAGTGTTCTCAAAACTACAGGGAGCTCATGAGGCATGTCACACAAGAAGAAACAAGACTTAACCAGGCCATAGAACTGCTTTTTTCTCCCTATCCCACCACCACCACCACAGAAGTGGTCAGATAAAATCACTAATACATTATGAGCCACTATAATGATGATGATGCAGTTACCATATTTGCCCTTATAAAAGAAAAGACCATCATCAGCTACCATTATTATCAACTACTGCTCAGTTAATTTTAAAAGAAACAGGAAAATACACTCCCTGTATATATGCTGACCCTGAATTGACTTTGACTTTAGTACATAAACTACTAGAACTCTTGTACCCAATTTTGTTTAAATAGTAATAATTAAACAACCAAGGGGGACCAATTCTTTCCTTTATATTAGGAAGGCTACCAGTTCTCCAAATCTCTTTGCTTAGACCATGCCAAGGGGAAAAGGCAATACGTAAAGTGGAATACATGTTACAATGTACCCATTCTGAACAATCTAAGCTAAGTCCTGAAAAGGAACATGGCAAGACTATTTTGACACAAAGATCCCCTCTTTTTAAAATTATAGTGCCAAGGATCAAATTTAGTCTAGGCACAACGTAGAATTTTTTTTTAAGGGGGGGGAAAACATTCCTTGTTTACAACTATAATATTAAGTGGATGGGTATACAAAAGGTTGACCTCAAACATGACAACCATCACCAACTTGTGGATAAAGGTACGTGCCAAACAATGGATATTCTATGAGAGTTGGTCTTAAGTTCTATGTTATTCTGTTCCTTTCTTCCTGTTTCAAAAAAGAATGTAGTTCCTGATTAGGTTGAACTGTCATTGCATTGAATTATCTTAAGTTTTATGACTCCCCATTCTGATTGTTGGTATAAGGTGAGGAAAGTGAGGAAGAGGGAAGTTATGTGACTTGTCCAATGTTACACACAGTAAATGCTAAAAGACAGGATTGAACTCAAGCTCTCTGATTGAAGAGCCAGTAGGCTATAGCCTCCCAAATTCTAACACTTCTGTTGTTGAATGGCTATAGCATCAAAAACCATTTTGGGGACACTTATTTTAGCAGAAAAATTATTGTATGCAGCTTTGGATGCAACCCGAGTGTTTTTTTTTTCCTTTCCTTCAATGCATATATTGTTGGAAAAACAACAAAATGTATTGACTCCTTTTGTGTCATGGCAAATTCAATGATATGTTTTTAAGTGCATAGATGTGGTACAAATTGGTAGCTTGCCCAGGTTTTCTGGGCAAAGGCTTATTATGAACCACGAGAAGAGGAATGAAATCCCCCAAATTAAACCTGGTTCCATGCTATAGTAAGAGTTTCTGACACAAGAGCTATTTAAAGTAAAATAGAGCAAAGTTTGATTGCAAGGTGAATCCCATTAAAAACACCCTACTAGGCATTCCAAGCAAATTTGTTGTACTGGAATTTTGTTTTATCTAATAGCATTTGAAATAAACAAACCATTGTCTGAGGCTTAGAATTTTTTTTTTTTTCCCTCATACAAAAAAAAAAAAAAAAAAAAAAAAAAAACAATCCAAAATACTGATAGTGTGCAACTCAACCCACATCTATTTACATTTGGAGAACTGCCTTCCTTAACTCAGAGAGCACCTCCTGTGGTTTGTGGCAGAAAAGGCCCAGAAGTATAAACTTTCATTCTCCTTGAGCCCTCCCATCTGGGACAAGCTTTTCTTCTTGGAGCAACTGCTGATGCTTCTCTTTTGAATGTACCAGCTCTCAGCCTTATTGGCCTACTCTACTTTGTCCATCCCACCACATGCCCTTCCTCTTCATAGAATTTTTATCTGGAAGGGATGTTATAGTTTATCCAGGAAAGTTCCTCATTGCAAAAATGAAGAGTCTCAAAGAAAAAACAAGCCTTCTGACTTTGCATGTCAAAGAGTTTTTTCTAGTGAAACCATTAATTCCCCATAGGCCAGACCTGGCCTTGATTTCTAAAAGTCAACCTTAAACTTTGTCAGGAAACAAACAAACAAAAAAGACCTATTGGAGCCCAAAATATTGAGAGTGACGCTAGAAGACCACCACCAACAACAACAACAACAAACCAGGAATAAACTAAGTATCAATCAATTGGTATCAACCAATTATTATTAATAAATTAAAGGTATATGAATATACTGCAGTACTGTTGTACCATAAAGAAATCAAAGAGAGGCAGCTAGTTGGTGCAGTGGATAGAGCACCAGTGGATAGAGCACAAGAGGAGTTGAGTTCAAATTTGGTCTCAGATACTTAATACTTCCTAGCTGTGTGGCCTTGGTCAAGTCACTTAACGCCTTGCCTCTGCGAAAGGAAGGAAGGAAGGAAGGAAGGAAGGAAGGAAGGAAGGAAGGAAGGAAGGAAGGAAGGAAGGAAGGAAGGAAGGAAGGAAGGAAGGAAGGAAGGAAAAGAAAGATTTTGATTGGCATAATAATGATGATAATAAATATTTACTTATATAGCACTTGAAGATTTGCCACCTGCATACTTCTAAAGAATCAGATCTAAAGGGATCATGGAACCATATCTCTGGGATTGAAAGAGGGCTGAGGTTTCCATCTAGACCATTTTTCAGATGAGAACAGAACCTAAGGAGATTTCTTCAAATTCACACAGATAATGTTTGAACCCAGGTCTTTCAACTCCAAACTAATTGCTCTTTCTACTGTACTATAGACACTAACATATGAAAGTCAATTTGTACATTACTTGGGGATAGACTAGAGTTAATGACTGGCAAATAACTGAAGGTACAAATATATGATTATTGCTTTGGGAAATTAATGCTTTATTGGCAGAGTTGTGAACTGATCCAACCATTCTGGAGAACAATTTGGAACTAAGCCAAAAAGACAATCAAACTGTATATACCCTTTGATCTAGCACTACCACTACTAGATCTGTTCCAAAGAAAGCATAAAAAAGGGGAAAAGACCTACAAGTATAAAAATATTGATAACAGCTCTTTTTGTAGTGACAAAGAATTATAAATTAAGAAATGCCCATCAATTGAGTGACTGAACAAATTGAAGTCTATGAATGTAATAGAATGCTATTGTGCTATAAGAAATGATGAGCAAGCAGATTTCAGAAAAACCTGGAAAGACTTACATGAGTGAAGTGTACAGAACCAGAAGAACATTGCACACAACTAACAGAACAGATTTTGCAACAATCAACTATGATAAACTTAGCTTTTCTCAGAAATACAATGATACAAGACAATGCAAAAGATTCATGACAAAAAATTCTATCCATATTCAGAGAAAGAACTCTGGAGTTTGAATCCAAATCAAAACAACTATATTCTCTCTCTCTCTTCTCTTCTCTTCTCTTCTCTTCTCTTCTCTTCTCTTCTCTTCTCTTCTCTTCTCTTCTGTTCTCTTCTCTTCTCTCTCTCTCTCTCTTTCTCTCTCTCATTCTATTTCTTTTTTCACAATATGACTAATATGGAAATATTTTTACATGATCGCACACGTAAAAATTATTCTTATTGTATTTTCAGCTTTACCCACTAATTTTACTTATTTCCTTCACCTGTGTTTGTCAATGGAAGTCCAAGTAAAATTCATATGAAGAACCACCCAATAAATAAATAAGGAACCATTAAAAATAGGAAACGTGGTAGTTGAAGTTTGCTTTAGTTCAGCCACACACTCCTCTCCTCATTCTCTTACACTTCCCCACCCTAAAAGCTTCTCATACTGTCCTTTTCAACTGGATTGAATATAGGACAAAATCTACAGCCAGGCATTTAAGGCATAGTATTATCCAACAGCAAAATAAAGTGTTTTGCCTCAGACATATGTAAAAGAAGATTTGGTCATGTTTATCTTTTGAAATTTCTATGATAAAAAGGACAAAGATCTTTTCATAAATAAATAGAGTGGGAGCAAGCATGGGCAACACTTATACAAAGAAACAGAATCATGTCTGTATCTACCTTTTTTCTCATAGATGAAATAACTGGAGATAAACTATTCAAGAATTTTGAATTGCAAAATCAGGTTTACTTATAAAAGTGTTTCCACCAAAGAGCCCACTAAACAGAAGTGCCTCATGATAAGGACCTTAATGTTACCTGAAGGCTCTCCACAGCCTGGCACCAACCTTCCTTTCCAGCTCCTATCTCACCCCTTCCTCCTCCCCTCCTCACTTATGTTTTGGCAGTCTTTTCCACCTCAGTCTCTTTCATACAAATAAAATATCTGAGTTATCTGCCACAGAACACTTCTGCTTTTTTCAGCCTTGAGTGGAAAGATAGTGGAGTACAAGAGAAATGACAGAAAAGGAAGGAAGAAAAAAAGAGTAAAAAAATTTTTTGCGTGTGTTTATAAGTTTAAAAAAGTAAGGATTTGGTTAGTAAAATTTTTGTGGAGTGGTTACAGGGAAATACATTATTATACTCTGGGCCAAAAGGAGCTATTCATGTTTCCCAGGGCACATAATATTCTTTTTAGAGTGCATACTCTTGTTTGCACAGTTATCTAGACAAGAATACTCTTTCCATTCTACTATAGGCAGAAATGGAGGGGAAAAGAATAGTCTACATACAGGTAATTGTGTGAACAATTACCAGTTTGGAATCAGCATACATGGGTTCAAATCCTGCTTTGGGCATTTACTATGTGTGTGATCTTGGGAAAATTTAACTTTCTTAAGCCCCAATTTCCTCAGCTCTGAATATGAAGGAGTTAGTCTTTGAAAGTCCCTTCAGCTGTAGAGCTTTGTTTTTGTGATCTTCCCCCCATTCTTCCAAAACAGTGATGAAGAAGGAGGAGGAAGAAGGAAGGACTGGATAATCATGCTTTGTAGAATCCAGGAAAAGTTCAACCACAGAAAAGAAAGAAAGATAAGAGATGGTAAGTTTCCCATTTTCCTTTTTTACCTTAGAGTTCTTCTGAAGTCACTACTGGTACCTTTCCCAATCTCTTCCATTGCCTCTCCTTTCCTCAGTACTTTATGAGTTATTTCATGCTTATTGTATTAGTAAAAGTGCTTATTATCAGAATTATTATTTTGTTAATAAAGAATCAAATTCAGAAAAGTGTATTTTCAAACATTTCTAGCAAAAAAATTACAGTTTTGAGTAGTTGAAGGAATCTGACCATCTACCCTTCCTCCCATTTCCCATAGGTTGATTGTATCAACATTTGACTTTTTTGACTTCCACAATTATCTAGGAAAATTACCTCCTTGAAAGTTAAGAATGGACTGTATGGGTTTTTTTCCTAGATTTTTTCCAATGAATCAGTTAGTTTTGCTGATTTTTCTCCCTCTCCTTTTTCTTTTTAAACAATTCTTTGTTATGTGGGCTGGCTCTCTATGAGGGGAGAGTTGAAGGGATATTGTAAGAAATTGAGGTAATATAAAATCAAAAGCTACGAAAATGTGTTTTAATAATAAAACTTTCTTCTATGATATATGAATGAGCCATTGACAAGGGGAGAAACAGTGTTGGGATTTTGACTAATAAACATATACATACACACATATATGCATACACATATACACATACATATATGTACATATATACATATATACTCCAAATTTTCCTGGCTGTTGTATAAGAGCTGAGACAAATGAGAATGTCCTCCAAAGTACACCTGAGTTCATAAATCTTTGATACTTGTTAATTTACATTTTTGCCCTCATTGCAGCATAATAATATTCCCCAAACCAACATTCCTTCATGCAGGTATGCATTTGAATTCCAGAGCATCAATGCTCTAACAACTGAGTAGCCATTTCTCCAACTCACTTTCTTTCTTTTTTCTTGCAAGACAATTGGAGTTATCACATAGCTAGTAAGTGTTAAATATACAAGACCAGATTTGAAATCAGATTTGCCTGACTTCGGGACTGGTGCTCTATCCACTATACCATCTAGCTGCCCTCTACAATTCACTTTCACATAATGTTGTGTCACAATACAGTGTACATCACCCCTCAGTCTCCCTCAGAGCCCCCAAAGGGACTCAATTGTTGCTAATTGCAACAATTTTGTTTGCTTGTTTATTTCCTTGGTGGTCCAGATAGAAACCTTCCTTACTCCCATGTTGCCCCAACCACCCAGGACTCTGTCCACTTCACTCTGATTCTTTTGGCCAGCTTTCCTTCATGAAAGTGGGATTCTATTGGGCTATAGCAGATAGCTGTGTCCAGTGAATTCTTTGCCCTACAAATCCCAATAAAGAGAAAACCTATTTCTCTTATGCCTAAAGCCTGAGCATAAAAAAACCTTCTCCCCCAGAACCATCCTTATAACCTCTCTCTTTACCACTTCCTTTAATTTAGAGGAAAGTATCTTAACCTCTTTTGTTTCATGAAGACCTTTGGCAGACTGATGAAGCCTATAGATCCTGTATCAGAATAAGGTTTATAATTGTATAAAACAAAGTGAATAGGAGGCAAGAGGCTGAAGAAGGATACTTATTTATACTATGTACTTATGTACATAACCAAATAATACTGCATACATCAATAGCCACTTACATGTAATTATGTACTTAGGAGGAAGTAAGAAAGAGAAGTGAGGTATGGAGAGGAATGAGCATTGAAGTCATGAGAGTTCCACTTAGTTCAAGCTTTCATTCTAAATAGCTTTATGACCTTGGATAAGTCACTTAATTTTTTTAAAAGTTCCAATATTTTAATGTAAAAAAGGACCATATGACCTTTAGTCCTTCTAGATATAACATTATGATAGGGGGTGCTTGATAAATGTTTAACAATTAGCTCACTAAGTGGGGATTTCCCACCCCCTTCATCATGGTTTCTCACTAACCTGAGTGTCCAGGATCACTGATCTTTCCCTGATGTGAAGAGAGCAAAGAGTGCTGATTTAGGTCTTTTTTGAAAATCTCAGCAGCTCCAGTCAGTCAATGAAATTTCTTAATCACATTGTGGTTAGAATCAACTACAGAATGTCCCTGCTACTTCACAGTTTCTCCAAAGCACTTATCTTCAGTGTTATCATGTTTCTTTTAAAAAACAAGCTTCCCAGGTGAGGAAGTTGCAACAGGTGAGTAAGCTGATGAAGTCTGCCCATTGGGGACCCTTCGAGGAGGAAGTCTATGAGATTCTCAATTTCAGCTAGAACTTCCTCTCTGCCCTTCTCCTCCCCTCTCCTCTTCCCTCTCCCCCCCCCCAAAGAAAAACCCGGTTGAAAGAACCTATGATGTGTTAAATAAACAGACCTGTGGGCATATTAATCAAGGCCACTCCCCTACTCTTTCCTCAACCAAATCCTATGCTTAGGTGGTAGCCTATCCAAGTGGGTGGCCTAAAGCAACCAGATCTAGTACAAACTGATACAGCTCTTCTTCTCTCTTCTTGAACTTGATTAAATGATAAAGCAAAGTTACCACCAGCAAAACCTAGAATAGGGAAACTTTCTGGCAGCAAAAGGCCCTACCCACATAAAAAATTAAAGTATTATGTGTATAGACACATGAAGCAATTCTTTCCCCTCAGGTGGCCATTTGAAAATAAGCACTTTCTTTTTATTCAAACGACTTAAAGAGAGTGAAAGGGAAAGAACAGTGTGTATAAAATGTATCCAATAAATATGAAAGATACAATAATAATTCAGTTGGAAATTGTGTCCAAGCAATAATAATCAGATGGATAGAGACAGAAAGAAAGAGGAGTTGGGGAGGAAGGAAGGAAGGAAGGAAGGAAGGAAGGAAGGAAGGAAGGAAGGAAGGAAGGAAGGAAGGAAGGAAGGAAGGAATTGATACATAAGATTTATTTCAGTTGTCACTGTCATGAGCGCTGAAGGTGGCTACATAAATAAGCTTTTTTCTTGTAACACCCTTATGACAAACTTTTGAATTTAACAGGTTGTAAAGCTATATTATAATCTCTCTCTCTCTCCCTCTCTTCCCTTTTCTCCCTCCCTCTAGCTCAAATACCTTTGTCATCAATTTTCTCATCAATAGTAGGACTGACTTTTAAGACAGTCTGTCCTCAAAGCACTTCCATTCTAAAAAGAGGGACAAGCCAGAACAATTTCCAGAGCAGAAGCAGTGAAGTGAGATAGTGGATAAAGTCAAGAAGACCTTAATTCAATTCAATTCCTACTTCAAAGTCTACTTCATAGACTTCTCTATGTCTTAGTTGCTTCATCGGCAAAATTGGGGAAAAACAGTCCCTTACCTCCCAGGGTCCTAGTGAGGCTCAAATGACATTATATTTATAAAGTGCTTTGTACATCTTAAAATGTTATATAAATAATTGCTAATGTTGTTGTTAAAGGTAGGATGGGGATTGGAGAGGAAGAAACATAGCAGCAGCAGTATATTAGATGGGGTCTGAGGGCATGAAGAAGCAAGCTTGTCAGGGTGCCTCAAATTCCATCATCAAACAATCATTCCCTTGGGTTCTCAAGAGTTTCCCATTAAAATGTATTAAAAGGTGTTACTCTTGCCATCTGATGAGTTAACAGCTAATAAATGGGAGCCTGAGGGGAAGGTAAGATGAAGATGATTCATCAGAGAGGCACAGAGAAAGGGGGGGAGGGGTACAGTTCCTGATAGGAATGTTGCCCCATTCTCAGTGCTGCCCAGGGCTGATACTAAGTATGATACTAGCCAACTTTCTCCCTTCTCTGATAATCTGAGGCCCTTTCTAATACAGGCTTTCTCAAAAATTTAGATTCAGCTTCCCATGGTGAAAATGTCCAAAGCAAGGACTTTTATCTTCTTTACCCTGAGAACTCTCTTTTGTGTGACACAGGTACCCAATCGCACCATTCTATTCTTCATATTCATATTCTTTACTTTATGTAAATTCACTTTTTTTTAAACTACAGGTCTGTGATTTCTTCAACATAGATGCATTTGGAAAGGAGGTTTACTGTACCAAAGCAGGTTAGGTAACTATTCTGTAATTCACTGTCTTAGAAGTTTCCTTAGGAAAATGAATTAAGAGACTTGTCCAGGGTCATAAAGCCCATGTTTCTAAATTGATACTTGAATCTAATTCTCCTTTACTTGAAAGGAAGCTCTCTATTCCCTACTTCTAGCTGTCACTCAGTCAGTTCTGATTACCCCTAAGAAATTTTCAGTCTATTAACCAGTTTCCATACTAAGTTCAAAGTGACTCTGAGAACTTACAGAGGTGCTTGTGTTTGCGTATCAAAGATTGGACAAAAGGTGGCCAGAATAACATTAAAGAAGAAAGGGCATTAAAGAAGAAATTAGGAATTAGGAGTTCCAGGTTCTGTGACCTTGGGCAAATAGCAATTTCTTCTTATATGAAATGAAGAGAATAATATCTTCCACATTCCATATCTAATTTGATCTTTATAATAACACTATTATCCTCATTTTCCCCATCATTTCAAACCAGGTTATACCCTTCTGGATTTTCTTGGTGTCTTACAAGAATCTCATTATCAAGATCACATCAATTCTGAAACTCACTCGCCATAATTCCCTCCCTTGAGGGCTTCTCTATCCTTCTGATAGAAGAGGATAGAAGGAGCAGAAGAGAGAGCTCTTCCCAGATCCTCCATTAAAGGAGATTACCTAACGCAACCATCTCATCATTTCTCATTCTTCAGCTTTTGAAGGTACCCTCCCACTGGAAGGGGTACCTTCCATCACTTTTTCAACATCTTTTCTTGTATTGTTTATCCTCACTGGATTGTTTTTCTGGAGAACAAAGGTTCTTTTTTGCCTCTTTTTGTATCCCAGAATTTAGCACAGTGCCTAGCACACTATAGATATTTAATAAAAGTTTATTGCCTAGCTAAAATGAAGAAACTGAACTTAAAATAGGCAAGATGGAATTAACTGCTGAATTTAGAGTCAGGAAAGAATTGAGTTGAAATACTATTTCTGAAATGTACTGGTTCTCTAAGGTCCAATTGTTTTCATCTGTAAAACAAATATGAGACACAAGTGAAATTGCATGCATAAGGAACTTTTGAAATGATTTAAACATCACATCTTTGCTTTCATCATCATTTTCTTCACTATCTTCATCAACATTATCTTACCTATCATCAGCAATATTATCATTTTTAGGTCATCTTCCTCTTCTTCAGTAAGAATTGTCCAAGCTTGCAAATAGCACTGCTTCTTTTTTGGGGGGAGGGGAAGTCTAATTTTTTATTGCCAATCGGGTCTTTGGATTGTCAAGTCTGGCACCCACTTTCTACTTTATCACTAAGTCCTGTTATCTATCCTTCCTATTTCATAAGACTGTTATGGAAATCAAATGAGATAATTCTAAATAAGTTAAATATTATGATCACTATATTTTTTAAATATAGGAATAATAGATAAAAAATAAAATCTATTCTATGGACTTTTCCAAGGTTCAAAGCAGAAAGTTCCAGGAACCATTAGCAATAACAATTTAAAAAAAAAGTTTGATTAGAAATATTAGAGGAAGCTATGAAAACAATGGGATAATTGAAAAATGATCATTAAAAAGTCATTACTTCTCTAAGTTTAAGTACTTTGTAATTGGACAAAAGTAAATTTGCTCCTGTGGGAATCAGCTGTAAAGCAAGGGTATTTTCATAAATAACCAAATTTATTGCCACCACAAAATCTGGAAGATCCCTTTGGTCAAGCTATACTCTGAAGTATATTCAACAAAATTAATTAATTTTCATGTGGGAATACCTTGGAATAATCTTTGACACTTCCTTCATATACCTCCTCACCACATTCAATTAAATGGTCTTCATCTACCTACAGAGCATTTCATCCTAGATTTCCCACCAGCACCTGAAATCCAGTGCCTAAAAGTGACTTATCATCTTTCCTGCTAAGTCTGTCTTTCTTCTGACTTCACTATTTCTCTCCGGGGTATCATCATTTTTCTTTTTTCTTTTGAAATACTAATTTTTGGCTATTCTGTCTCCCTTTCTTACTGTATGGAATCAATTCAATTCAATCAAAACTATATTAATTGCCTACTATATCCCAGACTTTATCATAAGTTCTGGGTTTAAAAAAAACAAAGATGAAATTGCAGATCACTCTTGTGCTCAAAGATCTCCCATTCTGCTGAACAGAAGCATATAAGTCAAGGAGTATTTATAAAGTGCCCACTATGTGCCAGGCCACTAGATGGTAAGGTGGATAGAATGCCAGACTTGGAGCAATTTTTGAAAGTTCAAATCTGACCTCAGGTATTACTAAAGGGTCATGTGACAGGCACTGTGCTAAGGACTGAAGATACAAATAAAATCAAAAAAGTCTCTGCCCTCAAAGTGTTTGGTTGTTGTTCAATCATGTTAACACTCTATGACCCCATTTGGGGTTTTCTTGGCAAAGACAATGGAGTGGTTTGCCATTTCCTTCTCCAGCTCATTTTATAGATGAGGAAACTGAGGCAAACAGGATTAAGTGATTTGCACAGGGTCAGAGAGTTAGTAAATATATGAGGATGGATTTGAATCCAGACTCAGTGTTTTATCTACTACATCACCTCACTGTCCCCCTCCAAGAGCTTACCCTCTCAGAAACATCCATATTACCTAATAAAAATAGCTAGTGTTCTTGTCACCTAGTGTTTATAGTGAGGTTTGTCAGCTGCTTCTAAGTACATCATTCCATTGTATCTCACAAGAGGCCTATAAAGAAGCTGCTCTAGCATCATTATTCTCATTTTATAGATGAGAAAACAGACCATAGGAACATAGAATAAGATCTAGAAAGACCCTCAGAAGAATTAGTCCAACTCTTTTTATTTTACAGAAGAGGAAAACTGAAGGAGACTAGGAGACTTGCCTAAAGTCACAGAAATAGTATGCCCCAGAGGTATTTTTGAATCCTGGTCCCCTAATGCCAATCAGTAAGCAAATACATGTCAGGCACTGTACTAAGTGATAGGGATACAAAAAGAAACAAAAGACAGCAAAGAGTTCACAATCCATTGGTGGGGGGGAGACAAAAATTAAACAAATAAGTATAAATGAGCTATGTAAAGAATAAATTGTTTAAAAATAATTAAAAGAGGAAAGGAATTTTTAACTAAAAAGGGCTGGGAAAGGCAGGAAACAGTATTCATTCCATTGTATAAACCTTTTCCACATAAGGCAAAGACCCTTTACCCACTGCCACATAGCTGGTATGTGTCTAAGGTTAGATAGTAAGGAATTAAGGTTTTTTCTTGTCATTAAGTTTAATGTGCTCTCTAACAAACCATCCAGCTTCTCACACAAGGAGATATTCAATAAATATAGGCAACTGTTGGGTAGACTTATAATACCTCATTTATATTGAAATAATGCCACTATTAATAAAAAGCTATTAATTAATACTAACACTTTTTTTTTTAAAATCATTAAAAGAGGGAATTACATGAAGATACTGTCTAGGACATCAGATGCCTGTGATTACACTAACAAAGCAAAATGCCTACCTGGAAAATACTGCCTAAAACAATATCAGATATGCTTCAAAATAATAAAATAAAAATAAATTCTGAATTCAATAAACATTTATTAAGTTCCTCTGTTGGATAAGTTAATTTCCTAATGCTACAACATCTATGTTGTCACATAAAGATGGTTTGAGGAGGGAAAAGCACTAATAACTGAAGGAAATCAGGAAAGAGGAGGGACCCATTTGTGCTGAGTTTGGAGGGACTGAGGAAATCTCCAGAAAGAGGCTTCTGCCAAGCATCATTGCAGCAGGCAAAGATGAGTTCTGAGTGTAGAAGACAGTTTCAAATGCACAGAGATGCAGTAACCCCTAGCCTATAGCATCCCTATAGAGTGAGTCCTATCTATTGGAGTGGGAGAAGAAACCACAGACTGTCTTTTCTGGTGAACTTGACTCAGAATCCTGGATGATATTTATTACCTGTGATGAAGTATATAGGTATAGATTCATAAAAACCTGAGTTCAAATCCCACCTCAGACAATTCCAGATTGTGCGACCTTGGGACCAAGTCACTTAATGCTTACTTTCCTCATCTGCAAAATGGGGATAATAATAGCATCTACCTCACAGAACTGCTGTAAGGAATAAATCAGATAACATATAAAAATGATTCACAAACCTTAAAGTGCTATATTATGTATTAATATACATTATACATCAAATGTACATATTAGTGTATACTTATTCACAATATTTATATATAAAATATTATAAGTATAACATATATAACACAGAATTTTATATTATAATAAAATATTAAGATGTTATAATAATATAATATCAATCTATTATATCAAAGTGATTGTGTATATGAGTGTGTGTGTGTGTGTGTGTGTGTGCGTGTGTATGTGTAATTGTTACATGTTGGAGAGGTAGGATGGTATGGTAGAAAGCATATTAGTTTTGGAATTAAGCACTCAAACCTTGACTCAGCCATTTGCTAAGTGAGTGACCAAGCTCACCAACTTCTGGGTTTTTATCCTTCCAGGTATAATGAGGGGAATATTCTAGATAATCGCTCCTCTAGCCCTAAATCAGTGATCCTGATTTAGCTGGCCTAAATCATTAACACACCTCTCAGCCACATCCTAAAAAGCAAGCACAAACTGTGGTATCTCTCTGGAGATGAAAGAGGCTCAAGAATTTTACTCTTTTTCTCCTTGACTAAACCTTAGCCTCTTTTTCATTGAAACTGCACTATTTCTGACTGGAGGTGCCATATTCCACTTATTGGGCCACCTAATTGCTTTTCCTTTTCATTTAAAAAAAATCTACTGAGCTCCCTAACTCCCAAAGAATACCAACAAGTAAATTGTAGTACAAGGGAATCCACTGTTTTTGTGGCAATCCAATCTCTTTTTGGACACCTCCAATCATCAGGAAATTTTTCCTGACAAAGAACCTAAAATCTGCTTGTCTACAGACCTTTCCCAAGGTCACACAGCTAATAAAGGCCAGAAGGAAATTCAGCAGAATGTAAACTCCCTAAGTGAAGGTAAGCTCCTCAGGGGTCAGGGATTGTTTTTGTTTTTGTCTTTGTCTCTGTGTCCCCAGCACTTAGCACATTGCCTGCCACATGATAAGTGCTTAATAAATTCTAGTTTTGGGAATAAATAAACTTGACCACATCTCCTCCAAAAACCAGTGTTCTTGTCCTATTCAATTCCCATCTTCACTCCAAGCTGATCACCAACCTTTCTTTGCTTATTATATCATCTATTTTCTCTATTTTTTCAACATTACCTAAGGGCTTCCAGCCATATTTCAATGTTGGTTCCACTTATCCCCGTGTTTTTCTAAAATAAATTTTGCTGATGAGAGATTGGGAACATTTAGAAAAACAACTTCATCTTTACTGGGCTATATCTGCATGAAGGCCAACCAGGTAGTGCTTATCAGTTCCTTTCTACTCCACACACCAGCATATTTTCATTTCCTGCCTGATATTCCTGAACTACAGGCCGACATTGTTTCCAAAGTCTCTCTCACTTGGAAGCCTCTGTAACTTTGCTTCACAATACTTCCTGTTGTGATAAGGCCTCTCTTTCCTGCTTAAAACAACAGGACTTCCCTTCAGCCTGTAACCCTTTTTTCAAAAGATCTGTATGTAATGATTTTCTAATGCAGACTATGAAGTAAAGAGACCTCCCTAAAGCTGAATTATGAGGGGTGATTCTTGGCACTAAGTCTGCTCAAAATGGTGGCCATCATGTTGTCTGGGATAGTGAAAAGGGTTCTCGTTAGAATAAAAGGGAAGAAATGGGTCTTTCTTGGATCTACTAGACCCTTTTAGCACCCAATGCTGCCTTCTCCAAGTAAGTTAGTATTGAAATCTCAGTCATAAAGTCAATGGAAAAGACAAACAAAAAGAATATTTTAAAACGAAGAATTTGGGTTCAAATACCAAATCTGATACTATTTGTGTCATCTTGAACAAACTTAACATCTGTAAAATGAAGAGGTTGAATTAGAAAGACTCTAAGGTTCATTCTTTCTTTCTCCAAATCAACCCCAGACTAAATACCTAAATTCCTCCCTCTGTCCATAACAAGACATCCCCTAATTGTGATGAATGAATGGATGAACATTCATATTAACAGCCCAACCTTTGAACTTTTCTCTCCCACATGGAAACTGTCCAGGATGCTACCCTTATTGCCTAACCCTGATTAAGCCTCCTGATGGTTAATTCTCTGAGAATGAAGCTAAGGATGCCTTGTAATGAAAAGTGGGAAAAGTAGAGGGTCACTGATTATTTTCCTTTTTCCAAATCTCCATCATGGTGTAATGGAAATTGTGTTATAGTAGAAATCAAAAGACCTTAGTTCAATTCCTCCTTCTATCTCTTAATTACTTGGGCAAGTAAGTCATTCTCTATAAAATGGCAGTATAAATAATTCCAAAGATCCTCTCCAGGTCATGATTTATAATTCTTATCCATACCAACCACTCCTATCCCAAACATATATGATTTCACATTCAAATATCACAGACCACTGCTACATATAATTAGGAAACTTGATCTAGTTTTAATTAATTTAATTAATCAAATTTTAAATTAAGTGATCAAAATAGAATTACTCCTATGTGATTCCATTCCACTAAAGTGACAGAACCCACTTTCACTCTTCTATACTCCTACTATATATCCAAACCCTTAATCTTTTGTCATAGCCTTACATGGCTAGACTACTATAGACCAAAGTGCCCATCTATTCTCGGTTAATTAGATACATTGTTTCTAATCATTCCTAAACTTAAATTGGGAACTGTGGTCTCTTGGAAATTCCAGAAGTTGTGGAAATTTTGAAGAAAATATAATTTTAAATTAGCACTTATGTAGTAATATCAAGTTTGAAAAAAAAATTTACTTCTATTACATCACTTAAACTTCACAATAATCTTAATGAGCTACAGAAAATATATACCCATTTTGCAGATGAGAAAATTTGAGCTTGGAAAGCAATAATGGGATTTGTTAAAGGCCAACAGTAATACGATATGAAACTACCTCACCATGCTAATTTTCAAGGACAAAAAGATGGATAGACCATAGGGAAGTCAGCCCAGGAGGAATAAAAGATCAAGAATAAAATTCTGAAGACAGGAAAAGAAACAATTATAATGAGAATTGTCTAATGAAACCTATGTAAATGTATAAGGAATTCCCAGACAACTTGGATGTTAAAAAAGAAATGTATGGTAGATGGAAGCAAGATCAAGGAACTGAGAATGAAAGTGAGCATACAGGACACTTTAAAAATAGCATCAGGAATGTTAAAGCTCAGATTGAATGAAGGCTGGAGAGGGAAGATTAAGACAAGAAAAAGAGAGTGTCATGTAACTATAATGGGAATCAGAAGAGTAGGAAAGAAGGGATAAAGCTTTTTCTTGGGACAGATGGGGTTATATTATAACTGACAAATTGAGAAGACAGAACTGCTTATTTCTAATTCTACTTTTATTTTCTTTATCGAGAAGAATGATCTTTTCATTGGAAATTACAGAAGACCAAAATTGGGTTGATAACCAAGAAAAGTAGGGAGACAGTAAGAACATTCATCCTAATGTGAATTTCAAGTGACTTGGCCCAGGTGAAACACATCCTTGGTACAGCAAGAATGACAGGATGAATCCCAAAGTATCTTGTCAGGCTAGAATCTTGTTAATTTAATAAGACCAAATTCAATAATGATAAATGTAAAATCTTATAATCAAGGCCCCCCATTCCCCCCAAAAATATCAACTTTACAAGTACAACATAGGGAGACATGTTAAGGTAGCAAGGGTTCTGAAAAAAGATCAACATGGTTCATCAGTATGAAGTCAAAAATACTAATACAATTTTGAACTGTATACTGGTAAATGTTTGATAAAGAGTTCTCAAAAAGTATGCATATGAACTCTTTTTGTAGTGGCAAGGAGCTGAAAACTGAGTGGATTACCATCAGTTGGAGAACAGCTGAATAAATTACAGTATATGAATGTCATGGAATATTATTTCTATAAGAAATGTTCAGTAGAATGATTTCAGAAAGGCCTGGAGAGACTTACATGAACTAATGCTAAGTGAAGTGAGTAGAACCAAAAGAACACTGTACCCAGCAACAACAAGATTATATGATGATGAATTCTGATGGACGTGTCTCTTTTCAACAGTGTGGTGATTCAGACTAGTTCCAATGGACTTAGAAAGGAAAGATCTCATCTGTACCCAGAGAGAGGATTGTAGGGACTGAATGTAGATCACAACATAATATTTTCACTTTTTTTGTTGTTGTGGTTTGCTTGCTTTTTGTTTTCTTTCCCATTCTTTTTCTTTTGTGATCTGATTTTTCTTGTATAGCCTAAGTGTAGAAATATATAGAAAAATTGAACATGTTTAATATATATTGTATTATTTGCCATCTAAGGGAGGAGGTGAGGAGAAGGAAGCAACAGAGAAAAAATTTGGAACACAAGGCTTTGCAAGGGTGAATGTTGAAAATTATCTATGCTTTTATTTTGAAAGTAAAAAGTTTTAAAAGTTTAAAAATGTGCATATGATATGCTTTTAAGTTCATTCTGCATTATTAACATTTTTCTCCTTTACTTTCTGAAGTCTGGACAACCAACAAAACAATAAATAAAGCCAGAGGCAGCATTTGAAGATGAGGTTTAAATGTTCACACTAAAATTTTAACAATCTGTCAAGGTCCAACCTTACTGGGGAAGATCCCTGCAGAGCTTTCTACTCTACTCTCATGAGACCACATATAGAGAATCATGTTCAAGTTGGGTATTACAGCTTAAGAAGGACATTAATAAATGATAGAGAATCCAGAGTAGGACAACCAGGATTGATGAATAATCTTTATCATCTAAGGATCAGGTGAAGGAACCAACCATGTTTAGTCTGGCTATGAGAAACTTCAAAAGGAACATGATAACAGTTTTCCAGTCTCTAAAGGACTGACATTCGGAAGAGGGATTAGGGTTGTTCAGTTTAACCTCAGAAGGCAGATTAGCAAGTACATGGCTGGAAAATGCAGCATAACAGGAAAAGTGCCAGAACCATTAGAGCTGTCCAAATGTGAAATGGGTTTGGAGGAGTACTGAATTTCCCTTCCCTACAGCTCTTTAAGCAAGGGGTGAATGATTACTTGTTAAGTATGCAGAATCAGAGATTTCCTTTCACATACAAATTGAACTAGATTTCTACTCTTAGATTCTGTGATCTTCGATCTCTGTTTCTTAGAGAATGTTATAAGAGATTTGGTAAATAAAGGACTACCTAAAAGTATTGTATTCATATTTTCAAAATGCTGCTACTAAATGAAAAGTTGAAAGTAAATGGCCTTGAAACACCCATTTAAACTTATGGTTTTGATTCTTCTCTTGGAAAATCTTTTTCTTTTTTGGTGACTAATTTTTTCCAGTTATCAAATGTTCATCCCCCATCCCCTCCACTCCTGAAAAGAAAGAAAAGACAAAATCCCTTATGACAAATGTACCAAATAAAGCAAAAAGAAATACCTATATTTCCCTTGACCCAAAATGTATGTTTCATTCTTTAAATAGTCCATCACCTCTCTGCCAGGAAGTGATTGCTATTAAATCCATCTCTTCCTTTCCATAAACATTGCCACCACCACCCGGCTACTGCCAGCCATGACATCCTAACAATAGAGGGTTTCTTAGAACAATATTCACAATGACTAGGATTATAGAAATGAAGATGTCACTAAAAGACAACTAAGTTCAGATAAAGTGCAACAAAAAATGTAGGTGGCAAAGAACTAAGGTTTTCATCTATCAAGAATTAGAGGACCATGGCTATAGAATATTGCTTTGTCAATTTATTGTATTTAATATATTTTTTAAATTTGTTACCACAGACGTTTCAATGGGAAGAATAGAGTATTAAGAGGACAAAGGAGAAAGGGGGGGGAGGGGGAAGTAATGGAATAGTATATCAAGAAATGACTATAAGAAAAACATTAAAAAATTTTTTTTCTAGTCATACATGTACATTCATTAAACACACACACACACACACATACACACACACACACACACCCTTATGAATCATGCTAGGGGAGAAAAATCAGACCAAAAGGGAAAAACCATGAGAAAGAGCAAAAAAAAAACAGAAGGAAAAAGAAAAAAAGTGACCATAGCAGGTGTTGATTTACATTCAGTGCCCATAGTTCTCTCTCTCTGGATGCAGATGACATTTTCCATCCAAAGTTTATTGGGATTGCCTTAGATCATTGAATGGCTTAGAAGAACCAAGTGTTTTACAGTTGATCATTGCACAATCTTGCTGTTACTGTCTATATAATATATTCCTGGTTCTCCTTGTTTTGGTTAGCATCAATTCGAGCAAATCTTTCCAGGCCAGCTTATTTTGGGGCAGCTAGGTGGTACAGTGGATAGAGTGGATAGGGTTATAGAGCTAGAAAGTGTCAGAGGCTGGCTTTGAACTGAGGTCCTCCTGATTTGAGGGCTGGTATTCTAACTACTGCTCCATTTAACTGCTTGCCATAACTTATCCAACCATTCCTCAGTTGATGGGGGTGATTCATCACCACAAAAAGAGCTGCAGCAAACATTTTAGCATATGTGATTGCTTTTCCTACCTAAAATCCATTCAAACAGCCTTCTCTATTTATCCTGTTGCCCATATAATGAGGTCATAGGATTATGGGTTCATAAGTTTTGGGTTCATAGGTTTGGGGCCAGAAGGGATGCTGAAAGTAATTACTTCAATTCTTATATTTTGCAGACTTAGAAACTGAGACTCAGGGAAGTATTTGTAAGCGATCCCACAGGCAGTGTGCAGCAGAGCTGACATTTGAATCCAGGTGCAAGGAATGAGTTATACCTATACCCATTTTCTTAAATTCCTTTGTTGCCGAAGAATAGATTGGCCTTTATTCTAGACAATTTGTTGTCTTTTTGTGTAGAGAAAGAAGGAAAAATCCAAAGCATTCATCATGTTTTTTTTTTTTTAAACAATAAATATATGGAAGGAAATGAGCATTTTTAGATGCTTTATTACATTTGATTCTTCTAATAGCACTGGGAGATACATATTATGATTATCCCCATTTTATAGTTGAAGAAACTGAGATTGTCACCCATCTAAATATCTAGCGCAGGGTTTGAATTTGCCTAGAAGCCTAGTGCTCTTTTTGTTGAACAGCCCTTCTATACATCATTGGCCTTTGTAGGTCTCTTCAGTGTTAACTTTACAATTTAATGAACGTAAGGATTTGGTTAATGTAAGTTTCATACCATCAAAACCAGCTGTAGACTTTGTGGATCAAAAAAAAAAAATCATCCCAGTAAGTAAATCCTGCTCATTCCTTTCTTCTCTCTTTTACCTGTGCTGTTTTTTTTTTTTTTTTTTTAATCGCTCATTCAATAATGTCTGCACTAGTAATCCATTCCAAATGCTTTTAAATTATTGTCTGGTGATAAGAATTGACCAAAAAAACTGGCGTCAGATTCTAGAAATTCCATCAGAGAAGGAAACAGTCATAAATAGCACAGAAAATGATGTGGCGATTGCACCAGCAAATAAGTGAGTAGTTCATAAGGAAATACTTGTCCTTCATTTTTATAAGTTCACACAGATACAAAGAGATTCAATTCTGCCTAAGGTGACACATCTGGTAAGTAACAAATCTTTTGATCCCAAATCTATCATTTTCCACCACTATGCTGCAGGGGCAGCTAAGCAGTTCACTGGATATAGTGCCAGACCTGAGTTCAAATCAGGTGTGTGACTCTGGGCAAGTCTTTTAACTGTGTATGCCTCAGTTTCCTCATCTGTAAAATGAGCTGGAGAAAGAAATGGCAAATCACTGCAGGACTTTTGCCAAGAAAAATGCCCACATGGGATCAGATACTAAAAATCTAAATACATCTGAAAAACAAATACATCAGCTATTCCTCATTTTTATAGAATATTTAAATCAAATTATAGATACTATTTATTCTTAAAATTTCCGTCCTAACTCCCCCTTAATTGATGAAAGAGTCTTAAATTCATGGCTGCTATTAATAGAAGGAAGGTAGTTTATTCATCTCCTTGTGAGTCACTGGATTCTGCTTGAGAAGCCTTATTTGACCTTATCACTTCCTTCTCCCTTTTGAAAGGAAGTAGCAGAGGAGGGGTATAGAACTGTACACGGATAATATATTGAACTATTTTTCTTAGCTTCATGAGGCAATTAGTTGGTACAGTGGACAAAGCACTGGAGATAAAGTCAGAAAAACCTGAGTTCAAGTTCAGCTTCTGATACTTATTATATGTCAGTTAACCTATTGTTTGCCTCAGTTTCCTCAACTGTAAAATGAAAAAAGAGAGAAAGGAAAAAGCAAACCATTCTAGTATCTTTGCTTTCTTTTTCTTTTTTGGCAAGGCAATTAGGGGTAAGTGACTTGTTCAGGAGTACACAGCTAGAAGTGTTAAATGTCTGAAGCTAAATTTGAACTCAGGACCTCCTGACTCCAAGATCAGTGCTCTGTCCACTGTACCATCTAGCTGCCCCATACTCCAGTATCTTTGCCAAGAAAACCCCAAATGGGACCTCAAAGAGTTCCCCCCATGAGGCAATTGTCATTAAGTGACTTGCCCAAGGTCACACAGCTAGTAAGTGTTAAGTATCTGAGACCACTTTTAAACTAGGGTCCTCCTGACTCTAGTGCTGATGCTCTATCCATTGCACCACCTAGCTGTTTCCCTACACTTCTTTATTATCAGGAATAGTTCTAAACTTTGATTTAACTTCTTAAAACTATTTTGTAAACTGCAAAACATTCAACAGATACTGTTACCACTATAATTATTAGCAGGTTTGTCTGGGAAAAGTCTAGGAAATGGATGTAGAAGACTTGGATTTGAGTTCCAGGTTTGCTAGGTTTGTAATTGTTTTTGATGCCATCTGAGGGACCTGTTTCTTCATCTATATAATAGAGATACTGATACTAACCTACTTTACAGAACTGTTGTGGGGGGGGGGGGGGGGAGGAAGGTTTGAACACTTTGTAAATATAAACAATTATTGTTAGTGTGCAGGAACTTAGATTCCAGGGTCAGTATGATGGGAGCGCTAACCCAGTCACCAACAAAATTGATCAGCAATCTATTTTTGGGATATTCCCTGTATACTGCCATCCTACCATGCATAAGCATAATTTTCTTTACATTGCCCTTTGTGAAATTAACTATCATTAACCAGCACAAACATCTGAAAAATAGAAAAAGAATGAGAAGATTTGTATAAGAAACTATGTTAAATACAATTTGCCTCAGAGGAATTGTATATTTATGTGTTGAGTAGACAGTTTCCACTTGAAGACCTCCCACTATAACCTACTTAATTCATTCAACTTTTGGAGAACTCTAATTGTTTTTAAAGTTTGTTTGTCTGTTTGTTTTTACTGAGCTGAGCCTAAATTTGGTTCTCAATCACTTTTACCCATTGCTTCTAGTTCTGCTAGAACAAGACTAATCCTTCTTGCACATGACAATCTTTCAAATATTTGAAGACAACTATCATATCCCTGTTATGTCTTTTCTGCTTTGAAATAAACAACCCTCCTTAGTAATGGTATTTTACACATAAACAAAATCTCTATCCTTAGACTGCTTTATTGCACACAAAAGCCACGCCAAAACTATATTCTTTCATCTTCCTTGGTGATTATCCCAGAACATTCCTCCCATTGTTCACTCCACTTTGGAAACCTATATAGGTTTCCATGTCTTAGTACCACCCTCAAAGAACTAAGAATCTGTTTTTCTATCACATGTTCTTGATGAAGGTTTTTGATGGTCAATTTCTACAATCCCAACAGCTGAAATATTTTTCCTTGAAAGGCTTTTCTGTGTTTTCTCTTACTTCTGTGTTTTCTCTTACTTGTTCAGATTCTGAATAGGAAGGAGTGTTTGCTTTTTTTAAAGTGGCTACTTTGGGCCTGGCCCTGGGCTAAGTGTACTGCAAATATTATCTAGTTTGAGTCTTATAACAACCCTGGAGCCTCAGACACTTAACATATCCTAGCTGTGGGATCTTGGGCAACTGACTGGCAAAAAATAAAAACAAAAACCTTGGGAGGTAGGTGCTATTATTAACTTTATTATACAGTTGGGGAAATTGAGGCAGAAGTTAAGTGACTAATATGTTGTTATTCAGTCATATCTGACTCTTCATGACCCCATTTCATGTTTGTTTGTTTTTTTCAAAATAGTATTTTATTTTTACAAATACATGCAAAGATAGTTTTCAACATTTACTTTTGCAAAATCTTGTGTTCTTCTTCTCTCTCAAGACAGCAAGCAATCTGTGATAGGTTTGTTTTCTTATCAAAGAAAATGAAGTGCTTTGTCACTTCCTTCTACAGCTTATTTTACAGATGAAGAAACTGAGGTCCAGAATACTTATGTGGCTCACCCTGGGTCACAGTTGGAAGGAGAACCTGGCTGCAGATGATAATGATGAATAAATAATAGCAGTATTTTATCCTACTTTATGTTTGCTAAATTCACTATGTATGCTGTACATTTGGTCCTCCAAAATCCAAGTTTTCCCTACTATGTTCTCCTTTGATTCAGGAGCTCATTATTTCTTTGGACTTCTGAGTCAGGCATGATTCCATTACATAGAATGCAACAAATTTGCTTTGGATATAGAAACCAGCAACTAGATGTCCTGTGTGTTTTTTAAAGCTATGTTATTATTTACATTTCCCTCATAAGGGCAGAGACACTGTTTTTAATCTTCCATCATATTTCCAGAACAGGGAAGTGAGGTAGTGCAGTAAATAAAGTGTTGGGTCTGGAGTCAGGAAGATCCAGCCTCAGACACTTACTAGCTATGTGACTCTGGGTTAGTCATTTAACCCTGTTTGCCTCAGTTTCCTCATCTGTAAAATGAACAAAAGGAAAGGCAAATCACTCTAGTATCTTTGCCAAGAAAACCTCAAAGGGGATCACAAAGAGATGGCCACAACTGAAAAATGACTAACAACAGTAAATAGAAACCAGACAAATTTTTAAAAAGAACTTTCAAGTAAAGAAAAATGAAAAGAAAAAAAAATTAGGGCAATATTTTGCCATGAGTGTTTGGCACATTAGAGTCACCAGGAATTCATAAAGAACTAGAAAGATCTTCTGGAAAGGTTCCGAAGGGAACTGGGCAGGGAGTGGTCACCACCACCTGATATCCCCTTTTCTGGGACTCCAGGGGAACAAATACCTAACTCAGAAGTGGAGGTGGCTGACAAGCCTGAGGAGCTTCCAGGTGCAGATGAAGCCTACTGTCCTCACTGAGAGGCTCTTTTTCAACATTTTGGCTTCTTGTCAAGTTATTGTCCTTTTAAAATTGGACTGAACATGAGTGGGAAGAATGAAATAGCCTTTTGTTACTCCTTCACATTAAGACTGTTGAAAATACTAGGTGCCAAGATGAAATTGTAAGACACCAAGGAGACATGACATCCAGGACTTCAGAAAAATCACAGATTTAGAGCTAGAAGAGATCTCGGGGCCATCTAATGGTCCAATCTCCTCATTTTACAGATGAGGACACCGAGGTCCAAGATGGTTAAAATCACATGGATAATGAGAATGAGAGGTGGAAGGAATGTAAACCCATGTAAACTCTAAAATCAATGTTCTTTCCACTATAGCAAGATTTATAGAGTCCTGTTGCATAGCTGAATTTCAAAGAAAGAACTTGCCTAGAGAAATCAATCAGGACTAAATATGGAAACATGGAGAGATCTGGTGACAAAGGATGAAGGAATAGTCGTGTTGAGAGACCTCTGGCACTACCCTGGGGTTTTAGCCATAGGAATAGGGCCAGTCCCACATGTAGGTGGTTGTTTACATCTAATCTATCTTTCATGAAAGATCTTTTTCCTTTCCCAGTCAAAACTTGTCCTAATATGGGAATTTTGGATGCTGTGTCTATAGGAAGATGTAGCTGAAGCCCCAGTTATGTTGTTGGGTTAGATTAGGTTCTATTGATTTTACTCACACCCATAGGATTGGCAAAGATGAAAAGATGAAAATAGTAAATGTTAGAGGGGCTATAAGAAGACAAACACTATTCACTCTTGTGGAAGCTATGAATTATTTAACTGTTCAGGAATTATACTAGAAAAGTCATTAAATTGCATATGCCCTTTGGCTCATTAATACCATAACTAGCAATTAAATATACTCCAAAGAGGGCAAAGATCAAGAGAAAGGTTTATAGCACATATGCATACATATATGTACCTATCTAAGTACACTTTTTGTGTTAGCAAAGAACTTAAAATAAATGTCCTTTATATGTCCTGAAAAAACTGTGGTATGTGAATATAATAGAATATTATCACACTATATGAAAGAATGAATATTTTTTAAAATCTACAGATCCCTGGGAAGATTCATGTAAACTGACTCAGAACAAATTAAATAGCATCAAGGAAATAATTTACTTATACACACACACACACACACACACACACATATATATGTAATGTAAATATGAAAAAAAAATAGAGCTCTATCATTGCACTGACCTATGTCAACTTCAGAGAACTAACAGTGAAATCTATTTCCCTACTTTCTGCAAAGAAGTAGTGGATTAAGGACATATATTACTATCAGACATGTCCAATATCATCTGTTGCCATTATTGTTCAATCATTTAAGTTGTGTCAGACTGTTTATGAGCAAGAAAATTCCAAATAGGCTCATAAAGTATTAGAGTATTTTACCACCCACTTCTTCAGCTCATTTTTCAGATAAGTAAAATGCGGCAAACAGGATTAAATGATTTGCTCAGGGTTTAGATTTGAACTCAAGAAAATGAGTATTCCTAGCACCCTACCCACTGCACCACATACTTGCCTATCCAATGTCCACAGGCAGCTGGGCCTGAAGTCAGGAAGATTTGAAGTCAAACCAAGCATCAGACATTATATGAACCTAACCAAGTCATTTTACCCACTGTCTGCCTCAGTTTCATCAATTGTAAAATAATAATTTTATTTATATAAATATTATTTTATTTATATATTTATATATTAATTTCTATAAATATTATATAAATATAAATAAATAAACATTTTATTTATATAAATAATAAAAGTTCCCACCTGACAAATTTGTTTTGAGCACCAAATAAGATAATTGTAAAGTGCTTAGCACAGTGCCTGGAATAAAAGTTGATTCCTTCCTTATTTATTTTTATTTAGCCATATTTCTTTATTGCAAATGATGTGGGTATAGAGGATTAGAAAGATTATTGATAATTTTCTTTTTTAAGTGATACTCAGTAGTGGATGAAGACCAGCTTCTGAACCCAGAAGACCTGAGGTTAAGTCCTATATCTCACAACATTGGTTTTGTTATTCTGGGCAATTCATCTAGCCTTTCAACTTCTCTGAGATTACAACTGCAGAACAATTGGGAGGTCACAATACCAACAAAATCACAGGTCGAGAGAAAAATAAAAATGGTTCACACAGACATGTAAGCAATCGCTTAATCATTCTACTGCTTTGATAATCAGGTATTATCCTGCTGTATGCTAAGCATTTCCTTCAACCCCTCACAGTTCCTCCCTCTTATCTTTCCCTCCATCAATTTAAGCTGAAGTCATTTTGGTTTTAGGGAATTTATTATTTGATTAAAATAATTCGTAGAAATTTTTAAGTCACAAAGTTTTGTCAGGATCTGTTTGTATATGTAGAGACCTAATTTGTTCATTCAGAAGGATCTCTAATTCAGTGGTTCTTAACTGGGATTGATGTAAGGTCTGTAGATAGATTTCAAGGGGCTTATAGCAGGAAAAAAAAATTTTACTATTCCTGGGTTTCTTTGTAATTGAATGTATTTTATCTTTCACATTTTAAATAGACTGCCAATGGAGTCTATGACACAAAATAAATTGAAGAATTCCTGCTCTAATGCCTGATCTCTAGGAAGATACAGTGTCATATATTAAGAATTAAGGGATTCATAATATCATATACTTATGTATATTAAGTATACTTATAAATACACGATACCATATAGTTATATTCTTTGAATGCTACACTAAGGGATTTGAGGGATCAAAATGATCCTTCACTGAGATCCAGAGAGATGGGTGGAGGGACTTGTCGAAGATCATATAGGGAGTAAGTGTCGGAGTCAAGATTTGAACTCCAATTCTAAATCCTTTCCCCTTAACTTTGCTCTTTCTCTCTTGCTGGACAAGTGGTAGGAGGCTTTGGGAGCTGTCCTACTTTCCAGTAATTCCTCTCTCCTGACCCAGTTGGATCTTCCCTGTAAACTGAGCACTCTGTGGTTACTTTCAGTTCAATCAGCTCATCTAGTTGACCTGGGGCCCATCCGGCCACTCCTAAGGAAGAGCTGCCCCACTCCTCACACACAAAGAAGTGTATCTTTGCTGTTGTCCTCCTTCCTACTGAATTGTAGGCAAATACACTGCCTCTGGCTATTTTACTCTGAAAGAACTGTAACATTCAAGACCTGCCACCATTTTCTGGGAGAGACAAAGCAATGTAGTAGACAACTGGAGCATGGAGGCCTGAGACAGGACAAGCCATAGCAGAGATAAGAATCATATTGATGAACAACCAGTGGGGAATAACCTAGAGAGTGAACAAAAGGAGGGGACCTATAAAAACAGGTCAAAGAGTTAGGGAAGTTAGTGCCTAGCATTATTAGGAAGGGAGAGCATAATAGAAACTGGAAAATGAACAACCAGCAGAAAACAGAGAGGAGAAAGTGGTATAGAGTCTCATATAAAAGGAAAGATCCCTAAGATTTCCTACTTGTGTTGGGGGTGAGGATTGTCTTCAGGGCAGCACCATAAATCCCATGAACTAAACATAAACTGGACCAATATATAGTTCAAGATGACAAACGATGCCTTTGCCTTCTCTAAGTAGAGAAGTGAAAGACTATATAATGTCAGATAAGGAGTTGTGTTTTTCTGAGCAAGGAGAGGATCCCCGAGAATAAGTAGGTGGTGAATGGAAGAATAGATATCAGGGTGTAAAAAATAAACAACAGGGATGTTACACACACACACACACACACACACACACACACACACTCACACTCACACACACCTATTCTTTCTTTATTTTTATTTTTGCTGAGGCAATTAGGATTAAGTGACTTGACCAGGATCACACAGCTAGGAAGTGTTAAGTGCCTGAGATCAAATTTGAACTCAAGTCTTCCTGACTTCAGGGCTGGCGCTCTATCCACTGCACCTCCTAGCTGTCCCTTTCCCTGTTCTTTAAAATAACAACAAACTACAAATCCACAAAACCCTCTGGATCTCGAGGAAAAGACCAAAAAGGTAGATTATTTGATTCTCTAGCAAACCCCAAGTTCTTTCACCTTGCTATCTACTCCTCATCCCCACCAAGGAAGAGCTATAAATTAAGAGCACCTTAAAGGGGCTCTATGTACTCTCTAAACTCTCTGTAGTTGTTCTTGTGTAAAAGGAACACAAGAGCTATTTGATGCAGGTTTCAGGAGCCTGAGTACTTATAAGAAGGAACTCATGAACATCCTTTGGAGAAGTGTTTTAAGTTAATATTTCTAGTTATTACCTTCTTGAATACTCAATGAGTCAGATTAGTGGGAAGACTGAGTTGATGACTCTCCTTCAAGAAATGGCCAATATTAACCTAAGGTTTCACTTGGATTGGGGCGGATGAACCAGAGAGAACTAGAAATGACTCTTCCCATTCCCATTCCCATCTCCATCCCCACCCCCACCAAAAAAATGTACTTGGATTTTTGATTTCAGGAAGGAGTGTCAGACACAATCTGAAATACACCTTACTCTGCACTTCAGGTTATCCAGGAACAGTTAATAGTGCGGTGAGACATGTGGAATGGGTTTTTTCTACTTCTTGGGATACCATTTTCATTTTCTTATGGTTAGATTGGTTTATTTAGTGCTTCAAAGAAAGACAGAAATTAAAATTTTCAAACTAATAAAATTTGCATTGGTTCTTTTCCCTCTTAATCACTTTTCCTATCTCCTATGGCATCATTTGTCTCCCACTGAAAATATTCTTGAGTAGAGAGAATATTCTCAGTGATCTGGAGATAAATTAGGTGATGCCAGATATATGAATCTCCTTAGAAGATAATGATATGGAATCCTTAGGGTATTCTGTCCTTCAAACTTCAACCTGACTACAGGGTAGTAGATAACTCATGAGAAACATGGAAATAATCAGAATATTAAAAAGGTAAAATTTATAGGCATGAAAGAGATACATTCTACTAAAATTTCATTAAGTTGTAATTTGTGAATAAGTTGTGAAAAAATAAATGTATACAAAGCCATAATAAAGCTATTAATTCTAAGATAGCTTTTGGATATATTTATGCTTTTATAAAATATCACAATTTTACCTTGGTTACTAGTCTCTATTTGCCAGTTTCCTATAGAAAATCATCACTTATGTGATTAGTTTCAAATCATAGAGTGATTTTCAGGAACATATGAACAGAAAGCAATTTAATAAATAATTTTAACAAACTATTAAACTGCTTACTATGTTCAAAGTACTGTTCTGAGAGCTGGGCAAACATATAAAAAAGCAAAGACAATCCCTGTCCTTAAAGAATTTATATTCTAAGTTCATGGGAAGAAACAATACATATTAGGATGTGATAGGAAGGGGAATTTGCAAAAATATAACTGGGACACTGAACAGAAGCTAATTGGGAGTAGACTGACACAGGAATATTGCAGTGTTGATTTGATCATGGTTCCCTTTAGTCATTGTTTGAGTCCCAATTGACTCAGATTCAATGTAAATAGCAATCATTTCTTTTTGGGCCAAAAACCCTGAGAGTTTTCCCCTCCTAGATTTATTTATTTGGATTTTTTTCTTTTTCTTTTTTTTTTTTTTTTTTTGGAGAGATTCTTTGCCTCCCTAGCTACCTAATCTTAATCACTGAATAAGTGCAGTCTCAGTTAAACTGAGATCTTTAACAGGTCTCAGCTTAAGACGGTCAAAGTGTCCCACTGCATTCAAGGCCATTTCCAGTTGTCTTGACCCACTAGACCCAGATGGCTCTCGAAGGGAGAGTGAAGCAGGTGACCTTGCCCAGCCCTCCCTTACTTCAATCCAATTCATTAGTATGTCATGACATCATCTCCCTGATGTCATGGGACTCTACAAACAACAACAGAACTGGAGGAGCATATTGAGTTGAGCGTATAGAGGAGGCTCAAGATGAAGTTATAATAAGACCAGTAGGGAATGAAGAGAAGCAAGGTTGGAGCACTGCTGAAATGGTGGACTAGAAGAGGTAGTCACTAATCAGGAGGGAGACAAGATAGAAGTTCCAAAAATGAAAGGTATTGTCTCTGATCCCAGTCAGGTAGTTTCAGGTAAAACTGCATTTTTGGAAGCCCAGATTCTTACAATATTCTAAAGATCACCCTATCTACTTAGAGGTAGGACCTTCTTTGATATGATTAGCGTTGAAATTTATTCTGATTTTCATTTTCCTGTAACCCATACTGTAAAGAGCAGTTTATTAATAAAGTGAAGTATTCCTTTTGAGAAACAATTTTTTTTCTTTTGATCTTAATGTACATTTGGTATTCATTTTTTTCCCCTTAATATGTTTCCATTTACAAATGTATGACCTCAGTCTCCTTTTAACAAAGCATTACTAGATCTGGAAAGGGATGTGGAGATTATGAATGGAAAAATCCTTGAAGTCTTCAGCCTGGGGTATTAGTGCTGTTTGAGAGCATGTGCACACCCATACTTATAGGAGGCTAGTTAACAAAAATGTCACTTAATAAAAGAGGAACAGGGATCTTCAGAAACTACAGTTATAAAGATATTAAAATGGAAAATAGCTACTACTTTAACAAAAAAAGAAAGATAGAAAGCAGGCACATTAAAAATATAGCAAGCTAGATATTACAAATATATATATATATATATATATATATATATATATATATATATATATAATACATGTATTTAGGGGGGAGAGGAGAGGAAGAGAGAATGAGCTAGCTCTGATTTGTATCTTGATTAGGCTTGACTAACATTCCTGTGGTGACAATTTGTGAGAACTACTAGAAGGGGGGTCAGGAGGGGTTATCAATCAATAATAAATATTTTTTGTATATTGTGATATATTGCTGTAAAGCGTTTTGTCATGTACCTACTATGTGCCAAGCACAGTGTTAATGTAATTTTTTTCATATCTCTTTTTCTTTTTTCGCTTACTTTCTAATTGTGTGATTTTAAACAATTTATTGAGATCTACTCTTTGGACATAGTCTTTATACACATTTACAAAATAAGCAAATTGGACTACATAATCTCTAGAGTCCTTTCCATTATTAACATTCTTTAATTGATATTTAAACACACACACATATATATATATATTTCATTTTACTTAGAAATGATTTTAATTTTCATTTTCAATTAGGGTTTCATCAACCAAGATGAACCATTTTTTCTCCTTTAGCTTTTTTGGGGGAGAGGGGCTTTCCTTCATATATTTTCTGAGTTAAAAAGCTATACCATCCTTTGATTCCAGCAAGTGTTAAGAGCTTGTATCTAATTGCCCAGTTGCCTCAGGTTTCTAGAGATCTTTGGTTTATTTTTATTTTCTGAAATTTTCATTCAAGTATGAACTGTTTTCTATCCCCTCACCTTCTGCTTTCTAGAACTTGTAAAGCAATCGTTGCTTGTTGAATTGTAATCCCTTTAACCCAATTCCTGTAGAAACTGCCTTAAGAACTACAGAGATCACTAAAATCACAGAATCTAATTTAGAAATAAAAAATTAAACAAGACTTTAATATGATTATTTGTCATATTAAAAGCTTTTGTAAAATCAACAAATAGTGAGCAGGCCTTTACATATGTTTCCTCTCTTTTCTCTTTTATCTGCCACAAAGCAAAAATCCTGGTCCTTGTTATATCACATGGCTGCTTTCCTTGTTATATTTCTATTCAGCTCCATCTCTGGAAATGTTGAAGAACAGTCAGTCCAGGAAAACTTTATCTAATATCCTGCTATGGTGGGGAGCAGGATACTAGATAATTATAATTTCTGCCGTCAGTTTTCTCATCTACCTTCTTATATAAGAAAATTCAATCATGAGAATCAGACTTGGAAAGAACTTTGGAGATTGAGAGCTCAAGCCTCTTATTCCATGGAGAAGAAACTGAGGTCCAGAATGCAAGGATAAATAACAATCAATTAGTGCTAAAAACAAGACTAGAATTCAAAGCTTCTGATCTCTAGCCTAAAAATCTCCAATAAGATAAGAAAGTACAACTTAGAACATTTTTGAAATCTTGAAGCATTTCCTTGGTAATTCACATGTTAAAGAAAAAGAACAATGGAAACATGATTGGACTAAAAAATTTCTCAGTTTCAGTTTTCAATCTGTGATTCCATGATATCTGTTTTCTAGGTGGCAAGAAGTCATCTTGTACTATTCAGAAGATGGTGGATATTATATGATTCTACTAAACTGTCTCAGTTAAATATATTGAGGTGTGGGGGTCAGATAATATTATGATACAAGTTGATTCATACAAAATGGATCTAAATAAAATATACTTCCTAGCTCCCAGTAGAGAAGTGGGTACTATGAGTGTGGAATGAAGTATACACTGACAAGTAATGTCCTCAGTCTATTGACTTTAAATAGATTCTTTCTTTTTTTTTTTTTTTTTAATTATAAGTAGAGATTTAAAAAGGGGGAGAACAAGTAAAAGGATTTTAAAGCAAAAGAAAAAAAGAAAACTATTTTAAAATGTATCCAAATAAATAAAAGTATGCTAAAACATTTCAAAAGAGTATAAGGCAGCTAGATAGTGCAATGGATAGAGTGCCAGACCTAGAATCAATTAAGCCTCATCTTCCTGAGTTGAAATCCAGCCTCAGACACTTACTAGCTGGGTGACCCTGGGCAAGTCACATAACTAATTGCCTATTTCCTCATCTGTAAAATGAGCTGGAGAAAGAAATGGCAATCCACTACAATATCTTTGCCAAAAAAAAAAAAAAAACACAAATGGGGTCACAGTCAGGCACAACTAAAATGACTGAATAACAACAAAGGGGTTCCAAATATTAAATCGAAGGAGTTAACCCTTATATGTAGCCATTAAGTCCTGGTGACTCTCCTTTTCTAATATTTATTGGATTTATCCCTTCCTTTCTATTTTTATATCTCCCCCTCAAGCTTTTACTTTATATCTGCATTATAGCACTAGCTGTCTTTCCGTCTTTACTTTTTCCCATCTTGGTCTTGTCATAAGTGGGTTATATAAACTACTACTGGAATAAAAAGTCTTCCTCAAATACTATATACATCATTCTCTTGATAAAAAGCTTATATTTGTCTCCTTATTACTTATTAGATCCAAGCTAAACCTCTCATATTAATAATTAATATTCCTTCCTTCCCTCATAATTTTCTACCCTTGAATCTTACTTACACCTTCTGGTGTCCCTGAGTTCCTGCTAAAAGCAATCTGTTTGCCATTCCCCACATATGGTTTGCTAATTCATACTTCTGGAACTTTGCTCACACCATTAAACTAAATGGGAATGTGCCTTCCTTCTCTATTCCATTTCCAATGATTTTCTAAGAAGTTTTTTTGACCTAATCCTAGTCTATTTTAGTCACTTCTTTAGAGGTTCAGAGTTTATGTCTTATTTAAAGACTATTATCTTGCTCCTCAAATCAACAGATAATTTAATGAATGCCCATTCTTTACTGCACCAGGCACATATTCATTTTTAACTGTTCTGTTGTTTTATGCTCTTGTAGTAGCATAGGGAAATGGAAAGAACACTGAGGTTGGAATCAGATATCAGTGACTTGAATTCTGGTTGTGTCATTTGCCATCTGTTTGATTTTGGGCAAGTCACTTAATGGGGCCAAAGGTCAAGAGTGGGAAAGCTTCTGAGACCTCATCAAGTCCAACCCCATCTTTTTCCAAAAACTGAGGTTAAGAGACTTGCCCATTAAATGTTTGATGTAGGTTTGGAATCTGGAGCTACATACAATGGCCTTCCCATCACCTTACTAGACCTTAGCAGAATGAAAGTCTCAAGTTAACTTTTTTAAGCTTGAGTTTCCTTAGCTGTGAAATGAATGGGTTTGACTAAATAATTCTTTGGATATATAGTGAACTTTCTGGGGAAAAGAGAATGAATTCAGTCTGAGATATTTTAAACTTAGGTTGATAGCAGAATATCCATATAAAAATTCAGGAAGTTAATAACTGGATCAGATATGAAGAGTACAGGAATCTAGGGAAAGAGTATGGAGAACTTTGTTGTTGAGTTGTGTCAGTCACATCTGGCTCTCTGTGGCTTCATTTGGAGTGTTCTTGGCAAAGATACTGGAGTGATTTTGGAGAACTTTGTTGTTGAGTTGTGTCAGTCACATCTGGCTCTGTGGCCTCATTTGGAGTTTTCTTGGCAAAGATACTGGAGTGACTTGTCATTTCTATCTCCAGATCATTTTACAAATGAGGAAAGTAAAGCAATAAAAGGTTAAGCGACTTGCTCAGGGTCACAAGCTAGTGAGTGTCTGAGGTTGGATTTGAACTCAGAATAACATCTTCATGTTATTCATACTCGAGCTGCCACCTAGATTTCTTGTGTCTCTTACTATCTTTTAAAAGGCTGCCAGACCTTCTCAATTCTCAATGCTCAATTCAGGGCTTTAAAAAAAATTCAAAGTATTAAAATTTTAAAAGTATTTTAAAAAGCATTTTAAGAGCAAGCTTAAAAATTAATTTTAATACTAATTTTGTTTCTATTAGATATGTTATATATTTTTGAACTATTCAAATTCAGTACATAGCTATTTATGTGCATATTTGTAAATGTATTTTGAGTAAACCCCATTGTATATTTTTTAAGCCTAGAATAAAATTTCTCTGTATTTGAACAGATTTTGCTTGTCAAATTTATAGGTGTGCTTAAACAGTATGCTTTAATTCCAGGCTTATGATACTACATAAATGTAGTTTGAAGTATAGCTACTACTGTTATTATTATTAAACAGATGATTTTTTAAGAATGATTATGAGGAAAATTGTGGGGAGGAGGCAGTTCCAAAAACAAGTATTAAAATACTTTTTTTTACAAGTTCATTTTATCACAAGGTGGGGAAAAGGAAAACTGACCACGAGACCCCAGAATAAACTTCTGGGAAATATTGGCTATATAACCTTTTCTATAAAGATTTGCACCTTGTCCCATGTCTGAGTTTACCCACTGATTAGAGGTGAGATCCATGGATAGAATGCTTATCCTGGAATCAAGAAAAACTGAGGTCAAATCCTGCTTCAAATATTTACTATGTATGTCACCCCTTCCTCTGTTTTTGCCTCAGCTTCCTCATCTGTAAAATGAACTGGAGAAGGAGCTGGCAAACCAATGCAGTATTTTTAACAAGAAAACCTCAAATGGGGTCTTGAAGATTTAGACATGACTAAAAAAAAATTGAAAAACAACAGTCTAAACAACAACAACAAAATGTAATTTATCCAACAATTTTAAATTTTATTTCCATTTCAAAAAATTATTTTGGACCTTGAAAAATACTCTTTGTTTTCCTCCAAAATGAAAAATAAATATGAGGGAGGGGAACAAGAAGGATTTTAAAAATCCTTCTTTTCTTTAAGAGGCAATGAAAAATGTCCCAATGGGAAAAGCTCTGGGTTTGGATCTGAATCCTGGCCTGGCTGATTTCTCCACTTCTGACTGGACATGTCACTCATACCCTCTGGGGCCTCAGTTTTCTTTTCTGTAAGAAAAGGGGAGATTTGGATATATTTCTTTGTTTATCTGTTGTTTCTCTCAGTGCCCCATCAAAATAAAGGATTTGGTGTTCAAGCAAGGTACAATTTTCAGCATTAGGACTTCTGAAGCTGAATGCAGATATGTTGGGCATATAGTTCACTTGCTGAAGGATGGAACTTCATAAGCAGATACTGAAGTCATGTCAGCAATCCTAGGTCAGTGCCTGGTGACATTTGTATCTAAAGAGTGTAAATAGACTCACTCCCACCAGCAGCCACGCCATCACTTCTGGAATGTGCAAAATTGCAAAACTGCTGAAGCCACTGAGAACTTGAAAGCAATGAGGCTTCAAAGGGGGCTAGAGAAACAAGCCACTTAACACCTAAGGTTCTGTGATAAAGCTCGGATGAGTGCAAGAGTTTTTTGAACAAAACATTTATGCAGCATCAGTGTAACAGATGGAAAGCCCAAGTGCCACACTGGTAAACATAGAAAATAAAAACCTCTAGACAACTTTTACACCTATGTGTAAGACCAAGAATTCACAACATAGCAAGGGATTGAGATGATTATTAAATAGATAATTTCAATTATATAAAATTAAAAATCCTTTGCATGAGCAAAATCAATGCAGCTAAAATAAAAATTTAAAAAGAGTCTGTTGAGTGGAGAAATAAATAGCATCAAGTATCATTGATATCTCCCCAAAACACTAACCAACTGGAAATAATAAAATATTGATGCACTATTTTAAGAAATGAATATTAAAACACTTGTGGAAAGCTGTACATTGGTCTACCTAAACCACAATTTGCAATTGTACTAAAAAAGTGGTTACATTTTTTAATACTCTATGACCCAAAAATCTCATTATTGGACACATAAATTTCAAAGAGCTCAAATGCAGAAAGATATGTTATATAACAACATATTTATAGCAATATTGTTTACGGAAATAAAAACACCCTAAAAACTAAGTAATGATCACCGATTGGGGAATGGCTAAAATTATTGGTGATCTATGAAAGATAATAGACTCATTATGCAATAAGCAAGGATTTTTAAATATATATATGTGTGTATGTACATATATACATATGGAGAGATAATTTCAAGAAATATGGAATGATATGTTTTAAAGAGTAGTGTATGAAATAAGAACAATATACACAACTGCTACACTTATGTAAATGACAAGAACACTATAAGAAAGTTGAATTCTGAGTAACTGCAATAACCAAACATGTTCCAGGAAAACAGATAATGAATCATATCACCTTCCTCTTGAAAGGAAGACGGGGAAACTGCAGAATGTTCCGACATTCTCAAGCGAGGTCACTCACTGTATCAGTTGAGGTTTTTTTTTTTAGCTATTTTTTTCTTTGTTATGAAGGGAGATTATATCCAGAAATGATTATGATATAAAAATAAAAAAGAACAACTAAAACAACCCCTCCACACACACACACACACAATTCTATCATCCTCTATTCTAGTACTTTAATGGGGATCGAGAGAACTAATTGGATTATAACTGTAAAACATTTGTCCATCTCTAGCTGTTGGCAACCATTACATTACATTCTTGACTATTCCATAATAATTAGGCAGCTGGGTGAAGCAGTAGACCACACAGGGCCTGGAGTGAGAAAGACTTGAATTCAGTTCTAAACAGACATTTATAACTTCAACTTCCTCATCTGTAAAATGGAAATAATAAAAAGTACCTACCTCCCCTGTCAGGATCAAATGAGAATAATCATAATACACTTAGCACAGTAGTGGGAATATTAGCTATTATTATTAGTATTTAATCAGCACAGACCACTTGCAGCTTAGAACTCCAGAGCTCATGGGAACACTTCAGCATTGCCAGGGCAAGGGATTACAGGTAACCTCTACGACAGGCTTCAACATATATTTATTACAGACTTGTTATGTATTTAGCAGGTGCTGTGAGGGCAATGTAGAAAAACCTAGTCTTTACCCCATAGGAAAGATATACATATCCTACAATTCATTAAAAAAACTAATCCTAGGGTAGGTTAGCTGGGGAACTCAAAGATTATAATTCTTACTTCATTTAAGGAAGACAGGTCTTTTCTCATATCCTAGAAGCCATCCATCCAGGATTATTGGACATCAACTACTTGCATGAGGTTACAGATTGGCAATGGGATAAAGAGGGGAGGTAGGATGACCCTTCTCTACTACAAAGCTAGCCAAGTTGAACAGCCAGCACTACTCTGTTTATTCCTTCTTCTGGAACAACTACTCCTTCCAAAAAGCAAAGCAAAACAAAATCCTCTATAATTTACTTTTCATAAAACAACAAGGAGAAAAAAGAACAAAAATGACAACAACCTTTAAATTGTGCTATTTGATATTTTTTTCCTTGAATCAGATTTGTTCATCTCAAGTGATGTCTTCACTATGCCAGAGCAATTGATTGATTCAGCATAGTGGATAGTGGCTTTAGAGTCACTAAGACTTGAGTTCAAAATCTATCTCTGACATTTACTAGATGTGTAACCCTGAGGAAGTTACTGAATGCCTCTCTGCCTCAGTTTTTTTTTTTTGTTTTGTTTTTTTTGTTTTTTTACCTGTAGAATGAAAAGGTTGGACTTGATGGTTATGAAAGTCCTTTCTAGCTCTCAATCTATGACTAATATCTCCCTGCCTCAAGTGCCTCCCCACTTTAGTCCATTTTGCACTCAGCTATCAAAGTGATCTTCCTAAAGTGCAGACCTGACTATGTCATTCCCCAACACTCCCACCCCTTCAATAAATTCCAGTGTGCAGGATGAAACAGAAAACACTTTGTTTGGTTTTGCAATTTGGCCTCTTCCTACCTTTCCAGTCATTTTATATTTTATTCCCTTATGTAGGGTCTGAGAGCCAATGATATTGCCTCTGTGCTATTCTTCAAACATAATACTCCATCTCCCCACTAAATGGGTGCCCCCAAAGTGCTCTCCTTTCTTACCTTTATTTCCTGGCTTCCTTCAGATACCAGCTAAAATTTCCCTTCTACAAGAAGACTTTTCTAGCCCTTCCCTCTGAGAATATCTCCAATTTATTCTATGGGTTTATACATATGTAATACATAGACACACATATATAGTTAACCTTTCCATATCACCGGAGTTAGGGGCACAATACCTCAGTGATCAAAAAAATTGTGTAAAATTATTTGACCCTCCCTTTGTACTAGAGAAGAAGCCTGAATTATAATGGTAATAAAAATAAAATATAATATAATTATATAATGTTATACATATATTTTTATGCATTTCTGAGTTTCTAATTATTTTCTTGTGCTATCTGCAGCTTCCTCAAAACTCCTCCAAAATTCTCATTTAATTTCTTGTCAACCCACCATATATCAAAATTGTGATGAGCCTTAAAGTCGTGATGGTGGAAGGTATAACTATATGTATATACACACACACACACACACACACACTCTTGTTTGTATATAATTATTTATATAGGATATCTCTCCCATTTGATTGTGAGCTCCTTGAGAGCAGGCAGTATTTTTGCCTTTCTGTGTATCCCTAGTTCTTAGCACAGTGCCTGGCAAAAAAATAGACAACAAAGATTTGTTTCTTGGCTTGATCTGACTTCTATAATTTAGGTAACTTGGACAATTCGGAGGAATTATCAGCAAAACTAATTTTATTTGAGTGATTAATTGATTCAATAATAATAATTGATCAAGTAGCCCTACACAGATAATGTGTTTCCTTCTCTTTTCAGAGAATGTGGCTTTATTTATTTCTATCATTATTTGCTTATTATATAGACAGGATCTTCATAGGAAGGGATTTTTCAGCAGCACTGCAGGAATCAAACAATGAAGCATTAATGGGGACTCTTAAAGTAGACACTGCTGACTGAGGTTCTTCTAAATACTCCCATAGTTCAAGTACAGAACAGTCCGTTCTTTCACCGCTGTGGAATGAGCACAAAATCTGTAAATGAGCTCTCAGGGCATCCTCTGTCTAAAGTAAAATCCCGTTTCAAAGTTCTCTGTTGTAGCCTTGGAGACTGGTTAGATGGGGGTGGGAAGCCCCTATGAGAAGGCCATTGTTTGTCACAGAAAATCCTGAGGAGATGCCTTCTTAATATTTTCTCAAGCTGGGAGGGAAAAGAGAGGGTTGAATTATCTTGAAAAATAGTGCAGAGTTTCTTTATCTCCACAACAAGGAGATCTAGAGCAGGTATAAATTAGCATTGTTTATAGTGCCTAGACAAGTTATTTAATCCTATTTGCCTCATTTTTCTCATCTGACAAATGATTTGAACAAGAAAATGGGAAACCACTTCAGGATCTTTGCCAAGAAAACCCCATAAATGACTGAAAAAACAACTAAACCACAACAACAACAACAACGTAATAGTTTTTTAAGTTCTTTCTAGCTCTAAATCTATTGTCTATGGTAATCTTCATTTAAAGACCCTTCTCAATACATTGTATATGCAGATTGTTTAAAGTCCCAGAAGAGATACGGGAATGAAACCATTGACCATTTACAATTATTTAATTGTTGAAAAACCAAGTACAAATGAAAACACCTGAGACAAAGAATGAATTCCTTTCCCCCTTTATATATGCTTTTGCCTTCTTGAGTGTACCTTGAATGATGGGTAGGTCCACTAAAGATTCTCTACATCAGGAGTTCTTAATCTTTAGATGTATCTTGGATTCCTATGGCTATAGAAGGAAACCTATGAACCCCTTTGCAAAAGGTTTTTAAAACACACACACACACACACACACACACACACACATTGCAAAAGTAGCCCAATTATATTGAAAATCAATTATCAACTTTTTTGTTTTTTTTAAGAGAAAGATTTTTCTGGAAACTGAGTGAATGCCCATCAGTTAAGAAATGGCTGAGTAAGTTATATATGAATGTTATGGAATATTATTGTTCTATAAGAAATGATCAATAGGATGATTTCAGAGAGGCCTGGAGAGACTCACATTAACTGATGCTAAGTGAAATGAAAAGAATCAGGAGATCATTGTACATGGCAACAACAAAACTATATGATGATCAGTTGTGATGGACATGGCTCTTTTCAACAATGAGATGATTCAGATCAGTTCCAATGATCTTGTGATGAAGAGAGCCATCTGCACCCAGACAGAGGACTGTGGGAACTGAGGGTAGATTGCAACATAACATTTTCACTATCTGCTGTGGTTTGTTTGGATTTTATTTTCTTTCTTATTTTTTTTTTTAATTTTTCGATCTGATTTTTCTTGTGCAGCAAGACAACTATATAAACATGTATGCCTATATTGGATTTAACATATATGTGTGTATGTATATATATATAATTACCATGTTTAATATATATCGCATTATATGCCATCTAGGGGAGAGTATGGGGAAAAGGTGAGAAAATTGGAACTCAAGGTTTTTCAAGGGTCAGTGTTGAAAAATTATCCTTGCATATGTTTTGAAAATAAAAAAAAACTTTAATAAAAAAGGGGAAAAAAGAAAAACAAAAAGTTTTTCACCCTACAGTAAGAGCCCGTAAAGATAACTGATGATGTTCTCCTTCCTTGTAAGTTATTTCTCAAATTTGCAAACCCAAGGTGAGCTTCCCCCTTTTCCTTTGCTAAAACAATCTTTCCATTTCTTTGATCTATTTACTTTCCTTTCAGAGTGTATTTCATAATAATTTTTATTTCAATAGTTAACCAAGTATCACAATTCATTATGGAAAATTATGGAGTTTCTTTAATTCTAATAATGCTCAGTCTCTAGTATATATTCATCTTAAATTTCCAACAGATATTTTAAAATATTTTATTTTATTATAGCATTTTACTTTTCCAAATATATGCAAAGATAGTTTTCAACATTCACTTTTGCAAAAGCTTGTGTTCCAAATTTTTCTCCTTTTCTCCCTTTCCCCCAAGACAGCAGCAGGCAGAGGATATAAATGGGAGAATGATAAGACAAGAGTGAAACTAGATTGTGCAAGGCTTTGAATGGCAAGTCAAAGAAACATATTTTATTTCATAGATGATGGGGAGCAACTGAGAGTTGTGAATTAGAGACAACAACCTATCGGAGTTTTCTTTTAGGAAGCTTGTTCTGACAGTCATGGATTCATCTTAACATATCTTGGCAGTCTATCTCATAAGAATGAAATGTGGAGGTAAAACTTCTGACAGGTATGAATAAATATTTCCTTAAATAGCTTATTTTCAGATCCTTTATTAGAAGGGAATACACTGAACTTGAATTGAGTAATGACCTGTCATTGGGATATATGTGGGTGAAACATTGGGAGACAAGGAGTATGACACAATTAGTTTTCCACTTGAAATGTCCTCTTATTTCTCTAGAATCAGAAGGTATATACACTTTTTTTTTGGAGAGGGGTCTCTCTACACCTTCTCTTCGTATAGGCATACCTTGTTTTATGCACTTTGCTTTATTGTGCTTTGCAAATACTTTGGATTGTTGTTTTGTTTTGTTATATATTTTTTTTAATTGATAGCTTGTGATAACTCTGTGGAATAAAGTCTGTTAGTACCATTTCCCCAAACATGCTCACATCATAGCTCTATGTCTTATTTTGATAATTCTCACAATATTTCAAATATTTTCCATTACTATTATATGCTATGAGTGATCTGTGATCTTTGATATTACTATTGTAATTGTTTCATGATGAACTTGAACTTAATAAATGTTGTGTATGTTCTGACTGCTTCAGAGACCAACAGTTCTTCTTCTTAGGTCTCCCTATTCCCTGAGATACAACAATCAAACCAATTAATAACCTTACAATGACTTTGAAGTGTTCAAGTGAAATCAATGAGAGCAAACTTTATTGCAGACTTATTTTAAGAAATTTCCAGAGCCATACCAAGCTTCAGCAACTACCATCCATCAGTAAAAAGATTGACTCGACTTAAGATCAAAGAATGACTAGCATTTTTTAGCCATAAAGCATTTAAAAAATTATATTTACATTATTTTTAGACATACTAATACTATACACTTAATAGACTACATAAAGATAACTTTTATATGTGCTGGAAAAACAAAGAAACTTGTGTCACTGCCTTTATTAATATTTATTAATTAATACTTAAGATTTTTCCTTAAATTGGGCTTACACCTGCCTCCCTTTAACTTCCAAACACTGGTCCTAGTCCTGCCTTCTAGGGCGAAATTAAATAAGTCTAACCCACTTTCCATGTCATAGCCCTTCAAGTATTTGAAAATAGCAATCTAGTTCATCCAAATATGTTCTCTTCAAATTTCACCACATATAAGAATCCTTCCCAAACCAACATAAATAAAATAAAGGCTCTTGCTTCCAATTAACTTAAAAAAAATTCCTACTATGTTTACTTTTCATTTTTCTCTTTGTGAACCAGCAGTTCATAAAGAATAATCTAGAAGTCTCTCAAACACTTTCAGGGAATCTGTGAGGTCAAATCTATTTTCATAATACTACAATGAGGGGCAGCTAGACAATGCAGTGAATAGAGCACTGGCCTTGAAGTCAGTAAACAGAACATTTAACCTTAATTGCCTCAAAAAAAAAAAAAACACAGTGATGACATTTTAATTTTGAATATATATATATATATATATGTAAAACAAAAGTTCTTTGACATGGGGGAGATTATCAAATTTTTTTTAAAGTGTAAAGGGCTCTTGTGAGTCAAATTTTGAAAATGATCCAATGAATGTTTTTCTCTGTTTTGTCAAGTAAATGAAACTTAGCAGTCAAGATCATTATTTTACATTAGCCTCAAAAATTCAAAGAAACATGGGAAGACTTGCATCAATCAATTTCTTTGAACCAGATCTTATTGATCTGTGAATCAAGTAAATGTAGTCATCTCAAAATTGATTCTCTGCAAATGGCACCATGAATTGAAATGGAGGAGTCCACTGAAAGTTATTCTGTGTTTTGAAACTTAAGATGAGACATAAGAAGCCAGTCTCACGTTTTGAACAGGCAGGACTCCAAGAAGAGCTCTCACTACAGTTTATTTTTTTTTCCCTACCAGGACCTCAGGTTGAAATTAGAAATCTCTGTAGGTTAGCAACTGGGAAGGCACCCCCAAGTCTTTTTTTAAGATTCAACTACAAAGCACTGGTGCTGGAGTCAGGAGGACCCGAGTTCAAATTCAGCCTCAGAAACTTGATGCTTAATAGTTGTATGACCCTGGACAAGTCACTTAACTCTAATCACCACGTAAAAAAACCAAACAAATTTTTAAAAAGATACTAGAATGCACTCTAGAAGTAACATTGTCATTAGCATTTCTATGTGAATTGTTAAGTAATTGGTTCCCCTATTGCTGAGGTTGTTGGAATAGAAATAATCTAAACATTAGAGCCAGCTAGATGGCACAAAAAAATAGCATGCTTCTCTTAGTAGAGAAATACTCAGAATCAAATCTGGATTCAAGTTCTTACTAGTTGATTAACCTTGGCAAAGTTATATAATATTGTTTATCTCAGTTGCCCCAGTTGTAAACTGGAGATAGAAATAGTACCTGCTTATCTGGTTTGTTGTGAGGCTCAAGTAAAAAATATTTCTAATGTGCTTAATAAAGCACTTGGCACATAGCAGATGCTTAATTAGCATTATCTTTGTATTATTATTGAAAGAGATTATTTCATTTTAGAGATCAGAGCAGTGGAAAAATAAGGCATAGAAGCAGTGTTACAATGAAAAGTGTATAAGGAGATCAGTAAACTATGGCCCAAGGGCAAAATGTGGAATTTAAAAATGTAAAAAAAATCATTCTTAGCTGAAAGGCCATACAAAAAAAGGCAAGGGATTTGGTCTACAGGTCAGATTTTACTGGACTTCTGGGCTAGACTTTGTAGAGGAGGAAATAAAGACTAAGAGAGGGTGAATCACTTATCTAAGGCCAGGCAGGAAAACTAAGATCTGATCTCAGTTCTGATTATGACAAATATGGTGTGCTTCTCATTCCCCTCCTCATGAGATTCTGAGAATAGACAGAAGATGGTGGACAGAAAATTCCTTCATGTTTTTCCTGTTATCTTTGGGGCAGATGATCCTGTATTTTGACTTAAGTCTTATTTATGATTCATGGATGTGAATGACAACACTTCCTGTGGTGGTTCCCAGCCTTCCCTCCCACCCCCCATCCCCCCCCATCTCCATGCCCCTTATGGTTTTTCAGTAAAATTTCCTGCACCCTCCAAGTAAATACGAAAGGAAATAATTTCTTGAGTTTATCATAGACACTGTATTCACATATGGAATTCAATAGAAAAATTAATTTGCTTGGGGAAAGAAGGAAAGAAGGAAGGAAGGAAGGAAGGAAGGAAGGAAGGAAGGAAGGAAGGAAGGAAGGAAGAGAAAGAGAAAGGGAAGAAAAGAGGGAGGAAGGGAGGAAGGAAGAAAAGTATGCATTGCTTGAAGGATCTGGAACAAATAAAATTTTCCTATTTGTAAAATAAAGTTAGACTATATTGACCTTTAAAATCCCTTTCAAGCTCTATAGCTAAGATCTTCCAGTGCATGGAACACTAGTCCTGGAGTTTGGAGGATCTAAAATTAAATCTCGCCTCAGATACTTACTAACTGTGTGATTCTGGGCAAGTAACTTAACCCTGATAGCTTCAAAAAAAAAATTAGTCTGGAGTGACTCTCAGGGAAGAGCATATTTCAAGGGATACAGAGAAAGGATAAGGTAGCATCCTGGATCCTAAAATTGGACACAATTAGGAAATTGATCCATGAGAAATGGAAAATTCTGAATAAGAAGAAGGAAGAGGAGGAGGAGAAGGAAAAGAAAAGGTAGGACAATCTAAAATATTAGTATGGATGTATAGAAAATTCATTGATCACTTTAGATTTTTTAAAAAAACACAGAAGATGAAATTGAAGACAAATAACAGAGTATTATATAAAGGTAAACAATGCACGAAATAAGCTAAAGTTTTGTATGAGTTGAAGTTGGCTAAGAATCCTAAATGTTTTATTTTCATTTGTATTGCTGTCCTTTGTTTTTACATCATTTTTACTTCTGAATAGTTTTTTTTTAAAGCTTTGTTGGAGTCAAGAGCAAAATCTAAGAGAAGATGAGAAACTACTTTGCAACTACTTAACTCCTATTTCTTTCTCAAAGAGAAGACTATTTTGAGTGGGAGCATAAAACAAAAATGATTGATGGAAGGGCAACTAGGTGCCGCAGTGTATAGAATACCAGCCCTGAAGTCAGGAGGACTTGAGTTCAAATTTGACCTCAGACACTTAACACTTCCTGGTTGTGTGACCCTGGGCAAGTCACTTAACCCTAATTGCCTCAGAAAAAAAAAAAAAAAAAAGATTGATGGAGTAGAAAATCAAAGATAGATTGTGAAGACCACGTATTTTAAAATCAGCCAGAGTCAGGAATTCAGGTTAGGGGAAAATCGTCAGTCTTTATTCTCAGTGAAGAAAGATCGGAGATGGGAGGGAATCAGCCATAGCAATGTGTGCAGCTGAGTCAAGAAGCTAGCTAGACCAACAACCACATGACCAGCAGCTACAAGCATGGAACCCAGGCCCAATCTCTCCCAGCTTTTCTTCCTGTCTCTCTCTGCCTCCACCCAGGGAGGGGGGGGCGGGGGGGGGGTGTCATTCTTTATCCAATCATGTATATTAATAGAGTATAGTCCAATTACTATTTATCCTCACGTGCTTGGGACCTCAGTGCATCAACTCAAGCCTCAGCCCATTGCAATAGATGATAAGAGAATACTTAGCTCTAAGGCTTTGAGTTAAAGTACTGCATGAACTGAAATAATTGCTAAGCTGATGTCAGTGAAAGATGGTAAAAAGGAGAGGTGCCATAAGACTAAATATCAGCAAATGGTGCCCCATTTTTAAAAATAGGAAGAGGCCATCATCTTTCAATTGTAAGCTAGTGAGCTGTATTTGAATTTCTAGTGAAATTCTGTAATGTGTTATTAAAGTAACTGGTTTTCTTCCATTTAGAAAGGGAAGTGGTAATAACTAAAAGCCAACATGACTTCATTAAGAACAGCTCATTCCAGACAAATCTCATTTCCTTTTTGACTACTTTAATCATTGAATAGATTAGAGGAATTTTTTAAAAAGTGTGTTGGGATTTGAAAAAAATCTTTTACTATTGTCTTTTGTGAGGATGAATTGTGATTGATATTGGTGAAGGAGTTTCTCCAGGGAAGTTCCTTGTACTCAAAATCTTAACTAATCCTCCCCACCTCCAACAAGGAATACTGATTATTTTGAAATAGCATTTTTTTAACAGCATGAGCTACAAACTGTACAGGGAAAATTGGTAGGTTTGAGGACCAATGAATGTTTTTTTTGACAACATCACACTCATACACGCATATTTGCACTACACACAGAGCCAAGGGTAGATAGAACTAGAGATAAAAAGGAATCTACCCAACTCTGTTAGCAAAATAAAGAAATGCAGGATAATAGTAAAGGTTGAATTACTTCATTTAAAGAGTAGTCAAAATTGAGTCAATGCCAATGTGGAGAAGTCTCTAATGGGGTACCTCAAAGATCCAACTGTAATATATTTTTTTAAAAAAATCAATACATAATTGTCATACTTAAATATTTACTAATGACAAAAACATGGGAAACATAGCTAATATTTTGGATGACATACAAGATCCCAAAAGATTCAAGAGACTAGAACAATGGGCAGAATCTAATAAAATGCCATTTAATAGGAACATAGGTTAAGTCTTGTACTTGGATTTAAAGAAATCAAATATAGAAATATAGGACAGAGAAGGAAGGCTAGACAACAATTTGTATAAATAAAAGCTTGGGGCTTTTAATGGATTGCAAGCTCAAAATGAGTCAACAGTGTGACATAGTTGCCAAAAAGGCTAAGAAGTAAGCGGAGGCTGAATGAAGAGAAGGATAGAGTACAAAGTGAGCAACATGATAATCCTACCATGCTCTTTCTCACTTTGACTACATTGAAATACCATGTTCAGTTCTGTGCACCACATTTTTAAAGTTATATAGATAAGCTACAGGTAAGAGTGTCCAGGTGGTGAAAGGTTTTTAAATCGTGCTGTATATAACATTTGATTAAAGGAACTGGGGATATTTAGCCTGGAGAAGACTTAAGGCAAACATGGTAACAAAATAGAAATATTATGAAAGTGGAATTAAACTTGTGGTGGTGGGGGAGTAGGTTATCCCCATATGACAAACCTAGTAGTAAACGGGACGTTAGAAGGAAGCATGTTTCAGCTCAAATTCAGGACAATAACTAAAAATTTGAGTTGTTCTGAGATTTTGTGCTGAGATTTTTTCCAGAATCATTCACTAAGTCAAAAAGCACATAAGTTCACATTCTAATAGGAGAGACAACACATAAATAATTGTATGTAAAAGATATAGACTAAGTAATCTCAGAGAGAAGTTGGAAGGAGTATAGAAAGGGAAAACCATGAAAGATTTCCTATGTTTGAGAAAAAGCCAGTAGGCTAGTGTAACTGGATTATAGAATGCATGAAGGGGAATAAATTTTAAGAAAACTGCAATAAGTTTACAAGTATTGTTGAGTGAGACTAAGTTGTTATCTTTAGCATTCATAGCCAACAGCCAACCTCAGGTCATCCAAATCTTTAGCTTACACCATTGCCATCATGACTTCTTGCCATACTAATTATTTGTCCCTGATTTTATCTTCCGTGTTTTTTTAAAAATCTAAATTGATCAATGAATTATCTGTGCATGTAAATATATTAAGAAAGCTCTCCTTTTAGAAGCTGTAAATGTAGGAGAAGCTAGCTTATCAATGTATCTCTTATTTCCAGCTTCTGTTCTTAGAAATTTCAAAGTATCTTCCCTTGGATGGGATGGAGATCTCTTCTTGATTAATTAGGCAATGGGAACCAGTTCCTCAATGTCTACTCATGTTCCACACTCTTGTCTCTCCAAGGTATTTCCCTTACTTGTCTTCACAATTCTGCACATGGAGATAATGTCATGGTATTTTGCATGTTTCCCAGATCTTTGTGTAACAATCTTACATGGACAATACACACCTTCTTTATACAAATAACAATGTCATATAAGATATTTTGTATTTTATTTTGGAAGCAATAGAGACAGTACACACCTTCTTTATACAAATACCCATGTCATATAAGATATTTTGTATTTTATTTTGGAAGCAATAGAGAGTCAATGAAATTTAGATAGATAGAAAAATCATTTATTGAATATTTACCAAGATAGGGGATACCAAGAGAAGCAAGCAAGGAAGTCCCTACCCTTTAATAGCTTACATTCTGATGGGAGAAGACAATGCATAGTGGGGAGTTGAAAGGAAGGATAGGGAAAAAAGTATTTGGCAGAACAGTTTGGAGAAGATGGAAGAGAACTGAAACAAGATAAAGGGAAATACTCACTAGTAAGGGAGGTTTTCAAGGTAGCAAAAAACTGCTGGAGGGAAGGAAAGGGGACTGAGTTGTTAGAACAGGAGCAAGTAAGAGGTGGGAGTTAGAGAGGAAGGGGTGGGATACAGAAGCCATTATTTGCCTAGGCTCTGACACAGATGATTTCACCTTTTTTCTTCTTTCTTTCACAAGACCACCATTGTAACTACCCCACCCCATAATTCCCTGGAGGGAAGGGTGTGAGAGAGAAGGAAAATTTAGCAACAAAGAAAGAGGAAAAAATAACAATAGCTGAAACATTAGCAAGGAATGCTTTGGTGGTGTAGGGAGTGGGGAGCAAGCTAGTTCCAGGTCAACTAAATCCTGCCTGAACTTTCACTTTTAGAGACATAACTTTAGCTACAGAGGTAGTTGAGAAGTTTAAAATGTACTCCAGATGGATGACAAGGGAATATGGAAGAGGGTGTGGGAAGGGGATCTATTACATATGTTCTTGCTGTTTTGAGTTTTCTCCTAATTTTACCACCCTCTATCCACCCTTCTCTGGGAAACCAGTATCCTTTGCTGAATGTTCACCCATGTATGGCTTTTCATTCAGTTCTTACCAGCTAATAACAGTTACACCCAAGGAATTGTCCTGAGCATCTGGGTGGTGCAGCAGATATAGCATTTGACTTGAAATCAGGAAGAGATCCAGCCTGGAACAATTACTAGCTATGTGACTCTGAACAAGTCACATAACCCTGTTTGCCTCAGTTTCCTTATCTGTAAAATAGGCTGGAGAAGGAAATGGCAAACCACTTTAATATCTTTGCCAATAAAATCTCAAATGGAGTCACAAAGAATCAGACATAATTGAAATAATCCAGAAAGAACAACAAGGCCCTGTCCTAGGTACGCTATACTTTATTTCTCTTGATGATCTCATTCATCTCCATACAGATGCTGCTCAGACATATCTATCCAGCCTCAACCTTTCTCCTATCTTTCAGGCTCATACCTCCAATTATCTATAGAACATCTTGAACTATATGTCCTGTATTATCTTTAAAAAAAATAGACTTTATTAGATAAAATCTAATACCCATTCCTATTTAAAAAAAAAAAAAAAAAAAACACGAGAGCATGGGAATAAATGGAGTTTTCCTGAAAAACCTGTATGGTTTTTCCTTTCCATACATCTTAAACTCAACATTTCCAAAATGAAATTCTAATGACTTCATGCCTAGTCTGCTGGCTAGTGTCCCTTAAATTTTCCCACTCTAGTTCAGCTTCTGGTATCGGTGATCTTCCTAAACCACAGATCTGACCATGTCTACCCTCTAAAGTATGTCCATAGGGTAGGGTCTAGAATCCACTAATAGGGTCTTTTAAAAAGTAGAGAATTTGCCTTTTCTGGGATGGTTAAAATGTGGTCTCATTTGCAGGGATGATAGTAGACTAGAACAGTATTTCTCAATGCTGATCAGCAAAAGACTTAAATTATTCACTGCTGACCATTGCAATGTCAGGCCTGGTAGAACAGGAAGAAGGATTGAGATTTGGGAAGGAAGAATGGTTGGGATGGGGTGGGTTTGAGGAAGTACAGGCCACAAGTCATAGATGAAAGAACAGAAAAAGTCAGTTATTTAAAATAGATTTCTAGAAATAAGGGGCTTTTGATGATAAAAGTTTTATGGACCCCACATTAATATTTGCCATAGGATGATAGCTAGGGTGAGAAGTTTGGGGAAAGGGGGAATCAGAAAATCTCAAGTGTACTTCTAACCACAGAGGGAATTTCCACTTAAAAAAAAGGGAAAGATGAAATTATAACCTGGGCAACATAAAACAAGCATGTGAAGAACTAGAATACCTGTTCTATTTCACTCCCTACTAAAATTCATTATGGGAAGGCTGGAGTCAAGATGGCAAAGAGTAGACAGGATATTTGGCTGAGTTCTTCCAGGCTTCCCTCAGATCAACACCAGAGCAAGCCTCTGAAAGGGTTTTGAGGTGACAGAACTTACACATATTTGGATTGTAACAAATGTCCAGCAGAAGATATTTTGGAAGAACTTCAGGAAAGATATGTCTCAATTGGGGTACTACTGGAAGACCCAGGGAAGAGTAGCCTACATGCACAGAGGGAAGCTACAGTAGTGTTGGCTAATCTGTCCTAGTTCAGAAGCCAGTGGATCAACAGACTAGCTGTGAGATCTCCAACACAACTACCAAAGGCAAATAGTGAGCCTTTAAACCCCAGCATTATAAGCAGGACTTGGCCAAGCCCACCCAGCACAAGAAGGAAGCCAGCACCACGAGGCCCAGAACAGCATGAAGCCTCTGTTGCTTCTATAGGAAGCTTGAGACAATCTCTATTTTGTCCTAAGAGCAGGTCTCAACTTTTAAAAAGGAGCAAAAAAGCAAAAAGAGCTCTGATCATAGATAGCTTTTGTGGAGACAGGGAAAAACAGACCACAAACTCTGGGATGCTAAAAGCAAAACATCTCCAGATGAAGACTTAAAGGGTTGCTCTCCATCTCAAAAGGCTCTCTTGGAAGAATTCAAAAATGATCTTAAAAGAGACTTAGAAGAAAAACGGGGAAAGAACATGAGAGCTCTGGAAAAGGAAACACAGAAATCGTCTGAAAAAAAATCACTCCTTAAAAAATAGTTTTAGCAAAATGAAAAAAAAAATACTTCTTGAAAAACAGAATTTGTGAAATGAAAAAATCCAATGAACAAAACAACTCAATTAAAAGTTCAATTGGCCAAATACAAAAGGAAATTTAAAAAGCTAACTAAAGAAAATAATTCAGTAAAAATTATATTATAATTACATTAATTATAATTATATGGAACCTACACAAAAATTAACTATGTGTTAGGGCATTAAAACCCTCAAAATTAAATGAAAAAAGGCAGAAATACTAAATGCATGTTTTTCAGAACATGATATAATAAAAATTACAAGTAGTAAAGGAACTGAGAAAAAATAGACCAAAAATTAATTGAAAACTAAATAATCAAATTCTAAAAAATGAGTGGATAAAACATCAAATCATTGGCACACTTGATAATTTCATCCAACAGAATGATAATAATGAGACAACATACCAAAATTTACTGGATGCAGCTAAAGCAGTTCTTAGGGGAAATTTTATAAATCTCCATGCTTTCTTGAATAAAATAAAGAGAAGATTAATAAATTGGGCATTCAATTAAAAAAGCTAGGGGAAAAAAAAGATTTAAAAAACCTAATACCAAATCTGAAATTCTGAAAATAAAAGGGGAGATTAATAAAACAAAGTGAAAAACTATTAAACTAATAATAATAAAAAACTAAGTATTGGTTTTATGAAACTCCAACAAAATAGATAAATCTTTAGTTAATTTGATTTAAAAATGGAAAGAAAATCAAATTGCTAGTATCAAAAATTAAAACGATGAAATTTTCCCCCAGTGAAAAAGAAAGTAAAGCAATTAAAGATGTTATTTTGTCCAACTGTATGCCTATAAATCTGATAGTCTAAGTGAAATGGATAAATATTTACAAAAATACAGATTTCTCAGATTAACAAAGGAGGAGATAAATTACTTAATTACTCCCATTTTAGAAAAAGAAATTGAACAAGCTATTAACTCCCTAAGGAAAAAAAATCTCCAGAACCAGATGGATTTACAAGTGAATTTTACCAAACATTTAAAGAACAAATAATTTCCAATACTATGCAAACTATTTGGAAAAATAGGAAAAGAAAGAGTCCTACCAAATTTTTTTATGGCACAGATATGGTAGTGACTCTTAAATTAGGAAGGGCCAAAACAGAGAAAGAAAATTATTGACCAATTTCGCTAATGAATACTGATGCAAAAAAATCTTAAATAAAATATTAGCAAAGAACTTACAGCAAGTTAGCACCAGAATAATACACTATGACCAAGTATTTATACCAGGAATGAAGACTGGTTCAATATTAGGAAAACTATTAGCATAATTGATTATATCAATAACTAAACTAATAGAAATCATATGATTATCTCAATAGATGTAGAAAAAGCATTTGATAAAATCTAATACCCGTTCCTATTTTAAAAAACACTAGAGAGCATGGTAACAAATGGAATTTTCCTGAAAATAATCAGTAGCATCTACTAAAACCATCACCAAGCGTCATAGGTAATGGGGATAAACTAGAAGCATTCCCACTAAGATAAAGGGTGAAACAAGGTTGCCTACTATCATCATTATTACTTAATATTGTATTAGAAATGTTAGCTTTAGCAATAAGAGAAGGAAAAAATACTTTAAAAAATTAGAGTCAGAAATGAGCAAACAAAATCATTGCTCCTTGCAGATGATATGATAGTATATTTAGAGAATACTCGAATATCAACTAAAAAATTATTGGAAAAAATTAACAAGTTTAGCAAACTTGCAGGATACAAATAAATCAACATCACCACCATTTTTATGATACCAAAAAAAGGCCACAGCAAGAGATACATAAAGAAATTCCATTTAAAATAACTGTAGAGGAAAAGATAATGACGAATGTTGGAGGGGATGTGGGAAAACTGGTACACTGAATACATTGCTGGTGGAATTATGAACGAATCCAACCATTCTGTAGAGCAATTTGTAACTATGCTCAAAAAGTTATCAAACTGTGCATACTCTTTGATCCACCAATGTTACTACTGGGCTTATATCCCAAAGAGATCTTAAAGAAGTGAAGGAATCCACATGTGCAAAAATGTTTGTAGCAGCTCTTTTTGTAGTAGCTACAAACTGGAAACTGAGTTGGATGCCCATCAACTGGAGAATGGCTGAATAAATTGTGGCATATGAATGTTATAGAATATTATTGTTCTATAAGAAATGATCAGCAGGATGATTTCAGAGAGGTCTGGAGAGACTTAACATGAATTGATGCTAAGTAAAATGAGCAAAACCCAGGAGAGCATTATATACAGCAACAACAAAATTATACAATGATCAATCCTGATGGACGTGGCTCTCTTCAACAATGAGACGATTCAAACTAGTTTCAATTGTTTAGTAATAAAGAGAGCCATCTACACCCAGAGAGAGGACTATGGGAACTGAGTATGGACCACAACATAGCATTTTCACTCTTTCTGTTATTGTTTGCTTGCATTTTTGTTTTCCTTCTCAGGTATTTTTTTTCTTTCTAGATTTGATTTTTCTTGTGCAGCAAGATAACTGTATAAATATGTACACATACATTGGATTTAACATATACTTAACATATTTAACATGTACTGCCATCTAGGGGAGGGGGTGGGGGGAACGAGGGGAAACGTTGAAACACAAGGTTTTGCGAGGGTCAATGTTGAAAAATTACCCATGCATATGTTTTGGAAATAAAAAGCTATAATAATAATAATAATAAAATAACTGTAGGTAATACAAAATACTTGGGAATCTATCTGCCAAGATAAAGTCAGGAACTATATAAACACAATTATAAAACACTTTCCACACAAATAAAGTCAGATCTAAACAACTGGAAAAATATCAAGTGCTCCTGCGTAAGCTGAACTAATATAATAAAAATGACAATTTTACCTTAATTAATTTACTTATTCAATATTATATCAATCAAACTGCCAAGAAATTACAGAGTTAGAAAAAATAACAAGAAAGTTCATTTGGAAGAACAAAAGATCAAGAATTTCAAGGGAATTAATGAAAAAAAATGCAAATGAAGATGGGCCTAGCTATACTAGACCTAAAACTATATTATAAAGCAGCAGTCAAAATCATTTGGTTCTGGCTAAGAAATAGAGTAGTTGATCAGTGGAATAGGTTAGGTTCATAAGACACAATAGACAATGACTATAGTAATCTAGTGTTTGATAAATCCAAAGACCCCAATTTCTGGGATAAGAATTATTTGACAAAAATTGCTGGAAAAATTGAAAAATAGTATAGCAGAAACTAGGCATTGACTAACACCTAACACTCTATCCCAAAATAAAGTTTAAATGGGTACATGATTTAGACAGAAAGAATGATACTATAAGTGAATTAGAAGAACAAAGGATAGTCTACCTCTCAGACCTGTGAAGGAAGAAGGAATTTATGGCCAAAGAAGAACTAAAGTACATTATGAAATGGAAAATGGATAATTTTGATTATATTAAGTTAAAAAGGTTTTGTACAAATAAAACCAATGCCAACAAGATTAGAAGGGAAGCAGAAAAAGGAAACAGAAAGGAAAATTTTTACATCCAAAGGTTCTGATAAAGGTCTCATTTCTAAAATATATAGAGAATTGACTCAAATTTATAGTACAAGCCATTCTCCAATTGATAAATGATCAAAGAATGGGAACAGACAATTTTCAGAAGAAGATATTAAAACCATTTCTAGTCATATGAACAAATGCTCTAAATTACTATTGATCAGAGAAATGAAAATTAAGATAATCCTGAGGGACTACTATACACCTCTCAGATTAGCTAACATGACAGGAAAAGATAATGATGACTGTTGGAGGAAATGTGGGGAAAATGTGATACTGACACTTCGTTGGAGTTGTGACCTGATTCAACCATTCTAGAGAGCAATATGGAGCTGTGCCCAAAGGGCTATCAAACTGTGCAAACCTTTGATCCAGCAATGTCTCTACTGGGCTTATGTCCCAAAGAGATCATAAGAAAGGGAAAAGGGACCCATATGAGCAAAAATGTTTGTGGCAGCCCTTTTTGTAGTGGGTCAAGAAACTGGAAACTGCGTGGATGCCCATCAATTGGAGAATGGCTGAAAAAGTTATGATATATGAATGTTATGGAATATTAGTGTTCTATAAGAAAAGATCATCAGGATGATTTCAGAAAGGTCTGGAGAGAGTGACATGAACTTGTGTTAAATGAAGTGAGTAGAACCAAGAAAACATTGTACACAACAACAAGGAAGATTATGTAATGATCAGTTCTGATGGACATGGATCTTTTGAACAATGAGGTCATTCAGGCCAATTCCAATAGACTTATGATGAAGAGAGCCATCTGCATTCAGAGACAGGACGGTAGGGACTGAATGTGGATCACAGCATATTAGTTCACCTTTTTTTTGTTGTTGTTTGCTTGCACTTTGTTTTCTTTCTTATTTTTTCCCTTTTTGATTTGATTTTTCCTGTGCAGTATGATAATTGTGAAAATATGTATAGAAGAATTTCATATGTTTAACATATATTGGACTACTTGCTGTGTAGGGCATGGGGGTAAAGGAGGGAGAAAAAAATTTGAAACACAAGGTTTTGCTAGGATAAATGTTGAAAACTATCTTAGCTATTATTTTAAAAAATAAAATAAAGTAAAATTTATTCTGAAGCTTTGCTATGCACTGGAGATGACCTTAGTCTCTATGCCTAGGTCTAAAATGGTTCAACACATCTAAAAGGAGCATGAAGTGAAGGTTTACTGATCTTGTTAATCCAGGATAAATACAAACAACTCTCTTAGGCATTAAAAGCCCTTCCAGATCTGGTGCCATTCTACCTTTCTGGGCATAATACATATTACCTTTTTTCTTGTATTCTCTGATCAGCCAAACTGGTTAATTTGCTTTAACTCACATGATACATTTTGCCTGCTCTCTCTGCCTTTGCGCAGGCTGCCCCATGCTTATATATCTCTGCCTTTTAGAATCCCTAACTTCTCTTAAAATCAATTTGTGCCACTTGCAATAGGAAGTCCCCTCTGAACATACTCTCCCCCTCCCCCAGTTGCAAGTGATTTCCTCCCCCTCCCCAAGGAAATTACCTTATATTTACTTTTCTATGTATTTTACATAAACTTTTTTTTCCCCAGAGTATAATTTATGGAGACCATGCACTTCTTTGTCTTGGTCTTTTGTATTCCTATGACCTAGTACATAGTAGGATCTTAATAAATGCTTATTGATTAATAGAGGATTAGCAAAGTATATAGAAGCTCAGGATAGTATATAGAAGTATATACTATTTTTCAATTTTTCCAGCAATTTTTGTCAAATAATTCTTATCCCAGAAACTGGGGTCTTTGGATTTATCAAACACTAGGGCACAGTTCCATATTGCTCTCTAGAATGGTTGAATCAGTTCACAACTCCAACGAAGCAGTCAAAAGTTTTACTATTATTGTTGTTTATTATTACTATCTGTTCAAAATATCTTTTGAAAATTACCAATAAGTTTTACAGGGTTTATCCAGTCTGATGAAACAGCAGCTTTTTTGAAGTATTTAAATAAACAAAGATTAAGAGGAAGTAGGATGTTTAAAAATAAATAAATCAACTTCAGTTGGCTAAATAGAGGACCCCTCTTGATGGTCTAGGTCACAAAGCACTAGACTAGATCATTGAGGAATATTGTGGATTTCTAATCAATAGGTTTTCAAAAAGAAAAGAGACAAACTTTTAGCTTCAGGATTTGGGTCCAGAGGTTAACTTCCTGAATGCTATGAGCTGGGTACAATGGTGTTTATGGGGGACAGTGTTATGTTTAAAACAATGAGAAAGGAGAAGGAAAAAAAGCAGGAAAAAATTGTGGGGAGTAGAAGAAGAGAGAGGGAAGGTAAAGAAATAAGACAAGAAAGAAGTAGCTAGCCACCAATAATAGCTTCAGGGATCCCCTGAATAGCATCCCCACCCCTGGCTTAAATGTTCTCCTTCAAGAAAGCAAAAGGCTAAACCAGGTGATCCTCCTAAATCCCTTTGAGTTCTAAGAGTCTGTGATACACATGTATTTTGTGGGTAGAAGAGTGAAGATTGAGTCTTGAAAGTTGCATGTTCAGACAGGGTGGGGCTGAGAGGAAATCCCCACCTCTTTTCTGGCTCCCAAGATTATACAAACTGATTTTTGGCTCCTTTTCCACAGTACAGAGTAGGCTCTTTGTTTCCTCAAAGTACCTCAGACTCACTTTCCACTGGGCAGCTAGAACCAAATTGCACTGGGACTTAAAAATTAGGGGTATACCTTTTAAGAGCAACACCCTGGTCCCAAAAGATTCCGTACCATATGCTCTCAAAAGGGCATCAGTGATTTTGGAGAGTAATTTGGAACTATGCCCAAAGGGCTATAAAATTCTTCATACCCTTTGATCCAGCAGTATCTCTACTGGGTCTGTATCCCAGAGATCATAAAGGAGGGAAAGGGACCCACATGTGCAAAAATGTTTGTAGCAGCCCTTTTTATGGTGGCAAAGAGTTGGAAAATAAGTAAATGCCTGTCAATTGGGAAGTGGCTGAATAAATTATGGTTTATGAAGATAATGGAATATGATCTAAAAAAATGATAAGCAAGCTGATTTTAGAAAGGCATGGAAAGATTTACATAAACTGATGCTGAATGAAACAAGCAGAACCAGGAAAACATTATACACAGAAAACATTGTACAACGGCAAGATTATGCAATAATCGACTATGGTTCTCTGTAGTTCAGTGATCCAAGGCAATCCCAATAAACTTTGGATGGAAAACACCATCCACATTCAGAGAGAACTATGTATACTGAATATAAATCAATACATTCTATATTCACTTTTCCCCCTTTTTCTTCTTTTTTTTTCTCTTGTGGTTTTTCCCTTTTGTTCTGATTTTTTTTCTCCTACCATAAGGACATATGTAAGAAAACCTAAATGTGCATGTATAATCAAAACAGAAAAAAAATTGTTTTTATGTGTAACAGAGGAAAAAAAAATTTAAAGGGAGGAAAAACATTGGCAAACCAAACAAAATTAATGCATCTAGGATAAGTAGAAGTGGTCTAAAATGGAAAAAAACAAATCTTTGTATCAGATTTCTCAAATAGTAGTTTGCTATCTAAGATATATAGACAACTTGCATATTTATTTATAGCTATTCCTAAAACATTTTCCAATAGATAGGCAATTATAGGTTATGAATAGTTGTTCTTGAAAGAATTATAAGCAATTAACAATTATATCAAAATGATCCAAATTACTAATAATTAGAGATGCAACTCAAAATAATCCTGAAGTTTTGCTTTATAACACTCCCCTCCCCCAAAAAAGGCAAAGGTGAGAAAAAGTGGCAATAGTCAATTTTGGAAGAGCGGTAGGAAGATAGGCATTGTTCTTGGAGTTATGAATTAATATTTGAAATACATGTTGGAAGTTTTCAGATAAAATTACTAAAACATCCATAGTCTTTGACTATATTAGGCATAAAGCTGATAAGAAGAAAATCCCTATACATGCCAAAATATTTATAGCAGCATTTTTGTGGTCGCAAAGAACTCAGAAACAAAGTAGATGATCATTGATTAGGAAATGGAAAAGCAAATTGTGGTACATAAATATAATAATGATAATAGCATTTATATAGTGCTTTATGATTTGCACAAAAACCCTAAGAAGTAGGTGCTACAATTATGTCCCTCTTACACATTGCCTAGAGTCACATAGCTAATAAAGTTGGAAATATTAAAAGTGTAAAGCTAGATCTGAACTCATTTCTGACTCCAGTGTATCACTTGCCACCTTGCTAGAATATTACTGTGCTATAAGAAACAACAAACGTGAAAAATGCAAATAAATGTGGTTAGAATTACATGGATTGAGGCTGAGTGACAAAAGGGGGAGAATTTAGGTGATTTTTTAAAAAAGTGCTAGAAGGATGCAGAGATTTTTTTAATTTAACAAGCATTTACTGAGTATTTACGCTGGACTCTGTACTAGACTCTGAAAATACAAGCCCTTTGACTTCAAAATGCTTACATTATGTTGGCAGAAAACATGTATACAGATTTATATGTATATAACATGCATACAACATGTACAACATATATACATAAATATGCATATGATATGTGTACAAAAGATATCAATAAACATTTATTAAGAACCTACTATGCGCCTGGTTACTGTGCTACATATTGTGGAAATAAAAAGTCACTGCTCTCAAGGACTTTACAATCTAATGGAGGAGACAACATGTAAATACATATATATAAAACAAGCTGTATACAGGATAAATAGGAGATAATTAATAAAGGGAGAGCATTAGAACTGAGTATACACAATATAGAAGGAATAAACACAAAGAAATTTTTGGGGTGCTGAAAGAGTGCTAATAATTGGGGAAGAGGAGAACTCAGGAAATATGCTACATCTTGTAATGTGGAAGTCTACAATGAATAGACTCTAAGTTTTTGATGTCCATGTAGTAGATGGTCTCCAAGACTTGCTTCAAAGGAAGTGGGGCACTCTAGGAGGCAGGAATGAGTGCAGAGAGTGATCAAAATGTGGAGGTTTGCCTATATAAAGACATGGGACTATGGGATGGAAGGTTGAATATGGAAAACATTAAGTATGTTTTTATAAGAGTATAATGAGGAGTAATGTGAGAGCCTTCAAGAAAGAAGAAAGCCAGAGTGTTGAAAGGCTTTATGTACCAAATAAGTATACGTTTATATTTTATTGTAGGAGCTATTTTAAGTCACTAAATAGCAATTCTACAGCTGTGTGGAGAATGATAGAAGGAAAAGGCTGGAAGCTGAGGTGACTTCAATCATTCAGGCTTTATGGTTAATGATTATGCAATTGGTAGCAAGAGTGATCTCTTTAAGCCACTGTAGTTAGGAATTAGGATGACACATTTAACTTAACCAATGAAACAGGAAAAAAAATCAATAGATTTAAATGTTTTGCTAGATAAAGAGATGAAAGATGAAAGCAAGACATCATGTAATGCTTGTCAAGATCACTCTATTTCACTAAGTACTAAGTTGTAAGTTATTTTTTAATCATGAAGAAATTGCAAATCCATGAATGAACTAAACTAACATTTGTTCTGTGACTACTGATAACATTTTATATCTAATTCAAGAACCAAAAATCAAATGTACTTCTTCAAATGATATGAAGCATCCCATCATCTTTCTTTCTAGAACAATAAATAATTTTGTTAAAAGCCTTTTTTTGGAAGAAGAACAAAGATTTCAGTTATAGTTAATGAGGAATGATATAAACTTAAAACAAACAAAAAAATGAATTAAAGACCCAATACAATTAAGAAAAAGTTATTGTATATGTGTATATATACACACACATATAAAATTAATGCTTTTAAGGTTTGAAAATCTTTTTACCTAGGCTATCTGATTTGAACTTTACAACAAACCTATTAGAAAAGTATCTTCATTTTACAGATGAGGAAACTGAGACTGAGATACTAGAGCCACATAGCTTGTGTCTGATGTGGGATTTGTGTCTGTGGGACCTATCATTCTATTTAATGTTCAAACAAACTTGATCATATTAATTTTATAACTTAAGGGTAGACTATATGCAAGTTATTTGAGGGCAGGGACTATTTGGGCAGGGACAATATTGTTTTCAAAATTTTCAAATCAGAATCATTACAAGTAGCAGGTGATGTTGGATCTCAGGGCTAAGCATACGTTAAAAACTTAATAAATACTTGTTGAGGTTAGTTAGGTAGTACAGTGGACACTGAGCCTAACATCAGGAGGACTACTGACCTCCCTGGCTTCCTTTTCATCCCAACTAAAATCCTACTTTCCCTCTAACCCCTGTTCATTCCAGTGCTTTTACTTGGTTGACCATTTCCCATTTACACTATAAATAATTAGTTCCTTTGTACATTTTTGTCTGCATGTTGTTTTCCCCATGAGATAATATACCCTTTGAGGGTCTTTTACCTCTTTTTTGTATCCACAGTGATTAGCACTCTAAGTAGGTAATTAATAAATGTTTACTGAGTGAGTTCAATTCTAGCTTCTGATACACTTATTCCTGATTGATAAGTCATTGAGCCTGATTGCCTCAGTTTACTCAGCTGTAAAATGAGAGTAATAACAGCACCTCGCCCCCTCAGTTATTGTGAGGCTCACCTAAGTTAAAAATTGTAAAGCACTTAGCCTAGAACATGGTAGGTACTATAAATGTTATATGATGATAACTGTGATGATTAACTGAAGGGCAGGGAAATTCAGCCATCTGTAAATGCAACTTTCTGATTCTGCCTAGAGAGTGGATAAGGAATTTCTGGGTCTATTCTCCTGAAAAATACTCAATTCAATCAGATGATAACACTTTATGAAAAATCATGCCACAGTATCCAGTGGCTTCAAAATATGCTTTTCATCAAAATCAAATAAAAGAACAACCAAAAAAATCATCTTATAAAAATTATATTAACAGGGCAATGAATGTTCCCGTTCACTTCACCTTGGAGTAGAATTTTAACAGAAGGACTTGATGACATTTGGACTCAAGAAAAATAATAATTTTTCTGACTATGTCCTGTTTAAAAGATCTCCAAACTATTTTAAAAGATGTAATGGAATCCAGAAGGTATTTTTTAATCTAGTAACATCCCTGCCTAGAGATGAGTGGATCGTGTACATGCCTTGTTCTTGATGGTGCTACATTTTACCATCATTTTGGATTCCTCAACATTTCTAACATCTGTTTCACAGTTGTTACTATTTATTTGGTATTGAACAAAGGACATCATCATGAGGGAAAAGTTTTTAGAAATAATTCTTAAAACAGGCCAGGCCAACTGGCAGTACTGATTATTTTGAAACAGGATTTTAAAACAGCATGAACTTTATATTGTGCAGGGAAAATTGGCAGGTTTGTGGACCAATGAATGTTTTTGACAATATTATGCACACACACACACACACACACACACACATATACATGCACTCACACACACAAACACACTCATATTCTTCCTCATAAAATTAATTATAATTGCATTCCACCCCATAAGAATTTATTTGTTGAGTTTTGAATAGTATCTTGAAGACTTTCTTGAAAACTGAAGACTGTTACCATGTCACAGACATGGTGAACTACATTTATTTTTTGGAAACTTGGTATTAAATTGCTTCCAAGAGTTTGGGAAAGGAAGTCTAGGTTTTTTGTTGTCTTTATCATTCAGATTTTCTTCCTTTGTGAAGAACAGATTTGTTTCTTTAAGTTTTATGAAGGAGAAATCATTATTATATAGCATGGTAAGAATTTTTCCTAATTAGCTAAGTTGTATTTTTCCTTAAATTGCCAACCAATCTGAGATGGTCCGTTGGACCAAAGTTCTACATAAAGCAAACTTACTTGTAGCTGCCAAATAAAGATTTTGGTTTTAAAACCATCTCTTAAAATTTAAGGATTCTTAACATGAGTTTAGTACATTTTTTAATATAATTGGTTTTCTTCATAATCTTTTGTATTTTACGTTTTTGCACTTAAAAACATTCTTCTGAGAAGAGTTTATGAGTTTTACCAAATTGCATAATGGAGCCATGACACAAAAAAAGGTTAAGAACTTTAAAAGTAGATGTGTTTTTGAGGAAAAAAAAATTTCAGTCACTTCCAATCTATTCAACTTCTCATTTAAGGATGCTCAAGTGATCATACATGATTTCATCCTTCCTATATTTGAAAAAACTGAAGCTGAGGAGATAATAGTTCCTCAGATTCATCCTATCTATTTAAGATTAGTGAGGCCTTGTTTTGAAAATCTTGAAGAATTTTTTTTTATTTTCCTTAATTTTTCAAATCAAGGCATTTTCATAAAACTTTTCCATCCTACCACTGCAGCATATTTCTATAAAAACATATTTTTAGCAAATCCAAACTTTAAAAAAAACAAACATGGTACAAAGCTTGTACATGAATTATATTCATAGGTGCTCTTAAAAAAAATCATGTATACATTTATTAATGAATTTACAATGTATGAAAATAAAATGGAAGGATTAGTCTTTTTATTGAAAAAAAAAAATTCTGCCGGTGCCTTAGTAAAGATCTTCCAAAATCAGAAAGTAGTGGCATTTATTTATCAGGGAGTGTTTGACCTCAGTGCAGCAGAAATATGTAGTTCATTGCACTGACTACTCCTGCTAAGCTAGCTTGGTCCTTCCCGTGTGTTTTGTTTGAGTTGTTCCTGATCTTATTTCCAGTTGTCATGCAGATCCACTGATTGATGGGATGATATTGCTTCTGCTTTCTGGCAAGGAACATCTTACTGGAGGAAGGGGTAAAAAAGCCAAGAAGGAAAGGATCCTTTAATAAATCGACAAATTGCTATTCACAGACTGCTAGAGAGATTAGATTAATGCCAATCTTTCATCTCCATCTGATTTCTCTACTAAGAAGCTTCTAATGAAAATGGCAGCACTTTGCAAATCAGTCCTGACAGCTTTTAGTAGGGTCTAATAATGTTCAAGGCTTGCCAAGCTTGCCAAGAAAATAGCCTGACCTGTGTATTCCTGGGAGAATAATTGGTGACGCTGACCTCTCAACAAGCTGGAATGCCCAGGAGGATGGGCATAAGGCGAGTCTACGGGAGAAGCAGATGTCAAGAGTGAGAGATGAGGGAGGACAGGAAAGGAAAACAGAAGAACAGATGTGGCCATGGTATGTAGTGATGATGTATCTTAGAACAGAGTAACACTTTAAAGATGATTTAAAGTATTTATACTTAAATCTCCTCTGGGTAAACATGCTGGACTAGTTGTTTATGATTAAAGACTGGGTCCCCAAGCAAACATTTCAGAAAGAAGTCCCTTAGACTATGTTATATATGAAATAAGCAGATGTCTAGACACATTGCTCTTGGGAGAGGGTGATGCTACTTGGGCTATATTTACAAAGGGAAAATAGCTAACAGGACTGACTTTTCCTTGAAACTTATTTGCTTTTTTTTAATGGTCAACAAGTTGAGTGAGTGACCCTCAGCAATTCAAAAGATATAATGAAAGAATGTCTGGATTCCTGGAAAAGGGGGATGGACTTTTCCAGACTGTACTTGGCGTAGGTGATATAAAGATTAAAGCAATGGGCTTAGACTTATGAGGATCTGAATTTGAATCCCCCCTCAGATTTTCTGTATGACTCTGAGCAAATCATTTCACCTGTTTGCCTATTTCCTAATCTGAGGGATAATGATAGGATTAAATGAAATCTTTTAAAGTTAACATATAAAGTGTTGGCCATTATTATAACCAGTAGGTAGGCGGCATAGGAGAGTCAGGAAAAAACTCTTTCTGAATTCAAATATGACCTCAGATAATTACTAGATATATCACTGAATTTGGTTTGCCTCAGTTTCCCCATCTATAAAAGAAGCTAGAGATGGAAATGGCCAATCACTCCCCTTTGCTAAATAAACACCACATGGAGTCACAAAGAGTGAGACATGGCTGAAAAAGACTAAATATTATTACAATCAAAAGATTATGAGACCTACAAGTGAATTCTGTATATACTTACATTAGCCAAATAACAATAATACTCTAAATACTACCACATACATTCTACACGTTTCATCCTATAGTGAAAATACAATTTTTTCCCACTATACTGAGCAGCATCTTGGAATAGGTGAAAATGAAAAGACCTGGATTCAAGTCCTACCTTTGATATAAGCTAGTTGTTTGACACTGGACGATTTGTGTGACCTTTTATGTAACTCTTTAAAGCTTAAAGTTATAGAATATCTACACAGATTCCTCACCTGACATTACCTACACTAATGAATTCCTGAGCAACGTTAAAAACAAAACAGTCGGGGCAGCTAGGTGGTGCAGTGGACAGAGTACCAGCCCTGAAGTCAGGAGGACTTGAGTTCAAATTTGACCTCAGACACTTAATACTCTCTAGCTGTTTGATTCTGGGCAAGTCACTTAACCCCAATTACCTCAGCAAAAAAAAAAAAGAAAAAAAAATAGTGATACACAGTGATATCTAGAGTTTGTGATTTCTCAGTTCAGGGACCTTTCATTTACATGTCTGAGCCCCACGATGACAGAGTTGGACATGTGTGTCTGGTTCCCAATTTTTTCCCCTCAGGATTCATAATCTAAGTTACAGGCCACTGGCCTAATATTTTTATTTCTTGAAGCCTCACTTTTATAACATGGCCATTTCTGAGGTATTAAATGCAAAAATGTAGCAGCTCTTTTTGCAGTGGCAAGGAATTGAAAATTGAGTGGATGCCCATAAACTGAAGAATGGTTGAATAAGTTGGGGTATGTGAATGTAATGGAATATTATTGTTCTATAAGAAATGATGAGCAGGCTGATTTCAGAAAAATCGGGAGAGACTTGTACAAAGCAAAAAAGATTATGTGATGATCAAATATGATAGACTTAGCTCTTTTCAACAATGAGGTGATTCAAGGAATTCCAGTAGATATGTGATGGAGAGAGCCATCTACATCCAGAGAAAAAACTATGGAGTCTAAATGTGGATCAAAGTACAGTATTTTCACTTTTTTAATAGTTGTTGGTTTACTTCTTTTTTTTCTCTCTCTCATGTCTTTTCCCCTTTTGATCTGATCTTTTTGTGTGTGTGTGCAGCATGATGAATATGGAAATATGCTTAAAAGAATTGTACTTATTTAACCTATGTTGGCTCATTTGCTGTCTTGAGGAGGAGGTACTGGAGAGTGAAGAGTGGTTTTGCAAAGGTGAATATTGAAAACTATCTTTGTATGTATTTGGAAAAATAAAATACTATTAACATTTAAAAAAAAAGAAATGATGAATAGAATGATTTTAGAAAAGCTTGGAAAGACATGAACTGATATTGAGTGAAGTAAGTAGAAGTAGAACATTGTACATAGTAATAGTAAGATTGTATGATGATCAATTATGACAGATTTAGTTATTCTCAGCAATACAGTGAATCCAAGACAATTCCAGTAGAAGTAGGATAGAAAATGAACTATGGAGAACTATGGAGTTTGAATGCAAAAGTGAGCATACTATATTCATTTGTTGTTGTTCTCATAGTTTTTCCCTTTTGTTTTGATTTTTTTACATCATTAATATGGAAATACATTTGAAATAATTGTACCTGTGTAATCTATATCAGATTGCTTGCTGTCTTGGGGAGGGAGAAGGAAAGGAAGGGAAGGAGAAAAAAACTGGAACTTAAAATCTTACAAAAAGTGAATGTTGAAAACTATTCTTACATATAATTGGAAAGAAAAATACTATTAAAAATAAAAATTTTAAAAACCCTTTTTATGTAGTTGGTTTGGTAATGACATTCAACTCTTACTGTCAGGTTATTTAAAGAAACTGCTAATTATCTTAAATATCTTAAATCAAGGCTTTTATGCTAAGTTAAATTACCTTTTGTTGTATTTTTCAACTATATAATTGTAGTTGTTTTGTGCATTATTCCTGATTCTGATTTCAGTTTTCTCATGTTTCTTAAAATTTCTTATATTGATCTTAGAATATACAATCACTTGCATTCATAAACAACAATTTATTCAACCAATCCTCCATCGACAGGCACCAACTTTGCACCTAGTTTTTGATACCACAAAAAGTGTTGCTATGAATATTTTATTATCTTTCTGTTATTGACCTTTTTAAGGTATACATCTAGCTGTGAGATCTCTGGGTCCAAAAGTATGAAAATTTTAGTAATCTTTCTAATTTGCTGAGCTCTTAATTTAAGTACATCAGTTATGTCTTTTTGATTTCTCTGTAAAGTTTGAAGAAGCATTCTGGATAGCTGGAATCTCTAACTTTTAAATATCTGGAAGTGAGAGTAGGATTCACTCTTCAGAAATCTCCCAGACCATCAGTTAAAAGCAGAAGAGGATGGTGTGCAAACAGAGGGGAAGAAGATCGGTGCAACTTAGCCACATTTGGAAGAAAATCAACTCCAAGTGTTAGTCAACAAACCCTGTTGTTAGGAGGAAGCCAGTGGCAAACCCTTTACCAGTCTAGTGGTGAAGTATTTACCTAACCCAGCACAATGAAATTCCCAGAATGATTTTTTTTCTTTTAAAATTCTTTATTCTTAATTTAGCAAACACCAAGTAACATGGATCTATCCATATTACATAGAAGAAAAAAAGGACTGTATATAAAAGTGCACATTCATTATATTTGCTTTTCTTTTAAAGAATACAATAAATTTAACCTATAGATGTCTTACTTGTTTTTGTTTCTTTCTGATCTTCTATTTTCTGCATTTATAAAAATAAGATTCTTTGATGATTCTTGTTTCTTAATTATTTCTAATCTTTTTTTTTTTTTTTTTTTAAATCTCTATCAAAAATCCCTTTGAGGGAGGGGAGGAAAAAAAAGAAAAGAAAAACAAAATCTTTATAACAAATATGCCTAGTCAAGCAGAACATAATCCCACATTCCCAGCCTTTTTTTTTTTTTTAATCTTTCTCATCTTTTCCATCACTTTATTTTCTGCTCTTCCCACTCATCCTTCTTTTCCCTCTTTCCCCTTTATCTCTCAAATCTCATACTCTTTTTTTACTAGTCACATACTTAACTTCCAAAAGAGATATTTCTCTCCTGATCCTCTCTACTAGCATATATATAACCAACTCCTTCCCCAAATAAAATTTGTATTGTGCATACTGGAAAAATTAGGAATGAAATGACTTTGCATATGAAAAGTGTGGATACACTGGTCTAGATGATCTCAATTAGGAAGTTGAATTTGATAAGAGGACAATAAAGGCAAAAGGAGTTTAAAAATTCCTGCTTCTCCCATTTCCTCAATTTCCTTTGACTTTTTTGGTGTATCTATTTTCCATCTATTCCCCAAATAAGTTCTTAGAACATTGTTGCACTGTCTTTGACATATCCTTGTATTTTTCCTTTTCCATATTTTTATAACCTGTCAGTACTAACTCCTCTGCCTTCTTTCATGTTGCTCCAATTTGTGCAAAACTTTCTATATCCCTCTTGTCTAAAAATGGGGATATGAGTGGAACCGAAATCATATCAAGAAATCTCTCTCTCTATCTCTCTCTTACACACACACACACACACACACACAACACATGAAATGACACAAATGAGGAACAGTTGTAATGTATTCTTTTTCTCTATCAATCAGCACAGCTCTAGACAATGGGCCATGTAGACAGCTGAATACAATGGCAGCCAGGATAAACAATCTTTGGATATTTAAAGTTTCAAACATGCTAACAAGTTCAAATTGCTCCATCGGTATATAATGCAAAGCTCGTGCAGCCCTACAGCTGGTATCAATTTTGCATTCATCTTTTTGTCTGTATTGTCAGACTGGAGGGCACAGTGATTAGCATGCTAGAAGCTTCTATTTTGGACAGTGTCTCAGAGTTTGGGGAAAACTGTTTTCCTTCAAAACTCAGCTTAAAAGTTATCTGGTACAGGAGAACTTTCCTGATCATTCACCCTTCTTGGCAGTTGCTGCTGACCTCACCTCCAAAAAGCCTTGTATCTGCTATATATGTATTTTGCATTTACTTAACATGTTATTCCCCTACTTCTCCATGGAATGTAAGTCTCTTGAGGACAGAATCTATTTCTTGTTTCTTTTTGTGTCCCTGTGGTCAGCCCTCATAATTGGGCTCTGTTGGGTTTTTGTCTGCTTTTTAAAAGAAAAATTATATTGAAATATTTTATTCTACATGAACACAATTACAAAACACTCTGCATACAAATAAGGTCAGATCTAAACAAATGGAAGAATATCAAATGCTCATAAGGTTAAATAATAAAAATGACAATTCTACCTAAATCGATCTACTTATTCAGTGCCATACCAGTCAAACTTCCAATTGCTTTTACAGACCTAGAAAACATAATAACAAGGTTCATCTGGAATAACAAAAGGACAAGAATTTCAAGAAAATTAATGGAAAAATGTGGCCTAGCTGTATCAGACCTAAAACTATATTATAAAGCAGTGGTCATCAAAAACATTTGGTACTGGCTAAGAAATAGTAGTTGATCAGTGGAATAGATAAAGGTTATAAGACACAATAATTAATGACTATAGTGATCTAGTGTTTGATACATTATAATATATATTATAAGTATAATATTTTAAAAATTCTGTTCTTATATCACCTACATTTCCCAATGTTTCTCTCTGTAGCCTTTTGTCCTACCAAGAGCTATCCCTTATTTTTTAAAAAGTGGGAAAAACTCAATTCATCAAAACTAACACAGTAAAAAATTCTGACACTCTCAGTAGTGCTCCATATCCACACTTTCCCACCTATGCAAAGAAGTGGAGGAAGGTTTCTTTTTTAATCTTTTTTTGAGGCCATGCTTGGTCATGATAATTTTGTCATTCAATTTCATTTGTTTTGTTGTTCTTTTCAATTACATTGATATATTCATTGTGTATTATGCATTTCTAGTTCTGCCTACTTCATTGTACATGAATTCATACAAGTGGGATATTTGGATAAAAGGGCTATGGCCGTTTTAGTTACTTTCTTTATGTAACAAATTTTTTTTCCAAGACTAGTTGGATCAATTCACAACCTCATCACTTCCTACAACCCTCCAATATTGACTAATACCATCTTTTTTCCTCTGCTAATTTTTGAGGTAAAACTTCAAAAAAGTTTGATTTCCATTTCTCTTATTATTAGTGATTTGAAGTATTCTTTCATGTTAATATTTTTCAATTCTTTTAACAATTGTTCATCTCTTTGACAACTTATCTAGTTTGAAATGGTTAGTCACCTATATTGAAAGTCAGAATTCTATTATATTAACAAGATCTTTTTTTCCTCATTCAATGCTTCTTATCCTGCCTGTATTAATTTTGTTCATTCAAAAGTTTTTTTTTAATTTAATGAAACTGAAATAAACTATTTTATCTATTACATCTATCCCTTGTCTAGTTATTTAATAGATGTTTATTGATTGACTGATTTATAATCTGTGAGCTGAAAAAAATAGACAGCCCTGCTTTGGTCTTAACATCAAGGAACTGAATGAAATAGAAGGAAAAAGGGACTTATTTTTTTCATTGGATGATCTAAATTTTACCTCTCATATCACTTTGTGTGACTTTGGGCAGGTTACATTTAACTTCTTTTGAGTCTGGTTTCCCCATTGCAAATAGAAGGAATGGGGGTAGGAAGGCAAGAGATAGTAGGTCTCTTGCATTTCTAGTTATCTTCTGTACAGTTGTCCACACAAGTGAAAATAGATTCTGACCCCAGCTTTCGGTCTTTGGCTGCATCTTTAGGCAGGCCCACATTAACTAGACTGAATGAAACTAGACTTATTGGGCAACTGGCTTTACTTAGCAATGGAGAATGGGTCAGATAAGACATAAACCTGCTTTCACTTGATTAATTATATCATCGTGGAAGATTTTACAAGGCAGCCAAACTTGCTTAACAACCCAGAGGCAGTAAGTGCTTTGCAAGTCCATTGTAATGGTGTTGGCTCCTTTACCCTCTGAGAGACAGGCTACAATCACATGGAGATTCCAGGAACACACTCTAGAAAATATGCAGTAGGACTGCAGCCAGGCTCTCTCCAGCATCAGAGAAAGCGAAATGCCACAACAATCACATCAGTCAGCCTTTTTGCTGCCCTTCTGGGATCTGGTGGCATTTCCTCTGTGCTCCATATGCTAGGAAGCCCGCACAGATAGCTCAGCGGGCCCTCCCCTATCCCAACAAGCCTTCTGGAAATTTTAGCAGGCAGTTGAAGTAAGCAGAACCATGAGAACAATGTACACAATGATTTCAATGCTAAAGAACACTGCAAAATAGCTGAAACACACCGCTTTCCTTTTCTTACTCTTGCAGAGGTAGGGAACAACAGGCATGAATTTTCTATGTGATTTAATTTTGTTTTACTGTTTTTTTATTTGTTTCAAAGAAGAGTCGAATGGATCTAGAACTGGAAGGAAAATTTTAGAAGACATCAAATCCAGCCTTCTCTTTTTACAGATAAGGGAACTGAGGACTAGAGATAGTAATTTACCTAAAAGGTCACAAAATTAGTAAACTTCAAAGCCAAGAGTTGAAGTTTGGTCTTCACAGTCAATGTTCTTTCCAGCTCTACCAGTCTGACTTTTCCTTAATTAATACTATCAGAAGTTAGAATTCCTGCTAAGATGAACTCCTAAAAATTCCTCTTTAATCTGAACAGAAATGAGAAGGGCAGTCTATACCAAAAAGAAAAAAAATTAAAGCAAACTGAAATAGAGTAAAATTTTATTCAATAATTGCAATACTGTAAAGGAAAAGAATTTTGAAAGATTTAACATTTTTGATTAGTTCTATGACTAATTATGACTCCTGAAAAACAATAATGGATCATGCCTCCCATCTCCTGGTAGAGAGATGGTGGATAGAATTTAAGTATACAATGAAACATAGATTTTCAGATCTTCCCATTACACCATAATTTTGTTCAACTTGGCATGAGAAATGGTGAGAGTGGGAGGGTTGTGATAATAAAGAGAAAGAGAAAGAAGGAGAATGAGAGAGAGAAAGCAACAGAGATAAAAAGAGAGAGAGGAGAGAGAAAAAGTGAGTTGAGAGAAGGAAAAAGAATGAGGAAAGGAGAAAGAGAGAGAGAAAGACAGAGAAAGAGTAACAAAGAGAGAGACATAAAGAGATAAAGGAGAGAAAGAAAGAGAAGGAGGGAGGGAGGGATGAAGGGGAAGAATAGAATATGATTAAACATTTTGAAAACACACAGAAGAGCCCAGAGAACTATTCCTTGAAACTGATAAGCAGAAGCAATGATGAGATCACTACATTAAATTTAATGTATTTCAAAATAAACATTTCCTGGCTCTATAAGTGATTGATTTTTTAATAGTTTATAGATATCTATTGTGACCTGTAGAGTCATGTATTAAAGCAAAGGACTAAGGCCTCTGATGGCCAGCAACGCCCAGTGAGGTCCAATTTTCAAACCTTATCTGTAAAGATTTATGCCTTGCTCAATGTCTGAGTTTACCTATTGACTACAGGAACTACAGTGGATAGAGTGCTCACATTGAAGTTCAAATTTGACCTCAGACATTTCCTAGCTGTCTGATCTTGGGCAAGCCACTTATCCCAGTTTGCCTCAGTTTCCTCATCTAAATAAAATGATCTAGAGACAGAAATGGCAAACCACTTCAGTATTTTTGTCCAAAAAAACCCCAAATGGGATCATGAAGAGATGTACACAACTGAAAACTAATTAAACAACATATTTGGAATGTGCTCTCTCCTCACCTTTGTCAAATCTGGTCTCAGACATTAGCTAGTTGTGTGACTCTGGGCAAGTCACTTAATCCCAAGTGCCTTGCAAAAAAAAAAGACTCAATTCAAGCAACTATCTTCTATAGAAGACCTTTCCATCCCATTTCCAAGCTCCAGCCACTAGTATCTTCTCCTCTAAATGTATTTTGTATCAGAGATCCAAATAAGATGATGCTATAAAACACTTTGCAAACCTACTAAGCACATTTAAGTTATCACTATTATTAGCCTACCTTCATTTTCTGAGACTTTAATTGTATCCCTGATGAGCTGAAGAGATGGCTAGAGAGCAATACAGAGGAATACTAGTAAATGTATAACAATTATTGTTAAACCAGTGCTAGTTTATATCATTTACTGATTTCTGAGGTATAAATGCTCACACTAAAAATTTAACAATCAGTATACATAGGTGAGAGTTGGCTCCAGCACATCCTTGCCTTGCATCTACTTTGTATATACATGTTTTCCTCATTAGAATCTAGACCCCATGAGAGTTTTTCCTCTGTATTCTCTAGTGTTTAGGAGTCTGTCTGGCATATTATATGCACTTTATAAATGCCTGTTAATTGACTGATGATATGCTTACTAATATTTGTCTTTAAAGATGTCTTTTTTTTTTCTTTTTAAACAGAGCAATATATTGGCCAGCTCATTCTTCCTGGTACATACTCCCCTGCTAATTTCTCTACAGACTGTGAAGAAATCTTTAAGATTGTACCTTAGCAGGTCTATCTTTTTAATAGCTTGGAAGTGACTTTTAAAAATGAAATAAATCTAGTTAACACTCACTCTATAAAGATGTTATGCAAATGTTTCTCAAATTCCAGCCAGCATGGCAAAGAATTCCATTTGGTAAACATTTATTTTGGATAGTGGGGCTGTCTAGGCAGTAGAATTCAGTGACATTTCAAGGGAACTGAATAGTAGTGTTATATGCTACACCTTTAATTTAACACCATCTATTTGGGTACACAGAATTATATGAAAAGTATTTCCTAAGAAAGGAATGAGAAGTAAAATTCTTTATTCTAAGGATAGTCTATCTCTCAGATCTGTGGAGAAGGAAGGAATTTATGGCCAAAGAAGAACTAGAGTACAATATGAAATGTAAAATGGATAATTTGATCATATTAAGTTAAAAGGTTTTTGTACAAACAAAATCTATGCAGACAAGACTAAAAGGAAAGCAGAAAACTGGGAAAAATTTTTTACATTCAAATTGTTCTGATAAAGTCCTCATTTCTAAAATATATAGAGAATTGACTCAAATTTATAAGAATACAAGCCATGATCCAATTGATAAATGATTAAAGGATATAAACAATTTTCAGATGAATTAAAATCATTTCTACACATACAAAAAAAGTGGTCTAAGTCACTAGTCATCAGAGAAATGCAAATTAAGCAATTCTGAAGTACCACTATACATCTTGCAGGTTGGCCAAGATGACAGGAAAAGATAATGACAAATGTTGAGGGGATGTGGGAAAATTGGAGCACTAAGATATGGTTGGTACAGTTGTGAACTGATCCAACCATTCTGGAGAGCAATTTAAAGCTATTAAACTGCATATCCTTTTATCTACTGGGTTTGAATCCCAAAGAGATCATTAAAAAGAGAGAGAGAGAGAGAAAGAGAGAGAGAGAGAGAGAGAGAGAGAGAGAGAGAGAGAGAGAGAGAAAGAAAGACCCAAATATGCAAAAATGTTTGTGCAGCCATTTTTGAAGTGTCAAGGAACTGGAAACTGAGTGGATGCCCACTGACAATTGGAGAATGGCTGAAAAAGTTATGATATATGAATGGTATGGAATATTCTTATTCTATAAGAAATAATCAGCAGGATGATTTCAGAAAAGCTTTGGAGAGAATTGCATGAACTGGTGCTAAGTGAAGTGTGTAGAACCAAGAGAATATTGTACACAGCAAGAAGATCATCTTTTGATCAGTTCTGATGGACATGGCTCTTCTCAACAATGAGCTGATTCAGGCCTTGACAATGACAGGTCAAGACAATGGTCTTGTGATGGAGAGAGCCATCTACATGCAGTCTGTGTGGACTGAGTGTGGATCACACCATAATATTTTCACCTTTTTTGTTGTTGTTTGCTTCTTTTTTTATTTCTTTTTTTCCTTTTCGATCTGATTTTTCTTCTGCAGCATGCTAATTGTGGAAATATGTATAGAAGAATTGCATGTTTAATATATCTTGGAGGGGCAGCTAAGTGGTACAGTGAATAGAGCATCAGCCCTGAAGTCAGGAGGACATGAGCTCAAATCTGACCTCAGACACTTAACACTTCCTAGCTGTGTGACACTGAACAAGTCATTTAACCCCAACTGCCTCAACAAAAAGCAAACAAACAAAACCTCTATTAGATTACTTGTTATCTAAGAGAGGAGGTGGGGGAAAGAGAGGGAGAAAAAATTTGGAACACAAGGTTGTGCAAGGGTGAATATTGAAAACTATCTTTGCATATATTTTGAAAATAAAAAGCTATTATTAAAAAAGAAAGAAAAAAATTGATTATTCTTCAAGCCTCCTAAGATCCTCTTTTACATTCCACCTTGTATCCACAGAACTGGCAAAAATGATGATTTCCCCCCCCCCAAAAAAAAAAGAATACATGTTGAAAGAGTTATGAGTGAAAACAGAACACTGATGTTAATGGAGCTGTGAATTGATACAGCCATTCTGGAAAGCAAATTTTGAGCTATGCCCCCAAAGGTGATTAAACTGTGTACACATTTTGGCTCAGCTGCTTCTACTAGGTTTATACCTGAGATCAAAGAATAAAAGGATCCCTATATTTTAAAACATAGCAACAATTTTATAGTGACATTTAATGGCAGCTAAGGGATATTCATTAATTTTGGAATGGCTGAACAAATTGTGATACATGAATGCAATGTAATAATGCTATTGTGTTATAAGATATGATTAAAGGGATGGTTTGAGAAGACTAGTAGAAACTAATATATAATAAAATGAGTAGAACCAGAAGAGTTTATATAATAACAGTCCTATTTTAGAGTCAAACAACTTTGAAAGCCAAGAACCCTTATCAATTCAATGGCTAACAACAATGTAAGCTTATTGTAGGAAAGTATGACTTTGTCTCACGCTTAGCACTTGTATATATCTCCAGAGCCTAGCAAAGGGACAGACAAATTATAGGTATTTAATATAACCTCAGACACTAGCTATGTAATCCTGGACAAGTAACTTAATCCTGTTGGCCTACTCAGACACATGCAAGCTTCTATCCTTACAATTGTCTAGAACATAGATCTAAAACTTGAGGTTCATACCCTCATCAAGCTGCTAATTGCACCCAAAGATAAATTATGTACTTGATAGGTATGTAATGATATTAACAAATCCTTATGCAAAGAACGTACTTTGACATAGCAATAGTATAAATGGATTCAAGATTTAGAGTTGTAATGGACTTTATGTGGATAAAGAACTGAGGCCCATAAAAGTTACATAATTACTAAGAAGCAGAAGTGTGGGATTTGAATCCAGGGACTATGAAATGATTTTGTTTGAAATTAGGAATCTAATACATATAACTTACTGATAGATATAGATGGATAGATAGAGATAAAGATATGTAATTTAATAACTCATTAGTTTCAGAATAGTCCTGCTTATCTCTTAACTTCAACCCAGTGGGAAATACTTTTATCAAGCATCTGTGTTTCCTGCCTTGATTGATATTAATAATCAGAAGATCTTATTAAAATCTGTCATTTATCATAGCTACCCACTAATTTTCTTTCATTTCAACATATCCAACAAGGAAATGCCTTGTTGGAGAGTCTTTTTAAGACTGTAATTTCTTGATGAACAGGATGAGCTCAGGAAAAAACAAAAACTTGCAAAGTCCTCCATGAACAAAGTGAAATGTACTGTATACAAAGTGATAGCAATGTTCTGGGATGATTAGCTCTAAATGACTTTGTTATTCTCAGTAGTACAATCATCCACAACTATTCTGAAGGACTTGTGATAAAAAAAATTCTATTCATACCCAGAGAAGAAACTAATCAAGTCTGAATACAAATAAAGCATTCTCTATTTCTCTCTCTCTTTGTTTTTTAAACCTAATTTTTTTTTTGAAGGTTTTTATTTTTATTAGAGTGGGAGATCTGTGTTTTCTTTTACAACTTGACTTTTATGAAAATGTTTTGCATAACTTTACAGGTGGTTTCTTAATTATGAATGGGAATAAGGGAGAGAACCTAGAACTCAAAAACTGTAAAAACAAATTTTAAAAAATTGTTTGGAATGTAACTAGGAGAAAAATAGATAATTTTTTTAAAGGAAGACTAATGTCTTCTATTTAATCAAAAAAATTTTTTAACAAACTAAATGGGATTTTGTATTTTTTGAACCTTTCAGTCAATTGTGTGATTAAGATGAATAGTTAAAAACTTAGATGAAACTTGAGAAGGAGGCAACTGACACATGATCTCCCTTTCTGAGGCTTAGACTACTCCTCACATCACTGTTTTCCACCTAAAGAAAAACATTTTCTTGGACCAAATCTTGACTTTAATGCCTCCCACCTGTCATCCTTCCAGGATTGGTACCTTGTGTTAATTAAGCCTTTACTCTAGGGAGTAAGTGTTTCCTTAGCACCTGGAGACATCCTGCTCAAAAAATAATTGATGTTTCTCCCATCCCAATGTCTTTGTTCTTAACTGAGTCATATCTTTTCTTTCATTCTGATTTCCACCCCCGCCCCGTATGTCCTCCAGTCTCTATTCCTGGACCTCTATTGTCTGTGGTTGGTTGGTTTGGCTGATTAGATCATAGAACTGGGATGCCAAGGACATAGGTTTGCTTCCCCTGTAAACCAGAGGACTTTTTATTTTTTCATGGCCACTCTATGTACCTTTAATCCCATCTTCCTGTGAATGTAAACTATAGGCTGAAGGAAGCAGCAGGTAAAAGAGCTTGGATGAATTAGCACAAATCTGTAGTTCCTGGTAGAATGTTCTGGTTTAGAATAGTCAGTTGGACCCCAAACCCGAAAGGATTATTGACTAATAAACTCAAATTCCTGCTTGGGTTCTGTTTCCAAGACACTGTGAGGCTTAGAAAAAATATTTTGACCATGTGCCAGTCTAAGAGGCAGCAATTAGCCTATTTTTAGGTTCAGGAACCTGAAGGTGATGAAGAGAGGCTCTGGTGGTTTGAATATAATCACAGAAGAATTTCTGAGTCCTTGACAAAGACAGGCAATGTGGTCAAAAGGAAGCCACAGGAAGACAATCACCACATTGGAGAGCCCTGCCAACCATCCATTTCTCCACTCATCAGCATTTCAGTAGCTCATCCCTCCAACCCCAGTTGCTTACTGAATTTCTAGATCTGAATTCTTAACATTCTCTTGTCATGAAAGGGGACATACTCCTTCCATCATCTGATCCCTGATCCCCAGGGTGTGGTCTTGCTTAAGTTGAATTTGAGCAATGAGTAGTATATAAAAAGAAAAGATGACAGAAGTGGGAGGAGCCTGAGTTGAAGATGGTCTTCCAAAAAAGGAAGGAAACTTAAGGAACACAGTTGTTGATTAGAAGGTCACAAAACATGGAGCACCTTAAGATCAAGGGAGGTAAATTACATTATAAAGAGAAGGTGAATTACTCTTTACAGTATACTGTAAATTCAGTTAAGTGAGGGACTAAAAGTCACATCAACAGCTGCCTAAACCTATCAATTTGCAGGATCATAAACTGTCAAATTCTGTTTATAATTTGTGGAAATGTCATTTGAGTGTCACTAGAGAAGATAATTAATTCTTAAAAATTTCAAGTGTGAATTTAGCTAGAAGTTCAAGACATTCAGGCCTGGCCATAAAATTTCACCCTCATCATTTTCTGATCCCAATGGTCTATATCCCATCTGCTTCTACTTCTAGCTCTGAGAACCATATTCAGAACAACTTTATCATGGTCTCTGGAAAGGGTGTGTCAATTGACTCCTCTATTGTTCTACTCACCCAGACTTCCTAGACCAAAACACCCAGCTCAGGTCACCACTCCCTAAAAGTATAGTGTTCCCGTATTCAAATATAAGTTTCTTTCTGAAAGAGAACCATCTTTGAGGGCACGGGACAACGTGGGTTTGTTTTCCTTGCTATGCTTATTTGTTAGAAGATTGTTGTTTTGGTGTTTTTAAGTTGGGACTGAGATTTCAGGGGAAAGAGGTTTAGTAATAATAATGCCCTCCTCCCTTAAATAAAAAAAGTAAAGAAAATGGAAATTTTTTTTTTAATGCACAGCAGAGAAAAGAAACAGGTTCACAATGAAGCACAAAGAAAAAGGACAGCTTTGAAAGCAAGGTGATATTATATACTTTTAAAAAGACAAGTTGCATGGAATATTTTTCTATATAATTCTTTCCTATATTCTAAATTTTTTCTTCTTCTATGTTTTTATTTCAGAATAAAAATGGCCAGTCTCACTTTGGTACTTTTACCCTTTGTTCTTATTAACAAAGATATTAACAAAAGCACATAGACTTACGCCTTTATTAAATTTTTTTCCATTCATTCATTTTTATTCTATCTTCACAATATCTCTTTCATCTGCTACTTCCTTTCCACTCACACATTTCTACCTTAGTTAAAGTCTTCATCACTTCTAGCATGGAATATTGCAATGCATTCCTAATTATTGGTATCCCTGCCTCCAATTTTTTCTTTCTTTAATACATTTTCAAAATCAAAGCTATCATCATAAGAAAAAAATTCTCTAAATCAATTTCAATTAGAGAAATGCAAATTAAAACAACTTTAAGGTACCACCTATCTATCAAATTGGCTAATATGACAGAAAAGAAAAATAATAAAATGTTGGAGAAGATATGGGCAATTTAGAACACTAATGCATTGTTGATGGAGTTGTGAACCAATCCAATCATTCTGGGTACATGTGGTTTCTCTTACAAATGATGAGAAGGTAGATTTCAGAAAAATCTGATGCTGAGTAAAGTGAATAGAACCAGGAGACCATTGTACACAGTTAGTACAACATTGTGAGATGATCAATTATAACTGACTTAGTCAAAAACAGATTTCTTTGATTGGTATTTAAAACCCTTCACCATCAGGCTCCATCCTAATCTTTCCAGATTTGTTATGCGTTACTACCCTTCATGAATTTGTCAACTTGCTGTCCCTCACAAACAACAATCCATCTCTCATATCCATGACTTTGTACAGTCTGTTCTCAATCTAGAATGAAATGTCCTTACACATTAGCTTAAAAGCAATCCCTAGTATCCTTTAAAACTCATCCCGGACATCCCAGACTATCTTAATCCTCTCCAGCTGCTAGTTATCCAGCTCCAAATTATCTTATATTTTATATATATAATTTTATCTGCTTCTATGAGTACATGTTGTTTCTCTCATAGAGCATAAACTCCTTGAGTAAGAACTATTTCAAATCTGTCTTAGTATCCTTGAAGCCTAGCACATAGTTCTTAATAAAATGCCACATCATGCCTCCCTCCCATGACAATATCTATCCCATTCTTTTATCTTTCTAAGGTTTCCATCTCTTACTTTTCCAAACCTTTCCCCAACTTTATCATTATTTCACTTTGAAACATGGCAGTTAGGTAGCACAATGCACAGAGTACTGGGTCTAGAGTCAGGAAGATTCTTTTTCCTGAATTCAAATCTGGCCTTAGACACTATCTATGTGACCCTGGGCAAATCACTTAACTTTGTTTACCTCCACCTGTAAAATGAGAAGAAAATGGCAAACAGCTCCACTATTTTTGCCAAGAAAACCCTAAATGGGATTGTGAAAAGTCAGCCACAACTGAAAAATGATTAAACAAGGACAACAATAGCACCTACCTCCCAGGATTGTTGTATCTGACACAGTCAGTGCTATATAAATATTAGCTATTATTACTAATACTTAATATATCAATTTATTAAACTATTCTTCTGATGTTGAACATTAAGGGTGTTACTAGTTTTCTGACTTCAGATTTATTGTTTATTGTTAATTAGTTTTATTTTTTTCAGATTTATAATTTATTGTTATAAATAATAAATGTGATTTGCTTTCTCATTTTCTCATTGTTCTTGTTTTGTATAGCAATTACCACATGTTTTAATGTTCTATAGAACTGGCTCTATTATTCAAACTATTAAATGAAATAGCTTATGTTTCTATTTTTAAACTGTTGATTCTTATATTTCCCTAAGGCTTATCTGTCTGTTAAGTTTATGTGCAAAAATTTTGTCTTTGAGATAGTCTGTTTCCCTTTTTCCAAGATGAGATTTATTAAGATCTCTTCCAGAAGAGGAAAATAAGCCTCTCTCCATTCTGCACAAAGGTGGTCAACTATAGGAAGAGAATACTGCATATGCTGTCAGACTTGGCAAATTTCACATTGGTTTTGCTGAACTCTTCTTCCAAACCCACCCACGCTGCATCCCCACTTTCTGCTTTTTTCCCTCTTCTTTGTTAAAAGGGATAGCTTGCTGCACATGTGGAAAGTAGGGGGATGTATTCAGAAATGTTGATTTCCTTTTTAACTTAGAAGATTTTTAAACGATCAATAATAGTTTTAGTTTAAATTTTTTTTTCAATTAACAAATATTCACCTCCTCTTCCTCCCACCTACCCCTCCATTTGAAAAAAAAAGAAAGAAAGAAAATCCTTGTTAAAATATGCACAGTCAAGCAAAACAAATTTCTGAGCTTTTTTTTAAGGCAAAAAAAGAACTCTTCCATTCCCAAACTAGAGTTTAAAATGGGCACCACTGTTTTCATCCTTGCCTGATCCCATTCCAGCTTTCCATCCAACATACACATTATTTGGCTCTGATACCTCTGGCTCTGCTTTCTTTCCCTACTCACAGCCAAGGATCATAGAGGAATACATGTTTAGAGCGAGTTTGGATTAACTTAAAAATGTATTACATGCCTTTTAAATAACTAAGAAGATAATTTTTTATTTATAAAACAACAGGCCCATGTTTCTCTGTTAATAATATGGACAATTGAAGATTCACTGTAGAACCATAAATATGCCACTTACAACACCTAAAGTCAAAAGTGGAACTAAACAATTAACCTGTTATCATAAGCACTTAAAAACACAGAACCAGATGGTTAATTTTTTTTTTTTAATTCCCTATATTCATGTCGATTTTATCTATTTTCTTCCGGAAATTGTTTACCAATAATCTACTCAACATGTTAAAGTCTTCCTCTATTTCTTTTAATATTTCATGGATACTGGTAAAACACTAATCCTTTCCATCTGTTATCATTCACTCTCACAGCATGGCTGGTCCACCTCCTTTTTGGGTGATACATGACACTGCCAATAGGCTAATCTTTCTTAAAAAACAAAAACAAAAACTTTAATTCATGATGTCACTTAACCTTCTCAGGAATCTATCGTGGTTCCCTATTCCCTAGCATACAAAACCTAAAAACCTATGTTTTTAAGGTTGTCTTCAATCTGGTCTTATTATATATATATATATATATATATATATATATATATATATACATATATATATATATATATATGTATATATCATATAAAGATACACACACACACACACACACACACACATATATATCTTTATAACCTATGTGTCATTATTCTCCAAAAGAATCTTCCCAAACATTTAAGTAAGTCAGGTTCCTCTCTGTCCCCTACATATTTCATATTTATTTCCATAATTTCTATGCCTTTCCTTCTGCTGTCTGCCCAACCAAAAATGTCTGCTTCCTTTACCTCTATTCATCTAAAATTTTACCTGTTCTTCAATGCTTCATTCATCAAGCACCACCTTCTCTATCAAGTCTCCCTTGGCCACACACTGACCTCTTTCTTTTTTCATTTAATACACTTCAAATCTGTATCACATAATCTAGCACATAGACTGCCTTGTATGCTTCTCTATAGGTTTATATATATATTTCTTCTTTCTTCAACAAAGGCTTTTAGGAAAGGACCTATATACCCCACAGTGCTAAACCCTAATGCTTAACATATACATCCAGCAAACAATGTCAATATGCAGGAAAAACTTTATTTATTTATCTGAGAAGCAGCATTTTATAAGGCAGAGGTTCTCAAGGAATAGTCAGTAGATTCTTGTGGGTCACTGAGGCCCTTTCAAGTGATTTGCAAAGTAAAAATTGTTTTCAAAATAATACTTTCCTTTTTCCAGAAACATATCTGTATAAGGCTGACTTTTCTTTAAATGCTTTAAATAAAACAGCTTATCACCACAGATAATGCAACAGATTAAGTGGAGAAACAAATACGAGAATCCAGCTGTCTTTTATTAAACCCAGACCTTAAAGAGATTTACAAAAAAACTAAGTATAACAGTGCCATCCTTATTTTTTTCATTTTGGAAAATGTAGTTATTTCCCATGAAAACATTAATATGAGCAGGTTTATTATTGTTCTTAAATGAAATCAATATTTTAAAATTTTTATTTCTAATATGATATCATATATAAACTACATTTAAAAAAGCTTATTGGAGTTCTAAATTATTTTTAAGAGTATAAAGGAGTCCTGAGATCAAAAGATTTAAGAACCTGTGGTATACTGTATAGAATGCAGAATTTGGGGTCAGAGAGATCTGACTTTAAAATAGTCTATGATACCAATGATATGACTAAAGCAGTCCACTTAACCTCTCTGAGTCTCAGTTTCTTCATCTGTAAAATGAGGATAATAATATCAATAGTACCAACTTATAGGATTGTCATAAGGCTTAAATAAAACATTTTAGAAACTTTACAATGCTCTATAAAAGCTGACTGCATACACAGAAGCACACATATATTATATATACATATATTGCCAACTTTTATAGAACATTGATTCATAAGATATATACAAGTAAATAAATATATATATATATATCCTTTTATAGAGCATTTTAAATTTTCCAAAATGTTTTATTATATATTATATATAAAAACTGAAAATGTAAACTTTATACACACACACATTAATATACATGTATAGGTCTAGAATAGCAGCTAATTTTTACAAAGTATTATAAAGTTTCCAAAATATTACAAACATACAGACATGTGTATATGCAAATTGAAAAATATAGGTGATGACAATGTCAGATTTGGCAACATATTAGCAATGTTATATACACAGAAAGACATTTGAAATGTGTAAATATAAACAAATATAAATATTTGTACCCATTTATCTGTAGATGGTGAGCCTGTCAGCTCACTGGTATAGGGAACTCCCAGGTAAGGAAACTTCCTCTGTGCCCAAAGGATTATAAAACTGTGCATACCCTTTGACCTAGCAGTGATCTATATCCCAAGGAAATCATAAAGAAGGGAAAAGGACCCACATCTGCAAAAATGTTTGGAGCAGCTCTTTTTGTGGTAGCAAAGAATTGGAAAATGAGTAAATGCCCGTCAATAGAGGAATGGCTGAACAAATTGGTGGTATATGAAAGTAATGGAATATTATTGTTCTATAAAAAATGAGAAAATGAGGAAAATAAAATTATTTTAGAAAGACCTGGAAAGATTTACAAGAACTAATGAAGAGCAAAACAAGCAGAACCAGAAATACATTGTACACAATAATAGCAAGAATGTGCAATCATTAACTATGAAAGACTTGGTTCTTCGCAATGGTTCAGTGATCCAAAGCAATCCTAAAAGACTTTGCATAGAAAATGCCATCTGCATCCAGAAAAAAGAACTTGGGAGACTGAATGTAAATCAATATATGCTATGTTCACTTTTTTTTTTTTTTAATCTCTCCCATGGATTTTCCCTTTTGCTCTGATTTTTATCTCCTAACATGATTCATAAAGCAACTGTGTTTTAAAAATAAATAAATTTACTAGGGAAAATAAAAAGGAAACTTCCTCTACCAGATTCAGGTCATTGCTTATTCAATCATATATGTATCAGAAGCATATGAGACCATAGCCTGGCTCTGTCTACTATATTCTAATGTTTCTTAGTTCTGCATAAATGAGTCATTATTTTCTTGACTGAGGGAGCCTCAGTTGTGATAGGAGTTTTTGAGTAGCAGAAGGAAAGCCCTAGTTCATCAGGGATATTCCAGGATTATTCTAAAATGGAAAGATAACCACTTCCCAGTCCATTGCTCATATACAAATGCAGTATCTGTAAGCAATATATCTGACCCACAGCATGGAAACTTCTTCATCCTACATACAAACTTCAACCATGAACTACTCGTATTGAAAGTACCTTCACCTTTTGGCTAGTTCCTCTCAGAACCTCCACTTACGGAGATGCCCTGGCCAACCATGTTGCATTGTTCTCCAGATTACAATCCTGATTCTTCAGACTTTTCACACTAACCCCAACAGAATATTTTTACATATATCTTCCTCTACTAGAAAATAAGCTTCTTGAATTGCACATGTTTAACAAATATTGAATTGCTTCCTGTCTAGGGGACATGGGGAAGGAAGAAGAAAAATTTGGAAATGTTGAAAACTATCTTTGCAAGTATTTGGAAAAAATAAAAAACTATTTAAAAAAGAAAAAGAAGAAAACAAGCTTATTGAGGGCAAAAACTGTCTTTTGGAGGAGCAGGGCTGTTATCTTTATTCCCAGTGCTCAGCACAATACCTTACACATACTGTTGTTTAGTGTAGTAGAGGGGGCTTTGGGAGTCACAAAAAAATAGCTTCTAGTCCAGAAGTTCTTAACCTTGGTTTTATGAGCCCCCAGGGAGTCTATGAATAGATTTCAGAGTTTCTGTGAACTTTTATTAGGAAAAGCAATTACATTTATATTTTCATTTATCTCTAACTGGAAAATAGCATTTCCTTCAATTATGCATTTAAAAAGAATTCTGAGAAGAAGGATCTAGGATTCACCTGATTGCCAGAGGCCCGTGACAGAGTGGTTGACCCTTGTTCGAGTCCCAGCACTTGGAACAATTCCTTGAACATATTAAATTTCTGAGTCTCCACTTCCTAGACTATAAAATTATAGTCATAATAGCTCATTCTTACTGTAAGAATCAAAGGGATGATATGCCATTTTGGTATTGTATAAATATAAGGTGTCATTTTCTTAAACCCTCACCCTGCTTCTCACACTTGGGGATAATGAGGGCATGGACTGACCAACAAGCTTTCTTGGGACAAAAAGCAAAAGCCACCAACCACATGTACACCTGCAGCCCAGGACTATGGAAATTACTTCTGGGAGTGGTTTGTTCACCGTGCCCTCTGCAAGTCACAAATAAATCACCCCCTAGCTGAGAACAATTGGAAAATGTAGGTGGTGACAATGTCAGATTTGGCAATTGTTCTGTAGCCTGATTAGATCATGAGTGCTCCACTCTGCCCCAGCCAGCTCTTTGTAAAGTCAGCACACCAAACATAAGCTCTGTTCTCCCCACCCCCACTTCCTGTAGCTGGAGGACTGGCTGGAAGAATGGGAGAAACTCTCCAAAACTGTCGATTATGATTAGGTTGCCAACAAGCAAGCCACCAATACTTGGAGATGTAATTAATGAATCTCTCTCTCAGAGGCACAATTATGGAAAACCTCATGCCTCCATCTGTCATCTTGAAAGGAATTTCTTTTTTCTTTTATTTTTCTTTTTGTAAGAACACCATAATTCTGGTTTCCTATGATTCTGCCCAGAACAGCCTCAGACCCTAATTCAGAACCCAAATCCTAGAAAATTCCATTTCAATTCAATTTTATGTAGATCCTCAGCTCTTGAAATAACTGCCTACTATCGATGCCAGTAACTAAATAAAACATATCTATGCAATGCAATATTTTGAATATTAAAACTCATGCTTTATTAGGTAAGAGCAGCAGGGTGCTGTGGAAAGAGCAAGGGGACTCTTAATCCTTGTGTGATCTTGGACAAATAATTTCTACGTATATAAAATATGACGATTAATATTATCCTGTAAGAAACGATGAAGGCCTTGGTAGTTTCAGAAAAACCTTGGAAGACCTGTATAGACTGATGCAAAGTAAAGGGAGCAGAACCAAGAGAACAATCAATATGGTAATAGCAATATTGTACAGTTAATCAACACTGAAAGACTTGGTAATTCTGATCATCACGATGACTCATCACAATTCCAAAGACCTCATGATGGAACCACCACATAAAAAGCTGATGGATTCAAAATGCAGATTATAGCTTATTTTTTCCCTTTTTAAACTTTTCTTTATTTGGAGGGATGGATATGGAGACCTGGCTAATACAGGCATATGTTATTAATGACTATATATATACTTGTATTTGGTTTTGTTTATCTTACTTTCTAACTAGATGAGGAAGAAGGAAGAGGGAAGGAGAGAATTTGGAATTAAAAAAAAAAAGAACAAAAAGATCTTTGTGCTTTAAAAAAATCATTGTGAAATCAAAGTCCAAAGTCACATTTAAATTCAGGAAAAGGGGTCTTCCTGACTCCAAGAGCTGCCCTCTATCTACTGCATTACCTAGCTGTCCAAATGTTATTATTGTTATATCAATCAATTAAAAATTTTATGAAAAAATTCCTTAGGATGTTTAAAATATACACAATGAATTCTTAAAAACTGTAATTGGGAAATGTTTAATGAAATAAATAAAAATACAATGTAACATGAAATAAAATAAAATAAAATAAAACAGAAGGACTGAACTAGTTGTCTCTGAGGTACCTTTCTTAACTCAAAATCTATGATCCCACACATAGAGGAATCTTGGCTGGTGTACTTCGGGAAGACAGTAATGGCTAGCAATAATAATATTTGGCATTTATATAACACTTTAAAGTTTTTCCCACTGCTTTAAAAATATTATCTCATTCTATCCTCACAATTACCCAGGAAAATAGGTATCGTTATTATTGCCATTTTACAAATGAAGGCATTGAGAATAGAGATTAAATGATTTGTTCAGGGCCACGCAACTAGAAAATATCCATGGCCAGATCTGGACTCAAGTTAAAAATAATCCCAGTTCCTTCAGCAATTTCTCTTAAAATACAGCTTCCATATCTCTCTTATTTGGTGACTCTCCTCTGAGTACGTACCTCTTAAAATGTGGTGCCTAAGAAGAAAACATATTACCCAAGATGTAGGCTGACCTAATATTACATAAACTGGGACTGTTGGGTCCCAAATAGTGGAGTATTATTTCTATACTGCTTGCCAAGATTTCTAAAGATTCCAGGTTTATTAAGTAGTCATATTATACTGGCTTATAAGAGATTTATCATTTTTTTATTCATTTATAACTTAGTAGGAGTCTTCCTTTATTCTGTAACTGTTGAATGAGAAAGAAGGGGGTGAGATGGGGTAGAGGTGTGGCACAAACAAAACAACAACTGTGAAATATTAAGTGATAGAATTAAAACAATTTTTTCTTGATTCCATAAATGATAAAATCTACCTCCCCATACAGGAATTATTACCTTGAAAAAAATTCAAATAAACTTTCCTCTCCAACTCCCCACAACTTTCAATTTTTATGAAGAAAAAGCAAAAAATTAGAAGCAGAGCTAAAAGGTCATTAAACTGTCCATCTGCTTTGATTAAGGGATCCTACTGTTGGGCTTTTACACCAAGTTCAGAAATAGAAAGAAAAATCCCATATATATCAAAGTATTCATAGTAGCACTTTTTGTGGTAGCAAAGAATTAAAAACTATATGGGGATCTATAGGAATATCTCAACTAATTGTGGAAGGTGAACAAAATGGAATATTATTCTGCCATGAAAACTTAGGAATATGAAGAACACAGTGAAACAGATCTGAGTGAACTGTTGTGTATGGAAAAAGTAGAATGAGGAAAACAAAGTAAACCATGATTATTATAATATAAATGAAAAGAGCACTACAATGAGGCAAAATATTGTGTAATTGTAATATTGAACCTTAATTCTGTGGAGTAAGCAAAGAAATGCCTCTCCCTCCTTTCTTCAGAGGTATGAGAAACTATGAATGAAGCCTATTACATCAGTTTCTACCCATAAACCCAGTTTTGTTATTTTTGCTTAAGTGTTAGTCTGTTTTAAAAAGGAAAATTCACTGAGTTAGGAGTAGGAAGGGATAGGGGTAAGGAATTATTCATGAAAAAGTATAACAAAAGATATCAACAAAAACTTTTTTAAAATAATGCATATTTTTTTTAAATAATGCAAATAGATGGAGTGGGGAATCAAATGTCTAAGATAAGATTTTGGTCTGAGATATATAAATGATTAATAGAATCATATAAGACCAAAAGCCATTTTCCAATACATGAATGGTCAGAGTACATAAACTATTCTCAAAAGAATTACAAACTATCAGCCATATGAAAGAATATTCCTGTTAAGGGGCAAGTCAATTCTCCAAGAGCCTCCACAGCTGTGGATCATAACATCGGAAGGAGTTCCAAGGCAGCCTTTGCTTTCACAGGTGTGGACTGGGAATGAGATAAATTGGAGGCAGAGGGAAGAGGAGAGAAGTCAGACCGTGACGTCTCAGTCAGAGAGGTCAGAGAACAACTGCCTCTCAGTCTCTTTGCACCATCCTCTCACAAGAGGAGATCCATTCTGCAGGTCTGGGTTGGATCTCTGGCAGCCACTGTCAGGTGGCTCCTGTGTATTTCAACAGTTCCCATATATTCCAATATATTCCAAATCAGTAATATTATAGAGAAATGCAAATTTAAATACTGAGATATCTCACACATAGTAAATTGACAAAGATTATAAAAGGTGTTATTATCCAATTTTGAAGGACTTATGGAAAGACTAGCACACAAATGCATTGTGGGTAGAACTGTGAATCTGGAAAGCAGTTTGGAATTACACAAGTAAAGTAACTAAAAGATCTATGTACCTTGACCCAGAGATTCTACTACTAAGAAGAAAGGTAACTAACATTAAAAAAAAAAGCTCCATATATCATCAAAATATTTATGACAACACTGTTTGTAGTTGCAAAGAACTGGAAACAAAATAGATGCCCACTGATTGGGCAATAGCTAAGCAAAGTATGGGGCATGTATGCGATGGAAAATGATTGTGCTATAAGAAATGAAATATGAATATAAAGAAGCATAGAAAGATTTATACAAACTGGTATAAAATGAAGTAAACAGAGCCAAGAAAATAATATACACAATGACTAAAACAATGTAAATGAAAAGAAAAACAACCACAAAACAAGAGAAAATGAATGTTGCAAAATTATAAAGAACCAGCTCCACACGAAGAGATTTACATTTGTTTGCAGAAGAGTATTATTGTATAGAACTGTGTTTCTCAAAATATTCCCTGAAGAACGTCAAAGATACTTTTGTTTGTTTGTTTTTTTTAAATAAACCTTATGTTTGTTAACAGGCATTAGAAATAATATTAGAGGACTTTATTACAAGGATTCTGCCAAAGTTTTGTTTAAATCAAAGGATTCTACCATAGTGCAAAAGTTAGAGAAATGATTAAATGCCAAAATGACTTGGGTTCAAATCCCGGCTTTAATAGTTACTAGTCATTTAATTTCTTTGTGATCCAGTAACATCCCAGAATTAATCCATTAAGCCACAGTTGGGTTGTGGTTGTTTTGGTATACAGAGTTCCCACACCAAGTACTAAGGAAACCACAGATCCTTCTCGTTGTCATGTGCTCTTCTCATGATGTCCCATGGTTGGCAAATCAGGAAATACTCCAATTAAAGAAATATTATGAGGCAGCTAATACATGGATCCCTATTTTATAGATGAGGAGAAAGGAGCTCAGAGCGATAAAGTGAATAGCTCATGATTAAATAGATATCGCTTTTACACCCCAAAAGGATCTTCTTACCATTATATCTCCTGTAACCAATACCAGTCTGAGATCTCAGCACTTACCACTATGCCAGAGTCAGCCATAGTTTAGTCATGAGTCATTAGTCAAATAGCAACTGCCTTAATCAAGTACCCATCAAAGAAACTACTATGAAGCTAAAGTTTAAACTTATCAAAAAGAAAGCAACAACCAATGCCAAACAAATACTGCCTGAGAGATTGCAGCAGCAAGACAAAAGCCAGAAAGAGAAATGAAAATATGCCTTGTGGGGGAGGGCAAGTCAGGGAGGTGTAGATTTATAGGGAAGCTGTGATATCATTGTTTCCCAATAATACACATCACACAGGAAACAGATGGGAAAGAAATAGTGGAAGAGGCTACTTATGGTAGCAGAACCTGTGAATGGAACAAGACATGATTTAGTTAAAACCACCCATTTGTAACTGAATTGTTTTATAACTGAAACTGGAGGAAAGATTTCATTGCCAAATGTTGCCATTTTCACTGCCAAATGTTGCATTAAAGTCTAAATAAATATTATTGGGTTTGCTTGCTTATCATCTACTGGTAATCTTCTCTACCTCGGTCTTCATGCTTGTTTATTTTTTATTTTAATCTCAGAATAATATTTATTCAACAAATACTTATGGCTTACCTATCCTAGTCAGTCTGGAAGCCATAGTACAAATTGCCTAAAGTCAGATGTTATTTAACTACAAATTATGGAATACTATGAAGAATCAAAATTGTGTCATCAAAAACAAACCAAAAGTGAACCATTTACATGAATAGGATGCAGCTGATTATCAATAATAATTTGCACACAAAATGCAGTGCAAAAATATTAAAAGAGATATACAAAAAGTATGTTGGTTATTAAAGTAGCAATAACTAGGAATAGTAGCAAGAAGTGGTAACTGCACAATGTTATGCACAACATTCTCCCAATCCCCAGTCTCAAAACCTAGGTGCCAACCTTAACTCCTCACTCTCTCTCCTTTCGTCCCACCTCCATCTCCAATCTGTTGTCCAGAGTCTATGGATTTTACATTTGTACTATCTGTTAAATGCCTTTCTCTTCTCTGCCACCATTCTTGGGCAGGCTTTCACCATCTAACCACCTGGACTACAGAATAGCCTGCTGGTTAGTCTCTTTGCCTCAAGGCTCTTTCCCACTCCAATGCATCTTTCATTCATCTGTGACGGTGAACTTCTTAAAGTTTAATTGATATTTTATTCATTTTAACCCTCATTCAATGTCTCCCTATTCCTATAAATCAAATATAAAATCTTGGTTTTTGGTTTTAAAGCCTTTCATAATCTGTCCCCTTTCTCATTTTATGCCCTACCTCTTCAACATATTCCTTCATCAAGTGACACAGGTCTCCATATTCTTTGCATAAGACACCAAAATCCTAACTCTAGGATTTTTACTGACCATCCATCCCCCATGACTAAAATTCTCTCCCTCCTTTCCTTTTTCTCTTCCTTACCTCCTGGCTTCCCTGCATTTCTTCAAGTCTCAACTACAATCTTACCTCAAGCCTTTCCCAGTCATCCTATCTTAGTGCCTTCCCTCTAAGAGCAGTCCCAATTAATCCTATACAATTTATCTTATTGGAACATAGTTCTTTGCTGTTGTCCAGTAATCATTCTCGTCCTCCCTCTCCCATTATACTTGAGCTCAGGGCACCCTCCCCTTTTTTTTTTTTGCCTTTCTTTGAATCCTCAATGCCTGGCACATAGTAAATATTTAATATCTGCTAGCTTTTTGATCTTTCTAAAGGTTACTATGGAGGATTTATGGAAAGATAGAAATAGGAAAAGGGGTTGCACAGGTTGAGAAGACTTATAAGTTGCAATCTACACTACTGGATGGAATAGTCACATTAATTAATTCACTGATTATGGATTTAGTACAGTAAATGCAGTGGTTCTATACTCCAAAAGTGTGAATGCCTTGTCTTTATTCCTGGTAAGTAAGAACTTTAACTTACATATATTTATAGAGTGCTTTAAGGTTGACATATATAATTTTATTATTTCAAATAACCCTTTAATTAAGCTAAATGTTTTGTTATCCCCATTTTCTATGAGGAAAAGTTAAAACTTATCAGGGACAATGGAAAGGAGGCTGTATTTGAAGACCTAGGTTCAAATCCTAGCTAACTAGCTAACTAGCTGAGTGAACTGAGACAATTTGCTTAACCTATATGAGCCTCAGTCACTTTATCTCTAAAATAGGACCACTGTTTTTTGTGTTAAACTATCTCAAAGGGCTGTGAAAAATATTTTAGAAAATGCAAAACATCACATTTTAGTTCTTATTCAAGAATCTCTTTCTCTGGGCAATAACTCTTAAGAGTAATGGTTTTGGTTAGTTCACTCTATCTCAACCTTTTATTTTTGGCTTTAGCCTTTAGCCCTCTTTTGGTTTCTGGAAAAAAGTAAAGTACTGCGGGTTTCCATGCCAAATACTCCTAGTGGATCCTTGGGAAAAACTATATTAAAAATTACCACCTCTCTCACTAACTTAGCTAATGTCTTTCCAATTTCTCCCAAGAAAGATTTTTCTACTTTGCTCTTTGACCTTTTCTATCAATCTATTCTCATAAAGCATAGGTGATTATCCCAACTGGCTAACTATTTTCATTTTAGCCACCTTAGATATGTTCTCCAGTGTTTTCTGATGGGCTCTACCCACTGCCTATGTGCTTTTGATCAATTATTCTGCCTCTTTTTTCATTCTTCTTATTATTCCCTTTTGTACCTCTTCTTTACCCTAAAAAGTATGTTTAACCTTTTATACCTCCTTCCAAGTCACCAGTTTCTCCCACCAGCTGGAATCTATCACTGGAGAGGTTAAAGCACTGCCTAAATAACATCCTTAGTGAGGATGTTGTTAAGGAATTCATCTATTGGGAAGGAACTTGGACTTAATGACCTCTAAGACCCAAACTCTAGGATTCTAGGATTCACAAAACATATGCATCTGGTCCAGAGATGCCAACAAGAATTTCCTTTCACATTTAAAATTTTTTTCAAGATCCCACATGGATATTTCATCACCCAAACCTCAGTCCTTGTTCTGAAGATTATTTACAAATCAAAATCACATTTTACTTTTAGGGAGAAGGGAAAGGGAAGAGAAGCATTTTTGCCACAATAGGACCTGGAGTCAGGAAGACTTATCTTTGAGTTGAAATCCAGTCTCAGACAAGTCACTTAACTACACCTCAGTTTCCTCATTTGTAAAAATAAGCTGGAGAAGGAAATGGCAAACTTACTACTATGTCTTTGCCAAGAAAACCCCAAATGGGGTCATGAAAAGTTGGATGAAACTGAAAATGTCTAAATACCAACAATGTGATTAAGGAGTTCATTATTGCCAGTGAGCAGCAATGATTTCTGAAGAGAAAAACACATTTGGGAAATAATAGTCTGTTAAGAAGAAGCTATCTGAGAATAAGATTTAGATTTCTGGATGAATTAAAATATAAAAATGATGACTGTTGGGTTTGGAAATGGAAAAAGTTAGAAACTGCTGCTTTTAGATTGTGGGGAGTAGCTACAATAGGTAGTTAGGATAGAGTAGGGATACATAGGAAGCAAAATCTAAGCAAGATGCCATCTATAAAACATATCCTTTAATCAAGCAAGGTATAAATATGGCTATAAAAAGAAAAATAATTAATATCTTACAAAATTAAAAAGATCTTGTGTGAATATGAGAAAGAAAAATATTTGTGTTTGGGGGGAAAAACCCTCTACATCAAATATCTCTGGTAAAACTCTGAAAAATTTCTGAGTCATAAACTATTCTCCCAAAAAATAAATGGTTAAAGAATATGAAAAGCTTTTAAAAGATTAAAAACTACTAACATCCATTGAAAAATTGTTCCAAATCACTAATAAGAAGAGAAATGCAAATTTAAAAAAATTCTGAGAAAAAAAACCAATTGACCCACTGACTTGGGATAAAAGGACCTATGAATGGACTCTGTAAAGATATAGATACCTTATTTAAAATATCAGAATAGATCAAAAGCTGGAAGGTGATGTAAAGAGAGGAATGGTTAATAAAGAAAAAAAAAAGTGTGTGCATGTGTGTGTGTGTGTGTGTGTGTGTGTATGTGATCACTTTAGTCGATCAATGGAGAATGGATTAGAGTGAAGACATACTTGAAGTAGGTAGGCCCATGTGCAGGTTATTGCAATAACACAGGCATGAAGTGATGAGGGGATAATTTCATAAAGCTAACAAATATCTAAAGTAAAATTTAAACTTGTCTAATTCTAGTTGTAATGAAGAGAGCCATGTACACCCAGAGAGAGGACTGTGGGAACTGAGTGTGAATCACAAATAGCATTTTTACTCTTATTGTTGTTGTTTGCTTGCATTTTGTTATCTTTTTCATTTTTTTTCTGGTTTGATTTGATTTTTCTTGTGTGGCAAGATAATTGTATAAATATGTATACATATATTGGATTTAACATATGCTTTTACCATGTTTAACATGTATTGGACTACTTACCATATAGGGGAATAGGAGGAAAGGGAGAAAATTTGGAACACAAGGTTTTACAAGGGCTAATATTGAAAAATTGTCCACGTATATGTTTTGAAAAATAAAAAGCTTTAATAAAGAAAAAAAAGTTATATACAATTTGTGACTTTTCTAGTAAAATTACATACAACTTTCAAGAATGGTTGGATCATTCACAACTTCATTAGTAATGCATTATTAATGTGCCTGTCTTTATATAGACCCTTTAACAAGTATCATTTTTGTCTTTTGTCATCTTTGCCAATATGATGGATCTGAGATGAAACTCTGAATTAAAATATTTTTTATTAGTAATTTGGAATCTCTCACATGCTCTAGAATCAAACAACCAAACTCAATCCCACCTCTGAGATTTAGTGTCTATGCTACCTTAGGCCAATCATTTAACTTTGGGGTTTTGGTTTCTACATCTGTAAAATTAGGGGATTCGACTAGATTTCCATCTCTATAGTTATGACGCTTTATAGTTGTTGATAGTTTAGTTGTGAGTCTTCTTTTGAAAATTGATGTCATATTCTGAGGTACCACTACATATCTCTCAGATTAACTAAGATGACAGGAAAAGATAATGATAAATGTTGGAGGGAATGTGGGAAAACTGGGACACTAATACATTGTTGGAGGAGTTGTAAACTGCTCCAAAAATTCTGGAGAGCAATTTGGAACTATAGCCAAAGGGCTATAAAACTGTGCATGTCCTTTGATCCAGCAGTGTCTCTACTGGGTCTGTAACTAAAAGAGATCATTAAAAAGGGGGAAAGACCCATATGTGCAAAAATATTTGTAGCAGCCCTTTTTTATAGTAGCTAGGAATTAGAAACTGAGTCGATGCCCATCAACTCAGGGATGGCTGAATAAGTTATGGTACATGAATGTTATGGAATATTATTGTTCTAAAAGATCAATCAGAAAGATGATTTCAGAGAGACCTGGAAAGACTTACATGAAATGATGTTAAGTGAAGTGAGTAGAACTAGGAGAACATTGTACTTAGCAACAAGAAGATTATGTGATGACCAACTCTGATGAACTTGGCTCTTTTTAACAATGAGGTGATTCTATACTGTCACATATTTAACATGTATAGGACTGCTTGCCATCTGGGGGAGGGGGTGAAGGGAGGGAGGAGAAAAGTTGGAACAGAAGTGAGTACAAGGGATAATGTAAAAAAAATTACCCAGGCATGGGTTCTGTCAATAAAAAGTTATAATTTAAAAAATAATAAAAACAAAAACAAAAACAAAAAAACAATGAGGTGATTCAAACCCATTCCAGTAGACTTGTGATGAAGAGAGTCATCTGAATCCAGAAAGAAGATAGTGGAAAGTGAATGTGGATCATAAGATAGTATTTTCACCTTTTTTGTTGTTGCTGTTTACTTGCATTGTTTTCTTTCTCATTTTCCCCCCTTTTATCTGATTTTTCTTGTGCATCATGATAAAGTGGAATTATGTATAGAAAATTTGCACATGTTTAACATACATTTGATTACTTGCTGTCTAGGGGAGGGATGGAGCGAAGGGAGGAAAAATTTGGAACACAAGGTTTTATAAGGGTGAACGTTGAAAACTATCTTTGTATGTGTTTTGAAAATAAAAAACTATTATTAAAAAAAAAAAAGAAAGAAAACTGATGTCATTTGAATTGACCTTCATTTTTTACCAGAGGCATCAGAAAAAGCACTGGATTTGGGAGTCAAAAGACCTGTGTGACCCATACATAGCAAGTCACTTAATCTCTGTTTACCTCAGTTTCCCCATATGTTCAATGGTAATAAAGTATCTACCTCAGATAAATGTTTAAGGCCCAGAATAACATAGAAAATATTCCAAAAATCTTAGTACAGTCTAAAAATCTGCACTAAAACTTCTTAACAAACCTTAAAGCCTTATATCAATAATCGTTACATTATCTATAATAATTATATATATATATATACATACATATATATATATAATATTGTTATGGGAACATAATGAAATGCACAGTATAAAATTAATTGTATAAATATTATAGCATTACATTGTAAATATTATTACTTCAAGGATGAACTTCCCCTGGGGATGTCAATTCTTTGATGAGTCAGATTAAAATCAGAATACTTCAGTGTGATAAGCTATAATAAACTTTGGATTCTGGACTAAGAATTGTATTTAAATTCTGTCTCTTTCATTAGCTATGTGACCTTGGACAAGATATGTCACCTTGACAGATCTCAGGTTCCTCATCTATAAAATGAGTAAAACTGAAAAGTTTCAGTAGTTTATTCTAGACGTAGAATCTATTCTACAATGATACTGATAATGTAGAAATATTGTTCTGGGTTTCCAGATTCCTATCTCCTTATGCCTAGTTCACAATTACAACTGACATTGGTAGATAAGTATCAAGTTCACAAGGAATTTTACATACATTCTCGCATGTGATCTTCCTCACAACCCTGAAAAGTCACTACTACAGTATTCTTATCCTTATTTTTACAAATGGAGAAACTGAGCCTCAGACAAACAATGACTTCCCCATTAGCACACAGATAATATCAGGAATAGTCTCTCCTCCCTCCAAATCTGACCTTCTTATGCTTCTGGCTGAACCTCATGACTGAGTTAGGGAATCTGTTGCTTATTCTTCCAGTACCTGGTTCAACCTCATAGTCAGATGTTTTTAATATTATAATTTTATTGATTTTTTAAAAAGTATTTCCCATTTAGAGTGAAGGCCCTGCTGTTCTTTCCTTCAGCTGTTTCCCATGTGAAAATTCCATCTAGGTTCAAAGCATTTAAAAAAAAATGTCTCTGATTAAAAACAGGGAAAGATTCAGGAAAAGAGAGGAGGGGGAAAAAACATGGATATTTGTTAAAATTCTATAGGAAAATCTAACTATTTCTGAATTAAGTCTTAATCACCATTTCAAATTACACAATGGAGTCTGTTGCTACTAAAACAAATATAACTGTCATTTTAAGAGGACTGTTATTTTTCTAGCTATTTCCTTCTCTATTTACACTTGATTCTTTCCTGTTTGTTCATTTGCTGAGCCAGGGTCTCCGCTTCCTAAAATTGTTCATCTTTGCTGTATCTATTAGCAAAGTGTGCTGTTTAGAATCCTCATCCACTAAGGATAAACACTATCATTTTCAAATCTGAAGTAGGCAGATAGATTGTTGTCACAATCCATCACTCAGCAAAGGAATAATGGAATAGTTCAATTAAAATCATTTAGATGCAATCATCAGTCCATGAGAGTAACATAAATAATCTGGTATATGTTAGCCACATTAGAGCAAATGATATCGTGCCCTCAATTCCTGGTATAGAGCAAGAAAATGGTTCAAACCAGGGAAGAACTTCAATGTTATAAAACCTTAAAAGTTGGAACTAGTTTGTATTGTTGTTGAAGGATTATCTTTTTTTTTTTTTTTTTTTCCTGCTTTGTATATATCAACATCTAAGAAAGTACCCTTAGAGCAGCTAGATGGATTGCAGTGGATAGAACTCTGGCCCTAGAATCAGGAGGACTTGAGTTGAAATCTAGCTTCAGTCACTTTCTAACTTTGTGATGCTAGGCAAGTCATTTAATCCTGTTTGACTCAGTTTCCTCATCTGTAAAATGAGCTGGAAATGGAAATGGCAAACCACTCAAGCATCTTGGTCAAGAAAATCCCAAATGGTGTCATGAATAGGATACAACTGAAACAATTCAACAACCAAAAGCAAACCTCATTATAGGTACCTGGGCCTATGGTTTTCATTGAAATAGCAAAATGGATAGGAATCATCATCAACAACAAAGTACTTTGCTTATAAGAGCTAGCAAATATTTTTTGAATTGTTGAACTCTGGCTCAACAAGATCTAATCAAATATTCAATGACTCTGAGAGTTTCACAACTAAACTCTGAACCTGGTTTCTATTTCTATCCCAGAGTAGACATAAATCCCTTTGGTGACCTTAAATGCATGTATAGTATTGTAATTTCTCCAGATTCAGAATGAAAGTTTCCATAAATGAGACTTCAAAACCATTCTAGACTCTGTATGAAATTACTGCAGAGGTCTTTAAAAATCTATTAATTCTCTAGGGGCAGCAAACAGGGATTAATCAATAAGCAGAGATTAACTATTTACTATGGGCCCAACATCATGGTAGAGAGTTATGGGAAATAATGAATACAATATGATAGCTTCCTGTAAAAAGTGAATAATTAAATTGGGAGGATAAAACTTTCAGATGAATCCAGAATTGAGCCATAAGACAAGATTAAATTTTGTGGGATGGACAATAAATGATGGAGTTCTGAGTTCAGAAAAGGTGAAAATCAGTGAGTTTCTGAGTCCTCTGGGATTTTGCACCCAATGGGAAAATTAGAACGTGGTGGTGCAGTGAATAGAGCACCAGCTCTGAAGTCAGGAGGACCTGAGTTCAAATCTGACCTCAGACACACTTAACATTTCCTATCTGTGTGACCCTGGGCAAGTCACTTAACCCCAATTGCCTCAGCAAAACAAAACATTAAACCTTTCTTTTACAGAGAAATATAAGTTTTTACTCCTGAATTTATGGAATGTAAGGTATCAACAGGAGGAAAGTTTTGTTTTGGATAAGGGAGTCTTCCAAAAGTCCCAGAAATCAAATTTCTCTTAAGTGGTAGACTATAAAATGTTGTACCTAAGGGGTAGGGTGGGGTAAAGGAAGCTTTGATTGGAAAGGAGCTTTTGTTTTTGTGAGTATGAAGGAATAGATTGGTAAGTAGGGTGGAGCTGAAAGAACATAGATGAAAAGTAAATTTAGTGTTTTGGGAAGAAATACCATATTGGCTCAGGTAAAGCAAAGTTTCTTCAAAGAAAATAAAAATTGTAAAACATAACTTGCTCTATATGCTCAGACTTGAAGACTTGGAGAAGCTACAGTCAAAGTTTGCCTAACTAACATAGCTCCAGGGGTGCCCTTTATAATGAAAGAAAGCTTATAGAGAAGATTCCCCAGGCCCATCAAGGTTTTCCTTGGGTAATTTTTCACTGTAATGATTTATTTATGAGCATTAATGATTTTCTCCCCTAGCCTAGGCTTTTGGAACTCAGAGCCTGGCCCCTTTTCCTTCTTTAATGATTCAATGATTGATTCATTCATTTATACATGCATTCAATCAATATTTATTATTAAGTACCTAATACATGCAACATATTCCATTATTCACTGTGCTGGATTCAAAAGCCAGTTAGATATAGTCTTTGGCCTCCAAGAGTTTAAAGTCTTGTAAAGAGTGAATAAGACTAGAGTATGCATATATGTATGTATGTATGGATGGATGGATGGATGGATATATGGATGGATGTATGGATTAGATACACATAAGACATAGGGCCCTAAGAAAGTTGTCAGTGAATATCAGTGTGGAATAGTGGAAAGAACACTACTATTAGAATGAAAGGAATCCTATTCAAACCTCACCTCTAACCATAGGTAAGTCACTTAACTTATCTCAGACTCAATTTTCTCATTTTGTAAAATAGGGACAATATCAACATGGGATAGTAGAATATTGATTTTGTTTCAGTTGTGTATAACTTCATAATACCATTTGGGTTTTCTTGACAAAGATACTGGAATAGTTTGCCATTTACTTTTCCAGCTCATTATAGTTGAGAAACTTAAGCAAAGAGGGTTAAATGACCTGTCCGGGGTTACACAATTAGTATGTATCTGACTTCTAGCCCAGTGCTTTATTCATTGTTCATCTTGGTTTAAACAAAGAGAAATAATTGAAGAAGAGGAAAATCACATAGTTGACTGGATCTGGTAGAGACCTACAGGAGATGGTAACTGAAGGGAGAAAAGGTTATTACAACAGCCTGATCCAATCAATCAAGCCAAAAAATTATTAAATGCTTACTAGGCACTGGAGATTAAAAGACAAAAATGTTCAAGGAGTGGACAGTGCCTGAGGGAAATAACATGTATACAACAAGAATAAACAATGTACAAAGTAAATACAAGCCAAACAGGGTAAATGGGAAGCACTAGAAACCTGGGGATCAGGGAGATGACAAGAAAGGTAGCATTTAAGAGAAATTTGGAAGAACAATAGGGATTCCAAGTGACAAGGATGAGAATGGAGTGTCTTCCACTGGAAGAGTCTATGCAAAGACATAGAGATGAGAGAGAAAATGTGCTACAGATTCAGGAATTACAAGGGGATAGCATTAGGAACAGAATGAAAGGAATTGATGTGGGAGATACTGCCTCAAGAGACAGAACCAATGTGATATCAATTGATTAAATGAGGAGGGGCCAGAAAAGTCCCAAGTTTTCACACACAATCAGCCTTTTATTCTTCAAGATTGTCCCAACCTTTTAGACCATTATCTGTCCCTGAATCTTTTCCCCGGTCCTCAAATCTTTACAATCTTTATCAAATCATCCAGATTTCTCACTTATAAAATCCCAAGATTTTTCACACCTCTGCTTGAATTGGAGATTCCAACTCTACTAATGAATTATGTTCCTTTCTTAAGAGAATGATGAACTCAAATGAACAGACAATTTTCAGATAAAGAAATTGAAACTATTCCTAGTTATATGAAAAGGTGCTCCAAATCACTATTGATCAGAAAAATGCGAATTAAGACAACTCTGAGATACCACTACACATCTCTCAGATTGGCTAAGATGACAGGAAAAGATAATGGCTAATGTTGGATGTGAGAAAACTGGGATATTGATACATTGTTAGTGGAACTGTGAACGAATCCAACCATTCTGGAGAGCAATTTGGAACTATGCCCAAAAAGTTATCAAACTATGCATACTCTTTGACTCAACAGTGTTTCTACTGGGCTTACATCCCAAAGAGATCTTAAAGAAGGGCATGTGCAAAAATGTGGCAGCGCTCTTTGTAATGACAAGAACCTGGAAACTTGATGGATGCCCATCGGTTGGAGACTGGCTGATAAAATTATGTATATGAATGTTATGGAACATTATTGTTCTGTAAGAAATGACCAGCAGGATGATTTCAGAGAGGCCTGGAGAGACATACATGAACTGATGCTGAGTGAAACAAGTAGAACCAGGAGACCATTATACATAGCAACAACAAGACTCTATGATGATCAATTCTGATGGATGTGGCTCTCTTCAACCATGAGATGATTCAAACCAGTTCCAAGTGTTCAATGATGAAGAAAGCTATCTACACCCAGAAAGAGGTCTGTGGGAATTGAGTGTGAACCACTACATAGCATTTTCATGCTTTCTATTGATGTTTGCTTGCATTTTTGTTTTCCTTCTCAGATTTTTTTTCTTTCTAGATCCAATTTTTCTTGAGCAAGATAACTGTATAAACATGTATACATATATTGGATTTAACATATTTAACATGTATTGGATTACCTGCCATCTAGGGGAAGAGGTAGGGGGAAGTAGGGAAAAATTTGGAACAAAATTTTGCAAGGGTCAGTGTTGAAAAATTACTCATGTATATGTTTTGTGAATAAAAAGCTTTAATAAAAGAGAGAGAAAGAGAAAGAAGGAGGAGGAGGAGGAGGGGAGAGAGAGAGAGAGAAAGAGAGAGAGAGAGAGAAAGAGAGAGACAGAGAGAGAGAGAGAGAGAGAGAGAGAGAGACCAACTAACTGATCTTCAATGATGTATCTTTCCATAATGAAGTAAAGAAATGCTTTCAACACTCCTGCTTCTCACCTCTGATTCTTAGAATCCTTGACTTCCTTCAAGACAGCTCAACTGCCATTTCCTGTAGGGAGCCTTTCCCATTCCTCCTTCCTGCTCCTCAGATAGCTAGAGTCCTCTGCTTTTCATCTATTATTTATATACCTATATGCATTGTTTTCCATCCCCTAGATGGTTAGCTTTCTGAGGCTAAGGACTGTTTTTGCCTTTCTTTGCATTCCCCATTGCTTGGCCCAGTGCCTGACATTGAATAAATACTGGAGACAAATTGACTAGACTAACTCTCCATATTTAATAGTAGAAAAAAATGAGCTCTAGCAGGACATGTACCTAGCATTTGTACTTTTTGACTGTTTACTTTTCCTTATAATATACCTATAGATAGATAGATAGATAGAGATAACTCTATTTGCAGTTTTGTGTGCAATACTGAAAAAAAAATTGAATTTCTCTAACCAGAAATATAGTAAAATATATTTTACTTCTATACTGTTCCCAGTTAAGGAAGGCAAGAATGGAAATTATAGAGGAGAAAAAGGAATAAAAGGAATAAAAAAATAAGAGTGGTTAAAACCAAGTAAAGCATAAGAATATAAAATATCTTTATTTTTATGTAAATAAAATATAAGGATATACAAAGGATAGAAGGAAAAGAAAAGAAACTGGAAAGACAAGAGACAGTAGATGAAGTGCCTGGGTTGTCAAATGGTGAATTTCTTCCTTATATTCTGTTCATTTGGAGTTGTGATTCAAGTAAATTATTGACTGTTATCACCCTCTGAGGCTTTTCAGGAATTTAGAATTACTCTTTCTACTTTGGAAAACAACTGGTCATTCATTCATCTAGTCAACAAATAGCTATTGAGTAGCAAATTATGTAAAGCACTGTATGTACCAGATACTGAGATGAACAAAAAATATAAAATAGTGTCCCTTGCCTTAAAAAATGAAAAAAATACTAATAGCTTTCATCCTTTTTCTTTAAATATTAAATCTGAATTTTAATTTAAAAATTTAGTTTCTGATAGTTAAGTTCTGTTCTTCCCCTTCTCCACCGCCCCACTCCATTTTGGTATTTAAAAAAAAAAAAACAACTCTCTTCAACTAAAATTATACATAGAATTTGAGAATTTCCATTTCAACTTCATAAAGTCCTTCAAAGTTTATGAATATCTATTTGACAAATGAAGGTCTATTTCACCAAGGAATTCTGAATGCTTTCCAAGTGTATAAAGGAATGAGTTAGGTTTTAGACATTTGCTTTAGAAACAGAGGTGTTAGTCAATTTATCAGCTGGGCCACAGGATCTCTTTGAAATCAAAAACTGTGCTGTCTCCTTATCTTGATTCTTTTAAAAAACAGGGGATGTCTGATTTCCATAGCTCTGGAAAGCTACCTTTGGAATGAACATTTTTGTTCTAAGCTTCTTTTTTCAAAATTAAATCCAGATTTATGGTCTAGTATTGCTCTAGAAGGAAATAAGATATATAGGGACTTCTAGCTCTTCAAAAAATATCTCCAGCAATAACAGGGTTAATTACTGTTCCTACCTCTTAATGAAACCATCTGAGGCTAGTCTCTGAACAGAATGATGATAACTGCTTACCATGAGAGGAATTAGTTATCTGGGGTCTATAGGAGTAGTACCAAAGCAATTTGATCTCATAAGTTCCTTGTCAGGGGCTTAGTGAAATAAAGCAGGCCTATTAGGAGAGGTCAGAGATTCCCCATCCCAGGCTAAAAGGGGATGAGTAGCCAGGACGGATTTCTTAAAAGGTTTCTCAGTAAGCCTTCTGTCAGTCACGTGATGCCAGACAATCTAGTATATCTAAGCCCCAGAGGAAGACTTAGAATAAATGACTCAAGAGGAAGAGGTAAGGGACAGTTAGTGAATCACTAGCCCAAGTACTTCCCCTCGAACATCCACATCATTTTCTGCAGCAAATTTTCACTGAGTTGGCTAATATGGGACAAGTCCATAGTCCATGGCCACAAGAAACGAATCAAAACCACCCACCTCCATGGTTGTGATGAGGTTCATGATGTCCAGAATGCACAAATTTGCCTGCAATGAATTTATAGACTCAAACTCATCTTCCTAATTTTTTGCTAGGGTCTTATTCACTTTATTTATCAGTTGAAGAAAGGATGATTTTTCATCTTCTTTTCCAGAAATGGAAAGGCCTATTGATTACTTATGTCATTGTCATAAGAAGGAGCAGCACATAAAAGAGCCCAATTTTATTCTCTCCCCCCTCCCAAAAAAAGAGGTAGTATATCATAGTGGGTTGGACATTGGATTTCAAGGCAATAATATTTGGATTCAAATTTTGATTCTAAGAAAGCCACTTTAATGTCCCTGTGCCTCAGTTTGCTCTTCTGGGAGATGAAGGGTTTAGACTGCATAGAGCCCTTTTAGCTCTAAATCTAGGATACAACATGATAATACCCAGTCTGGCTGTCAAAGGACTTGTTGCTTTGAGTATGTTGACAGGGACAGGAAAGAAGGGGTTAAAGGGACAGAGATGAAGAAATATGCCACTTGGAATTATGCTTAAATACGATTATGTCTGAGGACTGAGAAGGGCCCACCCACAACCTCAAAATGCAGCTGCAGATAGACTAAGGGCAACTACCATATCTGGGTTCCTTTATTTGGAGTTTTTTTCCCTTAAAAAAAAGGGGGAATTTTTATTAAGAATAAATTTATTTAATTTATTAAGAATGTCAGTACCTAGAATATAACAGGTACTTAAAACACTTAGTAAATCTTCTTCCCCAATGATTTCTCATCTCATCCTCTTCTCCTCATTCTTCTTCCAGTTTTCTTTCCTAATTCCCTTCAGTTTTATCAAAGACAGATATTATATCAATCACTGGTCCTACAATTAGATGATTCAGGCCAATTCTAAGAGATTTTGATAGAGAGAGACATCTGCATCCAGAAGGAGGACTGTGGGGACTGAATGTGAATCACAACATAGTATTTTCACCTTTTTTGTTAGTTGTGGGTTTGCTTTTTTTTTCTTCTCATTTTTCCCCTTTTTGATTTGATTTTTCTTGTGCAGGCTAATAAATGTAGAAATAGGTATAAAAGAATTGCATTTGTTTATAATAGATATTGAATTACTTGCTGTCTAGGGGCAGAGGCCGGGGAAAGAAAAGGAGAAAAATTTGGAACACAAGATTTTGCAACAGTAAATATTGAAAACTATCTTCGCATATATTTTAAAATAAAAAGTTATTATTTTTTAAAAATTGTCTTTTCCTCCTCTAAAGTCCTAAAGCCACTCTAGTTGATAAGCAGTGACCCTTGCATTATGTCAGCATAAACTCTACAAGTTCCTAAGATTGGCCACCAGATAATTGAATATTTTGGGTAGCAGCAATTCAAGAAAAGAATAAGCCCCTTGAGGGCAAGAACTACTTCCTTTTTTGATTCTGATTTGCCAGAGCCAAAAGGAGGGATGTGGGGTAGAGAGAGACACAGAATAAGTACTTTGAAAATAAATGTTGGATGAATAAGGGATTGGAGGGGCACATCCCCAGAAAGTTGGCCACAAAATGATGAATATCTAGGGCCTCAACAATTTGTGAAAAGAGCATGGCAAATTTGTTTTCTTTTTGTCTTTTTTATCTTCAGCACCTTACATTGTGACTCATACATAAGAGAGGACTTGGATCAGAAATTAAGAGAGGTAATAAAGGAGAGCATTATCCATAGGTAATGGGGCTCATTGGAGCCATCTACCTCTCTAGATAATTGGTGATCCTCACCTCTGTATATTTCTCTTCCTTGCCTGAAATTATAAGATCACAAATTTGGAGCTGGAAAGGATCTTATATTCCTAAATCCAACCTTCTCATTTTATAGATGAGGAAACTGAGGCCCAGAGAGCTAATGATATCTTATTTGTTCCAAGGACACACAACAATCTTGTAGTGGGGTCAGAATTTGAATCCAGTTCTTTTTATACACCACCTCTTGGAGGTCTGTCTTTTCTCTATTCATCATTCACATTGCCTCCAAGAGCCCCCAAGTCCAGAATCCTTACAAAGTTATAGTGATTTACATAAATGTTATATGTAACTAGCATGCTGAAAGTCATGACTATGCTAATCATGAAATGGGTAGCTTTAGCATAAATTTTCCTTAAATTACAATACTAAACTCTGATTCATGTGTATATTCAATTTTCACTGTTGTCATGAATCCTTTGACCATTTCAACACATCTGCTATTGGTTATCTGTTAATAACTTTTAAAAATATGATACTAATTTGGCAAATGCTGAGGGAGAAGTGAACTTGATTTGGGTTCTAGTTCTTGCTTTGTCAATCAGCTGTGTGATCTTGTTACTTAGGCCCTCTTTGACTCCAGCCACTTCATTTCTTAGAAACATCTATAGTTTCATCAATCATGGATATTCTTTCTACTTCCCAAGATACTAACCCCTCTAGGAATTGGTTGGTGATTTATGAGTGTTACAGCCAAATCAGCTAATTTACTTGCAAATTCCAAAGGTCAGTGATGATCTTTTCCAAATTGATCTGCATTTCAAGTCTTTTCAGCTTCCAGAACTGGTCAACATGGCTTAAGAAACCATATCACTTCTGTACCATACTGAATCATTAGAATAAGATTTCAATTTTAATATTTTTTCTATTACATGTGTGATTTCATTGGTGTAGGATTTTTCTTATATCAATGCAGTGGAACAATTGTTCTGGACTTTAAAGGCTTAGAGAGTTAGTTGCCCAGGGAGCTTGTGATGAATTAAGTGGCTCAAGGTAGGAAATATACTTGTGATTTCTCTGAATGGGGAATTATTGAGTGCTGCAACTCCCCCTACCATACAGATGGGTACCTGTTTTGCAACTTACTGTCTTAAGAGAGTTGCTTAGAACTGAGACAGCGGAACTCTTCCAGAATCCCACAGACAATGTGTCAGAGCTGGGACTGAACCTGGGTGTGCCTGCCTTTGACATTAGCTTTCTACCCACTACACCCTGCTGCTTCTCACTTAAACATAGTCTTCCTTGATTTAAGACCACTTTCCAGTCACTCTACCACATTTCCTTTTTTTTTTTTTTAAACTAATAACAGTTACTATTTATGTAGTATTTTATGGCTACAGGGAATTTATAAGAGAATCAAATATGATGATTTAACACTCCTGAAAGAAAGCATGCTAGTTACACATAAAATTCATGTAAATCATATGGGGAAGGGTGTCTAGTAATCTAGAGAATTAGTTTCAAATTCCAACTCTGATACTAACTTGCTCCCAAATGATTTTAGGAAAATCATTTTATTCTCCTGATTTCATTTACTCAAGGTCCTCATTTGGAAAATGTGACATAAGTTCCAAAATTCTACTTTCTCCATTTTGCAGCTAAGAAACACAGGGTAATATAATGATTTGTGGAAAATCACAGACCAAGAAAGTGACAGTCAGGAATTCAGCTTTGTTCTGATGCTATATATTGCCATCATATGCAATTTTTCTTTTAGACAAGATAACTTATGTAGTAGACATGCTTAGAAAAGAAAGAAACGTAAACATCAAGCCCTCTACCCCCCAAAAAAAGTCCTTGATCTCGAAAAGTTTACATTCTAATGAGGGAGACTACATACAAAACAACTATGCATCTAAAATTGTAGGTGTACTCCAGGACTCTATCCAGGGGCCCCCCTCTTCTCTCTCTACACTCTAGGTGATCTCATCATTTTCCAGGGATTAAATTATCACCTTTCTGAAGATGACTCCCAGATCTATGCATCTCTCCTAAACTCCAGTCCTTCTTCATCATTATGGACATTTTGAACAGTATGTTGGTAAACACCTCAAATTTAACATATCAAAACCAAACTCATTATTTTGTAAAATCCACCCTTCTGAATTTTTCTGTTACTGTCAATGAGACTATCATTCTTAGTCATTTAGGCTTTCTGTGTCAACCTTCTACTTTATTCTTCTCATCATCTTCATTCTACATGATCTTTCATATCTAATGAATATTGTTTCTACCTAGAGAACATCTCTACTATGTCCCCTTCTCTCCCCCAATACAGCTACCACCTTAATTCAGACCCCACATTTCACCTGAACTCCTATCAAATATCCCTGACAATCCATACTCTCCACCTACACCTTCCACTCCTACCTCCATCCCATCTCACCCCACAAGAAGATAATCTTAAAACATGAGTCTGATCCTGTTATTTCCCTACTCTGACACCAGTGGTTCTCTATTATCACAGGATCAAATATAAAATCCTTACTCTGTAATTTAAATGAATGAATGAAAAACCATTTCCTAAACTCTAAATATATGCAAATTATCTCATTAAACACTGAAGATACAAATAAAAATTTAAAGCCCTTCACAACCTGGTTCCAATTTACCTTTCCAATGTAATAAGTAATACTCCTTTTCACAAACTTTATGATTCTGTTTACTTGGTCTGTTTACCTTTTCCCCACATACAAATTCCTTTTCTCATCTATGCCTTTGCATTGGCCTCCCCCCAACTCTGAAATGCACTCTCCTGGTGAAATGTCGAGGTTTCTGCAAGACTCATCTCATCTATTTTCTGTATGAAACCTTTTGTGATTCCCTCATTTGCAGATACACTCTCCTACAAAAAGAAGCCATTTCCTTCCTAACATTTTTTTATATGTCCATAAATGCATATGTAAGTTTGAGAGCCTACATTACATTTCAGTGGAGTCATTGTATCTCTTTAACCTAGCACAATGATTGGATCATAATAAATGTTTAATAAATACTTGATTGATAGTTTAGAATAGAAATACTAGGATTTTTGAGCTGGAAGAGAATATTTTGTTCTAACCTTGTCATTAGGTTAAGTGACTTGACTTTAAGGTCATACAGTTTAATCTCTTCCAATTCTAAATTTCTATGTTCTTTAGAGTAGAGCTTGCAATCAGATACCCCCAACCCACCCCAAATCCAGTAATTCTTAGATCCCTTTAGGAGAAGGAAGCTCCCTTTACTAGAAAGAAGCAAATAAAAACAAACAAACCAGAAGCCACCATGGGGAATCAGCCTAAAGGTGCTTTATCAAGTGTTCTTTTTACATATGGACTTGAACCTGAATGCACTTGAGAAAATGGGAGGAGGGAAGAAAAGGTGTCAAAGTGTGGCAATACCTGGCACATAATAGGCACTTAAAACATGCTTGTTTACTTAAACCTAATAAGACCCATACAGAATTAAAGCTCTCTCATTCCCTACTTGCACATGTATAGCTTATAGCAAATTGCTTACTTTCTCGGGGAGAGGGGAGAAGAGGGAGCGAGAAAATACATGTCAAAAAAAAATCTTTTTAAAAGAATGTTAAAATTTGTTTTTACTGTAATTGGGGGAAAACAAAATACTTTTTAAAATGCTCTCTCATGCCCAAAGGAGAATTTACCACACATTTTTTGACTCAGATAGGGGTGATGGAAGTATTATGAGAATTGAATAAATATTGATCCAGAGTACAAACTACTTCCCAATTTTGTCAAGAACTTTTTGATGACTCTTGATGCAATCTTTTGTTCCCCAGTAAGTTCTGTTTAATAATCCATTATTTTAAATAATAGAAGTCCCTTTGGGAAGTGAAAACACAGAACAGTGGATAGAGTAAGAGTTGAAGTCAGGGAAGACCTGAGTTCAAATCCCACTCCTGAAACTTGTCATGTAACATATGGCAAGTTTCCTAAGCAAATTCAGTGTCAGTGTTCTCATCTATAAAAGGGGGAAGAGTAATTGTGGCATAATTTAAATGGGATATTGTAAAGTAGTTTGCAAGCTTTAAAGTGCTATGTTATTATGAAGCAAAATTGTTTTTTACACATTACAAAGTTGCAAATAGCTAGGTGTTTTGCTACTGAAACTTTTTAAAAAGGAGGTTAAAGCAGAAGATTTGTGATGTTATGGGAGACACTGAATTCTAGACATAAAGTAGGGAGCATCTTCAAGTGTTTTAAACTAACTTTTAACATTTCAATAACATTGCCCATGGTATTGATGATACATTGTGAAATCCCACTCAAACTTCCCTTTTTGCTGTAATTTTGAATGTACATGAAGAACAAGTTGTTCCAAAAGTAAAAGGCCCAATTGAGACGGGTGGGTGTAGGTGTGTTGGGAACAGTAAATCTTACAAGTGGATCCTTAACACTTAATTTTCTAACTTTTCCCATAATTTACCTTCTAACCTGAAATACTACATTACTGTTATTGTATTTTTTAGCGCTTTTTTTTCTTTTTGGCAATGAATTTTAAAATTGTTTCTACCTCTCTGGGCCCCCTTTTCTTTCTCTCCAACCTCGAAAACATAAATGTTCTCTGTTTCTTTTACACATCCCAAACTATTTTCAAGCCAAAGCCCTTTGACCTTTTTACAACACTCCCCTTGTCTGACACACCATATGCTAATCTGAAAACCCAGGAGGAGGTATGGGGTGGGGGGGGAGGGGGGGAGAGTGGGGATGGGAAGCGGCGAGGTAGTATAAATCTGGCATCTGTTCAGAAATGCAGAAAATGTTAGCACAACCACTCCCCCAGTGAGGATCCCCCCACTCCCTTCCAGTACACGTTTAAAAGGGGAGATGGGAACTCTACGGAAATTGAAATGAGGGAGGGATACCCAAGCCACTTCAGGTTTATACTCGGAAGGCAGTAAAGCCTTCATTCAGCCAGCCCGTACTGTCCCTCTTCCCGCTGTCTGCCAGCATCCCAGCCTGGGGACAGAACGAGGGAGTCCTTTCTCCCCTGGCATCCTAGAGGAGAGCTGGCGGATCAGCTGGGCAGCACCCAAGCACCAAGGAGCCCGCTCTAAGGATCGGGCAGCTTCAGCGGACAGCCCCTTCCGACTGGGCAGAGCCGAGTGACAGTTAACATAGCGGTTCCCCTTGAGAGCCGACGGGGCGCAATTAATTGCACTTAAAACAAAATTCACAGACAAATCTAAATCCAGCTCATCCCGGCAGGGTCTGTTTCTCCCACCCACCCTACCCCAAGGGAAAAAACCAGCTCCCCCAGGAAAATAGAAAGAAGGAAACTAGCAATGATGAATACGTTACCATCCTGGCCCGAGGTCTCCAGATATTCAGTCAGGTCACAGCCAAATGCACCGGTAGCACCCTTTCGTTTCAACTTCTGTTTTGCACCCTTGTTCTTCATGAGTTAGTCCCAAAGAGGCTCACCCTCCTCCTGGTCCCTCCCTCCCCCTCCGCTTGGCACCGGGCTGAAGATGGATTCTCCTCCTCGGATCAGTGCCTGGAGCACGGCTCGGGAGGGTTACATCGAGTGTGGAGGAGAGAAGGGCTCCGGATCAGAGACATCCACATGAAAGCGGACCTGAGGCGGCTCAACTCAGCCCCTCTTAGGGTGGGGGAGGGGAAGGACGCAGCCGGGCTCCGGAGGAGGCAGTGGAGAGAGCATAGCCTGAAATCCAAAGAGTTCTCATCAAAGGAAAGCAGTGGGTGGAGGAGGGCCCCGCTTCGGACTTGGCAGCTGAAGTAGATGTTATGTTGGGAGTGTCACTTCCTTGCTGGAGTCCCAGGGACTTTCACAGCCTCCTGCTGGGTCTTCTGGTGTTTTTCCTCTGCTTTAGTGGGAAGGGGAGCGGTCTCTTTCCCTCATCCCCTCCCTCACCGCCTTCCCGACTAAATATGTTCAGAGAAGGAGGAGAATATAACGGAGAAGTATAAAGGGCTAACAAACTAGCAAGCGAGTGAAGAGGGAGTTTAGCTTGGGCAGAGTCCACAGGGAGCTTGCTTTCTTAGGCCCCGGTATCTTGCTTTCAGACCGCTTTGGTCAAATGAAAAACAAGCATCCTGTCTCTCTCGACCGCCCTCACTCTTTCCTTTTTTTCCTGTCTTACAAATCCTAGGATCATCCAGCTCAGGAAATGCTGGAAGGAAGTTAGCTAGGGAGGTGGGGAGGTGGGGGTGGGCGCGGAGGGTGGAAATTTTTGGCAGCCCTCGGCATATGTGTGTAGAGTAGGAGGAAGTAGGTGGGTGGGTTGAGGAGTAAAAGGGGTGGGGGAGAGGACGGGCTCTTCGGAGACTCTGTTCTTGAGTCTATAGATAACTGGGCAGCTTGAAAGGAAATCGCTGCTCTTCTAATGGGCCTGCAGCAACTCAGTGCACAGGTTTCCTGTCCCACAGTCTTCTCTTTGAAGAGTCGAGGAGGAGGGCGTTTACTTTAGGGGCAGGGGCTGTTTGATAGGACTTCCAAAAAAAGTTCTCTTATATTTTTGAACTGGTATCTTTTTTTTTGGACACCATTTTTGGGGGGGAGGAGATTGACGTCCTCCTCCTCCCTTTCTCCTAGGCAAACGTAATAGTGATGGGAACAAATGTTCCTAAAGATCTGTAGCTTCCCATGTTCTTTCCTTGGCTCTCTTTCGTCTGTCTACACTTTCTTGACATCTTCCATTGCTATGACTTCAACCAGCACTATGTCCCCACCAGTGCTTCACCTCTGCCATCTTCAATCATGATTTGCATACCCCACCACATATATCCAAGAGGTAGAAACCTCCTGTACCTTTGCTTCCGAAAAGGACTCTTCTACTAACCACCCAACAACTCCAGGCATTAATCAAATCGTTGACTTCCAGACCAAAATCACCCACCCTCCCAAATCGATTGCAAACTCCTTGAGGGCAGGGAATGTCTCTTTAGCAACTTGCTAAAAGAATGCACAATGCACTTAGTTAACTCTGAAGAAATATTTTTTTCTTTATTTATTCATTCTTAAAGGAAGAAGTTCAAATCTTATCTCTATAGCCTTTCTTCTAGATCTGCATTTTCAACTGCTTTTGCCCTCAAAAGTTTCAGTTAGTTTTTCAGACTCATCATTTCAGATATAGAGCTTATCATATTTTCTCCAAAACCTATTTTTCTCTTATTAAAGGAACTCATAGGATTATAGATTCAGAGATGAAAGAAAATTCATAATAGTAATTGTTAACATTTGTATAGTGCTTACTATGTGCTGGGAGCTCTACAATTATTATGTCATTTGATTCTTATTTGATCAATCAGTTCTGAATTTTGTTGTTCACTTGTGTGACCTCATTTGAGTGTTTCTTGAAAAAGATACTGGGGTGGTTTGCCTCAGTTTTCTCATGTATAAATGAGGGGACTGGATTAGATGACTTCTAATATCTCTTCTAGCTATGGCCTGTGGTCTTCTCCCTTAAAACAGCATGGGTTTAGGCAATGTCATGGCCCTTTCCAATGGATATTTCATTCTAAGAAGTGATCTGAAAAGTCAGGAAAGCCTTGTAGCCTCAAAGAAATAATTCTATGTCAAGAAGGGAAATTGATATTTGGGGATGCTTGTCACCTTGTCATGGTCTCATTAATCACATGCTCAGGTGTCTGTTTATTCATAAGTCTGGCCTTTTGTCCCAAATCAAATCTAAACCCTTCTGCCTTGCTTTCAAGGCTCTCTCTAATCTGACCTACATCTCTAATGGAGCACCCTCCACCCTGTCAAACTACTACTTCTTTCATTCTCATTCTAACTGTACCTTGGCCTGTGTAATTGGATTACTTACCTGAAATGGCCTCTTCTTTCCTCTCTGTTTATTCAAAACCCACTAGTACCAGTTTTCTGGCTACTTTTTCATAAAACTTTCCCTAACTGTTCCTTTTTTATTTGTTCATTTTCTTCCCTGGATACCACACAATATGAATGAAAAAAGTATTTCTTAAGCCCCTGCTATGTGCCCAGCATGGTGCTAACCAATATGAATGTAAATATTTTTAAAAATATTTATAGAAGCAAGCTTTTTGTGTGTGTTCGGGTGGTGGTGGTGGTGGTGGTGGCAAAGAATTGAAAATACACAGGATTACTGTTATAAGCAGTAATAACTGAACAAATCAGGATGTAAGAAAGTAATGGAATATTATTGTGAGAAAGAAATGAGGAAAAATTATTTTATATTTTTAGATAAATTGTGGAAAGCTTTTATGGATTGATGCAGAATGAAGTGAGCAGAACCATTTTATTGTAATCATTTATACAACAGCAACGCTATAAACAAAAACAACTTTGAAACACTTCAGAACTCTGATTTCAGAGGCTCCACAATGAAACATACCATTCATTTTTTGACAGAGACATGATGAATTGAAAGTGAAGACTAAAACATAATTTTTAAGACACAGCCAATACAGGAATTTGTTGTTTGTCTATGTACATTTGCTTCAAAGGTTTCTTTTCTTTTCTTTTTTTAAATCAGAAGGTGAGAATGAAAAAATATTTTTGTTAATTAAAACATTAAATTAAAAATTATTTTTTATGACAATGACAATTATTTTATATGCATCTGTTCTATTTCGCCAAACGAGATGTTTAGATCCTTGAGGTCAGACAATGTTTTCTACCTTCCTCATATATTCACCACAGTTTCTAACATGCTGTAAACACATAGAAAGCAATGAATTTTATTGACAATAAATTTTATTTATTGACTTATTACAGTCTCTATAGACAGACTAATGCATTATATAATATATGAATCAAGGATATATACTCAGTTCTTTGCTATTTATTATTCTATATACTGTACATAAAAAAGGAATTTGATCTAGTAATGTAATTGACTTCTGTAATTGATCTTAACAGACCTTTTGTATTTAGGAATCATGAGATACTTCCTCAGATGGGTGATAAAATTTGATTTTAGAGATAGGTTATTTGGTATAATTGAGAAATAATATTCTTTATTGTAATCAAAGAATATCTTCTATCACCTGCCAAGGCATGTAAAATATATGACTTTAGAGGTCATATATTCTTACTTCCTAGTTTAATAATGAGTCAAGTGAGACTGAGAGATAAAGAGTCCCAAGATCTCTTCTAGCTCTAGAATTGTAATGCCAAAATTTTGTGCTGCACCTAGGAGTGTTTTCAGGATAATTGCTGAAAGAGCTGGGACCAGAACTCAAATCAGCTGATTTTTTTTTTTTTTTTTGTCCAGTTCTTTTGTCATTAGATGATACTGCTTCTTAATCCCTGGGTACCAGCTTTCAGGTCCAAAATCAAATCTCCCTGTCTGTGATCTGACTCATCAGATCCTTTTTATAAGTTAGCTGTACTAACTCTAGTCAGTGAGTTCCACACCTTCTCCCAATTCTCTTCCTTCCCATCTTCCTTCTATCAAAGTTTGTACACTGGCTCTTGCCTAAGTGCCTCACCCAGCTGAACTTTCCTGTTTGGAGAGTGACTGGTAAGATACTTACCATCATAAATTCTATACTCCCACTCCCTATCCAGAGAAGCTGCCAATTGTGAATTACATCACCATATCAGCAAAGTAGCTGGGCTATACAATACCCTTCCCAACCAGGACTCAGAAACTAGATATGTAGGTTCTATTTTCAGACAAATTGAAAAGCTTTCCAGTCTAATGGAGAGAGTAGAGCCTTCAGTCTGGAAAATCTGAATTCAAGCTCCCCTGCCTCTGACAAATAATTTCTGAGTGAAGTTAAATCAGTAAATTACGTAAAGTAGTAACAGTTTATCATTGGTTAAGGGAATTTTTCTCATTTAAGAGTTCCCTACAGAAATGAAAATATAGATCTAGACAACCATGTAATTATTAAATATCCAGCACACTGATATGTTTAATAAATGCTTGTTTCTTGAGTGATTTTGGAACAATGAAGTGGAAGCCAGATTGTAAAAGGTTAGAGAGTAAGAGAAGAAAAAATAGTAATATCCATTCTAGATGGTCTTCAGTTTTAATTAGAAAGGGCAGAAGAGGCAAAGGGTAGTAGCTGATTAAGTCATGTTCATAAGCAGTAGGGAATAAGTTGATAGACAAGGAGAGATTGAAGATGTGATAAAATACGGATGATATAGGCACCAATTTGCTGAAGGAGATGAAAGGGAAGGGATTGCTTGTGTATGTAGAAAAGTTAGCCTTGGTTAAAAAAAAAAAAGTAAGGTTATATCTTCGTGTGAGAAAAAGATAAAGGACATAGTGGTAAAGGTTATTTATATTGTATAAAATGAGGAACAAGGAGTTTGTGGTTGGGTAAGATTCTATACCTGTTATACCAAGGTGCCAAATTTCTTTCCAGTTCTCTCTTCCATAACTCATTTTTTTCCCTCTATACATTGATAAAAACATTTTAAACTCTTTTAAAATTCTTGCTTTATCTCTTCCAGGAAAATTTGTACCCAAGGTGTATTTTTCTTTAAGGCTTTGCTTATAGATGTTTTGGAGTAATTCTTTTTGTCTAAGTATATATTTTTAAGAATCTTTGTCATCATAATAGCCTTTTATGGCAGGATTTTTTTTTTTGGGGGGGGGGGAGTTGCTCACTTTTCCAGTCTCCTTCCTGTCCTTGGACTTGATGTTAGGCCTAGACTCTGTGTGTTTCTGGAAGAAAGGTTAAGAATAGTCTTGTTGCTTCTTCTTGGGAATATTGAATGTTATATGATTCTAGGATTTCAGGGACATCTCAGGCGAGGGACAGTGCTCCTAGAATAGGCTGATCCAGGAAGAAGTCTGATTGCTATTCCATGGTCTGAGATCTTCACATTCCTAAATTGAATTTATGTCTGAGTAACAATAAAATGATTCTGGACCTGTCAGGCTCTCTCAGGTAGTTGGAAAATTCTGCTGCTTCAGAAGTGATAGAATTGCTAGCTCCCTTTTGGCCTGGGATTCCTGCCCTAATTAATTCTCTTTAGGCTTCAAACTTGGCTAGAAGTTAGAATTGACATTCTGTTCTGCTCCTAGACATTGAGTCACATGTTGCTGCTTGCCTTAGAAGATGCACCTTGCTTAGAACCCAACTCAAGGCCCGGGCACAGATTCATTTCTCACTCCATCTTGCACTTGTGAACTGAGACTAGATGGCAAAGCTTCACCTATATTGATCTGGGAATTCCTCTTATCTTGGTGTACATTTTTTTTCTGCCTTATGGCCATGGGCTTCTGGCCAGACCCTATCTCTGGTGTCTGGTTATCTCTCAATCTGTCTCTTTATGCTGGCCTAGGATAAAAAATAAGGATTCCCTGTGCCTTTTTCTTGGATTTCCCCATTAGGATTTGGTCTAGTACATTTTTCAGATTTATTTGGAAGAGTTTGTTTGAAGAGGGTAGAGCACAGAGCTGACTGTTTGCTACTATTCTGCCATCTCGGCTCAATCCTACTTTACTTTAAATATAGTAAGTAACAAACCAATTGATAGTATAAATATACTATATCCATCAAGGCCTGCTAGAGATTCATATTCATGTAGTATAGAATGCAAAAAAATCAGACCCTTTTCTGCAATTTTACTTAGATTACCCCACAGAAGGATTCCTGCTTTAAATATCTTACACTGGGTTCAAGTTGTCAAATGTACAGTACTTTATATAGTATTGAGTCTTTTATAGGAATTCATATACTTTGAATAAATTCCAATTGATTGCAAAAAGTATTTAATTCCACTAATTTGATAATAATAACACCCAAGACATATATAGTGCTTTAAGGTTTGCAAAGTATTTTATATGTTTAATATATATATTTGTAATATATATTGACTCATTTTATCATGACAACAACCCTGGGAGGGAGATGCTATTATTTTCCTCATTTTGCAGATGAGAAAACTGGGGCACAAAGATATCAGGTGATTGCTCAGGATCTCATAGTTAAGGCATGTTTATGTTTTATAACTATAGAATTCTCTCTCAACACCTTTTAGCTACCTTCATATCCATATGTGTTCAGTTTCCAACTATTTGAACTAAATGATGAAATACAGAGATATGGATAATCCAACCTCTTACCAACATTTGAAAATGAATCCAGTTGATTTTGAGAGGATTCAGAATGTCAAATTAAATAATGAAACCAGACAGTAAAGGCATGACTCAGGGTATAGCTGAAAATTTGTTTCACTTCCCTATTAGTCTCTTTCTACTCATCTTCTCCCTTCCCCCCACCCTATGAGAAATAATGCTTTTAGCTTCAAGGAAAAAAAAACCCATTTAGGCCACTCTACCTCTTTCTCTTTCTTAGCTTTTTTTTTTTTTTTTTTTTTTTTACTGTTTTTTTTGAAAACTTCTCCTAAGTACCTGGAAATAAATCCAGAGTTGGGAATTTTAAGGGTTTCCCCACTCTGCTATAAGTTGTTTGAGCAGTGAGGTTAAATTGTAGTAGTATGAGATGCCAACAGAGGACCTAGTTCTCTCTATGAAGTGATAATATCAGTTATAAGTTTAACAAAACAACCAATCATAGAAATAATCAGTAATTTCATCTAAGAGAATGACAATAATGAGACTGCATACCAAAACCCATGGGATGCAAACAAAATAGTTCTTAAGGGAAATTTTATATCTCTAAATGGTTACATGAATAAAATAGAGAAAGAGAAGATCAATGAATTGGGCATGCAACTAAAAAAGCTAGAAAAAGAATAAATTAAAACCCCTCAATTAAATATCAAATTAGAAATTCTGAAAACCAAAGAAAAGATTAATAAAACAAACTAAGAAAAATATTGATCTAATTAATAAAGCTAAGGTTGGTTTTATGAAAAAAAAAATCAACAAAATAGGTAAAACCTTTGGATAATTTGATTAGAAAAAGAAAACCAAAAAACCACATTACCAGCATCAAAAATGAAAAGAGTGAACTTACCACCAATGAAGAAGAATGAAAGCAATAATTAGGAGCTCTTTTGCCCAACTGTATGCCAAAATATCTGACAATCTAATTGAAATAGATGAATATTTATAAGTTTAACAGAAAAATCCATAGTATTGACTAACTGGAGAGAGCTACCCCTAAGCAGAGAAACCAAATTACAATTTTACTGTTGGAACCATTTGACTGCCATACCTGTACTCTATAAAGTCTAGTAAATTATACAACTTCTTTCCCTAATCTTTCGGGTGCTGGGCATCTGCCTTAAAGGACCATGTACATTAAAATGCATGGGGCAACTTGAAAGCTTAGTGAATAAAATGCTAAATTTAGAGTTAGGAAAATTCATCTTTCTGAGGTCAAATATGGCCTCAGACACTTAATAGCTGTGTGACTCTGGGACAGTCACTTAACTCTGTTTACCTCAGTTTCTTCATCTGTCAAATGATCTTTAGAAGGAAATGGCAATGGGGCAGCTAGGTGGTGCAGTGGATAGAGCACCAGCCCTGAAATCAGGACTTGGGTTCAAATCTGGTCTCAGACACTTCCTAGCTGTGTGACCTTGGGCAAGTCACTTAACCCCAATTGCCTTGGGATGGAGAGAGAGAGAGATTTGGCAAACTAGTGTCTTTGACAAGAAAACCCCAAGCAGAGTCAGATATCACTGAAAAATGATTGAAAAAACATTAACATGTAGTTGCTTGGAAAACCAAGTATACAATGACCAAAATATCATAGGGAAAAACAGCTTTTAAAGTCATCAAGACTGTAACAAATGTAGTATGAATTCAAATCTATTAATGAAACATCCCTTCACCTCTTACAGAGAAGTGGTAAACTAGAGGTGGAGAACAGAGAACAGGACACACATTTTCATATATGACCAATGAATCTGTTTCCCTCTGCTTATTTGTCCTAAGGGAACACTAAGGAGTGGGGGATGGGGAAGGGAGGATGAGAGAAAAAAACATCAATATAATAAAAATATGCCAAACAAACAAAAAATGTCAGAAGAGGATACAAATAGGGCAGATTTGTTGCTATTCTTTAAAAAAAAAAAGAATGGGAATAACAAGTTTACATTTCCTTTGCAATCTCCTTCTTTGGTTCTTGTATAAATTTGTAAATTTTGTATATTAGGATGGTTAGTTATATTTGTTTTGAAGTTCATAATGAAAAATAAAAAAATTTAAAAGATACTTTGGTATTATGGGGGTGAATGAAAGAAGGCATTATTTGTTCCTATTGATATGATAGTTTCTTTTTAATTTTGTTTATTTATCAAGCAAAAGTCATCATTCAGCAAGATTAAAGTTGGCCCAGTTTTTCCTTCCCAAGTATTTGAGTTCAACATGTTCTTTCTCAGGGACTGGTTCCCTCTGTTGTTCCAAATTGGACATTTGAGGGCTTAGCAGAATTGTCTCATTTTCATTTACTTTCTTTTGTCTCTTTTTTATGTTATGGTACAATTACACCTTGAGTCACACATACTTCATGACTTGACTCATGGTTGGGATGACATTACTTTGTAAGGGAGGTCATACAAAATTCACAATATAAAAAGATCTCATACAACCACTATTGACCAAAAGTGCAGAGAAAGAAGAGAAAACGAGGACTGGGCAAGTAGGTCAATTAATGAATAAACAAACATTTAATTGAGCATTTACTATTCACACTGAGAATACAGTGGAAAAAATGAAAATAGTCCTTACTCTTAAAGGAAAAGTAACATGAACACAGATGTCAAAACATAATAAAATAGAGATAACCTATATAAACTTTGGGAATCTTTATCCCAACTCCTACTTACACTGTCTGAATGGATCCCAGATAATGGCTTCATCTGTCTCTGTCTCTCTCTCTCTCTCTCTCTCTCTCTCTCTCTTTCTCAGGCTTTCAGGGATATCCATGAGGAAATGGGGTGCTTTTTTCTTTTTTGAAAAATTATTTTTGAAAATTTTTATTCTGCACAAAAGATACTTCTAAAAAGAATATTTCCATGTATACAACATAACCCCAAAAGATGATTCTATAATGAACCCATGAACCTTCATTATATGCTACTTGTTTTTTTTTTTTTAAGTATGTAATAAATTCTGTAAGTTACTTTCAAAAGTGTCTTACAACTTCCTTCTTATCTCTCCTATACATGTTTTAAAAATGCTACATTGGTCCTCTTCATTGACACAAGTATTACCAAGCCTCTTCCTTCATTTTGGACCAACCACCTCATAATAAACTGAGAGAAAGAAAAAAAATAATTCTTGTAACAAATTTACCTAGCCAAGAAAAATAAATTCACACATTGTCCATATCCAAGAGTATGTAACATTCCATCTCCTCTGTGTCAAGAGTTGGGTAACATACTAGAGACATGTTTGTTTGTTGTATTGGTTAGAATTCCTAAATTCTTCAAAGTATACTTCTTTACTATGTTACTGTCCATGTAAAGGTTATTCTGATTCTACTCATCACTTTGATTCAGTTCATACTAATCTAGATTTTCTGATATTGTCTCTTTCTCCATTTCTTTTGATATAATACTATTCTGGTATATTTCTAGGCCATGATTTATTAAGCCATCCCTTAATTATCTAAGAAAAGATCCAAGGTATCCTTTTAAGATTCTAGTTCTTCACTTTGGTTCTCCTACATTATAATTTCTCCTTTAGTGTGTTTTGCATGTTACTATTTACTCTTTGATGGTATCCCTTCTCATCATCCCCCATTACTATTCCTGTTGACTCTGACATATTTCTATACCAAACTATGTGTGTTTGTGTTCAACCTTTACATTTGTTACAGATTATTGTCCATTACAGATGAGTCCAGTTCTTCTAATAACCACTCCATCACACAGCTTCTATAAAAATAAATCTTAGTTAACTAATCAACCTTTTTAGGTTTCTCTGCATTCTTGTGTTTGAATTTCAAAATCCTTACTCAATTCTGGATTCTTTATCAGAAATATTTGAAAGTTCTTTATTCCATTAAAAATTTATTTTTCTCCTTCTAGGATTACACTATCCTTAACAGGGTAAATTATTCTTGGTTGTAAGCCTATTTCGTTTGTCTTTTGGAATATTGTATTTCAAGATGTTATTTCATTCATGTAGAGCCACATGATCTTGTATTATTCCAACTGGGGGTTGAACTATTTGTTTTTCTATGCCTATAGTATTTTCCTCTTAATTTGAAAACTTTTCCTTTAAAGAAGGTCATGCATGGATTTTTTCTAACTCTGACTTCTGATTCTAATACCTGTGGGTATTTTTTATGCTGAAACATACTATCAAGAATTTTTTTAAATCATAATTTTATTGAAGTCTGCTTTTTAAAAAAGATAATATTAATGAATGCAATGTTATTATTATTATTTTACACAGGAACATTTACTTCAAAGACATAGTAAGAAAGAACATTCAAAAATATTCCCCAACACTTCAAAGGTATACTCTCTCCTGTAATACCTTGCTCTCTGGTTGGATTTTGATTTCTAATTCACTCTGCTATCTCTGTTTTAATGAGTCCATCCCACTCACATTCACAGTTGTGTATATTTCTCTCCCTCTCATTTTCTTTCATTTCTTCTTCTCTTCTCCTTCTCCTTCTCTTCTTCTTCTTCTCCATCGTCTTCTTCTTCTCCTTCTCTTTCTTTTTCTTCTTCTTTTTCTTCTTCTTCTTCTTCTTTCTTCTTCTTCTTCTTCTTCTTCTTCTTCTTCTTCTTCTTCTTCTTCTTCTTCTTCTTCTCCTTCTCCTCCTCCTCTCTCTTGTCCCTCCTCAAAAGTCTATTTGCTTATAACTATTACCTCTTTAATCTGTCCTTCCTTTTGTTATCCTTTCCTTTCCTCTTGTGAAAAACATTTTTAATTTTTATACCCAACTGAGTGTGTCTGTGTTTTTCTTCTTTCTTTGAACCAATTCCAATAAGAATAAGGTTCAATCTTTGTTCCCACCTGCACCCACTTCCCATCCATTGTATAAACTCTTCCTTGTGTGCCTATTTTATGTAAGAAAAATTTCCCCATTCTCTCTCTCCCTCTCCCTTCTCCCAATGCATTCTTCTTTTTCACTTCTTCATTTTTTTTGGAGATCATTCCAACACAATTGCTTCATATCAATGTTTTGTTTATGTGAAGTTTTATTTTTAACTGTCCTAATGATGATAAAGTTCTTAGGAGTTATATGTGTCATCTTCCTATATAAGAATACAGTTTAACTTAATTGAATCTCTTCTGATTGCTCTTTCATGTTTGCCTTTATGCTTTTCTTTAGTCTTCTGTTTGAATGTCAAATTCTCTATTCAGTGCCAGTTTTTTCATCAAGAATGCTTGAGAGTTCTCTATTTCATTAAATATCCATTTTCCCACCTGAAGAATTGTACTCAGTTTTGCTGGACAGATTATTCGTGGTTGTAGTCCTAGCTTCTTTGCTTTCCAGAATATCATATTGCAAGTACTTCAGTCCTTTAGTATAACTACTTGAAATATTTTCTCTTTGACCTGGGGAGCTCTGGAATTTGGATATAATGATCCTGCAAGTCTTCATTTTGGGATATTTTTCAGGAGGTGATCATTGGATTCTTTCAATTTGTATATTACCCTGTGGATCTAACATATCTTGAAATATGATATTTAGGCTCTCTCTCTCTTTTTTTTATCATGACTTTCAGGTAGTCCAGTAATTCTTAAATTATCTCTCCTCAGTCCATTTTCCAGATCAGTTGTTTTTCCAATGACATATTTCATATTTTCTTTTATTTTTTATTCTCTTAACTTTGTTTTATTGTTTCTTAATGTTTCATGGAATCATTAGCTTCCAATTTGTTGTTGTTGTGGAGGAAATTGGGGTTAAGTGACTTGCCCAGGGTCACATAGCTAGGACAGCTAAGTGTCTGAGACTAGATTTGAACTCAGGTCCTCCTGACTTCAAGGCTGGTGCTCTATCTGCTGTGCCCCCCCCCCCCACTTCCCCCAACCTATTTCTTAACTTTGAACTTTATGTTAAAGTTAGGCTCTGCTCACCTAAGGATGCTAAGTTTTAGGCTGTTTTGTACTATTGTTGTCAGAGTTATTTCTGGAAGTCTGTGAGATTTTGCTGCTACCAGAGTGGTGTGATCCTGGGAGATGTGTAGTCACATTTCTTCTGAGCTATGTTCTGGTCTTTATGTAGAAATGGCCTCTAGTCCCCTGTAGCTGCAAGTGTCAATGCTTTTCTTGGCCCTGGAACTATGACAAGGATTCCTGCTCACTGTGACAGCCACTAGCATTCCTGTGACCCAAAAACTGCTTATGAGTTATAGAATTCCCGATCAGCACCAGTTGTACTCGATGCCAGCAAAGGTTGCCCTATAATCTCTTTCTGATCAGTTGTCTGAAGCATTCACCATCTCTCATCTGAGAGCTCCCAAAATTGCTGCTGCTGCTATTTTTGTTGATGCATGTATGAGTTCTTGCTGGATTTCCACCCTAGGGTTATAGACTTTTCCTGCTGATCTTTTAAGTTTTCTTAGGTCAGTAAAATGTCTCCACCCTGATGTTTTGTTGGCTGTGGTACTCCAAATTTTGATTTGAGGCATTATTTTAAGGTTATCTAAAAAGGAATGTTGGGAGAGTTCAGCTAAGTGGCTGACCATAATCTGCCAAATTCCTTAGTTTTGAGTCCAATGATTCTTAAATTATCACTCTTTGACCTGTCAATTGTTTTTATATTTAGTTTATATTTTCTTATATTTTTTCAATTTATTTTGATTGTCTCATATCAGAAAATAGTTTCTTATTGTCTCAGTTGAGAATTCTCAACTGAATTCTGCTTGTTCTATTCTGGTTTTAGGCAGCTTGATAACCTATCCTACCATCTCCTTTTCCAGAGGCTCAACACATTTCTGTTTAACTTAGTTAAGACACAATCATCACTCTAATACACCTCAGAACTCCAGAGTTCAAACACTCCACCAGCTTCAGTCTCTCCTAATAGCTGAGATTACAGGCACTTCTTTTCACTTTAATCTTTTGCTGTATTTCTTCTAAGTATTCATGTAATTCTTATGAAAAATCTACTTTTTCCTCCCTTTGGGTCTGACTGCATTTTTTATAGAGTTTTTTTTTTTATTATTCTTTCTTTGAGGGATTTGTAGATTTATAATACTTTTTGGTATTGGTACATATTTTGTTTGATTAATCATCTCTCAGCTTTAATTCCTGAATTGAATCTTTCTTCCATGACCAAATCTGTACCTCCTACTGCACTTTTGAGTGGGATAAGTTAATTCTTCTTGCTCTAGTATTGGGTCTCTTGGGTGCCTTTGCTGACCCCCAACTCCAAGTTTAGGTCCATTTGAATCTTTGCAGTTCAGAAACCTAGATCTTTCTGTTTTTCTCTGGAATCTTAAGATAGAATGTTAAGGATCTCAGAATTCCATAACCTAGGACAACTTCATCTAAGTTCTGAGTGTGCTATAAAGATTGTTGCCTGAGCCACTTGGGACTTTTGCCAAGAAACCTTCTAATCTTGCTGCCTGAAGACACAGTCTTTTTTTTTTTTTTAAATAATAGCTTTTTATTTTCAAAATATATACAAAGATAGTTTTCAACATTCACTTTTGTAAAACCTTGTATTCTAAATTTTTCTCTCTCCCTTCACCCCTTTCATTAAACAGCAAGTAATCCAATATATGTTAAACATGCAATTCCTGAAGACACAGTCTTACAGACTATCTTCTGTCAGACTCATAGATTCTGCTGATAATGGCTTTGATGGCAGATCCCTTGTCCTATCATCTGTAAGCTTCTGGATTTCTTTTTGTACAGTCCTGAGATAAAATGAAATCACTTATTGTAGTTTCCCATTGGATTTCTTGATTTTTCAGTTTGCTACAAACTTCAGGAGTTTGCTAGAGTATATAATTGTGAGCTGGGTAGTCTGTCTCCAATGTGAACACCATCTTATTTGGAAATGGCATAATGTATTCCAGATATTACTGTTTAAGCTTCCCTTCTTGTGTGTTCTCTTTAATATCAATTTCCAGTAATTACTTTCTCAATATCATATAGTTTCTATACCCTCAATATTATCCATAAACAATTAACATCAATTTGTTTTTATACAGAGATGTTTTATTCAGAAGAAGTAAAAACTAATTCCCTCTCTATCAAGGCCTACTTTTTTCATAATAATATCTTTTTATTTTTCAAAATACAGGCAGAGAGAAACTAGGCATTGACCCACACTTAACACCATACACCAAAATAAAGTCAAAATGGGTTCATGACCTAGGCATAAAGAATGAGATTATAAATAAATTGGAAGAGCATAGGATAGTTTACCTCTCAGACCTGTGGAAGAGGAAGAAATTTATGACCAAAGAAGAACTAGAGATCACAAAATAGAAAAATGTAATTATATCAAATTGAAAAGTTTTTGTACAAACAAAACTAATGCAGACAAGATTAGAAGGGAAGAAATAAACTGGGAAAACATTTTTACAGTCAAAGGTTCTGATAAAGGCCTCATTTCTAAAATATATAGAGAATTAACTCTATAAGAAATCAAGCCATTCTTCAATTGATAAATGGTCAAAGGATATGAACAATTCTCAGATGAAGAAATTTAAACTATTTCATTTGGCTATATGAAAAGATGCTCTAACTCATTATTAGTCAGAGAAATGCAAATTAAGACAACTCTGAGATACCACTACATACCTGTCAGATTGGCTAGAATGACAGGGAAAGATAATGCGGAATGCTGAAGGGGATGTGGGAAAACTGGGACACTGATACATTGTTGGTGGAATTGTGAATACATCCAGCCATTTTGGAGAGCAATTTGAAACTATGCTCAAAAAGGTATCAAACTGTGCATACTCTTTGACCCAGCAGTGTTACTATTGGGCTTATATCCCAAAGATATTTTAAAGAAGGGAAAGGGAACTATATATGCAAGAACGTTTGTGGCAGCCCTTTTTGTAGTGGCCAGAAGCTGGAAACTGAATGGATGCCCATCAATTGGAGAATGGCTGAATAAATTGTGGTATATGAATATTATGGAATATTATTGTTCTGTAAGAAATGACCAGCAGGATGATTTCATAAAGGCCTGGAGAGACTTACATGAACTGATTCTGAGTGAAATGAGCAGGACCAGAAGATCATTATATACTTCAACAACAATATTAAATGATGATCAATGCTGATGGACGTGGCCCTCTTCAATGAGGGCCAATGAGATGGCCCAAATCAGTTCCAATAGAGTAGTTACAAACTGAACCAGCTACACCCAGGGAAAGAACTCTGGGAGATGACTATGAACCACTACATAGAATTCCCAATCCCTCTATTTTTGTCCACCTGCATTTTTGATTTCCTTCACAGACTAATTGTACACTATTTCAAAGTTCGACTCTTTTTGTACAGCAAAATAACTGTTTGGACATGTATACATATATTGTATTTAACTTATACTTTAACATATTTAAGATGTATTGGTCTACCAATACATGGTAGAGGGGAAAGAGGGAAAAAGTTGGAACAAAAGGATTTGCAACTGTCAATGCTGAAAAATTACCTATGCATATATCTTGCAAATAAAAAGCTATAACAATAATAAAAAAAAGAAAGTCAAAGAAAAATATTCAGGCCCAGATGGTTTTTAGCATCCAGCCCTGCAAAACATTGTATTCCAAATTTTTTCCACTCCCTCCCCATCTCTGCTCTCCCTTAGACAGTAAGCAATCCAGTATAGGTGAAGCATGTACAATTCTTCTAAACATAGTTCTACATTTATCTTGATGAACAAGAAAAATCAGATCAAAAAGGGAAAAAAAATGAGAAAGAAAAAAACAAACAAGCAACCAAGAATAACAAAGGTGAAAATACTACTTTGTGATCCACATTGAGTCCCCATAATCCTCTCCCTGGATGCAGATGGCTCTCTCCATCACAAGTCTATTGGAATTTCAAGGCCCATTCTTTACCATTTCAATCTATTGGGAAAATGAGCTAAAATATATTATAGTGAGTGTTGCAAACATTCACTTCCCTACTTCCCCTATGAAGTTTACTCCCAAATGTGATGCAACTGATGACTAAAGTTGTTCCCTTGTTTTCAAGACACAGTGTTTGGGCTGCCAGGTCAATCCTCTGCAGAACTGAGTCAAGTAGGATCCTTCTCAGCAATTCAGGGCTGTGCTGATTTCTGTAGCAGTAGTTCAGTCTCTGCTATCATGATTCCAGTTGATAGTTGCTTTTCTGACTTTTCAAAATCCACAAAGTTGTAGCCTAATTTGTTCTCCCTCCTGCTTCATTCACCTAAGAGTAGAATAAATGAACACAAAAAAAACCAAAGAAAAAAAAATACCCCAAGGCCACACGTAAGCCTGCCTGGGGAGATAAGGTACCAGGGGCCCCTTTCTAGCACAAAGGCTTATGACATTTCCCCCTAGCTGGCAACCTGGGAAGAGAGAATATAATTTGTTCTGTTAGTGCCTTCTGTATGCGTCCTACAGGTAGGCAGCTAAGTGGGCAGTGAATAGGGAGTTGAGTCTAGAGTCAGGAAATTCTTAATTCAAATATGGCCTTAGATCCTTACTAGGTGTGTGATCCTGGGCAAGTCACTTTAACCTATTTGCCTCAGCTTCCCTAACTATAAAATAGGAATAATAATAGCATTTATCATTGGTGGGAGTGATGTGCTGGTGAAGCTTTGATGGCTGGTCCCATTTCTTATTGTACCTATCTTATAGGATTGTTGTAAGAATCAAATGAATTTTTTTTTTTAATAGTATTGTGTCTGGCACAAAGTAGGTGATTAATAATTGTTTACTTCTCTCTTCCTTGCCTCCCCACTCCCCCAACTTGGCTCAACTGAAAGTTAAACAGTTTTTCTCTGCTATACAATAAACAGAGGAAATAGTCACAGAAAGCCTATAAATGACCTGAATTGGTGATGAGGATCCCTCTATTACATGTCATTCATCACACATTTCTGGAAGGAAGCTTCTCAAGACTCCATGTGGGTTGGCAGCAGATAGAAACTGTTTGTGAATACTCCTATCACTAGACCCTCATGTGGATAGTACTAATTCCACATCACCTTCATCCCTTTTACAAAGATTTTGCAATGGGGAGGCACTAGTAGCTAAGAGAATCAGGAAAAGTATTGTGCAGGAACAATATTTTAACACTTCTCTTCCTTCATAAATTAGGATCACTTTTTTTTCTTAAAAGGTAGTGAAACCATCCTTGAGACTTAATTGACTTAAGGGATTAAAGCCTTAGATATCTGGCATTACTTCTTGTTTACTGAAGTAAAAAAAAAAGCCTATGAGGCTTTTTCAAGTCTGATTCTGAGGCTTGGCTCTTAGACCATGATGAGCAACTCATAAACAGGAGAGCTATATTCAACTGAATCAACTCATTTAATGAAAATCCTTGTTATTTGCTTACCTCCTTTTATTAACAGTTCAGTTACTTTTGAGTAATTTTGAGTCTATTTTGATTCCATTTAGGTTGGTTATATTAGATTCAGATTAAATTGGATTAGATTAAATTAGATCCAGAACTAAACTACTGGATTGAATAAGTTCCAACCTATTATAAAGATGATAGTTGATTTGAACTTTGAAGGAAGCTAGAGATCCTATCAGGAAAAAGTGAGGAATGAGGACATTCTAGACATGAGGGGAGAACTCATTCAAATAGAATGTCTTGTGTGAGGAACAACAGAGTTCACTTTTGGTAGGACTTAAGAGTTCATAATGTGAGAAAAAAAACATGAGATAAGAAAATTAGCAAAGACCTCACCACCCTTATCCCTGACACCAGTGATGATGATCTATGGATGATCTAAGTAGCAAGATTCAACAAATTTGAATTCAATAAGCATTTATTACAATGTGGTGACACAAAAATAAATAAGAACAGGTGTCTACCTACAAGAAAAGATAAGGTACCTGGCACAAATGATTATAATACAAAACAGGAGAATGGTGTACAGGGAAGGAACAGATGGTCCTTAGCAGTTATAGGAGGGAAACAACACATCATATCACTGTTACCCAGTAACTCCATTTCCCCATTCCTTTTTTTTTTTTTTTTTTGGTTCTCAATCTTACCATTAGTTCTCATTCTCTGGTCACTGGCCAAATTAGAATTGTCAAAAGGTTCTAAAAGGACCACTTCCTTTATCCTAGCAAAAAAAAAAAAAAAAAAAAACAACAACAAACAATTCACCCTTCTTTTCATAGTAGGATAGAGATGAAGTATGTGTGTGTGTGTGTGTGTGTGTGTGTGTAAGGAGGTGATATAAGGGAAGAGAACAGGAGACTCTAGGACATGTTCTTTTCCTAACCACAACTTTATTTAAAAAACAGTAATAATGTTTTTCTTTTCCCAACAATAATAATCCAAGATATATCAAACAATAAGTCACTAGTTTTCTTTATTTTTTAAAACAACACTTTCATTTTCCCAAATGTCCTCACCTACAATAGAATCTTCCCATGTAACAAAGAAAAACATTTAAGCAAAACTATAACAGGAATGACAACTGAAACTATCGATGTAGACAACGTTTGGCTCCTGTTAATCCTACCATCCATTTGGGGAAACAAAATTGCAGTCACCATTTTTCAAAGGATGGATTGAGGGAGACTTGAAGAAATAAGCCCCAGCTTAGAAGCTATTTGAGACTAGACTGAAACAGAGTTTTGTCTCAGGGTAATAGTAATGAAAATAGATGAGAAAGGATGCTAGATGAGGAAGGAAAGAAAGCAATGAGAATTTATTAAGCACCTACTTTGGGATTGTAATAAGAGTGTTACAAATACTATCTTATCTGGTCTTCACACAGTCCTTCACATAAGAGATACTCTTATTGTACCCTTATCCCCATTTTGCAGGTAAGAAAATTAAGTAGGCAGCATTAAGTGACATACCCAGCAACACACAGCTAGTAAAAACATTAGGCTAGTCAGAATCAGTACTCTATTCACTGTGCCACCTTGCCTCTAAAATGAATATTATGAAAGAGTAATTAATAAATGACTGGTAGTGTAGAAGGTGAAAAAGAGAAAGAAAGGAATGTTTCTAAGTTTGTAAGTTGAATAAAGTGCATGGTAGTACTGGTATTAATAATGGGAAGTTGGATTAGAGATAGTGATGAGATGGGGGAACAAATAATGAATTTCTTTTGGGGATGTATGAGGTTCGAGGTTTTAGGATATCCAGATAGAGATGTCTTGAAGACAGTGGGAAATATAGAAGTACACAGAATGAGAAGTCATATCAGAAAATGACATCTCACAGTCACTTGCATTCAGCATTTGAGTAGATGAATTCTCCTTACCTTTATTTATCCCTACCTACTGAAATTTAAAAAAATTTTTTTTTTCCTGTAGAATAAAATTTATTTATTTATTTAATTTTTTAATAGCCTTTTATTTACAAGTTATATGCATGGATAATTTTACAGTATTGACAATTGTCAAACCTTTTGTTCCAATTTTTCCCCTCCTTTCCCTCACCCCAATACGTTGTTGACCAATACATGTTAAATATGTTAAAGTATAAGTTAAATACAAAATAAGTATACATGTTCAAACCGTTATTTTGCTGTACAAAAAGAATCATACTCTGAAATAGTGTACAATTAGCCTGTGAAGGAAATCAAAAATGCAGGCAGATAAAAATATAGGGATTGGGAATTCTATGTAATGGTTCTTAGTCATCTCAGAATTCTTTCACTAGATGTAGCTGATTCAGTTCATTACTGCTCCATTGGAACTGATTTGGTTTATCTCATTGCTGAAGATGGCCAGGTCCATCAGAATTGATCATCATATAGTACTGTTGTTGAAGTATATAATGATCTCCTGGTCCTGCTCATGAAATTTTTTTTTATTGAAGCTGGCTCATTTCACTCAGCATCAGTTCATGTAAGTCTCTTCAGGCCTTAGACAGGCAGTTTTTAAAGGCCAATAGGTGGTGTAATGATTAGAGCATTAGGTCAGAAGTCAGGAAAACCTGAGTTCAAATGTGACCTCAACATATTTATTAGCTATCTGACTCTGGGGAAGCAATTTAAATGCTCCCTGCTTCAGTTTTCTCAGCTGTAAAATGGAGATAATAACAGCACCTACTCTTCAGGGTTGTTATGAGGATCAAACAAGTTAATACTTGCAAAATACTTGGAATAGTGCTTGGCATGCAGTAAGCTTTGGCTACATCCTACAAATTTTAGTATGTTGTCTCATTATTGTCATTCTATTGGATGATATTACTCATTGTGTCTATGATTTGCTGTTTCACTCATTCATTCTTTAGGATGAGATTATTTAGTTTCCAATTACTTTTTGATCTATTTTCCCCTGGCCTTTTACTGAATGTAATTTTTATTGTATCATAATCTGAAAAAAATGCATTTACTATTTCTGCCTTTCTGCATTTGATTTTGAGGTCTTTATGTCATAATATATGGTTAGTTTTTGTATAGGTTCCATGAACTGCCGAGAAGAAAGTGTACTCCTTTCTATCTCCATTCAATTTTCTCCAAAGATCTACCATACCTAACTTTTCTAGTATCTAGTTATCTCTTTAACTTCTTTCTTATTTATTTTGTGGTTTGATTTATCTAGTTCCGAGAGAGCAAGATTGAGATCTCCCACTATTATAGTTTTGCTGTCTATTTCTTCTTGCAGCTCTCTTGACTTCTCCTCTAGGAATTTCCATGCTATACACTTGGTGCATATATGTTTAATATTGATATTGCTTCATTATCTATAGTAGCCTTTAGCAAGATATAGTTTGCTTCCTTATCTTTTTAATTAGATCAATTTTTGCTTTTGCTTGATCTGAGGTCAGGATGGCTACCTCTGCTTTTTTTGCTTCACCTGAAGCATAATAGATTCTACTTCAGCCTTTTATTTTTACTTTGTATGTATCACTCTGCTTTAAATGTGTTTCTTATAAACAACATATTGTAGGATTCTGGCTTTTAATCCAGTCTGCTATCCACTTACTCTTTTGGGGAGAGTTCACACCATTCACATTTACAGTTAAAACTACTAATTTTGTGACCAGCAGGATGAATACAGAGAGGATTGGTGAGACTTATGAACTGATGCTGAGTGAAATGAGCAGAACCAGGAGATCATTATGTACCTCAACAACGATACTATATGAGGCTGTATTCTGATGGAAGTAGATTTCTTCAACAAAGAGATCTAACTCAGTTTCAATTGATCAAGGATGAACAGAAGCAGCTATACCCAAAGAAAGAACACTGGAAAATGAATATAAACTGCTTGCATTTTTGTCTTTTTTCCCAGTTTTTACCTTCTGAATCCAATTCTCCCTGTGCAACAAGTGAACTGTTCGGTTCTGCACATATATTTTATCTAGGATATACTGTGACATATTTAACTTGTATAGGACTGCTTGCCATCTGGGAGAGGGGGTGAAGGGAGGGAGGGGAGAAGTCAGAACAGAAGTGAGTGCAAGGGATAATATTGTAAAAAACTACCCAGGCATGGGCTCTGTCAATAAAAAGTAAAAAAAAAAAAACTACTAATTCTGTATTTCCTGCCATCCTATTAAACCAAAATTATACTTTTCTCTTTCCTTTTCCCTCTTTCCTTCCTCCCCAATATTTTACTTATGAGCACTACTTGCAGCTCTCTTGACTTCTCCTCTAGGAAGTCCTGCCCCTTTAGAGTCCCTCCTCCTTTGTTATACCTTTCCCCTACTATTTCTATTTTCCCTTCTATTTATCTTATCCTTTCCTTTTTCCCCTTTCCCTTTCCACTTTTCTATTAGGTGAGAGAAGTTTCTCAGTGAAACCAAATATGTCTAATATTTTTTCTTTGAGCCAAATCTGATAAGAGTAAGATTCACACAATGTTCATCCCCTTCCCTTCTTTCCTTCAATTATAATAGGTTTTCTTTGCCTTTTCCTTGGATGAAATTTCCCTCATTTTACCTCCACTTTCCCTTTTTTCCAGTACAATCACCTTTCCACCTCTAGTTTCTTTTTTGCATTATAACAGTAAAATCAAATTATGCATGCACTCTCTATGTATACCTATAACAGAAATGCAGTTCTCAAAAATTCTTTTCTTTTTACCTTTTTATGCTTCTCTTGAGTTCTATATTTGGAGGTCAAAATTTTTGTTTAGCTCTGGTCTTTTCATTAGAAATAAATTGAATTCACCTGTTTCATTGAATGTCCATCTTCTTCCCTGAAAGAAAATTCTCAGTTTAGTGGGGTAATTTATGCTTGACTGCATTCCAAGTTCCTTTGCTTTTCAGAAAATCAGATTCTAGTTTGCTTAACTGTAAAATGAAGATAATAATAGTACCTACCTCACAGGGTTGTTGTAAGGATTAGTAAGTTAACATATGCAAAATGCTCTGCAAACTTTAAAGTGCTATACAGTTATGTTATGATTATGATTACTTGTAATGGGCACTGGAGCATGCAGAGTATCTCAGATGGAATTTTCTTATGTGAAGAGCTGAAGAATGTGCTTATAGGACACTTAAGATGATATTTAAGAGAAATGCCTTTGAAAAACATTGGAGCATACATAGACATTCTGTAACTGGTTCTATTTGCTAGTTAGAAGAAGACTTCTCCATAAACTATAATTTCAGACCTGGAATAAGAGTACCTCCAAAATGAACTTAGTCAGCTGCCTGCATTCTTTTATTTAGTTGGTCTCTCTTGCTTTGATTCCTTCACTGACAACATCTGGTGAGAGACAATGCTATAAGGGAAAAGATCCTTGTCCTCTTTGAGGCTTGTCTTGCCATTTATTTAGATGAAAGAGGTTAATCTTGAGACTCCAATTCTTGTGAGTTTTGAAAAATCAGGAAAGCAAATGTCTGGGTATCCTAGCATCCAGGTATCTAAAGATCATCATTTGGGGTTTGGATTTAACTTAGCATTGTTGTCCTGTGGAGTTTGGAATGATCTTTGCAGGTGACTTTCAGGACCAAGTCCAGTGATATGTGAGGCAAAGACTCATTCAGCAGCAATTTCACTATACTATACTATAGTATACTAAATTATACTATAGTAACTAAATTAAATCTTAGCCCATTCTTACCAGGGACCTAAGGCAATAGATAGACACTCTAAGGGGTAAGTAGGAAAATGTTTATATTTTTGTTCTTGCTATATCTTTAAATTAAATATCTCTTTCTAAAAGCTAAGTGGATATTAAGTGCTTACATGAATGGGGACTCTAATCACTCACTGATACTTAACAGTGAGGGAAAAACTTTGCCATTTTGACTCTGCTTCCAGAGGAAAAAATTTGGGATAGGTGTTTGAGTCAATAACAGAAGATAAAAGATACTTCCAAACCCCTTAGGCTACCTTTAAAACTCTGAGAGTCAGTGGTAGTATTGGCTGTGGAAGAAAGAGCTGAAGCATACTTGGTACATATTCTTCACAGTGGCTTCGGAACCAGGAGGATGTTGTTTCAAAATCTGCCTCTGACATATACTGGCTAAGTGACCCTGGACATGTCACTTAAATCAGAAGTCCTTTGAAATGCTCTTAACGATCATAAAAAAGGGGGAAATTACCTATATGTACAAAAATACTTATAGCAACTCTTTTTGTGGTGGTAAAGAACTGGAAATTGAGGTCATATCCATCAATTGGGGAATGACTGAACAAGTTGTGATATATGAAAGTAATGGAATACTATTGTATTTTAAGCAAGTAGATTTCAAAAATAAACTAGAAAGATTTATATGAACTGATGCAAAGTGAAGTGAGCAGAACAAGGGGAACATTGTACACAATAAGCAGCAACATTGTGTTATCAACTATGCATGACAGTTTTTCTCAGCAATACAATGATCCAAAGCAATTACAAAGAACACATGATAGAAAATAGTATCCATATCTAGAGAAAGAATTGATGGAGTCTAAATGCAGATTTAAGTTTTCTCTTTTTTACTTTCTTTTTTAAAAAAAAGTTTTTTTCCCCCTTTGATTCTGTTTCTTTCACAAAGTGACTAATATGGAAATATATTTTCCATGATTGCACATATATAACCTATATCAAATTGCTTACCATCTTAGGAAGGAGAAAGGAAAGGGAGGGAGAAAAATTTAGATCTCAAAATCTTATAAAAATGAATATTTAAAAATGTCTTTATATGTAATTGGGAAAAATTAAGTACTTCTTAAAATCTTTTTTAAAATTTAAAAAACACACACACAAATAAATTGCTCTTAATTCTCTAAGACTCTAAGTTGAAGAGAAGCTATTGACTTACATTGGTAGAGGTAATTTCCTCATCCAGACATTCTTTGTACCAGTGGAATCATATTTCTAGTCACTATTCTTAATACTACCAATTTAGGATACCATTAAATGTAAGACCCTTGAAGGCAGGGACTGTTTTGTTTTGTTCTGCCCAGTATTTGGCACAGTGTTTGACATAGAATAAACATTTAAGAACTGTATATTAGTTGCCTGATATGGCTAAGTGCCACAGTGGATAGAGCCCTGGACCTAGAATCAGGAAGACTAATTCATATCTATAGACGTCAATACTTTCTAATGGTACAACTCTGGGAAAATCACTTACCTTCTCCCTGTTCCAGTTTTATCATTTGTAAAATAAGGACCATACTACCACCTACCTTCTGGGGTTGCTATAAGGATCAAATGAGATAATATTTGTAAAGTGCTTAACACAACACCTGGAACAAAGTAGAATTTAATAAATACTTGCTTTCTTTCCTTCTTCCCCAGCCTCTTCTCCACAGACTTTTTTTCTAAATCCTAGTAACAATAATGTTGCATTTATATGTGTGGCACTAAGTTACACAGTGAGTAGAATGCTGGGTCCAAGTCAAGAAAATCTGAGTCCAATTCCATCATCAAACACTTTCTAGTTATGTGACCTTGGGCAAATCACTGAACCCTATTTGCTTCAGTTTCCTTATCTGTCAAATGGGCTTTTTTGAAGAAAGAAATGGTATCTTTGCAAAAAGACCCTTTAAAGGGATCATGAAAAACTGGACTTGATTGAAAAACAAGTAAACAACAAAGCATTTATATAGCTTTATTATTTGTAAAGTACTTTACCTCATTGCATCCTTTGTATCTTTGCTATCATTTCCAACTTTCCCTTCCCTGTCCCCAGTACAAATAGAATTTTCTCTTTTTAATGAAGTATAATTGAGCAAAATTTTTTTCTTTCTTTCTCTTTCTTTCTTTTTTTCTTTCCTTTCTTTCTTCTTCTTCTTCTTCTTCTTCTTCTTCTTCTTCTTCTTCTTCTTCTTCTTCTTCTTCTTCTTCTTCTTCTTCTTCTTCTTCTTCTTCTTCTTTGCTTTTGTTTTTTTTTTTTTTACTCCTTTTCCTGGACCTTATTTAATCCTAAACTCTTAGATCTGTCTTAGATTTGTTTTCATGTGGATGTGTTCTAGGTGCTACAGTTCTAGAAAAATCTAATTTGGAGGTTAAGTTGGCTAATGTTTATGACTTGGAGAATGGCAGGAAAAGAAAAGGTATGTTTCAGGGTCTCATCTGTCTCATCTGTCCTGGGAGCCAAAAGTAATGGAGCAAGTCATATTCTTGGGTGCTTATTTGTCCACTCCCCGTTCATTGTGTTCCATAGCTTCCTGTCTTTGGTCTGTAACTTGCTACCAATCTGCCAGGCGCCTCTCAACACAAAAGGGAGGAGATGGGGGAAGGGAATTCTGAGGAAAAACATCCCTATAAATAGCACTCTTGAATAAAACTGTTTTCCTGATACACACAGTTTATTGTTAGAACTTGACACACTATAATCTTCTACCTCTTTTATACTCCTCCCCTTTCACTTCAGCTTTCCTCTGGATGCTCAGTTTCCTACTACTGCTATCTCTTGGCATCCCAAAAAAAGAAGCTGTGCTGGTACCTTATCCCACAAATTTCTTACCTTTTTCTGCTTCACTAAAATGCTCTCAATAGAATCCATCACCTAAAAATTATTTTATGAATAACTTTTGGGGGTTTTTGGTGCCATTTGTCAAGATTTTTTGGTTTTTTATTTTTTAATGAGCTCTCATGCAACCTTCTCTTATTACAACAAGAAGAACAACGAAGTTGTGGGAAAAACCATTGTAACAGACATAGAATTTACATTGTTTCTCACCTGTGGGATAAGAAGGGGCTACTGGAATCTGCTATGATGAGAAGGGGCTACTGGAATCTGCTATGTTTTCATTAAAATGAGGGACTGTGTTTTCCTTTTTCTATGGAGCCAAGATTGATCATTACATTAATCTGGATTCTGGTATCTTTTTGTATTTGTTTAATTTACATCATTGTGGATATTATACATATTCTCTTGGTTTTATTTTTCTTTGCTCTGCATTAATTCATGAAAAGCTTCCCACACTTTTCTGACTTTCTCCTATCTAACTGTTTTACAATCAGGTCAAATTAGCAAGCATTATTGTAATTTGATTCTTTGTAACCCCATTTGGGATTTTTGGTGCAAAGATACTAGAATGGTTTGCCATTTTCTTCTTTAGTTCATTTTGCAGATGAGAAAACTGACTTGTCCAGGGTTACACAGCTAATAAAGCCTGAGGATGCATTTGAACTCAGGTCTTCCTGACTCCAAACTCAGCACTCCATCCACTGTATCACCTAGCTTTTCACCCACACTTTAAAATCAATTCATTTAGTTATTCATCAATTAAAAACGAGCACGTGTTTCCACTCTTTTCTTCTGTTATGAATTTTTTTTTTGGCATATACCTTCATCATTCCTCAGCTTTTCCACTCAAAATATATACACATGGAAATGAGCAGGACCAGGAGATCATTATATACTTCAACAACAATACTAGATGATGACCAGTTCTGATGGATCAGGCCATCCTCAGCAACGAGATCAACCAAATCATTTCTAATGGAGCAGTAATGAACTGAACTAGCTATACCCAGAAAAGAACTCTGGGAGATGACTAAAACCATTACATTGAATTCCCAATCCCTATATTTATGCCCACCTGCATTTTTTATTTCCTTCACAAGCTAATTGTACAATAATTCAGAGTCTGATTCTTTTTGTACAGCAAAATAATGTTTTGGTCATGTATACTTATTATGTATCTAAGTTATATTTTAATATATTTAACATCTACTGGTCATCCTGCCATCTAGGGGAGGGGGTAAGAGGTGAAAAATTGGAACAAGAGGTTTGGCAATTGTTAATGCTGTAAAGTTACCCATGTATATATCCTGTAAATAAAAGGCTATTAAATAAAAAAAAATATATATATATATATATATATATATATATATATATATATATACACATGAAAACAATAATAATTGTAAATTTCACTTTTGAGCCCTCAGATAAAAAATTCTGAAAGGGTTACACTGTCTTTTTTCATGATAAAAGATAATACTTCTCTGTCCATTATAAAAGATTAAAGTTCAGTCCAGAATCTCTGGAAAGGGTAAATCAGAATCTGAAAAAGCAGCCCGAGGTAATTCATTAGCTCTAGAAATTCTGGAAAGTCCAAACATGTTAGTTCAATCTCTGTTTTTTTTTTTTGTTTTTTTTTTTAAAATTATATCCCTTAATTTAGTTATCTAAAGGGAAAAAAAATTGAGAAAGAAAAAAAAAAAAAGAAAGCAAATAGCAACAACAACAAAAAGATGAAAATACTATGTTGTGATCCATATTTTGTCCCCACAATCCTCTCCCTGAATACAAATGGCTCTCTCCATCACAAGTCTATTGGAATTGCCCTGAATCACCTCATTGTTGAAAAGAGCCCTGTCCATCCGAACTGATCATCACATAATCTTGTTGCTATGTGCAATGTTCTCTTGGTTCTACTCACTTCACTCAGCATTAGTTCCTATAAGTCTTTCCAGGCCTCTGTGAAATCATCTTGCTGGTTATTTCTTACAGAACAATAGTATTCCATAACATTCATATACCTTAATATATTCAGCCATTTTCCAATTAATGGGCATCCATCAGTTTCCAGTTTCTTGCCACTACAAAAAGGGCTGCCACAAACATTTTTGCACATGTGTGTCCTTTTCCCTTTTCTATGATCTCTTTGGGATATGGGCCCAGTAGAGACACTGCTGGATCAAAGAGTAATAGTTTGATAGCCTTTTGGGCATAGTTCCAAATTGCTTTCCAGAATAGTTGGATCAGTTTACAACTCCACCAGTAATGTATGTGTCCCAGTTTTCCAACATCCCCTCCAATATTTATCATTATCTTTTCCTGTCATATTAGCCAATCTGAGAGATGTGTAGTGGTACCTCAGAACACAATCCCTATTCTTTCTACTGCCTTGCCAATGAAGGGAGGGGAGGCCCCAAGTAGGAGACCTACTTTCCTCAGTCTTTATGTTGGTCAATAAACATTTTTTTTTTTTTTTTTTTTTTTTTTTTTGGTGAGGCAACTGATGATGTGTCCCAAGTCACACAGCTAATAAGTTTTAAGTGTCTAAGTCTAGATTTGAACTCAGGTCCTCCTGACTCCAGGGCCAGTGCTCTATCCACTTCTCCATCTAGCTGTCACAATAAGCATTTATTAAATGCTTACAATATTCCAAACACTGTGCTACACCATAAGGATACAAAGAAAGGTAAAAAAACAATCCTTATTTTCAAGATGCTCACCATCTAACAGGGAAGGCAACAACAAGTTACATATAGTGGCTTGAAAATAATTAGTAGAGGGAAGTCACTAACATTAAGGGAGATTGGTATTTACTTGAACAATAACTTAGTTCTTTTATTTAGATGTAGCATGGCTGTCCCTCTATATGGAATAGAACCATTGTGTGGCTTAAAGTGAGACAGAATAAATATTTCTAGCCCTGTCTCCTCACCCTTCTCCAAAAGCGGCTTTAATTACAATAATTGATAGATTATAAGCTCTTTAAGGACAGTAACTACTTTTTCTTTTTGTATTCCAATGTCAAGAACTGTGCCTTGCTCATATAAGATGTATAATAACTGCTGTTGGATGGAATTGAATCAATCAAAAGTGAATAATTTTAAAAATTAAATGATCTCTTTCCACTGAATTTTTAAAAATAAGTTTTAATGTCTTTTTTTTAAACAACATTCTTCCCTTCCCTTTATTATAGTTATCCCATGTATCAAATAATATTTTTAAACGAGGAGAGATTAAAAGGAAGAGGAAAAAAATCAGCACAACTGATCAAAGCATTGAACAAGTCTGAAAACATGTGAGATGTGCAACTTCTACAAAGTATGTAGGTTGAGGTACCATTCATTTCTCTTCATTTGAGCCATGCTGGTCTTTTATAATTTTGGTATATTTAGTTTTGAAGATTTTGTGTGTGTGTGTTTAACTTTTCTATTTATACTGTTTTTTTTTTTTTTTGTGCATAATGCTTTCTTGACTCTGATTATTTTATTCTGTCAATACCTGTAGATCTTTCCATGCTTCTCTACTTTTCTTACCGCATAGTAATTTTTTTTTTTAATTTTTTTTATTTAATAGCCTTTTATTTACAGGATATATACATGGGTAACTTTACAGCATTAACAATTGCCAAACCTCTTGTTCCAATTTTTCACCTCTTACCCCCCCACCCCCTCCCCTAAATGGCAGGATGACCAGTAGATGTTAAATATATTAAAATATAACTTAGATACACAATAAGTATACCTGACCAAAACATTATTTTGCTGTACAAAAAGAATCAGACTCTGAATTATTGTACAATTAGCTTGTGAAGGAAATCAAAAATGCAGGTGTGCATAAATATAGGGATTGGGAATTCAATGTAATGGTTTTTAGTCATCTCCCAGAGTTCTTTTTCTGGGTATAGCTAGTTCAGTTCATTACTGCTCCATTAGAAATGATTTGGTTATTCTTGTTGCTGAGGATGGCCTGATCCATCAGAACTGGTCATCATCTAGTATTGTTGTTGAAGTATATAATGATCTCCTGGTCCTGCTCATTTCACTCAGCATCAGTTGTCTACTTTTCTTACCGCATAGTAATATTCTACTACATTTATGTGCCACAATTTGTTCAGCCTTTTCCCAATATCTCCCTTCCTTCCTTCCTTCCTTTCTTCCTTCCTTCTCTTCTCCCCTCCCCTCTCCTCTCTTCTTCTCCTCTCCTCTCCTCCCCTCCCCTCTCTTCTCCTCTCCTCTTCTCTCTTTTGCTTTCTTTTTCCTTCCTTTCCTTTTCCCCTTTACTCTTCCCCTTCCCCCATTTACAAAAGTAAGCTAAGAAAGCCAGATCATTGTTCTCTACCTTCTTCATTGGCATTTCTGCTTTTATTAAGCATATCTACTAATGTCTGAAAGGTTAGGTGACTTTTTTTCAGGATTACATTTCTTATATCAGATCAATGACTTTCTTGGTGTACAAATCCAGTAATGCCATATCTAGTTCAAAGGGTATGAACATCTTATCATTTTTTTTTTTGCATTATTTCCAAAATGGTTATATCATTTCACAACTCCACTAACAAGTTTTCAGGGTGCTCATCATATCACAATCACTCCAACATTGACTATTTCTTTTCTTTTCTTTTTTTTTTTTTTTTTTTTTTTTTTTTTTGGTCATTGTTGCCAATTTATAGGATTTGAAGTGAAATAAGGGTTGTTTTGATTTGATTTTGATTCTTCTTCTACTGTAATTTTGGACATTTTCACATGGCTCTGAATACTTTGCATTTCTTCTTTTGAGATATGTTTGTTCAAAATCCTATTGGGAAATGATTATTAGTCTCATAAAAAATATTAATTATTTACATATCTTGGATACCAAATTTTTATCAGGGAAATTGGTGCAAATTTCCTTTTCCTATTTGACTGCTTCCTTTGTTATCCTAGATGCATTGATGTCTGTGAAAAAGATTTTCTGTTTCAAATAATCAAAATTATCTATTTTATTTTTTAATAATTCTTCTATTTCTTTTTGGTTAAGAATACATCTCTTACCCATACAAATGAGGAGTGTATGATCTGTTCCTCTCCTATTTTTTAAATGGTATTTTTTATAATGTTAAGGTCACAAATCTATTTAGAATATGGTGTAAATCATTAGCTTAAATCTAATTTTTGCCAGACTGCTTTCCAGTCATTGAATGTCATTATTATTTTGGCAATAATGTATTTACTAGAATAAAACCTGTCCCTAATTGATAGTAAAAATCAAATATTTTCTTTATTGAGAACTGTGCTTTTGCCAGTGCTCAATACATGAAAGTAGTTAGGCAAGTAGTTAAACTAAAAGACACAATTTAAGTAGACACAAAGATTGTGTCACCCTTAGGTACTTAGTAGAATTTCTAAAACTGAAATAGTTATTCAGAGATGCCTATATACACTTCATTCAACAAAAATATATTAAGTGATTACGATGTATAAGAAGAAAAGCATTGTGACATAATAGATAGAGGGGTAGCCTCTGAAGCAGGAAGATACGGATTCAAATCTTGCATCTGAAACATGATTTGACATCAAAACTATAATCCTGAAAAAGTCACCTAACCTTTCAGGCATTTGTAGATATGATTAATAAAGGCAGAAATACCAGTGAAGAAGGTAGAGAACAATGATCTTGCTTTCTTAGCTTATCTTTGAATTTGGCTCAAATTGATTTGTATGCTAAAGTTCTTTTTGTGATGGCAAAGAATTGGAAATAGATGGAATGCCCATCCATGGGGGGAATGACTGAATAAGTTATAGTATATGATTATGATGGAATACTATTGTAATATAAGAAATGATGAGCAACATAGTTTCAGAAAAGGAGCAGCTAGGTGGGGCAGTAGATAGAGCACCAGCCCTGAAGTCAGGAGGACCCGAGTTCAAATTTGACCTCAGACACTTAACACTTTCTAGCTGTGTGATCCTAGGCAAGTCACTTAACTCCAATTGCCTTAGGGGGGAAAAAAAGATAGTTTCAAAAGAACCTGGGAAGACTTAAATGAACTCACACAAAGTAAAGTGAGCAGAACAAGGAGAATATTTTACATTGTAACAGCGGTAGTGTAAAGATGATCATCTGGAAAATACTCAGGTCAAGACAATGATTCTGATGCAGTTAGTGGCAGTGCAGAAAGTTGTGGGAACCCCCTCTGGTCGATGCATGTCCAACATGAAGGAATTCACAAACCCGAAAAGTCTGACTGGCAAAAGGGAAGTTTATTGACACTGAGAAGCCAGCTTTGAAGACTTCTGAGTGGCAAGAGGTCCTGGCAGAGAAATTACAAAAGGTTATCACTGAGAAGAGAATGTCTTCCCAGCAGGCAGGAGTCCTGGCAGGCAGCTGTGCCAAGAGGAGAGTCTCTTGGCAAAGCATAATCCTACTTTGAACTTCTGCAAAGATCTGGAGTTTAAAATTGTCTTTTTATAAGAAATCTGAGACTGGGGTTTCTATTGAATGAGATTCCTTCAATGTTGTCACTACCCCCAAACTTAGATTTCCAGCTGAATGAGACCACTTAAGTTCCAGATAAGTAGGGGGTGGTCCTGGGCTAATCTTAATGAAACCACTTAACTACCCTGAAGAGGGGGTCTCTGTCAGGAGAGTTTCAGAGCTCATTCCAAAGGTCAAGGAGGACAGTTTTGAGACCAATTCCAAAGGACCCATGATGAAAAACACTACCTCCAGGGAAAAAACTGATAAACTCTGAATACAGATTGAAGCATACTTTTTTTTAAACTTTCTTTTTCTTTTTTAAAAAATCAGCCTTCTTTTGTAACATGGCTAATATGGAAATGTTCTATATGATTTCACATGTATAATTTTTTTTTTATTTACACATGTATAATTGATATTAAATCACTTGCCTTCTCAAGGAAAGGGGAGAGTCAAGAGGGAGAGAGAGAATTTGTTTTTTGTTTTCAACATTTATTTTTATAAAATTTTGATTTCCATTATTTTCTCCCTTCCTCCTTCCTTCCTATCCCCTTCTCCAAGAGGACAAGCAATCTGATATAGTTTTACATGTACAGTCAGGAAGAGAATTGGAAACTCAAAAACTTTTAAAATAAAAGTTAAATTTCTTTATATGTAATTGAGGAATTAAATTAAATAATAAAAAGGTATTTTAAAAATTTCTATGCTAAATCAGAGAGAATCTTAAGAATATCTCTTCTTCTATTCTATTCAGCAAGCCAGCACTGCTTAAAAAAATTTTTTTTTAATGAATAGAAAACAAAGAAAAGGCAGTTCAAAAAAGCAACCAACACATCAATTGTGTTTGCCAGTATATGCAATATTCTATTTTTATTATCTCCCCCCCTTTATAAAGAAGGCAGTCGGGCTTCCTGCCTTTTGTTAACTGGGTGTAGTAGCTGTGATTAAAAAACTATCTGCCTATTCTCAATCCAAAAAAGTTCTAGCCTATCTATGCAACTGGACTAACGTGAGATAGCAGCAAGTGGCATTGAAGAGATAAAGCTCAGAAACTAATAGCAGGGAGAATCTGTGCACCCAGAAGTCAGCATGGGTAGCACAGTAGTACACAGCTGAGACTACATTCATGAGAAAAAAGGCAGCTCCTCTTCCTGCCTGAGAGCCTTACACCTTCCATCATCTGCTGGGTGCAGTGGGTCCCCAAGGGAGGGTGGTAAGGGACTGTACTGGGCGTCTTTCATCTGCTCCAAAGCCTCAACTTCCTTGTATCAATAAGACGACTTCTACCTCCTGCTGCCAGCCCAGCCTCCTAATTGGGATGTGAAGAATTTGTGGTGGAGAGAGAACCAAACTTCCACTTGGCCCCAGTGCTTGATCTGTTGCTGTGATTTGTTCCTTGATGGAAGAGGAAGAATAAAGTCAGTAGGACACAAGATTTATTTCTCCTACTGTGAGGTTCAAGTTTCCTGTTGTGCCCTGTCCTGCCTAATTACTACCATTTAGAGGGGGGAAAATTAGTGAAGCAGGGCTGCCTATATGCCCATCTGACTACATGCCTCTCATCACATACTATATTTGCTTCTAGCATCTTCTTCTTTCTTCTTCTTCTTCTTCTTCCTTCTTCTTCCTTCTTCTTCTTCTTCTTCCTTCTTCTTCTTCTTCCTTCTTCTTCTTCTTCCTTCTTCTTCCTTCTTCTTCTTCTTCTTCTTCTTCTTCTTCTTCTTCTTCTTCTTCTTCTTCTTCTTCTTCTTCTTCTTCTTCTTCTTCTCCTTCTTCTCCTCCTCCTCCTTCTCCTCCTCCTCTTCCTCCTTCTTCTTCTCCTTCTTCTTCTCTTTCTTCTTCTTCTTCTCCTCCTTCTCCTCCTCCTCCTTCTCCTCCTTCTCCTTCTCCTTCTCCTTCTCCTTCTCCTTCTCCTTCTTCTCCTTCTCCTTCTCCTTCTCCTTCTCCTTCTCCTTCTCCTTCTCCTTCTCCTTCTCCTTCTCCTTCTCCTTCTCCTCCTTCTCCTTCTCCTCCTTCTCCTTCTCCTTCTCCTCCTCCTCCTTCTCCTTCTCCTCCTTCTCCTCCTCCTCCTTCTCCTTCTCCTCCTTCTCCTTCTCCTTCTTCTCCTTCTCCTTCTTCTCCTCCTCCTTCTCCTCCTCCTCCTCCTCCTCCTCCTCCTCCTCCTCCTCCTCCTCCTCCTCCTCCTTCTTCTCCTTCTCCTTCTTCTCCTTCTTCTCCTGGTCGTACCCTTCATATCCCAGTGACTCAAAACCTCTGTAGGTCATCCTACAAACCCCATTCTTCCACTTGGCCCCAGTGCTTGATCTGTTGCTGTGACTTGTTCCTTGATAGAAGAGAAAGAATAAAGTCGGTAGGACACAAGATTTATTTCTCCTACTGTGAGGTAATTGAGATGGAGATTCTTTATTCCTGTCCCCTTCAATCATCTCAGTCCAAATTTTCAACCAAACATCAATCATCTCTTTACGGGAATGCTTGTTGCATAGCTAATAAATTTCCCTTCATCCTAAATCTTTTCCTTTCTTTCTCTTCTACTTTTTAGCCATTACTGGAAGTTGATTCCCTCCCAATAACATAACCTCCTTGACCACCCTTTCTGGTACTAGCTCTACTTTCATTCATTCCCCTCAGTTGGTGCAGGTGAGGGTCTTAAAATACTTCTTGTTCTCAAAGTTCCTTCTACATTTTCCCCTTACCTCTATCACTCAGGAATCTCTTCTCCTTTGAGGTTCATGTTCTTCATATCAATCAAAATCCCGGTAGCTTAGGATCCCTTCCCCTATCCCTTTCTCAACAAATTTAGTACACAACTCACAATTTTTCTCTCCTTCCTAATTTTTGCCCTCATGATGGGGATCTTTAGCAAAAGATTAACTTTCCCTCAAATACTTTAACCACACAGTTACTCAACTACTTCTCAGCTGCCTCTCCATTCCACCTAAATCACACATGAAGATAGACATACCCTTGATTTTCCCATTTCACACAAATGTACTGTTTCCATATTCTCAAGAATTCCAAATTTTCCTTATCTGACCATAATCTATTGACTTTTTGTGTTTTCTATTTTCTTTACAAAACCTAACACTTTGTCCATATAATGACCTTCACTCCTTAGTCCCCTTGAATTCTCTGCTAGTCCATCTCCCCAGCCCCAGTCATTCTTATCTCTTCTCCCCATCTTGACCCCTTGGTGAACCAATTCAACTCTACACTGTCCTCCTCTCTTGAATCCCTAGGTCTGTTATCATTTTACCAATTATGTCCTGCCAAGCCTCAGCCTTGGATCACTCATTCACTGTTTCAATGCCCCATGTATGCTGCTGAACAAAGTTGGAAAAAAATCACATGATCATTATGACTTGGTCCACTAAAAATTTATGTTATGCTATCTCTCTATTGCTAGGCAATCCTTTTATACTTTCCCTATCAATTCATTCCCTCTCAAAGCTCTTCCAAACTTTTTCATCACTCCTCAAACCTCCTATGGGTCCCCTTCCCCATCCTCTCAGCTGAGAACTTTACCTCACATTTTACTGAAAAAAAAAAAATGGGACTATTTTCTGTGAGTTCTATCTTGCTCCTCTTCCCCAGGTCATATCATACATAAGCTTCCTGCCACTCTCTTCCTTTGTCCCTATCTCATAAGATGAGGTGGTCTTACTTCTTATCAAGACTAAACTCCTTACCTGCTCAAGCAATACCCTTCCATATCTTCTAGCAGATTACCCCCTCTATCATCCCCACTCTCACTTATTTTCAATCTCTCTCTGTCTACTGACTGTTTCATTATTGCCTACAAATGTGTCAATGTCCCTGTCATCCTTTTTTTTTTTCCTGAGGCAACTGGGGTTAAGTGACTTGCCCAGGGTCACACAGCCAGTAAGTGTTAAGTGTCTGAGACCCGATTTGAACTCAGGGTCCTCCTGACTTCAGGGTTGGTGCTCTGTCCACTATACCACCTAGCTGTCCCCTGCCTTCATCCTTTAAAAAATCTCTTACTTGATCTTTCCATCCCCCAAAATTATCATCCTAGCTCTCATTTCTTTAGTACCTAAGTCCATCTTTAATAGGCATTTTCTTTTTTTTTTTTCACTCTCTTCTTAATTCCTTATGATCTGGTTTCTAGCCTCATCATTCCACCAAAACTACTCCCTCCAAAATTACCAGTGATCTCTTAGGTGACAAACCCAATCATCTTTTTTCAATCTTCATTCTCTTTGACCTCTATTAACAATTTCTTCCCATCTGTTGATAATTTATTTATCCTATGTATAGCTTTTAAACATATATTTATTGTGTGTTGTCTCCCCTATTAGAATGTAAGCTAAGCATAGGGCCTGGCACAAACTAGACATTTAATAAATGGTTATTGGTTGATTAATTAATTAGCCAGAAGTCACTACAAGACCAACAGAAACCACCAAGCACATAATGACACTGATCAAAGATATCCTGCCACAATGGAGGTATGAGTGACCTCCTATGCATGTGCTGAGATCATATGTATGCCCTAAACATATGTTCTTTATGTGCAACTCCTATGTGTTCTCACTCTCTTTGATGTTATATGTATTTATGGGAGAATATAACCCAAGTTTACGGGAGAAACATATTATGTGGTAACTTTTTCTAATCCCTCATAATTCTAGTGCTTTCCCTTTCTTAATTATGTCTTTTTTTATCTTGCATAAAACTCATTGTACATTTTGTTTTTTTGCCTATCTTCTCTAATAGATTATAAAATCCTTGAGGGAAGAAATTGTCTTTTGCTCCTTTTTATATCTCAGGCACTTAGCACTGTATCTGGCACATAGTAACACTTTATAAATATTTATTGATTGATTAATTTTTCCATTTTAAATGCCTTTACTTTGAATCATTTGTGTTTTCTGGCTGACTAGAGAAAAAAGTAAGAGCATGACCAGTAGCAATGGTTTTGAGTTGATGGAGATCCACAGAATATCTTGAATCTTGGAATAGCTATGTGAAGGAATGATATGCTATACAAGTTGGCAGAATACCATGTAGAGTTTAAGGAAAGTAAAAGAGAATTCCAGACAAAATATTTTTGAGGAGACAGAGAACTCTGTCAGCTATGGGGATAAAGGGAGAGGAGGAGGGGTAAAGAAGGAAGGGTAAAGAAGGAAGAAAGGAGGGTAAAAACTCATGTGAAACTTCACAGAAATGGTAGAAACTGAACTAAGCCTTGAAAGATTTCAGCAAGTATCAATGAAGAAATATATTCCAGTCTTGAGAGGGAAATGGTCTGTCGTGCATAAAAGGAGATGAAGATCAGATTATAGAATAGCTACTAGTCCAGTTTAGTTGGAAGGCATAATATCTGATATAAGACTGTAAAAGTAATATGAATTCTAGCTATGAAGGCTTAGAATATTAGCCTATGCCATTTCTATTTTGTCCTATAAGGAATAGGGAGCCACTAAATATTTTTGAGCACAGAAATGGCAATGATCAAGTCTATGTTAATACTAAGATTATTTTGGCAGCTGGGTAGATAGGGCTTGATTTATACTTAACAATCTGGTTCCACTGTTAAAAACAGCTGTGTGACCTTGAGCAAAGTCTCTTAGTTTCCTCAGTTTCCTCATTGATAGAATGGGTCTGAAAGTAGCACTTATCTCATAGAGTTATTGTAAAGATCAAAGGAGATCCTTTATGTAATGCATTTTGCAAACTTTAAAAAATCATACAAATGTGAGCTACTATTATTATTTTTACCCACTTATTCCTACACACAACCCTTCAGCAATATATGTTTCTCCTATAATGTCCTATTATTTCAATAATAATAAAATAGATTCTTAAGACTTACTATGGAAGTTAAGAAAATATATGTAGTTTTGATTGAATCTAGAACATGCTTCTGCTGCTCTGGGTTAGTTGGAGAAGATATGAAAGTCTTAGTCCTATTTAATGGGTCACTTATATTCATTTATTTGCAAAATAACATTTTGGTCACAAATACATTTTGAGAAGGGATACCAGCATGATATTATGAGAGACAGAGAAACTTTACTCTAATTGGAGGAGGGGGCAAGGAAATCATCTACAAGCTGTCATATTTGGAGATGCTATTTTTAGATAGTGAGAGAGAAAAGGCATGCAATGAGGCATTCTCCAAATCCTGGCTGTATTGAGGCTTGGTGTTTTTTGTTTTTGTTTTTTTAGTGACCATTTCTTCACTTCTTCCATATGCCTGTTTTTGATTCTATATACAACATTCTCTTTGCCATTTCTCCAACTTTTTAATTAGAAATATTGTCCTAATTTTATTTTACTTTTTAAAGAAAGAGGACTGGAATCTTTAGACTATCCCACATTCTTCATTTAAACTGCTAGCTTTCAATCACTGGCTGTGTTTTATTCTGTGGCAAAGGACTCTGGGCAAATGGCCACATCCCACACCCTGAAATCCAGTGGCTGAGACTTTTTGTAGTATTTTCTTATGTCTGGATAGTCACACTATATTGGTTCCAGAATGATGCAAGTGGAAAGAAAGCTGGGTTTGGGGACAGGAGACCTGCATCCTAATCCTGAATGCTATTTATTGACTGTAGAACTTTGTATAAGATTCTTAACCTCTTTAAATCTAAGTTTCCTCATTTGTAAAATAAAGAAATTGACTAGATAACCTTTGATATTTCTTCCATTTTAAATTTTATGATGCTATTTTTTCAGCTGAGTAAAACTTCCATTTCTTCCTATATACTCTAGAATGTTTTCATCTCTCTATTCACTGGCCACTATTTGGTCTTGCTATCCTACATCTAACCATCGTCTATAACAGAACTTCTTAAACTTTTTCCTGTGGCTCCTTTTTGCAAGAGAAATTTTTATATGACCCCAGATATATAGGTATATAAAATAAATGTACAAATCAAACATTTACAAATAATAAATTCTAACTTTTGAGCTCTACATTCAGTTATAAGATCCCATATGCTTTCCTAAACCATAGTTTAAGAAGTTATATTAGGGATTCTTAACTTAGGATCAATGGAAGCTCAATCAAAGGATCCATAAACTTGAATAGGGGAAAAAAAACAACTCACTTTATTTCAATATAATTGGTTTCCTTTGTAATTATAGGTATTTTGTTTTATGCTTTTAAAAATTTTGTTCTGAGAAGGAGTTCATAGGCTTCACCAAATTGTTAATGGAATCCAGGACACAAAAATAGTTTAAAACTCCTCATCTATATAAAGATTCTGTGACTGAAATAATTATTTGTTTTTAGATCTTTAACAAAAAAAGTTTCACTCAACATTTTTTTGCATCTCTATTTTCCAACTCCCCCTGCTTTTTGGCCTTAATTTTAATGTCTTCCTTAATTTTTCTTTTCTTTTTTTTTTTGTTTTAGATTTTATAAGTTGTATTTGTTGTATACAAAAGTGAAAACCAACTTTAAATCCTTTAGAATTCAGCTGTAATAATGCAGGTATATTGTTATATTGTCTTTAATTCATCTTAATCTTCATTTTGTCCACACATTTTGTTTCAAATGTTTCAGTTCAAATAAATGTAAATATCCATATATGTTATCAGTGAAAACTGAAAATTTTAAATATTAGTATGTTATCCTAAAGGGTTAATATGATCTAAAGATTCTAAGGGAAATGTTGTCTGTCTTTTTTTTTTTTTTTTTGGATGTCTCTCTTTTTAAGATTTTATGAATTTTACCTTATTAAACTCAATCTCTTCCATGTTAGTTCTTTAAAAAACATGTTGATTGCTTTTTAATCAACAGCACAGAATATTTTGCCCTCTGGGTGCTCACCAAAAAATTCATACTAAAACTTGCCAATCACTCATTCAAGACATCTGATATTTTAGAAATATATATATATATAATTAAAGCTTTTTATTTTCAAAAGATATGCATGGATAATTTTTCAACACTGACCACTGTAAAACAATGTGTTCCAATTTTTCCCTCTTTTCCCCCCACCCCCTCTGGTAGATGGCAAGTAATTCAATATATGTTAAACATGGTAAAGATATGCATTAAATCCAATACATGAACACATATTTATACAATTATTAGAAATATATTTTACGGAAATCTAAACCATTCTGTATTGGTAAAATATTAACATATAGACACATACATATGCATATATAAAATAATATCTCATGAAAAACAATCACAGATTCAATTATAGGAATATTTTCTATATAATTTAGATTATATCAAATCACACATATAGTGAGTTCCTTAAGGGCTTTTCTATTTCTATATATGTATATATATATATATATATATATATATATATATACATATATGTATGTGTGTGTGTGTGTGTGTGTGTGTGTGTGTATAAACAGACACACAGACTGATAGAGCACAGAAATTTTTTTTATTATATCTTTTTATTTACAAAATACATGGATGGGTAATTTTTTCAACATATACCCTTGCAAAACCTTCTGTTCCAACTTTTCCCTTTCTTCACCCCTCCCTCCCCTAGATGACAGGTAGTCGAATATATGTTAAATATGTTAAATCCAATATATGTACACATATTTATACAGTTATCTTGCTGCACAAGAAAAATTGGATCTAAAAAGAAAAAAAAAAAAAAACCTGAGAAGGAAAACAAAAATGCAAGTAAAAAATAACAAAGACAGTGAGAATGCTATGTTGTGGGCCACACTCAGTTCCCATAGTCTTCTCTTTGGGTGTATATGGCTCTCTTCATTACTGGAGAACTGGAACTGGTTTGAATCAACTCATTGTTGAAGAGGGCCACGTCCATCAGAACTGATCGTCATATAGTCTTCTTGTTGCCGTGTATGATGATCTCTTGGTTCTGCTCATTTCACTCAGCATCAGTTTGTGTAAGTCTCTCCAGGCTTTCTGAAATCTTCCTGTTGGTCATTTCTTACCGAACAATAATATTCCATAATATTCATATACCACAATTTATTCAGCCATTCTCCAATTGATGGGCATCCACTCAGTTTCCAGTTTCTAGCTACTATAAAAATGGCTACTACCACAAATATTTTTGCACATGTGGGTCCCTTTCCCTCCTTTAAGATTTCTTTGGGATATAAGCCCAGTAGAAACACTGCTGGGTCAAAGGGTCTGCACATTTTGATAGCCCTTTGAGCATAGTTCCAAATTGCTTTCCAGATTGGTTGGATCCATTCACAGTTCCACCAACAATGTATCAGTGTCCCAGTTTTCCCACATCCCCTCCAATATTTGTCATTATCTTTTTCTGTCATCTCAGTCAATCTGACAGGTGTGTAGTGGTATTTCAGAATTGTCTTAATTTGCATTTCTCTGATCAATAATGATTTGGAGCATCTTTTCATATGACTAGAAATAGTTTCGATTTCTTCATCTGAAAATTGTCTGTTCATATCCTTTGACTATTTATCAATTGGAGAATGGCTTGATTTCTTATAAATTTAAGTCAATTCTCTATTTATTTTGGAAATGAGGACTTTATTAGAACCTTTGAATGTAAAAATGTTTTCCCAGTTTATTGCTTCCCTTCTAATCTTGTCTGTATTAGTTTTGTTTGTACAAAAACTTTTTAATTTAATAGAATCAAAATGATCTATTTTGGAGCACAGAAATTATTGAAAAAATAATTGTTAAGTGCTTATGGAACTTAGACTTACAATTTCATAGTGCCATTCTTTTCTTAATTTTTTTTGTCTTGATTATGGTTTGCTTGTACATATTTGTATGATTGTTGTTTCCCCCATTAGATTTTGAGATCCTTGAGAACAAGGAGTATCTTCTGCCTCTTTGTATCCTCAATACTTAACACAGTGCCTAGTATATAATAAGTACTTAATAAATATTTTTTACTTATACCCCATACACACATAGTAACTTCCTTTATAACAGAGAAACATGGTAAAGGAAAACAAACCAATGCATTGGCCATGTCTGTGTCTGTGTCTATTAGCCATTATATGCCTTCTTGTGTACCATGTCAATTGAGAAGAGTTATATTTCCCAAATAGTCCTCTGGAATCCAGATTGATCATGGAATTTATAAGAACTGTATTATCCTTCAGTGCTGTTTTCCTTTATGCTATTGTGTAAATTGTTCTCTTGGTTTTGCTTACTTTGCTCTGCATCACTTCATCCAAGCCATTCTACATTTTTAGGTATAATTTACTTTAAGAGACCAAAACTTTTATATTTCAATAAGTACTACTCCTTTCAGTATTATCATGTTGTATATATATATATATATATATATATATATATATATATATATATGTATGTATGTATTCCCTCTGTGGTTCTTCCTCTCAAACTCTCAGTCAGCACTTCTAAAACTATGATTTATCAATCCCAATCAGTGGATTCATTTGTAACAGTCAGCCAGTTCAACATCAATATTATACAATGATCAACTCTGGTTAATGTGGCTCTTTCCAACAGTGAGATGATTGATGCCAGTTCCAATGACCTTGTGATGAAGAGAGCCATACACCTAGAGAGAGGACCAGCTGAGTGTGGATCACAACATAACATTCTCACTCTTTTTGTTGTTGTTTGCTTGCATTTTGTTTTCTTACTCATTTACTTTTCTTTTTGATCTGAGGGAATTGAATAAATATGTTTATACATATTGGATTTAACACGTATTTTAACATGTTAAACATATATTAGCTTGCTTGCCATCTAGGGGAGGGATTGGAGGGAAGGAGGGGAAAAGCTGAAACATAAAGCTACACAAAGGTCAACGTTGAAAAATCATCCCTGCATATGTTTTGAAACTAAAAAGCTTTAAAAATTACAAATAAAAATAAAAAGTAAAAACAAAAACAAACAAAACCAAAAAACAGTTAGCCAGTTAATACAATTAGCTCAACAGCAAAGGCATTTATTGAAATGGTATAGCACAAATAGGAGTAATAAAAAATTCTGCTCATAAACCTTGGGCTCAGTCACCCATAAAAACATACCATGTAGAGTGGACACACATATAGGACATACAAATCACCAAGGCAACTAATATCTCCCACACAGCAGACGCTGATGTTTTATTTCTTTTTGTGATGTTCTTATGCTGGTTGTACTAGACTTGTAGCTTCACTTGGGTCTCTGGGTCTGCTTTTCTCCAAGGCTACAAGACTTTACATTTGACTCTCTTGACTCATGTGAAAGAGTCTTTCTAACTTTTCTCAATGTTGTCTGTTTTTTGAAGGTTACTGGAAGGAATGACTAATTTTTCCCCCAGCCAAAGGCCATTAGCCTTATAATTCTGCCAAGTAAATTGAAGAACTCTCTCGGAGCTCCTAAAGGAGTAAAGAAGTAAAATTTCTTCTATATTTCCCTGATAATGGTGAATGGGCCATTCCTCATTTTGAACATTTCATATTAGGCAAATAGGTGACTCAGGGCAGCTCTATTAAATATCTAAAAAAGGGCAGTCTGAAAAAATATGCTTTGCTCCACACCCTGATATCTACAATTATTCCAGCGATGCTGCTTTTACTAAAAACAGCTTTAGCACTTTTCCTTTGGGATTGCCTTCAGCACCAATCTTCATTCTTTGAAGGTAGTTTTGATTTTTGAAAACAGCCAAAAGTATTTATGAGGGAAATCTGGTAAATAAAGCTGGATTAAGCTGGTAATATATTTTTTGGAAATAAATAGGAGAAAAACAAAACAAAACTTAAGGTGGAATTATTAAAGTAATAAGACAAAATTTCTTCTGTAACTTTTAAACAGGAGCTGCAGGCAATTCCAAATAGAGTTCAAAACCAATTTTGATCAGTGGTAGCATCTTTGAAATGTTTACATAACTTTCCATAGCAATTGCTTTATAGGCAATAATGCTTATATCTCTAAATATTAGTGCTAGAACTGACTTTAGAAATCACCTAGGTTAATCGTTCTTTATTTTAAAGTGGAGGAAACAGACCTGAGGAGGATAAATAAGATGTTCAAGGTCACAGGATCAATGAGCTCCAGAGCTGGAACTGGAGCCAGTGCCAGATCTTCTGATGCCAAGTCTAGAGTGTTTTCCACTACATCTCAGTATAGAAGTCCTGTGACTTTATTGTTTTACCTTTTAAGTATTCAAAAGATTTGCACATTTATGATCTTCAGGTAATCTTCTAAAATTTTATTTGACTACATTCCCAAGACTGTATTGTGCTCTCTCCTTGCTTTCTCCTCCAGTGTCAGTACATGCCTTCTTGAAATTATTCTGTCTGTACATTTACAAATAATACAAATGCTCATGGGTATTTATATGTGTGTGTGTGTATGTGTGATAGATATTTAATTACCAAAAATAATTGTCCAATATAAACTTTTAAATTTAATTTGCATCATTAATATTTTCACCATCACTGTTTTGGGAGGCAATCAGGTTTAAGTGACTAGTGTAGGGTTATACAGCTAGAAAATATTTGAGGTCATATTGAACTTGGATTCTTCTGATTTCAAGACTAATGTTCTATCCACTGCACCACTTAGCTGCCATTCAGCTATCTTTTCACCATCACTTTTTTTTTTCCTCAATAGTATTTTATTTTTTCAACATTCATTTTTATAAGATTTTGAGCTTCAAATTTTTCTCCCTCCCCCTTCTTCCTGAAGACAGCAAGAAATCTGATATAGGTTAGTTATGTGCCATCCTTTTAAATATATTTCTGTGTTTGTCATATTTTGATAGAAAAATCAGACCAAGAAGGGAAAAAAAAAACATAAGAAAACAACTAACCAAACAAACAAAAAATCAACATCACTTTTTAGAGTGCGACAGTGGATAGATTGCTGGGCCTTGAATCTTATCTTTCTGAGTCCAAATTTGGCCTCAGACACTAATTGTTTGACCCTGGGGAGTCACTTGACTGTTTTCCTCAATCTCTCATCTGTAAAATGAGCTGGAGAAGAAAATGGTAAACCCACTCCAGTATCTTTGCTAAGAAAATTCCATAAGGAGTCACAGAGAGTCATATGTTAATGAAAATGACTGAACAACAAGAAGAAAAACCCCAACCTGTAGTGTTTGTTGATTTGGGAGTTGTAAATTATCTTTTTTTAATTAAAGCTTTTTATTTACAAAACATATGCATGGGTAATTTTTCAACATTGCCCCTTGCAAAGTCTTCTGTTCCAAATTATCCCTTCCCCCCACCCTTTCCCCTAGATGGCAGGTACTCTAATATATGTTAAATATGTTAAAATATATACTAAATCCAATATATGTATACATATTTATACAGTTATCTTGCTGCACAAGAAACATCGGATCAAGAAGGAAAAAAACTGGGGAAGAAAACAAAATGCAAGGAAGAAACAACAGAAAAAGTGAAAATGCTATGTTGTGTTCCACACTCAGTTCCCACAGCCCTCTCTCTGGGTGTAGATGGCTCTCTTCGTCACTAAAGGGGATATAAATTCTCACATTGAAAATTTCACAGTTGGTTTTTAAGAGATGGTAAGAGCTGTCTCCAGCATACCTCTGTGTATATGTGTACACATACATATATGTATATACACACATATTTTATACTCACACATGTATATACGTATACATGTGTGAATATAAGCTTTTGTCTTTAACAAATAAGATAAGAATCTTATGTCTTTAACTTTGTATCTCCAGGGGCTATCATAGTGTCTTGGATATAGAAGATGCTTAATATTCTTATTGAATTGAATTTCATTTTAGAAAAAAAAATTATAGATGGGATATAGTGGAGAGAAGCTACTAAGTATGCTTTTCCACTTTTCTGTCTTTATGGTAATGATTATTAGAGTTGAAGTGAAACTGCCATCAGTTTTAATGCTAAACTTTCCACAAAGCAAAATCCTGCTGAATTGATAGTCTAGAAATAACAAACTTCTACATTTGAAGAAATAGCATAAATATTTTCACAACATAGCTAATTTATAAACTCCAAAGAAGTGTATTAGAATCCCTTTCTTTCTACCCCAGTAAATGTCATCTAATAACAAGGCATCCCAGGAAATGTTGGTGGAATGTACCAGAATACCCACAGAAACATCCTGTAGCCGCTGAAATCACTCTTTGAAATTTGAGATCTAGCTCTGCCATCTATTGGTGGTATATGAGGTATGTATGTGCATATTTGTATTTGAGTGCTAACAATCTAGTATGAGATTTACTAAGTGAGAGACAAAATAAAGAACTTTATGTTGATCAAGAGTGTCAGCCACTTTGAAGATAGATTGACAAGCTCAGAGTCCCAATGAAAGAGAAAATCCTTATAGAAGGTAAATTATTTCTTGCCCTGTAGGAATTTAGTCTAGTGAGGAAAGATAGAGTCTCTGAATAGGTCAAGGATATGTGTGTGTCCAGGGGAGCAAAAAGAAAATGTTCTTAAGTGAAATGGGGAGAACTAAAAGTTATAAAATGTCATTAAGTAGAAATGTAAATAGGGCCAATGAAAATTCTAAGACTTAAAGAATTCTCACAGGTGTGATATTTTTAGGAAAAGCCATTAGCAAATAAACTAAGATTCTTAAATCACAGAGGAGTTGCTGACTAGTATTTGTAAGTGCCAGAACCTTCCTATTTTGTTAAAACAGAGGTCCAGGACCTATTTCCATCCTACTGGCAAAATTATAGCATATTTAATGGACAATGGGTCAAATCTATAGATCCTTTAAGAGTATGATCTAGGAACTACAGATGAAAAGGATTACCTAGATAAACTTCCAACAAAGAGACTGGAAAATGAATACTTGGGGTATATCTAAAGTTATCAGATATTACAAACCTTTGGGGGCCCAAGTTTAAATAGTTGCACCAGTGACAATTCTGAAAGTCTTGAGATTTGTGAAGATGTTGCTAATGTGATAACTAGCTCATCTCTAACATATGGAAGATGTCAACACAGAAATATGAGATTCTGGATCAAAAATCACAATAGGTCCCAGTTTTTTTTTTTTTTCTTTTTTTTTTTTTCCCTTAAATGAAAAGGCTTAACCTTCAAGGCAATCTGAATAAACTTTGGATAGAAAATGCCTTCTGCAACCAGAGAGAGAACTATAGAAACTGAATGCAAATCAACACATGCTATCTTCACTTCCTGCCTCCCCCCTCCTGCCCCTTTTTCTTCTTTTTTTTTCTGTCAGGGTTTTTCCCTTTTGTTCAAGGGATTTTTCTCTCCCAATATGATTAATAAAGAAATATGTATTTCAAAAAATCATTGTTCATGTATAACCAGAAAAAAAAAGAGGAAAAAAAAAACAGTTTACCCACAGCAAAGAAGTAGATTAAGTTTTTCTAGCATTGACTGGTATCTTCTTTCTTTCCTTATCACTTTAGTGCCTACCTCATTGTATCCAACACAATGCTGAACATGGAATGGAAGGTCAATAAATATTTTATCAGCTTTAGTGCTCAGTACATAAGACACATACCTGCAAAATTGTATGAGGCTGCAAGACTTGAAACATCTAGCACACTAGAAAAGAAATCACTTTGCAAATTAAACAAGATATCAAAAGTCAGTATTGTGGGGTATTCTTGAAAGAGACAGAGAGGTTTGAAGAGACCCACATGAACTAATGCTGAATGAAATGAGCAGAACTAGGAGATTATTATACACGGCAACAAGAAGACTATACAATGATCAATTCTGATGAACGTGGCTCTCTTCAACAATGAGATGATTCAAACCAGTTCCTGTTCAGTAATGAAGAGAGCTATCTACACCCAGAGAGAGGACTATGGGAACTGAGTGTGGACCACAATATAGCATTCTACTCTTTCTATTGTTGTTTGCTTGCATTTTGTTTTCTTTCACAGTTTTTTTTTCCTTTTTGATCCGATTTTTCTTGTGCAACAAGATAACTGTATAACTATGTACACATCCCATATAGGATTTAACATATATTGTAACATATTTAATATGTATTGGACTACCTGCCATCTAGGGGAGAGGATAGGGGGAAGGAGAGGAAAATTTGGAATAGAAAGTTTTGCAAGGCTCAATGTTGAAAAATTACACTTGCATATGTTTTGTAAATAAAAAACTTTAATAAAAAAAAATTGACCTATCATAACCCCCCCAAAGAAAAGTTATCAGTATAATAATATTTTATCACATTTATATACCATAATTTGTTCATCTATTCCTCAATATACCCCCTCAAATTCCCATTTTTTGCTATACATATTTTTGCAGATCCTTATAATTTGTTTTGCTTAGAATTAATCTCTCCCTTAATAAACAGCTATGTGGTATGATACATGAACCTCAAAGTCTGGAGTCAGAAAAACTCATCTTCCTAAGTTCAAATTTGACCTTAGGAACTTACTAGCTGTGTAACCTTGAACAGGTCACTTATTTTTCCCTGTTTGGCTATGTTTTCTTAGCTGTAAAATGAGCTGGATATAGAAATGGCAAACCACTCCAGTATCTTTGCCAAGAAAATCTCAAATGGGGTCATGAAGAGTGAGACAGGATTGAAATAACTGAATAATAACAACAACAATCCCTCCCTAAATCTAGCCTTCCTTTATATCCTAATAATCTCTTCTCAATTTTCTCTCCTTCATCTTTAAGTGAAATCTGTTTCTCTACCTAATTCTTTACACGTATTTATTCTTCCTTTTTTTTTTTTTTTTTTTTGGACAGTCAATTGCTCCCCTCTACCTCATGTTCCTTATTTGTATAGAACTCTAAGGCACTTTCATTATGTAGAAAAAAATTTCCCTTTTTTTTCTTCCCTTATCCCCACATGTATTCTTCTTCCCTTCTGTTTCAATTCTTTGCTTGTTATTGTTTGCTCTTTGTTCTTGAAGAGGATCATGACATCAGGAAGGAGATGCTGTGACATGCAAGTGACTTGGATATAAGAGAGGAAGGGTTGTACAAGGTCACCTGCCTCACTTTCCCCTCTAGAGCCATTTGGATCCAGTGGCAAGATATAGTATGAAATGCTGTGGGTGAAATCAATCAAGACAGAAAACCACTCCCATGTCCTGTCTAATTAAACTCCCTCTATGAATCATGATAATTTTATGGTTCAGAGAAGACAGTATCATCTCCTCATATTTGAATGCAATTAGTTTATCCTTATATATAGTCTTTTATTGTTGTTCATTCATAGTTACCTTTGTATATTTATCTTCACTCCAGTGTTTGAATTTCAAATTTCCTCAGAGCTCTTTTCATCAGGAATGCTTCAAAGTCTTCTGTATCATTAAAACTCCATTTTTTCCCTCTCATTATACTCACTATTGCTGGGTAAGTTATTTTTAGTTGTAATATCTTTTACCTCCTTGAATATCATGTTCCAAGCTCTCTGTTTCTTTGCAATGGTAGCTGTTAAATTATGTCTGACTGTGATTTGTTGATATTTCAATTCTTTTTTGAAGTATTTTTTCTTCTTTGACATCTCTGGATTTTGACTGTAATGTTCCTCAGAATTTTTATTCTGGATTGCTGGTTGCTTTTTTTTTTTTTTTTTTCTGCAGGAGATGACCAATAGGTTCCATCTATTTCAATTTTGTCCTGTGGTTCTAAGAGATCTGGGTAGCTTTCTTTTAAAATTTCTTGAAACTAGATGTTTAGGCTCCTTGTTGTTGCTGTTGTTATGATATTCAGATAGTTGAATGATTCTTAAACATTTTCCCCCTGATCTATTTTCCAGATCAATTGTTTTTGCTATGAGAGAATACATTTTCTTTTATTTTTCCCATCCTTTTGATTTTGTTTTTAATATTTCTTATTGACTCATGTAGTCATTAATTTCTATTTGGTCCATTTGAATTTTCAGGTGTTGCTTAAAAAAGGTTTTAAAAACCAAAAAGCCAAAGCTTTTAATTTTCTTTCTAATTATTTCTTCATTAGTTCTCATTTATTTTCCAGTTTTTTCATCAAGTTCTCTCATTCAATTTATAAAGAAATTTTTAACTTCAAAAAAAAAAATAAACCTCTTGCTGAATCTCTTCTAGGAATTTTGCTGAGTTAATGCTCAAGGTATTTTTCTCTGAGACAAGCTTTGTAGATTTGTTGGAATCATTCTCTTTTGCATTTGTACCTTAAGCATTTCTGATATCATAATAGCTCATTATGTTGAGGATCATTTTTTGTTTGCCTGCTTTTCCACAAACTTTATATTAAGGCTGTGTTTTATGGAACTTTTGGTAGAAAAGTCTAGGTGGATCCTGCTGCTGCTTTTTGGGGTGGTCTGTTATTTCAGGATCTTAGAGAGAGCTTAGGGAATTGGAATGTTTCAATGTTCCTAAAGTGGTTTGAAACAAGAGCAAAATCTAATTGTTGCCTCTGATTTGTGTCTAAGCAAGAGTGGACTTGCTTCATGTTTCTACTGGGCTTGTATCCCAAAGAGATCATAAAAGAGGGAAAGGGACCCACATGTGCAAAAATATTTGTGATAGCCCCTTTTGAAGTGGCAAGAAACTAGACACGGAGTGGTTGCCCATCAGTTGGAGAATGGTATATGAATGTTAAGGAATATTACTGTTCTGTAAGAAACGATCAGCAGGATGATTTCAGAGATCTGAAGAGACTTATATGAACTGATGCTGAGTGAAATGAGCAGAACCAGGAGATCATTGTACACAGCAACAACAACATTAAATGATGATCAGTTCTGATGGACGTGGCTCTTTCCAACAATGAGATGATTCAGGTCCAGTGTTCATCTGGGCCAGCCAATGGACTTACTATGACTTTTGATAGATTTTCCCACCAGGATTTGGCCTGGAATACTTTGTAAATCTGTCTGGAGTAATTTGTGGAGAAGAGCTGAGCTATATTACATCCTATTGGAGTGGGCCTGTAACATTAATCTAGGTTCAGAATTTGCATTCATCAGGTACAGACTTAAAGGGGGTGGATACAAGTTTATTACTGCTCAGAATCTTGATTCAAATAAGACATAAGGGAAAACATAAAAGTAATACACAATGAACACAGTGGCTACCATAATAATAAATACAGTATAACAAACAATATGATTTTCAAAATATATCATATATCATCGTCACTTCAAGGAAGCACCAACGTCTGAATTTCTTGGCTGGGTGAATTCCTGGTCACAGCCATTCAGAGAATTGGGGTGGAAAAAAATCCCAGACAAGTTGTATAATCCTTCCTGAGTGAGATTCTCAAAGTCCCTTTTCCACTAAGGAGCTTTTGTAGGCTGAGAACAAAGAAGGCACTATGCTAAATAGTTCCATTCGATACATGACTCTTGAGACAAAGTAACCTTCCAGGTACAGGGTGCTTCATTTTAAGGGATGCACCAAGGAGAATATTTGTCCATTCCTTTAGGATGACTGTCTGTTCAGGGAACTGTCCAGGTTTCCAAAGCAAACATAGATCATCAATAATATTAATCAATGCATCAGAAGGATAGTCTTCCCTTTTTTATGCTTCCTGACATTTCATCAGATAACTGAGCATATTCTCATGTTCTCAGCAAAAGTTATTAAAAAAAGACATAGATGAGACTCACTAAGATTTCTTACTCATTAGGTTTCTTTACAGGACCCCAGCAGGGCCTTTGTTAGTTTTTGGGTGGACAGCTGACTGCAGGCAGATGCTCTTGCTCTCTCAGCCAGGTGTATGAAGTTTGAGTCTTACTGAATGTTTCAAGATCTGACGTCCAGTGATTTCTGAAAGATCTGGAGAGACGTACATGAACTGATGCTAAATGAAGAAGAGTCAAACCAGGAGAATATTGTATACTGCAACAACAAGATTATGTGGTGATCAACTCTGATGGACATGGCTCTTTCATCAATGAGGTGATTCAGGCCAATTCCAATGGCTTTGTGATGGAGAGAGCCATCTGCACACAGAGAATTATGAGGACTGAGTGTGGATCACAACAGAGTATTGTCATCTTTTTTGTTGGTATTTTTTTAATTCTCGTTTTTTCCCCCTTTTTGATCTGATTTGTCTTATGTAGCATGCATGATAAATGTGGAAATAGATTCAGAAGAATTGTAGTTTAACATATATTGGATTACTTGCAGATAACAAGCAATTCCCTTCTCCCCCAGATAAGAGGAGATGGTTGGGGGGAAGGGAGGGAGAAAAATTTGGAACATAAGTTTTATAAAAGTAAATGTTGAAAATTATCTTTGCATATATTTTGAAAATAAAAGCAATTTTTAAAAAAAGGTGTGTGTGTGGGGGAAGTCTGAGGCCTAACAGAAGTGTATTAGTTCCAACCAATAATTGAAGGATTATCTCCCTTGGGAAGAGACAATTCTTACCTTATAACTATCAGGCAAGCCTCTCAGACCAGACCTTGATGTTGTTTGCTTGCTTTTATGATAATGATAGTTTGTTTCTCAAAGAAGGGGCCTGAGTCTTTCAGTAATTCTTGCCTATTGAACTTGCTCTCTCACTGTACCATCACTGTCATCTTGTCTCCATTCCTTTGGATCCTCTGTTTTTAAAAAGTGTGTGAGCCAGAAGAAAAGGTGCAACTATGGAACACTTACTTTAAATAGTCTTTACTTTCAAGAGACTATCTGTGTAGTAAATGTAACATCATATTCTTAACCATCTGAGTTCAGGAAGCAGGGTCTCTTCCATTAGGTCATTCAAAGGACCTAAAATAGCCTTAGCAGCAACTTTAAGCTAACCCTCATTTAAATGGGATTATTTTAAGGATGACCATTATTTATTTCTCGGAGCTGCTTTTGTTTACAATAATGAAAAATCCTTGAGGAAACAACATAAAACTTAATTTTCTTTCTTTAAGGAATTTTCTTCTGCACTAAGACCATCTAGAAATTAGAGTAGTATTCTGCTTACCAGCTAAAAGGCAAAGAAAAGCTATACTTGTTTAATGCATATGTTAGTATGAGAAGAATTAAGAATATTAAATCTTTAGATGAGCTTTCACTCTGTATATAATTAGATTCTCTAGCCTCTAAAAAGTTTGAATCATTATATCAAATACTATATGGAGATAATTTAAAGTCTCATCACAGCCTGGCTAAAGCTTCATATTCTACAGTAGAGCAACTGAACCACTAATCTATGTAATATGAACGTAGTTCCTTTTTTTTTTCTTTTTTCCTATCCTAAGGTGACAGTTTTTTTGTGGATTTCTGGCAAGATGGCACACACAAAACCCATAAGTTTTCTAGAATTTCTTCTTTAATCCTTCAGAAGTGGTTCTGGTAGATGAACATGTCCTGGATTTCCTTCTCTGTTATAGTGTTGCAACTTCCATGACTATCAAGAAAAAAAAAAAAAAAAAAAGCTTATTTGTAATTTAAAAGCCTTAGCTCTCTCACTGTACTATCTTTGCTGTCAGTACCATTCAGACTCAGTCTGGACTTCTTAGATTTGCTTCAGTCTCTGGTGCTTTCCATTAAGATCCTGGGAAATCTCTCATAGTATATTCCTCAGCCTATAGCAGCTGCTGGATATTCTGTGACTGGTCATGGCAGAGCAAGGCAAAGCAACTGCATTTCAAAAGTGGCATAGAGTGGCCTCTTTGGGGAACTTGCAGCAGCAAAAACCTAACAGTTGCTTATTCAGACCACATCCTGGTATGTGCTAAAAGGCTCTGCTCAGCCTGGTATTTTATGGACAGTGACCTCCAGAAATATAGGCCATGCAATTGTTAGAAGGGTTTAAGGGGCAAGATTGCTTGGATTAGCTAGCTTTAAATCTTCCAAGGACATAACTTTTTCTGGGAGCCCTATGAAAGAAGCTAGGAACATGGTAAATGGGGCTACCAAATATCCAGATTGGGGATAAGGAGTCCAGTAAATCTCTTTGGACTTCCTCCTTAGATAGTGGAGAAGTAAATATCAATAGTTTATTCCTTTAAAAAACACAGATTCCATCGAGTTCTTGTCATCTACTGTAATTCTCCAAATTTGACTGAACAGATTGGACTCTGGATTTTTTTAGAGCCAGTTTCCCACTTTTTGTTCCTTACATGATCTGATCCAGGACCTCAGTCATATTATCAATATATTTATGTCTATCTTAGCTCTGGGAAAAGACAATCAAAGTATACCAACCTTTTTCCTAGGAAAGCAAATTGCTTCAGACTTGTCCTAGCATGGAATAGAGGAGAAGGCTTTGGTGAGGTAGATGACTCCATACTGCTTAGTTGGGCCTAGAGTAATATGGTTTATGTCAGAGATAAAGTCAGGGACAGATGTGATGATTTTGTTCAGCTCCCCATCGTCCACCACAAGCTGCCAAATGTCATTTACCTTCCTTGAGGAACAATAAAGGATTGTTTTTGTTTAAAATTTTTTTTTTAATTTAAAGCTTTTTATTTTCAAAACATATACATAGATAACTCTGCAACATTAGCCTTTGCAAAATCTTGTGTTTCAGTTTTCCCCCTCCTTCTCTCACTCCCCCTCCCCTGGATGGCAAGTAGTCCAATATATATTAAATCCAATATATACATACATATTTACATAATTATCTTCCTGTACAAGAAAAATCAAATCAAACCAGAAAAGAAAATGAAGAATATAAAATGCAAGCAAACAACAACAAAAAGAATTGAAATGCTATGTTGTGAACCACATTCAGTTCTCACAGTGCTCTCTCTGGATGTAGATGGCTCTTTTGATCACAAAACCATTGAAACTAGTCTGAATCATCTCATTGTTGAAGAAAGCCACATCCATCAGAATTGATCATCATATAATATTGCTGTTGCCTTGTACAATGATCCCCTGATTCTAGCAGAGGAAATGATAAAAATTAATCCTTGAGGCAGGTAGGAAGAAGGTTGTGATAGAGATCAGTTAAGTCTGGGTAGGTTGTCCAGTCTGAAATTCAAGTTATATCAAATCCCTGAGACCCACCCTCTGTAGAGGTCTCCAGTAATTTATAGGGAAAATTTAACCTCAGGGACATTACTGGGATTTCTGATGGGACAGGGCAAGGTGAAATTGCTATCTCTACTGAGAGTGGATCTCAGGGGTTATCCAATAACTTGGATTTTAGACTAGACAACCTTCCCAGAGGGTGGAAATGTGAAGCTAAATAGATCTCTATCAGAGTTTTCTCCCTGCCTGTCCCAAGGATTCATTTTTATCAATTTCTCTGCTAGTCACACCCAACATTAAACACCTCATCAGGAACTATATTCTCCGGAGGTAGGACACAGATTGGAGACCCATTTCTTCACTTTCTTAGCCACTAGTCCTTGACTTTCATAGCCTGGTCCCTAAACCTACCACACTCTTTTTAGTTACTGAATACAATAAAGTCAGTTCACTATCAATCTTATTATACTGGCAGTTTGAATTTTTGCAAGGTCGGCAATAGAGAATGAATGCTGCCTGCTCCTTGTTCCAAAGAAGACTCTTCATATAAAATTGTATGTCATACCATCCAAGCACTCCACCCTGCATATTTGTAGTACCCTTCCCCAAGTCAAGAATGATGTGAACCACAAAGCTATCTTAACTACTGACTAGGCCAAATATTTGGGGTGGGTGGACCCTATACCAGCATCTTGTTAGTTTAGATTAAAAGTTCATTAAGTCAGAGGGTCATTAAGATTCCAAATGGGTGGAACTTTTATGCCCTTAGGCTACTAGGAAGCTATGGAATCAGCTTTATTGCTTTTAGAAAGTAACCCTGTTTCTAAAGAGTCTTGGGTAAGTAGAACCCTGGTAGATACTGACCTTCTCACAAGTACTTTCTCCACTGCCCCCAAAATACATTTTCAAACTACGACTTCAAGAAAAGTCATCTGTACTAAAGTATAAAAAATTGACAGCAACCTAGAATATTTTCCTATTACATTTCATTTTTAAAGTGAAAAACTTATTGCTTATTGGAAATTTTCATACATCAGCAAGCTAGATGGAAGAGGGCAGAATACTCCTGAAATTGCACTAGGGGAGCAGTCACTTATTTTACCTACTTCCAAGGCAAGCACCTTTCATAAAGATAGAAGTAGAAAAAATTGGGCCGCACTGAAAAAATGAGATAAATTCACTTCAAAGATATTTGAAGTATTTACCAGAATGAAAACTGGCACAATACCTGCTTTCAAGGAGTAATTAGAAAGGAGATTGGTTAAGGTAGGTCAGAGCAGGTTTGCTCTGGATCCTAATTGCCAAACCAAGGAATTTGTGTTTCATCCTAGAGGTGATAACCCATTGAAGATTTTGGACATAGAAGTGACATAATCATCATCTGTGCATCACTGAAAATTATTTTAATAGCTGGTTGAAGCCTGAACTGAAGGAGGAGAGTATAGAAATAATTCAGGATGCCATTCAGTATTTATAAATACCTTGGCAATAGATAACTTGAATTTCTTTTTTTTTTTTTTTTTTTTGAGAGCTTCCTAACCATGGATCATTTATTATTTGGAAGGCAATTCTTATTCTTTTTTAAAAATGTTAAACTAAAGTACAAAATGAGAAAAGAAAAAAAAATTGTCATATACACAGCAGATCATAAGAAAGGAGTCAATATAATACAATAAATTTCCATTTCAAGAAAACTTATGTAATACTACATATTGTTTTCAAAGCTGCCCAACTTTCCTTTGCTTCTTTGTTGATTTTCTTTTGTTCTCTATTGGGCCCTTTTTCCCCCCAAAGAAGGCTACAATAAAGTGTGTGGATATATGTGCATAATATATAGATATCTATAAACATACATATATACTCATACACATATATGTACGACTATACTGATGAGGAATTCAATACTAAAATGATGTGGGTGATATGGATACCAGATGATGGTAGGCACAAAAAGTTGGGGTTCACTCATGCCATTCTCTTTGGCAAAAGGTAGATTTATTTAAGGAAGAGGTTACAGACAAAATGAAGGAATACAATAGACATTGGTAATGGTAAATATGAAATAGAGTGGGAGAACATATAAAAGACAAGTTCTTCAGTAGAACTCACAATTACCTGATAGAAAGGGAGCACCCCATGAAATTGGAGCATGTCCTTAGCTGGCAGACTAAATCTTGAAAGGGACTTAGCATCCCAAAAGAGTGAGGTATAAAAGGGAGAAATGGGGCTGAGAAGCATAGTGGAATTAGGACAGATACCCTATAGATAAGAAGGGTAAGAGGAAAGATACTACAAGGCAAAATGCCATGGGAGACTAACCCAAAGGCAGCAGCCATGGGATGGTCCATAAGTAGATTTTACAAGGAAAATTTAACCTCGGGGACATGACTAGAATTTCTGACAGGACATAGTAAAGTGAGACTGACCAAGACCCCTATAGAAGATGGGTCTCAGGGGTTTGTCAGAACTTGGATTTCAGACTGGATTACCTCCACAGAAAGTGGGACCATGAAGGAAGCTAAACTGATCTCTATCAGAACTTTTCTCTCTGCTTGCTTCAGTTTCTCTCTGCCTAATATATCATTCAAGATCTCATCAGCACTATGCTTATTTCTGTTTTTCTAAAGGTGGATAGCATTTTCCCTCATAGGTCCAAGTCTTTTGTTTTTTAAATGTTTTTCTATGTCCATGTTTTTCTAAATGAATTAGGTTCATTATTTCCTATACTATATCCCCCCTGTTCTTGGATATATATATATATATATATACACACATTTATACAAGAAGATTTTTATTTAAAATCATAAAAATTATCTTTTTTATACTTCAGCAATGTTATAATATAGTTTAAAGTCTAATGTTGCTAACTTCCTTTTCTGATTTTTTTTTTCTAGGTTTCTTTGAAGATCTTTTGCCTTTCTGGTGGGTAGAATAAACACCAGGAGTTAGTGCTACTGAAATAGTTTCAGGACAGCAATCAATTAGAAAAAAAGAATATCATAATAGAAATTCATTTCACAAAATGGGATGACCATGGCAGGACATCCATCACAGATTACAAAGTTATGCTATTTATTATGTGAATTAACAAGGAGAAAGGTGAGTTCTCTAGTGGAACTCACAATTAACCAATAGGAAGAAGCTATTAGGGGAAAGACTTGGTTAGATGTAGAGTGATGTACAGACAAGTGGTCCTGAAAAGTGTGTGGGACAGTGACTCTTACCCAAATTAAAAATCATTGACTCTCAAGGTAAAAAAAAAAAAAAAAAGGCAATAAAAGGAATTTATTACTATCTCAAGAGAAAGGGCAACTCCCAACAGACAAGGTGTCAGTAGAGGAATGCAAAGCACAAACGCAAAACACAAAATTAAATAGACTCTAAAGGCAGAAGCACCCCCTCCCCCACATTTTGTCTCATTGTCTTGAGGGAGTCTAGGCTTACATTCTAAACTCAGAAATTTATTCCAGAAACAAAAGAATATTAATAAATAACAAACTCTTAATTTAAATTTCCGTAAAAAACTGCTATACAAGCAGATATTCTTGTCTGAGAGAATTCTGTTATTTAAATTCCCAAAATCATCATCCAGTTTAAATAAAGTACTTAAATGCTAATTAAGAGGGGTGTGTATGTGTGTGTGTATGTGTTTGTGTGTGGAAACAGGAGAGAACTGCAGCTTTTTAACTATAGCTCAACTTATTATTGCAAGTCTCAAGTCACAATTAGGGCAGAGTTTAAGTTCACATTCCCATTTGAAGTCTTCACTCAGTTTATCCCATTCAAAAGGATTTAGCAAAAATCTTCATAAGCACATCTTTCATTGGAGAAATATAACCTTAGTTCTCAGAGGAGAAGGGGATGTATTGGGATGAGTTGGAGAGATAAAGGATGTGTATTGAGATATTAAGATTGTCTTAAAGATATTCTGGGAAAACAAAACAGTCTGGAAAATTCCTATCTTAAAAATATCTTATAGATGCTATTCAAAGCATTCTGGGTACATTTAGGTTGCTTTAACAATAGTAAGTTCCCAGGATGAGCATTTTAGCATTTCTTGACAACGGGAGAATTTCAGAATTCACATCATTTTCAGAAGAGCTTTGTTATTATTTTTTCTAACTCAATAAAAATTTTTTTAGTTATTTACTTGGGATGATATTGAATAAATAGATCAGTTAGGTAAAATTGTAATTTTAAAAATTATATTGGTTTTATGTACTCATGAATAATAAATATTACTTCAATTATTTAGATCTGAGTTTATATGTATAAAAAGTATTTTATGTTTATGTTTTCCATAATTCCTATGTATGCTCAGGAATATACTGTTTTATACTGTTTAGGTATTTTAAATGGGCTAAAAACTATATTGAACAATATTGCTGATGCATATTATAATTTATTTTTCACTTTTGATTAAATCTATTTTAACTTTAACTTTCATCTCATAATTATTGTCTTTCTTTCAAACTCCCCAAATAATGATGACAATCATGAGTTAATATTTTCATAAATATTAAGTAAACAATTTGACCTTATTGTGTCCCTTCTAACTGGTCTTTAATATTTATATTTTATTTCTATTGAATGCTATATATCAAATTTTCTTTTAAGTTCTGGAGTGTTTGTCACAGAGACCTGAAAATCTTTCAATTTATTAAATGTAAGAAACAAAATATCAAGAATTCCACTGACTCACTAATGAATGCAGGAAAGATTTATGTTACATTTCAGCAAGAATGGGTCCCTAGGTCAGTAGACATACCTTTGAAACTCCAAAGACAGCATTTTATTTCCTATCCTGAAGTACCAAGTCCTTCCCCTGATTCCTTATTAATTGGATGTTATAGAAGTTACACTTTTTTTTTTTTTTTCATTTAGGATTATACTTAACTTTGCTGGGTAAGTTACCTTTGGGCATAACCCCAGTTCTTTTACTCTCTGGAATACAACATTCCAACATCTATGGTCTTTATCAGTCACATCAGTCACTTCATGATATTTAAATTGTTTTTTTTTTTCTTGTTGCTTCCAATATTTTCTCCTTTACCTAGCAGTTCTTAAACTCATGTGACAGTATTTTTAAAATGATTGTACATATATAACCTTTATCAGATTGCTTGTTTTCTTGTGAAGTGTGAAGGTAAGAGGAAAGAAAAACATTTTTGGAATTCAAAATCTTAAAAAAATGAATGTTTAAAATTATCTTTATATGTAATTGAAAAAATAAAATACTATTGTAATAGTTTTTTTTAAAAGCAGCAGCTTTTTCTAGCTCCATTACCTTTTTCAGAATATAAATAAAGATTTTTTCTATCATCATAATAATTATCTATGGTTGAGTTCTTTCTCCTGTGCTTACTAATTTTTATTATATTGTTATTATTCTTATTTGGTTTAGTTTGTTTTTAGCGACTACTAGTATAATCAAATTGTGGTCTTAGAGCATAGGGAATGATACCACAAGCCTCAGATCCTCCTTACCGCTATTTTTTGAAGTCTGTATTGGGCTCACCTCTCTACTTTTAAGTCACAGTTAGGGCCAAGTTATGATGTCAACATTTCCCCTCCTCCCTAGGTTATATTTCTCATATAAAGCTGCCCTTTGCCTGTGCCATTTTTGCTTTTAGGGGTTAGACTACCATGTTTTGCCTCATGCTGTCTTTCTCCTTGTCATAGCTAACTCTTTTAGGGTACTCAATCCCTTTTAGGGTTGGTCTGCCAGTCAATGGTGTAACCCCTTTCCTTTGGTAAATAAAACATTCTCTCTATTGTTTCCCTGAATTTATTTCATATTTACCACTTTTGGTAAATATGAATTTTATTTTACCTTTTCATTTTGTCTGCAACCTCTTCTCATAAAAGTACCTTTAAGCAAAGACAATGCCATCATGAATTCTTCACACGTACCTTGTATTTAGAACCAGGAATTGCTACCCCAACCTCATCATTTCATATCTTAGAAATGAGAGAAATTTGCGGTAATTTCCCCCCCCCCCCCCTGCTGTTTTGCTTCTAATCTTAGCTATTCAATTTCTGTGGGAAAACTTTTCAATTTTATGAAATAAAAATCGCACATAATAATGTGCATAAGGATAAATCCAAATAATTGAAAAAAATGTTAATAACTAATGAATAAGCTGAGCCAATATAATGACAACACAACCTAAGCTAATTTACTTATTCAGTACTATCTATATATATCAAACTACCAAAGGATTACAACTAGAAAAAACCTGTAACAAAATTCTACTGAAATTTCAAGAATTTGAAAAAGTAAAGAATTTAAAGGAAAGTAATGAAAAAATACAGGGAGGAAAGAGGTTTAGCAGTACCAGATCTCAAACTATACCCCAAAGCAGTAATTCTGAAAAGAAAAATGGATACTAGTTGAAAAATAGAATGATTAGTATAACAGATTAGGTATCTAATATATGGAAGCAAACTAACCTAGTAGATTAATGTTTGATAAACCCAAAGATCTCATCTACTAGCATAAGGAATCACTATGTAATTTTTAAAAAGAACAAAATTAAAAAAAAAAAATCATCATTAAAACTGAATAACAGAATGGCAGAAATTAGGTTTAGACCAGTATTTCATACCATGAGCCAAGAAAAGCATGGAAGGCATAAATACCATAGATTGAAAATCAGATTACAAACAAATCAATAGAACAAAGAAAAAATTACTTTCAGGTCCATGAATAAAGGAAGTGCTCATAACTTTTTTTTTTTTTTAATGATTCTTCAAGTATATATAATATGTAAGGAGGGATTGAACAAGCAAATTTCTTAAGTATCTCCTCTTTCTCCCCTCCTTCACCCCATCCCTACTTCCATACTCCTTGGTACCTGATTTGGAACTAGTTTTGTACTTTATAGATAATTTAGATATAGATAATCTAGTTTTGTATTTTATAGATAATCTCCATAGAATTGCTTTTCTTCAAACAATCCCAATATTCTTTCTGTGCCCCCTCAATCCATTTCTTCCATTGGCTCATTGAAGATGTCTAAATTGATCAAGGTCTTTTCACATTTAGTTGGACTGCCTTTGACTATTGGAAAACAGAAAATTCTTCATCAGATTAAATGACATTTAATCACTTACTTTATGTGGAGCCCTTACAAATAAATTCAAAATTACTTTAAAATCTATCCTACTTAGCTATGTTTCCTGTTGAACTTCTTTCTATTCTCTTCTGTGAATTAAAAAAAAAAAAAATCCTTCAGCATCTTTTTTTTTTCAAATAATACTATTGATAACTCCATTCTTCCTCCTCATCTTCCTTCCTGATTAAAAAAAAAAAAGAAAAAAGAAAACCACAATCTTCGAAATTAGGATAGTCAAGAAAAACAAATTCATGCATTGGCCAATTCCTCCTTCTCCTCTCCCCAAAAAACATGTGATCTTTTGTACCTTGAGATATTAGTTAGGTAGTGTGCTTTCTCATCAAGTTTTCTGGAATCTCCATTTATTACTATGATCTTCTACAATCTTTTAAAATTCTTTTTCTTTATAATGTTGTTTTTATTATGTAAATTGTTTTCCTGGTTCTGTTTACTTCACTTTGTATCAATTCCTAAAATCTTCCCAGGTTTTCTGAAACCGATCCTTTCATCATTTCTATTTTGCAGTAACAGTCCATAACATCCATATATCTACTCAGACTTAAACATAATTTGTTTAACTATTGTTCGATTCCCTTAGTTTCAAGGTCTTTGCTACAATAAAAAGAACTGTTCATTTTGTGCGTGTGTGTGTGTGTGTGTGTGTATGTATATAGGAGTTCGTTCTTTCATTGATTTTGCATATAGGCCTAGCAATGTTATTGTTGCATATCAACAGTTATGCACAATTTAGTGTCATTTGTGGGGACAATGTGTCTATTTGCTTTCCAAATAAAATTCTGTTTGTTATACAATTTTACTGGTAAAGGAACAATGCATTCACACACCACCTATTTTTCCACAGTTTATTCAAACAACAGTCATTTCCCCTTTTTTTGTCATCTTGGCCCATCTGATAGATGTGAGATGAAACATTAGAATTCTTTAAATTTGTTTTTATCCAATTATTCATGACTTTTTTCTTGTTGGTATTTTTGATTTCTTCCTTTGAAAAGTAGACTTAAGGTTTCTTCTGAGAGTAGACTGAAGATGCCTCAAACAGGCTTGTTAAATTTTCATTGTGAATCTTGTACCAGAAATTAACAGTCCTTACAAATGTGGCATGATTTATTGCTTTGTTAATTGTCTAGACTTAAGAAAGTGGTGGAGAAGATGGTAATAATGCAAACTAAATTTAAATGTGTATCTCATAAACAATTTCCCCCCTACAGAGCTACTGTTAAATATTAACAGTTTTGTCTGCCTTTTGTGTAAATCAGTTTTTACCAAGGACTTTTCCCCTTTCCTATGTGTTATTGCTACAGCCACAGTGAAGGCAGGTACATTCAACACTTCCAACACTGCATAAACTCCTTTTCCTTTTCTTCTTCCTCTTCTTTTGAAAATAGTATATTATTCCTATTCTTGTAAAGATAGTTTTCAACATTCATTTTTTATAAAATTTTGAGTTCCAATTTTTTCCCCCAACTTCCCAAGATAGCAAGCAGTCTGATAAAGGTGCAATCTTTTCATATTTCCATATTAGTCAAGTCGTGAAAGTAGAAACAGAACAAAAGGGAAAAACCACAATCAACAAATTAACTAAAAGGGGAAAATATTCTTGGATCTGCATTCAAACTCAATAATAGCCACCCTCCTGCCCAAGAGTTTTCCTGGTTCCTTCAGCAGCAAATATCTTCCTCTTTCAGACTATTTTTTGGCATATGACTTGGAAACCAGAAAACTAGAGTTTAAATCCCGACCCAGCCCCTTAATTCTGGTGTGCTCACACTTACCTCAGCTTCAGTTTTTTTTTTTTTAATAGCTTTTAATTTCAATATATATGCATAGACAGTTTTCAACATTCATCCTTGCAAAACTTTGTTTCAAATTTTCTCCCTCCCCTTTTCCACCTCCTTCCCTAGACAGCAAGATCTCCACTATTTGTCAAACACATTTGTCAAAAAACATCTACCATGTTGCACAAGAAAAATCAGATCAAAAATTAGAAAGAAAAAAAGTGTCAGCTTCAGTTTTGTTTTGCCCTGTCTTTTTATCAGTAAAATGGTGATAATCTTAGCACCTACCTTACAAGGTTTTGAGAATTTAGGGAGATAACTTTGCACAAAGGTTTATTATACATATACTATGCGCAATTTAGCGAGAATTTTGCAAACCTGAAAACGCTATACAAACACAAGTTGTAGTTATTACTGTTTTATATCTTGTAGCTATCTATTAGTTTCCTTCATTACAATGAAAAGTTGTTGAGGACAAGTACTGTTGACCTTTTCCTACTATCTCTAATACTTAGCACAGTGCCTTGTAATAATCACTTAATAAATATAGAGTGACCGTTAGTAAATGCTTATTGACTGGCAGACTGATCCTGAAGATGCCCAGGTGTTTCGCTAAGGAGGGCGCTGCACCCGCCACTCAATTTGGGACTGGAAAGGTAGGGAGCGAGCGGGAGGTAAGAGCGACTGGAGATGGCTCCGCCTCCTGCCTCGGGGACCCTGGACCAGCGTGTTCTCAGTGCAGAGCCTCCATCCCTCTCTCGCGCTGACTCCGCGGAGGAGGAGCGGCAGCAGTAGGAGGAGGAGCAGAAGGGGATATCTGGCCGAGGGTTGGAGGCGGGGTCCCAGATAGAGCTGCTCCCGCTTCTCCGCCTCGCGACTTCCCCTGCCGGCCCCTGGCTCCAGCCAAGGGAGTCGTTGCAGCCTCTGCTTGGTGAGTCTGGGCTCCTGCTATCCAGGCCGGCGACTCGGGTATTACACTTGGGTGTCTGGCCTGGGAAGAAGGGGCGGGGGAGGATGCCGGTGCCCAATGGAGCTTGGTCCTTGAAGCCCCGAGGATGGGCTGGGGAAGAGGGATGCTGCCGCAGGTCCTTTAACCTAGGAGCCGGTAGTCAGACTGGAGGCCTGGGGACCGCTATAGTCCTGGGAAGGGGCCGCAGTTTGGGGCAGAGGTTGGAGCCCTTGGTCTCTGAGGGTGGAGGGGGAGAGTGGAGGCAGGGCGAGGGCTCCGAAAGCGAAAACCGAAGGGTGGTGCTGAGTTTTTGATGGACAACCCTGGGGCGCCATTAGAGACACCCCTTCCCTCCTCTCCTCTCTCTTAGCTGAGTTTCTTTTTGCTTATGTGCTGCCGAAGGGGAAGCCAACTGTTTTGGTGGGAGGGAAGGCAACTAGCCTTCTTCGATTTCCGGAGGTTAACCCAGAAATTTTATAATCTGCGAACTATTCTGGTGGAATGAATCATCTCGATTGCCCCCTTCAAAGTTTGCCGGAGGCAATACTAAAGTGTCCTTTTTAGCATTCCCTATTGTTATTTAAAAGATCCACTCTCTTTTCCCTCCCAAAAAAAGAGTTGATTCAGGGCTTCTCACTCTAAAGAGCCTACCTTTTGAGTTGAATTTTGAAAGATCGTACAATTTCAACTGTTGGAATTATCACAATTTAAGCAGGTAGACTAGGAATTAAGAGAGCAAGGACTTTTGGGGGAAGGGATGTAGTAGATTGGAGATTGAATTTACTTCTACGTGGGGTTGGAAAGGTAGACTAGCTTTTGAATGTGCATTTACCGCCTATTCTGCTCTATACTTAAGCGTTTCTTGTTTGTAGATCTAATTTCGCTGAAGATCTCAATTATCCTGGTATCTTCCAGAATACCTGCTGTTATTTTGCATATAATAGAGTTGGTTTGCGGTGGTTGTATTTCTGAAAGGTATGCAGGCCCTTCCCTTGGTCTTTTTCTTAGGCTTTGATTGCCTTGAGGCAGATTGTAGATTTCTGTGATTTACGTTGGTAGAATTTGGGTAGAACTTGCCTTCTTGGGTCCTCATAAATAGTCCCCACTTTCACTGTCTTATAATTCAGATCAAATTTTACTAGGGATAGTTTAAACTCGTTAGTTTCAGTTGTTGATTTGTCACTTTCCATGGGGATCCCCATGTAAACAGCCAGAATTTTACCTTAACTTTTATTCATTCTTTGAACAAAGGTTTATTGTACATATACTATGTGCAAGGTTTTTTTGCTAGATAATTGGGGAGGGAGGAGAGAGGTTGTAGAGAAAAGGGCATGTTTTTAGTGAGTTTTAAGAGTAAACTGGTTATCATAGTAAATAATTTCTTCATTGAGGTGATGGACACAACTGTAATTAGTATGTTTTATGAATTCATCCCCTACACCCTTCTCACTTCCATTGGGCAAAGAGAGTCAATATCCACCTAGTTGATGGGAAAGGAGACAGTATTAAGATCAGTATAACCAAAATGTTGGTGGAGTTAAGAAGAGGGAAAAATCACTTTCATTCAATAAGAACTTATTAAACTCCACTTATGTCAGGCACAAGGAATAAAAAGGAAAAATGAAGCTTTCTGTGTTTTCAAGAATCTTGAAAACATGTGGCTGATTTTTGGAAGATGAATTGACATGTAGGTAAATCAGCAAATATAAAATACGTGCATATTTTTCACCATTATTTAATCATCATCACAAAAATCAATAATAGTGTTTTTAAAATTTATAATAGCTTCTTATTTTTCCAAATATATGCAAAGATAGTTTTCACCATTCACTTTAGCAAAATCTTGTTTTCCAAATTTTTCTCTCTCTCTTCCCTCCCCCCAGGCAGCAAACAATGTAGTATAAGTTAAGTATGTGCAATTCTTTTTTCGCCACTTAATCCAATCGAGGAAAATATAAATCAAGCTGGCTGATTTCCAGGGGAAGCTGAAACATATATGTAAGCTATGTGGAGGGGCGTTAAATAAGTCCAATTACCATTTTCAAAGGAACATGTTGGAGTTGTTTAAACTGGCCTACATGGAGTTTGATAATTCATTTTCAGCTTCCCCTGGAAATCAGCCAGCTTGATTTATATTTTCCTCGATTGGATTTAAGAAAGTGAAGGAGAAAATGTAAGTAATGAAAAACCAGTGGATAGAGCATCAGACCTGAAGTCTAGAGCTCTGAATTCAAAATCTAGCCTCAGATACTTATCAGCTATGTGATCCTAGGCAATTTGATTAACTTAACTTGTATCACTTACCTCTGATAGCTTCCTCCCTCCCCCTTTTCCCAAAAAAGGGAAAAAAATAGGAAGAAATATAATATATTTCTCCTTGGAGAACTAATTGTTAAACATTTATCCAGCACACACCAAGTTCTGAGCCTGACATAATGATTCTATGAGGAATATGGAATATAGCAATAATCAGTACCCAAAGTCTAAAAGAAATCCAGAAGGCTTCCTGATTGAAAATAATTTACTAACTTGTAAACCTTAAAGAGGTAATAATTCTGTGGGAGTTTTTGCTTGGGGCAAGAAAATGGATAAGTAATTTTTAAGCTTTTTTTTTTTTTTTTTTTTTTTTTTTTTTTAACAGATCTGATCTGGGAGTATAGGGCAGGTGACAAATATATGCTTGACCTGGTTTATCTATACACTAAGTGGGAAAAGAAATGTCTGTTGCTCAGATTGACATATATTTTATTTTCAAAGCATATGCATAGTTTTTAACATTCACCCTTGCAAAACCTTGTGTTTCAAAATTTTTTTCTCTCTCCCTTCACCCTACTCCCCTAGATGGCAAGTAATCCAATATATGTTAAACATTGTATATATTTCTTGAACAAATCACACAAATGAAATGTGAATTGGGCCCAAAAGAGGAGGAATAATGGAAAAGCATTTATTATGCCCTTAATTATACCTGATACCAGACTAAAATCTGAGAATATGTCTGATGATGTGCTAAGGACTGGGGATAGAAAAACAAACAAGTAGATAGTTTCTGCAGTGCTTACAGTCTAAGAGTAAAATACAACACATCAGGGATGTCAGAATTGGAGGAATAGGTCAGAGGTTTGGAGATGGGCTAAAAGTTGCTCAATGGCCTAATTTACAACAAAAGAAAGTGAACGCTCACTCATAAGACTCAAAAGCCTCAAGAATCTGAGTTCCAAGAGGAGATGTGCTTAGTAGTGGGATTGTTGGGTCAGAGGGTATTTTCTCTATTTTCGGGATTTCATTGGGCATAGAATCAAATTACTCTCTACAGTGCCTTTACCAGTTCCTGATTCCACCAACAGGGCACTAATGTGCTTGACTTCTGATAACTATCAATTTTTGGTATCAGATGATGAATGTGTGTTAGAACTTAAAGTTGTTTTCTTCTTATGTTATTACTTTGCCACCAAAATAGGTTGATATGATTTCATATGCTGTCTCATTTAAATTTTTTTCTTAATCTAAGCTAATCATTACAACAAATATCAGTAAACATGAAGATTTTCATGTACAAGAACAGAGTATTGTATATGAAGTTGTGTATTTTTAAGTCTAGCAAATTAAACATGTTAATTTTCTTTTCCCCCCTTTTTAAATAGTATTTTATTTTTCCAATTATATTTAAAGATAGTCTTAACATTCATTTTTATAAAACTTTGTTCTAAATTTTTCTCCCTCTGTCCTGTACCTTTCCCCTCTCAAGATAGCAACAAAATATATACAATCCTTTTAAACGTTCCATATTTGCAACATGTTAATTTCTAAACTGTTCTGCTTATGCCATTCTCTGAATTTCTTTATTTTATTTTATACATTTTAAAAAATGTTTCATTAATGATCTTTTCTTTCTTTTGGGGAAGCATCATCGCATCTTCTTTCTTTTTCTATCCTTTCCCCTGGAGAAGAGGTATAAAGCATGGTTCAGTATCCTCTTTTGAGATATTATTATTCAGCCATATCTAATTTTTTGAAACTACCAGGCCCTTCTATTCTCCATTATCTTTTGAAGTCTGTGCAAATTCATATTGTTTTCATGATACTCTCTTCCATGTCATCCTCTGCTCTCCTTTTTTCCTTTTTCCTTTAATCTTTCCCAACATTAAGGTCTTTTCTAGTGAGTTCTATCTTTTCATTAAATGGCCAAAGGATTTAAGTTTCAACTTCAGTATTTGATCTTCCAGTGAATAATAGTCTGAAATAATTTCTTTTTTAAGTGTTGACTGATTTCATTTCCATGCTGTCCAAAGGACTCTCGAAAGCCTTCTCCAGCACCACAATTTGAAAGCACCAATTCTGTGATGCCCAGCCTTTTTTCTTTTCTTTTCCTTTTTATTTTTTAATTAAAGTTTTTTATTTACATAACATATGCATGGGTAATTTTTCAACATTGACCCTTGCAAAACCTTTTGTTCAAAATTTTCCCTTCTTACTCTCCACCCTCTCCCCTAGATGGCAGGTAATCCAATACATGTTAAATGTGTTAAAATATATGTTAAATTCAATATATGTATACATATTTATACAGTTATTGTTGTCCAAGAAAAATAAGATCAAGAAGAAAAAAAAGAAAAGAAAATGCAAGCAAGCAACAAAAAAAGTGAAAATAATATATTGTGGTCCATATTCTGTTTCCACAGCCCTCTTTCTGGGTGTAAATGGCTCTCTTCATCACAAGAGCATTGAAACTGGCATCAATCATCTCATTGTTGGAAAAAGTCACATTCATCAGAATTGATCATTGTATAATATTCGATGTTGCCATGTATAATGATCTCCTGGTTCTGTTCATTTTATTTAGCATCAGTTCATGTAAGTCTCTCTAGGCCTCTCTAAAATCATCCTGCTGGTCATTTCTTACAGAAAAATAATATTCCATAACATTCATATGCTGAAATTTATTCAGCCATTCTCCAACTGATAGGCATCCACTCAGTTTTCAGTTTCATGCAACTACAAAAAGGGGTGCCCAGTCTTTTCTTACAGCTATCCATGGATAATGGAAAATCAAAAGCATGAAAAATCCATGCTTTTGACTATACAAGCAAGATAATGTCTCTGCTTTTTAGTACATCTCCAGATTTGCCATAGCTTTCTTTCCAAGGAGCAGGTATCTTTTAATTTAATGGTTGCACCCACCAACTTCAGTAATTTTTGAGCCCAAGAATATAAAATCTCACACTGCTTCCATTTCTTCTCCCTTTCTTTATCAGAAATTGATGGGACCAGATGCTGTGATTGTTTAAGCCAGCTTTTATACCCTGTTCTTTTACCTTCATCAAGAGGCTTCTTAATTCCTCTTCCCTTTGTCCCATCCAAAACTTTTGGTTGGTAGTTGATAATTGAGAGGAATTCCAGTGATTAAATCTTTCAATCTTGTTTTCTTTTCCTGGTGTTATAGTTAGTATAAAAATTGTACTAGTGGTATTTTGTGTAAAAATTGTTCTTCTGACTCCTAGTATTCAATTTCAGTTGTTTGATTGACATTGTTGTTTTTTCTGTTTTTATTGCTATAGTCTCCATGTATATTATTTTCCCAGTTCAGCCTACCTCAATTTGTATCAGTTTTAAGTCTTCCCTTAAGGTCCAACTCTTAAATAAAGGCATTCTATTGATGTTGCCCTTTGGTAGCAAGATGTGTTCAGCAGCACTAAAAATGAGCATCACCCAGAAGGTATTGGTGGCTGTGAGAAAAGTGCAACATATAACTAATAAGGATTCCCAGAGGAATCAAATGATAGAAGGAGAAGATAAGCTGCTCCTTTGGCAGATGTGAGGAACGACAGGTAGACAGGCAAGTGATCCATTCACAGCCTTACATTGTTGCAGGGAGCAGCTTCCAAATCAGATTACAAACTTGTCTACATATGAGTGATTTTGTCCAGGTCCTGGGGATCCAAGGAGTAAATGTAGAGGTAAAAGTTGTGCACATTAAGTATGATAAAAATTTTGAATTTGATTAAATGTTAGGAGAGATCATACTAACTGGAGAGATTCAGGGAGGTAGGATATCATTTCCAATTGTGGTATTCTAGGAAGAAGGAGACCTAGGCTACGCCTTGAAGAAAGAAAACGATTTTAGTTGGCAGAAACGTAGGAGATTGGCTGCCAATATGTATGGCATATGTATGCCAAAAGGAGCAAAGAAAGGACAGGGCTAAATTGGAACCACCTAGCTGCCCAGTTTGGCAGGACCATAAACTATATAAAATGGGACTAGAACTAAAAAAGTAATTATCAGAAATTAGGGATAAGAAGCCCTCTCCTCCTGTATTTTTTGGGGGTTCATAGTCCACCTCAGATCTTTTAATTCAATTAATATTTATTAAGTGCCTAGAGTAGTTAGAGAAGTGGGCCTGAAATCACAAAGACCAGAATTCAAGTATCCTCTCAGACCCCTTCCAACATAAAACTAGAAACTCCTTTAAGTACTTTTGCCAAGAAAATCCCATGGATAGTTTGTCCACAGGAAATATATAAAAACTCTGTGCCTGTCACTGAGCTACTCACTGTGGGGATACTGAGAAATAAGAAAGAGAATCTCTAATTTAAAAGAGTTTATAATCTATAATTTTGTTGTATTCTAGGTGCTTCCATTTATGGTTTTCTTGGCAAAGATTTTTACCATTTCTTTTTTCAGTTCATTTTATAGATGAGGAAACAGTGGAGTGACTTGCCCAGGCTCACATAGGTAGTGTCAGAGGCCAGATTTGAATTCAGGATTCCAGACCCTATGGTTTATCCCCTAAATGGAACGCTACCTACAGAAGAAAGCAGAAAAGGAAGTGGGTGGCAAAGGGCTTGATATTCCATGGAGTCTCTTCAGAGTTGCTGATGTAAAGTGAATAGTTACTGGAAAATTCTGCAGGTTCAAAGCCTTTTAAAAAGGGTGTCTTTGGAAGGAGATTAGAACTCCACCCTCCAGCCTTCCAATCGAAGGGGAGAGGCTGCTGAAAAGTTGATAAAGTATTTTGTTTAAAAAACTGAGTCACTGGGCCTGATTTTGAGATTTCTGGTGATCAGCTTATCCTGGATTAGGCATAGTGTTTCATGGGATCAAACCTCGTAAAGCTGCTGATGCAAAGTTGAATTTTAACTGGAGGCCTTTACTAGTGTGCTATGATGAGAAATAACTTCTTTGGGCCTCATTTCCTCATTGGTAAAATTCAGGAGTTTGACTCAATGGGCCCTTTCAGCTCTAAATTATAATCCTGTGATATTTCTGGCACTGAACAGCCCTTACTTCCAGCACCCAAAATGTGAGTTTAGTACTATTGATATTATAGTTTAACCATATTCTGTGTTATATTACATTTGTGGGTTAGCTTGTATACCTAACCACCGTTTTATAGCAACAAAATTTTGATGTGAAAATCCTTGCTGGCTTCCAAATAACACGCTGACTTTTGGTAGCCTTACCTCTGACTCAGACTATTGTAGTAGCCTTTGAATTGGTCTCCCTGAAAGGAGTCTTTGGCCAGAAGAAATTTTTGAGGTTACCTGGTCTAACTTCCTCATTTTTATGGATGAAGAAATTGGGGCTCCAAGAGAGTAAATAATTTGCCTAATGTCATACAAATAATTAGTGGCAGAAACAGAATTTCTTAATTGTCTTTTCTTCATTAATAAAAGAAAAGCAAAAAACCCTGTTGTTATCTTTTCCCTCTGTATCTTTTCTCATATTTAGCTCTATTCTCTCCATATTCCTAATTATTTTTAGGATGTAGTCTTTACACTAACTTCATCCTAGTCTTGGAGTCCCCATGCAGTCCTTCATGTTGTCACTGGGAAAATTCTTCATAGTTCACTTTCCAGATTTGTTCTCTGGATTTTGAGCTCTTCTATGTTGAAATTTTCCATACATATTTTCTACCCATAAAATAATAGAATTTCAGAGTAGTTAAGAACTTCATTGACCAAAATGTTAGTCCAACCCATAATCAAAAAAGAATCTTCCCTACAAATAACCCAAAAAGTAGTCATTGTCCCTTCCCCTGAAGATCTCCAGTGAGAAAGAACCCACTCACTTTAAAATTATTTTCTTTGTTAAAAATTTTTTTCTTTCTTTGCAGTTTCTGCTTGTTACTTCTTATTCTCTGGTGCTTCGGGATGTGTGATGTATAAATACCACATGGGACAATAACTGATGATAATGGGGAATTCATTAACTAATGATAATGAACTTGATTGTCCTCTGAGTGACAGGGAACATGCTTTTCTATGATTTATTTGGGCTGGAGAAGAGCTGCTTCTTTATTCTATCCCAAATTCTCTTCCTGAGCCAAATATGTGGTCATGTCTGGGGGGGAAAATCATAGACTAATGAGTTGGCTGCCTATACAGTGACTGTATTCCACTCTGCTTACCTTTAAGAGTTGTTGAGGATTAATTGTCCCACTACAGCCCCATTAGATCACATTAAAAATAGGTGCAAGGTAATCCTTTGGGTCATTTCAGTTGCACAGTGGGTGGAGTGTCAGACCTAGAATCATCTGGACTCATCTGAGTTCAGATTTGGTCTCCGACACTTACTAGCAGTGAGACCCTGAATAGGTCACCCAGTTCTTCATCTATAAAATAGGTTGGAGAAGGAAATGGCAAACTTCTCCAGTATCTTTGCCAGGAAAACATCAAATAGGATCATAGTCAGACATAACTGGAAATAATTGGGCTGAATCAGAATCTCTTCCCTCTTCCCCTTTCTCACTTTTATTAACTTATTTATTTAATTTATTTACTTACTCCTAACTATTTACATATTTCTGCCAAAAAAATTTTTTTTTCCTATGGGTCAAGATCAGCTTGGTCTCTAAAAGTAGTGGTTAATGAATTAATGAATTAACCTTGATTATTCAACCAGATCTGCTGTTAGGTTTGTTTTTTGTTGTTGTTGTTTTTTAAGATTATATATAAGGAAATATTTTAAAATTGGAAACAATAATAGCTAACATCTATATAATACTTTAAAGTTTTCAAGATTATTTGATTTCTCAACACCCCATGGGAACAGGTATTGTTGTTAAGCTCATTTTGCAGTTGGAAAAATGGAAGTTGAGAGCATGAATGATTTAGGGTCAACCAACTAATCCTGTGAGGCAGGATATGAAGTCTTATCTTCCTTACTCTCAGTCTAGAACTATTACTTAGCATATATATATATATATATACATATATATATATATATATATATTTCATATATCCTGATATTTCAGCTTAAGGTGCTTGTTTGAAATAAAATATCTTTTATGATTGTTTTCCAGAAATTATTGGAACAGAACCATGGAAAAAGAATTTTCATTGCTGCACCTGTTGACGTACAACTTGTGATTGGATCGTGAAGTTTTTTTAGGCTATTTTCCCCTGCCTCATGAGTGGCGGTGAAGGACATTTTATCCCTCTAATAATAAGATGGGTATAAACTTTCCTCTTCAGCTTTCCTATAAATTCAGACTGTTGCTGCTCTTTGCATTATGCATGATGGTGATTGGATGGGTTACCTCAAGTTACCTGGTTGCTGCCTTCCAAGAGATTCCTAAAGTAAAGATTTTCAACAGGACCATAATTTGGACGACGGAGTTAGCTTCATCTAATAAGGCTTCCATGACAAAATCAAAATTGAAAAAATGTCCTCTTTTGTCTCCACACTTGAGTAAGTATTTTGTGCTTTATTTTAATTTGGATGTGATTTCATTAATGTAGCAAATTAAGGAAATTTCTTTCACCAAACCACATCTGCAATTTTGAGTCTCAGTTTGAGAGGTTTTCCTGGGAATGCTGAGCAATTGGGTCTGTAGATTAAGATCCAGAAGGGACCCTGGAGGACAGTTGGTTTCCTTATCTCCACCTCTGTAGAACAATAAAATAGCTATCATTTATATAGCACCTTAGGATGCTGAAGCATAGTTCTATCATTTGAGCCATAAGGCAACTCTGTGAGGTAGGTGCTATTATATACCTATTTTGCTGATGAGGACACAGAGGCTGAAATTAAGTGACTTGCTTAGAGTACACAGCTAATAAATATGTTGGCACAATTTGATTTTCTTGACTCCTCTCCATTGTACCACCTAGCAGGCAAGAGGTTGAGCCTTTGTGTTCCCTGGGTCTGAGATAGGTCATTGCAATTAATCTGAGTGCCTTCTATTAGGATTATTTTCCCTTTGGTTCATATTGTAGTCTTTATGTATACTATTTTCATGGTTTTGCCCTCTTCAGTTAAATCTGTTCAGTTGCCTGTCTCTGTTTCTCTGATTTCTTGTTTTGTTTTGTTTTTGTTTTTGTCATAAAAAAGAATGACCCAGTAGTAATAGTATTCCATAAAGTCATATCACATGTGATCTATTTGATCAGTTGTTCCTCAATCTTGCATTTTTTGGTTTTATTTCTGCTAACACTAAAACTAAACTTCTGTGTGCTCTGCTTCTTGGAGCCCTTTTCTTTCTTTCTTTTTTTTTTTTTAAAGTTTAAAAATGCTTTAATCTGTATTCAGAAACCATCTGGAGATGGATAACATTTTGCTAGGTGAAAGGATATATATTGTTTTGCCTTTTGAGGATAGTTTCAAACTGTTCTACAGAATAGTTGATTCAGTTCAAATCTCCACTGACAGTGTATTAATGTTTCATTTTCTCCATATCCCTCTCCACCATTTGTCTGGTGGACAATCTAATCCAATCTAATAAGAGTGAGATAGTACTTCAGATTTGTTTTAATTTGTATTTTCTTGGAGCCCTTTTCAAACCCCTCAGGTTATGTTTTGGGGGCTGCAGGAGATAGTTCCTTTGTCTCAATCCAAGTGGTTATCATTACTAGAAAAGAAAAAGCTACATTATGGAAGAACAAAAAGCACAATAAAGAGGGCGGTAACTAATTAGGATGGAAAAGTTGAATGAGGAAAAAGAACCAAAGGAAGGAAAGAATCAGATTAAAATGGTTTTGGAGAGAAAGTGAGGATTTGGGTTTGTAGATCACTTTGAAGTTAAGGTGAAAACAAGATTTGCAGACATTTATCAAAGTAGCATCTAGCCAAAGGGAAGTGAGGTCAGTAATGAAGTTGCTGATTTGAGAATCCTTTGATGTAGTGGCTTAATAAATGGTTTTATTAGTTTTCTTTCCCCCTGAGGCAATTGGGATTAAGTGATTTGCCCCAGGATCACACAGTGAGGAAGTGTTAAGTGTCTGAGACCAAATTTGAACTCTGGTCCTCCTGACTTTAGGGCTAATGCTCTATCCACTGCCCCATGTAGCTGCTTCAGTAAGTGTTTTTATAATGAACAAGCAGAGTGCCAGGGATAACAGGAGATTTGAGCCATGCTCATTGGTATGCTCATTGGTATTGGAAGTAGTTAAATAAATTAGATCAGTGAAAAACTGGAGAGGTAGGAAGGAAATTTTTATAGTGGGAAATCGAAAAGGTGAAGGTTCAGATTGCAAATAATCTGATGTAGATTATACAAGTATATTTATTTTTAACATTTCCATATGAGTCATGTTGGAAAAGAAAAATCAGAACAAAGGGGGAAAACCACAAGAAAGAAGGGGGAGAAAGATGAAAGTAGTATACTCTGATCTGTGTTCAATCTCCATAATTCTTTCTCTAGATGTGGATGACATTTTCCATTCAAAGTTTATTGTAATTGCCTTGGATTATTGCATTGCTGAGAAGAAAAATTGGGAAATGTTTAAATAGTTGAATGCTACAGGGATGTTAGAGAAGATAAAACAGACTGGATTTGCCAATTTGGAGGAATAGTGCCTAAAGATTTAACTTCAGCAAGTCTGTAAACAAAAATCAATTGAAGCAGAAAAATCTTAATCTGGAGAATGTGAACTTTAAAAAAAAATTAATATTGTTTTAAAATATAATTTGTTTCCTTTATAATCTATGTATTTGCTAAAACAACCAAACAGCAACAACGACATAATTACTCTGAGGAATAAATCCTTAGGCTTTACCAAACTGCCATAAGAATCTATGACACAAAAAAAAGGGTCAAGAACTCCTGAACAGAAGGTTTGTGAGTCTTAGCAAAGACCTTGTGGAAGTTATATGGAATTGAGTTTGGAGGTCTATTTAACACCAATGGTATTTCTTGGCAGTGCTTGATACTTTGAGAAATTGGAGCAGGAAAAATTTGAGAATTAATTGGTCAACAAAACAAATACTCTTTTGCATCTAGTGTTACTTTTCTAAAAGCATATTTCTTTTTTATTTGAACAGTTGGTAACAGTAGTGCTTTCCCTAACTTTTCAGGTCACTAAGGATTAAATGAGAATACATTTCAAAAGCTCTTTGAAAAATCTAAAATATACAATTTAAAACAGTATATTATTGAAGAATATTGTATCATAATAGGCACAAAGTGGAATAGTGTAAATAGAACACCGGAGTTGGAATCAAGAAGAACTAGCTTAAGTGCTTCACATACTTAATAGCTGTGTTATAAATACCGGACAAATTACTTATAGTCTCTCCGATTCAATTTCCTTATCTGAAAAATAGGTATAATAATGTCACCTATCTCAGAATTGGAGTAGTTGTAAGGATAAAATGAGAACATTTAAAATACAAACCTTAAGACTATATAAAAATTCTATTTATCATTGTTATTTCAAAGATAACAAACTGATTCATCTTGGGACAAATTAGACAATGAGCTGGACTCCCTTTCAACTCAATATATGTTTTGCTTTATGGATATATAAAATTTCTTTGTTTACTAATTTGCCATCAGAAGCCTCATATGTTCAAAAATCATTTGCATTTTCTTTAAGGTAGCTAAGTACTTAATGAACACAGTAGAATGATGATGGTATACTTTAATAGGTTCTTATATTCCTGGAGCCCAAAAAATCCAGTAGTGTGCCAGGCAAAAAACTCAGCTTTTTTCCTTCTTTTTGCTTATCCTGTTGCATGCTTTTCTATGATATACTTGAGTTTCAGAGAAGAAAGAGCCTCTTCTTTATGTATCCAAAATTCTCTTCCTGAGCCAAATATGTAGTCATGTCTGGGGGAGAAGCTCTATAGTACAATATTACCAGCTTGGATATATTAGGACAGAATGTTCTTTAATGATCCTCCTACTTAAAAATTGTATGATTTTGGACAAGGAAGTCAGAGCGAGTGATGATAGAAGTCCACAAAGTCGTGATTGCTGTGTCCTTTCCAGGAATGGCAGTATAATTTGATCTTTTCAGAACTAGGTTTGGGGAAGAAGGCAAGGTTGGAAGAGGAGTGGGAGAAAGTCATGCAGTATGAAGCAATTGCTGGGCTGGGGAAGTAGGGCAGATGCTTGGGGTTGGAGCCCAGTGCTGGGCAGTGATGGAGGCTGGAGGACTGGCAGCATGCTGTGGAGTTAGGGGAAGTTAAGTGACTTACCCTAATGACGCAGCATGGCGGGGGGAGAAATGATTCGAAGCTCCGACCACCTTTGCAGCCTTTATTTTTCATGGGAATTTGTGTTTGTGGGGGAACTGTTTGATTGCATTTGTGGTGCATTAGCAGATGTATTTGTGTTCAGTACAAGACAAATTTAATATATACTTATGTATATATGTGCATAAATAAATGTGCAGGTTATTGTACATGTGTAACCAAAAAAAGAGTTTCTCCCTATTAAGTGTTACCATTCTACCTGGTGAGGGAGATCAACAATGTAGGTGAAATTAGTTTAGTACAAAATAGATATGAAATATGTGTAAGATTAAGTTCTGAGCTTGAAGTTGGGGAAACCCCAATTACTAAGGAAAATCAGGGATGACTTTTTCTGGGGATTGGCATTTGAGCTGAACTTTATGGGGAACAAAGGCCTGCAAGGGGCAGAGGAGAGAAGGGAAGTACCACAGGAAGGGAAGTATCACAGGTAGAAGGGATGGCCTATGGAGTCTTTTTTTAAAAATTAAAGCTTTTTATTTTCAAACCATATGCATTGATAAGTTTTCAACATTGACCCTTGTAAAACCTTGTTGTCTAAACCTCCCCCCCCCATTTTTGCACCCCATGAAAATTACAAGTGATGAAAATGATATGAAAAAATAAGTTCCTAATTATTATTGGTAGACTATAAGCTGGTCTAACCATTCTGGAGAACAATTTAGAACTATGACTAAAAGGCTGTAAATCTATGCGTACTCTTTGGTTCAGTGGTACCACTATCATGTCTATTTCTCAAAAAGGTCAGAGAAAAAAAAAAAGGACCCATATGTGCAAAAATATTTGTAGTCATTCATTTTGTAGTGGTCAAGAATTGAAAACTGAGGCGATGCTCATCAACTGGAGAATAGTTTGTATGAATGTGACAGAATACTATTGTGCTGTAAAAAATGACAAAGGGAAGAATTTCAGAAAAATCTGGGAATACTTAAATGAGCTGATGCAAAGTGCATTAGTTTTGTTTGTATAAAAATTTTTTAACTTAATATAATCAAAAATTTCTATTTTGTAATCAATAATGATCTCTAGTTCTTCTTTGGTCACAAATTCCTTCCTCCTCCACAGGTCTGAGAGGTAAACTATCCTATGTTCTTCTAATTTATTTATAATCTCATTCTTTATGCCTAGATCATGAACCCATTTTGACCTTATCTTGGTGTACGGTGTTAAGTGTGGGTCAATGCCTAGTTTCTACCATACTAGTTTCCAATTTTCCCAGCAGTTTTTGTCAAATAGTGAATTCTTATCCCAAAAGCTGGGGTCTTTGGGTGTGCCAAGTACTAGATTGCTATAGTTATTGACTATTTTGTCCTGTGAACCTAACCTATTTCACTGATCAACTACTCTTTCTTAGCCAAGTATCAAATGGTTTTGGTGACTGCTGCTTTATAATATAATTTTAGATCTGCTACAGCTAGGCCATCTTCATTTGATTTTTTTTTTTTTTTCATTAGTTCCCTTGAAATTCTTGACCTTTTGTTCTTCCAGATGAATTTTGTTGTTATTTTTTCTAGGTCAGTAAAATATTTTGGGGGGAGTTTGGTTGGTATAGCACTAAATAAATAGATTAGTTTAGGTAGTATTGTCATCTTTATTATATTCGCTTGACCTATCCAAAAGAGCACTTGATATTTTTCCAGTTGTTTAGATCTGACTTTATTTGTATGGAAAGTGTTTTGTAGTTTTGCTCATGTAATTCCTGACTTACCCTTGGCAGATTCCCAAATATTTTATGCTATCTACAGTTATTTTTAAATGGAATTTCTCTTTGTATCTCTTGCTGTTGGATTTTGTTAGTAATGTATAAAAATGCTGATGATTTATGTGGATTTATTTTGTATCCTGCAACTTTGCTAAAGTTGTGGATTATTTCTAATAGCTTTTTAGTTGATTCTCTGGGGTTCTCTAAGTATACCGTCATATCATCTGCAAAGTGTGATTTGGTTTCTTCATTACCTACTTTAATTCCTTTAATCTCTTTTTCTTCTCTTATTGTCAAAGCTAGCATTTTGGTTTATATAGCTTTTTATTTACAAGATATATGCATGGGCAATTTTTTTTCAGCATTGACAATTGCCAAACCTTTTGTTCCAATTTCCCCCCTTCTTCTCCCCACCCCCTCCCCCAGATGGTAGGTAGAGTGATACATGTTAAATATATTAAAATATATGTTAAATACAATATATGTATACATATCCATACAGTTATTTTGCTGCACAAGAAGAAGCAAACTTTAAAATAATGTACAATTAACCTGTGAAGGAAATCAAAAATGCAAGCAGACAAAACTAGAGAGATTGGAAATGCTATGTAGTGGTTCATACTCATTTCCCAGAGTTTTTTTGCTGGATATAGCTGGTTCTATTCATTATGAACAAATGGAACTGATTTGGTTCATCTCATTGTTGAGAGGGCCATGTCCATCAGAATTGGTCATCATGTAGTATTATTGATGAAGTATATAATGATCTCCTGTTCCTGATCATTTCACTTATCATCAGTTCATGTAACTCTCTCCAGGCCTTTCTGAAATCATCCTGTTGGTCATTTCTTACAGAACAATAATATTCCATAACATTCATATACCACAATTTATTCAGCCATTCTCCAATTGATGGGCATCCACTCAGTTTCCAGTTTTTGGCCACTATAAAGAATGCTGCCACAAACATTTTTGCACATAGAGGTCCCTTTCCCTTCTTTAAGATCTCTTTGGGATATAAGCCCAGCAGTAACACTGATGGATTCAAAGGGTATGCACAGTTTGATAACTTTGAGCATAGTTCTAAATCGCTCTTCAGAATGGCTGGATGTATTCATAATTCCATCAACAATGTATCAATGTCCCAGTTTTTCAACATCCCCTCCAACATTCTGATTTATCTTTCCCTGTCATCCTAGCCAATCTGACAGGTGTGTAGTAGTATCTCAGAGTTGTCTTAATTTGCATTTCTCTGATTAATCATGAGCATCTTTTCATATGGCTCAAAGCTAGCATTTCTAATATAATATTGAATAGTAATGGTGATAGTGGGCAACCTTGTTTCACTTCTCATCTTATTGGGAATGGTTCCAGTTTATCTCCACTACATATGATGTTTCCATTTGGAAAACTGAATAAGTGGTGCTCTCATGAATAAAAACAGTGAAGTCTACAGAAGTAAATTTAGAGGGAGGGGAAGGTTGTTATTCCAGTGTTGAGTTTGAGGTGACAATGAAATGTTTATATCTTCGTGTCAGGATATCAAGATATAAATTGCCTGTAGAGTAGGTCTGTCAGGTTGAGAAATCTAGAATCTTGCTGCCCTTACGTCTGAGTGTGGAGATTGTTTCTTCACCTACCCTTCATTTTTTCATGGTGGTCTTGTACCATGGATATTGAAGACATTGCACTTTCTCATCTCTCTTCCTTTCTCCCTGATTATTTTTTCTTGGAGTAAATTCACTATCTGGCTAATAATAGCTGCTTTTTTTTTTTTTGAAGTGGTGCTGGACTTTTTGTCTTCCTTTGGAATGTGGGCTTTCTTCTCCCTGGAAACTGTATCATCAGGGACCACAAGACCTAGGTTGTTGTGAAACCCCTTTCTCAGCCTAGCCTTTCCTTATTGCTTTCATCAGAATCCCACTTGCCCCCATTCTGTTTCCCTTTTGAAAGGCATTAAACTTCCAACCTAACACATGTATTCAAACATCTTGGATCTTTCTCTGGCCTATTTGCTTGTTTTCTCAATTTACTCTGTTTCCAAGGTCTTTCCCCAAGGAGGTTTTAGTGATTGTCTAGCCCGTGCCAGAAAGTGATTATTATGCTTCATCCTAGGTTCTCTAGAATTGTGACTGGCTCTTAACATTAATCAGAGTTCATAAATTTATTTGTGTGTATCATGTTATTTATTTCATTCTTCAATGTTTCATACAAATCTTCCAAAGTGAAGATAGTTCTGAAACTATCTGAGGTAATTTAAAATGCTTTGAAAATCATAAAAATGTTAAATGTTAACCATGTGTTTTTATGTCACATGGATAACCATTTGGGGTCTGGGGATGGAAGGATAAGAATAATATGTTGTTAGAAATGGAAAGAACTTAGTAGTTCATTCATTTCAATCTCTGTCATTTTAGAGATGAAACTGAGGTACACAGTGGTCCTATATCATAGGTAGTGATGTAAGACTCAGATCTAGGCCTTTTGACCTCCAAGTCCAATGGTCTTTTTACTATCTCACCACAAACCCAAATACTCTTTTCACTATACTATAATGAATATGTTGTCTCAAGTAGTATATAATTAAAAATTTTAAATAACAATGAATTTTTTCAGTTAACAAGAATTTATCTTCTTCCCTCTCTTCCTCTTCCCCCCCAATGAAATTACATAGTTAAGCAAACCAGAGTCACCCATTGGACATGTCCAAAATGTATATCTCTTTTTGCATCTTAAGTTCACCATCTCTCTGTCATTAGATTGGTAGTATGCTCCTTCTTTGGTTCTTTGGAAACATGGTTTGTTATGACATTGATCAGATTCTCAAATATTTTAACTTATTTTTTTGGTAATATTATTGTATAAATTATTTTGGTTCTTTTCACTTCACTGTAAATAGGTCTTCTCAGTTTTCACTGAAGTTGTCCATTTCATCATTTCTTATGGTATGATACGATGCATTACATTAATATAATTTATTTATATGTTATGTTTATATGCATGTGAACATATAAACATATGTTTATATGTCACATAATTTGTTTATTTGTTTAACCATTTCCCAATAGATGGGCACTCCTTTAGTTTTCAATTTTTTGTTTCTATAGAACTACTGTTAATATATATATATATATATATATATATATATATATATATATATATATATATTTATACACAAGGGTCCATTTCCTTTTTGGGATATAGCCCTCGAGGTAGTATTGTTGGGTCTAATTAGAATTTTAAAATCCTATCCCATAATGATATTGTTTTATTCTGATAAAACAATTAAGCTTAAGTTAAAATTATTAGAAGATCAAAGAGTTTTAAAACAATAAGGAGCTGCACTCTCTATCCTAGCACTTTTCTTCCCAATAAGAGAAGCCAGAATTGAGTTTTTCCATTTCATTTATGAGAATTTCATCTCTAGGGCACTTTAATTAGTAGCTTGGAAACTAGACTTGATGCCTGTATATGTTATTTAGGAGGAACCAGGAAACTCATTTTCAAATCAGATCTCACATGGGGAGAAGTACAGACAGAGAATCCTAAAGTTCAGAAAGGCCGATACCACCCAGAAGATTGTATGGCTTTACAACGGGTTGCCATCCTAATTCCACATCGGAATAGAGAGAAGCATTTATTATACCTGCTGAAACATCTCCATCCATTCTTGCAGAGGCAGCAAGTGGATTATGGCATCTATGTCATTCATCAGGTAAGCAGTTATTAGAGTTGGTCCCTTTGATCCTACAAATCTACATAGTCATCTTTGTAATTTTTCTTGGATAAAATTGCCATCATTCAACCTTTTTTGAGCAAAATTTCTATTTTTTTTTTTAATCCCTGAAAGGGGGGGAAAGAAAATTCTTGTTCCATGGTACATGGATTCCATTCGACTAAAATCTGGTAAATTTTGCTGCTTCTTAAATAAGCTTTCTGAGGAAGGCTGTTTTTTTTTGTTTGTTTTTTTCATATTAGGAGTGCTCTCTTGAATTGTTTTCCTAAACTATTGCAGTAGCCTCCTAATTGGTCTTTTCACTTCCTTTATCAACATCATCCAATCCATCCTTCGTACAAGAAAGATGTGGTCATATCATACCCATGCTCAAAAACTTGAGTGATTCCTTATTGCCTACCAAGCAAAGTTCATACTAAAAGTCTGACTAAATTCTCTTCCTAATATTCCCCAGAATATTTATTGCATGTCACGTAAGCAGATATTTTAATCTTTTTTCATAATCAAGATTGATTATTATATGAGTAAGAACTATAGAGAAGCAATTATTTGATGGAATCATTGTTCTGTGGCTTTGGAAGCACTAAATAAGCAGTCCCTATCACTTTGCATTTTGGCTTTCAGTAATTAGTTAAAATAGACCTACTCTTGACTTTCTGTTGCCATCATTCATACATTTAATTTTGTTGGTTCACCAGAGTATCATCTAGTTGTGGAAGATTTCATTCTTCTTGAAAAAGTACAGTGTAATGAATTTGTATACCAAAGCTTATAATATATTAATGTAAGATACAAGAGAAAGTCACAAAAATTTTGTGTTTTTGTATATATCACTAACAAAAAAGTAGAGATGGAGTGATTAAAAGAGAAATACTATTTAGAATAATGAAAAAATATTACCTATGATATATATATATATATATATATACACACACACACACACACATACACACACACACATACTGACTGGTTGTATGACCTTTTACACAGAAGAGATTGGATTACATGATCTGTAAGGTCCTTATAGTAAAGAAATATATTCCTTTTAGTAAAATCCACCAATTAAGCTTTTCTGTAAAACTTTAAAAAATAATTATTCTTCATTTAAACATCCAAGGAAAAAAATGAGTATTTCTATATATGCTGAACAGATAAAAAAAAGATTACATATGGATTCATCAATCTATTACCTAGAGCTTGTCTTTTAAAAATTATTTAAAAATTTTTTAAATTCCAATTTCTTCTCCTTTTAGCCCCTTCCCTAAAATTGGAGAAGGCAAGCAGTATGACATTATAATGTAAAGTCATTCAAATCATTCAAAACATTGCCATATTAGCCATGTTGAAAAGAAAAGGCAAGAAAAAATAAAGAAAATGAAAAAAAGTCTGCATTCAAGTTCATCAGTTCTTTCTCTTGAGTCCTGTGGAAAATAGCTAAATCTTGATCATTGTCACAATATTTCTGTTCCTTTGTACAATATTCTCTTGTTTGTACTCACTTCCCTTTTCATTGGTTCACAAAAGTCTTTCTCAGGTTTTTCTGAAACTCTTCCCCCTCATAATTTCTTTTAGCACAATAGTATTCCTCTGTCACAATCATATATAATTTGTTCAGCCATTTCCCAGCTGATAGGCATCCTCTCCGTTTCTAGTTCTTTGCCACCACAAAAAGAGCTACTATAATTATTTTTCTACAGATAGGTTCTTTTTCCTTTTCTTTGATCTCTTTGGGATACAACCTAGTAGAGGAATTACTGCAGTTTTATAGGCCTTTGGCTAAAGCTCTGAATTGTTCTTCAGAATGGTTAGACCAATCACAACTCTATCTGTATTAATTCTGCTTGCTTAAAAAAAAAAGTATGAAGTAAATTCACCATATTATTTTAAAAGCAATCATGCTTGTCTTTGTCCTGAAAAACTTTTTGAAAAGATATTATTTGCATCTTTCCAGAAAAATAGTTAAAAATCTCAGAAGTCAAGCAAAATTATCAGTAATTTAGTAGTTGTAATAGCAAAAATATTAGTTTTAGGCCAGGTGATACAAAATAGCAGTGTTGGGTTTTTGCTTAGTTTTCATTTTTTCAAAATTATAAATATAATACCAACAAATATAAACAAAATAAGAAGCAATATTTCAGGTAAAAACATAACTTTACCAAAAATAATAATAACTAATTTCCTCTGTCTTCTTTCAATCCTTTTTTACTTTGGCATATTTATAGACATTTTTGTTCTTCTGTGTGTGTGTTTATAATAGTCAGAATGTATGTTCTTCTGATACTTTGCTTTGCACTGCTTTGTATAATCGCTCATTTCTTTGTATTCTTATTTGCCATTTGTGTAATAGTATTCCAGTATGTTTCTATATCACAATTTATTTGGCTATTCACAAACATAAAGGCTGCTTCTGGTTTTTTTGTTTTTTTTTTTCTTAAATTACAAATGAATGTCTATGAATATTTTTCTACAGAGATCTTTTTTTTCTATTTAACAATATCTTGAGGATAGAATCCTGCAATCAGAATGACACAATAACTTTTTTACTTATTAGATTGTTTTACAAAAGATGGGTCCAATTTGTACTTTCATCAGTATCTAATAAGTGCTTGTGGCATAAAAGTCTCTTCAATATTCAATATCACAGTTTCAAATTATTTTAGATGATTTGATAGTTATAGGGCAGTATCCCAAAGCTTTTTAAATTTGTATTTTTATGATTTATTGAAATACTTAGATGATTTTCAAGGGATTATTAGCAATTTCTTATTAACATTTTTCAAAAATTGTCTATTAATATTTTCTCAATCATTATGTGCTAGAGAGCAGGTTCTACTCATAAATTTATATTAGGTACATCACAGTTACTAAAATATTTTTTCCTCCCTTTCACACTCCTTTGCACAATATTTTCTATAGTTACATAATCAAATCCATCTATTTTGTCTTCAGTATTTCCTTCCATTTATTCAATAAGATAATCATTTTTCATCTTTCCAATTAAATCTTTGGAATGTTAAGATCTTTGTTCTAGTTGAAATTTATTGTTACATGTGTCATAAAGCCTTATCTAAAGTTAATTTCCCCATGATACCTCTATCCAATTTTCCCAACAATTTTTAGTGATTCCTTTCTTCAGCATTTTGTAATCTTTTATTTTTATTTATTTATTATTATTATTATAGCTTTTTATTTACAAAACATGTGCATGGGTAATTTTTCAACACTGACCCTTGCAAAACCTTTTGTTTTAACTTTTTCTCTCCTTCCCTCTCCCTTCTCCCCTAGATGGCAGGTAGTCCAATACATATTAAACATGTTAAAGTATATGTTAAATCCAATATATGTATACATATTTATACAATTATCTTGCTGCACAAGAAAAATCAGATCTAGAAAGAAAGAAAAAACCTGAGAAGGAAAACAAAAACAGCATTTTGTAATCTTGAATTTATCAAATACTGACCTATAAATGATTGATTCCATTTCTGTATTTTTGCCTATGGACCATTTTTTCCCTTTCTGATCAGAAGGTATTGGATGAGTACTCCTTTAAAGTACACTTGAAATATGGCATTCTTCTCCATCAGTTTTATTCATGGAGGGAGGGAAAGAAGGGGGCAGGAAATGGAAGGGGGAAAGAGGAGGGAAGGAGCAGGGAAGGAATATGCTATTTTCTATTTTAGTGAGCTTTGCCATCTTCTTCCAAGATTTCCTTAGCTGAATTCACTTTTCATTCTTTTCATTATTTTTTCCTAGGATTTCCTAGTTACAGTCATTTCTTTTCTAAAAAAAAATTATTCTCTGACCCCTATCCCCTATTTAAATTTATTCCTCCAATAGTTCTTACATCATTTCTTAAGCTTCTCCCAATAGTGTTTTGATGTGCATTCATTCTGATGATTTTCCTTTTTCTTAAGCTATAACAAAGATTTTAAAAATTAAATTAATTTTTTTAAATTAACAATCATTTATTTTTTCTTCTTCCTACTGGAAAAATAAATTTTGTTACAAAATTTTTTTAACAATTGTACCTAGAAAAGCAAAATAGATTTCCATATTAGCAACATTCAATAATGTGTGTTTCATTCTGCATGTTTATTTCATCCCCTCTTTATTAGGAGGTAAGTAGCATTCTTCACTAGTTTACTGCAATCATGACGTCATCAAGGTGATCAAGTCTTTCAAAATTATTTTTACAATGTTATATCCATTTTTAAAAATTTTTAGCAGAGCTCTTTTTTGTTTCACTCAACTTATTTTTGGTGAGATTTAATTTTCTTATGAAAGTTTCTAATAATTGTATTTATTTTTTGTGTTCTTTTTGAAGGGACATTATGAGGCATGTACCTTGCTTCTGACTTTTCATTCTTCCTTCTTGCTAGAAATCCTAAAGTTGGATTTTGTGTGTTATGCATTCTTCATGGTCCATTGATGCCCTTTATATAAATTAATTGTGACATGCATTTATATCCATTTTATAGAGCTTGAAACATACTTTTTCTTTTACAGTTATGGCAGGTTTATCATTGTTTTAACTTAGATTTTTGGATATTTCAGCCACAAAGGAGATTTTTAGAATTATAGATCCAAAGTTAGGACTTGTAGCAGTCATCTAGTTCTTTAATTTTGAGTTCCTGTTAAGGTCTATAACCCCTAATTGTGACCTTGATGCTATTGAAAAATAAAATCTAGAGGCAGCTAGGTGGCAAAGTGGAATAGAGCACTAGCCCTGAAGTCAGGAGGAGCCGTGTTAAAATGTGACCTCAAACACTTAATGCTTACTAGCTGTGTGACTCTGGACAAGTCATTTAACCCCAATTGCGTCATCTCCCCATCCTCTCCCCCTCTCCCCCCCAAAGAAAGAAAATATAATCTGCTTTATAATCAACTCTGTTGCTGCTACAGACAAAGTAGCTTAAAGTGGGCACTGCCCAAATTTTTATGTTGAACCATCTAGTGAAATATTTAAACCTAAAATGGAAATACAAAATACAATTGTGATATAGCATTGTGTATGTTGGTAATGTTTTAAATGATAAATTTTTAAAATTTTGCTTTTAAAAAAACTTAGTATTTTATTTCCCTCCAATTACATGTAAAAATGATTTTAGGGGGCAACTAGTTGGTGCTTATTAGAGCATTAGCCCTGAAGTCTGGAGGACCCCAAATTCAAATTTGGCCTCAGGCACTTAGCACTTCCTAGTTGTGTGATGTTAGGCAAGTCATTAAACTTCAATTGCCTCAGCAAAAAAAAAAAAAAAAAAAAAAAAAAAGGAATAAAACAATTTTTAACATTCATGTTTAAAACTGAGTTTCAAATTTTTTCCCTCCCTCCTCCTATTCATTGATAAGACAAAGAACATATTTCCATTTTAGTGATAACATGAAAGAAAACACAGACCAAAATGAAAACCCAAGAAAAATAAAATTTTAAAAAGTATGCTTTGATCTGTACTTAGACTCCATCAACTTTTTCTCTGGGGATAAATAGCATTTTCCACCATAAGTCCTTCAGAGTTGTCTTGGATCATTGTATTGCTGAGAATGGCCAAGCCATTCATGGTTGATCATCTTACAATACTATTATTTCTGGGCATGATATTTTCCTGGCGTTAGTCATTTTACTTTACATCAATTCATGTGTCTTTCCAGGTTTTTCTGAGATCATCCTGCTCATCATTTCTTATACCACAATAGTATTCATCACAATCATATATCAAAATTGTTCAACCATTCCCCAATTGATGGGCATCTCCTAAATTTCCAATTCTTTGCCACCAGAAAAGAGCCACTGTAAATATTTGGGCATAGTTCCAAATTGCTCTACACAATGGTTGAATCAATTCACAATTCCACCAACAGTATATTAGTGTTTCAATTTCCCCACATCCCCTCCAGTATTTGTCACTTTCCTTTTCTTTAATGTACGTTTCTCTAATCAGTAGTGATTTAGATAATTTTTTTTTTCATGTGGCTATAGATAGCTTTGATTTCTTAATCTGAAAACATCATATTTTTTGATTATTTGTTATTTGGGGAATGACCCTTATTTTTATAATTTTGACTCACTTCTCGGTATATTTAAGAGAAAAATTTGCCTAAAAATTTTTTTACACTTATGATCCCTCCCCCAACTTTTAATTTTATTCTTTTTATCTTTGGAGGAGTACATGGACTCCAGGTCAAGAATTTCTGATAAAGTGTTAGCTACACATATTCAATTAAAATTTAATCTCTCCTTTTACTCTGTCCCTCCCCAAAAGTATTTTGCTTCTGATTACTGCCTGCTCCAGTCCACCCTCTATCTAATTACCCCTTTATAAGCACTTCTCATATCTCCTTCCCCTCCTACTTAACTTTCCTTATCTATTTTTAATCTCATTAAACATTATTGCTATTAGGTAAATGCTGAGATTTAGGAAGAATGGTTCAAAGTTATAAATTTGTTAATTACTTCCCTGTTTGTTTGTTTGTTTGTTTTTTTAATACTATCAGGCTGGAGATGACAAATTTAACAGAGCCAGACTCCTGAATGTTGGCTACCTAGAAGCCCTTAAGGAAGAAAATTGGGATTGTTTTATATTCCATGATGTAGATCTGATACCAGAGAATGACCTAAACCTCTATATGTGTGATGTTCATCCAAAACACCTGGTGGTTGGCAGAAACAGCACTGGCTACAGGTAGGAGTAGAGTTTATCTTTTTAAGCTCTTTCCTGATGTCTTTTAATTTTAATATCTTCCCTCTGGATTGTGAACATAATTGTTTTTCTATGGTCTTATCCTTTAGAGTATGAGCTCCATGAGAATGCCTTTTGCTGTTCTTTGTATTCCTAGCCCTTAGCAATGCTCAATAAATGCTTATTGATTGATCAAGGTCTTTCAGGATAATGTTGTAAGTCAATATAAACAACAATGGAACTCAATCAGGAGTGACTAGGCACTATCCATTTAACAGTAAAGGGGTTTGAAAATGTGGAAGGTGAGGACATAAAAACTGGAGGGATCAGAAAGATTAGTTAATTCAAACAGTGGGCAAGTGGGGGATAGACATATTCACATAAGTTTTTAAAAAAATTTTTAATAATAGCCTTTTATTCTTTTTATTAATTTATTTTATTTGAAAAAAGAGAATTAGAGAAAAAAGAAAAACAGAAAAGGAATATAAAACAAGACAAAACAAAAGAGAACTTGTCATATGCCCAGCATAATATTAGGGAGGATTCAGAATATGTAAAAACAAATTACCCACATCAAGAAAGGTATAGGTTTTTATTTTTAAAATACATGCAAAGATAGTTTCAACATTGCAAAACCTTGTGTTTCAAATTTTTCTTCCTCCCTGCGCCTCCCACCTCTCTTCCCTAGACAGCAAGTAATCCAATATAGGTCAAACATATGCAAATCTTCTTAACATATTTCCACATTTATTCACATAATTGTTTTTTAAAAGTTGGTTAAATTTAATAATAATATTTGAAATTAACATTTTTAAACTTTTATTTTTTATACAAATTACTTTATGCATCATATTGGGAGACAACTTAGAACAAAAGGGAAAAATCAAGGGAGAAGAAAAACAAAAAAGAAGTGAATGTTGCATGTGTTGCTTTACATTCAGTCTTCATAGTTCTTTTTCTGGCTGTAGATGCAGATAACATTTTATCAGAATTTCTTAGCTTGGGGTCCATGGGGTCTGTAATGGATTTCAGGGGGTTTTATGAAGTTGGGTGGAAAAAACAAACAAATTGCACTTTATTTTTACCACCCTCTTAACTGAAATTTGGCATTTCTTTTAATGATTAAAAATCTTATTCTGAGAAGAGATCCACCAGAGAGTGTTCACCAGAGAGCCAGAGTACAACAACGCTACATTGGGCCAGCTAGGTGGTGAAGTGGCTGGAATACTTGGAGTCAGAAGGATGTTCAAATCTGGCCTCGGATACTTACTAGCTACATGAACTTGGACATTTAATCCCAATTAATTTACCCCCAAAACCCTTCCCCCCAATTTTTTTAAACCAATATTGAATGAAGCACCTTTAAGGGTGCTTGTGGTCAGTGTTCAGTGTAAAAGGAAGGGCCAGATGATTAGACGCTTAGAAGCAGGGTCAGTCTTTAGGTCTACTTCCTGTGCCTTTTTTCCTGCCGTAGATCTTTTTGAATAACTATTAAAACTATCAAGAGTACATTCCTCTCCCCTGCCCCTTCCCTCCCACCTCCCCTTGGCAAAAAATACATTTATTAGGAGACGACCTCAGATCTCTTCCTTTTCTTGGACCAGTGTCTCTTAACAGTGTTTTAGCCTCTTGTTATTTGATCTTTTAAGAGAGCATTTGTTGCCTCCTGATCTTTCCTGCCTGATTTTACAGGTATGCAATCCCTCAAACAGCTGTCATTGCAGTTATATGTTCAACTGATTGATTGTTGTCTCCTGCTGTTGGCCATCTGCTTTATACACACAGACATACTTTATACACATCGAAATATACTTAATTTATTTTCCATGACTGGTATACACACATCATTCACTCCCCTACACACTCCCTCACAAGCGACTGAAATACAGCTCCATCCTGAGAGAAATGATGGGTTGATTATTACTGGTTATCCTCCATAGGGTGACCAGCATCCATCACCTTGTACAGGGCCAGCACCTAGATAGTGGATTGCTAGGCCTACCTTGGCATAGTTGGACTCCTGGTTCTCACTCTTCCAGCCTGGGATTGTTTTACAAGGCATCCAGAACCCCTTAGGGATGAGGAGTCTGGACCAGGTATGCCCCTGAGGGGACGTTCAGCTTCCATCTTGGGTAGGGTAGGTGGGTGGGTAATGGTAAGGGGAACAAAAGGGAATTCTTTTTTTTTAGCTAGGTTAGGTTATTTTCAAAACTTAAAAAAAATGAACAATTATTTTTTTTTCTTCTTTTTAATGTATTTCTGTGCCTCCTTCCCCTTCCAACTTCTACTTTTTTTTCCATGAGTGTATTGAGGGGGCAGGGAAATAAAAATAAAATCCTCATTAAAAATCTGCATAGTCACACGAAACAAAGTCTTACATTGGTCATATCCAAAAAGTATCTCTCTCATTCTGTATCTTGGTAGCATGCTTTATCAATACTTTGGAATCATGGTTGGTCATTGCATTTTTTCTTTTGATTTTTCTAACCTATACTAATTGCTGGTGATGTGGAGTTGGATTTTCATGGAAGTATGCTCCCTTTGTAATATTTACAGTTATTAATTAGTTAATTAAATTAACATAAGATATATTCCCTAAGGGGCAATTGAGTATAATAATTATTGATATAAATACTCAGATACCTACCTAGACATCCATATAATCCATATTACATATACAAGCATGCAAAAAACGAAATGAGTAGGTGTGATGGTACCTTGAATGAGGGAGGGAATATGTTAAAAAGGTAAGTAAAAGTTGGGGGTTGTTTGAGACTAAGAAAATTGATAGATAATTGATAGTTTGACATCCAAACATGTATAGGATGTAAGGAAAGCACAGAATGTATGTGGTGCTGGTTGGGAATAAGTTTGCTTTGTACTCATTTCCCCTCCATGCTTTGTTTTTACCTACAGATTGCGTTATAAGGGATATTTTGGAGGTGTTTCTGCTCTAACAAGAGACCAGTTTTACATGGTGAATGGATTCTCCAACAATTATTGGGGCTGGGGTGGAGAAGATGATGACCTCAGAATCAGGTGAATCCACAAAGAACACAGCCCTCTTTGTGGCCTAGCATAGGGATATTATATGATCTGATAATTATATATGACATAATTATATCATAATTTATTGTGTGTGTGTGTGTGTGTGTGTGTGTGTGTGTGTGTAAATAAATAAAATTATTGTTAGCCATTCTCAGCTCTATGACATGGGCTACTGCAAGAGATTTTGGATCCTGGTGTATAGTGACTCCGGGATGTCAGATTAGAATAGGGAACTGTTTAACTTCTTGCAGTTCCTTTCCCAATTCCCTTCCCCAATTCAATTCAACTCTGCCTTTCATAAAGTAGGTACTTAATTTGGCTATGTGTTTAGGGCTTGGGAATTCAAACAGGAAAAAATACAGAATTATCATGGTATTATGGATGGGATATTGGACTTATATGTGGGTTCAAATTGTACTTCAGACATTTATTAGCGGTGAATGCTAATGGCCCCTAAGGTCCCTTCTTACTCTAAATCTGTGACTCTATGAATACAGTTCCTGCCATTAAAGGACTTACTTTTTGGGAGGTTATGCAACATATTTTAAAAAATAATATTTTATTTTTTCTCAATAGCATTTAAAAATAATTTTTAACATTCATTTATGAATCATGTTGGGAGAGAAAAATCAGAACAAAAATCAGAACCATGGGAGAGATTTAAAAAAACAACAGCAGAAAACAAATAAATATAGCATGTGTTGATTCAGTCTCCTTAGTTCTTTTTCTGGATGCAAATGACATTTTCTGCCCAAAGTCTATTGGGATTGCTTTGGATCACTGAACCACTGAGAAGAACCAAGTCTTTCATAGTTGGTCATCACATATTCTTGCTGTTTTTATACAATGTATTCCTGGTTCTGCTTGTTTTTCTCAGCATCAGTTTATGAAGACCTTTCCAGGCCTTTCTAAAATCAATTTGTTTGTCTTTTTTTTTTTTAACAGAACAATAATAATCCATTAATCTTCATATACCACAACTTGATCAGTCATTCCCCAGTTGATGGGCATCCATTCAGTTTCCAGTTTTTGGCCACTATAAAGAGACCTGCCACAAACATTTTTGCACATACAGGACCCTTTCCCTTCTTTAAGATCTCTTTGGGATATAAGTCCAGTAACTTATCTAAGGGTAACACTGCTGGATCTAAGGGTATACACAATTTGATAGCCTTTTGGGTATAGTTCCAAATTGCTCTCCAGAATAGTTGGATTATTTCACAATTCTACCAACGATGCATTAGTGTGATAAGTAATTTGATATAGGTTATACATGTACAATTATATAAAACATTTCCATATTAGTCATGTTGTGAAAGAAAACATAGACTTTCCCCTCTCCCCCAAAGAAAACAAACCATGAAAAAATAAAGTAGAAAAAAATAGTATTCATTAATCTGCATTCAGTTCTTTCTCTGGAGTTAGACAACATTTTTCATTGTGAGCCTTTTGGAATTCTTAGATCATTGTATTTCTGAAAATAGCTAAGACATTTACAATTCATTATTGCACAATATTGTTGTTACAATGTTCTCCTGGTTCTCTCATTTCACTTTTTGAACTAATGTTCATCTAAGTCTACAGTTTTTTCTGAATATGTTGTGGTATGTGATTGTATTAGAATACTGTTATGCTATAAGAAATAGCAACCAGAATGACTTCAGAAAAACATTTTTTAAATAAATATGATCCAAAGTAGAATTCAGGGAGGAGAGAGAATTGGGGGATAGTGATAGAAAAAAGAAGAAAGGCAAAGAACATAAATGAATCATTAAAAAAATAAAGAGGAGAGAGTAGAAGAAAGTTCAAAAAGATACACAGAGAAGCAGGGGAATTTAGAACTATGATGTTAACATTTTCAATGTTAAAAGTAAAACAAGCTGTATCTGGTATAAATTCATGTTTTACATGTAGCCTTTTTTTTATAGTCTTCTTTGTGAAAGGAAATCATTATTTCTTATTATTTATCAAGTATGTGCAGATAAAAAGGAAAAATTAAGAAAAGGAATAGAGAATAATAATGACATTTATGTTGTGCTCATATGTGCTAGGCATTTTGCTAAGTATCCTTCAATTATTATTGTGCTTTATACTCATGATAACCCTTGGAAGTAGGTATTCCCCATTTTATATATGGAGAAACTGAAACTGGATTTGAATTCCAAACCAGTGTTTTATTTACTGCTCCATCTAACTTTCTGGAGAAAGAAAGCAAAAACTATTTTATTTTATTTTTAATTTTCAGTAGTATTTTATTTTTCCCAATACATGTAAAGATAGTTTTCAAAATTCGTTTTTGTAAGACTTTGTGTTTCAAATTTTTCTTCCTCCCTCTCATACTTCCCCCTCTCTCCAAGATTGCAAGCAATCTGATACAGGTTAAATATGCAGTGCTTTTATTTTAAAGATGGAGAAAATTAAAGCACTGAACTATGCCATTATCATCAAGCTCTGTGGGATTCCTCCTTAGGGCTCACTTAGTATTACATTGTGCCTTTCTTTTTGTAGGGTGGAGATACATGGGATGAAAATATCTCGGCCTCCTCCTTCTATAGGCAAATACACAATGATCTTCCACACCAGAGATAAGGGCAATGAGGAAAACTCAGAAAGGTAAGTTTTGCATCTGTAATTGTAAAGAAAATGAACTTTTTAATGAATCCATTACATTCAGGATTGTGTTTAAGGCAATGAGGAAGACCCAGTACTTGAAGAAAATCAGCTCTTATGAAAGTTATCTACTTCTGTCTTTTCAGGGAGCATCCTTTCCCTTCCCTTTCCCACTAAATTGATCTTTTCCCAGCAGTTAGTCAACTAGCATTTATTAAGTACCTAAGTGCCAGGCCTTGTACTAAGAGTTAGAAATTGTTTATTTGTCCTTCTTTCTCAAAGAGAGTAATGGCATCAGACAGGTGACTGGCAAGTGAATTGGATGGATTTGAGGGAAGGTTATACAGGGTCACCTGCCTCATAGAGCCTTCTGGGATCAAAAGATCTTGATGGCAAGATATAGATCAGACAGCAGGATGATTTCAGAAAGGCCTGGAGAGACTTACATGAACTGATGCTGAGTGAAGTGAGAGAACCAGGAGAATATTGTACAGGGCAACAGTAAGATTATCCAATGATCAATTCTGATGGATGTGGCTCTTTCCAACAATGAGATGATTCAGGACAGTTCCAAAAATCTTGTGATGATGAGAGCCATCTGAACCCAGAGCGAGGACTGTGGGAACTGAGTGTGTATCAAATTGTAGTATTTTTATCTTTTTTGTTATTGGATTTTTTTCCTAATTTTTTTCTTTTTGATATGATTTTTCTTGTATGAGATGATAAATATGGCAATATTTGTAGAAGAATTACACATGTAACATATATTGGATTACTTGCTGTCTAGAGGCAGTGGGAGGATGGAGGAAGAAAAATTTGAAACACAAGATTTTTAAGGGTGAATGTTACAAATTATCTATGCATGTATTTTGAAAATAAAAAGCTTAAAAGGTATAGATCAGAACAAAAGGAGATGGTCTTGTATAGTAGGATACAGTAGGAGACCATGGCCTTTTGAAACTAAGGTCTTCAACAGGTCAAAAATCTGACTGAAGCTGCACCCATTCAGTGATTAAGGCTAGGTAAGAAATGAGTCTGAGAATGACGTCTGGAACTGGGAACACAAAAAAGGGCAAAAAAACAGGCCCTCTTAAGGAGCTCACTTTCTAATGGAAGAGACAACATGCAAATAGCTATATGTACAAACATGATTTGTATTTGATAAATTTGGGGTAGTCTTAGAGGAAAAGCCCTAAGATTAAAAAGCTTTTCTTTTTATAATAGCATTTTTTCCCCTCTCTGCTACTTTGCTATTTTACTAAAAATTTTTTAATAATAGCTTTTTATTTTTCAAAAATACATGCAAATATAGTTTTCAGCATTCACTTCTGCAAAACCTTGTGTTTAAATTTTCTTCCTACCTCCCCTAGGCAGCAAGTAATCCAGTATAGTTAAACATGTGCAATCTTCAAACATATTTCCACATATACCATGCTGCACAAGAAAAATCAGATCAAAAGGGGAGGAAAATGAGAGAAGAAAAAAAGCAAGCAAACAGCAAGGGGGTGAAAATATTATGTTGTGATCTATATTCAGCTCCTGGATGCAAATGATTCTATTCATCACAAGTCTATTGGAACTGGCCTGAATCACCTCATTGTTGAGAAGAGCCACGTTCATCAGAATTGATCATAGCATAATTTTATTGTTGCTGTGTACAGTGTTCTCTTGGTTCTACTCACTTCACTTAGCATCAATTCATGCAAATTTCTCCAGGCCTTTCTGAAATTAGAAAGATGTCTGTTCTTTTTGAAGAAGGTACTAATTTATCTGAGACTTTAAAGAAGGCAGGAAGCAGCTATGAAGAGGAAGAACATAACAAACATGAAGGACAGCCAGTGAAAGTGCTGGAAGATACCAGTAAATAAGATTCTGAAATGAACTCTTTTCCTAATTTTTTCATTTTGGGACCATTTTATAATCTAGAATATTTTATAGGGATTAAGAGGAAGGATTGGACCTGTGATCTCATTATATTGAGAACCTCCTTTGACTACTGCAGATTCAATTTATAGCTGTTGTGGGAGTTACTTGGAAATTAAGGGATTAAGTCTCTTGTCCAGTTTACACCACCAGTGAGACTTGAAACCATGACTTTCTTTCTGTTCCATTGTGCAGGAGTGCAAAGTAGAATCTACCAGAAATACAGCTGAATTCAATAGTTCTTTAAGAGTATTTGTAAACTTTGCTCAGGAATCTTGGCAGGAATAGAGGCTTATATCTGGAAATATAATTCTGTATAACCTTATCTTTTTCACTTTTTTTTTTAATTTTAGGATGAAGCTATTAAAGCAGGTGTCACGAGTGTGGCAAACAGATGGACTGAACTCTTGTTACTATAACCTGCTGTCTGTGAAACACAATCCTTTATATATCAATATCACAGTGAATTTTCATGTGACTTCTTAATCCTACATTATGGGGAAAGATAGAATGTCCAGTTGCAGTAGTTATTGAATGTCTGGAAATTTTGAACTTGACATTCCCCCCAACCCTTTTTGCCTCTTTCACCAAGGAGTGGACACAATGAAAAGCTGTCTCCTAGATGTGACTAGTTTGAATTTTTCCTTCCTGTTTTTCTGAAAAGCATTGTTCATGATGTGGAGGGAATAAGGTTATTGGAACAGGAAAGTTTCCTTATAGATGAGCATATGCAAGAATGAGAAGGCCCATTGTGGCACACTAAGAGCTGTTCAGGAGCATTTCTTGAAAGTGAATTGTCAGGGCCAGTTAAGTGGCTCAATTGATTGAGCACTGGCCCTAGAGTCAGGAGGACTCAAGTTCAAATTCAACTTCAGACACATGACATTTATGAGCTGTATGATTCTGGGCAAATTGTAAAAAACAAAAAGAAAAAAGAAAAGAAAAAGAATTGTTTATATTTGGAAAAATGACAACTCGGAATCAGAAGATATGGGCTGCAGGAAATAGCATGGCCATTGTCAAAAGGGTCAGTACTGTTCTTGGGAACAACAGAAAGGTAGGTAGATGAGTACCCTTAGAGATCTTTAAATCTGTCTTACCTAAGGGGAAGAACATCAGGTAGAGGAGTAAGGAGAAACAAAGGTACTAGAGAGGGAAAGTATAACAGGTGTCCCTGGAATAGAAATGAGTAGCTGAGCAAAGGTACAGCCTATTTGAGAAAGAGGTGGCAGTAGGGGAAATGGGATATAGTTGCTTCACATATTTCCTACCTCACATACCTATTCTCCTCTTCTGCCTCTCTGGGGTGCAGGTAAGTCAAATAAGGTAGCACTCAGATTAGAATGAGACAACCCTTCTGAAGAGGAAACTTTAAAAAAAAATCAACTCATCATTTCTCTCTGCTATCTCCCTTTCATACCTACTTTTGCCACCTCATTATCTGAATTTTTTTTTTTTTTATTGCTCAGATAATTTCCCTTTCTCTTTAATTTATTAGTTCATTTTTCTGGACTAGTAGCTATTCCTAATTTTGAGTTTGTTTTTTTCTCCCTGATTTTGTTCTGTAATTGCTTAGCTTTGTGCATTTTCCCAGGCTTTCTCTAATGGACTCCATACACATTTCCATTTATTGAAATCCTTTTCCCTCTAGGGCCTCATTCAAATGCTACCTCTTGCAAAAAAAAAACATTCTGCCACTGCTCATCAGCTGCAAGTCATTTCTCCCTTACATTTTCAGAACACTTTGCCTGATCTCTTTTGCTCTTTTCCCATTCTAATGGCATTACATTTAGAGGCACTGAACCTTTGTTTCAGGCTTTTGTAAGCTGTGCAACTTTAATCAGACCACACTTTCATTTAAATGAGAGGTTTCTTGGTACTTACCTTTCTTATTTCTTTCTTCTTTTTTTTTTTAATAATAGTATGTTTTCAAAATACATGCATAGTTTTAAACATTCACCCTTGCATAACCTTATGCTCCAAATTTTTTATCCCTTTTTCCCTCCCACTCTTCCCCTAGTCAGTAAGTAATCCAATATATATTAAACTTGTGCAATTCTTCTATAGATATTTCCATATTTATCATCTGCACAAGACAAATCAGATCAAAAAGGAAAAAAACTGAGAAGGAAAAAAAAGAGAAAATAACAACAAAAATAGGTGAAAATACTATGTTGTGATCTACACTCAGTCCCCACAGTCTTCTTTCTGGATGCAGATGACTCTCTTCATCATAAGTCTATTGGAATTGGCTTCAATCACCTCAATGTTGAAAAAGAGCCACGTCCATCAAGAATTGATTGTCACATAATCTTGTTGCTGTGTACAATGATCTTCTGCTTCTACTCACTTCACTTAGCATCAGTTCATTGTAAGTCTCTCCAGGCTTTTCTGAAATCATCTTGCTGGTCGTTTCTTACAGAACAATAACATTCCATAACATTCATATACCACAATTTATTCAACCATTCTCCAATTGATGGGCATCCACTCAGTTTCCAGTTTCTTGCTATAAAAAAAAGGACTACCAAGAATATTTTTGCACATATGGATCCCTTTTGGGGTATAAGCCCAGTAGTAACACTGCTGGGTCAAAGGGTATGCACAGTTTGATAACTTTTGGGGCATAGTTCCAAATTGCTCACCAATTGCTTCCCAGAGATATTAGTGTTACATCAATCTTGCTTTCAAACTCAGTGTTTTCCCACATCCCCTCCAATATTCATCATTATCTTTTCCTATCATCTTAGAATGACTTGTATTCATATAAATTTGAGTCAGTTCTCTATGTATTTAGAAATGAGGCCTTTATCAGAACCCTTGGATGTAAAAATAAAATTTTCCCCCAGTTTTCTACTTCCCTTCTAATTTTGTCTGCATTGGTTTTGTTTGAAGAAAAACTTTTTAACTTAATCAAAATTATCCCTTTTGCATTTTATAATATACGCTAGTTCATCTTTGGCCACAAATTCCTCCTCCACAGATCTGCAGTTCCACATTTGATTCTACCTTATCATACTCATTTGTGTAGCTCTTGTACCTGCTGTTAAATTCTTGTGGGCAGGGATTGTGACAATTTTTGTTTTTGTTGAATTGAGTTGAATCATCTATTTTTTTTTTTTTTTTTTTTGCAATTTTTCTTCATCCTCAGTTCTCTGGATTTTTTTTTATCTGCCATTGTTTGATTCAGGCCTGGTGTAGTTCCATGCAGCTTAGAGGAACTTCTACCTTCCCATATCAATTGAAGAATTATTCCATTGGTCTTACCAAAGGGGCTGGTGTGGTGGTTATTATTACGCTGTTCTAAATTAATCAGCCAACTGCACTTGCCCTGGGGAGTGTTCTTCATCTACTATTAATAATATAACATGTTGCCTACTAATTTTTCTAGATATTTTCAATAAAAAAAAGCTTTTTTTATATGTAGTTTTAGAATCAACAGTAAATGTGTTATAACCACAAAGTATGTCCAAAGTGACTTTTGGAGTCAGTATTTTAGTATTTCAAAAGATCTGTTTTTGTCAGCTACTATCTACTGATTCAGAACATAACCTTTCCACACTTGTGTGTGTGTGTGTGTGTTGTTGTTGTTGTTGTTGTTGTTTTTTGGGGGGGAGAGGAGTTTTCTGTATTGAAAAAAAAATCATCACTTAAAAGTCTAACCTTCTGGTGATAGGTCCTCCTCAAACATAAATCCAAGTGGGTACTTACCTTGAGCAGTAGGTAACAAAGTTCATTCATTGCTGGGCCTTCTCAGAAAGCCTTTATAAAGTGAAACTTGACAGCAGTTACCAGAGCTTGGGTTCTGGTTCTTCTAGGGTTATTTTGAAATTTCACTGCAGTAACAAAAGACAAGGAAATAGCTCACTTGATCTGCTCACATTAGCGTGGTGTGCTTAAAGAATCATCCTGTTGAATGAATGTATTTATATTCTTTGGGTGAAACATTCTCTAAAACTAATGTTTTCCTGCTAAAATCTCCAGGGCTATCAGAAAACTTTATGCTTTAGAGAGAGTCAGATAGGAGAGTTCCATGGTTGAGAGAGATTATTCTCGGGTTTTCTGTTCATAGCTTCCTATTTCCATATTTCCATCTTAAATTCAGTTTAGCTATTATATAATTATCACCTCTTCTAGGCATTCTTTTTTGATGATTCTCTGCCAGTATCTGGCTCATCTATTTGGATGCTTTGAGGGAATAAGTATCTTTTTTCATATTCAAGCCTATTTTTCCAGCACCTGCTTTTTAAATACCACCAGTGGGACTGGATTAATTTTCCTTTTCCTCTGTTCAGTTTTTTGTTTTTTTTTTGGTTATTAATCATGCTTTTGGTAAGGGAACTTAATATTCAGCAATAGAAAGACATTTCAAGCTTCCATGCTGAATAACATTGGGTTTTCAATCAGGTTCATAACGTTATTCAACTCTTATAAATTAATTCACTTAAATCACACTGAAGCCAAGGACATTGAGAGTATGACTGCTCCCCAGAGATATTAGTGTTCCATCAATCCTGCTCTCAACTTGGCCTACAACCATCATCCAGGAAAATAAGCCTGTGGAAAAGGGGAATCTGCCGTCCTCTCCCACCAGTTTCCAAACACCTGCCAACCACAGGAAGGACAAGCCAGCTTGGCCAAACAGGAACAGGAGGTGCCATGTTTCAGGTGGATTAATGCACTGCCACTTCCCTTTGGACTTTGGTGGGAACAGCCTAGGACCTAGAGTCCAAAAGTTTGGGGAATTGCAATTTCCCCAAGACCTGCTTCCAGTCTGGTTTTAATGGATTCAGGAAGCAGCTTTGGCTGGAAGGTTACCATAAGAGCTAATATTTCTGGAACTCCCTTTAATTCCTGTAATTCCTTGAGTTATCTAATAGCCATAGGTGTAGGTTTCTCCCTTTCCTTTAAAGCCCACCACTTCTTTTCCTCAGTGCCTTAGCTAAACTGGTTTTCTCTTGTCCTTAAAAGCAAAAACAAAACAAAAAAAATCTTGTGTTAATTGTCTATTTCAAGGCTTCTTGAGTGGAAAAAGTTTGACCCTTTTTCATTCAAGAAATTTTTATGTGACCCAGGTATAAAGATATATAAAATAGGTATAAAAATAAAACATTTACTGGTAATAAATTATAATTTCACATGTTACATGTTACATGACTCCTTATGGGGTTGTGACCCAATGTTTAAGAAGCTGGGGTCTATTTGGAGGGAAGGTTTTCAGAAGACTTGAGTTTACATAAGAGACATTCAGGTATTTTAACTTCTACAAGGTGTTAAAATAGTCACAAAAGGTCTCTCACATACCAACAGACTAGGATCTCTAGAGTTCCTTTTGCAATAGTAGCTTCCCTGAAGGATTTTTAATATGCACCCCTTGGCACTTTGGGCATCAGTACATCATCAGGTTTTTGCCTCTGACACCCATTTGGTATAAGCTATTATTCTTCTGATCGTGAAGACTGCAGAATGGTTTTTTAAATACCAGAAAAAGAATACTAGATGATGACCAGTTCTTATGGATCAGGCCATCCTCAGCAACGAGATCAACCAAATCATTTCTAATGGAGCAGTAATGAACTGAACTAGCTATACCCAGAAAAAGAACTCTGGGAGATGACTAAAAACCATTACATTGAATTCCCAATCCCTATATTTATGCACACATGCATTTTTGATTTCCTTCACAAGCTAATTGTACAATAATTCAGAGTCTGATTCTTTTTGTACAGCAAAATAATGTTTTGGTCATGTATACTTATTGTGTATCTAAGTTATATTTTAATATATTTAACATCTACTGGTCATCCTGCCATTTAGGGGAGGGGGTGGGGGGGTAAGAGGTGAAAAATTGGAACAAGAGGTTTGGCAATTGTTAATGCTGTAAAGTTACCCATGTATATATCCTGTAAATAAAAGGCTATTAAATTAAAAAAAAAAATTAAATACCAGAAAAAGGAAAAAGTTTTGTAGCATGCCAGTGTGGGTAACTGGCGGCAGCAGCAGCATCCTAGTGAAAGTGTTAATGTTGAATTTAGGTTATGATGAAAAATTAAATAATGAGCCGATGTGTTTGTGCCTAATTGGGAATTGGGGGAGACTTTAGGGAGCAATATTAAATAATAAAAAGATGTTACCCACCTGTCATTGATCTTCCCTGTGCTTAGGAAATGAGCAGGAAGGAAATGAGGGGGAAAAAAGGCAGAAACTTATTTTGTGGCACAAAGCCTCCAAAAATTAGGGAAATCAAATTTTAAAACATTGAGAGTTTGAGGCAGTCATAGTACCCTATGACTACCTATGGGTAAAGAGTTAATCTGGGAGCCAAGAAAATCAGGGATTAGCTTCTGCCTCTGATGAATTTTAGCAGTGTGATCCTGGACAAGGAATTTGAGCTTTGGGTGTGTCAGGCCAGTGATGTCAAACTCACATAGAAATGGGAACCACTCAGCTGTACCTAAGGATACCAGTGAGCTGGAAATTGAGTTAGAAAATCCCATGTTTATATATATGTATATTTTAAATTTATCAACAAAAAATCAGTAATTACATTTTAATCTATATTCGGGAATATTGTGGGTTCTAGATTATTCTCGAAGGCTGTAAGTGGCAGAGAAGGTACTGAGCAGCGTTGGTAAAGAGAAATTACTCACCTGGGAGTCTTCTCTATTAATGTAGTCACAGATCTAGACTTTATTTCTCAGGATCTTAGCCTTGTCACTAGTTGTCTTACTGAGTCTGAAAATACCTGGTGGTTTTGCCCAAGCTGCTATAGTGTGGTCATGGAAAAACTCAGTGTTTCTACTTAGCAATTGATATTAACTTTAAAATGTTAAGACATCTAAGACATCCAGATGCATGGATGACACATGGTCATGATATTTATGTATGAATTTCATGGGGTTAAGGCCCTAGAAAAATCTTTTAGGTATTATACCTTAAAAGAGTTAATTAGAGTTGTATAATATAAAACATACTGATGGTATATCTGTTGAATTTAAAGTTAACTGGTATTGGTCATTGCTCCATGGTGTATCCAGGGGTCCTCAAACTACGGCCCACGGGCCACATGTGGCAGCTGAGGACCTTTATCCCCCTCATCCAAGGCTATGAAGTTTCTTTATTTAAAGGCCCACAAAACAAAGTTTTTATTTTTACTATAGTCTGGCCCTCCAACAGTCTGAGGGACAGTGAACTGGCCCCTTATTTAAAAAGTTTGAGGACTCCTGGACTCCAAACCTTCTTAAATTGTGGGTCATGACCCCATGTGGGATCATGTAACTGAATGTGGGAGTTTCAATTATGATTTATCAGCAAATGTGTGATTTATATACCTTTATTCCTGGAATCACATAAAAACTTCTTGTGTGAAAAGGGGTCACAAATAGAAAAAGTTTAAGAAGCTTTGGTGTGTACTACCATGTGAGGAGGGTACAGGATATCAGTTATTCTTGACATCATAAGCAGTAATTATGAGTTCAAATTCAGTCTCATACACTTAGTTGCTCTATGATCCTGAGCAAGTCATTCAACCCCATTTGCCTCAGTTTCCATATCTGTAAAATGAGCTGCAGAAGGAAAGTGTTGGGTTAATTACAAGTTTGAGAGTGGGAAAGAGTCCTGGTGGTCATCCAGTCCTAGATGAAAAAAAAAATTCGCTGCTATAATAGTGAACAAACATTTATTAAGTATATATATGTATGGCAGATACTGTGGTAGGTTTGGGGATACAAAAAAAAAAAAAGACTAACTTTCAAGGGGCTTACTGCTTTTTCTAACTGGAGAAGACAAGTACAAAATTCTTAATGTAGTTTTAAGCTTTAATAGTTTAAAGGGAAGAATGTGGAGAGGAAGGGAAGGCTAGGGAAGAAGGAGTAGAGAAAGTTACAGTATGGAAAGGAAGTGAAGCTTTAATAGTTTAAAATAATGCTAAGTTTTGGAATATCCTGCATAAGCATATATGAAATAATATGAAAAGAATAAGAATAGATTATACCTGACAAAGGGTCTTTGAGTACCTGGTTAAAGGCTTCCAAAGAAGGGGAGGTGATTCCACTTTGGGACAGCTCCAATTATTGGGAAGTTTCTTCTGACATCAAGCCTAAATTTAGTCTCTTCTTGATTCTGCCTTCTGGGGCCAAGATAGTAAAATCATTCCCTGTTATATCACAGTCCTTCAAATGCTTGGTTATCATGATCCACCCACTTCCAGAGTAACAACCCAATTCCTTCATCTCATTTTTGTATCACTTGGAGTCAAGGTCCTATAATTCTGACTGCCTTCCTCCAAATGCTCTCCATCCTATCAATAACCTTAAAATTAAGTGTCCAGCACATATAACCTATATTAAATTGTTTGCTGTTTTAGAACACAACATTTTGTAAAAATAAATGTTAAAATTTGTCTTTGCATGTAATTGGGAAAAAAAAAAGTACTAAAATAAATAATAAAAATAACCCAAATTACCCAGAAATAGCCAGAATTCTCCAGATAAGATCTAGTCAGGAAGAGTATTACATTTTGGAATCTATGCTTCTTAATGAGCCCAAGACTACAATAACTTTTTTGACTGTCAACGTCATATGGATGACTCATATTGAGCTTACAGCTCACTAAAACAACTGTCTTTTTCAGATAAACTGCTTTCTTTCTCTTCCATTTTGCATGGGTAGAGCTAATTTTTTAAAAAAAATATCTCGGGGCACAACTTTCCAGTAATTGATTTTCATCTTAGATTCAGTCCATTATTCTAGCCCCTTAAGATCTTTTGGGTTCCTAATTCTTTTCTCCTCTCCCCATCCCAATGTCTTGACTATTTCTTGAAGTTTTGGTCCCTGGAGACTTGATTAGTGTGCAATATATGGCTGAATAATGTATTAAGCAGTATAGAGCCAACCAAGGATGCCCAGGGTATAGTTATGACAATGAACTCTTTATTCTTTCCTCTCCTCTTCATTAATTTTCTTTATTAATCCTCCCCTGGTTCTGAAATATACATTATCATCTAGTCCAGGCTGGGGCAGCTAGATAATGCAATGGATAGAATGCTGGCCCTGAAATCAGGAAGACTCATTTATGAGTTCAAATTCAGTCTCATACACTTAGTTTGCTCTGTGATCCTGAGCAAGTCATTCAACCCATTTGCCTCAGTTTCCTTATCTGTAAAATGAGCTGCAAAAGGAAATGGCAAACTACTCCATTATCTTTGCCAAGAAAACCTCAAATGGGGTTACAGAGAGTTGGGCATGATTAAAATGGCTGAATAACTAGTCCAGACTAATCAATCTTAGCTTGGAAGGAAACTAGAGGTTTTAAGAAATGGAGGAGAAGAAAGAATACATTTTAAGAGTCTATATCACCATACTCTTGGTTGTCCTCATCCACTCCCTCAATGGGGAAAACGTAAATAATTTGAAATATCAAAAATCTCTAAATTGAAAGGAATCTGAGGCAATTTCGTCTATGCCATGCCTAAATAAAATTTTTTTTCTACCAAATATCTGACAAGTGGACTTCCAACATCTGTTTGAAGACCTCGAGAGAGAGGAAGAACTACCTGCTATTTAATGTTCATTTTTTGGACATCTCTGTTAGGAAGTTTTTGCCAATATCTCTAATTTTGCAGTTCTTATTCATTTTGCTTAGATTTTTTTTTTCCTGGTACCTAAGGATAAACTAACAGAAAAGGATTTAAGTATTTTGACAAGACAACTCTTCAAATACTTCAGGATAGCTTTCCTGTCTTTTTCTCCCCAACTCTTTTTGCCAAGTTAAACATCCTGATGCTAAGTATTTCACCAGGTTGAACATCCTTTAACTGTAATCTATACATTTAGTTCATATGACAAGCATTTATTAAATACCTATTATATGTCATAGGGACAAGAGATGCAATATTATAAGAGAGCAGCAAGTGTGCTGACTTGGCAAGAATGTAGGACATATAAAGGAAAATGTGCAATAATCCTGAAATAAGCTGGAGCCATAATGTGAAGGGCTTAAAAAGGCAAAAGAGTTTGCAATTTATTTAAAAAGCCAAACAGGAATCTGTACTTTATAGAAGCAAGGGAAGCCACTGGGACTTCTTGAGGAGTTGACATGGTTAAACTTGTGTAATTTATCTAGAAAGCACTCTCTGACTCCAATTTCCCAGGGTAAGGCTGACTATATTTTGTTCTCAGCTCTTAAAGAAATCTTTGAGGGGTTGAAATGTCTCTAATCCTGTCTGATTATTGAGTGTGGTTTCCCTACACTGTTAGCTACTAATGACTAGCACCCAAGTCCATTTATCCACTTAGCATCATTCAGCTTTTACAAGAGGATATTTTTCCCTAAAGATAGAGCATTCATCTTTTCTCTTAGTCCCCACCATACACCACTTAGGTCTCTGAAAGTTGGAGAGTGAGCACAGACAACGTAATTTTAAAAAAGCATGGCTCCCACCAAATTAAAATATGGCACTTCAATAGCAGAGTGCCAGACCTGGAGTCTGGCAACCCAGATACGAGCTGTATGACCACAAGTAAGTCACTTAACCTCTGATTGCCTCAGTTTCCTTATCTGTAAAATGGGGATTATAATAGCAACCACCTCCCAGAATTTCAACAGCATGGGTCCCACCAAATTCAAATATGGCATCATAAAGGGATGAGTCATCTTCACCACTACTGGGCTGGGTCTTTAAGGTTACTCCTCACTCCCTGGATTATGGATGCTGGGACAGTTACAAGTCCAACACACTCAACTCTTGGACTTCTGGACAGCCAGAGGCTTTTGTTCTCCATGAGAAGAGTGCATTTTGCAGAATGACCTCACATTTCTCCAAATCTTTCTAAGGCACTTGAATTATATCTCATCATGACTCCTGGAAACAGGCTCCGTAACCTTTTCCATGTGAAGAATTATACCAGCCGTACTCTATTCATAAGGATTAGACTCAGAGGTCAGGCACTGAAATGCTAGTAATATCACTCTGACTTATCCTAGTTTGATCAATCACACACCCCAATCATCTGATACTCCAGGGAGTCAGCATGTACATTCATAAGAGTATATGAATAAATAATAAATACAAGCTAGTTAAGGAAAGGACCCTGGGATTTGGGGGGAATCAGGAAAAGCCTCAGATAGCAGGTAATGCTTTGGCTATATCTGAAAGGATGTGAAGGGTTCATGAGGTGAAGAGGGGGTGCAGTCTGCATATGGGAGATAAGCAGAGCAAAGGCAAGGAGACAGGAGATGGAAAGGAGCAGCTCACAGTTAGTTACACCAGTGTGTATAATGTAGGAAGAGGAGTATAATGAGGCTGAAAAGATAAATGGGAACGCTTGGCTTTAAAAGCCAAATAGAGGTATTTATATTTTCTCCTAGAGCTTAATAACATTTATGATATCTATTTGTTATTTTAATAACGTTGGTTTTCTATCTAGGAGAAAATATAAACCTTGTTTGCTTTCAGTCATAATCTTTATGTGAATGGTTACCATGTCTATTTATCCAGCCTTCGTCTCTTTTGAACTACAATTTCACGTTTCTAATTCCTGATAGAATATCCCTACTCTAAAATCTCCCATCAGTACCTGAAATTCAACATGTTTAAAAGTGAATATATATCTCCCTTCCCTGTTCAAGTCCCATCACTCCTCTCAACATTATGGTGAACACTACCCTCCTCCTGGTTATCCAGATTCAGGACTTTGGAGTCATCTTTACCTCTTTCCTCTCTTTCATCCTCTAGTCCCAATCTGTTCCCAAGTCTGGCTGATTCTTCTTCTATGACATCTCTTTTATCTTGTCTCCTTTGCCCACCTCATACCACCATTATCCTTCTACAGACCCTCGTCACTCCTCTGATCACTTCTATTCCTCTCTAATCCTTCATTCATGAAACTTCTAACATAAACTTTCTAAGGCACAGGTTTGATTGTGTCATTTTTTCCACTCAATAATGTTCAGGGGTTCCTTTCCACCTTGATACAAACTCCTTCTGACACTCAAGACTCCCATAAACTGGTTACAATTCACATTTCTTACCTTATTTCACAGTATTCCTCTTCAAGCTAAAATGGATGATTGGCTATTCTCCAAACTTAAAATGCCATCTCCTATCATTTGTGTGAGCCCAGGTTAGAATACATTTTCTCCTCCTCTTTTCCCAGCCCATCTTTTTTACAAAGCTTTCCTTGAGCTCCACCAGATGTTCATGTTCTCCCGTGTCATATTTTTGCAATATACTTTCTCTGATGTCTCCCTCCTCTTCTTCCCTCCTCCCCCTCTTCCCTGAATCATCCTTAACTATGTACATTTTGTATTCCCTGGAGGGCAGACAGGAAATGCTTTACCTTTTTTTTTTCTTTGTATTCCTAGTGTTGTAGAGTTGTTTCAGCTATATTTGACTCTGTGACTCCATATTGGGTTTTTGGCAAAGATACTGGGGGTGGTTTACCATTTCTCCAATCCATTTTACAGATGAGGAATTGAAGCAAATAAGGTTAAATGAATTTCCCAAGATTGAATTTGAACTCAGGTCTTCTTGACTCCAGGCCCAACACTCTATCCATTGTGCCACCTAGCTGCCTATTCCTAGTGTCTAGCATAGTTTTTTGTTTTTTGTTTTTTTTGTACACTACAGAAGCATTTATTAAATGTTTGTTGAACTTTTTAATGCATTTAGTATTTTCTATTAAATTTATCTGTGCTTTTGTCATCTTTCAATAGAATATGAGTTCCATGAAGGTAACAGCAAAAACATCAAAGTTTTGTATCTCTTCCAGAACCTAACTGTTGTAGTGGGAAAATGACTGGTTTGGATTCAGAAGACCTCTGTTCGCTTACTAACTTATGACCTTGGCAAGCTTATTTAACTAGCCTGGGTCTCTACTTTCTCATCTTCCAAATGAGGGAGATCAGGATAGATGCCCTTGAATGCCCCTTTCACTTCTAAATCCATGATCCTTTGAGCTCACAGTGCTCTGAACAAAACATGTGTTGCATAAATGAATGATTAGAAAGAAAAACGAGAATTTCTCAAAGTCAGCTTTATTAATAGAAACATTTAAAAACAATGACAACCCTTAGGAACTTCCCTCAGATAGATGAAAATGAAACAAGAGATATTCTAACTACCTTTTGCCCCAAATTTCCACAAACTGCAGCCCATCACAAGATATAAATAAGTTCTATTTTTCCCTACTTAAGGATAGACGAACTCCATTCTTCACTACTCAAGGGTGTTTCAGTTCAGTTGCTTGAAAAACCTATAAGGCCAAGATTTATTAGCTGCATAAACCTGTTTCATGCTTATAGGAACCCATGGAATTAACCCTTTACAGCTTCAAAGCAAGAGTAGAACTGGGCCAGTGAACAGAGTACACATAATTTCAATGTTTGTGATTAACTCAAATCAAAATAAGTAATTGCCCCTGAGAACAGAAAGACTATAGATAGCAATGAAAGGAACAATGAGAATCTCCACAGATATCAGACATAAAAGAACCAAGAGAAGGTACACTGCAGTCGGTAATTGATATTTTTCCTTGCTTCCTTCACTCCTCTTAGTAAATATGGGATAAGATGCTTCCTGTCTTCTCCAGTCTGGTGTGGAGGTGAATCTTGGGAAAGCACCAACCAGCTACAATGAGTTTGTACAAACAAAATGGTCTGTTGTGTCAGGAATCCAGGGTCTTTTCAATGTCTCAAGATCCAAAAGTAAACAATGTATAGATGAACAGGGAGCACTAGTTATCCACTTGTTATCCTTTCTGAATCTGGTATTCTGTATAATCTATGGAAACATTACAGTAAGACTAGATAATGATGATATACTGTAGTCATGAGAGCCATGGGATCCAGGGAAGAGAGAAGTGAATAGTATGCTTCCTGGCAGTTTGATGAATAGAAAATGCTTCCATGACCTGGAGCACAAAAAGGATATAGTATCTGGAGAGCAATGAATGGGCCCATGCACCAACTCTGGAAAGACTTGGGAGAAATGGAGAATAATGGCGATACTCTTCCTTTAGTACTCAATTCTACTCCAGTAGAACATGGTGCCCAGGAGAACACAGAACTAGAAAAAAAATTTAAGAGGTCATTTCATTAAACCTATCTCTCATGTTTAAGAGAAGGCAACATTCAGGGTTATGCAACCTTCAAATTAAAGAAGTATCCTAGTAGAACATCGGTAAGGAAGAGATATTTCTTAAAAGTTCCTATTTATCTATAAACTTCTATTTAACAGCCCCAAATATCTTCATTCAAAAATCTTCTGATACATTACACAGCCTTTCCTGGTCCTTTTCTTATTTCTGAATCAGTCCCTTTGGAAAAACCCTCTTCCTTTGATTACAAATATAGTCCCAAATTAATGGATTCTAACTTCACTGTGGATCAGTTCCTAATGAGACTCTTGCTATTGGTGTTTTATCTATTACCCCAAAGACAGCCTCCCTTTCTTATTCTTTATTAACATATGGTATATAGCATATATATATATATATAGTATATATATATATGTATGTATAAAAATATAAAATATATTATATGTATAATATGCCATATATGATAAATATTATACATAATATACCATACATAATATGCCATATATGATAAATATTATACACAATATACCATACATAATATGCCATATATGATAAATATCATATATAATATACCATACAGTATATTATACTAAACATACATGTGCACATATATTATACACATATACGTACTATATAATATATTATAAATATATTCACTGTATATATAATTATATATATAAATTATATATGCATATAATGCACTATTTAAATGTATATATTTTTTTGGGGAATAGGGATGGTCTAGACTTGTGATTTCATTGACCTAGGGAACTTTAAGTGAGGAAAATGTCTTTATAAATATAAATCAAAAGCTGATCTGCAACTTATAGCCAGATAGTTGTACTGGGTCCTTGAGAAGTAAAGTGACTAGTCCAAGATCACAAAATCAGTGCATAGCAGTGGTGGGACTTTAAACTCAGATTTTCCTGACTCTGAGCCCCTCCCTATGTCATTTTTCTTCTCTGCAATAGTGGTGAAAAGTATTAGTTATGATGTTGATAATTCTCTTTTGTAAAATATAGTTTACAAACTTATGGACTTAACAGTTTCCAAAGTGTTTTGTTCATGTACCTGGGCTCTTCTAAGACTTGATTGTGGCAAAGCAAAGGAAGGTGGGAATGATTGTGGGCTACTATACTGTTTCTGCTTATGAGATCAACCAGGAAGGAAACTAGCCTACAATCACACAACTACTAAGTGTCTGTAGTGGGATTTGGATCCAATTCTTCTGATTTACAAGGGCAGCTCTTTCACCTCTATGTGCTCCTTATGCTTATAATTATACATTCTGTATATAACTACCACTTATAAAAGGATGTATGAAAAAGGGACCTTTGGGGAAAGGGAGGGATACCAACCAGCCTTCATTTCCATTAACTGATTTCTTAAAACTAAAAATTAAGAATATAGAGACTTAATAGCACCTTTTATACTTTTGTTATCCTCTTGTCATTACAATTCATACCAGGAAATACTTACAGTCCAACAGAGAATGGCAAATCCAAACCATGCAACACCCCAGGCGTGTCGATTCATTGGTCCAGAAATCAGTTCATAACAGCCCTAGGAAAGAACCAAGAAGCAATTAATGTTGAATCATACCCCTTCAGCAGGATGTGGAAGGAAAGGATGATAAGGGATAGATTACAACATTATTGACATAATAAAACAATTCTTCTCTTGAGGCATTATGGTATAGTGGAAAGAGTACACTGGTTCTAGAGTAGAATCACAAGGATTCAAATCCCAATTTGAACATTTAACATTTGAATAACCTTGAACAAAGTCAATCAACTTACATGATCTTCAGTTTCCTTATCCTGTAAAAAGAGTGAGTTCAATAAGATGGTCTCTGAGATCTCTTTCAGCTCTTGATCTACTATCCATGTTCCACTAGACAACTCAAGTTTGTTTTATTTTTTTAAATATTTTTCCTAGTTATATGTTAAAACAATTAACATTCAGTTTTTTAAATTTTGAGTTCTTAATTCAGCCATTCTGGAGAACAATTTGGAACTATGCCCAAAGGACTATAAAACTGTACATACCCTTTGATCTAGCAGTGTTACTATTGGACTTATATCCCAAAGAGATCTTAAAGAAAGGAAAGGGACCTGTATGTGCCAAAATGTTTGTGGCAGTCCTCCTTGTAGTGGCTAGAAACTGGAAACTGAGTGGATGCCCATCAGTTGGAGAATGGCTGAATAAGTTATGGAATATGAATGCTATGGAATACTATTATTCTGAAAGAAATGACCAGCAGGATGATTTCAGAAAGGCCTGGAAAGACTTATATGAATTGATGCTAAGTGAAGTGAGCAGAACCAGGAGATCATTATACACAGCCACATTATATGATGATCATTTCTGATGGACTTTGCTCTCATCAGCAAGGAGGTGATTCAGACCTATTTCAATGCTCTTATGATGAAGAAAGCCATCTGCACCCAGAGAGAGGACAGTGGGAATCGAGTGTGGGCCACAACATTTTCACTCTTTTTATTATTGTTTGCTTGTATTTTATTTTCTTTGTCATTGTTTTTCCTTTTTGCATTTAATTTTTCTGGTGCAGCATGATATTTGTGGAAATATATATAGAAGAATTGCACATGTTTAACATATATTGGATCACTTGCAGACTTGGTGGGGAGAATGGGGGGAAATTATAACACAGGGCTTTTTAGGGGTGAATGTACATGGCAGTTTGATGAATAGAAAATGCTTCCATGACCTGGAGCACAAAAGGGATAGTATCTGGAGAGCAATGAATGGGCCCATGCACCAACTCTGGAAAGACTTGGGAGAAATGGAGAACAATGGTGACACTCTTCCTTTAGTACTCATTTCTACTCCAGTAGACCATGGTGCCCAGGAGAACACAGAACTAGAAAAAAAATTTAAGAGGTCATTTCATTAAACCTATCTCTCATGTTTAAGAGAAGGCAACATTCAGGGTTATGCAACCTTCAAATTAAAGAAGTATCCTAGTAGAACATCGGTAAGGAAGAGATATTTCTTAAAAGTTCCTATTTATCTATAAACTTCTATTTAACAGCCCCAAATATCTTTTGGGCTGTTATCCCTAAATTTATCCATGTACATATTTTGAAATAAAAAGCTATAATTAAAAAAACTGAGTTCTAAATTCTTTTCCTTCCTCCCTCTCTTCCTCTGTCCCTATTCTCTCTTTGAGATGGCAAGCAACTTGATATAGGTAATACATGTGCAATCATGCAAAACATATTAGTCATGTAGGGAAAGAAAACGCAAACCAAAAAAAAAAAAATAAAGTGAAAAATGGTATGCTTCAGTCTGTATTCAGACTCAATCAGTTCTCTCTCTGGAGGTGAATAGCATTTTTCATCATATATCCTTTGGATTTGTCTTCGGCCATGGTATTGCTGACAATAGCTAAGTCATTCATTGCTGCTCATCACACAGTGTTGGCCACTATATAAGATTGCTATTATTGTGTATAATGTTCTCCCATGATTATTTCCTGTTCAGGTACTGAGTAGTGAAGCAAAACTTTTTAGCCTAAACTAAGTAAGCCTCCATAAGGCCAAATTAAGCTTTCTTTTTCTTTGTGGTAATTGATTGTGGGGTAGAAAGGAGGTTAGGAGAGAGTGGGGACTGTTAAACTTCCAAGTGAGGAGAGAGGCCTTTTGTATCCACAAAGCTAACCAGAATGCCTGAAGCACAGTGGGAGCTTAATAAATGTGATAATAAGGTGATAATAAGCATAATAAAGCTGACTGATTAGCCTGCTGTGTGGCCTTGAACACATGATTCTGTCATTTCATTCTTTTTTTTAAGTGAATAAAATTTGGAGATGGAATGGATTAGGTCACATCCATGTAAGTTGGAAGTACTACCAGAGGACTAGGGATGGAAATCCATACCAATGTTTGCAAGCAGCTGAGTCCAATAAGGAACAGAGCCCCAAGGAGCAACTTGTGGGTTCCAGCCCAGCAGGAAATCAACCTGACAGTCTGGATGTCATGTCCTGCAGCAAGGCAGTGATTCATTCAGCAGCTATGTCCTGTCCAGAAGGGAAGTTGGTGAGCCAAATGGTTAGTGGCAACCACTTAAATTTGAACCTGTTTTCCTTTGTGGACTAAGGTAGTAGAGGAGACAGTGTGCTCTGGGTTATTTTTTGAGGAGCTAGAAGGAGAAGAAAGAGTACTTGTGTTTGTACTTCTGTTTACAATTCTTTTGTAAAAGCTGATTTTTGTTAATTGCTTATTAATGATCTTGAGGATGCTAGTCCTTGAGGAGATAACTAGTCCTGGAAAATAATATTGGAGCATAATCTCTGACAATTGATATGAGGTAAGTGTGGGGGAAACAGGCTGGAATTGGGGTTCAAGGCTGCAGCACTACAAGAACTTGTCATTTGGTATAGAACCTGCAATAGTAAGATGTTACCAGCCATGCTGTGGAGACCTGCTTTGCCAATACATGTGAAAACGACCCCCATAATTTACTGGACTCCATGTACAATAACTTTAGTTGAATGTTCCTACAAGAATTTGTTACCTGCCTCAAAAGCAAAAACAGAAAATCAACTCATCTATAACATGTTAGTGAATCTAAGTAGGGCCATAGATTTTGGTAAAGAACCATTTATTAGTTCAGAACAAATTTATTCATAAATAAATGTGATCTGATTACCTTTAACCAAGAGAATCTTGTGGGGTTTATCATAACTCACTCAGTGTTATTAATCAATTCCACAAAAGAACACAGTAGGGAGAAAATGATCTTGTGGCATGGAATTAGTTCCTTAAGAACAATGTTCTAAGTAGATGATTTTATATTACAGTGGAGGTTTTTTTTTTAATCATTGTAAAATGTGGTTATAATTCACTATAGGAAAACCACCATTAACCTTTATAGAGGGTTTCTAGCTTCATGTTTGAGCCTTACAATAACTCTGTAAGGCATTTTTGCATATATTACTGTCCTATTTTATAGATGAGGAAACAAGTCACAAAGAGGACTTGCCCGTGGACATATTAAGTTTCAAATGAGATGACATTTAAATGTAGATCCTGCTCAAGGATGACATGAAACATTCCTCTTTCCTATTTAAGGCAGCTAGATGGTACAGTGGATAGATTACTAATCATGAGTCAGGAAGAGTGCATATGTGGCCTTAAACACTAACTGTGTGACCCTGAGTAAGTCATTTACCCAGTTTGCCTGAGTTTCTTCAATTGCAAAAAAGAATTCATCTGTCTTACAGACTGTTGTGAGGATCAAATGAGATAATATTTGTTAAGTGTTTAACATTATGCCTGGCACATAGTAGGTGATATATAAATGCTTATTCTCTTCCCCATTGCCTGATTCCAAGTCTAGCACATAAGTCCAGGATTCCAGGCTACTTACCAGTACATTCCTTTTACCACTTTACTCCTCCAGTCCCCTATGATCCAACTGCACTGGCCAACTTGCAGTTTCTCACATATGACTCTCCATCTTCCATCTCTGTCTGTGCCTTTCCCTGGCTCTCCTCCATGCCTGGAATACTCTGCCTACTCACCTCTATCTCTGAATTTTTTTTTTACTTCCTTCAAGGTTCAACTCAAAGCCCATCTTCTCCAGCTGTTTAATGCCTTCTCTTTCAGATTTCCTTTTCTCTGCTCTGTTTACCTTCTGGGTTGTTTCCTTCCCCCCTCTCCATTATAATGAGAGCACCTGGAGAATTCTAATTATGTCCTAGTTGTTGGAATCTTTACAAATTGTTAAGCCATTAGAGTTGATAGAGACAATAATTACTAATTTAGCATGGTTCAATATGATTGATTTGATTTTAGAAGGAGATATTTTGGGCCAGAACTTGAAACAAGGTACTAAGTACAACTGATAGAAACGATGCTTGTGTTCACACCTTTAGAGAGCTCATAAGTATTTAAGTACTCAATGGAGTTCCCGCGTTTGAGAGATTTCAGGTTTAGTATGAGATATCCGAATTTACACCTCCCTTAAGCCCTGCCTCCAAAAGGAGGAGTTAACCTTTGGGAGATCATATATATAGAGGAAGCTCTTAGAGCTTGAAGGACTTACTCTGGAACATTGACTGGGGTTGGAGAGGAGCACTCTGGGAGGAAGCACACAAGCCCTCTCTTTGAGGCAAGAGAGATTCATTGCATCTTCCACCTTGGTGTTGGCTGGAGGCTGAAGAAAGCAGAGGCAGAAGCCAGCTGGCTGCGATTTTGGGTGATTATTTACTTGTAACTGAAGCTAAAGCTGCCTCCAGAAAACCTCCCGGAGAAACCTCTCACCCAGAGAGAACTCTTATATTTAAAGAAGAAAATACACCAACATTTTGGCGCCCAATGTGGGACTATTTTTCATTCCCTGGTCTTTCTTTGTGTTCCCAGTCTTTGGCACAGTGGCTAGTATATAACAAATACTAAAAAATGCTTATTGACTTACTACTGTGAATTACTGAGTTACAAAGTTGGCCAGAATGACCTTCTATAGGATAGATGATTTCTTAGTGGCCAAATCAAAAGGCCTTTTCTCAATCTCTTTGTCCTTGCAGCCATGATTGATACTGAAGCATCTTGTACTCCAAGCTCTTCACTGTAGGTTTCATGACAATGGTTCTTCTGTTCTTCTCACTTTCCTTTGCTGGATCTTTATTTTGACTGCCCCCACTAATCAGAGCACAATTAATTTTCAGATCTTTATGTTCAATTTTATCTTTTCTCCTGTCCTCCAGCATTGCATCTCCAGCTCCTTATTGGACATCTTGAATTGGATATCCCACTGAGATTTTTTTTATGCTAATAGCTTTTTATTTTTAAAAATGCATGCAAAGATAGTTTTCAACATTTATCCTTGCAAAACTTTATGTTCCAAATTTTTCTTCCTCCTTTCCCACTTCCTTCCTCCTCTAGACAGCAAATAATCCAATATAGGTGAAACATATGCAATTCTTCTAAATATATTTCCATGTTTATCATGCTGCACAAAAAAAATCAGATCAAAAGGGAAAAAATGAAAAAGGAAAAACAAATAAGTAAACAACAAGAACAAAGATGAAAATACTATGCTGTGATCCACATTCAGTCCCCATAGTCCTCTCTCTGGATGCAGATGGTTCTCTCCATCACAAGTCAATTAAAAATGGTACCCACAGAGATCTTAACTTAGCACATCCAAAATTGAACTCATTATCTTTCCCTTCAAACCCTCCCCTTTCCCTAACTTCCTTATTACTGTCAAGGGCATCACCAAACTCCCAATGTCCCAACTTGCTATGTAAATCTCATTCTTGATCCTCATTTTTTCCTTCCCCCCATCAATTTTACTTTTGCAACACTTCTTGTATACATCCTCTTTCTCTTCTCTGCTGCCCTCCTGATGCAGACCTTCATCACCTCACATCTAGTTTATTAGAATAGCTTTTCTATGAGTCTCTCCTCACTCCAGCCATCTTTCATTCATCTATTAAAATGATTTTCCTAAAGCTTAGGGATGATCATTTCACATATTGCATCACTGAAAAGTTCTTGGTCTAGTATTGTACAGGCCTAAAAAGTGTGATGTCAGAGGGCAACAAGAACAATCTTAAACATGAGATCCTTGAAAAAAATCTCAGCCACTTACTCTTTCTTGACAGTTTTGCTTGTCTTTTAATACCTCTCCATAAGTTATTAGTTAGTTGTTTGAAGCGGTTCTTTTATTTATACTAAACTTACTTCACTCAAGGTGCAAAAAGTACTGGCTCATCATCAGTGCGCTTAGGGATTTAGGAAATAAGTCTGTGTTCCCATTAGCCAGACCTTTCCTGGCTTTTTAAATCAGCAGACATGACCAGCAATTAGCACAGTGTTTGGCCCATAGTAAACACTGACCTACTCAACCATAGCTAAAGACTTTTTGGTCTGTTGGCATAAAATAACCTCTCTTATCACTTTAGTTTTGCTTCTCTGGGCCTCCTCTGCTTTGTTTAAATCTTCTGAAAGATTATAGTGACCAGAAATGTGCATTGATCTGTAATCTCAGCAATGTGGGGCCTTCTCTCCAGTGATGTAAACTGTAATACATCCATATCTGCTCATCCAATGGGACTATCCTCTGAGCATTTCCACAGATCTGCTATAGGAAGCAGGGAACTTGACTTGTAGGAAACCTTTTTCATATTCATTTTATATTGCATGCATATCAGTGGAGCTCAAGATCAGTCCATTGGTTATCCCTTCGTTTGCCACATTACCAGCCCATCTGTGGTTCTAGTCATTAAATTTCTAAGATGACAATCTTTGTACCACAACTCCTATGTAATTCCTTATTTGTAATGCATGGCTCGTGCCCATCAATGCACTCATCCATTGATATTTTTGGGGACCTCAAACTTTATTTTGTAAGAGGATAGAAAATGAACCATAAGCATCCTTATCTCTTCCCCAATCACTATGCCATTTTGAAAGACAGTTTGAAAAATTCTATTCAGAATAACTTATTTTGTGACAGGCAGCAAAGCCAGATCTGGCTTCAGAATTCAGAGGTTATAGATTCAAATCCTTCTAACATATGAAGCCTTATATAACTCACTGAACCTCTTAATGCCCCTAAGGCAATTTTTTAAAGACCATATGTTGCTGAATAGTTGCTGCCCTGCATTGTAGAGGGAATTTCTTTATCAGGAATTCCCTGAAATAATGAAATTACAGTTTCAGTTCCCATCTCTCCCCATTCTCCATAGCTTCTATGACATTCAGGAAGATGTTAATATTTTTTCAGTTTGTACTTACAACCAAAGGATATAGAAATTTATCTCAGATTAAACCCTCTGGTGCATTCCTTTGAACTCTCCTAATATTTTACTCATAGCTCTCTTTTATACTCATCATATTTTCTTTTGCTTTCATTTTTAAAATACGTACATATCCTAATTTTGACTGATTGTACTGGATGATTTCCATGTCTGGAACTCTCTCTGTTTACCTTTGCCTCCTGGTTTCCTTTAAGTCTCAGCTGAAGCTCAGCTACCTTCTGCAAGAAGCCTTTCCTGATCCCACTTAATGCTTCTCTTTTGGGATTATTTCCAATTTGCCCTGTATTTATTCTTTTTGTACATAACTTTGTCATCTCCTTCATTAGAACGAGGGCTTGTTTCCTTGCTTTCTTTATATCCTAGGTGCTGAGCACAGTGCCCAATGATATGTCACTGCATAGGATTGCCTTAGAAATTGAGAAACTAAGAAAGACCTTGATTTAGAAAAGTCAAGGCTGTCTATTATATATATCCTGGGCCATTTCCTATCATTTGACTTTTGTCTTGCTGCTGAACTTCATGATTCTGGAGGAGTAAGGCTTATGATTTTCTGCTGCTTTGCCTCACTTAAATCCAGGCAACATGAGAGTCAAGATATTCTTATGCTGTCATTGGTCTTCTCTAAGAACTAAAGGAGCAATGATAATGATAACATAGTAGTGGCTTAAAATGTTAGTTGTTGATTCAGGCCAGTTCCTGTGCTCTTGTGATGGAAAGAGCCATCTCCATCCAGAGGAAGGGCTGTGGGGACAGAATGTAGACCATAACATAGCATTTTCACTCTTTTTGTTGTTGTTTTGTTCTCATTTTGTTTTCTTTCTCATTTCCTCCCCCCCTCCCCCCCCCCCCCCCCCCCCTTGATCTGATTTTTCTTGTGCAGCATGATAATTGTGCAAATACTTATTGTACATGTTTAACATACATTTGATTACTCGGGAAAGAGATGGAGGGAAGAAAGGGAAAAAATTTGGAACATGAGGTTTGGCAAGGGTGAATAATGAAAATTATCTATGCATGTTTTGAAAATAAAAAGCATTAATGATAATATATATTTTAAAAAGTTAACTGGTAGAAGGGAATGATCTAAGAGTGTGAGAGCTGAGCACCATCTGGTGACCAAAAGGGATACTGCAAGCTCCAGGAAAGTTTCTGCTGGGGAGGACAGAAGGTCTGCTTAGGTGCACCAAATTAATTCTGATGAAACCCCTGGCTGGTGTTTCAAGCAAATGGTCAACGAATTAGGAAAAATGATATTTGCACCGGCCTGTTGGCCAACTAGCTAAGTGATAATTTGTTTTCTGTGGAAAGCAGGACATAAGCTAGATGTGAGCTATCGCTATTATACCACTGTCACATACATTTTGCCTTTCAAATTCTTAAAGATAACTAGTGACTTTCCCTCCTAAACCTTCTCTTCATAAAGACAGATATTCATAATCATTTTGAAGCAAGATCTGGAGCCTCTTCGTCATCCTGATTACGCTCCTTTGTACTCTATTCTCCCTATCTAGTGGGCCATTCTACCACATCTTTAGAGAAAAGGCACTTCTTACCTTGCTGTGATAATAACCGGACACCCCAAGTTTACAAGCGTCGAGATTGAGCGGCTTATAGAGAGTGTCCATGACGCAGCACTGATGAGGCCAGGGGTAGTCAGCATCATTATTCACATCCCGGAAGGCTGACTTGTACTTTTGCCAATCTGATGGACCATTGACCCCACAGCACTTTTCCTGTCAATGGAAAATAAAGTCAATATTTCTTTTCATGATCCCTGCTAAAATATTCACTGGAATAAATCAGGTATTAAAGAGGAAACATAGATCAAATATTATACTACAGCTTAAACTCATTCACAGTCCTATCATTAAAGCTTATTAAGAGTCTCTGTGTGGGAAAGAAGGAAAAAGACATAATTAACTTTTGGTTTAATGATGCTGAAAAGATGGTTTTTTTCATCCCAGAAGAAAAAGTCCATATCTTCTTTCCTCTTCCTTCCTTCCCTCCCTTCGTTCCTTCCTTTCCAAGGAAAGTTTAAGCTCCTTAGAGCAGGAACAATTTTTGTACAAAAACTTACTGGTTTTGTATCCCCATAGTAGGTGCACAATAAATTGCATTGAATTATATTGAACTGTCATATTCAAACTGTGCTCTATATATGTTGTGATACTTAGTTTTGTTTTGTTATCTACAAGTGTTTCTATTAATAAAGGACTCAACCAGTATTTATTAAATGACTACTATGTATCATGGACTGTGCTAGGTACTAGGGATACAAATGAATTAGAATGATCCCAATTATATATATATACATATATATATGTATATATATATATATAAAGGAAAACAAGACAGGCATCAGAATTCTGACTAAAGAGATGACTGGTAGACTTCAGAGGAACAACAGCAAAGCATGTCTCTTTTCTTTTGATAGAGAGGTTGTGGGCTATAGATGCAAAATAAGATATACATGGTTAGATATAGCCGTTGTGTTTTTATGTAGCTGTATTACTTAATTGGGTTACAGTGGAAAGTTTTATGAAGTGGGGGTAAGGTGGGAAGGACTTAATGATAAGTGATTGTTAAGAAAGACATCAATAAAATATTTTGAGGCAGGTAGGTGGTTCAGATATGCTACTTGTGTGACCACAAATCACTTTGTGCCTTAGTTTCTTCAACTATAAAATGGAGATAATAATAATACCAACATCCCAGGGTTTTTGTAAGGAGATATTTATAAAGTGCTTTGCAAACTTTAAAGCATACTAGGTATTATTATTTATTACAAGAAAATGATATATATAATAATTTTCCCTAGGAGTTATTTTTCCAGTAATAAAGAGAGGCTGACACCAAAATATGTATGCATTTATAAAGTACTTTGCAAACTTTAAAGAATACTAGGCATTATTATTGTTATTATTTATTTAAAAATGATATTTATTAATATAATGTTCCCTAGGAACTATTTTTCCAGCAATAAAGAGAGGTTGGCACCAAAATATGTGTGCTTTTTTTTTTAAAAGACAGTATTATTTTAATTATGAACTTGATAAATACCAACAAATGTGAGCATTTCCAAAAACATAGACTAGAAAAAGAGGCTTGTTCATAAAAACACAAATCTCCATTGTATGAACCTTGTTGTTTCTTTTTAAGTATAATCTACACATTACTTCCTAAATTGTCCAGTTTTCCCTGGAGTCTGTTAAAAATACTTCACTGGTTCTCCTTTTTTATCTCTGCCTATTATTAATCCTCTCTCTCCTATAACTCTCCCTTCCCCATTAAAACCTTCCCCTGTAATTGACAAGCAGCGAGGGAAAACAACTATGCAAACTGGCGATGTCAAAAAAATGTTTATCTCGTGAAACTGGTCTTGAAAATAGCTTTCTGATCAATGTAGCTCAATGACTTAGCATCATAGGACTAAATTGTTTTGAGTTTGATTTTTATGTATTCAAGAATTTATATTCAATAATATATATTTTTATATCATGAAAGGCAGCATAGCTTAGCAGAGAGAATAGGGGACTTGTAGCCTTAAAGACCCAGTTAGAATCCTTCATGTAAGATTATGTCCATGAGCAAATCTCTTACATTCTCTGAGCCTTTATTAAATTCTCAGAGCTCTTAAATTTTTCGAGTTCTGATACAATTCTGCACTGGAGTCAGGAAAACCTGAATTCAAATCTTGTCTCAGATATTTGCTAGCTGTGTGACCATAGGCAAGTCACTTTGTATCTCTGTTTCCTCACCTGACATCAGCACCTCATAGGGTTGTTGTAAGGCTCAAATATGAAACAACATGTTTCCTATGTTAGAGAGTGATACAAACTCAGCAATGATTACAAATCAAAATTTATGACCACAGAATGGAGTTTTTTCTCTGTTGCATTATATTGCTATTGAGACATCTAACTATTATTTGGTCTGATGTCAACATACCTAGAATTCTGGGGAAATCAAAAAGCTCTTTGATTTTGCATAGTTTATGGTTAATATCACTAATCAGTCAAATGGTAATTTGCAAATGAACAGGCTTGGGATGTAGTGGGAAGAATGCTAGACTTGAAGTGGGAGGAATTTGGTTCCTTCCTAGCTTGAGATCTTAGACAAAATGAAACAATATCCATCTTCGAGGGGTTTACATTCTGTTAAGGAGAGATGAGATATACACATATATATGTGAAATAAATATAAGGTAATTTTGAGGAGGCACTCTCAGTTAGAGAGATGTATTCTCCCCAGCATAATTAGTGTTTTAATTAAGATTTAAAGGAAACTAAAGCTTCTAAGAGGTAGAGAGGAGGATGCACAAGACATTGAAATAAAAGTTGTAATATTTATGATAGCAAGAGCAAGGAGGCCATTTTGGTTGCATTAGAAAGGAAAGGTAGGTTGTAGGCAGGCCTTGAAGGACTTAAAGCCATAGTGCCTTTTGCCCTATATCAACTGGATAAAATGGATAGAGTCCTGGGGTCCTGGGCTACCAGCTGTATGACATAGGCAAGTTAAAGCCTCTCTGAACCTCAGTTTCCTTAGCTATAAAATTATAATAATTATGCCTGCAATATATGTTTATTGTGAAGCTCAAGTGAGATAATATAAAATGCTATAAAATGTCTATTACAGTTATACTTATTATTTAGAAACAATGAGTCATAATGGATAGATAACTGACTCAAAGTCAGGAAGAACTGGGATCGAATCCTGTCTCAAATACTTCAAAGCTATATAACAGGGGGAAAATCACTTAACCACTCTGAATCTCATTTTCTTTATTGAGGTTAGACCAAAAGTTATGGTTAGATTGCTCAATAGTAATATATTGCAACAGAGGAAAACATTTTTTTGATCTGTAAAATAGGACAGATGTTTTCAGCTTGTTATGAAGGTCAGGCGAGGTAGTGTAGAAAAGTATTTTACAAACTTTAAAACTTCATATGAATATTAACTATTATTTTTATTATTAATGGTGATAAATTTAGGATGAATAAGGGAGTAGCCAGAGGATTCTCAGGATATTCCAGTTTCTGGGATCAGGGAAAAGAATCATTTGGTCAACAATTAAGTGCCTACTATGTTCCAAGCACCAAGCTAGATGATGGGGAAACAAAAATAAAAATCATCTTGATTTAAATATCTTAAAGGGGAAAAGATAGATTGCTTTTAATGCCTTAGACTGGTACTAAAGTACCAATAAGTACTTGGATGTAGAAAGAGGCAATCCAACTAAATTTAGACATTTAAAATTAGAAATAAGTTGAGCTATTTTTGGTTATTTTTGTTCTGGACTTTACTGTTTTTGGTGTAATTTAAACTTTGAAATATATTTTCCTTGAAGGTTACTATCTAGCACAAATATAGCTAAAACAGAAAACATATGGGTCCCAGAATATTATTATTATTATTTACAAAATTATAGTCAACTTTATTAGTAAGACTCTGATTATCCCACTTGTAGATTTTTTCAAAAGCTTTTATTCCCCTTCCTGCTTTTCAGAGAATTAATTTCTGTTCAGTGACTCAGCCAAAGAGCATACATCTGTAGGGAAATGGAAACAAAGCACTAAACATACTAATTTTCTCCCTTTTACCAGTTCCATTAAAATATTTGGTGAGAAGAAGTTGAAATTATAGATGCTACTCAATTTTTGAAATAAATATTTTCAAGCACACATATAAGTCAAAAACAAATTTTTATCAAACAAATCCTTTTCCTGTTGACTTACATAGTAAAATTAGTGATATATTAACATGGAAATACAAACATAGTTATGTATGTAATAGTATTTATTTATAAGTATATATTTGTATATAAGTATATATGCATGTATCTATATCTATATAATTGTGCTGAGTTGAAAATCTTGAGGAGAGATTAAGTCTTGAGCCTTACTTAATAAGGCCAGGCTCATGACTTACTGGATATATAAAATTTTTTAGGTCTTTGGATTCTCTGAATAAATATTTGCGGTACCTTAGCTTTCAGTACCTTAGCTTTCCTTCTCCATTTTCCCTTTATTTAGGCACTGTATTTATGATATCTATTAGAGATGGGTTGAAATATCATATTTAACCAGAAAGTGACCCTGTCTTATACGTAATACACTGATGGGTTAAAATTCCTTCAATGCAAAGATTTGAGGTCTATAAAACATGTTTTTCCTGATATATGTATACAAATTAAATAGTCTGTAAAATGTATTTGCTTTTTTTCCCCTAAGAGAGATAACTGTAATGGTTCTAATTTTCAATGTTCAAATAGTTCCAAAAGTTTTTGAGGGGGACAATCTGCAGATAGATTATTCATATAATCTCATGGAATATCATGATTTAACTAAACAATCAAAATGTATGTAATTCGTGTGGTATTGGAAGACAAAAGGGAAGTCAGTGATAGGTAAAAGAGCTAAAATGAAATCCTGATGATCATCCATCTCTGCTATTAAAGCTTCCCATTTTCTTCCCAACTGATTCCAGGTCCAGTCAATGAAAGTGAAGAGTCAACCAAAGGAATGTGATGATCACATTATAATGGTAAAATAATTCAATTTTGCAAACATCTATCATCTTAATACATGGTAGACCCAGGAAGTGCCAGATAAGTATGCCAGATATTAAAGGAATTCAGAAATCTATTGTTTGTATATTTTTGCATGTTTTCTAAAGTGCAAATAGTTTAGAATTATCCACATTTCTTTGTAATGTAAATAGAAGAATATAAATTTTTGTCATGTAACATCTTGACATTTTCTAGGTCATATTTACTCAAACAAATCTTACATGACTATCATCTCAATAAATGACATCAAGATCCATATATCTCTGTTCCTGAGATGGGGTTTCTGATATATGAGCCTCAACTTTATTTGACCTCAAACCCAGGCTACCACATTCTGCCCAGTCATTTAAAAACCATATTCTCTTTATAGCCACTACCATCCGACTAGAAATTGTACTCTGATCTTAGGCCCTTGGACTCTGTTAAGTGACTGTTGGTCTTATCTTGCTCAGAATCAGGTCATTTCCAGACCAACTCTCTTCAAGTCATCTCAACCTACTCTGGTCCATCCCCTACTAGAATGTAAATTTCTTATGGACTGACACAGTCTTGCTGACTCATATTTGTATCTCCAACATTAAATTCAGTACAATAACCAAATAAAATAAATATATAGAAAAAAGAAGACTACTCCACATAAAACTATGAATCTTTTAAGTGGATTTCCCCCCCCCTTTTAAGTATATAAGAAAATTGACATGCAACTTTCAAAGCTATCTGTGTTTTCTTCTGGCTATCCTTGTGTTTTCTTTTGTCCATTTAAAAATATTTCAATTATCCTCTTTTCTTTTTCTTTTTTTGGGAGGGGGCACTGCTATTTTCTCAATTTACCACCCCAGTTCAAAAAAAAAAAAAAGAAAAACAAATCTCTGTAACAAAAATGCATAGTCAATCAAAACAAATTTCCACATTGGCCATGTCCAAAAAATATATCCCTCATTCTGCACCTTCTGCCATCTGTCCTTTCTCATTGTCAGAGAAAGCTCTCCTCTAAGCCCCTCTAACGACCTGTTCACATATGGAAGGGCCTCAACCACAGGCTGTCATATTCTCACCAGGAGCATCAGGCGGTCCCAGGTTTTGGTCACTTCTCTATTTTTCCATATGTCATCATTATTGGACTGGCTTTTGTTCTGGTACCTTTCCAACATCTGCCTCAGGAAGAGATTGGTAGTGAACTATCAGGAGAAAAGACAGAATAGTATTAGACTGACAGTTCCCAGGCTTGAACTTTAGAAACATCAAAATACATGTGAGCTAAGAGGTTCTCTATCTATGGAAAGCAAAACTGTATCCAGTAAGTTCAGGTAGACTTTGGCTATGAGTCTGCTTTTGGATGACAAGACCAGAATGGGAGTACCACAACTAAGCCAAAACAGAGAGTACTTTAAAAATTGGTTTAGGCTGAGAAACGAGAGGGAAGTAGGCAGAAGAGAGAATAGAGTCATAACTATTATGATAAATATAAGTGGGTTGAGTGGTGAACTCAGGGACAGTGGGGCTGGCAACAGATTATCCATCACAATTGAATATAGGCATGTTGAATGAGCGGGCAGGGCCCATGTCCCAGAAAGTCCCCCAAATGCAAATGATCTTTAACTCTTTACTTTTCAACAAGGGGATAGAATCAAGGAGAAGTAGCAGGTTAGGGGCACTGTCATGGGGGAGAGGTGTGCAGTGGTGATGGGATGCTTGGAGATAGCAGTCAGGGGCTGACCAAAGAGATTAGGGGGCATAGATGCAGGAGGTATGTGGCACAAAGATAGTGGAAGACCATGAGACCCAGGAACTGTGGGCTGAAGGATTGTCTTGGAGAGAAAGTGTGCCCCTTGAATGTTGGCATCCTGGGGAATTGTCTGTTTGTACCCTTCCTGATTATGGCTCTGAGAGGGAAGGGAAATAGAGAATTAATTATGGGTCAAACTCAGATTGTATCAGAATGATAATTAGAAAGTATCCTCCCAAACTCCCCCATACTTACAAAATCTCGTTGCACAGCTGCTGTGATACTGGATGCAACTTCAAAGGCATATACTATAAACATCAAAATAAAATACTGAAAAAAGAAGCAAAGTACAAAAGTTATGTATCACCCAAAGACAAGTCTTTTTAGAACAGATTCCTTTTTAAAAATGTGTACATTCATTAAAATATTTATTGAATACATTATGAGATTTTTTGCTAATCTCTAGTAGATCTAATTCTTCTCTTTGCATTAGGTGTTTAGAGACCATTTAACCCCATCCCCTTATTTTAAAAATCATGGGATCATAGATTTAGAGCTAGAGAAGATGGAACACAACACCTTCATCTTACAAATGAGGAATCTGTGGTCCATAAGGATTAAGTGACTTGTACAAAACCCCACAGATAATCAATGGATGAACTAAAATTTGAACTCATGTCAAGGAGCAAAAAGCTCCTTGATGGACCGACTCCCTGCTTTGTTTACACAGGAGAAGCCAGAGGCTTTGTAGAATTGAAGAGAAACCAAAGGTATGGCAAGACTCCTAACCCCCAAGTATAACGGTGTAGGATACCAAGAGGAAATTTTATAGCACAGTAAAGCTGCACTAATCCAGAATAATTTGGGGAAAACCCCTTTTTGAATTCCTGAAAAGTCTGAACTGTAGAGAATTAGCATCAAGTTTAGCTACTATTTCAGCTATATCAGAGAGAAAGTTGTTTGTCCCTCATTTGTCCATTATTTTAGGGAACTCATGCCATGACAAGCAGTTGGATTTAAGTGAGGGTGAGTTGTGTAAAGTCACCAGCCTCACTTTGATCCCCAGAGCCATCTGGGTCCAATGACCAGATAGAGACCAGGACATGAGTGGACATGGCTCTCCATGCAGTGTGGAGACCTTGACCCTTTTAAGCTAAGGTCTTTTACTGGTTTCAGTTTGGCTTGAATCACCTCATGACTGTACTGTTACTAAGCTATTGGGGGTTCTGAAAAGATGGCTGGGTCAAAGCAGGAACAGATTCTCTTGCTGCTATTTAAAGTTGATATATTGTTCCTCTGCCTGTGGCCACCTTTGACCACCCATGAGAAGTGAATATGGGTAGGAAATAGAGAGAAGAGCCACATTTTCTTGTATAATGCACATAATGAGAATTTAAGTATCCCCTTTGAGTTAGGCAGGTCTATTCCTAGGCAAAATTGTGTCAACATAGTAAATTTGTTTTCTCTAGTACCTCTCTTCTAACCCTATCTATCCCTCTTCTCTTCATTTACTATGGCTTCTTATCCTGTGTACTTCCCTCTCCCAGCTTTCAAGTGGGCCCATGCTGCCTTCTAGGAAAAGGAAAGGCAATTGATATTGTAATTTTTACAAATATTAGTGTCTCAATGTGTTGTTGTTCAGTTGTTTCAGATTCTTTGTGACCCATCTGGAGATTTCTTAGCAAATATACTGGATTTGTTTGCCATTTCCTTCTCCAGTTTATTTTACAGATGAAGAAATTGACTGAAACAGTTAAGTCTCTTGCCCAGGGTCATATAGTTTAAGTGTCTGAGACTGGATTTAAATTCAGGTCTTCCAGATTTAATCTAGCACTCTATCATCTAGCTGTCCTAATGTGTTAGTTACCTTTTCCCAGTGACATTTATATTTTCCAAGTTTTTAGAAATATAATCCTAAATTACATAAGAATGAATTTCTAATTGTAGGAAATTCACGATATATGTAGTCTTTAAATGAGGAATGATAAATATTGTGGGGAGGAATTTCCATATGTAAAGGAATTGAAATTTCCTTGGAATAAAGACTTATCTGCCCTTACCCTGCTATCTTTTTTAGCTAGGTAAAAGAAAGAATAACTCTCACTTTGCATATACATATTATATCAGGAAGCTAAGATCATGCTCTGAAGAATATTAGGATAGAATCTTTTCCCTTTACATATATCCCCTTTGGGTCCTGAAAGGACTTTGTATGTTAAATGCAGCATCTTATCTATGTAAGTGTATTTTACTTCAAAACTGTTGTGATTATACTTGTCCCCTCAGCTCTTCTGTAAGGGTTTAATTGTATTCAGTGAACACACACACACATACACACACAATTTGGGCAGTGTGGATCTTACCACCAGGAGTATTTTTCTGCTTGATTTCATGATGCCCACAATACCAAGAACAGACAAGCAGAAGAGGCAGATGCCCACAAAGATGCCAATCCAGGCCGCTCCATAGATATCATCATTATCAGTAGCTTCCAGCAAAGGGTAAAGGCTGTGTTGGTCTGATACAAAGAAGATGCATTCTGCTGTCAGTGCAATGCCGCACATCTGAGGAGTTGAAAGTCAAAAAAGTCAAGTCAACAAGCATATTTTAAGGGCTTAATATATGTCAGGCACTGTGCTAAGTCCTGGGTCCCAAAGAAAGGCAAACACAAGTTATTCCCTTCAAGAAACTCACCGTCGAATGAGGGAGACAGCAAACATAATAGTATATAAAGAAAATATATGCAGAATAAAGTGGAGATTGTCTCAAAGGGAAGGAACTAGCATTAAGGGGAACTTGGAAAGGCTTTTTGCAAAAGATGGGATTTTAGCCGAGACCTGAAGGAAGTCAGAGGACTAAGACAAGGTGGTAGAATTAGTTAGGAATGGGGGACAGTCCATGAAAAAGTCAGAGTAGGGAGATGGAGTTGAATGTTCAAGGAATGTAAAAGAGGATGGTATTGTTGTATCTCAGAGGCTGTGGTGGGGAATAAGGTCCATAACTTCTCTGCCAGGAGGTGGGTAGCATCCTTCATCATTGGTTCTCTAGAATCGTGTTTGGTCTTTGTGTTGACCAGAGTTTTTAAGTTTTTCAAATTTGTTCCTTTTTTAGTATTGTTATCAAGTTATTGCCTCTTTCTGCTATCTTCACTCTATGTAAATTCATTCCAGATTTCTCTTAAATCATTCCCTTCATAATGTCTTATAACACATCTTAAAATACAATCATATTCTATCACATGTATCATAAAGCTCTTTTTTCCTGCTTTATCAATTAAGTTTATTTGATATGCTCACCCTATCCCTTACTAAAAACTTCCACTTCCCATCCTTTTACTCAACTTTTCCTGCTAAGACGGACAAGCAGATAAGGTGGATGTTCACAAAGATGCCAATTCAGTCTACTTCATAGTATTATCAGAACCATCCCCTGTGCCATGGGGACAAACAGGCCAGAGGTTTCCATTATCTATCCAGTTATATCTTTGATTGTCCTTGTCTGGAGTGCTTCTGTGGCTGAGTACTTTATCTGAAGCTTTTCTCATTTGAGTTAACATCCATTATTTAAAAAAAGGTTTATTACCATTTGTTGTTACTGACTTCGCAACACATAGGATCATACATTTAAAATCTGAAGGGATTGTAGCAGTGCTGGGAGTAAAATTCAATAAAAGATAGACTGAGGTGCATTTTCTCTGAGCTACATGAGGGCTTATTGGCAGATACTACTTGGAGGTCTAATGGATTGCCTCCATTTAACCAAAGATAAAGAAATGAAGATACAAGTTCCTTTTATAAATGTAGAGCAAAGAAGAGGACAGAATAGGTGAAGAAATCATACCACTGATTACAGGATTGGCAACAATATGGAGATGAGGGATCAGGATTGGTTACATGGGACTTACCCATACACATGGGGCTAGTACTAGAATCCCTCTCTGTTCTGGCAGAACACTTTATGGATTTATGAGACCCTGTTGCAACCTAAGACTGTTGATAGTGGACCAGGGATAGTAGAGGTACTGGTCCTTAAGGATAGACTAAGTCCATCTTTAATGGAGAATGAAGGATTAATATCAGGCCAGGTCAGCTTGCATATTCTTAGAGATAACATACAAATGTAAAGGAATTTCTCAAGAGATGAAATTATGAAAGATAGCAAGCTTCCTTGGCACAAAGTATTTGCAGGTGATTCAAGAATAACAGTTTTCTTAGAATTAGAGTGTTTTATGAGAATATTGAACTTTTAAATTTAGCTCAGTTTTTCTTTTACTAAAAGTGAGAGAATGCTCTTTGGCAAAAGTGAGAGAGGAAGATTGAACTTCTGAACTCATGATCTTTACTCAGAGAGACATAGAAAAAGCTTTAGGTTTGTCATATAGAATTTAAAAAAAGGTTATAGAATAGAATCAATGGGAGTGATCAATTATAAAATGCAGGATCAATAATAAATTTTTGCAGAGATCAACCCTTCCATTTTACAAATGAGGAAATTGGGGGCCAAGAGAAGTTAATTCATTTGCCAGGATCAAGCAGCTGAGATGATGGTATGATGTGAACACAAATTTTCCTGACTCTGAGCCTAATAGTTTATCTGCAGTACACACTGCCTTTTTCTCTAAAACACAAGTAAGCAATTACATGATATTTCTATAGAGGGCACTAACTCTGAATTGAATCAGGAAAAATTTGTTGTTAATTATCTCAGACAATTAAGTGGAACATTACAGTTCCCTGTGGGATTTGGGACAGGATCATTAACTACAGGACAGAGGAAGAAGAGACTCTTATAGGAGGAAGCTTTTGGGTTCAGCAGTGAAAGCATTTCCAGTCATCCTGGTATTTCTTTGCACCTTGCTAGGATGGGCCACGATTTCAGGGAGGAGAAAGAAAAAGATTACTCATCCTTTTCCAAGGAAAAACAGTTTATTATAGAGGTTCATACAAAATTATTCCCTACACTGAAACTCTAGCTCACATACATAGTTAAATAAGACTTTAAAATGAAGATGAAAGAAAACTAATTACATCATTATTTCCCTTTGAATTTGGGATTCAACCCTGGGTTTATCTAAATGATTTATTTATTGCTCATTTGAAGAGCAAAACTTCCCGATAGATGTTCAACAACTAGCTCTCAAAGAAACATACTTTAAAGTTCATTCTGTCTTATTAACATTTTCTCAATCACATTCTTATGTCTAGACAGTCAACAAAGCAATAAATTAAGCCTTAATTTGTAGCATTTGAAGATTTCCCTGGTATAAATGCACACACTGAAAATTTAACAATCAGCTCTGGTGAGTAAGTATGAGTCAACTCCTCCACACCACTTTCCATAAACAATCTATTTTCTATTTGAACAAAGATTTTTTTTTAATGGCAAAACAAACATCCCAGTTCATGAAAACCAAGCACAAAATCTGCCAAATCTGAACATATGCAATATTCCACATCCATAATCCTTCAATGAAAAGAAGTACATCTATATTTTCTCAACACTTTTAGGCCAAGCTTAGTTATTATAATGCTATAGTTTTTAAATTAGCTTTTTTTTCTATTTACATTAATGTAATTATTGTGCATACAGCTTTCCAGATTTGAGTTACTTCATTATGTATCAGTTCATTTAAAATTTTCCATGCTTTTAATAAATTCTTCATATTCATCTTTTCTTACAGAGTAGCAACAATCCATTACATTTATGTGCTAGAGTTTATAGAATTATTTCCAGATGAATAGCTACTTTTAAATTAATGCTATCTGCCACCTCTTCCCCCATTAAAAAGAGCTATATTATAAATATTTTAGAAAATGGGACCATTCTTTTTTGAAGTATGTATACATACATGCATATACACAGTACAATATATGTATATTTGTGCAAGAACATATATGTATATATATATATATATATACACACACGTGTGTGTACATATATGATGACATGCCTAACAGTGGGGGCTGTGAGTAGGGAGTATGAACATTTCAGTTACTTTTTCTAAAGAATAATTCCAAGGTTTTTTATTTGTTTATTTGTTTGTTTTAAGAGAACATTTGGAAAAATTTAGAGTACCACTAACAGGGTGCTTGTCTTCCCCAGTACCATCAACACTATTTCTGCTTTAGCTATGTTTGCCAATTTGCTGATTGTAAAGTGAAAACTCAGTTGTTTTGATGTGAATCCCTTTTATTTTTAATGTTTCGAGCTGATCTTTTACATGGTTATTAGTTTGCAATTCCTCTGAGAATTGTTAATGTGTTTTGACTAATTATCCATTGGGAAATAGCTCTTAGTCTTACATATTTGTATTAATTCATTATATATCTTGGACAACAACTCTGTTTCAGAGATAAGTGATGCAAAGATTTTCCCCCCAACTGATGACTTTCTTTTCTGTCCTAGCAACATTGATTTTGTTCAATTACATGCTTTTAAGTTCGTGAAAAATTTTTATTACTTACTCCAATAATTACATTTCCAAAAATCAATAGGCCTTGGAAGCAGCGCACAGAGGAGTCACCTTTGGCCATCCTTAGTATGTCCTACAAGCTTAAGACTCTGTTGAGGAAAATACAATCTGATTATAGCAACTGACAGTTATAACTATGATTGCTTTAAAAATTGAAACATTTACCTTAAAGTTAGAAAGACAAATTCAAATTTGACTTCAGTCACTTATTAGCTGTGTGACCTTATAAACGTCATTTAGTCACTGTCATCCTCAGTTTCTTCATTGGGAAGAAATGGGAAATATAAAAGCACTTACCTCCCAGGCTTGTTGTGAGGATAAAATCAGATATTTTTATAGTGCTTTATAAACCTTACAAGATTATATAAAATATTAATTAATTATATAAACATAGAATTAAGATTTCATAAGCTTATATTTATGTTTAAATCCTGCACATTATATTAATAAATTATTAACTATCATTATTATTATTGTGACATATAAAGGATTATAATTTGAGTTCTTGGAATGATTTGGCAAAGGCTACCCTTGCACTGACTGAATTTAAATATAGATAGTTCAAGTTGAATTTCAATGCTCATTGTAAAAGAAAAATAAGATTCTGATCTGTGCTACTTGTTTCAGAAATCAGGTGGGGAAGGTAAATCCCCAGAATTTGAGGACAAGTATATTAAATGTCTCCCTTGACTTAGGTATAATAAAATTAATATAAAATTGAGGGAACTACAAATTTGGATGTAATTTATCTCCTAAGAGATTATCTGTGAAGAGTTGTTGATGAGACAAGTTAGTACCAAATTCCCATCTAGGAGCAATCAATTTAAATGTTAATTACTATTATTAATCTTTTTTCCCCCTGAACTAGATCAGTGATTTTCATACCAAGTAATGTTTGAAAAAAATTCCTTCACCAATATAGATAAATTAATATTAATATTAAATAAATAATAAATAATTAATAAAATAATTTAATAATAAATAATAATCAATAAAAATAATAAATAAATAAATATTAAATTAATATTAATATTAAATTAAACCAATAAATTCCTTCGCCAACTTTGCCTCAGTTTCCTCATCTCTAACATGAGTTGGAGATGGAAATGGCAAACCATTCTAGTAACTGTGCCAAGAAAATTCCCAAGAAAAAATGGGATCATGAAGAATGGACATGACTGAACAACAAACTCAATTATCAGTTAATCTTAGGAGTTTGATTAACATGATTTAGTTGAATCTCATAGTTGAGGAGATCCTGGAGACAGAATGATCTCACTCCCACACAAACCACCCTATGAAGTCCAGTCTAATTAATCAGCTCTCTTTCTCTTTGTTCTGATCCTGCTGACTAAATTTCAAGAAATACTGGTTCACCCTGCTACAATAACTGAAATTACAGCTTAAGCAGCGTCACTTTTCTTTGAAGTCTTGATTGTAAGCTAGAAAAAACCGATAAAGGCAACAGCAAAATAGTTTCATCTGAGTTCCTCCACTAGCAGGATCTCTTCAGAAAGGAAAGTGATCTTTGCAACATTTCCAGACTTGATATAGGAGACTTTCAGAAGCTACTGTCTGATTTGTGTTATAATGCCCAGCGGTGACCCCCCCCCCTTTTTTTTTTTAATCCATGGTCATCCTAAGAAGACTCTTGGATCAGAAGTTCTTAACCTGAGGTCCATGAACTTGGATATTTTGATAACTATTACAAGATAATAATCATTAAACCTTTATTTAGGTTTACTCTGACAGGTGCTAAATACTGAGGATACAAAAAGAGTATGTGATGGGGACTTAGGAGTAAGAAGACTGGACAGGCAGGAAAGGGTTAGGTTATGGCATACTGGCAAATAGAGCATTTTGTATTTGATCTTGAGGCCATTGGAGGCCACTTGAATTTATCAGGTAGAGAGGTGATATGAATGAACTTTACTCTAGCAAAATCACTTAAGTGGCTGAATATAAAATGGATTGTAGTGGGGAAAGACTTGAGGCAGGCAGATCTACCAGCAGACTGTTACAACAGTTTTGAGTGTGAGGTCTTTACCAGGGTGGGTACCTTATCAAGATGGGGATTGTGTCAGGAGAGACATATGAGATATGGGGATGAGAGATAGGGAGGAATCCAGGATGAACAGTAGGGTTTTGAGCCTAATGGACTGAGAAGATGATGTTGCCCTCTACAGTAGTAGGGAAAACAGGAGGAGGGGTGGGAAGTTTAGGGGAAAAGGAAATAAGTTCTGTTTTGGACATAATGAGTTTAAGCTGTCTCTGGACATCCAGTTCCAAATGTTTAAAAGACATTTGGAGATGCAAGATTGAAGGTCAGCAAAGAGTTTGGGACAAGACAGACCTGAGAATCATCAGCTTAGATATGGTAATTAAATCTATGGGAGCTGATGACCTCTGGACCAAGTGTGATAGGGTAGAGGGAGAAGAGAAGAAGACCCAGGACTGAACCCTAAGGGACACCTACTATTAAAAGTTGTGATCTGGAAGAGTATCCAACAAAAAAGATAGAGAAGAAGTAATCAGATAGATTACTTTCAGCAGGAAAGAGTAGTATCTCCAAATCCTAGAGAGATCAAGGAGAGAATGATCAACATCATCCAAGGATGCAGGGAAGTCAAGAACAATGTGGATTAAGAAAAGACTATTGGATTTAGCAACTAAGAGATCATTAGCAACTTTGAAGAGAACAATTTTGGTGGAATGATAGAATTGCAACTGGACTATAATCCTATACATTTTATTTTATGCATTAAAAAATCTTATTCTAAGAAGGTGGTCTAGAGGTTTCATTAGACTGCCAAAGGAGCACAAAAAAAGAACCTTTGCTCTAGGAGATGAACTTGTAACCAGAATTTGTATGTGAAGGGGACTGTCAGCTGTTAAAACTTGTGATCCCTCCAGGAAAGTGATAACACAAGTGTAAATAAATGCCTTGAAAAGACATATTTTCCAGTATTTTTTGCAAGACCATTCATCTATTCAAATATTTTAAAAATATTTGCTGATTCAATTACATGTGAAATCCTGTGATAGGTGCTTGTGGGGGATTTCTAAGATATAGTTCTTACCTTCAGCAACATATGATGTCTTAGGGAAGATAAGACATTTACACAAATAACCCTAATTCAAATCAATGCCCTAGTAGTAAAAGTGCTGCTGACTAGCTGTTCCATGATATGGTAGGAAAATGTCCTGGATTTTAAGTCAGGAGACCCGGGTTCAAATGTCTCAATTACCATTTACTAGCTATGTTATCTTGTCACTTAATTTCTCTAGGGCCTGTTTCCTTTAGCTGTAAAATAAAGGATTTGGACCTGATGACTTTCTTAATATGTTATGGACCAAAACTCTTGTACTTAAAATAAGCATTCTTACAAGCTGTTAAGTCAGTGGAACTGATAAGACAATAGCTATCTAGTTTAGCATGTTGATTAATAGTTCTCTAGTTCAGTACATATACTTTGTAGTTAATATAGTTCCACAAGATTCACACCCATGATAATGTAATTATAAGAGAGCATATAAAGCTGGGATAGACAGCTAGAGTCAGGATTGGAGACTTTTTCACTGAAATCAGGATCAGAGGCTTTTCCACTGAGCTCAGGATTATGTCAGTCTAGACTGCTGATTGTAAATCCTTAGTCCCACATTCAGATGCCAAAATGTAGTGTTCTTGTTTGATTTTCTGGAGGTCTAGGAGCAGCCTTCCTTTCAGCAGATGAATTACCATGAGAATAGCCAGGTGTTAAAGTCCAAAGTCCAAATTCTTTATTGTCTCCTTGCCTGGGTCTGGACAGCTTTCTGGAGGCCCTTTAGATGGGCCTTGGTCTCAGTGTGGGGAGCAAGAGGACAGGCCAGTGCTGGGAGATGGAGTGAATGTTTCTCCTGGGCTCCGAGAGCTTGAGCTCCCGCCTCCAGTCCTCTTGTCTTCTCTGGCTCTGATTCTGGCCGAGTTTGTCCCAGCTTATATGCTCTATTATAATTACATCATCTAGATGTGAATCTTGTAGAATAGGTGTCAATCTTGTGGAAATATATTAAGTACTAAGTACATGTACTGAACTAGAGAATTATTAATCACCACGCTAAACTAGAAAACCATTGTAATTCCACTGACTTAACATCTTTTAAGAATCCTTGTTTTAAGTAGAGAGTTCTGGCCTATAACATTAATACTCACCACCCACCCCCCCAGCTCTAGATCTGCGATTCTAAGTATTATATTGGATTTGCACCTTAAAAGTTGTGTAAGTTTTTGATTGGTGGATATGGGAATTGCCTTATTTCAAGTGAAAGAGAATAATAATATAAACAGAGACACAAAGATGGTCTGATAAGGCATGTTGAAATGTAAGCTAATATCTAGTAAAGAACTGAACATGGAATGAAGTCATATTTGAGTTCAAATTCTGCCCCTGGCATATTTCAGTTACTTTACCAAGGGCAAGTCTGACCCTAAATTACTTCTTAAAAAAATCAAAAACTTTAATTTTTGAAGTATTGCCTTGAGCTGTTGTAAGGATCAAATTAATGTACATTACATGTAAAGTGCTTTGCTAAAACTTAAAGTAGCATAAAAATGTCAGTTATTATAATTTAGGAAATAGATCAATCTAGGTGAAATTGATGATTCTATAAGGGATTAATAGAAACTTGTTCCACTCTACTTTGTTACGTTTCTTTAAAATTAAGACTTCAGAATTACTGTTGCTTTCTAATGTAACAACTTTCAAAATTCTCTATAGGGGTTTCCAGTAATTAAATACCTCTAAGTGATTGCTAGATGGAGCAGTGGATAGAGTGCTAGACAGAATCAGGAAGACTCATATTCCTGAGTTCAAATTCAGCTCTTTAGCTATGTGATCCTGGGCATCACTTAACTTTGTTTGTCTCAGTTTCCTTACTTGTAAAATGAGCTGGAGAAGGAAATGGCAAACCACTATTAAACAACAACCACCACCCAAATAGGGTTAAGAAAAGTTGGGCATTACTGAAGAATAATAACAAAGTGATTGCTACTTTTATAAATTGTCTTTATATAGCAATTTCTAGGTAGGTCTCTGTAAATTGTCTTTTTCATGTACATATTCTTGATATGTACAGAAATACATAATTTCAAGGTACTATAGGAACTTAATTTTTTATTGGTAAATTTTATTTTTACATCATCTTTATTTTCCAATCTATCCCTCCCTATTCCCCTTTCTAGAAAGCTATCTTTTATAACAAAGAATAAAAAAGGTGAAAAAAGTTCAGGAAAATCAACCAACATTCAATTGTTTGATAAGTTATGCAATATTGCACAATCATAGTTCGTTTCTGCAAGGAAAAAAAGGAAATGCATTTTTTCAGTTCTTTATAGATATTTTGTAATAACAAGAACATTGTATCATCTCCTATTTTAAAGTAGTCAGAAGTTGAAGGAGTTAATACACTAGTTACAAAGGGAGGAACTGACTTATCTAGCAGGACCTGTCACATTGTTAAATTCATTATCAGCATCTACAAGGCATTCTTCCTGAGCAGGAGTATTATCATCTAAGATAGAGATATAAGTAAGTAGACTGTGAGAAGTAGGAATTACTATAGTAGACATGTAGAGAGTAAAGGTCATGTTTCACTTGGAGGGGACAAATCCATCCTAATTTATTGAGTACCTGCCCATAAGATATTACATGGTTGTCATGGGTTGATTGGGATTTCAGAATAGAGAAGACAGATCTGCTTTCTAAGAGTTTACAATTGGAGTCAGATAAAACAGCATACAATAGGACAAGTGGCAAAATTATGAGCAATAAAGAAAAAAATATTGGGTAGATGGAGAAACAACTAAGGAGGGTAGACAATATAGACAAGAGTTCCACAGAATGGGTGGTCATGAAATCTGTCCCATTGGAGGGGACATCTACATCGATAAGATAATGCCAGATCCTCTCTTTCATTACCATGCATCTCCCAAATCCCTTTTGGTTCCTCTACCATTGAAAACTTCTGCTTTGATAACCACTCCGTGATTCAGAAACCATTTAATTCACTGCTATCTTTTTGAACAACATAAAGTATTAGTCTCATTACAATAACTTTAAAAGATTAATGAATTTTTCAATTTAACAGACATCAGAAAAAAGTAAAGATAGTTTCATTGCATTCTCACTCTCATGGTTAATGAGACTAGATAACATTGCATGTGTTCAGATAAAACTAGACTGAAGCACTTAACGAAAGTCAGGAGATGCAAACACAATCTGTGTTCTCTTCCTTTACCTCTTTTTCATAACCTTGAAAAAGAGAAGGAGAATTAGGAGAAGAGGAGGAGAAAGAAGAAGAAAAGAAGAGAAGAAAAAAAAGAAGAGAAGTAGAAGAAGAAGAAAGAGAAGAAGAAGAAGAAACAGTAGCAGCAGGAATGGTGGCTAACATTTAAATAAACTTTAAAGTATGCAAAGTGTTTTACATTCATTATCCCATTTGAGTTTCATCACATAAAATATAAATTATATATTTTTATTATATAAATTACATAAAATATAAATTATAGTACCTACAAAATAGGTACTATAGGTATTGTTATTATTTCCAGCATATAAATAAGAAAACTGAGACTTAGGTTAAGTGAATATTAACTGTCACACAGCTAGTAAATATCACAGGTAGGTTCAAAGGGAATCTTCTTAGAGCTGCAAGGGACCATTTAATTCTGCTACTTCAATCTACAGATGAGGAACTGGTTAGATGTTAAATGATTTTCCCAAAGTCATAGAAATAGTGCTAAAAATAGCAACTAGGTGGTGCAGTGGATAGAACACAGATGCTGGAGTCAAGAGGACCTGAATTCAAATTTGACCTCAGACACTATTAGCTGTGTGAATTTGGGTAAGTCACTTAATTAACCTCATTGTCTGGGGGGTGGAGAAGAAAGAAAAGCAGTACTGGAATCCAGGTTTCAAACACAGATCACCCAGATTTTCAGTTAGTGTTTCAACCACTCTTAATTAAGATAATTAAGAGAAGTCCTGTAGAACAGTGAAGACAGTGTTGATTTTGGAATCAAGAAACCTGAAGTTTAATTGAGTTTTACCTCAGACATATACTGCCAGTGTCACCCTGAATAAACAGTTTGATTTCTTAGTGCTTCAGGCTCTCTCCAAAACTATAAATTGTAGGGGAGGAATCCATCTGCACTGGTGAAGAGAATTCCCTCATTTTGAATTTCCTCACCATTGAAATAACATTCTCTCCCCTCCTATCCTCAATAATAATTTGTAACATTATAAAAGGCATATGATAGTAAATCTTTCATAGCTCCCGCATGAGATTTTGACTAGAATTTAGGTTTGACTGATTTTCAGGGGACTAAAATTATCCCCTAAATAGTCACATATATATTCAAATGGGGACTCTGGATCCAGGAACAATACAGAATGGTACTTATGGGCAGTGCAGGTGTAAGAAATATCATAGCTGCTCTATGCGACCTCCTTAAGCACGGGACTGTAAGGAGAGAGCTTGTACCCTTAGACTATTGGGACAGGAGTGAGCAATTCTGGTTCCTGTCCTGTGACTTCCCAGTTACTTTGGAGCTTGAGGGAATGTGAAGTGGAAATGAGATCCTCAGTTATGATTCCCCTAGATTTCTGTTTCTGATTGTGAGGAAAAAACAAAACAAAAAAAAACCCTCCTTACATATATATATCTCTACTTGGGCTATGGGTGGGGCTCGAGGCAGGTACAAAGCAGCACTGCTTTATGGGAGGACCCACTCAGTAGCATTCCAGCAACATTCCTAAAAACTTACTGTCCTGCATTTCAGTGCCAGCAGAGTTCATGCCTACCCAACTTTTAAATCTTAACTTCAAGTTTAGAAGGAGTTATAGGATTCCCTTTGCTGCAGGGAATGTTTATTCTTTTAAGGAATAAAACAATTAACTTTGTCTTATTCCTGCCTCCTTTTCTGCAGGTGTCAGCCTGGGAATTGCATCCTAAGGCAACCCTTTTCTAGTGAGACTCTCCAAAGAACAATCTTTTAAATGCCTTGAAGAAATAATTTACATTAATGTATCTACGTGCATCGTTTTTCTCCCCTAATATCCCCTGGATGGCACCTTGCCTTGCAAATAGTTAGTGCTTAATAAATGCTTGATAGGTTGAAAAGGAGATAACATTATATGAATGAACTATGTGTCTAAGTCTTTCCTAGAAAAGAATATAAGGAACTTATCCTCAAAGTGTCTTTTGAAGCACAAAGTTGTAAGTAATAAAGATTTAAAATGGCAAAGGTATACATTTCTAGAGTTAATCAACCAATGGGAATCAATGTGGATAGAGAGCTACCCTTAGAGTCAAGAAAATCTGGCTGGAGTCCCATCTAAACCACATCCTGCCTGGGCAAGACAACTTTTCCATATCTCAGAGAATTCCCCCAATATCATAAATTGCAGAGAAGCTGCTAATCATTGCTCGAGAAAGTTCGGGTTCCCTAACTCCTGAAATTATAGGTCAAAGAAAATGAATGCTAATTAACCAGATGTAAATAGTTTGGCCCAGATGTCATTAACCCAAGGATATCTAATTGATAACTGGCCACAATACATAATCAACAGCCACTATACTGATATGGCTGTCAATAAGGAGACAACCTTTTTCAAGATTAGAAAGTTTCACTTTAATACCAGGCAAATCCTTGGAGGCAGCTAAGTGGCACAGTGGATAGAGCTCTGGACCTGGACTTAGGGAGATCCGAATTAAAATTCCATCTCAGACACTTATCAGCTGTGTGACCATAAGCAAATCACTCAACTTTGTTTATCTCAATTTCCTCATCTGTAAAATAAATTGGAGAAGGAAAAGGCAAACTACTGTCAAGAAAACTACAAATAGGGTCATGAAGCTTTGGACACAAACTGAAAAATGACTGATCAAGAAACCCCAAGCAGTGAAGGTAGGAGATAAAGGTGAGAAGGAGCACCAGGGGGCATCCAACACAGAGGTATCTTGTTCCATGGAGTTGAAAAAAAATCAGTCAAGGTAGCAGACCCAGAGTGGAGTAAACCCAAAAGTCCAGCTTCTGTCCTCAGTAAAGGAAGGAATTGGCAGGGGAAAAGTGACTGCAGAGGTAGTGTCAGGCAAGACTTGAGTTAGCAGCATGAAGATGAAGTTGGAAGTGATTATTTTATTTTTTTGATCACAAAAGGGATATCTCTTCCTGAGAAGAGTTCATTTTTTTGACTCTCTCTTAACAAACATCTTTGGAGTGGCCACAGTCACTAGGGCCTAATCAAGAGTCCCCAGTGTCATCTTAGCAAAGTTCATATCTCTTAGCAAGAAGTCAGATAGATGTTCAGCTCCCTGGGAGGTATTCTAGTCTAGAAAATCAAAGAGTTCCCCTGACTATTCCTGTTACAACCAAAAGAAATGAGCCTCCAAACTCTTGACATGTGACCCTGTTCCTTCACCTTGAAGTTTAATCTTGGAGAGCATTATTATCCCCTGAGCAGCAAAATGCTTTATTTACCTAGTCCACTGATACTGAAACCACCAAAAGAATCCATTTCTTTGCCACTTGCTTCTTTTGTGTGTGTGTGATAGTTGGGGTTAAGTGACTTGTCCAGGGTGATACAGCTAGTAAGTGTCTGATTCCAGCACTGGTACCTATTCACTGTGCTATGTAGCAGCCCCTTCCTACCTTTGCCATTAGCTTCTAATAAAATGCAAATGTCCCTAGTCCTTGATTAACTCATTGTGCATGAATTTTATTGGAAGGATTCAAATTTTATCTGCTTCTTACTGTGATTTGCAGAAAATTTCTCCACCTCTTGGGGCTCCAATTTCCTAGCCTGTTTTAAAAAAGAAGGGTAAAAAGGCTTACTGCTAGAAGTGGATGAGGTGATGATAACCAACGACAGGGATCCATTTAGGTATTAAATATCTGTTAAATGCTTGCTATATGTCAGGTACTGTGCTAAGCTCTAGGGCAGTGGTTCTCAAAGTATGGTCTAGAGAATCCTGGGGATCTCTGAAATCCTTTTAGAGGGTCTACAAATTCAAAAATAGTTTTTATTTCCAGTATGGTAAATGTCTATAAATATAATCCAGATAAACAAAACCGCTTTGGAGAGATCCTATTTTAATAAGATAAAGATATTGAAAACAAAAGTTTGAGAACCACTGCTCTAGGGATACCAAAAGAGGCAAAAGACAGTCCTTGACTCAAAGAAGCTCACAAATAAATGGAGGAGATAATAAGCTAACAAAGATGTACAAATTACCAGGAAGGCACTAGAATTAAGAGGGGATGAGAAAGACTTCCATAAAAGATGGGATCTTAGTTGAGACTTAAAGTTGTCCAGGGAGAAGGTAACAAAGTTCAGAGTTTAATTTGCTTCTGGTTTTCTCTGCTAAGGAAAATTATCTTTGGACCAGAACCAGAAAGTACAAAACAACAATGGCTAATTGGGAGTTAATGCCCAAGATAAGTAAGGCAATTGTGAGAGAAATTCAAGCTGACTGCAATGGGTTCAAATTATCTACCAAATCAATTATACCTTGCCTGTTAAAAGACTTGGCAGATGTGATCGCTGAAACATTGTCAGCAATGACAATGACCTTTGAAAGATGATGGAAGCCAGGCATGGTGCCATGCATACTTATAATTCCTGCTCTCTGGAAGGCTGAGGCTTGCTTGAATTCAGGAGCAGCAATAAGAATAAAGCAAATTGGGTCTTTACACTAAGTCCAGCCACAATACAGTGAACCCCTAGGAGCCAGCTGCCTTGTGGGGCAGGCAAGTTGGAAGGAGATCTTGCCAAAACTTCCATGTCAACCAGTAGTGAGATTAGACTTGTAAATAGCCACTGCATTTTCAACTTAGGAGACTAAGATAGAAGACTAATCTTGGGGAAAAAAGGAAATAAGACATCAAGAGTGGAAGGAAGGAAAATAAAAAGAAAGAAAGAAAAAGATAATAAGAAACTGGAAACATACTGAAGGATAGGAAAAGAACACATGACCTGATTTTCAAAAAAAAAGAAGAGAACGGAATCAGCAAACTATAGGCCAGTGTACTTCACTTTGATTATTTTTAAAATTCTAGAATGTATTATTATTATTTTTGCTGAGGCAATTCGGGTTAAGTGACTTGCCTAGGGTCACACAGCTAGTAACTGTTAAGTGTCTGAGGTCACATTTGAACTCAGGTCCTCTTGACTTCAGGACTCTATCCACTGCGCCACCTAGAATGACCCTAGAATGTATTATTAAAGAGACAAAACATTTTTAAAAAGTGTGCCAAACTATTTCATTTTTTCAGCAGTTACTAGATCAGGAAAAGGTAATAGATACAATTCACCTAATGTTTTGCTTTTTTCATTAAAATATTTACTGAGCACCTAAAGCAGCACTATATACTATATACAATAGTAGACTATTAGAAATGGAAAACATTTAATGGATATCTCTTCTATGGCATACTGATAAATGCTTAACTAGATTTTAGCAAAGCATTGGGCAAGATAGCAAAATGCAGACTAAATGATATCATTATTGAATTTCAGAATTGGTCGAAAGGCCAGATTCAAAACATAGTCATTAATGGTTCCATGTCAAGTTAGAAAGTGTTCTCTAATGGAGTGTACAAGGGATTCATGTTTAGTTCTGTTTTATTTAACATGTTTTTTTTAATTAATTGGATAGAAGGATAGATGACATGGTTATCAAATTGACAGAAAATCCAAAGATAGTTGACACATTGGTTAACAGTATGGATTAAAAAAGATATTGATAGACTAGTAACATAATACTGAACCTAGTGAAATGAAAGGCATGGGAAGACATGAAATAATGCAAAGGGGAATAAGCAGTACCAGGAAAATGATACATATAATGACTACAATAATGTTAATGGAAAGAGTAACAACTACTATAACAACAAAACCTAATGAAATTGTAATGATCAATTGTGGCTCTTCAAAATAGAAGCCTTTTTTCCTTTTTTTTTTCTTCTAGAGGTGGGAAACTACTGGTATGGTTCATTTCATATACTGTTAGACTTTGTTGATGTGTTGGTTAATTTTGTTGGACTAACTTTTTTCTCTTTTTTTTCCTTTCTTTGTTGCAAAGGATGACTCTGGGGAGGGAGGGACCTATTTGAAAACAAAGGAGATATTAAAAAATAATAAATAAAAATTGGACAGAAATTTCACAGTGGGTATGAGGTATTTCAGAATAACATTATGAATTAAGTGGAAATAACCTAGTAAACCTATAATCTAATTCAATTTATAAAAGAAATTAAAAGGAGGAAAAAACTATGGAACAGAGTCATAAAAAGTTGACAAGTGATGTGAAATGTAAGTTCACGAGCCAAAATCAATTTCCTCTGAGAAAATGTCCTAAATTTCTAGAGAGTAGTTCACTTCAGACCAGATTTTACAAAGAATAGGTTGCATGGATAGTTTTGGTTTAAGAAGTCTTTTTCATACCTTTGAAACATTTCTCCTCCCAGTCTGGTATCATTACAATTTACCAAGCAGGTCAAGACACAAAGAATTCATTCTTAAATCTTCAAACCACAATGAAAACTCCAAGATTCATTTCTCAACCTTTTCTATTCTTGTGTTCAATCTATTTCTTAAAAACTCACCCAAAGTTCAAAGTATTGACTTTTTTTAAGTGCATTGAATGAGTCTAAAAAGAATTACTCACTAAATAAGCTAATTTTTTTAGAGTAGAAGAAATATGTGAAACTCACCCACCTAGCATGAGATCATTTTTCTGCTTCATTACTCTTTTTCTTCACCTAGTTCTGTTGTCAGAGAATACACAAACCACACCTTCAGTTTTTAGTTCAGCTTAGAGAGACAAACCCAAGAAGAAAAGGGTGGGAAAGAAAGAATTATCTATAATATGTTATTCTCCCTCTTTCAGGCTTGACACACATGGATAAATAGTAATGTTTAAATGTTTATATAACTGTGAAATGTAATTCCTAAACCAAGGTGTGCCTTAGAAGTCACCCATTCACTCATGTGAGCTGCTATTCTTCCAAGCAATGGAGTTAGATCTTCATAATCAAATAAGGTCCTTGGGAATGGGAATCACCTAAGAGAGTGGGACAGTAGTATAGTGGGACAGAGCATCATCAGGATCATAGCTAGTTTACCTGCCACTAATAATAATAATGATTAGCATTTTATGGTGCCTTCTATGTGCCAGCTACCATGCTAGTGCTCCTGCTCTATATTTATTTCATGATGAGGAACAGGGTTATTGATGTTGATAGGAAATTCATTGGTAGTTTTGAACAAGGTGAAGTTTTAGAGCTCCGAATTATATTAGGGTTGATTCAATTCAGTTACTCTAAAAATGGCCATTTGCTAAGGGGACTTACAAATGGAAGCTGGGCAAGCAAAAGAGAAAGCTGATCTTTAAAAAATTAAATGACTTCTAAGGTCTATTTTAGTTCTAAAATGGTTTAATTCTAAGGAGTCTGCCTGTGTGTGTAAGGAAAAATATGTGTTACCTGAGATTATTATTTACAAATCTATTTTTAGCAGTCAGCAATGAAACTAATACCTAAAAATTCATCTATTTATATCCATAAAATTTCATTCAACAAATAAACATTCTTTCAAATGAATTGAATATCACATTTCAGGATCTATGATATGTCTGTATATCTGTACTCTTTAACAGTTCAGTTCAAAACAAAAAGCACTTTTCATTTAAAGAGGTAATTAAAAAAGGATTATTAGAAAGGGAATGAGGTTATGAGAGATCATAGAGAATCAACCAATTGGTAAAGAGTGAAAATAAGTTTTTGAAGGAAAAAAAAGTCACAAACACAATTGGTAAAATTGATTTGTTCAGAAACACTATTTTACAGAAAACACATTAGAGACAAATTAATGCATTTTGTAAAATGAAAATTCTTTTTTTCATAAGTGAAAAAATCAAAGTAAAACTGAGACCCATGTTTCATTTAAGCAAATCTTCGACCCACTCATAGGACATTAGGACATAAAAATTTCTCTTGAAAGAGTTGGATCCTGAAATCGAGAAAGTTGAATAATATCACTGGAGGAAGACAGCAACTTTGGCATATACCACAGTGAAAATGGTGATTTTAAAAATAAACATCTTTTAAAAAGCAAATACTCAATTCAGGATAACAGGAAACAAATCTATCTTTAATCATATAGAACTATACCCTTTATAAACCCTTTAATCTACTAAGTAAGCACCATTAAGAACTGTTCATGCAAGAAGAATCCTCTCTCCTAACTTCTGATCTCTGGAAAACAGCGATTTCAGACTCACCAAGAATGCCTCTTGTCCTTTTCTTGCTCCGCTATGAGCTTGTTCACCTGTGGGGCTTATCTAGCCTGTAGTGATTCTTTAAAGTCCTGAGGCACAGGGGAATAGTGGGTTGTGATTGGGAGACTGCATCTCACATGGGCTGAACCTGTGTCTGCTTGAACTTGCTTCAAATGAGAATCAAAGAAAAAGAAAACTTTTAGCCAATACATTTTTGACTTCAGTGGAATGCTGTTATTCTGACAGGCACAGCCCAAGTGCTTCCACATTGACACATTTCTCTCTTTCCTCTAAACTTTCTAAAACAAGCTTACTTAAGTACAAACAGGGTTATTTGGCCTTTTAAAAAAAATCCTACTTCAGATGCATTTTTGCTGTAAGCTAGGCTGACTCTGTTGGACAGCAAGGTAGAGCAGTGGATAGAATACTGAACCTGGAGTCAACTTTCTGAATTCAAATCCAGATTCAGATACTTATTAGTTGTAATGACCCTGGGCAAGTCATTTAACTCTAGTTGTCTAAGTTCTTCATCTGGAAAATGGGCTGGAAAAGAAAATGGCAAACCACACCAGTATCTTTGCCAAGAAAACCCCAAATGGGATCATGAAGAGTTGGACACAATTAAATATTGCATCTTCATCCATCTTTTAGTCTTCTTTAGAAGTTGATCATTTATGATGACTTCCAATTTATACTCTATAGCTTAAATTTGCTATTGTCAAAGACATGAACATCATTCAAGCCTGCCTCTTTCAAATAGATCCCAAGGAGAATGGGGAAGGGGACTCCTCTTTCCACAAAAAAGGAGTTTCTGAGAGCAGAGAGACAATGGGGTTAACCAACAAGAGGACAATACATTATCCTAGAGGTGTCAATATATGTTTACTGGGTATCTATTACCTGCAAACCAGGTGGAATCATTAATTCAAGATGTGAGAATTCATTAGATAGGTTATTGAAATATGACATAAATATGTTGATGTATTCATTGGATTCAGTTTGCACAAAATAACTTCATTTTCCACTCCACTATACTCCTTTGGATTTCTCTGTTATACCTGTACTGGATATCTTCACTTCTCCTTTTGTGTGCTGTTTTTCTCCATTATATTGTAAGCTTTTTGAAGTCAAGGAATGTATTTTCTTTTTGTAATTGTATCCCATGTGCTTAGTATAATTCCTGACACATAGGAAGCACTTTATAAATGTTTACTTATTGACTGATTATGCGAGATACTGGGGGAGATATAAAGTATAGATCTTGCCCTCAAAAATGGTACAAGATATGTACATAATGATTGACCCACAGAGTGTCCCGATCAATCTGACAATGTTATAAGAAGATGTATCTTCTGGGGATATGATCATGTTCTATGACACCTTTTTTTTAACTTAAAATTTTTTTAATTAAAGCTTTTTATTTTCAAAACATATGGATGGATAATTTTTCTTTCTTTTCCTTTCTTTTTCACAGTTCTTTATATATATATATATATATTTATTTATTATAGCTTTTTATTTACAAAACATATGCATGGGTAGTTTTTCAACATTGACCCTTGAAAAACCTTTTGTTTCAACTTTTCCCCTCCTTCCCCCTACTGCCTCTCCTAAATGGCAAGCAATCCAATATATGTTATACATGTTAAAATATATGTTAAATTTATGACACCTTGAAAGAATTAAGGACATTTCTTGGTCCTTGAGGACTAGTGAGTCTCAATTATTGGGGAAGTATTGACTATGACTAGAGCAAGTGCAAACCATTTCCTTGTGTTACATCTGTAAAAAGGAATCTTTCCCTCCCCCCCCCGAATAGATCCTTTTTAAGGAAAAGTCCAGAAACAGAGAGTTGGACATAAGTCAGAAATCAAAGATCTAAGAGGAGACTTGGGCATTTTTTGGGAAATGGGTAGAGAAAGCCTAACCATAAGCACAATTATCCCTTGGAGTTTCTCATAGAAGCCATAATAGGATCACAGACTTATATTGAAAGGTCCTTTAGAGACCTCCTAGTACAACTCCCTCATTTTTTTAAACTTTTTTTTTTAATTGTGTCTTGTCATCTTGTAGAAGCTGGAAGTATAAGTGCGACTGTTCATGGGTCTAATTCCGCTAAAGATTGGCACAGGAACTTTGACCTTCTCCCTTTCAGATCTTGGCCAGCTCACCCTTCTATGGGCAATATAGTCTCCCTTTCCCCCTTCCTTTCTTCCCCCCCCCCCCAGTTCTGGGACCTCAACCCATTAATGGTGCACTTAGTGTGGACACCTGATAGCCCTCTGCATCTCATTCTTCCCCAGCCTCAGTCTGCTCAGCAACCATAATTCTAGTACCATTATGTCCAACCCCTCAACCCCTCATTTTTACAGGTGAGGATATTGTGAACCAGGAAGGTGACATGCCCAAGATAAAATAGGTAAAGATTTGTACACCCAACTCCTTTTCCAGTGTACCATAGGGAACATGTCCTCACCTTTTCCAGCCCAAGAGGTGTCTAGGAGAAGCAGTGGGAAAGTCTCTTGATCACATGGTCCCAGAAGAGTTCCTTATCTTCAAATCCATAGTCCTAGCTATAGAAAAGTAATAAAGTAAACTTTCATTCCAAGAGATGGCAGCTGTGGAAAGAAGAACCATATAAGCCTAATAATGACAATTCCTGATCCCTGGCCTTTTGAAGGCATATTTTTAGTTGTTGGAATAAGGATCTGGCTTGTAAACTTACAGCTACAAATAGGAAATGAGCCATGATATAGTTGACAAAAAAACCTTGATTCTTTCATATTTATATGAGTTTTTCAGATGGTACAGTTCTGATAGAAAGGAAGGCAGCCTCTCCAGCAACCCCAAGAGTATTGTCTTCCAAAATGAGTTCAAATCCATAGGGCTGGAGTCCTCTATGGGCTTTGAGAAGAATACAAGACTTATTAGAAGGCTGGGGGTGGAAGGAGAAAGAAATCGTTTTCAAACAACTTCAAGTTTGTTTTACAGAGAGTTCAAACATTTATTCACATAAGGCTAGAAGACTATGGAGGCGCTATTGGGTTTGGGGATAAATGAGGCTTACAGAAAAAAGAAGAAAATTGTTAAAACTGGTATGGGATAGGGTGAATCCTTTAAGGTATTTTGAATTTTTCTGTGGTGAAATCAAAACTGTCCTATATTTTATCTGCATTGTGACTTGGAGAGATTACATGGGAAATGAGAACTCTTCCCTCACTGTAAGATACCTAGTCAATACTTATTTTTCTTTTTTTTTTAAATAGCATTTTTTTTTCCAAACACATGCAAAGAGATGTGAAGGTAATCTGACTGCAACATCTATCACTTCACTGATTGCCAGAGTTGATTAGGTTGATCTGGCTGGTTAGGTGGGTGTCCCCTTCCCCCCTCACCACCCCATCTGCATCCTTCCTGAAAATGCTCCCTCAATGGAAGAGGAAAACATTCCTTGATAGAGACATACTGGGTCAAGGATAGATGAATAGCTGTGCTCTTCTGCTAGAACAAGCTCCTAAGTTTCAAATACATGCACCTTTCAACATTCATCTTTGCAAAATCTTGTGTTCCAAATTTTTATCCCTCTTTGTCCTCCCTTCCCACTCCCCTAGACATCAAGCAATCTAATATAGGTTAAACATGTAGAATTCTTCTAAAAATTTTCCATATTAATCATGCTGTGCAAGAAAAATCAGATCAAAAGGGAAAAAATGAAGAAGAAAAAAAAAGCAAACAACAAAAAGAGGAGAAAATAGTATCCTTTGATCCACATTCAGTCTCCTAATTTCTCTTTCTGGATATTGATGGCACTTTCCATTGGAATTCCTTTGAATCACCTATTTGTTGAGAAGAGCAAAGTCCGTCATTATTGGCCATCATATAATCTTTTTGTTACTGTATATAATGTTTTCTGATTCTGCTTACTTCACTCAGTATCAGTTCATGTAAACATGACTTATTTTCTAAGGGTGCCAGAGAAAACTCTGGGTAAGAACAAAGTGAACCAAAGTGATATGATTTGGAGACCATTACCCAAGATTGAATTTGATCTATGAATTGATCAGATGTTAAAGACCTGGGTGATGGATCATGAACAATTGCAATCTCTTAGAATTTAATACTACTATATGCATTTTCTTGATGGTGTTGGTATAACTAAGTAACTTCCAATGAGGAAATTTTTTTCCACTGATACTGATCAGCAACAGTTCTGCCATTTACAATCTTAAAGAATTATTTAAAGGATTTGTTCAGGATCACAGATCTAGGAGGTACTATGAGCACAACTTCAATCTAAGTCTTTCTGATTCTGTGAGATCTTTAGCTACTGCCATGCTGTTTCTACACATTTATCAGATTTATTTTCACCATATCACTAGCATTTGGCCTCTCTCTACTCATAGTCACCATTTTAGTTAGACCCTTATGACCTCTTGCCTAAACTATTATAAAAGTCCACTAATAGATTTTCCTTCCTTTAATATATTATCCACACAAAGTGGAAATGATTATCCTCAAGCACAGATCTTACCATTTCATTTTGATTCAAGAAATTCCAGTAACTGTCATTATCTCTAAGACAAAATCCAGACTTCTCTGTTTAACTTTCACAACTTACTCCTGGTCCATCTTCTTGACTTCTTTATACATTATTCCTTTTTTCATATTCTAAGATCAAGCCAAACTAATCTATTCTATGTTCCACACATAGACGTGTGTGTACTGATAAATGCTTAACAACTGACTCTCTAAAGGAAAAAATGTATGCTGACACACTTTTAAGTTTAATCTATGTTATTGACATATTTTCTCCATCACTTTCCTAAGTCTAGACCAGAAGTAGCAAAAAAAAAAAAGTCAATTGTGATCTGCAAAATTCCCCAGTACAAACCAGATTAAAATGTTTCTGAGAAATTTTTTAACAAAATTAAAAAAATACAACATAACATAGATAATATTAATTTGTTGTTTTCCAAGTCATAGGGAGGGATTCGTTTCTATTTGAGTTTGATACCACTCATCTAGACAATCAACAAAATATAATTTTTATCATTTGCTGATTTCTAAAGTACAAATAAAAGTTGGCTCCTTCCTGACTCCTATCTCTGTTCCTTTGCTCTGGTTGTCTCCCATGACTAGAATATACTTGGTCCTCACCCACACTTCATATACTCTTTCTGTTCCTTCAAAACATAGTGCAAGCATTGTCTTGTATAAGAACTCCTTCTGCTAGTTACCTCCTCATATTTAGCTGACTAGTATTTTTTTTGAATTTTTTTATATTTCTTTTATACATAATGGAGATTGGCCAATGAGGGCACAGTCCTAGGACCATAAGCAGAGGGTCCATGTGGTTATTTCCTATTTCCCAAAATCTGTGTTAACATGTAATAGAGAGACCCAACCCTCCACTTCAGAGTTTATATAAATATCCTATGATAACCTTTTTCTGTCCAAAGACTGGATGGTAAAGTTAAGTCTTTTGATTATCTTCTGAGGCAGAATTGAATGTGCATACAATAACTGGATGACATCCCTTTCATTTTTTAATTTTCTTGTTTTTTTCTGGTACAATGTACATGTACATTATTTTTTAAAATACATCTTTCTTTATGAATCATGTTGGCAGAGAAAAATCAGAACAAAATGGAAAAACCACAAGAGTAAAAAAGACAGAAGAAAAAGAAAAAAACAAGTGAACATAGGATGTGTTGACTTATATTCAGTTTCCATAGTTCTTTTTCTGGAAGCAGATGACATTTTCTGTCCAAAGTTTATTGGGATTGCTTTGAATCATTGCACCACTGAACCAAGTTTTTCATAGTTGATTCTTACACAATCTTGTTACTGGGTACACCATATTCCTGGTTTTGCTTGTTTTGCTCAGCTTCAGTTTGTGTAAATCTTCCTAAGCCTTTCTAAAATCAGCTTGTTCATCATTTTTTAGAACAGTAATATTCTATTACCTTCATGTACCATACCTTGTTCAGCTATTTCCCAAATGATGGGCATCTACTCATTTGCCAATTCTTTGCTACCACAAAAAAGCTGGTACAAACATTTTTGCACATGTGGGTCCTTTTCCTCCTTTGTGATTTCCTTGGGATACAGACCCAATAGTGGTACTGTTGGGTCAAAGGGTATGCTCAGTTTGATAGCCCTTTGGGCATAGATCCAAATTGGTCTCTGGATTGGATCATTTCACAAGTCCACCAACAATGCATTAGTATCCCAGTTTTCCCATATTCCCTCCAACATTTATCATTATCTTTTTCTGTTGTTTTAGCCAATCTGAGAGATGTGAGATGGTACCTCAGGATTGTTTTAATTCACATTTCTCTAATGGATAGTGATTTAGAACCATCTCTCTCTTTCTTCTGGTGAATATCAGGGAAAGATTTGTTCTAAGTGTCAAGTGGGGGAAGGAGGAAGGGATAGTGTCAGCAGCCCACTCTTTTTTTCTCCCAGGCAGATATGCCCTATTGCTGCTTCTGGATCTGTTATTTTTCCCCCTGGTTCTTAGATGAAGGAGGATTGAAGATGGAATGATATTGTGACCTTTGAAAGGTAGGAAGAGCTAACAGTTTTCCAATAGCCAAAGGTTAGAAGATTGATCTGTAAGATTTACCTTAACAATAACCTGACCTAGTAGCCAAAATACTATGTTGTGCAAGCCAGGGAGCAACTTTATCCACTGCTATTTCTTCTGAATGTAGCAATTTGGTAATATAAATGCTTTATAGCAATTGCTTTAAGTTTGATCCCATTCTTTCTCAGATCTGAGGTGGTGGAGGGTAAGATATGCTTTTGTTTGTGGGGACCTGCTTGTAATACTGTTCTTTTCATATCTTTTTAGTCAGTATATTCTTCATGGCCAAGCTTGGTTATTTTAATATTCCAATTTTGATTGTTTTGCTGTTCTTTTCATTTATGTTGTAGTATTGTGTGTGTCTCTGTCTCTGTGTGTATTCTCATTCTGTGTACTTTGCACCATTGCCTTCCCATGTTTCTCTATATTCATCATGTTATTTTGTTTTTTGTCTCAATATTTCATTACATTCACAGTCTGCTTAGCTGTTTCTCTTTGTTTTTTATTTCTTTGCTATTACAAAAGTCCTGCTATAACTATACTGATGCATATGGAATCTTTCCCTTCACCACTGATCTCACATATGCCTAGCAGTGGCATTTCTGGGACACAGGATTTGGGCAATGTGAATGATTTCTAAGCTTAATTCCAAATTGATTTCTGGAGGGGTTGGTAATAACCTATCCTCCTCAAAACTCACAGAACATGTCCTGCACCTTGCTAGTTCTTTGCAGGTAAAAAATTATGTATTTATAACTCCATCAGTACAATGATCCATATACAACATAAACTTAATGTTTGTTGATTTTTAAGTTAACCATATGATCAATAAACATGTATTAAACATTATAAGTCAGGCATCATGCTAAATACTGGGAATATAAATGCAAAAAATTAATTCTTATTCTTAGGAGTTTGTGGTCTAATTTTGGGGAGGAGAGCACAGAGATTGGAAGTACATATATAAGAAGCTACATGTAGCAATTCTCTGAATTTACTCTCTCAATTCACACATATACTAGCAGATGAGCTCCCTAGAAGGCAGCTATACCTCCTCTTCCTCATTTAAGGGTAATCCTGAGGGATTATGAGATTTTCTCAAGTCATTCAATGGTGCCAAAGACTTTGGTTGCAAAAACTTTCTTTTCTGGGTCTTCAATAGCTCTGATGGGAGCACCTGCAGGAGCAATTGCCAGACTGTATTTCTACAAGTCTTGCTTCAAGGATGATGTTTGTGTGGATTGAACTGGAAGGTTTGCTATTTCCAAGACTTTTGGATTTAGGGAGCAAGGCTGTTTCCATCAGGATTGAGGGGGAGAAAGTGGTCAAAGAATGAGGGATGGTTTGATTGCCTGGCACATTTGCCTCCTGTCTCTCCTTCAGAGTACTTAGTTACTTCAGCTAGGATGGCCTGAATGCCCTCAGTGTGGCAGCTGGTTAGCAATTGCTGGGGATGGTTCTCCCCTGGCCAACACAAGCACTGTTTCTTCCAGTTGTGAGGGTGGTCTAAGGGTGCTGCTACTTTCAGTGCTCTTTGACTGTCAATGGCAGTTGGTCAGTGGTTGTTGCTGATGGTGATAAGGAAGGTGAACCCCCACTCAAAATGATTTCTCTCTTCACCCATGGCCATGTAGGGAACATTGCACATAGAATCAGAATTGATTAATATGCTGATTAGTTTTGTGGATTGTTTTCTTTATTATTCTTTGTCATAAAGAATAACTCTTTTGGAGGGGAGGGGAAGATATCCTGGAACAATTAGTTGACACAAACCCAAATGTTAATAAAACTTTAAAAAGTGCTCATGTATAATTTTAAACACAATTTTTATGAAATTTTAAAGTAAAGCTCTTAGACCTAGAGTTGTATAATTAGCAAAATTCAATATGTTCTATGAAGTCAGGAGATGGATATAAAAGAAATAAATAGACTTTGCGGTGATATGGCCACTTCAAGGAAAACTTTAAACAATAACTAAGCTTTGGAGTTAAAAAGATAATTATTTTAAAGAATTCATACTTCTTATTGCAAGATTAAACATTTGCTAATTATATGTGATGACTTTTCTAATTCTATATTGGCTAAAAAGTCATTAGAAGGATGTTTCCCCCAGAAAAACAGAAAGGAACAAAGGAATAATAATAACAACAAAAAAGATCATATACAAAAGAAGGGCAGAGTAATTTATAATCAAGGTGAAGTCTTGTTCAATTAAAGTGAAGTCCAATTTAAAGTAACCTACATTTTTTAGTAATACAAAACAGATGAATACTGAATATTCAGTTCTATTAAATTTAGATTAATAGAAATAATTCAATGAACAAACTTTTATTAAGTGCTGCTTAAATGCCAATATCACGCCAAATGCTGGACAAAGAGTACTAAAAAATGAACTAGTCCTTCATTTAAAAAGCTCACATTCTGCATTTCTTATGCAAACAAGAAAACGTGTTTTCCTTTCCAATAGAATAACTGAAGGAAAGATAAACCTAACAATTTTAACATTAAATGAAAATGAGTCAAAGGGTGGATTAAAAAACAGAGTCCAACAACGTCTTGCTTATAAATCAACTTCAATCCAAAGAAGTATAAAGAAATTCAAAGTAAAACACTGGTCTCAAATTGACTATGCCCCTGACAATCAGAAAAAGTGGTAGGGGCTTTAATGATTTCAGACAAAGTTGAATTAAATAAGAAGATATTTAAGAGGCAAAAAAGGATATCATATTATGCTAAAAGACTATATTAAATGAGAATATATCATTCTTATATACATACACATCTAATAATTGTACAGCAAAATCCAAATAGAAAAAACCTTACAGGCTTATAATAAGAAAAAAAATGATACAGCTAGGTCCTGATTAGTGTGAGCAATGAATCCCATGAAGTGGTTGAATTATTTGAATTGTACTTTTTGAGGTTATGATTATGTGTAAAATATGGTAATTGGTTATAGTTCAAGGAAATCCAATGAAAATTCAATAATACAACCACTTCATGAGATTTATTATTCATATCAATCAGGATATAGCTATAACAGTGGGATATTTTCATATACATTTTAAAATTTGTAAGAAATATATCTTTTTAAAAGTCACAAAGAAAAACAGAGCTTTAAACTAGAGTTAATATAAATAGAGAAAAGTCTATAAAAGCAAATAGATTAATAAATCTATTATAAATAGCAAAAGATTTATCTTTTTTCAAACAATCACAGGTTTTAAATAAAAATTAATCATTTGTCCTAACATAAATGCACAAGGAAATATAGGAAAGCAGAGATTCTGTACATTAAACTTAAATAAAATAATACAGTAAAACCAAATAATAAATAATGATGCAATAAATAAAAGATATTGGTTCATAGGAAAATTATAAAAAAGACTTATTAGATAACTGAGTGAATTGATCAGAGAAATGCAAATTAAGAAAACTCTGAGATACCACTTATACACCTGTCTGATTGGCTAAGACGACAGAAAAAGATAATGATGAATGTTGGAAGGGATGTGGGAAAACTGCGACACTGATACATTGTTGGTGGAATTGTGAATGAATCCAACCATTCTAGAGAGCAATTTGGAATTAGGCTCAAAAAGTTATCAAACTGCATACCCTTGGATCCAGCAGGATTTCTACTGGGATTGGATCCTAAAGAGATATTAAAGAAGGGAAAGGAACTTGTATGTGCAAAAATGTTTATGGCAGCCCTCTTTGTAGTGGCTAGAAACTGGAAATTGAATGGATGCCCATCAATTGGAGAATGGCTGAGTAAATTATGGTATATAAATGTTATGGAATTTTATTGTTCTGTAAGAAACAACCAGCAGGATAATATCAGAGAAGCCTGGAAAGACTTACATGAATTGATGCTAAGTGAAATGAGCAGAACCAGCAGATCATTACACACGGCAACAGCTAGACTATACAATGATCAATTCTGATGGACGTGGCTCTTTCCAACAATGAGCTGATTCAAACAAATTCCAATTGTTCAGTGGTGAAGAGAGCCATCTACACCCAGAGAGAGGACTATGGCAAGTGAGTGTGGACCACAACACAGCATTCTCACTCTTTCTGTTATTGTTTGCTTTAATTTTTTTTTTCCTTCTCAGGTTTTTTTCTTTCCAGATTCAATTTTTCTTGTGCAGCAAAATAACTGTATGGATATGTATACATAAAATGTATTTAACATATACTTTAACATATTTAACATGCATTGATTTACCTGCCATCTAGGGGTGGGGGTGGGGGAAAGGAGGGGAAAATCTGGAACAGAAGGTTTTACAAGAGTCAGTGTTGAAAAATTACCCATGCATATGTTTTGTAAAAAAAAAAAAAAAAAAAAAAGCTGTAATAGATGACTGAGTGAAAGAGGAAACTTTTTAAAAAATATCAAGTTATATACACACATCTACCTTGACACCTCATTGTAGAATGGCAGTGATCCTTGATTTTCAATAGTATTAAAAAAAAAAAAAGCAGGGCAAGCTATAACAGGTTCTACCATATTAGGAAAGCTTTGTGTATAGCCCTGGAAACAAACTAAGTTTTTTCCATTGCCCAGCCCAGTTATGGTGGGACTCCTGAAAAGTAGGCTGATCATTCGGTGACAAAAAAATTTTTTTTGACATGGGAATCCATTAAACAAATGTAGATATCTAAAAGAGATGAGGATATGAAAGGTTTAAAAAATTTTGGCTCTTATTATTACTTCCCTCCTCACACCCACAAAAAATAACCAAGTGAAAACATATCAATAATAGGAAACCCATACTCATATTTTTCAATCTCCTTTTCCAATTTTTTAGAAGATTATTCCTCACATGCATTTGAATCTTTGATGAAGGATTGAAGAAGAGCCAGCAAGCTTTCTCTAGTGATATTCTACAGAAGAATGCATCCTTATAGTCACATAATTTACTGATATGTATAGTGAATACTAAACACCAACATACTTACTGATTTTTGCCTATACAAAATAAAACCAAAAACAAAACACTTGCTTCAGAAGAGCAAATATCACCTTACAGCTTCTCTTCTGAATAAGGCTATCTCCAAATGCATTTGTCAAAATCATATAAAAGTACACTGGGAGAGCAGTTTTGGTAGGTAATGGACCAACCCTGGTCCAAGCAGGGGTTGGGAGAGTATCTACTGATTATATGCAACACAGACATTATGTATATTATGTATATATATATATAATATACATAATATGTATATATTATGTATATTATTTTCATGGGTCTCCTTGCTCAACTCTGCATTAGTTCAAATAAGTCTTCCTAGATGCTCTAAATTCTTTATAGAATTATAGATTTGGAGATGGAAGGAAACTTAAAGGTTATTTATATTTAATTCAACCCCTTCATTTTATAGATGAGGAAACTAAAACCCAGAGAGATTAAATGAGTTCTAAAAGTCACATAAGAAGAAACTGATAATAGCATTATTTGAATTCCATGCCTGACTCCAAAACGATTATCTATTCTTCTGTACCATACAGCTTTCATATCCATTGTTTCTAATAGCACAGTAGTATTTTATTCTTTGCAGGAAGCTAGGTGGTCTAGTAAATAGAGCACTGAGCTTGGAATCAAGAAGACTCACTTTATGAGTTCAAATCTGGCCTCAGATACTAGCTGTGTGACTCTGGGCAAGTTACTTAATTGTTTGCTTCAGTTTTCTCATCTGTAAAATGAGCTGGAGAAGGAAATGGCAAATCACTCCCATATCTCTGTCAAGAAATCCTCAAATAAAGTCTGACTAAATAACATTTCATTTTTCACATTAAAATTTGTTTAGCTTTTTTAAATCAACAGATACTAACTTTGTTTCCAGTTCTTCAAATATTATATTTTAAAATTATCTTAAACTAAGTACTAGTAGAGAAGGATACCAAGTATTTTGAAAATAAACTATGGAAAAACAAATTCCAGCTAGATAAACAGAGAGACTCTTCAAAAAAAGATTTTTTCCCCCAAAATGATAGTCATATAGCTTTAATGTTTTTCAAATTAAGAGTTAGAACTGGAAAACACCTTAGAGGTCATCAAGAGCAACTTCCTCATTTTATAATAGAGGAAATTACAATGAAGTGGATTGTCCAAGGTCACATAGAGAGTAATTATCTGAGGTAGGATTTGAACTCAAATTCTCTGTCTTCAGAGGTAATGCACTTTCCACCATCTTGTGTTACTTTTCAAGTATTAATGGTTCAACAATAATCATTTATTAAAAGGGATTAAGGAATGGTTCAAGGGAAATGAATATCATTTTTAGCATGTTCAAGAAACAATTTTCTACAAATACAGTTTTACTGGCTCCAGAGGAAGTTCTGACCAGAAGGTCAGCTCACCAAGATTCTTCACAGAACAAAAAACAGCTTTTGCAAGAAATGCAATTAGCAAAAATTAGTACTACTCTTTATTCTCATTCACTTTAAATATTAAATTAGGGCAGCTAGTTGGTGTGATGGATAGAGCACCAGCCCTGACATCAGGAGGACCTGAGTTCAAGTCTGACCTCAGACACTTAATAATGCCTGGCTGTGTGATCCTGGGCAAGTCACTTTTGTCTCAGCAAATATATATATATATATATATATATATATATATATATATAAAATCAGTTGTTCATACCATTTCCAAAAAAAAAAAAATCTTAATTTGTCTCCTATTCTCTGGTCACATAGCATTCTACTTTCTGGCCCTTTTCACCAAATTATTGTACTAGTCTTCTACTGGACTTGATGCATCCAGTATCTCCTTCTCTCTGGGAGATACTTCCACACAGCTGCTTACCTGATATTCATAAAGTACACGGGCACTATACCATTCTTCTGCTCAGGATGTGAATCCCTTTTACCTTTAGGATAAAACACAAAATCTGCTGACTTTTAAAGCCCTTCATGATCTTTTTCCAACTTCTTTTTTCTAAGTATATTTTACATGGCTCCCCCTCTACACTGTATATTCCAGGTAAAATGCTGGTATTAATTGTTCTCTGAATTTAAGAATCTATCTTCTCTCTCTATGTACTCACACAAGCTGTTGTCCATTTCCAGAAAACACTTCTTCATCTCCATGTACAAACATGTCTTCTTTAGAATCTTTTAAATTATTTTCTGATACTGGACCATTTGACAGTGCCAAGAATTTGGGTGACCACACTTTCTTATTTCAGATCAGTTGTGGCTGTTTGAGGAAGCAAGGCTAGAAAAGACATTTGCCAGGTCAAAGCTCCACTATCAGGATGATGGCAGAGTGGAACAAGATGGGTTGGGATTGGCAGCCATGGTGGACTCTATGGACTTTTCACTGAGGATCCTAGTGCCCCTCCATTAAGATCAGAGTGGAGGTGGTACTTTTGGTGATAGTGTCTAGCCAGTTTCACTTAGATTTCCTCCTGTTAGACAATAAGCAATTATTAAAAGTTTGGCACTTAGTACAATGCTGGAGATTCAAAGGACAAAACAGTCTGCTCTCAATGAACTCACATTCAAATGGAGGAGACAAACATAAAATAACTAGGTATGTACAAGATACTATATATAGAGTTGGAGGTAATATTACAAAGGAAGGTTTTGACATTCACCTCTACAAAATCCTGTGTTCTAATTTTTTCCTCCCTTCTCCCAAGTTGGCAAGTGATCCAATATATGTTAAACATGTGCAATTCCTCTATACATGTTTCCACAAATATCATGCTGCACAAGAAAAATGAAATCCAAAAGGAAAAAAAAATGAGAAAGAAAACAAAATGCAAGCAAACAACAACAAAAAGAGTGAAAATACTATGTTGTGGTCTACATTCAGTTCCCATAGTCCTTTCTTCATCACAAGGCCATTGGAACTGGTCTGAATCACCTCACTGTTGAAGAGAGCCATGCCCATCGAAATGGATCATCATATAATCTTGCTGTTGCTGTGTATAATAATCTCCTGGTTCTGCTCATTTCACTTAGCATCAATTCATGTAAGTCTCTCCAGGCCTTTCTGAAATCATCCTGCTGGTCATTTCTTATAGAACAATAATATTCCATAACATTCATGTACCATAACTTATTCAGCCATTCTCCAACTGATGGGCATCCACTCAGTTCCCAGTTTTAGGCAAGAGATTTTAAAGGACTGAATTCAACAAGCCATTCTCCAACTGATAAATGGTCAAAGGATATGAACAGACAATTTTCAGATGAAGAAACATTAATCCATCTCTAGTCATAGGAAAAAAATGCTCTAAATCACTATTGCTAAGAGAAATGCAAATTAAGACAACTCCAAGGAACCGCTAACAGAACTCTCAAATTAGATAAGATGACAGGAAAAGATGATGAATGTTGGAGGAAATATGGGAAAAATGGGACACTAATACATTGTTGGTGGAGTTGTGAATAGATCCAACAAATCTGGAAGCAATTTGGAACTATGCCAAAAGGGCTATCAAACTGGGCATATTGTTTGATCCAGCAGTGGGATCTGGGTCTGGATCCCAAAGAAATTATAAAAAAAGGAAAAATGATCCACACATGCAAAAAATGTTTGTAGCAGTCCTTTATGTATAATGGTAAGGAACTGGAAATTGACTGGATGCCCATCAATTGGAAAATGGCTGAATAAGTTATGGTATGTAACTATTATGGAATAGTATTGTTCTATAAGAAATGATCAGCAGGATGATTTCAGAAAGGCCTGGAGACACTTACAGAAACTGATACTAAGTGAAGTGAGTAGAACCAGGAGAACATTGAAACAGCACAACAAGATCATACGCTGGCTCTTTTTAACACAAGGTGATTCAGGCCAGTTCCATTGGTCTTATATTGGAGAGACCATTTGTGCCTAGAAAGAGGAGTGTGGAGAGTGTGGAGATTGAGTGTGGATCACAACATAGTATTTTTCACTTTTTTTCTCTTGCTTTTTGTTTTCTTTCTTATTTTTTCCCCTTTTTTATTTGATTTTTCTTGTGCAGCATGATAATTGTGGAAATATGTATAGAAGACGTTTAACATATATTGGATTACTTGCCTTCTAGAGGAGGGAAAAAACTGAAGCACAAGATTTGCAGAGGTAAATGTTGAAAATTATCTATGCATATGTTTTGAAAATAAAGAGCTTTAATAAAAAGATTGAATTATAATGATGTCTGTGTGACTGGAAAGAAGTGAATATATACTAGAAATATTGTGAAAGTAGAAACAAGGAAATAGTGGTTTTAATGGATATTTTTAACATAATATTTCTTATTTCCCCCCAATTATATGTCAAAAATATTTTTTACATTTAAAAAAAAGTTTTGGCTTCCTAATTTTATCCTTTCATTTTTATACATTATATATTTTATACATAAATGATTCTACATATATTTCTATTTATCAGTTCTTTGTCTGGATGCTGATAGCATTTTCTTCATATGTCCTTTATAGTGAATTTATAATAGAAGAAAATAACTTATTTGCTCAAAGTCAAGACTATTGAAAAAAACCTTTTCTATATCAACCCTTATTTCTGAATATTGAAGAGATTCTGAGAATCTTGTTTGCCTTTTCTTTAAAATGCCTTGGTTTTATTCTCCAGTTATTAGTTGATGAGATAAAGTCCATTTGTAAGCATAGAGGAACTTCTGAGGAGCATGAAGCAAGCTAAAAGGCAAAAGCAAAAGTCTCAGATCAGGTAGATAGTGCTGGAGAGGCATTTGAAAATAATGCAAAATGGTTATGGTTATAGTTCTTACAATGACTAATTTTCTCTAGGATATTAGTGAGACTTTAAGACAACAACTAGAAATAAGAATTTGCATTCCTTTACCATCAGCAAAAGACACAGAAGAGCTCTCATGAATGTTTATATGAGCTGGAATAGCTAGTGATGTCAACAAATCAAGTAAAGCAGAAAATATGGAAGACTATTCAGGTGCAGATATTACCCATACATGTAGGGATGCATCCCTAATAGCTATGAGAAGGTACACTGAAGGTTTGACACTTGAAATCAGAAATTTTTCCAGAGATGAAAGGAATATACTGAAAACTCTGGAAAACTCTGGAATGGTTTTTAAAAGGTTTCTAAAACAATATCTGCTACAGACATAGAAAAACATGAAAAATGGATATTTGAATTTGGGGAGAGCCTTAAGAAATATGCCTTACGTTGTTTCAAAAGTAATTCATTTCATTGTACTGAGTGCTATATTTTTTATAATAGCTTTTTATTTCCCCAAATACATGTAAAGATAGATTTCAATATTCACCTTTGCAAAACCTTGTGTTTCAAAATTTTCTCCCTCCCTCCTTTCTTCCTTTGTCCCCTAGACAACAAGTAATCCAACATAGGTTAAACATGTGGAATTTTTCTAAATATATTTCCACATTTATTATGCTGCACAAGAAAAATCAGATCAAAAGGGGAAAAAACACAACGGAAAAAACACAAACAATAACAAAAAAGTGAAAACACTATGCTTCAATATATATTCAGTCTCCATAGTAGACTCTCTCTCTTTGGATGAGAATGATATTTTCCATTCCAAGTCTATTAGAATTACCTTGAATCCCCTTCATTGTTGAAAAGAGTCATGTCCATCACAGTTGATCATTATGTAATCTTCTTGTTGCTATGATTAATGTTCTTTTGGTTCTACTTGTTTCACTTAGCATTAGTTCATGTAAATTTTTCCAGGCTTTTCAGAAATAAGCCTGCTCGTCATTGCTTATAGAACAATAACATTTCATAACATTCATGTACCATAACTTAATCAGCCATTGTCCAATTGATGGGTATCCTAAGTGCTATATTTTAAAAAAAACTATCATAATAATAATTTTAAAAGGAACTCATGATTCTGAATAAAAGTAATTCAAAAAATTAAATTGGCAACAGACCTTGCAACAGATTAGAAATGTGGGGTAAGTGAAAATGAATTCAGGATGACAGAATTTGAGAGCCTAGGTCACTGCATGGGGAATGGTACTTTCAACAGTAAAAGGAAAATTGGAACTCTAGAAGGAGGATTCAGGGATAATGAATTCTCGCAACTTTTGTACATATTGTATTTGAAATACTTATGTAAATGCCTCTGAAAAATTCAGCTTAAAAGACTCCAAAGGAATTTGGTAATGTGAAACTAAAACTTATGAGAGATACTATGCTAGATATATAGATCTGGGCAACAGAGATATACAGAGATAACTGAATCCACAGGAGCTAATGAAATCACAAAGTAAAGAAGTACAGAGGGAAAAGAAAAAAGGGTTCAAGACCAAAATGGTCTTTGGTAGACATCTAGTCAATAGGCATAAGCTGAATAAGGATCCTCAGTATCTGAGGAGTGGTGAGACAAGAATCAGAAGAGATTAGTTTCACAGAAACCTTCCAGAAATGATGATGGATAGTATCCAAAGTCAAGAGAAGTCAAGAAGGATGAAAATTGAGAAAGGGGCATTAATTTTGAAAAATTAAATATAGCTGGTAACTTTGGAAAGAATGGTTTCAGTGGATGAGGGATTTCAGGAACCAGTGTGATTTTACCTTATTTATTCATTTATTCATTTATTTATTTATTTATTTATTTATTTATTTATTTATTTATTTATTTATTTTTAGCAATAGGAGAATTAGAACTAGAAAAGTCTTGACAAGATTCCACCAGGGTTGGGGTGGAAAATGCCATCTGCATCCAGAGAGAGAACTATGAAGACCAAATGCAGATTAATGCATACTATTTTCAACTTTTTTTGTTTGTTCGCTTTTTCTTTTTTGTAGTTTTTCCCTTTTGTTTTGCTTTTTCTTTCACAACATGACTAATACGAAAATGTTTAAAAATGATTGTACATGTATAACCTATATCAGATTGCTTGCTGTACTGGAGAGGGAAGAAGAAAGGAAAGGAAAGAGAAAATTTGGAACTCAAAATCTTATGAAAAAAGAATACTAAAAGCTATCTTTACATGTAATTGGAAAAATCATATACTATAGAATTTTTAAAAAGTCTTGACAAGCTGAGAAACCAGTGAATTATAAACATGGTTAGAATAGTCAGTTAAGAAGCATTTATTATTCTTACTAAGTGCCAGGCACTATGCTAAGCTGGGAATACAAATACAAACAGAAAGAAAGCCCTTGCTTTCAAAAAGCTTACCTAATAGGGAAAGAAAGTATAAAAAAGCTATAAAGAGATGGGTGGGAAGAAATAAGGGAATTAATCTCTTAAAATCAATTTTTGCAATAGGGCAATTTGCAATTCAGAAATACTGGGCAATATTCAGAAATAGGGCAAAACTCTAAGTGACTTGGGCAAATCACTTAACCACCCTTCCTAATGTTTAATGCACCAGTAAAATTAAGGGTTTCAATATCTCTAGAAAATCATGTATTTTGTTGTTGAGTTGATTAGTCATGTCTAATTCTTTGTGACCCTATCTGGGATTTTCTTGTCAAAGATTCTGGAGTGATTTGCCATTTCCTTCTCTAGATCATTTTACAGATGAAGAAACTGAGGCAAACAGTGAAATAACTTGCCCAGGATTACATATCTAATAAGTATCTGAGACCACATTTTAACTCAGGTCCTCTTGACTCCAGGGCTGGCATTCTATCCACTGATAAATCAAAAGACCACTTTAATTTTATTCATATATTCTCTTCATTTATCCATTTTCATAGAACTTAAGATCATAGATCTAGAACTTGAAGGGACATCAGATAATATCTAGGTTTTCTTTTTTTTTAAATGGGGAATTGAAGCCAAAAATAATTGACTTATTCAAGATCACACAGATGTCAAGCATTAGCAACCAGGTCTTCTGACTCCAAAGTCAAGGTTGCTTCTTCTACTATCCTGGGGTGCTATTATATCTAGGTCTATCAACAGGTTCCTTGGTTATGTATCTTTATTGTTTTTAAGACTTGTGGATTCACAGAAATACTTTTTTTTGTTTTAAAGAATGTTGTGTTATTGAATATTTATTCATTAAGTGCATTCTTTTTTTTTTTTTTTTTAGGTATAGATTGATTTAGATAAGAGCTTCTTGATCTAAGGTTCATGAACTTCTTTTGAACATTTTGCTAGCTGAATTTTAGGATAATTGGTTTCCTTTGTAATTCTATGTATTTAGAACATAATTCAGAAGAGGAATCTACAAGTCACACTAGACTGTCAAAAAGCCCATGACACACACAAAAATGATTAAGAACTATTGGACTAATTATTAAAGTTTATTTTTGTTATTTTCAAATTCTGACCTTACGGGCAAACAACTTAATTTTCAACTTAAATGAAACTTAAAATTCATTTAATTTCATAAATTAAGTAAGCTTCTTAAAATGTTATAAGTATAATCTTTAGAAAATAAAACCCAGATATTAGAAAGTTTCTTATGTGGCTTACCAGAAAGAAGCATGATATATAGCTGTACCATTTATATTGGCACATTCAAAGATTGTGTTACCAGGGTGTTAGCTGAAGTGCTGAGAACCAAGTCTGCTTAAAGTTCAGAGAGAAATTAAGGAAAGGTTCACCTCACAAAAATAGTCATGGTTTCTGGGTAGATACTCACACAATCTCATACCAATGAAGCTTTTTTTGCTTTTAAATACCAGTTGGACTGGTTACAGCATTGTACACAGGTTACCATGATCTTGGAAGGATAAAGATAATGAGGAAGTGACACTGCCTCTCCCATGGGTGTGTGTAGTTAGCCTTTTGCTGCAGCATCAGGATTAGGAGGCTATCATTGCTATGAGTGGATAGACTCAAGGCTATGATTGCTAGGGATGTATGGAATCATGATCTGAGGCCACCAGAGTCTGACCAGCTAAAGGGGAAAACTAAGGCCTAAATAAATACAGAAATAGCATCCTTCCACTAGGAGTCGGAGGTGACTGATTTGATATATTATACACACATACATGTGTATGTGGGATTGTGAGGTCTGGGGACACAATGTTTATATCTTGAGGATCCATGATTTCATTGGTGTGGACACTCCTCACATTGATTTTTAATAGATGAGCTTTGAGAGTTTCTTGGCCAAAAAGAAAGTTTCTTGGTTCATCATCTGTGGCTAAGCTGGTGATAAGCCTCTCTGAAATAAGCTAGGCTACTAGGCAGTCATCAGGAATACAGAGCATGTGCACACATACACACAGTGTGGCCTAGTGGATAAAGAATCAGCCTTAGAGTCAAAAAGGCTTATGTCCAAGCTCTGCCTTTCCTATCCTATTTCCTATCCTATTTCTCTATGATAATGTATGTAGTAGAGAAAGTGTCAATCTGCATTTAAGGAAGAAACTTTTCTATAGGAGATTCCATGTATCAAATCACAAGTCTGTTCTCAAATATGTGTGTGTATACATATACATGCATATATATGGGATGGAGGGATAAAGAGAGAGAGAGAAAGGGAGAGAGGGAGAAGGAAGGGGGAGAAGGAGAGAGGGAGACAGAGAGAGATATAGAGGGAGGGAGGGAAGATGAGGGAGGAGGAAAGAGAGAAGTTAAGAGAGTGTGCATGTACATTAGGTGGTATAATGAATGCTGGTCGAGTCAAGATCTGAGTTCAAATTTGGCCTCACACACTTAGTACTTGTGTGATCTTGGGCAAGTCACTTAACCACCCTTTGCCTTAGTTTCCTCAGGCTATTGAGAGTATCAGTTGGGATATTTGCTAAGGGCTTCGCAAAACTTAAAATATTCTATGCTACACAGTAGGATTATTACTATAATGAATACATTAGAGGAAAAGTGGCATAGTGGGCAGAGTCCTAGCTTGGACTCAGGAAGATCGAGTTTGAGTCCTACTTTTAACTTGTAAGTTGGTAGCTATGTAGTCATCTGAAAGTCACTTAAAGTGTCAGGGCCCCAGGCAATACTCTTTAAGGTCCAGATCAGCTGAAGATCTGCATTATGAGATTCCATAATCATTAAAAAGTAATTAGTCCACACCAGAAAAATCTATGTGTACTATATATGTTAGGAAATGTGTGTATTTATTATTACACAGATCTTCTGGAGGTAAATAATTGAAGATTGAATGGATCTTTGATCTCAGTGGTGTGAGCACTCCCTCCAGTGGTAAAAGTTGCAACTCACTCATACCTTTTCAACTTTTGGGCAGCTAGGTATCATTGTGGATGGAATACTAGACCTGGAGTCAGGAAGACCCAAGTTCAAATCCAACCTCCACTGTATGACCCTGGACAAATCACATCATTTATATGTGTTATTTTTTCTTTTAAAAATATTTTATTTTCAAAAAAAAAAAATATTTTATTTTCAATTTTTAACATTTGTTTTTAAAATTTAGAGTTCCAGATTTCTCCTTTCTTCCCACTTTACCACCCCCCCCACATTAAGAAGCCACACATGAAGTTATACAAAACATTTCTATAAAAGTCATATTGTGAAAAAAAAAACATTGATTTTCACACCTCCATCCCAAACCCTCAAGAAAAAATAAAAAAAAAGTATGCTTCAATCTTTATTCAGACAAAATCAGTTCTTTTTCTAGGTATGGATAGCATCTTTCATCTTAAAAGTCATCCATAGTAGCCTTGGATCATGGTATTGCTGAGAATAGAAAAATCATTCCCATATCATTGCTATTACTTGGACAAATCACTTTGATCCTATTTGTCTTGATTTCCTCATCTATCAAATGGGAATAGTAATAAGCACACCTATTTCCTAGGGTTATTGTGAGAATCAAATGAGATAATGAATGATTGTAAAGTCCTTAGAACAGTGCCTGGAGCATAACAGACCCCATATATATATATATATATATATTATTTATTATTATTTTCAGTCTATATGATTCTTGTTCAGATTCTCCAATAAATGCTCCTCACCATAGGATTGAGGTGATTGTGGTTTTTCTTGCCTGTGACAACAAGGCACAAACTTTGGCCAGTTTTGGTAAGGTAGAAAGGCTTGAAGTACAATTCCATTCCAGAAGCAGATGTAAGTCCTGTCTGTGGACTAGCCTAGCTTTTCTCAGTGATGGATTCCTAGGCTGAGGCAACAATTCATGAAAAAAAGGATGTCCTGAGAAGTTTGTGCTAATGAGTACAGAATATTCTCTGATATTGCTATAACCAGATATTTCATTCAACAAAAAGACATATCAAGTGTGAAAATTGAGGATCCATTTAGGCAGAATAACTGCCAGTAGCTAGCTATCCAAAGTGATTTTTCAGATGGAGAAATTGTATTAAGAGATTAAAAAAAGTCAATTTGATTCTGAGACGGATGATGGTTGAGAATGAGGGAAAGTTCTTTATTTGCAGGTTTTACTTTTTTTCATCCCTCTCTTTGATTAATTGTTGAATCTGAGAATAAAAAAGGAAAAGCAAATTTCTTTTTTTTGGCTTACTTGTTTTTTTTTTTTTATTTAATAGCCTTTTATTTACAGGATATATACATGGGTAACTTTACAGCATTAACAATTGCCAAACCTCTTGTTCCAATTTTTCACCTCTACCCCCCACCCCTCCCTAGATGGCAGGATGACCAGTAGATGTTAAATATATTAAAATATAACTTAGATACACAATAAGTATACATGACCAAAACATTATTTTGCTGTACAAAAGAATCAGACTCTGAATATTATACAATTAGCTTGTGAAGGAAATCAAAAATGCATGTGTGCATAAATATAGGGATTGGGAATTTAATGTAATGGTTTTTAGTCATCTCCCAGAGTTATTTTTCTTTTTTTTTTTTTTTATTTAATAGCCTTTTATTTACAGGATATATACATAGGTAACTTTACAGCATTAACAATTGCCAAACCTCTTGTTCCAATTTTTCACCTCTTACCCCCCCCCCTCCCCTTAATGTCAGGATGACCAGTAGATGTTAAAATATATTAAAATATAACTTAGATACACAATAAGTATACATGACCAAAACATTATTTTGCTGTACAAAAAGAATCAGACTCTGAATTATTGTACAATTAGCTTGTGAAGGAAATCAAAAATGCAGGTGTGCATAACTATAGGGATTGGGAATTCAATGTAATGGTTTTTAGTCATCTCCCAGAGTTATTTTTCTGGGTATAGCTAGTTCAGTTCATTACTGCTCCATTAGAAATGATTTGGTTGATCTCGTTGCTGAGGATGGCCTGATCCATCAGAACTGGTCATAATCTAGTATTGTTGTTGAAGTATATAATGATCTCCTGGTCCTGCTCATTTCACTCAGCATCAGTTCGTGTAAGTCTCTCCAGGCCTTTCTGAAATCATCCTGTTGGTCATTTCTTACAGAACAGTAATATTCCATAATTTTCATATACCACAATTTATTCAGCTCATTCTCCAACTGATGGACATCCATTCAGTTTCCAGTTTCTAGCCACTACAAAAGGGCTGCCACAAACATTCGTGCACATACAGGTCCCTTTCCTTCTTTATAATCTCTTTGGGATATAAGCCCAGTAGTAACACTGTGGATCAAAGGGTATGCACAGTTTGATAACTTTTTGAGCATAGTTCCAAACTACTCTCCAAAATGGTTGGATTCGTTCACATCTCCACCAACAATGCATCAATGTCCCAGTTTTCCGCATCCCCTCAACAATCATCATTATTTTTTCCTGTCATCTTAGCTCAATCTGACAGGTGTGTAGTGGTATCTTAGAGTTTTCTTAATTTGCATTTCTCGATTAATAATGACTTGGAGCATCTTTTCATATGACTAGAAATAGTTTCAATTTCTTCATCTGAGAATTGTCTGTTCATATCCTTTGACCATTTTTCAATTGGAGAATGGCTTGATTTTTTATAAATTAGAGTTAATTCTCATATATTTTGGAAATGAGGCCTTTATCAGAACCTTTGACTGTAAAAATATTTTCCCAGTTTATTGCTTCCTTCTAATCTTGTCTGCATTAGTTTTGTTTGTACAAACCTTTTCAGTTTGGTATAATCGAAATTTTCTATTTTGTGATCAGTAATGATCTCTAGTTCTGCTTTGGTCATAAAGACCTTCCCCTTCCACAGGTCTGAGAGGTAAACTATCCTATGTTCCTCTAATTTATTAATAATTTCATTCTTTATGCCTAGGTCATGAACCCATTTTGACCTTATCTTGGTGTACGGCGTTAAGTATGGATCAATGCCTAGTTTCTGCCATATTAGTTTCCAATTTTCCCAGCAATTTTATCAAACAGTAAGTTCTTATCCCAAAAGCTGGGATCTTTGGGTTTGTCAAAGACTAGGTTGCTATATTTGTTGACTGTTTTGTCCCTTGAACCTAATCTATTCCACTGATCAACTAATCTATTCCTTAGCCAATACCAAATAGTTTTGGTAACTGCTGCTCTATAATATAATTTTAGATCTGGTACAGCTAAGCCACCATCATTTGATTTTTTTTCATTAATTCCCTTGAAATTTTGACCTTTTGTTTTTCCATATGAACTTTGTTGTTATTTTTCTAGGTCATTAAAATAGTTTTGTGGGAGTCTGATTGGTATAGCACTAAATAAATAGATTAGTTTAGGTAATATTGTCATTTTTATTATATTTGCTCGCCCTATCCAAGAGCATTTAATATTTTCCAATTGGTTAGATCAGACTTAATTTGTGTGAAAAGTGGTCTGTAATTTTGCTCATAAAGTTTCTGATTTTCCCTTGGCAGATAGATTCCTAAATATTTTATATTATCAGTAGTTACTTTAAATGGAATTTCTCTTTGTAACTCTGACTGTTGGATTTTGTTAGTGATATATAAGAATGCTGATGACTTATGTGGGTTTATTTTATAACCAGCAACTTTGCTAAAGTTGTGGATTATTTCTAATAACTTTTAGCAGAATCTCTGGGGTTCTCTAAGTATACCATCTATGTCGGCAAAAGAGTGATAATTTGGCTTCCTCATTGCCTATTCTTATTCCTTTAATCTTTTCTCAGCTCTTATTGCTATAGCTAGTGTTTCTAATACAATATTAAATAGTAACGGTGATAGTGGGGCAACCTTGTTTCACTCCAGATCTTATTGGGAATGGTTGCAGTTTGTCTCCATTACATATGATGCTTACTGATGGTTTTAAATAGATGCTGCTGATTATTTTAAGGAAAAGTCCATTTATTCCTATACTCTCAAGTGTTTTTAATAGGAATGGATGTTGGATTTTATCAAATGCTTTTTCTGCATCTATTGAGATGATCATATGGTTTTTGTTAATTTGGTTATTAACATGGCCAATTATATTGATAGTTTTCCTAATACTGAACCAGCCCTGCATTCCTGGTATAAATCCTACTTGATCATAGTGTATTAACTTGGAGATGATTTTCTGTAGTCTTTTTGCTAATATCTTATTTAAGATTTTAGCATCAATATTCATTAGGGAGATTGGTCTATAATTTTCTTTCTCTGTTTTCAGCCAACCTGGTTTAGGTATCAGTACCATGTCTGTGTCATAGAAGGAATTTGGTAGGACTCCTTCATTCCCTATTTTATCAAATAATTTATATAGCATTAGGCCAATTGTTCTTTAAATGTTTGGTAAAATTCACATGTAAATCCATCTGGTCCCTGGGGATTTTTTCTTAGGGAGTTGTTTAATTGCCTGTTCTATTTCTTTTTCTGAAATGGGACTATTCAACAATTTACTTCCTCTCTGTTAGTCTGGGAAGTCTATATTTTTGGAGGTAGTCATCCATTTCACTTAGGTTATCAAATTTATTGGCATAAAGTTGAGCAAAATAACTCATTATTTCTCTAATTTCCTCTTCATTGGTGGAAAGTTCTCCCTTTTCATTTTTAAAACTACTAATTTCATTTTCCTCCCTCCTTTTTCTAATCAGATTTACCAAAGGCTTATCTATTTTATTGGCTTTTTCATAGAACCAACTCTTAGTTTTATTAATTAGTTCAATAGTTTTTTTACTTTCAATATTTTTAATTTCTCCTTTTAATTTTAGAATTTCCAATTTAGTATTTGATTGTGGGTTTTAATTTGGTCTTTTTAGTTTTTTAGTTTGCAAGCCCAATTCATTAATCTTTTCTTTCTCTGTTTTATTCAAGTAAGCCTCTAAGGATATAAAATTCCCTCTTATTACCGCTTTGGCTGCATCCCACAAATTTTGGTATGATGTCTCATCATTGTCTTTATCTTGAGTGAAATTATTTATTGTATCTATAATTTGCTGCTTCACCCAATCATTCTTTAAGATGAGATTGTTTAGTTTCCAATTACTTTTTGGTCTATTTCCCCCTAATTTTTTGTTGAATGTAGTTTTTATTGCATCATGATCTGAAAGAAAGCATTTACTATTTCTGCTTTCTTGCATTTAATTTTGAGGTCTTTATGTCCTAATATATGGTCAATTTTTGAATAGGTTCCATGAACTGCTGAGAAGAAAGTATATTCCCTTCTATCTCCATTCAATTTTCTCCAAAGATCCAACATACCTAATTTTTCTAATATTCTATTTACTTCTTTAATTTCTTTCTTATTTGTTTTGTGGTTTGATTTGTCTAATTCTGAGAGTGCAAGGTTGAGATCTCCTACTATTACAGTTTTGTTGTCTATTTCTTCTTGCAACTCTTTCAACTTCTCCTTTAGGAAGCTGAGTGCCATACCACTTGGTGCATATATGTTTAATATTGATATTGCTTCGTTGTTTATGCTACCCTTTAGCAGGATGTAGTTTCCTTCCTTATCTCTTTTAATTAGATCAATTTTTACTTTTGCTTGATCTGAGATAAGGATGGCTACCCCTGCTTTTTTGACTTCACCTGAAGCATAATAGATTTTGCTCCAGCCTTTTACCTTTACTCTATATGTATCCCCTGCTTTAAATGTGTTTCTTGTAAACAACATATTGTAGGGTTCTGACTTTTGATCCAGTCTGCTATCTGCCTCCTCTTTATGGGGGAGTTCATCCCATTCACATTTACGGTTAGAATTACTAAATCTGTATTTCCTGCCATCCTAATAACCCCAGATTGTGCTTTACTTATTCTTGCCTCCACCAACCCTCTTTCCCCTTTTAAACTTTATGTATCCCTCTTGTATCACGATACTTATCCTCTTTATAATCCCTCCCTCCCCCTTTGAGTCTTTCCCCTTCCTTCCCTTATTACTCTTTTCTTTTCCCTTTTCCTCTCCCCCGTTTTTAATGAGGCGAGAGAGAATTTTCTCTAAAACAAATGTCAAATATTTTTTCTTTGAGTTTGGCTTACTTGTAATTACTATTTAACATACCATCACCCCTAGATTATGGCTACTGAAACAATTATTTCTGTGCACAGGTGTTATCTGTCCCCAAAGAAGCTAAAACACAAAGAGATATAATTGGGAGCTCTCTTTCATACACGTCTTTGGTCTACCCCTACTGAGAAGGCCCAGCTCTTCTGAGATAGTGTCGGACAGCATGTTGGGCCTGAGTCAAATCCTAGCTTTTGCTAATTATTTATGATGTGATTTTGAACAAGTTGCTCAAACTTTCTGAGCCTCAATTTACACAACGTCTCAGAAGAGCTGGAGCTCTTGAGAAGAATTCCTTCCAGAACCAATTCCAATACCATCTCTATGATCTTATGATCACTATGCCATATTAGAAAGCTCATTCTGATCTCAAGAACCACTGCTGTCATTATGGTATTTTCTTGTGTCCTGATTATGATTTAAAGGGTTGGTTATATCATGCAAGCTGAACCTGGGTCATGTGACTCAAAATGATGTGGAGTGCTGGTTGCATGGGTCCTATTGCAGTGGTTGATCCCTAATCACTATGCAGAAGTACAAAGCAAACGAGGGCCCATAATATCTGACCCTCATACAAATATAAAACACAAAGGTTATACAAAGAAGTATTCCAGGGACACCCCATTCTTCTACACTCATCTCCTGTTAGTGTCATCTCCTAGTTAGTGTCTAGAAGATCAAGATATCCAGCCAGGAGCTCTCGTTGAATGCAAGTCCCAAATCATTGACAGCATATATAGCAGACTTCAGTGTTTCATATTTCAAATTCAGCATGTTTGAAACAGAGCTTTCTCTTTCCACCCAGAACAAAATTTTATTCTGTCAAAACTTTATTTCAGTCAAGAAAACCACCCTTTTTCCAGTCACTCCAGCTCATAACATTGGAGTTACTAATCTCTCACTCTCCTCCTCACTCTGTATCCATTCATTTGGGCAAGTCACATTCATTCTACCACCATAATCTCTTGCATCTGTCCCCCCTTCTATCAATTCACACAGGCCTTCATCTCTGATTGGTCTTCTCCTCTCTCTAACCATCATCCACATACTTTACATATTCCAAAAAGCAAGCCTTACAATGTCACTTTCCTATTCAATAAGTTTCATTTATTTCCTATTGCTTGTCAGAACAAGTATGATCTATTTGATACTTACCTTATCCTAGCCTGCCTCTATAGTTTGAATCATTTCTCTTACTATATTTTTTTTGATAAACTCAAACTGGCCTTTTTGCTATTCTTTGCATATTATATTTCATCTTCCATAGGAGTCTTTGAATAGGCTGTTCCACTATTCTTAGAATATACTCTTTTTTCCTCATCTTGTGGAATCCTTCAAGGCACATCTCAAGTGCCACCTCCTACCCAAGATCTTCCCTGATCCTTACTTGGCTAGTGTGGCAAACACCTTTTCCTCATCTCAATTACCTTTCATTTATTTTATACATAACTCATATGGGAATGTTGTTTCCCCTGATAAGCTCTTTGAGGGTACAGATCATTTCATTTTTGCATATCAGTTCCAGGGATAGAGCAGGAACTTCATGATTGAATGAAGAAAACTGCAGTGGTTCCTAATATTCTCAAGTATTAAAATTCTCAATTTTTATCTCAAAATTATTTCTGAACTCCTTAAGATAGTATTTGTACTGTTTTACTGGAAAATCCATTTTGATAACTGAGAAAATACATAACAGAAAGCAAAATTTAGTTTACTTTAAATTTCTATTTGAAGCATCTGCATACCTTTGAAAAATCATGTATATGTGCAAGACATTATTCAGTCTTACACTTTACACAGTCTTACACACTGCTTTAATAAGCATAGTTGCTTATTAAACTGAGTCCTTGCAATAACTCTGAGTTTGCCTAAGGGTCTATGATACAAAGGTTGGGAACCACTGCCTTGAAATATTCTTCAAAGAAGCTCTTCAAACTCTTCCATCCTACTATGTCTTTACTCTCAACAAATAAACATGTCTCTTACTTTAAGGAAAATATCATCAGGTTGACCTTAATTCCTTCCCTCACTCTTACCTCAAAATATCTCTGTATCTTCACTAATCCCAATTTTTCCTTCCTACATATCTCAGCACGTCTGCTTTTTGCCTTGACTTTTGCTTCTGAACATTAGAATTTCTTGAATCTTTCTCCTCTGCTTGGCTTTCATGATTTTATACTGTTCTCCATTTAGGTTCTTTCTTTAGTGACTCCTACTCTCACATTCTAAATAGAGGCATAATTCAAAACTTAATGGGCAGTTAGATGGCACAATGGATACAGCACTGGGTCTTAACTCAGAGAGACTCCTCTTCCTGACTTCAAATTTGGCCTCAGATACCAGCTGTATGACCCTAGGCAAGTTACTTAACTCTGCTTAAGTTTCCTCATGTGTCACAGGAGCTGGAGAAGGAAAGGGCAAACTGTTCTAGTATCTTTGCCAAGAAAATACCAGATGGGCTCATGAAAAGTCTGAAATGACTCTACAACAACAAAGCTAAATACTTTCTACACTCTCTTCTACAAGTTCCACCTCAGGTCTGATTTCTTTCAAGATATCTAATTACAAACATTCTGAATTTTTACATGGATATTCTGCTCTCACTTCAAGTTTAAAACATCCAAGACTGAATTCATCAATCTTTCCTGGCAAAAGGCCACTATCTATCCAAAGAACTATTTATTCAAACCCTTTCATTTTGCAACTAAAGAAACTGAAGTTCAAAAAAGGTAATGACTTGTTTAAAGTCACAGAACTGATCAGTGACAGAACTGAGCCTGGAGCTTATATTACCTGATTCCCAATCCATTACTCTTTCCATTGTGCCTCACTGAAGTTAGGCTGGTATTTTTTTTGGAGACAACAAATAAACTTGCTTTATATAGTATTCTCCCATTTTTTCGTTTCACTTTATGTTGCCTCTTTAAGTCTTCCCAATTCTATCACTCCTATCTAAATACATTTATTCTTAATTTAAAAAGAAATCAACTCTTCATCCCATTAAGGAAATCTTCCCCTTCCCTTCTGTACTCTCAGAACTTAATTGTTGTGAAGCTGGTCTAAAAATAAATTACTATTTTCCTTTTTGGTCTAGTTCATACCTGCCCCAGCAAAAAATACAAAGGGTCTTCAGGCAGTTCATAGATTAAGTTTTCAGTGATCCGCTAAGAGGGAGAGAGAGAGAAAGAGAGAGCAAGCACCAAAGCTTGATGTTAGCATTCTGAGCTAAGACTATACACCTCAGAGTATATTTGGTTACTTCTCTCTTCTACTAAACCACAAGAACCCAAACAGATTTTAAAAATTGATATGCTTCCCCTAATTTAGCACATGGTTCTTCCTAATTTCTCAGGTGAAGGAGAAAATATTACCTTAAAAAAGATCTTTTCAGTGTATACCCTTATGCAAACTTTCAGAGTCTAAGGGGAGATTCCCTATGGGGGGGAAGTCTTTTCTCTGTTCTAATTGTCCTTTCCCTGTCTACATGGTTTTTGGATCAGTTCCTGCTTTTTCTCATCACACAAAAGTTGTTGTTTGTCCTTTGTTCTTGAAGAGGACCATGACAACAGGTAGGTGATGCCATGACATGCAAATGAATTGGATTTAAGTCAGGGAGGGCTGTGCAAGGTCATGCCTCACTTTCCCCTCCAGAGCCATCTGAGGCCAGTGATCAGAAATAGATCAATATCAAAACATCACATTCTCTCACCCCCAAACCCTAATCATCAATTTCTACACTCAGAGAAACTATCTTTTTAGAACTTGGAAGTTGGTGGAGAGACTATATGAACTAAAAAATGATAATTTACTTCTGGATAATGATACAAGAGACATCTTTTAGATAAAATGATCATTAAAACTGGAATCTATTAGGACCTTTTGAGAAATTTGAAGTGTTCCACATAAACTCTTCATTATCCTCATGAAGAGGACTCTTTTAATCTGCCAGAACATAAAGGAAGGCTTCAACAAATGTTGAGGAATACTATGGGGATGAGTTCCTCTAAAGACTATTCTAAGAGAGTTCTACTTTAAATAAGAGTTCATTTGTTTTTTTTTTTTCCCAAAATAGGAGTGGAAATTCCACTAATTTAAGGATTTCTAAGATAAAGATTTTCTCATTTGTTGTAATTCTCACACTTTATTATCAATCAGGATATTAAATCCTTTCTGGATAATACTTTCAGATACTGCTATACTCCATAATTTATACAATTATGGGCTTTATACAAATCATGCTAACCTCAAATAAAAATTATTGCATATACATAATAAAAGTTATACATTAATAATGTTAACAGAAAGTCAACTAATCACAAAGTTGAGGAAAAAATCCAAAGTATTTATAAACTCGAGAATCTAGTCTTGTAATTCCACTTTAAAGAATGTTATTTAAAGATGGGCCCACACCCTGAAAGTCAATAATTATTATTATTTCAAGAAAAAGTAACCTTTAAACACATTTTTAGTTTAAAAGAATGTAGATTTGGGGTGACCACTCAACTGATAATATATTTATCTGTATTATTGTCTCTGTCTGGAATGTTCTTCCCTCCTTTACAATTTTTAAATAATTAAATCCTGTTCATCTTTCAATTCAAAGTATAGATTAAGTCCTAATACTCTTCCCCAGTCTTTCAGTCCATATAGATGACCACCTCTCATTTATTTAACACTGATTGTGTTTACTAATTATTCCAATTAAACTATGACTTGAGAGCAGGAATTATACTCTGGATCCTTAAAGTAATAAGCATAGTACCCTCAATACCAGTAGGTGATCAGTAACTCTAATTAACTTCCCCTTTCCTCCCTTTGGTGTTGCTTAATATTTGTGATACAATTATCCAGGTAAAAATACAACTAAGCCAGGTAAAAACTTGTTCTATTTTAGTATGGAAGTCAGTTGATGAAGACTATGGAGAGATTCACCTGGAATATTTGCATAATGTTGTGTTTTTCCAAGTATTTCTGAGCTACTTCAAAGGGATCTTCATATAACAAAGCAGTTGTTGATTGTAGGCCGGTAGGTTCCAAAATGTTATCAGCACTCATAATTATGTCTCGTATAGCTTGTGGAATACTATCCATCCGAAGCTGAAATTTTAAAAAAGAATCCATTTAATAAATCTCCTAATTGAAGACGTTTAAAATGGTGGGAAATAGTGCATTAGACATCCAAGTATAAAGAACATTTAAAAATATTAAATATTTATTATCAAAAATGTAGATTTCCGAGAGACTTCACTTAGATGAAGAACTTTGTCTGGGATAGGGACAGTGATCTCAGTTTTCCAACCCAAAATCGGGAAGTTATATTTGATTCAAGACCCTGAGTGAAAGAGAAAGAGAAAGAGGCCGTAGGTTTCGTTTTTACTTGTTTGGTCCTTGAAACAACATAATTTAATCTTTCTTTTTTTTTTCTTTTTTTTTTTTTTTTTTAAGCAATTGGGGTTAAGTGGGTTAAGTGACTTGCTCAGGGTCACAGCTAGGAAGTGTTAAGTGTCTGAGATCAGATTTGGACTCAGGTCCTCCTGACTTCAGGGCTGGTGCTCTACTCACTGCGCCACCTAGCTGCCCCTTCAACATAATTTAATCTTTAAAAAATAGGCCTGGGATGGATGGTTACTACGGGCATAGAGCGACTTCTTTCTTTACTGCAGTCAGGATGCAAACCCAGGTCTCCTAATTGCAAATTCAGCCGTCTTTCCAATACATCAGCTTTCTCTCCTTAAAAATATTAACAGCGCTGGGAATTGGGCTGAAAAGGATCCAAATACACGTGATTTCTGAACTCTCTCGGCTTTTCACGCCTCCTTGCCCCAGGAGCGCTCTGGAATCCATTTTTTTTTCTCAAAATGGAAGGAGAAATAGGCATCAATTGAGGCTCAGAGAGGTGAAGGCGTTTAGCCATCGACAAAGAACTTGAAATCCCGGAGAGACCATGTAGGACCCCCCTTCGGTGCCCCCAAATTCACACCCTACTACAGAACCAGAGCTCGGAAGTTTCTGGACTTTTCCTGAGTGGAGGGGCGGGGAAAGAGAGGGGACAAAGCTTTTCCTGTTTAGGGTTACGCGGAAGAAGACAATATCCGGGTTCCTTCGAGCACATTCTTTCCCATTCCCCGCATCTTCCTGGAACGAAGGAGGCGGAGTCATGATTTATGGAGGTCTCGAGCCCCCTCCTTGCCATTTCCTTACCGTGCTCTGCAGTCTGGAGAAGATGTGTGCTGGTAAGTCATCCTGGATACTGAATTTCTCCATGGCTTCGTTTTCAAAGGTGTAGCTATTGTAATTCAGATCGGGAATTGCCATTGAGGGTGCTTTTTCACTAGAGAATGAAATTTGGTTAACTCTCGGGGCGTCTGTCGGCCTCTCCATCTTCGAGGCGGACCCCCAAATTCATTCCTCCCTTTTTGGATCAGCTGACTTAATGTGTGTCACGGAGCACCCTGCAGCCAGAAAAGGGGTGGGGGCGCCACAGTTGTCATGGCGTCATGCGGCCTTTGTTGCCTTGTCAAACTTGGCGTTGGGGCTGCTGGGATGAGCTCCACCCCAACCTCCGAGTCACGTGGGGCCCGCCTTGCCTTGGGCTCTTTCCACATCCCGGAGGCAGGGAAGTTGGGCCACAAGTCACGGGCCCACCTGTTTGGGTTTTCGGCTTTGGGGCGGAAGTTGGGGCCAAAGTCACGTGGGGGCCCCCTTTTCCTTGGGCCTTTCCCACGGCCAAGGCAGGGTTGGGGCCCAAAGTCACGGGGGGCCCGCCGCCTTGGGTTTTCTCACATCGCCGAGGCAGGAAGTTGCCACAAGTCACGGGGGGCCCGCCTTCCATGGGCTCTTTCTGGCCTCCCGGGCAAAGTTGGGGCCCAAAGTCACGTAACCGTTTGGGCTCTTTCTGGCCGTGCTCCGAGGCAGGAAGGGGAAAAGTCACGTGGGGCCCGCCTTCTCATGGGCTCTTTCTGGCACATGCGCAGAGGCAGGAAGTTGGGGCCACAAGTCACGTGGCCCACCTGCTCTTGGGCTCTTTCTGGCACGTGCTCCGAGGCAGGAAGTTGGGGCCACAAGTCACGTGGGGCCCGCCTTCTCATGGGCTCTTTCTGGCACATGCGCAGAGGCAGGAAGTTGGGGCCAACACCTGGGAAGGTACCTCTGTCATTTCCTCCCTTGAGACTCTCAGAGAAATCCCAAAGCGGGACAGTCAGGTAGAGAGACGTCCTCCTGTCTCAGAAAACCAGCCATTGCCTCATAGTAATGGTTGTTAGTGAGGAAAGTTTGCTTTTCTTTGCTTTTTTATTGAGCGTTTGTATCAGCGATATAAATGCCTATTTCTTCCGTTTCTGGCGTGACTATAAAGCAATCTCAGGAAATAGACCTAGAATTTACACCAAATGTTTCTTATTAAGTATTGGAACTACAAAAGTGTAGATTGACGGTCCCTGCCTTCAAGGACCTTATAGATTACCTACTTAGCTAGCATTTATATTGCACTTTAAGGTTTCCAAAGAACTTTATAAATATCTCATTTAATCTTCACAAAAAAACTCGAAAGAAAAAAGGCTATTTATTTTTTTTAAAATAATAGCTTTTTATTTCCAAAATATATATATAGGTAGTTTTCAACATTAACTTCTCCAAAATTTGTGTTCCAAATTTTTCTCTCTTCCTTTCCACCCTTTCTCTAAATAGCAAGTAATTCCAAATGTTAAACACGTGCAATTCTTCACATTTAGCATGTTTCACAAGAAAAATCAGATCAAAAAGGAAAAATGAGAAAACAAAAAAAAAAAGGAGGCAAACAACAAAAAAACAACAAAAGGTGAAAATAGTATGTTGTGATTTACAGTCAGTCCTCATAGTCCTCTTTCTGGATGCAAAGGGCTCTCCATCACAAATCTATTAGAATTGGCCTGAATCACCTCATTGTTGAAAAAAGCCATCAGAATTATCACATAATCTTGTTGTTGCTGTGAATAATGTTCTTTTGCGTCTACTTACTTCACTTAGCATCAGTTCATGTAAATCTCTCCAGGCCTTTCTGAAATTATTCTGATCATTTCTTATAGAACAATAATAAGGAAGACAATAAGGAAGAATAAGGAATCACAAGAATAAGGAATAAGTTTTACAGATGAAGAAACAAGCAACAGACAGCTTAAGTGATTTGCATTGGGTCACACAGCTTGGGAGTGCAAAACTACATTTAAATTCAGGTCTTCCTGATTTTCTAGTTCTTTATCCACTTTTAGTTTGCCTCTAGTCAAGTTTAGAGTCAACAGGTTGGTTTAGTATTCATATATCTTATTCAGCCATTCTTCAACTGATGGGCATCCATTCAGGTTCCAGTTTCTTGCCACTAGTAAAAGAGCTGCCACAAACATTTTTGTACATGTGGGTCCTTTTCCTTCCTTTAAGATCTATTTGGGATATAGGCCCAACAGAAACACTGCTGGGTTAAAGGGTATAACAGAAAAACCAATTATTAAATTAGGATAAAATTTTTTCCTTTCTATTTTTTGAAAAGGGACCAGCTTTAAAGGTCATTCAGTCAGCCTCAGAAGAAAACTGCTGACATAGGAGATAGTTCAAATCTTCTGGGTGTATGATCTTCAGTCTTGGACAGAACCGCATCCAATTAGAAGGACTTCCCAACAGATTCTAATGTAGGTGAATTCTTGCCTTTGGAAAATAAGCCCCTGTCCTTAGAACTACTCTCCATTAGAATTTAGGATGACCCATTTTATGAAGGAGAAAACCAACTAGGGTGGTCTGGGTAGAGATAGATTCCTTTGTCCTGATTGCAAGAAGTCACTGAGTTTCATAATCAGATCACCTCCTCAATAGAAGGAGCATTAATACACCTGCTCCCTCATTAATTGTTCACTAGTCAGTGTTGAGTTTTACCTGTAGAGCACCAAAGGTATTTAAACATTCAGGAATCTTCATGGTTTTTTTTTTTTTTGCTAGGAAGGAGACAATTGATCATTAATTTATTATTTGCTAACTTAATTAATAACTTGATTATTAATTACCCAGAAACTCTGCCTCATATTTTTCAGAGATGTTGCAGTACGAATATGTCATGAGAAAGAAAGGATTCTGGGGCTCCAAAATACAGGAAATAAGTTGCCTTACCAATGTACTCCCTCTGTTTTCCGATTCTTCCCATTGATGCTGTGTGCAATTGTGCTGGATTGTACCCTGAGTTTATAAGGGAAATATTTGGATTTACTTTTCTTAGGTGCCACCATGTTTAGGTTTTCTTGGCAAAAATAATGGCGTGATTTGCCATTTCCTTCTCCAGTTCATTTGACAGGTGAGGAAATTGAGGCAAATAAAGTTAAATGATTTAACCAGGATCACACAGTTAGTATCTGAGGCCAGATTTGATGATTCGGGTCTTCCTGACTCCTCCACTCTATCGTGTCACCTAGTTATCTAAAGGAAGCTAATTGCACTGAAATATAGTTATCAAAATAATCTTTAAAAATGATCATGGAGCTTGCTTATGATTTTTCATTGTAGTAATTTAAATTAATGATAAAGTTGTGAAAGACTAAAATGCTTACTGAGCTTTTCTGGCAGTGCCTTAGTACATTTGAAATCAGAATCATAGAATTTCAATATTGAATGGAATATCAGACATCTTCTAATTGGTGATCTCCAAAGTGAGATATCTATACCCTTGGGGTGATCCACTGAGATGTGAGCAGAAAGTATTAAAGATGCTATTTAAATTTAAAATGGACATCTAGGTGGTATAGTGGGTCCTCTTCCTTACTTCAAATCTGGCCTCAGTTGCTTACTAGCTGTGTGACCCTGAACAAATCCTTTAATTCTGTTTGCCTCAATTCCTCATCTGTAAAATGAGTTGAAGAAGGAAATGGCATATCACTCCAGTATTTTTGCCAAGAAAACCCCAAATGAGGACACAAAGAATCAGACATGAAACAACTGAACAATAACAATATTTAATAAAAAGGGATAGCAATATGACTGAGGCATATTGGTACACTTCCTATTCCTTCATCTTACATATGTGGCAAAGATAATGACATAGAGGTTGCAGAGGAGTTCATATCTCCCGTGTCCAAAGAAGTAGAAAAAAAGGATAAACATAAGGAGTAACCGAAGCAAGCATAAAGAACTGAACAAAAGAAGCCAGCATAAGCCCTGGTAAAAGGATCGGAAGACAAGACAGAAAATATGAACAAACATGAGAAAACAAAAATCACAATGAAGAAATACTACAAATTAAGAGAAATTCAAGATGAAAAGATTGACTTCATAACAAGTATAAGCAGAGATGCAAAGACAAAAAAGGATTGACTAAAAGGATTACAAGAATGGAAAAGTGAAGCCAATCATAAAAAATCAATTTGGAATTGAATTAGGAGCTCTGCTGGGAAAAAAAGGAAACTTTAGAATAGAAAGTGGAAAACTTACCAGCTAGTGAACTCCCTCAAAAATATATTGTAATAATCAGAACTCAGTGACTCCAGGTCATAACAAGAAATTGAGAATAAAAATGTTGAAAAAAAAGTTTTTAAAACTATCAAAAACCCTGGAAAACAGGCTAAGAGATAATATAAGGACCACTGGGCTCCTTGAAAAGCATGACTAACTCCTTCCCCACCAAAAAATTGTGTATTATATTTCAGGAAAGTATAAAACAAATCTTTTTTAGATGGAATATGGATGGGATAAATACTCATAAAATAGAACAGGGAAATAGGATAGCAGGAGTCAACAATATGTTATTTACACTTGAAATTCAAAGATTGATACAAAATAAAAATGAACTGGGGCAGAATTTAATATGAATTAGGTGATTTTAAATAAAGTGAGAATAGCAATCATGATCTCAGATCAACAGTAAAACATAGACATGGTAAGAAAGATAAGCAAGTTACATCATATTTAAGGGTACCCTAAATAACAATACATGCATCAAATATCATAGCATGTAAGTATTTGAGGAAAAAATTCATTAAACTTTAATAAGTTGATGGCAAAATTATGATAGTTGAGTGGAGTATGGGTGTCCCTTTCACACCTAGACATAGCTAACAAAAATAAGAATTGGAATGTAATTTTAGATCTATGCAGAGTAGATGGAAACTGGTATTAGAGGGTAAGACTTTGGCAGCTGGGAAAACTGAGTCTCTCTCTCTCTCTCTCTCTCTCTCTCTCTCTCTCTCTCTCTCTCTCTCTCTCTCTCTCTCTAAGCAAAGGTCACACAACTAGAGGATTTCTTTCTGAAGGTGAGATTTATTCTGAGTCTTGAAGGAATCCAAGAAAGCTAAATGGTACAGGTAGAAAATAAAGCATTCTAGGGGAGGAAGACAGACGCAGACTTTGTGTCACAAAGAGACAGAGATAGGAAATGTAGAGTCAAATACAAAGAATGGCAACAAGGCCAGTGTTAATAGATTGAAGAGTTCATGGAGACAAGTAAAATGTAAGAAGACTGAGGTAGATGAGAGCAAGAAAGCAGGAATTAGAGGATGGGAACAGGTTTGACCAATAACCTTAAACATTGATTCAGATCATTGAGATGATGGGAGTATAAGAAGGTAAAACTATGATGAACATTGAAAATTTAAGTCCAGGCAACAATGAAAAATTGAGGAAACTTTTAGGATTTATAGCCAAAGCAGTCTTTAGAAGAAAATTTATCTCTAAACATCATCAATAAATTAGGCATGCAAGTAAAAAAATTAGAAAAACATCAATTTGCTTCCCCTAATAAACATAAAAATAGATATTCTGAAAACCAAAGATAAGATTAACTAGATCAAAAACCAAAACCCCATTGGTTTGAAAAATAAAATGAGCTGAAATAAACTAATTAATAGATAAACCATTAGCTAATCTAATAAAAAGTGAGGAAACTCAAATTGCCAACATAAAAAAAACTCACAAAAATGAAGGTGAAATAAAGAAAAGTATTAGAAACTATTTTGCCCAATTGTATGTGAAAAAAACTAAGAATTTAATTCATGAATATTTGAAAATATCAAAACCCTAGATTAACAGAAGAAATAGAAAATTAAACTAATCCAATCTAAAAAAATGAAATTGAACAAGCCACAAAGAAACTTCCCATAAGGGAGTATACCAGTATTACATAAATTGTTTGCAACAGGGAAAGAAAGTTTACTATCAAACTCTTTGTATATGACAAATAAGGGTCTAATATTTGAAACAAAAACAATAGAAACAGAAAACTACAAATCAATATCTATAATGAATATCAATTCAAAATCTTGAGTAAAATTTTGAAAAAAAAAGTGAAAATTGCATTTTAAAAAGATTATATATAATGATCATGTTAGATTTATATCTGGAATGCAGGGTTGCTTCAATATTAGGAAAACTATAAACATAATAGACTATATTAATAACAAAACAGTAAAATAATATAATTATATTGATAGATTCACTCCAAATCTAAGACTCTTTCCCTTATATCATGTTGCTAATAATAATCTTAAGGGATTATTGCAGGTTTTACATGTATGAAGTTATTGGTCATTTGCAGATTAGGATGAAAGATGAGGTCTCAATTTTGATGTGACTTCTATTTGTTTAATGAGATATTGATTAGTTTTGAATGTAAGATAAAACAATTAAAATATGCATTATTAATTTCTCTTTTTTGTCTCTGAATTGCCCAGTTTTATTCAAAACATCTTTTGGGAATATTCATTGGAAACGTGATAAAAATGAGTTATATTTCTATAAGGCATTGCATACATGATCAAATCGTATAATTTCTATTAACAGTATCATTATCAAACTAGATACTTAGATTTGAAATCTGAATTATTTTGTATACTTTCTTAATTTTCAACATTTACCCCTAAACAGTTAGAAAATTCTATCAATTTCACATCAGCAAGGTCATATTATTTTTGTATTTATCTTCTTATTTCCACTCTGTATTATCACAGTAATTCAGGCCCCCATCACTTTCAACTGTATTTTAATTACCTCCTAACTAATTTTTCTCCAGTTTCTATTATTCCATATATCCTCATCTCAACTTATTTATCCTTCTCCCAATGTTCCAATTAGTGAGTCAGGTTTTCAGAACTTAGTACCATCTACTCCTCAGGGTTGTAAGAGTACACATAAAGGGGCAGAGATGATTCTGTTATGTCATCAAGTCAAGTACTCACTGGTGTGCTTTCTGCACACCATTGGTTTCTCTCCCTTCCCCCCTTCATTATCAGTTGAGAATCAATTTAGTCAGTCCGTCTTTAAAGTAGTTTTTTTTTTTTAAGAAAAATATTTGATAAGGTGTTATCTACATTTCATACAAAACTCTTCCTCTCCTTCCCTCCACCCTGTCTGTGAGAATGTCTTTCACAAAGCTCCAAGGGAAAATGAGCTCAGGAATAGAGAGCTCATGAACCAAAGAAGCATTTCCTGGTTGCTGGAAGATCTTTTCTCCTATTTATTGGATGCTCAAAAATTTTTCCTTAAGCATGGTAAAATCTGCGTCTTGTTTTTGGCTTTTAATGCAGATACTAATTTGAGATAATCCAGGGACAGTTTTTAGGATAATAATGGGAAGATGGGAAGTCCAGCATCTTCTGGATTCTTAATCCACAGGGATGGGAATATATTTAGGTCTGTGAATTTATATAGGAACAAATATTAAATTTTATTTCTCCTGATCTTTGGTTTCTTTTGTAATCTTTTGTATTTTATCCTATCCTTTTAAAACATTATTCTGAGATTCTTCCAGACTGCTAAAGGGATCCTTGAAATAAAAATATTAATAACCTCTGCTATGGACTCTTTGCATCTGGAAGATCCTCTACTGGTAAAATGAGGAGGAGAGGGAAGGAGAACTGACCTAAACTGAAGTCTTTTCTTCTCCATCTCAATCCCTGGGAGGAAAGTAATACACATTTATTTATTTTGTGCCAGGCTCTGTGCTAAGCACTTTTAAACAAATATCTCATTTGATCTTCGCAATAGCCCTGAGATGTAGGTGCTTCCTGGCTCTGGGCCCACTACTTTATGTGTTCTTTCCATGCTGTCATCAATTGCCTCTGGGCACCCTCTTACCCCCATCCCAAGCTATTTCTCTTTAGCACTGTGATAGAAAATCACGCTTGTTTCTTCTGCAAAAGCTTCCCATTTGAGTTAATTCCAATCATACTGCCATGTTATGTTATAGAACCAGACAAGAAAGAAAAATTCATTTGAAGGACCAATTATTCAAGAATTTCAAGGGAAACAGTGGAGAAAAAAGAAGGAATAAAAGGGGCCTGGCATTATCAGAAGTCAATATTATTTGGCATTCACTAAAAAATAGAAAAATTAATCAGTAGGAGAGACTTGTCAAATTAGACTTAGAAAACTGAGTAATCCTTGATAAGCTGGCAAATGTAAACTATTAGGAGACTGATCTCTTATTCAAAAAGAACTATTAGGAAAATTAGAAATTAGTTTGGCAGAAAATGTATTTAGATTATCTACTATTCTATACTTTTTGTCTGTGTGTGTGTCTGTCTGTCCCTCTCTCTCTCTCCATATAATATGCTCCAAGAATAATCCATTACTTAGCTTTTAAAGAAATCCCCAAATGAAAATCCTAGACCATCATAGCCAAAATCCAGAACTTTTAGGTCAAAGAAAAAAATACTACAAGCAGCCAGAAAAAAAAAAAGAATTCAAGTACCAAGGAGCCACATTCAGGATCCTTCACAATTTAGCAGTCACAACTATAAAGGAGTAGAGAACGTGTAATATAATATCATAGAAGGTAAAGGATATAGACTTGTAGCTAAGAATAATTTACACAACAAAATTGTATATATAATTCTGTGGATCTTTAATGAATTAGAGAAATTCCAAACATTCATAATGAAACACCAGAATTTCAGAGGAACTTTGAAGTTCGAATATTAACGAAAAGAAACATAAAAAGTAAACTTATTAGCATAAGGTAGCAACATGAAATAATGGAAAGAGTTCTGTATATGGACTGAATCTATTGACACAATCATATTATTTTACAATTTTGTTATTAATATAGTCTATTGGACCTATAGTTTTCCTAATATTAAAGCAACCCTGCATCTCAGGTATAAATCCAACATTATATATAATTGCATATAATATTTGTATATTATGTATAGTATTGTTATTGTATATAATATTTTAAAATGCTATTGTAGCCTTTTTGTCAAACCACATCCTCTAGACTAATAATATTTTTATATATTTTTTATCATTAAACATTTTCCAATCAAATATGAACTTTTTAGCATTCATTTTTTTACATTGAATTTCAAATTCTCTCCTTGCTTATCCCTCTCCATCCTTTTGGAAGACAAGCAAGATAATATCAGTTATACATGAAAATAGATAAAAATATTTAAGGGAGTAGATACATATAATTCTAGCCCAGTATCCTTTTTCTCTGAGGAGAGTAAAGTGGGCAAGTGTCTGGTCTTAACTTTCTTTTTTCATTCCTAGCAGGAAATAAAGTTTCCCTTAGAGAAAGATAAAGGCAGAAATTAGAGATGTTTATTCTGACTCCCTCTGAGGCACACAGTGACATTCCTATAGTATATGTAGAGTACAGCCTTTCCTACAGTCATATTTGACCTCCTCTCTACCCACCCCTTGACATCTTATATGTCATATAGTAGGTCCTTTGGCTCAGAGTATAAAGAGTTAAGTGATTTCATTTGCATATTTTTTATTTGTTTTCCAGAATACCTGGTACAGTTCACAGTTCTATCATCCCTATACTACTGTGCCTAATTTCCCATGATCCTCTTACCATTGGGAGAAAGGTGAAGCATTAGTTTGTGTTTCTCTTGTTATTAGTGACTTGGAGATTTTGTTCACGTATAGTTTGTTTCTTCTTTAGAAAACTGTTAATACACATAAATCTATGCATCTGTTGATCATTTATGTATGTGTCTGATATTTTTATTTGGATATACATGTTAGAATTGAAATTAAGAAAACCTAGGATCAAATCCCATTTTTGGCATTAACTAACATTCTCTAGTCCTAGAAAAGCCATAAGCTCCATATGCCTCAAATACACAACCAATTCCCTAGGATTTATTCACTAAATTATAGACTGGCTAAAATCTGCACTGAAGAAAAGAGATTCCCTGTGCTAATGAAACATCAGATTGTTTGTATTTTAGAATTTTAGAAGAATGGTAGATGGAAAGATTTTCCTCTTGTTCTTCCCTAAGTAATAGTTTTTCTTTTTTTTTCTAGTTGGCTTTGATTCTGTTCTTTCCATTTAAAAGTTTGTAATTATATATTTTGTCTTTTGTGACAAAAGACAAAATATTTCTTGGTTGGTTATTAATATTTCCCCTACACATATTTGTTAAAGGAATTTTTTGTGCTGTTCTCATTTTGCCTTGATGTTATTTTTTACATTTAGATCATTATATTAGGAGCATACTACATTTATTGTGTAGTATTTAATCTAAATATAGATTCTGCTAGACTACTTTCCAGTTTTCTCAATAGTCTTATGAAAAATGCTTTATATCACTAATAATTAGAGAAATGCAAGTTACAACATTACTTAAATGTTACTTCATATCCATCAAATTGACTAAGATGACTTAAAAGGCAAATGACAAATTCTGGAGGGGGTATGGGAAACTAGATATATAATTGTATTGTTGGTGGAGTATAAACTTGTTCAGCCAGTCTGGAAAGCAATTTGCAACTATGCCCAAAAAACTATTAAACTATGCATCACCTTTGATACATAGTACAATGTTTCTGCTAGGTCAATACCCTAAAGAGATTTAAAAAAGGGAAAGTATCAACATATACAAAATATATATAGTAGATCTTTTGGGTGCAAAGAACTGAAAACTGGAAACTAATGCAATGCTCATTAATTGGGGAATAGTTGAGTTGATTGTGGTATATGATTGGGATGGAATATTATTGTGGTATAAGAAATTATGAAGGGGAAAAACCATTGTATGAACTGATGCAAAGTGAAATGAACAGAACTAGGAGAACAATTTAAATTGATTTAGTAATAGTGTTTTAAAGATAATCAAATTTGAAAGATTCAGTAAATGATCAGCAAAATGACCCACTACAATTCTAAGGATTCATGATGAAACTTACTGTTCACCTTCATATAGAAAATGGAAAGCCTCTGTGAAGATTAAAACACATTTTTTTCTTTCTTTACTTTTTTTATTTGGGGGAGCATAAAACTTATCTAATAAGGGAATTTGTTTTGTATAACTACACATTTTTATAATGGGTTTTGTTTCTCTTGCTTTCTCAGTGGGTAGGAAGGGGATCCATGAGATATTTGAGAAGAGATAAAAAGTTTTAGAAGACTTCCTATGGTGAAGGGGAGACAGAAGTATTGCCTATGAGTAGTGAGATATGGAGGCTTAGCTCTTGAATTTGCTCTTTGAGGTGTGGAGAATTATAGCCAAATCACATTTGAAGTATTACTTTTCTAAAAGTGGCTGGTAGAGAGTCCTTGGTAATAGTTGATCCCATCTCAGTTGGTTCCTGTTTTAAAAAAACTCAGTAGCCAAATTGATCCCAGACACAAAGAGCCAATGGCATCAGAACTAATGTAGGACAAGAAGCAGATAATACTGTATTTGTTGTTTTGTTTTTCTAAATAAATGTGTATGTGTATTGCACATGTTTGTATGTGAATAAACATGTAGAAATTTATTTTTCTCTCTTCTCTTTGGAATGTTGTTCTTTTCCTTCATTTGATACATTTTCTTATTGTGGAGAGAGTTGGGTTTAGCCAGAACATCTAAGCAGAAATTCCCAGGCTTCTTTTACTCTCTTACTTTTCTGGGATTACATTCAGAAACTGAGGATGGTAGAAACTTTGTGGCCCTTGGAATATCATTTGTGGGAGAAGTTATCAAGCTAGTGGTGGATTAAGACTATATCCCCAACTAAGACTAAGACCCTTTTATTGAACAAGAAAAAAAAATCAGGGTACTAAATTAATTCTGCCAGAAAGAAGCTCCTTAGAAACAGGGGCAATTTTGTTTTTGTCTTTTTATCTTCAATACTTAGCATAGTGCTTTGTACTTAAAAAAATTTAAACTGCACTTGAAACTTCATCAGCATAGGGAATTGAGGAAATTTCTCTACCAAGATAGCATCTCTGTAACTGAAAAGTCAAAATGATGTGCTTTAAATTAGTATGCCCTTAATAAGTGTTTGTTGAATTGAATAAATCTTTCTAGGTTCCAAGGTTTCCAAAAATTTCTGCAATTTTTTTTTTGGCCTTGTATGCACTTTCCAATTTTTCTTTTAGTATTGGCTTTTGTCAGTGTATGTCCCTTCTAATACTAATCCATAGTTATGAGTAGTGACCACTTTGTTACTAGTCCCATTGACTCAGTTTATCTTCAAGAAGAGGATATAAAAGGAAGATGGTTTTTCATGCTTTTTTTCTTGGTTATAGGCTAGGCTATATTAAAACAAAAGCTACAAAGAAGCTCCCTGTATAAGGGAGTGATCCAGACTAGCTGAGTGCTTAATAAGCCTATTTACAATAACTAGAATTTATATAGTGCCTTAAGGTTTGCAAAGAGCTTTATAAATATTAATTCATTTTTTTCTTCACAAAACCCTGGAATATGGGTGTGCTTATTATTCCTATTTTACAGATGAATAAACAGACATGGCAAGATTGAGTGAGTTGTCCACCTTCACATAGCTAATAAGCATCTGAGGTAGAATTTGAATTCAACTCTCCCTGACTCCCATTCCAGGGTTCTATTCACTGTATCACTTTAGATATACACTCCTTTTTTTTTTAATTTAATAGCCTTTTATTTACAGGATATATGCATGGGTAACTTTACAGCATTAACAATTGCCAAACCTCTTGTTCCATTTTTTCACCTCTTACCCCCCACCCCCTCCCCCAGATGGAGGATGACCAGTAGATGTTAAGTACATTAAAATATAAATTAGATACACAATAAATATACATGACCAAAATGTTATTTTGCTGTACAAAAAGAATCAGACTCTGAAATATTATACAATTAGCTTGTGAAGGAAATAAAAAATGCATGTGGGCATAAATATAGGGATTGGGAATTCAATGTAATGGTTTTTAATCATCTCCCAGAGTTCTTTTTCTGGGCATAGCTGGTTCAGTTCATTACTGCTCCATTGGAAATGATTTGGTTGATCTCGTTGCTGAGGATGGCCTGCTCCATCAGAACTGGTCATCATATAGTATTGTTGTTGAAGTATATAATGATCTCCTGGTCCTGCTCATTTCACTCAGCATCAGTTCGTGTAAGTCCCTCCAGGCCTTTCTGAAATCATCCTGTTGGTCATTTCTTACAGAACAGTAATATTCCATAATATTCATATACCACAGTTTATACACTCCTTTGGATACCTCCAACATGGTCATGGTTACTGCTATGGCTAACTGAAAAACTGGTTGTGGACCTCTCTACTTGCCTTCCTCCCTATGAAAAGACATATCCTTGTCTGTAAAAGGGCAGGTCAATTCTTCAAGAGTCTCCACAGCTGTGGATCATAACATCTGAAGGAGCTGCAAGGCAGCCTTTGCTGATACAGGTGTTGCGGACTAGGGGGCAGAGGGAAGAGGAGGAAGGTCAGAGAACAGCAATTGCCTCTCAGTCTCCTTGTATCATCTTCTCTCAAAAGGAGATCCATTCTGGGTTGGATCTCCAAGCAGCCACTGTCAGGTGACTCCCATGTATTTCAGCAGCTCTCCCGTGTATTCCAACACTTGTCCTTGTTTGAATAAGAGCTTTAGAAGTGAGTGGCTACTTTTCCTCAGTTTTCCTAATATGAGCTATATTCTAATGTTGGATTTGCCTAGATTTGAAATTTATCCTATTTCAAAATAGGACCTCTTCTAAAATATACTACCCATGAAAATTAAGCTGCTCTGCAGTAGTATTCATTATGTGTAGTATATCATAATCTCCACAGGATTCATCATTGTGCATTTATTCCAATTCAGTGCAAACTTCAAGGAGGGAATATACTTGCAATATCTCGTCTCCCACAGAGTTTAGATTGTTACCATATAGAAGAACTTTGCTTACTTGGGGAAGTATTCATTTTTCAATATAAACTGCAATTTTCATTCAATCACATATTTAAGGAAAAATGCCTTGAAATTTTGAATAAGGTAAGATATTTTGTAAAATGTGTTTCAGATAAGAGATGATACTTTTTCCTGGTAGACAAATAAAATAGCTTAGTGATGGTTGTTACAGCAATGCTTTCTTCATTCCACTAGAGAGCAGAAAAGAGTCATGATTTTCCCAGCAAATGAATAAAAACATTTGGGAGCTTGCTTTGGAAATTCAGTTTCCAATGCAAAACAGAACATATTAAAGGTGTCATGAATTATTTTTATTATTTAATGAGCCTAATTTCTACCTTGGGCCAGAAAACCATAACAATAGTTTATATGCTCAGCAAAGTGAATAGTGTGATCTCTGCATTTATGCTGGAGAAATTCTCTTACCTCTGTTTTCAAGTTCATTCATTCATTTAAAAAGAATTCATTGAACACATACTGTACCATACCATATTAAATGGTATGGGGGATACAAATGAGTGGAATAATAATACTTCATATTTATGTGGCATTTTATAGCCTAAACAGTACGTTCCTTACAACAACCCTATGAGATAGCTAGAGTAAGCATTATATATTCTGTTTATAGATGGGGATACTGAGGCTCAGAATGTTTATATGGACTGTTCAAGGTCATGTAGAAAGTATCAGAATGGTAAATTTTTCAAGGGATAGTCAGAGACATAGGTGATATATTTCTCATGGGAAGAATAGTTATCGCTGAGATGCTTTAGTTTAATAATTACACTGCCTGTTACATTCTCCCAATATGGAACCAAAAGAGCCATCTTGAACTGAGAACACTTTTCTAATTCCATGATGCCTTTTATAAAATTAGAATTCTCAAGTCTCAGTTCATTCTGACCTTTAGCATTTCTAACCTTATTCTTATGGTATGATACCACTCTTTTGTATCCTTCCTCTTTTATTTATCCTTGTTTCTGTTTCCATACTAGAATGTAATGTCATTTCAAAAGCTCATTGGTAAGGGACTGACTCCAATGAGGCCAAGTTGGTAAGAGCAATAGAGTTCCAGGCTCTTTAAATTTCTCCAGTGACTTCAAGTCTTTTTAATTTCTTTGTGTTTCTTGAGTCTCTGAGCTCTGAAGTTGTTTTTAGGCATTTCTGGCTTCCAGTTTCAAGAGAGGTAGAAGATGCCAACTTCTCTTTAGTTTGTTAAAGAAAAATAATCTGGGAAAAGCTGACATGAGAGGAGTTGTGAGTTTATCCCATGTTCCTAACACCCCAACTACCTAAATTAGATACTTTGGTGAGATTCCTCTTAGGTGAGATCTAGGACTCTCTTTCTTGGTTGAGTTGTTATCTCACTCTCAGTGAACAAACTCTTTTATTCTGTTATTTTATGCATACTTTCTCTGATTTTTCTTTTACTGTCAGTTTGGATAAATAGGTTTCTTTGCTACTGGTGAATTCATTGTGGAACTGGTATTTTGTGGAAAAGAACTCAAGTCTTGGGTATAATTATTGGTTTCTTGCTCCCCTTAAGTAATAAAACAGTTATCAGAGATTTAGCTTGAACCTAAAAACTATGTCTCCTAGACTAAAAATAATTAAGGAATCAGAGAGATAAAATTTACCTTGGTACCTTCACTCTCTGAAGATGGGGATACTGAAGCTCAGAATATTTATTATGACTGTTCAAGGTCACATAAAAAGTATCAGAATGGCAAATTGCTCAAGGAATAGTCAGAAACATGGGTGAAGAAGGGTAAAGAGAATAAATATAAAGAAGAGGTTAAAGATACCTGTTCTGCTTCCCTTCGAGCTATAAAATAACACCTCTATGAATACTTTTATGGGAGCAGCCCCACTACATATATTTTAAACATCTGAGTTGGTTAGTAGATCTCAAATTTGATCAGTCTGTTACTTTGCTCTTTTTTCCAACTTATATCCTGACTTTGCAGTTAATATTAGGGTTATCAGTCATGTTCTGTTTTCTTGGAATATGTGAAGATCTCGGACGGATTGGAAATCTGCAAACTTTCAGTGCTCCCACAGTGATTCTATCCAGGGGCAAGTCTAATTACTTCCACTCTAGTCTGCACATTGCTAGTTTCTGATCTAGATTTGGGTCTGAACAACATTAGAATACTTCTGGAACCAGCCCTAGTCAGCCACCTTGAAAGTTTTTTGGTTCAGAGTGGCAGAATTTTGGTTTCTCTTTAGTCTGTGATTCCCTATTTTAGTTATTTCTCTGAAGGCTAGACTTGGCATTGGAAGTGAGACCCTACTTTGGTCCTGAGGTCTGATCCACTCTACTACTACTGATTTCTGGCCTTCCTCCTTTTTTGATAGACACCCAAGGACCTCTCTATGTAGGAATGTCATCTCTGGACAAAGGTCCCTTTCTTAGTCTACCCTGGATCTGTTACCTAAAACTGTTTAGAGGTGACAAAACTGTCAGTTTGTACTTGTCTTCATTGTGGTACTCCAATATGTCTAGGACCTACTCTCTCTCTCCAATTTATAGCTTCTTCAATACTAGAGTTCTCTGCCAGATATCAGGAAACTTGATTTTAATGGGAGAATAGAGATGATGGAGGGAAATCTGCTAGAGAAGGCAAGATGGAATAGAATCACCTGTGTATTTAAAGGAGTTTGCCTTGGCAAAGAGAAGGGTCACCTCTTCATGTGAGACAAGGGAAAAGGAGGAGATAGTGGGAGAAATGAGGAATAGGAAAGAGGATGGAGTTCTCAGTAAATAGCTTCATTTTCTTCAGTGAAAGATGAGGCAAATTCTAATCTTAAGGGAGGGGTTGAGGAGAAGACATACAATTTTGGAGAAGGGATTAATAGGCTTGCAAAAGCAAAAGCAAAAGGTAGTGAATTGCTTAGGCATCTCTAAAAGAATTGCCTTGCTACAGTGAGGGTCCAGTTATGATTATGTAACATTAATTTGTAATAGGTCCACTTAGCAGGATTATATGATTTTCACCAGCTTTATTTAGCAATATTTGAATAAGTATGAAGGTGGTGAATGGTAGGAATAATCTGAGATTGAGACTTGGCAAGGCAAGAATAGGCATAGAACAAAGGGAGGACCAAAATGACATCATTGTATTTTAAGTCATAAGGTGTGTCCAACCATGACTGATCAGATCAATATAAACTCTGAAGTCTTTACCTAAAGTTGGGCACAAATAGTCCACATGAACATGTCTTTAAATTTGTGCATCTCATATTTCTTTTGAGCTACTGCAATTCTGCTTCTCCGTTTGCAGTAAATAATGCATGTATGTATGGTGTATGTATGTATATATGGTTGGATGGTGTAGTTCTGGTTAATGGAGAATCTCTGTTTTCTTGGTTTTAATTGGTAAGCCAAAATTAGCACAAACAGCAGATAATTGAATTGTACTTTTGTGCATCTTGGCTTCAGAGGCAACATTGAGTGCAAAATCATTTGTGAACAAAAAATCATGCACCAACTCTCCTTCCAATTGTAGCATTTTCAATTTAAATGATTACTGTCAGTGTGATAACTGACTGATGCCATTTTTGTCATCATTGAAGGCATCTGACCACATTGCTGAAAATATCATGCTAAATATCTAGCATATAGAACTGCTTCACTCTATTGGTGACTAGGAAAATATGAGATTATCATCTATTATTCAGACTATGCAAACATGCCATCATTAAACTGGGATACAATATTCTCTGGGCAACCAAATTTTGTAATGATCTTCTATTAAGCACTATTGACTGACAGTATCAAAGGCCTTAGTTAGACCAACAGATATTGTGTATCTTTGTTCTGCTCCTGGCATTTCTCCAAGAGTTGCCAGGAAGCAAACATTATGTCTGTTGTTCATTCCTTGGCCCTTTTTGAAGCCATATTGGCTCTGAGGTAGATGACTGCCTTTCGGATGAAGGATCAGATTATTAAAGAGGACTCTGGCAAGAATCTTTCCAGCAATGACTAAGAAACATCTCCCTATGATTATCACAAGACAACCTATCTCCTTTTTTTAAAAAATAGAGTTGGGTGATGGAGGCATCCTTGAACTTCTGATATATAATCTCCTCTTGCCACATAAACCTGAAAAATTTCAGTCAGTTTTTGTATGAGCAATGGATTCCCTGCCTTGCAAATCTCAACTGAAATAGAATCAGCATCAGGCTCTTTGCTTTATGAGAAGAGCTAAATGGCATTTAAAATCTTTTCTTCACTTGAAAGTTTAGTAAGAGACAGATGGACTTCAATCTGAGGTATATAATCAATAATTTCAGTGTTGATTGATGGTGGTCTGTAGAGAAAACTATGAAAATTTTTAGCATATTTCTCTAGAATCATGTCCTTATCATTAATCAAAGTGACTTTATCAGCACTGAATAGTTGAGATGTCCCACAGATCTCCTGCTCATAAGTAGCCTTTAGGGCATCATAAAAGCAATTTGAAATATTACTATCAGTGTAAAACTGAATTTTATCTGCCACTGAATAATAATTCTGTATCTCTCTAAACTTTGCTTGCATTTTACTTTTAATAGAGTTAACTCCTTTCTTCTTAGATATGGAAAATCTTATCCTGCTTTTAATAAACCCTAGTAGAGATTTTGTTTTTCATCTAGTAGATTCAGAATTTCCCCTTCATTTTTGTCAAACTAATCTTGATGCTTGTGAGTGTTCTGACACAGATGAATCAATTCAGTACTGTACACCAAATCTCTGAAAGCTGTTCACTTCTTTTTCTGTTCCACTGCTTCCAACCATGTATTGGTTCAGCTTTCCTTTTAAGTTAACAACAAACTATTCTTTCTCAGAGAAATGCTCTAATCTGGTATTAAGTCTTTTGGTAGAAACCTTGTTTTCGGATTACTACATTTGTTGAACATGAATGTTTAGCTTAGAGAAGATGAGTCCTTAATTGGTCCAGCACTCTGTACCACACCTTTGTCACTCTCATATCCTGTTTGTCTTTTTTCTTTAAAATGACATAGTCTATTAATGCCATGTTTTATTGTTAGGATGCATCCAGAAAGTTTTACTGTATTTAGATAAATGGAAGATAGTATTAATGATGAGAAAGTCATGAAAAACATAGGTCTTTGATAGTAAGTGACCTTTGCTGTTGCTGTTTCCAACTCTATTTCTCCCAAGGACTCTTGTCATATTTGATAGTCTGTGCCTATTTTATTTTCTATTTTTTTCCTATTATTTATTTTCTATATTTATTTTCTAACAGAATTACAAGCTTGTCTTCTTCTGGCACAATGATGATGAAGTGTTCCAGGTCTTCATAAGTTTTTTCTCTGATGTGATTGGACTTTGTCATTGTGGGAGTATACACACACATATAATGGTAGTGTGGTTCTCCTGCAAGTAGCAATCATATTGTCATGAACTTGTAATTTAGTCCTTTTCAGTTTTACACTGATAGTAATAATTCAAAGTGCTTTTATGATATTATGGACCAAAGAGCTGTGGTGTCTCAACTATTCAGTGCTGATGAAGTCACATTGATTAGTAATAAGAAAATGATTCTAGAGAGATATGTTGAATAGCTTTCTTCACAGACCATCATCAATCAATATTGCAGCTACTGACAATAACCTCAGGTTGAGGTCTATCTTCTCTTGCCAAACTTCCAAGTGATGCATACAAGCTTTTATTTTTTTATTAAATTAGTTTTGATTATGAAACCTATAACTGCTTCATGGTACTTCCATCATTGTGGCCACTCCTGACCCTCCTGAGTTCTTTCACAGCAAAAACTATTTGTTTTTCAATTCTACTGGATATTGTGTTACACATAAGCGTAAGCATATTCCATGTGCTAGGAATGAGTAGAATCATCTTCACAAAAGATTTTTTTTTTAAACTTTTTTTTTTGTGTTTTGATTGCAGGGGAAAGGATTCTAAGGAGATGGTGGAATAAAGTGGGAAATTATCTGTCTTCTAAATATCCCCACAAACGGTTTAAAATAATGCATCAAAGTGAACTTTGAGCAGCAGAAATAATTAAAAGTAGGGGTAAAGTAGTTGTCTGCTTGAGACAATTTGGGAGGATGTTTGAAAAGACTTGGCCCCCAAAGTAGCGGTCTGGCCTGGTAGAAAGCATACATACTTTCAGGCAGATACCTCAGAATCAACAAACAATGACCCCTAAGGGATAACTGTGTAGGTTGCAGCCTTAGCTTCAGGAACTTTCTCACCCCTTGGACAATGTGGGGATTAAATAGTTAGCTAGGGATGAGTGAAAAGCTCTCCACTGGTGCTGAACACTGAATCCAGGAGAGCTAATCAGATGCTGTCCCAGACTGTGAATGTGGATGAAGAGAAGTGAGCACATGCTGATGAGTGCAATTGCAGATGGTTGGGCACTGTTGACTGAGGGTACTTTGAGGAGAGCAGAATCCTTGGTTTTAGTTCCAGGGCAGAAGAATACAATGTAGAAATGAGAGTGTTTGTATGACAGCATTGCTGAAGGTCTTGCACTGTCTGGATAGAAAGGAATACCTGATATGCAAAGCAATAGCAATTGTAAATGAATATTATTCTCAGTAGTACAATCATCCACAACTACTCTGAAAGATTTAGGATGAAAAATCTTATCCATATTTAGAGAAAGAACTGATCAATGATTTTTCTTGTGCAGCAAGATAATTGTATAAATATGTATAAATATATTGGATTTAACATATATTTTAACATGTTTAACATGTTGAATTACTTACCATCTGGGGAGGGGGTGGGGAGAAAGAAAGGAAAATTTTGGAACACAATGTGTTGCAAGGGTCAATGTTGAAAAATTATCCATGTTTTGAAAATTAAAAAGCTTTATTAAAGCTTTTTTTTAATTTAAAAAAGGAAAAGAAGTAATCCTGTCTGAAGACAGATCGAAGCAGTCTCTATTTCTCCCTCTATCTCTCTCTTTATTTTTAACTTAATTTTTCTTGAGGGTTTTTATTTTCATTAGAGTAGGAGATCTATGTTTTCTTTCACAACTTGACTTTTATGGAAATGTTTTGGATAATCTCACATGTGGTTTCTTAATTGTGGGGAGAGAATTTAGAACTCAAAAATCTTAAAAAATTGTTTTGAATATAATTTGGGAAAATATTAAATTAATTAGAATAAAACAAAAAGAAAGCAATACCTGAGGTCAGGTCCCTAGATAGAACTCAGATAACAACAACAGAAAAATCTTAAGCCTCTGAGACATTGTTTCTCACTTCTGCATAAGAGTTGGATTTTAATACAATGTTAAAAGAGAAGAAATATGCCTAAAAATGGGTAAACAAAGAAAAAAAAATTGAACCACAGATAACTACTATGGTGATAGAGAAGATCTGGATTAAAACTCAGAAGACAGTAAAGTTAAAACAGCTATTTCTACTTTAAAGAAAAAACCAAAATGATCAAAAGTCCCCAAAGAGTTTTTTGGAAGAACTTAAAAAGGACTTTAAAAATAAAATAAGAGAAATAATTGTAAAAATATTAATTGTTCATGGATGAGCAGAACCAATATAATAAAAATGGTAATTCTCCTTAAACAAATCTACTTATTCAATGCTATCCCTATTAAATTGCCAAAAAGATTGTTTTATTGAGCTAGAAAAAATAATAATGAAATTCATTTAGAAAAACAAAAAATCAAAAATATAAAAGGAATAATTAATGAAAAAAATGTAAAAGAAAGAAGCTTAACAATACCAGATTTTCAGCTACATTAATAAAACAGTAATTATTAAAACTATCTGGTAAGACTGGCTAAGAAACAGAAAGATGGGTCAAAGAAACAGAATAGGCATGCAATACATAGTAGTAAATGGTTACAGTTATCTTGTGTTTGACAAATGTCAAGATTTAAGTTTTGGGAATGAAAATATACTATTAGGAAACAATTGTTGAGAAAAGTGGAAAGCAGTCTGACAGAAAGTGGACATAGACCAGTATCTTAAACCATATATCAAGATAAGGTCGAAATGGTTACATGACCTAGATACAAAGGGAGATCTCACACAAAAAAAATTAAAATGGAATACATTATCCCTCAGACTTAAGGATAGAAGAAGAATTTATTAATAAGCAAAAGATAGAAAGCATTGTGAGATGTAAGATGAATGGCTTTAATTGCCTTAAAATGGCTTTGTGCAAATAAAACCAAAGTAGCCAAGATTAGGAAAAAAAAAATAGAAAATTTGGGGGAAAATTTTACAAAGAATTTCTTGGATAAAGGACCCCAACTCAAATATATATAGGACATTGTCAAATTTATAAGGATATGAATTATTCCCCTACTGATAAATGGTTAAAGAATATGAACAGCCACTTTTCTAGGAGAATATTGAAACCACATATAGTCATATGAAAAAAATGCTTTAAATAATTTTTGATTGGAGAAATCCAAGTTAAAAAAAATTGAAATCCCTCACACCTATCAGATTGGGTAAAATGTTAGAAGAGGAAAGACAAATGTTGGAGGGGAAAGTCGAGACACTAAATACCTGATAGTGGAACTATGAACTGATGCGCCTATTTTGGAGAGCAAGCTAGAATTAATGTCCAAAAAGGTATAAAACTGGGTTTATTCTTTGTCAGAAATATCAGTATGATCTCTGTTTCCCAAGGTGAACAGGGAAAAAGGAAAATAGCTTATGTATTCTAAAATCTTTATAACAGCTGTCTTTGTGGTGGCAGGGGAGGCCCATCAATTGGGCAAAGGCTAAGCAAATTGTGGTACATGATAGTGGTACTGTGCTTTAAGAAATAAGTAATAAAACATGTAAAGACTTACATGAAATAATGAAAACTTAAGTGAACAGAACCAATAGAACACTGTATATAGTAATAGAAATATTGTTTGAAGAATAATTACTAACCACCAAGCTATTCTGAGTACTATAAATACTCAGATCAACTACAAAGGATCTATGAAGGAAGATGCTATCCACCTCTAGAGAAAAAACTGATTAGTAGAAATGTTTAGTATGGTTTTACATGTAATTTTTAAATATAAGACTGGCATAATATATGACTGGCAGTGGCTTGGGTTACAAGATGACATTACTATCTTTGATATCTAACTAAGCTTTAAGCCATTTTTATGGCTGTTGGAGCAAATTGTTCTTATCCACCCATTCTGTTGGGGAAGTCTTCACTTGCTCAAAACTCTCATCAGTTACCCTCAGCCTGCTTCACCCTCTCTACTGAGGTGATTTTACTAGAGTGGCCTCTGTATTGTTACAGCTTTTTGGAGTCATAGGTAAGAGTTGGGGGAATGAGGTAGGCACCAAGGATGGATGGTCATCTCTGAGGGATTTGACAGTCCTTACTCCAGAGGTACTAGTCTTTTTTGAACATCCATACACCCCAAGTGAGCCAGACATTGAGGTCCTAGAGGAAAGAAGAACCATGTCCTGGAAGTTGGTAGACAATAGCTATTAGAGATTAGATTGGATGATAAAAACTGAGTGAATCTTAAAGGAGGAGAGGTCAATGAATGAGATAGTGATAGAGGGCAATCTTGGAAGTGACAATTGGGAATAAGAAGTATTTCATCTCCCCAACCTCAACCAATGAGTCAATGACCAATGAAAGTGCAGCAAGAACTAGCAATGGTGAAGAGGAAGTTTATTAGCAGGAAGGAATTCCCATCTCAGTGGGAATCAGATGTTAGAAGGTGGGAAACAAAAAACTGTTTAAGTTGAAAGCAGGTTTGTTACCTCTGGAGTTGGCATTCCACAGAGCATGGTGGGAGGAATGAGTAGATTTATTGTGGGATATGAGCAGGGACTGAATTTGGGGGGGATGGGAATAAGGGAGCAGGCTGTGAAAATAGAGATTGGGGTTTGAATACTGACAAATGGGAATCCCAGAATCACTGGGATGGGAGGATATGGTTTGGGAATTAATCATTGAGGGATGAATTCATATAGGTTATCAACATCCTAGGGTTTAACTTCAGCTAAGAAGCATGGGGTCCCATTGGACATGATTGAAATGATTGCACAACAGCAAACAACAACCACATGTGATAGCTGGCAAACTCCCACCCTCTTCTCTCCAAATTCCTGTGATTCATAATCTCTGCATTGGGACTGGGAAGGGGTGAGATCTTTTACAAAATATTGTATCCTGGGTTATTGTTTCTAATACTACATGATTCTTTTTTCATATCCCCAATTCAACAGGAAGTCATTGGATTTCTTCCTTCCTCACTGAGGAAGCCATCCCTCAGCAGCCACTTTTGCTTTGAAATTGACTATATTTATTTTTAATCACCAGGTAGCACTGATAAACATTCCCTAAGGAAGGCTGTGCTTATTGAGAAGTGCTGAATAAGTTCCTGCAATCTGTGGTTACAAGACTCTATCCCTTACCTCTGTCGATCTCCATGGGATAGTGTTGGCTTGTTGTCAAGGAATCTAGAGATTTGTAAATCTAATCAAAATTAAAAAAAATTCGCCTTCCTTTGAAATGCCTGCATTTCATTTAGCTCTTGTGAAATGGAGTTGATTCTTCACAGAAGCAGACATTCTTGAATGATGACTGCTGTCTGTTTTTACTCAGCATAAAACCAGTAAGCAAATTATTAGTACAAAAACAAACAAAAACAAAATGCATAATAAAACAATAGACACTTACTAAGGTCATGAGCTAACTGGTCTTTTAAACCCTAAGGTTTAGGTAGGTTCCAAGAACTCAAGGACATGAATAGTTCAAATTTATTTAGTTCCCCATTGTTCTGGTCCTGTGAATCAGTAAAGGAGAGAATAACAACCCAATCTTCATGGGATGCTTCATATTTACAGTTTCAGTGAGACTGGTCATTAGAAGCACAAGTAGAAATTCTGGTGGAACTTTGGACCTGAAATTCAAGAGAATGGAATTTGGCATCCAGAGTGAATTGTAATGCAAGACTTTTGGGAGTTCTTCTGGTCTTAACCTGTACGGTTAATAATCATCTAAATTAGCTCATTGTCCAGAAGGTTAAGTGAATTCACCAAGAAGCTTTGTCAAGAAGCTCTTCACAGAATTCTACCAAACACTTAAAAAATTGGAATTAATTCCAATACTATATAAACCATTTGAAAAATAGAGGAAGAAGAAGTCCTACCAAGTTCCTTTTATGCTAAAAATATGGTGCTGGAAGAGCCAAAACAGAAAGAAAATTGTAGTCCAATTTCCCTCATGAATATTGATGCAAGAATCTTAAATAAAATATTAGCAAAGAGATTACAGCAATTTATCTCCAGGATAATATACTATGACCAAGTAGGATTTATATCAGGAATGCAGTACTACTTCAGCATCAGGAAAACTATCAGCATAATTGACTATATCACTAATCAGACTAACAAATTATATGATTATCTCAACAGATGCAGAAAAAGCATTTGACAAAAATACACCACTATTCTTATTAAACATACTAGACAGCATAGGAATAAATGGAATTCTTCTTAAAATGATGAGTAGCATTTATTTAAAACTATCAGCAAGCATTATATGTAACCAGGATAAACTAGAAGCATTCTCAAATAAGATTAGAGATGAAATGAGGTTGCCCATTATCACCACTACTATTCAATTTTGTACTAGAAATATTAGATTTAGCAATAAGAGAAGAAAAATAAATTGAAGAAATTAGGGTAGATAATGAGGAAACAAAACCATCACCTTTTACAGATATAATGGTACACTTAGAGAATCCTAGAACATCAACTGAAAAACTAGAAAAAATAATTTAAGCAAAATTTCAGTATACAAAATAAATCTACATAAATCATTGGCAATACTGTATGTTGCCAATAAAGTCCAGCAGCAAAACAGAAATCCCACTTAAAATAAATATAGATAAAATGAAATATTTGGGAGTCTATCTGCCCATACAAAGCCAGGAACTATATGAACACAATTATAAAACACTTTTCACACAAATAGAGTTAGATCTAAACAATTGGAAAAATATCAAGTGTTCATGGGTAGGCCGAGCTAATATAATAAAAATGACAATTATACCTAAATTAATCTATTTATGCAATGCCAAATTAATCAAACTGTCAAGAAAATACTTTATAGAGTAGAAAAAAATAACAAATTTCATATGGAAGAACAAAAATTCAAGAACTTCAAGGAAATTAATGAAAAAAATGCAAATAGAATGTGGCCTAGCTATATCAGACCTAAAATTATATTATAAAGTAGTGGCCATCAAAACCATTTTGGTACTGGCTAAGAAATAGAGTAGTAATAGGTTAGGTTCACAAGATACAATAGTCAATGACTATAATAATCTAGTGTTTGATAAACCCAAAGTTTCTAGCTTCTGGGCTAAAAACTTATTATTTGACAAAAATTGCTGAAAAAACTGAACAATAGTATGGCAGAAACCAGGCATTGACTAATAGTTAACCTTACACCAAAATAAGGTCGAAATGGATTCATGATTAAGATATAAATATAAGAAAATTAAGGGGAACAGGGGATAATTTATCTCTCAGTTCTATGGAGAAGGAAGGAATTTATGGCTAAAGAAAAACTAGAGAACAGTATGAAATTCAAAATGATAATTTTTATTACATTAAATTAATGTACAAAAATTATAAATGTATGTACAACAACAAACAAATGCAGCCAATATTAGAAGAAAAATAGAAAACTGAGAAAAAATTTTACATCCAGTGTTTCTGATAAGGGTTTTATTCTAAAATATATAGAGAACTGATTCAAATTTGTAAGAATACAAGCCATTTTCCAATTGATAAATGGTTTAAGGCTATGAAGATACAATTTTCAGATGATGAAATTAAAGTCATTTCTAGTTATATGAAAAAGTGCTCTAAATCACTATTGATTAGAGAAATGCAAATTAAGACAATAGCAAGGTACCATTTTATACCCATCTCTCAGATTGGTTAAGATGACAGGAAAAGATAATGATAAATGTCGGAGTGGATGTGGAAAAACTGGAACACTAATGCATTGTTAGTAGAATTGTGAATTTATCCAATCATTCTGGAGGGCAATTTGGAACTATGCCTAAAGAGCTATCAAACTGTGCATACCCTTTGATCCAGCACTGCCTTTACTGGGTCTATATCCCAAACATAGAATAAAAACGGGAAAAGGATCCACTTGCAAAAATATTTGTAGTGGCAGGGAACTGGGAACTAAGTGGATGCCCATCAGTTGGGAAATGGTTGAATAAGTTATGGTATATGAAAGTAGTGAAATATTACTATTCTATAAGAAATGATGAACAGGCTGATTTTTAAAAAGTTTGGAAGACTTGCATGAACAGATGTTAAGGGAAGTGAGCAGAATCAAGAAAACATTGTACATAGCAATAAGATTATGTGATGATCAACTGTGATGTACTTGGCTCTTTTCAACAATGCAGTGATTCAAGATAATTACAATAGACTTGAGATGGAAAGTGCTATCTGCATCCAGAGAGAGAACCAAGGACACTGAATGTGGATCACAACATAATATTTTCACTTTTGTTGTTGTTTGCTTGGTTTTTTTCCTTCTCATTTTTTTTTCACTTTTTGATCTGATTTTTCTTGGGTAATATGATGAATATTTAGAATTGTACATGTTTGATCTCTATTGGATTGTTTACTGTCTGTGGGAGGGGATAAGGGGGAAGGGGAGAGAAAAGTTTGGAACAAAAGGTTTTGTAAAGGTGAATGTTGAAAATTATTTTTGCATATATTTGGAAAAATAAAAAACTATAAAAAAAGAACCTTCACAGTTCCTATCCCATCACTTTTCCAGATTTTTTTTATATTGCTGTCTTTTGTATGATTTGTATTTAATTTTAGCTAAATTGACCTAACCTATATATATATATATATATATATATATATATACACACACACACACACACACACATATATACACATACACACAACACATATATATGTATGTGTATACATATACATTTGTATGTATGTATACATCTATCTATTCTAGATATATCCTAAAATTGGCATTCTGTCTTCTGTTCCATTCCTTTAAACAAGTTATCTCCATTCCTGGAATGTGTTTCCTCCTTACCTGAAATGCATTTCTTCCTTACCACCATCATCTATAATTCTTACCTTTCTCTAAATCTCAGAGCATCTCCTATCCCCAAGTTGTTAGTATTCTTTCCATTATCAATTGATCTTTAGTTACTTATCTATGTATTAATCGTGTCTTTCCAGACAAATATAAGCTCCTTGAAGGAAGGGCTATTTCCTTTTTGTCTTTATATAGGATCCTTTATATATGATCCTGACAGTGTGTTTTACACATAGTTAGGGCTTTAAAAATGCTTGTTGAATTGAATTGAATGAAAGAGACACCAAAAGAATATGCATACCTCACAATGATAAAAGAAACTGAAGCAACTTTGATGCCAAAGAAGTAAACTATAAATATCAAAGGAATATTTTCAGCATCTAATAAAGTGAGAAAGAAATAGTAGGGTTTTTTTCAGCATTAAAGATGCTGAAATAAAGGATTCAAAATCTTAATGATTATAGATTAATGGAAAAGATACCAAATTATATTGGGTATTTAGTCTTTTAATATTAATTTCAGTTATTTTAATGGAGGGCTATATTTTCATGAAAAAAAGAAAGGTAGAGAAAATTCAGTTATTATCTGTATCTAATTTAGATATTCCTTGGATATAAATCTGGCAGTTCAGACCTGTGACCAAGACACCTACTTTCACTTGTTGGCATTATGCCCTAATTTCAGCTTCATTCATTTTGATAGGTACATAAAACTTTAGGAGGTTGAATCTATAATCATAAAGACTGATGACATGAATTCTCATATATTTAAAGCTTTAACATTTAAGATCAAAGAGCTGTATCAAGCAAAAAAAAATACAACTTACCTTTTCCATAAGCTTTTGCTGCCCTTTAGAAGTTGTGTATCTATAGTGTAGTATTCAAGACTTATTTCAAATGGCCCATTATGACATGTAGGTGACTTTTTTTAAAGTACTGGATTTAGGGTCAGAAGTTTCTATTGCAGAAGTAATTATTACTTGTGTGAAAAATCAATTCATTTCTTGGTCTTAGTTTCCTCTTTTGTAAAAATGGAGACCTTAGAGATGATCTTTAATGGTTTTTACATCTCTTAATCAATGATCTCAGATCATCTGTTTTTTTTTTTTTGTTGTTGTTGTTGTTCAGTAATTTTTCAGTCATGTCCAATTCTTCATGACCCATTGGGATTTTCTTGGCAATGATGCTAGAATAATTATTTCCTTCTTATTTTATGAATAATAAAATGGAGGCAAACAAGACAAAGTTATTCACCCAGGGTCACACAGCCAGTAAGTATCTGAGGCCAGATAAATCTTGACGTCAGGCCCAGCACTGTATTTACTATACCACCTAGCTGTCTTATGATTCTATCTTGTAAATATGAAATCATTGTTTCAAATGATTTAAAGTTTGGTCTGACATTTTCACATCTTGTTTTGTATTATTTTAACAAGATACACCACTTTATACCATGCAGCCTCCATTTTAGCCATCAATCCCATTTCCCCTTTCCTTTCTCACTCCCACTTTCCAAAATCTTGGACTCTACCCTTGATATGCTAGGCATTGACAGGTAAACTTTGTGCTTTATCTTGCTACCTTCTTCTCCCTCCCCTTCCCTTCTCCCCCTTTCTAGTGTCTAATTATTTGTTACTTTCCTCCATTAGAATAGAGTTTTCCAATGTTTGTGGCAGCCCTTTTGGTAGTGGCAAGAAATTGGAAACTGAATGGATGTTCATCAATTAGTTGGAGAATGGCTGAATAAATTATGGTATATGAATGTAATGGAATATTATTGTTCTATAAGAAAAAATCAGCAGGATGATCTCAGAAAGGCCTGGAGAGACTTACATGAACTGATGCTAAGTGAAGTAAGTAGAACCAGGAGAACATTGTACACAGCAACAGCAAGATTATATGATGATCATTTCCAATGGATGTGGCTCTTACCAACAATGAATGACTCAGGGCAATTCTAATACTTATGATGGAGAGAACCATCTGCATCCCAGAGAGAGGACTGTGGGGACTGAGTGTGGATCACAACATAGTATTTTTGCTGTTTTTGTTGTTGTTTGCTTGTTTTTTGTTTTCTTTCTCATTTTTTCCCTTTTTGATCTGATTTTTTTTTCATACAGTATGATCATTGTGGACATAAGTATAGAAGAATTGCAAATGTTTACCATATATTGCATTATTTGCCATCTAGGGAAGAGAATGGGGGGAAGGAAGGGGAAACATTTTGGAACATAATATTTTACAAGGGTGAATGTTGAAAATTATCCATGCATATGTTTTGAAAATAAAAAGCTTTAATAAAAAAATTATAGTTTTCTTAAGGATAGTCTTGCTTGACTGAATTCGTATGCCTATAACAACACATAATAAGCACTTAGTAAATGTTTGTTTCATCTTTCTTTCCTTTTCTGTTTCTCTCTATCTCTGGGTCTTTTTCACTGTCTCTGTGTCTCTTTCTGGTGACTAAGATTGTGGTTCTGGCTGTCTTTACATGTCTCTTTCTGTCTCCTTAATTAATGTATCTTCAATTCCAGACTGCTACATTTAGGATAAAGAAAGGATCAGAGAATCCACATCATTAACCCTGCCACAACATAACATTAAACAATAGCCCACGGATCAGAGTGATAATACCTTCAAACCCACTTGTTAACTCCCAGAGAGTGGGTTTTTTGTGATACATCAATGAGCACAATTTAGAAGTCTTTGTGCTATTCAAAGTCTGTCAAATTGTTCTGCATTCTAAAGACACAATTTTATTTTCTAGCAAGCTCCTTCGACTGATGTGGAACAGTGATGGATTGTGAAGGACCTTGACCAGGATCTTACCGTCAATGTAAACAATAACTCATATTTACTAGTGCAAACAACACTTCACATGTATAAAGTACTCTTTGTAAATGCTATGAGACAGGCAGTTCAGGTTTATTTGACAAGGAAACTGAGGCTCTGAGAAGTGATTTGAGCAAGGTCAAATTTAAACAAGATGATTTATATAACTAATACATTTCAGAGCTGTCATTCAAATCAAGGCTTTCTGATTTCAAATTTTTCCACTATACCATGCTAAAATGCCATAGTAACACTACTGCCAGTTCTCTCACCTTTTCCCCCCTTCTTGTGAAAAGCATGATTATGAAGGCATTTTTAAAAGACATAAAGCATTTCCTTAGCATCCTATATGTTTGGAAAGAGATTGTACTGGTTTGCAAGAAGTTCCTTTATTAATGATAATAATATTTATGTAATGCTTTGAGATTTGAAGAGTGCTTTATATGTGTTATATTATTTGATCTAAGAATTACCCTGTGAGATAGGTGCTATTATCCACTGATGAAGAAACTAAGGCAGACAAATGTTACTGACTTGTTTCATACAGCTAGTAAGTATTTGAGGCAGGATTTAAATGCAGGTCATTCTGATTCCATGTCTGGTTTATGATGTTTTCATTCACCAGTTGCACAAAGCTTTCTCCAATAATTCCTGGAAGCATTGATCACTCTCCTTCCTAATTACTCATTTCTTTTATTACCTGAAAAATATAGAAAATAATATTCCGTTTCATACTTTATCATGTGCCCTAATACACTATTTAGCTGCTATTGTTTGGGTCCATATAAGTCAGTTTTTCATGGGCTCACCTTAAATTGCCAAAACTTTAATTTTGCCATTCTGAATGAACATCTTTATGTATTGAATAATACATTTTTCAAATATATTATTCCTCTGCCTTTGTAAATAGTAGAAAACTGAATCATTTCCCAATAAACTGTTAGGAAAATTGCATGGCAATTTGGAGGAAAGTAAATTTAAGCCTATGCTTCTTAAGTATATACTACAAAAATATGAGTTAGATAAGAATTTACATATGCATATGTAAAATTTTTAAAAAGAGGAAAATGGGGTAGTATACTTGTCCCAAATGTAATGGGGAGAGAAATTATTAACTCTCAAAGTAGTGGAGGAAGTTACTAGGGATGGTATTGTAAGAAACAAAATATCATACCAAGAACTCCACTGAGTCACTGATGAATGCAGGAAAGGTTAATTTTATATTCTTGCAAGAATGGATGCCTAGGTGAGGAGACGCACTCCAAAGGTAATATTTTATTTCCTATCCTGAGGTACAAGTCCTCCCCTGATTCCCCATTAATTGGATGTTACGAAAATTATAGGACATGAATCTCTACCCCTCATTACATAGCACTCTCTGCTCCCAAAGGAGCTTCTACTCTAGAAAGGAGAAGGTTTTAGAAGAAGGTTAAGGGCAGAGAACAAAATATTCTTTTCAAATCTCAAGTCATAACTGTTCATTACAAAAGTCAGTCCCTGTCCCCAATGAGCTTATATTCTTTTGGGTGAAGATAAACTCCACTTTTGATTATTCCTTGATGTCCTTGTGGGTTTCAATTTTCTAATTTAAGTTTCATTTCTCCAATTTAATTTTCTTTTCTTTTTTTCTTTTTTTTTATTTTTTCTCCAATTTAATTTTCATAACTTAGTTCATAATTTGGTTTCCACATCCTTTTCTAATTCCTCAGATTTGGCTAATTTTACAAGCACAAAGAGCAGAACTCCCAATTTTGGGAGGTATGCTTCTACCTTCCCTGAAGATTCTGTAAATAGTTAGGTATTATCTCTTTTTTAGAGACTACATTGTACCTCAAAAGCAATTTTCAGAAAGAGAGAATCCCATCAGAATATTCTTCAGAACCGTAAAGGTAAAAAGGCTGACACTGTACACCCAGAACCAAGCTTTTCCCAAACCCTACAAGTTCACAAAGCAGGGGAATAGATCCCAGAGCAGGGGCTGAAGTCTACCTCCCCTGCCTGTTCAACCCCACCTTAGGATCAAAGCAAGCAGGGAGAACGCACAGATAGAAATCAGTTCAGCTCCATGATCCCATCCTTTGGGGAGGTGGTCAAGTCTGAAACCCAAGTTATGTCAAACTCCTGAGACTTACCTTCTGTAGAGGAACAGTCGTACCCTGCCAAGCCCTGCCAGAAATCCCAGTCAGGACCTTGAGGTTAACTTCCCCTTAAAATCTACCTATGGGCCATACCAAGGCCTCCCACTCTCCCCTGGGTCAGCCCCACAAAGTACTCTGCCTTATGGTATCTTTCCCTATCTGCTTCCCCTATGCCATGTGGTATCTCTTCTAAGTCTATTATGCTTTCTGACCCCAGTTCTTCTCCTTATAGCTAACTCTTTTAGGGTGCTAAGTCTCTCTCAGGATTTAGCCTGAAAGCTAAGGACATGCCCCAACCTCATGGAGTGTTTCCTTCTCCTGGCAAATAGCAAGTTCCATTGAAGAACTTGCTGTTCTTTACTCAACTCTAGATTTACTCAACTCCAGATTTCCTGACATCTCCTCTCTTCCAGGACTATATGAGAAGTATGTCCAGGAGTTTTCACTCCTTGATGCCATTAAATTTCCCATCTTACTAACCTGTCTAAACACTCAAATCCTCTAAGATAGTCCCAGCCATCAAAGGCAATATTAGATAATCCACGTTCTTATCTTTGGTCTATGCATAGAGTTTGCTTGGCTGCTGCAGAACCTACTCTAGTTCCCTTGCTGTTTCCTGGATTCATCAGTGACTATTTCCTGCGATCTTGGACAGTCTAAGATAGGGAAAAGCCTGAGCTAAACCACGAGGTCGTTGAAATCAATGAAACATGTCTCCTTGTGCTTTGACAGGGACACCCTGAACTCATAATGTCTGGATCCCAGATGAGCTCTCATTTATAAGAAACAAAATATCTTGCAAAGAATTCTACTGAATTGCTGATGACTGCAGAAAAGATTTATTTTACCTTCTTGCAAGAATGGATGCCTAGGTGAGTAGACATATCTTTGAAACTGCAAAGGCAGCATTTATTTCCTATCCTGAAGCACAAGTCCCTCTCCTGATTTTTCATTAATTGGATGTTGCAGAAATTACACAACATGAATCAACAACCCTCATTACATAGCCACTTCCTGCCCCCAAAGGGTAGAGAACAGTCCCTGCCCCCAAGAAACTTACATTTTTTTGGGTAAAGATAAACTCCACCCTTGATTATTCCTTGACATCCTTATGGGTTTCAGTTTTCTAATTTAAAGTTTCATTTTTTCCAATTTAATTTTCATAACTTTACCTTCAAAAAAAGGTGATAGCTCCTACTCTCATAGATCCTTCTTTGCAATTAGGAAAATTAGGTTTTCAGAATGAATATATTCATTAATCACATTGAGGTAAAACTGAGTTTAAGACAAGTATATAAAACATTTTTCAAAATGGGAAATGAGCACAGAGTACTTAACTTTTAAAATTTCTACCAGGATCCCCTGTGCCCACAGTCAGACAGAGAAGACATATTCAGAAGGGACTAAGGTTTATGAAAAGGAGAAAGCACAAATGACTATAAAACTGGAGGTAGGGTTGAAGCTGCAACTTCTGGGATAGATATCTCTAGGAAGATACGACAGAATGGAAACCCCTTTTTAAGGATTTGTTGGACCATTTTTGTTGAAGTGAACTGAAGTTTTGGATGAGGCAGAAAAAATGAGATAAGAATCTCTGAGCCTGTCAGTCTTCAGAAAGAGTGAGAATGGTTAGAGAGTGATTAAATATATACCCTTTTCAAGGTAAATTTAGAAAATACAAGCCTTTCTTAGCCTACTTGCCTGCTGGTTTTTAAGGAGAGAGAAAAACAAGGTCCTCAACCTATTTCTCTATTTAAATGAGAAGTAGCAGAGAAGTAAGGGAAAGCTAGGCAGAAAAAGAAAAAAAAAGACTTCCTTAGACTCTGTCTACACATAGACATATAACCACACATACATGTATATATTAATAGTATTTGTTTTGACACAACAGATGCTTCCCAATAACTACCCAAAGTCCATATTTATAATTTGAATAGTATAATAGCATAATATTGTTATCTAAAATATAGCTACATAATATCTTTATACATTATGATATAAATATAAGGCCTTTGCTTTAATATCACAATATATATTATATGATATGTATACAGACATAAATATATATTCATAGATATATACCTTTAGTAATACATTTTATTTTGATATATTAGGTACTTCTCAACAAATACCCAATTATATATATTTTATACATTATACTTATTGTATATTTATATTTTTATTAATATGCTATATAAATATATATATTTCAGGTTGTAGAATTCATTGTCACTTTTTATTTTCCTATGATAGGGACCTATTAGAAGACTTGTTTGTTTTTATCATATCTCTTTGTTTTAATTTGGCCTTGAAAGCATTTGTTTTTTTTCTACATCCTTAACAAGTGAGACACCTGCACAAAAGTTAAGTATATTTTTCAGGACTAGAAGTGCTTTCTGTGGGGGGGAGAAGGATACCCTTGTGGTAATATTTTATGGCATATGTTCTGTCAGATTGTGGTCTGACAATTCCAGACTAACTTTGCCTAATATTGCTGGATCAAGTTTCTGTTAACCACACTTTGATAATGGGTAAAATCTGACCTTACAATTGTTAATTCTTGACATATATCTTCATGTTATCAAGTGCGAAAGTAGGACCTGTCTGACTTAGATGGAAACTATTATTTCTGGTTGAAATTCAAAGAAAGAAAACAAAGTAGTCCTTAAAGAAGTCCTGTCACAATAAGCTATTTCTCTAATCCTGAACAGTCACTGAGAATCATTATTGTGACTTCACTATGGCTCTCAAGAAAACTTCAGTAAACAGCTTGTTAATACTGGTATCCAATGGACAAATGGTCAAACAATATGAACAAGTACTTAACAAAAGAGAAAATGTGACTATGAAGAAAATTAATAGAATGCTATATTATTTGATATTTAATATTAATTTGTAACATACCCTTTTTCTGGTAAAAATTCCATCTTTTGTTTTTCAGTTATTATTCAGTCATGTCTCACAGTTGTGACCCCATTTGGAATTTTCTTGGCAAAGATACTAGAATGGTTTGTCATTTCCTTCTCCAGCTAATTTTACAGATGAGAAAACTGAGTCAAACAGTGTTAATTAACTTGCCCAGGATTACACAGCAAATAAGTATCTAAGGCTCGATTTGAAGTCAGGAAGATGCATCTTTTTGACTTCAAGCCCTATACTCTACTACACCACCTAGCTGTTCTTCCCAGATTTTAGTCTAGTTAACAAAGAGATATCTTGCAAGCCCAACTGATTGAAGAATGTAATTATTCTTATACTCCAATGCATTCGCCTAGCCCGGGACCATCATTTTTCTTTATCCAGCATTACTAAGGGGTCTGAGGGGAAGAGAGAGGGGACAATGGGATGTCTTGTGTCCTAGCCTTTCCTAAACAAAGTCTGGGGCTGCCTGTTCAAAAAAAGGAAGATCAAGTCAGTAAAAACCTGGTTGAGATGGCTTGCATTTTTCTAAATAAGATTGCTGGAGGCAGTTGTCTCTCATGGAGTAATGGCATTCTTTGAGTATCAGAGAGGGATAGAATCAGCCACACTTAAAGACAAAGGATTACCTTTGTTTGTCAGGGGAGGTCTTAATGATATGTTGGATGATGTATTATCAGAAGGAAAACACCTGGATTTAAAGAGTCATGAGATGTTTGGTCACCCAGAGAGACCAATGATATCAATTTAGTGTAACATAATTAATTAATCATACCTGGAATTTTGTCTCTTGGAATTTCATCTGCTACAAATAGCAAAACAAACATAAAAATATATTGCCTTGCTGATAATTATAGAAATGCACATTAAAACATGGATAGTACTTTATTTCACAGTTGTCAATTTAATAAAAGTAAATATAAATAATAAAATTCAATGTTGGCAGTGCTGTGAACTGAGGAAGTCACAGTAAGATATCTGTGTGCTTAAGCAGGATTTGAATCACATTTTCTATTTAAAAGGTTTTGAACTTTTACCATAGCTAACATTCATGACTTGATGTTACAAAAGAAATATATTTATTATATAGGGATCAGACTTTTCTAGCATTAAAACATATATGTTTATTAAAATATTGTTTAAAATTTTTTTTAACATCAGTATGCTTCATCCTAGTCAGCTGCTCATGCCAAGATATATTTTTAAAAATAGACACACACACATATATGTATGTATGTATATATATATATATTTCCTCTACTCATTGGTTTTTTGGAGAAAGCCTGCCTTCTGAGAAAGCTTCAGTGGATTCTAATTTGCACCATTTGAGAGAATGCCCACATAAATAAAATCACAGATCATCAAAATGTCAACACAAATATGATCCTTACCACTGATTTCAGACTGTGATGGGTGAAATCTGAAATAACTTTCATGCTTGTTGATTTCTTAAGTAATACATGCCAACTGCATAATAAATTGGGACCAGGCCTCCTCAGTTTAGCACTGGATCTCAAATACAGAGGATTCTGATTTTTATGCATTGAAAGAAAACAATAGGATATAAAACTGTAAACAAGATTGAGTAATATGATTCCAATTGGAGGAGAAATCAGGGAGGGGTAGAGCAAACAGGAAAAATTCTTTGAAATCAGAAAAAGAGGTGTCCCACTTCTCTCTTCCTCCAAGTGTCTATTAAATCAAAGGAACAGGAAATCCAGTAACTGATGGACCAATACAGGACCAGTTTTCTGGTAAGACATAGATTGCTTGGGGTATAGAATTGCGAGAAAACTTAATTAGTCTTTGGATCTGACTATGTTTCTGGTCAACATAATTGAGGTTCTCAGTTAAGAGTCTCTAAATACCAGCCAGAGGTGGAATACTCATCCAAATAAGAAAAATATAGGGAGGTGGGAAGATTGTTCTATACTTGCTGCCTCTACTTCCTGATGTTTTTTCTCAAAACTTTTCAGTTTGGCTTCTGACCAACCATTCTACTGAAATTCTTCTCTTCAAGATCATTAATGATCTTATTATCAAATCCAATGACCTTTTAACTTTTATTTTCCTTTACTTCTCTGAAGAATTTGATGTAATTGATAATGTCTTTTAAAATATACTCTTTTTCACTGCCTTTTTTGGTACTCTACTCTCTGTTTTCCCTCCCGTCTGTCTAACCATTTCTTTAACTTTCCTAATTCCTGATTTTCCCCCCTATTCCTTTAAGATGAATATCTCCAAAGTTATGTCCTTGAGTCTCTTCCTCATCTCTCTTGAAAATCTCATTCACTTCCTTAGCTTGAATATGATTTCTATGCAGATAACTCACTTCTATATATTTATCCTTGACTTTATGTTTTAGCTGTAGTCTTGCATCTACATCTCCCTGCTGAATATTTTCACCTAAAAGTTCTCCTGTCACCCCCAGTACAACATGTCATCTTCCTTTTGAAACTTCTTTAACTTCTTTCTCCCTAATCTTTCTAATTCTGTTGGTGGCAGCACCAATTCACCCAGGCACAAAACCTTAAAGCCATTTTTGACTCCTTTGTTTTACTCTCTTACTCTCCAATTAGTTGCCAAGTCCTATTAAGTTTATGACTTCAATTTTTTTCCTCCAGCTTCTTTCCATCATTTCTGCAAAAAACTTCATTTAACATCTCTAATCTAGACTATTAAAATTACCTCTAAACTGCTTTTATTCTATCTTCTCTTTAATCCAGTCTTCCAGTTCAGAAATCTTAATGGTTCACTATTACCTATCCAACAAATCTTAAACTCTATCTTGGCATTCAAAATCATCCATAATTAAATCTAAATTCATCTTTTTGTCCTCTTGTCATAATTTCCCATTGTGTCCTACATACCACTCAATCTGGGCTATTAACCCCAACCATGTACTGTCATCTTTAGTCTGCCATTGTTAATATTCTTTCCCATTTCTGGAACAGACTCTCCTCTCTCTACCTATAAACATCTTCCTCTTCCTTCAATGTTCTAGTCTCATGTTTCTCAGTAAGTATTGATCTTCTACCTTATATTAGATTTTAAGTTTTTTAAAGACAGAATCTGTATCTTATTTTTTTCTGCATCTCTGACACTTATTAGACATGGGAAAGTCACTTAATCTCATAAAACACCAGTTTCTTTATCTGTTAAATGGAAATAATAATAGTATTTATATCACCACCACTACCACCATCATCATCATTACTAGAATTTACATAACATCTAAAGGTTGACAAAGCATTTTACATTTGCTACCTCTTTTAATTTAGCTCTGCCTAACAACATGGATCAAATGAAATTAATATTTATAGCACTTTGTAAATCTGAAGGTGCTGTATAAATGTCAGCTGTTTATTATTTCATTTTTGTAACCATAGTACTTAGAATGGTACTTTGCACATAATGTATAGTTAATAACTGTTTGTTACTTTACAAAAAAGGAAGGTCCTCATTACCCTGGTCCTCTGAGCAATCTTTTTGTAGAGTCATCAATATCTCTTAATAATAATATGACTGGGTTGAACCAAGTCAAGTGGCCAAACCTGATCCCAGCATCACGATATACCTGCCACCAGAAAGGCAGTTCCAGGGATAGAATCCTAGATAGAGACAGGAGGACCTGGATTTGAATCCAGTTTCATTCAGACACTTGTTAGCTATGTGATGTTGGGCAGATTCCTTAAACTATCTCAATCTTAATTTCCTCATTTGTAACATTGGGCTAATAATAGCATCTATATCACAGGGTTATTGTGAGACTCAAATGAGATAATATACATAAAGTGCTCTATCTACAACTTTAAACTCCATATAAATAGTAGTGGACAGGAGAGCTGGTCTTGGAAATAGGAAGATCAAGTCCTGATTCAACACATACTGTATGGTCCCTGGGCCAAATTTTCAGTGCTTTAGGCAACTCTTAGGCTACAGATGAAGAGAGCAGGTGCATCTATTGCTAAAGGGAGTTCTCTGTGTCAGGGAAATCTTAAGTATAGTCCTTATCCCTAGCCAATGTATAAGCTGTTATCTTGACAAAGAAGAAGAAGTGACCAGCTGATGAGAACATATTTAAATTATGTTTGTCCTTTCCTGTTCCACATCTGCGTATATGTTATTTTCTGGTTGGTCTATGTTTCAATGATCATCTCCTTTGTTCTTCTGGGACTTCCATTGAACTTGTATTGAATTTCAACATGGAATAATTCCTTAGAGTTTCAGAACAACTTAAAAGGCAAACAAACAAACAAACAAATAAATCAGTGCTGATTAATATTCTTCCTGCTACTTCTTAGCAGGAAGGGTGGACTAGTATTCCATCTTAACCTGTCTTTAAAAGCAAGATTGTGCCAAATGCCAATCATTTGTGTCCAGGAACATGTTAGCAAAGTAATAATGCAAGCACGGTTCATCCAATGGTCCAGGATCTGTGTCATGGATTAAGCTTGGGGTAAAGGGATGACAACTAAGCATCACCATGAATTTTCACCCTTTTCACTAAGTCTTTCTTAAGACATAGAGTTCTGCACACAGAATGCAGTAATCAGATGCAGCCAAACCACAGTTTGACAATTTGTACAAAGGCAGGTTCCACCAATAGTCCCGAGCAATTGTTCCCTTTAATTCCCAGAAGAATTCTAGCTCTCTGAGAAGCAGTTAAACTAGGGTAAAAGCAACTGTCACCCTAGGTGTGGTCCATCCTCCTTTAAAGATGCAAATTAAGCATGGAATCTCAAATGTTGCTTCACATGGGAAAGATGCAATTAGCTGCTGTAATAATTGTGCTCTTTGGGTCTCGCTTTGTTTCACAGGGGCTTTAATTAAAGGCCTACTGATGTTGGAAAGTCACATTAATTATTCATCTCACAAACATTTACATAGAGTTCCCTATTCCCCTTCAATAAATTATCAACTTCACATCTCCATAATTTAATCAAAATTGCTAAAAATATACTATTTCAGGCCTCTGTCCCTCCTCTCTCAGGCTTTATCCCTGCAAAATTGTTTGTTAGTGGGAAAGACTTCCCACTGCGACTGAGAAAGAAAGAAGAAAAATCTGTCCCCTGACACTGTGCAGATAGTGTGGATATTTTTCCCCCCACTGTCACAGTGGCTGGTAGAAAGCTGTGTTTTGCAAACGTCCATGATTTTTTGGAGAAGAGAGAGGGAGACTACAACACTGTGCTGTTATTAAAAGCCAACATGATGCTGGAGTGTATTAATAGAAACATGAAATGCAGGAATAAAGAAACATTCCTCCCACTAGCCTTGGCACTTTGGTTTCAAGGGTTGAACTACCGAGCACAACTGAAACCAGGCAAAGGTCAAGGGACAGAAGTTGCAGATAAAATAGAGGGAGTAAAGAACGAGTAAATCCAACAGTCAGATATCCAGTTTTATGTGCCTTTTTAAAGTATGGATTGTGAAGAAAGCTGATAGAAACCAACCAGAAAGTCAGATGTAAAGACCACAATAGATTGGGAATTAATAGCACAACAGAAAGTCAAGTCAATAAGCATTTTTAAATTGACTACTAAATGTTAGGGATACTAAGAAAAGCAAAAATAGTCCCTGCCCTTAAGGAGCTCATAGTCTAATGGGGGAGGCAACATGAGAACTACTAAGTATGAATAAGATATAGATAAGGTCATTTGAAGATAATCACAGAAGGAAGACATTAGAATTAAGGGGAAAGACTTTTTTGCAGAAGATAGAATTTTGGTTGAGATCTGAAGGAAGACAGAGGTGAGGATCAGGAAGGAAAAAGTTCCAGGTATGAGAGACAGTCAATAAAAACAGACTTGAGGGATGAATTATCATGTGTGAGGAACACAGGATATATGGAGGGGAATAAAGTATAAGACTGGAAAGACAAGAAGAAACCAGATTATGAAAGGCTTTATTTTTGTTTTGTTCTATTTTTGCTAAGGTAATTGGGATTAAGCGACTAGCCCAGGGTTACACATCTAGAAATATGAAAGGCTCTATTTTTTTTTTAAATAATAGCCTCTTATTTTCAAAATATATGCCAGTATAGTTTTCAACATTCACCCTTGCAAAACCTTGTGTTCCAATTTTTCTCCCTCCCTTCTCTTCTTCCCTTCCCCTAAACAGCAAGAAATCCAATATATGTTAACATGGGCAATTCTTCTATACATATTTCCACAATTATCATACTGCACAAGAAAAATCAGATCAAAAAGGAAAAAAATGAGAAAGAAATCAAAAAGCAAGCAAGCAACGACAGAAATGGTAAAAATACTATGTTGTGATTCACACTCAGTTCCCATAGTCCTCTCTCTGGATGCAGATGGATTTCTCCATTACAAGAGTATTGGAATAGCACCAAGTCACCTCATTGTTGAAAAGAGCTACATCCATCAGAATTGATCATCCCATATTCTTCTTGTTGCTGTGTACAATGATCTCTTGGTTCTACTCACTTCTCTTAGCATCAGTTCATCAAGTCTCTCCAGGCCCTTCTAAAATCATCCTGCTGATCTTTTCTTAGAGAATAATAATATTCCATAATTCATATACCATAACTTATTCAGCCATTCTCCAACTGTTGGGCATCCACTCAGTTTCCAGTTCCTTGTTACTACAAAAAAGACTGCTACAAACATTTTTGTACATGTGGATCCTTTATCTTCTTTTTATGATCTCTTTGTTATATAGGCCCAGTAGAACATTGATGGATTAAAGGGTATGCACAGTTTGATATGCCCTTTGGGCATAGTTCCAAATTGCTTTTCAAAATGGGTGAATCAGTTCATGGCTTCACCAACAATGAATTAGTGTCCCAGTTTTCCCACATCCACTCCAACATTTGCCATTATTGTTTCCTGTAATTTTAACTAATCTGAGAAGTTTGTAGTGTGTGTGGTACTCAGAGTTGTATCCAAAAACTTTAAAAACCAAATAGAGGACTTTATTTTTGATTCTGGAAGAAATGAAGAGAAAGTATGATGAATCGGGTTCAGAAGATCTGGATTTGAGAGATAGGTTTTATCTGCCTTCATGACAACTCTTTCATCCCATCCCTTTCTCTCCACTCATATGGCTATTACTCTTGTTCAGGTCCTCATCAAGTCTCAACAAATCTACTGTAATAGCTCTTTAATTGTTCTCCCTGCATCTATTCTTTCCAATCTATCCACCAAATTAACAGACCTAAAGATCAAGTCTGACCTTTTTATGACTCTCTTTGAAAATTTTCAGTGGCTCCCTATTACTTATGAGAGAACCAAAAAGCATCATAATCTGACTCTCAGCTGCCTACCTTATTCCCCTTCATGCATCTTGCATTTCACTCAGACTAGTCCATTAGTTGGTGTCCAACTGGGATAGAAAACCAAGTCAAGAATATGAGTAATTACAATAAACTTTTATCATTAGGAATATTCTATCTCTCATCTCCATGCCTTTGCATAGACTATCCTCCATACCTGGAATTACAGTACTAACCTTCCTTGCTTTTTTCTTTTAGGACTCACAGCTTCTTTTAAAGCTCAGCAAATATGCCACCTCCTTTGCTACTTTCCTGATCCTCTCAGTCGTTAGTATTCTCTCTCTACTATCAAATTAACTTGTCTTTACTTGTCTGTTCACATGCCATCCCCAACTCTTCCCACCCCCACTTGCAGAAAAGAAGGCAACTTCTTTGAGATGGTGACTGCTTTGTTTTTGTCTTTGAATCCTGAGCTCAGAGCCCAGAGCTTTGTAGGGCTGCAGAAACTTAATAAATGTTGGTTGAATTGCATTACATTTTAGTACTAATACTGTCTCATTATAACTAGGGGCAAGACACTTAAACTTGCTAAGGCTCAGTTTTCTTACTTATAAAATAGGAATAGTAATAACTGTAACAGGATTATTATGTGATAAATATTTTTGCTAAATAAATTGTCAATAGCAGCCCATGTGGTTCTATTGTTCTGTTGATACATCTGAAGGATGACAGCAGGCTTATAATATAGTCTGTTCTTTATCTCCCTGAAGGATTTGCTCATCTTCTTGATTTATACCTGTCCATTGGATTGAAATAATACATGATATTTCCTTATTAGATTGTAAGTACCTTGAAGGAATGGACTATATTTCTTTTTTGTATTTGTATCCCCCAGTGCTTAGCACAATGCCTGTAATGTAGGAGGTGCTTAATGAATGCTTATTGACTGTTATTCATTTGAATAACCAATACTGGACATCTTGTTGCCTTTTACCAACCAAAGACTCCCATATATTTCAGAGGAGCTGCTGAGTGGCCATGAAACCCAGAATACTATTGGTTTTAGAAAGTAATAGAATTTGTTCCTCCAGACTATATCTTGGGTTTCAGGGTACCCTGAAGATTGCTGAGGCTATATGAAGGAATTAGGTATAGAATAGGATATTCTGAAATCCATGTTTATTTCAGAAAGCCTGCTTTATATATCTGGAGAGAGAGGGTATTTCCTTGCTTGTCAGACAGGGGAGGAATAGAGAGTTCTCCCATACCAGACATGTTGTTGTTCATTTGTTTCAGTTGTGCCTGATTCTTTGTGACCTTGTTTGGGATTTTCTTGGCAAAGGTATTGGAGTTATTTGCTATTTCCTTTTCTAGTCCATTTACAAATGGGGATACTGAGGCAAGCAGGGTTAAATGACTGCCCAAAGTCACTCAAATCTTCTGATTCTAAGATCATGGCATTCTTTCCACTATACTATACTTCATTGTTGCCACTCTCTGCCTATTAGTAGACAACTTTAATCCCCTTCTAAAAGCAAGGAATCAATTCTCTCTCTCTCTCTCTCTCTCTCTCTCTCTCTCTCTCTCTCTCTCTCTTTCCCTCTCTCTCTCTGTCTCTGTCTCTCTCTTTCTCCCTCTCTCTCCCTCTCTGTCTCTCTCTGTCTCTCTGTCTCTCTCTCTCTGTCTCTGTCTCTCTCTGTCTCTGTCTGTTTCTCTGTGTCTGTCTGTCTGTCTGTCTGTCTGTCTCTCCTCCTCCTCCTCCTCCTCTCTGTTTGTCTCTATCTCTCTTTTCTCTATCTGCTCTCTATCTCTCTCTGTGTCTCTCTTTGTCTCTGTCTCTCTCTCCCTGCCTCCCTCCACTTATACACACATATACACAGGGCACTACTATTTAACTCTGGTTAAACTTTTATTCTAGTTATAATTATGGGGGGAATTGTCAATCAGTGGACTGTTAGCATTGACAAGAGTAGTAGCTAGGTGACATAGTGGATAGAGTCCCAGGCTTGGAGTCAGGAAGACTCATATTCTGGTGTTAAATCCAGTCTCAGACCCTCACTTTTCTATATGATCCCAGATAAGTCACTTAACCCTGTTTGTCTCAATTTCCTCATCTATAAAATGAGCTGGAGAAGGAAATGGCAAATCACTCTAGTATCTTTGGCAAGAAAACCTCAAATGGGGCCATGAAGAGTAGGATCCACCTAAAGAATGGCTGAATACTGCAATGAAGAAGACGCTATATAATATCTAACAACATAGAACGAAAGTTGGGAAGAGGAAAGAGAATGACAAAAATGATGAAGAGGAGAATAAGTCCTCAAAGAAGGATGGAAGGGATAGAGAATAGGTATTTGAGGAGTCTATAAGCAGTCTTTCTTTCCATGGGAAAATCATGAAAAAGGTAACACTAATGTATGGTAGAATGGAAGGCAGAGTGATACAGTGACTGCACAGGGACACATAGAAGGATAGATAGCAGAATACAGGTGTACCAGGACCTGACCATTTACTCACTGTAAAACAAACTGTTATTAATTGTTCACTAGCTTGCTTATTAGGAATGTAAGTATTTAAAACACCATCAGACCTGGGTCTAATGCTGGTGATTATCAGACCAACCTGCTTAGTTCAAGAAAAGCCAGAGTAATTTGAGATCCAGAGAATTTCATATCCTAGCTATGGGATCTTGGGGTTCCAACATCTTCTCTGCCAATATGTGAATGTGTGCTTATTTTCTCTGAGGTTTCCTTCTACAGGACTTGGGATACAGGGTATTTGTGTTGAAGGAAAACAGGTGCTATAAGGAAAACAGGATAATAAGTTATCCTGATTCTTTTGGATTGTATCCTTAATACTATGTATTAAACTATGGCCATGGACTGGGCACTAGTGATACAAAGAAAAAGTAAAAAGAGCACTTGCCCTTATAGTCTAATGGAGGGGATAGTTTATATTTAAATAGATTGATACAATTGATACAATACAAATTGATACAAAAGTAGTTGTAAGGTTACCTTATTTAGGAAAGTCCTAGCAGCTGGGGATATTAGGAAAGAGAAAGTGGTGTTAGAGCTGAGTCTTAAAGAAAGCCATGGATTTTGAGGTAGAGGGTGAGTGTTCCAGCATCCAGGACAGACAGGGCAAAGGTATGAAGATAGGGGATGGAGGGTGTCAAAGACAGAAAGTAAGCCAGTATGATTGGACCAGAGAATGTGTTAAAGAAAATAATAGTTAAGAATACTAGACATGTAGGAAGGGTTCAGATTGATGTTTTAAATGTTATAAAAGACATATTAAGAAAGAGACTTTTTGCATTCAGAGAAATAACTGATGCACAGAATAATTTTATGTGTGTGTGTGTATATATATATATATATATATATATATATACACACACACACACACACATACACATATAGTCAATTCTGAGATAGTGTGGGGGGAAGAAAAAAGGAGGAAAAAAGAAAATTTACATAATTACTTTGTTTTATATTTAAAATGAATAGCAAGTTGTACATTGTAAATTTGTGGTTTCATGTGCAAAATTTTTTTTTAATTATTCTGTTATAGAAATTCTTGTTTTATTTCACAAATTAATTTTTTTTAAAATGTTGGAGGTCTTTATAGTTAATCCTGGAGGTAATAGGAAATTAGTGGAGTTTTTTTTTTTTTTTTTTTTTGCAAAGGAGGCAGATGATGAGACCTACACTTTAGGAAAATAACTTTGGTCTCCATAGAAGAGTGAAGAAAGATCAGAGTCAGGGATCCATTGCAATAGTTCAGGCAAGAGGTAATTAAGGACTTAAACTAGGATAGTAGTGTATGAAGTAAGGAGAAGGAGACATATTTTAAAAAGATGTTATAGAGGTAGCTAGATGGGATAGTAGATAGAGTACTGGACCTGTAGGCGGAAGAATTGAGTTTAAATCCACCTCAGGCTATGGGATTCTAGATTAGTCACTTAACAAGTCTTCATCTAAATGGGGAGGATAACAATAGCATCTATTTCTAAGAGTTGTTATGAGGATAAAAAAGTGAACATTTTAAAAGCTCTTTGAAAATCTTAAAAGTGCTATATAAATGGTAGTTATTGAGTAGAAATGACAAGGTTTGACAGCTAATTGAATATATGTGGTGAGAGAATGTGAAGTCAAAGGTAAGAAATAACATTATAAGTCTGAGTGACTGAGGAGAAGGTTGTGGCCTCCATACTAATAAGGAAGTTCAGATGAAAGGAGAGTTTGGTGGAAAAATATAATAAGTTCTGTTTTGGGCATGTTGAGTTTGATATGTCTATAGGGCATCCATTTCCAAATGTTCAATATGCAATTGGTGATACTGGAACTCAAGAGAGAAACTAGGGCTAGATACATAGCTCTGGGAATCATCTGTGTAGAGATAATTAACACATGGGAGCTGATGAGGTAAGTCACATAGAAAACTAGCTTGGGATATGCAATAGCTCCAGGGCTCATTAGCTAGCACACACATCACAGAAAAACGCAATTTTAGTGTTGGAAAAGTCCCAGTGGCCATCTAATCTAACCCATATATGAAAAAGGATCTTTAACAAAGGCCATTCAGCTGCTTTTTGGTGGCTAGATTATTGGACCTGAAGTTATTTATGACCTGAATTTGAATCTTACTTCATATACTTATTAGGTGTGTGACTCTAGAGAAGTCACTCAATTTCTGAGTGCCTTAGCTTTTCATCTGTGAAATAAAGGAATTGGATTTGATGGATCCCTTTCAGTTCCAAGTCTATGATCATTTGATCTGAAATACAAAGGAATAGTAATTCACCATCTGATGGGAGTAAATAGGGTCAAACTCAGGTAGAAATCAATGCTACTAAACCATATGTAAGAATCCTTTCAAGACAACTTAGAAAATTACATATTGACATTTTCTATGTTCTATTGTATCTTTATTTTATTAAATATTTTCCAATTACATTTTACTTTGTTTCCAGTGCACTAGTCACACATTTGACCTCTGTTCCAGGGTTTTCCATTTTACTTTTGCTGTTGTTGAGTAGTTTTCACTCATGTCCAACTCTTTGTTAGTCCATTTGGGCTTTTCTTGGTAAAGATACTAGGGTGGTTTGCCTTTCTTTCTCTATCTCATTTAATAGATGAGGAAGCTAGACAAATACAGTTAAGTGTCTTGCCCAAAGTCACATAGATAGTAAATGTCTAAGACCAGATTTGAATTGAGAAAATGAGTCTTCCTGATTTCAGACCCAGCATCCTATCCACTGTGCCAAAATGGTTAGGAATTTTTTTTTCTGATAACAAATTTAAAACTGCCTTTTTTACGGCTTCTTCCCCATTACTTCTAGGTGGTACTTCTAAACCCATAGAGAACAAGTCTACCTTTCTTTCCACATAACAAATACTTGAAAAGGACCATCATGGATCTCCCAAGTCTTTTCTCCAAGCTAATCATTCATAAGTCCTTCAACCAGTCTTCCCATGACAGGAAGTCAAGCAGCTTCACTATTCTGGTTGCCCTTCTTAGGATGCTCTCTCAATATATTATTAGACTTCTTAAACCACGTTATCCAGAACTGGACATAATATACCAAGTGAGGAGCAGGAAGGGCAGAGTACTAATGATCTCCCACCTTTTCCTGTTTCTCTTCTGAATCCGAAGTTCACATCAGCATTTTTGGCTGCCACATCATACTGCTAAATTCATATTGAGCTTAATGAATATCAATCTGTCCCACTAGCCTTCAAACAAATTGCTTCCCCATCTTGTAATTACTTAGCTGATTTTTGAACCAGAGTGTAAGGCTTTATATTTATCCCTATTGAATTTCAACTGATTAGAGTCAGCCCAATGCTTTAGCCTGTCAGGATGGTTTTGCATCCTGATTGTTCTCTAGTGTGTTAGCTACCCCTCCTAGTTTTGTAATATCTATGAACTTCTAAAACTGTCATCCATCCCTCTATCTGAGTCAGTGATAAAAATGTCAAAAAGCACAAGATCCCTGGGTTACTCTACTATAGACCTATCAAGCAGAACCAGTTCAATCCTAAATTTATCAAATTATATTATTGCTTGTTTGTTCATACATCTCCATGTTTTCCATAAGAATAGAATAAGATATTTTATCATGCAATGCTAAAATCTAGATAAACAATGTCCATGACATTCCTGTACCGGTTTAGTAACCTAGACAAGAAAAGAAATAGAAAGGTAGGGTATTATGACCTTTTCTTAATGAAGCCAATCAGGCTCTTTGTAATCACCAATTAGGATCACAAGGGATCTTGTAGGTGATCTAGACTAGTTACTTTTACGGATGAAGAAACTAAGGCCAGAAAAGTTAAGGAATTTATTTAAAGCCACATAGATAATAAATGACTGGGGCAGCATCTGAACTCAGGTCCTCTGGTTTCTGGGTCAGCGCTTTCCCCCCCTCCTCCCCTTACCACACTGCCTCTAATGATTTATTCTCTATCAGTGAGGTGATGCAGTAGTTTGAGCTCTGTGCTTAAAGTCAGGAAGATCTGAAATGTAAATCCAGCTGGGCTTAGTAAATTTTTTCCCCTTCATCTCTTAGAATATCCCTAGTCATCAAATTCAAACTCACTGGCTGTAGTTTTCAGGCTCTACTAATCAATTTGCAAGCCATGTACTGTGGACTGTTCACCAGTATTAAATGCCTGTGCCAGATACCATACTGGGTATTGGGAATATGAGAACAAAAAATGAGATGGTCTCTGCCCAGAAGGAACATAAGTCCTAATGTGAGACACAAAACACACACACACACACACACACACACACAAAGTGATTGTCTTTTTTTCTTTCCATTATTTTGAAAACTGGGTCTTTTGCTCTCCTAGTTTGCTGTATCTACCATTTTCTACAGTTTTTTTTTCACATAACAGTCAGGGGCTTAGCAATCACATCATCATTGAACTAGGAAGGCAGCCTGACATGACAGCAGATTTCAGTTCTTTCTATTATCAATGAAACCTTTAGCTGTGTGAGAATGCGAGAGATTTCTTACATGCTAGCTAGTATATGACCTCTATTGGCAGGTTTATCATTAATCCATAGCTCTGCTTTAACCTTGCACACCAAACAGTTCCCTTGATCATATCTTCTTATATTTATACTTTAAAAGTATAGTCATCAACAGATGGAGCAGGACTTTCTAGAGGACTTTTGAGTATGTTTAGTTGAAAGAACTTCTTAGAAGATGAGAACCAGATTATTATACCCTTGCATGTTTCTGTGTAAAATAGATTGAACAAGATGGGGCCTATTAAGAGTAGGCAACTCTGCCCTGTCTCTATGGGTGATAGAGGATAGAATTAACAGGGAACCATCTGTTCTGGCCTGATCAACTATCTTATCATTAATATTTCTTGGAATTCTTTTAAATTTTCTCAGAATAGACAGGGTTGTTTACTAGCACTCAGAGATCATGGACCTCTCTATCCAGAGACTATAGATAATGATCAATTATTTGTATATGAGATAGATATAGGAGAGCAGTATATTTTTGTATCTTTCATGCTATGGAGTTCATGTATGATGTACTGCTTTGAGGTCTAAAGCCACATTATGATTTTAGGAGCTAATGATTAACCATTTTTCATAATAGTGGACTTGCAGTTAGTCCAGACTCCTTATTTCATCTATCCTCAAATAACAGCTTATTTTCCATATCATGTTTTTGCTTATGCTATTCCCTTTACCTGAAATGTCACTCCCATTATAATTCTCCTCATTCCTCTTAGTAACCCAAATATAATCTTTCTTCAAGGCCTGGCTTAAACCCTATCTCATATTAGAAACCATCTCCAGGTAACCTCATTGCCAGAACTGTCTCCCCTTTATAATAATAACCAGTCTTTATATAGGTTTGAAAAACATTTTTATAAGCATTATTCCACTTAATTCTCACAACAACCTTGTCAAGTTCTAAAAGTATAATAATAATAATAATAGCTAAAATTTGTATTATACTTTAAAGTTTGCAAAGAACTTTGCATACGTCATTTTATTTTATCTTCACAACTCTGTGAAGGGTTAGGCAGTTGAGTGATACAGTGGATAAAGTGTTGGAAAGGCCTGACTTAAAATCCATCCTTAAGCAGGTATTAGCTATGTGACCCAGGGCAAAGCACTCTGCTTGCTTCAGTTTCCTAATATACCTCCCAGGATTGTTGTGAGGATCAAATGAGATAATATTTGTAAAGAACTATGCAGACATTAAAGTGCTATATAAATCCTTCTATTACTATAGCTGTTATGAGACTGAGACTAACTATCTTATTTAGGGCCCTAAACATCATAAGCATCAGAGGTGGGATTTATACTCAGGTTTCTATAGATTTCAAATTTAGTTTTCTGCTCATTGTATTATGTTACTTCTTCCTCTAAACTCCAGTGATGGGTTTAAGGTCTCTAAAAATTGAATGAATGATCTTTCACTATCATATTTGAGACAGTGATTATAGGGGAGAGTAGACTAAGAACTCTATAATCTTAGAAAGCTTTCAGGTGGTAGCTGTTTTAATTAATTTAATTTTAATGTCAGTATACACAGGCAGGTTCATATCCCACTGGACTGGGAATCAGGAGCTTTGAGTTTCATATTTGCTTTAATTATTTCACTACCTGTGGGACTATTAGGCAAGACAATTCTACTCTCAGGGATCCAGTGTATTAATGGTAATTGAAATAAGGCTGGCAAAGGACAAGGGGGAGCTCTAGTATCCTAGTTATTCAGCTTAGAAGAGGATTTATATTCTGATTTTCTAGATTTTTTCCTTTTTTTCTTGCTCTTGGATTCAGAAATAAAATGGAGCCTAGGAATGGAAAGTAGTATGACTAAGTCTTTGACCAGGGACCCAGAAGGCTGCTTTCTTTCCTTCCCATGTCACTTTTTTCCTTTCACTGTTGAAAGATAGGATGAAGGAGACCTGGCTGTTTAAATTCCAGTGGCTCACAGTTCGTTCAGGGACACAGGAGAAATATTTGAGAAATCTAAAACAGGGCAGAAGAAAATGGAACTTGATTCTGAGTGGAAGAGAGGGAAAGGCTTACCAGGCTATGCACTGGGCACTAGACATCAAGCAAAAAGAAATGTAGTTACTACTTTCAAGGAACATTCTAATGGGAGAAGACATGGGAAGTACCTGCTTAGGGACATAATGGTGAAGTCTGTAGAATCAACTGGGAGGAGAATGAAACAAGATTGGTCTGGACCTGTCCTTAAAATAGAGGCACTAGAAGGAATTTACCAATGCAAAAGAGGGATGGAAGGGCTAGGAATCTATTGGAACTATGGATAAAAAACAGGAGGATTGTTGAATACCTCTTTCCTTCCCTCCTGACCACATGATCTCTTCCCTTTTCACTGTTTAGGGACAATATGACAGAGGCCTGCTCTTCCATGTTCAGTGAATTCACAACTTGCTTACACACAGGATATCTGGAACAGACCAGGACAAAATGGACCTTAACGCTTGGGGGTAGAGGTAGAGAAGGAGGTAATATAAAATTAGAATCTTGATCTAGATAAACTAAAAGGTCCCTCACAATTTTAAAAGTTTTATGATTCTCTATATTCTTCTCAATCCCCATTCCCATACCAGTTCAAAACAAATAATGAATGGAGAGGATGTTTCCTCCTATCTTCAGGATCATCCCAACATGACTTTGAATATTTTTTCTCTTCCTTAACCTCCATCATGAATGGACTGGGAGAAATTCCAACCTCACAAAGGTGTGTCTCAGGAAATTTTCTTCTCTTGACCAATTTAGGTTATGCTTAAAGGATGAATCATTCAAGAATATGGCTGTAAATTTGAGTTAGGGACTCTACAACATACAAAGGAACAGAATTATTTTGAGACATTTCTGAGATTAAGTCAGTTCTGGCAGTCAGTCAGTATTTAAGTGCCTATTATATGCAAGGTCCTGTGTTAATTGCTAAGGATATAAAGAAAGGCCAAGGAGAATCCCTTTTAAAATTCAAAAGATCTTTCAATTTAACAGGAACAACAAGTAAGCAACTAAGTCCAGCTACATAAATAACCAACACAAAGAAAGCACTAGAATTAAAAGGGATGGGGAAAGGTTTCCTGTAGATAGGATTTTACTTGGAACTGAAGGAAAGCAGAATAACAAGAGGCAGAAATGAGGAGGGACATAATTATAGGAATAGTGGGTGTGAAATGCTTAAGAGTTGGGAAATTTCTTATTATGAGGCCAATGGTGTGTGTGTGTGTGTGTGTGTGTGTGTGTGTGTGTGTGTAAGTATGTGTGTGTAATAAGGTGTAAATTGAGTGTAAATATGGGAGGGTTAGTTATAAAGTTTGAATGCCAGATAGGATTTTGTATTTGATCTTGGAAGTGTTACTGAAACACTAGATTTAATTGAATAAGTGGGTAGCATGGCCAGACCTTCCCTTTAAGAAGATAACTTTGACAACTGAGCAGAGAATGGACTGGAGTGGGGAGAGATTTGTACCAAGGAGACTAACCAGCAGGCTTTTGCAATGGTCCAGACCTGAGAAGTTAGCAACTTACACCAGAGTAATGGCAAAGGGGAGAAGGAAGCATGTGAGCATGATGTTACAGAGGCAAAATTGACAATGTTTGGCAAGAACTTAGATATGGGAGGGATATAAGGAAAAAAATAAGGAGTCAAAAATGACACCTAGTTTGGGACTGGGACTGGGGGACTGGGAAGATGGTACTACCCGTAACACTAATAGGAAATTAGGAAGAAGGAAGGATTTGGGAGAAAGCTAAGTTTGGTTTTGGACACGTTGGGTTTTTAAGGTGTTTGTGAGACACTCATTTGGACATATCCAATAGGCAGTTGGAGATACAAGGCTGGAGATCAGCAGAAAGGTTAGAACCAGACAAAAAGATTTGAAAATCATCAGTATAAGGATTCCAAAGATCCATGGGAACTGATGAGATCACCAAATAAAGTGGTATAAAAGAAGAGAAGAGAGCCCAAGACAGAGTCCTCTGGGACACCATGAGGATCACATGGGACACATCATCCTGTGATAGATGAGGATCCATTAAAGGAGTTAGGTAGGAAGAGAACCAAGAGAGCTCTATTACAAAAAGCTAGAGAAGGTCAAAGAAAGGAGACACTGATTGACAGGGTCAAAGGTTGCAGAAAGGAGGAGAGGAGGATAAGGAGAGGAGAGGGAGAAAAGGCCGTTAAATTTAGCATGAGATCATCAGTAACTTTGGAAAGGACAGTTTTGGTTGAATGATGAGATCAGAAGTCAGACTGTAGAGTTAAGAAGAGGGTAGGTATGAGGTAACAGAGAGAAGCATAGATACTTGAGATTCAGGGGCAAGGCAGATGGTAACTAACACACCTTCTCTCATGGCACTTTTATTAATAAAACCATGCCATTCTAATACTGAACCATTTATCAGACCAAGGACTTTGGTGGTACTTTTCTGGGTGGCTACCAAGGAGATGGGGACTGCAACACCTGAAGCAGAATTTGCAAGGTTGCAGCTGTAAAAGGATTGTTCTCTGGATAACAGATGCACAGGTTGGACTGGAAAGAGTTAGTTGCCTGAGGAGTAGTTACTCTTTGGGGATTATTTCTACCAAGGTTGCCCTTCTAGCAGTATCAACTCATTTCACTTCTGGGGGAAATCCAAAATCTTAGAGGATGTATGGATAAATACATAAACTCAGGAAATCCAGGGTGGAGTAGGAAGAGAATTGTATTGATTATTTTGGGGCTACTTTGAGTCTTTATGCATTTTAATTTGTGCATTCAATAATCACTTCTTTCATAGTGAAGGACAAAATTCAGGTCTTTTACTTCATTGTTTCATGGTTCTGTTTCTAAATATTTTTCTTGCTATGAGAGCATGCATACTATCTTTTTCTCCTCAAGAGGTTGATATTCTCCAGGAAATCTCCTCTTCTTTTTCTGTGAGGCTGCATGCCAGGATTCTTTTCTCTTTCCAAGAAATGAGCACTGCCCAGGAACCCTGCCTTTTCTTACTAGGAAGTTGGTTCTCCACACTCTCAAACATGGAGTTCCTAGAGAGACAGCCTCAAGGCTAATATTACTTAGGGACTTTCTCTTATTTCTAAGTAGGACTGGATTCTGAGCCCCAGGTCTAAGCAGGGGTCCTCAAACTTTTTAAATAGGGGGCCAGTTCACTGTAGCTCAGACTGTTGGAGGGCCGGACTATAGTAAAAACAAAAACTTTGTTTTGTGGGCCTTTAAATAAAGAAACTTCATAGTCCTGGGTGAGGGGGATAAACACCTCAGGTGCCACACCTGGCCTGCGGGCCGAAGTTTGAGGACCCTCTGGAAGGTATATCTCCTCAGGTCATGTGAACCTGAGGTCAGTTGAGCATGGATCAAAAGAGTATCTCCAAAAGGGATATAATCAAAGTTCAGAACTAAAACACCTACCTCCCTATAATAGCACCAGAATTCTCAAAGACCTTCCTCCTCTTACAAGATCTTGTGTTTTGTGTATCCATTCATCTCATTTATAATAATAATAATATTTATCATCCATATAATGCCTACTATGTCTCACACACTGTGCTGAGCACTTTTACAAATATTATCTCATTTAATTCTTACAATTTTGGGGAGTAGATATTATTACCCCCATTTTGCAGATGAGAAAACTGAGGCAGAGTGCCTTGCACAGGATCACACAGCTACTGTCTGAACTCAGATCTTCTTGACTCTAGGCACTGCTTGTATATCTTCTCTAAGTATGAATGTAAGCTCCTGGAAATCTTGGACTGTTTTATGTGTGTATTTGTATCCCGAGCAATTAACATAGTGCTTTGCATATAGAAGACTTAACACACTTAGTAAATGTTTATTGAAATGAATAGGACTGTGAATTGCTGAAGAAGTGAGAGTGGATCAAGAAAGTAGAAAAGATGTTAGTAGTACTCATTAAGGATTGCAGTAAAAAAATTTTATAGGACCCTGTGCCCCAAGAATAACCACTTCCCAGATGCCCAGTACTTAATAAAAGGCACTTAATAAATGCTTTTTCATTCATTCATTCGTTCATTCCACTGCTCTATACTTCTTCTATAGAGGTGTTTTATTTGCTGAAGTTTATATTCATTAATACTGGAAAACAGTGTGGAAAAACAAGAAGCTAGAAATTTCTATGATATGAATTTATAGAACCAGAATTACAGCAAATTTTTAGGCTTTCTAATTCTATATTTGCAAGAATATTGCAAATTAATGAATGGGGGAAAAAATCTGGTTAAATTATTCATCAAGAAGCAACATGGAATGGCTATTTACCATATGTTCACTCTCTTTATCTCTTGAATGTTCCAAGAAATGTAAATTAAGTTACTCTCCTAGGAAATTCTGGTTGCCAAGTAGGTCTCATCTTCTAAAAGATTTGATATTCTCTCTCTCTCCCTGCCTTTATCATCATATTTCTAGTTTAAATTTTCCTTTTCTTATTTTTCATCACTTATAGACATCAAATGCCAATACAGCATTTTAAAAAAGCAATGTCATATCAACTCATTGTAAACTGCTTCCCTGATGTTCATAACTTAATCTTTCCATTGTTTCACATTCACTTAACATTTTATATGCAATCTGCTTTTTAAACATTTTTTATTCTTTGTATCACATAGTAGGCATAACATAAATATTTGTTGAATTTAATTTGTTAGCAATATGTGAAATTAATTTAAAAGACATATTTAAGTTGTAGTGGAAAGCAACAAAAATGATTATTTGAAAAATGGGTGTGTAATGTTTTCTGTTATTTTATGAGTTTGTTAGGTCTAGCATAGATCATAGATCACAGAATTTTATAGCTGGAAGGGTTAGCTTAGCTCTAAAGTTCTATGGTCTTTGATTTTGTTAGCCTTAAAAAATCAAACCTATAAAGTGATATATGAGACAGTTTATTTCATCTCAGACATTATGCCTGCACTTTGATCATCTCAAAATGATAGTTCCTAGGCTATAGCAATATGGCGTATAGAAAAAAGTAACCAGTTTACATGGATAAATAAAAAATTAGTAATTCTATACAAATGGTTAACTCATACACATACATATTTATATGAAAATACAAAAGTACATAGTATACATTTATATATTAATATGATCAGATTAAATTTTTTAGAATGCAAATATATATATGTATGTGTTGTGTAAATAAATAAATATATATGTGTGTGTTTTGAGGGAGTTATGTCTTTTAAGATGGGATGATTGACTGGCTCGGTTGATCCCTATACTCTCACTAGTAAAATCTACTAGAGCTTATTTTACTCCATTAGCAGTCTTTGAGAACAGAGTCACCACCACATCACAAGGAGAAGTCAGAGAAGGATTTAGTAAAGGTATCACATTTGCATGCATTTAATTTTGTATAAATGTTACAGTTCTTTCTTAATATAATCAGATTAATTTTTATGGTAAATAAAAGTATGCACATATACATATGTTCACTTTCTATATATACATATATTCATCCATATGTTACATTTAGATAATTAAAACCTGAAGAATTTAGCATTTGAATATTTAGTGTTGTTTGCAGATCTTCACTAGGTGACACAATATAATGCACAGAATTCTGTCCTGGTACTTCTTTTCTTCTTCTCTTAGACCACTTAACTTGGGGATTTAATCAGCTCTCATGGATTTAATTATCATCTTTATGCTGATAATTCTCAGATCTATTTGTCCAGCCCTAACTTCTTGACTAACTTCCAGTTCAACATCTCTGGCTGCCTAATGGACATCTCCAACTGAATATCTCATAGATATCTTAAACTCAGCATATCCAAAACTGAATTTATCTTTTCCCCTAATCTCTTTCACTTCCCTAACTTCCCTAATTACTGTCAAGAGTACTTAGAGAGACAAAGAAAGGAATTGGTAGGGTTTATTATATGCCCCCCCAAAAAATACAATTTCATGAGATATTTGGCTATCATGTTTTAGCAGGGTTCATGATAAGTACCTGCAAAAAGACTTTCAAGAAAATAATTGTAGCCTAATACATTTTGTGGGTTGCAGAGTTTGAAGACAAAGAGAAACTCTATGAATTTAAAACATAATCAAAATACTGTTTGGATTAAAAAATCAACATACGCTTTGATTCTTGCTGACTTTAATGCAAAGGTGGAAATTGATTAGTATGGTGATTGATGAGTCATGAGAGAGACCAGACTTATAGATTACACAAATCTTATATTTTTAGATCATGAATACTTTCTTAACTAATTTGTGTGTGTGCTAGGCAATTGGGGATAAGTGACTTGTAGAGGATCACACAGCTAGGAAGTATCTGAAATCACATTTGAACTCAGGTCCTCCTGACTTCAGGGTCAATGCTCTACCTACTGAGCCATCTAGCTGCTCCCAGGAATACTTTATTTTAACAGTCAGGAGAAGACTTGTTTCAGATATGGAAGTCATTCCTGAAATAGTTTTCCGTGTTTAGTCAGACCACTAACTTATCCAAGCAAAGATCAACAGCTGTAGAATAATGAGAAAAAGGTACAGCATGAAACTGAAAAAACTCAATCATGACATGGTCAGAAATATTAATAATAAAATAAGTAATAGATGGTAGAAAGAAAATCAACATTAATTGTTATAACTTTATACTGAAGCATGGTCAATTAAATCAGTTGCCTACATAGGAGATCAAAAATCAAATACTCGATTTAATTGTTAAGCAGAGAATATAAAGTCTTATAAGGAAGAGTGATGGAAGGCTATAAGCTTTATCACCTCTTCAAGGACAGGAAAGCAATGAAGTTCACAGTTTACAAAAAGTTGATGAGAGAGACCCAATTAAGCAAAATTATTTCAAAGATAAAAGATGAAAAACAACAAATAGAAGAAGATAGAAGACTGTAAAACTTCATTTTTATTTTTTAAAAAGTTTTTTTTGGGGGTATCAAGAATACCCCCCCTACCACCTATTGAAGAAAGAAAAAAGAAAAATAAAACCTTTCAATTAATACACATACTCAAGAAAAACAAATGCCAATATTATTTTTTTCCAAAAATGTGTTTTACCCTATATATCTAGTTCATCATCTCTGTTAGGATGTGAGCAGTATTGACCATGGTTTTAAAATCTTTCAAAATTAGTCACCTTTTCATTGTTTTGTTATTGTATAAAATTTTTCCTGATTCTGCTCACTTCTCTGTCAGATCAAAGTAATGTTCAAGTGATACCAATTACTACCTTTCCTCATTTGTATAGCCTTCTATTTGTACCCTCAGTTATGTGAGATAAGAAATCTCCCTCTCCTTTCTTTTTTCTTTCCTATTGTATCCATTTCTTCCCTCTTTTATCTCTCTTTTTGAGATGATCAAATTTTCATTTTATTTGACTCCCCCTTTGGTCCTTACAATGTCATGATTCTCAGAGGACACTTATATCATCCTTAAACTCTATTAGAATTTAGGCATTTTATAATTATAAAATATTTTCAGTTTGTTTGCTTGTACTTACCTTTTTGTTTCTCTTTTTACATTTTTTGCTAAAGCTTTTTATTTTTAAAACATATGCATGGATAATTTTTTAACACTGACTCTTGCAAAACCTCATGTTCCAATTTTTTCCTTCCTTCCCTTTACCCCCTCCTCTAGATGGCAAGTAATCCAATATATGTTATATGTGTTAAAATATATGTTAAATCCAATACAGGAAAACATTTATACAATTAATTATCTTGTGCACAAGAAAAATCGGATCAAAAAGGAAAAAATGAGAAAGAAAACAAAATGCCAATGAACAACAACCACAAAAGAGTGAAAATGCTATGTTGTGATCCACACTCAGTTCCCACAGTCTTCTCTCTATATGTAGATGGCTCTTCATCACAAGATCATTGGAACTGGCTTCAGTCATCTCATTGTTGGAAAGAGTCATGTCCATCAGAATTAACCATTGTATAATCTTGTTGCAAAATAATCTCCTGGTTCTGCTCATTTCATTTAGCATCAGGTCATATGAGTCTCTCCAGGTCTCTCTAAAATCATCCTGCTGATCATTTCTTATAGAACAGTAGTATTCCATATATGTTTCTCCTTACTCTCATGCTTGTTTGTTAAAGTTTCTGCTAAGTCTTTTCTACTGGTCTTTTCATTAGGAATACCTGGAATTCCTTTATTTTATTAAAGGTCTATTTTCTGTAGAATTATAGCAAATTTTAATGGGTAAATCTCTATGCTTTGCTTTTTGAAAAATCATACTCCAAATGCTCCTTTCCTTTATAGTGGTGACTGATAAATAGGGCCATCCTGATTAAGATTCCTTAGTCTTTCTAGCTGCTTGCAGCATTTTTTTAAATCTGGAAACTCAGATTTTAGTTATAATTTCTTGGGAATTTTCATTTTTTTTTTTTAATATTTCAGGAGATGACTAATGGATTTTTTTTTCTATTTCTACCTTGCTCCCTGGTTCTGAGAGATCAAGTGTTTTATTTGTTTGGGTTTTTTTCTGAGGTTTTTTGAAATATGATATCTAAGGTCATGATTTTCAATGATTTTCAAATGATCAAATGATCTTTCAGCTGTTTTTGCTAACAGATTTTATTTTCTTCTATATTTTCATTCCCTTTTAAAATTGTAATAAAAATATTTTTTAATACACATTGCTTTATGAATCATGTTGGAAGAGAAAAAATCAGAGCAAAACAGAAAAACCATGGGAGAAATAAAAAACAGAAAAAAGAAGTGAACATAGCAAAAGTTGACTTACATTCAGTCTCCTTAGTTCTTTTTCTGGATGCAGTTGGCATTTTCTGTCCAAAGTCTATTGGGATTGCCCTGGATCACTGAACTACTGAGAAGAATCAAGCCTTTCATAGTTGATCATCACACATTCTTGCTATTACTGTGTACAATGTATTCCCATTTCTGCTTGTTTTGCTCAGCATCAGTTCATGTAAATATTTCCAGGCCTTTCTATAATCAGCTTGTTCATCATTTTTTATAGAACTATTTCTGCTATTTAAGTATTTTATTTCTCCTTCTGTTTCTATAATTTGTTGTTTGACCCATTCATTCTTTAGAATTAAATTATTTAATGTCTAATTGATTTTTAGTTTATCTTTCCCTGTCTCTTTATTGAATATAATTTTTATTGCATTGTGGTCTAAAAAGGAAGAATTTACTATTTCTGCCTTTTTGCATTTGATTATGAGGTTTTTATGCCTTAATACATGGTCAAATTTTGTGTAAGTGTATCACTTTCTGTCCCTATTCAATTTTCTCCAGAGGTCTATTATATCTAGATTTTCTAGGATCCTGTTAACCTCCCTTGTTTCTTTCTTGTTTATTTTGTGGTCAGATTTGTCTGATTCTGAGAGGGGAAAGTTTAGGTCCCCCACTACAATAATTTTGCCTATTTCTTCCTATAACTGGCTTAAATTTTTTTCTAGGGATTTGTCTGCTCTACCACGTGGTACATATACATTTAGTATCATTAGTACTCCATTATTTATGGTACCTTTTATCAAGATGTACTTTCTCTCCTTATCTCTTTTAATAAGATCTATTTTTACTTTTGTTTTATACGAGATCAGAATAGCTACTTCTGCTTTTCTTTCTTTTTTTACTTTAGCTGAAGCATAATATATTCTGTTCCAGTCTTTTACTTTATTCTCTCTGTATCTCTTTGTGTCAAATGTGTTTCTTGGAAACAACATATTGTAGGATTTTGTTTTTTAATTCATTCTGCTATTTGCTTCTGTTTTATGGGTGAGTTCATCCCATTCATATTAACAGTTATCATTACCAGATCTGTATATTCCTCCATCCTATTTTCTCCTCCATATATGCTTTTGTTCTCCCTTTCCACCCTGTCCTTAGTTGTGTATGTTTTTTTAGCCAACCCCACCCGCTACCTTATCTTGTATCAACTCTTCCCCCCTTCTCTTACCCTTTCTCCTAGTTTTTCTGTCCTCCCTTCTGTCCTGGCTTTCCTTTTTCTTTTCCTCTTTTCTCCTCTTCTTTATATTGTTGGATAAATCTCTATACCCAACTGAATCATTTAATTATTCCCTCTTACAGCCAAAACTTATAATATCAAGCTTCAGGCAATGCTCATCTCCATCCCTTCTTTCCCTGGATTGTAATAGGTGTTTTGCACCTCTTCATGTGAACTAATTATTCTATTATATTCCCCCTTTCCTCTTTTGCCAGTACAGAAATTTCCCCACTCCTTAATGTCTTTTTCTTTGATGTCATCACATCAGAATCCATTCACAACCACACCCTCAGTCCAGGTGATGCTTCCTTCTGTCTGTCCCAGTGACAGATATAGTCCTTTTTTTTAATTATAGTTTTTTATTTACAAGTTATATGCATGGGTAATTTTTCAGCATTGACAATTGTAAAACCTTTTGTTCCAACTTTTCCCCTCCTTCCGCCCACCGCCTCTCCCAGATGACAGGTAGACCAATACATGTTAAATATGTTAAAGTATAAATTAAATACAATATATGTATACATATCCAAACTTATTTTGCTGTACAAAAAGAATTGGACTTTGAAATATTGTACAGATAGTCTATGAAGGAAATAAAACATGTAGGCAGACAAAAATAGAGGGATTGGGAATTCTATGTAATGGTTCATAGTCATCTCCCAGAGTTCTTTCTCTGGGTGTAGCTGGTTCAATTCATTACTGCTCTATTGGAACTGATTTGAATCATCTCATTGTTGAAGAGGGCTACATCCATCAGAATTGATCATCATATAGTATTGTTGTTGAAGTATCTAATGGTATCCTGGTCCTGCTCATTTCACTCAGCATCAGTTCATGTAAATCTCTCCAGGCCTTTCTGAAATCATCCTGCTGGTCATTTCTTACAGAACAATAATATTTCATAATATTCATATACCACAATTTATTCAGCCATTCTCCAATTGATGGGCATCCACTCAGTTTCTAGTTTCTGGCCACTATAAAGAGGGGACATATATAGTTCTTAAGAGTTACAGATATTGTTTTCCTATCTAGAGATGTAAACAATTTAAACTTTAAATATATATTTTCCTCTGTATATTTTTCTATGATTCTCTTGAGTCTTGGATTTATAGATTAAATTTTCTGTTCAGTTTTCATTTTTTCAAATAGAAATGATTGAAAGTCTCTTACTTCATTGAAACTCCATCTCCTCCTCTGAAAGATGATGCTGAGTTTCATTGGGTAGTTAATTCTTGGTTATAACCCCAGGTCCTTTGTTCCCCAGAATATGGTATTCCAGGCCCTCAGATCCTTTATTGTTTAAGCTGTCAGATCTTGGGTAATCCTGACTGTTGCTCCTTGATATTTGTATTGTTTTTCTCTGGCAGCTTACAGTATTTTTATCTTGAGATTATAGTTTTACAACAATGTTCCTTGGGATTTTCCTTGTGGGATCTGTTTCCAGAGATGATTGATGGATTCTTTCAATGAGTATTTCTCCTTCTGTTTCTAGAATATTGGGGTAGTTTTCCTTAATGATCTCCTGAAGAATATTGTCTATGCTCTTTTTTTTGGTCATGGCCTTCAGGTAGGCCAATCATTTTTAACTTGTCTCTTCTGGACAACTTTCCAGGTTGGCTGTTTTGCCAATGAGGCATTTCACATTTTCTCCCACTTTTTCATTCTTTTTAGTTTGTTTGACAGATTCTTGCTGTCTTATAAAGTTATTAGTCTACATTTGCCTTTCTAGTTTTTAATGTGTAATTGTCTTCAGTTATCTTTTGTATCTCTTTTTCCCATTGGCTTATTCTACTATTTAAGGAGTTGTTTTCTTCAGACAATTTTTTTTTTTACTTTCTTTTCCAAACTGTTGACTCTCTCATGCATACCTCTCGTTTCTTTTATTTATTTTATTTGCCTTTTGAAGTCTCTTGTAAGCATTTTCAAGAAGCCTCTTTCGGCTTAAGACTAATTTATATCACTTTTTGAGAAATCTTTTCTGGACATTCTGGGTACTTATCTGAGTTTGTGTTTTGGTCTGCCCTGTCACCATAGTAGTTTTCTATCATCAAGGATCTTTTCTGTTTCTTGCTCATTTTCTTTCCTTTTCTTTTGGTATTTCCTTTTTTTTTTTTTTTTTACTTTTAAGGTGGATCTCTGCTCCTGGGGTAAATGTGGCACCTTGGCTTTGAGCAAAGGGGTGCCTTGTGTGTCTGTAAGGGATGGCTTTGTCTGCTCTGTTCAGAAAACAGCCTAGTTTCCCAGAATTTGCCTTCTAATCTGGGATTGGAAGCTGCCTCATGGATCTTTTGTAACTTTTGTAACTGAGTCAGGACTGAGGATCTTAGTTGCTGATTTATTGTGATTAAGACCCTCTCATTGGCTTTCCCAGGATCTATCTGACCTGGGCTAGATACCTTTTCACCCCAGTAAGACTGATCTTTCTTGAAGTTTTTTCAGTTATCTTGAGGTAGAGAGTGGTTTCATTCTTCAGACTGTTCAGAAGCTTGTTCCTTTTGGTTTTCGAGGAAAACTGGGAGAGCTCTAGCAACTTCCTGACTTGACTCCAACATCTTGGCTTTATCCCCTTTCACTATATTTTCATTCTTTTGACTTTGTTTAACTATTTCTTGTCTCCTAGAGTCATTAACTTCTGCTTGATCCAACTTAATTTGCAGAGTTTAGTTGCTTTAGGCAACGCTTAGTTTGTACTAAGCTGTAACCTTTCTATTTTGTTTCCTTCATACCTTCCATTTCTTTTCCAATTCTTTCATCTCTTGCTATCATTTATGTCATTTAAAAACAATTTTAAATTATTACTTCTTTTTTTCTAGGAATTATATTTTTTCTTGTGTTAATCTGTACTTTTCTTAGAAGTTTTGAGATTATTTTTCATGTCTTAGTTATTTCTCACATGATAATAACTGCTATCTTTTCATATTTAGTGATTGTTCCAGAGATCTACTCTGGCCAACCCAGCACTGACATTTTTGTTCTAGGTTCCATTGAGAGATCTCTCAGTTCAGACCTATCTCAGAGATTCAATCTGAGACAAATTTTGGGCATTCCTGTGCTGTTGACCTACCTTAAAGCTCTGGGCTCTGAGTCTATGTTCTTGTCCTCTAGGAGTACCTGCACTATTGGCTTGGGTCTGGAAGATATGTCATTGGCTGAGCTCAGATCCTAGCCCATTTCTGTTCCTCAGTTCCTGTAGTGGTAACTTGTATATAGGTTAAATTTGTGATCATAGGCTGGAGACATGACCCAGTATAGTTTCTTTGTCATTTTTCCAATCTCAGTTCAGAGATGGTGAATTATTGTTGGAATTGGATTGAACTGCTTTGTTTTCCTACTCAATCAGCTTGGCTGATCTTCTTCTTCTTCTTTTTTTTGGCTGATCTTCTTGCTGAAATGTTTATAACAAACTCTTGATTACTGAGGACAGTAGAGCCATCAGATTGCAACTCTAAAGTCACAGTGTTGAATGTGTTTATAGAAAAGATAGAAATGGGAACAAAAGCCAGGAAAATTAGCCCATTTAGATCAAAGATGGCTCAAAGAGGATCTACACAGGAAGCAAAACAGTTATGAAGGTTTTGAGAGATCATTTCATTCACAAATTATCTGAAGGGTAATAAGATTTCATAGTATTTATTACAGAGAATAAAGAAGTAGAGAAAGCCAATGATTAACTAGACAAAGTCTGCCAAGTCAAATCAACAAAATTCTTGATACTCAGTAACCTCAGTGTAAAAGGATAGGATAGGATGGGAAAGAAAACATATTGAAAAATATTATTGAGGATTAAGAAGTGAAGAGATTAAAGAGTAGTCAAAATCCTCATACCAATAGATCATGAATATATTCTTCAAAAGGAGTCAGAAAGCGCTAGACACAGAATGCAACAAGCATCACAAAACATGAAATTTGGGATAAGTTTTTTCTTTAAAAATAAAACTTAGATCACATGACTAGCAAGAGTGACTTGAAAATGTTAGACTAGAAAAGTTGTTTTGCTTTAAACTTTTTCCGTTCAAAAAAAAGTATTTTGTGCAAAATATTGAGTAAATAAAATTGATTCTATAAGATTGAAAACAGAGATACTGGGCAAAGTAAAAAATACACGAAATAACATTGGAGAATTTGTTTTTTTAGAAGTCCTATTCAGCACAGCCATCTCCAATACTATTCTATACATGGAGTATAGTGAGTATAATTGACCTTCAAGGTTTAGCTGTGGGGGTCCCTGCTGTACTCCCTCCTTCACGGAAGAATATTCCCTCACCCCACAAGGGGTAGACACTGATTTTACCTATGGAGAAAAGAGATAGAAGGTGTGAATGCAGAGTTAATCAAAACTAAAAAGCTTCTATTATCTATAGAAAATGGAACTGGAAGTTCAGCTGAGGTTAGTCCTCTTCCTCAAGAATTTAATTTGGGCAAAGACCTAGGTCAGGCTTCTGCATCCCAATGCTCAATTTGAGTAAGCTGAGAATACCTTGCCTCAGGGACCTTTGCCCAAGTAAAAAGGGGAGAAATCAAATAGTGTACAGAAACCAGCCACAAGTACCTAAGAATTTATTATTTTTTTAACTGTTGGGTTTTGTTAGTGAAATATAAGAATGCTGATGATTTATGTGGGTTTATTTTGTGTCCTGCAACTTTGCTAAAGTTGTGGGTTATTTCTAATAGCTTTTTAGTAGAATCTCTGGGGTTCTTGAAGTATACCATCATATCATCTGCAAAGAGTGCTAATTTGATTTCCTCATTACCTACTCTAATTCCTTTAATTTCTTTCTCAACTCTTATTGCCGAAGCTAGCATTTCTAACATAGTATTGAATAGTAGTGATGATAGTGGGTAACCTTGTTTCACTCCTGATCTTATTGGGAATGGTTCCAGTTTATCCCCATTACATGTGATGCTTCCTGATGGTTTTAAATAGATGCTACTGATTATTTTAAGGAAAAGTCCATTTATTCCTATACTTTCAAGTGTTTTTTTTTTAATAAGAATGGATGTTGGATTTTATCAAATGCTTTTTCTGCATCTATTGAGATGATCATATGGTTTTTGTTAATTTGGTTATTGATATTGTCAATTATGCTAATAGTTTTCCTAATATTGAACCAGCCCTGCATTCCTGGTATAAATCCCACTTGATCATGGTATATTATCCTGGGAATGATTATCCTGGGGACGATTTTCTGTAATCTTTTTGCTAATATTTTATTTAAAATTTTAGCATCAATATTCATTAAGGAGATTTCTCTATTTTCAACCTACCTGGTTTAGGTATCAGTATCATATCTGTGTCATAAAAGGAATTCGGTAGGAGTCCTTAATTCCCTATTTTTTTTCAAATAGTTTATATAGCATTGGAATTAATATTTAAATGTTTGGTAGAATTCAGATGTAAATTCATCTGGTCCTGGGGATTTTTACTTAGGGAGTTGATTTATAGCTTGTTCCATTACTTTCTTTTTTTTTTTTTAAATGGGACTATTTAAACAATTTACCTCATCCTCTGTTAATCTGGGAAGCCTATATTTTTGAAAGTAGTCATCCATTTCACTTAGGTTATCAAGTTTATTGGCATAAAGTTGGGCAAAGTAGCTCCTAGTTATTGCTCTAATTTACTCTTCATTGGTGGAAAGTTCTCCCTTTTCATTTTTAAAACTAACAATTTGATTTTTCTCTTTCCTTTTTCTAATCAGATTTACCAAAGGTTTATCTAGTTTGTTGGTTTTTTCATAAAACCAACTCTTAGTTTTATTTATTAATTCAATAGTTTTTACTTTCAGTTTTATCAATTTCTCCTTTTAATTTTAGAACTTCAAGTTTAGTATTTGATTGGGGTGGGGTTTAATTTGCTCTTTTTCTGCCTTTTTAAGTTGCAAGCCCAATTCATTGATCTTTTCTTTCTTTATTTTATTCAAGTAAGCCTCTAAAGATATAAAATTTCCCCTTATTACTGCTTTGGCTGTATCCCACAAATTTTGGTATGTTGTCTCATTGTTGTCATTCTCTTAGGTAAAATTTTTAATTGTATCTATGATTTGCTGTTTCATCCATTCATTCTTTAGGATGAGATTATTTACTTTCCAATTACTTTTTGGTCTATTTGCCCCTAGCTTTTTGTTGAATGTAGTTTTTATTGCATTGTGATCTGAAGAGAATACATTTGCTATTTCTGCCTTTCTGCATTTAATTTTGAGATTTTATGTCCTAATATATGGTCAATTTTTGTATAGGTTCTATAAACTGCCGAGAAGAAAGTGTACTCCTTTCTGTCTCCATTCAGTTTTTTCCAAAGATTTATCATACCTAACTTTTCTAATATTCTATTTACCTCTTTAACTTCTTTCTTATTTGTTTTGTGGTTTGATTTATCTAATTCTGAGAGTGCAAGATTGATATCTCCCACTATTATAGTTTTGCCGTCTATTTCTTCTTGCAACTCTCTTAACTTCTCCTTTAGGAAGTTAGATGCTATATCACTTGGTGCATATATGTTTAGTATTGATATTGCTTTATTGTCTATGCTACCCTTTAGCAAGCTATAGTTTCCTTCCTTATCTCTTTTAATTAGATCAATTTTTTGCTTTTGCTTGATCTGAGATAAGGATGGCTACCCCTGCTTTTTTTTTTTTTTTTTTTTTTTTTTTTTTTACTTCACCTGAACCATAATAGATTCTGCTCCAGCCTTTTACCTTTACTCTGTATCATCCTGTTTTAAATGTGTTTCCTGTAAACAACATATTGTAGGATTCTGCTTTTGATCCAGTCTGCTATCCTCCTCTGCTTTATGGGAGAGTTCATCCCACTCACATTTATGGTTAAAACTACTAATTCTGTATTTTCTGCCATCTTATTATCCCCAGATTATGCTTTTCTTTTTCTTTCCCATTTACCTCTCTCCCCAATATTAAACTTATGGGCACCACTTGCCTTACACAGCTCTCCCTCTTTAGAATCCCTCCCATTCCCTTTGAGTCCCTTCCTCTTTCTTATACCTTTCCCTTATTACTCTTTCCCTTTTCCCTTTTCCTCTCCCACTTTTTAATGAGGTGAGAGAAGTTTTTCTGTAAACCAAATATGTCTATTATCTTCTCTTTGAGTCAAATCTGATGAGAGTAAGATTCACACAGTGTTCCTCCCCCTCCCTAAATTCTCTTAAATATGATAGGTTTGCCTCTTTGTGGGATGTAGTTTCCCTCTTTTTATCTACCCTTTCCCCTTTTTCTGATACTATCCCCTTTCCACTTCTATTTCTTTATATTATATCAATAAAATCAAATTATACACGCACTCTTCATATATGACTATAACAGAAATACAGTTCTCAAGAGTTCTTTTTTTTACCTTTTTCTGCTTCTCTTAAGTCATATAGTTGGAGGTCAAATTTTTTGTTTAGCTTTGTTTTTTTCATTAGAAACAAATGGAATTCACTTGTTTCATTAAATGTCCATCTTCTTCCCTGGAAGAAAATGCTCAGCTTAGCTTGGTAGTTTATTCTTGGCTGTATTCCAAGTTCATTTGCCTTTTGGAATATCAGATTCCAGGTCCTTTGATCCTTTAATGTGGAAGCAGCTAGATCCTGAGTGATCCTTAATGTAAGTGATCCTTAATGTAAACTAACCATTTTCATGAAGTCTTGTGACAAATGCACATAGAAGCCATTTCTGTCTGTCTGACTGTCATCTCTCTTTTGAGACTAGGTCTCCCTATCTCATCCAGGCTGGGAGTTCAACAGTCACTCAAGGGCTTGTTCCCATTGCTGAGACAGCACAGAAACTTTGATCTGCTCTATTTCCAACCTGGACAGGTTTGTCCCTCCTCAAACTCACTACATTGGTTCTAGATTTATTGGGGACACCCAACATGAAGTCTCTCTCTCTCTCTCTCTCTCTCTCTCTCTCTCTCTCTCTCTCTCTCTCTCTATATATATATATATATATATATATATATGTGTGTGTGTGTGTGTGTGTGTGTGTGTATGTATGTATATACTAGCTATGTGACCAAGCCACTTAACTTCTGGTTCAGTTTTCTCATCTGTAAAATAGGGATAATAATAGCACTTACTTGGTAAGTTTGTTGTAAGGATTAAACGAGATAGTACCTGTAAAGTACTTACCATGGTGTCAGGCATATAGTAAACACTACATAAATCTTAACTATTTTAAAATTTAGTTTAGTGTTTGTTGGACAACCTGAGACATAATAATTTTCTTCTCAGGACAAGCTAATAGGAACCAGGTTTAAATTTCAGTAGGCTGAGATGTCTACTGTGAGAAACTTACTAAAGGAGACTGCAGAGTCTCTTCTCTTGAAGGCTTTAAAGAAGAAAAGAAAAACAAATTTAAAAACAGAGAAATAGCTGGAATGGTTTGATTGTAATTTCAACTAAAGGTGTGGGGAGGATGGACTGAGTGATTCTGCTGGACTCATGATTTTGTGATTGCTATCAGAAAGGTGAGCAGATGTGACTTCAGGATGCTTTAAATGCATGTATTGATTAAGAAAGTGGCAATTTTCAGATCATAGTAAAACTTTAAGTGTCTCATTTCATCTGGAGCAGAGCAATTTGAAAATTTCTGATATGAAATTACTAGGTGCTATTGCAAATTTCTAAGCAAGTGGAAAATCAATAATCATTTTCTCTTCTGAATCCTCATAGAGCAGATAGACAGAAAAGGAGAAACTGGTTGAAATGGAGGGGGAGGAAGAAGGAAAGAAATCACACATTTGCCACCAATTAAAAAGGTGCTACTTGTTAACAGTTACTCACTGTGTCAGGAGGAAAGTTTTCACTTTTATGTTTCTGTAGTCATGGTAATGAAAAATGAGGACTATTTCTTTTCCCATCTCAGAAATCACACATGATATCTTACTCTCTGAAAGAGGAGAATGCTATGCAAAACTGAAAATTGGGTCTCTTATTAATGCATATATAGAGATAGCTTTAAATGGTGGATAGAATAGACTTGGAGTTAGGAGGCCCTGGGTTCAAATTATATCTTGAACACTCACTAGCTCTGGAGCCCTAGGCAAATCACTTAACTCAAACAGTTTCTGACAATTTATCTAATAAGTCATAGCTTGGTTATGATCAGTGTTATTAATAGAAGGCATACCCTGTGCTAGAGAAAATAAAGAGGGGCAGAGCTAAGAAAATCTCCAAATGCCTTTAAGTAATGACTCTAACAAATTTTAGAGGGGAAGAATGAAAAGATGGATTGACACAATTTTCCAGCCCCAGACAATTTAGAAGATCGGCAGGAAAGGTTTGTTGCAGTAGGATAAGAGTGGAGTACAGTTCAGTGCAGGCTGTAGCAGTGCAGATTGGGCCACAGCAAACCAGTAGCAGATCTTGGTTTGACTGAATCATTCTCAACAGTAGTGGTTTTCTCAGACCACAGACACCAAAAACAACTTAGAAGGTCAGAGTGGAGCACAGTCCAGCACAGACTACACCAGCACAGTCTCAACCCCAGCAAACCAGGAGCAGGCCTTCGGAGCCATTGAAACAGCAGTGGAAGCAGCTGCTTCCAGAATAGACCACAGACTGTAAGGGGGTCAAACTACTGACCAGAAAGAGATGACAGGGTCTCTTTGCTGACACTAGGGGAAAAGAATCTGTTGTTTTGCCCATACTTGGATCTTGTTGCAGTCCTGGTTAGTAGTCCCATTGTGAGGAGGAGCACTAACATACTAGTGCTTGTAGCCAGAGTGGATTGGGGACCTCCTTACAGGTCCAGGGTAGAAAAAAGTGCTTGTGGTCACCTACAGACCAGAGCATAGGCCAGGAGAGTAGAAAACACCTCTCATTAGATCATACCACCTTTGGAGAACTGAAAATACAGGTCCTTAGAAACAGCTGCACAAAATGCCTGAAGTTTGGGTCAGTGTACATTCCACTCTAGAAGCAGAGAAGCTTTAAGAAAATGTTGAAAGTGAAGTAATAGACTGAGAAAATGAACAAACATAAATTCTGATCATCAAAAGTTACTATAGGGACAAAGAAGATCAAAACACACTCTCAGAAAAAGATAAAAAAGTCAAAGCTCCTAGATTCAAAGCTTTCAAGATAAAATATAGACTGGTCTCAAATCATACAAGAGCTCAAAAAGGATTTTGAAAATCATGTAAGAGAGACAGAGGGAAAAGTGGGGAGGGAAATGAGAATGAAGCAAGAAAATTATGAAAAATGAGTCAACAGCTTGGTAGAAAGCAAAAATGAGGAGAAAAATGTATTAAAAACTAGAATTGGCCAAATGGAAAAAGAGGCACAATAATTCACTGAAGAAGAAAACTCCTTAAAAAAGTAAAATTGGACAAATTGGACAAAAGCTCACTAAAGAAAATCATGCCTTAAAAATTAGAATTGAGTAGATGGAAACTAATGGCTTTATAGGAAATAAAAAAAAACAATAAAATAAAACCAAAAAAATGAAAAAAAAAAAGAAGATAATCTGAACTATCTCACTGGAAAAACAACCGACTTGGAAAAAAATATTCAGGAGAGTTAACTTAAAACATATTGGACTATCTGGAAGCCATGACCAAAAAAAGTCTAGACATCATCTTCCAAAAAGTTATCAAGGGAAATTGTCCTTATATTCTAGAATCAGAGGATAAAATAGACATTGAAAGACTACATCAATCATCTCCTGATTCCAACATGAAAACTCCAAGATCATACCACTTCCAAGTGGTATTGAGGAATGTTATAGTCAAATTTCAGAGCTCCTAGGTGAAAGAGAAAATATTGCAAGCAGCCAGGAAGAAACAATTCAAGCATCATGGAGCCACAGAATAGAACAAAATTTAGCAGCTCCTGCCTTCAAGGATTAAAGGGCTTAGAACATTCTTCTAGAAGGCAAAGGAGCTAAGATTACAGCAAAGAATCACCTACTCAGAAAAACTGAGTATAATTCTTTAGAGAAAAAATGGATATTCTATGAAATAGAAGACTTTCAAGCATTATTGATGAAAAGAACAGAACTGAATAGAAAATTTGACTTTCAAATGGAAGACTTAAGAGAAGCATAAAAAGGTAAAAAGGAAAGAGAAATCATAAAGGACTTAATAAGGTTAAATTGTTTACATTCCTACATAGGAGGATCAGACATAACATAAGAACTTCCTCATTATTAGGATAGTTAGAAGGAATATATATATATATATAGACAAGTCATAAGTGTGAGTTGAAGAAGATGGGATGATATCTGAACAAATAAAATTAAGAGGTAAGTAAAAGGAATGTATTGGGAGAAAGGGAAAAGGAGAGGTAGAATAGTGTAAATTGTTTCACAAAAAAAGTAGCAAAAAAAAGTTTACAATGGAGGGGAAGAGAGGGGAGATGAGATAAGGGGGAATGGGTGAAACTTACTTTTGGTTCAGAATTGGTTCAGAGAGGGAATAATATACATAATCAATTGTATATAGAAATCTTTCTTATCTTACAGTAGAGTAGGAGGGAAAGAGGATAAGAAAAGGGGCTGATAGTATAAAGGGCAAATTAGGGGAGGGATAGTCAGAAGCAAAACTGAAAAAAGAGAATAGAATAGATGGGATGGGAATACAGGATAGTGGGAACTATAGTCAGCAATAGTTACTATAAAAATTTTTTTCAAGCAAGTTTCTTTGTTAAAGGCCTGACTTTTTTAAACATATAGAAAAATGAGTAAAATTTATTTAAAAATAAGAGCCATATCCCAAATGTTAAATGATCAAAAATTTTCAGATGAAGTAATCAAAGCTATCTATAGCCATATGAAAAAAAATACTCTAATTTACAAATTGAGTAGAGAAATGCAAATTAAAACAATTCTGAAGTACTACCTAGTACTTAGTATATACCTATTAGATTGGATAATTAGAAAAGGGATTTGGGAAAAGTGAGACATTAATTCATTGTTGATGAAATTCTGAAATGATTCAACCATTATGTAGAGCAATTTGGAACTCTACCCAAAATACAATAAAATGTTGCATACCCTTTGACCTAACAATACCTATATCTGTAACAGCAAAAGAGATAAAAATTCATGGTGAGTCATTTTTCTGTCCCAGATTACCATAGAGACAGAGAAGTCTATGGACGCCGGGGATGGGATTGATCTGATTATGAGCTCAAACATGAAGCATTCTATCACAGGGAGAAGTCTGTGCATCAGAAAAAGAGGAGGTCCTGGAACCATAGCGTATTGCTTCATACAGGATTTAGGAACAGGTACAAATGATAAATTTGTTGCTAACTCCCCTGTTATAGGTCAGAGTCCAGGGTGGACTGAGGAGGAAACCTGTGCCTAGGGCCAGTGTTCTGAGTAAGCAATGGCTGGTTGCAAACAGTGTACCAAGAGGAATAAATTCTAGAAACAATTAGCAGCAAAAGAGGCTCAAGACTCTAGGAGCAGAAGTCTCAATTTCAGTTTATAACCCTATAGCAGAAGAACCAGGGCTCAGATCACAAGGGAACCTCTTCTGTTACTTTGAATCAAGAGAACTTCCTATCTGGCTGTTTGTGACTGAATCCAGCAACAGTCTACTAATGCTCAGATATAAACTCAAATGAAGAACTTGCAGAACTCAGACTAGGAGGACAGTCATTAGATTTTATTCTGAATTAGACTATTTGGGGATTATTGAAAACTTTCAGGTCCCTAACTTGAGCTGTCCTTGAGATCCTGGTATATATAGTATGACACTCTGTACCCCAAGAAAACAGTAAAAGTAACAAGATCAATCCAGACTTTCCCTTTAGAATTGTAGAAAATTCAGACAAAACAATTCAGAAGTCAAGAAATAAGATAAGAAGAATGAGCAAACAAAAATAAATAATCCTATTATTTAAAGTTAGTATTGTGGAGGGAAGCTCCAGATACAAATGTAGAAGAGAATGACTCTAAAAATCTACAAGAAAAGGCTCAGAGAGTTTTAAAAAGAATCTTATTTTTTGGTCAATGAAATGAAAACCAAAGGAAAATATTAGAAATAAAAAATATGGAAGAAAGAATTTAAAAAAGGAACTTGCTTGCTTTGTACAAGAGATTAAAAGAACCTTGCTCAAGTAACAAACTCTCTGCATATTAAAATGGACCAATGACTTTATGAGACATTAAGAAATATTTAAAACAAAATAAAAAAACTACTACAAATAAAATAAAATGTAAAGCATTTCCTAGCAAGAACAACTGACCTGAAAAACAGAGTGAAGAGGAAAAAAAATAAGTCACTGGGCTATTTGAATGACATGACCAATACACATCATATTTCAACAAATCTGCCCATTCCTTTTAGATTCAGAGGGCAAAGTGGACATAGAAAGAAATCACCAATAACCTCCTAAAAAAAAGCCCAATGAAAATGCTCAGAAATAGTACAATCAAAATCCAGAGGTTTCAGATCAAAGAAAAAAAAAGTGCTATAAGCAGCCACAAAGTGCAAAGGAGCTACTATTATCATCTTGTTGACTGCAGCTATGACCTCAGACAATTACTACTTGTGTAATTTTGGGCAAATAACAAAAAACACAGGGTTCTGTTTGCTTCAGTTTCTCATCTGTAAAATGAACTAGAGAATGAAATGGCAAACCAGTATGGTATCTTTGCTAAGAAAGCTCCAAATGGGGTCATGAAGAATTGGATATGATTGAAAAACAACAAAAGCTATCATAAAGGAGTGGAGCACTTTTGATACAATATTCCAGAAGGCAAAGGTACAGAATAACTTAGCTAGAAACACACACACACACAGAGTTGGGTACAGAAATATATTTTACTCAGCTTGAAAATAGGAAGAAAAAGGGAGAAAGGGAATTAAAGGGAAGGTAGATTAAAGGTGGCATTAGTCCTAAACAAAGCAAACTTTAAGAATGATCAACATATTTGTAATTCCTTTTAAGGTAGCAAAGAATGGAAATCTGAGGAGGTGCCCATAACTTGGGGAAGGTCTGAACAAGTTATATTATGGAAATGTAATGGAATAATATTGTACTTTAAAACATGATAAATATGGCTTCAGAGAAGCCTAGAAAAACTTGTATGAACAGATGCAAAGTAAAGTGAATGGATCCAGGAAAAAAAATTATACAATGACAACAATATGGCAAACACAAACAACTTTGAGAAAATTAGGAACTCTGGTCAATTTAATGATCAATCCTAATTCTAAAGGGTTAATGATGAAATACTTCCTAATAGAGATGAAGGATTTGGAGAACAGAATAAGACATATTTAATTTATTTAATTTTTATTTAAATTAATATATAAATGTACTTACATGTGGTTATATACATTGTGTGTGTGTGTGTGTGTGTGTGTGTGTGTGTATCTCCTTTGGGATATGGCAAATACAGCATTTAAAAAAATTGTCTGACTATATGTGTTTATAATAGAAGTTTCATTTTTCTTTTGGTCTCAGTGGGGAGTAGGGAAGGCAGAAAGGGGAAAAGGTAGATTTTTCAGATTAAAAAATTAATATTAAAAAATGACTAAAAAGAAAACCAAAAAAATGGCCTCTTGAAGTTCTCTTACCAGTTCTCTACCAATGTCACAATTATATCAAAGGGTAAAACTAGAAGTAATATCAGAAAAGGATATAACAACAAATTTCCATTTGACATAAGAAAAAACTTACTACTAAGTAGAGTCAAAAGATAGACAGGGCTGCCTGTGAATTTCCACTGTAAGAAAGAAACAGACAGGAAAAAAAATGTTCTTTTAATGCTAATGATCATATTTCACAGAGTTGTGGAACATTTGACCTTGGACTGATTGTGGCCAGTTCAGATTGCTTATTGAGTGATTAAAGTCAAACAAGAGTTAGAGAGTTTATAACCAGTATGACAGTGTCTTTTTGTGAGGAAGAACAATAGGAGATGAGAAAAAGAGGAATTATGGAGCCATTATAGAAGTCTGGGATTCTCTAAAGTCAGGAGTTTGAACCTGTATTTGCAGGAACATTGAAGAACCAGGCACAGGAACTGGTAGAGGCTGGGGCATGAAGCTTTGAATATGTAACCTTGGGTTCTATTCTCTAATCTCCACTTCTTATCTTATAATCATTTTAGCATCCAGGAACAGTAATAATGGAACTATGATGTATGAGTAGTTTGAATGAATCAGAAGTCTAGGTTAGGAAGAAAGTAAACAGGGAAAATTCAACTGACCCACAGTTTGAATATGATTTGTAAGTGGTCAAGAGCTTATGCCTGTCAATCAGTTAATAAGCATTTATTAAGCATTTATGAATAATTCAATGTCAAAGACAACTATTTCAAATATTATGTTGACTGAACACCAGTTCTGGCAAAGAAAGTCTTTAAGTGTGGGACCGTTTTGGGCTATTGTTTGAATACCAGTCCACTAAAATTTGGAAAGACTCATCACTAGAAGGTTGGTGATAAAGTTCACCAGGTGATAAAGTTTTGTAAGCCATAACAATTCTCCAAAGAAGAGTGAGCTTTGGATCTTCATTGGTAACAGTAGTGCCTATAGATCCCACAGGGATAAAATGGTGGATCTTTCAAATATCAAAGAAAGTATGATAATTGACCACAAAGATTTATCAGAAATATGTCATTAATGTTATTAATATAGTGTACCAATTTATCACATTAGCAGATCTTTTAGGCTATTTAATTATTTCTCATTATGTTACCATAGAAACATGACTTCTCTCAAGAATTTTATTTTGAGTCCTAATTTTAAAGGGTTATTTTTGGTTGTATTGGAATAGAAATAAACAGCATTTATAAACTGGGTTTTATTTAATCACTGAAGAAATGAAAGACTTTTTTTTTCAAATAATTTTTGCTTTTAGTGGAGAAGTATAATTATATAACTTTTATCATTTAAATCAATGAATGACCTATTCACTGATCAAGATAGGGATGAACAAATACCCATTTTAGCTAGAGAAATAGATTTTCACCATAAGAAGAGCTTAGAAAAATTTCAACTCCTAAATTGTGTTATGAAGCTGACAGATAGGAAATGCTAAATCAAATAATGACAAATACACAGGATCTTTTGAATTTAAAGCCCTTATCTGACTAGGTTGTTGTCCAGCTCTGACCTTGTCATTCTTTAGCTCAAAACATTCTAGGGAGTCCATATAAAACACAAGTTGGCTTTCAGCACTTTTTATTATCTGGTTGTAATTTATCTGTTCAGGCTTATCATTATATTATACTTTTTCATGAACTTCCAATTAAATTGCTATTCCACAGACTCCCTTTTTACCTGGAATGCACTTCCCTTCTTCATCCCTTAGGATGCTCAATTCCTTTTAAAACTCACTTCTTAAATTAGTCCCAATTTTTCTTCTGACTTCTAGTCTCCCATCTCTAGTTGCCTAATGGGCATCCAAACTGGATGCCATGGAGATATCTTAAATTCACCTTATTTTAAAGTTAGGTCTTTTCATCCTCCTAAGTCTTTCTCTCTTCCTGTGGAGGATGCCACCAACCTCCCAGTCACCAAAGGTCACAATCTAGGTATTATCCTTAGCTTCTCACTTTCTCACCCTCTGTGTCTAATCTCTTGCCAAGACCAGTCAATTCTACCTTTACAATCATTTTTATTCAAGATGTTCCCAAAGTATTAATGCAGTTTTAAGCTATTAAGCTTAATATTTTGTAGATGTTCCCTGAGACTCTGTCCTCTCCTTCCTCCCTGCCTCCAAAGCAGGCCATAATCAATTCACATCTGGAATATTGCAATAGTCTGATAGTTGATATCCCTGCCTTATGTGTCTTCCCATTCCAGTCCATCCTTCACTTTGTCAAATTGAACTTTCGTAATTACAGTCGTGACTAAATCACCAGCTTTTCCCCACTCAGAAAGATTCAGTTGTCCTGTAACCTTCAGGATAAAATACAAAATCCTGTTTCATGTTCAAAACCCTTCATAACTTGTCCTCCTCTTACCTTTATAGTTTTCTTGTGTCTTCTCCTTTCAGGTACAATGCACTGCTTCCTTTTTTTTCTCATAAGACACCCTATCTCCCAATTCCAGGTGTTTCATTGACTATTCTCCATGTTTTTTGAAGAAGGTGGACTTTTAGCTGGAATTTGAAAGAAGCCAGGGAGGGCAGAAGATAGAGTTTAAAGAAGGAAATAATTCAAATCAAAGAGGGAGAAATATAGATAACAAGAGTTATTTCATGGAATATGCTGACAGTCACCATTCCTTGTTCTGTACCTATATGAAAACTTTGGCAAGATCTGCTTCTGGCATGTGGGCTTTGCTACTCAAGGTCTTACACTTGGATCCTTTTGGGCTATATAGCAGGAAGAGCTGATGAAGAGTGTACGGTCTACCCCTGCTCATAGTTCTTCCTTTCTATCTATGGATTCTGTCAGGACTGTTTCCAGGTACTTCCCAAGAAGCAGGATAGGGAAAGGAGACTAGTTCTGTCTTCTACTTCCAGCCTCATGGTAGCCATGAATTTCTAAAGCACATGTCTTAGAAACAGAATCAAGATGCCAGAGTAAAGTTAGAGGATTTACCCAACCTCTCCCAAGTTCTTCTCTAAACAACATTAAAATATTCCAGAACAAATTCTAAAGCAGCAGAACTTACAAAAGAAAGAAGTGAAACAATTTTCTAATCCAAGTCAATTTAGAAGGTAGGCAGGGAAAGTCTCTATTTCTGGGGTGAGACTGGAGTGCAGTCTAGTGCTGGCTGTGTCCTAGAAAGCCAGCAGCAGACCTTGGAGATAACTCAATCAGTGGCTTCCAGACCTTTCAGCCCACAGATGGTAAAAGGGTAGTACAAGGAGATTACAGGGGACCTTTTGTTGGCACTGGGAGCATTTCCTATACATAGTTCACAGTCTCAAAGCAAAGAAAAGGACCACTACTAATGAGAGCCCTGCACACAGTTATAGTTTGGAAAATAGATTATCCACACGTTAGGACACAGAGCAGGGGAGCACTTCTCCTTAGATCTTTGAAAGAATTAAAAACTTATAGACTCTTGGAGCCGCTTTTCAAAACAACAGAATGAAAAACCTGAAGTTTAGGACAGTGCTTCCTCTACTTTGAAAGCAAAGCCAAACTTGTATATAAAGTTAAAAGTCAAGAAATAGACTAGAAAAAGAGCAAACAAGGAAAATCAAAATGCAAACTCAGAAGAAAATAACATGTCAAAACAGCTACATGCAAAGCCTCAAAGAAAAATGTGAATTAGTCTTAGGTTAAAAAAAAATCTGGAATAGTATTTAAAAAATCAAATTACGAAGAGGAAAAATTAAAAAAAAAAATGACAGTGATGCAAGAAAATTATGAAGAAAAGAGTCAATAGCTTGGTAAAAGAAGTAAAAAATACTAAAGAAAATAACTTAAAAACAAAAGAGACCAAATTGTAAAAAGAGGACAAAAATCCATTTACAAGAAACTTAAAAAGCAAAATAGGTTAAATGGAAAAGGAGACACAAAAACTCACTAAAGAGAAAAAAATCCATTAAAAATAAAATTGTGCAAGTGGACACTAATGACCTCATGAAAGCAGAAACTAATGACATTAAGAAAAAACTAAATCAAAAGAATAAAAAATTACAAGAAAATGTGAAATATGTCACTGAAAGAACAACTGACCTGGAAAATAGAAGAGAAATAATTTAAGAATGATTGAACTAACTAAAAGCTATGCTCAAAAAATAGCCTAGATATCATATTTCAAGAAATTATCAAGGAAAACTGCCCTAATATTCTAGAAGCAATGGGTAAAATAGAAATGGAAAGAATGCACTAATCATTTCCTGAAAAAGATCCCAAAATGAAAACCTTCAGTAAATGTCATATTCAAATACTAAAGCTACCAGATTAAGGACTAAATATTACAAGCAGCCAGAAAGAAACAATTAAGATATCATGGAACCACAGTGAAAATAATACAAGATTTAGTAGCTTCTATATGAAAGGATCAGAGGGCTTGGATTATACTGTTCCAAAGGGCAAAGGGATAGGATTATAGCTAAGAATCACTTAACCCCTCAAAATTTGAATACAATCCTTCAGGGAGACAAATGATATTTGATGATATAGAGGATTTTGAAAATTTCTTGATAAAAAGATCAGAGCTGAAGAGAAAATATGACTTTTAAATACAAGACTCAAGAGAAGCATAAAAAGGTAAATAGGAAAGACAAACCATAAGGGATTCAAAAGAATTAAGTTGTTTATATTACCACATGGGAAGATGATACTTTTAACTCTTAAGAATTTTATCATTCTAAGGGCAAATAGAAGGAGTATGCATAGACAGAAGATACAGGTGAAAGTTGACTGTGAAGGGATGATATCCAAATAAATAAAATTAAGGAGTGAGAAAGGAGACATTGGAAGAAGGGGGAAAGAAGAAATATAATGGGGCAAATTAATTTTGCATAAAAGAGGCAAGAAAGAGCTTTTACAATAGAGTAGGAAGAGGAGAGGAATTGTGAGTAACTAATTTACTGTCATCAGAATTGTTTCAAGGAGGGAATAAGATATACATTTATTTAAATATAGAAATCTGTCTTATTCTACAGAGAAGTAGGAGAGGAAAATAATAAGATCTAGATGGGGCTGAAAAAAGGGAAAGTGGATTAGGGACTAAATACTTTTGAAGTAAAACATGAAAGGAGAAAGAGAAGGATAAGTATGGCGGGGAGTAGAATGGAGAGAAATACACAGTAATCATAACTGTGTATGTGAATGTGATTGCCAATAAAATGGATATGGATAGTCAAGTGGCAAAAAAAAGAAAGACAGTCTTTGACCTCAAGGAGCTTATATCCTAACTATGAAAAACAACACATAAAAGGAAGCTGAAGTGGAAGAGAAAGGGGAAAGAAGTACTTGTGTTGGGTCAAGAATAAAAAAGAAGCCTGAAAAATCAGGAGTGGAACCAAGAGTAGAATAAAGGCCAACTGCCAATAATCAGATTAGCCCAAACCTGGTCATTTGACTAGCAGCTGTATACCAAAAATTGTTTGGAAATTCAAACCTAGATGAAATATTAATTACATAATTAGTAATCCTATAAATTGCTTTATTTTCTCATAAGGCTGAAAGTATCAGTATCCTAGCAGAGTAAAATAGTAGTTGTTTTAAGTTACTGATCTGTTTTAAATTTGTTTTGATCAATGTAAATTTATGTTTAACATTTCTTTTGTTTGTAGGAATAAATTACTTGTCCTATATAAGATTAATATTATATACCAATATTTTTTCTACTCCTTCTTGGGGAAAAAAAAACTAGATATGAATCATTAAGGGTGGAGAACTTAATTAAAGAATGTGAGAACAAAAGATTATTATCTCTCATTCTTAGTTCAGATCATATACTGCGGAGTGAATACATGTCCCTGTAGGACCCCTGTCCTATATGAGTCCAGCAATGGTTTCTCCTGTGTGTGTATGTGTGTGTGTGTGTGTGTGTGTGTGTGTACATTAGTATTAAATTAAGTTAAATTAGTTTCTTTCCTCACTTATAGCATGGATATATAGAGATGAAAAAACAATTCCATGTCTTTAAGAGACTATTTTACCACCTTTGTGAGCAGTAGAAATTCAATCAATTCAGTGGTGCATTATTTTTTTGATCATTTGTCTTTAAAAAGGGTATTTGGTTTAGAATTATATCTACTTATATATCAAATATTTTAAATTTGTGAACATGATTTTATGATTCTGGATCCCTAATCAATATAAATTTCTTTTTTTGAGGGGCTTGCCTCTAGAGGACCAATATGAATAGCCCCAGTCTATGTTCCAGGACTGACTTCTATTACACAGTGCCAATATTCAGATTTAACACCCAGTTCTCTTTAGAACAGGCTGCTGAAATTCTTTTTCAAGCTTACTGATGCAGCACAGTTATAATTACATAGTTTTCATTTTGAGGAGGCTTTCATATGTTAATAGAGAACTCCCTTTGCTACTCATCTATCTACCCTGACCTCACTGACTCAGAGCAAAAATCCTATATAAACCTATGTAATCCTGACCTACAGTGACTCTATGTCTTTGACCAGAGTATCCCAAGTGTCCAGCTACCATATTTGTATGGTATCTCATATGTAGATGGTGGGGGTAAGAGAGGTTGAATGTGATTCTTCCTTTAATGAACTACTGTCCATTTGTCCATACTTATCCTTAATATTTCTATGTGTACTATTCCAAATTTGTACACCAGGAAACTATAGGATAATGGTTCCAACTCAGATCTGGAGGATAACAGTTTTACAATTTATTTCCTCCTGATTTTGGTGAGTTTGAGTCCCATCACAATCTTGGTTATGTTTGTCCAGGATGCTCTCTAGAATGTCAGTATCTTTCCTAAAACACGATGCCTAGAATTCAATATATTACTCTAGTCTGAGCAGAGAAGAATTAAGCAATATCAATATCATCTATTGTTTGTGCAGTGTGCTGTTATATGCTAGTGTATTGTATAGAGAGCAGCCTGGAAATGCCATTTGTAATACCCCCAATAAGATCAACACTTGATCTAGGCTCAAGTGAGGAGAAACCCATTATCTCCTGAGGCAATGTATTTCACTTTTGAATAACTCTACATATCTGTAAAGTTTCCTTACTAGATTAAGTTTTGTTTGCTGTTTCCACCTATTTCTCTTTCCAAAAACCAAGTTGGTTTTTGAAAACTATGGGTTCCTCAAGTCAATTTGATTGAATTCAATTTGATTCATTTCAATTCAACGAAAACCTCTTACTACCATGCAAGAATAAGATACTCTATTAAGTTGGGGATAATAAGACAGATGTTTACAGGAATGTATGCTTTTTTTTTTTTTTTTGGTAGTGAGGTGATCTGAATTTATATTATCCCTGTAGATAATGTGGGGCAGAGGGTGTGTTCAAGGAACACTAGTATCTCTTGTGTGAGAGATGCTGAATCCTTTTCAGGGCTGCTTTCTATCTTTGGTGCTAATCTGATCAACCTAACTCTCCCTGTGGCTCCAAGAAGCTGTAGCATGCCCAACAACCACACTCTAGCAAATCATTTCTAGGTTCAGGGTAAATGAAGGGATTTCAATCCCATTGGTGATTTGGGGGGTGTCTACCTTAAGCATGTGAACACTACCCCCAGTGGAATGGGCTGATTCGAACAACTTCTTCCATTGGTCATGAAGACAGCTGAAGCAGGTACTATGGAGCATGTAGAGCTTGGTTAGACTTTGTAAATGCCAAGGTTGTCCACTGCATTTCAAGTCATTACCAATCTTTTGACTCTCCTGCCTCTGGAAGAAAGAGTGAGGCTGTGCAAACATACCTCATTAAATCTAATTTATGCATGAATCAAAAAACATCACCCATGCCATTTTACCATTTTTACCTATATCAAAGTTTTATGGTGACAGGCAAGTGATGAAACAGCAGGTGTAGATACACTAGGATCTAAATCACAAACATAAACACAACCCTCGAAAAAAGTTGTACAGGCACAACAGGTGGCCTGGACTATCCAGTTGTCTTCTCACTGGAAGCAGCAGTGGTATTCATCAACCTCCTGAGTGTTTGAGCAATCTTCTGCTCACTTCATGATGTGAGGAGGAAATTAGAAAAGATGCCCTAAAAATTGTCTGCTTACCTAACCCTGGCCTGATTACTGCAGCAAGTGGGGATGCTACCCAGTGATTGAAACACACACAAAAATGTACAACTGCAAAGATGATTCCACTCACCATTGGTATATGGAATGTGCACACACTTGTAGAGAATACAAAATTTAGTGAATCTGAAAGATGAACAGCTTTTGTTATGAAGAGAATTCAGCAAGTATCACATTCAAATAGGAGCCCTGCATGAAACAAGGCTGGCAAATGAATAGAGGAGGAATCTCCCATTGAATTAAATTTGATTCATTTCAATTGAACAAAAACCTCTTACCAGCATCCAAGAATAAGATACTCTGTTAAGTTGGGGATAATGAGACAGATGTTTACAGGAATGTATGCTAGATATACATTTTTCTGGAGTGGCTGCAATGAAGGGGACTGCTATGAAATTAATAAAGTTTTGCAATCAAAATGAACCTAGTTCAACAAGCTTGTATGCCTACCAAAAAGAAGTGAATGATAGGCTCATGACAATGAGATTACCATTTGCAGGAAAATGCCATGCCACACCATCTTCAGTGCCTGTGCTCCCAACCATGATAATCTTGATGAGGTCAAAGAAAAGTTTTATGGAGACCCTTATCATCAATGTGCCAAAAGAGGACAAGCTTATACTTCTGGGTGACTTTAGTGCTAGAATGGGCTCACTACTAGACATAGCAAGGAGTCCTTGGGAGGAACAGAAGCAGAGCCAGCAAAAGCATTGTTCACTTACTATTGAAGACCTGGTACATCTCATGACCTCATCACCAATACTGCTTTTTGTTACCTGAACATGATAAAACTTTTATGGATGTACCATCACAGCAAACATTAGCATGTGATAGATTATCTGATTGTAAGGAAAAGAGACAAACACTATGTGAGAGTGATGAAGGCAATGTGTGGCACAGAGTGCTGGACTGATCATAGACTAATCCTCTCTGAGCTAAATATTTGGATTCAATAAAAGCAGCAGTCCCAAAACAAAATGACTACCAGAAGAATTCATTTCAACAGAGTAGAGCACTTTTCTGAGTCTTTAATATTGGGGATAAGTTCACTTACTCTGGCAATATACTTTCTGGGGATATACACATCGATAATGAGATTGACATGTGCATTGCTAGAACTAATTCAATTTTGGGGAGGCTTCAGAAGAAAGTGTGGTAAAGAAGAGATATTAGACCACCTTCTAAAGTGAAGGTCTACATGCTGACCTCATTGTTATATAACCATGAAACCTGGATAGTTAACTAAAAACCATTGCCAAGAAACTGAGTCACTTCCATTTGAATTGTTTTAGAAACTTTCTGGAGATTATCTGGCAGGATTAGATCTTGAGGTCATTTCTTCAACTAAATTGCTGCCCATTCAAACTCTGCTACAAAGAGGGTCAGAAAAAGTAATACAAAGACATTCTCAAAGTCTCTCTTAAGAACTTTGGAACGATTGTGTGATATGGGAGACAATGACATAAAATTGTCTGGCATAGCATGCACTCATCAGAGAAGGTGTGCTCAAAAGAAATACAAAATGTGCAAATTTTAAAAATTCACCTCAAATGTTCACATGGACTATTTGTACTCAATCTATGGTAGAGCATTTTGAACTCATATATGTCTGAGCAGCCACAGTCAGTGACACTGTAATTTGACTCTAATACAGTGATATCATTTTGATCTTTGTTAATGAAGGACAACAACCACTAATATTATCCCTATGATATAGTAGATGAGAATCCATACTGATACAGAATAGCAATTGTGCTGCACTTAAAAAAATAGTTTTAGAAAACTATGTGGGACATTGGGAGGTTAAATGACTTTACCAGAATTATATAGATAATATGCTTCAGAGATGAGACTTGAATCCAGGTCTTCCTGATTTCCAGTTCTTTCCATTACTCTTATTCATAATTTAGTAAATGCTAAAGCTATAGTCCTGTCAGGTGTTTTGACATTATTAAAAAATTCAATCCCTTCCTGTGACTTAGCAAAAGTAGTTGAGAATATTCAAATACCTTATTAGCCCCTGGATTGGTAGAGCATATGCCTTGGGAAAGATGTTAGATTTAAAGTTGAAGTAGACCTTGGTTGTTGTTTCAATCTTGTTCAAATCTTTGTGACTGTATTTAGGGTTTCTTGGCAAAGATACTGGATTGAGTTTCCATTTCCTTCTCTAGTTCATTGTACAGATGAGTAAACTGAAACAAAGTGACTTGGCCAGGGTCATACAGCTAGCAAGTAACTGAGGTAGATTTGAACCTAGGAAGATGAATCTTTTTGAATAAACCTTATTGGCCTGCTAGTCCCAGAGAAGTGACTTATCTAAAAACACATTGTAGAAGAATCTGTATTTGAACCGGATCCTCTTACTCCAAATCAAGCATATTTTCTACTGTACAACTTTGCACAAGACTAATGTCTGAGTGCTATGAAGAACGTCAGAGCTGGTGTAAGGTTCCCTTTACTCAGTTATGTAGAGATACGTTCCAAAGGATAAATTAGGCTTTATCCTTTCTAAAGGTTCTTTAGAGATAGTGCTAAGATTTCCTCTTTGGAGAAGCTATAAATGCTTGTAAAGATCAAGGAATTGTAGATAATGCAGGGAAGCCTCAATAAGAGAAAATTTCTGATTTATCTTCTTACTGTTAGGCCTTTATACTGCCCCACCTCCCCATTCCCCAGGCCTAGAATTGTAGGATTGTAGATTTATTGCTGGAAGTCATAATTTGGAGTTAGAAGGGACCTTAGAAATCATCTTGTCCAGACCCCTCAGTTTATAGATTGGGAGACTAAGGTTCAGATAGATTATCTGACTTGCCCAACTAAAGTTCCATAGGTAGTGAGAAGCAGAGGTGAAATTTCAAGCCAAGTTCTCTGAGGGCAAATCCAGTGCTCCTTACTCACTATGTACTCAGTAATCTGATTATATGACACAGGACATTAGGTCTACTTTAGGTAGAGAGAACAGTACAGAAGATGTTGTTTATCCTTTAGTTTCAAAGAAAACCAATGATATCATAAGGTGATAGCTTGATTCATGGGTGAATTGGATTTAAGTGAGGCAGAGTTGCACAAAGTCATCCATTAGCCTCACTCTCTCTTTCAGAGTTATCAAAGACTAGTGGCAAAACAAAAGTCATGGGATAGCTGAGATGGACTTTGATGTCTTCAGTATCTGACCAAGCTTTAAGGTAATCTGCTTTAACCACTGTTAAGACCATTGGGAAAATTTGTTCTCCCTTCTAGGAATGAGTGAGAAGTAAGTCTTCACATGCTTAGGGTAGACATTCCCCTGACTCTCCAGTGGGTTTGAAGTCTATCAGTTACCATCAGCCTAGTTTAGGCCATGTGCTGAGATGAATTTTTTTTTTTTTTTTTTTTTTTTTACCAGAGTAGGAGTGCTACATATGCTATGGTTTGTTGGAACCACGGGTGAGAGTTGGGTGACAGTTGATAACAAAGGTGGATAAACAATCAATCCTAAAGAGGGTTCAGCAAGCCGTCTTCCTGGAACACTCCATACACTCCAGAAGGTGTGTATATACCATATGTATTCCACATAATGTGAGAGAACTTATGTATTCCACAGTGGGGTTTAGGTACAAGAGATGTGAGAAACCCCAAGAAATATTTATCTTGGAGTCTTTGAGAGTAGCATATTACTTGTTGCTGGACATATAATGTTTGTGGATATTTTTTTTCCTTTTAACAAAAACTTATATACTGTAACCAGTATGTTTGCTAATGAGTGTTTGGTGCCAGTCTCTTAGACTGCCAAGGAAAGTGTAACATCCCACAAAATGTAACCTAGGCTCCTTTGGGCAGAGTTATCCCCTCCCTTCCAGCTTAACAACTAGAATGGCACACTATGGGTCAGCCTATCAATTGCTTTATATCTCTCAGTGCTTTTAAATTATTTGATAAAATGTTACTATGTTTGAATGAGAAAAAAGATAAAAGAATGAATGGCTCAAGGAAATCTATCATCATCTACATATAAAAACCCTCAAACTCTACTTCATTAGCAATACCTTTGGAAATGAGAGAAAATGATTTTTACAAAAATTCCCTGAAGCCTTAATATATAAAACACCCATTTCTTTTCCTATGATCCATCCTCCTTCTGAGCAACACCTTCCCCCCCTTTCCCCCTTTCCCTTCCCCCCAACCATCTGCCCTGTCCCTTTTGGATAGTCAGATTGCCTCTTGAGATCTATTTATTGCAGCTGCCTTCTTCTGCTATTAAAGTAGCCAAACGGTGACTGTTTTACAACCTTACTAACCAGCAGAAACAGTTACTTATCTTCAGGGAAGAGGGATAAGATGGAAGAAGAGAAGGAGGAGAAGAAAAATAAGGACAGAGGAAAGAAGGGAGGGAGACTTTTTCTTAGATAACTGACAAAAGTTTTAATGTATACTCCTTAATGTCATGTCATGAAGGGTTATTATTGTAGGGATAGTATGCTTTAGTTTCTTTGTTAAGAATGATCTCAAATGAGGTCATGAAGAGTTGGTCCTGACTGAAAAAAATGAGTAAACAACAACAAAGTGTAGTGCAGTGAAAAAAGCAATGGACTTGTAGAGTTCTGGGTTTCAATCCTTTCCCCAACACATAAATCCAATTCGCTTGCATCACTCTCCTGATGTCATTGGTCTTCTTCGAAAATGAAGGGGAAACAACAATAGTAATAACAAAAATAACAGTAGTATAGCTATAGGAAAATCATCTCACCTCTCTGAGATCTTCACTCCTAATTAGTAAAATGATAATAGTACTATCGCACAAGCTTGTGATAAGAAATGTACTTTGTAAATTGTAAAGTGCTATGTTAATGTGAGCTATTAGAGGAACTCAGTAATAAGAACTTAAATTAAGATGGTAGCAGTGGTACCATTTGATATTCCAAAAAAAGAAAGACAGGACTTGATAACTGATTAACTAGGGCAAGGGATGGTGAGAGACTGGGAAAAAGCAATGTTAACTCTTAGATTTAGGGTCTAAGACATGGACAAATAGGTATTTACAGAAATAAAGAAATGAGAAAGGAGGGACGATATTTTTGGGAGAAGATGTTGAGTTCAATTTTAGACATTGAATTAAGTGTTTAAGTATTTAGGTATAAAGATAATTGGAAATGTGGAGTTGGAGATCAGAGGAGAAATAAAAGTAGAATATATAAATTTGGGAGTCATCTTGGTAGAAGTGATATTTAAGTCATGGAAATGGATGAGATTTCCAAGAGAGAGATGAGTACTAAGAAGAGGGTCTTATGAAAAACTATATTTCTGGAAAAAAAGAAAAACCAAAAGAGACTAAGAAGGAAAATAAGTGAACGAGGCTCTGATACTTCTTTGTTTTATGATCTGGGAAGGTTATTACTTTTTCCCACCTCAGTTTCACATTTATGAAATAAAAAGTTTGGATTATGTATCCTTTAAGGTTCCTTATAGCTCCAAATCTATAATACTGTAATCAAGATAAATAAACTTTGACTACATAAAAAAAAAGATTTTGTTGTAATAAAGTCAGTGAAAACAGAATTAGAAAGTGATAGAGAAAAAATAAGCCCACCCAATATTATTGTTAAGTCTGGTCTCCAAAACATAAAAGTAATTGACAGAAATTTATAACATCATGAACCCTTCCCTAATTAATAAGAAGTCAAAAGATGTGTACTAGTCTCAAAAAAAGATTGTCAAACTAAATTGACCAAATGAAAAATATTCCAAATCATGAAAAGTAAGAGAAATGAAAAATGTCTCCATGATAATAGGCAAAGATGAAAATTAAAGTGGAAAAATTAATGTGGTCAGAAGGCTGTGGGAAGACAGGCATACTGATACACTGGTGGAACTGCAAAATGGTTCAATTGTTCTAGATTTCACTTTGAAATCATATTAAAAAAATTAACTTATTCATACTCTGTAATCCACTACCAGATTTTTTTTTTTTCATGGTATATTACCATGTTTTCTTTTCTCCAGTTTAAGAGGAATATGGAGCGTTATAACCAAACTTAATTGCTGGTTGCTGTTGTTGATCCATTTTTGCAATCTGTTGAGGTAGAGAGGTTGTTGAAGGTTACAAGCATATAAGCTGAGCATTTTAGTTCAACAAACATTCACTGGTTTATATTGCTTGCCCTTTTTTCTATGCCTAAGGGTTCTTTTCTCTTTTTCATGTAACTTCCAGATCTTTATATCTATTCTAAGGAATATATATGCTAAGGAAATCAAAGAAGGAATAAAAGACCCCATATATATCAAAATATTAATATTTTCTATTCTTTGTGGAAGAAATGAATTGTAAACATACTAGGTATCTATCAAAAGGGAAACATTAAAAAAACCCATGATATATGAAGACAATGGAATATAATCATGCAGGAAGAAATAATAAATATGAAGAATTCAGAGAAAGGGAAGATTTTTATGAACTGATGAATATGATTAGAATCAAAGAACTACTTGCCTTAAAACCCTGAAGGCACAAAAATTCATGTTGAATAAGATTCAGAATAAGATGGGACCTTAGAGCAGGTATTCTAGTGAGAAAAACAAAATGAGGAGAACACTACATGTAATGATTGAAATAATTTAAATGAAAAATGTTACTAAGTCAAACTATGAATAACGAGGAAAACCAACAGATCCTAGAGTCAAGATGATAAAATATGGCTCCTTTTTCATAGCAGAGGGGTGTGTGTGTGTGTGTGTGTGTGTGTGTGTGTGTGTGTGTGTAGGAAGAATGGGGAGAGAGGCTATTGTTACTTAGTTGTGCCTGACACTTAGTGACCCTATTTGGAATTTTTTTGGCAAAGATACTGGAGTGGTTTGACATTTCCTTCTATAGCTCATTTTACAGATGAAGAAACTGAGGTAAACAAAATTAAGTGTCTTACCCAGAGAGCTAGTATCTGCGACCAGATGCCTCTTCATGACACTGTGCCACCGAGCTGATCTGAAGGGAAGGAGGCTACTGGAATTGAATATTGTAAGCATTGTCAAATACCTTTATGTCTGGTTTTACTTTTTTTCCCCCTTTGTCCAAAGGAAGGGTTCAGTACAGAAAGGGGCAATTGTAAATGATTGTGAAGTAAAAACAAGATGCTATACTTTTGAAAAGAAAAAGGAGGAGACACCAATAAGGACACCAATAAGTATGTGGTAGTAGTCAAGGTAAATCAGTGTTATGGAAAGCAAGGGAGTAGAATCATGAATGGAATAGTTACCAATGTCACATGTTATAGAAAATTCAAGGGGCCTGAGGCCAGAGAAGAGTCTGCTGCATCTGGAGATTTGTAGAATTTTGGTGACCTTGGGAAGAGTAATTTTACTAGAGACTGGAAGGCTTGAAGGGGTAAATAGAGTTAGTGAGTTTGAGTACTCTTTCTAGAAGGCTGGTCATCAGTAAAGGGTAAGTGAGGACTCAGATACTCAGTTGGGCAGAGCAGAATTGTCTGATTTCAGTAGAAAATCAGTCAAATAGAAAAGGGAGGGGAAACAGATTCTAGTAAGATATTAATTAGGCTGTTAATAGGAATTGGAATAAGATTGGAGTTTAAATAGTCACCTAGCTATGTGATGAAATCTTGGGTTCAAGGAAGGTCAGAAGCTACTTTAATTAATGAATGCCTTTATTCCTTAATTAGAAATTAAAATAAAAAGCAGACTTCCTGGAAAAATAACAAGTTTAAATTCACACAATGGTGTAAATTACTTATATTCATACCTGTCTGTCAAAATATTCTGGAGATATCCTGTTTTTCAGAGATAATGCCCAGCAAGCAGGCTGTGCCCTGATGTACCATGACAATAATTCTTTGTACTCTGGATGACCTCACCCTCTGGCAAAGTATATCGCTTAGACTAGCATCAGGTGTTCACTGGGGGATTTAGCTCCCGTTTCCCAGGACCATCCATCACATATTCACAATTCTTCTTTCTTGTCATTACCATGTATAGTACCTCTGTTCCCCTCACAAAACTTTGGTTCTGTGTCTTGCAGAGACACAGATGTGAGACAATGATCATTCTCATTGGACCCAAAGACACCTGTATTGTTTCAAGAAATACCAACCATAAGAACTATCTCAAGACCTAAGAATGATTATGTCATGGGTCAACCTCTTTCTTGTAGCTAAATGGCTCCAGTATCAGCACCAATAAGCCCTCCTTCTTAGAGGGGAAAGGGCTTTCTTTTGCAAGTCTCATTTTCCTCCCTTTGAAATGAATTAAACTTCTGTTTGTGTTTTGACTCTCTTTCTCTGCTCTCCTACCCTGCTCTGTTTTGACTCCAGCTACCCATAGATTAGAGACCTGTCTGGGTCTGGTTGACATGTCTTATTACTAGAAAGTGGTTTTAGGTGTGGAGAAAAATGCAGAAAGGGGAAGCAGGAGAAGAATGTTGAAGATAAACTTGGTCTACTTATCAATTTTGTCAAAGTTGTTTCTTTTTTAAAGTGTGTAGCCTAGACAAGCTAAACTTGAAGGAAGGGGGAAAAATAACTTTTAAGATATCTGAAGAAAATTTAAAGACCCAAAAGAAGATATTGGAAAACTACAGCAGGAAAATAATCTGATTAGAGTCAAATAAATTATTTCCTGGAAGAATGCCTACTCTTCAAGGGTGCAAAAGTTCATGGATCTAGAAAAAGATATAGAGCTTGACTCCTTTTAGAGCAGGAGTTAAGAACTGTGTGTGTCAGTGGACTCCTTTGGCATTCTGGTGAAACTTATGGACCTCTTCTCAGAAAATGCTTTTAATTGCATTAAAAAAAACTTCACAAGATTACAAAAGAAATCAATTATATTGAGTTAATTTTTTAAAAAGTTCAGCCAATAAACATTATTCATCCTACTAATTTGTTATCCCACTATGGTCCATGTACTTTTGCAGCAACAACTCTATGTGGTAGGTACTCTTATCCTCATTTTACATTAGATAAAATTGAGATTAAGTGATTTGCTTAGGGTCATACAGTTTGTAAATATTCGAGGCTACCTTTGAATTGACTGTTCCAGACTCCAAGCTCAAAGCTCTATCCATTGCATTACCTAGCTTCCTCTAAAAGACAGTCCCTGCCCTAACAGAAGCTCTCCGAGGTTGTTTAAATAGAACCATAATCAGATTGAGTACTTTCTGGAATTGGGTGAACCTTTTTCAGTCCGAGATAGTTCCATAGGAGCTCTGCCTTGAGGCTGGGGGCTGGATTACGTCGCTCTGGGATTCCCAGCGGTGATTGGTGCCCCGGGAGGCAGGGGCGGAGCTAGAAATCCACAGGTGGCCGCTAGTCGGAGATGGGCGCCTGGGCCTGCGGGAGGGCCGCTAGGCGTCGCGCTGGAGTCGCGTCTCCGCGGTTGCCGGGGCGACAGTGCGGGGGTGTGCTTCGGGAGAAGCGTGTCGGATGGTTAGAGCGGAGGGGCGGGAGGGAGCGGCGGGGCTTGGGGGGTGTGGCTCCCGGGGCAGCGCGAGGGGCCCGCGCGGCGGCTCCCGGGCAGCGCGAGGCAGCGGCGGCGCTGCTGCTGCTGCTCGCACTAGTGCGCCCGTCAGGAGGCGGCAGCGGCTGCTGGCTCCGAGCGCCCCGGGGCGCGCTGCTTGTGGGGACCGGCCGGGGAGGGCTGTTGCCTCTGCTTGGGGTGCTCCGGACCGGCTGCGGGAACCTGCGGAAGGCAGTCACCGGAGTCGAACCAGGGGATCTCCAAGGGTAACGAACGAGGACTCCAGCCGAAGCCCTCTCCAGTGCTGCGACGCTGAGCGGGGAGGGGGCGAGGGAAACGGGCGCGCGGCAGCCCCCGGAATGACTTCGAGGAGCTCCCCTTTGGCGCCCCTGCTGCTCCTGTCTCTACAAGGTAAGACCCCACACTTCCTCCCTCCCAAGTGATTTGGGCTCGACTGGGACAAGTGCCTCCAGCGGGTCCGGGAATTCCAACTTTTCCTAGGGCCGTCTTGCTGTCCGTCGGTTTATCCAGGGTCAGCCTGGCGCCTTCAGTGACCACCGGGGCAGCCTATTCCAGCTGGCTGATTGATCCGCGACGCCTTCCATCCCCTTCCAGTTTTCCTGAAGATCGATCGTGGGTTTCCCCCAACCCCCATGAGACCTAGATTCTACCTTTCACACCGTTCTGCCCAAATCTACTGCCTGACTGTAAATGCAACCCTTTTAAAAATGACTCTTGAATGGCTTGTGACGGTATTTGGAACTAACTTCCGAGGTCCAAGGATGAGCTTTTTAACGAATTCATAAAACTTCGTGTATGGGTTTCTACCCAAGTCTTTAAGAATATAATGCAGAGCTGACACATTCGTTGATCTTTACTGTAGATGGAAAAGTGAGTTCTGCAAGCAGGTCAGCTTTGAAATTGACTCGATGAATTTATTATTTGCTTAAAATGAGAAACAAGATGCTCCAAGGCATAGAGTTTGTTTCATGTACAGTGACCTTCTGCTTCATAAAAGTGTATGAAAGTGTTCATTTTAATTGAAGTTTTAAGTTCAGAATAAATTTTTAAAAATTCCACAAAAAAAGTAAGTTGCTACGTGGTATTTATGATCAGAATAAGCACATGCCTTCCCTTCCAAAGTTTCTTTTAAAAGGCTTCCATATTAAATTTTCTTGCATCCTATTTATTCCTTTAAAACAATTGTTTTCATTTAAGTTGCTTTAAGCTATGTAACTTGTTTTCTTATGTGAAGCATTTTTTCATCCTTACCCTTTCTTTGCTTTCTTCTTGACCTTCTGCAGATTCTGTTCTCTGATTTGATTGATAATGGAGATTTAATAATATTGGTTTTGAAGATTCATTTTTTAAAAGTTTTAAATAACTTTGCTGCGTTTTCTGGGAGGCTTGAGTTGTATTGTAATTGGTTTGCTAATTTGTCTTCAAACTGGGAACCAACTCCCACTCGTTACCTTGTGAGTGATTGGTTCATTTAATAGGGAAGAAGAAAAGAAAGTGCTTGGTGTATAGCCTCTTTTCCCGTAGAAACTGGTGAAGGCATAAATATCAAAATACAAGGCACTTTTCTGGAGCTCCATATGTTTAAATCAGTAATTATACATAAATAATGATTTTGTGAATATAATTACATATGTATCAGATTGTGTCTTCAAACTAGGTTTAATAATGATTTTGTGAATATGTGCTGTGTGTGTGTGTGTGTGTGTGTGTGTGTGTGTGTAGAGCATATTGTGTCTTTAAACTAGATTTGTTTGTGTTCCCAGATGGCTCAAGTGAGTAGGCTGCAATTCCTCTCCATGTGTGGAAGACAGGCTGCTTTCCTCTTGGTTACTTTTCTTTTCTTCATGTGTTATATCCTGAAGAGTGAGTGGGCTTTTGCTTTGACCTCTCTAACTAACCAAGATCCCCATTTGAAGAACCATGGGAGATTTGATTGCAGGGGCAGCTGCGTTGTTAAAGGTAGAGAATGCTCTCACTGTACCAAACCTGAAGTCAGGAAAATCCGAGTAGCCTAGTACACTTGCTAGTTGTATGATTTTGGGCAAATCACATAAACTTTCAATTTCCTCAATCTGTAAAATGGGCATAATAGTACCTATCTCCTAGGGTTGTTTTGAAGATCAAATGGGATGAGAAATGTAAAGCTCCTGACACATAGCAGTTATTATAATTGCTGCTGTTGTTGCTATTTTCACCCACTAGCCCAAGGTTTTTGTCGATAACTGGCCAAATTTATTATATTAAATAAGGTGAAATAATATAGTGTTTTGCATTTTGATTTTGGATATTTTTTTTTAAAACTGAGTATATTTGGGGGGATATATCCAGTAGGTTTCTGTGTTATGGTTTTGGCTTAAATTTCTAGTTGATTTTTTTTTTTTTTTTTTTTTAGTGAGGCAAATGGAGTTAAGTGAATTGCCCAGGATCACACAGCTAATAAGTTTTAAGTATCTGAGGCCAGATTTGAACATAGGTCCTCCTAAATCCAGGGCAGGTATTCTAACCTCTGTGCCATCTAGTTGCTAGTCTCTCTAATCTAACAACCTTCATCCCTCACCATGTTACCTTTAGCTGTCTTTTCTCTAGACAATCCTGACTATAATCTTTACCTTCCCTTTATTGATTATTTTCAATTTATCCTGTAAGCATAAAAATATGTATGTATTTATAGACACAAATATAGCATGTACATTCATGCACATATATACATATATATTTATATCTATATATGTAGTTTCAGTCATGTCTGACTGTGACTCCATTTGGGATTTTCTTGGCAAGGATACTGGAGTGATTTAACATGTTCTTTCTTCTCCAGCTCATTTTACAGATGAGGAAACTAAGGCAAATAGAGTAAGTGACTTGCCCATTGTATCTGAGATTGTATTTGAACTCAAGTCTTTCTGACTTTGGTCCACACTCTCAAGCCATTATGGCCCCTAGCTGCCTCCTAGAGGGATCTTAAAAAGCCATTTATTTAGGACTAATAATTTAATAAATTATCCCATTTTAATGCTTTGCTAGGCTTAACCCATTTTCAGTAGCATTCTTCACTACTTCCCTAAAATTACTTCATCTAGCATGTATTTACTGAGCATTGGCCACATGCCAGGGCACTGTGCTCATTACAGTGTGAGACTACAGGGATGAATAAAGGGCCCTAACTTCAAGGCATTTTACATTTACTAGGGGAAGGTAAGAGACATGTAGAGAAATCATTGTAATTTAAGGCAAATTTGATTGTTGTTAGGAGAGAAATGCTATGGAGATTCAGATGAGGGAGAGTTCTTTTTCAGGTAGGGGGTTTGGACTTTGAGGTGATTTTAGAAGGATGAAAAGAATTTTCAACAGAAGGGCCATGGAGATGGGGGCAGAGAGAATGACAAAGTCATGAATTTAAAATAGTGGATTTGGGAATGGGGGAATAGTCCTGTTTCCATGAATGGAGGCCATTTATAACAGAGTAATGGGACATGACTGAAAGATAGATTTGAAATACTGGGAGTATATTTTGGGGAATATATCTAGTAGATTAATATTATAGTTTTGGCCTAAATTTCTAGTTGAAATGTTTAGCTAGTCTCTCTAATCTAATAACTTTCAGCCTTCAGCATGTTTATTTTTGACTGTCTTTGTTCTAGACAAAATAACCTGAATTCCTGACTCTTTTTATAGATCTTTACCTTCCCTCTGTTGACTATTTTCACTTTATCCTGTGCATATGTGCATATGTACACATATATATACATATATATATATTCATGCAATATGCATGTCTTGTTTATAAATAATTATTTGTATATTGCTTTCCCCATTAGACTGTAAACTTTTTGTGAACAGGTATCATCTTTTACTTTCTTTGTATCACTAGGATTTAGCACAGAGCCTGGCACATAGTAGATATTAAACAAATGCTTATTTATTGATTGACTGGTCTCATCATGTTTCTGGGTCTCCTATTTACATTTTCTATATCTATCTTTTTTTCTGGTAAAGAAGCCTAGTACTGATAATATTCTAGTGGGGAGGGCACCTGATATAAGGCACAATAAATTTAAAGAAAAACAGTTGTAATGGATTTTGATGTGACTGATTTGAAATTATAACATTATGAATGGTAAATATTGAAATGTGTAATATTGTGTCAGTAATAAAATGTAAGAAATATTATCAGCAAAAGAAAATTCATCTTTAGGAAATCAAATTTAGTCAAACTTTCATCCCTGGAGGGCTTCTCTTGATTTTATTTCAGTGGCCTCACTTAAAACTTTGAGAGAAATCCATGGCTAAGAATTCTATGTGGGTTCAAAATAGCAAAGAACTTAAAAGTCTCAGAATTGGTATTAAACGGAATCATAAAAATCATTTAGTTCTAATCCCTCATTTTATGGGAAAGCAGTGCAGCTGGGGTTTGAAACCAAACTCTCTTACTCTAAGTCTAGTTTTTTTTTCTTTTGCCATACTACCTTCTTTGTGGCATACCTGGAAAAAAAAATAGTAGTCACATAATGTTCAAATGGACCTGAGACTTCATCAACGTGATTATTTCCTCCAAAGGTGCAGATTGCCATCCATTCATGCCCGATTCTTGTGTTCTCCTACCACAGCACCATAATAGGTCTATTCAATGTGTTGGGGACTTTAATTATAAATACAAATAAACAAAGTCATAAACCTAAATGGGAAAGAATTCTGTGCATTTTAGTGTAAATTTCACCTGTAGATTCATTAAGTATCAGTTTTGGAATTTATTGAGTTTGGTTCACATGTGACCTACCAAATTTGGTTGGAAATTTTAAGAAATTGGAGCTTTATTTATCCTTTCACATTGTGGCCAATATATACATATATATTATATATATATATATATATATATATATATATATATATATATGCCACAAAACTTTTTCTCCACAGGTTTCTTAAAACATAATACTTTATTACTGTCAGACAAGAGGCAATGATGCAATGATAAAGGGCACTTGTTTTGACTTTTTCCCCCCTTGGTAACAGTATGTGGCAGATTTTCAAATGTGTTATCACACTTTGATAGTGGAAACATCTATACTGAAAATTCTCTTTTGAATCTTCTTACTTGACCCATGTGATTTGGTGTCAAATAAGGTGATATGGTAGTGCATAAGATTATGCAGTTGAGGTATATGAAAATAGGGACTGACAACAATGATTATAAGTTGGGTCCAAGTTTGCATATGGTCTCTGGATAGTTTTCCCAAATAATCCTGGTCTCTGCAAATGTGGTCTCAACTCTCTCACAAGTCTTGACTGAGACTCTAAAGCTGTAGCTGGTGAATTTCCAGCATCACAGTAACCTAGAATAACAATCCCCACCCTTCCTTTCCCTTCTCCCTGATCTGGAAAAGAAACTCATCCAGACACCACTATATCTCACTTTTGCATTTGGAACCAACCCCTTTTCCTCCTCCTTCCACCCCCCCCCCATCCAAATCTGGAAGCCCAGCAAAGATTTCTGGGTCACAGTTTGAGAGCCACTGGTTTAGGTTATGAACACACACACACACACACACACACACACACACACACACACATTCAGAATTCAACCAATTTCAGCAGATAATGGTCCCCGAAGTGGATTATGAATTAACTTTTTAATTGAGTTTATCTCAGTGTATTAGAGAAATGTTTTTCCCCCTTCCCGTGAATGTTTGGATAACTAGTTCCCTCTCCTAATTGTTACTAAATAACAGTAACTTTTTGTATTAGTAACACTTCTTAATCAGAGAAGTGGCAGATTACACAAGTTTTGATAAGGTAAGGTAATGGAGCCCTCATTTTAAAGACTGAGCCATAAGTGGAGTACAGTATAGTTTTAGAACTACCAGAAACCTTAGAAATTATTCAGAACAATTTTCATTTTACAGATGAGCCTAGATGCAGTGACTTTTCTAGAATAATATTGGTATCATTAGATATTGAGACATCATATTAGATACAGTATACACTGTGATCCCTGACTTACCCCGTACTTTTGGCAGAATTTTACTTTAGTGCATGTCATTAAAATGATCACTTTTAGAAAATGGAACATTTTTCCTATTCTGGCATTCAGGTAGCTCATACAAGACTGCTTTTTTTGTGTCAATAATAGAATATATTGAATGAAAGGATCTATTACACCATGAACTCAGAAGTGTCTCTCCATTTAAACTGCCTGAAACATGATACACTTCTAAGACACAAGTTTTATTTTGATAAGAGCATGAACAGCAAAGTTATTAAGAACTCAGTAGCACTAATTTCAGAAAAATTCCTGAGTTGTAGACAGTCGCTGGATGGAAAGCCTAAAGAGCTGAGATCCTGAAGTCAAAGAATAATAGCTGATAAGATGGGAAGGATGTGGTTGATTCCATTTAGTACTAAAGTACTAGAGATATTTGTGACATTGTGACATTAAATTAATGGAATAGCATTGAAGCAATTCTACCGTGGTGTGATTTAATTTTTGTTTGGAAAAAAAATCAAAAGAATTCTGGCAAATAATTTGGCAAATAAAATAATTTTCAAAAATGCCTCCCAAACTTCTGATGTTAGTGTTTGTTTCAGCCAGCCTACTTGAAACTGTCATATATTCAGCTATCACAATTCTTTCAGATGCTGGTGAGCCCTCCAAAAGTTTATTTTAAAATTTAGTACTTAGAGACCTTTTGCTCTCTTCATGAGATGGTGCTTAGTATCTCTTTCTGTTATCCTCAAATAGCTTCTTTTTATTCTTGAAATAGAGATTTGTCCTCTTTTCCCCTTCCCTCCCCCCAGTGGAGATCTTGGAATATTTTGAAAGAATGGATTTGGCTTTTTAGGAATTCATTTTAAAACCCTTAGAATTTTCCAAGGTCTTCATCTTTCTTTGTATTTTTGTATTTTTTTGGGAGGTTTCTTCACAAGTAAAATTTAGTACTGAAAGCAGCAGGAAGGAGCAGAAATTAGAATCCCTGGCTAGCTTCTCTACTGGATGGAAAGGTGATTAAATGGGCATCTGGAGTTCAGGGAGTATGTGGGTTAGAAAAATTGGGGTTGGGGTGGTTTGATGTTGGAGAGCTCATGGGCTAATGAATAGCAAAGGAGAGCACCCTCATGTCTCTGGACAGCTTGTTACCTGTAGGCCTAGCAGCAATTTGATCTTCAGTCAAGTTTACTGGATGGTAAAACTTTGACATACCTCAGTTGTTTTTAAATTTGATCTTATAGTTAGAATTTTCTTGCTTTTGTGAGCTTTAGTAGTCATGTTGATTGAGACTTTTTTTTCCTTTTCAGTGTGTGTGTATATATATGTGTGTGTGTGTGTGTGTATCTGTGTCTATCACCAATCCATATATACATACTTAGGAAAATGTTCACTTTTTACTTCATCATTCATGTTAATATTTTGAATAATAATTATAATAGCTGGAATTTATATAATACTTTAAGATTTGTAAAGTGTTTTACAAATATTATCTCAATATTATCCTCATGGCAAGCCTGGGAGATAGGTTTTATTCTCTGCTTCTCTGCCATTTTACAGACGAGATAACTGAGGCATACAGAGTTAAATGACTTGCCTGGGGTTATAAAACTATTAAGTGCCTGTAGTTGGATTTGAACTCAGGGCCTGAGGACTCCAAGTTCACTTCTCAGTTTCCATAATCTATTCTGTCTTCTACTTAAAAATAGTAATAATGTTAACTAACTTTATATAGTACTTAAAAACAATTTTTATTAATTTTGATTTATTATCATATTATTTAATTGGTTTATTGATTTCTTTTATCATCATACTTATCCCAAGTAGCCATCCTTTCCCTCTCCCCTTTTCAGAAGGCTATCCAGTATAACATCAAATATTTTAGAGAGGGGAAAAAAATCAGTACAACTAAGCAATACACTATAGATGTTCAAAAACATATGCAGTATATGATATCTGTGAACCTCCCACTTCCATGAAGAGGTGAATTGAGGGTATCTGTTATATCCCTTCAATCTAGTCCTGTTTGATTTTTACTTTTACTTTTATTTGCTTTTGTTTGCTTGTTTGTTTGTGACTGTTCTTTCTATTTTCATTGTTGTGTTTAAAACTGTATGTACTTGTCTTACTTCACTCTGCATCAGCTCATATAGATCGTACCAGCCTTCTCTATATTTATTGTGTACATTGTTTCTTATGCACAGTGGTTTTCCCTTACATTCATGTACCACATTTTGTTTATCCATTTTCCATTTGAAGGGCAACTATTATGTTTCTAGTTATTAGCTTTCACAAAAACTGCTGCTATAAATTTTTTGGTATGTATGTGGACTTTCTTCTTATTAGTGACTTCCTTGTTGTATAAGTGCTGTAATGGAGTCTTTAGTTCAAAGAGTATAAACATTTTAGTCACTTTATTTGCCTAATTCCAAATTGCTTTCCAAAATGGTTGTACCATTTTACAGTTTCACTGACTTGTTTTAGTGTGCTTAGCATCATACAACGCTTCCAACCTTGACTGTTGCCATTTTATTCCAAATGCAAGATTTGAGGTGAAACCTCAGGATTGTTTTGATTTGCATTTTTCTTTATTATTAGTGATTTGGAGCACTCTTTCATGTAATTGTTAATACTTTACAGTTCTTTCAAAAAGTATTTGTTCATATCCTTTTTATCACTTCTGTTTTAAAGAATATTAATCATGTATATATCACACATATATACATTTATTGATTGCTTACATATCTTGGATGTATAACTCTTATCAGAAAAACTTAATGCAAAAATTTTTTATTTCATTTTAGTGCTTTCCTTTCTTTATTCTAGTCATGTTACTTTTGTCTGTGTAAAAGTTTTTCAGTTTCAGGTAATTAAAGTTATCCATTTTATCTTTTGTAATTGTCTCTGTTTTTTGTTTTGTTAAGGATATATCTCTTAATTATAGCTATAGCTTTGAGAGGTATATGATCTATTTTTCTTTTAATTTTTTCATAATGTGATCTTTTATATTAAGGCTGCATATCCATCCATTTAGAATATATGTAAAATAGATGTTAGTCTAAACTTAAATTTTGCCATACAGTTTTCTAGTTTTCTAGAAGTTTTTATTAAATGAGGACTTTTCCCCAGGTAATTTATGTTTTCCATTTTTTAAAAATTAAACACTGGGTTATTGAGTTTTATTATTTCTGATTCTCTTATATATAGTCTGTTCCATTGATATATCCCTATTTTTTTTAACCTATATCAGATTTGATGACTATTCCTCCTTAATTTCTACTTCCTTTCATCTTCCTTCATGTCTGCCTTTCATCATTTCCCTTATAGATCTTTTTTTTTTAAATGACTTTTGTTATTATTTTATCAAGTCCTATAAGGTATCCCATTGGTAATTTTATTACTATAGGATTAAAAGTATGAATTAATTTTAGTAGTAGTATAATTTTATTGTATTTGCAATGCACTGTATATTCCTCCAAATATTTAAGTTGTTCTTTATTTCTTTAAGGAGCATTGTGTGACTCAATCTGTACAAGTATTTCTGTGTGCTTTGGTAGGGATGGTTAATTTCCTGATATTTTGTGCATTTTATAGTTGTTTGGAATGGTTATTACTTCTTGTATTTTGTTATCATTATATAGAATGGTGTTGATTTTTAAGGATTTATTTTGTATTCTGCAACTCTGTTGTGAAACTATTGTTTCAGTATCATTTTTAATTTTTTAGATTTTTAAGTTAGTCACTATATAGTAGTAAATAAGGATATTTTATTTCTTTAATACTTATTTTTATGCCCTTAATTTATTTCTCTTTTGCTATTTCTGTTGCTAGCATTTCCAGAACTATATAAAAATAATATTGGTGAGTGGACAAACTTACTTCACTCCTATATTTTTTAGAAAGTATTCTAGCATATCCTCATTGCATAGGATACTTTTAGTTTTAGATAAGTGCTTTTTGTATTATTTTTAAAAATCCCTTTTTGCCTCTACTTTGTAGGATTTCTAGCATAAATGAGTGCTATACTTTGTCAAAGTCTTTTTCTGACTGTTGTAATGATGTTTTGTTTTTTAATATGATTAATTATCTTCTTTGTATTCATGTTGAATAATCTTTGCATTGCTGTCATAAATCTCAATTATGATGAATCTATTTGACAGGATTTTGTTTATAATTTTTGAATTTTTGATTTTAACATTTTCTTTCTGTATTTTATCTTTCCATGATTTAGGTATTAGATTAGGTATTACTTGTCTCATCAAAGGATTCTGGATTCTTTCTTTTTTCCTCTGTTTTGGAGAATAATTTGTAAATTTGTGTTTTAACTGTTCTTTATGTTTTGATGCATTTTAATTTTTTTCAAGTTTTTTCCTCCTTTTTTGCTGTAAATATATTACGTTCCATTAGTTATTTTAATTTTTTTTTTAACTGGCCCAGTTCTTGGTATCCCTTCATCGCTTCCTTTAGTTTGTTACTTTTTTTCCTTTGTAACTTTGCTTATTAGTTTCTTTTTCTTTTCCTGCTTTCATCTGGTTATATAATTCCTTCTCCTGCCCTCCCCTTTCCCTCTCAGTTAAGTAGTTTATTCTGTATTCCCCTTCAACCAGGTCTGTTTTTTCTTTTTTTTAATTTCTTTTTTCTTTTGGCTCCATTTTCCATAAAAGGATTTCTCTCTTTTCATTATCTGTGCTTTATGTCTACTTTGGCCCCTTATTCTTTGATGTCACCTATAATTATTTGGTCTTTCTCTTTTCTGTCAATTCCTTATGCAATCAAGACTTCTAAGGTATCCCTTTTACCTTCTTCCTTCTGGGCAGTTTCTGTCACTGTCTTGTAGAACTTGTGCCATGATTTCCCCTTTTTCGTTGGACTTTGCTTCCATAGCAATGACAATCATGTTAGGTATCAGAGAGGACATTGCTCTATGGACTCTATCCTACCATGTCCTAGATTGTGTATTCCATGATTGATCTATGCCCTCCACATTTATCTTTTTACCTCCATTTGCTTCAACATTATTTTCCTACATCCATGCTCTTCATGTTTCTATATCAGTTACCCCCAGGAATTTCAACCTTCCCCTCCCAAAGTAGGACAAGTTGACTTTTAAATTAACAAATCCCCTAGGCCTCACTCAGTGTAAGGTCCCCACCTGCCTTCACAGATCATCTTTCTTCAGCTATAGGAGTATTCATCTGTGGGACCCCTTTTTACCACAAAAGCAAAGCTTCTTTTCTTTACCCTTTTAATCTTTACCCGTTCCTCATCTGCTGTGTTGTAGGAATTTTTCTTTCTAATACCACAGATTCAGTTTCCCCTCATTACTTGTCCTAGATTTGACTTTATTATATAGCATATTCCTTCCTCCTTCATGTAGCCTCCTGGGTTGTAATATAATCCCCTTCCCCCCCAAAAATCATAAACAAACCAAAAACCCAAGGCAAAACTTTGGTCCAACAGTTTCTGTCCATGATGCCTAGGTTTGCCCTTTCACTGTTTTGTCCATAGGGCTTCTGCCTTTGCCCCAGTTCCCTAATGTACATTTATTTATTCTCCTTCTCCTCCTCCTTCTTCCCCTCTTCCTTCTTCTTCTTCAAGCTTTTTATTTTCAAAACTTATGCAGGGGTAATTTTTCAACATTGATTCTTGCATAGCCTTGTATTCCAAATTTTCCCCTCATGACCTCCCATCCCTTCCCCTAGATGGCAAGTAATCCAATATATGTTATATATGTTAAAATACATGTTAAATCCAATATATGTAAACATATTTGTATAATTATCTTGCTGCACAAGAAAGATCATATCAAAAAGGAAAGAAAATGAGAAAGAAAACAAAATGCCAATGAACAACAAAAAAGAGTGAGAATGTTATGTTATGATCCACACTCAATTCCCACAGTCCTTTCTTTGGATGTAGATGGCTCTCTTCATCACAAAATCATTGAAACTGGCCTTAATCATCTCATTGTTGGAAAGAGTCATATCCATCAGAATTGATTATTATATAATATTGTTGTTGCTGTGACCAATGTTCTCCTGGTTCTCCTCATTTCACTTAGCATCAGTCGTGTAAATCTCTCTAGGCCTCTCTAAAATCATCCTGCTGGTCATTTCTTATAGAAAAATAATATTCCATGACATTCATGTACCATAACTTATTCAGCCATTTTCCAACTGATGGGCATCCACTCAGTTTCCAGTTTCTTGCCATTACGAAAAGGGCTGTCACAAACATTTTTGCACATGTGGGTCCCTTTCCCTTCTTTAAGATCTTTTTGGGATATAAACCCAGTACAAACAGTGCTGGGTCAAAGGGTATGCACAGTTTGATAACTTTTTGAGCATAGTTCCAAATTGCTCTCCAGAATGGTTGGATCTGTTCACAGTTCCACCAACAATATATTAGTGTCCCAGTTTTCCCACATTCCTTCCAACATTCGTCATTATCTTTTCCTTTCATCTTAGTCAATCTGAAAGGTGTGTAGTGGTATCTCACTGTTGTCTTAATTTGCATTTCTCTAATCAATAGTGATTTAGAGCACCTTTTCATACGACTAGAAGTAGTTTTAATTTCTTCATCTGAAAATTGTGTGTTCATATCCTTTGACTATCAATTGGAGAATGGCTTGAATTCTTTTGTTTTTTTTTAAAGAATTTTTTTTTATTATAGCTTTTTATTTACAAGTTATATGCACGGATAATTTTTCAGCATTGACAATTGCAAAACCTTTTGTTCCAATTTTTCCACTCTTTTCCTCCACCCCCTCCCCAAGATGGCAGGTTGGCCAATACATGTTAAATATGTTAAAGTATAAATTAAATACAATATAAGTATATGTGTCCAAACCATTATTTTGCTGTACAAAAAGAATCAGACTTTGAAATAGTATACAATTAGCCTGTGAAGGAAATCAAAAATGCAGACGGACAAAAATAGAGGGATTGGGAATTCTATGTAGTGGTTCATAGTCATCTCCCAAAGTTCTTTCTCTGGGTGTAGCTAGTTCAATTCATTACTGCTCTATTGGAACTGATTTGGTTCATCTCATTGTTGAAGATGGCCACGTCCATTAGAATTGATCATCATATAGTATTATTGTTGAAGTATATAGTGGTCTCCTGGTCCTGCTCATTTCACTCAGCATCAGTTCATGTAAGTCTCTCCAGGCCTTTCTGAAATCATCCTGTTGGTCATTTCTTATAGAATAATAATATTCCTAATATTCATATACCACAATTTATTCAGCCATTCTCCAATTGATGGGCATCCACTCAGTTTCCAGTTTCTGGCCACTACGAAGAGGGCTGATTATAAATTTGAGTCAATTCTTTATATATTTTAGAAATGAGGCCTTTATCATAACCCCTAAATGTAAAAATGTTTTCCTAATTTATTGCTTTCCTTCTTTCCCTTATTTGTCAACATCAGTTTTGTTTGTACAAAAACTTTTTAGCTTAATATAATCGAAATGATCTATTTGGTGTTTGTTTATGAATTTCAGTTCTTCTTTGGTCACAAATTCCTTCCTCCTCCACAGATCTGAAAGATAAACTATCCTATGTTCTCCTAATTTGCTTATACTGTCACTCTTTATATTTAAATCATGAACCCTTTTCGACCTTATCTTGGTATATAGTGTTAGGTGAGGGTCAATGTCTAGTTTCTGCTAAATTAGTTTCCAATTTTCCCAGCAGTTTTTTTAAATCAAATAGTGAGTTCTTATTCCAAAAGTTGGGGTCTTTGGGTTTTTCAAACACTGGATTGCTTTAATTATTGACTGTTTAGTTGTGAACCTAACCTAGTCCACTGATACTCTGTTTCTTAGCTAGTACCAAATGGTTTTGATGACTGCTGCTTTATAATATAATTTTCGGTTTGGCACAGCTAGGCTACCTTCATTGACATTTTTTATTAGTTCCTTTGAAATTCTTGATCTTTTGTTCTTCCAGAAATGAACTTTGTTATTATTTTTTCTAGATCTATAAAATAATTTCTTGAGCATTTGATTGGTATGGCACTAAATAAGTAAATTAATTTAGGTAGTATTGTCATTTTTATTATATTTGCTCGGCCTGTGCATGAACACTTGATATTTTTCCAACTTATTAGATCTGACTTTATTCGTGTGGAAAGTGTTTTGTAGTTGTGTTCATATAGTTCCTGACTTTCCATTGGCAAATAGATTCTTAAATATTTTATAGTATTGACAGTTATTTTTAATGGAATTTCTCTTTGTATCTCTTGCTGCTGGATTTTGTTGGTAATATATAAAAATGTGGGTTTTATGTGGGTTTATTTTGTATCTTGCAATTTTGCTAAAGTTGTGAATTATTTTTAGTAGTTTTTTAGTTGATTCTGTAGCATTCTCTAAGAATACCATTATATCTGCAAAGACGAATGTGTATTTAGAAAGATGTTTCTTTCTGATCGAGAGAGAATACTCTGCTGCTATTAGTGTCCTTGCCTGCTTCATTTATTCACTCCTTCTGGATTTCTGTTGTTTGGAGTATTCAAGAATCAAATAATCTTTTTAGTTCTGTTTCCCCCCTAAAATGTTTCATACATCTCTTTATTATTGAACATGCATCTTTTTCATTTATAGTTAAACTCAGATTTGCAGAGTATGGATGACCCTGTACATTATTTCATTCTCTCTTGTGTTTTCTGGTTAATACGAATAATCTTGCATTGTTCAAATTTTCTTTCCTTTGTATTCAAAGATCTTGTTCCTATTGGAAAAAATTGGAGAATTTATTTCTGAGTTGAATTGTTAAATTTAACTCCTACTGTTTTGGAGTTTATAGCTTTCTTAATGGACATGATCTAGAATTTCTATTTATATTTCAGTTTTTACATTCAGAAGTTCTGGGCAGTTCTCTTCTATTCTTTCCTTCATTATGGTGTTAAAATTTTTTGACTTCTGTCCTTCTGGAGACCTATGATTCTTAAATTGGCTCTTTGCATCCTGTTTTCAAGATTAAGATGTTTTGCATAATGAGCATATTTTCTTTTAATATTGTTGTTTTTTACTTCCCTTCATCCAAATTGTCCTTCACTTTTGTATATTTGTGTTCTGAATCTAAAAGTTTGGTCTTTTGTATTTTTGCTGAGTTAGCTAGTACAGATGCAGTTTTTTTTATTCTTTCCATTGTTTTTGCTGGTCTAGGCCATAAATTCTGCTCTCTTAATTCTTACTTCTTGTTTGAACTACTTTTTTTTTTCGTAGAAGAATGTCTTTTTTAGGAGTTTCTATTTATTTTAAATACACATTACTTTATGAATCATGTTGGGAGAGAAAAATCAGAGCAAAAGGGAAAAACCATGGCAGAGAAAAAAAAAACTCAAAAAAAATGAGCATAGCATGTGTCGATTTATATTTCGTCTCCTTAATTCTTTTTCTTGGTGCAGAAGGCATTTTCTATCCAAAGTCTATTGGCATTGCTTTAGATCACTGAGCCACTGAGAAGAACCAAGTCTTTCATAGCTGATCATCACACATCCTTGATGTTATTGTATACAGTGTATTCCTGGTATTGCTTATTTCACCCAGCATTAGTTCATGTAAATCTTTCCAGGCCTTTCTGTCATCAGCTTGTTCATCATTTTTATAGAACAATAATATTCCATTACCGTCATATACCACAATTTGTTCAGCCATTCATGTTCCAATTCACTGCTACCACAAAAAGAGCTGCTACAAACATTTTTGTACATGTGAATTCTTTTCCTTCCTTTATGATTTCCTTGGGATACAGACCAAGTAATGGTACTGCTGAGTCAAAGGATATGCACAGTTTTATAGTCCTTTGGGCACAGTTCTCTGTTGCTCTCCGGAATGGTTGGATCATTTCACAACTCCATCAACAATGCATTAGTGTCCCATTTTTCTTACATCCCCTCAAACATTCATCATTATCTTTTCCTGGCATCTTAGCCAATCTGAGAGGTGTGAGATCTTTTTGAACTACTTAGAAACAGCATTTTATGGTTCTGTATTCTCTCATTCTGTAAGATCCTCTGACTAATCAAGTATTAGATCACTTTCCTTTGTTTTTCACTATTTATTCATAGATGCCTGAACTCAATTTCAGGACTCAATAAGGACATCTGGAAACCATATTTACTTCTATTGTGTATTTTTTCTTGTATGTGAAGGTCTTTGAGTTTTCTTTTTCCTCAGATCCTTGATAATTTCAGTTTCTCTTCCACTTCCCTTATTTTCCCCTATTTCTTTCTGGCCTCTGCTTCCTCTAATTGGGGTTTCCTTGGGATTTTAATTCAGCCTCCTTTCATACTTAGGAAATTCATAGTTCACTAGTCTAGGTTTTTTTCCCCAAGTGGCTTTTGGGTGGTCAGAACTAGATCTAGTTGAATTATATACCCTTTTACTCGGGTTGTACAGTACTCCAACCCGGTGGTGTCTTGTCCTACTTCCTCTGTTCCACATCTCTCTGGCTCAGCACTGACAGTTCAGAGTTCAACTGTGCTGCTGTTTTGGTATTGTTATCCCCAGCACCAGCAATTCAGAGCTTTGTAGCACCGGTGTTACGGGGTTATGACCTTCTGAAGGACTGCTGCCTGTTCTGCCTCATGTGACCCGGAAGTCTGCTAACTTTATATAATGCTTTAGAGGTGCCAACAATTTTACATATGTTATGTCATCAGAGTCTCCCAACAACCTTAAGAAGTAGATACTGTTATTATCTTCATTTTACAGTGAGGAAGTTGTAGTTAATTGCAGCTTGTAATTTACTCAGGTTCACATAGCTAATAATCTGAATTTGAATTCATGTCTTTATGATTTCAAGTCTAACACTTATTTTAACAAATTCTCTAACACATTCCTCTTCCACAGCTCTCCTCCACCTCCTGACACATGTTGGATTGGGAATGGGCATTATTTTTCTTTTCTTTTCTTTTTTTTAATAGTGAATGTTTCCTCTGTTATGGATTTCAATAGAATTCTATCTTCAGACTTGATCACTGTGATTTAAAAAAAGTAACAGTATCTTTTTATTTTTCAAAATATATGCAAAAATAGTTTTCAACATTCACCCTTGCAAAACTTTGTCTTCCAAAATTTTTTCTCCTCTATTTCTCCCCACTCCCCTAGACAGCAAGGAATCCAACATAGGTTAAACATGGATCACTATGATTTAGGAAAGGGCACCATAGTCAGAGAGGGCTCCTGTTCCAAAGGAACAGGAGCAAATAGTCTAAAGGAATTTGTTCTTGGAGGTCTAGGGTCTAGTAACAGGGAAAGAAAACTGATCATCAGAGGTAAAAGGAACTGTGAAATTGAGACACTGTTAGAGTATCATTTTATGAGATAGGAACATATCCTTTGAGTGAATAAGAGAGATTCATTATAGGATGGATAGTGATAGGCTGATGACCTTTAAAAGTCAATCCAAACAGAAATCTAGGCTGAAAAAGTACTCATTTTTGATAAGACCAGAAGATTCATGGAACTGGAGAAGAGAAGTCACAGGAAGCTTACATGATGCTTTAGGGAGCCATTTCAGGTTGATCTAGCATAAGGGAATACTGTTTATGAACTCTCATTTCTATCCTTTTCCCCATTCTATATTTTTCCTCTTCCTTTAGGTTCCTACATGAAAGCCTAAACCAGTGGTCCTCAAACTTTTGTTCTCAATATTTTTATCCTATTAAAAATGATTGAGGATCTGTCCAAAGAGTTTTTGTTTATGTGGTTTATAGTTATAGATATTGATCACATTAAAAATAAAAATTAATTATGAATTTGTTCAGAGATTACTCGGATGCTCTGGACCATACTTTGAGAACCACTGGCCTAAACCTTCAAATCTGGATACTGTTCACTTTGCCCTGTTTTAAAGATTTACTTTATAAATAATGTTTACCACTGGCATTTGTTCATTTGTACTTTAGTCTGTCAGGAAGCCTATATATTAAACTCTTTATTCTAAGCACTCAGGATTCAAAGAAAAGTAGTAACACAAAAACAGTTACTTCCCCCAGGGAGCTTACTGTCTAATGGAGGAAAAAACATATAAGTAAGTAGACAAGTACAAGATATGTACAGAGTAGAAGGAAGGTGACTTTACAGAGGAAGGATCAAATGGCTAAAGAGACTGGAGAGGTTTCTGGGACAAAAGAAAAAATAGACTTGGAGAAAGCATTTAAGTGGGGAAGCATCTCCAAAGAAGACAGAAAGGTAGATAAAATATAGATCTAAAAATAAGAGTTAAAAAAAAAAAAAGATAAAGAGGATTACAGATCCTTGATACCATCTTCCTGAACAGAGTGAGAAATTTCATCAAGGCAAAAGAATTAGTACTTGTTATGGGCCAGAACTCTGAAACAAGGATTCTTAACAAGGTGTTAAGTCAGTGGCATTGATAAATACAATGATTATCTAGTTTAGCATGATGCTTAACAGTTCTCTAGTTCAGTACATGTACTTAGTATTTAATAGAGTTCTACAAGATTCACACCTATGATAATGTAATTATAAGAGAGCATATACGCCGGGATAAACTCAGCCAGAGTCAGAGCCAGAGAAGACAAGCGGACTGGAGGTGGGAGCTCAAGCTCTTGGAGCCAAGGAGAGAGAGATTCATCTTCATCAGCCTTGTGGTGGCTGGCCTGGCCTCCTGCATTTTCTCCACTGAAACCAAGTCCCCTCAGAAGGCCATGAGAAAGCTAGCTGAGCACCAGGAAGAAGACAATAAAGACTTTTGGACTTTAACACCTGGCTATTCTTGTGGTGATTGCTGTACTGAAATGAAAGCTGGTCCAGACATCTCCAGAAAACCAACAAAGTAGTAGGATGAGGAAAGGGCAAATAGAAATGGTTGAACAACACTTCTTATTACATTTGTCTACCACTGATATGTATGAAAAATAATAAAGGGACCATGACCACTATCCTTTCTTAAGGCTTACCAGAAAAGCTGAGCTCTTAAATATTTTGGGTTCCCTTAATGACATGGTAACAGTGTGTGTGTGTGTGTGTGTTGAACTTGAAAGCCCCTGAACCGACTTGTAATTGCTGGATCTGACCTTCATTGATCTTTAGTCTGCCAGTCTCTACCATTTGCTATCTAGTTTTTTACACATTTTCACAAGTCTGTTTTGCTTTGGCACCTCTTTGATATCTCCTTATCTTAAAAGTACTTTGGAATCCAATTTTGGGACAGTGGCACTATTGTTGCTTCCATTGTTTCAGGTCCATAGGAAATACTTTTTCCCTTTTTTCCTGCCCTTTCTAATCAACATCCCACAGAACAAAATCACTGGCACATTTTGGAGAATTTTAATTTATTGGGTTTATCTTATCTTGTAGTAAGATGTGGTTTCAGTAGAAGGATAATTATAGATATAGCAATATTTATGCTCTTAGGAACCTTTTTCAATATTCTCGTCCTCTTCCCTTTGATTAGTTTAACAATGTACATGACAAGTTCTATAAATTAAAAAAAACATTTCTCTAATATAATAGTTCAATTATATTATTGTTAAAAATAATTAAATAGCCACATATTCCAATATAATAAATTTAACAACCATATATTCTACTAGGTTTTCATTGTTAACAAGGATTAAATAAAATGTAGGAATGTTGGTGTACCACCTGAAGTGGCATTCTATTTGAAAAACTGCAGGAATATATACAATAATATATTGAAGTACAACTGAAATTCTTTTGCAGAAGGTGTTAGAATTTTCAGGTCTGCAAACAATGTCATGGGGCTTCTCATATGACTAGCCACACCTATATGCTTGATGCTTGCAGTTTCACATATACACTGAAAGGTTGCTAAACTTAAAAATGGTCTCAGTTGCACATTTTCAGATTTTGTTTCATGCTCAAAGAGGAAACTTAAAGATCACAGGATTAAATAATGCCAGAGTTAGAAGGGATCTGAAAGGTCTAATAGTGCAGGGCTTCTTAAACTTTTTCCACTTGCAACTCTTTTTTGCCCGAGAAATGGTATATACATCAAATATTTACTGATAATAAATCATAATTTCACAACCTCCACATTCAGTTCTGCAACTCCATATGGGGTCATGACCCCTAGTGTAAGAAGCTTTGGAAAGCTAACTGAATGTGGGGGCTGCAAAAAAAAATGGCATCCATAAAAGGTGTCAAATATTTCACCAAGATTTAATTCTTTATGTAAAAATAAACAAGCACATCCATCTCATTATAGTATGCAATTTTGCTTTTGTCTTTAATAGTAAAATTGTATGTATTCCAAAGCATTATTTTAAAATGCTTTTCTTTATGATTTATTGTCAGTAGTAAATGTTTGATTTGTATACCTATTTTAGGTATGCAACTCTATTGCAACTGTATTTAAAGGAGAATTCCTTCTAGAGCTGCTCCTGATAAAGGGGTCTTATAACCTTTAAACATTTCAAATGAAAATATCTGCCCTAGCTGTGCTGGTTGATGATTGCCTGGTGTTCCATTATATTTAGGGTGGTCCTAATCATCTGCACTTTTGTTTCCCTCCATCCCCTGGCTTCACAATCTGTGGCTCCATCATCACTCTTGTAGATTTCCAGTGCCAGATATTCTCATGTGTGTTGTCTACTTCATTATAATGTAAGTTCTGTGGAGCAGGAACTAACTTCTCTTTTGTAGTTGTGGCCTTGATACTTGGCATAGTTCTTTTAATACAACATTTTTTTTCAGTCACTTTTTTTAAAGTCATGTTGGACTCTCCATGACCCAATTGGGGTTTTCTTGGAAAAGATACCGTAGGGGTTGGCCATTTCCTTCTCCAGCTCATTTTGCAGATGAGGAAACTGAAGCACACTTGTTGAAGTAACTTGCCCAGGACCATACAGTTAGGATGCGTCTGAAGCCAGATTTGAATTCAGGAAGATGAATTTTCCTGATTTTAGGCCTGGTACCCTATCTATCTTGTCACCTAGCTGTCTCACTTAAAGTTCTTTTAATAAGTACTTTTCATTAATCCAACTTCCACTTAAAGATGGCAGGCAGCCTATTCTACTTTGGACCCTCTAAATTGTTAGGAAGTTTTACCTTATGTTAGGCTCTAATCTGTTTCTCCATAAATTCTGAAAGCTCAATGTTGGCGTAGAGATAGAGTGAGAGAACAGAGTTGGGAGAACAAGACCCAAACCTTATATCTAAAATGCAACAGAGGCTTCCTATTGGGCATCAGCATGTAGATTGATTCAGGGAAACAAGTGGTGGGGCCCAGTTCCAGGGTCCAGCTCCAGGGCCCCAAGCAAAAAACAGGTAGGTCATGTTGGCAGCTGACCCAGAGTCTTTAGAAGTCCAGTTCTCCAATATGATCAATTACTAAAAAGCAACCTGATGGAAATAAAGGGATTACAATTGGGGAGAATACAGGTTTTATAACCCACCAGAAAGGCAGTATCCAGTTCGAGCAGCTCCAATATAATCACCAGGTGATGAGAGATCCAGAAAGTGGTGAATCGAAATCCTATACACTATTAACATCACCATGCTAAGTACTAAGTATATGTAAACTAGATAACCATTGTCTCATCAATTCCTCTGAGTTAATATCTTCTTTCAAGTATACTTCTCCAGAGTTCTGGCTCTCTACAAAATTCTACCCTCATTTCTCCCAATTCTGAAGACAAGTCTTTTGATAGTTACAACAGCAATTCATATACTTGAGATAGGTATCATGGTTCCACGAAATCTTTTCTTCTTAGTCTGTCAGTAGTCAGGTACTATTCTAAGCACAAGGGATCCAAAATAAGACAAAAACATACTCTCCTCCCTCAAAGTTCACCTTCTAATGGGAGACACAATATACAAACAATTATGTATAAACTAGTTATATACAGGATAAGTTGGAGGTTGATTGGTTGTTGTCCTTTGCTCTTGAAGAGGCTATTACTATGTTGGAGTCGAAGTATAGTGTTGTCTGACTGGTGGCTGGTCAGACCAGTATGAGCTCAGAATGCTCTGCCACAAATAGTTTCTATGAACATTTGGAGCGGATTCTCTAAATTTGGACTTTCCATGTTTCTCTCGTGCTCACAGAGCACAGTACCTTCTTTTCTTTGGGCACACCATGCTGGGCAGTCTTTTGTCAGGGTTTTCCATGTCATGAAATTGATTCCAAAGTTCATCAGAGAGAGACCTTGAGGCAAACAGATGAAAAGTAGAGATCACAGGGTCCAATAATGTCAGAGTAGGAGGTGTTTGTCCTTCATCTCCTTCATCAGGAGTCTTAACTTATAAGTGAATTGGATTTAAGGGAGGCAGAGCTGTGCAGTCATCAGCTTTACTTTCTGCTCCTGAATCATCAGAATCCATTGGTAAGACATAAGTCAGGAAGAGTAGGTATGAATGAAGGCAAAAGATGGCCTAGTTTGTTTTCACAAAAGAATTAGTCTGGGTGGGGAAGACCCTTCTGGCCAGAGCAGAAATAATTGGTACTTAAACTCACTCTAAGCCTTTAAAACCCTAACAGTGAGCAAGTGAGGCTTTGGCTGGGACCTAATATTGGCCAGTCAGGGAGAGCCAGAGTGCTTTGGGTTTGAAGCATAGTTAAGCAACTCCATTTGAATTCCAATGGACTTTATCAAAGTCTGGTTTTTTAGGAGGGAATGTAATGCCAAAGGTCACTTTTAATGGGGTGACCAGTTCCTCCATTTGTCCTATTTCGTATTCTGCCTTAAGGTTATGACCGTCCCCTCTTAATGGTTGAGATAAAGGTGTTATAGACATTCCTTAATGTCATTAGAATATCAGGAACCTCCATCTATGAGGCTATCCCTACCTAGGTCTCTGCATTATGTCATTGTTAATGTTATTCCATAAAAGGCTTGCTGTCCCAATACTCGGGGCTAGACTCTTTGAGATGATACTCTTGTCTGGCCCTGGGATCCATTGGTCCCAGTATTTCTCTCCATTTAATAAACTATTGAATTGGTCTTTAAAAAAAAAAAAAAAAGTCTGGTTTTTTTAGAGCTATATTTCAAGAAATCATAAATGAAAGCTACATGAGAAAAAAGAGTTAATTGTCCCAATTTTTTGAAATAAAAAAGATAGAATAAATAAATAGGGAGGAAAAAATCTGTCCCCCAAGCCCCAAGATACCCTATGAAGTATTAGTGATCAATATTTATATTCCTTTGGACAGAGCACTCACATGTAAGGGTATGGTTCCTTGTGAGGACAGAGGGAGAAGAGTAATGAAGAAGAGGAGGAGGAGGAAGAGGAAATAACAATATTGCCCAACTGGAACCAGCCGGTTGGATCCCAAGGAGGGCAGCTCCTACTACTTACAAATTATTGTTCATCCTTCATTTTTGAAGAGGACCAACGACATCAGGAGAATGATGTCTTGACTCGCTGTGAATTGAATTAGACAGTATTCTCAGAGGGCAAATACTATCATTAAGGGTAACTGGGAAAGATTTCTTGAAGAAGAAAGATTTTAACTGAGATTTGAAGAAAGCCAAAGAAATCAGGAAGTAGAGTCGTGGAGGGAAAAGCCTCACTTCTTTCTACCAGTCTTTATATGACATGATTTTCAGGTCCTTGGCTTTTGCTCATTCTTCTCTGGCTATGTTTCAGTTTGTCAATGAATTTCTTAAATATGGTACCTGGAAATGAACATCTTATCTGACCAATATGAATGATTGAAAAAGCATTTGTTGAATGTTTATTATGTACTGAACACCATGCTAAACTTCAAGGATACAAATAGAAAAATTGAGACAGTACTTTTGTTCTCTAGTTCTCACTATAATTAGAGGAGCTGACAAATAAAAGAAACTTCAGCTAAAAGTCCTAAGGGACAGTGGAGATACAGTTGTCAAAATTCAGAATCCTTAGTTGTTAGTACATCAGATGACAATGCTGGAGTTTGCAGAGCATAAAGACAAGGTGGATAGTAGGTCTTTGGGAGCAGTGGAAGGCCTGATGGTCCTCTGTCATAAAAGAAGAAATAGTTGGTGATTTCCATTTCATCCAAACTATGTTATACCCCTGTAGGTAGATTCGAGCTAGTCTGGGCTTGGAACAGAGGGAGAAGGCAGGATTAAGATATAAGCAATCATGACAACTATGTTTTGGACTGGGAAGTGAGAGACAATGGTGATTATAAAGAACAACATAAACCATGCATGATAGTGTTGATTTGAATTATTAATTCTCAGAAGTAGAAAGCAAGTTTGAGGGAGAGATGACCAGGGAAATGGCATAGTGGGCCTGAGATTATTGAGCCCTTTATTTTGGCTGCTGTTAATTGGGTTAATGTTTTGAATGCTGTATCACACTGTTGATTCATAGGGAGCTTGTTATTCATTAAAACAGACAGATTTCTCTTATAGGAGTTGTTGTCTAGGCATGGTTTATTAAACTTAATTATTACATTTGAGCCATTGTTTTTAGGCTCTAAAGATCTTTTTTAGATTTTGACTCATCTAGCATATTAACTATACTTTCCATCTTCTTAACTTATGAAAATTTGATTAGCATGCATTTAGTAAAAATATTGAACAGTACAGAGTCAGACCCTTGGAACATTTCACTAGAAATACATGTTTGGACTGACAAAAGTAAGGAGGACTGAATTTAAAGTAATCACAAGTCAGTAAATCAGAAGTCAATAAATGTTTACTAAGGGCCTGCTGTGCTTGAAGCACAGAGGATGTACACATGGAAAAGATAGACAGTGGCAGAGTGGCAGCTGGGATATCTGCATAGAAGATTGATCTTGGGAATATGGAAGATCTGGGTGGCAGTCCTTCCAGTGGCCATAATCACCTCTCAGGCGTTTGTAGTTTTCAAACTCTGAGTTACAGAGAGTTGCTCATATGAATCAGTGGAGGGACTTTCCACACTTATACTTCACCACACTGATGAAATCAACGATTTTCCTTTATCTCCCCCCAAGGAGGAAAAAGCTATTCTGGGCATTGATGAGGCATAAAAGTTAATTAAGACAAAGTTTCTACCTTTATGGAGCTCCGAGTCTGGCAAGGGAAGACAATGGCAGCATATACAAGTATCTTGGAACATTACCAAACCCAATAAGAGATATATCCACATAGTGCTTTCAGGATTACAAAGTACTCTTGATAATATTCTCATTGATCTTCCCAACAACCTTGTAAAATTGAAGTGTTTTGGTGTCACTATTACTGTTTTACAGATGAGAAAGCAGGTTCAGAGAACATAAATGATTTGTTCATGGTCTTGGAGGAGCTACTGATATTGGGAGTAGATGGAGTTCAAAGCCTTGTGACTTCCAAATTCAGTGCTCTTTCTGCCATACCAAACTCCCCTTCCCCCACTCTCACCTCCATACAATAAATATACAAGCAGGATATTGTAGAATAGGAGGGATCAAGAGCAGGAACTAGACAGGGTATCATTGAAGTCAGGAAAGAAACGTTATTTGACAATTTGTTACTAAAGGAATTAAAGTATATTCTTGTGAAATCTTTGGAAGGCAAGCCATTTCCATTTTAATAGCTTAATTCTGGGTATTTACGAGAGATGCCACTACTTTATATTAAGAGGGCAGCTGTTATTATTTTTAAAAGCATGTACTTAAATTATTTAGCTAAAATGATTAGTTTATGTATCCCGAATTTTTTTCAACCTCAGAACATAAAATAACTTTCTCAGCTCCTACTTTTTTGAATCTTTAAATTGTTTTAGTTAAGTGAAGTGCTTAAAAACACATCAAAAATTAAAGAGACTGTTTTTGCTTAGCTCATTGTGGGAAAGCTTAAAATTGGTCTGTGCTGTTAACTCAAATCTTTACATTTTTGAATACTTAATTTACAAATTAGAAATGAAGGTACAATCTTGGAGATTGCAAGAACTTTTTCAGTTTTCAAGTAATTTCTCGAAAATAAGTCTAAAGGGAAGAAATCAAATCAAGTCAAATCAGGTAGCATATGTTAAGTGTCTCATATGGGCTAGGCACTGTGTTGAGTTCTAGGAATACAAAGAAAGGCAAAATCAGAAATAAAACACCAAGAAAAAAATAAAGGAAAAACCAACCAAACCAAAAACCAGTCTCTGAAGGATTGCACAATCTGCCGGGGGATATCATGCAAATAACTATATACAAGCAAGATATTAATACGGAATAAAATGGATGTATTTAATGGTGGGAAGGCATTAGCATGAAGGGAGTCATAAGAAGATATTCTCCATCTCCCAAATACCTACTGAGTGAAAATATCTTCATTACTTTAACTGAATTCATGTATTTAATTGACTTACCAAGTCTCTTGTGTTACTTTAACATTTTAATCACCTAGCCATATGTGAATACATTTACATGTATGTATGTTCATTCTTAACTGGGATATTTATTATAGTTGATATTATAGAGGAATAATTGCAGTTTACTTATGGCATAGTCAGTTCTGTAGCAGTTAAGCATTGTCATTGGTATTAAGGATTGAGAATTTGAGCAAGTAAAAGTCTTTCCCTTCTGATAAAACTTTTCTAAAAATGTTATTGTCCCAAATAGTAAATAATAGGAGTCTTCATGATGCTTTTAAATTTAGAACATCTCATTTATAAATTTTTATTTTAGAAATTTTAAAAGAGTGACTTAACTTTGAAAAATCTGTTATTGAAAAGAACATTTTTATTCACTGTATAGTTCACTACCCATATGTTTTGTCACGTCTTTTTTTTTTTTTTTTTAGGGTCATAGAATCATAGATTTGAACCTGAAGGGGAACTAAGAGGTCATATTGTCTTCTTTTACAGAAGAGAAGTTAGTAAATGGAAGAACTAGAATTTGAATATAGATCTGCTGACTTCAAATTCAGTATGTTTTTTTTTTTTCCCTTCCTGCTATACCACATTGTATTTCTCTCTCTTTTTTTTTAATTATAGCTTTTTATTTACAAGATATATGCATGGGTAATTTTTCGGCATTGACGATTGCAAAACCTTTTGTTTCAGTTTTTCCTCTTCTTCCCTCTTACCCCCTCCCCCAGATGGCAGGTTGACCAATATATGTTAAATATGTTAAAGTATAAGTTAAATACAATATATGTATACATGTCCATACAGTTATTTTGCTGTACAAAAAGAATCGGACTTTGAAATTGTGTACAATTAACCTGTGAAGGGAATCAAAAATGAAGGCGGACAAAAATAGAGGGATTGGGAATTCTTTGTAGTGGTTCATACTCATTTCCCAGAGTTCTTTTGCTGGGTGTAGCTACACATTGCATCTCTTTATGTAGTTTCTTATACAATGTCAAAGTTTTATCATTTGTGGTCCAGATTGAGATCAGTTGAAATATAAGCAAGGTAGAACAAACATCTATTTCTATATAATTTTTGTCTCACAGGTCTCTTTCCATTGCCTTTCAAATAGATGATATTTTAATTTAAACACATATTTTATACATGTATGCATCATACTTATGTATATACAGAAATATTTATATGTTTATGAAAATGATGGGTGGCATGTCAAGCATTCATGTCCTCTCCTTACTGCCTTCTCCCCTTGAAAAAAAAGCAAAGGTTTTTTTTTTTTTTTTGGTAATTAAATTTATTGACATGCATAATGGAATTTATTAGTATTGAGAAATTAATGCTTTTAGTTGTTTCTGAGTAGAATAAATGTTCTGTCATTTTAAAGTAACAATATTAGAATACTAGCAATGACAACAAGAGTGATTTACACATCCTTTAGTAGATTCATGATTTCTATGAGGTGAATACAGTATTTTCTTTCTTGAAACAATAAATTCACTGGGGTTGTGTTTTGCTACAGATTCTCAGTCAGTTATCTATTTTGAAACATGAAGTCATCTGTGAAAATCTGCATGTTCCTTTCTTAGATTTTCATGAACAATATTCTCTATTTGTGCAGAGACCATTCTTATAAAAATATAAGAAGATGATAATTTGGCATATGATCTGGAAATTAACAATATCCTTTTGGCCACCTATATTTGTTATAATTTTTTTTTAAAAGCTGTTTCATTTATCCTTTGGGAATCTTCCAATTTTTTTGAGATATTTTGAAAATCATTTCCTGACTTTTTGATGTTGTTTACTTCAGCATGGATCTCTTTGATATTTATTCAGTCAAGTTCATCCACTGCTTCTACCCACAGTGTTTTTTATGTATAGAAGTGGTAAAAGACAAATGTGGTTGTCCATTATTTTTGTCTATGAGCAATTTTCCAGATCTCTCCAATTTGTATCTATTTCTTGTTAAAAAGTCTAAAACTCAAATTGAGAATTATTTACAGTGAAAAATACCTAAAGTTAAAATCAAAATTCTTATAAAATTCCCCAAATAAAAATTTTTGGTTGTGTCTAAAAATGTTTGTCTTATTTGCACCTTGAGTCCATTGCCTCTTTTAGCAGTTAGCATATTTCTTCACAAATCTTCTGAAATCATGGTTAGTTATTGCATTGAGAACAGTTCTTAAGTTTTTCAAAGTTGTTTTTTAGTTATTGTTCTATAAATTGTTCTCCTCCTCATTTTTTGCATCAATTTATACAAATCTTGACAGGCTTCTCTGAATTTGTCCTTTTTGTCATTTCTTGTGGCATAGTTATATTTTATTACATTCATATAGATTGTTCAGATCATTCCCTAAGTGATGGGCACCCCTTCAGTTTCCAATTCTTTGCTACCATGAAAAGAGCTGTTATGTTTGTTCATATGGGCCCTTTTACTCTTTCTTTGATGTATTTAATGTATAGGCTTATTATCATTACTAGGTCAAAGGGTATGTATAATCTCTGACTTTAGGGGAATATTTCTAAATTTCTTTTCAGAATTTCTAGGGCATTTTATGACACTACCCACAGCACATTCATGTCTCTGGGCTAGATTACTGCAATTTCTTCTATTTGGTTTCCCTTGTTCAAGTCCCTCTCCAAACCTTTAATGAATCCTCTACACATTTATCAAAATGAAATTCATTAAATACAAATTTGATTCTGTTAGTTCCTTCTACTTATTGAACTGTATTGGATCTTTATTATGTATAATAGAAAATATAAACTCAGCTTTTAAAGTCCTTTACAACTTGGCCACCAAACTTTCTTTCCAAATTCATATTGCCATGGTTCAGCCAAATTGGCCTCCCCTCTTACACAAGACATTCCATCTTCTGTTTTTAATACCTTTGCACTGTCTGTGCTTTACACCTGAAATGAGCTTCCTCCTCATCTGTGCATCATAGAATCTCTCTTTGGGTGCAAGAAGACCCTTGGCCAGCCTGGCTGGAAATCTCAGCTACTCATGACTCCTTATTTCCCTCATCTGATCAGTCACTGTTGATTCTTCTCTCTCACTTCTCTCAACTCTGTCCCTTTCCTTTTACTTCCTTTGGAACCTATCATGCTTGCACCTGCTTTCAGCCTCTCTTGCCCCAGTTCTCTGATGGGTTACTGCCAGATGAATTTTCATAAAATTCTGTTTTCATCTTCTGCACCTGCTCATAATCCTGAAGTGGTTCTCCAAGACTAGAGATACAGGCCAAACTTCTTCACTTGTTCTGTGTTCCTTGATTTTGATTTTGCTGATCATACCCAGAAACAGTAGTTAAATTGCTTCTGACCTGCTGCTAAGAATCCCTCTTCTCCCCCTTTTTTCTGTATTTATTTTTTATATAGAATAGGCAACATGGCATAGTGAATAGAGAGAACTGGTCTCTGAGGCATGAAGACTTGGGTTCAAGACCTATCTCTGACATTTACTGTCTGTGTGACTTGGCCAAGTTAGTTCAACTTTCAGTGTCCCAGGCAACTTTGTAAGATTGTAAATTGAAAGTTTTCATTCTCCTTGAGAGAAGAAGCTCCTCAATGTATACTGATAAAACCACCTGTCTAGTCCAAAAAACAAGTGTTAATATATACATACACACATATATTTTGTGTGTGTGTGTAAAATTTTTTTTGGCATGCCTGTTTTTAGATTTGAAAATAAGCTTTTTTTTAGGGTCAGTTTCATCTTTGTTTTTATACTTCCAAAACAATTCCTGGCATATGACAATCATATAATAAATATTTGTTGATTGATTAAGGAGGCCAGTTCATTCCAAATTATCTTGGCACTGGGGGAAAACTCTGGGTTCATGGCTACCAATTGAGTCTCTAGTGTTGACTGATCATCAGTACCAAGAGGTAGGCTAAGCATACCCAGACAGATGTTTTAGGGCCACTGTGGAGCTACCCTCTCCATCTCTTTGACTTTTGTATTCTTTATACCTGGAATTCTATGACCAACTCACTGGGTGCAGGCCTCAGTTTCTTAATCCTCATTCTGGTAGGGGTGGGATTGAATTAAATGATTCCTAAATTTCCTTCTATCTTTAAAGCTATGCTTTTATGATCGAACTCCAATTCATTGTTGATAGAAAGGAGTGAAACATGATGGTATTGTTAGAAATCATTGTGTATGTTTGAAAGCATAGAGATATGGTTGGACATGAAATTCTAAGGATATCTAACACCCTAAGGAAAGTATGACTATTGGAGAAAAAAGATAGGGCTGACTTCATCATGCTGTGGATGATATCTTTTTCAAAATCAGTGTGATGAAATTGAAAAACATCAACAAATGATACATTTGAATTAGAATTAGAAAAGGACAACTCTGGATGACTCCATAAATTTTCACTATGTATAACTTTTAAAAAGTATTAAATGTAACTTGGGGGTACCAACACTATCCTGCTTGTCTATATTTCCTGAAATTCCTTCTATTTTAAAACTATAGTTAAAATGTTTTTTTTCTTTTCTTCTTCTTTTTTTTTTATTTCACTATCAGTGTAATGGTAACTCTTTCTGTGCTCAATCTGGCCTAGATTGTAAGATCCATGAAGGTAGGGGTTTATTTATTTTTATATTTTCTGTTACCACTTAAATGAATTTTCTAAATATAGCTGGTACTTGCATAAGTAAGGGTCCAAATAAATTAAAATAAGTATAAATGTTTTACTATCCTGAAAATATAACTTTCAAAGTGTTCTTAGGTGCTGGTTTCCCCCTTTTTAAGCAAACAGAAGGATCTTTTTCTCTTCTTCTATACCCTTAGCATTTTCCCTCTGAGACAATCCCTGATTTATTCTTATATATTTTGCTTGTATACAGTTGTTTTGATTTTGTCACCCTCCATGAGATTGAGAAAGCAGGGACTGGATTCCCCCCCTCCCTTTCTTTGTATCTCTGATTCTTAGCTCATGGTAGGTGCTTAATTAATGTGAGTTTTATTAATTAATATAACTGATTCCTAGTCTTAGACTACTACTTATGTATGGTAAAGGTATGAGTAGCAGGAACTGTATCATCGAGATTTACTTTAGCCTTTGACAAATGATCTTAAGAAAATCTGTTCATCATTCAGTCCCTTAGAGAGTGTTGACAGATTTTGCTGGTCCTAAAGTACCCACAGTGAATTGATTGTGTGATATTTTAGAAGTTGTTTCATTGTCTCACCAAAGGTGAATAGAGAAAGAACTCCTGGCAAATGTGCCAGAGGGTAGCAAGCCAGATCATCTTGCCAAGCATTCCAGCCTTCAACAAGGCTCCACTCACTATTTACCTCTCAGGCAGTTAGTTCCCTTGGGAGTTGTCACAGCTTCCTTTCAACAGTTGAGTAACCCTTCCTCCTGTATAGTTTTATAAATCTTTAATTTGAAGACTTTCTTTAAGGAGATCTGAATTGTGGAGATGATGCAAAGACATTTTATACCTGATCCCTTCTTCTACGTGAACAGAGCTTTACTGAGTGAGTATGAAAGCAGTGAATTGTGGTAGAAAGGATCATGAACTAGGAAATTAGGAGATATAGATTCTGGTCCTTCCTCTGAGCCCATTAGCCTTGTGACCTTATAGAAGTGATTTTCCTTCTCTAGACTTCTCTTATTTATAAAATGAAGGAATTGGTTTAGAGAGTCTTCAGTACTTTTCTTTCTTGTCTTCCCTTTATACCCACCCCCAAGGAATCTTTGGGTCACCCAGACTTCATGGTATGGCCAAGCTAGAAGAGTGATATGGGTATTTTCTTCTTTCTTTTCTTTCTTTTTTTTTTTTTTTAAATAATAGCTTTTTCTTTTCAAAATACATGCAATATTTACTCTTACAAAACCTTGTGTTCCAAACTTTTCTCTCTCTCTTCCCCCCAAGTCCTCTCTTGGACAACAAGTAATCTAATATATGTTAAACATGTGCAATTCTTCTATTCATATTTCCACATTTATCATGTTGCATAAGATAAATCAGATCAAAAGGGGAAAAAGAATGAGAACAAAAAAAAAAAGGCAAGAAATAATAACAACAAAAAAGGTGATGATCCACATTCAGTCCCCATAGACCTCTTTCTGGATGCAGATGGTTCTCTCCATCACAAATCTATTGGAGTTGTCTTGAATGACCTCATTGTTGAAAAGAGCCAAGTTATCAGAATTAATCATTGCAAAATCTTCTTTTTGTCATGTTCTCTTGGTTTTACTCACTTCACTCAGCATCACTTCATGTAAGTCTCTTCAGACCTGTTTGGAGTCATTCTGCTAATCATTTCCTATAAATAATAATATTCTATTACATTCATATACCATAACTTATCTAGCCATTCCCCAAGTGATGGGCATCCACTTACTTTCCAGTTCCTTGCCACTACAAAAAGGGCTGCCACAAATATTTTTGCACATGTGGGTCCCTTTCTCTCCTTTGTGATCTCTTTGGAATATAGGTCCAGTAGAGACATTGCTGGATCAAAGGGTATGCACAGTTTGATAGCTCTTTGTGCATGGGACATGGCTATTTTCAACACTTGAATGATCTGGCAGTCATCAGATATAAGCCTTCCAGTGAGAACCACCGTTCTGTTGATGACAGTAAATAAACATTTATTAAGCATTTACTATGTGCCAGGCAGCTAGGTAGTAGAGTGAATAGAATACCTGGCCTGGAGTCAGGAAGTCATGAGTTCAAATGTGATCTCAGACACTTGCTAGCAGTGTGAGCCTGGGCAAGTCACTTCACCCTATTTGCCTCAGTTTCCTCTTCTGTAAAATGAACTGGAAAAGGAAATGCCAGACCACTCCAGTGTCTCTGCCAAGAAAATCCCCAAAGGGGTCACAAAGAGTTGTACATAACCAAAAAAAGAGTGAACCATAGGTGCTAGCAATGTACTTAGCACTGGATAGTCAAAGGAAGCCAAAAGACCATACCTGCCCTTGCTATCTAATGGGGGAGACAAAACAAATGTGTACAAGCAAGTTATATTCAGGATAAAGAGGAAGTAAACTAGAATTAAGAGGGATTGGGTATGATTTGTTGTAGAAAATAGCCTGTGGACTTCATCATATGTTCTGCAACTGTACCTGCTGGAGCACGCTAATCATTCTGGGGACTTGCTCTTCTCATCACAGCTACATCTTTAGTATTTTGGGCCTTTCCTTCCTTGTAGCACTGAATTTTTTATATGTATTGTCTTTATCAGGTGGAGTTTGAGCTTCTTGATAGCTGGGACTAGCTTGTTTTTTCTATTTACATCCTTAATACTTGGCATATTGTAACCATTTAATAAGTTTGATGACTTTTTCATTTATTCATTCAAGCTCTTACATTGTCTCATTTAAGAGTTTTTCTTGTTCACCTTTAGATTTTTTTGGTATTCTGGTTGTCTGGTCCATATTCTAGGATGCTTATTGGGGAAGGATTAGGGGACACATTCTGGGTATGGTTGGGTTTCTTAATTTGAAAAAAAAAAAAGAAAAAAGTTTAGCAAATATGAGTTTTAGAGGTTTAGTTTTTCATCATATTTAGAGAGTGATGACTTTCAGAATAAAAATAATCATTTTAATCTTACGCAGTTAACATGTATCTAATTCAGCAAGTTATTATTGACTAATAATAGTGTGCCATGTGTTGTGTTAGAACCTTTGAATGTTAACAAAACATAAAAGGTATTCTCTAATTTTGAATGGCATTTGTCTTTGTATTGAAATAAGACTTAACCTCATTAAACAGTTGGAAAGTGACTTGTCATTGGAGTAAAGTTAGATCTACACCTTGAAGGGGTGATGGAATTGGCTAGGTAGGGAAAAAAAGGGGGGGGGAAAAAGTTCCTGCCAATGGGAATAACATGAGTAATTTGGGCAATTATAAGGATCTAATACTTTTGACATGCATTCTTCATGTTCTAGCTTGCTACATGTATGATTTCTGTTCTTTTCAGACTCTTTAGCAGTATTTTCTCCTTTTGATTTCTCAAAGCTAGTGGACCCATTTAATAGCCTGGTGAAACCACATCTCAGAATGTTTTTAAGTGCATAAAATGAAATACACATGGTTACAAAGAAAATAAATTATAATGAAATATAGTAACAAATATGTGAAAAAAATGTTCATTTTAAGTCTTTGTAAAGTATTGTCTTCTGAAGGCTAAATATCACATATCTTCTTTCCTCATTTCTAGAAATAGATTTATAAAATGAATTTTCAGTATCAGAGCCTAACAGTTGCATTATCCCAAATCATCTTCATCATTTATTAACTTATTATCATGACTTACTGATATTTATATATATATATATGATAAATAATTGAAAATTTAAAAATATTTATACTTATTATTTCATGTTATCCTTATAATATTCTTATTTTCTAGATGGGAAATGTCTTGGTTTAAATGACATGCCCAAAGTCATATCACTAGTAAGTATCTATCTAGGTGGCACAGTGGATAGAGAGCCGGATTTAGAGTCAGGAAGCCCTGAGTTCAAATTCAGCCTCAGGTTCTCCTTAATTGTGTGATCGTGGGCAAGTTATTTAACCTCTTTCTGTGTCAGTTTACTCATCTGTAAAATGGAGACAAGGATAGTCTCCTCTCTCCCTTCCCCCTAGGGCTGTGAGGATCAAATAAGATATTTGTAAAACTTGCATGTTTTTGAAAAACTTGCAAAACATTTGCAAGTTTTAAAATGCTATTATGAGTGCTAGCTATTATTATTATATCTACTATTATTCTGACTTTAAATTCAGTAATCCAGTATTCTTTCCAATATATGACACTGCCTTTATTTTCAAGTCAGTTTCTACTTGATGGAAACTGCAAAGCTGGCAACAAATATTATATTTATCCCCCTTCTTCAGACAGATCCCAAACCTGAATAATCCATTGTCTGTAGTTGAGCACTTAGAGCCTCTTGATCTTGAACCCACTGATTGAACTTGAGTTCTTTTTGCTACTTTACAGCTGGTGCTACTCCATGCCCTTTTGTCTGGCTCTCTGCCCATACAGAATCTTGTTCTCTTATGCTCTGATCTTACCTAGTTCTACTTCTTTGTTTGACACCAGCCTTTTCCAAGTTAATTGTTTTGTTCTTTTCAGCCTTCTCAAAGTGGTTTCATTAATGATCTTCTAGTCCAACTCCCCTTTCTTTCATGTTTCTGTTCCTCTCCAATTAATACCAAAGAATTCTTGTTCTTTATTTCTCAACTTAGCCTTGCATTAAGGCTTTCTAATTTTCTTTCTCCCTAGTATGATGCTTTCTCCTACTCTTTAGTCACTGTTCATACTCTGTTGACTCCTTCCTTTCATTGTCCTCTATGTTTAACACTTATTCTGTGAAATAGATTATAAGCTCCTTGAAGGTAGGTACTGTTTTCCCCCTCTTTTGTATCACTAGTATTTAGCATATCAAACACATAGTAGGGCTTTGACAAATGTTTAATGTTTGATTGATTGATTGCAAGATACTAAAGGATACAACGAAGATATTGCTGATATTTATATGCAAAGATATGATGCTATTAAATTATTTCCTTTGTGGATTGGTGGAAATTGAAAAATGTTTTTATTTCCCCCCTTTCTTCTAGAAAGTAAGTATATTGTGTGGGGAAAAGCATAATTGGGGTGAAACAACATAAAGGATCAGCCTTAGAGTTAGGAAGTTCTGGGAATGAATACTTTCTGACACTTGTACTAACTCCGTCTGGGTGGTCACATCTCAATTTGTCAAGCAACTCTTTATGATTCTGTAAGTTGTAGAACATGTGCTTAACTGCATTGTGTTTCCTCACTGAGCTTTCTCTATACCAGTGAAATAATGTTCTAGTCCAAAAAATCAAACCATAATTGGAGTGGAAATAATGAAATAAAGAACTTGTTTGTTGGACTTTTTTCATTGTCTTAGTTTCTTCTGATGACTTGTCACCATGCCAGTAAAGTGGAAAGCATGTTGAGATTCAGATTCTACTCCTAGATTTTCTAAATTTCAGCAAATCATTGAACTTTTCTGGCCCTCAGTTTCCTCAACCATAAAATAAAGAAGCTGGGTCAGATCACTCTGATAATAATGTTTGCTGTGTTCCCCTCAAGGTAGGTCACGCTCATTGCAGTTGGTGTGCTGCAATGAGAATGGATAGGTACCAAGCTTGGAAAGATATGATATGTCCTCTCCCCAAGAGTTTGTTTGGCTAAGATGAGTTAGAAAAATAAATAGACAGCCAGTAATGATTTTGCCTTCTTTCATGAAAAGACAACCATTGACAAAGACAATAGTGAACTGTTTTGTCATCATTTTAAACCAAAACATCTGCCTCTTTAAGAAGAAAACTTGAAATATAAACTAGAGACAGTTTTTTCTTTTTTCTTTTTTTTCTGTATCTTCATTTTTTTATTAAAGCTTTTATTTTCAAAACATATGCATAGATAATTTTTCAGCATTAACACTTGCAAAACCTTGTGTTCCAATTTACCCTCTTTCCCCACCATCCCCTCCCGTAGGTGGCAAGTAATCCAATATATGTTAAACATGGTAAAATATATATGTTAAATCCAATATATGCATACATATTTATACAATTATCTTGTTGCACAAGAAAAATCAAATCAAAAAGGAAAAAAACATGAGAGAAAATAAAATGCAAGCAAACAATAAAAAGAATGAAAATGATATGTTGTGATCCACATTCAGTTCCTACAGCCCTCTCTCTGGGTGTACATGGCTCTCTTCCTCACAAGATTATTGGAACAGGCCTACATCATCTCATTGTTGAAAAGAGCCACGTTTTTTTTTTTTTTTTAGAATTGATCATCATATAATCTTGTTGTTGCCATATACAATGATCTCCTAGTTCTGTTCATTTCACTTAGCATCAGTTCATTTAAGTCTCTCCAGGCCTCAAGACCCAGTTTTTCATTTGATTTTATTCATTAAGTTGAAAATAAACTTTGGATGTTCTAAATCATTATTGATTAGAGAAATATGAATTAGGACAACTCAGAGGTTCCATTTTACGCCTCTCAGATTGGCTCAGATGACAGGAAAAATAATGATAAATGTTGGGGGAGATGTAGGACAATTGGAACACTAATACATTATTAGTGGAGTTGTGAAATGATCCAACCATTCTGGAGAACAATTTGGAACTCTGCCTAAAGAGCAATAAAAGTTCAATCCAGCAGTCTCACTAATAGGCCTATATCCCAGAGATAATTAAAAAAGGAAAAGGACTCATGTGCAAAAATATTTGTAGCAGATTTTTTTTTATGGTGGCAAGGAACTAGAAATTGAGTGGATGCCATCAATTGGGGAGTAGCTGAATAAGTTATGGTATATGAAGATAATGGAATATTATTATTCTATGAGAAATGATGAGCAGGCTAATTTAAGAAAAACTTGGAAAGATATATGAATTGATGCTGAGTGAAGTGAGCAGAATCAGGAGAACATTGTACACAGTAACATGCTCTTCTCAATAGTGTAATGATTTAATGCAATTTCAATAGACTTGGGATTAAAAATGCCAATCACATGCAGAGAGAAAACTATGAAGACTGAATGTGAATCAAAGTATAGTATTTTCAACTTTTTGTTGTGTTTTCCTTTCTTATGTTTTCCCCCCCTTCTGTTCTGATTTTTCTTGCACAACCTGACAAATAATGGAAATACATTTAAAATGATTGCTTTTTTATTGCTTGTTTAACCCATATCAAATTGCTTGTTTAAGCTATATCAATCAGATTGCTTGCTGTCTTAAGGATGGGGGAAGTAAGGGAGGAAGAAAGAAAAATTTAAAACACAAAATGTTACAAAAATGTCGAAATTTTGTTGAAATGTTGAAAATTATCTTTACAAATATTTGGAAAAATAGGGATATTATTAAAAAAAGAAAACAAACTTTGGTAATTTTTGTCCTTATCAATGGATGACCTTTCATAAAGGCTTGCATAGAAATCATTGTTTAATGCAGAAGAGTTCTCAAAGGTTATCAAATCTAGTGGTATCCTCACATCACAGATGAGAAAACTAAGGCTTGAAGAGGGTTTCACCTGCACAAAGTTACTCTAATTTCCAGACCAAGGCTCTTTCATAGTGATGAAAAGAATACTGTTAGTTTATTTTGATTGTTTTTTTGTTGCTCTGTTTTGTCAGGACCAATTGAAATTTCTTTAGAAGTGAAATCTCTTATTTCAGTGTTTGTAGCTCCTTATCTACATCTCATGGTACCAAGTACTTACAATGCCATATGCCTTCAGGACAAAGAGTCACCAAATGAATTTATAACTCTTAATGTGTGCATATTTATGTATATCAAGCATATTTTATATGCACATATGTATCAGAATAATGGGTCTCAGAATTTTAGCATATATATATGTCTATTCACACAAGTAAACATACATATGTATCTATATATCTATATAATATTTTCTCCTTTGGTAGGGGTATAATATGGGGTAATGAAGGTATATTGTACATAAAATGCACATTAGATTTTCTGCCCACAGCTACTGTTATGCTTCTGACATGTCCTAGTGTTCCCAACACAGTGAGATGAAATAGACAAGGGGAAAAAAATACGCAAATTTCATTTCAGTATCCACAGCAGCTGGAATGAGCGTCAAACAGATGGGCTTTTCCACCCTGATTATCCTAACCTCCTAAATATAGAAATACGTGCTTAAAAAAAATGTAAATTACCCGAGGGGGTGGTGTAGCACATGCCAGGCAGTGCTAACGAGTGCAAATAGATGTCATTTGCTGACAGATGAATCTCAGCTCCCACTGCTGTATATCTATTATTTCTTTCGTTTTAAATTTTCCTTTATGTCATGCTTATTCTTTTTCCAAATGAAAGCTTGAGTCATTTCCCTCCCTATATGGTATTTTTTTTAAAAATGAGCATGAGTAGGATCATATGTTAAATATAATCAACCTTAATACCATGTTATTTAAAAGTCCTTCACTTAATGGATGCGTTGTCTAAGCCATCTTACTTGGGTTGTCATTTAACATTTATTATGCACCCACTGCCTGTAGAATACCTTTCTAGGAGAGTTGGAGGGCACAGAGGAAGAAAGAAAATCCAGTTTTTACTAGCCTGATTGAGGAGACAAAGTACATGCCTGTGAAAATAATCTAGGGAAATAGCATGACAACATAGAAATAAATATAGTTTTTTTTTTTTTTTTTGGTATTATACATTATGATAAGTCTTAGTTTTTCTTTTGGTAATAGAATTTCCTTTAAATTAGTTTGTTGCTAGATAGAAAACAATTCCAGTCTTCAACATCTAGAGGATCTACCCTGCTGTTCTGTAGTAAATGTAGATGTGCTTTATCTTTTTATCCTTGATCAGTTCTTTTTTCTAAACCTGAGAATGTTTTCACATTCTGTTAGTTTTTATCTTGATTTGTTTTGATTAGGGAGCAGTTTGAAAGTTTAGGTGGGTGGGGATGGTTTTGATGTTTTGAATTGGGAAAGAGTTAAAGGGCAGTTTGTTGCTTGATATCCCTGTCACAGCTAGGACTTTATAGCTGTAAATTGTCCAGTTGTGGCTCCAATGTTTTCTTCCTCTGTCAGCCTGTGATACAAATGGCACACATTCAAATTGTGGAACACAGCTGTCCAGTCTGGCTGTCAGCAAGGGGCGTGGTGGGTTAAGTGAAGACTACCACTGTGGTAAATTGATGCTCTGCATAAGGGTGTCACAATAGGGTGCTGAATTTGTAGTCAGGGACACATGGGATCTTGGGCTGATGTTGGTGCCTACTGCATTCTGTCCTTGTTAGACCTCCTCTGGAGTATCATGTTCATTTAAAACCCAGTTTAAGAAAGACATTTACAATCTGGAGAGTAGCCAGAGGGGAGGATGACCAGGATGATGAGACTTTGAGTCACATGAAATTCATTTGAAAGAATTGGTAATGTTTAGCTAGAGAGAAGATTGAGGAAGACATGATAGCTTTCTGCAAGTTTTTGAAGGACTATCACATAGAGGACAAATCACATGTGTTTTATTTATTCTCTCCATGCCTTTGCTTTAGTCCTCTTACATTCCTGAAATGTCTTCCTTTCTTACCTCATCCTTATAGAGTTTCTGTCTTCCTTTAAATTACAGCTTAAGTTTTGTATCCTGTATAGCTTTCCTTCTCCCTTCCTGTCAGCTAATAGTGTCCTCCCTCCCAAATTATCTTGTATTGAACTTTTGTGTATATATTTGTATTCGTTCACCTTTTGGTGTATATATTTTTGTACATATTATCTTCCATTCATTAGAATGTAAGTAATTCATGAATTTTTACTTGCTTGGTACATGATAGATGTTAAGTAAATACTTGTAAGTTAATTGATTCTTAGGAGAATATGATGGGCAACAGGTAGAATTCTAAAAAGGCAAGTTTATTTCCCAATAACTAAAGCTGTACAGCAGTGGGTTTCCTCAAGACATAATGAGTTCTGTCTATATGAAGGTCATGAGGTGGCCACTGAGGAGTCTTCCATCTTTCAGAGTCTGGTTATGTGGTTTGGATCCTTCCTCTATAGCTTCCTACTGTGTGGCCCACAGCACACAGTTACTTCACTGATCTTCAATTTCCTCATCTATAAAGTGGATATAATAATACCTATAGTTCTTACTTTCCAGGATTGTTAGGAGATTTGAATGAAATAATGTATACAAAGTGTTTTGCAAACCTTAAAGTATTATATAATGCTGTTATTATCATTCTTGACTCCCATAGGAAATCATCATCAGTAACTTATACTGAATTTGCCACCATCTTGGATATCATATGGCACCACATTTAGCCAATATTTCTAATATTACTCTATGTTTTTCAGTTCATTCTGAGATTGTAGAATAGCAAATATCTATTGGATATCAAAGCATTGCATGCATTAAGTGCTTTTTAAATGTTTTCTCATTCATTCAGTCATTCACTCATCACTTTTATGGAGAGTGCTATCATATACATATGCCAGAGGGAATGTTAACTGTATAGAATTATTAATACTGCCACTATAGAAGTACAAGACTGAAAAAATTCTATGTTTTTAAACAATTCTTCTGGATAGCTACCACATTAATATTCCTAAAAATGGGTCTGACCATATTTTCTGTTTAAGAAGGTTCAGTGACTTCATATTGTTTTTAGGCTAAAATTCAGAAGCTTTTGTTGGGCATTTAAAGCTCTTTGCAGTCAGGATCTAATTCATTTTTGTAGTTTATTTCTCATATTCCTTATATACTTTGGCCTCCTTGCTGTTCTACATATGTGACATCCTATCTTCTATCTTTATACCTTTGAACAGCTATTCATAAAATGTGTATCTGCCTCTTTCCCACTACTTAAGAAACTCTACCCAGTTTCCTTCATGGTTCAGTTCAGGTTGTCAGGTTCACAAGAAATATTTTTTCTTCTAATTCTTCCATTACTTTGTATATATATTGCATTAATTTATCTTTGTATGTGTTGTTTCTTGAGATCAGAGATTATTTCATTTTTAACTTTGTATTCCCTGTGTCTAGCATATAGTAGATGCTTAATAACTATTTGTTGAGTTGAATTGTCATGGAGGTCCCATGATCTAAATCTAATGCTAGAAGATCTTCAGTGGCCATTTAATGCAAAATCCTCATGAAACTATCTATTGTGATGTTGAGATACTGCATAGAAGTTTCTTTGTAATGATATTTGTCATAATGTAATTTTTGTCTAAAATAAAAATTGTATTTGTTGAAGAATATAGATTTTTTAAAGAAATACATTCTCTTCTCTCATCTCAAGGTCCATGATTGGAATATAAAGGAGAAAAATGTATTTCCCCAACTATTGTGAGAAATAATAAATAATTATGTTTCCATAGTGGAGGAAAATTGGAAGTCTGGATCTGGATGTAGTCCAGAGGAAGGAAACCTCCTGAAACCAGTTGAAACTAGATAAAACTGGACAGAATTAGTTGTGTAGTAATAAAAAAAAAAAGCTGAAAATAGGACAAAGGTTATAGCTCACCTAGAATACACATGTTTAATTGCTTCATAAATATTAACTTCTCCTCCTCAGGAGGAGTTAAAACTCATTTTAATGGTCATTCAATGTATGTAGTGGAAGGGGGGGGTACATATTAAAGGGCATATGTTGTAGAAAGATGGGGAAAGAATGTTAACTTCATCTTTCCAACTATTGGGGACATGGGGGAGAGACTTTGTGGCCAGGAGAAGGGATAAAAATCTGTGTTCTTGCCTCTGTAAAGCTCATTTTTTTGTATGAGCTCATTTTGAGTTTGATACCTGCTTTCTGCAGGAACATATTAAAAGTTTAAACTGCTTCACTTATCCTCAGTTTGTTCATTTAGTATTCTCTTATTTGGGGTTCAGAATTTTGTTTCTAATACTGTTACTTTTCTGTGTACTGACGTTATATAAGTATAAGGTATAAGGTTCCTTATAAATGTTGATAGAGTCAAACACAGAGGAATGGTTTAATTTAATTAATTTTTTATGAACAGCTGCTTCAAAGTGGAAGAATAAAGAATATGAGAAATGATTTGGCAAAAACATTTTCCTTTATTTTCTTCTCAAAATGGGGACAAGGAGAAGAGATAGATGAGAGATGAGGTGAATCAGTATGGGCTTCTTTGTTTTATAGGTGAAGAAAATTGGAAGTCTTAAAAGATTTTTAGCAATAGATGAGACTAGAATCCAGTTGTCTGTCACTATTTTTTCAACTGTGTTGTTGGAGAACTGGTGATTTAGGAATCACAATAAGAAATAACTTTCAGCTTCAATGAGCAGTGTAAACTGGCGGAAAAACTGACTAAGCTACTTATATTCATAGTTTGGGAAGTTATTAGAAAACTTCTCAGAAAAATCTGGAGTGATATTTTGGTCAATATGTCTTAATGAGAAGATATAGTTACTTCCATTCCTGTGCACACTTATGGGCAATTCTGGGTATTCCAGTTTACTGCGATTTCATTTTTCCCGAGTTTGACTTGGAGTCATCCCAGTTCCCTTGGGGGTAACCCTTAGAGAAGATCTTTGAGAGACTCAGTTTTTAGATTGGATCATTTTCATTTTGAAGGATACCTGTGTATATTCACTTGTTAGCTTGTCACAATTCCTGAGTACTGCCCTATCCTGTTGTTCTGGGATAAAGAGATGCATACACCTAGAATAAAAGAGTAGTATTTCCATTTGCTTAACTTTTAGCAAGTACTTGAAAGTCTGTATCCTTGTTTAAATGAAGAATGTTTTGTGGGCAGTGTTCCAAGTATCTTAGGTAGGATGAATAAAGCATACACAGAATCCTTGAGTTGGAAGAGACTTGACAAGTTATCTAGCATCCCTGTCTGAAATATAATTCGTTTCCCATGCAATATCCTCTTATTTATTTAAAAAAATTAAACATTTACTTTTCAAAATCATTTATTTAAAAAATTTGAGTCCCAAATTCTCACCATCTCTATCAATTATGCATGTGAAGTCATGCAAAACATATTTCCATATTAGCTCCATGCATTATCCTTAGCAAATGGTCATCTGGCTTCTGCTTGAAGACAATCTGTAATGGAAAATTTACTATTGCCTGAGTGAGCCAATTACATGTTTGTGCAGTGCTGATTTTTAGGAGGCTTTTTATTATATTGAACCAAAACCTGTCTTGTAATTTCTATCTACTTCTTCCAGTTCTTCTTTCTGGGGCCCTGAAGAACATTTAATTCATGAATTTATTAATTTAGCAAACATTTAAAAAGCCTACTGTGTAGCACTGAGAGTGATAAAATTTAAGTAAGATACAGTTACTGTTCTCACATACTTTGCAAGTCTTTTAGAAAGATATGATAGATATTTAGAACACTATAATATCACAAGGTAACTATGTTGCTGAAATGTAAAGCAGAATACTGTGTGAATTCCAATCTCCAAATATTTGCAGACAGTAATTATGTCCTTCTAAATCTTTCTGGTTCCTTCAACAAAACCTCCTATGGCATGGTTACGAGTGCAATTGAGCAATTTGGTTTTCTTCTTTTGTCTGGAATTCATATGATCAATACCTCTTTTAAAATGTGGCATTCAGAATGACACACAGTAGTCTGAGAAATACAGAAACAGGTGAGACTATTATCTTCTTTATTTGTATATTTTGTTTCTAATCGCACTGCCTAACAGAAATTGGCCTTTTTAGGCAGCTATGCCAAACTTTTTTAATGTTAAGTCCGAGAAAGCCTCAACCTTTTTCCTTCATACAAACTGTTATTGTTATAGCTCCCCTTTCTCTACTTCAGTTCTTTATACATTGATCAGTGCTAAAAGTCAAGCTTGTGAACATGATTTGTTAGCATTATACTTTATTCTAATACTACATGTATGGTACCATATTAGTAAGAAGTTGGATTTTCTTTTTTTCTCCAAAAAGATTATGTATACATATTGCTAGCCAGTAGCAGAACTATATCTCTATAATTTACCAACTTCAAATATAGTGCATTTGTCCCTCTTAGTCTGTTAGCATCTATCTTAAAGAAGAAAGACTGGAAACAACAACTTTCTGGCCACAAATGTTGGACTAGAATTCTAAAGTATTAGGATACTTTTAGATTGGGTTAGGATAACCCAGAAGAACTAGGAGTCCACAGCAATTTGAACTGAGATAATTCTCAGGGCCCTGAGAACTGCATTATTCTGTACTCAGACCATCCAGTGGAGCTTGACACCTGCTAGCATTATGAGCAAGACTTTTTAGGGGAAGTAAAAAGTAGCAGTATGAATCTAGATAATTGAGCTCAGAGCCTAGCTATCTCTTCCAAGAGTATAGGAGTGGGGTGGGGTTTAACCTTGGTACAAAGTCTCAAATTTTAGGAACTGAAGCTGGTGATGTAAGTAAACAGAAGAAGATACAAATCACTCTAAAGAAGTATTGTGGGTTAAGAGAAACAAAAAAAATATAAGAGAATAATGTACAAGAATTATAAGAAAAGAATGAGAAAATATATCTTGATTATAAAAACTATAATCCTAATTATGGAAGAAATGAAGCAAGAGAAAAGCAAATTTATGAGAAAAGTAAAGGAGAAGAAAGAATTGGAAGGAAAATCGCTCAGATTGGAAGGAGAAAAACAAAGTAACAAATTCTTTACAGCAGAGCAAAGAATATTGCAAAACAATTCCTACAATAAAAAATTGTAGAACAAAATAAAATAAAAATAGAAGAAAAATGTTTTTGGCAATAGGGCTATCAGTGACAACTGACTTGGCCAATCTGGAAAATAGGTCAAGAAAAGATACTTGAAGGACTACTGGATTCCAAAAAGCCTGGACACTGTATTTTAAGAAATCATAAATGAAAACTTTCAAGATCTGTTAGAACCTAAGGGGAAAATGAAAACAGAATCTGTCTGTCACCTCTAGAAAGAAAATTCAAAGTAAAAACTTCCAGGAGTGCCACATGTCAGATATGGAACTTCCAGGTCAACATCTACTATAAACATGCACAAAGTAATAGTTAAAATACTTGAGTCAGAATTATGTGGGACTTGGCAGCTCTAACTATAAAAGAGCAAAAATCTTGGATTATTATATTGAGACAGGCAAAAGATGTTGCCTGAATAACTTAACCTAAAAACTGAATATAATCCAATACAGGGAAAAATAGACTTGTAAGGTCTTCAGTATTGATGAAAAGATTAGGGATGAGGAGACAAACACATAAATCAAATCTAGAAAGGTAAGTGCATTTGAGCGTTTGTAATGAATTCACTTATGATGACATATGTACATTCCAATAGAAAGAAATGGGAGAAGAATCCCTTCAGACCCCTGATATTCAAGTATCATAGAGGATATAAGGCTGGTTTCATTCTGTTTTGATGATCTGAAGAGTAAAAATAAGGAAAAAGGAAAGCAGTAGCTAAAAAATAAAGGAATAAACTATTTTTCATAATTAAGATGTTCAAAACAAACAAGAGAAGAATATATGAACTTGGAGGAGAGGATTAGGGGAGTAGGCATCTCATAAACATTATACTTACTTGAACTATACAAATGAAAATTTGTGTACACCCAAACACAGACATATGAAACACATGTAGTGTAAAAATATATTAACAACAATAGATATTTCTCAGTAGAGAAATGGACAGGGGTATGGACAGGAGAAGAGAAAGAGAAGTTTAAGAGCAATAGAGTTGGAATTTAAGAGGGTAGAGTTGGAGAAGAAATAATTAAAAATAAAACAAAGTTAAAATGAAAAGGTTAAACCAAAAGGAAAAGATTAAGAACCAGTATTATGGTCTAAGGGAAGGAAGTAGGAAATCACTTGAATTATAGATTATTCTGTTATGTATTAGTAGCATTCCTTCACTTTCACTCCCTTCTTTGTAAAGAGGTAGTGGAAATTGAAGAGAGGAAAAAATATAAAAGAATATGATGGACAATAAATGGAATGGAATGAACTTATCATCTCCTCTTCTCTTGCTTTCCGCCCTCCCCCAAAGGAAGAGGATAGTAGAATGGATCAGAAAGGAAAATCCATCAATATGTTGTTCACAAATGCCTTGAAATATAAAGATTCACACAGAATTAAAACAAGAAACTAGAGCAAAATTTATTGTGTTTTGAGCAAACTCAAAAAAAAGCAGGGATAACATTATGATTTCAGAAAATGCAGCAGGAAAAATAGACATAAAAGAAACAAACAGGGAAATTGCATTATGCTTGAAAGAATCATAGATTAAAATAATATTAATATTTAATATTGATACATTGAATAACATAGAATATAAATATTACAGGAAAAGTCCATATGGGGAAAATATGCAGCAAAATCCTAGTAGTTTTAGATTTGCACTAATCTACTACAAATAAACAAGAAACAAGTTAAGGACTATAAAACTTTAGAAAAGTTAGAAACTGATGCTTGTAGAGGAAGCTTTCCCTAAAAGCAGACTTTACCTTTTTTTTTTTTTTTTAATGAGTAAAAAAGTAAAGAAAACTGACCGTAGACCGCTTCTATGATGAAAGAGAACAGATATCAAATCTTGAGAGACTAAAGATAAGTCTCCAGATGAAGCCCCAAAAGGTGATATAACTTAGTCCCCATCACACAAGGTTCTCCTATAAGAAATTTAAAGGGATCTTAAAAAAGAGTTAGAAGAAAAATGGGGAAAAGAAATGAAAACTTTGCAAGAGAGTTTGGAAAAGGCACATAGCTCATTAAAAGATAGTTTTGATAAAATGGAAAAAGAAAACAACTCCAAGAAAAACAAATTCCACAGAACAAAATAACTCATTTTAAAATTCAATTGGACAAATACAAAAAGAAGTAAAAAAAGTAAATGAAGAAAATAATTCACTAAAATTCAGAACTGAACAAATGGAAATGAATGACTCAATGAGACAACAAGAATCAGTCAAGAAAAACCAAAAAAAAAAAAATAGAAAAAATGTAAAATACCTAATTGGGAAAACAACTGACTTGGAAAATAGATCTAGTAGAGACAATCTAAGGATTCTTGGACTCCCTGAAATCCATGATGAAAAAAAGAGCCTAGACATTATTTTCCAGGAAATTATCAAAGAGAACTGCCCAGATATCCTAGAATCAGAAGGTAAAATGACCATTGAATGAAGTAAAAAGTGCACAGCAGAGAACAACAACAACAAAAAAACCTACAAGGAAGCAAAGAAAAGCTGAACAGCTCTGTATACAGTGTAATTTTTATCACATAAGCTTTTTTGACACAGCAGTTTATTGTTTCATATTTTGAATCTTCATGTTCTCGCATTGAAAGAATTCACTGAACACCTCCTGAAAGAGACCCCAAAATTAAAACCCCAAGGAATATCATGGCTAAATTTCAGAACTATCAGACCAAGGAAAAAATATTACAAGCATCCAGAAAAAAAAAACATTTCAAATACCAGGGCACCATAATAAGGATTACTCAGGAGCCAACAGTTTCCACTTTAAAGGATCAAAGGGCCTGGAATCTGATATTCCGAAAGGTGAAGGAATTTGGAATGCAGTCAAGAATAAATTACCCTGATAAATAGAGCATTTTCTTTCAAAGAAGATGGACATTCAATGAAACTGATGTATTCCATTTATTTTTGATGAAAAGACCAGAGCTAAACAAAAAAATTTGACCTCCAGATATAGAACTCAAGAGAAGCATAAAAAGATAAAAAGAAAAAAAAAACAAACTCTTGAGAACTATTTCTGTTATGGGTATACATAAAGAATACATGTATAATCTGATTTTACTGTTATAAAAAAAAAACTAGAGATGGAAAAGGGATTGTAACAGAAAAAAAGGGGGAAAGTAGAGGTAAAATGAGGGAAATTATATCTCAGGAAGAGGCAAAGAAAACCTATTATAATTGAGGGAAAGAAGAGAGGGTGACAAATATTGTATGACTCTTACTCTCATGAGATTTAGCTCAAAAAGAATATTAGATATATTTGGCTTCATGGAGAAACTTCTCTCATAGAAAAGTGGGAGGGGAAAGGCAAAAAGGGAAGGGGTAGGCTAAATAGAGGGGAAAAGAGAAATAGTAGGGAAAAGGTATAAGAAAGGGGGAGAGTCTCTAAAGGGGGGAAATTACTTGAGGCAAGTAGTGGTCATAAATAAAATACAGGGGAGGAGGGAAAGGGGAAAAGGAAAGAAAAAAAATGTAATTTGGGGTTAATAAGATGGCAAGAAATACAGAATTAGTTTTAACTGTAAATGTGAATGGGATGAACTCTCCTATAAAATGTAAGCAGATGGCAGACTAAATTAAAAGCTAGAATCCTACAATATGTTGTTTACAAGAAACACATTTAAAGCAGAGTGATACATACAGAGTGTAATGTACTTGTTGGTTTTCTGGAGGTCTTAAGAGCAGCCTTTTTTCAGTTAGGTAATTACCACAAGAATAGCCAGGTGTTAAAGTCCACATCCTTTACTATCTCCTTCACAGTCTTGTTTCCTTGCCTGGGACCTGGCTAGCTTTCTTAAAGGCCTTCCAGGGTCTTGGTTTCAGTGGAGAAGCTAAGGAGGAGAGCCTGCCACCATGGTGGTGTGAGATGAAGTGAGTCTGTCTCTGAGTCCCAGGGGTTGTGCCTTCACACACAGGACCACAGGGGGTGGCCTTCAGCCACCACACAGGTGGACGATGGAATGAATCTGTCTCTGTGTCCCACCCTGGCTGAATTTGTCCCAGCTTATATGCTCTACACTGAGTATAAACCAATTAGTATATCACTAGAAAACCATTATTTGTTGTAAGATTAAATCAATCATACTGAATTAGAGAACTATTAATCACCATGCTAAATTAGATAACCATTGTTTTATCAATTCCACTGAGTTAGCACCTTGTAAGAATCCTGTTTCAAATACAGAGTTCTGGCCCATAACACAGTCAAGGTAAAAGCTTGGAGCAGAATCTGTTATGCTTCAGGTAAAGTAAAAAAAAAGCAGGGGTTGCCATCCTGTTCTCAGATCAAGCAAAAGCAAAAATTGATCTAATTAAAAGAGATAAGGAAGGAAACTATATCTTGCTAAAGGGAACCATAGATAATGAAGCAATATCAAATGCAGAAAGGCAGAAATAGTAAATGCATTTTTTTTTCAGATCACAGTGCAATAAAAATTACTCTCAATAAAAGGCCAGGGGAAAATAGACCAGAAAGTAATTGGAAATGAAATAAGCTCATCCTAAAGAATGAATGGGTAAAACAGCAAATCATAGACACAATAATTTCATCCAAGAGAAAGACAATAAGACAACATACCAAGATTTGTGGGATGCAGGCAAAGTGGTAATAAGGGGAAATTTTATATCTCTAGATGCTTACTTGTATAAAATAGAGAAAGAGAAGAACAATGAATTGGGCTTAGAACTAAAAAAGCTAGAAAAAGAACAAATTAAAAAAACCCCAATCAAATACTAAACTTGAAATTCTAAAAATAAAAAGAGAAATTGATAAAATTGAAAGCAAAAAAATGTATTGAATTAATAAATAAAACTAAGAGTTGGTTTTGTGAAAAAACCACAAAATAGATAAACTTTTAGGTAATTTGATTAGAAAAAAGAGAAAAATCAAATTGTTAGTCTCAGAAATGAAAAGGGAGAACTATCCACTAATGAAGAGGAAATTAGAGCAGTTATTGGGAGTTACTTTGCCCAATTTTATGCCAATAAATTTGACAGAAAATTATAGACCAATCTCTCTAATGAATATTGATGTAAAAATATTAAATTAAATATTAACAAAGAGATTACAGAAAATCATTCCCAGGATAATACACCATGACCAAGTAGGATTTATACCAGGAATGCAGGGCTGGTTCAATGTTAGGAAAACTATTAGCATGATTTTCTATATCAATAACCAAATTAACAAAAAATCATATGATTATCTCAATACATGCAGATAAAGCATTTGATAAAATCCAGCACCCATTCCCAATAAAAACACTAGAAAGTATAAGAATAAATGGACTTTTCCTTAAAACAGTCAGTAGTATCTATTAAAAACCATCAGCAACATCATCTGTAATGGGGATGAACTGGAACCATTCCCAATAACATCAGGGGTGAAACAAGGTTGCCCACTATCACCATTACTATTCAGTATTGTATTAGAAATTCTAGTTTTGGCAATAAGAGAAGAAAAAGAGATTTGAAGGAATTAGAATAGGTAATGAGGAAAACAAATGATGACTTTGTAGATGATATGATGGTATATTTAGACAACCCTAGAATCAACTCAAAAACTATTAGAAATAATCCACAACTTTAGCATAGTACAAAATGAATCCACATAAATCATCAGCATTTTTATATATCACTAATAAAATCCAACAGCAAGAGATGCAAAGAGAAATTCCATTTAAAATAATTGTTGATCGTATAAAATATTTGGGAATCTATCTACCAAGGGAATGTCAGGAATTATATGAGCAAAACTACAACTACTTTCCACACAAATAAAGTCAAATCTAAGCAACTGGAAAAATATCAAGTGCTCTTGAATAGATCAAGAAAAAATAATAACAAGATGATAATACTCCCTAAATTAATATATTTATTTAGTGCTATACCAAACTCCCAAGAAACTATTTTACCAAACTAGAAAAAATAACAAAATTCATTTGGAAGAATAAAAATTCAAGAATTTCAAAGGAGTTAATGAAGAGAAAAGCAAATGAAAATGAGAAGTAACCTATGTTCTTCTAATTTGTTTATAATAGCATTCTTTATATCTAGATCATAAATCGACCTTATATTGGTATACAGTGTTAAGTGTGGGGTCAATGCCTAGTTTCTGCCATACTAGTTTCCAGTTTTTCCAGCAGTTTTTGTCAAATAGTGAATTCTTATCTCCAAAGCTGGGGCCTTTGAGTTTGTCAAATACTAGATTGCTATAGTCATTGACGATTTTGTTCTGTGAACCTAATCTATTCCATTGATCAACTTTTCTATTTCTTAGCCAGGACCAAATGGTTTTGATGCATGCTGCTTTGTAATACACTTCTAGTTCTGGTCATTTCTTACAGAAAAGCAATATTCCATAACATTCATAAACCATAATTTATTCAGCCATTTTCCAATTGATGAGCATCTATTCAGTTTCCATTTTCTAGCCACTACAAAAAGGGCTGCCACAAACATTTTTGTACATGTGGGTCCTTTTCCCTCCTTTAAGATCTTTTGGGATATAAGCCCAGTAGTAATACCAGCAGGATGATTTCAGAGAGGCATGAAGAGGCCTACATGAACTGATGCTAAGTGAAATGAGCAGAACCAGGAGATAGTTATACATGGCAACAACAAGAGTATACAATGATCAGTTCTGATGGACGTGGCTTCTCTTTAACAATGAGAGGATTCAAACCTGTTCCACTTGTTCGGTGATAAAGAGAGCCATCTACACCCAGAGAGAGGAGTGTGGGAACTGAGTGTGGAACATAATATATCATTCTCATTCTCTCTGTTGTTATTTTCTTGCATTTTGTTTTCTTTCTCAGTGTTCCTTTTCTTTCCTTCTTGATCTGATTTTTCTTATGCAGCAAGATAACTGTATAAATATGTATACATATATTGGACTTAACATGTATTTCAACATATTTAACATGTATTGGACTACCTGCCAGCCAGGGGAGGGGATAGGGAGAAAGAGGAAAATTTGGAACAAAAGGTTTTGCCAGGGTCAATATTGGAAAAATTCCCATTGCATATGCTTTGTAAATAAAAAAAATAAATTTAAAAAATAAAAAAAATGTAAAAAAAGAAAAATGTATATATTTATATATTTCTCAGGACCTTTATAGAAGGTGGTCATGTGCTAGGGCATAAAAGTCTTATTAGCAAGTGCAGAAAAGCAGAAATATTAAATATAATCATTATTGACCCTAATACAATTCATGTGTCATCAATTAAAAGCCTTTAAAGAGAAGACGCAAACAAAAAGGAAGAGATGCAGTTTTTGTGACACTGTCAAAACTCCTGAGCAGAAAGCTTTTAATCTTTAAACATATTTGTCATCAAAACAGAGAAGAAAAAAAAAGATCAGTGAATTGGGTGTGAAACTTAAAAAAGCAAACAAATGAGAAAGTCAACAAATGAAAAAATCCTAAATAAACTCGAGAATATAAATTCTGAAAGTCAAAGGAGATATCAAAATTGAAAGCAAAAAAACACATTTAGTTGATAAAACTAGAAGTAGTTTAAAAAAACATTAAGATATGTAAACTGTTACCTAGTATGATTTTTTTTAAAGAGGAAAAGGAAAATCAAAATGCCAAAATTAAAAATGAAGAATTCACAGCCAATGATGAGGAAATAAAAGAAAATTATTAGAAATGAGTCTGCTAGATCACACCCCAATAGATTGTAAGAGGTTAAATGAAATGGGTAAATACATAAAACAAAATATCTATGTTAACGTCAGGGAATAGAGAATTTAAATAACTCATCTCATAAAAAAGAAACTGAACAAGCCATAAAAAACAAATAAATGAACAACACTACAATTCTGGAAGTGGGAAAAACAACCTCCAAGACCAGATTGATTTAAAAGGTGAATTCTACCAAAACATTCAAAGAATAGTTAATTTTTTTTATTACAAAAATCTTTCTAAAAAGTCAGAAAAGATGAGAGTCTGAAAAATTCTTTTTATGTCAGAACTATAATGTGGATATCTAAATTAGTTGGAGACAGAACTGAGAAAGAAAACTATGGTTCCTTAATTCTTTAATGAATATTGAATAAAATATTAGCAAAAAGACTCTGCCAGTGTATTAAAAACTTTTGTTTTGTGACCAAGTTTCATTTATACAGAAATGCAGGGTTACTTCAGTAGTAAGTAAAGTTAAAATCAAAATGTATTACATTAATAATGAAAATATAAAAATTATATTTCATGATATTAGATGCAGAAAAAGCATATGGCAAAATAAATCATCTATTTTTGTTAAAAATTAAAAGCATAGGAATAGATTAATTTTCCTTAATTTGGAAAATAGTATTTATATAATTCTATGAGTAAACATTAGATACAATTAAGAAATGCTGGAAGTCTTTCTAGTAAGATCATAGGTAAAGAAATGATGTTTATTGTGATGACCATGTATTTTAAAATCAGCTGGAGTCAGGAATTCAGGTTAAGGGAAAATCTTCTATCTTTATTCTTTGTGGAGGTGAAGGGGGATGGCGATAGCAATGGGAGCAGCCACAACAGGAACCCGCCAGCTGTCTCTCTGTCCTCTCTTCCTGCCCCTCCCCTCCACCCACCAAAATCGTCCCTACATCATTTCCTATACAACACATTAGGACTTGCACAAAGAGTAGGCGGGGGCCATTTTTTCTCCAAGCATATATATTAATAGAGTATAGTCCAATTACTGTTTAGCCTCACGTGCTTGGGACCTCAGTGCATCAACTTGAGCTTCAGCCCATTACCATTTATCATTACCACTATTATTCATTATAATTCTAGAAATTCTAATGTTAATTTTAAAAATGTAGGAAAAATGCATAGACAAAAAGAAAATAAAATGATACCTTTTTATAGATGCTATTATAGTCTACTTAGATAATTGTAAAGATTCAACTAATAAAATAAACTCACGTGCCATCAGTTTTGCAATATAGTATCAACAGATCCTATCAACATGTGATAGAAATGCAAAGATAACTAATTTTTATAAAATATTTGGGAGCCTACTTAATACATTTTTTGTTTAATAAACTATAAAATACTTCAGAGATAAAAACAGATCTAAATTGCTTGTGGTTGGATTCTATTGAAATGATGACCATGACTGGATTGGGAAATTCCCATTCTTTACCACTCTTTTTGATCTTCTGGTTGATCTCTGATCAGATCATTATTTCATTAGTTTCTGGATGACCAGAGCTTTCAGGGGCTGCATATATTATGTAGCTTATGACTAGGTGGAATAGCAGGCTTATTTCTGGTTATCTCAACATCCCAGCATCTCTCTAGTGCCATTCTCAGGTTTTAATTTATTGATTAGAGTAGAGTTATTTTGGGGGCATTGGGAGTCATAATGTAATTCCAGTCTCATATCTCGTTAGGGAGCCTCCAAAATATAATGCTAGAAAAACTGAGGCAAGACAGAGATTAGAGAGTTTTTAATATTTTATTTGGGTTTCTGAGAGGGAGAGCTTGTCTGGGACCAAAGGATCCATTTGATCCCAGTGCTGATGTCTTAAAGCATTCAGCATCAGCCTCGAATGTGAGATTTTAATGATTTTTATATATGGCTCTAAGCTAGGGGAGACAAAGGTAAGGGATAGAGTCTGAACTCTGGTGAGCCCTGGAATTTCCAGAAATGGACCATCAGTCCAAATCAGACAGGGTGGGGAGTAGGGACCATGAATTCTGATAGACTGAGAGTGAAGGGGGTAGTTATTAGAGCCAGAAAGTCTGGAATTTAGAGATATGTAAGCATATCTCCCAATAACTCATCTGCAATTTATGGCTCTATGGAATGCTAATGGTCAGGGCTCCCAGCCCTAATTATCTCAATCCTAATGGTCAGGAAGAAGGGGGGTTGCAACCAGGGGGATTGAGGCAGAACAATTAAGGGAATTGAGGCAGAACAATTTAGAGAAACTGAGGCAGAACAATTTAGGGAAACTTAGACAAAACAATAAAAGGAAACTGTGGCACAATAATAAGACACAGGATTACTCTGTGTTCAAGATAGATGGTATGTTATACAGCAACTGCTATTGGTTTAGAAATAAAGCAAGGTCACGTAGTAATGAAATAATTAGAAGATTCATTTATTTAATCATTTGATTTGTTTTGAATACTTACTTTATGCTGTGGGGGAATATAAAGATAAAATAGTCCTCATTAATAATCTATCAGGAGAAACAAGATGGGTATACAAAATCTGTAAATAGCAAAGGCCATATGAGTTCAATGTTTTTATCAGTGATTGGGATGAAGGCATAGATGATGTGCTTGTCAGACTTGCAGAAAAACAGAGAGCTCACCTTTCTAGATCCCTGCCCAAGGGGTTAATGTATATGCAATATTCCCTCAGGAGAATAGAAACTCTTTGAAGGTAATTATTATTTCCTTGTTTTTCTATCCTCAGTGCCTATGCCTTAAGTAGTAGGTGCTTAATAAACATTTGTTGAATTGAATAAATTTTACATTTGTGATTAAAAAAAATCTTCAAAGTAGATAATAATGGTGGATATTGGTTAGGAAATAGTGATAGTGAAGTAGATCTGTGGATTACAGAGAGTTTCTAAATCAACAGTCTGACATAGAATCCAAAAAGATGCTTGCCATATTAAGGTACATTACTAGAGGCATAGAGTCCAAAATGAGGGAGGTTTAGTTTGTCTCTGCTCTCCCCTGGTCAGAATATTGATTGTATATTATTTGTATTCTGTTAGAGATACCATATTTTACGAGATACCATAGAGATACCATAAATCACAAGACTACCCTTTCCTGACCTACCCTGTCTTAAATTTCCAGTCTATTAATATCTTACTCCTTAACTCTTTTGCTCCCCTACTCTTTGATCCAGTGTCACTGGCTTCCTGGTTGTTCTACAAACAAGGTACTCTATCTTGGTTTTAGGCATTTTCTATAACTGTCCTCCCAGACTGGAATCATTTCCTTCCTCTAATTTGACTGCTGACTGCTCTAACTTTTCTTTAAGTCCTGACTAAAATCCCACCTTCTACAGGAAGCCCTTCCCAATTGTTCTAATTCCAGGACCTTCCCTCTTGTAATTACTTTTATCATATATATATATATATATATATATATATATATATATATGCATTGAATGTATTTGTCTACATATTGTGTCACCCTGCTAGACTGTAAGCTCCTTAAGGACAGCTTAGACTTAAGAGCAAAAGATTGTTTTTTGCCTCTTTTTGTATTTCTTGCACTTAACATAGTCTCTGCCACATAGTACACACTTACTAAATATGTTTGGATAGATTGATTGAAGCTGGAACACCATCAGAAGAGAATGAACAATATAGTGAGAAAATTAAAGATTAGGCCGTAGGAGGAGGATGACCAAACTGATCCTGTTTAGCCTGTAGAAAAGGAGATTTGAAGGGGACATAAGCTATTTTCTTCAAGCACTTGAAAGAGAGAAGGATTACATTCTTTCCTTCCTTGGTCTCAGCATTTTTCATATTGTAGCTATTGCAAAAAAGAGGCTTGAAGTATGAAGAAAGAAGATAATTCTTTACAAGAACTATCCAAGAGTGAAATAGCCTTCTCCTCATTGGAAATCTTTAAATAGTGGTTTGAAAACATTTGTTGGGGGATGTTATAGAAAGGTTTCTTGGTCAGAAAGAGAGGCTGATGGAACTATAACTCTCATAAAATATTTCTATCTCTTCTATTCAAGGAATCATCAAATCTCAGAGTTAAAGGCACCTCAGAAATTATCTAGCCCCCTTGAGTAAGAAACAAAATGCCTCAATGGCATGCTTGAGAGATGATTATTCATTTTTGCCTGAAGATATCTAGTGAGAGGAAACAGTCTATTTCTAAGTAGTTATAATTATTAGGAAATTTTTTCTTAGATTATGTCATAATTATGATTCCTTCCTTCCAATTCTATTCTCTGGGGCTTTGACAAACCTTTATTTTTCCAAAGATGGTTCTATTAGCTTCCACCTTTTCACCAACCTTTGACATGACCTTAATGATCTTCTAATCCAATAGTATAGTACCATTCCTAAACCAAACAGCATGAGAGATTGGCAGTTATCCCTTCTATGCTGTGACTTTCCCCATTGTAGTTCTGATATATCATGGGCCAGCATAAGAAATTAAATTGGAATTTTTGGGGAGTTTTGTTAAGGCTGCAGATAATGCAGAAAAATGCTTAGCTCTTTAAAATAAATTACTGTAAATACCTTATTTAAAATTCAGATTTATTCTGTGGTACAAAGAGAAAGTAAAAAAATTTTACATGGATCTTCCAGATTTTGAGGCTGTACTCCTCCTATTATGTAGAAGGAATAACTGTGTCATGAAATTATTATGAAAGGTAAAATCCTTTTATAGCATTTGTAACCAGGTATTTTTTAGTCTTTGAAGATACCTAAAGACAAGGAACTCTTCTTTTTGGAACATTCCATTAGCTTCAATTATTAGGAATTTTTTTGTTATAATGAGCTGAAATTTGCTCACATTAAATTTGTAATTGCAATCTGATAGTCATAGTTCTGGTCTTCCGAAGCCAAAATCTAATTCTTTATCATGATAGTCCTTCACATATTTCAAGACAGTGATTATCACACTGTCTCTTTTTGCTAAGTCTTTTCTCTAGGCTCAGCATGCATCTTCAGCTTCTTCAGATAGTCCTCATGTAGCATACCTTTAAAAGTCCTTACCATCTTGGTTACTCTCTTTAGAATGTGTTGCAGTTCCTCAATGCCCATCTAAATATGGTATGCATAACCTGGACAGAGAGCTCTAGGTTTCTGAATGATATACTTCTTTTAATATAGCCTAATGGCACAATCACTTTTCTTTTTTTTTTTTTTTTTTTTTTTTATTGTTACATAGAATTGTTGACTTACTTTTTAATGGGAGCACAATAAAACCCTTAATCATGTTTTACATGAATTATTTTTAAGTCATATCTCTGAATCTTCTGCTTTTACATTGATTTTTGTGGACTCAGGTACCTGACATTGTAGTCATTCCTATTAAACTTAATCTTTTGACATTTGGCCCCAAATTCAAGATCTTTTTGGATCTTGAAAAGCAGGTACATAATATAATAGAAGGAGTTCTGGTCCTGGAGTCAAATTGTGCTTCAGACATTCTCTAGCAGTCTAACTCTGGGAAAGTCACTTAAACTTTTTATGCTTCAGTTTCCTCATTTGTTAGGACAGCTAGGTAGAGCATTGGATAAAATGCCAGACCTGGAATCAGGAAGACACATCTTCATAAGTTCAAATCTGGCCTGAGATGCTTATTAGCTGTGTGACTCTGGGCCATTCATTTAACACTGTTTGCCTCAGTCTCCTCATCTGTAAAATGATCTAGAGAAGGAAATGGCCAGTGATAGTCTCTTTGCCAAAAAAAAACCCAAATGTGGTCATGAAGAGTTGGACATGACTAAAAAATGACTGATCAACAACAGAAACTCTCATTTTTAACTGAGGGAATAGTACCCAATAAGGTCCTATCCAGCTTTAAGTCTGTGATCTCATGACTTACAAGATATCTTCCTCAGCTTTTTGTAATCTGTAAATTTTCTCTTTCTTTTCTTTTCTTTCTTTCTTTCTTTTTCTTTTCTTTTTTTTTTGCTGAGGAAATTGGGGTTAAATGACTTGCCCAGGGTCACACAGAAAAGAAGTGTTAAGTGTCTGAGGCCAGATTTGAACTCAGGTCCTCCTGACTTCAGGGTTGGTGCTCTATCCACTGCACCACCTAGCTGCCCCATCTCTGTAAACTCTATAACTATATCAATTATATCTGTATCCACTGTTGCATTTCCTTCATATGCCTCCTCTGAAGACTCCAGAAAAGACATATGATTGGTAGACAGCAAAATCATTAAAAAATATAGTGATTCTTGTCAGGATATAAGGTGGAAATAGGATAGTAATCTAGTGATTTGAAAGTACTTCAAATGTAATAAGCTGCCTGGATTATGCTGCAACATGACTTCTAGGAAAGATGTCCCTCCGCCCCAAACCCTGTGCTATATGAGTCACTATATACTAGTATATCTAGGGTTCTAACTCAGAATTGGTCCAGAATAACATAGTTGTATCTACTATACTGAGTATCAGTCCATAGCATGTACTTTAATCTGTCCTAAAACGCTGAGCTTGCTTTAAGCTTTATTAACTTAGTTCATGATTATCCAGGATATTCTTAGCCTCCTTTGCCTCAGATAATTGCTTAGTATAGTTCTGAAACAATGAATTACATAGTTTTTGGAATAGCAGTTAGAGAACAACATAGTAAGTGGGTGGAGGTGGGGAGTCAATTCATCAAGGCAGTGATTCATCATTAAAGCATTAATTAAGACTTCTAAGAGTAAATTTAAAAAAAATTTTAATAGCTTTTTATTTACAAGTTATATGCATGGGTAATTTTACAGCATTGACAATTGCCAAACTTTTTGTTCCAATTTTTCCCCTCCTCCCCACCCCCTCCCCTGGATGGCAGGATGACCAATACATGTTAAATATATTAGAGTATAAATAAAATACAAAATAAGTATACATGTCCAAACCATTATTTTACTGTAGAAAAAGAATCGGACTCTGAAATATTGTACAGTTAGCCTGTGAAGGAAATCAAAAATGTAGGCGGACAAAAAGATAGGGATTGGGAATTCGATGTAATGGTTCTTAGTCATCTCCCAGAGTTCTTTCGCTGGGTAAAGCTGGTTCAGTTCATTACTGCTCCATTAGAACTGATTTGGTTCATCTCATTGCTGAAGATGGCCAGGTCCATCAGAATTGATCATCATATAGCATTGTTGTTGAAGTATGTAATTATCTCCTAGTTCTGGTCATTTCACTCAGCATCAGTTTGTGTAAGTCTCTCCAGGCCTTTCTGAAATAATCCTGTTGGTCGTTTCTTACCGAACAATAATATTCCATATTATTCATATAAGAGTAAATTTTTAAATGAACAGATGTGTATTTCTTTCCTCACCCAAATCTTTATTTAAAACTAAATATAAAATAAGAAAAAACAAAATAGAAAAATAAATAAACAAAAAAAAGGAAAACAAAACAAAACAAAAGATTGTCTGTCATGTGTTCAGTAGAACTCATCAGGGAAGATTCACTATATTGAATAACAATAAATTTTCATTTCAAGAAAGCATATGTGATAGTAGAAGACATATTCATGACTATCCATCTTTTCTTTGTTTCCTTGTAGTTTATTCTTTGTTTTCTACTGTGTACTTTTTACCTTATTCTTTTTTTCCTTTTTCATCCTCTCCCCCTCCGCTTCCCTTAGGTAGGCTCCAATTAAGTAGGGATACCCCCCCCCCCCCACATTCACATTACCCACCCACATAAATATTTATATTTGCACATACACCCACATGCATGCACACATGTATATACATATATTTACACATATGTAGACATGTACCTAAAACAATATTAATGTGACTGATGTATAATATAGATTTCTCTCTTGATTAAATCTTTAAGTTTGACTTTGTCTAAGATTAGTGATTACTAACCCCACTTTTTTTCTAATAAATTCTCCTCCTAATCTTTATTATTGTATTTGTATATATCTCTTATTTTCTATTTCTGCTAATGGTTCTCTTTAATTCTATTCCTTAACTTGCTTTGTTATTTCTTAACCTTCCCCATTATCTTTTCCCCTCACCCTTTCTCTCTTTGTCTCTTCCCCATTAATCTATACATCTTGTAACATTGTCATAAATCTACATACTTTTCTATACGCTTATCTTATCCTATTCCATCTCCCTTATTTCTTTATAGATTTTGGAGAGTGCTTTTCCCTTCTTGGTATTGTTCCCTACTTAACTCCTTCTTGATGTAACTAGGTTTTCAGAATTACTAGCCCTTCTCCCCCATCTAATGTCCTTGTGTCAGTTTTCCTTCTATACCTCATTCATATAGTATAATTACTATTTTTACAGCATAATTACTATTTTTACCTTTTTCCTAGACAATTTTATTTTTTAAAGTCAGATCATAACTCAGCTCTGCCCCATTATTTCTTTTGAACTACTTAGTTACTGATGATGATCTTAGACATATGGTTTGTATTTCCACTTGAAATTAGTCTTTGATGTTGGCTCATATATATTAAATTTTCTATTGAATTCAGATTTGATTGAGACAAAATCTTGAAAATCTATGAGTTCATTGAATGTCCATTTTTAAAAATCATTCAGTATTATGGTTAGTTTTGCTGGATATGACATTTTTGACTGTAGACCTTGTTCTTTTAATTGTTGATATATAATTTTCTAGGATCTGTGGTCTTTTTGTAACTCCTGACAAATCCTGTACAATTCTAACTATAGCTCCAGCATATTTGAATTTTGTTTTGCTTCTCTTTGATCCGGGGTTTTTGAAATTTAGCAATAATATTCCTATGTGTTTTCCTTGTAGGATCTTTTTGAGGTGATTGGTGGATCTTTTCTATTTCTACTTTCTTCCCATGTTCTTTCATTTTAGGATAGTTTTCTTTGATTATTTATTGTAATATTGTGTCAAGGTTTTTTTTTTTTTTTTGGTCACAGCTTTCAAATAATCCAGTTATTCTTACGTTTTTTATTCTTGATCTATTCTTCAGATCTGTTGTTTTTTTTTTTATAAGATATTTCAAATTCTATTAAATTTTTTCATTCTTTATATTTTCTTTTGTTATTTCTTGGTTTCTTATACTTTAATTGTCTTCTCTTTGTCCAATTCTAATTTTCAAAGAACTATTTTCTTTTTTTAAGATTCTGGATCTCCTTTTTTAATTGATTTATTTTCTTTTTACAATTTTTTTGTTTTTCTTGGATGGTTCTTTAATTTTTAAAAAAAAATTTTTCTCAATCTCTCTCATTTGATTTTAAAAATCTTTTTTGAGTTTTCCTATAAATTCTTTCTGGGCAGGGAACCATTTAATGTTACTCTGTGGGTAGGTTTTTTTATTTTTTATTATTATTATTTTTTTTATTTCTATGTCCTCCTCTGAGGATGAACAATGGTCTTCTCTATGCTTATTGCAGTTTTCTATGGTTGGGCTCTCTCTCCTTTGCCTGCTCATTTTTTTTTTCCAATGAGAACTTATTAATGTAAACACCTCTTTAATACTGGGTAGAGGGGAATGGTGCCTTTGACTTTACTTCACCTGTCCCCTCTGGCCTGGAACCCCAACCCAAAAGCTTCACTTTTTTGCAAGTGCCTGTTCCAGAAGTGTCCCATTCTGCTTACTGCTTCTGCACTCACTGGGCGTGCTAGTTCCTTCTTGTCCAGGGTCATGTTGCAGCAGCCTGGCTGGGCATGGTGAACATGGTTTATGTTTAAAGGTCCTGTGAATTCTACAGCACAATTAGCCAGAGTCTTGATTGGTGTAAGACAATAAAGAGGGCTACTGATGGATTTGAAAACAGTTTGAAAGAAATCCTAGGCTCATGGTTCATGGCACTTAAAATCCATCTTTTGTACTTGATATGTTCTTTTCTCTGTTATTGGAATTTTTCTATAGTTTAAATCTCATTCTTAGATTGTAAGTGCCTTGAGGAAAAAGGCTATACCCAAATATGCAGGTTTTAAAGGTAGAAAATGTGAGTTTAATCTTGGTTACATCATCACTGCTAGCATATCCTTGGACAAATCACTTAAATTCTCAGAGTCTCAATTTCCTCTTTGTAAAAGAGAGTTTTGAACTATCTATCTCTGAGGATCCATGTCAGCTTTAAAATTATTCATCTTTCCATCTATTCCTCAGTCTCCCTAGCACAGTGCTATGCAGATACTAGGCAAGGTCAATAGCTAATAGCTAACATTTATATTGGGTTTACTGTGTGCCACTCACTGTCCTAAGCACTTTACAATTGTTTCATTTGATCCTTTCAATTTCAATGAAACAATGAAACAAATGTTTCAATTGATCCCAATTCTGGGAGGTAGGGACTATTAATATCCCCATTTTACATATAGGGAAAGTGAGGCAGATAGCTTTTTTTTTTAAATGACTTGCCCAGAGTTAAATAACTAGTAAGTGTCTGAGGCTTGATTTGAACTCAAGTCTTCCTGACTTTAGACTCAATGCTTAATCTGTTGCACCACCCCTTTGTACAACAAATGCTAGATATGCAATGAACACGTATTGAATTGAAAACCTGCTTCAGTCCAGTCTCTCTAATCTGATTTGACTTCAGCTTGCTCACTCTTCAAATGGCTGTGGAGCCAATCTGGACCATTTGAGATCTTCTGATTTGGAGATGACCTAAGACCAGTCTGTATCAGACTTAGTAACTATTCCAGACCAGATCTAGAACCCCAGGAATTAGACCATAAACCAACCCATGGGTGTGGGGCAGTCAGAGCACCATTTGCTCTACCATCCTCCCAGTGGTATTTTGCCACACGGTTGGCTCATGAAGCAAAAGACACTGATCTTGTTTATAAAGGATTGTTTTGTCCAGATTGAAACCTTGTATAAATAGTCCAATTCTTATTTGCTAAATATTCCAGGAAAGTATCCATGTGGTGTTTCTGGCAAAACCTAGGTTTGAAATTTATACTTATATATAGCAGAGTTTTTTCTTTTGTTTGTTTTCTTTTTCTTTTCTTTTCTTTCTTACTTTCTTTTTTTTTTTGGAAAAGGAATTTTGTAAGTTTGTAAGAAATTAGCTTTTATAAATGGATAATGGAAAGGCTTGGGGGGAGTGTGCAGGGAGTAACATTGGTCTGAGAAAGACATAACTAAGGATTGCCTGATAAATTTTCCAAACCTTTAACTGATCATTTTGGACGTCCATTTATGGGATATAAGCAATTTGTAACTATTTTGAGTAGCTGTCTAAATTTTTTCCCTACTTTCCCCATTAGAAAAAAAATCTCTTCGTGCCAGTTTGAGGAATTGCTAATTGTCTATTCTCAGTGCAGTCCTAATTTCCATTTGAATGCCACAGTGTTTCTGCTAAAACTTCGCTGTAGTTGAGTGCAGAAAACAAGAAGTCTACTGTTTGTGGACTGAATGTTCAGCCAGCCATGACGTATCACACTATTATCAATGAAGCTTATTCATCATTTTCCATGCCAAGGCATTGTATTGAACTTTTGGAGGGTCCTGATTTTGAACTGAGAGAGCTTTTCCTTTCCTCAGCTCCAGATATTGCTAATATTTAACAATTAGTTTGTTATCTTCTTTGCATTTTCATGATTTCTGAGATGCTCAGCGTATATTTATTAATTAGTTAATTTAAATCAGAAATGGCAATAATTACTACTGGGATATATTTTAAATTTCTTTATTTTGGGGTATTTGAATGTATATTTATCTTAAATTTAATAGTAACATTACATAAATTTGTAGACCGTATGCTGTATCTAAATGAGTAATAGCTGACTTGTATATAGATGTTCAATGTAGATAAAGTGCTTTACATATGTTGTCTCCTTTAAACCTTATAGTAGCTTCATGAGCTGTGTTCCAAAGATGCTACTATCTCCATTTTAAAGAAGCTAAAACTGAGACTAGTAGGTTAAGTAACTTATGGTGAGTTTCAGTGCTGGGCTTCAAACATATATCCAGAAATTTATTTTCTTCCTCTTTAGGAAAATAAAGTAAAAAGTTAAACCTGTTACAAGCATACTTTACACAAGATATTTCACACTAATAATATAATGATATCATGAATAAATACATCATGATTACACTTTCCCATAAAGTATTCAAGCTTCCACATTAATGTCATTTAGCCAAAATTTCATTTATCGCATTGTTCTTGTAGAACTAACTAACTTTGTACCTTCACTTCATACAGTGTCATATCCTTTTAGAATGAATTGATGTATGAAAGTAGTAGTCTATATTTGTATCATTCAGGCAATAATCATTTGTTACAGAGCACAGGAAACTTTTTTTTTAACCTAGCTTATGCTGACTAGTCATAGTCATTGATCAACTGCACTAGATAATTAGTAAACTCTCTGCTTTTCTTGGTTTGTTTAGAAGTAATTATAAGTACTTGAAGAAAATGAAATATAGCTTATCAAAATGACAAAAGAGGCCATTTATCCAGCGCATGACTGAAGTACAGTAAAAGTCCATTATAACTTAGCTCATTATAGACTATGGTCAAATCATGTCTCCAGAGCAGGACAACTGCTTATTTTAAAAGCCTGAGGAAACACAATTAGACAGCAAGATGGGTATTTCTCTTGTCCTGTAGTGTCAATGTCAGAAAGAGGGATCCATTGTACATACATGTTTTACTTATAAAGGGTGCCAGGAGGGTGGGGGGTAGAACAGCATCGAGCTTTGTTTCTGGGTGTACTCAATTTCTTGCTGCATTTTTTTTCCAACTGCCTAATTCAATTCAACAGACATTCATTAAGTGCCTACTATGTGGTGTCATGTTCCCTTAGCTCATTAGAAGTTAAACTCTGTTGAGTATATTTGTACCACACACAGAGTAAGGAAGCATAGGTATACATTTGCATTTATTTGGGTTTTTTTTCACTCTTCTAATCTTATCTGTTTTAAAACTGAATTTTTGTCAGCAAGAATCTTCTTCCTGCCTGCTCTCCAATAGAAAACAAAAGAAAAACAAAACTTGTGTTATTAACTTGCATAGTGAAAATAAAACACATATATACATTGTTCATATACAAAAGAAAAAAGAAAGTATACATTCGACATTCTTGAGTCTTTCACTTCTCTATATTTATTTTTCTTGTACTTTTCCGTGGAAGTGTCTCCCCTGATAAAATGTAAGCATGTGATTTATTTAATTTTTATCTGTGTATTTCTAGATCCTATCCCAGTTCCTGGAATATAGTACGTCCTTAATAAATTCTTGTTGATTGATTGATCATTGGCAGTATGGTACAGATGCATACTACATAAAGAAGAGATTTGGAGGCCAGAAAAAGGAATGAAGTTAGCAGAACAATGGTCCTAATTGGAGACAAGCCCAAAACCTGAAAGATGGTGAGTGGGAGTTAATACTTCATCAGAACAAGCAAAATTGAAGTTGGGTGATTTAATTCTGGAGCAATTAGAATTAGTTGGATGGCAGTCAGATCCAGAGGATGCAGAGAGACAGAGACAGAGTCACGGAGAGACAGAGATAGAGACAGACGTCAGAATGGGAAGAGCCAAAATGGTCAGTAACCAGGGAAACCATGTGGATCTTTGAGCTGAGAATTATCCTGGACTGTCTGCCCCACTCACCATATGCTCAGGCAGTGGCAATGTTCCTTCTCTTTCCTAAAGGGGTAATGCTGCCCTGTGCCAGGACCTACACACAGAGATGGACCAATGTTCTCTTTCCTGTTAGCACTTCTATACCTAGCGGCACAGGGTAAATAATAGGTATTTTGTAAATTTTGATTTTTATGAAGTAGCAAAATAATATGCTGTATATTGTTCTCTTTATTACTTGACCAATCAGATTGTGTTGGTGGTCACAATGTATATGTAAATCTATACAGCAATACTTAATGAATCTTTGGTGGTTTCTTTAGTGTATTTTCTTAGTTGAAGATTACAATTATCTACACTTTAATAGATGGTCTGCAAAAATGACCATGGCCAACCTGATGATGATCTTTTCCAGACTTAGTCCTTGGACGACAGCTGTGTGATTTGTTGTAAGAATATAAGCTTTTTGATAGAAAGGATTGTCTCATTCATTGTATTTGTATCCCTAACTCCTAGCACAGGATCTGGTACACAGAAAGTGCTTAATAAGTACTTCTGATTGATGGATTATTTGATTCTGTTCTTACGCTAGGACTTGAAGCCTATCTGTTTTGATTGGTAGGACTTGCTGGATCATCTTCCTGTTATAGTGAGTTTTTGGAATAGGAGTAGTATATAATGGTAATATGACACTGGGCAAATCTAAATTGTGGAATGTGTTCCATCCTGCATTGCTAACAGTTTCCTTTCTTAGCATTTCCTGCACTAATGTAATCATAGGACTAGACCAAAAAAATTAAAAATAAAATAAGAAACAAAGAACTATGACAAAGTCATGTATCTGTGTTTTCAGTTTATAATGTTAACTGTGACTGGATCTAGTTTACTTGACTTGTAAATTATTAGTTTAGATTTTTCAAACTTTATGACATTGTTGCTATGGCCAGGGAATACTTGTTTAATCTGACAGATAGTGGATACCTAGTGTCTGGAAGAAAACAAGTCTGGAAAACAGAGATAAAGAGCTGGCAGGGACCTCAGAAGTCATAAGGAAAGGAAGGCCCAAGAAGGCTAATGGCTTGTTTTTACCTTTCATTGTATGTTCAACATGCATCCCCCACACTTAGCAGAGTCCTGGCACAAAGTAGGTGCTAACAAATTCTTGTTGACTTGCCTAGAATCAATAGTGGGATTTGAACTTGGTTCCTTTGACTCCAGAACCAGCGCTAGTCCCTCTTTTCCTATAAGATGCAACTCAAATATTGTCTTTTGCATGAAGCCTTTACTTATCCTTCCAACTTTAAATTCCTTCCCTCCCAAATTCCTTATATTGAACTTTGTATATTTGTATTTAGAAACTTTATGTTCTATGTACTTATATGTGTATCTGTTGTCTCTTTGAGAGTAGAGGGTTTTTTTTAAACATTCCATCAAGCAATAAACATTTATTAAACATCTGTTATGTTCTAGGCACCATACCATGTGCCAGGCACCATACCATGTGCCAGGCACTGGGCTAAGCGCTGGAGAACATAAAGAGAGGCAATAAATAGTCACTGCCCTCAGCGAGCTTACAATTTAATGGAGGCAATAATAAGCAAATAAATATGTACAAATAAGCTATATACACAATAAAGAGATAATAATTAAGAGAAAAGGAATTAGAATTAAGAGGAGTTGGGAAAGGCTTCCTGCAGAAGTTGTGCTTTTATTTGGGACTTAAGGGAAGGTAGAGAAGTCAGTAGTCTGGATGGTGAAGGGACAGTTTCCCAATTAGAGGGACAGGGAGAGAAAATGCCCAGAGTGGAGATGGAGTGCCTTGTTTGTGGAACAACCAAGAGGCCAATGTCACTGCATCATAGAGAACATGGTAGGTGGTAAGGTGTCAGAAGAATGAAAAGGTAGGAGGGGGCTAAGTTATGAAGGGTTTTGAAAGCCAAGCAGTCAGGGGAGAAACCCGAGGCAGACAGACCCACCAGCAGAATATTGCAATGGTTTAGTGATAAGGTGATGAGGGGTTGCACTATAGTGGTAGCCATGTCAGAGGAGAGAAGAGAGTGTATTCTAGAGATGTTGCAAAGATGAAATTGTCAGGTCATGGCAACAGATTGGATATAGAGAGTAGTGAAAGATAGTGAGGACTTCAGAATGAGTTGTACATTGTGAGCCTGAAGGACTGGGAGCATAGTATTGTCTTTTACAGTAATGGGAAAGTTAGAATGGTTAGGGAAAAGATTTTTTTTTTTGTGGGGGGAGAGGGGGAGGAAAGATAATGAGTTCTGTTTTGGCTTTGTTGACTTTAAAATGTCTATTGGATATCCAGTTCAAGATATCAGAAAAATAGTTGAAGATGTAAGATTGGAAGTCAGCTGAGAGATTAGAGCAGGAAAGATGGATTTCAGTATTGTTAGCATAGAAATGATAATTAAACCTAAGAATCATTCTTTGTTCTTGTCCCTCAGTGATTGTCCTAGTGTCTGGTACATAGTTGGTGTACTTGTTGATGTATTGATTGATATTACACTACTTCATGGCTCCAGAGAATAAAATGAAGAGGACTGGGTGGAAGGTACTGAGAGTTATTTAATCACTTGTAAAGAAATGACTTCCAAATATCCCAGAGTGGCACAGTCTGCTTTAGGAGGGAGGAGGTTTCTCTCTCCGGAAGTTTTCAGATGAAAGCTGTAATTACCACTTGTTAAGGATACTGTAGAGGTGCTTTTTGGTTATGTGTGAGTCAGATATACTGCTTTCTTAGGTCCTTTCCAACTCAGACTTTGAGGTCTCTAGAGCAATTTGCCTGAAGAGAGAGAATGTAAATAAAAAGACAAATCAGAAGGTGTCCAGGTTTGAGGAAGCCTCATTTAGATCAAAGCCAAGGAAAAATGAAGCAGGATATCTCCAAAGGCAAAGTCTAGAGTTTAAGTAAGCAAATTTCCCTTTTTTAGTGGATATAAGTAGCTTTAGGTTTGGTAATCCATTTCCCCGGGGGAGTGAGCCAAGGTAGGGTCAGAGTCCAGCAGAAGGAGATTCCCAGGAGGCACAGCAGTCAAAACAACACCTTGATTAATCTCAGTGTTTTCCTAATAGTGATGTCTCCTTTCTGCTTGTGATTCATTCAGAAAGCCCTGATATTTAGGAGAAGACATTTTTAAAAAAGTAAACAGAGAAATATAAAAAGGAAAACAGTCTGGTGCTATTTAGTATTGAGATACATTGGTTTTATAAAAAATGAATAGCCTTTGAAGTCATCTCTTTATTGAAACAGCACAGCATGATTGTTGTCCTTCCTGATAATCATTTAACAATTTAATCCACAAGTAGTTTTTAAGCACCTGTTTTATGCCTGGTACTCTCTAGATCGAAGGGATACAAAGACATAAAAAAGCATTCTATGCTTTCAGGGAGCTCATAGAGAGATAGCCAGGTGTGTCTGTATGTCTCTCTCTCTCCATCCATCTCCATCTCCATATACATTGCATGTGTATTTCCCCATGTGTATATCTGAATGTACATGTTGATACACAATATACAAAATGGTTTAGGGAAAGAGAGACTGGTAGAGATCAGGAAGAATTCTGTTAGAAAATAGCATTTGAGCTCAATTTTGAAGTAAGGGATTCTCCAAGGTACTGATAACAAGGTATAACCAGTCCAAAAGCATCGTGATAGGAGATGGAACATCATTTGTGAGTAACAATGGAATGTCAATTTAGGTAGACTGGGGTATAGAAATGTGAGCTAAATGTATAACGAGGCAAGAAAAATAGGCTTGGGGCTAAGTTTTAAATAACAGAATTTATATTTGATCCTAGAAATGATAGGGTGTTGTTGGAGTTTGAGTAAAGAAGTGATGTGGTTAAACATGTACTTAAAGAAAATTATTTAGTCAGCTTTGTGGAGGGTGGATTGAAGGAAGGTAAAATATTTGAGGCAGAGAGACCAATTAAAAGATTATTGCAATAGTCTAGGCAAGAAATGATAAGTGTCTGACTTAGGTGTACTTTGAATAGAGAGAAAGGGACAGATATCAAAGATATTATGGAGTAAGAAATATCGAGATTTGACAATAGTTTAGATATCTAAAGTGTGGGAAAATGAGGAGTCAAGGATAAAGTGGTAAAAGTAGGAAACTAAGGATGGTGATATTTGTGACAGAGAGAAAGTTTGAAAGAAAAGTGAGTTTTGGGGGAAATCAGTCATTCATAAACACCTACTGTATTCCTGGTCTTGTTATTGATAGGGGCTGGGTATAACAAAGATAAAAATGAAACAATCCTCACTCCTGCCAGTACTGTGATACTTGGTAGATGCTTGATAAATGTGTTAATTGATTTTATTCAGGGAGACAATATGTACAGAAATAAGTTTACACAAACATAAAAATAAGATGAAAATCATAATGAAAGTAAAAATAATGAGTTCTCTTTTGGACATTTGAACTTGAGATGTCTCTGAGGCATACAGTTTTAAATGTATAATGAGTGGTCAGTGATGTGGGACAGTGGCACAGTGGCTGAAGTCCAGGTGTTTCTGGAATCAGGAAGACTCATTCTTTTGAATTAAAATCTGGCTTCAGACTTTTATTAGCTGTGATCTTGAGCAAGTCATTTAACAGTTTGCCTGAGTTTCTTTACTTGTGAAATGAACTGGAGAATGAAATGAAAAACCATTCCAATGTCTCTACCAAGAAAACCCCATATAGTGTCATGAAGAGTTGGACATGACTGAAATGACCAAATAACAACAAAACAACAATGTGGGGGTGGATATATAGAGCTGGGGAGTTGACTGTATAGAGATAATGATAATTCTCACTTGTGGGTGAGAAAGAGAGGAGCATATGAGGGAATATGAAAGGATAAGAGTGCTCAGGACATATCCTTGGGATACATCTCTAGTTATGGGTCCTGATGTGGATTTAGGACCTGCAGAGGAGATTGAGAAAGAATGGTCATATAAACAGGAGGAAAATCAGAAGAAAGGAGAGAGTGTAAGTAAGAGGACAGAAAGGTTGATGATGTCAGATGCTTTAAAGATATAAAGAAGGAGAAGGACTAGACAAAGGCCATAAGATTTGTCATTAAGAGATCAGTGGTAAGTATTGCCTTACTATATATGTAATATGACCTAACCTATACAAATATAAATTTATAATGACCCCAAGCATCAAAGATGTCCATTTATTTAACCTAGTCTGAATGTTTCAAATTCCTTGAATTCCCTGAATATAATTTGTAGCTGGAAACTAAAGCTCACATCACTACATGTTCTTCCTTTACTTTCTTTTTGTCTGTTCCTCTTGAGAAAATTAGAGACTTCCTGAACTATTTTTGCTTGGTTTCTACTCTTTTCTCTTCATTAACTCCTAGTGTCTAGTGTCTTTGTGTTCTCCCTGTCAGTTGCCTCATCTTCTTTCCATTGTCTTTCTTAGACCTATTGGATTTGCATCTATTCTCAGAGTTCCATGAGTACCTTTTAGGCTGTGGACCTTGACCAAGAATTGTCCTGTCCTTTCCATCCACATTGCTACATATGCTTTGGTGTTTGAGTATTCCCTGAATTGTTCCCTGTGCTCTCTGTTCATAGTGTTTTCTTCAAAGTTTTGTTCATATCCTATATACTAGATAATAATAATGTGGATACTCTCTCTCTCTCTGTGTCTCTCTCTGTCTTTGATTCTTTCTCTCTATATATACACACACATACATATACACATACACACATATTCACATTTACTGTGTATATATTTTAAAATGTGTGATTTATGCCTATAATACATTGACCTTATTGGCATTAATTATATATTTAATAAAATTATAAATTATATGTCAAATAATTACGTATATAAAATTATATATCTAAATTATGTGCATTATTTATATATTTCCCCTGCTTCCTTATTTTGTATATTCTTTGCATTTTTTACAGATAAAAAAATTGAAACAGGTATAGATTAAGTTATTTGTTGAGGATCACATAACTCTTATCTACTGTGCCACCTAACTTGCCCATATTTGACATTTTGGCCTCTGTTTTCCTAACTGCCTTGCTCCTCTCCCAGTCAGTATATTATAGCACCATATTGCAGGGTTTTAAAAAAATGGTGAAATACCAGTTATAGCTGTATTAATTTATAATACACCTTTCATATCCTGTTATTAGGTTTGCTTCTGAAACTCCCCAATTTTTAGTGGAAGAAATAGTTTTGTATTACTTGGTGTGCACCTTTCTGGCCTTTGGAAGCAAAAACTATGAAAATATGGTCCATAAGCTCCTCCCCACAAGTAAGTCAGTTGACTCTTGAGTTGCTACATGTTACTCTTTCTCTACCCCCATCCCCCTCTGCTGAAGCTTCAAGGATACCCCTGATAAGATGTCCTTGAAATTGTACAATTTTTAACTCCCTCTGATGAATTACAAACATTTTATTTTAATATGTCAAAATGCAGTCTTTATCAGGATTGGCATACCTCCATAGGAAATGGAAAGCAAATTCCCGAGACTGGCAAAAGTGAGACTGGCAAAAGCTAGACTTCCCAGGGTGGTAAGTGTATTATTTCTCCTGTGCCTATAGTTCTTATCATTCAGTTCTTATCCTCCAGTTCTTATGCCATTATAATATTAATTAATCTCTGTATGTGTCAGATGAAGGTTAGTAAATTGGGGCTGATTTGAAGGGCTAATAATTCTCCTGAGCTTTCTGTAGAGAAGGTAAGAAGTCTTAACACCTATTAGATATATTATGGACCCTTAAAATCACAGAATGTTAGATTTGGAAGAAATCTTAAAGATTTTCTACCTTCTCATTTTGCAGATGAGGAAACTGAGGCCCCCCAAAATGACATATCTTTTTTAAGGTTACTTAAGTTGTAGATCCAGAACTGACTGGAATCTAACTCTTAAGTTTATTGCTGTCTTTATTATATTTGATTCTCTTATTTCCCAGGTACAATTTAATGTGTTCAGATCAGAAAAGAGCCCATCTACTCCTGGAGGAAATCTCGATCTCTGAATCTGTCTCTCTCTGTCTCTGTCTCTTGTCTCTCAGTAGAAAAAGTCATGGATAGATATAGCTGTAGGTAGATATCAGCACTAAAACACTGTCAGGGGCACATATTTTAATAACAGTAATAATAGCTACCATTTATATAATGCTTTAAGGTTTGCAAAGCACTACACATTATTTAATTTTGTCCTCTGAGCATCTTATGATGTGGGTGTTCTTATCGTTCCATTCCCATTTTCCATTAGGAAACTGAGACATAGAAAGCTGAAGTGACTTGCTCAGAGTCACATGCCTAATAAATATCTAAAGTGGGGTTTGAACTTTAACTGATTCCAAGGTGAAAGCTCTGATTTACTTTACTTCATCATCTATTTCCAGCAGTAATAATAGATGTTCACTTACACTTTTCCCTCAGCTCATGTAGCTAGTGGCGTATGTTGATGATGTGGATGGCAAAGATTAGGCATAGCTGATTCACCCTTTAGGTCATTGAGTGATAATGCTTTAAGAGTAGAGATCTCATTTTTTTCATCTATATATCCGAACCTCATTCACAGAAGGAACTTGAGAAATGATTGTTGTTAGAATGAAACTCAAACTTTAGTGTCATGTTGAATCCCTTCTTTTTAATTAAAAAAAAATTCACAAATTCACATATTTGTGTGTTGAATTAATTATCCATAACCCTTAATCAAGCCCTTTAAAACAAAATGATAGTGTTTAGGGTGCATTAAGGATTCAAGGATCTTTGAAAAAACTTTCAATATGTCTAGCCACAGACTTGCTCAGTTATCCAGTCTGTTGAAAAGTTGCAAAATAAGGCAATTGTGATGTCTAGAGAAAGTTCTGGCAACTGACATCGGTTTTTTCAGTGAAATGTGAAGCAAGCTTCTCCTGAAAGTGTGGGGGAAGGGGAGCCATGGGAGACTAGAGGAGGGATCACAATGTTTGGAAGAACCTCTGTGGTGAAGTGATTAGAAACATATCAAAGTAATGCCTTGCTGCAGTGAATTCTCAGTTGAGCTCATGTAACAAATTTGTAATAGACTCAGTCAGCACTGTTAGGTGGTTTTCTTCACCTCCATTTGGCAGCATAAGAATAGGAGAAGAGACAAAGAATGGTGGAATAATTCAGAAGTGGGACTTTGCACAACATTATCAGTGATATGATAAGCGAGCAGAAGACTCCAGTGTAGAAGATAATCAGAGTTGAATTAGTTCACCAAGATAGGGAGTTAGAGAGGGGAAGAAACTATAGTCATTATGGGGTGATGGTCTGAGAAAGAATGGAGGGATGGAAAAATTTGTAGTCTCTGTGAGTACCAGTAATGTCTGGAAGGCAGAGGAAAAGGGAAACTAATAGGAGATTTTGATCAAACAAAAGAATTTTCTAATAAATACTTATGGGTGATGGAAAGAGTAAAAGGATGACCAATTAAGACAGTTCAACCCTAGTGAAGAAATTCCAAAGTTGAGTGGATTAACTGTCCATAAACTAGAAGAACTTCTGGAAGTCTACTTTGGAGGATGCTATCACAGGAGACCTGAAGTGGTAGGTCAGTGGTTGGGGGAGATGGAAAGATGTTTTGAAATGGATAACCAGTTGGGAAAATAATTCAGTAATAATTAGTAAGAGGTGATTAATGTCTGCAATAGGGTAGTAGCCTTATGAATAGAGAAAAAAAAAAGATGGATGGGAAAAATGTGATTTGATAGATAATTAGATATCAAATCTAAAAAATTAATTGATAATTGATATCTAATATCAGTTATCAAGATTTGATAATTGATTGGCTATAGGAGATGAGGGAGAGAGGAGTTAAGGATGATTCCAGAGTTGCTAAACTGGGTGATTGGAAGAATCAATTACAAGCTCCATCACAGGTCTCAGAGGGCATTTAATCCAACTTCTTCATTAAGTAATAATTAAGGACATTGAGACTCAAAGTGCATTAATGATCCAGTGAGAAAACTGGGATTTGAACCCTGGTCCTAGGATTTCCAAATTCCATGTTTTTGTTTTGTTTTGTGTTGCTGTACCATGATTATGGTGCCTCAGCAGAAACAGGGAATTTAGTAAGGTGGGATGGGCTTTGGGAAAAGAAGGCCATCTGTTCTGTTTTCAATGCATTGAGTTTGAGATAACTATAAACACCTATGAGGAAGCTAGCCATGTGGGATGGGAGCTCTCCTGCTTTATTCTACTACATTGTGGTTGACAAAGTAATCACTCATTTCCCCTTGGACATAAGCAACATCAGACCTGTTGCTCCTGGAGGGAGCAGTAGGAGGCAGAAGAAAGAGCACTAATTTTGGAGTCACAGGATGTGGGTTCAAATCTTGGCTCTGCCATTTGGAAACTGTGACCTTGGCTAGGGTTCAAGTTTCTTCATTTGCAAAATGAGGGGATTGAATTATGTGACATCTCAAATGTCATTTTGATCTAATTCCTAATATCCTTATATTCTGAAAGCAATTTTGGATCAGAGTTTAGGAGGGGAGATAGAATTTGGAGATTGAGATCTGATGATGTTGAGACTTCACAGTCTTTCCTGATTCAGGTCTTTTAGAAGCATATATGAACATTTTTGTTCATAATTTGTTCAAAATTTTTTTGCCATAGAAAGAATGTTTAAAATGCAACAAATATATTTAAACAAATATCATTTTAAAAATTCTAACATATATTTGCTAAAATTATAATAAATTTGTATAATAAATATTGCAAATTATATAATGCTTGTTACATAATAACAAACATAAAGCAAACATTTGATTTACTTTGCACTTATTTTATAGATTAATAGAATTTTTGAGATAGAAGGGATCTTAGGGAGATTATGTAACTTAAAACGGCCTATTTTTACACACAGACCTAAAAAGGGGAAGTTATTTTCCCAAGGTCACAGGGTAAGTAGAGAGGCAGAATTAAAATAAAATCTGATTCTTCTGACTTTCCATCTAGTCTTTTTCTACTATAAACAATTTCTTTTGAACTTTATTTTTGTGAGGTACCTTAACTAAGGCCCATCTCTAAGTACTTGTATGTAAAAGGGTATCAGTATCTTGGGAAACTTGTATAGACATTAGTTGAACTGCACCGAGAGTTAACACAAAAGGAGCCAAAAAAAAAAAAAGATGTATATATATTTATAATTAATGAATAAAGAACTAAATTTAAATGAGCAAGAAGTGACTAATTGCTTTTTTGCTTATTAGATATTTTAAAATTACTGATATTTTTGGTTTTAAATTAACTTCATTTACAAATATATAACCTTTTGGCTTAGCTATACCAGATCTAAAATTATATTATAGACCAGCAGTTACCAAAACCATTTGGTATTGGCTAAGGAATAGATTAGTTGATCAGTGGAATAGGTTAGGTTCAAGGGACAAAACAGTCAACAACTATAGCAACCTAGTCTTTGACAAACCCAAAGACCCCAGCTTTTGGGATAAGAACTTACTGTTTGATAAAAATTGCTGGGAAAATTGGAAACTAATATGGCAGAAACTAGGCATTGATCTACACTTAACACCGTACACCAAGATAAGGTCAAAATGGGTTCATGACCTAGGCATAAAGAATGAAATTATTAATAAATTAGAGGAACACAGGATAGTTTACCTCTCAGACCTGTGGAAGGGGAAGGACTTTATGACCAAAGAAGAACTAGAGATCATTACTGATCACAAAATAGAAAATTTCGACTATACCAAACTGAAAAGTTTTTGTACAAACAAAACTAATGCAGACAAGATTAGAAGGGAAGCAATAAACTGGGAAAATATTTTTACAGTCAAAGGTTCTGATAAAGGCCTCATTTCCAAAATATATAGAGAATTAACTCTAATTTATAAAAAATCAAGCCATTCTCCAATTGAAAAATGGTCAAAGGATATGAACAGACAATTCTCAGATGAAGAAATTGAAACTATTTCTAGTCATATGAAAAGATGCTCCAAGTCATTATTAATCAGAGAAATGCAAATTAAGACAACTCTAAGATACCACTATACACCTGTCAGATTGGCTAAGATGACAGGAAAAAATAATGATGATTATTGGAGGGGATGTGGGAAAACTGGGACGTTGATGCATTGTTGGTGGAGTTGTGAACGAATCCAACCATTTTGGAGAGTAGTTTGGAACTATGCTCAAAAAGTTATCAAACTGTGCATACCCTTTGATCCAGCAGTGTTACTACTGGGATTATATCCCAAAGAGATTATAAAGAAGGGAAAGGGACCTGTATGTGCACGAATGTTTGTGGCAGCCCTTTTTGTAGTGGCTAAAAACTGGAAACTGAATGGATGCCCATCAGTTGGAGAATGGCTGAATAAATTGTGGTATATGAATATTATGGAATATTACTGTTCTGTAAGAAATGACCAACAGGATGATTTCAGAAAAGCCTGGAGAGACTTACACGAACTGATGCTGAGTGAAATGAGCAGGACCAGGAGATCATTATATACTTCATCAACAATACTATATGATGACCAGTTCTGATGGATCAGGCCATCCTCAGCAACGAGATCAACCAAATCATTTCCAATGGAGCAGTAATGAACTGAACCAGCTATGCCCAGAAAAAGAACTCTGGGAGATCACTAAAAACTATTACATTGAATTCCCAATCCCTATATTTATGCACACCTGCATTTTTGATTTCCTTCACAAGCTAATTGTACAATATTTCAGAGTCCGATTCATTTTGTACAGCAAAATAACGGTTTGGTCATGTATATTTATTGTGTATCTAATTTATATTTTAATATATTTAACATCTACTGGTCATCCTGCCATCTGGGGGAGGTGGTGGGGGGTAAGAGGTGAAAAATTGGAACAAGAGGTTTGGCAATTGTTAATGCTGTAAAGTTGCCCATGCATATAACCTGTAAATAAAAGGCTATTAAATAAAAAACAAAACAAAACAAATATATAACCTTCCTACTTGCCATTGTGACTAAGCAGGAAAGAAAGACTGAATGAATGTATGGATAGATGGATGAGTGAAGAAATAATTTATTAAGCTCTTACTATGTGCCAAGTATTTTACTCATCATTGGGGATTACAGATACAAAAGTGGAAAGATCCTTTCACTCTGCAGTGAAATGAGAAAGTGAGTTTTCTTCTTTCTTCTTTGGGACCAAACTTGATCATTATGGAACCTTCTAGGCATTCTGGTCCAACACTCTCATTTTATTTATGGTGAACTGGGTAACTAGGTGCACTGCCTGGAGATTCTTCTTCCTGAGTTCAAATGTGGCTTCAAACTCTAACTTTGTGACCGTGGGCAAGTCACTTAACCCTGTTTGCATAAGTTTCCTATCTGTAAAATGAGCTGGAGAGGTAAATGGCAAATTGCTCTAGTGTCTTTGCCAAGAAAACCCCAAATGAGGTTAAAAAGAGTCAGATACGACTGAAAAACGATTAAACAACAAAAGAAGTCTGGAAAGGAGTCATATAGCTAGTAATTGTCTATCCCTTATGTCAGGGTGCTGAACATTTGAACCTCAGACTATCTGCAAAATCATTTGTTCTGGCCCTGCCAAGGGAACTGCAGGCAATAACACAAACTGCCTGAGTTTTTTAAGTTGATAATTTTATATGACTTGAGCATATTATAAATATCCAAATGGTCCTTAACAGAAAAAAAGTTTCCCACCCTAAATTTGTTTCTCCATTTACATTGTAGCAGGATGGTTATTGTAAACAGGAACCATATTAATTAAAAGAAATAGTAAAAATGGGATGCCACAGAATTGATATTTTATACAATAAAATGGTTAAATTGTAACTCTTTAGGGGAGATGTATGGCTTTAGGGTACAAATTTTCTAACTAAGAATGGGATAAAGTAAGGAAGTTGTCTTTGAAGGAGGTTTAATCCTTGGCCATCTGCTGTCTGCATTTTACTATAGTCTTTATCCAATTAGAGCAGCTCCTTAGGGTGAAGAAGGGGGAGGAGGATATTTATATTGAATCCTGAAAAGGGAAAAAGTTGGGTTATCTGTAAGATCTTTTGGGAAAGCAGTGGAAAGGATAATTTTAACACTAAAATATCATTTAGATATGCTAGAGGTTATGATCTGGTAGGTGTTTTATGGACTCCTTTGGGTTCTTGCAAAGAAATGCTTACTACCTAGCCCAGGCATTTTAGTTAAATATCGAGAGACTTAACACCAGAAACCTGGTAAATTTTTTGGCCATGATGATTCACAAAACAGATTTAATTCATCATTTAAAAATTTATAAACTGCATTTTTGAGAAAAATAAGCACCTCAGAGAAAAAGCTATTTAAAAAAAAATGTCTATATCTTTCTATCTCTAGTTAATAGATTCCTAGAAAAGACTTAGAGAACATCTGATTGAAGTCTCATTTTTCAGATGAGTAAACAGTCACACAGCAAGTTAGTAGTAGATCCAGGACTAGAATGCGAGACCTCTGACCAGTGCTCTTTCCACTACATTACACTGTTTCCTTCCATTATTCTTGAGATAACCAAAAAGATTACAGCCAGAGAATAGAGCTCAGAATAAAATGTAAAAATATGTAGTTTCGTTTAATGCCTGAGTTTTGAGTGAACTATTTTTTTTAAATGGCTTTTTATTTACAAGATATATGTATGGGTAATTTTTCAGTATTGACAATTGCAAAACCCTTTGTTCCAATTTTTCCCTTCCTTCCCCCCACCCTCTCCCCCAGATGGCAGGTTGACCAATACATGTTAAACATGTTAAAACGTAAGTTAAATACAATATATGTATACATGGTGGACTAGTTCTGAAGTATGTCTCAAGTCTTCATTGCACGTTTCTTTTTTCTTCTCTTTTACATAATTATGTCTCTCTTTAGACATTTTTTTGTTATCAAAATTTACTTTTTTGAAAGGGATACCATCTTAACTTATTTGTCTTTATAGATCTAATAATAAAGTAAAAATATCTTTTTGCTCCCTATCTCCTAAACACTTGAAAAAAATGAATTCTTTCCTTTACTTAATTGTTCTCTCCTCTTTCCTTGTTCTCCCCTTACTGTTTTGTTTTGTTTTTTGCGATTGGACCTTTAATTTCTTCTTTATAAGGATCTCCCAATGAGGACACTTTTTTTGCCAATGAAAATGAAAACTTCTTAAGGAATTGTCTTAGACCAGAGGTCCTCAAACTTTTTAAATGGGGACCAGTTCACTGTCCCTCAGATGGAGGACCAGACTATAGTAAAAACAAAAACTTTGTTTTGTGGGCCTTTAAATACAGAAACTTCTTAGCCCTGGGTGAGGGGGATAATTGTCCTCAGCTGCGCATCTGGCCCTTGGGCCGTAGTTTGAGGACCCTGAGGCAGGGGGCAGTAGTCTGAGGCAATGAGGAATTTGGTTTCCCTGGAGTTACACAGCCAACATGTTGTCAGACAGGACTTGAATCCAGCTCTTCTTGACTACAGGCTCATGCCCATCCTTTTTGCCTTGTTGTCCCTAAAGATCATTCATTTTTCATCATTCATCATTCATTTTTCTTTGAAGCTCTGCAAATTATAATCTGGGCAAGTAGGACACTGTCATTGGAGCTTTGCTTTTAGTTTCAAGACAGACCAGGAACCTGATTTCCCTCTGAGAATTGGTTGGGTGTCTGTTAAATAAAGGGCAGAGACTCATTGTTGTCAAGTTTATCTTTTCCCCTTCTCGCTAGCCTCAGGAATCTCCTTTTTGTTTTATTATTCTTGGCTTCTTTTTGATCTAATCTTTCTTTCACAGAATTCATAGAACAGATATGGATTGTCACATTGCTTCATGAAAGGTTTCTTTAGAAACTTAGAAATTTAGGAATACATTTGATTGCAAAGAGTTTTTAACCTGGGGAAATGTGAATTGTTTTAAAAAAATTATGATAACTATTTTAATATAATTGGTTTCCTTTGTAATCCTATGCATTTTATCTTATATATTTAAAAAAAGGACCCATAGGCTTCATCAGATTGCCAAAAGGATCTGTGACACAAAAAGTTAAGAACTCCCATTCTAGTGCTTTAAAATTTTATCTTCAATGCTGTTAAAAAATTATTAGTTGTACCTTGTGGGGCATAAAATTATAACTCTTGTAATTTGTAAATTTGAAATTTCTGACCTGGAAGAATTCTGTTGTAATTGTAAAATCTGACCTAAAAGATATTTTAAAAGATAAATGTTTTTTGTATCTGTTTTTTAACATTGTTTTAATACCTCCCCCCTCCCCATATGCCTTGCTCTTCCTCCTTCTGGAGAACCAGCTCATTTAACCAACATTTTTTTTAAAGAGTAAAAGACAAGAGAAAACAAAAAGATGTATATGACATACATACATAGCCAATCAAAACATTGAAAAAAATATGGCAGTTATGTAGTGTTCAGCACAACTCACTTCTGGCAAAGGATTGGGGGAGTATGTCTTCTCATATCTTTTCTCTGCATTCTCTTGGTTCTTTGTAATTTTGCTGCATTTGTTTTATGTCTTCTTTCCATTTATATTGTTGTAATCATTGTATAGATTGTTTTCTCTCTTTATTCTACATTAGTTTATGCAATCTTATTGTGCTTCTCTAAAATTTGTCATTTCTTACTTTTTCTGAAGTTTTGCTACCACACCAAAAAAAAAAAAATGCTTCTACAAATAGAGTACCTTCCTCCTTTTTATTATCACCTCCTTGGAGTATATACCAAGTAGTGGGATTTCTGAGTGAAAGAATATGGATGTGTGATACAAAGACCACTGGCTCAAATAAATCAAATAAATAAAGGATATTTCTCAAAATAAAAGCAGAAAGGAATTTTATTACAGTTTCTGAGAGAAAGGGCATCTCCCTCCCTATAAGCAATTAGGCAAAGAGAGGCAAGGTCCAGTTAACCGACAAGGATTATATAGGGGTCTGGGGTAACACTCCCTATAGGCTAGACCTTTGCCCGGATTAGTCAGGACAAATGACCTTACATTCTAAGTCATAAATGAAGAAGAACTTCTAGCCCCACCGCATCTTTAGGATTACTAAATTATCTTATATGGGAGCTTCAATGCCAAGGTGGTCCTAACTTAATCTCACAAAGAATAGGCCTATGTGGTCCCACAGCCTGTAAAACCATGTGATCCCTGGAGAAAGAAACTTGGGCCTTGGACACAGCTGACCTCACTCAATTTTTAGAACATTCTCCATCTTGTGAGATAACTTTAACAGCTCACTTCATTCATGGACTTTTTGGTCACCTTATTTTCATAACTCCAATTTGTTTTCCAGGATGGTTATACTATTTTATAGTTCCACCAATGGTGCTTGTTTTAACTCTTGTAATTATTGGGGAAACTTAGAAGACGTGTTAATAATGTTTGAAAGTAAATGTAATGTGATTGATGTTTAGCACCAAATAATAAGATTAATATAGGTACCAAATGTTAGGGTTCAGTTATGTAAAGAATTCACAATGGCCATTCTCTTTGGCAAAAGGTAGGTTTATTTATGAGAACAGGTTACAGACAAAATGAAGAGATACAATAGGTCCCAGGAATGGTAAATATGAAATAGAGTTGGGAGAGCAATAGGATTACCAAGGAAAGAAGTTTGAAAGAACCCATTAAAGGAATATGCCATGAGGTGGGAGTATACATTGACTGGCAAGCTAAATCCACAGAGGAGTTTAGTGCCTTATAAGAATTAGTTAGCTATAAGAAGGAGAAAGACTTCATGAAGCATGGTGGGGGGATAAGAGGGAAGATACCGCAAAGCAGAATGCAGTGGTGGGCTTAACCCAAAAGGGGTTCAGCAAAGATGGGCCATGGACAGGTTTACAGGGGAAATTTAACCTTGGGGGTTTGCTATAACTTGGATATCTGGCAGGACACAGCAAGGTGGGGCTACCCTTGACATTCACAGAGGGTGGGACTATAATCTTAAACTGATCCCTCTCAGTGCCATTCCCTGCTTGCCTCAGGGAGTCTCTGCCAGCCCCACCTAGTGACAAAGGACCTCATCAAGTGTAATGCTTGTGGGGAAACTATTCACTAGTACTAACCAGGTTAGTAATTAGTAGACTAAGCAAAGCTTAATCTTATTTGTATTTATCTTGTGCTTTCATCATTTTGGACTCAGTATGTTCAAAACAAATTTCATATATCTCTCCTTTTCTAGACCACCAAACCAGTATCTTTACCCAGCTTTCCTGTTTGTCATTAATTATCCTATTTTCTTAGACTTGAGACTTTAGAACCATTTTTAATTTTTCTTTTCTTTTCACATTCCATTTTGGTCACCAAGTCTCATTGGTTATTCTTTCAAAATGCTCCCGTAATTCATTGTCTATTCTCTATTCCAAGTGTTACCATCATAATAATAGATGTTTATAGAGTGTTTGAGGCTTTCAGAGCTATCTATCTATATCTATCTATATATATATATATATATATATATATATATGATTTGATCCCCTCAAGAATCTTTTGAGATAGGCACTACAGGTAGGTATCATTATCACCATTGTATAGGTAAAGAAACTGAGGTTTAGAGGCAAAGTGATTTGCCCATAATCATATAATTAATAGAGGAGGCTGGCATTAAACTCAGTACTCCATATTTGGTGCACTTTTCACTTTTATTACGTGGGCCTCTTCTATGTGTCTTATGATTATAAAAGCTCTTTTCTAAATGACCTAAATTACTGCCTAAGTCTCTCACTCTAAATCTCTTCCTATTCCCGTATAACTAATCTTAAACTGCTTTCATTTTCTCATCTGCCTGATGGAGAATCTATAATGGCTTCAAATTGTCTTTTTCCATCAAGTTTAAGTTCACTTACATAGTTTTCAAAATTTTCTCTTATCTGATGCCACACCCCACCTATTTCCCACCAGTCCCCAACAAGAAGACAGTGCTTTTGGTATGTCTATCTCCTCACAGTCACCCACAGTATTTATTCCAAATTCGCTGTGGGTGAATTTACTATCTCTGTCCTGCTGTCCTTTTGTTCATTTTGATTGGTTGGCCTTTTTACTAGAATGTACAACTTCTCCTTGAGCATTCTTGCCCTCCTCTCACTTTCTTTGAACTACCTTTGATTCACCATTGCTTAAAACTTGATTATACATGTCATGATTATAAATGTCAGTAGGTGTGGTGTTCTTCTTCTTTTGTATAATATAATAGTTCTCTGGGAGCAGGTTTCTTGGAGAGGTTTTCTGGAGGCAGCCTTAGTTTCAGTTCAAAGTAATAATCACTTCAAACGCAGCCAGGAGTTAAAATCCAGTCCTTTATTGTGTCCTTCAAAGTCTTGAGCTTCAGCCCCTAGCTCCCTCCGAATGTCTCCAGCCAGCACAAAGGTGGCTCCGCCTCCGAGAGCGGGCCTCTGTCCCTGGTCCTAAGAGCTTCTTGCTTATATGCTGTACACTGAGCACACACCAATCATTATATCACTGGGAAACCATTATTTGTTATAGGATTAAATCAATTCTAAACTAGATTTAAACATTGTCTCCTCAATTCCACTTAGTACCTTGTTTCAAGTTCTGGCCCATAACATCTCCTTGTAGGATCAGATCAATCATACTGAACCATACTAAATTAGATAATTATTGTTTCTATCAATTCTAATGACAACACTTTGTAAGGATTCCAACAAGTAGGGTTTCCCAGTTGTCTTGTAAGACCAGTAGCTTTGTTTGCTTTCATTCTATCCTTCATAGGGACAGTCTTGGGTGTCATACTGGGCAGTGCCCAAGAAATACTTTTATCCCCCTCAGTATAATGTTATTTTCCCATTCAACATTCGTCTTTGTAAGATTGTCAGTTCCAATTTTTTTCTTCCTGTCTTCCTTTTTTTTTTAATTTCTTTTTTGCCTTGCTCTCTTTTTTAATTTACAAAACATATGCATGGATAATTTTTCAACACTGACCCTTGTGTTCCAAATTTTCCTCTCCTTCTCCTTACCCCCTTCCCTAGATGGCAAGTAATTCAATAAATGTTAAATCCAATATATGTATACATATTTATACAATTGTTGCACAAAAAATTGCATCAAGAAGAAAAAAAATGAGAAAGAAAGCAAAATGCAAGCAAACAACAACAGAAAGAGTAAAAATGTGTTGTGGTCTGCACTAGATTCCCACCGTCCTCTCTTTGGGTGTAGATGACTCTCTTTATCACAAGATGATTGGAACTGATCTGAATCATCTCATTATTGGAAAGAGCCAGGCATATCAGAATTGATCATCATATAATCTTGTTTGTTGTTGTGTACAAACATTTCCAGGTTCAGTTCATTTCACTTAGCATCAGTTCATATAAGTCCTCCCCAGGCCTTTCTACAATCATCCTGCTGATTATTTCTTTATAGAACAATAACATTCACATACCATAACTTATTCAGCCATTCTCCAACTGATGGGTATCCACTCAATTTCCAGTTTTTTGCCACTACAAAAAAGGGCTGCCACAAACATTTTTAGCACATGTGGGTCCCTTTCCCTCCTTTAAAATCTTTTGGGATATAAGCCTAGTAGAAACACTGCTGGATCAAAGGGCATACATAGTTTGATAACTTTTTGAACATAGTTTCAAATTGCTCTCCAGAATGGTTGCATCCATTCACAATTCCACCAACAATGTATTAGTGTCCCAGTTTTCCCACATCCCCTCCAACATTCATCATTATCTTCCTATCATGTTAGCCAATCTGAGAGGTGTGTAGTGCTTTCTCAGTTGTCTTAATTTGCATTTCTCTGATCAACAGTGATTTAAAGCACCTTTTCATATGACTAGAAATGGTTTTAATTTCTTAACCTGAAAATAATCTGTTCATATTCGTTAACGATTTATCAATTAGAGAATGGCTTGAATTCTTATAAATTTGAATCAGTTCTTTATATATTTTAGAAATGAGACCTTTATCAGAACCCTTAAATGTAAAAATGTTTTTCCAGTTTATTGCTTCCCTTCTAATCCTGTCTGCATTAGTTTTGTTGGTACAATAACTTTTCAACTTAATATAATCAAAATTATCTGTTTGGTGTTCAATAATGAGTTCTAGTTCTTCTTTGGTCACAGATTCCTTTCTTCTCCATAGATCTGAGAGATAAATTATCCTGTGTTCTTCTGAGTTACTTATAATATGACTCTTTATGGGACCCATTTCGAACTTATCTTGATATATGGTATTAAGTGTGGATCAGTGCCTAGTTTCTGCCATACTAACTTCCAATTTTCCCAGCAGTTTTTGTTAGTGAATTCTTATCCCAAAAGCTGGGATCTTTTCCTCCTCTCTTCTTTACCTCTCCTCCCTCAAGATAGCAAGAAATCTGATATAGGTTATATTTGTGCAATCATCTTATTTCCAGGAATATTCTTGATTGACTTTGTGGGAATGGCAGATGAATAGGGGTGGAGGTTGGAGTGGATTTCTGATATTACTCTTTAGTTCCTCTCTACTGACCCATAACTAGAAACAGAGATATAGTAAGCTGTATTACTGTGCTTGTCTGTTTCTAAATGAAAACAAAATTTTGTTCTATTTTTAGCCACCTTGATGGGGCCCATTTATAACACACTTTTTAAATAGTGGCTAAAAAAAATGTCTTGAGGGTTTCTTAATACAGCTGAACTCCTTTATAAATGCTGGCATTAGGTGGCAGGAGTCATAGGACTAACACTTGCCTTTTGGCCAAATGATCTTTCAGGTTATGAAAAGGCTAAAGGAAGCAACTGCCATGTTAAACTTGATATATTTGCTTGCAATTATTAATTATTGAAATATGTTGACCTTTAGCGAAACCTGTTTTGTTTTGGGTTTTTTTGGACATTTAGAACCTCAAGAAAATCCTATGCATTAGATGCCAGCACATTCCAGTACACTGAGCTTACTCAATAGAAACTAAGCCCCTCTTTTCTAGTACCCCATCTACTGATCAGCTGTTGTGAGGGATCATAGAAGCAACCTGTCCTTCGAGATGCAAAACAAAAAAAGGGAGACAGAGAGTGAGGAAGAGAGAAAAACGGACATTGACAGAGGGGGAATGGACAGAGAGACACATACAGAAAGCGAGATATAGAGACAGAAAGTGATGAAGAGAGACTGAGAAAACTACATACACACACACACACATACACCCCCCCCCAAAAAAAAAAAAAACCTGGCTTCAAGATGGGGAGAAGATAGGCAGAAGGAAGCAGCAGAAACTTAGCCAGATAACCAACACAGTGTTGTTATTCTTCCTCACTCTCTGAGTCCCTTGAGTCAGCTTTTCCTCCCCCAGGAAAACAACAAAGCCTTTTCTTGTAGAAGTAGGGCATTGACTTCTAGTTAATAATACATATCATTGATCTGTAATTTTTTTTCCCCAGAAATATGTCTTCTGATGTTTCTTTTGAAGCAACACATAGCCAGATATGTAGAAAACAACATAAAACGTCCTGTGATTGTGAAACATTCCGCAGCTTCACTGTAACACAACTTGGACTCAGACTTTGAGTCCTGGCTCTCCAGTGCATATTTGCTCAGTAACTGTGGGCAACTCTTAATGAATGGAAGAAATCAACTAGCAACAAGTATTTAGTAAGCACCTACTATGGCTAAGCAGTGTGCTGGGCAGCTGGGAATACAATCATTGAGACAATTCCTATTTACAATGAGTTTTTCATTTTAACCTATCTAAGCCTTAATCTCCTCACCTATAAAGTGAATAGAAATATAATTATATTACTTCTCTTATCCTGTTGTTTTGAGGAAATTGCTTTGTAAATCCTTAAAACTATAAGTTTCACCTTTGGTCAAAGGCAAACTATATTGGACTCTGTTACCAGAATTGCCCAAAAGATCTGACCCACAGTATAGATTTCAAAGACCCATTGTTATAGAGAAGCTCCAATGTAGTTTATTCATTTATTTTATTGTGAGATAAAGTATGCTTTTATGGGAAGGCTCATTCCAAGTACATCAGTGAACACTGTTAAAATTGTTCATTTATTCAACAAACATTTTTTAGGCATTCACCATGCTAGGCTTCAGTATATATATCTGTTATGCCACAGTTCTCTTTTATTGTCCTGACTCAGTCTCTCTAATTATCCTGACCCAGTCCTGATTCAGTTTCTCTGCTTCAGCTCAAAGCTCAGTCCTGCAAAACCTCCTCTCTCTATCAGAATATTTGATAAGGATAAAAGATCTTATGTTTTAGAATATCAGAATGCCTTTCCCCATCCCAAGCTACCAGAATGTCAGATACCATCTTATCAAGATGGCTCTTTCCATCTCTGGGGTTCCTCCCTCCATTAGGTCATCCCATCCCCCATGCCCTGTCAGAACTGGATTGTCAGAGTCCTGTTCCCGCTCTTAGCACCCTGATTCCTCCCCTATCTCAATCTACCCCCTGAGTCTGAGCCCATGTATTATAGGTCATTGAGAACTCACATTGTTTGCTGGATTCTTGGAGACGATAGTCTCATTCAGCCCTGGGACCAAACCATGGATCCATTTGGTCCCAGTAAATGTCTCCCATTTAATAAATTATTAATTACTCTCTAATCTCTATCTTGCCTCAGTTTCTCTGACATTACATATATAAATGATAAGCAGACCCTTACTTACCAGGGCAAAAGTTCTTCACCTTCACTTTTACAAAATAGATCTTTTTTTGTATCTTGATCTACTTTGGACATCTGGCAAAGCCTATGAATAGATTTCTTCTTAGAGTAGTATTTTTAAATATGTAAAATATAATACCTAGGATTACAAAAGAAGCCAATTATATTGAAATAATTCTTATCAAAATATATGAAAAGAAAATTGATTGGCCCCAAATTAAGAATCCCTTATTAGTGGATTCACTTGCCTATTTGTGAACAGAACTGATTGTACTTGGTAAAGATCTATTCATTTCTAGTGCATGCTATTTTCTTTATTAAAAGAAATGAAAAAAAAATGTTGAGTATGTAACAGGAAAGTACTAGAAATGGTATGGCTTATGGAAGGGTACTGAACAATGTATCGCAGTAATTTTTTTCATTCTTGTTCATTTGTTTTGGTTGTGTCTTTATTTAGATTTTTGTTTTAGCAAAGATACTTTAGCAAAGAACTTCTCCAGTTCATTTTACAGATGAGAAAACTGAGGCAGACAAGATGAAGTGACTTTTTCCCAGGGTCATACATCTAATTAGCATCTAAATCTGGATTTGAACTCAGATCTTTGTGACCTCAGATCTGACACCTAGTTTGCCTCAACACCCAGCTGCTCTTTACCATAGATCATTAGAGTTATGATCACATTTTATGCAAAATACAATTATTCCAAAAATATAGATAAAATCTTGCACGGGAATAAATATCTCTCTTTAATTTCCTTTCTTTATGGTTTCTGTGATTATGTAGTCAGTAAGCTGTGACAAGATAGAAATCTGGAAGTTTTCTTAAAATGAAATCAAGAATTTGCAAGTGTGAAATCCAGGTGCAAACTACCAGATTATCAGAGGTTAATAGAGTTTATAAAGTTTGCATTCTCTCTAGGATAATGTGAGTGGGTTTTCTCATATTTGTCTTTGCTTCAGAAATTTTGTACTTCCTTTTTGTGTACTTAAAACATTTATTTGGTAAATAAATGATCTGTGCTAATACTTTTGAAGCTTTGCAAAAAAAGGTCCTTTCCACTTCTCTAGGTTAAATCATCCCATCTTACTTAAACTATTGCCTAATAGTTGTGACTCATTTTGTTGTCTTCTCTAGTTTCTCTTTTGTTGCCATCTTAAGATGTCAAAATAGGCTTCCTAGCTTCCTACTCAAAACCAAAACCAAAAACCTATCAATGGCTTCCTTTTGTCTTTGAATAAAGTGTAAATACCTTAACCTTATCTTTAACATCCTCGAAGTCTGACTCTAGCTTACTCAGAAATGATATCTTTCCCTATTCCCATAATTCTTGAAGTACATGTTCTCTTCATCTTTTCCTGTTAAAATACTTAATCTTCCTTTAATTTTCTGCCTTATTGGCTTCTTCTTCACATAGCCTTTCCTGATCTGCCCAGCTAAAATTGATTTCTTTATTCCTCATTTAAAAAAAACAAAAATGGAGTATGGATTTCTCCTTTGCCTCTATCATATTCTGCCTTAAGTTTTTTAAAAAAAATCTGCTTATATGCAAAAACTATATAGTTTCTTGCATATACTAAACAAATTTTAAGTAATTGGATTAATATTTTAAAATCTCTTTAAATTCTGTTTGCTTTTTACTTTTTCTTCCTTTGCTCTTTTTGATATACAGAAAATTCTCAGAAAAGAATTCTTAACTTGAAGTCTATGAATTTCAAATTCAAACTTTTTTCCCATTGTTTTTCAATAGAATTAGTTTCCTTTATAATCCTATACATCTTAAGTTGTGAATTTAAAAACACTATCCCAAGAAGGGCATAGTCTTCATTAGATGGCCATAAGGATCTAAGGCACTAAAGAAAGATTAAGAATCCCTGGTCTATTAGAAAGAATGGTTTTTCTGTATTTGCTGTATTTCTTTTTGTAAAATGAATCAGCATTAAAATATATATTATAGATATGTTGGGCAAAGGGAGGATGTGGCTCAGTTAGAAGTGGTTTTGCTTATAAGAGAAAAAAACTGATGGCAAAAATACAACATAACTTGTTACATTTTCCTCTGACCCTTTCAGAACTGATTCTGAATCTCATTGGTATAATGTGGCTTCATATAGTCACATAATTAATGTTTGGAATTCCTGCTTCATGAACTAGTCTGTACATAGAAAACACTGTAGCATTCCAAAATTCATAGCTGAAATGGAGTTGAAAGCTTTTACTGGGTTTTTCTATTGAGGCAGTTCAATGTCCATTATCCAGTGTAAAGGAAATAGAAAAGAAATTAGGAAGCCTGGTATAACATGGAATCTGAAAAATAACCTTTCACATTTAATTTTAGTATGGTAAATTGTTGATCCAACCAAAGCTGTGAAATCAACATGGCAGCAATCTGGACCTTCACAGCATGGTATGGTGTTCTATACTCATTTGTGTATGCAGTCATTCATTTAAAATAAACAGATGCCTACTTATGTGCACTGGGGAAGTTACAAAGTGTAAATCCAGGCCTTGTGGAATTTGCCATCTAGGAAGGAAGGAAGGAAGGAAGGAAGGAAGGAAAGAAGGAAGGAAATAAGCATTTACTAAGGTCTTTCTAACTCTAAGGCCTACATTCTAGGCACTGTGTCCTTTAGGAAGGTCTTATATAGCTACAGAGATAAGCATAGTGCAAAATAAGAATTGATACATGTATGAAAGATGTGAGAAACTTTAATTTTCTCATCTGTAATATAAGGAGGGGTAGTTGGACCCGATGATAATGAAGGTTCATATTATATTTAACATCTACTGGTCATCCTGCCATCTAGGGGAGGGGGTGGGGGGGGGGGTAAGAGGTGAAAAATTGGAACAAGAGGTTTGGCAATTGTTAATGCTGTAAAGTTACCCATGTATATATCCTGTAAATAAAAGGCTATTAAATTAAAAAAAAAAAATGAAGGTTCATATTTCTACTAAAATTCTGGTTTTATAAATATTTATTGAGTACCTACACTTTTCTGGAGAGCTGGGAGGAGCAGGAGGGAGGATACAAAGATGAATAAGATCCATGTCCTCAAATGGCTTGCAGTTCTTTATAGCTGTGAGATCTGAATGTGCTATTGTTACATATGACCTTTTAAAGAGTTTCAGTGTCCTCAATGAGCCATACTTAACATTAAATGGCAAGACAGCATAGCTAATAGGAACCTGGGAGATGGCCAATCTGTTAGCAATGAAACTTTTTCCACTTCTCTGCTAGGCTGGACACATTGAGAATTTGGGTGGTGGTGGATTCTTTAGGTAGTGGTCATCCAGATTTTATAGGAAAGTCCAAATTTCAAACATTCCATTCTTCACAATATCTAGCACATAGCTACTTAATAAATGCTTGTTGGTCGATTTGTCTCCATAAACCATCAGAATATTCCATAAATTCCTATATTTCAGCAAAAAGTAATTGAATGAGTCATTAAGCATTATTATAAAATGTGCATAAATCACCAAAGATTAAAGAGCACACTATAGGCTTAAAAAAAATTATTATCACTCAGAAAATTGTGAGTATAATAGCAATCTCTTAGAAGAACGAGAGTGTTAAAGGATTTAAGGAATGCCTCTTCAATTTATCTTGGAAATTTTTTTTAAGAAGTAGAAGAAAGGCATATAGAAAAAGAAGAAAGGAAGACCTGGAATAAGAGAAAAATTATAAAGGGTCTTGAGGCAGAAGAGAAACTTAATCTGTGTTATCAGGCTAGAGGGTAGAAGAATGTGTGACTTAGGAAAAAGGGAAGAGGGACCACTGAATACTTGGAGCTAAGATACTATTAGAAAAAGGCTCATCTAGTAGGGGTTGTAAGAAGAAGGTGGAAGTAATAGTGATTTCCTGTTGAAAAAGCATTTAAGCAGTATTTGTTGACCTAAGGATAGCATTAAATTGCTCTTCTGTCTTTCTAGAATATGTATATATATATATATATATATGTATATATATGTGTGTGTATACACACACACACACACACACACATATATATATATATATATATATATATATATATATATATATATATCCAGACCTGCTTACTAGAGGATTTCTGTACCAGCCCAAATCCTGATCATAGGTGAGGAGTGAAGGAATGGAACTCTCAAAGATGGTCAAACAGACGGAGTTCTTTTATTTAAAGTTCTCTCAGCCTTATATACCCTAATATCCTTCCATAACTATAGCACACCACGCATGGGCTAACTATATACTGCACATGTGGTACCATATAAACAACTTGCTATTGTGTGCAGATGTCTTCTTGCCACTTTAGTTAGTATAATTCTGTTTTAATTACAACACAGAGTCATACTCCCTGACTTCTCAGGAAGGCCAAGACACCCCCAGGGATGATGGGGAGCCAAACCAGACACTGCCAGCAGGGTTCCTTTTATTAGACTAAAAGGTCTTATACCTTGCCCAGGTTTCCCCACTATCTGTGACCCTCTACATATATGTGACAGGAAATTTCAAATCTGATCGTATCCTTCCCTTCTTTTTCCCCTGCCTCCCCCTCTACCTTTCCCCATAAATTCCAGTGGCCTTTTGCCTATAGGATAAAATATAAACTTTTCTATTTGACGCTAATATCTTTTTACAACCTGACTTTTCTGTCTTTAAGCTTATTTAGTCCCCTCCTCACACTCTGCAGTTCAGCTCTACTGTCTCTCCACTCTTTTCCCATTTCCTAACCCTGTGCTTTTGCTTTGGCTAGAACACAGGAGTTCTCCCCTTTGCCTTTTGGAATTCTTGAATTTCCTCAGGACTCAGTTCAAACACTATTTTCTACATGAAGCTTTTCCTGATTCCCCATACTTGTACTACCTTCCCAAATCTGCCTTGTATTAATTTTGTACATCATGTGCATATCCTTATATAGTATACATACTCATGTTCATATTGTTTCCCTTTTTAGAATGTGAATTCTTTAAAGGCAGATATTGTTTTTTGTTAAGGACCATGCCTAAATGAAGGGGCAGATCAATTTCCGAGAGCCTCCACAGCTGTGAATCATAATACTTGAAGGAGTTGCAAAGCAGTCTTTGCTGACGCAGATGTTCCTTGTGGACTGGGAATGAAATAAATTGGAGGCAAGAGGGAAGAGGAGAGAGGTCAGAGAACAGCAACTGTCTCTCAGTCTCCTTGTATCATCATCATCATCATCATCATCATCATCATCATCATCATCATCATCATCCATCATCATCATCATCAATCCTCCTCCTCCTCCTCCTCCTCCTCCTCCTCCTCCTCCTCTCAAATCAAGAGATCCATTCTACAGGTCTGAGTTAGACCTCCAGCAGCCACTGGCAGGTGATTCGTATCACAACAGTCTTTATACTCCCAGTCATTAGCACAGTACTTGGAACACCATAAGCACTTAATAGTCACAGAATTATAGATACTGTTGTTAAATGATTAATGGATGATCTTGTTGGACTCAGTGATCATTGAGTCTACTATCCACTTTTGGTGATTTATGGGAGTACAAATGATGTTGCTGCTGAATGAAAAAGAATGAAAATAATTTATTAAGCACTTATTTTGTGACAGCCTGTTAAGTGCTTGAGAATACAAATATAAATGAAAGTCTCTGCACTCAAAAAGCTCACATTCTAATGAGGGAGACCATCTATCTAGGGGAATTGTGACTAGGAAGGGAGTTAAGTTCTTTAAAGTCACAAAGATGATTATAGAACAGTAGCACATCCAACTAACACCATTTTCAGATTGTTAACTTGATTATAATTCTGAGAGAAAATTATGAGAATTTTGTGAGTCAAATTGACTTTATCTTGTAACACTGACTATTTTGAGGCAAAAGTTTCATTTTTCTGTATATTTCAACTGCTTGCTAGTCATGGGAATTAAGTGATATCCTGTTTCACAAAGGTCTATTGCTTTTTCTTCCTTCCTCCCAGCTCTCAAAATTTATTCATCTTTCTTCCAATTTGGAAAACCATTAATCTTTTCTTCAATTAAAAGTCAGATTACCCAACTGTTGCGTTAATTGTTGTTCTTAGTACATAAGATTGTCTCCCCTTATAGTTGGAGTTCAATGCCACACTGAGGAGGTTTGGTCTCAGTTTGTTATGCACTTGTCATACATTGTTTAATAAATTGCTTTGCTCAAGGAGCTTGAATCTTTGTTTTCTTAGTTGTTTCATATTTTACCCATCATAGTTCTCAGAGCATGATGTAAAAGGGAGTGGTATAAAATGGCCCAGATGAAGAGGAATGATTCCAATGAATGCATAGTCAAGTAGCTTAGCTCCCCCCAGACATAATCTCCAATTAATCCAGTTTTGGATGGTGGATAGGTACCATGTAGAAGATCAGAAAATATATAAGGAGATAGGCATCATGGTTCTAGGGTGGGTAGGTCTGAGTTAATTCTGTGGAGTAATTGGTAGAGACTGTGAAGTTTGAGGCAAGGAAACAAAGGTTTTAAGAACACAGATGATATTTTCATCGTTGGTGCATGCATATTAAAGACAGAGGCTACTTTGGAAAGTGATCAGTTAGTTGAGATAGTGTATGAGAAAGGAATTTGGATTTCTGGATTATGGCTTAAAACATAGTGATAATAATCTCTTGTCCAGGGATGGAATATATCTAACAAGGGCTTCAGTTTTCAATTGAGAAGCAAGAGAAATGAAGAAAACTGCATATTTATATCTATTAAATAAGATAAGCAGGAGTTGCTACAACCTAGGAATAAGAATAGCAGTAGTGACACAGGACAGAAAATTCCAAGAAAGTATTCAGCAATAAAATCCATTGCTTCAGATGTCTATGAACAAATGCAGAAAACATGGATAACATGCAAAGTGAAATACAGGTTATATTCTTTATCATATCATTAAAACTTGAAAGAATGAAACCCATCACTGGAATATAACTCTGAAAAAGAGTATACTATGCCTAATTAAGAAAAAACAGAAGAGAGAGAAAAGTAGAGGGAGCAGGAGAGGAAACAAATAACATATATTAAGACTATGTATTTGAGTGAGATAAACCAGTTATGAGAAAAGAGAATCATGGTGAACATCTGGATGAAAATCATCGTGATGGAGAAGGATCATCAGTTATTCAAAATTTTTATCTGCTGGAATTCTTTATTTCAAAGAAAGCACTTAAGTTATGAACTTGATATAATGACAATTTCAACCTTTGAAAAGTTGAGGGGCTAATATGGGTTAGAATTTGCTTTTCTTTTGAATCTGATTCTCACTGACAGAGATTAAATTGGTTGCTGAAATAGTTATAGGAGCCTTGTGATAGAGGACAGGAGAAAAAACAGATATAGTTTGACATAAAGCTAAATTTTAAAATGTTCTGAGAATAGATAAGATTTCATGTACTAAAATTATATAGGGGGAACATTGCAGGAAGGATGGAAAACTCTCAGAAGTGAAATTTTGAAGACACAAAAAGAAATAATTATGATATAGAAGAAAATGAAGACTGATGAGGATATGCAGGTGACTTATTAATCAAATTAGATTTTAAAAAGACATTTATAGAAGACAAACCTAAATTCATATAATAGATAATGACTAAAAAAGCATGACACAGTTTTGTCAGAATAATGTAAGAGTAAGGTTCAAAATCAGCTGACCTCATCTGGTGAGAAAAGTTACAGACAACAGAAAAGTCATAGCTAATGGTGATTTTTAAAAATGCATATTGATGAAAAGAAGAGAGTCAAAGAAGGATAGGACATTTGGGGTGGATAGTATAATGATAACTGACAGGAGAGGGAAGCTAATAGAGCTGCTTGGTTTTTATTTTTCTTATGTTTTCTTTTCCAAGAAGAATGGTCTTTTGACTGGAAAGGATAGATAAAGTATAGCAAATAGAGTGGATACCCAAAATAAGTAGAGATGAAACTGAGAAAACAATTGACTGACTTGTTGAGTTTAGATTCAAATAGTCTATATCTCGGTATACTAAAGGATGTGATTACTGAACTACTTTCAGCGATCTTCTGAAGATTATGAAGAATGGGAGAATATAAAATGGACTGCCCTAGAAAATAGCCTCAATTATATCCCTCCTCCTTATAGACCTCAGTTAGATCCCCATATGTTGGGAATCTTCTAGAGATTCTCCACCACTGAGAATTTTAAGATTCCTTCTAGCTCTGTGAGTTCAGTGTTATGCATCTTATATCACTTACATTCACATCATCATTTGTGATAGGTTGTTGTATGTTTTAACTCATGGTATGTCATTAGGAGGTCCTTTAAATTCCCTACAAAATTAAAAAATCACAAAAGTTCATGATTTGTAGTCACATAGCTTCATCAGGAAACTTTTATTGTCAGTAATTTATGCTTTGACACCAGAAAGGATTCCAAATTGTCATAAGTGCCACACAATTTCCCAGTATGTTGTCCTAGTCATTTCTAGACCTCATTTGTCCTGCTGTGCCTGGTTATGAGAGAGAGATAACAGAGGAATAATCCAGTAGGCTCTCCATCCAGCTGAGTGTCATACTCTAGGCAATACAAATTCTTATCTATTAAGTTTTTCTGTGTCCATTACTTGACTAATCTTTTAAAAATAGTAGTGTGCCTCATAAGGATGCTTCATAGAAGGGATTCTTTATATTTGTGTCATGGACTCTTTGGGCAGTGAAGCCTATAGACATTTTTCTAAAAATTCATGACTGAAAGCTAAATTTCATTTAGAGGCTAGTGAAAATAAGGATGTAATTTTTTTCTGTTTTGCCATTCAGGTTTATATATCCCTTGAAATATTTCCATAGTATCCCTAGATTAAGAACTCTCATCCTAGGAATTTTGATATCATGAGCTCAATATAATATATGCAAATTATAAATATGTAAAAATATGTAAATATAAATTATATAAATCTGTCTCAGAGCTCTAATAAATTAAAAAATTATAACTTTTTAATTGAATTTATATTTATATATGATGGATTTCTTTTGTAATATGTTATTTTATGTGTTTAAAAACATCCTGAGAAAGGCTGCATAGACCTTATCAGACTACCAAAAGAGGCTTTGATCCTTTCCAAAAGGTAAAGGATTAAACAACAACAATAAATAAACCCAGAAGCTTATATAAGCACATCACCTCAGTGCTTCTCCATCGCTAATATAGAGCCATTTCTCATCCTCACCTCCTCCTGAAACTACCAGTTGCTTTTTGTGATTCCTTTTCTTTTTCAACATTGCCCCAAATCCTGGATCTAAAGAACTATCAGTCAATCAACTGGCATTTATACTAGGCACTGTGCTAAGTACTGGGAATACTAAGAAAAGTAAAAACTAGTCCTTGCTTTCAAGGCACTCACATTATGATGGGGAAGAAAACATGTAACAACTATGTACAAAGAAAATATAAGCAGGATAATTAGGGGTAGTCTCAGAAGGCACTAAGATTAACAAGGATTGGGAAGGGCTTTTGAATTAGATGAGAGTTAGCAAAACCTGGAGACAGATGAAGAGGGAGAAAATTTCAGTTCAGGGGAACAGCCAGTGAAAATGTTACTAGGAGTGGGGATATGAAATATGTCTTATTCAAGGATTAGCAAAAAAGGCCACTGTCACTTAATTGCAGAGTACATGGGGAAAAAGGGGCTGTGATATAAAGTAAAAGAAAACTACAAAGGTAGGACTGAGCCAGGTGAAGGACTTTGAATGTTCTAGCATTTTATTTGATCCCAGATGTAATAAGGAGCCACTGAAGTTTATTGAGGAAGTATTTGTGTGTGTGTGAAAGAGAGAGAGAGAAACAGAGACAGAGAGCTAGAGACAGAGACAGAGACAGAGACATGGCCAGATGCTTTATATAGATCTACTTGACAACTAAATGGAAAATAGAGTGGAATGGACCAAGACTTGAAGTAATAAATAGATCAGCAGACTACTGGAGTTACCCAAGTTTGAGGACCTTGAGAATTTAGAACGTGAGGAATTTGGGAATTTAATTTCCAAAATTCAGATCTCAATCATGTGTGGCTGAAATATCTCACAAGATAACATGTCTAGCCTCAGGCAAGTCTTTTCTGCTGTCTGGATTTCTTCTTTAAAGAGGGGTAAGGATAAAATGTTTCCTGAGGGCTCTTCTAGCTCTAAATCTTGGTGGATCCAGTGAACACTAGTTGATTTGAGTGCCTGGAATGCACTTTCTCCTTTTTGTACTTTGAATCCTTATCTTTATTCCAAGCAGAGTGCTTTTTCCCTTGCTAGCTTTTATGACTTTCTCCCCTTTATACTTATTTTGCTTATGTTCTTTGTTCATGTAGCCAATTTCATATAGTCCTAATGTTGTGCCATAGTTTTCTAATTATCTTGACTCCGTTTCCCTAATTGTCCTGACTCAGTTTCCCTAAATTATTTTTGAATTGTTCTGCCACAGTTGTTCCGCTCAATCCTGCAAAACCACCCATCCCTCTTAATCATCAGAATATTTGATAAGGATAAAAGATCTTATATTTTAGAATATCAGAATGCCTCTCCCCATCCCAATTTATCAGAATATAAGATACAATGTTATCAAGATGCCTCTCCCCATCTCCAGGGTGCTTCCCCCCATTATGTCGTCTCCTGTCTTCCCCCCCTTTCAGAGTCCCATTCCCCCCCTTAGCACCCTGACTCTGCCCCTGCCTCAGTCTACTTCCTGTATGTGAGCCACGTGTATATATGTCTTTGAGAACTCACATTGTTTGCTGGATTCTTGGAGATGATAGTCTGGGGACCAAACCATGGATCCATTTGATCCCAGTAAATCTCTCCCTTTTAAATAAATTATTAAATACTCTCTAATCTCTATCTTGCCTCAGTTTCTCCGGCATTACATTTGAAGCTGTCCCGTTCTTCCATCCACTCAAGAGGTTTGAGGCCAAAATTTTTTCTTGCAATATGATAAGCATCTTGGCACAATGCCTGGCAGATAGCAGGTGCTGAATATATGCTTATTTAAAAATTTTTTTCTTTTAATATAAACTTAAGAAATTTTGACAAAGATAATTTTCTTTTTTATTATAAATTTAAGAAATAACAAATATATGAATGTTGAATGAATAAATTATATTTAAACTTGGTTGATTATTTTAAAATTCTAGGATAGGGCAAGATAGAGAAGAGTACAAGAATATATGGATGTTCTAAGAGTTGGCCTTCCCTTGGGACTTCTTGGGCTTCTGACCAACTTGAAAGACCTTTGGGATTCTGCCAGTTCACTTGGGCTTTGAATTTCCCAGTGTTAACACCTCTTATCATTTCTCTTTGAAATGCTAATTAGCCGATTAACCACTGTTGGAAGCTCTTCTGCTTGTCTGATTCTGAAGGGTCACCTCCAACAGCCCCCTCCCTTCCCAAGGGAGAGATCATTCTCTAGGCTGCAAGAGGTAACCAGAGCAACATCACTCTCCAGGTCACATAACAATCTCTCTAAGAGCTCTTTCAATCTTTGGGTGAAGATTCTCCTCTCCTGTAACAAAATCTGAAGCACAGATTAATATATTTGATTCTGTTAGTCATAAGGAATTGACTATTATAAGCAAGTTATTGTCTTCTAGCTTTCTTCTGATTATCTCTTTTCCTATGTATTCTCCTGTGCTTAAGATATCTTCTATGTTTCAGAATACTCTCCTTTTTGCCCATGTTTTCCCGAATTCCCTTTTTTCTTTCTATAATTGCTACCTGAGGGATATCAAAATGTGGAGGAGGAAACAGGTTTTATCTATTTGTTATAACTCCAAATTATATAATACTGGAAGTAATGGTGATTCCTTTCTTCCCCCCAAATAAGTGGTTTGGTGGTGATTTTGCTTTTGAGAAGGAATAATTGAAGACCTTTATGTTGCATAGTAAAAGCTTTCTCTACAGTGAAGATATGATATAAGAGGAAGAGTGGGGCTTGGAGTCAGGAGACCTGTGTTCACATTCTGCCTCATATTCTTTTTTTTTTTTTTTTTGGTTTTTATTTAATAGCCTTTTATTTACAGGATATATGCATGGGTAACTTTATAGCATTAACAATTGCCAAACCTCTTGTTCCAATTTTTTACCTCTTACCCCGCCCCCCCTCTCCCCTAGATGGCAGGATGATCAGTAGATGTTAAATATATTAAAATATAAATTATATACACAATAAGTATACATGACCAAAACGTTATTTTGCTGTACAAAAAGAATCAGACTCTGAAATATTGTACAATTAGCTTGTGAAGGAAATCAAAAATGCAGGTGTGCATAAATATAGGGATTGGGAATTCAATGTAATAGTTTTTAGTGATCTCCCAGAGTTCTTTTTCTGGGCATAGCTGGTTCAGTTCATTACTGCTCCATTGGAAATGATTTGGTTGATCTCGTTGCTGAGGATGGCCTGATCCATCAGAACTGGTCATCATATAGTATTGTTGTTGAAGTATATAATGATCTCCTGGTCCTGCTCATTTCACTCAGCATCAGTTCGTGTAAGTCTCTCAGGCTTTTCTGAAATCATCCTGTTGGTCATTTCTTACAGAACAGTAATATTCCATAATATTCATATACCACAATTTATTCAGCCATTCTCCAACTGATGGGCATCCATTCAGTTTCCAGTTTTAGCCACTACAAAAGGGCTGCCACAAACATTCGTGCACATACAGGTCCCTTTCCCTTCTTTATAATCTCTTTGGGATATAATCCCAGTAGTAACACTGCTGGATCAAAGGGTATGCACAGTTTGATAACTTTTTGAGCATAGTTCCAAACTACTCTCCAAAATGGTTGGATTCGTTCACAACTCCACCAACAATGCATCAATGTCCCTCTGCCTCATATTCTTACTAGCCCTGGAACTTTTGACAAGTCACAACTTCTTGGAATCTGTTTCCTCAGTTGTAAAATATGGAGAATGAATCAGAAGTGGGGTGGAACATTGCTGGACTATCCAGAGGAAAGCATTCCTAGCAGGCAGTCACCAAGCATAAGGGCTGGACCTTCAGGCCATAAGGTTATATTAATATAGATACTTACATGTATACACACACACACACACACACACACATACATATCTTAGTCTCTATCCCTCAACTTTCTTCTCTACTGAGGTTATTTCCTTCTTCACTCTTGCCCAAAAATGGGCAAAGGATTTCACAATCCCTTAAAATGTTTTATTCTGAATTAGAGGAATAAAGTGAAAAAAGACTAAAAGGAGAAACTAAACGTGGGGAAGGCTAAAGTAAATTGAATGGGTTAATTAGGTTGTTTTTTTGTTTTTTTATTTGTTTTTTTTTTTGGCCCATTAATAGTCTTAGAAAACGATTTATAAGGCCAAATTCCATGACCTCTCAAGGAACTCTTTGGTTTCAGAATACTATGAAATGAAAATGTGTGGTTCAGGAAGAGAAGAGAAAAAAAACCCAACAACAAAACAAAACTAATAAGAGATTTCATTTAATTGGGGCTGGTGCTCCTAGCCTTCAGGCATACAGATAAAGAGAATTTGGCAGGGAATGACTTATCATAAGACCGTCATCAGTCAATTAAAGTCAATACCAATTACTGAAATATTAATTAAAATGACAGCTTCCCTAAAGAAAAGCATGTGACTAACTGAAATATACTTTTCTTCACAAAACTCAACCTAATCAACCCTAGGTGCTTAACAAGTGTATTTAGAAGAAATAAATGTAATGTTTTAAAGTTTTGTGAATTTAGCAATTAATGCTACCATTAAAACCTAGAAACAAGTGCCCCCATCCCACCTTATGAATGAATGATAAAGCTTTTATTAAGTACTTATATGGGCCAGATACTGTGCCAAGACCTGGGTATACAAAGACAAGTAATCAAAGCCCTCAAAGCCCTCCCGGAAGGGTTTGTCTTCTAATGAGGGAAGACTATACACAAAGAGAAGCTAGGAAATAGGGAAAGTGGGAGGATTGGTATTCCCGAGGACAATAAATGAGTGGAAACTCCATTTTGGGAACCCAGCATTTCAGAGACAAAGACCAGAGTTCTTGTGGAAGAGAAAAATGAGGGGGGTTGCTGGAGTGCAGATAGTTTATTTTGAGATGTACCTTTTTTTTTTTACTTATGTTTTCCTTTTAAGGATTTCATTTAATAAATGTCAGTGAAAAGAATACAGTAAGTAGAAATTTAGTTTGTCAGCTAACCAGGTTCCTTTTAAATTAAAGATTCTACTACCCATTGGAACTTGTCTTTAGTGCTCTTCTTCCTGGGGAAAGTAATTGGGTAGTATAATAAAAATGGATCATGACAAGTCCAGCCTCAGTATTCTGGTTCTAAGACTTAGTGATAATCTCCACTAAGTGAGCAAATTGTTTCTCCTTTTGGAGCCACAGTTTCTTTTTTTCTTTTTTTTTTTTGAAAAAAATTTCTTTACAACATTATCCCTTGCACTCTCACTTCTGTTCCGACTTTTTCCCTCCCTCCCTCCACTCCCTCCTCCCTCCCTCCACCCCCTCCCTCAGATAGCAAGCAGTCCTATACATGTTAAATATGTCACAGTATATCCTAGATACAATATATGTGTGCAGAACCGAACAGTTCTGTTGTTGCAGAGGAAGAATTGGATTCAGAAGGTAAAAATAACCCGGGAAGAAAAATAAAAATGCAAACAGTTTACATTCATTTCCCAGTGTTCTTTCTTTGGGTGTAGCTGCTTCTGTTCATCATTGATCAATTGAAACTGATTTAGAGCTTCTCTTTGTTGAAGAAATCCACTTCGATCAGAATACATCCTCATACAGTATCATTGTTGAGGTATATAATGATCTCCTGGTTCTGCTCATTCACTTAGCATCAGTTCATGTCTCTCCAAGCCTCTCTTATTCATCCTGCTGATCATTTCTTACAGAACAACAATATTCTAACATTCATATACTACAATTTACCCAACCATCCTCCAATTGATGGGTATCCATTCATTTTCCAGCTTCTAGCCACTACAAAAAGGGCTGCCACAAACATTTTGGCACATACAGTTCCCTTTCCTTTCTTTAGTGTCTCTTTGGGGTATAAGCCCAGTAGTAGCACTGCTGGATCAAAGGGTATGCACAGTTTGATAACTTTTTGGGCATAATTCCAGATTGCTCTCTAGAATGGTTGGATTTGTTCACAACTCCACCAACAATGCATCAGTGTCCCAGTTTTCCCACATCCCCTCCAACATTCATCATTATTTTTTCCTGTCATCTTAGTCAATCTGACAGGTGTGTAGTGGTATCTCGGAGTTATCTTAATTTGCATTTCTCTGATTAATAGTGATTGGAACACTCTTTCATATGAGTGGAAATAGTTTCATCTTCTGAAAATTGTCTGTTCATATCCTTTGACCATTTATCAATTGGAGAATGGCTTGATTTCTTATAAATTAGAGTCAATTCTCTATATATTTTGGAAATGAGGCCTTTATCAAAACCTTTTAACTGTGAAAATGTTTTCCCATTTTGTTGCTTCCCTTCTAATCTTGTCTGCATTAGTTTTGTTTGTACAAAGGCTTTTTAATTTGATATAATCAAAATTTTCTAATTTGTGATCAATAATGATCTCTAGTTCATCTTTAGTCACAAATTTCTTCCTCCACAAGTCTGAGAGGTAAACTATCCTATGTTCCTCTAATTTATTTAGAATCTCATTCTTTATGCCTAAATCATGGATCCATTTGGAGCAACAGTTTTTAAGGTTATAAAGTAAAGAAAAGGAGGTGAACTAAGTGATTTCTGAAACCTTATAATTTGGACATTCTGGGATTGACTTTTTGCAGATTCAGGCATAGTCAGCAAATAGTGCCCAGTTTTCTTCTATATAGTGAACATAGAGCCTCTCACTTGCTTTCTTTGAGATGCATGGCCATCAATCTATCATTCTTCCCTTTCAACTTTATTCCTTCTCTACTCCAGTTCTTCAGTAGAGGCTTTACCAGACAAAGGGGTCTATGACAGAAAAAAGGTAAAGGATCCCTATAGATTTAAGGATTTTATTGCTAGTAGCAAACTTCTAAATGGTAAACAATAGAAAAAAATGACAGTCACTTCAGAAAACTAAATGACACCTTAAAAACTTTTGGAGTTGGTAGGCCTAATTTTTAGTTGTAAACTTATAAAAAAGTCAGAACATCCCTGAGACATCATCTAGTTTAATATTATAATTTTACAGGTGAGAAAACTGAGATTCAAAAGTGAAGTGACTTGTTTAAAGTTGTAATTACCTAGTAGGTAGCAGTGCCAGGACTTATATTGCTTTTTAAATCTTTGTCCTTAAAATTGGCTCGCCATCAATTCTGTGTGGGTTGGAGGTTCCTTCCCCAAGATTGATCTCGATCAGCAAAGATACCATGCTTAGGTGGCACAGTACATAAAGTGCCAAATCTGAAGTGTGAAGACTCATCTTCCTGAGTTCAGATCTGGCCTTAGATACTTATTAGCTGTGTGACCTTGAGGAAGTCATTTTACCTTATTTGTCTCAGTTTCCTCATCTGTAAAAGGAGATGGAGAGGGAAATGGTAAACCACTCCAGTATCTTTGCCAAGAAAACCTCAACCAGACTGAAAAATGACTGAACAATAACAGCAAGCTTTCTAGATTCTCTTTGCAAAATTTATCTCTAGGAATGGGACTCCCTATTGAACCTTTATACTTTTCTCTATTTGGTTCCTTTCCTGGGGTCAGCTTGATTGGTTTTCTGTGTAGTTTCTATTCCCCTCTCAAAGTTTCTTTGGCTCTGGCTTCTTAAAAGTTTTACCCCTGTTCTCTTGGTTTGTTAGGGGAGTGAGAATTGAATCTCTTTCCTACTGGAACCTTTAAACCTTGAAATAATCTTCTTTGCCTTTTTTGGGGAATTCCATTTATATGACATTCTAAGCCTTCTTTCTAACTTCTGACCTAGTTTTCATATCCAGATTCATTTCAGTAATTCATTTCATATTTATTATATACCTACTTCTGTGCATAGCCCTATGTGAAATACTGGAGGAGATACAAAGTTAGGGCTATAATATGTTAGGGAAATATGACCATTTTACTGGGAAGAAACTATATACACATACAGATAAACATGTACAAAAATGTGTAAAAGCTACATAGACATACATAGAAAATCTTCTTTAGCTTTTGATGTTGTTGAACCATGTGACAGTGTCAAGGACTTTGGTAACAAGAACTTTCTTTTCTTTTGGGGGTTTTTTCTAAAGGGGATGCTGCAATGGTTTGACTTGTCAGGTACATGCTGTCTTCTATCTCTTCTTTGAGATGTCTAGCTATTTCTGCTAGGCTGGCTTGCTGCCTTTAAGTGGCAAGTAATGGGAAATTGGTAGGGATGACTGGTATCTTTTCTCTTAAGAGTTGTTTCTATGAATGATGGCTGTGATGATGGTATTTAGGTAGTGTGATAGAGTTCTTGTCTTGGAGTCAGAAAGACCTGAGGTCAAATGTAGCATCAGGTACTTTGTGATCTTGGGTAAGAGATTGAACTTTTGTCTGCCTCAGTTTTCTCATCTGTAAAATGAGAATCATAATAGCACCTACAATGCAGGATTGTTGTGAAAAATCAAATGCAATAATATGTATAAACTGCCAGGCACATAGTAGATGTTTATTAAATGCTTATTCCCTCTCCCCTTTTCCTATTAGGGCTGGGTCAGTGGTCTAGTGGTGTTCTTTGTGTTTATCTGTCAATTACTCAATAATAGTTGCTGGTGGTAGAGAGGAAAACAGGTATTAGGGAGACAAACAAAAATGACAGTTCTTACACAAAGGAAATTCATTTTACTAGGAAGATACCATATATATACAGAGAAGCATGTACAAAATGTGTACAAGGTACAAAAATGCAAAATGATTTCAGGGGCTAGGAAAATGCCCAATATTTGAGGCATCAGGAAAAGCCTTATAACTGATTATCCTTAAATTCAATCTCTTCTAGTGGTACCTTTAAATTAAAATACTTCAAGCCAAGATGCTCTTCCTTCATTCCATGTCCTATAATAATTAAGCTTCAAAGTAATTTTAGAGAATACTAAAAATGTACCATTTAATTTAATGCAAACTGTACCAGGTGATTCATGCAAAATAACACCTATTGCCTATAGTTATATAATTGCTAACTTAGTGTTTTCCAAGGCCCTCAAGTGGCAAGCAAAGATCAGATGTTTAATTGATCCAGTTTATGTTTCCAAATAATTCTCTGGATGACAGCTATCAGAAAACATCACCAGAATTGGTTGTATACAGTACTTAAATTCCTGCTGTGTAATTGCAAGCACAGGTGTTTACATAGTATTATACATAGCTTGGGAGTTATTCAGTTATATTAGTTCTTATTTTTGATGTTCATTTGAGACATTAAACTAGAAAAATTTTGGAGTTAAACTCTTGAAAATTCAATTTTTCTCAAAAGTGTTATTCAAGTGCAGAGGATGGATTTAAATGCCAGTAAATGAAAGATTTAAACAATTTCAAGGCTTGCATGATGTAGACGTTATTTCTTATACAGGTCAGTATATGTGTATCTACTATAGCCTTAAGCATAATGGAAAACTTGTTTTGAATTCCATTAATTTGTAATTTGCAGCAGTTATTTGACTGAGGCTTAACTTTTATGAAGCCCTTTCTTCATAAAGCACACTTAATAGTTTAAGGACTGCAGAGATACTATTTACAATCTTTAAGAGAATAAATTCTTTTTTGTGATTAAAAATTGTTACTAAATATAATAACACTAAAAACACATATATAACAAATTCTCAAAATATATTATCAATCTCTCCAATTTGGAGGGTAAAGGGATTTGGACCTCTGATTTCTTTAGTTTGAAAAGCCCCCAATATAGAAACTCCCTCTATCACTGTGGATTGATATTCATGCTGCAATTTAGGGTCTTAGGGTGTTTCCTGAACAAATTCTAAGGGGTTATGTGATTAGCCAAAGGTTACATGCTGATATATGTTAGAGGTGGGACTTGATTTTAGGTCTTTTCTGATAATGAGGCTAATTTTTTATTTTTTAAACCCTTCTCTTCTGCTTTTTAAAAACTACAAAGTTCTAGAATAATAACAATTTATGTTTTGATAAGCAAAATAATAATCTAATATAAAGTTTGAAATATTATTCTTTCCCTCTAATCCATTTACATATTTGTAGTTTTTTTTGCTTTAAAAACTCTGATGATAGCATATGGTAACTCAAAAAGACAAGTTTAGGAAACTCTTTAACTTTTGTCACTTTCTCTTCTTATTCTCCTGACCTGGGTTTGTATTAAATATTTTAAACTTATACAATTTAAAAGTTAGATTTTTTTCATGTTTATTAAAATAGATACTCTAAAGACTCCTGCTCAGCAACATTTGAAGAAAATGTAGAAAGTGTGTTAACTTACTTTGAATTGTTATTTTGTACACTTGAATACATTTGAACTATATTTGTTTAAATCTTCCATAATTTGAATTTGTTCATGTCAATTTTGCTTTAAATAGTGAGATTTTTCTTGTACAATCATGTAAAAAAAGATGGATCCCCAACTATGACACACTTGTTTCTTCTCAGCAATTTAGTGATCCAAGGCAATCCCAATAAACTTTGGATGGAAACCACCACCCACATTCAGAAAGAGAACAACTTTGGAGACTGAATGTAAATCAACATATTCTGTATTCACTTTTTTCCTCTTTTTTTTTCTTCCTGTTATTTTTTTCCTCTCTCCTGGTTTTTCCTTTTGTTTTGATTTTTCTCTCCCAAAATGATTCATAAGAAAATATGTTTTTTTAAAAAAAGAATGTATAACCAAAAAAAAAAAAAGTTTTTTGTGCTTGAAACTAAGGGGAAAAAAAAGAAATACTGAAAGTTTAAAAATAAAAAGATGGATCCAGAGAAGGTTGAAGTGACTCAAAGATTTTATTAAAACAAAAAAAATTGTTAGAAATGGAAATTAAATTTTTAAAAATAAAATTATTTTATTCAAATGATCTTTTTCTTTTTCCTTTTATAGCAGCTACCAAAAGGTAGTTGAAAAAGATAAAGTATGAGGATACATTTAATTATGCAGCACTTGGAGATAATAGAACTATGCTTTGGATCTGATATATGAAAATTCACATTTATAAAACAGATCATTTAAGGAGAAATTGTCTGAATTTGATTTGCAAAAGGATTCATTCTAGAGTTTCATTATAGAATTCCTCTATTACATCTAAGGTATTGTTTCATTTACAAAATATTACTTTGCAGACTTACACGAATTTGCTTTTTGGTAGAAAACAAGGTGCAATTACAATTATCTTTATCTAGTAAATGGTTAAAATGTTAATAACTAGGGAGCAGAATGTGAAATAGTGAAAAAGTTTTCAGTAATTAATCTAGCTTCCCTTTGGATATATCAGTAAAAGGGGAAAACAGAGCAGAGAAGATTGACCCTTATCGGTCAACTTGCATTTAATTAAATGCCTACTACTTGCCAGACAGTGAAGATACAAAGATAGACAAAAAATTAAGTCTTGCTTTCAAGGAGTTTAAAGCCTAGGACATTGTTCCAGCAGGTTTTTGTTTGTTTGTTTGTTTGTTTTTGTTTTTGTTTTTTTGGAGAAGGCAGAATTCAGTCACTCTGGTGAATTTTAGGAAAAGAAAAAGCCACATAAAACTGCCTGTTAATCTACCCCTATGGCTATCTTTGTCCCCTTCTCTTTCTCTTTGTCTCTGTACTTGTCTCTATCTCTTTGTGTATATCTCTTCTCTTTCTGTGTATTTCTCTTTGTCTTTCTGTTTCCATCTGTCTTTCTCTGTTTCTGTTTGTCTTTGTCTTCCAGTGTCTGTCTTTGACTTTCTCTCTGACTCTATTTCTTTTTCTTGCAATGACTGCCTCCCTTCCTCAGCTATGAAGGAATGTAGCTTCCATATTCTTTAGCCACTTAGGTCCCTTCCCCTCGCAGCTGGCCCAAGTTTTGACAGTTATTATACTTATACAGGTCCATAATAAATATGCAGAGCAATGTTTTTAAAATTGTCTCTTGACTGACCTCTTTGTTTAAAGTGGAGGAAAACCAAATAAAATTAAACTAAAAGCATAGTTGATAGAAGCTCTGCTTGAGATATTTGTCCATCCGTTCATCTGTTGTGGTTTTTTTTGCTTTGGTTTTATTCTTAGTTGTTACATATTCAGTGCTCCCCACCAAGTTTTACTGATATTTTCTTATTCAATATCTCTTAGAAAGAGTCCCTGAAGCTCTTTGTGGATTCTAGGATTACATAAGCCTAGGGAAGCCTTAGAGCCATTTTCCAAAGAGAATGAGCTGAGAGAGAGCTCTCCTTTTAAAACATTTTCCTGATCTGTGTCTGGTTCTACATCTCTTAAAATGTGCCCTCAGAAATTTGCAGCTTGTGAAGAGGATAAAATGTGGAAAATTTACATTCATACAGTAATAGACTGAACTTTAAGCAGGGGCTGAAATCACAAGATCTGAAAAGGGGTATTTTCTATTCCAACTTTTTAAATAGGCAGTCAGTCATTTAACAGACATTTATCAAGTACCTTCTGAGTGCTTAATACTGTGAAAGGGGCTGAGTATCAAAGTAAAGAATGAAACAATTTCTGCCATGTAGGATCTTTATATCTACCAGTATAATTTCTCCCAGGATTCTAGTGTGACTTTAAAACACGATGACTTTCTTTTTGCTAATTCCATACATTGTTGGCAGGGACATTGAGGAGTAGGGGCAGCTACACTCTCAAAATGAGCCTTATTCATATTCCACCTCATTTTGCCCATAGGGAATTTGACTCTAAAATGAATTTTCACTTACTACTCTATTATGTATAGCTTTTGCCACATTGATCTGTGGAGCATTCATTGGAACCCATTTTTTCAGTCCTAATTAGGTGTTCTTTTATCATAGAGTATTAGAACTAGAAAGAACCTTATAATAGTGTTATCAGATATATGGGCCAAACATCTGCAAAGCTTCATTATAGCCAAAACTAGATTAAATGTAAATTGGGAATATTTAACAAAATAAATAAAATACCCTAGAACAGAGATAATATTAATATGGTTTTCTAAGTCAGTTTGTAATTTATAGTGATTCTTTTGTAGTTTGGTGGTACTGTTCTTTTTGATTCTGATACCACTATTTCAGAGAACACCTAGGCTACTTTCATTGTATAGCTGTAGAAACTGGCCCAGAGAGGAGGCTCAGAGAGGAGAATCGATTTGTCTGGGACCACACACTAGTAAGTGATAGATCTAGGGCTCACCTAAATATTCAAGTCCATTACTTTTCCCTCCAGATCTTTGCCTTTACCACTTAATTTCCCACTACTGTAAAACACAAATCCCCACACTATTGATTGCATTTTACAAAGTATACTTGATTCTGTACTCTAAAATTACTCCCTCGTTCTCCTTTACTTCCTACTATTCCCATCAAAGCTTCCAATTTCTGAGGCTGTCAGCTAAGTGTTGAGTGATCTGCTTTTGTTGCATGGGAGATTTTGGTGTACAATAGATCTATACTCAGGAGGAACTGTGAACAGAGTCCAATAAATAATGTAGTACGAATGAGGATGGGTTTCATAATTCCAGGGGGCATTTGGATCCCTAAAGAGAATCTTGTTCATTCGTGTCTCGTGGAAAGATTTCTGGTATTTAATAGTCATTAATTAATTAAGTGTTTAATTTGTTTTAGGCACTTGGAAATCAAATTCAGAAAGAAAGCAGTCCCTTTCCTTTTTGTTATGGTAAATAGCATGTCAGAATATACATGCTCCAATTAAGGTAAAGATAAATGGAGCACAGACCCTAGATTGAATCAATCAATTGATCAGAATCACAAACTACTAGTGAACAGTTCTTCAATTTGTGAGGAATAGTATGCTTTGATCACTGGTTGAAGTCAGATCATGTCACACAGTAGAATGAGTGGTAGTTGAATCCAATGGTGAAGGACTCCTCAGAGAGAATACCCTGGTAGAGATGTGGAGAAGAGGTCCTGTTTTCTCTTCTCCTTCGCTCTTGATCTGTTAACCTTGTGAACTTTGAAAGGTCAGAAGTTCTGGATTTCCTAAAGCTACTTTGATAACTGTTCACTAGGAAATGGGAACAAGATGGGGCATTGGGTGGAAGGGTTGGGGGAAGCGAATAAATATTTATATATCATCTGTTATGTTATACCTTGTGCTAATTGCTTTTTACAAATATTATCTCATTTGATCTTCACTATAATCCTGTGAAGTAGGTGCTATTATAATCTTCATTTTACAGTCGAAGAAACAGGCAGACAAGTTAAATGACTTGCCCAGGATAACATACCAAATATGTATCTACAGGCAGATTTGAATTCCCATCTTCCTGACTCCCAGTTCAGATCTTTATCTCTTTCAGTGCCTAGTAGCAATGTTTCTACAACAGGATCTGCTTTGGAGGCTGAGAAACACTGATGTCATATTGGATACATTGAGGAAAAAGCAACTTTGTGATTCTATGAGGGCACAGACCCTCTGAGCTCAGTAGAACATTTGCAGGGGACTTCATGGATATTGCAGCTGTGAATTGTGGCTTTGCTCTCTGGCTAAAATATGCTTTGTAAGTTTGAGTCAGTTCTCCCAAAGGATTTTATGTTTGTTAAGGGAGAGAGAGTATGTCTCTTTGTGGGGATGGAGAGGAGGCAGATGGTATTCTATGTTGTTCTTTTACTTATTGTCCTTGTTCTACTGAGTAAATAATCTTGATGAAACTAATGCAATCTGGCCTATAAAATTAATGGAGAAAGACATTGGTGGGGGCTTGTGAACAACAGTACTAGAAATTCTGGCCACTTATAACTATCATTGGAACCCTGCAGAGTTGTTTTATTTTGTTTTTAAAGAAAAAGAAAGAAAAATATTTTATATTATTTAAATTATATAGAAAAAATACTTTTGCAACAGTCATATTAGCTATCCTTCAGATATTTAGCATATCAGTATGAGTAAGAATTGAAGAAGTAGCCTTAGAAGGAATATTTACTGAGTCTGTGTGTGTCAGAGGTAGAACTTCAGTATACTTCTTTCTGACTATAGTTCTCTATTCACTACTCCATAATGTCCCTTTATATATTCAAAATATTTGTGAAAATAACACAATATAATTTTGGGGGAAGAACATTGCAAAAGGCCTCATGTAGGAGGTATCCTTGGAGCTGATCTTTGAAGGATGCAGAGGATACATGGATGAGGAACACTCATGTGGAACAGCAATATGTAATATCAGTTTTGAGGAAGGGCAGCTCTGCCTGGAATAAAGGAGACTAATTTATTACAAAGCTAGAAAGATAGTAGATAGAAAGCATTCATGTAGGACCAAATAGGAATTGATATTTGATCCTAGATGCATTAGGAAATCACTGGACCTTCTTGAGTAGAACAATGATAGGATCAGGCCTGTGTTTTAAGAATATTACTTGGGGGACCTTGGAGTGGTAGTTTATGTCGAATAACCCTTGCGGCCCAGGTAGACTGTAGCTAGTGCATTACTTGAATTGATTGCTGCTGTTGACTGAAACTGGTATTTGCACTAATCCCAGCATTAATATGAAGATCCTACTTGAGCAGAAATTCACCAGTCTATCCAAAGAGGGTATGGGAAGGGAACAAGCATTTATTAAGCACCTAGGATGTGTCAAGCACTATGCTAAGTGCTTTATAGATATCTCATTTGATCCTCAAAACCACCCTGACAGATAGGTGCTATTATTATTCCCATTTTACATTTGAGGAAAGTGAATCAAACATAGGTTAAGGAACTGTCCTGGAGTCACACAGCCAGTAAGTGTCTGAGACTGAATTTCAGTTCAAGTCTTTCTAATTCTTGGTTCAGTGCACTATCCACTACACCACCTAACTGTCTTAAGGAAGGATAAACAAGCCCAGATTGGAAAAAATGGAACAGGTTAAAGATTTTATACCACAGGTTTGTAAGAGTCCACTACACTTTTTGCCATGGTGAGGTAGGAAGATCTAGTTTTGTTTTGTTTGTTTTTAAAGAAAAACAAAGAAAAAAATATTACTTTTATGATAGTCATTAAGTGGCCTCCTTCCTTCCTTTTCCCCTTCCCCTCTTCTAATTTTCTAGGGAGTTAAGTATATAGAATTAAGATTATTTCATCATTGCAGCTGAACTGCTCTCCCTTTTCCCCATTAATTACCTTTGCAAGTGACACTACCCTATGAGGTTCAGTAGAAACCAAGCTATTACTAGGGTGGATATCATGGCTTGGCAAAGGAAATATTTGGAATGAAGGATGATGAATTCCTCAATGTAGAAAATCTGTACCACTTTTATATCCCTTCCAGTGTCCATCATAGTGCTAAGAATAGACCAGCCCTTAATATAGTAAATGGTCATTGATGGAATGAATGTCTTTGTATCTCTTTCATTATATTATTACAGTAATACATTTTGAATAAATGTTGAAAAGCGTATCTCCTACCAGTCTTGTGATTTTTTTTTTCATTTTTTGCCTAGTACAATTAAATATAGACTTTCTCCCCCCCTCCCCCCCAATTCAAGTCATGGAAGCACTAGGATATAGTCTTAACTATAGAATGTTTATATTCATGAAAGTCACTCCATGGATATATATGTCCCCTCTCCCCCCATTATTTCTTCTCCCCCCTAATTTTCTCTTTTCTCTCTTCTCTTTCCCCCTTCCTTTTTCTCACCTCCTTTTCTTCTTGCTTTTTTCTCTTTCCCTGTCTCCTCCCTTCCCTTTGACCCTCTCTTTCCTTTTCTCCCCCAATTTTACTCTTTAAAAAGGGTAGGAATGTAGTGGGGAAGTTATATATTTGGGCAAGGTTTATTGCCATCCTTGGAAACTTCTTCCTTGTGAATTTTTGAGGTTGTCATTTTTGATTTTACAGGTACTTGAAGTTTGGCCCTCAACACTTCTTTTTTGCCTTAATATTTCTTGAAAAAAAAAGGAAACTACATAGAGGGAAAAGACTAAAGGGATCTTCAGAAGAAGGATTTGTGAATGACTGAAAAGTGTTTGTATCAGATTTATTTTTTTCTTTTTAGGTTTACTGTTAGAAAAAGGTGTTTTTGAAAGAGGCTAAGAGCAAGGAAAGAGATAGGGGATCTTGCAGACACCTATATCTTTAACCCCCATTTCTGGGATAGACACTTCCTTGGTGGGAGATACCTGATGGAGGCGTTTGCTACCCCTGAGCATTTCCGAGAAGGTGCTACACTGATCTTCCCTTTATGTGGGAGATATGTTGAGGAACTAAAAAAGGCCAGTATTCTAGCTCAAGGCATGTAGGGAAAATGTAATAAACAAAAACTAGATAAGGGCTAGTTTTCTCCCTATCTAGACTATGGCCAAGAGAAATTTGTTCCTTTAGAATCGTAGAATCATAAAAGTGACCTTAGATTTTGAATTTTCACCCAATATAGGGATCTCTTTTACAACATCCTTAGTATCTGATTTTTCAGATACTCTAAATAGGAATTCACAAGCTTTATAGTCACCATAATTATCTAAATTATTATTATTAATATTGACTCCAAATCTGTGTCCTTTGAACTCCTATCCTTTGGTCCCTGGTCTGCTCTCTAGCACTACTCAGATAATGATAAAAATAATAATATTAACAGTTCATGTGCATGTAATATATTGTGAGGCAGCACTGAAGAATGGAGAGAATGCTAGTCTTAGAATAAAAAAGAACCAAGTTGAAATTTCATCTTTGATATAGCCTGGCTTTGTGGTGTGGGCTAAGTCACATGGTTTTTCAGTGCATCAGATCACTAAGACAGGTGTTTTTAACCTATTTGTGTCATGGACTCTTGGAAGTTATGAAGTCTGTGAACTTCTCAGGGTAGTTTTTTTTTTTTAAAGTCAATCACAGTTAAGTGACTTGCATAGGATCACAAAGTTTGTAACTATGTGAAAATAGATTTTGAACTCAAGTCCTCCTGACTCCAGGTGTGGTGCTCCACTGTGTCACTTAATGGCTTCTAAGAGTAATGGTTTTAGATAATTGGAAGAAATATTAAATTTCATTTTGATACTAATGATGTTAAAGATGTTAAGAACCCCAGTTAAAGACCCTCAAATGCTACATACTTGTCTGTCTGCATTGATAAAAGTTGAGTTTCTTCATTAGTAGTTTTTCAGCAAAGGAAATCACAAGTCGGACAGTAAAGAAATAACGTACTGCTGTTTACAAAGCCCCTGATTGTACACTGTGTTTCAATTTAATCTTAGAACCCTGTCAAGGAGGATAGCAAAGTTATTTTACAGATAAGGAAAGATAAGAAAATTGAAACTTAGGTAGAATTACTTGCTCAAAGTTAAACAATTATTAAGTGGCAGACTTTGAACTTACACTCAAACTCAAATTTTATGACTTAATTACTTGTCTCTTTCCCCTGAAGCAAAAAACAAAAACAAACAAAAAAAACTTTTCTGATCCCTTTTCCACATGACAAAGCTTCAGATATTTGGAGACAGCTGGTATCCCTGAAGTTTTTTTTTTTCCCCTACCAGATTAACTTGTCCAGTTTTTCTTATGATACATCTTTGAGACCCTTAACCATCTTAGTCATCTAGGACAAGTTCCCAGGTTGCCAGTGTCCCGTAAAATTTGGCATATAGAATTGAGCCAAATCTCCCAGTTATTCTCCTTTATTCTGGATTTATTTAAATGCAGTTTAAGAGTCCGTTGATTTTTTTTTTTTTTTAAATAGTAAATGCTTTCTATTCTTGCCTCACATTGAAGTTCTGGTTGATTAAATGCTTCTCTTTTTTACATGACAAGGTGAGATGACTACTGGTTAGGTATGTTGAAAAGATAATACTTGAGTGGGTAACTAGGTGACCTCTGAGATTCCTTCCAATGGAATGATTCTGTTATATCAGATTTCCTCCATCTTGTCCTAAATGTCCTAAAAAAGATAAAGCTCTTTTGTGTTAAAAAAAAAAAAGAACTGCTGTTTCTGAATTAGAGAAGAAAAAAGAAACAAAAAAGTCATGTGGGGGAAACATTAAAAAAATCAATAAGTTTATTCTTGTGTGTGATGTCTGGGAGGATGAACATATTTTGCTAGATATAATAGGCAAAAAAAAGAATCCCATGGTTTAAAATATGTGAATGTGTGGTCTTTTTTTTTTTTTTTTTTTTTTGCCAGTATGAAAGAGTTATCAAAAGGATCTTAAGAAAAAAAAAAGTATTTTTATATTTTGTAGCACTCAGTTAAGACTGTACATGCTTCATTTTCTTTTCTTTTTTCTTTTTTTCTTTTTCTTTCTTTCTTTTTTTTTTTTTTCTGAGGCAATTGAGGTCTTGCCCAGGGTCATACAGCTAGGAAGTGTTAAGTGTCTGAGATCACATTTGAACTCAGGTCCTCCTGACTTCAGGGCTGGTGCTCTATCCACTTCACCACCTACCTAAGCTGCCTCTACTAAACACACTTCCTGGGCTGAGTCTCATTGGCCAGTTCCCCTCTGCTAACACCAATAAATGAGGAGCTACAAGAGGGGTAAATTGATAATAAATAATTTAGCTTAGAAATTGCTTAAAAAATCACAGTGTTTCTAAAACTTTCTTTGGTTTTAATTGTCTGTCTATTGAATTATTCTTTCATTGAATATGTATTTGTTTTGATTAAGTGTGTTCAGTTGATCTAGAATTGAATAGAAAGTTGAGATTGGGCTGAATAACATTTAAGAAAATGTATAGATCTCTCAGTGATCTTACCATCCAAGACTATTTTGATTAAAACAGTAACAACAAGAGTGATTTTCTAGAGGTGCTGTAGGACGACAATTCATGGAACATCATGTTCTTAGTAAAATAAAAATTGCGGAAAGATACATGACAGGTACAATAAGTAATCATTTATTACCTGATGATTTGTATGCAGGAAATCCATTTTAGAGAAGAAATCATCAGAAATATATAGCTGGAAGAGCAAGTCATATGGTCATAGATTCAGAGATGCAAAAGACCTTAGTGGTCTCTTGTTTTACAGATGAATCAGAGAGAGATCAAATAACCTGTCCAAAGACACACAGGATTTGAGTAGGATTTGAACTCTTGTCCTAACTCCTAGCTCAGTGTCCTACCCACTACACCACACTGGCTCAAGACACACAGGATTTGAGCAGGATTTGAACTCTTGTCCTAACTCCTAGCTCAGTGTCCTACCCACTACACCACACTGGCTCTCTGGACCTGTCTTTTGCTGAGAATTAAAAATGAACAACTTGAATGTTGTACCACTTTCCCTAAAATATATAAAAAACCAAAGGATGCACAATGGGAAGGTCTCTTATGGAAAGACTTATGAAATCATCATAGGATCATAGCTAATCTAGACCAACCCTTGAGGATAAATGATTTGTGTAAAGCATGTAAGGTGTGTCAGAATTTGATTTGAATTTGGTTCCTCCTGACTCCAGAGCCAATCTTTTTTTTCTGCTGTACTGTGTTTTTAATTGTATAGGAAGGCTTTGTATGGATTACTCTGCAATGGTGGCTGAAGCCATGGCTTCAATGAGAATATGTATACTTGGAAGTCTGAGGTATTTTAGTGCCTGCTGTCTGTCATTCTGGTATGTCACTATATCCACTGACTGGGGATACATCAATGAGTTATTATATAAGGTCAGGGAGTGGTCTAATCCTGTAAGCATGCCTTGATGTTGCTAATGTGTGTTAAAGATGGGGGCTGAGATTTACTTTGCCTAGCCTCTTAATTTCAGAGACCACAGAATTCTAATAGAGTCACACTGCTGTTCCACTCCTTGGGAGCAGCTTCTTAAGGCCCTAGCACCAGGATTACATTGATTTCAGGGAAGACTTCAGCAAAGGTTTTGACAGAGGATTTCCCCTTTTCTCTAAGTTCCTGACATTTGAGACCTCTGATGTTGCCGACATTCTTATAACAAGCAATTTTGAAACTTGGAGAAAGTTAGTACAAAACATACTCTAAAATCCACTTTAAGAGTCAGATTTAGGTGGACCCCATGATATCACCTCATTTTGGGAGACACTGGTCTCCATGAGCATAGAACTTGGAGTTAATTTAATCTACTGGTCATCCTGCCATCTAGGGGAGGGGGTGGGGGGGGTAAGAGGTGAAAAATTGGAACAAGAGGTTTGGCAATTGTTAATGCTGTAAAGTTACCCATGTATATATCCTGTAAATTAAAGGCTATTAAATAAAAAAAAAAAAAAAAAAAAAAAAAAAAAAGAACTTGGAGTTAATTTAAAACTAAAGCCACAGTTGGGAAAAGATGCCTGGGGGATGGAGAAGACATTTGGTAGCTTCCTATTTTAACCAATTATTTTTGCTAACTAGGTGCTAAGCTCAGTTGTTTCTCCACAGCTGTAGGAGTGGGAGTTGTTGTCAGAGAGCAAATGCTGTCAGAGCCCTATTCACCTTGCCCTAGTTATGACTGATGGCTGATTTCCTGATTCATACAAGAAAGGAAGAATTAGGCTATCTTATGCATTTCTTCTTTTTTTTTTCCAATATAAATTGGAAGACACTACAGAACAAAATTCCTATATTTAATAAGGAAAAACACACTATCCACACTTGGAAAAACCTTATGGCAATTTCCTATTCAAATCTTATGCCAGGCACTACCTTTAGAACTATATATTATTGGTGTCTACATGCATCTAAATTGCATCTTGAGGGAGTGAATGGTTGACCAGAGGAAGAAACTGACTGTTAAAGCCTATCAGGAGCTTGATGGACTAAAGGGGGTGAAAATACAGATTAGGTCACATAAGGCCACCTGGGTGATGAATAGCCAGACTTGCAACTCTGGCTGTTCCTAACATAGTTCACACTTATATTCTCTGATCAAAGGGAGCAAAGAGGAGTGGCAAGTATGTGGTGTGTGTGTGTGTGTGTGTGTGTGTGTGTGTGTGTGTGTGTGAAAGAGAGACAGAGAGATAGAGAAAAAGAGAAAAACTGTATGAGTGTGTGTGTGTGTGTATGTGTGTGTGAGGGGGGGGAGGGAGGGAGGGAGAAAGAGGGGGAGAGAGAGGGAGGGAAGAAGGGAGGGAGGGGAGGGAGGGAGGGAGAGAGAGAGAGAGAAAGAAAGGGAGGGGGGAAGGGAAGGGGACGAGATGGAGGGAAGGGAGAGAGGGAGAAGGAGAGGGAGAGAAGGAGAAAAACATGGAGACAAAGTAACAGACTGAAGAGAGGAGAGGAGAGAGAAGAAAGAAAGGGAAAGAGAGAAAGAAAGAGACACCAGAGATACAGAGGAGAAGAGATGGACAGGCTTACTTCCCATATAGGAAGCTGGCAGCAGATGGCAGGGAAAAGCAGTTGTGGTTTCACCAAGTACTATCATCATATTGCTTATTCTGCAGTTAGATATCTGTGCATTGGGGATGGAATGGTGGTAATGGTTTCCATTTGCCCTAGGAAAACTTTTTTTTTTCATCTTTGGAACAGATGGATATAATGTCACTAATGTAGGTCATTTTTTCAGTTTTTTTAAAATTAAGATTTAAAGGTGGCCATAGAATGCTTTTTTCCCCCCTTAGGTTTAAGCTAATTCATTTTAAGCCTTAGCCTGGAGAACTGAGTCCGGTTTTTATGATTGAACTAATTTCAGTTATTTGATATAGATTAAAAAAAGACATTATCTTTCTAAAGTTGAAGTAATCATAGACATGATTTATAGATGAATTTATTTTATGTGATCCTATCTTTGAAAATCCCATGTAGTCATGTGTTTTGGTGGGAAAAAAACATTAAATAGCATATGATGGCAGTTTGTTGGTCCTGAACTGTAGTCTTCTTACCTTGAGTGATGCTGAACTAGCCAACATCATTCTATAATACATGGTGTTTATGTATAGTGCTTCAGGGTTTACAGAAAGTTTTCCATATATTGTGTCTCATTGTCCTCATTTTATAGATGAAGAAAAATGGTTCATAGAATGAGAATGATTTGCTCAGGGCCACATGGCTACTAAGTGTAAAGAGTCATCCTTAAATCTTTATAATCAAAGCAACCTCTTGTAAAATGCTGATAGTAATACCATTCGACTGACTTCCTAAGCTGCCAATCAGATGGTCTAATTAACTGCCTCCAGTAAATTTTTTTTCTACCAGCATTGTTATTTTTGCAGAACTAATTAAAGGAATGGGTAAAATCTGCCTGTAGGCAAGCTACCCAACAAATCTATTCCTAACTTTCTCCTCATATATAATGGAGGAGCTAATGATACCAATGCTCACTTAGTTACCTGGAAGGAATACAAAAGAGAACATACCTGTAAAAGTGTATGCAATACTTTTGAGGAGTAACACTCCAGTTAATTATATGAGTTCTCTGTGCTAGTGCTGCAGAATTTCCTATAGCATCTAGTTTGTCCAATATTAATACAACTGTGACAAAGTCTGTCCAGGTCTTTGCATGATCTTTCTGTTGTGTCCCAATCTATTTTGTATGCTCCTTTTGAGCAAGATTCTCATTTATTCTTGGAAATACATACCAGTTGCATAAGGGTCTTTACTATTAACTAGTGGTTAGGAATTAGTACAAATTGTTTTGAAATCTGTGTGTTACATTCTTGATATAGAAAATATGTTGTCTGTTGGAGCCTAGCATTCCCAGGAGGAACAGCATCACCTTTCTGGGATGGCTCATTAAGCAAAAGATTGGCAGTGAAGCATGATGGAGAGTCTGTGATCCCTTGAGCAATAGATTTAGACCAAAAACCAAAACAAACCAAACCAAGATTAAAAAAAAAAAAACCAAAAAACAAACAAACCCACTGTTGCCCTAAGGGAAACCGTTTTACTTAGAATAAAATTATGGACTAGCACTGGGGAAATGGGGATGAAGATTAAGGCAAAGTTAGCTATCATATTTGTGGAGAGACAGATTGAGGATAATGTTATAAGAAAAAGTGGCTTGACAGTCACAGATTGAGATACAGGTCTCTCTTGTAGCTTGATTTCGTCATGGGTTTAAATATCAACCTTTTTTGTAGCTCTCAGTTCATCCTAGACTACTTTTTCCAATCCAGTCTAACCTTTATCTTGAACTGGACTCCTAGAGTCTAACTCCACACAAATTTAAACCTCATGTTAGAAGAACTTTAGTGGGAGGCTTAGATTCAGAAAACATTAAGAACTGGAAGAGATTATCAAATTGAGAACTGGAAGTGATTCTATAGATCTTTTGGTTCAGACCACTTAATTTACATGAGAATACTGTGATTCACAGAATTGCCCAGGGCCTCCTAGTAATTAGTGGGAGGATCAGACTCTGGTCATCCCAGTGCCCTTTCCACTACATATATGGTGGTTTATTAAACAAACCGTTAGACAAATAGTCTACATCCAAATAGGTACATGTAACAATGTCATGGGACATGTTTTAACAATTCATTCTCTGGGAAAAAAATATCCATATAACACACTTTTAAGTTTAATAGCATTTGGGGAAAGCTAGGTAGTACAACTAGATTGTAGATAACTAGGAAAATCCATCTTCCTGAGTGGCTGTATGACCCTGGATAAGTCATTTATCCTTGTCTGCCTCAGTTTTCTCATCTATAAAATGAGGTACAAAAGGAAATGGGAAACCATTCCAGTATCTTTGCCAGGAAAACTTCATATAGGGATATAAAGCATTGGATATGACTAAACAACTGAACAAATTAACATTTTTCCATCTCTTCTATAAATATAGACAAATCAACAAAATTATAAATTAAGTCCTGATTTGTAATATTTACCAGTTCTGAGGTGTAAATGCTTATACTGAAAATTTAACAATTGTCTGGAGAGTCCATTATAGCTTATTCCAATACATCCCCAGATATATCTTTCTCTGCCTGGCAATTTCCTCTTCAGGAATGTCTAAAATAGAAAGTGACTCAACAAGAACATATGAGTAATTCTGTCAGATTTAATGCTTAATTTTTATATGTCAGGTTTAATTCTTAATTTTTATATATTTTTTTAAACTAATATCTTTAAAAAGGAGAAAGCAAATTTTCTTTTAAAGCATGAAGGTACAATGATGAGAAAATTTGACCTATTTAGAACAATTTTTTTATTTGCAATAATTTAATTTATAGAAATTATCTGACCCAAGTTGCCTTTGTTGTTCCTTTTGCATCAGTCACATTTATAATGTCCATTCTTGATTGCATGATGGCAGTTCATGTTGCAGGTTATTGCAGTTCCCCAGGAACAAGCGTAATGAAAAGAGCATTCATTGATTTTGTGGGTCAGGCAGATAACTTCATCTCTTTGGGGTCTTGTCTCAGTCACTCATCATTAAAATGATGGAATTGGATTGGAAGATCTCAAAGGTCCCCATGAACTCTCTTGATTCTATTTCCTGCCAACTTGTCATTGAAAAACATTTTAGGGCTGTGAAATTAGTTTTCTTGTTAAGTTTAACCCTTTCCCAGCTTGTTGCTGTACTATTTAAAATTTTACTAAGTGACAGAATTTTAGATTTGGAAGTGATCCCACTGGTGATAGAGTTCAGGCCATGTTTACCTTAACATATCCCACAAATGGTAATTAGATGTTTGGATTAAGATGTTGTTTCTATTAATATCCTTTCAAACTTTCCATAACACATCTAGCTGTTGTTATCTATCAATATCTTTCTAGCAGATGAATTTATCAAAGATTAACGAACTGACAGCCCAGCATATCTCTGAGTGACTTAAGATAAAAGCCAGGTAACTTATTAGTGAGGGTAGAAAAAGAGAAAAGGTTCTCAGAGTAGATTATTCCACAAGATAAGGTGCACTAGTGAAGATAGTTGATCTAATTAAAAAAAAAAGATGGTTTGAGCAGGACATAAAATGGGAAGATGAGAGGTATCCAAAGACAACATTTACCCCTTGATATTTTGTTTAGGAATAATCCTGATCCTGACCCATATGGCTATGTAGCAGCTCTATTAGGAAACTTAATCCATATATGATATTCTACCAAAAGATTTTCCTCAGTGCCTGAGCATTATACCACTGGAGAATGAAGGTGCCTTCACAAAGTTTTTGCAATGTTTCTACCATTGGGACAAAAATAATAGTAACTAGCATTTATATAGTATATTAAATTTTGCACAAATTTTTATATAAGCATTATCTCATTTTATCCTTGTTATAGTCCTGTGAAGTGCTACTGTCATTTCATTTTATAGATGAAGAAACTGAAGTTGAGAGAGGGTGACTGGCCCAGGGTTACACAGAAAGTATCTGAGGGGCTTCCTGATTCTAGGTCCAAGGTTCTTCTCCCTGTGCCACCTAGTTGATAGCCAGATCAACATGCATACTTCTTTTTAGATTAACAGATTGAGTATATATATATCTACCTTTTAACCATAGTGATTTGGTATAGTAGAAAGAGCCATAGATTTAAGTTCAGAGTCTAGATTTGATTCTTAGCTCTCCTACTTGTTGGCTTTATGATCTTGGGCCTGCCTCACTCTTCTGGGCCTCATTTTTCTCACCTTGACATTATTGATCTCCCCTTTCTTCTTGATTATTTTTTTCCTTCTAGGTTTTCTTGACATTATTTCATGGCTCTGCTCCTATCTTTGTGATCATTCATTCTCAATCTTCCCTCCTCTCCCCCTACTTGGATCTTCATTAGGTTATGTCCATTGAGCATGGATATCCTTCAAGGCTTTGACTGGTCCCCACTGCACCATTTCCCTTGATGATCTCATTACCTTTTAGGAATTCAATTATCATCCAAATGCTGATTCTCAAATCTATTCATCTAGGTCAAACCTCTCTGTTGACCTCCAGTCTCTTATCACCAAGTGCCTAATGAACATTTTAAACCAGATGTCCTGTAGATACCTTAAACTCAACATATCTAAAACTGAACTCATTTTCCCCCTAAGTCCTCTTCCTAATTTTCCTATTATTGATTACTGTTGACATCACCATCCTCCCTGTTACCCACACTAGTGCCCTAGTCATCATCCTTGATTTTCACATTCTCATTCTTCCCTCGATCAATTGTCAAATCTTATTGATTCTGCCTTTTTAAATATCTCTCATGTAGGCCACCTCCTCACATTGCTATCACTTTGATGTCTCACACTCTCTCACATTGCTTTCGATTTGGTCTAGTTCCTTATATGTGGACTAAATCCTACATAAAATACCACCTTTTATAAGAAAGCTTTCCAGATCCCCCAGTGCTTTCTTTCTGTTGGTTCTTTCCAAATTATCTCACATATATCTCATTTGTCGTAGTTGTTTTCAAGTGTCTTTGTGTTTATATGTAAAAACAAGGGCTATTTTTTTCTCTTTTGTGTCCCCATTGCTTAGCACAGTTCCTGGAATATATTAGGTACTTATAAATGCTAATTGACTAACTGTGATTTTTAGGTCTGATGGTTTGTAGTCATAACTTTATCAAAGTTATTCTTAAAGTTGCACTATGAGAACTAAATTAATTTCTTTACCATCTCTCAAATGTGAAATCTGGTATCTAGAATTGTGGAGAATGCATCATTCTGGAGAAGAGAAAGTCCTGAATAGCTTCAGGCTTTTGACCTTTCAACATGTTAAACATTCATGAAATATGATGAACTTGGTGCCTTAAAAAAAAATTGTCTAAGGACCACTGATTTAGAAAGATTCATTTTTAGTCTGTTTGTAAGTAATGAATCTTTTTTTGGCTACAGCAACTCCACAGGGCTTAGAGGGATTAGCAATCTGCCTTGATTTGTAGTCATATATCATACAAAATGTCTTAGTAAAGCCATTGTAAATAATGCTACTCTTAAACAGCTTTAGATTACTTATAGTCCATCAAGACTATTTAAAGAATTAGAATGCTTGGTTATTCTAAACCTTGACATAATGGTAAGGGAACCAGTTTTAAATGTTTTCATCACATTTTTCATTCTGAAATGGTGACGTTTCTGTAGATTGGATGTCTAGTCATTGTTTTTTTTTTTCTTCAGGTTTTTCTTAATGTCTGAATTTTAACTTAATTTCAGGGACAAACAATATCAAAAGTTGGATCTTTAACGTTATAACAGGGTTGAGAGTCTTGTACAATGTCTTCTGAATTTTTTTCCTGTAATAATATTGCATGTCACAGTTGGCATATTGGTTATATTAGCAGGTAGAAAAATAATAAAAATGTCAGCATACTATAATACTGCTTCTTCATGTCGGGTTTTACATTTATTCATCCAGAAGAGGATTGTTTTGATGTCTCTGTTTTCACTGAAGATATGAAGGGTGATGGAAAATTTTTTTACTCATACTTTTACTGTAAGCAACAAATACAGGAAGCCTAGATTCTATTTTATAAGATTGTTGTTGCAGCCTAAGGCCATGGAAGGCAGTGAGGTTCTATATTCTCTGATTAAATTTGGGGACCCCGACTTCACCTTCACCTGCATTTGTCCTATTTCATTAGCATTCTAAAACTGTTCAGAAGCTCAAAAATGAGTTCCCTAAAAAAACCACAAAATTGTTTCATAACATCTTAGGTATTCAAATGGATCTGTGACTTTAATCCAGGTGTTTCCTTTAATGATGGAATGTCTACTAATCCTTTATAATTCTTGTCAATGTCTTCACAAAAGTTAGTACTGGGGGTTCCCCTATTGTGCTGAAAGCTTTTCTTGCTTTCTCTTAACATCACCAGTGGTCCTATTGGAACACCAGCTTTTTTTTTTTTTTTTTTTTTTTTAAATTATTATAGTAATTTTTTATTGACAGAATCCATGCCAGGGTAATTTTTTTACAACATTATCCCTTGCACTCACTTCTGTTCCGATTTTTCCCTCCCACCTTCCACCAGGCCCTCCCCTAGATGGCAAGCAGTCCTATACATGTTAAATAAATTACAGTATATCCTAAATACAATATATGTGTGCAGATCCAAACAGTTTTCTTGTTGCACAGGGAGAATTGGATTCAGAAGTTAAAAATAACCTGGGAAGAAAAACAAAAATGCAAACAGTTTACATTCATTTCCCAGTGTTTTTTCTTTGGGTGTAGCTGCTTCTGTCCTTCATTGATCAATTGACACTGAATTAGGTCTCTTTTTCAAAGAAATCCACTTCCATCAGATTACATCTTCAGACAGTATCATTGTTGAAGTGTATAATGATCTCCTAGTTCTGCTCATTTCACTCAGCATCAGTTCATGTAATTCTCTCCAAGCCTCTCTGTATTCATCCTGCTGGTCATTTCTTACAGAACAAAAATATTCCATAACATTCATATACCACAATTTACCCAACCATTCTCCAATTGATGGGCATCCTCAGTTTCCAGTTTCTAGCCACTGCAAACGGGTTCCAAAACATTTTGGCACATATTGGTCCTTTCCTTCTTTAGTATCTCCTTGGGGTATAAGCCAGTAGAAACACTGCTGGATCAAAGGGTATGCACAGTTTGATAACTTTTTGGGCATAACTCCAGATTGCTCTCAAGAATGGTTGGATTCGTTCACAGCTCCACCAACAATGTATCAGTGTTCCAGTTTTCCCGTATCCTCTCCAACAATCATCATTATTTTTTCCTGTCATCTTAGCCAATCTGACAGGTGTGTAGTGATCTCAGAGTTGTCTTAATTTGCATTTCTCTGATTAATAATGATTTGGAACACTCTTTCATATGAGTGGTAATGATTTCAATTTCATTGTCTGAAAATTGTCTGTTCATATCCTTTGACCATTTATCAATTGGAGAATGGCTTGGTTTCTTATAAATTAGAGTCAATTCTCTATATATTTTGGAATTGCCTTTATCAGAACCTTTAACTGTGAAGATGTTTCCCAGTTTGTTGCTTCCTTTCTAATCTTGTTTACATTAGTTTTGTTTGTACAGAAGCTTTTTAATTTGATGTAATCAAAATTTTCTATTTTGTGATCAATAATGGTCTCTAATTCATCTTTAGTCACAAATTTCTTCCTCCTCCACAAGTCTGAGAGATAAACTATTCTATGTTCCTCCAATTTGTTTATAATCTTGCTCTTTATGTCTAAATCATGGACCCATTTTAATCTTATCTTGGTATACGGTGTTAAGTGTGGGTCCATGCCTAATTTCTGCCATACTAATTTCCAGTTATCCCAGCAGTTTTTGTCAAATAATGAATTCTTATCCCAAAAGTGAGGATCTTTGGGTTTGTCAAACACTAAATTGCTATAGTTGACTATTCTGTCTTGTGAACCTAACCTGTTCCACTGATCAACTAATCTATTTCTTAGCCAATAACAAATGGTTTTGGTGACTGCTGCTTTATAATATAGTTTTAGATCAGGTACAGCTAGGCCACCTTCATTTGATTTTTTTTTCATTAATTCTTTTGAGATTCTTGACCTTTTATTATTCCATATGAATTTTGTTGTTATTTTTTTCTAGATCATTAAAATATTTTCTTGAAGTCTGATTGGTATAGTATAAATAAATAGATTAGTTTAGGGAGTATTGTCATCTTTATTATATTGCTCGATCTATCCAGAAGCACTTAATATTTTTCAATTGTTTAAGTCTGACTTTTATTTGTGTGGAAAGTTTTTGTAATTTTGCTCATATAATTCTGACTTTCCTTTGGTAGATAGATTCCCAAATGTTTTTATGCTGTCGACAGTTATTCTGAATGGAATTTCTCTTTGTATTCTTCTGTTGGATTTTGTTGGTGATGTATAAAATGCTGAGGATTTATGGGGTTTATTTTATAACCTGCAACTTTCTAAAGTTATGGATTATTTCTAATAGCTTTTTCATAGAATCTCTAGGGTTCTCTAAGTATACCATCATATCATCTGCAAAGAGTGAAAGTTTGGTTTCCTCACTGCCTATTCTGATTCCTTTAATCTCTTTCTCCACTCTTATTGCTGAGGCTAGTGTTTCTAATACAATATTGAATAACAATGGGGAACACCAGCTTTTTACCTGTCATTCCTCTTTCACTCTTACTGCATGTCCAGCCCAACTTCTTTTTCTTTCATACAGTTTTTTTTTTTTTTTTAAATAACATCCTTTGCTGATATTCTCAAAGGTTCCTTCTTGGTTGTATGTTGCAATCTTTTTACCCACTCTTCTTCCATTCCCTCCCCCCAGCTTTGTGCCTTTCCATTGTTCTCTAATACTTATTCTTTATTTCTTTGGAGGCAGTGGTATTTCAGGTCTCATTGCTACATATCAGTATAGCAAAACTGATAAAATCCATGTATTGAAATGATAGGCTTTTCCTGTTCTAGAATGCTTGAGATTAGTAAAGGTGCTTTTCTGTTTCCTGAAAGCAATCTAGAGTTCTGTCTCTCTCTGTCTCTCTGTCTCTCTCTTTTAACTCAGTGTTCATGAGTATTTATTGTCCCTTAGGGTACTGTGCTTTATAGAGCCCCCACTGCCAAAATATACTGTCCAGCTCTCTGGAGGAGCTCAGGACCAGCCCGAATTCTTGGTCTTAGTGGAGGAGTGATGAAGGTAGGAGACTCACAAGGATGGTCAAAGATGGAGTCCTTTACTTCAAGTTCTCTCAGCCTTAAATACCTTAATAGGATTACATCACTACAGTACACTGAGCATGTGCCAACTTTTAGAACCATTAAACTCCACAGCACACTGCATAAGCACCCTGGTATTGATATGTAAATGTATCTTTACTGTAAGTTTCCTTTGCTTCAACTAGAACACAGGTGATCATGTCCTCCCTGACTTCTCAAGAAGGCCTGGAGTCCTGAGGGGAGATGGGGAGCCGAACCAGACATTGTCAGCAGGTTGCCTCTGGACTGAAGGGCCTTATACCTTATCCAGAGTTCCCCCACTATCTGCGACCCTCTACATTTTAGTGTTAGATGGACTCTGCAGAAGTCTTTTTAGATTAGGAATTCTTAATGTTTCTTGTGTCATAGACCCCTCGGAGTCTTTGGAATCTGTCTCAGAATTATGTTTTTATATACATAAAATAAATAGTACTATAAAGAAAACCAATTATATTCAAATACAGTGAACAAAATATATATTAAAAAAAACACAATACTACATACATATTCAAGGACTTCAGGTTAAGGATCCTTGATTTTGAAACATTCAGAAATCTGGGTGTTGAGCATTTTTTTTTAAATTTAATCTGTTTTATTAACAATTTCTCCATCACTTTCTTAAGCATAGACAAGCAGTAAAACAATAAATCAAGGTCTGATTTGTAGAGTTTGTCACATTCTGAAGGCATGAATGCTCACATTGATTGTGTCATATTATCTACCTAGAGAGTCACAGCTGAATCCTAAAAATCTGTGACATAGAACAGTATTTTAGAGATTTAATAAAATTATTTATTTGAGATATCATCTTTAACTGCAAATCTGGCTATAAAAATGTTCCCTCTAATTTTCTGCTTTCTTTCTGATCTTGCCTACATTTTTTGGTAATTTAATAGTTATTTATGTATTTTATTAAAGCTTTTAATTTTCAAAACATATGCATGAAAAATTTCAATTTATCTTTGAAAAACCTTGTATGCCAAATTTTTTCCTTCCTTTCCCTCCACCCTCTCCACTAGTTGGTGAGTAATCCAATATATGTTAAACACAGGCAATTCTTCTATACATATTTACACAATTATCATGCTTGGGCTTTGGACACTTAAAAATATCCATTTGTTTTTTTCTGTTGTTGATGGCCAGACCAAAGTCTTTTGGGTGATTATAGATCTTTTATAGGATACTCCATAGTGTGTTGGAGTTTGATGCAGTCAACATAAAATAATTCACCAGATAGAAGCATCTGAAGGATTTCACCATCCAAGGAGAATCCATCAATATGGACTCTGAGTTGAAGCTCCTCTACTACAGTAGTGAATCTTTCCAGCAAGCACATATCTCCCTGTTTTATGACTTGCTTAATGTTCTTTATTGGCAAATCATTGAATAGGGTTGTTTATGTTGTGAAATCTTTTAAGGAATATGTAATTATCTTAATATAAAGATGGGAGATAACTTCTTATAAAAGAGACTAATGTGTCATTTTTTTCCTACAGGGTTTAATGCTTTTTTGTAGTCAAATAACAATCATCACAGTGGGATTTTATGGGAGTTGATAAAATTATGGTATGTTTTTACATATTATTTGTGATACCTTATTTTTTGCTTAATAATCCTCATTCAGGATGTTAGTGAATTAATGTGCATATTACTCTTATAAAGATGTTGTTTAGATGGAAGAGTAGATATATAGGTTGATAGTTTTCTCAGTTTTTTATTTTTTATTTTTTAGGGTCAATATAGTCCAAGATTTTTTTCTATACTTTTAATATTTACTTTGTAAATTGTGAAGCCCCCTAGTGGCCCCACAATCATATCATCTTGAATACAGATTTCCTCTCTATAAATTTGATCCAGTTTAGATCCATTTTTTATGTAGTACTGTTAATCTCTATGGACCTCAAAGACTGTAGTATTAGTATTTAAATATGCTTATTCCTCTATTTGTTGTTCTGAGAGGCAATTGGGGTTAAGTGACTTGCCCAGGGTCACCCAGCTAGGAAATATTAAGTGTCTGAGGTCCCATGAGAGCTCAGGTCTTCCTGACTTCAGGGCCAGTGCTTTATTCACTGAGCCTTCTAACTGCCCCCTTATTCCTCTGTCCCTGATGGGGAAAATTTTACAAATCTTTTCCATATTTTTGTTCACAGCTTTCTTTCTGTTTTCATTCTTGATTGTCTTTGAAATGATTTTGCTTAGTTGGCTATCATCAAGCTTTTTTTTTTTTTTGGACTGGTTTTACCTCTACTTTTTCCCATTGCTTTATGAAGTGGTACAGTTCATAAAGGTACACAAGTCTTTATAAGATTTTTACAAATGAATTTATATTCCTAATTCAGTAGGAATAATGTTGCATTTTGGCAGCTTTTCTCCCTATTTGGCAAGTAAGTCAGATGATGTTTGCTGACTAAAGTGCTTTCTGGGATCTTTTGGCTTCCTCTTTTAATAATTAATTTAAATAACTAGATAGGGAAAATATTTATTAAATGCTTACTATATGCCAGGCAGAGTGATGAGCATTTATTTTATTACAAATAAAAGCAACAAGATAGCCCTTGCCTCAGAGAGTTTATATTCTAATGGAAAAAGACATCACATAAAAGGAAAATGAAAGAGAGGGCGTTATGTGTACAGAGATATAGTTTATAGATATCCTTAAAGTGGTATGGAAAACATGGTTCCAGGAAAAGATAAGACAAAGGCTTACCTGTCAGAGCTAGGGGAGACTGGTTTGACTTCTGGATGAAATATTTTTATTGATATTGCAGTTATTTATGTTGTCTCCTTTACATTTTTGATTTTTCAATAGCTTGTTCAAATAGTTCAGGATTAAATCTTAATTATAATTTTTTTCTTATTACTATTTATTCTTGTTAATTATAAATTTTGGTTTTTAGTTCTGACAAGTTGATAGTTTTACTATTCACTGACAATTGTCATGAAATTATCAAATTGCATGTTAATTGATTTAGAGGGTTTTATCAAATTCTTCATAGGACTTCTCTACCACTTTGTTTTCTACAAGGGTGGTGCTTAAGTTGCAACTATTTTTATGGTGGACTTTTTACACTGTTTCTCATTAGAACTTCAGTATATGATGATCAGATAGCTCAATTTTGTGTAGCTTTTAGGCATAGGATAGAACACATTCTACCAAATCCTTTCTTTGCTTCTCCCAGAAGAAATTGAGAATCATCTTCTACATAGTTACACTTTTTTTTCCTCCAGAATGATATGATTCATCCTCTCTAGCAATAGGACCGCTTTTTGGTCATTGGACCGGGAGTTTATAATGACAGCAATCAAATTGAAATTTGTTGAATGCCTAAAAATCATATGGCTTTTAGTGTACTCTGCTGCCATCTTTGCAGAAACAGAGGAAAGCACAGAACTGAGGGTCATTATTTTTTTCCCCTGCTTTATGGGTTTCCATGACCCCCAAAATTCTGTTAATACTTGGTTAGCCTACAGGTGTTCTACCTCTCTATGATTAGTTCAGCTGGACATTGGAAATGTTCAGGGTTATATTGGAAGTTTTTTCTAGCATTAAAGAACTTGTGCTCCACTGGTTCATCTCCAGAACAGTAGATATTGGATCAGGACTTTTGTGGAGCATCAAGAGCCTTAAAAAAACAAACAAACAAAAAAACTCTTTTTCATTAACATATAGCCAGTTCATGCCATATGGTTTTTGAAATACCAAGGCCATAATTTCAAATTATATATTGCTCAATAATTGCTCAATGCACACTGCATTTACTTTTGAAAATAAATAATTTTTTTGCTTTTCCAGTTAGTGTTGAACTAGAGATCTCCCAGAGATCTATTAAAAAAAAAAAACCCTGAAAATCATGCATATAAACTTGTTCTTAATGTCTTAATTAAGTGATCATAAATGACAGTGCTACTAAATAGATTTAAGTGACTTACAGTCTTTAAAGAATTTGAACAAATGACTATTAGGAGCTTTGATGTCATGTTTAATGAACTACGGGTTCACTTTCTCCTGTTCCTGCCCTTTTCAAATCCTCTAAACATGTCTGTTCTCTCTTTCAGTGTTAGCAAGATTTTCTTACACTTCTGCTTTGGCCTTTCATCAGAAATTTAGAAACCAGGGTATAGAATGACTTCTGTAGTACAGCTGTAGCTTTGTTTGTGTCCCTTGTGTAGTCAATTTAGAGACTATACTAAAGCCTTCTACAATCCTTTGATTTAGCTTGTTAAAGTATAGTTGTTGTCCTTCCCAGATGGCTGAAGTTTACAGGTTAGAGTAATTTCAGCTTTGCCCATTTGTTTCTTCAGGCAGGCACTTTTGAGGTAGATGTAGCTATTTAACACTTACACACACACACACACACCCTCTTAAACTTTGGTTCAGATGGCAGTTTGCATCTTCTTCTAAGAGGGTGTTTGGTTCTGTTCTTTGTCTCATTTGCCGCTGACTACTGTCAGAGAATGTCTGTTGCTTGCTCCCCTGTCAACACTTCTAATCTTTATTGCTTCTAATCTCCCCCACTCTTACCCCTCTACTTTCTGCCTTTTTGTCCCCTTTCATTCTTATCTCTTTTGTCTCCTATGACTTTCCTTGTACCTTCTGTCTTTCTTGGAGGGGAAGATTGCCATTTATAGGTATTATCTAATGTTCTGAATGTTCCTTTCCATTTAATCAATGAACTGAGCAGTAACAAAGTAGTGCAAGTAATTTTCTGGCTCTTCTTTGCTATTTTCTGTGTTGCTGGGTGCTCTAGGGACTTCTGATTTGCTATCTGTTGAATTGATGATGATGAAGATGAGATGATTTACTTCCTGTTTAGGAATCATTCCAGGTTGCTCAAAAAAGAAAGCCTAGTGATGCACTGTTTGTTGTTGTTATTGTTGTTTTTTTGTTCTTAAAAATTGATAACTGAGGTTTTTATTGAATTTACTAATATCTACAACAGCCAAGGAGGTCCATCCTCTAGTTACACATCTGATGGCTTCATTACTCATAATATGTATTTTCCACCTATAATTAACTAGCTTTCCCATTATTATATGCTCTTGATACTATTTGGTAGTGATTTCCCCATTCTGAATCACCATAGCAACATCTCAGTATCATCTAATAAAATATTTGCTTTAACAGTAAGTTAGACATAGTGTTATCTGCAAAATCTTGTCAAAGCTGATACAGATAGGCATGGTTAGAAATTTATGAGTTTTAACTGGCTACTGAGCTTCATGTGGGTTTTCTGCTATATGAAGTTCAGTAGCCAGTAAAAACACATGCCCTTCCTAAATTTTTGGTTGTCTTATTCTATAGCTTTTTAATGATCATTTTTTTTTCTGCTGATGGAGTCAAAATGTAAACTCCTTGAAAGTAAAAATTGTATTCTCAGTGTCCAAAATAGTGCTTGACATATTGTATACTTAATAAATATTTTTTCATTGATTGATTGAAGTTTAAGCAGTCTCACAAGCCTGTTGCCCCCTCTAGTTGAGAACATAGTAGATTAATAATTTGTTCCTCCCCTCTTTCTCCCTGCCCCTCAGTGACCAAGAAAAATGCTGGGTCTTGATTTCTAGGTCACTGTTCCTTGCCATAGGAGTGTGCAAATAGTATTTACAAATCATATTTACAAGCAATACTTTTGATGAGAGTAGATACTGTTTTTAAGCTACCAGCCAACAAGACAAGACTACATCCATTTCCAAAGTGTAGAGGCTTAAGGGCATGGGGAAAGGAACACTTTAGTGGTGACTAACTAGCTGTTTAATGACCTGCATTTTTCCTCGTCTAAGCTTTCATTTTACAAATGAGGATCACACAGGTGATAGGAGTTAGAGTTAGGATTTGAATTAATATGAAAACCCATGTAGAGAATTTATATCTAAGTCTGTCAAAATATTTCTACTTTACTTTTGTCTTTTTTGTGGCATGAAGATGGTCTCATGGCTTTTTGAAGGATCAGAAGTCATGATAAAACCTTACTCAGCTGTAAAGGCTTTGATTTTGGGCCTAATTTTGAGCCATCTACCTGTGGTCCAAGATAAATGAGCCTAAGTTGACTACAGAACAGTGATTATTATTATTATTATTATTATTATTATTATTATTATTATTATTTTTGGTGATAGCTACTCTTGAAACCATTCTCTAAGTTATAATGGAGTTAAGAATTTTTATTGACTATCCAGAAAACAAGTACAAATCTACTTTTAATTAAATATTTATAAAATACATGCTGGGGGCATATTGCTGTATTATGCAATAGAAAACATGAAGATAAATAAGAATCTGTACTTGCTCTCATGAAGATTCCATACAGTAATGGGTAACTGCAATGTAAAATGAGTACATAGTAATAATAACACATTTGTTTGGTGCTTTGAAGTTTACACAATATTTCTCTCTCAAAAATTGTGTTAGGTAGTCAGTGGAAATATGATTTCCATTTTATAATTGAGGAAAGCAGGGCTCTGAGAGAGTAAAAGATATTTGCCCATACTGCTATAGTCAGTTAGTGTCTGGAGCAGGATTTGAATGTAGATCTAGAACTCTTGGAGGGAAAGATTCTTTATGAAAAATTGATTCAGAAAGATTGCCCTGAAGGATAAAACATTTGAACTATATTTTAGATGTATTGTTTGCCATAAAAATTGAATATTAATTCACTTATTTTGGAAGTAGTCACTGCTTATTTTACATTTGGCAGTTCTGGATTTTTTTCATAGTGTAATCTGATATTCTTCAAGTGGAAGCAAGACTATAGGTAATCAGCAGGCCCCAAAAGACTTTCAGACTGTTTTTGTTGCAAGAACTAAGCTTCTTCATGTGGCAAGTTCAGCTTGAAGCACTTGCCAACATAAGTGAACAGATGCTACATCATTAATGACAGTATTTAGTTCAATTCAGTGAATATTTATGTACCCATGAGGTGTGTATTAAACTAGTGAGAATGGAAAATGGAGGGGAGAAAAAGGACTTTGCCCATGAACCTTAGTGTGGCTCCTGATTGCCTCTAGGATAAAATAAAACATATCTAACTTGGCATTTAAGGGCCTCTACTGTGTGATTCCTTTCCAGCCTCATATCTAGCCAAAACAAAATATTTCCTGTTTTTGAAACTGAGCAGGACATCTTCCACCTTATTACATCTGCACAGGTCATCCCTTAACATAACTGAAATTTATTCCTTATCCTCATGGGGTGAATGTTTCTCCAGTTTAAAGTCTAAGCTTAAGTGTGACCTTCATGAAACCTTCCTTGATTCTTGTGCTCATTGCCATTCCCCCAAATCACATTTTTCTACATTGTTCTACTGGATTTCTTCATAACCCATATTATCATGTACCTTAGATCTATTTATGTTCATGTCATATAATTCTCCACAATTTCTTAAGTTCATTATTATGCAGCTTTTTATCTTCAGTTCTCAGCACTAAAATAGATAGTATGGGTAAGTAAAATCTGCAAATAATTGCTTTAATGTAATTTCTCTCCTATAATTCTAACCCTTTCCTGTATCTTTTTTTTACTGAAGTTGCTAACTAGAAATAAAATTTATTGACTTTCCTTTTATTTTCTCCTTTCCCTTTTGGTGGATGTGTAAATGAGCAATGAAATAAGATAGAGAACAGATTGGAAGGGGGAAGAAGAAAAAGGACTGAATAATTTGCACCCGAAATAATCATCCCCTGAGGTTCAGCACTGTTTATTTAAGAATGTATCGGGGGTCCTGCATCTGGCATCTAGTGGAAGGGGGAAAAAAACAGGGTAAAACTGTTGTGATCAAGTTTGATCCCAAGGGCCTTAAATTGATTGCCAAGACTTTTTTTTTTTTTTTTGAGTCCTTGTAAGTCAGAGAAAGTTGTTCAAACCAAAAGGTGATTTGGAGAAAATCCTGAATAAGTGTCTTTTAGGTGCAAATTAGTTTGTCCCAAGTTAATGAAAACAGACAGAGAGAACCTTAAGAGCATGTGCCATTTTGTCTCTGGGTTGGTTTTCTGAATATTAGGAGGGTAATTGATACTTTTATAGATAGGAAGTATCATACATCAGCAACCTTTAGCACAAGGCTCCCCCCTCCCCAAAAGATTATTTGTAAATGAAAACTTATAAAGGCTTGAAGATGAGGTCAGATTTGCAAATATTTGCAGTATTTTGGATAGTGAATTGAATAATTTAGCTGTTTACTTGCTTGATTTATTTAGTGATCTGCATGTTGAAAATATTCCTTTCAGAGCTCTTCTTCATTATTGGGGCTGGACTGGGGGATGGATCACTTTTCTTTCCATCACCACTAATGGTTGTTGACTAAGCTTCATTTTCCAACTCCCCCTCCCCCCACATCTATTATAAAACCTGCTCTGATACTAGAGCTTTGAGGCTAATAGTTCAAGGACCTTACTGTCATGCCCTCAGGGAAAGCAGAAAGATAAAGAACCCAATTATTACATATTCAATTTTGATTTAAGGGGCAGTAATGGGGGGAAGGGGAAAAATTCTATTTAATTTTAAACTCAATTGCTTACCCCTGCACTTGGTCTTTATGGGATAAGCATTCAGTTTGCTTCCATCAGATTTATGCTTCTCAGGAAAATTCCCAAAGCCTATAGAATGTTCATCATTATTATGTTTATAGAGTGGCTATAATTATAATTTAATTATTCAGAAGCTCATTATTCAGTTTATGGATTTTCTAGGCCCTTTGGATCATTATCTTCCTCCTACTTTCTTTCCGGGTTAGAATATCAGTGAACCTGTAGATGAATAGCAACCCAGGATCATAGGTGATGGCTTACATTTTTGTAGCGCTTTTTTCCTCACAGTAACTGTGTGAAGTTAAGTACTGAATTATTATCTCCAGTTTACAAATAAAGGAACTGAAACTCAGATTTAGCAACTTTGCTTACAGTCATGAAACTTGTGTGCTTCAGAGACTGGAGTGAAATGCAGATCTCTGGTATTTTTGACCTATTCACTGAGCTCCCCTTGACCCACAAGACAAGTAAATAATAATAATGTATTTCTGTCAGTAAACATTGGAATTGGGAAAGTCTCCAAGTAGTGTTCCTTACTGGTTTTGATGAGATTTGAGTGTCCTCAGTTCCTGGTGGTCAGGGAGTCAAATGAAGAGGTTTGGGGGTTGTGTCTCCAAATGATGAGGTTTGGCGCAGAGTCCCCTTGATTCCCCTAGGATTCAGTGTGGGGCAGGAGGTTGTGGGAACCCCCTTCTGGTGGTGCAGAGGTCCTTGTAAAGGAATTTACAAACCCCAAAAGCTAGACTGGTAAAAGAAGTTTATTATAGGCATTGGTAAGTCAGCTTTAGCTATGCATGAATAGAAAGATTGAATTCCTTGGTGGCAAGGTGCCGATAGAAAAGTAAAGTTTCTAGCAGAGAAATCCTGACAGAAAGGTATAAAGTCTTGTTAGGGAAATAGATGAGAAAGAGATAAAGAGGGGTAATGCTGAAAGAGAATGTCATTTCCGCTGGCAGAGGGTTGCTGCTATGCCAAGGGGGAGAGAGAGGTTCCTTGGCATAGCATGGCATGTTAGGTCCTCTGCAAGGACTGAGCCCCAGTTTGGTTCATTTTATGGCTAGAAGCTGGGGGTTGCTCTTGGATGAGGGCTGGGGTGAAGTTTGAGCTGGAATCAGAATAGAGAATCTTGGAATTGAATTAGTGTCTCTGGGCTAATCTTCCCCTCAATAGAGAGCTTAATTAGTAGTGAGTGTTATCAATGGGGGTGGTGCCAGTCTCTCAGGATAACAGAATGAAGCTGTTGTCCTGTTTCCTTCAGGTGGGATTTTTTTTTTTTACAGAGGCCAGGATTCAAGGAGACTTTCTCCTTGAAGGAGTTTCAGAGAGAGAGTTTTAGGGTCCCCCTTCAGTTTCAGGCTCCCCTCATCAGTTTAGGACTGGAAAGGGCTCTCAGGTCATCCAGTACAAATTCTAATGATGAGGAAACTCCATTCAGAAGATGAGGAAACAAGCAGAAAAAGGTTACATGATATATCTATGATCACATAACATCTGTTCATCCCTTCTTTAAAAAAAACAACACAAAATACCTAAATTCCCCAAACAAATGTTACTGTTTGAGTTAAAAACAGAATCACTAATTTTTGGTGTCTCTTCTCTCACTGCACTTCAGCTTAAAGTTCACTTTTTTCTTTCTGGAAGCATTCTCCTTTCAAATTCTTTTCTTCTCCCATTTTCTGTCCAATAAGTTTATCACATTGGGTTGATTACATTTTTCCTCTTATTTCTAGTGCTGTAAACTGAATTTAACTCGCTTAGCTTAGCTAACTCATCTATTTATCTCTGGGTGAATGTAGCTATGGGCCAGACATCATTCTAAAGCAGAGATTTTTAACCTAGGGTCTATGAATTTGGATTTTTAAAAAAATTGTGATCATTGTATTTCAATATAATTAGCTTTCTTTGTAATTCTATATATTATATTTTATGCATTTAAAAATGTTTTTTTGAAGAGTCTGTAGGGTCTACTTCACTGCTAAAGGGGTCCAATGACACCTAAAAAGTTGGTTCCCTTCTCTAAAGCCATTCATTGATGCCTTCTTGTATCTGTAGATTTTCTGTGAGGATTTGAGCTCTGGCCCATAGGTGTAGGAGCAAGCATAGAGATGGGGGAGGGAAATAGGACAGTAGCATTCTTTGGATTCAATCCAATCCTGAAAGCTGTGTGTGTATATGTGTGTGTGTGTATCAGAGGGAGTCAATAAGGAGGATTCCATTGAAGTATTTGTTAAATTAAAGTAATGCTGAGCCTTAGAAGGTGTGAATTTCTTTTAGTGGTACATTGTCCTTTTAGTACCCCTAGTCCTATCCCCAGGGCATCAGTCCACACATATAGGAAGTAATTGAACTATTTTAGAAAAATAGTCATAGTGCTTGCTGGGAGCTCAATAGAGTGTCTCCTGTTTCTCTAGGACAGTGTTGCTGACCAAGGAAAAATATCCATCCATAACCCACTGAGGAGAAGATAAATGCCCTCCCATCTCCCCTCTTCTTACCAGATTGATAAATTCTTCACTAAAACAAGAGTTGGAAAGCTCAGACAGGTAGGGAAACTGGGCAAGGCTGCAGGACTAGGCTCCCATTGGCTCAACACTCAGCTGAAGCCATGGTCTCCAAGACACAAGGAAAAATATTTCCTCCTCTTGTTCATCCACTTGGCCCCTCCTTACCCTGACCCTTTGGTGTTCAGTAGAGACAGTAGGATTCAATGTAATTCAAAAAAAATTCATTAAACATATTATATGAAAACACACATACAGCCTCTGGTAAAGAAAAGCTTACCTTCTATTAACTGTGAAGTTCAAAGTCTTACTGCACTCTGTACTCTTCTCTGTACTTCTCTTATAGTTGTTTCATGTATTGCCTTTGGGGACCAGCTGTTGCTGGTCACATTGTCATACCTGAGAAAGGAGGTAGCAGAGCAGTATCTGCTGCTTAAGCCAATCAGTCGATTACAGAGATTCAACAAATGAAATTGCTCCCTCTCTTAAGAAATTTATAATCTATGAGTGCTAAAATGCTATGATTGTCTTACTGGGATGTGTATGCTTTTCTCCAGTCTTAGACTTGGAATTTCCTCATGGATTCAGGGTTTGGCAGGATATAATGTATACCATTGTCATTTTTGGTGATCTCCTTGGTATCTCTGCAAGCTTAAGTGTCTGAAAAGAGTACTTTAATCTTCTGCCCAGTCTTCATTGGAGCATTATCTATCCCTTACTATGGAAGCTTGGAAGGCTATTTATTCTGATAATGAAAAAGAGGATAACTGGCTAATTTTAGGGGACAGAAGCCTACTATAATAGCTTTTGGAGCTGAAAGGGGCCCAGTCCAACCCTATGATTTTTGTCAATTTTTAAAGAGAGGAAGTAATTTGTACAGGATCATATGAGTAACAAGTGACACTGTCAGAATTCATATTAGAGTCTTTTTAACTCTGCATCCAGTTCTCAGTTCACTAATTTCTTTCTTATTCTTCTTACTGTTTTTTTTTTAAAGACTGAGTTTTCAGTACCTTGTCCAGGCTAGAACTAAAAGGGCTACTCATGGGGTTAATCCTTACTTTGGTCAGCACAGGAGATTTGATCTACTCTGTTTCCCTGCCTGGGCTGATTGACTCTTTAGACAGCAATCTCCTATTTCTTGGGACTCACCATATTAATATTTGATATAGTTTGGGAGACCCAATTGGTTTAATTCACTTAGCTCAGAACTCCTAACTCAAGAGATCCAAAAGTCTGAGCCTTTCTGAAAGCAGGAATTATTCTAGGCAATCTCAAACTAGCATGGCTTCCCAGTGACTTTTCTTTGACCTCAAAAGCTTGACATTTTCTGAAAGACTTGAGTGATTCTCATTCTGAGGACAGCTCTTAACAGCAACATCACAAGATCTTTGAGAATTGACTTTAAAGTTCACTTTCTTCCTGCTTTCCTAATTAAGTGGGTATTTTTGCCCATTATAACTCTGAAAATCTAAGTAAAGCATCTATTGTCATGAACTAAGATAAAACCAGCTGTTATTCATTGAGAGGGATTGGTTCTAGATTTCTAAATACTAGGTCTTTGCATATTAGTGACTTTTCCCCCCATAGGATCAGGGGACTCAGAACTGGAAGAAATCCCATATATTATTTAGCCCAACCTTCTTGTTGAGGATTTTGAGGTGGGGAGGAAAAGAAAAAAAGATTCTCTAAGGAAAACCTCAGAAGTATAGAGACAACAATTCCATGTCTCCTTTCCTTTCTGTCCCCTAGCCATTGGCTATGCTATCAGTGATTCAGAATGTTTTTGGTGTTTGGCTGTTCTCTTTTACTGTCCAACATTTTCTTCTCCTTTATCTCAATTTATAGCAATATGTAGCTCATGTTTTAACCCCAAGAACTGTCAAAGTCCAGCTAATCAGTCTACAAGTATTGAGTGCCTTCTATGATCTTGGCACTATGTTAGGGTATGGATCTAAGCACAAAGAATGAAACAGCCCTTACAAGGAGCCCACATTCTGTTGTTATTGTTAGGATGTTCAGACTACTGACTGTCACAGAGAGGATGAGAGATGCAGGTAATATAATACAGTGGAGAAAGCATAGCCCTGATGTCAAGGAACTGAGTCTACATTTGGTCTTTGATGCTTATTACCTTTGAGGAATTGATCATCGTATAATCTTGTTGTTGCCTTGTACAATGATCTCCTGGTTCAGTTCATTTCACTTAGCATCAGTTCATGTAAGTCTCTCCAGGTCTCTCTAAAATCATCCTGCTGATTGTTTCTTATAAAACAATAATATTCCATAGCATTCATATGCCATAACTTATCCAGCCATTCTCTAACTGATGGGCATCCATTCATTTTCCAGCTTCTGGCCACTACAAACAGGGTTGCCACAAACATTTTTGCACATGTGGGTTCCTTTCCCTCCTTTAGTATCTCTTTTGGATATAAGCCTAGTATAACACTACTGGATTAAAGGGTATGCACAGTTTGATAACTCTTTGCGTAAAGTTCCCAAATTGTTCTCCAGAATGGCTGGATCTGTTCACAATTCCACCAGCAATGTATTAGTGTCCCAATTTTCCCACATCCTCTCCAGTATTCATCATTATCTTTTCCTGTCATTTTAGCCAATCTGAGAGGTGTGCAGTGGTATCTCAGAGTTGTCTTAATTTGCATTTCTCTGATCAATAGTGATTTAGAACACCTTTACATATAACTAGAAATGGTTTTAATTTCTTCATCTGAAAATTGTCTGTTCATAGTCTTTGACCATTTGTCAATTGGAGAATGGCTTGAATTTTTATAAATTTGAGTAAATTCTTTATATATTTTAGAAATGAGGACTTTATTAGAACCCTTAAATGTAAAAATGTTTTTCCCAGTTTATTGCTTTCCCTCTAATCTTGTCTGCATTAGTATTGTTTGTACAAAAACTTTTTAACTTATTATAATCAACTTTATTAACTTTTGAGATAATGAGTTAATTCTGGATGCCCTACTGCTCAACTCTAAATTACCCAAATACATCTTTTTTTTTTTGTAAAAAAAGATTAACACCCTCCCACACATGCTCATAAATGCCAGGGTTACATGTTTTGTGGAAGATTTTTGGTAAAATCTGGACTTGAGGACAAGATCATAAGGTCTGGACCTGGATCAGAGCTTAGAGATGATCTAATCCAACTCTTTCATTTTGTGGATTAAAAAAGTGAAGTTCACAGTTGGGGAAAGGATTGTCCATTATAGAACTAGAATTCAACCCTAGTGCCTTTCTTCTAAACCTGGTCCTCTCCATGACTTATTTAAAGGAAGAAAGTGTGTTTGTGTGTGGGATGAAAGTTTGTGTGTTTGAGAGAGGATATGAGAGAGTAAGTGTGAATTATAGAGTGAGAGTGTGTTATGAGAGAGGGAAAGAGAGAAAAAAAAATACCAAGAGAGGAGAAAGAGGGAGGAAAAAAGTGTAGGGGGGAGAAAGTAGAAAAAATAGAGGAAAGGAAATAGAAACAGAGAGAGTTGGGAAGGAGACATTAAGACAGAAAGAGAGAGAGAGAGAGAGGGAGAGGGAGAGGGAGAAGGAGAAAGATGACAAAAAGACAGAATAGCCTCTGAATAGAAAGAAGATATACTAATGAAGTCATAGCTCATTTAAACTAAAAAATTGAGAAAGAGACTGACAGAAATAATGAGAGAGAGAGACAGAGAAAAGAGAGACACAGAGAGATACACAGAGACAAAGAGAGGGAACTGCATTGTCTGTGTTGCTATGGAGAAGGTTATGATAAGAACATAACAAGGTTGAAGAAGTTCTGCAACTGGGACAGAAATAACTACCCTTCCCCCGCCAGCTCTTTTTTTGTGCCCCTCACCCTCTTGCTGATATATGATCTTCAATAATCTAATGCATGCTGCTGAGGGGAAAGCTTGATACTAGGTTTAAGAAAAATTACATGGAAGATCGAATTTCCTTCTTTCCCCTTTATACATTTGATGACTAGAATATAAGCACAGATTGGAAGAAAAGAATAAGCATATTTGGGTGAACAGTCAGCCTGGGAAATTAATTCTGTATTGTGTGGGTGTTTTTTCTTTTATAAGTTTCATGTATGTGTTTATAAATTGTATTTATTTTTTATTTGCTGATAAGAGGGAGGAGAAGCTTAGTGGAAGGACCTGACATAGAACAGTTGGGATTTGGTTAATCTGCTTAGAAATACATTAATCGGTAGATCAGATGCTGTCAACAATACTGTCTCTTCTTTTCTCCTTTTGCCTCTCCTCAAATCTCCCCTCAGTTTTATTTGCCAGTTCCTCCCACACTATCTTCTCTCTCTTTCATTTTCAGCTCTGTTTCAATCTCTTAACAATGTGTTGTTTCTTCATCCTTCTTCAGGTGTCTCCACTGTTCATTTGTACCTTTTTTGTATCTTTTGTCACATTTTTTTCTGCTGAAAAATTTATCCATTTGCTTTGTGCTGCTGCACTTGTATTTATAGTAAAGCACATACTAAAAATGGATTTTTTTACATTCAGCAAAGTAAATTATATACTTAAAAGATGACACATTGGATAACTTTAAAAAATACAAATATTGTAAAAATTAAATGTAGTCAGAACTTAAAAAATCACAACAGACTTTGTAATTTGATGGAAAGATCATTAGATCTGATATAAGAACAAGGTTCAAATTCTAGCTTTCTTGTTTAATAACCTTTCATAGAGGAAAGGAATAAAACAAAAAAGAATAGAAGCATTTATTAAACACCAGCTATATGATGATATTTTGTGAATATTGTCTCATTTGATCTCATAACCAATTCTGAGGGGAGGGTACTATTATTATCTTTGCTATATAATTGAGAAAACTGAGATAAATGAGAGAATAAATGACCTAGACAGAACCACATGGTTAGTATCAGAAGTTGGATTTGAATTTTTTAAAACTCAGGCCTTTCTGACTCCAGGCCCAATACTCGATCCCTTGTGCTAATTAGTGTCAGATTAGATTCAGGGGTGGGGGAATGTCTTGAGGCCTGTGAAATCATTTGCTATCAGTGACTTTCTGTCACTTGAGTTTTATAAATTGTTAATTTTTTATGGCTTGTGAAAGATGCTATAAACATCCAAATGGCCCTTGGAAGAATGAAAGGTTACCCATCCCTAGATGAGACAATCCCCATGGTCTCTTCCAGATTTAGATCCTTGCGCTGAATATACTGGTTCTGTTTCCTGAAATGCTTTCTTTATGTAGTGATTCTTTCCTTCTCATTCATTTGGGTGATGGTAAAGGCACACTGTATGGAATATTGTTTGCAAAAGACTTCCTGGTCCCCACTATACTCTTTTTGAAGATAGCATGAATATATGTATGTATTATTTTCATTAAAACTATATGTAGATGGGAATGTAGGTATATGAGTAAGTATTGCTAATATTTTCTTGTTCTCCGTGTATGTTAATAGTGGTCTGACATTTGATACATTCTTTTCCTTCAGATATCTTTTGAATTGATCCTTTAATTCTCCTCATGAATATGTTTTCTCCCTGCAAGGATCTTCTCTGTGTATACTTTAATTCCATGTTGCATTTCCTGTCTTCTCTTTATATATAGAGATAAAGCATTTATTAAGTCCTATGGACACTACACTAAGTAGTGAGAATACAAATACAACCATTAAAGGAAAAGTTTTACTAGTTCTCGAGTTGGGATTTATATTCCACTAGGGAGAGATAAAAACCAAAAGGTGAGCTGGACATCGAAGGAGAGATGGGGCAAGATTACAATGGAGGAACTAGAAGTCCCTAGAGGCAGTAGTGGAACCTTCAGAAAATTCTAAAAACTCCTTTAGTGATGCTCAATTTCTTCTTCTTCTTTTTTTCTTTTGCTGAAGCAATTGGAGTCAAATGACTTGTCCAGGGTCATACATCTAGGAAGTGTAAGTGTCTGAGGCCATATTTGAACTCAGGTGCTCCTGCCTTCAGGGCTAATAATCTGTCCATGATTTCTTCCTTTTTTAAAGGAAATGTACGGGAGGGAGGCATATTGGAAATTTAGTTTTCTAAGTTGTAACCTTGATAAATATTTTTAACTTTTGCCTCATTTTGCTGTTAGAATAGATAGCAGGAGAACCATAATAGAAAAGTGCTACAAAAACCCAGGAGGGGAGAGATTCAGGAGGAAGTTGTTCAGTAATTTCAGGCACTGAGAAAGGCTGAAATAGATTTCTTATCCATTGCCTTTTGCATTTTCTCCTTTCATAGAGCCATAAGGAAACAGGTTTGAATAATTATGATGTTAAGAATTATTAAATAAGTTTACAGGACTTATCCAAAGTTCATATGACTTTAAGTGCAAATTTTAGGTCCCCTCATAGTATTTCAGGAGCCCTTAATCATACTATTGATTTAGTAGTAGAATTTGAGAGGCGATTGGGAACTGCATCCATAGCCTCACATCTAGGACTTTTGGATTGGTCCTTTGTTGCTCCAGATCTCCAAGGGATTATTGGACTGATAGCTACACATTTGCCTCAAATATTTACTGCTATAATTATTTTTAAAAAGTTCATTAACCTCCAAAGGAACATTGCTATGTATAAGTATGGAAAAGAAAAAAAAAGTGCAGAAAATTGACTTTTTTTCTTAAATAGCTTGCTTAAAAAAGCAAGACTGAGGTGGGGGAGAAGTGATTTATAATAAGGTAAATCTCTTGTGTCACCAGTACTCTTTCTTTATGCTGTGTCCAATACAACTCTGTTCTAGTATTCCAAAGGAATACTTTTCCTTTTCACCAAAGGAATCTGAACTTGACATTACATAATTGTTTTAAATACTTTTCAGCTGAACTGTGGAGATTTAGCTGATTGATCCCTCTAGTTTGTGTTCAGCAACCAATCAGAATACAGCACACCCTAGGGGTCTTACTGCCATTCCAAACCCGAAACAACTCAGTGTGCAAAATTTAACATTTCCACTTGAGCAGTTCTGTGTGACAGGGCCTAGGGCTCTGAGAAATGCTTACTAATTATCCTTTGTGATGTTTCTAGACATTTAGTATATGCCCATCTAGCGGCAAGGCAAAGACATCTGACAGTGGTATATGCTGTATGTCTTACCAAGATCTCACTGCTTTTTCAGATAATAGGTCATTCTGTGGAGACTTTGTGTAGAGGGGATTAGGACAAAATGATATATATATTTTTTATTGGATTACAAGTAGTGTTAAGACTTTGATATTATAAATCAGGTCATTAGATATTTGTCAGGTACTTATTATTCTTGGGCAGTGCCTTATACTGTCTGATGTGGATATGTGAAGAAAGGTTATAAGACTGACCCAATGCCATGCTTGGTACAGGATCCAACGTTACCATGAGCTATTACTAGAAAATTTTTCTGGCTTTTCCTTTTTTTCTTTCTTTCTTTTTTTGCTGCACATTTATTTGACCTATTCTACCCACACATGCAGACAGATACCTTTCTTCAGAATAAGAAAGATCTATATTAGTTTAACATGGTCACTAAGTATGAAGTCAGCTTCCTACTCAAAGTGTATGTTTAGAAATCTTGGCTATCTCTGTTTCAGGCAGAGGCAGACTTTATTTTTGATAATTCTTTACACTTTAGCTCTTGATGTCACTCGATGTATGCTTCACAGATTTTACCCTTTGCATTGCGATGAATGAACCTTTGTTAAACCTCAGCTGTCACTTGATTGTGAGAGAAGAAAGACTGGAAATAGTAGGGTAAAGATTACTCAGGAAGAAGACATTTGGGAAGCACTTACCAATTGAGGTATGCAGAGTGTGAGTGAGATTTATGAAATAATAAAAGTACTGATTAATTTGGCTAGTGATTGGCAGTATTAAGATTGGTACATGATAAAAAGGGACATCTTGGAAACCTCTCTCTCTTCTTTTATTGTCTTCTTTAGAGGACTAGGAATTGCATTTTGCTATATTAGGACAGATATATGGAATTTTTTTGTTAAGTTTTTCTTGCCAATCTCTGATAAGCTTTCCTCTTAAATCCTTGCAGAATTGTCAACCATATCTTGCTTGCTATGTGATAACCAAAGCCTTGTCTCTATATTTTCCTTCAGTGAACTCATCAGCTCTCATGGTTTCAATTAACATCTCTATGCAGATATCTTTCAAGTCTATCTTATCCAGACTTAATCTGTCTGCTGAGACTCTTCCTCCCCCAGCACTTTTCATGTTTGTATCTTTCTCTCCATACATAGCATGATCACCTTAACTTAGGTCTTCTCTGTGAGATATAAATAAACCTAAGACATATCCCCTAGCCTCCAAGGAAATTATGTTCTAGTCAGAAGAATAATGATTTATAAACATATAGAAATTTGAGTAACATTGTAAGATAGCAATATAAGAGGATTAATGTGGCAGAGCAAGATTAATTACTCAGTTGTAGGGAAAATATTATTTTTTATGTCATTTGATGCTCACAGACTTAGATAGTAAAAAAAGGGCAAAATCAGTTGGTCAAGTAAGCACCTTTTATGTTCCAAGAATTATCCTAGATCTCAGAGATACAAAGACTAAAAAATAAAAACTCTATTTCCAGGAATTTTATGTTCAGTTGAAAAGAAAGCAAAATAGTACCATATTCCCTAGTTGCATACATATTCTGAATTCTTCAGATCATAGATTTGGAGTTGGAAGGGACTTTGTTTTACATGACATACGGGAAACAGAATTTTGGCATATGTCTTTTAATCTGATTCATGGAAATGATAATTTTCTCCCAGTCATTTTATTCAAATTAACCAGGTAATTTCAATATCTTCACTTCATTTTGTGCTTTGTAGATCCAAGTAAAATCTGCTTTAATAGGTAATTGAATTGTCATCATTTTAATTCTTCCATAAGATAATGTTTTTTTTTTTTTAATAATGTTAGAGTTTATGGTTAGTGATTTTTTTACATTTAAAAATGTCTGAGTAAGAAAGAGAAAAGTGATTTGTTTTGTAATCTTATACATTAAAATATCATCCTTTTCTATTCTTATATGAAATTCTCCAGGAAATGAGATGTATTATAAAGTTCTGTCATTTGAAACACATTTTGATCAGATGGTTGAGAATAAGACAGATTTCATATAAGTTAGTTTCATTTTAGATAATATCCTTCATAGTCAGAGAAATAGCCCAAATCTCTTAAGTTGAAATAATGATAATAAAGGATCCCTATTAGTCAGTAATCACCTTAGTAGCCTCTTGTGTTATAATAAAAGAAAAACACAGAGCTTGGAGCTTGAAGGCACCATGAGCTTTTTTTTTTTTTTTTTTTTTTTTTTTTTTTTTTTTTTTTTTTTTTTTTTTTTTGCCCAGAACTGGTTGAATTCTCTAAGGCAGTTATATCAAATTCAAGTGGAAATAGGGGTCACTAAACCATACATAATGATCTCTGTGGACTGCATATTGACTTAGAAAACCATATGTAAGTATCATTTCTATGTTTTTATTGTATTTTTATTTATTTTATTAAATCTTTCCCAATTACATTTTAACCTGGTTCAGGTACATTTGGGAGTATTCTAGGCCAGTCTCTGTGCTTGATACCTCTGGTATAAAGGGAATTTTCTGGCAGTCAAACTGAATTCTGAATTGATTCTTTGACTTCATTTTTCCTCCCTTCCCCATCATTATATCCAACCAATAGTTTTATAATCTCTGCCAAAGAATGCAGAAGTAGGTGGAGAAAGCATTTTGAAATGGTCTCTTTCTCTCTCCTTGTTGCTAGTGTTTCCATCATCATTTCTTAATCCAGACTGTGCTGCAGACCTCTGAAATAACCTACATTCTGTTAAAATTGTAGGGATATTTAATGTATTTCTGTATGTTATACAAAATAGGTATAATAATAAATATTGTTGAAATTAAAGATAATCAGCATTATTTCTGCTGTCCTTAATCACTGTTTTTCTTTTGGTCTAAAGATATAACTTTAAGACATGGAGCAGGGCTAGATACTGACTGATTTCTTAACTTTAATTTTATTATTGTCAGAATGGTTTTTTGCCAGCCCCAGTTTGAAAAGCAATTAAATAAGAGCTTTCACAAATAAATTTTCAACTAACAAGCACTTATTTTTTTTTAAAGAGGGATTCCTTTGATAATTCATTCCAAAAGAGTTTCTTTTAAAAAGATCAATTAATTTCTTTTCTGCCTTTTAATGGTATCTTCAAGAATTGAAGAGTTTTGATGACTTCTTGTTTTCATTCAACAAAAACCTCTCCACAAAAGAAATACTGCTCTCTTGGCTAACTATCATCTGCCCCAAGCCAGACACCAAACCAAATTTTAACATAATTGGCATCATATCACCAGACAAAATTTGAAGTCTTATCTTCTTTTCAATTAGATGAACTGAATTCTATTTTATCTTATTTGTCAGAGTAGGCAAGTCTGAATAATTTAAATATACAGTGGGGAAGGGAAGATACAAAGCCAAGTGAATCTTCTTGTGTTTTTTTTTCCTATATGTTAAAAAAATAATCACTTTTATATTCTGTTAGTACTTATGTTTATCAAAAGAATACACTAAATAAGATTTTAAATACAAGACAGTATTTAATGCAACACTGTAGAAAAATAAACATTTCCCACTGCCTGCTGTTTGATGACTAATTATAAAGAGAAGCCAAGACTGTGCTTTGAGTAGACATAAGTAATCTCTGCTACCCAGATGTGTAGTTGGTAGGCTTCACTATCCACATATGAATTTGTGTTGAGACCTCTCATGGGCCTCGTTGAAATAGGATAGAATTATCTTGTTTATTAATTTTTTTTTTATTTTAAAGTTAGTAGGTTCTTAAGTGAAGAGGATATAGCCTGGGAAAGGTCTGCTCACTTCCAGAAAATTATATCAAAGTATCCTTTGGTTACTTTATCTCCATCTCCTTGGGGACTTGGGGAGGCTCCAAAGTAAATGAGCTGTTATAGCAAGTGCATTGTCTTCTTTCCTGAATCGTTTCCCTCAGCATCTTACATTCCTCTTAAAGAGTCCACAGCAGCCTAATGTCTTACTAATGTCACAATAAGTAATCCTTCTCACAGGCAATCCTTCTTAGGCATTCCTAAAGTCTACAATCCACTTCTATAGTCTGGCTGCCCACATTCGAAGTCCAAGTATGCTGTGCTCGGCCATCAGATATAGGCCAATCTGAGTGCTTGCTGGAATGCTGTCTAATCCAGAGATTCATGATACTGAAATATTTCTGGTCCCTATACCACAGCAACAGAGCAAAAAGAAAACATTTAAAACTACAAATAACTAATTAAAATAAAATTGAAAAATACTTCCAATAAAAATAAGATGAAAAAATTTTGGTCGTATTTTTAAAACCTCTTTCAAAATCCATTGATTTTGTTCTTCTGGAACAGTTGTCCATAAACATCATGCATAAACCACTAAATTATTATCCATAGGCCAGGACTACAGCTTTAAGTTTACACAGACTGAGTTCAGGATTGGGAAATTGCACAAATCACTGGCATTGGCCTGTGTCCTAACTGACATCTTTCAGGAGAATGTCAAAATGCAGTTCTACTGTAGTGTGGAAAATGTAGTGTTCTGGTTAGTTTTCTGGAGGTCTCTGGACAAGCCTTCATTTCAGTTGAGTAATCACCACAAGAATAACTAGGAATAAAGTCCAAATTCTTTATCATCACTTTCACAATCTAGTTTCCTTGCCTGGGGCCCAGACTAGCTTTCTAGAGGTCCTCTGGAATGTGTCTTGGTTTCTGTGGGGGAGGCAGGAGGACCAGCACCATGGTTTCTGTTTGAAGTCTGTCTTAGTCCGAGAGCTTGTGCTCTAGCCTCCAGTCTTCAGTCTTCTCTGAATCTGTCTCCAAGCCCCTTCTGAGTCTCTCCCTGGATGAGTTTGTCCCAGTTTATATGCAAGTATACCAAGTATAAACCAATCATTATATCACTAGGGAACCATTATTTGTTGTAAGATTAAATCAATCATACTGAACTAGAGAACTATTAATCACCATGCTAAACTAGATAACCATTGTATTATCAATTCCACTTTTTAAAATCAGTCATGCAGAGTTTCAGCCCTATACATCTCATGCTTTTTTTTGTTTTAGAACATAGGTGGTCACACCCTCCCTGACTTCTTAGGGAGGTGAGAACCCCAAAAAGGAAGTGATCATGCCCTTCCTGACTTCTCAGAAATGGGATGAAAACACCATAAAAGGAGGTGATCATACCCTCCCTGATGTCTCAGGAAGGGAGATAAAAACACCAAAGGAAAATGGGGAGTCACACCAGATTAGTGGGTTTCTGAAGGGTCTCATTTGAAACAGTTATACACTTAAATCCATCAACATGGGAGATATTACAGAAGCACATTGTAACACAGGCCGTAACAAAGAACATGAATCAATATGAGGAATTATACATGTTCATAAGTCTTAGAAATAGTCCAAAACCAATCTATTGTCCATTACTTCATGCGTCAGGGAATTCCATGATTCCTGCAAGTTTTGAAGTCCTGTAATAGTCTTACCATGTGCCAGGGAATCCAATGATTCCTGCAAGTTTTGAAGTTCTGCAACAGTCTTATCAACAATTTTTCATCTCAAGGAATACAATGATTCTTGAGGTTTTAAAGTTCTGTAACAGTCTCATTATCAGCCATGCTCTTTCAGCATCAGATGTTTCTTAGGTCTTCTCCTTTGTTTCAAGGTTTTTCTCTTTTTCTCTCTCTCTTTGATGGACAAGGCAAATATGGCTCGTTGGCACCTATCTGATTCCTTCTCCATCTGTAGAGATACAAGCAAACCCTCTTCCCCCAAGCAGTTAACCTATCTGGCTCCTTCCATTCATCACTTTCTGGATCTCTTCACATCATCTAGCAGTTACATTGGAGCTGCTTGCATTGGACACTGCCCTTCTGTTGAATTAAAAAGCCTGTATTCTCCTCAATTATAATCCCTTTCTCCCATCTGATTGCTTCTCTGCTGATTGATCATATCAGAGTACTGAATTTCTAAAGACTCTGGGTGTAACCTCTGGGGCATCATGCCCCCCCTCCCCCGTTTTTTATTTGAAATCTTGGAGCTGGGCCCCGCCTCTCATTTCCCTGGGTCATTCTACATTCTGAGGCCTAGTGGAAGCCCTTGCTGCATTTTGGACATGGGGTTTTGGGTCTTGTTTTCTCATTCTGTCTTTTCACTCTATCTCTATGCCTACACTGAGCTTTCAGATGTCTTACTTTACTACATTGAAAGCATTGAGAAGTCTCTCTGGAAGTCCGTTGCCATGAGGGACTCCGTCTTCCCATGTTTTGCATCACAGCCTAGGTATACAAGGTATTTGTGCCCACTGTGGCACAGCTTCTTATGATCTTCTAAAGGAGCATCCTTGTGTAGTCTTAGTATAATTCTTCTACAAACCTCATTAGCATTTTCTTTAGCAAATTGTTTGATCATTATTCCTGCCACAAAATCAGCAAAGGGTTCATTTGGACCTTGCTCTATTTTTTGTGAAGGCTTCTCCTTTATCTTGTTTTGCTGGGAGGGTGCCCCATGCTTTGATAGCAACAGCAGCAATTTGCTCATATGCTATCAAAGAATAATTAATCTGTGCTAAAGCATCTGCATACTGATCTTTACCTGCTAGTTGATCAAAAGTGACCTGTATATTAACTCCAGTTTGCCTGTTTTGTTGGTTTTGTATTCTACATAGTTAACGCTACTCCAAAAGCCACAAGAAGTTTTGTCCAGGTTCTAGACATGTCCTTGCTATAGATTTCCAGTTACTAGAGATTAAAATTTCATAAGCCAAATTCTCTAATACCATCTTAACATAGCATAATGTAGCCCCATAAAGAGTGCAACCCTTTTTCAAATCTTTGATTTTTTCCAGATCAAAAAGAGTGTATCTTCTCCTTTGTTGACCTGAAGAGTCAAACTCTTGAATAACAGGGTATATCTTGTCCTTCTTTTTTAGCTTTAACTAGTACCTTTTGTAATCTTGTCATAGAGAGTGGACAAAGCTGCTTCATGGATGGTGCTGATAGTATTACTGCCCCTCCCCCTCCTCCTCCCTCCACCCATGAAGGGTTAATTGAGGAGGGGTGGGGTCATAAGATGGGGAATGCCCTAATGGCTCCTGCTGTGAAGCACCACACTCCTTAATTTCATTAGTATTGTACTTAACTCCTTTCTTGTCTAATTCTTCATGCTTTTCAACTGCTATATCAGTACCCTCTCCCTCTTTCACTTTCTTCTTTTTCCTTATTCTAACTTATGTAATTCCCTAAAGCCAATTGTATTAAGTTATATGTATAGAATGTTTCTTTAGGTATTGAATCAGGACTGTTATCATTGTAATATTCTATTAGTTGCTCTCCTACTAATTTCCATTTATCTGCCTTTATTCTTCTTCCTTAGAGAACCAAGGAGATGTGTATTTTAATGTTTCTAAAAGCCCAATGATCTGCTTCCAAGTTACAATCAAACCTTGGTTTTTCATTAGTGTAACTATGCTTTCTACACACTTTCCTTATGGTAGAGAAGACTGTTTTCTAAACATTTGTCCCATTTCAGCTGAAACAATAGTTTAGCCCTTAATCAAGTTTCCTGCTTGTTTGTTTTTGTACTCATCCTAATTTCTGGATCACAGATGTAGGTCCTTAGCCCCACATTTGGATGTCAAATTGTAAAGTTCTGGTTGATTTTATGGAGGTTTTGTGGAGGTCTTTGACCAGCCTTTGTTTCAGCAGAGTAATCACCACAAGAATAGCCACAGATAAAGTCTAAATTCTTTATTGTCTCCTTGACACCACTGTTTCCTTGCCTGGGGCCTGGGCCTGCTTTCTGGAGGTCCTCCAAGATGTGTCTTGGTTTCTATGGGGGAGGCAAGAGGAACACCATGATGGTCTCTATCTTGAAGTCTCCCTGAGTCTGAGGGCTTGTGCTCCAGCCTCCAGCCACCACAAAGATGGGAGATGGTATGAATCTCTCTCCTTGACTCCGAGAGCTTGAGCTCCCGCCTCCAGTCCTCTGTCTTCTCCAAGTCTGTCTCCATGCCCCGCTCTAGTTGAGTTTGTCCCAGTTTATATGCAGTATATTTTTGAGTATAAGCCAATATTATATCACTAGGGAATCATTATTTGTTGTAAGATTAAATCAGTCATACTGAACTAGAGAACTATTAATCACCATGCTAAACTAGATAACCATTGTCTTATCAATTCCACTTAGTTAACACCTTGTAAGAATCCTGGTTTCAGAGTTCTGGCCCATTACAGGAAAATCCTTTGTTTTCTCAGGCTTAGTCTTTCTTGTATGAGGCTCTTTCTGCTGCATAGTTAGACAAATAGAATATTTCTTGATATTGTATCTCTTTTAAGAATCCGTTGAGATCTTTCCAGGCTATAAATATCTATTTCCCAAATAATCCTCCTTGTCAGTTGGCATTCTAATTATGACAGGTGAAAAAAACATTCAGATGTACCTTTCCTTTTTCCTATAACACTTGGTTATCTTTAGCATCATATGTCTTCCCCAGGCATAGAATGATGACAAATGGAGCCATGATAAGAGCTTGGTGTAACAATAAGCTAAGTTTTGTGGAGAATCTCTTGAAAACACCATTGTTATCTTCTTCCTTCTGTTCTAGTTTCCAAGTCCCAATCCAGACAGTCTTATTTGTATATTCTTGTTTTAGGCAAGATCCTCTTTGCTTTTTCTCCCCTCTAGTTGCTAATTGTTTTCCTCTCCTGCCTTTTCCTTTTCCTAAAGCCGTTTAGAGGAAATTTAAAATTTGAGTGCCTCTAGGTAAGCCATATACTTTGCCATATGAATTAAATGCAACAAATAAAGAGGCTGTTGGCTTGCATCATGAATACGTCTAATTCTTTTCTGAAGTCACTTTCTGTTTCATCAATAGATCACTGCAAGCTGGTATCTAAATTTCTACAGAAAAGGTAAAAATATCCTTTAGCCTTTTGAGATTCTAGGATTTGCAGTACAATGAATACAAATCAAGGCTTTTTTTCATATGTAAAACCAAATGCAAAGGCCTCACACTTCATTGCATAAGTAAGAGAATTTTCCCCCTTTCCATCTAGTTCTACTCACCCACTCCTTACCCCACAGGGACTTAAGCAGTGCTTCATACTTAGAATGTCACTCTAGTAGAGTTGAGGGTCCTTCAAAAAGGAAAAAAAAATACATGCCTAGAGTCAGCCCTCTTTTCTGGACCTGTACCGTCAATATATGTCATAGTATCAGTGAAGGGAAAAGCCCAAATTTGCTCCCCATACTGTAGCATTTTTCCTTTTTCAATCCCAGTTTTTGCTTGGTCTACAATTCAGTATTTGCTGAGAACATTTTCTCTTTTCTTCAGGAAGCTTTGTTTAGGAATCTTGTATTATCCAGCAATTCTACTCATTAAACCACACTGCCTATAGTCACTGCCATCTCTGTGGCTTTGTGGTTTACTAGAAACACTTTGCAGTTGTACAGACTTCCCTTCCTGAGAATCAAGTCTGAATCTTTATTATCCTTTTCTTTATTGTCTCTCAGATTTTTAACTCTTCATCTTTCAGTTCTGTGTTTGTTTTCTCCATATCATAATGTTTGGCATAGATGCATGACTAACTTTTACTTAATCATTCCACGACTCAGCCTAAATGTGTTAGTGTTGCTCCAGTAAAAGGACTTACTCTTATATTCCCATTTGGAGTTCTCAGTTCCAGAACATTGCCTCTCATTCCTCATCCATTCCTTCTCTTTTGAAGTTCAGTCTATCCAAATTTATAACTCAGTCCATATTTGAGTTGTTATATACTGGTCCTCAGGTAATCATCTCCTTTTTCATCAAGGGGTTCACCACCTTAATTCATGAAACTAGGGGATTTAACATTCATGTTGAAATTCTTTCAAACACTTTTATGTCCCAGTTCTTCAATCTCTTTAACTCCTATGAACTACTCCTCTCCATTTCATCTTTACAGAGGTAAAAATTTCTTCATCTAGTCATAACATCCTGTCATTCTATCTTTCCTTATGCCTTTTTCTTATTAAAATTCCAGCCTTTCAACTTTTCAGTTCTTTCCTAGGCCATCATTTTTGCTCTGGTTTTACACTACTCTCCCATTCTTAATACTTTAGTTGACCAGATCAACTCTAAACTCTTATTTCTTCATGAATTCCTCATTCCCTTGTCCTATCACTGCTCATACTTTGCCAAACTCTAATCTTGGTTACTATCACTATCCACTTTCTACCCTGATCATATTGAGCCCAATATAAATTTTTGTTGTCTCAATTATGCCATAATTGAGACAAAAAAATTCTATTACTTCTTTTTAATTGATTCTTAGTTCTACTTCTTACAACAGCTGTTTCAAATTTTCTCTTGCCTCTTCAAAACTCCTATACCACTTCTTCCCCCAACCATCACAGATGAAGACTTTGCATCTTTACTGAGAAAAGAAGCCATTCCATGAACTTCTTCTTTCCCTCTCTTGATCTCAGAATTCTTTGACATTCTTCCACATTCTCTTTCCTGTTTATTTCAGTCCCTGATAAAGAGATATCCTTTCTTGCCAAAACCATTCCCACCACATGTGCTCTTGATCTCACCCACATAAATCTTTGTCTTTGAATCTCTCTCATCCTCAGTCTTTCTTCCTCCACTGGTTCCTTCCTTGCTATCTATAAATATAATAATATCTTCACCTAAACTCGCAGTAGACATTACTGTCCTCAAAAACTTTAGGCCTATGTTTCCCCAACCTTTCCCAATCACACTTTTTGAGAAAACTGTCCATGCTTGTTGCCTTTACTTTTCTCCTCTTACTCGCATAACTAATTGCTCAATGGACATTGGACTCGATACCATATAAGCTTCTTAAACTCAGCAAATGTGAAACTGAATATATTATCTTCTGTCTGCTACAGTTACCCTCCTTTTGAGGGCCCCATCATCCTTTTAGTCATTTGTTGACTAAGTGCCATCCTGACTCTTCGCTCTGACTTTGCATATTCATTCAGTTACCAAATCTTTTTATTTCTATTTTCACTACATCTGTTCCCTTTTATCCACTCACAAAGCTATCATTCCAGTTCAGATCCTTCCACTTGGATTCTTGCAATAGCCTCCAATTGCTTTCTTTCCCTCAGTTCTCTCCTCTCTTCATACAGCTGCTAAATTGATTTTCCATTAAGTACATATCTGACCATGATACTCCCCTTCCTAAACTTCAGTGGCTCCCTATTGTTTCTGGGAAAAAATATAATCTCTTTTAGCATTTAAAGCTTATTATAGTCTAGCTCCAACTTATTCTCCTGTCTTTCTAGATTTTTTGTTTATTATTCTTCATGCATACAGAAGTCCCAGTCAAATTGCCCTCCTGTTAATGTTCTTTGTTCATGACATTCAATTTGTTACGTCTCTTCTGTCTTTGCACTAGCTGGCTCTCATACCTGGAAACCATTTCTTCCTCATCTCTATCTATTAAAATCTATAGTTTTCTTCAAGATTCAGTTAAAACAGAACATTCTACTTATTTAATCATTATTTGGTTTTCTATCTATTACATCTTTTCTTTCATTATTTTTCTCTCTTTTGTTTATGCCTACATATGTACATATTATTTTTCCCTAGCTAGATGTTAGTTTCTTGAAGGAAGGGACTATCTCACTTTTGTAAGTGTTTTTTAGTCAAGCACAATGCCTGACACATAGCAGGTGCTTAATAAATGTTCATTCAAAATAGAAGTCATTTCCCAAATTGATAAATGGTCAAAACATATGAATAGGCAGTTTTCTGATAAAGAAATCAAAGTTACGTCTAGTCATATGACAAAATGCTCCAAAATTATTTGAAAAATGCTAATTAAAACAACTCTGAGGTACCTCTTCACACTTATCAAATTGACTAATATGAGAAAAATGCAAAATGTTGGATGTTGGAGGGGATTTGGGAAAACCGACTGTTGGTGAAGTTGTGAAGTGATCCAGCCATTCTGAAGAGAAATTTGGAACTATGCCCAAAGAGTTATAAAACTACATTGATATCATTTGGTCTAGCAATATCACTGCTATATCTGTATCCCAAAGATATCCAAAAAGGGAAAAGGATCTACTTGCTTAAAAATATTTTTAAATAGTTCTTTTTATGGTGGCTAAGAATTGAAAATTGAAGGGATGCTGATTATTAGGGAATGGCTAAATAAGTTTGTGGTATGTGATTGTAATGGAATATTATTGTGCTATAAGAAATGAAAAGCAGGATAATCTCAGAAAAACCTGGAAAGACTTACATAAACTGATGCAAAATGAAATGAACAGAACTAGGAGAATGTTGTACACAGTGGCAGCAATATTGTTTAATGTCTTAGCTATTCTCAGTAATACAGTAATCCAAGACAAATGATGAAGCATACTGACTCCAAAGAAAGAACTAGTATTGCTTGAATGCAGACTGAATCATGCTATTTTTAACTTACTTCCTTTCATTTAAATCTCCTCATACAAAAAGACTAATATGGAAATATTTTCATGATTGAATATGTATGACCTATATCTGATTGCTTACCCTCTTGGAAAATGGGGAGGGGGGAAGGAATAGAACTGAGAACTCAAAACTTAAAAAAAAATGTTAAAAAATGAAACACAAAAACATTTGTTTTTGTAAATAAAAATGCTCATTTGTTCAATTGTTCAGTTCTGTGTTTTACCTTCCAACATAGTTCTCTTGATCTGAGATTCTATAACTTTCTCCCTGTTTTAAACCTTGGAAACAATTGATAGAAGAAATGAGAACAGTATAATGCTTGTTATAGTTTTAGTTCGTTAGAAGGAATATGGCACTTTATTTTTTTCTGTCTTTTCCATTTAATGCCAAGGGTCATTCAGTGTTCATGAGCTGATTTAATTTTCTAGGAGAAAGTACTAAGAAAATATTCAATCCTGCAGAATGCCACTAGTCTGAGGTCTTAAATTATGCATTTTACATGTAAATATTGCAAATTGTAAGATATTTTCAATGAATTTTTAATCCACTGTTTAGCATTAAAATTTAAACTCTTGTCTGGAATTTTAGAGTGAATTTTATTCTAAAAGGAAAAGTTTTTAGTTGTCTTCAGTAAGCTGGTGTTTTGTTTTTGTTGTATTTTGTTTTTTTTTCTCAAGCATATAAAATGCAAAAGCACCTATTTCCTTTCCTCTCTCCCCAAGGAAATTTTGTTTATGCTTGAGGATTTCCCCAGATTTCTCATGCGAAATATTTCTTTTTAAGTGAGGTGTTGGAGGTATAGGGTGTTATAAAAATTGCAGGGTTCACTCTAGATTCATGCTACTGGCCACCTGCTTTTACAAGGCAATCTCTTCTCATCCCATTCCTCTCTATCAGCCTTCTTAGAAAGGATAACCTTTGTCATTGTTTTTCTGAGTCATGGCACTTTCCTGCAATAATGTTTCCATATTTTGAAAACAACTTTTCTGGGATACTTTTTTTTTTTTTAAACAAGATTGGATTTGACCTTGGCAAGATTGTGAAGTCTGTTATCCATAGTCTTAATCTCTCTATGTGTAGAGTTCCTCAAATAATTTATTTTTAGATCCTACCCTATTTTCGCTCTTATTGAGTATTTTTTTTTAATCACAAAGGGAATTTTTTGTTACTAGTCATTAATAGGGACTGAGAGTACTTGGTTGAAGGTATTATTGTTCCTGTTAATTTTGACTTAAGGTCTACTCTCAGTGCACGCCCACGGTGCCATTCTCATCATAATCTTTGCTTAAAATGTTTAAATCCAATTTTTCTGCATCTCAATTAGATTTAACTTCATTTCCTCATGCTTTTCTTTTTCTTTTCTGTGATTATATACCATCTCTTTCAATGTTTCAGCTTTTTATCTTGGACAAGTCACCTCTACTTCCAATGGCCTCAACTTACTCATCTGTAAGATGGGAATATGGGTTTAGAGCCAATCTAAACTCTCCTTCCAGTTCTACACCCTATGATCCTGTGAACTTCAGCGAAGCACAGTAGAAAGAAGGAGGAAGCAGGGGAAGGGAATACCCTTTTCATACCGACTTTGTACTGGGCACTGGACTAAATGTTTTATAAATATTATCTTATTGGAAAAAGAACTGAATTTGAATCCAATACTTAGGCCTTTCTTCCTTCTTTTGTTGGGCTTGTGACATTGGACAGTGAACAAATCATTTACATCTGCTGACTCTTATTTTCCTCTTATATAAATGGAGTACTTACTTGTACTGACAACCTCATAGACTGATTGATTTTAAGAACCAAATGACATAGGTTCTGAGAAGCATTGGCACAACTTTGTGGGATTTGTACACAATATAAAATGCTTTGCATTTCATTGATTCCCTGTTATTTAAATTTTCTCCCCTAAAATTCTAATTCCCAAGGATATTGTTAAAAGTAACTGAAGTAATAATATTCCACTCACAGGGCCTGTTTTCAGGCCCTCATTATCACTTCTGTGGTCTGTTGTAATAGTTTTTTAATTGGTCTCCTTGTTTTCTAGTCTCTCCTTTCTCTAGGATTTCTTTTACACAGCTGCCAAAATAATCTTTAAATGACTTAAATTTGACAATGACATTCTTCTGCTCAGAAAAATTTCCCTGGCATTTAAGAGACCATTTAATCTTTACTTAAGATCTTCCTCCTTTCCTCTCTCCCCTCCTTCTCTTTGTCTCTCTCTGTTTGTCTCTCTCTTTCCCCCCTTTTACCTGCTCTCCCCGAACCTGATCCTCTGCCTCCCTTCCTCCTTTCCTCATCCTTAATTCTGTTTTCCCTCAACTCATCTCCTCATCTCCCATCTCTGTTAATTTTTTTACTGATTACCTGTGTGCCTGAAATGTGTTTCTTCTTTATCCTTGCTTCTAGAATGACTGGTTTTTTTTTCATCTTTTATTAAAGGTTTTTATTTTCAAAACATATTCATGGATAATTTTTCAACATTAACCCTTGCAAAACCTTCTGTTCCAATCTTCCCCCCCTCTCTCCCCATCTCTCCCCTAGGTAGCAAGTAATCCAACATACGTTAAGTATGTAAAATATATGTTAAATCCAATATATGCATACATATTAATACAATTTTTATTTTGCTGCACAAGAAAAATCAGATCAAAAAGGTAAGAAAGAAAATAAAATGCAAGCAAACAACAACAAAAAGAGTGAAAATGCTGTGTTGTGATCCACACTTAGTTCCCACAGTCCTCTCTCTGGATGTAGATGGCTCTCTTTATCATAAGACCTTGGGAACTGGCCTGAATCATCTCATTGTTGAAAAGAGCCATGTCCCTCAGAATTGATCATTGTATAATCACCATGTGTAATGATCTGCTCATTTCACTTAGCATCAGTTCATGTAAGTCTCTCCATGCTTCTCTGAAATCGTCTTGCTGATTGTAATAAGTTCACTTATGAACCTATTGTTCAGTCATAGTCTCTTTAGGCTTGTTTCCTCACCTATGAAATGGGAGGGTTGGATTAGGAAAACTTTAATGTTCCTTTCATCTCTTAAGTCTGATCTTCTGTAATAGTAACAGATTAAAGACAAATAATTGAATATGATATCTGGGTTGATTATAATAATAGCAGTGAACTGTGATGGGAGCTTACAATCTTAATGACTTCTATGTTCTAGAATAGAAGTGTCAAACATGCAGCCCACAACACTTCTTGAATGTGGCCTGAAATAGATTAAAAATGTAACTGGAAAATATTTAACAAAATAAATAAAAATACAATGAAACATAAATAATATTACCACCATGTCAGCATGTGGCTCACAGGTATAGTTTAGTGGCTCCCTGTTTTCATTTGATTTCATACCAGTTCCAGCAAAGTAGAGGAAAGAAGAGCTATGTTTAAAATAGTGATATTTTTAAAATATATTTTTAAAAACTAATGTTTAGTTTAAAAACGTATTTCTTGATTTATTTTATGAGCATTTATTACATTTTCCTCTCAGTTCCCCTGCATAAATAATTTAAAAACTTATAAAAATGTTTAATCCATCAAAACAAATTCCTGTATTGCCATGTTCAAAGATATTACCTCATTTTCATTTTAATTCCAGTGACTTTCTGATAGGAGAGGCATAATATGTTTCATCATAGATTTTTTTGGAAATATGATTGGTCATTGCCTAGGTAAGAGTTCTTTCAAGGTTGTTTTTCTTTAAACTGTTGTCATTCTTTAAAATGTTTTTCTAGTTATTTCTTCATTTTGTATCAGTTCATAGATGTTTTCCATATATCTTCTGAAGCTGTTCATTTCAACATTTCTTTTGGTACAGTAATATGCCATTTCATTCATACTCTACAATTTTTTATATCCCAAGACATGGATAGCTTCTTTGTTTCCAGTTTTTCTTTACAATAGTGTATTCTATGATTGGATTTGTATATTCTATTAAAATTGTTTGTTTTAGTGATGGGAAGGAGAAAGGAGGAAAGAAAAAATTTGAAACTCAAAATTTAAGAAGCAAATGTTAAAAAAATTTTGTTTATATGTAATGAAGGAAAAAAATAAAATAAAAAGTTAACCAAACTAATTTTCCATACTTAAAATTAGGTTCTTTTGACACTATGTGTAACTTTATATGAAGTATTATGATAGTTAATATTTATATAGCACTTTACAAATATCCTATTTTATCCTAACAACTCTGGGAGGTAAGTGCTAATAATAGCACTCCATGTTATTGATGAGGAAACTGAGGTCATTGAAAGTTAAGTGACTCAGCCAGAATCACATAATAAAACATAACAATATCACATAAAAAAATCTTAAATTATCTCTCCTTGATCTATTTTCCAGGTGCTTTAGATTTCCTTCTATGGTTTTAGTCTTGGTTTTCTTTTATTGTATCAAGATGTCTTATAGTCATTAACTTCCACTTGACCAATTCTAATATTTGAAGAGTTACTTTCTTCAGTGAGGTTTTGTACCTTTTTGTAAAAAGTCTATATGAACCAATTGTAATATTTAAGGAATTATTTTCTTCTGTGACTAAAGATATTACTCTAACTACAGTACTACTGCCTGGGAATAAACCCTTTCTCTTCCTTTTAATCTACCCCATGAACCATCTTTATCACCTATTCCCAGCTTTCCTTTGCTTTTTTCAACATTTTTTCATTTTATCTTTTCCTATTTCTATTTTTCTTTTTTTGCTCTCATTTTTGCCTTTCTGTGCCTCTTTTATTAAGCTGTTAATTCTATTTTCATAATTTTCTTACATTGTTTTTCATTTCTTTCCCCATTTTTTGATTAATTTTTTTTACCTTTTAAAAATCAATCTCTCTTTCTCTCTCCTCCCCCCTCTCCCTCTCTCTCTCTCTCTCTCTCTCTCTACCCCCCCCAATAATTCTTTAATTTGCAGTTTTCTTATGAATTGTGTCTGAAACTTTCCTGTCACCAAAGTAGCTTTTTAAGATAAGCTGTGGGTTTTAGTTTGTTTTGGTTGTTGATGTTTGCTTATTTTTCCAGTCTATTTTTTGACTTTGGATTTTACTTTAGAGTTGGGCTCTACTCACTTCTTGGGGTGGGGGGTGTATCTGACCCGATTGTCTGAATTTTATGTCTTGCTGCTTTCACAGATGGTCTGGTGGCCTGCAAGTTTTTGGTGTTTCCAAAGTGGTGTGATCTGAAGAAAATTTTGGCCATTGCTCTCAACTTTTTTGTTGGTTATCCATTTGGAATTCAGTTTGACATGCTTTTTTTAAGTTAGAGGGATGTATTGAAAGAGCTTAGCCAGAATTACTTTATTCTTCCATCTTAACTCTGTTCCCAACTCTCATAATTTTGAATAAACTATCATTTATTAAATGTTTATTTTGTTTATGGCAGCACTTTATTAGGTACTAAAAATGTCAAGAAAAAAATGTAGGAAATTCTCCCTTGTAGGAGTTTATATTCTTTTAGAGATAGACATAGCAAAGTGTCATTTCAGGAAGGAGAAAGCACCCACAATTATCAAGATCAGAGAATGCTCCCAGTAGGAGGGGCATCTTGGGATAGTCTTGAAGAAAACTAAAGATTCTTAAGAAAAGCAGAGATGAAAAAGGGTTGTATCCAAAATATAGAAACGTACTTGTTTATAGATGTACTGTGGGAAGTATTACTCTTGCTACAGTACAGTTGCCTTGAAAATAAATCTTTTTCTTCTCCTTTCATCTCCCTCATTCCTCTACCTTTATCACATTGCCAGCTCCCACAAATTTCTCTAAACATCCATTCATTCTTTTTTAATTTTAATTTTTTTGGCCTTTCACCTTTGCCCTTTTCTTCTTTGCATGTCCTTTTTCATAACTGAGTGTATATTGTGGAACTGATATACATTATTTCTTGAATAAAAGTATCTTGAATGCATTTTAAAAATATCCTTTAGTACCTCTTTATGTGTGTCCAAAAAAAAAGAAAACAAATAGAACCATTTTCAATCCACCTCCCTCCCCACATCCCCAGGCACAAAAAACAAAGCAGAAATGATTTTATATTTACTTTTCAGTTAATTTTCCTTCTTCAGTGAAGAGCCCTTTTAGGTTAATCTCTTAGATAGATTAATGAATCTGCAGTATCTGAAAACAGAAACCAAACCTACCTAAACACAGTTTAGATAATATTTGTTTTGCAGCCATAAAAATTCAGAAAGCTAGAACTTTCCTTTGGGGAATTCTCCCCTCCCCCTTTGTGTTAATCTCTTTAAAATTTCTACTAAAACTAACTCATCTGTCTCTGGAACTTGATGGAAGTGAAATTGGTCCAAGAGGATATTCTCATGGAGAGGAGGAGGTTGCTACTCTGTCCTTACTAAGTGTGGTGTTGGTGTTGGTATTGGTGGCAGCAGCAGCAGTAGTCCCCTTATCAATAAGTGTTGGGAGACTTAGGGATGAGTTCTAGAGAGAGTGAAGAATGGAGCCCTAGGATCATATTTTTAGACCTTAGAGATCATCTAATCCTCTCTCATCTTAGCTTCTCCTCCCCCAGTTTATATTTGGGGAAATTGAAGCCCACAGCATTTAAGTGACTTTCCAGAATTGCATAGACAGAAATGATTGGGATTGGAATTGAATTTAGGTTCTGTGACTTCAAATGTAGTTTCTTTTTTACTGCATCATAAGCTCATAGATTTCAGGTCTGTTCATTTTACAAGGGAACAAAGGTATATCATTTAATCAAAAAACATTTATTAAATGCCTGTAGTGTGCCATGTATGGTGCTGAGTAATGGGGATACAAAAAGAGCCAAAAGATAGTCCCTTCTTTCAAGGAGTTTACAGGATAATGTAGTACCTACCTGAGTGCCCCCTGTGCATGCTGAGAGCATCGCCTCACACTCAGATATGCTTAGTTCATTTAGCAGCACAGTAGTACAATTTATCTGTTCCAATTTGAAATAGAAAGAAAAAGGCAAGCATTTTTTTTTTAGTCTTTCTAAAGTCAGTGTTTCTTATTTGGCTTTTAGCACATGTGAGATTACATGCACAGTATTCCTACTTTCATAGGGTTTTGTTTCTTTATTATAAGTTGGATAGCTGATTTTTAACAACACAAATATGAGTAAATATTTCAAAGCAAGTCAATAAATTGAATTTTTGGATTTAGGAAAGGGATGAAATTAGTGATAGAATATGCTCTTATTCTGCTTAGATGTCTCTTTTAGAGTTCTGTTTTATGCATGATCTTGACCTAAAACTTGAAAGGTCATCATTTCTTCAGTTACAGTTCTTTCAGTGTTCTATCAGTTAACATATAGATAATTTTGAAAATAATTTTAAAATATTACTTCGTCTTGTTCTGAATGATGTTTGTGATTTTAAGAAAAGCCATGCTCCCGAATAATAAATTAGTTGCCAATGAACATTTACTATGTGTACTGTTACTAGTGTAACAGAGTTGGATACAACTGAAAACATATTTGACATTAAACGTATCAGTCACTCTCTTAGGTACTGAGAATAAAAAGAATATAAAATCAGTATATTTTCTTAAAGAAGTCACATTTTAATGGAGGAGACAACATACAAACAACTGTGTACATACAAGAAATATACAGAATTAAGTGGGAGGTAATATGAGAGGGAAAGAATTAATTATAGGAAGAGGGGAGAATAGGGATGGCTTCTTGGGGAACATGGGATTTTAATCTGATTTTGAAGGAAGCCAAGGAATCCAGGAGGCTAAGATGAGAGCAGGGAACATTCCAAGGCTTGAAAAACAGCTAAGGGAAAGGCAAAGAGTTAAGAAAAGAGTATCCTGTTTGAGGAATAGTAGGAAGGTGGATGACAGAGTAAATAAAAGGAAATAAAGTAAATTATTAGAAAACCAGAATGATAAAAAGCTGCCTGATTGAGAAAGGTTTTAAAAGTCAAACAAGATTTAATATTTGATCCTGGAGATAATAGAGAGCCACTGGAGTTATATAATGGGGGTTGGGGAATGTATATGATGTAATCAAACCTGAACTTTAGGAAGATCCCTTTGACATCTGAGTGGAGGATGAATTAGAATGGGAAATCCAGGATATTAAAAAAGTCAGGGAATGACGTGATGACAGCCTGTACCAGAGTGATGTCATTATCAGAGAGGAGAAGTGGGTATATGTCAAAGATATTGTAAAGGTAGAAACCATAGAATTTAGCAATAGATTGTTCTGTGAGATGAGCACACTGGAGGGATTGAGGATGATGCCTTAGGTCGCAAGCCTGGGTGATGATAGCCTGGAGAGTAGTAGGTAAACTCAAAAGAGCAGTCTTTGGGTTATGGGGAATGGGGAGAGATTTGTTTTGGACATGGCGAGTTTACGTCTACCCAGTATCTAGTTTGGAATATGTAATAAGCAGCTTGTGATTTGATACTACAGAGGGTTGGAGAGATTGTAGGGCTAGAAAAATAGATCTAAGTCATTTGTATAGAGATCAATTGAATCCATGGAAGATTTTCTACCTGACTGTACTCCTTGGACTTTTCCATCATACCATCTCTTCTTTCCATTCTACTCTCTCTTCTTCAGTTTCCTTTTGTGTGTTTTCTTCTCCTTTAGAATGTAAGCTTCTTGAGGACAAGGATTATCATTCTTTGTTCATTTTTGCATTCCCAATTCTTGACATATAGTAGCTGCTTAATGAAGATTCATTGACTTAACTTACTTATGAGATCACCAAATCTGATAGCATATATAGAAAGAGAAAAGAAGAGGGTCATCTGGATATGCTATAACTTCATGATCTTAGATATTTCAACATTTTTTTTTTGATTTTGCCTTGTACTTAGTTTTGTTCTTTTCTTTTCACTCAATTTGTCTATACTTAAGAACACTTAATATTTTACTTGATGAAGCAGTAAAATAACTGGTCCTAAAAATTTCTGAAATAGAATGTTTTTATGTTTAGAGTGAATAAGGCCAAAGTCATCTTTACAGACTGATTGAGATAGCTTTTGTAAGAAACCTTCTTGGAGTAAATGTTTAGCAGAGATCTCAGAAGGTGTGGACATTTTAATTATTTTACTTGTGTAATTCCAAATTACTTTCCAGAGTGGTTATACCAATCTATTCCACCATTGCAGTGTCCGTCTTCCCACAGTCCTCCCTACAGGGACCATTCTTGTCTTTTGTTATCTTTTGTCAGTTAGTTGAGAATATGAGATGAAATCTCAGGATAATTTTGATTGACATTTCTCTTATTATTAATGATTGGGAGCACATGACTGCTAATAGCTTGTGATACTTCTTTTGAAAGATGCTTATTTATTTTCTTTGACCACTAATCTATTGGGAATGATATTTAGTCTTATAGCTTTCTGTTAGTTGTCTATATATCTTGGATATCAAAACCTTATTTGTGTTTAACAAATGCAATACAAATACTTTTGCCCTGGTAAATGGTTCTTACCTTAAGAAATGCTAATTTTATTTGAGTAAAAGCTTTTTCAGTTTCATGTAATCAAAACTATCTTCTCTGCTTTTTGTCCTTATCTCTATTATGTTAATGAAAAATTTTTTGAAGTTGACAGAAGAACCTGACTCTTGTGTTTCTTTTTTCATAGGAATTGCCTCATCTCTAGATGTTTCGGAGAGCCCTGGGAGTATACAAGTAGCTCGGGGACAGACAGCAGTGCTGCCTTGTACATTTACCACTAGTGCTGCCCTAATTAACCTTAATGTAATTTGGATGGTCATCCCACTCTCCAATGCCAACCAACCTGAACAGGTACTGTTGTTCAGTGTAATGATATCATTGTATATGACCTGGATTACCTCCTATCTCTTAGATATTTACCAAGAGCTAATGAACCATCCAATTTGATACAAGTAACATTTCTGGAAATTGCTGTTCAAGCAACTCTTAACCATTGTAGGAAGGTGTGTTTTGTGTGTGTGTGTGTGTGTGTGTGTGTGTGTGTGTGTGTGTTACCGGAGGAATAGACCTATTCTCTTGAATACCAACTTTGAAATTACCCTTTCTGAAATTTTTATTGCTTGTATTCCATGTGAATTGGTAAGAAGTATGAGCACTGAAGAAAAAATAAAGTATATCTTTGTAAAGATGGAGCCAATGAGCACTGATGAATAAGAGACCTTTGTATTTTAATACAGATAATGTGGCCCCCAATTGATGTCATTTCTCAATAATATTGTTAATGCATTATCATCAGACTTCAGTTAGTATTATGGTACATCACTGTACTGTTTTTTGACTGGTTGCCTAATGATAACATTTATAACATTGCTTCCCTTTTTAGCCCTCCTTTTCTCTCCTCCTGTTCTTTCCTTCTCCCCCAACTATCTTATGTCACTTTAACATTTTGTTTTCAAGGAATCAGGCAATGAAGTTGGGTATAAGTGTGATACTTAAGGAACTATGATTTCATTGCAGTGGGTCATACCATCCATTGATATGGGTTGAGATCTTGTCATGTTATTTGTGAGTTATTATGGTTGGAAAAGTTTTGTTTTCTAACCTTCTGGTGATAAGCCATTCTGTCCTTGGCTACACTGGTTTTGAGCAGCAGACTAATAATCATTTGCCAACCTTGTACTCAAAGCTAGTCCAATTTTGTAGGACCTTGCCAGAGTTTCAAGACCTTCAAGAAAACAGCATCATTCTGAAAACAAAATGTGATTTTACATTCAGACAGAAGTGAAAGATTGCTAGTTATATCAATAGAAATAAAGAATTAGTATAGTCAGCAACTGCAATATTATACGACTCTCAATTCTGATGGATGTGATGCTTCCCAACAATGAGATGATTGAGGCCAGTTCCAATGATCTTGTGATGAAGAGAGCCATTTACACCCAGAGAAATGGTTGTGGGAACTGAGTGTGGATCACAACATAACATTCTCACTTTTTGTTGCTGTTTACTTGCATTTTGTTTTCTTACTCATTTTCTTTCCTTTTTGATCTAATTTCTTGTGCAGAAAGATAATTATATAAATATGTTTATATATATTGGATTTAACATATATTTTAACATGTATAACATAAAAACTAGTGTAGTGATAATAATGCCACTCAAATTTATTTAACAAATTTCTTCCAAAGTTCTCAAAAGTGCATTAGAGCACTCAAGAAAATCAGCTAGAATTATAGTCTGAAAGTAATGGCACGGTCTTTTTTAAAAAGAAAAGGTATAAATGCAAGTAAAAATTGAAACTATGACTCACTAAATTAATATTTTACTTGCTCATGTTACTAATGCTTATTACTACTAGGTGTATCTATTTTTAGCTAAAGATCCACACTGATTAATGTTCATTTTAGTGAAAAAAGAAGTTGCAAATTAATGAGTTATACTTTTATTTACAATTCCATACTTAAAAATAATTATTGCTTTTAATAAGATTTTTATCTCACTCAAATATGTTAGCACCTGAAAGTATTTGATGAACTTGTCTTTGTGCTATGAAATTCAGACATGCTTATGAAGTATAATGACTATCATTTGTTAAGGACCTATTACTGGAACAGTTATTTTTGGTCACAAAATTAGAACAAGACAGAAGTCATACATTTATTAATTGTTCTTCCTTGCTGTGGATATTAGTCAGCATTCAGTCTCTAACTACAGTCATGATTCTGTGATCCAGTAATCCTGGGAAAGGTTGTGTTGATTTTTTTTGAGCGATTAAAAACATTTTTAGAAATTATAGTTAAGGTAAACATATAGATATTAATCTCTATTCTTGTGTTGTTGGCAGAAGTTATCTTCATTTGATATATGATTATTTGAGGCTTAGAGCAGCAATTCTTCAGAGGGTTTTCTGAGGTCTTTGGGAGTCCTCAGAGCCCTTTTGGGTGTTCTTTGAGGTCAAAACCATTTTCATAACTTACTAAGATGTTATTTGTCTATTAAAATGCTCCTCCCTTTTTCAGCTGTATATCTGTTTGGGAATAGATTTTCTTAATATACATCAAACCAAAAAAAATTAGAAGAAGATTGAGTATATAAACAGAAGAATCCAGCAGTGGCACTATTAAATCAGACAAAAAAAAAGGATTTCTAAAACTATGTGAAACAATCATTCTTCTTAGTTGTGATTTTGTTTCATTTTAGAAAATGAAGGGTTTTAAAAAAAAATAAAAATAGATTATTTATGTTAACTTGTAATGGGTTTACTATTTGATTCTTAGATGAATTAATAAGTATTTTTATAAATTTAGTTTTAATTCCTTACAGTAACTATTGATAAAAGTATATTCCACATAAAAGTTTTTTGGATTCCCAATATTTTTTGAAGATTTAATTTTACTTTTTAGTTAGTAATTATTTATCCTCTTTCCTTTCCTTCCTATACTCCCCCTAGTTGAAAAAGAATAACAAAACCCTTATAGTCAAGCAAAATAAATTTCTATATACACCATGTTCAAACAATAATTTTCAAGAGTGTAAAGGGATCATGAGACCAAAAAGTTTATGAGAACCACTGCCCTTAAGGAACCAAATAACAGAATTTGTTATTTTTGTTTTGTGAACTGACTTTAAGGAAGTAAGTTTCCTAATATGTACTAATACCTATAGTCACCCTATGACTTCTGTCATAGTCCAGGAGAAGATTCAGTTGCAGATTTAATTTTTTTCTGTCTTTTTTTTTTATTGCAGGTCATTCTGTATCAGGGTGGACAGATGTTTGATGGTGCCCCACGGTTCCATGGTAGGGTAGGATTTACAGGCACCATGCCAGCCACTAACGTCTCAATCTTCATCAATAATACCCAGCTGATGGACACAGGCACATACCAGTGCTTAGTCAATAACCTTCCGGACAGGGGTGGCAGAAACATTGGGGTCACTGGGCTTACTGTTTTAGGTGGGTTTTAAAAAGGAATCAAAGATTTTTTGTCTTTACCTATAAGTTAGTTATTGTTCTTTCTGTTGATTATCTTGATTACCCAATACATAGTTTCTGTATCTTCTTTTTTTTATTATCATCTCTAGGACATTTTCCCCATGTGTTTCCTGTATTTTGTGCCATAGTATTTCCCAAGTGCCTCTTTGAAACTTATCATTTAGTTGTGTTCTTCCTAAATTAGAGTTGACCTTTCTGATGAAGAAAATTAAGTCAGAAAATAAGATCCTGGTAAGGGGATAAGGAGAAGCATAGGGAGGGACCTTGGATTAAATATCACTTCCAAAGGAGAAGTCTCTTTTGGGAGTACAACCATCACTTGCCACTGGCTAGAATAGATTTTAGTCACAGGTCTGATAAATTCCCTGAAATTATACTTTAATCTTTTGATTTCCCTTCAACCAACATAAAATATTACTCCAAGTTGATGATTATCAGAGAGAGAACTATGTGGCATGCTGATAGTAGGAATGAGGCAGGAGAGCAACTGAAGGCTTGGGGAGATTGGTGGGGTTCCTATAGGATACTTTCTAATTGTAGGGACTGAATTTGGTGTTATCTTTCCCCTTTACAAGGGTGGTAGTGAGTATCAAATGAGGTTGATTAAGATAAAATGGGTCAAAATGCCCTATAAACTCTGAAGCACTCCTAAATGAGGTATAGCAATATGACAGTAGAGACCTTCTAGTAAATTTTCTGTTCTCTTAACTTAATTAAGCTGGATATTTGCTGACTATTCTCATTTTCCTCCCTTCAATCTATATGCCTCCTAACTCCCATTTCTCTTGTGGTCTTGACTGACTTCACTAAATCAGGATCTGGATACTTATAGTTTCTTTAAGTCAGGAAGTATTATTTCATTGCTTTATCCTTTCCCCTGTATTCAACCTATGTCTTGTCTTCCCTCTTTGGAGAGGGAATATAGTATAGGATCAGAGGATTTTGAGTTAGAAGGTACCTGAGAGATCATCTCTTATTTTACAAATTAGGAAGTTAGCCTTTCAGGAGAGTAAGTGATATTCCTCAAACCACACAGATAGTAAATATCTAAGCCAGGTTTCAAACCCAGGTTCTGTGACACCAAAATCCAGTGCCTTCTTCTGCCCTGAACTGCTTTTTCCTCATTCTTCAAGTAGAATTATGACAGTTTCTCCCCCTCCACAAATTGACAAGATACTTATGAAATGTACAATTATGCAATTTTAAAAAAGACTTATCACTCTTCTTTAAATGTCACTGATTCCATAGTTCAATTAGAACTTATCTATACCCTTTTCCTCCTTAGCCCAATTTCCCATTGTCCCCTCTTTCTTCATCTTTAAGAAACATGAAAGTAAATAATGTGATGTAAACTCATAGAAGATATGGCAGCTCTTAGGTAGTTACATGTCATCCTCTCTCTATTAGGCATAGGCAGTACATCTGTGCCTGGAGTTGTTTTTCCTTAACTGGTATTGATTTGTGCCCAGTTATCTACCCACTTGCTTGTGTTCTATAAGACTGGGAACACAAAATTGGGAGATAAAAGTTAGAGGAACACTTGGTGTTTGAAAGCAGAGGCAATGAGAGTTGTTGAAAAGCTAGTAGAGCTGTGTGATCATTAATTGTACTTGGAACAGTATTGTCCTGCTCTCTCTGACTTGGGAACTGTATCTAATAATCCTTTTCCAGTTCTGTCATCTCTTATCTTCTCTAAATGTTTTCTTTTGTTTTTCTTTGTATCATCTGTACTTTGTTAATTAATCTAGATTGAAAGCCTAATTAACTCCAACTTTTTTCTTGATGTTCATAAAATACCTAGAATGTTGTTGGTAGCAAATAAATACACTTGGTTCTGACTATTGCACTGTTAACTAATCTAAGAAGAATTAATTATAAGGCAAATTCACCTTACGAGGTAGGAAGATTTAATTTAAAAACTACCGTAAGGAAGTATCTTAGTATTTTTGAAAAAGCCCTAATTCATTCAAAAGTCAGAGGAATGAGATTCATAAATCATCTGTGATGTTTGCTACTAAATGACCTGGAGCAAGTATGATAATGATGATAGCCGTAGCTAACATTTCTGTTGTACTTACTATGTGCCAGGCCGTGCACTAAGTGCTTTATCAATATTATCTCATTTGATTCTCACAACAACCCTGAGAAGTAGAGGTTGCTATTATCCTCATTTTACAGTTGAAGAAACGGAGACAAACAATAGTTAATTGACTTGAACAGGGTCACACAGCTAGTAAATGTTTGAGGCTGTATTTGAATTCCAGTCTCCCTGACTCAATGAGTAGAATGCAAAATAAGAATAAATAACTTATTCTAAGAATAAATTCTATTCTTAGAATTACTAAGAATTAGTAGTAGTTCTCTATCTACTGTTGCCTAATTTAACCTTGGACCTCAGTTCATGTGGATCTATAAGATGAGGGGCTAAACTAAGTGAGACTGAGGTTTCTTCCTGCTCCCCCTCTATGATTTTATAACCCAGTTATAGGGCAGTTTCACCTTGGAGGTGATCATTTCTGTGGTATGAGCTCCAGTGCACATATGTAATTAGGAGATATTTCACAGGTTATTACTTCACTGTGACTTAGAGGATATTTAATATATCATTTTTTTCTCCTTTTGCAGTTCCCCCTTCTGTTCCACTCTGTCGAATTCAAGGATCCCAGGATATAGGTAGTGATGTCATACTGATCTGTAGTTCAGAAGAAGGCATTCCCCGGCCAACCTATCTCTGGGAAAAGCTGGATAATATCCCCAGGCTACCTCCATCTGCTACACAAGGTATTTGCAGACAGACCGTGCTATTGCTATAAGCACAAATGTTACCAAGTTTATCATAGTAACATTCAGTTGTCGCTGGATTTGCCATGTAGTTTTTGAAAAATAATATTATGTAAGAGTTCACAGAGATACTGTATTATTGTTCTATATATGCTTAACCTTTTTTATGAGCAAAAGTGCATTCTTTCATCTCTAACATATGCCATATGAAATTACCATCTGTATTCTTTGGTGTCTGTGATGTCTCTTAGCACAAATTTTTATTTAATAAAGTAGTATGTGAAATTGGGAAGAAATTCATCAAGCATGTATTATTCTGGGCTCTGAGGGTGATATAACATTTTGATGAGACACAGGTTCCTGCCCTCATAGGCCTTAAAGTCCAGAAGAAGAAAGTTTCAGAATAAGAAAGAGTCTGGAAAAGAAATGTTGAAAGGGGAGACTCAGGTATTTGCTGAAAGTGAAATGAAAATGGGTAGTAATGAATAAAATAGCCACCATTCTTATGCTAAATCTGGAAACTTTAGTTTGATATATTTTTTTAAAGTGTGTTTCTTTAATAGAATGGAAATAAGAGAGAATTTACCATTTATGGATATAATCTGCCACTTTGGGAAGAGAAGATTTAGCAATCCTGATTGCTGCATATTCCTTGATACATAGAATGTTTAGGTAGAAAACTCAGGTCAGGTGATACAGCAAAAAAGGAAGTGGAGGTTGGTAGCTCATCTAGGGAAGGTGAGTTATTGACTTAACCCTTTCTAGTAATTTAGAGTACTTGGGGATTAGGGTTAAGTAAGAGTCTGCCCTAAATTACTCAGATTTGTTTTCCATATAGTCACAATTCATTGTAATATTTGAACTCAAACAAATATGTAAATACTCACCATGTGGAAAATGTTTCTAACCCAAGGAAGAGTTATAAAGATGAAATAAGATAATGGCTATCCTCAAGGAATGTAGAGTCTAATGGGAGAGTTAAGACATGGGCACAAATATTGAAAAAAAAATCTTTTTATAATAGATTAAAGTGAAAAGTAGGGTAAATCTATGATTTGAGAGATTTGAAATTGAAGTAAAATCACTTTTAACTGGGGTTAGGGGTGGTCTTAGGATAGTACCTGAACTAGGCCTTAAAGTATGGGAAATATTCAGCAGATGGAGATGAACAAATGGAAGAGGTAGAAGAGAATCCTGTTTAGCCTAAATCAAGTAAGAAAAATAGACAAAGACAAAATGAAATTTAAGAATGGTGATAAAGTTCATTTTAATTAGAGTATGTCAAAGGCTCTTAGAGTTCTGAAGTCCTCCATAAAATCAAGCAAAGTCAAATATACTGTATAAAAAGTAACAGCAATGTTCTGGAATGATTGCTGTTATCAGTAGTACAATCATCCATACCTACTCTAAAGGATTTATGATGGAAAATCCTATCCATACCTAGAGAAGGAACTGATTGTGTTTCAGTACAGATTGAAGCATTCTCTCTCTCTCTCTTTCTGTTTGTCTCTGTCTCTTTCTCTCTCTCATTAAAACAACCTTTCTTGAGGTTTTTTTTTTTTTTTATGTTTTCATTAGGGTAAGAGATCAGTGTTTTCTTTCACAACTTGACTTTTATGGAAATGTTTAGCATAACTTCATATGTAGTTTCTTAATTGTGCATGGGGATAAGGGAGAGAATCTAGAACTCAAAAAATTTAAAAACAAGTGTTTAAAAGATTGTTTTGAATGTAACTGAGGGAAAATATTAAATTCACTTTTTTAAAAAGGCACTTAGAGTGAAATAAAACCAAAATATTTGGTAGGATCTTGTTTTCCATTTAATTTTGTGTGCTGTTGCATTGTTTACAATTATGTTTCATAAAATATTTTCAGGCACTCTCTGAATTAAGGATACTTAACTTACTTTTCACACAAAAGTCCAAATACCTTCAAAGTGCTTCATGTAGCAAACAAAAGTTGTCTTGGGCCAATGGTGCCACCTGGTGGCAAGAAAACTATCTTTCTCAATTTTTCTTTGGCACTCTTCCCCATCCTCCTCCCCTTTTTTCCCCTCTTCAAGGATTCTACTGTACTCTTCTTTCATTGCTCATAGCTGGATAGTCTTTCTACTGAGCACATTAACACGTCCTTTTAAATCTCCTTTATCCTTTTAAATCGTATTTATCCTTCCTCCATTTTCAGACTTTTGCCATGTTATCTTGGGAAGTGCTCTTTATTCTATTTGGGAGTCAGAAAGAAAATCTTAATTGTGGCCAATAAGTGTAAAAGCAGTGTTAGGTATATCACTGTACCTAAGATTTAGTATGAAATTAGAAATATAGAACCAATAAGGCATTGTCTTAAGCCTAAAAGGAACTCAGTTTCCTTCAGAGTATATTCATTCTATTATGCTTATCTTTTTTTTTCTACATCTTTTAAAATTTTTTTCCTTTAAATATTAAAAAATATTGTTTTGAGTAAATATTCTAGTTTAGATGAATTTCATTAAAATGGCATTGCTTCCTACTATTTTTAATTGTAGATTTTCAGTATTCCAATAGAATTATATATTCAATAAAATTTTAAGGTAATCCTAGAAACTTAGCCACAAATTATATAATTTTTGTTTTTTTAAACTTAATTTTGATTTAATTTTATTTTTAAATGCTTTTCTTTCATACATCCAGAGAAGCAGTCCCTTGTTACAAAAATCAGAAAGAAGAAAAAAATAGTTCAGCAAAAACATTCACCAGTGTCTAGCAGTACATTTAGTGTTTTAAACCCATAGCTTCTTACTTTTCCCCCCTCCCTCCCTCCCTCTCTCCCTCTTTCCTTTGCTCCCTCCCTGCCTCCCTCCTACCCTCCCTCCCTCCCTCGCTCTGCCTACCTCCCCCTCGCTCCCCCTCGCTCTATCCCTTGCCCTCCCTCACTCCATCCCTCCCTTCCTCTCTCCCCCGCATGTACTGTTTGCTCCCCCACGTGCTTCCGCTCACTCCCCTGCGTGCTACCTTCTTTGCTCCCTCCCTCACTCTATCCCTTGCTCTCTCCCTCGTTCCATCCCTCACTACCTCCTTGCTCCCTCCCTCGCTCTCTCCCTTACTCCATTCCCTCCCTTCCTCTCACTCTCCTGCGCGCTCCCACTCGCTCCCCCATGTTTCTACTTCCTGCTCCTCCCTCCCTCTCTCACTTTCTCCCTCGCTTGCTCCCTTGCTCTTTTCCTTGCTCTCTCTCTCCCTTGCTCTCTGCCTTGCTCCTCTCTCTCCCTCCTTTGGCTCTTCCTTATCCTTCCTCGTCTCTTCCTCTCTCTCTCTTTCTATCCTCCTTCCTCTTTCTCCCACACACATTGGTCACCCGTGCTCCGCTCGCCTCTGGAGCTAAAATTCCCTCTCTCCCTTCCTCCTCTCCCCTCCCTTCCCTCCCTTCTCCTCTCCTCTCCCCTCCCTCCATCTCTCCCCCTCCCCTCTGTTCTCTCCTCCATCCCTTCTTCCCTCTCCCCTTTTCTTCTCTCTCCCCATCCCTTCCTTGTCCTCCTTCCTCTCTCCTCTTCCTTGTTCCTCCCAGCTGCTCCCTTCCCCTTGCCTCCTCCAGCCGCCCCTCTCTCCTCTCTCCCCCACCTCCCCTTCCCCTCCCTTTCCTTCCCTCCTCCCTCTCCTTTTCCCATGCCATCGTTCACCTGCTACCTCCTTGCTCCTCCCTCCCCTCTCCACTTCCTTGCCCTCCTCGCTTCCCTCTCCTCCCTCCCTCTCCATCTTCCCTCCCCTCTTCTGCCTCCCCTTCCTTCCTTCTCTTCCTGTCCCTCCTTCCACTCATCCATTTGTCCATCCCTTCCTCCCCCACTTGGTCCTCTGCATCCCCACAGTCCGGGCACACTCCTTTGGTTTCCTCTCTCTCCTCCCTTCTTCCTATCTTTCGGTTCCCTCCCTTGCCTTCATCCTGTTTCCTCTCTCTGTCTTACTCCCTCCCTTGCTCTCTCCCTCTCCCTCCTCCCTCTCTCCCCCTCTCCTCCTCTCTCCCTCTCCTGCTTTCCATGCTCTCTCGCTCCCTCCCTCACTCCCTCCCTCACTTTCTCCCTCCCTCCCTCTCTTACTTTCTCCCTCTCCCTGCCTTGCTCTCTCCCCCCTCTCTCCCTTCCTCCGTGTCTCTCTCTCTCTCTCTTCTCTTTCTCCCTCCCTCCCTCCGTCTTTCTCTCCCTCCTTCCCTCCATCTCTTTCCTTCCCTTCCTCCATCTCTACCTCTCTCCCTCCCTCACTCCCTTGCTCTTTCTATTGCTCCCTCCCTCGCTCGCTCTCCCTCCCTCCCTCAATCTCTCTCTCCTTCCCTTCCTCCCTCCCTCCTCCTTCTCCTTTCTTCCTCTCTTCTGTTTGCTCCCCTGCACACTCCCTCCCTCACTCCCCACTTCCTTATATTGTCATAGTTATATTTTTATTGTTTCTTGGTTCTGCTAACTTCATTTTGCATTTTTTTTATGTCTTTCCATGCCTTACTGTAGTCTTCATATTCACCGTTCCTTAAAGCTCAGTAGTATTATATTCATGTATCACAGTCTGTTTAGCCTTTCCCAAATCAGTGGATTTTTATTAATATTAATAAACCATTAATTAATATTAATATTTAATTAATATTTCTCTTTGAAAATGCATTCTGAATTCCTCACAATTGTTTTTGGAAGAAACTTTTAGAACAGTAGTTATTTGAGAGTTGGGATACTGGTATAAGGATGGCAAGTCCCTTCCTATCCTGAACTCCTACCCATTCTGGTAGGAATCATGGAGACTTGAATTATGTGGGTTCCAACATGCTCCAGTGGAAAGAGCATTGATTCTGCAGTCAGATGGCTTGGGTTCAGATTATAACTCTGATACTTAATAGCTCTGTGTCTTTGTCCCCTGTGTCTCATTTTACAAATGAGGGGATTGGACTATATGGTCTTTGAGAACTTTTCCATCTCTAGATCTGTGATCTGTCATCCTATTGTATAATTGATTGTCTCTAAAACTTCTCTTTGCCAGGTTATTGCTCAATCTCTATTTCTCCAGGGCTTGAATCTAGTTATATATGTTAGAGAAAATAATGCATTCAGAGCTGCTGAATCATAAAATGATACATTTTTTCTATAATTCTGGGATTTCAATTAAATTTTATTTTATGATCCTGTTTGTTTTTATTTGATAAATAGCAAACCTCTCAAAGTCTTTAAAAAAGGAAGTGACATAATTAAGAAGAATATTAGAATTAGAGACCATTTAGGAGTCTGTTACAAGAATAGGAGTAGGTTGAAATAAGGGCCAGAGTAGCTGGCAAAGGAGTAGAAAGAGAATGGAGAAATTAGAAGTAGTCAACAAACATCAACAAGCATTTACGAAGAGCTTACAAATTACTGTGCTAACCTTGGGGATTACAAATACAGGCCAAAAAAAGACAGTCTCTCCTCTCAAGGATACATTTCATTTGGGGAGGACATTGCATATAAGAACTGAAAAGTCTAGGGGTAAGGTGTCAGTCACCAATTCAACCAGTTCATCAGAGCTGTTCAATTAACTACACAGGTATCTGATAAATATGGTTGCTTCTCAACAGGTCAAAAAGTTTATGCATTAGTGATTTTTGCTTTTGAGCCCTAGATCATGGCATGTTCACCAGAATATTGGGGTGGCTTAGATGCCTGATCTCAGACTAAGTATCATAGAAGGTTTAAGGGGAGAAATACAAGAAGAGAAAGAAAAAGAGAGAAAGCTCTGCTGAAGGACTGACCAAATTTCTAATCTGTTTTGAACTGCCCATCAAACTTAAACACAGCCCCCTTACTTTACTTGACTGTTTAGCCTGAACTTCAAGATACTCACAGAGAACTGTTATTTTGAGGATAAGGACAGTCAGTTTAGTTTTCAGAACACCCAGGTTCCAGTCTTGGTATTCACCAGGTTCTTTCTGTGCCCAAATTGATTCCATATTGCTTGGTCTGCCCTCACTCAATCTACATATCACAGAGACTTATTAACTTCCATGGTCTCAAGAGAATCTTCACATTTACTCAAGGAGTCCATTAGGAATTTCTCTTTTGACAGTAATTGTCAACTGAGAACAAACTCCCAAACCTAAAAAAGTTTTAATTAGAAAGATTTTATTAAGTTGGTTCAGCAGAGAGCCAGAAAAAAAGTGTGATTCCTCTATACTGTCTGTAAGATTTACATAGGGTAGAGTTCAAACAAGGTGTAAGGAAAAGCATCTAGGGGGTCAGCATATAGGAAAGATAGAATGTTTATTGTCTGGTAAGTATAAACATTCAATGAAAATTTGGCGCGAACCCAAAAGCTGTTGTGGAGGCCTGAATCACAAGCATCTTGGTTAGACCTTGGAAGCTAAGTATTTCTTGCAACAGTTTTCAACTTCCATGGAGGGTCTCTAAGGCCAGTGAGACATTCTGGATTCAAACAATATCTTACCACATAAAGCTAAGTTCAAATAATATTAATAGATGGTAATAAAGTATTTCTCCCACAAAGAAGTACTTCTCTTGTGTGGGGACATGTAAGACAAGCTTGGCACATAGTAGGTATTTATTGATTGATTGATTGAGAGGAGTCAAGGAGTGGAAGAACTCATGAGAAGATAGAACTGCAGGAGTGGAATGATCTTTCAATAAAAGAAAACCACAGAGATAAGGGTACATAGGTGAGAAGGCTGCTCAGAGATTGGAGAGTCAAGAAATATTTGATAATTGGTGTTAAATGAGTGGTAGAGGAAAAGGAATATTAAAAGATGTTGAGAAATCATCTCAAATGAGGTATGGGATAGTAATGTTACCAGGACTGATGGGGAAACAAGAGAAACAGGCTGTTTGCAGAAGGATGATGAATTCATTTTGTATATGTACCATTTGAAGGGTTAGTGGGAAATCCAGAAGTAGTTATTTCAGAAATTCAGATATGGGAGGTATAGTCATTCCTATTCTCAAGTCAGTGCAAGGAGCAAGAGAGTGTGAAAGGGCTTAAAATGCTCAAGGATGCATTTGTCATGTAGCTTGTAACAGAATCAACATTGCTTGATAATTGTGTTATACACAAATAAAACTTTAGGCATCTTACAGCACTTTCTAATGCGCAAAATTTTCTTAGAGATATCTGGAACATAGACACAGGTAGGGAAAACCATCCAGGAAATCCAGATGTGTGCTGCTTTGGAAGAAATTGTTCTTAGGTTGCTTCCTTACTCCTCTCCCTCCTCTTCTTCTTCCTCTCTTTGCCCAGGGTCACATCTAGTAAGTGTTAAGTGTCTGAGGACAGACTTGAGTTGGTGCTTTATTCATTGTGTCATCTAACTGCCCTTACTCTCCCCTCTTCTAATAACAGTATTTGCAGTTACTGTCCCAAACACCAATCCATATGTCTGGTCCTCTGCCTGATGGCTAAAGGAAACCTCTGAGGGGAAGGCTGTGACTACCACTGGCAGCAGTGGCTGCTTGCTGTCTCCAAAGATCACTGCTCTGTCTCCATGATGGTGCTAACACCTGGACATTCCCATTTGGGAAATAATAGTGATGGTAATTCAAGGCATGAGAGATGATCAGATCTCCAAAGGAGAGAGCATGTAACGAGAAGAGAAGGCCCCTAGAGAAATGTGAAGTGAGAGCAATTTTATAGGTGTTCCAGGAAGGACAGTGGTAGAATTAACCCAACTAGATCACTGACTGATAGGGTTCACCTTGTCGAGAAAGAGGGTCAGAAGGATGGCCTTACATTTCTTAGTGAAGAAGAAGTAAAGAACTCATTTTGTAAAGAAAAGGAGGAGTTGGGTAGGCTTAAGATTGTAAGGACAGGAGAAAGTTTGAAACAGCTGCTATGGGGAGCAAACATTGTAGTGGAATTAGAATACCTGAACTCATGTCTTGACCACCACTAACTAGCCACATGACTTAGGAGAAGCCATCTTACTTTTCTGAACTTCAGTTTCTATCCCTCTAACATGAGTATGCTAGACTAGGCCAGAGGTTTTAAAATTTTTTCTTTTTTTGGAACTCCTTTGGCAGTCTGATGAAACTTGTAAGTTATTCAGAGTAATGTTTTTAAATGCCTGAAATAAAATACATAGACTTAAAAAGGAAACTAGTTAGATTGAAATTCAGGAATCAAAAAAAATTATTAAAAATAAATTCATAGGCACCAGGTTAGGACATCTTGGTCTAGGCAATCTCTAAGGTATCTTCTGGTCCAAACTAAAGTTCTATGAGTCTATCAGAAATGAACAAAGAAATTGTTAAATAGTATTAAGGGCCAAATTGAAGTAAAATAGCACAAATTTATAGTGAACCCTGGTATATATACTCAGAACAAAGAACTGAGAAGGTAGATGACATGGAGCTACACTGTTTCGTATGATTGGGGAGTTATCAGGGTAGGAACAGTCACGTATAAATAATAAAGCTGGTTTGAGTTTGTCCTTTGGGTAGATCTATTGAACTGAAGCAGCTAGTAGCTTTGGGGTGAGGGGAGGGAGAGAAGGTAGGAATAGAAGCTCCTTTAGAGAAAGAATTGTTACATTTCTTTTATTTATGTTCTCAGTACCTCTTATGGCACATATTATTAGTAGGTATGTATTTAATTCTTAATGATGGATTAATTAGAATTATAACAGGTGTAGCTATATGGTGATAATATTAATAAGAATTACAGCAATGATAATTCCATACATTTTGAAGTTTTATTTATCTTTGTTAGAATCAAAAGTTATCCATTGGAAGTTAGATTTAGAAACATATGGGTTTAAAGCAGGCTATCATCACCCTTCCACAAGAACCTTAGATTCTGTTCCTTGAAGGCTGGCCTTTTATAGATAGAATTTTCACCTTATCTTGCCTGGTACCTAGGCCTCCACAATCACTTCCTAATCACTTCCGTACCATTCCTCTCATCCCACCCTGACCCCTCTTCTAATTTATGGGTTGTAATTCCTCCATTTAGAATGTAAGCTCTCTAGAACAGGTCAATTTTGCTTATACGTATATTACCAGTTCTTATTATAATTCCTGGTACATAATAAGTACTCAATAAGTTATTTCTTATTTATTCATTGTTAACAGACTCTAACAATGGGAATATCCTAGATAATGAGGGAGGACCAACATTACAAACTTAGTGATCTCATCAAATTCCATAAATATTTATTAAAAGTTTGTTATGTGCCGGGCACTGTGATAAGCATTGGGAATATAATTAAGAAAAATGAAGGCAGTCCCTGCCTTTACAGAATTTATAATTTAATGGAGGAATATTATATAGGATGCTGAAGAACAGCAGAGGGGTGGGGTAAAGAGGGAGAGTAACGGGGGTGGGAAAAGATGTGGGAGATTATCTTTTTTCATGGAGTTTAAACCAAGTATAGCTACTAATAGAAAGTAGACAGCTGAAAAGTTCAGATTCTAGTTGCCATAAAGCAAGTCTTTGGGAGGAGTTTAGTGCTTTCTGTACTGGCCCTCTAATCAGAGGGCAAAAGAAGCTGAGTGAGTTAAGGAATTTATCAGATCCTGTGCATGCAAAGATCATCTCTATGCAGAAGATTCTCAGATCTGTTTTTCTAGCCATAATCTATCTCTTGCCTTCTGGTTCCATATTACAAACTCTTGGATGTTCCATAGACATCTCAAACTCACGGTGTCCAAAATTGAACATACTCATCAACTTAACTCCCAAATTCTACTTTCTTTTGAACTTTTCTAATCCTCCCTAGAATTCTTGCATCCCTAGGATCTGAATGCCAGAGGAGGTACAATGTAGCTGTCATCCCAGCTTCCATCCACTCACCTGAAATAATACATTCCGTACCCGAGTCTCATTTTCTCTACCTTCATAACATCCCTTTTATAATCCTCTTCTTGCTCCTCAATAAAGTGCCTCCCTGGTACAAGGCTCTTGCCAATTCACACCTGGATTATTATAATAGCTTCCTGATTAGGCTCCCTGCATCTTGATTCTCGCCTCTCCATTCTGTTTGTCACTTCCTAAACCAGAGCACTGACTATGTCATACAAATCCCCTCCCTTACTCCATTAGTGAATTCTACTCAGTCCCTATTACTTCTAGGATTAAATCTAAAATCCCTTGTTCAATTTTTAAAGCACTTCACTGCTCAGCCCCCTTTTACCTCTTTAGTCTTTTATGCCTCCTGAACGCTCTTATGATCCAGCAATACTGGCCTTCTGCTTGAACCTGACACTGTTTCCTGAAAGTGCAAATTTTACTGGCTGTATTTCATGTACAGTTCTCTCTCCTTGCTATCTCCTGGTCTCCCTGACTTTCTTCAAGACTTAGATTAAATTTTACTTTCTCCAGGAGTCATTTTCCTGTCCTCAGTGAAAATGCCTTCTCTCTGATATTACTTCTCATTTATCTATTGGTCATATCTTTTATGTGTATAGTTTGCATGCTGTCTCTTCCATGAGAATGCAAACTCCTTGATAATGGACCCTGTTTTAATTTTTATCCCCTGATCCTTACTGAGTGTTTAATGAATTCATGTTGATAATGAGGAGGAGGAAGAAGAGAAAGAGAGGGGGGAGGGAAGAGGAGGAGGAAGGAGGAAGGCAAAATGGTGATAGTGGGTTGATGACAACTGGGTTGATAAGTCTACCAGAAGTGCCTTGTTGGTAATTGAGTTTTTTGAAGGGTTGTTTGAGATGGCTCTACTGGACTCACTTTAAAAGGATCTTTTCTGGTTTGGAAGGCAATGGCATATCATCTGATGGAGACTTCCCAAGTCTTCCACTTTTCCAAGAGATGATTAATTGTTGGAGTTGAGAAGACTACCTAAAGCTCCAGAAAAGTTCTTATTCACTTGATCAATAAGTATTTGTTTCTGTGCCAGGTACTGTGGAGCTAGGTACTAGGAAAGGGAAAGAAAGTGGGAAGTGGGGCTCAAGGGAAAAGAGATAGGGGAAGGGGAAGTGGAGGGAATAGAACAAGAATAAGAGCTATGTGCCAGTCACTGTCCTAAGCACTGGAGATATGAATATCAGGAGGCAAGACAACCCTTACCCTCAAGGAGCATACATTCTAATGAGAGAAGATGACAAATAAAGGGAGTATGGGAGAGAGAAGGGTTGATAGTTGCTGCAAAGCAGAAGGTGTGGGGGAAGAAGAGTTATCTTTGGGAGTTCATCCATGGATTACAAAGACAAAAAAAGAAATACTGCTGGTGAGGAGCTCACAATCTAGTTGAGGAGGCAATATATATTTTTCACATATATATGTATATATATATATATACATATATGTATGTGTGTGTGTGTATGTGTGTGTGTATAAAGTAAAAGGCTAGGAAAGAGGCACAGTAGTTGGGAGAATCAGGAAATGCTTTGAGTAGAAGTTGGCATTTGAACTGAACATTAAACTAGATGGCTGTGGAAGAAGGTGTGGGTTTTAGGCCTGGGAGGATAAAGATGGGGGTAGGGCTGGAGAGCCTGTGCTGAGGCAAAGAGGTGGGAAATTGAGGTTTGTGTATCAGGAATAGAAAATAGGCCAGTTTGACTAGACTGTAGTGTAGGTGAAGGGGAAAAAAAAGTAATAAGGCTAAAAAAGTAGATTAGTGCTTGACTGTGAAAAACTAAATACAGTAATTTATCCTTGAAATAATAGGGAATCACCAGAGTTGATTGAATAAGGGATTAAGGTAGTCAGATCTGTACTTTATGAAAAATACTTTGGCATTTTTATGTAGGATAGATTAAGGTGGGGAGAGACTTCAGACAGGGAGACCAATTGGAAGGTCATTGTAATAGTCCAGGAAAGAGACTCATTTCTTTTTTGGGAGAGGGAAGTCCTTAGTCTTAGGAAAAGCATATCTCACTTGGATCCTAACACTAAAACCTAGAAAAAAGCTACTTTAAAAAAGCAGAAACATTGTTCAAACAATAGAGAGAAACCCACCAAAAAAGGCATTATTCAACTAATATTTTCATTGTAAAACAAGACCTTATTTATCAGGTATTCTGGGGACAATGAGGTATTCTGAGTAAATGAATTCATAATCTAATCGAAGTCTAACCTTTTAGGTGTCCAAACTTTACTTTAACTTTTCCTTTGCTTTATTTAGTAAATAAAGTGTATTAAACACAATTTAACCTTTTCTTGATGATTCAGGGTCATCATTATAAATATCCCCAAGGGTGTTTGGAGATACTTCATACTCACTTTGCCCTTTCCTTGAATTCCCTCACTGCTCTATTATCCTACTTAGTATTTAATTCAATTCTTTCCCTGTGTCTACATCTCGTTTGTTAGATTCAACAATCTGCTTTTCACTGAGCGCTTCCCTTTCAATATGCTGTCTATGACCTCTGCATTTTGTCTCCCCTTTCCATTTATAGCTCAGGATAGAACTGAAGATTGGAGATATGAAAAAATGCTCTGTATCATTATTGATTAGAGAAATGGAAAATTGAACAGTCTTGAAATACCATTTTATACCTATCAGATTGACTAAAATGATTAAAGGGAAAAGTTATAAATGTTGGAGGGGGATATAGAAAAACTGGGATGCTAATTCATTGTTGCTGGAATTGTGAACTGATCCAGCCATTTTGGAAAGCAATCTGGAATTATACTTAAGGAGTTATTAAGTTGCCTGTATCTTTTGACTCAGCAATACCATTATATCCAAAGGTGATTAGGGGTAAAAAAACAACACCTATATATTCTGAAATATTTATAGCAACTCTCTTTGTGGTGGCAAAGAATTGGAAATTGTGGGAATACCTGTTAACTGGAGAATGGCTAAACAATTTTTTTGCATACAGTTGTGATGGAATGTTACTGGGCTATAAGAAATGATGAGTTTGATGATCTTAGAAAATACATGGATAGACTTGAATGAAATAATGAAGAATGAAAAGGGCAGAACCAGAAGAGATTATATGCAGTAACAGCAGTGTTATAGTAAGAGCAACTTTGAGCAAATAAGTCATTTTGACTATTATAATCTATGTTATCTTCATCTAGAGAAAGAACAGGTAAATAGAATTATGTATAGAATAATTATAAATATATAATATATATATGTGTGTGTCTGATAGATGGGGTGGGAAAGGAAAAAAAAGAAATTTAAATGATAACTTTATTATTATATTTAAAACAAATAGCAAGCTATATATAACAAATTTGCCGTTTCATGTACAATTATCTTTTTTATTATATTATGTAATAGAAATACTTGTTTTATTTCGTAACCTAAAATAATTTTTAAAAAAGATAAACAGAAGAACTGAAGGTTGCCAAGGGAAGCCAGATAAACAAACCTTATTTTTGTATGTAAAGTTACTTTGACTAGGGAGATGGTATTTTCATTAATCATGAATATCTATATGTTGGATAGAAACTGGATGAACAGTAAACTCTGTCAGAGCATTCTCCTACTGATGCTGAATAGTTTTAAGTCATTGAATACCATGATCTCCAAAGGATTAAAGTTGTGAGTCACTAAAAGAGCAGTGGAGAAGAACATGAATAGTCTATAAGACATTGCCAGCCACAAATTATGATTATAAAGGATGTTATCAAGAAGCTTTATAACTGAAAAGGGAAATCCTCTGATTATGTGATGAAAATGAGGGAAAACTGAGGAATGTCTTGTGTTTTCAATCACTGAAATCCATAAGTTGGGATTGACAGCTAAAGGAAGGCCCCAACACAGCAAATAGATCTCTGTGGAAGATCAGTAGCCAGTTGTCCTTCATCTTTTCCTGACCTTGCTTGTGACTCTTTGGACTTGGACACAGTATGTGTACTTTGAGCTCCCTTTTATATGTTGGCTTTTCTCATTAGAATATAACCTCCTTGAGGCCAGGAACTGTCTTTTTGCTTATATTTGTATCTCTGGGGCTTAGGTACTTAATAAATGCTTTTTGATCACTTGACTGAACTAAACATGGAATTGAAACATGAATAAAATATCAGATCCATTGAACTAAAAGAACATTACTGCACTTCTTTCTTAGGCATAAAATGCTTGGATTTTGTTTCTACTGTTTTTATTAGTGGTCATTTTTAAGTTTTTAAAAATTAACTTCCAGGTTTGTGGTGACTTCAGACAACTGAATTACCTGAAGCTATGACCGGTGAATTAGTGATTGTTACTAAAAAGAAATTATTTTCATTACAGTCACTGGGAAAACAATAATTATGCAAATAGTGATGATTTGCAGAAATGTTACATTATTGAAACTGTTAAAATAATAATACTATAATAGTATCGGGGTACAAAGTAACATCCTGAATTCTAGAATACCAGTTTGCATAGTGATGTTTCAAGTGAAAATTGTTATAATTAATTCAACTCATTCCCTATATAACTTAGCTAATAACTGAAATTTGTTATTACTGCCTTAATTTTGTTGGACTGAGACTTGCAGCATCTTACTCATGAAATGTCAGTTTTCTTCCATTATTTAATTAATTTTGAACTTACCTTCCCCCCCTTTTTATGGTGTTATGATATTGATTGATAATGTAGACATCATGGACAGAGGATTTCTGGGTTTCTACAGGTCATAGGACAACTGTAAGGGACTGCAAAAACATGCAGTCCAATTCCATCTTTTTATTTGTTTTAACAGATGAAAAAACTTGAGAACATTTAGCTTAAGTGACTTACTTAACTTCATACAGGTGATAAATGCCAGAAGTGGTATTTGAACTCATCCCTCTGATTCCAGAATGCTCTTTCACTTATACCTTTCTACCTTTCTGTATATGGCAGAGAATTTCACAATATTCCTATAGACAAGGTAGAAAAATATGGGCTAGATTCTAGTATATATTGGTGGATTTAGATATGAATGATTGACTAGACCCACAAACCTTTTGGAGGGAGGATTCTAGTGGAAATGTCATAAGTTGGTGTCCTTGCTCCAATCCAGTTCAGCACTTTTTATCTATGGCTTGTATGAAAGCAGAGGTGATCTGCTTACCAAATTTGTGAATGACAGGAAGCAGGAGGGATATCTTATATGCTGGATGACAGAAGAGAGAGACTATAAAAGATTTAAATTGACTATAATGATGGCTCAAATCTAATGATAGGAGAATTTATAGGAATGAAAGTAAAGCTCTATATTATAGCTTAAGAAAATCAATTACAAAAGTACCTATATTAACATTGTAAAAATTGGGGAAGGGGAGGAGTAGGATGGAAGTGAAGATGAAAGGACCAAGTTGATATACATAATGGTGGGTTGAGACATGTAAAATCTTTAGAGAGCAAAGATCCACTTATTTTGCTTGCCCTTAGAAGGCAAAACTAGAAGTGATGAAGAGAAATTGTAGGCAGATTTTGGCTTGATGTAAGGAAGAAATTCCCTAACAATTGGAGCAGTTAAAGAGTAGAATGAGCTTCCTTAAAAAAAGATTGCAAGGAGATCTGAATGTCCTAGATGTTCTAGAAAGGATTCCTTATTAGGTACACATCTTAAGATTATATTTTTGCTTTTGCACTTATTTATTTATGCCTTTCAAGAACTTCAGTTTGTGTGTTTCCTTATGGTGTTTATATTCATTTTTGATTTTTATTTTCTAAAAAAAATTCAGTGGAAAAAAAGGAAAGTGTAACTTATATTCTCCTTTAAAACATTATCTCAACCTATCATTTAAAGCCCTTCATAATGTTGCTTGCCTACCTTTCCAGTCTTTTTTCTTATTATTTCTCATATAACTAGCATTTTAGTCAGATCTATCAAGAAGAATTTATTAAGAACCTGTGCTAGGCATTGGAGGTTACGAAGACAAAAATGAACAAATTTTTCTCTTAAGGAGCTTTCATTCAGTCAGGAGAGACAACATGTACTTATATAAGTAAACATGAAATAAGTAGTAGTTAGAAGATTAGCAAAGATATAAAGAACATGATCTTGAGTTGAGCTTTGAAAGAAGTGACAGGGAGGGAAAGAGGGAGTACATCCCAACCAGTGCAAGTGCATGGAGACAAAGGTCATGTAGACCATATGACGTTCTGTGTGTCAGGAACAGAAAAGAGTTTGGCATGAGTATAGATTGCAAGAAGAGTGATATCTAGTCAAATAGATAGGAAAGATAGGTTGGAGTCGAATTGTGATGGGCTTGAAAAGGCAAATAGAGAAGAGAATTTATATTTTATCCTAAAGGAGATGTGAGGTAATCTTAGATGGGGAGGCACTAGCAACTGGGGAGAACTGAGAAGAATTTGATATGGAAAGTATCAGGTGAATCTTAAAAGAAAACCAAGGATTCCTAGAGATGGCAGTGAGGAGGAAGAGCATGCTAGAGGCTGGAGGGACAACCTCTGTAAAGGCAAAGAAACATTCAGGGAGGTTGAATGCCTTGAGGAATACCAAGGAGGACAGTATGGCTAGATAATGGAGGGTCTATAAGGAGGATGAAAAAGTTGGGTGGGCCCAGGAATGAAGAGTTTAAAATGTCAAATCCAGGAGTTTAAATTTAAGCCAAAAGATACTTAGAAACTTACTAGAATTTCTTAATTAGGAGACTGTTTTGATCTAACCTATGCTTTAGGAATAGTATTTTAGATATGTAGGAAATGATTGGAATGGGAATAGGTTTGATGCAGAAAAGACAATTAGGATGTAGTAGTCCAGGGGAGAGGTGATGAAGACCTGAACTTGGGTGAAAGGCATGTACGTAGATCAAAAAGAATGGATATGACAATCGAGCTAGAAGTATATGACATGCCACAGTTAGTCTCTTATATCCCAATTCTATTCCATTTTTCACATAGTAGAATCCTTCAGAGGTAGGGTACTGCCTCCTACATGAAACCTTTCCTGATATGAATGTTTGAAATAATTTTGTATCAGCCCTGAAGATGCATTACTGTTTATTTTCTTATATGCATATATCATCTCTTTAGTAGAATGTAACTACTCCTTGAGGACAGGACTTCTTTCATTTTTTATCTTTGTATTTCTAGCTCTCACTCCAGTGTTTTTACACATATTAAGTGCTTAATAAATCTTTGCCATTTTCAGTTAGAGTTATTTTGATTAAGAATTCTCATCAAAGCTGCTTTTTTTTCTTTTCTAAATTCTCCTTTTCTTTTCCACTCCTAAATATTCTTTTTGTCATTATCCATGCAGACCAAATCCAGGGAACAGTCACTCTCCGTAATATCAGCTCTGTCTCCTCTGGCTTATATCAGTGTGTGGCTTCTAATGCCATTGGGACCAGTACTTGTCTCTTGGATCTTCAGGTCATTTCACGTAAGTCAATCCAAGCCCAATGTTTAATGTTTCCTGATTCTGGAACAAGAAAGCATGGATTCAATCAGATGTTTTGAAGAATAGGGTAGTCTGATTAGTTGGTCAGGAAACCTTTATTAATTATCTACTATGCACTAGACAGTATGCTAAGCTTTGGGAGATACAAAAAGAAGTAAAAGAAAATTCCTGATTCAAGCTCATAATATAATGCAATAAGATAATTAATTATTATGTTAGTGTTAGAGAGAAAACTCTTCTCTTTGTTAATATACTTTCTGCCAATTGTCTTTGAAAATTTTTCTGAGACAGGATTTCAATAGGTACCTAGGTGGCTCAGTAGGATACAGCACTGGATGTGGAGTGAGGAACCTCTGACTTGCTATTTTGTCTCAGACACTGGAGAAGGAAATAGCCAACCACTCCAGCATCTTGGCCCAAAAAACTCCACGGACAGGATGATCCATGGGTCACAAAGAGTCTACATGGAACACTGGAGATAGTGCCGGATCTGGGATCAGGAAATCATCGCCCTGAATTCAAATCCAGCCTCAGATACTTCTAGCTATGTGACCTTGGGCAAGACACCCACCCTATTTGCCTCAGTTGCTTCAACTGTAAAATGAACTGGAGAAAGAAATGGCAAATCATCCTATATCTTTGCCAAGAAAATTCCAAACGGGGTCAAGGAGAGTCTGATAGGACTGAAAATGACTGAACGACAACAAATGATTTCATTGGTATGGATATAGCATTGTGGATTCATATATTTAGCATTGTAAAGGACCCAAGAGTCTGTTTTAGTTCAGTTTCCTCATTTTGCAGAGGAAAAAACTGAATTTAAAGTGGTCATAGATTTTAAAGTCCCTGTAGAAGGGATCTTAGAGATAATCTAATCCAACTCCCTCCCTTTAAAAATTGGGAAACCAGGGCTCAGGACTATTAAGTGACTTATCCAAGGCTACACAGGATACCCCCCACCCCATTTTCTTTTAGATGGGCCCTATGGTTTCACTGGGAAAGATATCCTGGGCTGGGAAACTCCCTATTCTGAATGAGAAGCAGCATGCAAAAATATTAAATTCTTTGTATGTACCAAATCTTTTTTTTCCTTTGAGGCAGTTGGAGTTAAGTGACTTGCCCAGGGTCACACAGCTAGGAAGTGTTAAGTGTCTGAGGCCAGATTTGGACTCGGGTCCTCCTGACTTCAGAACTGGTGCTCTATCCCCTGTGCCACCTAGCTGCCCCTGCATGCACCAAATCTTATGCAAAGCACTGGGGAGGGGGGAGAGGGGAAAAAGAGGGGAGAAAGAAGGGAGGGAAGGAAGGAGGGAGAGGGAGAGGGGAGGGGAGAGACAAAGAGAGCACATTAATGCTCTCAAAGAACCTTGCACTCATAATTAGGAAAATTCAACTGCATAGTAGATGCAGTTAATGGGGGGATCCTCTCCTTACATCAGCAAGTCAGATGACAGTTTTGGGATCTGGGACCCAGGTCAGGTGGAAAGGTGTGGTTGTTCTCTGTCTCACTGGGAAGTACTGAATTGGTAACTCCTATCTCATCAGTAACTTGTGCGATCACCCCTGCACCTAGGGGAAGGGGTGAATGGAGAGATAGAGTAGGGAGGAGTAGCAAGAATGGCAGGTCAGCACCTTCTCTATAACCTGTAGTCCTAGAGAGTCTTAACCCAGTTTCTCTCAGTTTCTCCTCTGTAAAAGGAGCTGGAGAAAGAAATGGCAAATCACTCCAGTATCCCTGTCAAGAAAACCCCAAATGGGGTCATTTGGACATGACTGAAAAGCTTGTGGTTCAGTCAGTGGACTCTTCAGGGTCTGGAGATTTGCCCGAGGTCACACAGACAGGATATGTCATTTGTAGGACTTGACCCCAGATTCTCTCGACTCTGACACCAACTCTCTCCTCCATGTCACCCTGGCAGAAGTCACATTATGATGATTAATTTTCATTCAACCACTGTCCCACAGAAAATGTAGGAAATTGGGTTGAATTTTTGCCAACCTTACAATGAATCCTGGACATTATTGTTCAGTAATTTTCAGTTGTATTCATCTCTTCATGACTACATTTTTTTTTTTTTTTTGGCAAAGATACTGGAGTGGTTTGTCTTTTCCTTCTTCTGCTCATTTATAGGTAACGAAACTGAGACTCACAGGGTTCAGTGATTGCTGGGAAGTGTTGGTGGCCAGAGTTGAATCCATGAAAATGAGTTTTCCTGACTTTTGGGACCTAACATAAAGATGGAATGAAAATCCTAGACAGCTCATTAGTGGAAATTCTGGTGTGTGTGAATGAAACAGACTGGACAATTGTACATCCTGAGTTTTAGGTGCTTACTTGGTGGCATCTCTTGTGTTTTTACAATATTGAGCTGATGCTGTTTTTCTTTTTTCAATGCATGTCACAGCCCAGCCCAGGAGTATTGGTGTCATTGCAGGAGTCGTGAGTAGTGCTGCGGTTGTCGTTATCCTGTGTCTTATCTTGATGCTTGTGGCGTTCTTTTACTGGAGAAACAGAAATAAAGAGGAAGAGGAGGAAGAGATCCCTAATGAAATAAGGTTTGTCAAAGTTTGGACTTGGTGACATAGCTAGCTACAGGTTGGTTGTCTCTTTATATTTTTGTTGCTTTAGTAATTAAAATTTCCTTACTGGTTTTTCAGCCATGGTTTTTAAGATTACAACAGTGATTAATGCCCATCTATAATTTTTCAGGTCTTAGCACAGATTTTGTGACCACTGTCAATATCCTTAGGATGATTTATTTAGGACAAACTTGCAAGGTTCTTATGCATAGACCATACCATCCCACCCACATACCTCATGACATGATGAAAAAAATGCTATTTTAAATCTGTGACTGCATCCTATGTTGCTGACTATTTTGTAGCTTTGGAGTTGGATTTTCAAATGATAATGCCATCATCAAATTTGTATTTTTTTCTTCATTATCCAACATGGCTGCAAATTCTGCCTAAGTGAACTTTTCTGGTGTCCTTTCTCTTTCTGAATCAGAATATCAGAAGGGACAATTTTTGATGCCTAGAATCAAATCAGTGTGAAATATTGTTATTGTCCACATTCCAGATTCGTAAATTGAGGTGATTTGTTTTAAATACACATTTTTTAATGAATCATTTGGAGGGAAAAATTAGAACAAAGGGGAAAAACCACGAGAAGAAAAAACAGAAGAAAAAAAAGTGAACTTTACCATGTGTTGATTTACATTCATTCTCTATAGTTCTATCTCTGGATACAAATGGCATTTTCTACCCAAAGTTTATTGGGATTTCCTAGGATCACAGAACTGCTGAGAAGAACCAACTCTTTCATAATTGATCATCACACATTCTTGTTATTACAATGTACACTGTATTGCTAGTTCCGCTTATTTCACTCAGCATCAGTTTGTGTAAATCTTTCTAGGCCTTTCTAGAATCAGCTTGTTCATTTCTTATGGAATAATACTATTCCATTACTTTCACATACTATAACTTTTTCAGCCATTCCCCCTTTTGATGGGCTTCCTCTTACTTTCCAATTCTTTGCCACCACAAAAAGAGCTGCTACAAACATTTTTGCACATGTGGGTCCTTTTCTCTCCTTTATGATTTCTTTGGGATACAGATCCAGTAATGGCACTGCTGGGTCAAAGGGTATGCACTTTGGGCATAGTTCCAAATGCCATAGTTCTGCTCTCCAGAATGGTTGGATCATTCCACAATTCTACCAACAATGCATTAGTGTCCCAGTTTTTCCACATTCCCTCCTGTATTTATCATTATTCTTTCCTGTCATCTTAGTCAATCTAAGAGGTGTGAGGTGAGACCTCAATGTTGTTTTAATTTGCATTCGAGAGGACATTTTCAACAGCATGATGGGGGCAGAGAGGGAGGTTATCAGGTTGTTAAGTGGTGGTATGTATCAAGAAAGTATATATTGAAAAAGTGGATATGTGTATTTAAAGAGGAGAGATATAAGGCTATATCTAGGTTGAGTAGAAGTTTCAAGGAATGGCTTTTTAAGGATTGGGGAAGATGAAAAAGAGCCAATGGAAAGTGAGAAATTGAAGATAAATGAGAGAAAAAGAATAATTGCTGGATTGAGCTTCAGAAAGAGGTAGAAGGAAAGAGGTCATGGATATGGATGAAGCACAGGTTTTTAACCTAGGATCCATGTACTTATAAATTTTTTAAAACATTTTAATAACTGTATTTTAGCATAATTGATTCCTTTGCAACCTATATATTTTAGTTGACATAAAAAAAATTTAGTCTTAGAAGGGAGCCATGGACTTCAGTGGCTGAAAGGGTCTGTGACATAAAACAAGTTTAAGGTAAAGAGTATTAAAGGGATTAGCTAAAGGGATTAGCCTTAGAAATACCTCTTTGACCAGAAGAAAGAAGTAGAGACTTAGTATTTGTTACTGATATTTTAGGGGGAGGGGTAATTGGTGTTTGCCTTTGCATAGCCTTCTTCTTTTCTTTTTTTCTTTTTTTTTTTTTATTATAGCTTTTTATTTACAAGTTATATGCATGGGTAATTTTACAGCATTGACAATTGCCAAATCTTTTGTTCCAGTTTTTCCCCTCCTTCCTCCCATCCCCTCCCCTCAATGGCAGGTTGACCAATACATGTTAAATATGTTAAAGTATAAATTAAATACAATATAAGTATGACCTCCTTCTTTTCAATGAAATAGAAGGCTAAATCATCTGCTATAAGTGTCAGGGATGAGTGGTAAGTGTCTCCCAACTGAAAAGTTGGGGGCCTGAAAAAAGAAGAAATGGGTTAGCTGTAGAAAATTATTTAGGGAGTCAGAGGAAATAGCTTGGAGGACAGTTAAGCAGCAGGAAGGGCTGTTATACACTATCAATTTATAAGGAATGTTTTGGACCCTAAAGTGCCAAATATAATTGAATTGTTATGATTATTGTATCAGTAGCTTCAGAGACACTTATGTAGGAAGAAAAAAATTTGTATGTAGTAACTCTTGGCCAAGCTCTTGGTCATCATGCTATTAGGGGCACTGTGGTATGGCTTGTTATGCAATATGGTGTATTTCACAGATGTGACCTTATGGAGAACAGTAATCACTATTCAGAGAAAGTTTCAAATGTGATGAAATAAATTTATGTATGAGATGAAGAATAACATCTAGACCTTTCATGTTATGGTCTTCCCAAGTGGGATAATATTAATATTCATTTTCCCTATCAGGTAGTTTAGATTGAAAACATAATAGGGCTCAGGAAAGGTCTGTACAAATTTGTGGATGGTAGAGTCATAAGTTAAGGGAAACAAATATGATTTGAGGATATATTCTTCAATTTTGGAGATTTCTATCATCTATCTGTCCAACAAATTATTCCTTGATGATATTATTAGAGACAGAATACTGGGTATAGATTTTGAGTCAGATGTAGCATGGCAAAAGAAAAAAAAAGTCCTATATTATTATCCGTGAGAACTCATAGTGAAATGGAAATTAAGCAAATGGCCTATTTTTAAACATTGTATTGTGAAGACCGCGCATTTTAAAATCAGCCGGAGTCAGGAATTCAGGTTAGGGGAAAATCGTCAGTCTTTATTCTCAGTGAAGAAAGATTGGAGGTGGAAGAGAATGGGCAATAGCGATGTGTGTAGCTGAGTCAAGAAGCTAGCTAGACCAGCAGCCACACGACCAGCAGCTAGGAGTATGGAACCCAGGCCAATTTCTCCCAGCTTCCTGTCTCTCTCTGCCTCCACCCACCAAAATCATCATTTCCTATTCAACACATCAGGACTTGCACAGAGAGTGGGCGGGGGCCATTCTTTACCCAATCATTTATATTAATAGGGTATAGTCCAATTACTATTTAGCCTCACGTGCTTAGGACCTCAGTGCATCAACTCAAGCCTCAGCCCATTACATTGTATGTTTAATGAATGTGTTGAAGTCAAATGAATTAATTGTCCATTTGGATAAAATTTCTTAACAGGATTGTGTGGAAGAATTGAATGCAATATAGACTATAACCCAATAATGATGGTATCTTTCTCAAAGTGAATGTTAGATTTCTTAAGTGTGATTCTTATTACGCTCTGGAGTCATTTCTCTCCCATATTCCTCACCTCCCATTCTTTGGAAACTCATTATGTTGAAAGTTAATTGGAAAAATCTTATTTTATAATAATAGATCTTCATTTGCAGACAGTTTTCTAGAAACACATTTATTTTACAGGTAAATTAATGTCAAGCTAGAGTTAACAGATCTTGACAATATAGGCCACATATTTTTTTTTCTTCAGTAATAGTGTTTTGGATATTTGAGTTATAGGGATAACTCTGATTTAACTATGCACTTCACTTCGCTTGTGAAGATATTAAGCTGAAGGCCATCAGTGATCATCCAATTAGTGAGTGGGGCCTAGTTGACCTCTTTTTTTGGTTTTAAAACTAACTGATTATTGTTCCTCTGATTTAGCCCCTTTAAAGATAGAGCCTGGAAAGAAGTGAAATTCTCTGTGTTTTTGCTTTTGTTCCTTAAACTAGCTATTTTTGTACCCTTTTGATATATTAAGAAACTTTAATGAGGACAGTGACCGTTTTAAGTAACTGTATTATTTTATTGAGTATAGAACTATCAACAGAGGTTTGCTTATTTACTGATGGGTTTCACCTTAACATATGCACAATTTTATTTTAAATTTTTAAATTAATTTTTGTCACATTTTAAGTTCCAAACTATTTCCCTCTTTCCCTCCCCACCTTGCATTAGAGAAGTCCATTTGACTTTGACATTTGACAATGACTTTGCATTTGACATAGATTTATAAATATATGTAAATCTACTATGCATTCTTTTGATTATTTGTTCTTTCTCTACAGATAGATAACATCTTCCTTCATAGGTCCTTTGTAGTTATTCTGGGTATTTGTAATATTCAGGATAACTTGGATGTTCATAGTTGTTTTTCGGACATTGTTGCTGTTACTGTATACAGTGTTCTGCTTCTGCTCATTTCCCTTTTCCTTAATTCATTCAAATCTTTCCATGTTTTTCTAAAAATCAACCTAGCTCATCATTTCTTATAACATACATGCACTGCTTTAAAGACTCAATATTCCAAACTTAGATGACTTATCATGCTAAATTATTCCAGTTTTAATCAAAAGAAGTATATGGACTTAGAATCCTAACACTGAGAATGATTGAAACAGGATGATCCAGTAAATGATGGATCTTCCATTGCAAGAGATCTTCAATTGTTTAAGGTAAAGCACTCTGGATTAGAAGTCACAGGACTTGGACTTCAATTCTGACCATTCTTCTTTCCACCTATGTGACCTTGGGCAAATGATTAATATTTCTGGGTCTGAATAGAGTAGATTTATGCTTCAGGTAGTAGCTGTGGCAATGATTCTTTGCTGGCAGGCACTATCAGAATTTTTCATTCAGGTGAGACAAGATGGCTTCCATTGGCAAAATGTAACCTTAAGACAACTTCTGACTTCTTGAGTTGTTAGAATTCTTCACCAATAAAGCTCCTTTTTCTAGTATGTCCAAATGTTTTTTTTTTCTCTCTCTTTGTCTCTGTCTCTCTTTTCCCTTCTCTCTCTCTTTCTCTCTCTCTGTATAATATATGTAAAATATATTAAATTATCAGTTATTCTAAGCACATGTCAGTGAAATAAGAAAGGTTGGTGGACTTCAGCTTAATTGATTTTTCAGGGTATGGGATCAATAAGTAACTAATTTTCACAGTGTCATCATAATATATAGCATTTGGTCTTGAATAATTGTGAGAATATCTTGCATTTATAAAATTCTTTGATATTTACAAAGCACTTTATACGTGTTATCTCATTTGATCCTCATTACATCCTTGTGAGGTTTGTGCTATTATTATCCATTTTATAAATGAGGAAACAGCTTGAGAGAGTTGTACTTTAACTAGGGTTGTACAATTAAGTGTCTGAGACAGAATTTGAACCATTCAATTAGTCACTAATTCAATTAGTCTTACTAAGGCCAAAGCCCAGTTTTCTATTTGATTTGCCACCCAGTGGCCAAGAAGCCCCAAATTTGAATTCTGCCTTGAGGCTTGCTAGTTGTATATCCTAAACAAATTACTTACCTTCTCTCATCCTGTTTCCTTGTCTTTAAAGAGGGTATAATAATAGCTCCTGTACCATAGAGTTGTGAATACCAAATGAGATAATATAGAGGTAGATACAGTGCTTTTGCAAACCTTTGAGCTCTGTTATATAAATGTTTTGCTATTATTCTAGTGGCAACAAAGTAGACCCTCACTGATATCTGAGCTCTTCTCAGGCCATAGTGATTAATGGAGCCAGAAAAGTTCTATTCAAGAATGTTCTTACATCCTGCAAAATCGTGCCAAAACCATCAGCCCGAGTTAGGAGGGAAAGACAGCGTAAGCATCTGAGCATACCCAAGAAATTATAAGGTTTTTGTTTGTTTGTTTGTTTTTTAACAAACTGAACTTTGAACTGGGTTTAAGTTCTGGTTCCGTTACTTATTAGACATATAGCTTAGGACCAGTGACTTTGCAGTTTAAAAATCACTATCCTCATTTGTAAAAAGATCGTAACAGTGCTTGCTCTGCATACTCCATTCTGCATATAGATGATTGTGGTTCCGAGACAGGTCTATTAATATTATTATTATTATTATCATTTTCATCTTCATCATCATAATAACTACCTTTTAAAATAATTTTTTACTTTCAAAAGTGCCTTCATATTCATTATCTCATGGAACCACTTTGGCTGTTAATGCTCTTTCTTTCCTCAAATTATCTTGAATATATTTATATTTTGGCACATTTTATGTTCCAGCAGAATGCATGTTTCTTAAGAGCAAGCAAGGTCTTTTGTTCATTTTTATCTCTGTATTCTCAGCACCTTGCAATGGTGCTTGGTACAGAATGTTTATAAATTTAAATGAATTATAAATACAAATTAGACTGTGGGTGTGGAAATAATTTGCACCTGTAAAGTGCTATATAGGTGTTATTATAATTATTATTACTGATAAATCGAAATGATTTGATTACCTCTTCAGTGCTCCTGGAATGGATCCTACATATTTCTCTAAGGAGAACCATGGTCCTATTTAGTTGGCTATATGGTCTACAATTAAGAATAAGGATAGGTCCATAAGACCAGTTGGATTCTTGATCAAATGAGGTAGTATATTTGAAATGCTTTGCAGACCTTTATGTGCTACGCACCTGCTAGCTATTCTTCTTGTTCTCAATTCTGGTTACTTCCTTGTATGACAGAGGATCATAGATTTCGATAAGGAAGAAATCTTAGGCATCATCTAGCTCAACCCCTTCTTTTAAAATTAAGGAAACTCAGACTCAGAGATGTTAATAACGTGCTTGAGGTCACACAAGTAGTAAGAAGAATGACCAGAATCCTGTGACTTTTAATCCAGAGTGCTTTCCCTTGAACAACACTACCTGTGATGTGAATAGTGCTGAGGGAAAGGGACATCACTTCCTCATGACATACCTGATCTGATTAATCACCTGCAGGTCCACTTGGATTGTTCCTTTGGCCATAGCCAGAGAAAAAGTTAATGGCTTCTTAACCGATACTACTTACCAAGTAAATCCTGGAATGGGGATGGCCAACACCTTCCTTTCTTCTATTCTTATACAAGGTAAATTGGAATAATGTTTGAATTGGGAGATAACCTGGACAACTCTCAAAGTTCATATCCTAACTTTATAGGGGAGAAGAGGAACATGGAATTTAAAGTGAGAAGGGAGTTTCCAGGTCATCTAATCCATCCTCAAATGAGGAAACAGGCTTAGAGGGATGAAGTGATTTGCCCGAGGTCATGTTGATATTGGTAATGATGAATTTGGAGTGCTAGGCTTTAGACTTGAGTGACTTTATCACCTTACCACTTATGTGACGTTAGGCAAGTCACTGCACTACTGTAATCTTCAGTATATTTGTTAGGTTGTTTTTTTCCTGTAAAGAACTTTCTAAATATCTTGCTCATCTTCTCGTCTGTATTTGAATTTTGTACTTTCTGTGTCATTGTGCTTATCTTAGTATACCAAGAATTCAGTGTCCCTGTTCCTGGAACTTCATCCCCTCATGCCTCAGTTTACATCCATAAGACACCCCTTTCCTCCCTGAATCAGCCCATTGCCCACCTTCTTTTGCCTGAAAATTATATAAACCTCCTTCTTGTTTCCAAATTGAGCTGTTTTAGCATTAGGCTGACTCCTATACATGATCATGTTTGTACCTGTTTAATAAAGATCACTCAACTTTTAAAGATCTTTGCCATCTCTTCCAGCTTATAAATTAAAATGTTGTTTAGGTTATTTCTTTAAGGTCTAATTAGTTCAGTCCAACCCAATCTAATAAATATTTATTGAGGACCTATTATATTCAGGGCACTGTATTTACTGTAAACAAAAGTAAACAAAGTAAACACAACAAAAACAGCCTCTCACCTTAAAGAATTTATATTCTACTGGGAGTTAGAACTGGGAAACAGAAAGAGTGATGAAGAGTCAGTAATGAAGGGGTAGTAGGAAAAGTTTCTCAGAGGAGGTGTCATGTAAGAAAACCAAGTCTTCTAAAAAACACTAGTGAGAAGCACATTCCAGGCATAGGGACGATGGCCTATGAAGAAAGCGCCAGGGTGGGCAATGGAATGTTTTGAGGACTGGCAAATAGGCTATTTGAGCTGGAAGATAGAGGACATGAGTAAGTATTACAATTGAGACTGGAAAAGGCCTGCATAGATTTACATGAACTGATGCTGAGTGAAATGAGCAGGAGCAGGAGATCATTATATACTCCAACAACAATACTATATGATGATCAATTCTGATGGACGTGGCCCTCTTCAGCAATGAGATGAACCAAATCAATTCCAATAGAGCAGTAATGAACTGAACCAGCTACACCCAGCGAAAGAACTCTGGGAGATGACTATGAACCATTACATAGAATTCCCAGTCCCTATATTTTTGTCCACCTGCATTTTTGATTTCCTTCACAGGCTAATTGTACATTATTTCAAAGTCTGATTCTTTTTGTATAGCAAAATAACTGTTTGGGCATGAATACATATATTGAATTTAACTTATACTTCATCATATTTAACATGTATTGGTCAGCTTGCCATTTGGGGGAAGGAAGGGGTGGGGGGAAAGAGTAGAAAAGTTAGAACAAAAGATTTTGCAGTTGCCAGTGCTGGAAAATTACCCATGCACATATCTTGTAAATAAAAAGCTATAATAAAAAAAATTTAAAAAAATAAAAATAATTCCACATAAAAAAAAGAAACAATTGAGACTGGAACACTTAAAAAAATTTTTTTTTTCAAATGAAGGTTAGCTTTCTTTCCTCCTTACTTCTTTCCCCCCTCCCAATTCCCTTTAATTGAGAAAGCAAGAAAAATCCCCTGTTACACTTATGTACAGTCAGGCAAAACCATTTTTTTCCATTGCTAATGTAATTTTTTGATCTCTGGCAGCCAGTGAACTCGGATACAAAAGAAATTTCCGTTGTAACATAAAAAATAGTACACACACACACACACACACACACACACACAACTTCCAAGGAGGGAGAAACCACTACATTTCAGGCAGACTATTCCATGCTGCAGAAAATTGCATTGGTCAGTTTGCAATCTGATGTTCATCACCTCCTATTGGAAGATGAGTAGCTGGTTTCACCATGAATCCTTCAGAATTGTGTTTGGTCATTGTGTTGCTTAGAGTTCCTAAGTCTTTCAGATTGATTGTTTTTATAACACTGTTAATATTGATAAATTGTTCTCCTGGTTTTGCTCACTTCATTTTGCATCATTTTATACAGGTCTTCTCAGATATTTCTGAAACCATCTCCTTCAAACGATAGCTTGTTCAGCTTTTCCCCACTTGATGAACATTCTCCCAGTTTTCAATTTTTTGCTCCCACAAAAAGAACTGCTATATTTTTGTACATATAGATTCTTTTCTTCTTTCTTTGATTTCTTTGCAGGACTCAGATCTTCTGAGTCCCTTTTATTTGTAAGTCTAAAATGTTTATAGAAGATTGAACCAGAATCACAGAATTTGAGAGTTTGAAGGGACTTGAACGGAATTAAATGGCAACCATTTAATTCCAGCCTTGTATGAAAGGAATCCTCAAAGTAACATAAACGATGAGTGGTTGAAAACCTCTGAGGAGGAATGCACCACCTCTCTCAGTCAGACCATTTCACTTAGGGAAAGCTCTGGTTGGGAGTATTTTCCTGACATGAAGGCTAAATTTATCACTTGGTAAATTTCACTCATTGTTCCCTTTGGAGCTGAGAGGAATAAATCTAAACCCCTTTCCACATGACAATCCTTCAAGTAATAGTTATCATTTAATATTGCCACTACTTGAAATAGCTATCATAAATTAAATGAATAATGGGGGGGGGAAGCATTTATTAAGTGCTTACTATGTGTATCTTTTCTGAGTTTTTATATTTCTGGGCTAATCATCTTCACGTTCTTCAACTATTCTACCTCTGCCATAAACTCAAGGCCTTTTATCATTCTAGTTACTCTGCTGTGGACCCTCCCAAGTGTTATCCATGTCCTTAAACCATGGAGGCTCGAACAAGAGGGTTCATATTACACAGATGATTTCAGCCTGGGCATGAGTGAGCCGAGCCTGTGGGTAATGACAGAACATAAATCTTGATTAAATTCTGAATCATATCATTGTTTCTTTCCAGGGAAGATGATCTTCCCCCGAAATGTACTTCATCTGCCAAAGCTTTCCCCGCGGAGGTCTCATCTTCAGAGAACAACACGCTCACCTCGTCTAACACTTACAATAGTCGCTACTGGACCAACAACCCTAAAGTTCATCGTGCCGCAGAGGCGTATGGCCACCTGGGGGACCTGCACCAGTCCTTCTCTCTCCATTCAGGCAGTGCCAATGTGCCAGCTGTCTATGCCAACGGGAGCCACCTGGTCCCGCCTTCCGTGAAAACTCTGGTTGTGACGGCCAACAAAGCCCCCTCGCCACAGGCCATGTCCAGGAGCAATGGGTCCATCGGCCGGAAGCCCCGGCCTCAGCACACTCACTCCTACACGGTGAGCCAGACCACCCTGGAGCGGATCGGTGCAGTCCCTGTCATGGTGCCAGCCCAGAGTCGAGCAGGTTCACTAGTGTAGAACTGAGAGAGTTCAGGAAAAGAACATTTCATTATAGAAGGGGTAAAATGCTGGAAAGGAGATTGTTTTCTTCATCCTCACATCACTTAAAAAATATAGTGGGAAGAGCTGAATAGGATTCCACCTTGAGATTAGCAACAACAACAACAACAACCAAAAAAGGGAGAGAATGAGAGAGATCTTCCAGCATGATGATTCCATTCTCCCCTTGGAGTTCATGGGGTTCTTATCACCACATTGAATCTCATAGATGTGCCAAGCCCAGGAAAGAAGAGGGTGGGAAAAATCCAAATTCCAGTCCAGATGGGCTTTTTAATCTAATCTATACCTAACTTACCTTTTTTTTTTCTTCTTTCTTTTTGAAAAAAAGATTAAAGTGCCAGGTGGTATTTGAATAATGAAAACCACTTTGGAAGAAAGGTTCCTTTAGAAAAGTGATGTTCTAACCATCTCCTACGGGAAGGGGGTGAGGCAGAAATGGTTCATATTGCCCCTCCTCCCCACCCCCAGAGTGTCAGTGACAAAAGCATGCACAGAGAACAATACTTAGTGAGAAGCAGGGAGAAAAGGAGGTAGCTCCATCAAGGTTTCCCTTTCTATTTATTTATTTATCTTTTCTCTTGAACCATCTCATATTTAGACCATTTCTCTAGTAGTTATAGATGAATGACCACTTTTTCTTTCTAGCATTGGTTTTATGCCTGTGGCCATCACAGCTGTTTGTTTATTCATTATTCCCTGGGGAAGAAAATATTTTGAAAAGAGGATTATTTTTGGATAGGAGGGTGTGAGGCTGAGCAAGAAAAAGTAGAGGTTTGAGAATCAGTGTTTATGCTTAGTAAGTTAGGTAACATTTTCATCACCCAAGAGCTGTTTTGTTTTATTTTGTGGTTCATGCAGTTCAGGGAAGGCCACCTTCCAGGACTGTAGCATTATAGGGCACTTTCTCTATATAGGGCTGTCTGTGGGTCTCCCTTGTTACCACATTGGGAGAACAGCACATAATACCTCTTGCATTGAGGCAGATTACATAATTTTCACTTGACAGATAGATATTATTAGATGAAAGGGGAGGGGGGAGTTAATTTGTTTTTTAAGGAAAAAATTTATTTTTTGGCAAAGAGAAAAGGCAGAGACAAATGGGAAGATGGGATAATTACGATGTTTTCCCAGTTTATGATATGCTCCTGCTCACAGTAAGAAAGGCCTGCCCAATCTCTGTGACAGCTCAGGGTTGCCATTTTGCACAGGGGTTTACCCAAAGGCATCTCACACGACTGTAAAAGTATTCCTTTTCTCCAGAATGAACCAGCTTGGGTCTCTACACAGCCCAGATTCACTGGGAAATTTGCCAACTCTCCACATCATTTTGTGCTGTGTAGACCTGTCCACAAGTAATGTCTTTGCTAACTGTAGAGCCTTAATCAAACCAGATTGCTAAAAGCACAAGCAGCTGCTTCTGGGATGTGATTACTTAATATGTAGCTTATCCAGAATACTGGACCCATATTTCATTTTAAAGCAAGTTCTTCCAGGATGTTTCTTATCCTCCCTTTCCATTACCCTTTTTCATCCTCCCTAGCACACACATCCTTTTTGATCAGCATAGTCATCTTTGGATATGGTCTCCTGGGCCATTTTTTGATGTGATGTTGTGCCTTCTTTGCACAAAAAGGAGAAAAAAATCCCTTCTGCCACCAGAAAAATTTTTAGGAAGGCCAGACTCTAAACCTCATCCTCTCAGATATTTCAGTATCAGTATGGATTTGGATTTACTTTTGTGTACTACTTATATTATTCCATTTGACTACTCTTGGCTTTGTAAAAATCTAAATAAATGAAATGAATGTCTATACTTTTATAAAGTAAATGGAAAATTCTGACATTGTAAAGGAGGCACTGTCAGCTATTGTTCAGGAAGCTGTATCGGTCATTCTTTAGAGAGAGTCTTCTCTTGTATTTCTTTATTCTTTCTAATTGTCTAAAATTCAATAAAAGTTTATTCATATACAAGTGTCATTATTTTTTAAATTTATTTTTCCCAACTACATATAAAAACAATTTTAATTTTTTTTTCAAATTTTGAGTTTCAAATTCTCACTCTCCTTCATTCTTCCCCTTACCCCGAATCGAGAAGATGAACAATTTGACATAGGTTATATATGAATGGTCATGCAAAACACATTTCTATGAATGTTATCTATGAAAAAAAAAAACCAGAAAAAGTATCTTATCTGCCTTCAGGCTCCATTAGTTCTTTCTCTGAAACGGACAGTGCTTTGTACCTTAAGTCCCTCAGAATTGTCTTTGAACATTTAATTGAGAATATTGTTGTTGAAAATAGCTAACATTCACAGTAGATCATCATACAATATTGCTGTTATTGTGTACAACATTCTCGTTTTGCTTATTTCATTTTGCATCAGCTCATGTAAGCCTTTCCAGGTTTTTCTGAGAGTATCCTCACCATTTTTTATAAAATAATATTCCATTATAATCATAAGCAACAACTTGTTCAGCTATTCCACAATTGATTGACATCCCTTAAATTTTCAGTTTTTTTGCCACAACTAAAAGAGCTGCTATGAATATTTTTGTACCAATAGATTCTTTTCCTTTTTGTTTTTTATATCTCTCTGTGATTCAAACCTGAAAGTGATATTGTCATTACTTTTTAGAAGTCATCTTCACTATTAAGAACATTATTCTCATGCTTTTTCACAATGCAAAAATATTTTTTCAGGCTATCCACTGACCACAGAATAAAATGTACATCCTTTATCTGACATTCAAGGCATATTCTAACCTTTTAGCCATTTTTCCCTTATGAATTTCACAGACAAGTCAAATTGGATGAACAGATAGCCAACAAGCATTTATTAAGCACTTTTTGTTTGTCAGGAATAAAAAACATAGGCAAAAACAGTGGTTTCCCTCTAGTTAGTTACATTCTAATGGGATAGAGAGTATGTAAATAAAGAGACTTTGGTTTGGAGTCAGAATGAGAATACTTGCCCGGCATTCTTTTTAAGTCAAAGCTTTATTTTGCCAAAGCGGGTGGGCCAAATAGCTTGGGTAACTAATTGGAAATTAGGGTCAGGAGGATTTAAACTTTTGTACCAAAATTTTGGCCTTACAAGGGTCAGCTGAGGGAACCAAGCAAAACTTCCTGCAGAAGATATTATGTTTGAGATGTTTTGAAGAAAGCCAGAGATGCTGAGAGGCAGAGGTGAGGAGGAAGAGCATTCTAGATAGAGAAAAATCAATGCAAAAGCATGGAGATGGAAGAGTATATAATTCAGGGTGGCAGGATTATAAAGGGCATGTGAATAGGAGCTGTTTTGCTTAAAAACTAGTTACTCTCTATCTCCTCAGCTCATCTTTCTATTGGTTATTTAATCATTTTTTGGTCATGTTTGAAATTTTCTTGGCAAAGATATTGGAATGCTTTGCCATTTTCTTCTCCAGTTCACTAATTGAAGAAACCAAAGCAGACAGGACTAAGTGACTTGCCTAGAGGCATACAGCTATTAAATATCTGAGGCCAGATTTGAACTCAGGTCTTGCCTGGCACTCTATTCATGGACCACTTAACTGGTCCTGTACCATCTAGCTATCATTAAAGGTCTAGTTATATGATGCTTTCGACAAGGACATGCTTGATCCTAACTCTCAGCCCTATACTAGCTTATGAAAATTTACTAATATGCACATTTTCTAAAATCACTAACATAAGTATGTCTAGATTTGCTGGGCACATAGAAGGAACATTTGCCCTGTAAAATGTTCTTTGAACAGGTAACCAAGTTGCTGTTTTGACTAATTGCTTTTAACAAACCCTGTGGCTAAACTACTGTCTGAAAAGGATTCTGTTTTTTAGCAGCCTTAGTTTCCTAACATGCCTTGGAGCCCAGATTTTGGCATAAAAGCTTTCTTCCTCCTGACCCTAATTTCCAATTAATTACCTGTGCTATTTGGCCTGCCCACTTTGGCAAAATAAAACTTTGACTTACTTAAACAGAATCCTGTGTGAGTGTTCTCACTCCGATTCCAAACCAAATACTCTCCCTCAGCATCTTCTTTAAAAATACAGCTAGAAATGACCTTTTGGGGATCTGAATTCCTATTGCATTTACTGCTCATATCACTAATGGCTTTCATGTACACATAGGTCCTTAATGGATACCTAGAAGCTAGCCCCCACATCAGCTAGATAAGTGCCTTGAAAATAGGCTCCCAATAAATATTTGTTGAATTAAATTAACAAATTGATTTGGCCAAAATAACATTGAATGTTTACAATGAAAGAGAGCCCAGCCACTCCTGGAAGCACAACAATACCAGGCTGTGTTACTGGACAGTTCATCAGGGATTTAAGTGGGGACCTGAAGGTCTAGCCTCCGGCATAATAGTAAGGAAACAGAACCTGGTCCTTGGAGATGCTGTGTGTAGAGATGGTGTTCTGAATGTGAATGCTACATTAATTATTTATGAAGCATGTTATTTTTTCTTTTAAACATGTTTTATTGATGTTCTTTTTTTTTTTTTTTTTTTTTACAGAATCTCAGTGTACAGATCACAGAGTTAGAGCTAGAAGGGACCTTAGAGGAAATTTAATTCAAATCCCTCATTTTATAGATGAAGTGTTAAGATTCAGTGTGATTGTTGTTAATAATAAGTACTATTTGACCAAACCTATTTCCTCTGGTGCCAAATCTAATTCTCTTTCCATTGTGATAATAATAATAATAATACTTATTTACTTTGTGCTCATTATGTACCAGGCACTTTTACAATTATTATTTCATTTGAGCCTCACAACAGCCCTGGAAGGTAAGTGCATTTATTATTCCCAGTTTACATATGACAAAGCAGAAGTCAAGTGACTTGCCCACTATCACACAAGTATCTGAGTCTGGATTTGAAATCAGGATAGATTCCTGAATTCCTGACTCCAAGCCTGACTATCCACTGTACCACTCCCTCCCTCCCTTCCTCTCTCCCTCTCTTCCCTCCTTCCTTCCCTCCTTCCCTCCTTCCTTCCCTCTTTCCCTCCTTCCTTCCTTCCTTCCCTCCTTTCCTCCATCCTTCCTTCCTTCCTTCCTTCCGTGCTTCCTTCCTTCCTTTTCCTTCCTCCCTTCCTTCCTTTTCCTTCCTTCCTTCCTTCCATCCATCCCTCAGATTTTTCAGTGACTTCCCTTTCTCCATAATAGAGGTGTCCCTTGTAACAATTGTGACAAGGATAGTGAGGCAAAATTAATTGAGCACATTGGGCATGTTGAAAAACATCAGTTCTTTAGAAGACCCAGCTAACAAAGACTATATTACTTAAGATCCTTTTATAATCAGTGACTCTTCTTGGTCAATGGGTACAAAGCCTACTGAAATGGTAGATGTAGATTTTCTAGCAGTATCACACTGAACAAATCACTTAGCCTGTGTTAAGTGAACTAAATACCTGCCTCTTCTATTTCACAAGAAGGCTGGGAAGATAAATACAACCTTCAGAGGAAAAAGGTGCCTTGCAAATCCAGCAGTATTGCTATTTCTAGATATTCCTCACAACTCTTCTGTGAAGTAGGTATGATTTGCCTTATTTTGCTGATGAGAAAGCTATGATATGGTGAATTTAAATTCTTATTCAAAGGAACAAGATTAGGTTCAGTCTAAGTCATTATTATGTGGCTATTGTGTTCTTAGGCATTGAGCTAGTCATAAAAATTTCTCCATCGTATCATTTTATTTATAGGTAACTATATACATATATTTCTATATATATGATATGTGAATTAAACATTGAAATAATTTTGCTGGCATTTTAAAGTGGCAATATGTTTTTGCATGAGATATTTATAAAAAGACCTTAATACAGTGTCTGGCACACAGTAGGCACCATGTGAATGTGTATTATTTTTTCTTATGACATTGCACTGTGAGGTATGTCATTATTATTAATTCCATTTTACAAATGAAAGAATGGTAGCTGAAGAAAAGTAAATTCACTTGTCTACTCATCACACTGTTGATAAAAGTTACAAACCAGTCCTCTTTCTATATTCAGCAGACCCAGTGGGAAACAGTTGAGAAACTGTCTTTTCCCTTTACCTCATGTCTTCCTGTCATTTCAGGGACATGGGAGTGAGAATCAGTGTCCAGCAAGGAAGGTGAAAGGGCTTTATCCGCCCTGTTATCATGTTCTCCACATCCTCAGGAACAGCCAAATAATTTGCTAAAGTCAATAAAGACTCCTGGCCTTTAAGATTACACCCTTAAGATCACCAGGTCTTTCTATCCCCAACTTAGAATGTGAGCTCTTTGAAAGCAGATACTGTCTTCCTTTACTATTAGCCTCCCCTTAGTACATAGTGCTTAATCAATGCTTTTTCATTCATTTATTCATACTACTCCATGTTATCTCTCAGTGAATAACAATGAATCAGGGAGGACAGTCTAATCTACCAAATTTTGTTATTAAGGGAAAATAGTTAACTTTGAATTTTCTGTGCCTTATACTTTTAATTGCTCAAATTTACCTGATTATTGTTAACCCTGATTTACTTTTGGTCATATTTTCAGTTCTGTACATTCACCAGTATCTCAACTGTACTTAAGTATTATAACTAAATTCTTTAATAAAACAGAAGTTTATTGAGTACAGGATTCTTGCATAGCAGCATTTTAGGGGATAGAGACTATTAAAGAGAAAGTATAATCTATCTTACTAACTCTTGCCCTTTCTTTGTATTCCTAGCACTTGGCAAATATGCCTGGTACTTAATGAATGTTTGTTGAATGACTAACAGACCAGGGCCATTTTGTTTTTCTTATGTTTCCATAATCTTAAAAAAAATCAGCATGAATTTTGTAACCTTCAGATTTTAATTGCTGAGATAAAACTCAGTTGCCTTGCAACAGCCTCAGTGACAAAGACAAAGCATATTATGCTTTGTCATTCTTTGTCCATTCCCTTCCTCTTTCAAACTATTTTCAAAAAATGAAATGGAGTAAATGTAAAGTCATATACATTCAACTGCCCAAGTACATTATGATTATCATTAATGTAGAAATTATAGTCTGCTCTTTTCTAGGATCTTGACCTTATCTTCTTATACCTACTGCTCTTGTGCTCTACCACTGATCCTATAAGACACATTTATTTAGAGGTTTCTATCTCCTAAAGTGGCAGCCTGGTGGGGTGGGAATACTTTTAATTTTTGTTCCAATTCTGCTACATAAGTTCAGTGACTTGTGGTAGGTCTTTCTGGGATTTGGTTTTTTCATGTATAAAATTAAGTGGTTTGACTAGATAGATAAGTACTATTGGCTTATTCAGTTCTCTAAATCAGTGAGCTGATAACTCTTCCAAATATAAATATTTTTTTCCTGCCAGTCCTGATCCCCCCCACTTGGTAGTATACCCCCCTCAAATTTTCCATAGAATACTTTAGCTCTTCCTTGCCTTCTTTTTTCCTTACTTTGTATTACATTCATCAGTGTAAATGTTGTACACCCCAGTACAATATAAGCCACTTGATAGGATATAAGACCTATAGACATAAGGCCTATTTAATTTTTGTCTTTTATTTTCAACATCTAGCACAAGGCCCTTGACATTCTAAATGAATTAATATACGGAATTGATTCAATAACTTAATATGTTTGTGATTTTGCACTGACTCTCCAACCACTGATGGGCTATTATTTGCAGCAAAACAGCTATAATCAATCCTAAAATGTGATAGATAGAAATAATTGTTCTGGTCCCTTGGCTTTGGAAGCATTATATTTCTGTTCAGTGACTGATGTGAGTTTTGTTAGATAATGTTATTTTAGACCCAAATAATCAGTTTTAGATATTGAAATATAGTTATCAAATATTTTTAGATTAATTTAAAAAAGTAATTACTTTTAAAAATTACATTTTATTTTTTCAATCACAAACTTCCAATTTCCTTCCCTCCTTTACCCTCACCCCACAAATTGAAAATGAAACTCAAGCAAAACCCCTGTTTTAAACATGTATAATTGAGCAAAACAAATATGCACTTTGGCCACATTCCAAAAATTGTCTCTTTCTGTATTTTGAATTTTTTGCTTTTCCACTAAGAAGTAGGTATCATTTTTCATCATTAGTTCTCTAGAATGATGATAATTGGTCATTTTGCTGATCAATTCCTAATTCTTTCAAAGTTGTTTAATTTCTGATTGTCTTTACTTCACTCTGCATTGGTTTATACAAGTGTTCTCAGATTTCTCTGAAACTATCCCCTTCATCATTTCTTTTTTTAAAATAAGGTTTTATATTCCCACGAATCCTTCCCCTTTTTCCTCCCAGATATCCACCCCCTATGACAAATAGAAGTTTTTGGAAAAGCAAAAGAAAAGAAAGCACAACTGATTGATGCATTAAAAAAGTCCAAAAATATGTACAGCCACAAAGGGGCAGGTTTGAGGTATCTTTTCATATTTCTTCATTTGATTCCCATTTAATCTTTATACTTTTGTTTCATTTATTTTTTAATTATGTGTGTATATGTGTTCTTTCCATTTACATTGTTATAGTTACTGTTTATATTACTTTTCTTGGCTCTGCTAACTTTACTCAGCACATTTTCTCATGCTTCTCTTTATTCACCACACATACCATTTTGTAGAGCACAGTAATACTCCATTTTATTTATATACTGCAATTTTTTTTAGCCATTCCTAAACTGATAGATTTTTTTTCATTTCCAATCCTTAGTTATATAAAAATATAGTTTTTTCTTATCAGTGGTTTCTGGGAGGTACAAGCTCAGTAATAGAGCTTCTGACCCAATAGGTATGGACATTTTAGTTACTTTACATCATTCCAAATAGCTTTCCAAAATGGTTGGACTATTTTCACCACTCCATCAGCAATGTGCTAGTGTGCTATCTCCTCAAGATTGTTTTGATGTGCATTTTCTTATTATTAGTGATTTGGAGCTTTTTTTATATGGCTGTGAATACTTTGCACTAATTTTGAGAACTGTTCATATCCTTTGACCATTTACTTATTGGGGAGTGGCTATTAGTTTTACATATCTATATGTTTATTAATTGTTTTTATATCTTGGATCCCAAACTGTTAATCAGAGAAATTTTATACAAAGATTTTTTCCCCCATTCAACCATTTCCCTTTTTTCATTAATGTTATCTATGCAGAAGCTTTTCAATTTTCAGGTTCCCTCGTCAGCTGTAAACACAATATTATAAATATTTATATTTACATAATATTGCAAACACAGTATTATGTTCCTTCAGTTACTTTACTTCAATTTTTTTTTAAGGTAACCCTATTCCTTGTTCCCACTGGCTCTCTTCTTTTCAACCCTGCATTCTTCTTGTTTCATATATTTTTCCTTCCTCTCTTTCCCTTCAGCTTATCCACTTCCTTTATTTTCAGATTCCATTTTTTGTCTTCCTTTTTTCCAAAAAGGATTTGCCTCTCTTTTTATTATCCATCTTCTCTTTCTGTTTACCCTAGCCTGTTTGATTCCTGACTTCTTAAATTAGCTGATCTCTTTTCTCTACCTTCTGCATGCAATTAACATTTCTCAGGTATCTATTCTTGCCTCTCTTTTCCCTTCTCCCCTCCCCCACACTGTCACTTCCTAGAACTTAGCCTATTCCCCCTTTTCATTGCCTCATTTCTAGGACAGTGCCAATTATTATAGGTGTCAGAGAAGACACTGTCCCCAAGGTCCAGGGACCTTTGTCCTTTCCCTCTCCCATATGCCTGATTATGCAGCCCACCACTAAACTATATGCCCTTTCTCATTGATCTTTTTTTTCTACATTTTCCTGGAAATGCCCTTCTGTTCTCCTAGTCTTATATATGCCAGCTGCCCCTAGAGCTTTCAACTCTGCCTCCTAGATTTAGTAAACTTTTCAAGCACTAAATTCCCCAGGCCTTATCCAATGTAAGACCTTCATCTCCTTTGACCCACCATCTAGCTGTACTATAGCCTCACCAAAAAAAGCATTGTTTTTTACCTGAAGGCAAGGTCTCATTTGGTCCTGTCCAAAATATCGTCGTCTTCTTCACCAATACCTCTACCGTATTACTGCCTTCATCCTTCTGCTTGTGTACAGTTAGAAAGATTTTTTTTACTGATCTCTGTTGTCACTTTGTTGTTTTTACTATCCTGATATGCCACATTTATTCACTTCTCTTGCATTTCTATTGTTTGGTTTGAGAATTAAATAATCTCTTCATTTCTGGTTTTCTTTCTAAAATTGTTTCAATTTTTTCTTTATTATTTTTTATTATTATTATTTTGTCCTGTATAATTGATAACAGATTTATAGAATAGGCTGATCTAGACTGCATTCTGAGCTCCATTGTTGTTTAGAACACATTATTTCATTCCCTCATTTTTTTTCTAGTGGGTGCAGAATAGTTTTCTGTTATTCCAATGTCTTTTCTTTTGTATTTTTAGATCTTTATCCTGATGATGGCTTGTAAAACTTGAATTATGAAATTTAATTACTAGGTATTAGTTTGGATGCAATCTGTGATTTCTTTCGATTGGAATTTTATTTTCTGTGTTTAGAAGTTCTGGTCAATTCTCTTCCATTAGTTTCTTCATTATTGTATTTGATTTTTTTTTTGTTATTGTTGTTCTGTCATGTTCTTCGAGGATACCTGTGATCCTTCAGTTATCTTTGTGCTCTTTCTCTTTGAGTTCACTGAGTCTGAACAGGGAACATGTATTTTTTTAAATGTCCTTGTTTATTGCTTCTCTTCTTCTAGGTTGTCCTTCACTTGTGTATATTTGCATTCCCAGTCTATTATTTTCTCTTTTGTTTCTTTGCTAAGACTTGCCATTGTAGATTCAAGTTTCTCTATTTTGTTCATTATTTGTGCTATTCAGAACATAAATTCTCTCTTGTGATTCTCATTTCTCATTTAAATTATTCAGTAAGAGCATGTTGTGGTTCTGCATTCTCTTCAGACTCCTTAGGATCCTCTGTCTCATCAAATGCAGAGTCATTTTCCTTTATTTTGTATAATAATTCATGCATTGAATGCCTGAACTTATTTACTAAATCTGGAGGCCATATTTTCTTCTGTTATTGCTGCTTTTTTTTCCTGTTGATTTACCTGTTTATGTTAAAGGACTTTGAGAATTCTTTCTGAAATCTTTGGTACTTTAATACTCTCCCTCTACCCTCTCTCTATCCCATCTTATTTTCCTTATCACTCACTTCCTGATTCACTCCCCTGTAATTGTAGTTTCCTTAGAGGGTGGATCTCAAAGTATTTGAACCTTCCCTCTTCTTCATACTGGGAAATTCTTGGTTCTCCAGCCTTAGTTTCTGTCCCAATTGATTTGGGTGATCAGAATTGACCTCAACTGGATACTGTGCTTTTTTCCTCTGGTTTGGTGCAATGTTGCAGTCCTTCACATGCTTAGTGTCATATCCTGACGACTTGTCCCACTCCCTCTGTTCCTCAGTTCTCTGGTCCACTACTGGCAGTTCAGAGTCTCTTTACCCCCAGCACCAGCCATTCAGAAACTAGAGTGCTGATGCTTCGAGGTTGATGCTCTCAGCTTGCCTTTACTCCTGAAGGACTATGATCAAGCTGGCACTTGAGGCCTAAGACAGATATGGTATTCTGGAGCCCAGCACTACTGTACTAGACAGAAAGATGGGGAACTAGGATATAGAGGTAGTTTTAATGTAAACCTGTATTGACGTAGGTGAATCGTGAAACTAGATTCGGGGTCTGACTCTCCCATGGGAAAAAGTATACTTTCCCAGATAACACACTCCCCAAGTTAAGCAGTCTCATTCAGTTGGAAATCTTGGTCACTCTCCATTGATCTTTTGGGGGTGGCCCAGATCTCCTTCAGGAAATTCCCCAGACTCTGGGGAAAAAAAATGATTTCATTCAATTGGAGATCTCTGTCTGATGGTCCTTTATTGATGAACCAACATTTTGCTCATAAAATAAACACACTTTTGCAAAATTCCTCATTGGGAATTTGTCTGCTAAGAAAGTTCCTTCTTATTGAACCATAAACTTTCCTTTTCTGCCATTCAGACATTTTGGGTTTGTGAATTCTTTCACATTGGATCTGAGGGGATTCCCCACCTCAATTCTCACAACTCTCTGCACTTCCACTAACTGCATCAGTATCATCCATAAATGTACTATATATATATATATATATATATATATATATGTGTGTGTGTGTGTGTGTGTATAAATATATATATATATATACAGAATACAAAATGCACAATACAATATATGATATATATACTCTGTGTGTATGTGTGTGTGTATATATATATATATATATATATCACAAATACATAAACACACAGACTTTCACCAAGACAAGATGCATATTATCCTTTTGTGACTTACCTTCCCCTCATACATGTTCGTATTAATCTGATTTAACTTTTATTAAAAAAATTTTTCTTCAGGGAGAGGGAATGTAGGAATGTGTGATTTGTCCTGGTCTCTTTGAGTCACCTGTAGTAATGTCTAGACTTATTAGGCAGTTCCATTGGTCCCATAGGGTTGGCTTTGCTAGCCCCAGATAAATCTTTCTGAAATATGACAGTCATTTCTTCAAATTCCTGTTCAGAAACCTTGAATGGCTTTCTAGTACTTAAAAAAATGAAGTCCTAGTACCAAAGTGGTAACTGGGACAGGGTGATTTGAACTTTGTTCTAGGGCTCAGTAGCTGATAATACGTGAACTCTTTCATCAGTAGTAGCAGTGGGTGTGGAGTATTCTCTCTCTCTTATGTCTCTTTACTTTATTCCCGGCCTCTCTAGTCCTCCAGTTGTTTACCCTATATATTTTGTGGGATTTATCATGGGTCTCAATCACCAGACTGGTTTTCAAGATTTTAAAAATTCTAGTCCTAAATAACCTTCCTTATTTTATTTCTCACCACTCTTCTACATGAACACTCTACCTCAGTCTAGCTTTGTAGTGGTAATGGCTTTAAATATATTTAATATATTATATATTAATATTTAATACTAATATCTCAATAATTAATAGTATATGATTATATTAATATAATTAATAAATACTTTCAGAAACATTCAAAAGGCTCTATGCATATTCTGAGCATTTCCTTTCGAAGAAAAGCAGTCTAAAAGACTAGACTCCCTTAGAGTTGGATTATAATTTTCAATAGTAACTTCAGTAAGTCCTAGCTTTTTGAGAGTCCTTGTGTTTCTGTGACTGAAAATCCACTTTTAGCTTCTACCTTTAAAAGAATCACCTTTCTCTGCACATTTCTCTCTTGATCATCCCTGGAACAGGCCATTTCCATTCTGGCTCCTAACCCCATATCCAAAACCTTCACCTCTACCTTACAAATGTCATAAAATTATAGATCTAATGCTTTTAGGAACTAGTCCATTCTCTCTTCTTATTACAGATGGAGAATCTGAAACCCTGGTAAGTGACTTGTCCCAAGATCACATAGGTCATAAGGACCAAAGGCAGTATCTTCTCCTTTTGAAATCCTATTCCCAGCCCTTCAGCCCATATTATCAACCCCACTCCTATAGACAGCACTGACTATAGCAAACATGCATTAAATAATATATAACTATTACCTTAGAAATTCCTTCATTCTCTATGATCTTTCCACCCTGGAAAATCTCTCTAGCCTGAGGCTGTGCTCTCACATTGGTGAGTCCCTCACAAAATCTTCCTTTTAAGGAATGCTACCCTGCAGCCTTCTCCCACCTCTACTTCTGACTTTCTGGATTTTGCCCTCATATTTCTAATGAAGACAGATTCCTTTCCTCTCCATGCATACTCCAGCTTCCCTTGGGGGGAGATTTCCTATGTCCTTTTAGGTGCTGTCTTTCCCCAATGGAATGTAAGTTCATTAAGGTTAGGGACTATTTCTTTTTGCTTATATTTGTATTTTAAGACTTCAGGTCACTGCTTGGGATATAGTAAAAGCTTAATAAATTCTCCTTGACTGATTGACCGACTTCTTGATGAGTGAACAGCTTAATCAATGTGATTGATTGGGCATAGGTTGCCCTTATGCCCAAGCTTCTGTAATAAGGAAAAAAGGTAAAATCTCACTTAAGCTCAGAGGAAGAGCTGAACAACTTGGATCAGTATTACTTCCATCCCCTCACCCCACCAGTTCACAAGAATCTGATTTATTTTGGAAGACTGAGAATTGGGGGTGGGGTTGGGAACTTGGTTTCTCACAGGGCATCTTTTCCAGAGAACTTTTGATGTTATTGGGTCTGAAAGTTCTCATTGTTAAAAAGTTTTGCCCTTGACAACTCTAATGAGTAAGTCTACACATAAGTCTGGAGGCCAGGGAAGGAGAATTCTTCATTAACAATGCATGGATTTGTGATGGCACTTACACCAAAAAAGAACAACACTAATAGTGCTTCTACAGCTTTTTGTTTTAAATCCTTCACTTTTCTTTTTTCTTTTTTTAATTATTTATTCAGAGAAAGATTTCTTTTGGTTAGAATGTCAGCTCACAAAGCACTGAGAAGCAATGAACTTTTTAGATCAGTACAAGGCATCTTAAGATATTTAGGATGTGTTATTACTAACACTTTGTTTTCAGCCTCACACTCAGTGGGGAAAAATGTTAGATTTCAAGATGAAGAATGATCAGGAAGTAAAGAGAGTTTCTTCTCAGTTGATAGAACATGAGAGAGGGGAACTCTTTCACATTGCTACAGCTCTAATTACTTTATTCTACATGACTGAAAAAGAAAATCCCTCATCTTGACTGAAAAAAAATGAACTAATTTGTCAGTTTAGTCTTACACTGGGAAAAATATTAATACCCTAAACAAAGAGATAAACGGTTCACTGGGAGTATTTTGTTTGGAAGAATGGGGAAGAACTAGGCTTACTCTCTCTACTCTAATGGATCCTGAGAACATTTGTTTTAACACTATATTTTTTCGTGGGGGCAGGGAGGGGACTGAGTCTCAGAGATGTGGAATATGTTGACTAGAGGACTCACAGCTGGTAACTGAATTTTTTTTTTCCAATTTTTCTGACTTGAAATCCAGGCCTTTCCCTCACCCCTTTCACCAAAAAAGGATTAAATCTCATAATGGTAATTTGATTTTTCCTAAGGGTCACCAGTGGCCTCTGGGTAGAAGTATCTTACTATGCCTGGCTGGGAATCAGAAAGGCCTAACCTGTATTTAGGTTCAACTTGTTATAGGTATTAACTCTATAATTTTGGCTAAATTCAATGTTTATGTACCTCAGGTGACTGTCTAGGACTTTTCTGTTCTTTACTAATGTGAGTGAAGGGACATTCTCTTATACTAATTTTTCTTTAAACTTTCCAGGGGTCCTCAAACTACGGCCCGAGGCCAGATGCAGCAGCTGAGGACATTTATCCATCTCACCCAGGGCTATGAAGTTTCTTTATTTAAAGGCCCACAAAACAAAGTTTTTGTTTTTACTATAGTCCGGACCTCCAGCAGTCTGAGGGACAGTGAACTGGCCCCTATTTAAAAAGTTTGAGGACCCCTGCAGTTAATTCAGAGAAAGGAAGACTTGGGGCACAGGTCTATAAGATTGTAGAATCATGTTTATGGTTTTGAGAATGGGAAAGGAGATGGTGCTTAGAGGTCATATAGTATAGTTTTCTTTTACCTGATATAAGAGGTCCATACTTCATTAAGTTTATACAAGTAGGAGGTGACCGAGCCAGGATTAAAACTCAAATCTTCTGAACTCCAGAGCATTTTTTCTTATTTTTTCCCCTCTATATCTGGCAACATTTTCCTTTTTCTAGGAGTGAGTGAGGAAACATTTGAAAATGAGAGACCCCTGGAGGATGAAACCAAGGTATTCTTGCAGAGAAGTAAAATAACAACAACAAAACGAAACCAAACGACAAACCCAAAGTAGACCTGACTTATGATAAGACGATTCCTTTACTCATTTGGCCAGGAGATCGAAATCTATTCAAGTCAATGATGAATATCCCTGGGCATATAAGAATACACTAAGAGTTCTTAAAGTTGTGTATGTGTATATGTGTACACACATAGAGAACAAAGGAGGGAAAGAGAGAGGGAGAGGGAGGGAGGGAAGGGGAGAAATGGTTCCCAGACGCCAGGTTAAAAACCCTTGTCTTAGAGAGCAAAGTTGTTACAATTCTTTACAATTATAATTATATAAGTTTAGAGATAGAAGGTAACTTAGAGGAAGTCCTGTTTCCTTAATTTATATTTGGAAAATAGTCCCAGAGAGCTTGTCATTTGCCCAAGCTTATTCAACTAGATAATGACAAGGCATAAGTCTCTTGATTTCTATTCATGGGTTTTTTCTACTTCACATATTCAGAATGAAATATTAAATTTGAAGTCATAAAGATGTGCTCAAGAAAGCTAAGATACAAGAGATCCAACTTGCTTTTGGCTATTTCAGGATTTCTTGGATTTCAAAAAATCCTGTCTAGCTGTAGACAGGGTATAAGGGATAGAGTGGTGGAATCAGGAAGCCTGTAATTCAACTAATCCTTGCCTAAATTCAAATTTTGATACTTAACCATGTGAGTCTGGATAAGTCATCTGACCTTTCTCAGATTCATTTTCCTTACCTGTAAAATGAAAATGATAATAAAGTCTACATTAGAGGACGGTTTTTAAATTTTTGTGTTTGTATCAGGGATTCCTTTGGCAATTTGGAGCAAATCACCGAGTTGATGTGAGGATCAAATCTCAAATTTCTCACCTACTCACAAATTTCACCTCACCTGCTACCTGTGTGACCTTAAGGAAATCACAGCCCTTATGGATCTCTTGTATTAGTAAAAGAAAATTATACTATATGACCTCTAAACACCATATTCTTTCCCATTCTCAAAACTATATCCATGATTCTACAATCTTATAGACCTGCTACTAGATTGTGCCCCAAGTCTTCCTCCCTCTGCATCAGCATAAAGGAATATCCAAATCATAGAGCTAATACATATAAAAATATATATAAATAAACATATAAAAAGATCAAAGATCAAAGATCAAAGCAGATAGTATATGTTAATTGCTTTGCAAATCTTAAAGTTCTCTATAAATGTTGATTATCGTCATTTTTATCATCATTTAGATTTCTTGAGCTGTATTTTCAGACTGGCCCATTTGGAGGAGGCAGAGAGAAATGGAGAAAATATTATAAGCAAAGAAGGCAGTGTGAGTAAAGGCTTGTCCGGGAGAAATTATCTTAGTGCGCTTGGGTTGCAGGCTGGAGGTTAATTACAGATCTAGGCTATTCTGTACCCATCTCACTGTATTTATTCCTGGTATGTCGCCTGCCTTTCTTGTGTTGTGGCTGCAATGTGGACGACTGGCCGCGAGATGGCATCTATGCAGTGCGTCAACTGAATGGTCTTTGATCCTTTAGAAGTAGCTTGTGAAAAGACTTCAAAAGACAGACCCGAATTCTCTGAGCCAGATCAAGCTCTTTATTAACAAAGCCTGGATCTTTGTAACCGGCTCTTTACAAATGGAATAACAAATTTTTCAGTCCTATATTCAAAGAATTCAAACAGCTGTAAGCAGTAAGGACTGTTTTTCTTTTTTAGTTTCTTGAAATTAGTTCTCTGATGTTCCCCTAGAGAAAAATTCATGATACCGTCTTTAGGTCATAGCTTCCAGAGGATCCTTGTGTTCTCTGCCTCTGTCAGCCAGCCCTCTGACTGTTGATTACAGCTGCCTTTTGAGGAGTTGCTTTGTTCTGAAGCTGGGAACTTAGTGGAAAGGTCTCTGTGTCTCTGTCTCTCTCTGTCTCTGTCTCTCTCTCTGTCTGTCTCTCTCTCATCTCTCTCTCGTCTCTCTGTCTCTCTGTCTCTCTCTTTCCTCCTCTTCCTTCTCCTCCTCTTCCTCTCTCTATCTCTCTGTCTCTTTGTCTGTCTCTGATGCTTCCTTTGTCTCTTTCTATCTCTCTGTCTCTCTCTCTCTCCCCGTCTTTCTCTCCTTCCCCTCCTTTCTCTCTTCTTTTCTTCCTTCTAATTTAAGCCATTTGGATTGTTATCCTCCTTCAATTAAGTAATGTATGGGAGTTATCCCAGGTAAAATGGGAAAAGTAGATTGAGTTGAGATGGTGAAGTCTTTGAATGTCATTCTTTATTTGGGTTTTATTTGGCAGACAAATTGAAAGACATGGCAGATTTTAGAGTGGAGGAGTGTTTTGGAAAGTGTGTTTCCAAATATGTGTCCTTTTGGCTGTGTATCCTTGGGGAAGTTACCTTATTTTATTGGACATGTGTTTTACACACTTGATTGGAATGATTTCTAGGGATACTTCTGAATCTAGAATTCTATGATTTTGTGGGATAAATATGTAAATAGCAAGGCTTTGGGAGTTTGTTGGTTAGATCTTCTTGGTCTATGGCTCACTAGTGGCAGGGTATAGGGTCCAGGCAGCAAAGATATATGACCTTTCAAAACTGATAATGAATAGAAAGGAGTCCATGAACATAAAACATAAGAAATGCCTGATAGGTTGATTTTAGGAAAAAACATAGAGACATTTGTATGAAATAATGAAAAATAAAATGAATAGAACCAAGAGAATATTGTTTGCAGTAACAGAAATATTATTTGAAGAATAACTGTAAATGAGTAAGCTATTCTGAATATTATAAATATTTAAATCAACTACAAAGGACCTATGAAACTTCCTATGAAGGAAGATTCTATTCACTTTCAGAGAAAGAACTGGTGACTAGAAGTATGCATGGTATGGTTTTATATTTATACAACTAAATACATAATAAATATGTGTGTCTGTATGTGTATGTACATATATGTGTGTGCATAATTAGATGTATTTATAATGTGTATCTATAATGTAAATATTGTTTATGGATTGTGTATCTGTGTCAAATAGTGGTTTTCTTTAGTGTGGAGTAGAGAGGGAGACCATTCCAAATTTGGTTAGGATTACAAAGCTAGTGTTTTAGGTAGATCTTTCTAATTCCAAGTCCAATTGTCTGTCTCTGATGCTTCCTTTGTCTCTCTCTATCTCTCTGTCTCTTTGTCTCTCTCTGTCTGTCTCTCTTGTCTCTCTCTCTCTCTCTCTCTCTCTCTCTCTCTTTCTGTCTGTCTCTGTCCAATAGTACAATTGTGACTTGGACACATTTGTCCAATATCAAATGTCCAATAGTGGACTTGGAGTCTAGTCTGCCTGACCAGAAATTCCCCAAGTCCAGTGGAAGTCATTGAACTTGAGACCTGATTCTAAGATCCCTTTGAACAATCTAGACTGCCTGTGTTGGTTCGGATCCAGTAAAGCCCCTGAGAAATACTGACTTACCATTGGCAGGTAAAGTCCTTCTAAAGGACAATTTCCTTCTAAAGATTCTTCAGTAAATGAAATAAATATTTTCTTCTAAGGAGATCTGAGCTTGCTCTAATTATCCCAAAACATAATAGAATTTTAGCCAGGAATGACAATATAGCTGAGAAAAAAGCTCAGGAGTAGTAATGATAATAATAGTAATAACAATACCTGACATTTATTTAAAATAAAAAAGTATTTACATATATTATTTTCTTTGATTTTCATTTCAGTGACATAGGTACTATTATTATCATCCCCATTTTACAAATAAGAAAAATGAGGCTCAGAAAGAGATTAAGTGATTTGTTTCGGGACATACAGCTAATTGGTATCTAAGGCAGAATTTGAAAACAGGTTTAAAGGTGTTTAAGTATAGGAACCTTGTTGAAAGAATCATGCCCTTGAAACTCTCCTTGGTACTAGTTCTGGCAAAAAGAGCCTTCTTTAGCAGAAACCTTACTAATGCTGTACAAACTAACCTGGCACTGTGTATATTGTTCTGCTGAGCTGCTGACACCTGATTGCTTACAGATAAGATAACTCTCACTCCTTGACATAAATATGGTTTAGTCCTATTCTTCTACAGTGACAGGTGATTCCATTACCATGATGACTTGAGCCAGGCTAACTCTAGTTTCTTGTTTTGTTGCTGTGTGGGTCCCGAAAATCAACTTTACAAGCAGAAGATGGAGGAGGCATGGCTGGAGAGCAGTTATTCTTAAAAAGATTTGGAGGTTTTAGTCGAAATCAAATTCAATAAAAGTCTGCAGGGTGATGTGGCATCTTAAAAAAGCTAATGTAATTTTGAATTGCACGAAAATTTCCATAACTTCCAGGATTCCAGCACCCATCCCAGTTCCTGGTACATGTAGGTGACTAATATATATTTGTTGATTGATTTATTAAATAGGAAGGTTATAGTCCAACTGTTCTCTGCCCTTTGTAAAGATTTCATATGGAGTATTGTGTTCAGTTCTGTGAATCACCATTTAAGAAGCTGGAGATTGCTCCTAGGAAGGCAACCAGGAGTCCATGTCATAAGAAGATCTATAAGAGGAATCAGGCACATTTAATCCAAAGAAAAGAAGACCCAGAAGACATATGATATCTCTCTTCAAGTATTTGAAAGGCTGCCATGTTGAAGTGCATTTCATTTGTTATTTATCTTTAGGGGGGAAACCAGGAGCAATGAGTGCAGTTTGCAAAGAGATCAATTTATTCTTGATGTCATGAAAAACTTCCTAATACTTAGAGATATCCAGAGGTGGAATGGGTTTTCTCAAAGGATAGTGAGTTCTCCCTTCTTGGCAGAAGGAAATACAAGTTTAAAAATAATCATACCTTTTGCCCAAATAATTTCATTGTTAGAAATATTCCATATGTGTGCACATACAATGCAATCTCATATAGTATATGTATATAATACCTACACATATGTAGACATGCACACATCTCATACAACATATATATATATCTCATGTATATGTGTGTGTGTATATGTGTACCACAATGGAATTTTTTGGTCAAAAAGTATGATTGTTTTAAAAAACTTTTAATTTATTCTACCAATGAGGAAGAACTATCTTTTGAGGGAACCCATTCCATCTTTGGATAGCTCTAATTATTAGGACTGTGGTGTGTGTGTGTGTGTGTGTGTGTGTGTGTGTGTGTGTGAGAGAGAGAGAGAGAGAGAGACAGACAGACAGACAGAGACAGACAGAGACACACACAGAGACAGAGAGAGTGAGTGAGAGAGAGAGAAACAGACAAACAGAAATAGAGACAGAGAAACAAAGAGATACATATATATACACATACACAGAATACTGAAAGTATTCTTAAAAGCAAATGATAGCCATCTAAACAATGTTTCATGACAAGATTGTATGCACTTAAAAAAACAAGCCCCAAACTGGAAACAACTAAATATCTAAAATTGGGAAATGGTTAATTATGTATATAGTATAGGTTCTGACTATAAGGGTGGGTGGGAGCCATTGAGTGAATTGATCTATTACAGCCTCTACTTACATATACATTAATGTAATGGAATATCATAATACAATCAAGACAAGAAAAGATGAGGAATATAAAATATTTGGAATTTTTTTTTTTACAAAATAATATGAAGTAAAAAAAAAAACCACAATTAGAAGAATGAAGCACACACTATATAAGAGGGAACATGACTAAAAATGAATAGACAAACAATGCTGATGGGACTTAAGTAACTAAAAAGTTGCCCTTACATTTTAAATTAATTTAAATGTAAATAATTATGAGGGAAGTTTGATTAGTTGCATTGTTTTCATAAAATAAATAAATCAATTAAAGTTCTAAGGCAAGACCCAAACAATAAGTTATTAAACTTTTATGTTCCTCATTTCCAGTAATACTTCATTCTTTCTTCCCATTAACCTTGCAGAACAGTTTGTTTCACATGTTTAAAGTGCATGTAGTATATATACTAGTATGTATTATCTCTACCATTCAAATATGAGCTGCTAGAGAGCAGAACTATCTTACTTTTCACTTTTTGTACTCCACAATTAGCTTAGTACTTTGCACAATGTAAGTGCCTAATAAATTCTTCATTCATCCATCCATCCATTCATTCATATGTGGCATACTGCATGAAGATCTAACCTCAGAGTCAGGAAGACCTAGGGCCAAGAATTCTTTTCCAATGAAACAGATCAATAATTAAATACAGAACAGGTTTTATTTCATCCTACCAAAACTATGCTTGCTGCAAAGAATTCACAACTGAGCCCATCAACAGTCAAAACAACTCTCCCTGAAGTTCAGTTCAATTCAAGTCAACTCAATAAACATGTATTAAGAGCCTACTAGGTGCCAGGCACTGTGCTAACCACTGGACACACAAATACGAAAAGGAAAGATAATCCCTCTCTTCAAAAAGCTTACAATCTAATTGGGGAGGACAAAACACAAAAAAGAAGCCTGGGAGAGGGGCATAATATTCCACAGAGTGGAAATCAAGTAGAATTGCTGATAGGATACCTGCAAAGTTCTGAGCCTCTATAAAGCAAAGCTTTGGAAGGATTTTACTGCTCTATCCTGGAACCCTCCAAATCAAAGGGGAGAGGCAGCTAGGGGAGATAAAGGGTTGTGTTTTAGAAACTGAGCTAATCAGCATAGTGATGAAATTTCAGGTGATCAGCTTATCACAGAGAAGGTATGATTTTCCTTGGAGTGGAAACCAAGCAGAGCTGCTGATAGAAAATTGAGAATGATTATGACCTAAAAGGAATAAAAGTCTTAGTGTAGCTTTAAACTTCAGTTGCTTAAAGCTGTATTAAGACTTTTGGAAATCCCTGTACATAAGGTCAAGGACCATTCCCCAATGGATAAGCGGTCAAGAGATTTGAACAGTTTTCCAAAGAAGAATCACAAACTAAAAATAATCATAAAAAGTAGCTCCAAATCACGAACCATGAGAGATATGCAAATGAAGACAACTGTTTTCCTTCATATCCAGCTAACTTGCAAAAACGACAAAAATATAGATACAATCCATGTTGAAGGGGTTGTGAAAAGACAGGAAAAGTAATGTTCTATTAGTAAAACTATGAACTGCTCCAACTATTCTGGAAAGTAACTTGGACTTCTGCTAAGAAAGTGACCAAAATGCCCATGCTCTTTGACATGAAGATTTCCTTACAGGCATATTCTTGAGGGATATTGAAGATAGAAAGATCAAAATATTTATAGAGGTATTTCTTTTGTAGTAGCAAAGAACTACTAATAAAGCAAATGTTTACTGTTTGGAGAATGGCTAGACAAAGTGTGGAATATGAATATAATGGAATAAATTAGCATGCTATAAGAAATGATGCATATGAAGAATGAAGAGAACTATGAGAAGAATTACATGAACTGATACAAAATGATGTAAACTAAAAGAGGAAAAAGAATGCAAAATGAATAAAAGGAAACTGAATATTTTGTAGTTATAATGTTCAAATTTGGACCTAATGAAGAGAATTGGTAATTCCCCTCTTTGAAAAAGTGGTGGACTATGAGTATGTAACATTGACATATATTGTCAAACTCAGTCAATTTGTTGGCTGGTTTTGTTGAACTGATTTTCTCTATCTCCATTTGTTTCTGTTTTTGTTTCTCTGTGTATCTCTTCTCTCTCTTTCTCTCTGTTTCAAAAGATGATTCTTTGGGGAGAGGTGGGTAAAAGCATATATTTCGAAATAAAATAGATAAGACAAAAGATATCAGTAAATATTTAAAAAGGCCAATTACTAATAAGCTGGGTTGTGTAGACTAATATGTGTGTATATTTGACCAACTACATGTTAGATTATGTGCTGATTCTCTTTCCAAATAGGTTTAAATCATAATTCTTGTCACTTTAGTAGCTCTAGGGTGACACCTGCTGCAAACACTGGGGATTGCACCAGATACATTTCTGTATGGGTATGTATGTACACTGCAATTAGTTGTATTCTGCAAAGACTCACAAGTACTTCAGTTTTCTGACTTCATGGTCACTTCTGAAAGTTCAACAATTTAATAAACATATATTCAGTACATATTTAAGAATATATATGGTTAGTTCTTAATTTTCTTTTTTTCTAAATTTAACATATCCATAATAAAAAAATTATCATGTGCACAACAGAATGTAAGAAAACAATAATGATAACAGGTAACAATAAGTTTCCATTTCAAGAAAGCATTTATCTATCTATCTATAATGTAACTCATTTTGTTCAGAGCTGTCCATCAAATTTTATTTTTGCTTTTTTGTAGGTTTTCTTTTGCTCTTTGCAGTGTACCTTTTACTTTATTCTTTTTTTCCCTTTCCTCCCCACCACCATTTCCTCCAAGCAGGCTAAAGTTAAGCACAAATGTATTTATGTATACACATACACACATATACATACAAATATACACACACATATATATATAAATATACATGCACACCTATGCAAATATAATTAAACACCTATATACACAAATACATTTGTATACATCCACGTAAGGTTGTACTATACTTACTTGTCCTCTGTTTCTCTGAAGGTGAATAACATCATCCTTCTTAGGTCTAAGGCTTTTCATATTTTTCCTCAATCTACCAATTAATTATTTCCTATGCTACAACAATATTCCAACTTTATATTCTCTAGTTGTTTTGAATAGTCTAAAATAATATCATTATGACTGACACATACTGTAGTTTCCATATTTTTCTCTTTTGATTAAATCTGTTTTAATATTAACTGTCTGAGATCAATCAACTGGTTTTTTTCTAATAAATTCTATTCATAATCATTATTGTGTTTATGCATTTTTCTTGTTTCCTATCCCTGCTGACTCTTCTACTTTACTTCTACCTGCTAACTTGCCTTACTATTACATAACCTCCCTACCAAGGATTCCTTCCTAAGCCTCCTCCCCACCCCACATTCTTTCCCTTCATCTTTTTACCATTCCTATTAATCTACACATTTGTCTATATATAGCACCTTATCCTTTTCCTTACTCCTCTTATTTGTTTATGAACTTTGAAGAGTTTTATACCCTTCAAGACATATATATGTACATATATATAAATACATACATACAATACATATATATGTATGTACTGTTCCCTCTTATCCTGATGTGAGTAGGATTTCAGAACTAACAGTCATCCTCCCCTGTCTATTTCCTCTGTGTTAATTCTTGATCTTACACCTCATTTGGATAATATAATTATGATTTTAACCTTTTCTTATGTGGTTTTGCTTTCTTAGAATCACATCATATTCATTTCTATCCCAATATTTCTTTTGAAATGCCCAATTACTAATGACAGTCTTAGAGATATGGTTTACATTTCTACATATAAAACACAAAAAGTTTGTCCTTATTGAATCCCTTGAAATTAGTTTTCGATGTTTACCTGATATTTTTCTTGGCTCTTATATGTCAAATTTTCTATTAAGTTCAGCGTTTTTTGGCAACAAAATTCTGAAAGTCTGACAATTTGCTGAATGTACATTTTTTCCATTTAGAATTATGGCTACTTTTGCTGGTTATGATATTTTGGATCACACTCCTAGTTCTTTTGATCTTTGATATATGGTATTACAAGACCTGCAGTCTTTTTATGTAGCTTTTTTTTTCATAATCTTGTTAGATTGTTCTTTTGTTTTTGTTTTTTTTTTTTTTTAGTTTTTCTTCAATCTCTCATTTGATTTTTTTGGTCTTTTTTGAGTTCTATGAATTATTTTTGAACAGGTGACCATTTAATATTATGCTCTGGTGTAGGAGATGCTTTTTAAAAAAACTTCAGTATCCTTCGCTGTAGATGAACCCTATTCCCATAGTAACTTTCTGTGATTGGGTTCTTTCTCCTTTGCCTGCTTTTTAATTTCTTTTAAATAAGAGAATTCACTTCTAGTCCTAGTGTGGTGGTGGTGGTAGATGATGCCTCTGGTCTTAGGTCCTCTATCAGTTCTCCCTTTTGGCCTGGAACCCAAAACTAAGAGCTTTATCCTCCTGTAAGAACTCAAAGCCATCAGCATCCCTGACCATCTACTTCTGCATTCACCTGGTGTGTGCTGGTTCCTTCTCGTTCAGGGGCCCCTTCTCAGCAGCTGAGCTGGGCCTCACATTCCTTATCTGCAAAGGTTCCCTTAATCTTTCCTGGTTCAAATTTCTGACTGCTTAGTCTGGGAAGTGAAAGTTCCTGTGACTGGGGCCAAGGTTGCTCCCGACCCAGTCAAACCCAGGGCTCACTGTCTTGTTGGAAAGTGGAACTAGTCTGGAGATATTTACATGAGCCAAAACTCCAACCTGGGATTCGAATTCAAGTATTCTCTGATTGTCCCAGAACACTTGTTCTGTCCCAATTCCTATTTATTTTTAACAGAGCTACGCTTGCCCTGAGGTGAAGTTTTTGTCTTGTTTATGGGGGAAACCTGGAAAGCTTGGAATTTTCTGACCTACTTTCCTATCTTCCCAGTATCCTGTCCTGATCTTTGTTTTCTAAGAGCATTTATGACATTGTGATGCTGGAGTAGGGCTGATGTCTTGTGTTGCATATGATTTGGATTTAAATGAGGCAGAGTTGAATATGATGACTGCATTAGCACCCAGGATACCTTAGAATCAGCTGGAGTCAGGATAAGCTAAAGTCCTTAGTCTTTATTCTTGGTCTTTAGAGGTAGGATTGAATTGAATGGAAGCAGAATATCCACGACCTCCTTCTTCCTCATCTACTGCCAAAGTGACTCTCGCTAGTCTTACTCTACCCCCTAGTCCCTCCTACAACTCTCTGTTTACATCAATCATTGAGCCAGTACAGGATAGTGGTAAGGGTCATTCCCTAAGCACATGCCCATAGAGTATTGTCCAATCGGTAATTAGTCTTAAGTGCTCGAACCTGACCTTAGTGCATCAACTCAAGAGTTTCAGTCCTCTACAGATGAACAAAGTCTCCAGCCTCACATCTCTTCCTGAGTCATCACAGTCCAGTGGCAGGACATAAGTCAAGATGACTGGCAATGGCCTGGGATTCAGTGTATGACTTCGGAGTCTTCCCCATTTGACCAAACTCTAAGTACTCCAGGTACCTTCATGGGTGGTGAAAAAAATCATTCCCATCTGCCTTTTTCACATGCTTCAAAAAATCCCCCTAACCTATTGACAAGTTTGGGGCCTTTCAATTACCCTCAACCTAGTTTAGCCCATCTCATTTACTGGGTGTGGCTGCTGCATGTACTACAGCTTCCTAGAACCATAGGTGAGAGTTGGATGAAGGTGGACACCAAAGATAGATGAGCAGCTCTGAAAAGAGCTTGTCATCCTTCACGCCAGAGGTGCTAGTCATCCCTGAAAATCTCATAGACCGCTAATTGCCCCAAAACACTATGTTGAAAAGCCTGAGAGATAAAGAAGTCCAAGACATAGCTTCAGCCCTTGAGGACTTTATAACTGTAAAAAGATAAACACGATCTGATATTATTGCTGAGATGCCAAAAGAATAACACAGATAATAAATGCTTAGGAGTTCAATGGAGGGCAAGCTTACTGAGGGCTATATTTGACAGAAATGGGGATCCTGACAACTTTGGTCAGGCCATGATGTGTTGGCAGTTCCCAGGCTTGTATGTTAGTCAGGGATTTGAATGTGAGAACATATCCATATGTTGGCTTTTCAAAGAGGAGCTCAACAGTGTAGTGAAAAAAACACTGATCCCACAAGTACATGGCCTTAATTCAAATTATAGCTGTGATACTTTACTAGCTGTGTGCCCATGGAAAAATCACTGAGCCTCAGTTTCCTCAATGTAAAATGGGAATGATAACATTAAATAGTTGACCTTATAGGATGGCTTCCATTTCTATTTATACATAGTGATTTATGTGGAACTTCTTCATTAAAATGTGAGTTTCTTGAGGGCAGGACCTTTGTTTTTGCCTTTCTTTGTATTCTTAGTTTTAGTAGTGTCAGCAAATAGTAAATATTTTTTGTTATTGTTGTTGTTTATCCTTTGCTTTCTTGAAGAGGACCATGGCATCAGGAAAGGGATGCTAGAACTTGCAAGTGAATGGGATTTGTGAGGGAGGGCTATGCAAGGTCACCTGCCTCATTTTCTCCTCTGGAATAGGTATTTAATAAAAATTTGTTGGCCACTTGAGTGATTAGGGAAAATGTAAATTTCAAATAGATATATAAATAGAAGTTGTTATTATTGATTAGGGATGATTTACACAGAGATCTGTCACTAATAATAGATTGAAATTTAATCTGGCAAATTTTAAGGTAAGTTTAGAATGGAGAAGTCATTCCATAAAGTACAGAGAAGCAGAAATAGGATGTGAGCACCATTAACAAATGTTCAAAATAGGATCCAAAATCTAGAATATCTCTCTAAGCAAAGGGAGGACAGGTGATCATTAATGAGTAAGTTTCTAATGGTATCCATGTGGATTATGATTAATATCTGTGATATTTAGTATCAGATCCTAAAAATTAATTATGAATATACTGGAATTCAGAGACAGGAAATCCAGTTACTATTAATGGAGTACATAGGAGATAAAGGATTAATCTAACTATGGAGAAAAAGGCAGCCGCTAAAGTAAAAGTGGGACCAGAAGCAAGCTTGCTCTTTCATCAAACAATTCTATGTATATCCCACTACCCAAGTGACAGTGCTGAATTAACAATTAATAATTAAAAGACTAGTCCAGAGGTTTAGAGGGATGGGGAAACTTAAGAGACAATCAAGTAATTAGAGAAATGGTTAGGTAAGACTTCACAAAACTCCTTTATTTCTCAGTTTTCCCTCCTTTACATTCCATTTATGAGAAATCAGTGCTGTTAGGATTCCTCATGGGACAAGGTATTCAGACATGAGGGCTTTTTGAGGAGCCTTCCATGAGGACTCCATGGGCAAGGGCTAGAATGCTGTATGTGCATTATTGCCCTTTATCATCAGATGAAGGAAAAGAACTGGTTTTGAGGAGGAGTTTAGTCAGTCATCCTATTTGGATCTAGACATCCAACCTGACCTCCATTCTAGAAACACCATCTTCCTTGGTATTTGGAAGAGACTGCAGATATGTTATTCAGATAGGATGGAATATTCAAGAAAGTTATTCTAAAACTACAAAGGGAAACAGTTCCATTGAGGAAGAAAAATTGGATCTGTCTTCAGAGGGTAATGTGGCTACACAGAAAACTCATCAAATAACTTAGATTTTAAAAAGAAAATAGAAATTATAAGTAAGACCAGGTAGCAGAGAATGAATCTGTAAGCATAGCATCAAGAAAGATAAAGCTCAGAATGAGTTGAGGTTGAGGAAGTAAACTGGAGTCTAACAATACATTTGTTTTGTTTTTTTTTTTGCTATTCTGGGAAAAAAAGAAGGATCAAAGAAGGGATAGGTCTTTGCTTGGGGAATATGGGACAATGATAACTAACTAAAGAAACCTGAGTTGCTCAATTTTTATTTCACTTCTGTTTTCTCTGCAAAGAAGAATGACCTTTTACTCTAGAAATAACTGGGAAAAAATGAATATCAGGGAGTTGATATTCACTTTAAAAAGGATATAATAAGCAAGCATCTGGCTGCCCTTGATGAATTCTATACTTGTCCCAAATAAATTGCATCCTTGGGTCCTGAAGGAACTGGTAGATATTATTTCTGAGCTTTTGTCGGTGATATTTGAAAAATCATGAAAAATGGGAGAAGTGCCATAAGATTAGAGAAGAAAGAATGTCCTGGTTTCCAAAAAAGGAAGGAGACAAGAATATACAGACTATAGGGTAGTGATCTTGACTTTGACTACTGGGATAATCCTAGGATGGGTCATTAAAGAGAAAGTTGGTGAATATGTGTATTGGGACACTGTGATTACAAAGAGCCAACATAGCTTCATCAAAAACAGATCATGCCTCACTAACCTCATTTTAATTTTTGACAGGGTTACTAAACTAGCATGAGGGCATATATTTTGGATATAGATTACCTGGATTTTAGCAAAGTTTTTAAAAAGAGAAGATGGAGAAATAGTGATTAGATATTAATCTAATCAGATGTATTCTAAACCATATGGGCAGTGAGACTCAAAGAGTAGTTGTTAATAGTCTAGTATCCATCTGACAGAGATGAAGAATTCCTGAGATCTGCGTTTAGTTGTTCTTTTAACATTTTTATCAATGACTTAGATAGAGACGTAAATGGGAAATAGCTAGGAAAAAAATGGAAGAAGTAGCTAAGACAATTGGATGATAGAGTCAGGATCCAAAAGGCTTTTGACAAGTTTAGAGCTTTATGCTGAATTTAATAATATGAAATTAAATGGGATAAATGTAAAAGTGAAGATGTATAGTTAAAAGTTGTTCTGGAAAAAAATCTGGGGTTGGGGCAACAAGCTTAATATGAGTCATCAGTATGATGTGGCAGTCGAAAAAGCTAATGTGATTTTGGGGGGCATCAAGAGAAGCATAGCTCCAGAAATAGATAGGTGATAGTTTCATTGTTCTCTGCTCTCATTTGAGTCATCTGAAGAATTGTGTGTAGTTCTGGGAATAATAGTTAAAGAAACATTGATATCCTGAAAAGTATTTAAAGGAGAACAACCAGGATAGTGAAGAGCCTAGAATTTACATATGAACATATGAAGACTAGTAGAAGGAAATGGATATATTTATTCCGGAAAAGAGTAAGATGGGAATGAAGTGGGCAGTGGCTTGAGCATGATAGCTAACTTCAAGTATTTGAAAAAATGTCATGTGGAAAATGTTAGGCTTGTTCTGTTAGGACCTACAAGGAAGAACCTGAAACAATGGGTTGGAGTTACAAAGAAGCTAGTTTAGAGTGTCAAGGGAAAAAATCCTAATAATTAGAATTGCCCCAAAATGGAATGATGAGTTTCTCTCCTAAGATGTCTTGAGGCAAAGGCTGGATGAATACTTTTCAGGTATAATAGGGATTCTTTAATCTATACCAAGGTTGAGGTCTCTTTTAAATCTCTAATTCTGTAATTCTGCATTTTCCGTCATCATAATTTCCCAAGATGTGGGGATGCCAGTTAAGACTTGCACAACAATCCTATGACTAATGACTATGACTAATGCCCATTTCAGTTTCTCCTAAGTTTTATGATTCCTCTACTAGTACCACCTGTTCTTGAATCTCCTTCTACCTTAATTTCAATCTCTCCTCTCCACCCCCATAGTCTCAATCCTGGCTTCACCTTCCCCGTGCCACAGACTGTTATAACCATCATTAACAAACTTTTCTTTGTCCTACTGTCTTCTCATACTTTTGCCATTTTGATTTTTATATTAGTCTATGATTCATTTAAGGTGATCCAAGATGGACTTCTTCAGCCATTGCAAAATAGCACTTCATCTACAAAAGGTTGAGAAGTAAGTAAAAAGTGAATAAATGGAGGCAATGAGTATAACTGACTTTTTTAAAGGAGTTTTTCTGTGAAAGAGAATACGCACACACCTATATAAAAATAAATAAAATAATTTGAGGGGAAGAAAAAGTCACGTAAAAGTTTTTTTGAAGGATGGAAAATTATCTAGACATGCTTGAAGGCACACTAGGTGAAATTTGCAGTCAAATTTAAACTTGATATGAGGGGAGAACTTCTAGATAATGAGAGCTACCCCAAAGTGGAATTAGATGCAGCAGGAGATAGTTGATTTCTTATTAGAAGAGTTCAAGTCAAAACTGGATGAATTCTTGTTAGGCACAAGGAAAAGGAAATTCTTGGTCTTTCATAGATTGAGATAAAGGAAATTCTTGGTCTTCTATTGGCTGACTTTGGAGGTCCCTTCCAATGCTGAGATTCTGTGACTTTAGGGAAAAAATTACAGCCTTGGATTTTAAAAAATCATCATTTTCATCATTTAAATTTTTTTATTGTAAATTTAATAATCCTTAAATGACAGAAATATTTCAACATTTCAAATATTTTTTGTTGAAATGTAAGACATTGAAGATGCCAAAGTCACGTATGCACTGCAACCTGGACCATCATCAGTCATGTTGGTTTTTGTCCTGCCACTGGACTTTGAGGACTCGGGAAGAGAAAATGAGGCTTATGATTTCATTGCAATTCTGCTTCACTTAAATACAATTCACACACAAGTCAAGATATTACCCTGATATCATCGATCTTCTTTGAAAATGAAGAATGAACAACAAACAAGTAATTTCAACCTCTCTGAGCCTCAGTTTCTTCTGAAAATAGAAGAAATAGTACTGGATGACTTCTTCAAGTCATTATAACTCTAGGTCTATTGTCTTATCAGTAATCTGCCCTTTTTGCTGGGGGAAGTATTACATACTTGAGGCAGATATTTTCCTAACTCATCAATAGTTTTTTATGGCCTCAACCTAGCTTAGTCTTTTTGCCCAGATGCTTCATAGCAGGATGTGGCCACTTCACATATTAAAGCTTCTTGAAGCTACAGGTGAAAGTACAGTGCCTCAGGGCAGATGAGAAGCCCTGAAAAGAGCCCATCAAGCCAAACTCCTAGAGGTCTTAGTCCTTATGGAACGTCCAGTATACTTAGGTTGCACTGAAGGATTCATAAAAAGGAAGCTTTAGTTTTAGATTTTGCATTGCAGAGCCAGTGTTCTTCTTATATGTCATGATTCTATGTCTAAAAACATTCAAAGGCAAAAAACACAAGAGAGTCCTTCACTTTTATACCCACAGAATACTTTGGGGAAAGGGAAGGGACTGTCTGGACCTGAGACACTGGACACCATTATGTACTCAAAGCCCAGATGAATTCTTTTCCACATAACTAGGTCGTGGCAGATCCAGAATGGCTTATGGACTAATCAGAAACCACCTTAGGATTGGCACTGGCCTAATGGAAAACAAAATCATGCCAGAAGGAAGTACAGATAGATGCAAATATCATATTCTTCTTGGCAACCAACAAATCTTTATGATGCTGGTTGACATCTTGCATAATGTGAGGCCAGTGTGGCCACATTCTTTTATGTGGGAAAGTTGACAAAAGTATCATTTCAGTTTCTAAGGCTCTAGAAGTAAAAGCTGAACTGTTGGAGTAATAATTATTACCATTATATAAACTCTCTTTGCTCTAACTCAGACCTTGTTTTACATCACATTTTATCTATAACTTTGAACACAAAATGCAAAGTAAAGAGAGCCTGAGGGGCTTGAGGTGTGTCTTCAGGACTAGCAATGAAGCTTCAACAGAAGGTCAGGCTAGAGTTCAAAGAAGCAAATGTCCATTGAGGTCTGAGCATGAATAAAGAGAACTCTTGCACAATTTGTCGTGTTCAACAAGGGGAGCAGGGCTGAGTACTTTTGAAGCTGGATATTTGATTCTAACCCTGCCATCTTGCTCTTGTAAAGAACTTCAGTTGTGGACAGCTTCTGGACATCTCTCGCAAGTACCTCCTGGGAAATAATTATTCCTGAATAGTGCTGTATAGAGAACTAAAGATAAGAACAAGATGGAAACAATACCTAGAATTAAAATAAATCTGACCTGTAAGATGAGGGCAAAAGAGAAGCTGGGATGAGACATAAATACAAAGCAGGTGGGATCACAAATCAAAATTATTGGCTTGAATACATGAGTAGAAGATAAAATATTTAGGGAGAAGCTGAGGTGAGAGCAGCTCAGTTTGGATTGCTATATAGTTAAAAGTTAAATTAAGAGGAATGAGTATCACGCAAGAACAAATACAGTAAGCTAATTTTAAACAACATATTTTAAAATGATAGAGAAATATAATTATTAGCATTTATTAGTCAATCAAGTAGTTTGTGATTATTATGTTGTATTTAATTATTAGTTAACAATTAGTGCATAACTGTTTATGTCAGTGAGTCAACAAACATTTATTAAGCACTTACTATGTGCCAGACATTGTACTAAGCAATTGCAATAAAAATACAAGGAAAAAGTATCTTACATTTCAATGAAGAAGACAACACTTGAAAGGAGAGCTAAAAAGAGGGAGGAATATATACTGAAGTATGGTGGGAAAGTCCAGAGAATGGAGAATGGATAGTTTGGGCCAATGTTTAAAGGTTTCAGGAAAAACTCATTAGTAGAGAAAAGATGCTGTGGTTGGAGGGATATTGAGGAGGAAAGAAAGCAGATGAATCATGGTGCTGAAGTCTAGAGAATGGTATCAGTCTGTCATATCAGGTAATAAGATGGATGTTGATTATGCTAATTCTGAGGCTAAAGAATGAAGGATATACCCATTTAAGATAGTAGGATAGTATTCTTTTCAGAGAGGTTAATGGGGAAAGCATCCAGGGAATCCTTGTGTGGTTCTGAACAGTCAGGTTATTGATTGGGAATAGATTCCAGACTGCTATTATGGTTTAACATGGTATTAACTCATTAATATTTATTACTTTGTCAAGGGTAGGTCAAATCATTACTTCTAAAACCTTAAGAAATGGCACAGGTAAATTTTTGATGGTGAGGAGAGAGATTGGCTAGGCTGAAGGCATATGGAGAGTATTTAGAGTACAAATATGATTTTACTACATTGTAAGGAAGTATTGTAGGTAAAACCCATGTTAAGATAGATACTTATATTTGTATTTATCTGCTTTTGTTGGAATCAGCTAGATAGCAGAGAAGAGAGAATGCTGGACTTTGAATAAGAAGACTTAAATTCTAATCCTGTCCTGGGCAAGTCACTTAATTTCTATCAATATCAGTTTTCTCATCTGTAAAATGGGGATCATAATATTGCCCTTACAGGATTTTTGGGAAGATCAAATAAGCTATATGTAAAGTACTTGCCAAATCTTAATGTGCTATACAAATATTATTTATTTCTCCCTCCTGTTCTGTGGAATTCTTTCAGGGAGCTAAGTTAGAGAAGACTGGAGAAGGCAGATATAGTACAGGATTTACTAAAAGTCACACAGTTGCTTAGTGGCAGAGTTGGCAGCACTTAAACTTACAGTTTATAACTTCCTGCTCCATGTTCTTTTCTTTTTTCTTTCTTATTCTTTTAAAAACATATGTATATTGTCTAATATGACAAAAATGGAAAATGATGGATGTTGGAGAGTATGTGGGAAACCTGGGACACTAATGCATTGTTAGTGAAATTATGAACTGATTCAACCATTCTGTAGAGTAATTTTGAACTATGATCAGAGGGCTATAATACTGTGCATATCCTTAGATCCAGTGATACCACTGATAGGTCTATATTCCAAAGACATCCAAGAAAAGGAAAAGGACTTATTCAATCAAAATATCTATAGCAGCTCATTTTGTGATATCTAAAAATTGGAAATCAAAGGCATGCTCATTAACTGGGTAATGGCTAAACAAGCTGTGGTATGTGATTGTGAGAAATATTATTGTGCTATAAGAAATGACAAGTGGAACGATATCAGAAAAACTTGGAAAGATTTACATGAACTAATGCAAAGTGAAGTGAACAAAACCAGGAAAACATTATACACAGTAACAACAATATCATTTGATGAAGAATTGCAAATAACTTAGCTATTCTCAGCAATTTAATGATCCAAAACAATCCCAAGGGCTTAATGATGAAACATTTGCCTCCAGAGAAAGAACTAATATTGCTTGAATACAGAATGAAACATGCTATTTTCACTTTTTTTTTTTATTTGAGTCTTTTTTTTTTTTTTTACAAAAAAGATTAAAGGGAAATGTTTTACATGATTGCATATGCATAATATGTTTCTGATTGCTTACCATCTCAAGGAGAGGGGAAAGAAGAATAGAATCTGGAAATCAAAACTTAAAGAAAACCCTAAATGTTAAAAGAATTATTTTAATATTTAATTGAGAGAATACACATAGATGCATATATACATGTATATATACACACATATACACCTATCTGTATGTAATGTATATATGTATATATACATGTATATATGTATATAATGTATCAGTGTATAGATAATAATAATAACTATTATTTACATAGAAGTTACTATGTGCCAGGTACTGAGCTATGCACTTTATAATGATCATTTCTATTGATCCTTACCATAGACCTAGAGGTATGTACTATTGTCATCCTCATTTTATAGATGAGACATCTGAGACTGCACTTATTGAGAGTCACACAGCCAATATATGTCAAAGATAGGATTTGAACATGTTTTCTGACTCTGAAGTTAGCTCTCCATCCACTACCTCAAAATTGCTTCTTTCCCATCTTCTCCACACTATATTGCAACTTCCCTACATGTGTTACTATTACAGTATTTTGAGAGCAAGTTCCATTACTGATAGGAGACAGGATACACATGTAGAGGCAGCTGTGCTTATAGATATCCATGAATATTGTCCCTGTTTCCAAAATTAAGCTCTCTTTACGTGATGAATGTGTTCTAGATAGAACATATCTAGATATCCATATCCCTTTGTTAATCTTTATATAAAATGTGTAACCCCTAATACGTACAGGTTGTCTGATAGCCTGGCTATGGATTGGATAGAACTGGCTTCCTAGGATCTTCCTATGTGTGTAGTGAGATTTCCTTTGAGTTAAAGATCATGATGCAATAGGTGAGAGTGAAACAGCTATATATATGTTTCACATATACACCCTGTAAATGTGTATGAGTGAGTCTAGAACTATAGAAATGTGTGTTTAGAAGAGATCTAAGTGGCCTTACCACTCTCTAAACAGAAACATTATCTGGTACATCCCCAGCAAGTGGTTACCTATCCTCCACTTGAAGACTTACAGTAATGGAGAATTTATCATTTTTTTTCTTTTCTTGGGAATCAATCAGCTTAGGTGACCAGGTAGTAAATGTCTGAGGCCAGATTTGAACTCAGATCTTCTTGACTCCAGGGCCCCAGCTCTATCCACTGCATCACCTAATTGCTCCACAAATTCATCATTCTTAAAAACATCCCATGTAATCTTTTTTTTTTTTTAATTTTTTTTATTTAATAGCCTTTTATTTACAGGATATATACATAGGTAACTTTACAGCATTAACAATTGCCAAACCTCTTGTTCCAATTTTTCACCTCTTACCCCCCCACCCCCTCCCCTAAATGTCAGGATGACCAGTAGATGTTAAAATATATTAAAATATAACTTAGATACACAATAAGTATACATGACCAAAACATCCATGTAATCTTTTAGGCAGTTCTACTTGTAAGGAGGTTTTTCTTATATTGAGATGAAATTTTTCTCTCTGTAATACTCCATTGTTGATATTAGTTCTACATTCCAGGGTCAAGGAAAATAATTCCTCTTCCATATGACAATCCTTCAGATATTTGAGGATAGCCATCATGTCCTTATTAATACTTCTCTTTTCCTGGCTGTCTATCCCTGGGTCCTTCAGCTAGCTGTTCCTTATATGCTATATCCCCAAGATCACTACCTATCCTAATTGTACTCTTCTGAAATTCTCTTCTAACATATAATACCCAGAATCAGATGCAATACCCTCTATGTAATCTTATTATAGCATGTGTATAGTATATTATACTATTAATACAGACTAACATAACATTAGTGTTTGGGGTTCCATGTATCACTGCTGAGTTCCTTGTCTGATAAAGCTTCAAGAATTTTCAAAAAGTAATTGTTTACTATGTCTCCCCAATCTTGTGTTTGTAAAATTAATGATGATGATGATGGTGGTCATTTCAGTTTTTTTATACACAAAAATATTTATAGCAACTCTTATTGTGGTTACAAACAGTTGGAAATTGTGCAGACATCCATCAATTGGGGAATTGTGGTGTATAATTATGATTGAATGCTATTATGTTATAAGAAATGATGAACAGGATGCTTTCAGAAAAAAAGAAAAAACTGCAAAGATTTACATTAATTTCTATAAAGTGAAATGAGTAGAACCAAAAGAACATTGTACACAGTAAAAGCAATATTGTTTAGATGATCAACTATGAATGACATCTATTCTCAGTAATACAATGATGCAAGACAATTCCAAAAACCGTATGAAGAATACTATATATCTCCAAAGAAAAACTGATGTAGTCTGAATACATATCAAAGCACGCTTTTTATAACTTGCTTTCTTTTTCTTTTCTTTCTTTTTTTTTTTTTTTGAGGCAGAGAGTTCTTTGCGATATGGTTAGTATGGAAATGTTTTATATAATTGCATATATATATATATATATAATTGATAGCTAATTGCAACTATCTTAGAAAGGGGGAAGGGAAAGGAGAAATGAAGAGAATTCAAAACTCAAGGTCATTTCAGTTTTGTCTGACTCTTTGTGACCCTATGTTGGAATTTTCCTGGCAAAGATACTAGAGTGTTTGCTATTTCCTTTTCCAGCTCATATTACAGAACAGGAAACTGAGGCAAACAAGGTAAAAGATGAGTCTTCCTGATTCCAAGCCCACTACTCTATACTGTGCCATCTAGCTGCTCCAAATGATAATAATAACGGACATCTGTGCATCACTGTAATATTTCTTAAGGACATTATGAAATAGAGATAGGGAGTCAATCTGTGATCTTATTAAACTCTGTCTAGCAATACAGGCTGACACTTTCTCTGTAGTCTAAGATAATTACTGACAGAACTGAGGGCTTAAATGCCTCACCACTTTTACAGTCAGTATCTGGCATAGGAAGACTTTGAATCCTAATTTTTCTGGCCTTGTGGCCAAGTTTCCAATCATTATACTAATCTGCCTCTGCTCTTATTATTTCCAGGAAGTTCCATTATTTGTGGCACATTGGCAGTTTTTTTTGGTTATGAGTTCATTCATAATAAAACTCACAAGTAGACCTTAATATACAGTTTGGAACTATAAGTTCCAAATCTTGATTAAGGAGCACAAAGGCTCTGGTCATGCTTACCTGCTGGCTCCAAATAAAGAAGGCCATATGGCCTTATGTGAAGGGGGATGTCATGGGTATTTCCCCTGAGAAGAGCCAGGCTATGTAACCTTGTAGTACAAGATATAACTGGACCAGCAGCTCAACTCTGGAGGCACATTTCATTGACTTTATAGTGCCTCTGGGGGATGCATTGCTGTGGGACATCACTGGATCTCTCACTCATAAGGAGCTGCATTTTACAGAATACCCACACCACAGAAGAAAGACTGTAACTGATAACTCACACAGTTAAGCTCTACAGCTATAGCACAAGACTCTTGAATTTATCTCCAAGTTTGGTGGGATGATGTTAATTATCCTTGATAAATTGTTGTGATGATATGTAGTCGGGGAAATGCTGGTAAATGTTTAACAACCTTCTCTATAGAAAAAAAAATGTATCAGGATGTATTGTACTTTATTTAATATTTAATTTGTTTAGTGTGCACTTACTATTTTCTCCATCACTTTCTTAAGACTACATAGTCAATAAAATAATAAGTCAAAACCCAATTTATAGCATTTGCTGATTTCTATGGTATAAATACTCATATAAATACTCAGCATACTTCTACAACAATCCATCTCTGGACTCTCATAGGTCTATTTGGTCTTCCTTTACATGCTTATCATATTCTACTTCTTATTTTAATGATCTATATTCATATCTTAGGAATTAGAGTTGGAAGAAACCTCAGAAGCTATTATATCCAACCATCTCATTTTACAGATGAAGAAACTGAGGCAAGAGAAGTTAATTAACTTGTCCAAAGTCTTAAACAAAGTAATGTCAGAGGATGTGTTTGAATGCTGGTCTTCTCATTCACCCCAGAGCTAATATACTTTCCATTGTACCACACTGCTTTCTATGTCTTATTTTCCCTTCTAGACTGTAAACTTTTTTAAAATTTATTTTTTTCCTCAAAAGTATTTTATTTTTCCAATTATATATATAGTTTTTTAACATTCATTTTTGTGAGATTTTGAGTTCCAATTTTTTTCTCCCTTTCTCTCTTTCCTTCCCCTGCCCAAGACAGCAAGTAATTTAATATAGGTTATAAATGTATAATATATATGTCTAATATGTGTATATATATGTATAATATATGTATTTCAATATTTATAATGTTGTGAAAGGAAAATCAAAACAAAAGGGGAAAAATTATAAGAAAGAAAAAGCAAACAACAATAAGAACAAAGTGAAAATACTATGCTTAATCTTCTTAGTTCTCCTTCTGTATATGGTTGGCATTTTCCATCCTAAGTCTATTGGAATTTAATCTGTAAACTCTTGCAGATAGGAACTGTATTGTATATATTCTTACATCTTTCTCAACAACCATCAGCACACTAAACTTTATAGGAAAAGCTTTGAATAATAATGGGAACAGCCCTGAACCTAGAATGAAGAGGCTCAGGTTTGAATTTCAGAGGTAACTCTCTTTAGCTACATGACCATGGGAATGTCATTTATATCCCCTGACTATGTTCACTCATGAGCAAAACTAGAACACCTTTAAGATAGAAGCAACTCTTTCAGTCAGGAGGTATCCTATAATTTTTCTACTAGGGCAAGAGCCAATCCCAGAATGTGGTCAGGCGCTCAATACATGATGAGTAACCTGCTTACCATCACTCATAGGGTCATAGATTTAGACTGGAAGGGATCACAGAAGCAATGAATCCCATTGTCTCATTTTACATATGAGAGAGAGGGGGAAGGGAACAAATATATGTTAAAATGTGCCTAATAAAGTGCCTAATATGTGTTATGTGCTTTACAAATCTAATATCATTTGATCCTCACAACAATTCTGTAAGATAGGTGCTATTGTTATCCCCATTATTAGTACCGCTGAGGAAGCTGAGAACAAGGTTACAATGATTTAACCAGGGTCATAGAGCTAATATGTTTCTGAGGCAGGGTTTGAATTCAGGTTTTCCTGGCTTCAAGTTCAGAGTTCCACTTACTATACCATGTAGGACTCAGGAATATGAGAACCTGCTAATCACTTCTTATTCTGAGTAAGACCTTATCATTTTTGAACTGTTCTGGTTTAAAGGTCTTATGGAAGAAGAATGTTGAAAATGGATAATTAATGCCCGTTCTTTGAACTTTCTGGGTTTTGATGATCAAAGCTATTCCTGTCTCCCCTAACTATAAATTGCTGAGTTTTTCCCCTCTATTAATTATGCTCAGCACAGTGCCTAGCACATAGTAGACTCTTAATAATGTTTATTGATTGCTTGATTGGTTTTAAAGAGATTAGTAGTCTTGATTTTTCTTCATAGTTGACTCCATTTCCCTCCTTCCTTCAGTCTATCTTTTAGTGTTCTTATTCTTTTCTCATTCCAATCTGTATTTTGCTCGCTTCTCAACTTATGTCTCAAATGGGATCTGAGGAGGAAAAACAGAACTTGCCCTGAAAGTGTCACCCCTAATTAATATCCTAGCAGGCAACTCTGTAATTAGCATGCCAGTCTGGTTCCAGCTCCGGTTGTTAATGGGCTCACTACTCCAGGAGGGTAATTAAGTGTGACACTGATGTACCATGCCATTCTGAGAATCCAAAAAGCTTCACCACTGTCCTGGACTCAGTAGAGAGGTAAATGGCATGGCTGAAATTTCTTCAGTCCAGAGAGGCTCCTCTTATACTGTCAAAAAACTCCAGCCCCCAGCGAAGCTGATGTGGCATGAAAGCATCATGTGAAGCCTGGAACCAACTGGGTGTGACTGACTGCTCGGTCTGCTGTCAGCTTATCTCTAACAAGGTTCTTAGAAGGCTAGTCATAAAATGCTACCATTGGGAGGGACCATAGAGATTGATTGGTCTAGCCTTTTCTATTTGCAGATAAGGAAACTGAGGCTGAGAGAATATAATATGATTTAGGACTGTAGATTTAGAACTGGAAGGGAGCTTAGAGGTCATGTAGTCTACCAGTCTCCATGTTATTTAAAGATGAGGAAACTGATGGGTAGCTAGATTCCAAAAATATACACAATTTTATAGCCCTTTGGGCCTAGTTCCAAATTGCTGTCCAGAATGGTTGGATCAATTCATAACTCTACCAACAATGTATTAATGCAAGACTAATATCTTGATTTCTTTTATTTAGCCTAATGTTCTGATTTTGTCCCTTTTCACTAGTTCATGGAGTTTTTAAGCTCTAAGGAACTGAGATCATGTAATCCAATTCAGCCATTTTACAGATGAGAACACTGACTCAATAAATTAAAATGACTTCTCCAAGGTGACAGCTAGTAAGCATTACATTGGTTTTTAGAATGTTGAATAAATGTTAAGGCTGAGCTAGTTAACTCTGCTTCTCCTGCATCCTCATTCTTATCTTTAGGGTCTCAAATGATTAGGTTAAGCTCTGGAATTTCAGCCCAAAGAACGTGTCAGACTATTTTCTCTCTGTGTTTCTATTTCTGTCATTGTCTCTATCTTTATTTCTCTTTTATTATCCTTTCAACCACCTTGCTAACTATAGACATTTTTTTTTCTGTCTGAGCTGGGGTTCTTAAATACATCATATATCTTACATCTTTAGGATACTTTATGTTCCTCAAGCATAACTATATATTCTCAGATGATCCACAACACTGTCCTCTTCTAATTCCATTTGGTAATTACTTCAGTATCTCCACTGAAAATCTGCCCTTTGTCTTTATCAGCTATCATTTATAGACTAGTGGATGCTACAATATTGGGTTTTTATTTTCTGTCTTACTGTATGTATTTCTAAGAGTACTCACATTGTCACACTAGGGCCTGGGTAATAGCAGGTCATAGATTTTGGGTGAACTAGAAGTATAGAAGCTGTTTGACCCTGGGCAAGTCACTTAACCCTGATTGCCTCATTTTCCTTCTCTGTCAAATGACCTGGAGAAGGAAATGACAAATTATCCTAGTACTTTTGCCAAGATGACTCCAAATGGGGTCACAAAGAGTCAGACACAATTGAAAAATTATTAAGGCAAGGTTATCCAGGTATCAGAGATCAGAATAAAACAATAGATAAAGTTTAGAAAGCCAAGTTAAAGTGATGGCATGTTTGAGCAGTGAAGGACAGGATAAGCAGAGCACCAAAAACCATGTTGATTAGTCAGAATTAGGTAGCATAAACCAAAGGGCTAAAGTCTGGGCAAAATTAATCAATCCACTCATCCCTCCAAAAATATTAATACAGCACCTACTTGGTTCAAGGTATTGTCAGATACAGTGACATCCACAGAATAGGTTAATAAATGCAAGACATCAGTAGTAAGAATACCTGGATCAATTTTGCCTCAGCCAAGGAGCCTCTTATATTTTCCATTAAGCAACGCAGTCCTTGAGTATCACTTAGTAGTAGGTGAAAGACTATTAAACAAGAGGGCAAAATGTGAGGACAGAGAAAAGTTCCTGATATAGATTCTTTTGCTTGTCTACCTTGCAGTTAAAACTTCCTTAGGAAAATTTCTCATGGTAGGAATTTCAGGCAAATCTGTGGGAAGAGTGGCTTTATGGCAATACTCTTAAAGTCAGTCACACTCAAGGAACCAAAGTTTGAAGGTTTGCCGAGCTATATACTAAAGTGAATATTTCATTGCCTAATATTAAGGCAGTCAAAGCCTATGTCCTTATTTCTCATCTAATTTGATGGAATTACACTTTTCAGGGACTTTAATGACACCAATTTATTCCTGTTTCTACTCTCCTCTCATCCTTTGCTCCTAACATTTGGTTATAAATAACTGGGTTGAATTCAGCTGGTAAATGAGACCCCTGGATCTCATTACCAATTTCTTACTATTCAAACGTCCCAAAAGGAATTTTATAAGTATCACCCCCTAAGTTTTAAATACCAGTCTAACCTTTTGTCCCCTTGACACATTGTCCCAAGACAGTTTGGCAGTGGAGACATTTTAGTTGCCATAGGATATTTCATAATTTTAAATATTTTATAACAAATTAAATGTTAATTGTATGCTGTCTGGGGAAGAAAATCACTGTAGATTTAATTAACATTTAATTTATTAGTCATCAAATATTTAAGTACTCCTATCTGAGGGACTTTTCCCCTTTGTTACTTGCAAGTTAGTAACAAGTTGTAATAAATTTTTCCATTTTTACATATGTATCTAACTTCTTAGATCTCTTTCTAAATCTCTCCCCCATCTCTCTATCTGTCTGTAGAGGCAGCCTCCAATCTATAGACAAAATGTAACCCAAACATTTAATTTTAAGCCAGTTTTTAAAAACTTACACATAGTTCCCTAAAGAAACAATATTACGACTAGTGGTGTATCTCTAGGAATATTGATTGACTTCTGAAAGTCCGTTTCTTCATCTAGAAAATGATGAGGTTGGATTGGATAAATGTTTCTCAAAGAGGTTTTCAGGCATGCTGTAAAATTTTAGATATAAAATTAAGTTGCAGATTAAAAAATATAAATAATATTGTTTAATATAAATTTATTCATCCAGACCATGTGGCAAAGTAAATTGAGAATTTACAAACTATCTTGTTCAGTTGTGCTTGACTCTTTGTCATTCCACTTGGGATTTTCTTGGCAAACATACCAGAGTAGTATGCCATTTCCTTCTCCAGCTCATTTTATAGGTGAGGAAGCTGAGGCAAATAGGGCTAAGTGATGTGATCAGAGTAACACAGTAAGTATCTGAGACTGGATTTCATCTCAGTTCTTTCTGACTTTAGACCCAGCGCTCTATCCACTGTGCCACCAACAACAGTACTTGAATGTGTTAAAAAGCACTAACATAGCTGCTCTTATTGAAGGGAGGCTGGAGAGGTGCAAGTATTTGTAGGTTTAAATGTTCATTGTGCCACAATTCCCCTCGGTGTTATGATCAAAGTTTGAAAATCACTGGACTGTATTATGATTCTCTTTCATCTCCAGTATTCAGAGAGACTATGGTTAGATAGGATAAGGTTCCCAGAAGAGTCTTCAAAAGTCTGTTTAACTCAATGCATCTGAAATAATGCCCATTAATTTTTTTAAAGGTAGAAAACAAGTGTAAGGATGGGACTGAAATCATCCCACTTGGCTCTGATGCTTTGACTAGGTGAAAACACTTTTTGATTAAAGAAAAAAATTCAGAACAGAGTGTGAATAGGACCTACACAACCTCCTTTAATCAACAAAGCATTGTAGCAAAGACATTTAAGTCACTTGTATAGAAAGGTAATGATCTCTCAGAAGAGAGGGAGGGAAACAAGTCTGGATAACTGGATTCAAGGGATTGGAATAAAGCCAGAGGAGAATTGAGCTGTTGCAGGGAAGGGAGGTTGTGAGGAAAATTTGATTCTATAGGCATCAGAGTGAGGAGAACTTCCACTGAAAGGGCCCAAGAAAGTGTTTGCTCTTTTCCTAATTTCTCTTCTGTTGCCTATTTATCCATGGGTGTTATAATATGATCTATTTTTTTTGTTACATAAATGTTCCCATCACCTGAATTTTGCCTCAAACATTCATGTATATGATATATGTATATGGGTAGTTAGTTTGGCAGAGAAGCCAATTTCTGCATAGGTATTAGTAATTTTTCTAACTTGGTATTTGAAGCAATTATGACTCAACTCACAATTTTTAATCTAAAATATACTCTTTAAAGATGAAAAGGTGGAACTAAGTGAACCTTAGGGGGGATTGTATTGACCTCTAGGCTTCAAATGAGCTAATTATTCTAATGAGCTTTAAACAAGACATAAAATTCAAATATAGATGTCATTTCCCCAATGGGAACTCTTAGGATTGTATAGTTAACAAAATTTCAAGCTGAGATTTATTCATTTTAAAGTTACCTTCAGCTTTACCTTTCCCTGTCACTACAGTGTAAACAACTGATATTAAATTAGTTTCTTTTACAGAAAGAAGGAAGCACAGAATATCAGTTGAAGAAAAAAGGTTTGATATGGGATGGTTGAAAATCACTTACATGTCTTATCACCATGATTCCATAGAGACTTTCTGTCCCATCACCAAACACAAAGAGGTAAAATAGGTTCCAAGTACACACAAAATAAGTGTCAGAACCAGTCCTTTAATGCTGAATCTAGAGCTGTTTCTAACTTACCATATACCTCATAAATGAGGCTGGCGGCAGGGAATTTCCTTCTAGTTTCTTTATTCCCAAGTCATGATCTTATCGATAAAGATAATTGTTTTTTCTTCCTGATTGGGGTGCTAAATCTATGATGGCTGAAGGAATAGTGAGATGGGTGATATTAAAGCTTTTTTTCCAGTTCTTTTTGGTCATGTCCCTGTTCCGAAATTGTTCTCACCCAAAGTTGTATTTTTCAGTCAATCAATGAATTGAAAAGCATTTATTAAGTGCTACTCTCTGCCATTCATTGTGCTAGGCCTGGGGATGAAAGACAAATATGAAATATTCTCTGCCCTCAAAGAGCTTATGTTCAACCAGAGAGATACTATGTACCTAAATACATATGAAATAGATATAAGGTGTGTATGTGTGTGTGTGTGTGTGTGTGTGTGTGTGTGTGTGTATACACTAGAGATCAAGAAAGTCTTTGTGTAGAAAGGCATCAAAAATTAAACAGAGAAACATATTTAATCTTAAAGATAATAGGGAGCCATAGGAGAGTCATATGATTAGCTCTGCACTGAAAATCATGTTGGCATCTATGTGGAAGATAGATTAGAGAGAGGAGACTTGAAGCCAGGAGATCAATTAGAGGTTCCTTGCAAATGTCCTGACAGGACGGATGAAGACTTGACTGAGGATGGTCACTATGTGAATAGAAAGAAGGGGAAATGTTTTACACATAGAAAAGACAAAATTTGGTAAATTATTTGAGATGTGAGATATGAGAAAGTGAAGGGTTGAAGATAAGTTTGTAAAATCAGATGACTGGATGGATAGTGTTGCTTTTTAAAGAATGGGAATTTTAGAAGAAGTAGGTTGTGGGGAAAGATTATGATCCTTTCTCCTAAGACATGGACTTATGGAGGGTATCTCTTATTCCTTATGGCATCATTATCTCCTCTTAAAGTTGAGGAACCTGAGCTTGGGAACTTAGTGATGATGTGGGCCTGGTAAGGTCCTCACCACTCCTTCTTCAAGGATCATTCCCTGAATGAAAGAACAAAGAAACTCAAGAGAGATGATTCCTGATTTTTTTTTTCCTGCTGAGGCAATTGGGATTAAATGACTTGCCCAGGGTCACACAGCTAGGAAGTGTTAAGTGTCTGATACCAGATTTGAACTCAGGTCCTCCTGACTGCAGGCCTGGTGGTCTATCCACTGTGCCCACCTAGTTGCACCCTCCCATCTTCTTTTTCATGCACAGTGGATCATTTCTACTACTGAAATAGTTTTGTTCTAGAACTTCATTTCAATTTAATAAGCATTTTTCTGAAGATTGTGTGTTGTATTCAGTCTCAGGACTACTGCTTCACAGGCCCATGTCTGATTAAGCCTAGAGAAGCAGACAAAAAAATGAACATACACTTTATAGAATTTGCAGCTTTTCTCTTCTAGTCCATGATTTCAGATTACCCATAAATTGTCCTCTTTTTTTTTTTAACTTTGATCCTAGAATCATAAAGTCATGAAATTTAAAACTGGAAGGGACCTTGGAGGCCCTCTAGTCTAATTGTTTTCCAAAGCCTCATTCTCCTTTCTAACATTCCTGATAAGTGATCATGTAATCTCTGCTTGGAGTCTTCAGGGAGAGTAACTTTTCTGGAGATGCTAGGAATACAAAGACAAATAAATGATACAGTTCCTGCTTTCAAAGAGATTATATTCTATTAGGTATATATATATATATATATATATATATATATATATACACACATACATATATGTGTATATATATATATATATTGATAAGATGGAATAATTATGAGATATTTAAATTCAAAGTAGCAGGGGGGAGGGTACTAGCAGTTGGGGAGTGGGTCAGGAAAGTCTTCATATAGAAAGTGATGTTTGAGTTAAGGCTTGAAGGAAACAAGTTATTCTAAGAGGAATAGGTGAGGAAGGAATGAATTTTAGTCATCAGGAATGGGCAGTGCAAAGACTTGGGGATAGGAGATGCAATTAACGACAGCTACTTTCTTTTGTCTTTTCTTCTTGTTTTATCCACCTCTGATCCCCAGAGTTCAGAGATTTCACCCAGGAGTTTGTTTTCTAGATTTCAGGTTTCATGTTAAGACAAGAATATCTGTCACATAATACAAGATGGCAAGCAATTTCCCCTCTTTACACCTTTAGTAATCAAGGCAGAATCAGGTCACACTGTCAAAGGAATGGTTGTACCATTAACATAGACAGGGAAATTATGGAGATATATAGACATCTGAAAAGAAGATGAATTCTGTTTTACACCTAGCTAGTCTGAAGTGATATATGGAATTTTACATAGAAATGACTAAGAGAGAGAGAAGATATGGAAACAGAGATTGACACTAGTAATTTAAATTTGGGCATCATCTATAGACAGAAGGAATAAATATCTAATGGAGATAATGTATAGAAAGAAATATACAAAATTTAGAGTTAAACTTTAAGGAACACATATTTATGGTTTAGAAAGAGATGAGCAGTCAATGAAGAAGTCAGAGGAGCAGTAATCAAAGAGATTGGAGGTAACTAAGAAGCTCTATCAGCTCCCCTGTTAGCTCGTCTGTGTTCTGTCAATTCTGATCACAGAAGTAGAATCACTTTTTTTTCTAAAAGTTGTTTAGACCTTATCTTCTTCTGTATCCGTAACCTATGCTGGATCCCAGTTTCTATGTGTATCCTTTGCTACTCCAATAGATTCTTGATTTTTACCTGTATGAAATTCCTTCCAGTAATAGATGATTCATTATCTTCATGTCTTCTCAGCCTGTGAGATTATTTTTAAGAGAGTTTTAAAATATAGTTTTATTTATGTTTTTAAGTGAAATTTCACCTTTATCCCAGCATTCCTTCCTTTTCCACTCCAAGAGAGCCATTCCACTAATAAAGACTATTTTAAAGTAAAAAAAGAAGATAAGAAAGAGGAAGAAGAGAAAAAAATCAGCAAAACTTATGAATACATGGAAAAAGATCTGAAAATACATGCGATGTTTCATACTCCTGGACCTTTCATCTCTACAAAGAGTGGGGGAGGTATCTTTTCACAAGTCATCTCTGGAAATATGCTTATTCATTGTAGTCTTGCAGCTTAGCCTGTGAGGTTTTTTCCATATCTTTCTATAAATTCTCCTTATAGACTCATCTGAACATGTTAGAAGCAACCCTTTAGTTCTCTGAGGTAGTTTTTAAAGGATGGGTCTACCATTTGGGCTGTTCATCTGTTGTTTCTTTATGAATGGTCTTTGTCTTTCTTTGCATCCTCAATAAGCTCTTTTATTTCATTTTGTTCTGTCAATCTATCTCCTTTTTTCTTTTCTTCTTCCTTTCTTCTTTCCTCTCTCCCATTCTCCTTTGTTTTTTCTCTTTCTTTCTTTCTTTCTTTCTTTCTTTCTTTCTTTCTTTCTTTCTTTCTTTCTTTCTTTCTTTCTTTCTTTCTTTCTCTCTCTCTTTCTTTCCTTCTCTTTTTCCTTCTCTTCTTCCTTCCTTCCTTCCCTCCCTCCCACTAGGAACACTCCTCAGGTTGGCTACTTCTCTGTGATCTTGGAATGGTGCCTAGAACACTGAAAGGTTTAATAACTTACCAAGAGTCACAAAATCAGTCAGAAGTGGGTATTGAATCCAGGTCTTCTTGAGTATGAAACTGGCTCTTTAATTATTATGCTAAGATGCCTTTTAAATATATATGTGTGTGTATATGTACACACACACATATATATATTCCAAAGAGTTTATTAATATTAATAAACAGGTTTTGAGCTTACCTGTGATAGATGGCTGCCTTCATTCATGAGTACAGATAGTCATAAGTAAGCATCAATTTATTTTTCTCTTCCCTTGCCCCCTCTGCAAATTGCCACCTTGTTCTTTAGAGCCTGAAGTTTTCCAATTAGGCCAGGGATGAAGTTGTGTAGGGAGGAGCTGTGGACATGCTCTGGGGAGCACTGATGTTTGTACTTGAGCATAGAATATGCTGAGCTGTTGTCATTCAAAACCAGCAGGTTCTTTTTAATTCCCTAGGATTGGGCTTGATGGTACTAGGGAGCTCAAGAAGTGAATCAGCTTCTTGACTCCTTTCTGCTGCTGAGGATGCTTCTGCTTGAGACTAGCTCCCTCTCTCCATAGGTCTCATAGGTATAAGCTACAGCTTCCTTCTCTTTCTCTTCTCCCTTATCACCTACATGTCTCTTAACAGCTTAGTGATGTTGGGCCATCACACTTTTTTTTTTTTTAATCAGGAGTTCCCAATCTGAAGTGTGCATATTCCTAATGGGTATAGAATATTAAGAGACTAATTGTTAATATCTATATTATGCTATTGTAATTAATTAATCTCTTGATTTTATTTCTTATATGCACATGCTGGTAAACTCTGAAATTTATTTCCTTTTGCACTGAATATGGAGCAGTGAATAGAGTGCAGGATTTGGAGTCAGAAATATTTGCCTCAAACATTTACCATCTGAACAAATCATTTAATCTCTCTTACCTTCAGTTTCCTCATCTGTAAAATGGGGATAATAATGAACGTACCTCCCTGGATTGTTGTGAGGATTAAATAAGATAATGTATGAAAAACACATTCCAAATTTTAAGGCACTCTATAATGCTAATTGTTATTTTTGTATGCCTCAGTTTTTTCTATAAATTGAGGGGGTTGGCTTTGTGACATCTAAGCTCTTTTCCAACTCTAGGTTCTAGGAATAGGTGCTGCTAAAATTCATGTGGACCTTCAACTATTTTAGCCCCAAGGCAGCTCAGAACTTCCAAAATTAAGAGGTCAACTAGTCTTACTCTTGATACTGGAAATATCAGCCAGGGTCACCATTTCTGGCATTATTTCCCATGCTTACTCAAAACTACTTATTATACTCAACTCTCCCTTTTCTTTTCCCTAAATTATCATTTAAGGACATTGCCTCATCTGGTATTCTCTTCATCCAAACATGATTTTCTTGAGTTCAAATCTGGCATCAGGGTCAGACATGACTGAAAACAAGAAGATTGTTGAGAACATACAGATGCTCAAAGATTTGTTGTTTAAGTTGTTTTCCAGTCATGTTTGACTCCTTAGAACCCCATTTGGGATTATCTTGGTAAAGATACTGGAGTGGTTTACCATTTCCTTCTCCATTTCATTTTACAGGTGAGGAAATTGAGGCACATAGGATTAAGTAACTTGTCCAAAGTCACCCAGCTAATGGGTGCCTGATGCCAGTTTTGAACTCAGAAAGATGAATCCTTTTCACTCCAGGCCTGATATTCTATTGACTGAATCACCTATTTGCCCTGCAAACATTACTTCCTAGCTATCTGGTATACTTCCTTGTCTTTTCCATTACCAGCTTGAAGCCTTAGGCAGGTATCCTTCCCTTTGTTCTTGTATCTATTTTCAGGTAGATTATCCTGAGCCAGGGAATTTTGGGTCAGTTTTCCCAAATCTGGAAGAAATGAGTCTGTTGCAGGCAGTAAAGACATGAGTCAACTGGAGACACTTTGGAGACAGTTATTATTGAGTCATAGAATCTAGATGCAACTTAGTTCTTCCTAACTGAGCTGGAAACTTGTATTAATAATAGCTGTTCATTTTACTTGATCCCTTGAGCCTTCTATAGTGTACTTAAACTCATAGAATATTATATCTAGAAAGTATTTTGGAAACTTGGAGAATGGAAAGAGGTCAGAATTTGCAGTTGTAAGACTTTGAGTTTGACTCTCAGCTCTGCCATTTTCTACTCATATTATATTGGCCAAATATCTTCCCTTCTACGGCCTTTAATTCCCTCATTTGAAAATAAGAAATTTGTATTAGATGACCTCTAAGTTTCTTTACAATTCTCTATATGTATTTTTTTTAAGTCAACATCTACATTTTTACAAAGAAACCACGTTGGATGCAGTCAAGTGAAATGATTAAGATCTGGAGTTTAAGCCTGACTTTCAATTCAGGTCTTATTTTTCTGTCTTATGCTACTTTTCTCCCTAACCTGCTTATTCTCCCTTTTTTTTCCTTTTAACTATCCTTCTCCATCCCTAGAGCCCGGATTTTAGGTATTTCTCATTAAAACCAAGCCACTTTGCCTAAGCTAGGAAAGTGGAGAGAGATCCTTTATATGCCTGCAGCCACTTAACATGTTTATACACATACACAGAAGACAGCAAAAATTTCAGGGAGAGGTAGGGAGATGGGGAGCATCAGCCCATATTCTATATTCCCCATTATATTTTAAACTTCTTGAGAGTAGAGACCATGCCTGACTTCCCACAGTGCCTAGTATAGTGGTCGACAACATCAAGCCATTCAATAACTGGTATTGATTAAATGACTAGCTTGGAAGCATCTGTTTCTGATATACTATGTTTGGAATAAATATATTTCATAGCCTTGCAAAGCAATATAAATTACTCTCAAGTCTATAATAATTTTTGACCAGCATGCCTATACCTATTTATTATTGTGTAGGGAAAAGTTTTCAAGGTATATTTGGTCACACCCATCAAAGATATATCATCAATCATCTCAATGGGGATGTCCACACCCTGCAATGGAGAGATCTTTGGGGTCTTCCATGATAAAATCAGATGACATTGAACAGCAGAAGCCATTTTTTTGGTAATTGATTCATGTTTTTATTCTATAACAATACCTAATGTCCATTCTTAATTGGAAAGAGAATGACAGGAGAATGGGATCACTTAAACCTGTATATAAGCATTTTGCTAATAATTAGGATTCAGATTAACACTGATGCAGTGTCTGTCTCTGTTTCTCTCTCTCTCTCTCTCTCTCTCTCTCTCTCTCTCTCTCTCTCTCTCCCTTCCTCCTTCCCTCCTCCTCCTCCTTCTTTTTCCTTCTTGTCTCTCTGTCTCTCAGTACCTGTCTCTTTCCCTTCATTCCTTCCTTCTTTCGTTTGTGTGTGTGTGTGTGTGTGTGGCAATTGGGGGATAAGGGACTTGCCCAGAATCACACAGTGTTAAGTGTCTAAAGCTGGATTGGAACTCAGGACCTGTGTGATTCCAGGGCTGGTGCTCTATCCTTTGCCTCATCTAGCTGCCCCCCCCACCCAGCCCCAGTATCTTTTCTTAAACTCAACCTGATGACACCTTTTCTGGAATTGCCAGTTTGAACAACAAACTCATAAGGCACTCACTTTATAGAAAGTGTTGTTATAGGTTTATAGGTTCTGGAGCTAAAGGGACAAAAATAGTCTCATTCTTTGAGGAGTTTCCATTCCCTTGGTGGTGGAATGCATAAGGACTCTGGGTTCTGTTGGGGAGCAAAGATTCTCCAAATTTGACCTTCCTGACTTTGTTGTTAATAAACTGTCAAGATAACATATTACCTTACCCATAACAGATTAAAATATTCAAAATTTGACTGGTCAGGTTCCTTAATCAAAGAAAGATAGATTTGTGTAGGTAAGATACCGAATGGAATATTGTCTGTTATTTGTTTATCAGTTATTGAGGTTCAAGGCTATGATAGCTTTAATGCATTTTCCTTGTTTTAACTTAGTTATTTGAATAATAAAATTTAGCTGTTCAGTCTTCCGACCTTGGAATGACATTCAATCTATAGATTCTTACTCTAATACAGCCTCAATAATTCAAAATGCCTTTAATCTTACAAATTAACCGAATCTCTCCCACTGCCCTTGCCCTAGGCTCTGCGTGGACTTTTTATCAGTTAATGAAATTTGACTTGAAATTTTTAGTTTTATCATTTATGTTTAATTTCAAGCTTTCTCTTTCTTCATAACGAGATTTAAAGCTGCACAATGAAGTATAGAGTTCCCCGAAAATTCAGGCAGCTTTTTAAAACAATGGATTAGACTAAAATCCCAAGCAATACAAAGAAATTGTTCTATTACATATAGAGATATACTAAAGAAAGTTCCAAACTCAGGAAAAAAGTTTCCTCACCCTAACCTTAACATAATATCTTTTCTTCTTCTTTGAAAAGTGTTCCCCACCCCCCCTTTTTTTTTTTTAACATGTTTTGTTCTTTCTGAGTTGGTAATAATTCGATCCTACCACACTCATTCTCACTCAATGAGCAGAACAATGATAGTGGTTATCAAAAGGCTTGGTGGATTCAGATGTTTAGTTCAAATTCAGGCTCATTGGTTTTAAATGGAAATATTTGGATGGATTCCAAATATTTGGATTTTTTAAAGTCAGGAAATATATATACAAAATTTTAGAAGTCCCATTTTTCTTTTGAGATAGATCATTCATTGAACTAGATCACCTAGAGACAAATTGCTAAATTATTGGCTTGAACCCAATAGCCACTGAGGTTCTTTTCCTTTCTCAAATTCTGTCATTCATTTATTCATCCTTTTTTATAATAAATATTTACCAAATACCTATTCTGATGAAATTGCCTTTTTCTTTTCATAAGTGGAAATTTCCAGTTTTATTTTAATGTGTTGAATGTTTTGTGGAAGCAGTGTGTATAGAAGTAAGAGTACTGGGATGACACTCAGAAATACCTGTCTGTCTGTCAGGGTGATGTAGGGTAGGCAAATCACTTAATCCTTCTCATACTTAAATTTGCTCATCTGTGAAATAAGGGTTGGGGTAGATGTTATCTACAATCCCTTCATGAGCAAAAATTTTATGAGTATGTGTATCTAACTGTCTGCTTGCCATTTCTCAAACCAAGCCAGAAGGGATCGGAATTAATATACAGGGTATCCCCAAATTCTTAGTGTTACTTTAAGCTTTTAATAACATATAACTGCACTAAGACTTTTAGGACACCAGATTCCTCCCTCCCTCCCTCTCTTCCTTCCTTCCTTCCTTCCTTTCTTCTTTCCTTCCTTCCTTCCTTCCCACTCAAAACACTTATCTAACAATAATATACATATATGTGTGTGTATATATATATATATATAGCATCTATCTATATGCACATGCAAAGTGTATGCAAAAAATTTACATTATTCAAATTCAGTATTAATATCTTCTATGTACAGAATACTGAATAGAGACTGGTTGAACTGCAAATTTTAGATTAAAAAGTGGTTCCTGCCTTCTTGGAATTTCTTTCTGTTCATCTTTCATTTTCATCTTTTCATTTTCAATGACGTCGCGGAGTGGTTTTTGACTTGCACAGCAACTGGATTTAAGTGAGGCAGAGTTACACAAAGTCATCAGCCTTATTCTTTTCCAGACCCATCAAAAGTCTGTTGGTAGGACAAAAATCAAGATGTCTTCAATGTCTGACCAAGCTGTAAGCATTCCACATTGACCGCCTCAGCTGCCTGTGTGACCATTGGAACAAACTGTTCTCAACTGCCCATTCCTCTAGGGTAAGTCTTCACATGCTTGCTGTAGACATCCCTCTTACTTATTGGTAGATTTATAGTAGGTTTAGAGATTGAGGTTACCCTCAACCTGCATTAGCCCATCTTCTGAGACAGTATTTTTTACTCAGGTGTCATCATTGCTCATGCTACAGCTTCTTGGAGCCACAGGTGAGTTGGGTAAAGGTGGACACCAAAGGTAGATGAATAACCCTAAATAGAGCTAAGCAAACCTTTGCACCAGAGGTGTTAGTCCTTTCTGAACACTGCCCCCCCCATCTTAAGGAATTTATAATCTAATGAAAGACTTGTCCCATACACACAAAACTATTATGCAAAATAATACATGATAAGTAAATCCAAGGACAAACAAAATTCAGTATGAAATGTCAGATAAAGAAAGGTCATTTTACCTATTGTTTTGTTTTGTCTCTCTAATTATGTACTTATAAAGTTTAATTTTCTCAGGCCAAAGTTGGGACTTTATTAAACTTAAACACTTCAGTTTATGCCATATTTAACTAGTTTCCAAGCTTCTTGAGACTGTCATCCAATGCTTTGGCTGTCTTTCCTGGTTTTGTTTCATATGAATATTTGATAAGCGAGCCACCTGTTTTCATTTAAGTGATCGACAAAAATGTTGAACAGCACAAATCCATGGGGCAGCCCACTAGAGATCATCATTTATCTTTGTATTGATTGATTAATGAATCATTGTAATGAAACCTGGACAGAATGATATTTTTGTCTTTAATACTGATTTTGAAGTTGAGAAAACTTATGATTCAAAGAGTCCTTAACCTCTTTGAACCCATCATTTGACCAATTCTGAATTCATCTAATCTCATTTTTATCTTTAAAATAAAAAGTGCTCTTTATCTTTTCCACAAAGAAAAACATAAAAAAAACTGTCAAACACTTTGCAGAAACATAAACATACACACACACACACACACACACACACACACATATATAAAATCTTATCTACATAATTTTCTTGATCAAGTAGCCTAGTGATCCTGTTAGAAAAGGAAATTCAGTTTGGCTTGACCTCTTCTTGATGAAGCTATGGTTTCTTGCTTAAAGCTCTGCATGACAACTATAGTGATTAACAAGTCATATTAATAGTAAATTAATTCTATTAAGTAGTGAAGAAGCTATATAATTTGAGTTTTTGATGAATAATTTATTATCAATAACCTTTAATAATACTCATTATTGTAAATAATAATTAGAGATTTAAAATGTAGCAAACTATCCTTTTGGTCATGTGGTTTAGAATTTCTTCCAGGAATCAAAGTCAAGCTCACTAAGCCTCTAGTTTAACCATTTCTCTGTTTTCCATTTTTTGAAAATTGAAGCACTGAAACATAAAAGGATGATTTGTGAACATTTAGAAAGGGAAATGGTCATCTTGATGAGCTCTATGAGGAGTTTTGGAAGAAAGACCATAGTTTTATCAAAAATAGGTCAGACCAGATTAATCTCATTTCCTTTTTTTCATTAGGTTGCTAGAATGGTAGATCAGAGAAATGCTGCACAAATGTATTTCAGCAAAATCCTTGTAAAAGCCTCATGCTCTTTTGTCCAATTTTTAGTCCCATGATTTCTTTCTGATTTTTTCTGAAGGTCACCAACAGTGGTTCAAAATTAGCTAATAACTAGCATTTATATACTGCTTTAAAGTTTGCAAAATACTTATATATATATATATATATATATATATATATATATATATATGTATGTGTGTGTGTATGTGTGTGTGTGTGTGTGTGTGTGTTTCTCATTTGTTTTTTTCCTTACATTTTCTTTTTTTTTCACTTTATTCATTTTCTCACAACTGAACCTGTGAGGTAGCTATTGTTATTATCACAATTTTTATGGATAAAAAATTGAGGCTGAGTGAGAGATTAAGTGACTTAATCTGTCTGCTCCTGGTACATTGAGAAAGTGAATTTGTGATGTATGGATGAATATCATGGAATAATAACTTACAAGTATATAATCTAGGTATGGAAATTACAAGCTATCTATTTGCTGTAAGTAGATCTTGCTGAGGTGTTGGGCACATGGTTGTTGGGAAGGCCAGGAAGACCCAACTAGGTGACTTGGTCCTATAAATTGAGCTTATCAGTAATCTAAATTTAAATTTAGCAAGTATTAATTATCTACTATATATAGAATGGACAGCTAGATAGGCCCAGTGGTAGAATGCCAGGCCTGGAATCAGGAAGACCAGTATTCATGAATCCAAATCTAACCTCAGATTCTTATTAGCTGTGGGATACTGGGCAAGTCAATTATATACATAATTGGTCAAATATATAAATAAAAAAATAATAAACAGGTCAAACCTCTTTGTCTCAATTCCTTGTCCATAAAAATGATGGAGAAGGAAATGGCAAACCATGTGGTATCTTTACCAATAAAACTCCAAATAGGGTCACAGTCAGACATGACCAAATATAACTGAACAACAACAACATGTTTGTACAGAATGGCTTGATGAAATAGTCAGAAAACTTGCAAGAAGACAATGTTGTGTGCTTTCTAGAGCCCCCAAGCTGGGATGCTAAAATATACCGTCTTAGTGGAGGAGTGAAGAAGGCAGAAGACCCACGAGGATGGAGTGCATTTATTCCAAATCCTCACCCTTATATACCCTCATACCCTTACATAACCAAATTAACACTGAGCATGAGCTAAGAATATACTGCACACATGGAACCACATAAATAACTTGCTGTTGTATGTAGTTTCCACCTGGTATCACTCTGATTCAATCACAACACAGGTTGTCAACACCCCTTGACTTCTCAGGAAGGCTGAGAGTCCTCAGGGGAGATGGGAGCCCAATCAGACATTGTCAGCAGGTTTCCTCTGGGCCGAAGGGTCTTATACCTCACCCAGAGTTCCCCCACTGTCTGTGGTTCTCTACATCTCTCCGTTTCTTTTGTTTTAATTGAAGTAGGTATATACCAGTGGTTAAATCCATCACCATGGGAGGAATCACACAAGCAAGTAATACCGCACAAGTAAGTATTGATATTATACAAGCAAGTGAGTAATACCACACAATATGAATAAACAAAATACTATAAAAGATTTCCATGAGTCCCAGAAGGAAGGTATAGAAAATAACTATCATTTCACAACTACACATACACTTCCTTCAGCAGCCAAGACATTGCCCAAGACCAAACTATTGTCCATCACTTCATGTCTCAGGGAATCCATTGATTCCTGCATGTTGTGAGACTGCATCAGTCTCATTGATAATTATATTTGAGGTTCATGAGTCAATTGCCATACATGTAGGGCTAACTGCCAGGCTCTTTCAGTGGTAAATGTAGTCAGAGATGGAACCACCCAATGTTTCCTGGGTCTTCTCCTTCGTTTTGGGGGTCTTCTCTTTTTTCATCTCTCACCCCAATGGACAAGACGCTATGGCTCATTGGTACCCATTGGGTTTCTTCTCCATCTGTTGAGATACAAGCAAACTATCTCCCCAAGCAGTTAATCTATCTGATCCCTTCCATCCACCATTCTCTGGATCATTCCACAACACTTGGAGATTATCTAAAGATAGTGGAACTGCTCACACTGGACACTGACCTTCCAGTGGGTTATGAAACCTGTCTGCCAGAGCCAGTGCATCTCTATCAAAAAAATAAAAAAATAATTAAAAATTAATAGTCTAGATAGCCCAGTTTAGAAGTTCTCTAGGGTTACCTGTGGATCCCCTTTCTTTTGTTTTTGGAGGAGTGGCTTGATGTCTCTATTCCTCCTCTCTACTATTGCCTGTCCTTGAGGATTGAAGGGTATGCTAGTGGTATGTGAAATCTGATACTATGCACAAAAGTGTGCAAAAATGTATATGTATAGAAGTATATACAGGCCAATTATCTGTTTTTATTGCTTGTGGCTCACCCTTAACTGCAAAAGCTTGTATAAGGAATGCAGTGACCACTCGGGCTGTCCCTTTTGCTGCTGGTATTGCAAAAGTAAATCCTGAAAAGGTGTCTACTATAACATGGATAAAAGACAAACAACCAGAAGATTTATAATGGATCACATCCATTTGCCAAATTTCAATGGGCCTCAAACTATGAGGGTTCTTCCCTGGAGGGAGTATAGGAGTATTGAAAGGAAGGCAAGCTGTACAGCCTTTTACTATACACTTAGTTTCCTCTTTTATTACCCCAAACTGTACATGTAAAGGTCATGCAGCCTGATGATATTTAGAACGAGATTCTTGAGCTGCCTGAAATAAAGGCGTATTAGTTAACATGGTGAGAAGGTGATTTGCCTTTGAATTTCCATAAAAAATAGGACCTGGAAGTTTTGTATGAGAGTAGATATGCAAGATATAATATTTATCTGGACGTTTTTGCAAATAGCCTGTCACAACCTGCATTACAATAACTAGTAGTTGTAAAGAAATAAAAAAGTTTTAAAGCACCTTACATGTTATTTTATTTAATCCTCATGGCAACCCTGAGGAGAATAGGTATTAATATTATCTCTATTTTTACAGCTGGGGAAACAGATTAGAAGAGTTCTATTAAGTGACTGGTGCAGGGTCACATAAGTAGTAAGTATTTGAAGAGGCAGGTTTTCCTGCCTCTATGTCCAGTGCTTTTACCTAATTAACCATATAGTTGACTCATTATTGGAAACCATCCACAAAACAAAGAAATAATAGGTTCTAAAAGTATTATTGCTTATGGTAATATAAGATAATTCCAATAGAAGTGGGATGGAAAATACTATTCATATCCAGAGAGAAAACAATGGAAACTGAATGTGGTTCAAAGCTCATTTTTTTCACCTTTTTTGTTTATTTGCTTTTTCTTTCTTGCGATTTTCTCCTCTTGTCTGATTTATCTTGTACAATATGACAAATATGGAAATATGTTTAAGAGTTTTGTACATGTATAACCTGTATCAGATTGCTGGCTGTCTTGGATGGGGGATGGGGGGGCAAGAGAAAGAAGGAGAAAAAATTTGGAACACAAAGTCTTGCAATAATTAAGTGTTGAAAACTACCTTTATATGTATTTGCAAAAAAAAATTATTGAGAAAAATATTATTGCCAATATTTTACAATACTTTTATAATTGTTGTATCTTTCCCATCACCTCATAGAATGTTTTTTTTGGGGGGTGGGGGGAAGTTAATGGAGGGATTCATATCTGTGAATTTATAGATGTGGTAAACTGCCTATATTCCTGTATCTGAAAAGGAACTGCTACTGATTTGCAAATTATAGTATTAGACAGACCTGGGTCTCTAAGTGGCATCATAGTGCACAGAATGCTAAATTGAAATCTGACTTCGGACCCTTACTGGCTGTCACTTAACCCTGTTTACCTTAATTCCTCATCTGTAAAACCAATGCAGTGTCTTTGCCAAGAAAACCTCAGATGGGATCATGAATAGTTGAACAAGGCATAACAACAGCAAGTGTTAGACAAACACTTGGACATGGAGAGATTAAATGACCTGATTCAGGGTCCCACATCTAGTATAAAATCAGGGGCAGAACTTAAACTTCTTGCCTCCTTGAAGACTTTCTCACCACTGTATCATGTTGTTTTTCACTCCATACACAGTGAGCACTTAGTAATGTTTGCTGAATTAGAAATTAATTCCTGTTAAGCCTCTTTTCAGACTGGGCATCCTTTCCTTGCCCCAGACTAATTCAGCGCTATTGATATGTCTAAATATAATTACTACAGAAATATGAAATGTTTCACAAGAACTGGGGAATAACGAATAATTTATCCTATTTGTTCTTAAGTCAGCTTTGGTTATTTTAATTGGCACTCTATTAAATATTTTAAACAATTCCCATAAAAACATTCAGTTTCCTACTTTCAGGACCAATTGTTATTTATTCATGTGTCAATATGTTAATACACACAAAAATATTTACAATCCCATCCCACATTACATAAAATTACCAATAAAATTTTTTATGACTATATCTTTTTCAATTTTGTATATAACCAATGTGCATTCAGTGCACACATACAAAAGCCAATCCAGAAACCACATCGTAGCTCTTAAATTTCCATAGAATCTCCTGATTCCTCCACTGCTGAATACATATGTTTGCTTCTGGTCTCCCCCATTAGATTGTAAACTCCTTGAAGCCAGAAACCATCTTTTGGCTCTCTTTGTATCCTTAGCACTTAGCACAGTGCCTGGTACATAGTAAGTGGTTAATACGTGTTTATTGATAACCTCCTCAGTCCTTCCTGGTCTTTCTAAACCAAATGTGTCCAGTATCTAGGTCAGCTATACCTGCAGCAAGCTGATAACTTGTAATTTCATGAAAGAGTTATAACCTTGCAAGTGATTACTCACTCATATAAAGTGAATTCACTTTCTCAGTGTACCAGAAGGCAACAAGCATTTATTTAGTGGTTATTTTAAGCCATACTTTGTGCTAAATGCTGGGGATTTAAATGTAAACAAAGAGAAAGTCCCTGCCTAGAACAGGATAAAATAATAAACAAATTGGAGCTGAAAAGCTTCTGAAGTATAGCCCCCAGGGTGGAGTTTGGTAGTCAAGCCCAGAGAAATCAGAGCTTCAGGGGAGAAGGTGCCTCAGGATCTCTATCTAGGACTTGGGTCAGATGGCTTCTACCTTGGTGTCCAGGCACTTAAAGGAAGGCCCAGTTTAGGAGGCCCACTATTGTGGAACCTGTGAAGGATTCAAGGATTCCTAAAGTGAGATTTTTTTCTATATTCTAATAAGAGTTACATGTACTTGGTGCTTTCAAATGCTTTAAAATTAGAATTTTAAAATGGAATGTAAGCTTCTTTTTTGAGGAGGGATAGTTTGTATCTCCTAGCATAGTGTTTAACTCATGGTAGGTGCTTAATAAATTCTGATTTGGGGTAGCTGATGGTATAGTGGATAAAGTATGGGGCTCCAGTTCAATCTGTTTGGCTGTGTGATCTTAAACAAGTCACCACTGCTATTTTACTTTGTTTCCAGATGAGGAAAATAATAACAGCACTTATCTCCCAGAATTGTTGTGAGGATTAATTGAAATAATATTTTTAAAGCACTTAAGTCCATTTCCTGGCACATAGTAGGTGCTATAAAAATGTTAGTTAGTATTATTATTATTATTTAAAGTCAAAAGATCTAAAACCCACAGCAGTGATTTAAAGATGACATTTAGGCAAACAGTCTGTAAAGACAAATAGCAGTCTCTGAGGATATACAAACTCCAGGGGAGAAGGCATTAAAATTTAGATTACTTAATCCATTCCTGTTTTTCCAGCTGTCCAGATCACTGCTCATTTCTGCTTCTCATGTTTTCTGCGGGACACAGCGAGGGCTGATAGCTCAGCAAATTTGTGAAGTGGGAGTTTTGTCCTCCATGCTCTCCCCTTCCCCCGCCCCTCAGTGGCCCATGCTCTGAGCTGTTCTTGACCCCTTTGCCCCCAATTAAAATTTACCTTGTGAAAGTCATACAGGATTTATCTTTCAAATAGAATTTTTGTATCCACGTTTGCTGTGTCAGGCTGAGGCTCTTGGTGGGATATGAGAAGTGCTTGATTGTATTGAGCTAGATGTTAGAATGGGAATCTGCTGGTGACCAAAAATCAGAGTTTACAAAGAAGCTAAATTATGGGTGAATATTCACATTACAAAGTCACTGAATTTTAGATTGAATATATATGTAATGGCAATTATATTGACAGAAATGTAGAGGATGTAGATATAATATTGACTCTATGTATCTATTATATATATGGACATACATATATACACATGCATGTGCATACATGTACACATATATTAAGCACACAGTGATACATGTAGATGCTTACTCATGATATATACATGTATGGACCACACAATGCACACACATGCACACAGCACATATATGGATAACCATGTATACATGGCATATTTCCATATGCACATATGTGTATGCTGCAGATACATATGCAAGGCACACATGTGATTATATGTTCATATACATACATACCTCACATCCTCATGCAATTCAACAAATTGCCTAGTGGGGACAGCGAGTTGGCTGGAACAAGGAATTCTGAAATTCAAGTCCTACCCATTTACGTTTTTTTTTTTTTTTTGTGACCCAGGGCAAGTCACTTACTTTTTCAGTGAAATCTCTGTGGGCTTTACATTGACTTAGAAAACCATAAATTAATATCATCTATGTTTAATTGTATTCTTATTTATTTTGTTAAACATTATCCAGTTGCATTTTAATTGGTTGGGGCCATATTCTAGAGTGTTGCTGGTCATCTAGCTACTATTTTTGACACCTCTATTCTAGATAACTTTCTCAGACCATAAGCTGCAGAGAAGTCACTAACAATTTGTATTGGTAAAGAGAATTTCCTCATCCTGGAGTTACTTAAATCAGTGAAATCATAGGTCCAGTCCCAATCCTTATAAACAAACAAACAAATTACATATGTGGATTAATAAATGAATGAACATACACATATATGGTGTTCAATCATTTTTTAGTCCTATCTGACTCTGTGATCCCTTTTGGGGTTTTCTTGGCAAAGATACTGGAGTGGTTTACCATTTCCTTCTCTAATTTATTTTACAGATGAGGAAGCTGAGGCAGACAAGGTGAAGTGACTTGCTTGGGGGTCATACGACCTCCCTGCTAGGAAGTACCTGAGGCCTTTTGAACTCAGGTCTTCCTGTCTCTTGACCCACTGAGACATCTAGTTAGCTGCCCTATTAAGTTGGATCCATAGTCATTCTGCTTAAGCTTTGGGAACTCTTACCAAATCTGTTTCTGGTTCTGACTTTGTTCAGTGCTTATCATGCTTCTCCATTTCTGCTCCCAGCAATCCCTAGATTTGTCAAAGCAAAATCATGAAAAGGGGCCATACTGAATGAAATTCTTAGTCTCTGATCCCACCCTTCTCCTCTGATTAGAAGAGAGTGAATTTACCAGAAATGGGTACAGTTATTGGCCATTTTATTTCTTTTAAATTCTACTTTACATTTAATTATGTGGCTTCATTATCCCCCTTCTCACTCAGTTGTGTTCCTTTTCTGTTTTCAGCTGAGGGCCAAAGCACTTCTTCACATGGTCTCTGATTAAAATCCAATAAAACTAAAAGAAAGCGTGGAAGCTAAAATGAAAGAAGTATCTTGTTAGACATGAGGAGCTGAAGGTAAATTTGTTTTGAAACTGCACATTTTGGGGACTGTGCCTGAGAGTTACATCAGTGAAGTTAATTAGAGCTTACTTCCTTTCTTTTCCTTTCCTTTCTTGTTTTTTAGAACCTACACATGTGCTTCCTTTTCACCTCTTTCTTTTAGTTTCCTGGTCATCCTTCAGGGTTCCATTTAATCCCACTTTCTGCAAGTAGCCTTACCTTCCTTCACACTTCCCCATGTTGTTGTTCAGTGATTTCAATTGTGTCTGATTCTTTATGACTCCATTTGGTCTTTTCTTGGCAAAGATACTGGAGTTTTTGCCATTTCTTCATTCCCTGTGTTAACTCACTGTATATATCTTGCATATACACAGTTATTTGCATTTTCTTCCTTATTAGAATGTGATTTCCTGGAAAATAGAAATCATGTTTTTTTGTTTTGTTTTGTTTTTAACTTTTTATTTTCAAAATCTATACATTTCAACATTCACCCTTGCAAAACCCTGTTTCAATTTTTTCTCCTTTTCTCTCCTCCTTCCTCTCCTAGACATCAAGTAATCCAATATATGTTAAACATGTGCAATTCTTCTATACACATTTCTATCATTGTCATACTGTACAAGAAAATTAGATCAAAAAGGGGGAAAAAAGGGAAAGGAAACAAAAAGCAACTAAACAATAACAAAAGATGAAAATTCTATATTGTAATCTACACTCAGTTCCCCTAGTTCTCTTTCCGGGGGCAGATGACTCTCTCCACCGACCATTGGAACTGGTCTGAATCATCTCATTGTCCATCAGAATTGGTCATTGTATAATCTTGCTATTGCCATGTATAATGATCTCCTGGTTCTACTTACTTCACTTAGCGTCAGTTTGTCTAAGTCTTCCCAGATCTCTCTGAAATCAATCTGCTGATCATTTCTTATAGAATAAAGAATAATAGAACAATTTCTTATAGAACATAATATTCATATACCATGACTTATTCAGCCATTCTCCAAGTGATGGGCATCTATTCAGTTTCTAGTTTCTAGCCACTACAAAGAAAGCTGATACAAACATTTTTGCACATGTGGGTCCCTTTCCTTCCTTTAAGATCTCTTTGGGATATAAGCCCAGTAGTAACACTGCTGGCTCAAATGATATGCATAGAGTGATAGCCCTTTGAGCATAGTTCCAAATTGCTCTCCAGAATGGTTGGATCAGCTCACAACTCCACCAACAATGTATTAGTGTTTCAGTTTTCTCACATCTTCTCCAATATTTATCATTATCCAGAAGTCATGTTTTAGCCTTAAAAAAATTGTTTTTGAGTCCCCTGTACTTAGCATGATGCATGGAATATATTCCTACTTATTGACTGATTGACTAATGTTAAGGACTTTTTAAGGGGTTCCCTGCACTTGTCTTTTTGAGCTGCCACATTTTCCAGAAACACTGGCTCTAGAGTATGTATGTAAATGTGTCAAGGATGAAGACCTCTACCCATTAGGGGGCAAAATATGTTGTTTGTACCCCAAACCAGAGTTTCTGTATGTCCTTAAGAGTGAAGACAGCATCAATCAGTCTGCACTAGGCTTTGCAGCTGATATAAGGAGACCATCCTATCTTTAGCCCAGCAGTTCTCAAGGGAATAGCATGTGACTTTTGACATCACCTTGCTCCTTCCCTTTGAGTGGAGTTGTGTCCTTTTCCCACCTTCACTACGTATCTTTATCCTCCTGTGTCACACCTTTTTAGGAGATTTTGGTATCTGCTGCTTTCTTTGTCCTGTTGTTATGAATATTCAAACTTCTGCATGGATCATGAACTCTTTGGGTTCCACATGAATGCTAATTTCTCTTGTAATAAACTTAATTTTCACATAAGTTACAGGAAATTGTGATTGCCTGATGATGTTAACAATATTTTCTCAAAGATTTCCCAACACATCTGGAGGCTTTTTATTTTTTACTCTCCTAAGCTTGTTTTACTTGTCCATATGTCTGTCTGCTCCCAGATGTTCTTTCTATGCCTTTTTATTCAATGTACCTCTAGTGGTAAGCTCAATCATTTGAGTGAATAAAATGATCTTTCTTTCACACACCTTGCCCTTGCTCCAGTTGCTTCAATTCTCTTTCCCACTCCTTTCTTCCCCCAACTCCCTATGTCCCCTATACCTCTCTAATATTTGCCAGAATCCAATATTCTCATTATTCAGGGCAAAAATTGAAGTTAGAAAATTGGAAGAAAGGGAACTCTCTTTTGTTATACTCTGACAAAATAAATATTTTATATAGCATAGTACAGTGGGAAGGTGCTGGATCTGGAGGAGGTTCTGGATACAAATTCTGGCTATTTTACTAACTACCTGTGTGACCTCAAAATTGGTAACTTCTTTACCTATGTAGGTTTCATTTTCAGCATCTGTAAAATGAGATGGACACTTGATAATATATTCTCTAAGCTTCTCAAATTTGACATCTGTGATCTTTAAATATTTAGATAGATAGTAAGATTTTGTCCTGGAAAATAGTTATTAATATGTTTTATGCTCCCATTTAACATATCCAAAGGGAAACTTTGTCTCTCTTTATATATATAGTATTTATGTGCTGTCCTTTTGCCCCTCAAATCACCACAATTTTATTTTGAAAAGAAAATTAAGAAAACGTTTTTCCCCACATAATTCTTTCTTGTATTTTTCTTTTGGGGGGGGGGGAACAGCAGCTTGGGCTGTGAAGTAGATTCATGGATTCCTTCACACACAGTATGTTTTGTTTTCTTGCTTAAAGCATTTTGGTACCAAGTAGCAGATTTTATCCCTCCAGGGACTCAGAGAATTGTAATTGTTGGGAAAAAAGGAAAGAAGTGGTAGGGGATCTATATTCTGATTAACACTAGCATTGCCTACTGTGCAATATTGAGTGAACCCCTGCTCCTCTGTCAAATGGATTTAGGATCTTCAAAGAATTTTGGAGGAGAAAACTATATTTCGTCATCTCTTTTCAAGAATATTGCAGATTGGCCACTGTAATTAAGCTGATTTAAGTAAATTGCTAGGATTGTTTACTTTTATGTTATAGTCATTGTTTATATTTTATATTGTATATATATTGTTTTGGTTCCACTTATGTCACTTTAAGGCAATTCACATAAGTTTTTCCATGTTTTTCTGTATTCCTCATCTTCATTATTTCTCACAAAGGCAATTCCATTAAAGTGGCATAAACATTTATTAAGCATCTATTATGTGCCTGGGACTATGTTAAGTACTTTATAAATATTATCTCATTTGATCCTCCCCCAAATATTGGAAGGTAGCTATTACTATGATCCCCATTTTATAGTTGTGGAAACTCAATCAACAGAGATTAGGTAACCTGCCCAGAGTCACACAGCTAGTTTTTGTCTGAAGTTGGATCTAACTAGAGGCAGAATCTCTGTCTATTATGCCTCTCAGTTAAAGTTGATACACCACATTAATATGCCACATTTTGTTTAACCATTTCCTCATCAATGGACACCAAGTTCGTTTCTGCTACCATTTTCTTTCTTTATACTTCTTGGCACATTTTAGGAAGGACATTGACAAAGTACATGATCTAAGGAGGCAGTAGATGACTTGGGAGTTCCAGCATGAAGAAAGGTCTCAAAAACCACCAATTGAAGGAATCAGGGATATTTTATCAGGAGAAGAGAAAAAAAAAAACAAGAAGGTAGATGGGTAGCATTTGCAGGAATGTAGATTTCAATATAAAATTCACTATAAGAAAAAAATATAACTTTCTAATGAAAAAGACTCAGATAATAGCAGAGCATAGGCTGGGACTGAGCTGAACTTCCCAACATTCTTCCCAAAACAACTTTAAAATAATGCCCTAAGTCAAATTTTGGAGCAGCAAAGCCAACAAAAAGTCAGGCGGAGACATTTTCCCAGCATGCTAGCTTAGGATTTCTTCAGGAACAATCTGTAAAACAGGGTTAGCACAGCTCCAGAGCATGGTGGAAATGCAGCAGAAGCACCAGCAGTGGGATTATAGGATGGCAACACTGCTGTTACAGTAGCAGCAGCTGCAGCAGAGCTTTGGGAGATCTCAGCCTAGAGATGGAGAAAGGGTGGTTCAGCTATTCAGAAAGAGATTACAGGGAACCCTTTCCTGGAATTTAGTGTAGCTGGTGCTAATTGGCAACTTTATTGCCCATAAGTAGTTCTGTGTCACAGTGGAGTGCTATCAATTATGGTTACTATTCCAGGGCTACAAGGAACACTAGTACTTGAAGCTTTGGGAAAGCAGGGATCCTTTCTGGGCAAAGACCGGAGTGTAAAGCTGGGGAGCAGTGACCATGTCTCTCCCAGCATAACACTAATTTGGAAGTATCAGAAATCCTCCAAAACTAGGTCTGAAAACAGAAAAAAAAAAAGAAAGAAAAACATGAAGTTTGGCAGAGTGCCTCCTCGCTCCTCAAGAGAAACATAAAATCGTATTTTAACATAAAGTTCAAAGAGAAGAAATAAGTCTGGAAAATGAACAAACAATAACAACAAAAAGAACTTGACCATAAAAAGCTATTACAATGTCAAAGAAGATCAAGACATAAACAGAAGAAGACAACAATGTGAAAATAATTGCAAACAAAACCTTGAAGAAAAATGTTAATTAGACCCAAAGTCAGCAAGAATTTCTGGAAGAGTTAAAGAAAGAGATAAGAGTGGTAGAGGAAAAATTGGTAAAAGAAATGAGAGTGATACAAGAAAATTATGAAAGGAGGAAAGCTTGGTAAAAGGGACACTAAAAATGCTAAATATCTATCTATCTATCTATATCACCTTAAAAACAGAATTGACCAAATGAAAAAAAGATATGTTGAAGAAAATAATTCTTTAAAAATTAAAATTTGGAAGTTGGAAACTAATTACTCCATGAAGCTTCAAGAAATAATAAAATAAAATAAAATAAGGAAAAGAAGAAAACATGAAGCATCTTATTAGAAAAACAACTGACTTGGAAAATAGATTGAAGAGAGATAATTTAAGAATTGTTAAGAAAAAAATAATGAAAAAAGAACCTAGACATCATATTTCAAGAAATTATAAAGGAAAACTGTCCTGAGATTAAAAAAAAATCTTAGATTCTGAGGTTAATATAGGAATTGAAGGAATCTTCACCTCTTAAAATCTTATCACCTCTTAAAAAAGATCCCAAAAGGAAAACTCAAAATTCCAGAGCTTCCACAAGAAAATATTGCCAATAGCCAAGAAGAAACAATTCAAACATCATGGAGCCACAATCAATTATATAAAATCTAGCAGTTTTCACTTTTAAAGAAGTGAAGGGATTGGAATATGACACTCGGGAGGGCAAAGGAACTGGGATTATGAACAAGAATCATCTGTCAGCAAAACTGAATATGATAATTGAGAAGAAAAATGGATATTTAATGAAATAGAGGACTTTCAAACATTTTTGATGAAAAGACCAGACTTGAATGGAAAATTTGATATTCAAACAAAAGCCTCAAGAAAAGCATAAAAAAAATAAAGATCAAAAAGTAATCATAAGGGGCTCAGTTGAGTTAAACTTTTGCATTCCTCTATCAAATGAGGTACATGTAATTTCTGGAACTTTATATATTTAGGGTAGTTAGAAGAAATCTGGATAGACAGAGTGCATAGGTGTAAGTCGATTACATTGAGATGATCTCTGAGAAAAGAATGTAGACGTGAGAAAGAGATATATTGGGAGAATGGGAAAGGGAGATGTAGAATGGGCAAATTTTCCCACATAAAGGAGGTGTTCAAGGAAGAGCTTTTATAGTGAAAGGGGAAATGAGGTGATAAGCAATGCTAAAAACTCAATATTACAGGAATTAATTCAAAGAGAGAAGACCCACAGAGTTGGGTCTGGAGATTTAGCACCCAATAGGGAAATAGGAAGAGAAGGAAAAGACAGAGAGACAGAGAGAGAGAGAGGGAGACTCACTTTCTTCATGATTTATTTATTTAGTTTTGTCATTCTCCCCACTTTTCCCCTTCTCCTTTTTTTGGGTGATCTGACTAATACAGAAATGTTTTACCTGTTTTCGTATATATAATTGGTATTATATTTCTTGTCTTCTCGATTAGTGGAAGAGGGGTAGAAGAGAATCTGGGACTCAAAATGTAAAAAAGAAAAAAAATTGGAAAAAAGCATTCTAAAGTAGAATGAGTTACTTTGGGACGTGATGAGATTGGCATTGATGAAACTTAAGTTTCTTAACTTTTTGGGGATGTTGTGGACAGGATGTGTCCCATTGTAAAAAATCAGATTAGGTGTAGTCTTTTCCAGGGACTAAGCCCTAAGATTATGGAAATATATACGTAGACAAGGACACATGCTCACATAATTGATTTTCTTTTCTTTCCACCTTTACCTTTTCTCAGTACAATTCCTGGTGAACCACAGAATGAGATTTCAAGGGTGGGAGGTAAGAGGGAAAGAAGGAAATAATGACAATAGGTACTGTCAATGGAAAATTATTTTATATATATATATAGGAAAAACTATATATATATATACATATATATATATAGTTTGTTTTATATATATTCATCAATGAATGGGGGAAGGAAGAGAGAGAAGATGAAAATTAAATTTCTTGTTTTTTCTGTTCAGTAAGATTTTATTGGAGAAAAAGTCTGATGCTAGCAACCAAAAGGAGGTTCTAGATTTCTTGAAATTCGGTTTTCAATATTTCAGCTAGGCTCCCTCACCATTTCTTATGGAAAATTGAGAGTTGGCTGTAAAATGCTTATAAAAATAATTATCCTTAGAAGAGTTTAATTACCTTAATAAAATGGAGACAAATATTTGTAAGTGAGGAGAATGCTCATAGATAATACAAGTAAAGTACATGCATTATTCAACAAATGACTTAATTAGTTTTTAATTAGTAGAAATTACAATGAATTTTCACCATATCTTTTATTGGAATGGTTTTTAATAATAAAAAGCACGTGGGTATCCTTAGTAGAAAGTCATTTACAGTAAAGCACTCTAACAGATATGTTGTTTAAGCTAGGAAATTTTAAACTTTATTACAAGCTAATTATGGAACGACATTTCATTGCATCTCAAAGTATGATGACAGGATACTGGAAAGAACACTAGACTGACCTTCTAGTCTAAGCCCCTCCTTCCTTCTACCTCCTTACTAATCTTTCCAGTGCAATTCACTTGTCTGAGGCTCCATTACATCGAGGCAATGCCTTCCTGCCTGCCTGTGTGTCTCACGGGTTTGTGAGAATCAAGTGAAATAATGTAATAAAGGTTGTTGGCAAATTGTAAAGTCTTTTTAAAATGTAAAATATTACATGTTTTTCATAGTATTCATTTGTGCATATTTAGGACCTGATTATAGCTTACTTTTTGGGGTGGATGCTGGCAGTGGCTGCTGGCCACTGGCCTGCTTCTGAATTTCAAGGTTATCAGAAGCTGTGAATACCTGGTGCTTCCCAACAATCCCATCCAGATGTCTGTTCTCTTTTGCTTCCTGGACATTGTCAGTTATGATAAACTGTCCAGCGCTGGGCTCTGATGTGCTTCTGAAGCTTTTCACAGCTTTTTGTAACTGATAGATTTATTTGAGTGCATCTCACTTAATGGACATGAAGTGAGTTTGGGGATCAATGAGATCACCATTTGTCAGCTTTGAGGGGTAAGCAGATTTGTAAAATGGTTAAAGAGAAGATAGTGTCTTGGAAGATTGCTCAGGACATGGGAAAGGAGCACTAACTCTTTGAAAATGAAACATTTGATCATTCCAACTCTGAGATAGCTGGCATAAAAGGAAAATCTAAAAAGAAATAAAAAGGAATAAATACATACTGGCTCATGACACTCTTTGACCGGTGGGAAGATGGAGCTGGTGATACCCTTGAGAAGTGGTATGGAAAGCAGAATAGCTTAAAGTCAGAAATTCTGGGTTCAAATTCAATCGTTTCCACACTTCAATTATGTGACTTTGGCCAAGTCACTTAACTTCTTGTTCTTAGTTTCCTCATCTGTAAAATGAGGGATTTGGATTAGATGGCATTTAAGGTCCCTTTTAGTTCTAAATCTATGCTTCCTGCCTACAGAAACCCTTTTGGTTCATCCTGGGTGGATTTTTCTTCTGATAGAGAAATTGCACTTGCTTTTTATTCATGTTGGGACAGACTGCTGCTTGGTGGCCCCAAGGAATTCCTGTGACCTTTTCTGAGATTCAATCAACAAACATATTAAACTAACCTCTGGAAAGACAAAAAGAGACAAAAAGCACCAGCCCTTGCTCTCAGGGAACTCCCAGTCTAAGGAGTCAGGTTGCTGTTACTTTATTATGACTGTAGCATTTCCAAGTAATCATAGAGGCATTTGTCCAACCCTTGTGACACTATTGGTGTCATATGGACATTTATTTGGTGACAGGCCCCAATGCGGGCATGATATTATTCTGATAATTTCCTCAAAGACCTGACTGTGAGGTCAGGCAGGGCCAAGGTCTTGTACATTTTGTTTTCTGATCCTAAAAGAAAAGTGAGTTCCCTGTGACTCTCAGCCTTTTCATAGTAAATTTCAAGGTGAACCACCTAGACTGATATCTGAAAGCATTTTCTTGCCTGGATCTTGCTCCTGGCTCTTTGATTTTTCTGGTTCTCTCATCTTTCTTTCTTTTTTCTTTCTTTTTTTTTTTTTTAACAATAGCATCAGGTAAGCTGTTAACTCCTTTCTGGTCATCTTGGGAAGGTTCATACTTCATGTAATACTACTTTTGCTTTAAGATTTCTTAATTACAAAGGATACTATAAAAATCAGAATGTAGATAGAATATCCCAACTTGGTAAATGTTTATTGGAAATGTTGGTAAATGTTTAATCACTGGCTCTCTTAAAAAAAAAAACTCCCACAATATGTACAAAGGATGCAATTTGCATTATTAACATGGTCTCCATTATTTTCTTAAGTCTAGATAATCCACAAGAAATGACTCAAGCTCTAATTTTCTGCATTTGCTGATTTCTGAGGTGTAAATGCATTTGCTGAAAATTTAACAACAAGCTCTTGAGAATTAGCACACCCTGATCCTTTCCTGGGATAAGGGAAGACCTATAATATGCCTCTTAAACAACTATAAAATCATAATTTACCATCATTTGATGATGATCAACTCAGAGCCCTGTCATTCTGCTTTGTGGTCCCTCATTTTAAGAGTTTTACTTATGTAATCTTGTGTGGACCATTTCATAATTGAAGAAACTGAGGGGGCTGTATTAGTTTCCCTTCTAGTTTGTCCCCTTCCAATCTATCCTTACAGATGGAATAGCTTATCATATGCACAAGATATATAGTATTTGCAAGTTTCTTTCTTTGATTTACCACAAGGTGGCAATAATGTACCCATGAAAAGAAGCTCTTCATCCTTCTGCATCAAAAATTGAATTAATTTTGGAATTAGTTCATTCTTAATTTATGTTTAAGACTTACTGTCAGCTACAATATCTCCTGGGGTCACAGTTTCCAAGATGGGAGTTTTATTGTATTTTATTTTTAAAATCCAGATGCCAAAGTAGGTTCTGTGTTGATGCAGAAAGACATTTGGACAGGGAGACGCAAGACCTGTTTATGATAAATGGGTCATAAACGAAGTTTCTGATCTTGACCAAGTCACTTTATGTGGGCCTCAGTTTCCATGTCTATTAAAGGAGGACTTGGACTCAAACAAACACTAGATCTCTAAAGTCCCTTTCAGTTCTAATATTTTGTTATTCTAAGCCATAGCTCTTCTTTGTCTTGGTATAGTATATTCATCTATAATATGAGGATGTTAATGTCGGCCCTTGGAGGTGGATAAGTGATACAGTGGATAGAGTGACAGGCCCAGCCTCAGGAAGACTCAACTTCATGAATTCAAATCTAGCTTTAGAACTGGGCAAGTCACTTATTCATGTTTACCTCAGTTTCTTCATCTGTTAAATATGCTGGAGAAGGAAATGGCAAATGGCAAAACATTCCAGTATCTCTGCCATGAAAATTCCCAGAAGGGTCACAAAAAATCAGACATGACTGAAATGATGAAGAAAAAGAAGGAGAAAGAGGGGGAGAAGGAGAATGAAAGAAAAGAAAGAGGAAAAGGAAGAAAGAGGAGGAGAAGGAAGAGGAGGAAGAAGAGGAAGAAGAGGAGAAGGAGGAAGAGGAAAAGGGGGAAGAGGAGGAGAAGGAGGAAGAAGAAGAGGAGGAAGAGGAGGAGAAAGAGAAGAAAAAAAGAAAATCGTTGAGAGAATAATAACAATATATAGGAAAGCATTTGATCAAAAATTATAAAGTTCTAAATAAATGACAGGGTGAGACCTATGATTTCATAGATATAGGGAACTCAGAGCTGAGGCCATCTCGTGAACCAGTGGGTATTGGTACCTTCTCTTATAACTTATAACCCTTATAACTTATAAATTTATAATCCTGGAGCATTGCCTGGAGGACTTAGGGGTTAATTGATTGCTGAGGGTCTTTGCCAAAGTCAGTCTTTGCCAGATGCAGGACTTGAACTGTAACCTTTTTTGATTCTGAGGTCAGGTCTATATGTCACTCAGACTCGTGATATCACAACTGTCCTATGATATATTATTATTGGGGTTAGCAGAGTCTGGTCTCTAGGAATACAAGACATGAATGTGTGTGTGCATGTATGTGTACATGCAGGCTTACATGTACATATTGGAGCTCCTGTGTTTTGATGGTCTATAATCTCATTAGTGTAGATACCCCTCCACTGGGGTCACAATACACCTACATTTTCCTATCCTCTGTGGTCTTTCAGAAATCCTCCCAAGAGCTTCTCTCCACTCAGAGAAGTTATCTTTGGATCAGAAGGCTGGTGCTTTGGCTATGGTGTTCTTATAAGTTTTTGGCCCCTGTCTGGCCCACTTCCTTTTCTTGTCATCTGTACAGGATTTTAGGAGCCTAGATTTTGAACTAGAAAAAAGCTTTGGGGTCATCTTGTCCAATTCTCTCATTCACAGAAGAAAATGTTGAATAGATGTGCCTGAGGACATACAGTAGGATGTATGGGTTCTGACTCCCTCCCAGCAACTAGGTAGTGCAGTGGATAGAGTGCTAGACTAGGAATCAGGAAGATCTGAATTCAAATACAGTTTAAAACTCTTATTAGGCAGTAGAGAATATGTAAAAATGTGGCTAAATGAGAAAAAGGGCAGCGAGGTGCACAGTGGACCAAGGGCTGGGTCTGCAGATAGAAAGACTCCTTTTCATGAGTTCAACACTTACTAGATGTGTGACTCTGGGCAAGTCACTTAGTCCTTTTTGCCTCAGTTTCCTTATCTGTAAAATGAGCTGGAGAAGGAAATGGCGACCCACTCCAGTATCTCTGCCAAGAAAATCCTATATAGGGTCACAAAGAGCCAGTCATTATTGAAAGAATGCAACTACAACAAAATTTCTGACTTACTATCCAATACATTTTCTGTGACTATATGGTAACTCAGCGTTCTATTTCTTATGCAAACCATGAAATACAATGAACAATGCAGTGAAATATAGATTATTTACATATTTACATAGGATATGAGGCACTTTGACTTAGTGAATACAGAGAGTTGGCTTTGAAGCAAAACAGGCACGGGTTGAAATCTTGTTTCTGGCTACTATTTGACTTTTAGCAAGTCCCTTAACTTCCCAGTGCCTCTAGACAACCTCTAAGGAACCTCTAGATGTGTTCTAAGATTAAATCGCAGGGAAGTGGTGACTTGCATTAGAAAAGTGGTTATCCTCATCTGGAAGTTCCCTACAGCAATGAAATTATAAAACCTAGTCCTATAGTACTTCCATGTTTTTCCTCTTAAGGCTTTCTACCCAAAATGAAGTGAGAGATATGCTGGAGTCAGCTTGGACTTGCTCAGAGAGCAGACTAAATTTTTATTGTGAACATTTATACCTTGGAAATCCGCTAACACTACAAATCAGAAATTGATTTATTGTTTTGTTGATTGTCTAGACTTAAGAAAGCAGTAGAGAAAATGTTAATAATGGCATTTAAACTTTCAAGTATGTATATAATAAAAACCCCACAAAACTTTGGGGATGTGTGCATTGCTTTTCACTGTTTTAAGTATTTAAAGCATTATCTCTGGTCAGGATTGTGAAATATAGATTATTCTCACATGCTTAAATGGCAAAGAATCATAGAATTCTAGAGCTGGGATAAGCCTCAGAAGTCATTTATTTCAACCTATTCATGAGTAGAAATCCCTGACAAGTTGTTACCCAAGCTCCATATGAAAATCTCTATGGGGAGGGGGGAGGATTCTGGGAATACAGTGGAGTAAATCAGAAAATTTCCAGCTCTCCAGATTTCTCCCCAAATAGAACAAAATTGTGCCTCAGGGAAAACATAGAAGGCAGAAAAAACAAAGAAGACTTGGGGCAGAACAGAGGTTTTCCTGGGACAAGCTAAGAAGATTCTAAGAAAGACCTGAGAACAGAATTAATCTAGTGAAGTGCAAAGATCACCGGGTTAGCTCTGCACAGAGAGTGGGGACTCTTGGGACTGGCTGGCTGTCGCTGGAGCCTTAGCAGGGACCACCGACACTTTCACTTCCCAGAGTGTGTGATGGGTCTGGGGTCTGAGTCCTGGAAGAAGAGGGAACTTAACTGATTAGGAAAGCCAGGCCCAGCTGTGCTGCTGAGACATGGCCCTGGCAGGGAAGGAACCAGCACACTGGAAATGCAGAAGCACACCGGGCAGGGACGCTGCTGGATGTGGGCACTTGCTGGAAGGGGAAGATCTTGGTTTGGGGTTCCAAGTCAGAGGGGAGAGCTGAAGTAAAGGCAGAGGCACAATCCCCCTCCCCAACACACACCCAGGATTAGAGATGCTTAGACTAATACTTCTCATTTAAAAAAACAGTGAACAAGCAAAGTAGAAAAAACCCCACCATAGAAATTTACTATGGGAATAGGGAAGCCTGGGGGTCATCTTCAGAGGAAGACAGTGAAGTTAAAAAAAAAAAAGCCCCACCTATCCCAGAGAGAATGTGAAATGCTACATGTCCAAAAATAATTTGTAAAAGAACTCAAAAAGACTTCAAAAATCAAATGAGAGAAATTGAGGAAAAACTCTCTCTCTCTCTCTCTCTCTCTCTCTCTCTCTCTATATATATATATATATATATATATATATATATATATATGTAAAAGAACCATCCAAGAAAAACAAGTAGATTATGAAAAAATTAACCAACTAGAAAAGGAGATAGAGTCTTCAAGAAAAAAAATTCTTTGAAAATTAGAATGGGGCAAAGAGAAGCCAGTTAAAATATAAGACCAAGAAATCACAAAGCAAAATATAAAGAATGAAAAAATAGAACAGAAAGTGAAGCAGCTTATAAGAAAACTAATAGATCTAGAGAACAGATCAAGAAGAAAAAACATAAGAATAATTGGGCTGCCTGAAAGTTATGACAAAAAAAGAATCTTAGACACAATAACACAAGAAATAATCAAAGAAAATTGTCCTGTAGTGATAGAACATGAGGGGAAAGTAAAAATTTAAAAAAAAAATCACCAGTCAACACTTTGAAGAGATCCTACAGAGAAAACACATAGGATTTTTTATTATTGCCAAATTTTGAAAACCCCAAAATAAAGAGACAATTTTGTAAAAAACAAACAAACCAAAAAAACCAATTCAAATATACTGGAGCTATAATTAGAATAGTACAGGATTTATCAGCAGTCACCATAAAAGATCACAGGTCTTGGAATAATATATATTGACAATCAAAATAACTACCTATGGATGTATTATATCCAGCAAAACTAACCATAATATTAAATGAGAAAAAATAGACATTCATGAACTTACAGATTTTCAGGACTTGGTCTCAACCAAATCTGAACTTAATAGAAAACTTAACATATAAGAATCAATATCAAAGATTGATTTCAAGGCACTTAACTAGGACAAAATATTTATGTTTTTTAACATGGAAATTTATACTATATGTTTAAAATTGACATCAATAATTGGGTAGGTCAAAAGAAAGATTGGGGCAGAGCTCAGTATGATCTGACTCTAAAAAACAAAACTGACAGGTAAAGGTAAAAATAATAATTATGCTATATGACTGAATTACTGAACTTCAAAAGGAGAACTGACCCAGAGGCATTAGAGGGGGGAGAAGGGATGGTAGTTATAGATATGTATGTATATAATGTTCCCAATTTAACCCATTCCCAATGTGCATGCTAGTCTGCTCTCTTTAAAAAAAATATATATATATATGTATATATATTTATAATATGGGTATAGCACCTATATATACAAACACACATATAGAAGGGTATACTACCCTCTAAAATCTTTGAAGAAATAAGTGGGAAGAGAATAGGATAAAATGGAGTATAGAAGAGTGTGTAGATTTATGGCAGTGGGATAAGATGTGTACATTAAGGGAAAGGGATAAAGAGGGAGAGAAAGGTGGCATAGGATAAAGTGGGGTACAGAAGAATGCTTAGAGTAATATAAGTGGGATAAGGTTTATAGATTAAATGGAATGGAATAAAGAGGGAGAGAAAGGGTGGGCTGGGGGATTAAAGGAGTGATGTGATGGGGAGTTAAGTAATGGCAAGGGAAGTTAAAGAGTAGAATTAAAGCAGTTGAGTTAGTAGGAATAGGAAATAAGAAATATTTCACACACACACACACAAACACTATCACAAGGATCAGGAATGGAATATATTAGAAAAAAAGTAGGACTAATTATCTTGATCTCAGAGTCAAACTTAAAGATTCAATCAAGAGAGAAATCTGTTAAATGTCATCCATATTAACATTGTTTTAGATGCATATTTACAGATGGGCAAATGTGTATATATACATATGTGGTTGTATATTTGTGTATATATAGATATATGTGTATGTAGATATATGTGTGTGAATAAATCTATATATCTATATCCCCATGCTTAACTGTTAGTTTGAATGGTTGTTACCTTTATTCTTGAAGATGACCAAAAGGACCTCACTATGTTAGAGTCAAGTTAAAATATGTCTGACTGTGGTTGACAGATCAATACGAATTTGGAATGCTCTGCCACAGGGTGGACCCAAATAGTCCATATGAACATTGGGGGGCTTCTCTCACTTTGCTCATCTTGCATTTCTTCTGAGTTAATTTTCTATTTTGCTCATAGAGCACAGCACTTTCTCTGATCAGGGCACTCCATGCTGGGCAGTCTCTCCCATCAATTCTAAAGTTCTTAAGAGACACCTTGAGAGTGTCCTTGTATTACTTTCTCTGAACACCTTGTGAGTGATTGCCCTTTGTGAGTTCTTCATAAAATAATTTTTCTTGGCAAGTGTACATTTGGCAATCTAATAATGTGCCCAGCCCAGTGGAGTTGTGTTCTCTGCAATAGAGTTGGAATATTTAGCAGTGTGATTCAAAAAAGGACCTCAATGCCTGCTATCTTATCCTCTCAGGTGAGCTACAGAATCTTTTCAAGACAAATTTTCATGTTTACCTGTAGCCTGCTTGGAGGAGGTGAGGAGGATGAAAGGAGAAAATAAAATAAAATAAAAAGTGCACAGCAGAAAACAAAAGAATAACGTACAAGGAAGAAAAGAAAAGATGGACTGACATGAAAATATATTATTATATCTGCTTTCTTGAAATGGAAATGTATTGTTATATATTTTGCATACTCCCTGATGTTCTGCTAATTACATGACAATTTAAAAAATTTCCTTTTCTATCTTTTTTCTGTTATTTTGTATTTAGTTCTAAATATATAAATATTAAAAAAATAAGAAAATCCCTATTGATTATAATTAAATTTCTACAATATTCTGTCTCAGTCTAGGAGTCAGAATTTCAGAGAAGCTCTGGTGTTTGGAGAGGCCGCAGCCATTTAAACAGCTGTTGACTGGTGAATCAACAGATTTCAGTATATATCAGTGGGGTGAGTTATTCTTTACTTTCTTTGTATTCGATTTCCATCTGCATGGTAAATGAGAAAGGAGAGCCATGAGGTCACTGGAAGATAACCTATGTTTTCTACCCTGTCTTTTGAAGGCTGAGACAAAAGGGCCTGCAGGATGAAAAACTTGAAAAATGCTTTTTATTTTCTTTTAAAAATATCTTATTTCCCCAATTACTTGTAAAAAAACAAATTTTAACATTCATTTAAAAAAAGTTTTGAGTTTCAAAATCTATCCCTTCTTCCCTGTTCTTCTCCATTCCTAAGATTGTAAGCACAATAATGTGCAATGTAAACATTTTCATGTCAGTATATGGGAGAAAACTTGGAAATAAAGGAGGAAAGGAAAGAAGGAAGGAAGAAAGAAAGGGACAGAGGGAGAGAAAAAGAAAGGGAGGAAAGAGAGAGGGAGAAAGAGAGAAAGGAAGAAAAAGAAAGAATGTAAAAATAATATATTTCAGTCTGTATTCATTGCTATTAGTTCTTTCTCTGGAGGTGGATAGCATTTTTCATCCTAAGGTCTTTGGGATTGTCTTAGATCATAGTACAGCTGAGAAAAGCTAAATTATTCTCAGTTGGTCTTCATGTGGTATTGCGGTTATTATGTACAGTGTTCTCCTGGTTCCTTCCTTTGTATCAGTTTATATGTCTTTCCAAGTTTTTTTTTTTTTTTTTTTAAAGCCATCCAGCTTGCCATTTCTTAAAGCACAATAATATTCCATTACAACACAAGTTGTTTAGCCATTCCCCAACTGATGGGCATCACCTCAATTTCCAATTTTCAGTCACTGCACAAAAAAGAGCTGTAGATATAGGTTCTTCCCCCCTCCTTTTTATCTCCGAGCTACAGACCTTAGTAGAGATATTGCTGAATCAAAGAGTATGAATAGTTTTATAGCCCTTTGGGTATAGGTCTAAATTGCTCTCTAGAATGGTCTCTACCAACAGTGCATTAGTTTCTCAGTTTTCCCACATTCTCTCCAACATTCATCATTTTCTTTTTCTGTCATATTAGCCAATCTCATGGCTATGAGGTGATACTTCAGAATGGTTTTCATTTGCATTTCTTTAATCAACAGTGATCTAAAGCAATTTTTCATGACTATTGATTTCTTGGTCTGAAAACTGCTTGTTCAGATCCTTTGACCAGTTACCAATTGGGAAATGAGTTGTGTTTTTATAAATGACTCAGTTCTCTATTTATTTGAGAATTGGACCCCTCTATTAAAAATATATTCCCCCCTCCAGTTATTTGCTTTCCTTCTAATTTTGATTCCATTAATTTTGTTTGTACAACCCTTTTTTAATTTAATGTAATAAAAATTACATATTTTCCATTTTGTAATGTTTTCTATATCTTTTTTGATCCCAAATTCTTCCCTTAGCTAGAGATCTTATGAGTAAACTATTTCACATTCTTCTAATTTGATTATGATATTATCCCTTTATGTCCAAATCACCAATTTTGATTTTATTTTGGCATATACAATGTGAAATGTTTATCTATATCTAGTTTGTGGCTTGTTGTATTCCAGTTTTCCCAGCAGTTTTTGTTAAATAATGAATTTTTGTTTTCAAAGTTTGGATCTTTGCGTTTATTAAACATGAAAGTACTATGGCCATTTATTATAATGCTATTATGTATATAATTTATTTCACTGATCTTCCATTTAAAATGCTTTTACTTTTTGTACAATTTTGTACAACAGTTTATGAGGAGTTACAAATTAATATTGTGAACACCACAATTTTGCACATACACACATAGACACACCTAAAATTCAGTTAGGTAGCAATAGTTCTGAACCTTTTTTAAAGCTATGTCTGTACAACAATACACAACTGCTTTTAAAATGGAAGAAAAAACAGCAATCTACTTCCTAATGAAAAACAGCATTATTGGTGATTCTATGATTGTTAAAACTCTTTTTAGTCTAAACATTTCTCCTTTATACCTCAACTTCTTTGGGGTAGGACAAAAATTGTACAAAAATATATGAATTTGTCATTATTGACTTACCCATGTAGTTCAAAGATTACATTTGAATTTTATTTTATTTTACTTATTTCAAGAATGTATTTTGTGGAGATAAGAGTGGCAAGTCAGGAGTCCTAACTGGGTTCAAGTCTAGTTATGTCTCTTCCTAACTATGGACGTTTATGCTCTCTGAGCCTCAGTTTCCTCATTTGTAAAATGAAACTGGTAAATATCTGCTTTTCTTTGAAGACAGTTGTCCTAGAAGACTGATTTTGTAAGTTAAGTTAATAAGCATTATTTGTATCTTGTGTATCAGGCACCATGTTAAGTGCTGGAGTTGCAAAGAAAGGCAAAAATATGGTTCTTGTTCTCAGGAACACACTTTTTAATAGGAAAGATAACAAAGAAACAACTATCTATAAACAAGATATATAAATTGAAAGATTTGATAAATTGAAGATAATCTCAGAGGGTATGCACTAGCATTGTAATAATTAAATGAGATAATATATGTGAAAGTTCTGTGTAAACTATAGCATGTTGCACAAAATATAATGTATTGATATGAGTCATTAATATTTAGCAGTTAATTTCAAAAAACTGCATGATATAGAAAGGGATTTAGTTTCTGAATCAGGAAGACTTGAATTTAAGATCTCCCTATGACATATACATAATCCTTCCATATAATGAGGATTAGGGGCATGGTGCTCCCTGTCTCCCACTCCCCAAGTGATCTGGGGAAAATGTTGGCCCTCCTTTCATGCCAGAAAAGAGATCTGAATTTTTTCTTTTTCTTTTATGGGGTGTTTGCAATGTCATTATAAAATGAGTTAAGCATTTGGTCATTGGTTCATCTGCTGGTCTTCACCTGCTATCTGTAGCTTCTGCAAAACACTCCCCCTCCCAAATTCCCATTTAATTTCCTATGCCAACCCACAATATATTGGAACCATGATGGGGAAAGTAATGATGTGGAAGGATAACTGTACCAACTCTGGGATTCTAATGAAGTCTCCTTAGCTTCTCAGAGCTCTAGAAATCAAATGAGATAATATTTTAAGCCCACAGTTGGCCCTCAGTCCTAGTCTCCTTCCTTTCCCTTCTAGGAATTCTCTGAGATTAAAGGTTGTAGAGTAAGAGTTGACCAGCATTGATAGGGGAAGTTTCTTTATCTGGGGAAAGCAGTTGAGGAAATTTAATGCCCAATACCCAAGAAATCATCAGTCCAGTCCCTTTCCAGTGCCCATTCTTTATTTTGCCTAGACTCAGTTCAGTGTTGACCACTCAGGCAGTTTTTAATTGCCCTCTTTGAGTGGTATGATTTAGTAATGGGAATAGATGACTAAATACTTTTATTTTTGAAGGCATTTTTTCCCTTTGGTGTCTCAAAGAGCCTTCTGGAGTAGCAATATGCTCCGTTTTCCCACTTTACAAATCAGGTCACTCTGATATTGCGCTTAGGAGATTTTTTACGAGACTAAAGAGTTTGAATGATATACATAGAAAAAGCTTACATATGGGCATGATAAAATTGAGTTGAATAGCAACACACAAAAGAAAAACTGAAAGATGACACGAGTGTTTGGCAAGGCAGCTATCCAGGGAGATGCTAGTCCTATACTAGCCCTGCTAGGCCTTTTAGAACTGTGAGACAGGGAAATCTTTGAGGCAGAAAGACCTTACAGGGCATCGAGTCCAAGCTCCCACTGAGGGCTGGAACTTCACAATAATTCTGACAGAGAATTATACAGCCTCTGCTTTGATCACATTTAGTAACTGCTTCAGTATCCCTGAACATAGCAAGGTTCATCATAGAACCATCTCAATAATTAGAGTTTTTTCCTTTTCAAACTAGATTCAAGTCTTGTCCGTGTCATATATTGGCTGTTTAGTTTTTGACAAAGTCACTTAATCTCAGTCTTCTAGGTCAGCTAGGTGATACAATGGATAGAGAGCCAGGCCTGGAGTCAGTAAGATCTGAATTTGAATCTTGCCTCAGACACCTACTAGCCTTATGACTTGGGGCGACCAACCAATTAATCAATATATAATCATTTGTTAAGTGCCTACTTTGTGTGGGCACTTAAATAAATTACTAGATACAGTAATACATTAATAAGTAAACATACTAGCACTATTCTAACTGCTAGGGATACAAAAATAGAACAATCTATAATCCTTGCCCTCAAGGACATTATATTTTAATGGGAGATTAAACATGCAAGGAGCTATGTGCTAATAAAATACAGACAAAATAAAGTTACTTAATTTCTCTGTGCCTCAGTTTCCTTATTTGTAAAATGAAGAGGTGGAACTCAATGGCTTCTACGGATCCTTTCAGCTCTAAATTTATAATTCTATGGATTGGGTGGAGTCACAGAGAGACATCTTTTATCTTTTTATGAAGAAAAAGTTCCCATTATTTAAAGTTATCTAAAAGTAAAATGGGAAAAGCAGGTGGGTAGTTAAGTTCCTCATCATTGGAGGTATTTAACAGAAGGCTAGATGGACCACTTGCTCAGGAATGTTTGAGAGAGTATTTCTGAATATGTAAAGGTTGGATTAGGTGATCTGAGATCACTTTCAAGACTGAGAATTGATGCCTCTTATTGACTAATAACCAGGCAAAAACCTCCATTTCTTTAAGTAGTCAGTTGTATGACTTTTTTCAGACTTGTTACCATCCTGGTTGCCCTTTTCTATAAACATTTTAGTGTGACAAGATCTCTTCTTAAAATGTGACACTTTTGAATTGAACTTAATTCTGCAGGATATAGCTAAAAGATTACTTTTTTTTCTATCTGGATTCCATAACTATATTGCTATGGCTTAAGATTCTGACAATTTTTTGAATAACTTCATCACTCCTTATATTAAGTTTTGCTGTTCTTCATGTGTTTCAGTTATGTCTAACTCTTCCTTACCACATTTGGGGTTTTTCTTGGCTGAGATACTGAAGTGAATTATCATTCCTTATGCAGCTCATTTTACAAATGAAGAAACTGAGGCAAATAGGATTAAGTAACTTGCTCAGGACAGCTAGAAAGTGTTTAAGGCTAAATTTCAAATCAGGAAAATGAGTTTTCCTAACTTCAGATCTGGTACTTTATCCACTTTATCATCTAGCTGCTCCATAGTCACCTAAAACCCTTCTGTCTTTTCCATATGAACTTCTGCTAAATCAGATCTTCTCCAAACAATAGTAGTTTTCCTACTTTTTCTGAACATCAATATAAGGACTTAACACTTCTCTCCGTTAAATTTAATTTTGTTGGTTTTGGCCTAGTGTTCTAGTCTGTCAAGATCATTTTGAATTCCAATTCTATCAACTACAGTATTAGCTGACCCTTCTCGCTCTGTGTTATCGAAAAATCTGCTAAGCATGCCTTCTATATCTTCATGTGAATCATTGATAAAAATATTAGACCAGACAAGGCCAAGGATATTTCACTAGAGACCTTCCTACACGTTGACACTGAACCATTAATCAACACTTTTTTGGTAGGGCTGTTCAAATAGCTTTGGATCTACCTGGGGGTATTATTGCCCAGCTTATATTTTACCATCTTAACTTTAAGGATACCTTGTGAGACTTTGTCAAATGCCTTGCTGAAATCAAGACAGACTATGTCTATAGAGGTGTGCAAATTTCTTTGGAAAGGCAATAATTTTGATGTAGTTTCATTTTATGACTTCAATGCTCATCTGTGTGAGGACTTCTGACATTAGGCTGACTCAGGTTCCCTGGCTTTGACTAGATAAAGCCATATTAAGCTAGTTTTCCCCTCTAAGTTTATTTGAATCCTCAGTTTTGTGCTATACACATTTTGCTCATTTTTCTCTTTTGTTGTGTTTTTAAGTCTGTGGTTATTCCTCCAAAGAAATGTTCACAAGTTGTGTTTCTTACCACACTCCAAGGACTGCCAGAGATATTGCAGTAATTGTTGGTTTATGTAGGGAAATTTTTGGAGGGTCATTCAAGCTCACAATTAAATAAGATCAGTTTCACTGAAGCTCAAAGGAAAATGCAATTGAAAATGAGAAACAGCACCAAGAATTCACATAAAACAGCCTAATTAATCTTCAGAAGATAAGTATAGAACTTCGGATGGGCCTGGCAGCTGGAGAAGCTGTTATTGATTTCTCTACTCTGCAGTGTAGGCTTCTTAAATCAAGAAAGCTAGGGTGGACCTTAATGTATTGTCCCCATTGATGAAACAATGAACTTTGATAAACATGTTAATGTACTAAAACTCAGAATTATTTTTTAGTTATGGAAATTCCCAAATGGAGATGGAGTATTGCAACATGACCTGGTACCATGCCACGTATGCTGAAAGGTTAAAAAATTATCTAAGAACCACAATAATTCTGAAGGACTTATGATGAAAAATGACATTCATACCCAGAGAAAGAACTGATTGTGTCTAAATACAAATGGAAATATACTTGTTTTTTCTTTTTACTTTATTTTTCTTGAGGGTTTTTTGGGGGTAGGAGAGGGAAGAGATCTGTTTTCTTTCACAACAAGATTTTTGTGGAAATGTTTTGCATAATTTCACATGAGCCTTTTTAAAGGGGGGTGAAGGTGGGGAGGAAAAGAGAGAATCTGGGACTCAAAAGTTTTAAAAACAGATGTAAAATATTGTTTTACATGTAACTGGGGAAAATAAAAATATTAAATGAATATTAAACTTATCTAAAAGATGAAAACAAATATGCTTTAATAGCTTGACAATTTGTCTGATTTAAGCCTCATTGAAAACCAACAGTCTAGATTTAGAAAAAGGACTGTTCATTCAATATGATAAAGCATGGTTTTATAATGAAGTATTAAAGGATAAGTGTCAAAACATTATGAACTCAATGTCAAATCATGTATAACAGATTATTACAGCAAAAGGACATGCTGCATATTAAAAGTTTCTTAAGCTAATTTTTTCAAACTAAGTTTTTCAAATTAATTTAATATTTTATGTTGGCCCATTTAATTCACCCACTTCCATATTTGTATATTCCTCTGATCAATTTGTCATGATTTCACCTTGGCTCTTGATAATTGTACTATCTGTTCTAAATACTGACATACTATGTAACAACTAATTCTATAATTTTTTTAATGGTTGATATAAAATCTGTCCTTTTTGAAAAAATCCATCTTAAAAATATTCAGCATTTGTCTCTCTTTAATCTTTTGGAATTTTTCCTATTGCCTATGACTTCTGTTTTGCCTTCAGTCCTGTGGGATATAATATTTCTGGGTCCAGAGACTTGGACTCCTGTTAAGACAGATGCTGAAATCATATTATCTTTTCACATTCCTTGGGATTCAAATGTAAAGAGGATTCTAGACTTTCTTTGCTTGTTTATCCTTTCTGCTTGGAAGGCTTTTATCCTTGATGGAAAAGACAAAAACAAAATAGGAGTTGAATAGCTCTGACTTCTTTTTGTCACTTATTAATATTATTCCATCTGTCTCAAACAATGGACTTAGACTTTCCTTTTAGGCATGTCCAAAACCTTCTTAAAAAGCCCCTTTTTATTGTATTTAGCATTTTTCATGACATTTGGCTCATCTTTGGCTTTCAAGTATTTAGAATATTTATGTAATCTGTTTTCCTTCTTTAATTATGTGTCTTTCCTTCCATTTTTCATTTATGTCCTTTCAAAATCTGAGCTTCTAAAAGCTTTCTACGCCTCCATTAAAATGTGACTACCCTTTTTTATTGACATTGTGATGATCCAGTTTGAGAATCTGTGTTCCCTCTAGAGGTATATTCTGGCCATATCTGGCCAAAGGATCAAACCTTTGGAACCTATATTCAACCCATGTTGAATTCCTAACATCTAGGATACATGTCTGATAATGCTCTGACATTCTTTCCTTTGCTATCATAAACTCCAAGGTTAAATGATTACTTTCTATGAAGGCCTTATCATTTCTACTTTATCAGCCAGTTATTCATTTTTTGTTAATTGTCTGCACCAGGAAGTGTTAATAAATTCTTAGTAAGCCCTGCTATGTACAATTTATTGTAAAAGGTACTGGAGGAGATACGTAGGTAAGCAGGGGATTCCCAAAATCTTTTTTTTTTTTTATTTAATAGCCTTTTATTTACAGGATATATACATGGGTAACTTTACAGCATTAACAATTGCCAAACCTCTTGTTCCACTTTTTCACCTCTTACTCCCCCACCCTCCCCTAGATGGCAGGATGACCAGTAGATGTTAAATATATTAAAATATAAATTAGATACACAATAAGTATACATGACCAAAACTGTTATTTTGCTGTACAAAAGAATCAGATTCTGAAATATTGTACAATTAGCTTGTGAAGGAAATCAAAAATGCAGGTGTGATAAATATAGGGATTGGGAATTCAATGTAATGGTTTTTAGTCATCTCCCAGAGTTCTTTTTCTGGGCATAGCTAGTTCAGTTCATTACTGCTCCATTAGAAATGATTTGGTTGATCTCATTGCTGAGGATGGCCTGGTCCATCAGAACTGGTCATCATATAGTATTATTGTTGAAGTACATAATGATCTCCTGGTCCTGCTCATTTCACTCAGCATCAGTTCGTGTAAGTCTCTCCAGGCCTTTCTGAAATTATCCTGTTGGTCATTTCTTACAGAACAGTAATATTCCATAATATTCATATACCACAATTTATTCAGCCATTCTCCAACTGATGGACATCCATTCAGTTTCCAGTTTTTAGCCACTACAAAAAGGGCTGCCACAAACATTCATGCACATACAGGTCCCTTTCCCTTCTTTATAATCTCTTTGGGATATAATCCCAGTAGTAACACTGCTGGATCAAAGGGTATGCACAGTTTGATAACTTTTGAGCACAGTTCCAAACTACTTCTCCAAAATGGTTGGATTCGTTCACAACTCCACCAACAATGCATCAATGTCCCAGTTTTCCCGTATCCCCTCCAACAATCATCATTATTTTTTCCTGTCATCTTAGCCTATCTGACAGGTATGTAGTGGTATCTTAGAGTTGTCTTAATTTGCATTTCTCTGATTAATAATGATTTGGAGCATCTTTTCATATGACTAGAAATAGTTTCAATTTCTTCATCTGAGAATTGTCTGTTCATATCCTTTGACCATTTTTCAATTGGAGAATGGCTTGATTTTTTATAAATTAGAGTTAATTCTCTATATATTTTGGAAATGAGGCCTTTATCAGAACCTTTGACTGTAAAAATATTTTCCCAGTTTATGGGATTCCCAAAATCTTAGTGAATTTAAAACTCAGTACCTCTTAAAACTACCCTGTGTATTATGGTATGGCCTTAAAGTAGTTTACAATCTAGATGGGAGTGAGGGAGAAGAGAGAAATAACTAAAACACAAAGCAGAATACAATAAATGTGTGGGGAAACACAAAACTCTTTGAGGTCAGATGTAGGAGGGAGTACTATTTGAAATCAAAGTTGAAAGTGGCAAATGTCTTGGCCAAGGTTACACTGAGTCTTGGCCTCTAGATTCCCCTTCAGCATGCTTTTCATTCTGTTCTGCTGCCAAATCCACCTACCCAATTGTGCACTGCTGTTCCTAGCGAAAGCATTCATCTTGATCTCAGCTGGTGATCAGCTTGAGTTTTATATTATGGGGATGGATAACAGTTAAAAAAAATAATAACCACAAACTTCTCAAGTCATGTACAGCTTAACGACTTTCATCCTTTCATTTAATTTTGTTTTAAATGTAAAACCTTTCTTGTCCCAGGAATAAGTCATATGGTGATTATTTGCAGATTGTGGTGCTAAGATGAAAATGCCCAGACTGTCCCAGTTCAGCCCATTTTCTGATTGCGAATTAAGCAGATAGGTTGGCCGGGACACCATTAAGTCAAACCTGGTAGATTTTAGTGCATGTGTGAGTGGAAAGAGAGGCAGTCTGTTACAGTGGCTAGAGACCTGGGCTCTGAATGAGGAAGATATAGGTGGATTCAAGTTTTATCGCTGATATATACAAACTATGTGACTCTGGGTACATCACTTAGCCTATCAATAACCATTCAACTTTTTAAGACTGTAAGTTATGAAGTAAGTGCTGATCTGCTTTGAGAAAAGGAGATTCTTCACTGGAATTCCCTACATAGAGAATAGGGAGGAAAGGGGAAAGGAAGTAAGGAAAGACAGGAAAGGGAAGGGGAAAGAACAAGAGAGAAGAGAGAAAAGAGAGAGAGAGAGAGAGAGAGAGAGAGAGAGAGAGAGAGAGAGAGAGAGACAAGGAGACAGAGAGACAAACAGAGACAGAGACAGAGACACAGACAGAGAGACAGACAGAGACAGACAGAGAGACAGAGACAGAGACAGAGACAGAGAGATAGACATAGAGAGAGAGAGAGAGAGAGAGAGAGAGAGAGAGAGAGAGAGAGAGGAGAATAAGATTAGTTATCACAAGACTCCAAGAATATTAGAAATCAGAAGGCTTGGGGAATTTATTTTTTAATAGAATTTTATGTTACCAAATAATGTAAAGCTGTATAGATAATTTTGTAAAGATTATTTTCAACATTTATTTTTGTATATATAATTTGTAAAGATAAATTTTCAAGATTTGTAAAGATAATTTTCAACATTTATTTTTGTAAAACTTTGTGCTCCACATTTTTCTCCCTCCCTTTCTTCTTCCTCCCTCCACTTGAGAAATGTATAAAAAGTGGTCAGTCCCATCCTAGGGGAGCTAGAAATATGTGTGGAGCACTTACAGGGAAGACTGGGGGATTCAATCTCACCTTTGTGGCAAGAACATAGAATCACAGACATATTTAAATGGAATATATAAAAGTCTATTTTCACCTCTTACAGAAGAAGAAACTGAGTTCCAAAGTGATTAAGTAGCTTGTTTAATATAACACATCTCATAAATAGAAGGCCTGAGACCAATCCAAGCTTTCTGATTCCAGAGCCAGTGCTCTTTTTATGGTCTGGGAGGCTCACTTTGATTTTGTGTCCATTGCAAAATGAATCCAAAGCCCAGGATCCTCTCTCTTGCTTTGTTGTTCTTCGGACACCTCTAGCCCTTTTGAGACTAGGGAAACTGTGCTTTGGACACTAGCTCTGTTCCACACAAGCACCATGACCTTATTCCAATTGATCTCTAGGGATGGGGAATGGTAGCAAATGGGCATTGGGCAATTCTAGTTATCTTTTATTCAAAGGTTTGGCAGAAGCCAAGGCCAGGAATCAGACCAAGAGGAGCATGAGAGAAAAGAAAGAAAAAATCACACCAAATTGCTTGTTAATATGTGTATTTTACATGGCACTTGTGAAGATGAAACTGTTGCTTACCTTACTTTATTCCAATTCAGTGACTTTTACAAGGCCACAGGGGGACCTGTTAGTGCTGGAATGAACTGAAAATGTCTTTGAGCCTCCAGAATAATGAGTATTTTTCTTTTCTTAATATTTTGCATCCAGATCAGGCAGCTGTTAGAACCTGTCATTCTGCCTAATATACCTTCTGTTTGCATTTTAGATAAATTCCTTTGAATTTCAGGCAGATTTATTTCTAAGTACAGAAAGAAAACCAAATTTAAGCAATTCTTTAAAATGACTATTTAACATTTTCCCGAAGTGCTGTCATGTCTCTCCATTTGCTAGATGTTGAAGGCTCTGGTGTTTTATTTTCAGTAGTTACTGACCTCATGATTTTGGTTAAACTTTCTTTTTTGTTCATTATGTTTGAGGGCTCTGGCTCTGGTTTGTTCAAAGGGAAAGCAGAAATGGCAGGGGCTTAGAGAATTCAAAGGTAGGTATAGTTAAATTTAGACCATTACCAGAATTTGGTCTACCAAGGGGTGAGAAAGCTCATTGCTTAATGAAAGATTATGTAGGGTCCTGAGGTTAATTGCTAACTGGCAATTAATAATAAGAATAAGAATCATATCTGGCAGACTCATCATTTTTCCCCTTCAACCTAAGGATTATGGGTAAAAACACTTTTCTGACCCTGATAAAATCAAGTACCTTCGGATGTTTAGAATTCTGCCTCTCCTAGGTCTCACATCCACTCCTGTAAACCCATGAGAATTAGTGTTCATATGCAACAGGTGTTATAAGGTCAGGACATAGAGCTGCCAGCCCAAGATTGGAGTACATGACTCTATTTTTTTGATTGTATGTATATTAGTGCACCTGTTTTTATGACTTGTACATGACTTGCTTACTAGAACAATAGCCTGTTTAATGTGCCTTACAGATTTATGTTTTGAAGGAAGGAAAGACGCATTTATTATATGTTAATATGTAACATCATGGTCGATTTATTATATATTAATAATGTATTATTATGTGTCAAGAACTTTATGAGTATTATCTCATTTGACCTTCACATTAAATTCTGGAAAGTATGTTCAATTATTATCCCCATTTGATATTGAGGAAACAGGCCAAAAAAGTTGTGACTTGCCCAGGATTATAGATTTAGTGGATATCCAAGGCAGTTCTTCTTAACTCCAGGACCAATGCTTTATTCACTTCACCACACTGCTGCTTTTTGCTGTTTAATATTTTTTTCTATGATTTCTATAAAGACTTAGAAGGTATGTTTATAATAATAGCGGATGACATAAAATTTGGAGGTACTGGTATACACTGGAGAGTGGAATGAGGATTTTGACATGCTAAACTATTGGGCAGAATGAGATGAAATTGTTTAATGGAGCTAAATGGAAAGATTTATAGTCAGGTTCAAAAAATCAATTTCACAAGTACAAGATGGGGCACAAGAGAAGCAACCACTTAACTCTTAGCATAATTTCTTCAGCTATAAAGTAAGACTACAAATACTTATAAAGCTCTTATAGAGCTTTTATAAGTATTAAATAATACTCTGTGTGTGTGTGTGTGTGTGTGTGTGTGTGTGAGAGAGAGAGAGAGAGAGAGAGAGAGAGAGAGAGAAAGAGAGAAAGAGAGAGAGAGAGAGAGAATGAATATGAGAATATGGGAGATGACTATCCTTCTATACTCTTCCCTCATCAAACCACATCCATAGAAGAAGTATTGAACTCAGTTCTAACGGATACATTTAAGAAAGGACACTGGTAAATTAAAAGTATCAATAGGAGAATAATCAGAATGATGAATGATCTTGAGTTTATGCCATATAAGGTTCTACTGAAGAAACTGGGAATATTTTGCCTGGAAAAGGGGAAACTCTGAACAACATTAGACATTTAAGTGTCTATTGGACTGTTAAAAGGAAGAGAGATTAGACTTGTTCTGTTTGGTTCCAGATGGCAAAACTGTATATGGAAGTTGTAAATGGGAAATTTAAATTTGATGGCATGATTAAGTCTTCCCAACAGGGGGGACTTCAGGAAATAATGACTTTCTTCTTATTAGAGGCCTTCAAACAAAGGCTAATGGATGGTTATCAGGTATGTTCTAGAGGAAGTTCTTGTTTAAAAAAGGAATGGATAAAATGGCTACCTCTGAATTTTTGTAATTTTGGAAGTCATTCATTTCAACCCCATAGATAAAGAAGTCAAGATTAAAGTGTTCCAGTATGACTATTTTTTGGTGGGGGGTAAAGCAGTTAGGTTTAGGTGCATTGCCCACGATTACACAGCTAGTTAGGTTTTAAGTGTTTGAGATCAGATTTGAGCTCAGGAACTCCTGACTCTAGGGCCAGTGCTCTACCCACTGTGCAATCTAACTGCCCCCTAGTATAAATTCTTATGTTCTTACCTTCTCAGTAGCTTCTGTTTTCTTATATTTTTAGCTACAATTATGCTGCATCTGATACATAAGTACTTGAATAGATTCATAGAAAGTTATTAGTCCCTACATCATAGTCATATGATTCAAAATTTATACTCTGTTTTGTAGAGAATTTATAGCTTGAATTACAGGAAATTTTCTAGCCTAAACTTATTTTTTCGATGTGTGACTGATTTGTACTTAGCATGATATCTTACCCAACCCTTCTCAAATAAGCATACATATACTTATCTTATTTTCACAGTAGGATTTAACCTTTTTGAGGTCAAGGAACATTTAAAAAATTGTCTTTCTGTTCCCAGAACCTAGCACAGTGCCTAATATCCACCAGGTACATAAATGCATTTATACAAATAGCAGTCATTTCTGTTTTGACCAGACCCCTGAAGATCTTCTCCCAGATTTATGTATTGATTGATTAGGTGAAAAAGGCCATTATTTGCCTCAATTTCTACCTAGCCTAATCACTAAATAGATGTGATCTTAATTAAACTGAGACCTGTTGAAAACTTTAACTTAAAGAGATCAAGGTATTCCACTACATCCAGGGCCATCTCCTCATCCTTATCTGTATCTTGCCACTGGACCCAGGTGGCTCTGGAAGGGAAAGTGAGACAGGTGACTTTGCCCAGCCCTCCCTCACTTAAATCCAATCCATTTGCATGTCATAGCATCACCTCCCTGATGTTAGGGTTTTCTTCTAGAATGAAGGACAAATAACAGCAGCAGCAACAACAAATGCATATCACACACTCCATATTTATCAGATTGGCTATTATAACAGAAAAAAATGACAAATGTTAGAGGGGATGTGAACCATTCTGTAGAATGTTTGGAACTAAGCTCAAAGGTCATACTAAGTAGCAGAGCTGGGATATGAATCTAAGTTCTTTTACTAAAAAATTCATGATTCTTTTCACCATGATACCTTGCTTTTGATGAGTATAAGTTATTGTTATCATCATTCTTATTATTACTATTAAAGTCTGATCTCTAAAAAAGATTTTTTTGAATATCCTTTGACCAAGCAATAACAGTACTAAATCTCTATCCCAAAGAGTTAAATAATAAAAAAGGAAAAGGACTTAAATGTACAAAAACCTTTATAGCAACTCTTTTAGCAGTAGCAAGAATTGGAAATTTAGGAGATGTCCATTAATTGACAATGGCTGAACAAGTTGTTATATGTGATTATGATAGAATACTATTGTGGTATAAGAAATGATGAGGAAGATGCTCTCAGGCACTTAGATGAACTGATGCAGAGTGAAATAAGCAGAACCAGGAGAACATTGTACAAAGTAATAGCAATATTATATAATGATCAACTGTTAATAAGTTAGCTATTTTCAATTGTAGAATGATCTAAGATAATTCTAAAGGACTTATGATGAAAAATGCTTTTCAATTCCACAGAAAGAACTGATAGTCAGAATGCAAATTGAAGCATAGTTTTTTGGCATTACTTCCTTTAATTTTCTAGTTTTTTTTTTGGTCTGTGTTTTCTTTCACAACACGACTAACATGGAAATGTGTTGGGTATGACTGCACATGTATAATCTGTATCAAATAGCTTCCCTTCTCAATGAAGGATGGGAGGAAAGGAGACCATATGGAACTAAATTTTTGTAATGAATGCTAAGAATTGTTTTTTTTACATGTAATTGGGAAAAAATAAAATATTAAATTAGAAAAAATCATATATTGAAATCAAATTAAAATTAGTGAATGACCAATAAATATTTATTGAATGAATGATTGGCCAGGATATCATTTACTGGAACCAATTCATGAGTTTTAAATATCAAGATGGAAAATTGTTCTCCATAAGAATGGTTTGAGATGAATAGGATGCTGTATGACCACACTTAACATCCTTAGTGCCACTATAGGCAAGTCACATATTTCTCTGAATTTTACTTTCCGATCTATAAAATGGAAAAATTAATATTTAGCATTACTTACTCTATAGCATCTTTGTGAAGAAAACACTGTGTAACCATGAAGCACTAGATTTATTCCTTTATAGCTAGAAAGGACTTGAGGTTTCATTGAGTTTAACTCCCTCATTTTATAAATGAGGAATCTGAAGCCTAGAGAAATTTTCAAGGTCACACTAGTAAATAAGTAGCAGAGCTGGAATATGAACCTAAGTTCTTTTATTAAAAAATTCATGATTCTTTTCACCATGCTACCCCACTTTTGATGAATATGAGCTGTTGTCACTATCAGTCTTATTATTACTATTAAAGTCTGATCTCTAAAGGAGATATTTTTTTGGAACAAGCTTAGAAAGGACACTCATTACCAGATGAACACTAACCTATACAGGTTCAGACCTAGTCAATAATGTGGACATAGGCTTATTGAGAGGCATTTCAACATGGTTTAGCTGCTGGTTTAGTTGCTTTTCAGTCATGTCTAACTTTTTGTGACCCCATTTAGTGTTTTCTTGGCAAAGATACCAGAAATGGTTTGCCATTTCTTTCACCAGCCCATTTTACAGATAAGGAAACCAAGGCAAACAGGATTAAATGACTTGCCTGGGATTACATAGCTAATAAGAGCCTGAATCTGGATTTAAATTCATGTCCTCTCAACTCAAGCTTGGTGCTCTATCCACTTCCATACAGATGCAAACAATTTTCTAAATGAATAAAGAGCTATGCATTTGGTGTTGCTCTTTAAGGCTTCAGCATCTACTTTATTATGTAGGCAGACATTCAAAAACATGGTTAACCTGTTGGTTGGCCTCTTTCCAAACATATTTCTTCTTCTCTTTGGGTGTGACAGACTTTCATTCCCACCTTCTAGAAATCTTTAATGGGTTATCCCTATCACTGCCAAGAATTGACTATAATACTTACCAGGCTTTTCATCATACCACAATCATCATTACTATCTATCTATCTATCTATCTATCATCCATCCATCTATCTGTCTGTCTGTCTGTCTGTGTCTGTCTGTCTTTCTATCTATCTATCAATCTATCATCTATATACTTTATATACCTTAAGTTTTATTTAACTTTTCTTCAGTTTTCCAGCTTGGGGATTGGAGTTGGTGGTGGAAATGACTTGTTTCTATTTTAGTAGAGGTATGCTGTAGGATACACAAGAAATAGTTTCTGAAATGTCACATATATCTATGCTTTTACATTGACTCATATTTTAAAACTTCACACAGCTAGAAATGGTTTCATGTCTGCAGGTCATTGGTAAAGTGATAGTAGTGTTAGGGAAGGCTTTATAGCAAAAATGGTACATAAGTTGGGCCTTGAAATAAGTAACTTCAACAGCTTGATGAGGGGAGATTTGGAATGTTCTACCTCCTCACCTCTGTCTCTTGCTTTTCTGGCTTTCTTCATGTCTCAGCTAAAATCTCGCCTTCTGTAGGAAGTCTTTCTGGGTCCCTCTTAATCCTAGTATCTTCCTTCTGAAACTCCCTTTCATCTATCTTTTTTATATCTTGTTTGTACATAATTGTTGTCTCCTCTACCAGAGTGAACTCCTTATGGTTCAGAACAATGTTTTTCTTGTCTTTTTTTGTGTGTCCCCAGGACTTAGCATATTATGTCTCCATTAAAATGTGAGCTCCTTGTGGGAGTTTGTAACGCAGAGCACGAGTATATATGGAACACTAGTTGATTGAGGAAAGAATTTTCAATGTAAATTTTTAAGAGGATAGATTGTTGCATTCTTTATTTTGTATTTTCAGTGTCTCTCCACAGTAGGAATTTAATAAAAAAAATTTTGATTGAATAATTGGGGTAAGGAGAATATAAAGAGAGGTAGAGAGAAAGAACAGCAAATGAGAGCTAGGGACAGAAAAATAGTACAGTTTGGAAGAAACTTTTATGTGAAATGAATGGATAGGCTAGCTGCAGATTGTGATGTATGTAATTCAGGAGGCAGAATTTATGTTTCTTTTTGTAAACAAAGGAGAACAAAAAGTTTTGAGAAAAGGACTGCTGTGATGATTTCTTTTTAATCAGTCTCTAACAATCCAATTATATTCCATTCTATTGTCAGTCAACCACTTAACCATCACAAAACTGAAAAGACATTATGTACATATCTCTCTACATATGTATATGTGTATATATACTTATATATGTATACATATAGTTATATCTATCTATTTATCTGTCTAGCTTACCTGTCTGCGTCTGTCTATCTATCCTTCACAAGCAATCATAATCAATCTATGCTAAATACTATTGTGAAGAAAAAGAGAGTCAAGCCTTACCATAACTGAACACTTCCCTGATCTGAGGTAATAGGTTTTCCTCCTTGAATCTCCTTTTACCTCACTTCCTGCCAACTATCTTTCTGTTATCCCCAAGCATTTCTCTGGAGCTAAAATGGCACCCTCTTGACCAGAATTCCAGAGATTGTGCTTGCCTCCATGAATAAGTGATCTAGTTAACCAGTTCCTAGTATAGTTTATGGAACCTAGTTGGTGCTTAACTTTGTTTCTCCTTTCTCTCTTTCTTTTTTCCCTCCCTTCCTCCCTTTTACCCTTCTTTCCTTCCTTCCTTCCCTTTATCTATCTATCTATCTATAATCTACTTATCTGTCATCTCTTCCTTTCTTCCTTCTTCCCTTATCTCCATAAAATCTGACAGAAGGGGGCAAGATCTGTGTGGGTTTCAGTAGAAAGATCATTCTTTAGAACTTTTCTATTTGGATGCAAGAATGAAAGTGAGAAGAAGCTTCTTTTAAATGGTGTCATTTCTGAGCTCCCTTTCACAGATAACAGATGGGGTTGTCAGTCCCTTCCTGAAACTTTTTTGGAAGGTTAACTGAGGAACAGGCTTCTGGATACCAGTGATCCTAACAATCTGCTCTTGGGGAAACTTGTAGTCCCTTGTTTGGCCTTAATGTCTATTCATCCCCCAAATGAGCTTCTCTATTATGTATAAGAAATGTCCAAACAACAAGGCCAGATTGTGCAGAACCAATTTGAACTATTTAGGGAATAGTTTTGTAACTTCCAAGTGACTAGGTGATAGTTGTTAACTGATTCATTGGTGCAGGGTCAGTGGGTGGTACAGTTATATACGCAAAAATGAATAGCTGGAAGAAATTCCCTAGAGGAGATGGATCTTAATAACTACAGTCTTTACACTATTCTCCCAGGTTTCTTGGAGGGCAAGGACTAGAGTTTTGGGGGTTTTTGTGTCTCCAGAATTTAGCAAAGCATCTAGCAAATAAAAAAGAAATCTAAATTGGACTGGTGTTATTTACCTGGGGAACAGCCAGATGGTGAAATTCCCTTTACCAATGCAAGTCAGTAGTCAGACCTTTTCTGCAGCTTATTGCTTTAGTGCCTAGATCAATGATAGGTTATGGGATTTGCTTAGGATGATAAAACAAACATTTGTCATATACAACACTTGAACTCATACCTTTGTGACTCTGAGACCAGTTATCTATTCACTACATCATGGGGCTTCTGCAACAATTAATACACAGCTTGAGAAGTGAATTAAATTGGTCTTCTTGTTGTAGTGCATTTGATAATATTACTCCCTTGCTTTACTATTCAAAAACAGTATGTAGTTGTCAAGGAAAAAAAAGATGCTAAAGAAAAGAAAGGGGCAGTAAAATATAATGGATAATTTTGGACTTGGGAGTCAAGAAAATATGGATTCAAATCCTGCCTCAGACATTCTAGGTAACATAAATGTCACTTGTTCTCGGGATTTGTCCTCATCTAGAAAATAAAGAAGTTGAACTTAATGCTCCATGAGGTCTCTTCTGGATGGATATCTATGGTCTGAAGAGATTCTGGTACTTGCCTCACATTATGAGGGCAAGAAGTGGCCTAGACTATCTTGTAACCATTAAAAAAAAGATAATGTGGAAATTACAATCTAGTATGAAAATATTCTGCAGTAGGGAAGGATGACAAGCATAAACAAGAGGTACATGGTCAAGAGCTGAGAGAATCTGGGGAGAAAAGATCTGAAGAATAGGAATTGATAATTTTCTCCAGCTGGGGGGAATGAATGAATGAATGAATAAAAATACAATACTTCTCTTCCTCCCTCCCCCTCTCCCTTACTCTCTTCCTTCCTCTCTCCCTCCTTCTTTTCTTCCTTCCTTTCTTCTTTCCTTCCTTCCTTCCTTCCTTCCTTCCTTCCTTCCTTCCTTCCTTCCTTCCTTCCTTCCTTCCTTCCTTCCTTCCCTCCTTTTCCCCTCCCTCCCTCCCTTGCACTCAACAGAAAATATGAAGACACTCTTTGATCCAAAGGAGTTCATATTTTAAAGATATACAATTATTATAGTTCCTATATAGTGGTTAATTTATAGTAATGTTGGAATAACATATAGATTAATAGAATCCTAAATTCAGGTGAGACTTCAAAAGTCCCTCTATCAAAACTAGAGCCAAGACTATGGTCTGACAAGGTAGACAGCTTCTTAAAGAGAAAGCCTCAAGAAAATGTAACAAGGGACATTTTAAGGTAAGATTTTTCATAGATGTGAATATTTCCATGCCAAAGATATTTACTCACTCCAACAGATTCTAATTTTGCATATTAAACTGCACATATTACAATAAAGGATGTAAGCCTTTGGTGGACAGTACCCTATAAGGGAAACAGTTTACGAATTTTTCCTGGGGTATAAGTATGTCTTGTTCTGGACATGAATCTAACCCTTATCTGAAGCATGAATGCATTTTTACAACATCCCTGACAGATGGTCATCTAATCTCAGCCTGAAAATTTGAACTGGTAGGAAACTCAGTGAAGGCAACATGGTGTGTCAGGAAAACAACAACAAAAACAATAACATCCTAGACAAGAAGTCAGGAGACATGATTTCTAGTCTTGGCTCTAATATGACTTTTCCATGTGGCTTCGAGCAAGCAGCTTTACATCTGAGTTTCACTTTCCTCGTCTAAAAACTGAAAGGGTTACATTCAATTAGTATTTTGGTCCCTTTTGACCTTAAATCTATCAGTGTTCTGATTACCAAGAAAGTCATAACAATGATGGATTATTCAAAAGTGCAGTGACTTCTTGATGGCCTGGTGGATAGAGTCCCAGACTTGGAATTATGAAGACCTAAGTTCAAATTACATCCTGGACAACTAACTTAGCTTTGTGACTCTGAGCAAGTCATTTAACCACTTTCAGCCTTGGTTTCCTCATGTCTAAATGTGGATAATAGTACCTCTTTCACAGGGTTATTGTGATGATCCATAGAAATATTTGTAAAAGTACTTTGTAAACCTTAAAAAAACTATATAAATTAATTATTATTATTGTTATCATCATCTTGGTCTTCTTTTTCTTCATCATCATCATCATCATCATCCCAACAGGAACCAGGAAATGAGAGCAATACTAAAATTGAAAAGATTTTTTTTGCAGAGCAAACAGATGAAGACCCATGATTATTGCTAAAAACTTGAGATGTCTGACCATCTATGTAGGGCATTGAAAGAGCACTGATCTTAGAACTACAAGACCTGGGTTCTCTTATTCTCACTCATATTTTGTTGTGTGATTTTGGGAAAGTAACTTTTCTGAATCTGAATTTTACTAACCATAAAATGGGGACAATAATGCTATTCTGTCTATTTCATAAGATGGTTCTAAAGAATGTAATTTTTAAGCTTTAAATGTTATCTAAGTGGGAGTTATTTTTATGACTGAAGGTCATTTTTGGAGGGACCAAGATATCTTGATAGAGGAATAATATAATATAATAATAATAATAACAATAATAGTAACATTTGTATGAAGATTTAAGATTTGCAAAGTATTTTTGTTATGTTATGTCATTTTGTCCCCACAAAAGCTTTGCTAGGTCGGTATAGATGGGGAAACTGAGGCAGAGAAAAGTTCAGTAATTTGCAGAGGATTATAGAGCTAGGAAGTGTCTGAGGAAGGATTTGAACTTAGATTTTTCTGACACCAAACTCAACACTGTTCATTATACTGCCTAGGTGAAAATGATTTCCTAGTAGTGTGTGGATGTATCCCAACAATTTTGTTTTCTCCTTCTCTGATTCTCCTCTGCCTCCCCAATACTTTTAGATATTTGGCACATCTTAGACTGTTTAGAATATGAATTGAACATATATATTTAGTATTGCATTTCCTTGAAGGGTCAGCTGAAATGTAAATTATGTATATGTCAATGCAAGTGATAACCTATTTTTTATTTTAAAAAATTGTGTTGAGCTCCAAATTCTCTCCTTTTCTTCACCCCTCCTCCACCTTCTGAAAGGGCAAGAAATATGATACCCATTATATATATGAAGTCATGCAAAACATTTTAACATTAGTCATGTTGTAAAAAATTAGTAAGAAAGATAAAGAAAGTGTAAACAAATATGCTTTAGTCTGCATTCAGAGTTCATCAGTTCTCTCCCTGGAGATGGAAAACATTTTTCATCATGAATCTTTTGGAATTGTCATGGATCATTGTGTATTGATCAGAATTGCACAGTTGATCATTGTCACAATATTGCTGTTACTATCTACAACTAGTTCTGCTTACTTCATTTGCTGATATCAGCTCATATATATTTTCTGAGGGTTTTCTGAAACTATCCACTTCCTCATTTCTTATAGCACAATAGTATACATTACAATCATATACCACAATTTGATTAATCATTCCTCAATTGATGGGCATCCCTTTATAGTTTCCAATTCTTCACAACCAGTAAAAGAACATCTAAAAATATTTTTGTAAATATAAATATCTCTTGATCTCTTTGGGATATATACCCAGTAGTATTATCATTGGGTTAAAGGATATGCACAGTTTTATAGTCCTTTGGACATAGTATCACATTGTTCTCCAAAATGGTTGGATCAATTCACAGCTCCATCAAAAGTGTATTAGTATGCTTATTTTTCCACAGTTCCTCCAGCATTTGTTATTTTCCTTTTCTGTCATATTAGCCAATCCAATAGGTTTGAGGTAGTGTCTAAGAGTTGTTTAATGGATAATTTGCTAATAAATAGTGATTTTGAGCATTTTTTCACATATCTATTGATAGCTTTGATTTTATCTTCTGAAAACTACCTGTTCATATTTTTTGACTATCAATTGGGGAACAACTCATATATTTATTTATTATTAATTTTTGACTCATATTTATATATTTAGCATAGTATCCTATATTGTATTTAAGAAATAAAGCCTTTATTAGAGAAAATTGTTATAATATTTTTCTCAATTTGTTGCTTTCTAATTTTGGTTATATTGGTTTTGATTATGTATCCTCTCCCCCCCCCCCCTTTTTGTATTGGATTTTTTTTTTTGGTTAAAAAAATTTAAATATCCTTGTTGTACTGAGTGATAATAAGGCTTCACATTTATATAGTGCTTTAGAGATTTGTGAAATATACTATTTTATTTGATCCTTGAAATTGGCCATTTCATCAGCCTTCCCACAACGTGCTACAACTCTACTCTGCTTGTTTATTTTGCCCACCCTCTTTCCCTCCTCCCCAATCTCCTCCATTAGTCCCAAGACAATTCCACCTTGAGATCACATGGATCCATAATCTCACTGCTCATTCTCCAGTAGTCTTTATCCTAGTCCTGTCCTGCCTCCATGCCAGCTGCCTGGCCTCCAGAGTGTGATGATAACCTCTCTGAGTTCAGCCCTTATTGATTAATATGACTAAACATGGTAGGCATTCTTATCATGTACAGTTTACACTTGATGCAGAGACGAGAGGTACTCTAGATGCACTTCTAACTGGTAAATGAGGATTGATTGTTTAAACGTTCATTGTGAACATTTTTGCTTCTGCACCTAGCAGAAGCAACAAATCAGGGTTTTCATTTAATTTTTCATTGATTGCCTATATTTAAGAAAGTGTTGGAGAAAATGTTAATAATACATATAAAACTTAAAAGGGTGTTGTGGGTTTTCAGAGAGTTGGTTATTGAACATTTATTCTTTATTTCTTACCTAGCCCTAATCACTGAATGGGTATAGTCTTAATCCCCCTGAAATCTGTTTAGTTTTAAAAAGCCAGTGTCTTCCATTGCATCCAGGACCATCTCTAGTTGTCCTGATCTACTGGATCCACATGGCTTTGAAGGGGAAAGTGAGGTTGGGAACTTTGCACAGGCCTCCCTCACTTAAATCCAATGGATTTGTAAGAAATGTTATCACCTTTCCTCTTTGTCTTCTTTGAGAATGAAGGATAAATAATGAAGAATTTCCAACTCCACAGATCTGTGAAACTGAAATTCTATGCTGTGAAAATGGAATGATAGGAGATCACAGATTTAGAGCTGGAAGAGGCAATACAGAAATCATAGAGTTCATCTTTTAGTAGATAAGGAAATGAGACAGAGAAGTTAAATGACTTGGCCATTTTCACACATATAGTAAATCACAAAAATTGGATTTAAATGAAGGGCCTTTGACTTTTATTCTATCAGTCTTTCTTCTATTCCAGATGGTTGGTGATAAGAAGGGGAATTTCAAGAAGGAAACACCAATCCAAATATAACTAACTATTAAAAAAAAATTTCCTACCTAATTGGTTGTAACATGTCTAGTTGATGGTCTGCTTGTAATCTAGATAAAAGAAAGTACCAACATGAGAAATTGTCAGTGTATGTCCAGCTTGGTCCAGAGGAGGTATTTTGTGACTAGTCAATGTGAATAGTCTATTTGGTGGATAAATTCATGAGACAGAGATTTCTATGTCGTGATAGGGCCATGGGATCGTAGATTTGGATTTGGTCCAGAATTCAGAGATCATTAAGTCCAACTCCTTCATTTACAAATGAGGAACTTAGATCTAGAGAAATGATTTGTCCAAGATTACATATATAGTAAGTAGCAAGTAAAGAATTAAACCTAAAATTTCCAACTTCAAATCCATCGTCTTTCTTACAGATCATATTGCCAACCCTAATTAGTATATGGAAGACTCAAGATTTCAGTCGTGTGCTCCAACTCCAGTATTCTTCGGATCACCCAACTCTCTTTCCCTTTATTCTAGAATCACCATACTTATTCCTGTCGAGTTTCTTAACTAGATTTTTTTTTACATGGAAGTGTAAATGTTCCACTGACTAGCTGATAGAAAGATTGAAGTCTACTCAGTAGTTCCAGTTTCCATTGAAAAATAATAAATTGGCATTCTGGTTCATCCATAAGTCTTATGAAACTCCCTTAAGTTCTTACCAATTCTAGTGGGGCTAGATTTTTAAGATGAATATATACTATTAACATTTTCTCCCTCATTTTTTTAAGTCTAGGCAATCAACAAAACAATAAATGAAGACCTCATTTATAGCCTTTGCCACTTTGAGAAGTGTAAGTGCTCAAAATATTGCTGAATTGCGCCTACAAAGTGGAGCAATAAGGCTGGAGCTCAGATGACTCCAAAAGAGCTCAGCCTGAATAGAGAGATTTGGGCTGGTTCTGTCTGTGTGTCTCTTAGTGAGTCAATAAATATTAAGCACATACTATGTGCCAGAGACTATAGTAAGCATTTAGAATACAAAAATTGGTAAAAGACAGGCCCACCTTCAAGACATTCACATCTAGTGGGAAAGACAGCAATCAAGTAATGATGTACACAAAAACTGTGTACAGTATAAATAGTAAATAATTAGCAGAAAGAAGGCACTAGAATTACCAGGAGTTGGGAAAGGCTTCCTGTAAAAAATGAGATTTTAGCTAGTACTTAAAGGAAGCCAATTAAGTCAATAGACACAATTGAGGAAGGAGAGTGTTTCAGGAATGGGGGATAGCCAGAGAAAATGCTGGAACGAAGAGACAGAGCATCTTGTTTGAGGAACAAGGAAGCCAGTGCTATTGATTGAAAAATATGTAATGGGAAATAAGGAAGGGTGGAAAATTGGAGGGAAAGGGCTTGTGAGTGGGGCTGGATTTTGAAGGACTTTGAATACCACAAATGATTTTGTTTTGATCCTGTGGAAAATAGGAAATCTAGGAAATTGGTGGAGTTTATTGAATAGGAATGGGAGGGTGATATGGTCACTTTAGGAAAATCACTCTAGTAGTTGAATGGAGAATGGATTAGAGTAGAACAAGCTTTGAAGTAGGTCATTGCAATAATCCAGTTGTGAGGTGATAAGAAGGCCCCAGAGTGGTGGCAGTGTCTGAACAGAGAAGGGGACATATCTCAGAATTATTGTCAAGAACTAATAGACAGACAATGGCAATAGATTGGATATGGTGGTGAAAAATAGGTGTTGACTATTACACCCAATTTGGAAATATGTGGGACTAGGAAGGTGGTGTGGTCACTGATAATAATAGAAGTGTGGTTGGGAAATAGGATTTTAGACAAAATATAATGAGTCCTGTTCTGAATATGTTGAGTTTAATATATTCACTGGACATCCAGCATGAGATATCTAAAAGGTGATTGAAAATGCAGAACTAGAGGTCAGCAGAGAGGTTAGGGCAAGATAGGTGTATTTTAAGATTCAGTAGCATAGAGATAGTAATTATATCTATGGGTGCTTAAGAGATCATGAAGTGAAAAAGTATAAAGGAAGACAAAAATTCCCAAGATAGAAGCCTGTGGGACACCTATGGTCAGAGGGAAAGATCTGGATGAAAACCTAATAAAAAAGACTAAGGGGCAATTAGAAGGTCAGATAGGAAGATTGGGTGTCAGAGAAATTTCTGGCTCTGCACCTGAGGCTGGAGATCAAGTGTGTACAACAAGAAGTAGAGGAATCCCTTTGCTGGGTTAAGTTGCTTTGGAACAGATGGAAGTCTATTTAACTGGTCCTTTGTCACCTTCCTTTTGGGGGAAAGGTGCAGAAGGAAAAGGAGAGCTGGAGTTCAGAAGAAGTTCTGGCTCCTCTTCCCCCCTCTGTTTCCCTTCCTCTCTTTGTTTCTTTTCCCCTCTCTCTGCCATATTTTTAACTGCAACACTTTTATCTTAAATTAAATCATACCATATAAAGAAATAGAGAGAGGCAGAAGAATACTTGGCAGTGGAAATATCATATTTCCTTTTATATAGTAACACGAAGGATAGAGAATTGAAGAGATCTCAAAGTCATCTAACAATCTGTATTTTCCCTGTATGCTGGCTTCCCCCAGAAGTCTATACTACTGCTTGACAGTCCTCTCAGAGAAAATAATGATTCCCATTTCAGTAGTTTTTCTCACAATGATACTCTTTGCATAGTAGGTAGACTGGTAGCTAGGTAGAGCAGTGGATAGAGCTCTGGACTTGGAATCAGGAAGATTCATCTTCCTGAGTTCAAATGTGGCCTTAGCCACTATGAAATCTTGGGCAAGTCACTTAATCCTATTTGCCTCAGTTTCCTCATCTATAAAATAAGCTGGAGCAGGAAATGACAAACTATTCCACAACCTTTGCCAAGAAAGCCCAAAATGGGGTAACAAAGAGTCAGATAAGATTGTGAGTGATTTTAATATCCACAATAAGAGGTAGAGCAAAATATTATTTATTTGCAGATGAGGAACCTGAGGTTCAGATAGATTCTCAGTCACTTGTCTGTGATCATACAGCTAATAAGTGTCTAAGCTAGTAGTTGAACCCAGATCTCTTAATTCTAATTTCAAAGTTGATTCTAAATGTTTTTCCCCCTATACTAGTACATCAAACTAAATTCCTAATGTTTCAAGTACATTTTCTTCTTATCAGTTACCTTTCCTTAAGCAATTAAATATTACAGAATCACAGAATTTCTGATTGGGAAAGAATCTCAGTCCAACTGATAGCTGAAAGAAATCTTTGCTATTATCTTTGCTTCTTAAATTGCACATTAGACTGAAAGCTTCTCCAGAGCAGGAACAGTCGTTTGCCTTTCTTTTTTATCTCCAAGATTTGGAACAGCAACTGTCACATGATAGACACTTAATAAATGTTAGTTGATTGTTTAGGGATAGCTAGGTGGTACCAGAATACAGAAAGTGCTGGGTCTGGAATCAGGAAGAGCTGAGTTCAAATCTGCCCTCAGACACTACTTGTGTTACCCTGGATGAATCTCTTAGTTTCCTCATATATAAAGTGAACTGGAGAATGGAATTGCAAACTACTCTCTAGGTTCTTTGCTAAGAAAACCTTCAAAGGGGTCACCAAGAGTTGGACACAGGTGAACAACAACTAAGTTGGATGACTGACTGAAGACCTCTCATGAGAATTCATCACTCCTCAAGGTAGCTCATCCCACTTTTAAACAGCCCTAATTGCTAGAAAGTTTCTCCTGATATCAAGTCTAAATTTGTCTCTTTGGAGCTTTTGTCCCTTATTCTTAGCTCTCTGCCCTTTGGAAGTAAACAAAAATTAATCCTTCCTCAAATACTTGAAGTCAGCTATCGCACTAATAGTAACAGTGCAACAGGCTTATGTGTTATTTATTTGACCCCCACAACAACTCTGTGAAGGAGATAACATTATTATTTTTATTGTGGATGAGAAAACTGAATTCTGAAGGAGACTGTGACTTGCTCAGGGTCATATAGATAATAAATATCTGAGAAAGGATTCAAAATCATGTCTTTCAGAATTGAAGTTTAATGCTTTATTCCACATATCACTTAACTGACTACCATATCCACTGGGTCTTTTTGTCTCTATTCCAAATATTTCCAGTTCTTCCAACCTATCTTCAAAAGACATAGATTTAATGCCTTTACTGTTTTAGTTGTTCTCCTCTAGATGGTACAAGCTTTCATTTCAGAAGCATATTTTAGATTTTGCAGTTTGGAAGATGACATATGGGTAGGGAATTCAGTCTAAGAAAGACCACATCAACCCTTTTCAACAATGAGATGAACCAAATCAGTTCCAACAGAGCAGTAATGAACTGAACCAGCTACACCTAGGGAAAGAACTCAGGGAGATGACTATGAACCATTATATAGAATTCCCAATCCCTCTATTTTTGTCCAGCTGCATTTTTGATTTCCTTCACAGGCTAATTGGACACTATTTCAAAGTCCGACTCTTTTTGTACAGCAAAATAACTGTTTGGACATGTATATATATAATATTTAACATATACTTTAACATATTTAACATATATTGGTCAACCTGCCATCTGGGGAAGGGGTGGGGGAAGTAGGGGAAAAACTGTAACAAAAGGATTTGCAAGTGTCAATGCAGAAAAATTACTCATACATATATCTTGTAAATAAAAAGCTATAATAAAAAAAAAAAGAAAGACCACATCTTTCTATGTGAAATGGGCTGGAAATCTTCTGTTTTTCTGATTCACAGTGGAAGACCTGAGAAAATGCCCAGTCAAGCCATTCCCTCACTGTGAAGGGATGGCTGCCTGTAAATTGAACTAATTGCATGTTTGACTCCCAGACAGACTATTTCTCATCTATAAGTGAAAAAGTCAGACTTGATGAGTTCTGAGTGGAGGTCCCTGCCAATACACGAAACTAATTTCATACTCCATAAGTATGTTAGAAAGGGAAATCCAATGCCTTTGGTGTCAAATACTTGTTCATTATGAGAACAGGTGTTATGATAACAATCCGCTGTTAAGACACAATGCTTTGATGGTATGGCCATTCATTATTCCTGGTGTTGGTCAGTTGTAATGGGTGTTATGGAAGCTTTCAGAAAAATGATGAATGTATTTGGAAAAGAAATTTTTTTAAGTGGTCTAACCCTTCCTTTTATTATGTTCACTGAGGTCCAACCAGGCCAGTTCATCCCTCTCCTCAGGAACATAGTTCCTTTTATTATTATAAATATTATCTTTACAAATCTATTAGCTTTACTAGTCCCATTAAAGGGCCATTAGGCTTCCCATTAACAGCTGCTGTTGATGATTTCATGCAGAGTTCTCAGCATGGGCTCTCTCTCCATGGATGGTGAGAGGAATTGAGAGCAGGAAGACAAAGGGAAAACATTGAAACTTAGAGGTGGAGGAGGGAAAATTTCATTAATATCTCTCTTCCTTACCCCGACTCCCTCCAACTTTTTGAAAAGAAAGAGGCTAATGTGGAAGCCTTTGTTTCCTTAAAGAAAAAAAGGCCTTCAGCATTGGCAAACTCTCAGTAGCTAACAAGGAAGTTGCTTTGCTTAAATGGTACCTTTTAATTTTTTTTTTTTTTTTTACCTTTTTCTGCCCCTGTTTTGTACTAAACAAGTGAAGGAGTTCTCCAATTCAGTTAAGTGGCTTTTGCTATTAATGGCTCTCTGAAATATTTGCCTTTACTTGCCTTCTCTGGATTTACAAGAAGTTCCACCAGGTAGATATGGTCCTAGAGTATAAAGGTACCTGGGATAGCACATATAGGCTTCTTATAGATGTAGCTAATTGTGTTTGAGAGAAGATAGCATATTTTCATGTTTTCTCATTCAATGATGCATTTCCATTTTACCCATAGAATGTAAACCATTTGAGTGCAATGACTTCTCATTTTTGTCTGCATACCACCTTTCCTTTCTGTTCCCTCCCAGAAAAGTGCCTGACACATAGTAGATGTTAAGTGCAGTTACTTTATTTGTATGTGTTTTAACTAAATGAGGCATACATACATGTTTGCCAATCAAATTTATAAAACTTGGTCTTCGTTATATTTATAAATATATATATATATATATATATATATATATAAATTATCCACCATTAGAGGGAAAGTAATAATACTTAAATAATTAAAGAAATAGTATGCAATTAAATAACATGCTCATTAACTTTTGACTGTTGTGAATCTTAACACTTTTCCTTTCCCATTGTTTTAAAGAGACACTATCTTTTTTTCTTATTTATAATAATTCATTCTTTTTCTTATTTATATATTTTGGGTATTAAGAAAACAAATAATTAGACCTATAGTTAAGTCCTCTAAAGATAATGGTGACTATAGCCTCATTCTCATTAAAAAGACTGGGATATCAAAGAAAGAGTGACAAGAACTCACACCTAAAAATATTTATAGCAGTTCCTTTTATCATGGCAAAGAATTGTAAGCTAAGGATGTTCATCAATTGGAAAATGAACAAATGATAGTAAATCATCATAATGGGATTGTATTGTACTATGAAAATGATGAACAGGATGATTTCAGAGAAACCTTTGAAGACTTGTATAATCTGGTGCAGAGTGAAATGAGTAGAATCAGGAAAACAATTGACACAATAAAAGCAACATTTTAAAGACAGACAATTTTGAAAGACTTAAGAACTCTGATGAAAAAAATGACAGCCACAGTTAGACCACTCACCTCCTGGCAGAGTATGAGACCACACTTTAGGGCTTAGATTGAGACATACATTTTTTGAACATGGCCAATATGAAATTTGTTTTGCTTAATTCTTGTTTCGTACAAGGATTTTCTTTTTCTTTGTTTCTAATGGGAGTTACTTTGAAAGAGAGAAAATAGAATTTTGTTCATTAAAAAAATGAAATAAAAATATAAAAAATCTAACATTATTAGATAATTCTTTAATTTCTTTGGTTCTCCATGTTGCTATAGAAAAGAAAAAAAAATGCTGAGCATTCTGTCTCTTTCTATGTCTTCAAATTTCATTTAAGATAAAAGTGTTGCAGTTAAAACTCAGCTACTGAAGTTGTTCCCTAAACAGACATTAGCTTTCTTTGTCTCAGTTTCCTTGTCTACAAAATGGGAATAACCATAATTGGCCTATCCATCTTCAGAGATTTTCATGGGGCTCAAATAGTAATAATAATAACTGACATCTATATAGCACCTTAAATTTTACAAAATTCTCTTTCTATATATTATCTCATTTAGATCTCACAACAACCTTGTGTTTGTGGTATGATTTAAACTCTAGTTTTTCTAACTCTAGCTTTAGCACCCTGTCCACTGTACCACCTGCTTGCCTCAGATATTATGCATAAAGTGATTTATGTGAGGAATTAGGATAACAAGAATTACTATTATAACCATTATTTTTAAGTAAGGGAAACTTACCATTGACAGTTTGGGGTCTAAATCCTGCAGAGTAGTGCTGTCATTTATTCTGATTTACAAAATGCCTTCATATTTCTTCTGAATTTCAGTTTCTAAAGTGCTCCTCCAATATACTTACTTTCATTTTGACCTCCCCAACTCCAGAGGTGACCCTTTGAAATAATTCTGCCAACTCCACTAAGCCTTGTCCTTCAACCTTCCACATACTGTTTCAGTCTTTTGGCAAATTCAGCCAATCATTTTGAATTGTGTGTCTTTGAGCCAGGTTATTGTGATGCTGATAAATGAGAAATAGATTGAGGCCATGAGACTCATTTCTTACTGCTCACCTTATTTCCAGATGTGGAAGTTAATGGATTTGGATTGGCTGCTAACACTGAGACTCATCAAAGACCATTTTCCCCCTAAGGGCATTAACTGCAATTTCTTGATTGAGTGGAAGCCTGAGGCATTTTGCATGTGGATTGGTATCATAGTTTAGGCAAATGGTTGAAGCAGAAATCCTAGTCTGCCACATTTGAGTTTGTCAAACTAAATTGGGATATTGCAAGTTCGGATTTAGAAGGCAGGTAAGCTGTCAAGGATAGCTAGACAAGACCAGCCATTTTTACAAAGAGAGGAAAGGATAAGCACTGTTTGCCCAAGATTAGCTAAGAGGAGCCCATTCTGCCTCAGCCCAGCCAGTCAGACAAATCCATTTGTTCTCAGAGGGCAACATGCACAATAATGAGGAGCGGGAAGGTGAATATATTGAAAGGATTTAGAACAGGAAGGAAACTTAGAGGTTGCTAAATCCAACCTTATTTTCTTCTGATGAGGAAACTGAGGCTCAAAGACACTTTTATAAGAAATAAATAACAGAGTGGGATTTGAATTCAAATCCAAATAGAAAAACAGTACTCTTTCTATATAAGTACTATTTCTACTATTCTGCTATTGACTTTAGATGAGACCACATTACTCTCTAATAGTATCAACATAGGATGAGGAGAAGCCTGGAAACATTGATAATCTGCTCATCTCAGGGGGATAAAACTGAGGAAACTGGGTCATACCACCCAAACTCATGAGAGACTAATGTATTCCAGAAAGCAAATTTATTCAGTTTTAATTTGCTTAAGGTCATATAGCTAGAAAGTGAGAGAAGTCCTGTTCAAACCCAGTGTGCCCAGTCCAGTACTCTTTCACCAAACTATCCTGCCTCCTTATTATTTTGGGCTTATTTCAGTGCAAAGGAATGCATAGATATGTAATATAAATTACCCTTCTTTTCCTTTCCCTCCCTTCTCTCACCAGGACCAGGGGATTCAGCCCTGTCATGATGCTATTTCCCATTATTCTTAATTTCAATTTTTTGCTTGGACTACTACCTCTCAGAATCTTTCTGAGTGTCCTCTTCAAACTTCATCAGTGAGAGAGTGGCAAAACATTGAGAAATCCATTGGCCTTTCTGTGGGGCTCCTGGGAAAAGTCAACCTCCTTTTTTTTTTTCCTGTTAACAATGATATTTGGTGTTTGGTTCACCAACTAGCAGTCAGTCAGTTAGCTAATATTTAAATAAATACTGGTGCCTCTTAAGTTTTAGAAAAGGTTAAAAAAAAACCCTCTTTGCAACATAGTTTTTGCTCTTAAGGAAGTCATACTTTAATATAGGATACAACATATACATAACTATGTAACATACACAGATCAAGCAAGATAAAGGATGAATTGGAGATAATCTCAGAGAAAAGGCATTAAGATTAAAGGGGACTAGGAAATGCTTCTTGGAGAAGGTAGGGCATTGGCTGAAACCCGAAGGAATCCAGGAAAACTAGGAAGCAGTAATGGAGAGGGGGAACATTGAAAGAATGGAGAAGAGCCAGTGAAAAATGTTCAGATTCAGAGATAGAGGTATAGGCAAAATACCACTATCATGTGATTCTACTTACTTGAAAACTTTAGAAACAAGATTTACCTAGATAAATGAATTTTAAAATAATAAACCCTTCTGTTGTAGCCATATGGAACTTTGGCTTATACATACAGAATGTATGATGAACTGAACACATTAACTTCTATCTGTCATGACTATTAGCTTATTTCCTTATTAAGTTTTTCTATAGTGCATATATTGTCTGGAGTGTGGCTAGTCAGAGATTATTAACACAGATATTTTCTAATTTTAGCCTTAGTTGAAGAAATCCTCTCTTCACACCCTCTCTCTTAGTCTTAACAGCACACTTATTGGCAAGAATTAAAATCATCATAAAACAACAAAGAGTTTATTAGCAAGTACAATTAATACAGAATGCAAATATACATTGAATGCAATAGGCTTCTATGTGTAGGTTATGATTGATATTACTGAGGAAGTTGAATCTCTGCCTCTTCCTAGTACTACTCCTACTAGTCAGAGGTAAAATGAAAAATGGAGTGATTAGATGGATAAAGAAGAACTAGACTTTTTCCAGAAAGTAGAAAATCAGGAAATCAGGAAGGCTTTCAGGGAATCATATAGGGATCAGGAAGAAGATACAAACTGAACTAAAATCCATGTCTTAACCAAACTTGGTCTGCTCTATATTCATCTGCTGGAAGTGACTTACCTGATCTCATCTCTCTCCATCTTCCTGCATTCTCAGTACTTTTGAATTCTCAGATTCACTTACTTTCCCTGATTTCTGTTACAGAAATATAGTTCTATTGGCTTGGCACGATTTCTAGTTCTTCCTTCCTTTCTTCCATTTTTCATGTGGCTTTTCAGTGTAAGTTCTTTCCAAGGTATAAAGCCATAAAAATTGGGGAATTCTTAGTAATGTCTATATACTAGTACTCCTGTTCCATTAACTCCCCATGTCAATTCCTCAAGGAATTGATTACTCATGGATGGGTCCTTTTAAGTTTTAAAGTACATTTATATCCAACATCTTACTTTATCTTCACAACAACCTTGTGATATAAGTGTTCTAAGTAGTAGTATCCTTATTTTGAAGGCGAGGAAACTAAAGTGACTGACTGGGATCACATAGAGTGAAGTTGAAAATTGACTTTGAGTCACCACTTAGACTGTCTAATTTTCTTAACTCAGAATCAAAAGACTTCATTAATTGTTTTTTTTTTTAAACTTTACTCCAGCTTAGCATTAAATACCCTTTCAGGTACATTTCCTTATCTGCCAGACTTCCTTCTAGTGAGAATAATCTTTTTCAGTTAGAAAGAAAAATTTTCTACTTTCTCCTCAAAAAAAGAAAGTGCCCTTCCCACTTTTCTTCTGCCCAACAAGCATTACCAGCTGCTACAGGCTACTCTCGATTGGCAGACAATAACTTTTTCTCCTTAGCTGAGGTTGTCCCTAGCAACCAGTTCCCACAAATGTGCACATAAGTATACCCATACATGCTACACACACACACACACACACACACACACACACACACATTCACACACACACAATCTAATCAGATATAAACTATTTTAGAAAAATTTAGAAGTGATTTCTATAAACACTTGTAACTATACCAGAATTTAAAAGTTTTAAACAAAATGTATGTAACAGCAAGAATAACAGCTATAACAACTAGAAAGGCAGTATAGCTGGGAGGGAATAAGGAGCTGTCCCTGAAGTGGAAAAGATGGATTTAAGTTCTGCCCCTGACACATAACTGATTCTATGGCCTTGGGCAAAACACAGCCTCTCAATGCCTTAGTCAACTTTGCAAAATTATAAATTGCAATGTAGTTGTTGATCTGCATTGGTAGAGGGAATTTTCCCATTTGAGAATTTTTTTTATGTCAGTGAAATCACAGGTCTGGACAAAAAGAAAATATACAAAACTAAACTAAACCAAAAACAAAACCCAGCCCAACAACTCATATTTACATAATACTTTCAAGTTTATAAAGTATTTTCCTCATAATAACCTTTTAAATACTGTTATCCCCATTTTATAAAAAAAAATTACAGCCCTCTAAAGACCCCAGGCCATCTAATCATGCTTCCGAAGCTTTGGAAGGTCCTGACAAACTAATGAGGTTTGAAATATGAGCTTCTCAATGGATTATGTGTATATAATCTGAAGAACAGCCTTTCCACATGTTGAGTGCTTTGTTAATATAGGCTTGGCCTTTAGATGATTAATTTTTGTCTATAACTGTGAAGATTGTAAACTAAGTCATGGAAATCCAGTATGTGTGTTAATGGCGAGAGTATACTAATGAAATGACACCTTCATGGAATACTGAGATTGACTTTTAGTCTCACAAAGGGGGGAAAGTTGAGGGAGAATTGGGAAAAGCTTTTCACTTCTGTTTTTATGTTGGTAAGAGTTACCCTTATTTTTGTCCAGTGCTAGCTTACCAGCCATCTCTTCTCAGGACTTCACCGCTATGACTAACTGTTTTCTTCACTGTGGGTCTCCTCCCATTGATGAGTTCTTCTGGAAATCTCCATTTTGAGGAAGGGTCCAGACCATCGCTCATTCTCTGAATTTTTCCACCATTCCCTGGAGTGGGTACCTCTGCTATTCAACTCCTATTTAAATATTGTTTTCCATCATTAGAGTATATGTTTCTTGAGGGCAGGAACTAGTATTTTCTGCTTTTATTTATATTCCCAGTACTAACTTCAGTATTCAGCACATAGTAAGGTATTTAATAAATACTTATTGATTGACCCTCCCCTCCCTCTTTCACTCAGAACCTTCTTTCTTCTAGTCACACAACTCCTTGGTCAACATGAATCAAGGAAAAACAGCAATTCTTTTTTAAAAGATGAAATTTTACTTAAATCTTGTACTGTGCTTGAGTAGGAGACATTGAAAACCCACTTGAAGTATGAGCATACCATTCAACAGATTTTTACTAAAATAGGAGAGGATTAAAAAGTAACATATGCAATTCTCCAATTGTCACCTACTTGAATTCTAATCACCATATGTACTTACCCAGTTGATTCTGATATTTTCAGTTTTTAGGGTTGAAAGGTCTGCAAAGACATCCTGAGATCTGAGAAGGCTCAAAAGTTTGTGTTTAAATCCATCCTACTCATGCTCCAACTGTTTGATTATTATGTAATTTTCTGTTATAAGCGGAGCCCCTCCTCCCTTACCAAGTCTATTTGTGCTGCTAATATTTTTTTCAATTTTTGTTAGGAAGAAAGTCTAAAGGTTTTGAAATTACAAATTTCAAATGGAGATTTGTGCTGTAATCATGAATGCTGTCTTTTCCCTTTCTCTCTCTCTTTTTCTATCTCTTGGATTTCAGTGTGTAACATTGCTTCACATATTTCATCTTCTGAATAAAATTTATAAAATAAAACAAATCAACAAGAAACAAATTAATGACTTTATCAGTGAATCTACAATTGCATTTTAATAATGATGCTTAACCCTTCAGGGAGCTTCCACTTTTATTTTTTCTCTTGATACTTTCTTCCCACTCCCCCCCCAAAAGTTCTTGCTAATAATTCTATAAAAATACATTGGAAATTAATCAGTAAAACCTAGTGACCAGGTATCTTCTATGTGTGTGTGGGGATCATATAACAAATTGGCCAGAAGGAATTCTTATGATTTGAAAGGAAAATCATATATCTTTAGCATGGTAAAAATGGAATACATGCTGCTATGATCTGTTTATCCTACTTTGGCCCATATTTGAATGAATGAATGAAAAGAGCATTTAAGCTCTTAGCATGTACAAAGCACTCTGCTAAAGGCTAGAGACAGAAATAGAAAATTAAGCCAGTACTTGCTCTCAATGAGCTTATACATAATAGGGGAGAAGATATATGCAGATTTCATCTCCAAGTCAGATAATCAGTTCTATGGTCTTTAATAATATTTCTTCTTTAATGTCACTTCTGCTGATAAAAATCATATCAGCTTCTGATATTGAACCATTTGATTGTGCTAAAGACTTTGGTGGCAAGAACTTAGTTTTTTGAGTTTTAGATACCTATTGTTGTAGCACCTGCAGCAGCAATTGCCAGGTTATATCTCCATAGGGATTGTTTTTTTAGGATGATGACTGAAAGCACTATACTGGAAGCATTGCTATTTCCAGTTTCTTGAGTTTAGGGTCCTGGATATCTCTTTGGAGTCTGAGAGGATATTGTGTCAAGGTGGTGGTTTGACATATCAAGTACATGCTACCTTGCTGATTCATGCTACTTCCATGGATCTGTGACTTTTCTAGGAGGGATCTTCTTCCCTCCGATGATGAAAATTGTAACCCATTCACATTTTCTCATCAAGTGCCATTTTTATCTATGTCTTCTCATTAATTTTCCACTGAGAGTTTCTCCAACATATTAAAGGACTTTGATTGAATCCACAAGAGGACTCCATCCTCTTGTTCCTCTTCCTCTTCCTCCTTCTCCTCCTCCTTCCTTTCCTCTTTTCTTCTTCCTCTTCTTCTTCTCTCTCCTCCTCTTCTTCCTCCTCCTCTTCCTTTTTCTCCCTCTCTTTGCATAGTAACTTGAAATCATGGTGCCATGGACAAATCCTGAGACAGTCTTGCTCAGTTTTATCTACATCTATATAATATTTTTTTTACTATTTCATGTTAAAACAATTTAAAAACTTTTTTTTTAAAAGTTTTGAGTTCCAAATTCTGTCTCTGTCCCCTGTCCCTTCCTGAGATGGTAAGCAGTCAGATATAGGTTGTACATAAGGAAACGTGAAAAATATTTTGATATTAGTCATTTTGCTCAAGAGACTAAAGAAAAAGAATTATGGAGGAGTTGAAAATAGTATTCTCAAAACTTTTAAAAATCATTGTTAAGAAGTATTTCTTTAAATCTTGCTCTCAATTTAAAAGTAGAATTCAATTTTTTGTTTAAAAATGAAAGAAAACTTCTCCCTACTTCTCCTTCCAATCAAAACAAAACAAAACATTAACCAAACCATAATTTCATGGAAGTATGTGCTAAATTTTTGCAGATAACCATATCCATAGGAGGCGAGGTTGTTCACAAAATAAAATTATAACCAAGGTTCACCATCCACCTGGTGGCAGCACATCCTAATTATGGACAAAATATTTGACAGCAGTAGTTCTCAAATTTTTTGGTTTTAGGTCCTCATTACACTTTTACAAATTGAGGGTCCAAAAGAGTTTTTTGTTTACCTGGGTTATATCTATCAATATTAGAAATCAACACTGATAAAATTTTAAAATATTTATTCATTTATTTAAAATCATAATAAACCCATTTGTATTAATGTAACATAATTTTAATGAAAAAAAATAGCCATGTTTCTGAAACAAAAAAGTGGAAGAGTGTCATAGGTCTATATATTTTTGCAAATTTCTTCAATGTTTGACAATAGAAAACAGCATGATTCTCAAATCTGTTCTGCATTTATTCTGCTGCAATGTATTTTATTGATTGAAGCATATAAAGAAAATCTGCCATCTCCCCAGGTATACAGTTGTAAAAGGGAGGAGGATTTTAATAGATAAAAACAGATTAATATTATTATTTATATAATTTTATCTTCAGGACTTCTTGAAAGGTTCTGCTAACTACATTTTAACCATTTTTGCCTTAGAAGGAATAAGCTGTTGCCTGAATTCTGTGCTGCAAAGTTTAAATCCAAGCTGGACATGAGAGCTCACATCTGTAATCCCTGTCATTAGGACAGGTTGAGTCTCTTAGACAGCTTGAACTTGGGAGTTCTGCACTGCAGTAGAGCTTAGGTGTTAAGTCTGGCACTTATTATGGTGAACCTTTGGAGTGGAGGGCCACCAAGCTGCCTAAGGATGACAAGCACAAGCTAAAAAAAAAAAAAAAAAAAAAGATCTGATTTAAACATCACATTCACAATGACCTATGAATGGCTGTTACACTTCCCCAAATAGGGGTAAGACAAGGAAATCTCATCTCAGAAAAGAAGATAAAAAATTCTGTAAAGTGATGGCAAAAAATAACTTCCTGGTTTCAGATTCCCTTGGGTAAATATGTAGATAATCTTTACTGATAAGGAATCTCTGTGTCTCTCTTAATGTCCTTAAATGAAATGTGAAATTATTTTAATATTTGGGATTAAAGATTTTTTGGCTATAAATTCAGGATAATTTGTTGACATTAATTATTAAGATAGATGAGAAATTGGTTATTTTTGTTCCAGAGTCTAGTAACTCAGCTTTGTGGTACAAAAATTCAGTTACCCATTCATTCAGGGATGATCAAATCTAAATCCTGAAATAAGTATCTGGAAAACACATCATGTAATTGGTTCTGGTCATGAATTCCAAGCTTCCTACTCCCATGTCAATATATTAAAGCTAAATTAACTTTAAGAAGATTGTTTTAAAGTTTTGGAATCATCTATCATAAAAAGAAAGATACCATATACTTCAAAATAGTAGTGTCTTCCCTTCTAATCAATGGTAAAGGAAACCAAAAATGCCCATCAATTGAGGAATAGTTAAACAAATTAAAGTATTTGAATTTAATGGAACATTACTATATTCCAAGAAGTGATAAATATGATGAATAGGTAAATAGCAATCATTTCTGCTTTGGTCAGAAACCTTGAGGTCTTCCCCTCCCAAATCCATATATTTATCAATTTAGATTTTCTTTTTTTTTTTTTTTTGGACTAGGTGAAAGAGGTGTCTCAATTGTTACCTAGCTTTAATCACTGAATGGGTGCAGTGTCAATAAAACTGAGGCCTGTGGAAAACCTTAGCTTAAAAAGCTTAAAAAGATCAAGGTCCCCCATTGCATTCAAGGCCATCTTCAGTCATCCTAATCTATATCTGGCCACTGGACCCAAATGACTCTGGAGGGGAATATGAGGCAGTTGACTTTGTACAGTCCTCCTTCACTCAAATCCAATTCACTTGCACATCATGGTCCTCTTCGAGAAGGAAGGACAAACAACAATAATAATGATGAATATAGAGAGGCATAAGAAAACTTATATGAAACAAGTGAAGCAAATAAACACACATAGAAATACCCACAGTGACTACAGCAATGGAAATGGAAAGAAGGAAAACAAAATAACAAAAGCTATATTCTTTGAAATAATAATGATAAAATTTGGCCCCAAAGAAGAGAGTATATATCCCTTTCTCTTATTTGTTGAGGTTGGGGGAGCCTATGAGTGTGGAATGTTGCATATAATATCAGACATTTTTGATTATTGATTAGTTCCCCCATTTTTATTGCTTTGTTAGAAGGGATGATTCTCTGAGAGAGGATAGAGAGAGGGATATATTGGAAAATGTAAATGATAGAAAAACAAAAAATAACAATAAAAGGTTCTATCTTTTTTAAAAGAGCATACAATTAGAGAGAAAAGAAAAGTTCCTTGTTCCATTTGATAAGCTTGAGGATAAATATTTAGAAATTTCATTATAACTTTTGATGGAGGAATGGACATGTCTATTAATAATTTTGAGACGATTAGGAGGCCCTTTTGGGTTATATCAAACCTCATAATATGTTAGAGATTAATTTATTATCTTGGATTGAGAAGAGAGAAATTTGTTGGCTGAGTCAAAAGCATTTTATGCTGGACCTATAAGGCAAAAAAGACATCATTTACTGGCTCTAGAGGAGATGCTAAAAGTGCTAAACATAGACTAGAGAGCAGCCAAGCTGAGAGTGAACCTGGGTGTGGAGGGGCTGAAGTGAAAACCTGGATAGGTAGATCATCTTCCATCCTGTAACTACAGGAACATATGTTTTCATCCATATGGATCTGAGTTCTTAGTTCTACTATGAAGGAGAAGTGCGATAACCAATCTCTCAAGGAATGACAGAGTGACTAGAGTTCTTAAATATGAACTTCCTGGATGGATGAGAGGAGATTCATTGGACAACACTGAGTTCCCTACAAAGACTGAGGACCAAGTTTTCAATGGAAACAAGGAAAAGATCCTGGGGAGCCTCAGTCTCTAGGAAAGAAAAGAATCCTAGAAGCCAGACTTCTAGAAAGAGAAGGAGAAATTCTTGGGCAGTGTTAATTTCAGATTGCTTCTTTCCCAAATTCTAAATTTGAGGATTTTCTTTTTTAGCAAAGGGGAGAAATTCTTCTTTGTTTTACCTTTTGGGTCGGGGAAGATAATCTCTCATGTGTTTCCTATATCTGGAAGAATAGAAAAAGGAATAAGAAATGATATAAAAAAATCAAAGGCTCAGATTTTGTCTATCTCAATGACCATGAGTTATTTTGAGTGTGCAAGTTTTAGATGAAGGGAGTAGCTCCTCTAGCAGCCTCCTTTATTTCCTTTTATGGGTGGATGGGTGGAGTAGAGGGATCCAGCTTCTTTGTGTAATGTCATAATGCTATGGCACTGTTTGCATCCCCAAGGCAAAAGTCAGACTTTCTGAAATATTTTCTTGACAATAAGTGATTGTTTCTTTAAGAATTCAAACCAGAGCGGTGTTTCTACAAACCTAGATGACTTAGGACCCTGCATGGGTGGGCATCAGGAGGGAAGAGGAGATTCACTGGAGAAGGATATTAGGGCCTTGAGTGTGTATGGGGGGGGGGGAAGGGAGGATGTCAGGAAGGAAGGTGGGATTCACTGAAGAGGGAAAATAATTTTATTAATTATTTAAGGGAAACTGTTAGAACTTTATTCATTTTCTGTGGGAATAAATTAAAGATTATCCTTGTCTGACATATGCATTGTTAAGTACTTATATGAGAACTGGGGTCTCTTTTGCACATTTCCATGGAGACCTAGAAAAGAGTTATATTTGAGCTACATACTGAGATTTCCTAGAAGGATTTCTAAGTGGAGGCAAAATAAGCCAAAGAATTATGATTTGGGAATGGGAAGGGGGGTGTCAATGCTTTTCCCAAGCTTAAAGATAATCTATGTAGGCCCTCCAACCTGGGGGGGGGTGTAGTAGGGGAGCTCACAGTTTACATTATTAATTCTTAGCACAATATTTTGCATTATAAGCACTTAATAAGTTTGTTGAATTAAAGTGACATAGAAACCTAAGTATTTGAGGAAGCAGTGAATACCAAGTCAAAAGACATTCAGAGAGAACATAATTTTTTCATTTTAAAAATAATTTTAAAAAATAATTTAATAATTTTAATAATGATCATTTAATTTTGAATACCTTTTTCTTAATTAGGGTTGGATACCTGGAAAAAATTTCCTCTTCTCTAATTTGTCTTTATCTAAATCCTATGCTGGGTGCAGTGATTATGTTGGCATCTACTATCACTTCTATTATCTTATGGCTTTATGTTAGTTCCAAAATCTGTTTCATCTTTAATTTCTGTCTGATTAAATTTTTAAGTGCTTAGCACAATACCTGACATATTGTAGGTGCTTAATAAATTCTCTCTTCTCTATTTAGTTCTAGAGACTTGTTGTTTATTGTATTTGGATCTACAGGAGCCACTTTCTATTTCTTATATATATTACATATGTATGTACATGTGTGTTTATAGTCTTCTTTTTCTACAATATCCACCTAAATGAAATCTCAAAAAAGTACCATCAGTATATATATATTTCAATATTTGTGTTTAATGAAATCTTCTGTGAAAATTTGTTAGTAAATTGATTTTTCTCAGCTTGAATGAAAAAAACTGAAAAACAGCCAAAGACCATAAATGTAATCAAAATCAATACAGATTCAATGAAGATATATAATGTGCTAGTCTTGGATCAATGGAAAGAGCACTGGATGAGGAGGCAGAAAACCTGGATTCTATTCCTGGCTCTACCATTGACTATCAATGGTAATCTTGGGCAAGTTAATCAACCTCTCTTGGTCTTGGAATTTTCATCTGCAAAAACTGGAGATTTGCCTGGATTTTATGTGATGTCACTTCTATCTGCACATTCTATAACTCAAAACAGTATAGGTTAATCTTTCTTAATTGTTCCTTTCCCTAGTCCAGACACACCTTTTAAAATATTTCTTTAATAAGAACAGGATGTTGTTTTAGTATTCTATCTCTATAGATTTGGGTCTACTTTCTTTTTATAACTTTCAGATTACCTTTCCCCAAGCTGGATAGCTGCTACATCAAGGTTTCTCCTTCCATTAACATTCAGTAGACTCTCTTAACAAAAATTTTACTCAAATAGTTAAAGCATGAGCAATAGTTGCAAAACATTCCTTCCATATACCTGAGGGGTATCATCAAAATAGTGTCTTTGGGGAAGAGTGGGCTCAAAACTTGAAAAAAATGAAAATCTAGTATTAATTCAGGAAACACTGGTGTATATGGCAATTCACAAATGTGGAAATTCATATTTTCAATGGCCTTTCCCTATCCCTCCCCTCAATGTGTTATATCTTTTTTGAACTGTTAGATGTAGTATCTGTGAGATTTGGTGGCTCTGCTATTAACAGGGCTAATTGCACAGAGGGCACAGTGTTTCAGATGGATTGATTGATTTGCTGGGCTCTCTTGGCTGGGCTTCCCTTCAATTAGGCTTGGCTATTCTTTCATTCAACTGCTCTTGATTTGTGATAGTAGCTGTGGTCTTCCCTTTTTCCATCTCCCATTTCAAACTCAGCAGATGGTCTCAGCTGAGATAGTTACTTTTTTTTCTTTAGAAAAGGAAGAGATCCTTTTAAATCCAGGATTGCCAGAAGAATCAGTTGCTACCTGGAGTGGCCTTTGAGGTTTTGTTTTTGTTTTTTGTTTTTAATCTCCTGAATAGTACATGCCTGTACTGTGAAGGATAACCTCTCCTTTCCTTTTTTCTTCACCTCTCCAGGAGCTAGTGGCAATAAAGAGTTATTCTCTCCTTTCTTTTTCTCCAAGGTAACAGGTGGTAGTGAAGAGATGCAATCTACAGATTCCTTGGACAACCCTTCCTAGCTCAGGCTTGATCCTCACGGTGAGAGAGATAATACTCTAACCTATGGTAATGATTTTGAGTATATTTCACAAATTCTCATCAACCTAGAAATATTTGCTGAGAGAAATTACCAATCAACTCTAATTTTCAGCTTTTTAACTCTAATAATCCTTTATTGGTTTGAGGCAAATAAGTAGGGCTGGGGGAGGAGAAAGCATTAAGACAGTTTATCCTGAGCCATGTTTTATTGACAGATACTTTTACCCCTTGCTACTTAAAAACTTGTCAAAGTCAAAAAGGGCACATCTTTATGTATATTTAAATTTTTTATTTAATAGATAATCACAGTATCATGTATACTCCTCTGTTTTCTGTTCTTTTATAAGGAAATATTTATGTTGATTTTTGTCAAAATTCATAATGATGAAAAAGAAATGGAAAAAGATGGAAAAATAGAGATCACGGGTTCATTGAGTTATAAATACATACAAGAGGTGATGCTAAGAAATGGATCAATAAATAGATCGATGAAATTAAGTTCAACTTCTTTAAAAAGTTCTGATCCTGACATTTAAGAACCTTTGTAACCAAATTCCATCCTGTCTTGCCAATTCCATTTCACATTAATACTCTTCATATATGCAATATTCTATACTTCTAGTCCTCTCTTCTCTCTCCTTGCTTTTGCTCAGGCCATTACTCATTAGTAAAATGGACTTCCCCTTCTCCTTTTCTCACAGACTCCTATTTCTATCAATTGAAACCCTAGCTTTCAAACCTCAGCTCAGGTGACACTATAACTATTTATCCTTTTCTGGCCCTAGTAAATGAAAATAATTTCTTTTTAATCATATTTCTCCTAATATTTTGCTTGAAATTTTCCACACTCATTTCACTCTTCCTTTTATCATAGTTATCTGTACTCAAGCCAACCTTTTATTGCATTGTAAAAACTTTGCAGCTAGTGTTAGGGTAACATCTATTTTTTTTTAGTATACTTAGTGCCTAGTACATTGCCTTTCTTTTCACAGCCAATTAATACATTTAAGTTAACTTGAATTGAACTGAGTCATATGAAATCAAAGTGATATGGACCTCTGGGCATCTGGATGGGACACATGGAACAATGTTAAAGTATAGACTGAGAGAGATTGTATTCTTCCAGTTACTTTTATCAGCCATATAGCCTCTCTTTCATTAGTTGGGACAAGAATGTCCATTAGGAAGTCATTGCTGAGAGGAATTCTAGAGACAAGATAGGAAATTCTCTTTTTGCATCCACTGTGAAAACTAGAGTTGAGTTTCACTCCCTTGTAGCATGCGCACTTGTCTTCCCATCTACATCTTTTTCTTTCATGTGATTCTAGAATTCCTGACCCTTCAATCGTCAATTCCCTAGATTAAGAAACAAGATCTACCCTATCCAATGTTCCTTCCTACATAACCATATCTCCTTGGTTTTTGTATCTGTCATATTACTCAATATATTCTTCTCTATTGTTGCCTACTCTAGATGTTCATACCAATTAATTTTCCTTTTGGTAATATTTGAATTTACCTAGTCTGAGTTCCATGATAAGCTATTTTAGATGTCTTTTTCTCTTGATCTTTCACCATGCATAATATAATAATTGTTCCAGGAATACCCTCATTATTTATTTTCTATTGTGGTTGCTTGTAGCATTCACATTTCTTCTCTTCAAAACAAATAAACAAGCCACAATTTATAAGAACTTTTTTATGATGGCAAAGAAACATAATTGAGAAGATGCCCATTAGTTGGGGAATGACTGAACAAGTGTTGACATACTCTTGTGCTATAAGAAATGAAGAACAGGATACTCCAGAAAAACCTAGAAAGACCTACATGATATAATGCAATGTGAAGTGAGTAGACACAGAACATTGCACACAATAACAGCAGTATTGTATGATGATCAACTGTGAATGACTACAATTTTAAGCAATATAATGATCTAAGATAATTTCAAAGGCTTATCATAAAAAAATGCTATTCAGCTCCAAAGAAGAACTGGAGTCTGAATAAAAGCATATTTTAAAAAAAAACTTTATTTTTCTTGTTTTTTTTTGGGGGGGTGTCTGTGTTTTCTTTCATAATATGACTAATATAGAAATATTTTTAAGACTTTACATGCAAAATCTATATCAAATTACTTGTCTTCTCAATGAGGAAGGAAATGAGGGAAGGAAGGAGAAAATTTGAAATTAAAAATTTTTTAAAATGTCAATTTTTCCTTCCTCCCTCCCTCCCTCCCTCCCTTCCTTCCTTCCTTCCTTCCTTCCTTCCTTCCTTCCTTCCTTCCTTCCTTCCTTCCTTCCTTCCTTCTGTCCTTTGTTCTTTTTTCTCTCCACATACTCGCCCACCTACAGTCAATCTGTTGAGTTCCAAATGGCTTGTTATTTTATAGAAGACCTGCAGGGTGTTACCAAGATCCTCAACTAATCTGAATATAGACTTCTGGTGCCCAGTTGAACTGCTTTTTGCTTGGCTGATTAATGTTCTGGCCTTGATCAAACAGTTCATATTGCTGATTGATTGATTCCATTGAATTGTGTTCTAACTTTACAAAGATATCAGGCTTGTAGTTATTTTAAGACACTCACAAGTTACTTTAGGTGGGGTTGAGTGATTATCTAAACTTTCTTCTACCTTCATACTATCGTTCTTTCTATGACATTTCAATAAATGTTTGCTTTCTTGAGATAATTGTGTCCTCTGATGGATTAGAATTAGGTAAATGTACCCAGTGGGGCCTTTTTAATAATAGTTTTAGGAATTCAAGCTCATAGATTACCTTGAACCTAACATAGTCTCAAGGGAATCCAATCAATAAGTGTGTGTGTGTGTGTGTGTGTGTGTGTGTGTGTGTGTGTGTAAAATCTGAAAGAGTACAGAGGAAACGTGGTATAATGAATAGGGCACTAGAATGGGTCTTTCTGACCTGGCTACAAATCTTACCTCACGTTTATTAGTTATGTTATCCCAGAGAAGTTTTAAAATCTCTCTATGTCTTAGTTTTCTTATCTGTTAAAAAGAAGCAGTTGTTAGGCTTGAAATTGATTGTTTTAAAGGTCTTTCCAGGTTTCTGCCTGGGATTCTATGATCTGTAATCCTTGTTCTATTCTCCCCTTCTCTGCAAAACAATATATTCTATACATATCATTATTTGACTGTGAGGATTCCCGTTTTGTATCTTTTCTTTCTCTCTGGCAGTCTTTAATACAATTTCTGTAAGTGCAACTACCTGTAAATGGAACACGCCAGACTAAAGAAGAGCAGAATTTGGCTTCCTAAGGCAATGAAAAGTATTTTCTGAAATACAGAACAATCTAAGCCCTGTGTGGACAAAGATGAGGCGTTTGATAGAGCAGAGGAGACAAGCCAGTGGCAGGAAGGGAATCTATTTCAGAATGCATTCCTATTTTATGTATCTTCCAATTAGATTAGGTTCTTTTTAGTCCTTAGATAAAAAAAATTCTTAATAAGCATGGATGTGATGCATCTATCTTAATGCTTCTAATCTGACTAGCAGAGCAAAAAATTAATATCTTCTTACCTGGCTAAAAAGAAAAGTACAGAAAGCAATGGGAGTAAGAAGAGGCAAAGATGAGAAACAGATTTAGTGTATCTCTGTGTGTATAGATTTGTACATATGAGCACATTATTTTTGTCATTTTATTTAATAGTTACACAGTACTACCAGAGAGTTAGTGTGCCACAAGGATGCAGAGCAAGTTTTGGAATGGAAATGACCTGGGTTTAAGATTTACCTTCTATACATGCTGGCTGTATGTCCCGAGGAAAATTACTTAACCTTTCAGTTTCCTTGACAACTGTCTTGGGTTGTGAGTTGCAGAGTATCTACTCATCTTCATTGGTGGAGGGAGTTTCCAAAGTGGATACTCCTTATATAAATGAAATCACAGCATGTTCCAAAAATATAAATAATAATAAAAACAATAGCAGCTAGTTTATAAATGCTTTGCAAAGCACTTTATAGATATTACCTCATTTTATCTTCTCAACACTCATAGTGTTGTTATTATCATCTCTATATTGCAGATGAGGAAACTGAGGCAGACAATGGTTAAGTGATTTGCTCAAGGTCACAGAGCTAGTAAATTTTTGAGACCATATTTGAAATTAGATCTTTTGGACTCCAGGAAGAATATTCCATTACCTGAGTTTCTCTCCCCAGCCCTACAAAAAGTACTTGATATATTCAATAATGTCCAAAAATCTCTAAGAGCAAAACAAAATTTCTGACCTGAAATACTAAATTCTAGGGAAGAGTGTTTTTGCCAGAAATAAACAAACAAGAAAAAATGCAGGTGGCAATGCTTACCATCCAAATACAAGTGCATTAATTTTAATGTTCTGTGGTATCCATCTTTAAAATCACTAGTCTTAAAAAATTTCCTTTAATTTCACCTGCACTTAGTATATTGGCCACTGGACAGTAAACCAGAGCATATGGAAAGAAATGTATCTGCTTTGCCTGAAATTGTGAAACTGGAGCTTACATTTATAACATTTAATTGGAGAGAACCACAGATGAATTTTATGAGATAAGAGAAGAAAAGAATGGCAAGTGTGTGTGTGTGTGTGTGTGTGAGAGAGAGAGAGATGTATAGGAAATAGAGTTCTGGGAAGGAGAGTGGCTTCCACCCCCACCACAGAATAAGGGAGGCCAAGAAAAGAGATTAAAAATCAGTAAAAATAGAATTCCTCATACATCTTGCTTCCCTGTGGTATGTTCAGATGTCTTTGGTATTAATGGAGATATATCTGACCACTTGTGTAGTTGGCAAAACTTGTGTTGACATATGTCTAGCTTCCTTTGTTTATCTCCTTGAAGTATCCCTTTGAAAATTTGGGATGGCTTCCTCTGAATCTTCAAAATTTTGTGACTTTCTATCTCATATTGTTTTGTTTTGAATTATATATTTTGACTCCCATTTCTTCTATGTAGATTTGATAGAGATTGGGTTTTACTTATCTTTATATCCTTCACAGAGCCTAGCTCTGGATCTCCCTTGTAATCTGCACTCAGTAAATTATTGATGAATTCTTAGTTTTTTGACTAACTGAATGTCCTTTCTTTCCTTTTATCTCTCACCTCAATGTTCCCCCTGCTCTGTTTCTTGATTTGGATTCATAGACTGCTGAGAGAACGTTCCCAAACATGTCCAGACCCTAACTGCAGTTGACAACTCCTACTTCATAGAAAATTCTCATCAGATAGAGATTAAACAAATAATCCTGGGATCTTGTCAGATCAAGAGTTCACTGTAGGGTTTTTTCCCCAGTCAGCCCAGGGAAGATAGAAAACAAACTTGAGGTCTCATTTGCCCAAACTCCATCCAGAAATGGATTTTCTCATTTTGTTGTTTTCTTTATTAGTTATGTTATCCTGGTCAAATGATACATAATCCGTTTACCTTAATTTTCTCTATTGTAAAATGGGGTATGATTATGAAATGAGGAAGAAAGAGGAGAGGAATCTCATGATGGATGGTCTTAATTTTCTTTTGTACTATATATCAATCTATATCTATATATTCTCAGGTGAAAGGATGAGAGAAAGTAGAGTCATGGGAGGTTTGAAGAGGGTTAAGAAGTTTTGGAAAAGCCTCTGTGAAGAGTTAGTGAGTTGATAAGGGAGGTATAGCTGGATTACCTAGCAGTAGAGCGGGCTCAGTTGAAGTTGGGTAACAAATCTATAGTGGACCCAATCAGAAAGGTTGTGATTTCTCTGCCTTTGTTCAGCAGTACTTGGGTAGGAATGAAGGAGGCAGATAATGAGAATGATCCAAGGCTGAGACTTAGCAGAGTGCTATCATTGAAATGATAAGAGGAATTCAAAAGAAGGTTAACAGAACAGAGATGAATTGGTTCACTTAAGAGTCAAGATGGAGATAAGTGGAGAGAGAGACTAATGTAGAGGAGATGGCCTGAAAGAGAATTTAAAGGTCAAGGAATTAGAGGTCACAGAGTAAATGAAGAGTAGGGATTGGTAAGGGAAGGTTTTTCCTTGGTAAGGGTGTGGTAGGAAGTCAATATATTATGGTCAGACAAGGAATTCTTGCACATAAATATAGTGTATTTGTGGGTGATGGAAAAATCAAGGGTATGATCATCTTTGTATGTGACAAGTAAGGTGGAAATAGTTCATGAGAAGTGAATAAGCTGAAGAACTGAATAGCTGAGAGAGTCATCATGTATACTGAAGTCTCTTAGTATGAAGGCAAGAGTTGGAGAAGTGAGAAAAATTTGAGCCATGTACCAATCTTGTTGAAAAAAGGATGGGGGGTAACCTGGACACCTGTAAACAATAAGTACTAGAATTTTGTTATTATGGTGTGGTATGAATTGCATAAATCTCAAAGGAGGAGAGTTTACAGAATGATGCTGCAGAGAGAGAACCTGGAAATGGCAATAAGGAGGAAGAAATAATCCAATAATCCAATTCCCTTTTGTTGACCAATGAGTCAGGGAGAATGAGTGGTGGAATGAGTAGGAGGCTATGTCATCAGGGGAGCCAGATTTCAGAAAAAGTTAAAAAAAAAAAAAAAGGAATGGGAGAATATGAAAAGAAATAAAGTCTTTGTTCTTCTTGACTTTTCTCTTTCTCTTTCCTCAAGGGAAAGGGTAGTAGGAGATGGAAAGCCTGAGGTTAAAGGAAAAGTTGCTCTCTTAACTGACTGACTGATTGCTTGACCCAGAATATGCTAGCATATGTGGGCACATCCTACTCATATTCTGTGTGTACTTATGCCCTTCCACTTCATAGTGATCTTCTGACTGCCTACTTTGGTTGCCAATGTCCTACCTGGCTATACTTATGCAAGATGTCCATTTTTTTTAATTGCTGGTGATAGTGAGTCCTAGTCTTAGCCTTCAGATAACCTTCACAAGAAACCCCTTCTGGTTTCCAGCTCTCTACTTTCCCATGCAATGTTATAGTCAGAAGTTTTTGAATGAGGGAATGTCCAAAGTAACATATTAGGGACCTGATGCACAGGTTTCTTAAGTAATAGTCCTTTTTCTTAAGCTTACCTATTTGATTCACGTAAATAAAAGTTTAATAGGTAAATAAATAAATAAAGGTAAATAAAGTTTATAGGTAAAAATGCAACACATGTTTAATATCATATTATTTGAATCTGTTAACATAACAGGTTTTTACCCTTATTTGTAGTTACTTCTAATCACCTTATGGCACAAGCCATTTAGGTTGCCAATGAATGATATTATTCAGCTATGACAGAAACACAAGCAGCTATTTCATAGTCTTTAAGGCCAATTCTTTAGCATTGGCCACTTCCCCAGAAATCTGAGTAATTGTCATTAGAAGAGAAGCCCATATGCCTTTTCCTATGATATTTCCCCACAGTCCAAGGTCCTTGAATTTGCTTGATTTTTAATTCCTTTTTAATTGACCCATTTCTAGTTGTCACTTCCTCTTGGCTCTCTTAAAATTCTGGAGCTCCTTCTGTAGCCTGGGTCACCTTAGACATTAGGAAGCATATACTTGGCTTTGGGTACAAGACAGAGGCAGGGCTTTTAGATAAGCCACAAGTTGAATACCCATAGGTTATACTCCCTCTAAGGGTAAAGATTTTCTTATTCTTTGCTCAATGTATTCTTCATCCTTTCTAATCTTTTTCTCTAGTACAAGAAGTGTTTATTATATTGAGTGATAGATAACCTACTTTTAATGATAAGAGAATATACTAAATTCCTTAGCAAGGGAACTTAGACCTATAGCTATATATCCATATCTATATCTATTTCTATAATTTTGTATCATTGATTTTTTTCTTAAAGAAGAAAAAAATGATCTCTTTTATATCAAATTCATTTCTGAATATAATATCCTTCTCCCTTACCTAGCAAAATATGTATTATCATATATAATTAAAATGAAGGAGAGAGGAAAAACAGAATAGCAAAACCAATAAAGCCTACGTCAACTGTGTTTGATCGTAGCTATAATATTCTATACTCATAATTCTTCACCTCTATAATAAAGAAGTTGGGGGGGAAAGATGCATTTTAAATTTCCTATGGACAATGCCATAGATATTATGCATATTGTTTTCTTGGTTTAGCTTAACCTCACTCTGCATCTGTTAATTTAAGTCTTCTCTTGCCTCTCTGAATTCTTTAGATTCATCTATTTTTCTTTAGAGTAGTAGCAATCCCTCATATTTTGCACTATTATTTGTTTGAACATTTTCCAATTGATGGATACCTACTTGGTTTCCAATTCTTTGCTACCATAAAAAGGCTGCTATGAATATTTTGGTATGCATGGCCACTTCTTCCTCAGTCTCTGACTTTCTTGGGGGTATATGCCTTATAGAAGGATCTTTGAGCCAAAAGGCATGAATATTTTATTCACTTTCTTAGGATAATTCCAATTTGCTTTTTTGCATATTTGAATCCAATAACTATTCTACCAACACTATATTAGGATGTTCATCTTTCTCCATATATGACCTCTCCAATTTTTTTTCAATTTTTTTGTCCTTATTATCAATTGTGTGACATTAAATTTCAGAACTCCTTTGATGTGCATTTTTCTTATTAGAAATTTGGATCAACTTTTCACATGGTTGTTAATAGTTTATAATTCTTAAATATGTTGATCCATTTTCCACTGGACAACTTCCCTCTCCCATCACTGATTTTAATATGACTTTTATCATATCAACCTGAGAAGTAATATAGTTTAGCAAAAAGTTCTGCCTCTAACTCTTCTGAGCTTTGCAACTTTGACCATGTCATAGCTTCTCTTATTTTCATTTCTCTTCATTCACAAAATGGGCAAAGTAATGCCTGTAATATCTATCTCACAGGATTGTTTTGATGATCAAATGAGATAATATTTATAAACACTTTAAATCAAAAATGTTATGGAAATGTTTGTGCTTATTGTTGAGAACTGTGAATTCTATGCCTTCCACCAGTACAGAGTGGACTGATCTTCCATTTACATTCTGGTTTCAGAGAATTGCCAGGCAATCTTGAGGGTATGAAAAATTTACCAATAGCCACACAGCTAGAATGTACTAGAGGGACACTTGAAACTAGGTTTTCCTGACTATTATGCCTATAAATTATTAACATCACAATATATCTAAGAGAGTCACAGATCTTTCCCACAGTAAAGATCTCAAATGATCTTCTATCACATCACTTTTATATTTTGTATGAGAAATTGCAAGCAACTTTCCATTTCCCTAGCTTGAAAAAGGTAAATCCACAATTCTTGACTGGTATATTAAAATCCAGACACAGCAAAAATTATGGCCTTATGAGTGCTTTTTTTCCCCTTCTCAGTGTGCATTTGGATCAGCTCTGGGTTGACTCTGTATCAACCTATGAATATTTTTTGGTTTTCCAAGATTATGTTTAGCTTTACCTCAGACAATGAAGACATTTTATTTTTTTATGGTAAAGTTGTATTTAAAAACTGTTATGTTAAAATGAATTTATATGCACAGAAAGAAAGGCCAAAATCTTTTTAAGAACTTAGATTTGAAAAAAACACACCAAGAATGTAGAGTTGAGTTAATTAGTAATCATTAGTATTCTATGAAAAGAGTTCTCACATTGAAAGTAAACTTCAAAGGAATAAGCGTGAGTGGGTGGAGTGACTGACAGCATGGCCTTACAGGTAATCATATACTAGTTGGAGGGAACAATCTTGGGATTGAAGGACCATCTTGTCAAGACTGGGGAGAAAGTGATAGGATATTTCTTTTTCTTTTTTTTTTTTCTTCTTTTAATCAGAATAGAAAGTTTAAGGATGAAAGCACATTTTGGAATGGCAACTGGGAAGTCAGAAGCCATAGGCAGCTTTCCCCTTGCCAGGCTAGATAATTAGAGCTAGCAATAAGAGGGTTACTCTCTGATAATCACACAGAAGAATTTCTGGTTTTACCTGAAATGTTTGCATTTGAAGCAGATTAGAACATGGAACAGTCTGCTTAGAGTGCACCATATTCAAATGGTAAGTTTTGATGTTTTCCTAAGTCCTCCTATATCCCAAAGTAACTAAAACAAGGACCTAGGAGAAACAATATTAGGCCCATATCTTACCTACCAAAGCAACTGGTCAGTGCCCAAGTGTTATATTTCTTTAAAACTTGCTTCAAATCATATTTTTGTTTAAGGATAATAGGTAACCAACATTTACAGTAGTTTAATAAAGAGATATATTATTAGAGGAAAAAAATATCAGTGGGAAGTTTATGCTAAAACTTTGAGCCATCTGTTAGTGTTCATTCATTGACTTTGCTCTGTTACCTACCTGGTAGCAGCTATCTGAATCTTAGGCATAATAACCTGGGAATAACTAGCCAACTTCTTGAGATAATTTCTTGACAATTCATCCCTATGAAGCTTTTATAGACACACACATATAGTATACACACATATAAATATATATTTATATACATCCACATCCATATATATACACATACAAATTCAAAATCAAATGACCTTTTCTGAACATCTTATCCATCTAAATTACTTCTTAATACTGCAAGTAATTTGTTCTCTGCTTGCCTTAATTTGATTATACTTTATCAACATCCTTGGTTGAATTCCTGTTGCACTTATTTATTTAATATTTAAATATTTAAAATCCTGAATCCTTATACACTATACATTATTTATTTTGTGTCACATATCAACAAGATAGAGGACTAGACACTTTCTCTAGTTATCTCCAACTTGTAAAACTCTTCCCCCACAAAGGATTATTTGCAAGTGGTAAAATAATTTCAGCTGGCTCTAGAGACCAAAATACCAAAAAGTCTAAGAAACTAACAAAAATAACAACAAAGAAGGTTAATCCCTAATGCACTCTCTCAGCACGCCTTTCCCCAGGAGCCCCTAAACTCCGCCAGGGCAACACAATTTAACTAACAGACTTGTGCTGTAGGATCCACTCAGCAACTTTCTTGCTGCTTCTACAGTTCTATTAACGCGTTCTGCTCCTGCCCTTGCCACACCATTCTGTGTCAACAGTGTACCTTGATTCTCCTCACTTCTTCTGCCCTCATGCAGAGGAGGAGAGGGATCGGAAAGTAAAAATGGCTATGGTATTGCATGCTGCCAGAACGCTCAACTAGAAACCTAAGAACAGAGAGAACTGGGACAGGGAACCAGACTGTTTGTAGGATTATGGAAGCTTTGGATGCAAATAAAGACACACAGACATGAATATATATATATATATATATATATTCATGTCTGTGTATCTGTATATTTACTTAAGTTTATATATGAGTATATATACCCTATACTGTTGTGCCACAGTTTCCTATAATTATTCTATCTCAGTTTCCCTAATTGTTCTACCTCAATTTCTCTGAATTGTTCTGCTTGGTCGCAACATCCTCCCTCCTAATCATCATGATCCAGATAAGGAGAAAGACCTTCTGTCTTAGACATCATGACCCCAGACCCTCCCTACTTATCAGAAGGTCTGGTGCCTCCCCCATTCTGTCATTGTTCTTCTCAGATCCCATTTTATCAGAAGGTTTGGTGCCTCCCCCTCCCTCTCAGAACCAGATTGGTAGTCTTTTCCTACTCTCAGCACTCTGACTCCTCCCCTGCCTCGGTCTACCCCTGTAGCTGAGCCACCTGCATATATATGTCATTGAGAACTCACATTGTTGGCTGGATGGTTTGGACATCAGCCCTGGGGCAGCATTCCCCCAGCACAATCTTTCCCTCTCAGATAAATTATTAAAAACCCTAATCTCTATCTTGCCTCAGTTTCCCCAGCATGACACTTTGGAGGCCCCAGCGAGATATGGGAGCAGGATTAGAGATTAGAGACCTTCGGGTCTCCACCTTGGTTCTTGGCCTGGAAAGGCTGGCCCTCTGGATTTCTCTAGGGTCTCTGGGAAGGAGTAGTTTTCAGCTGCAGCCCAATGGTGGACACTTCCTTCCGGCCTCGGGAAAGTAAGTTTGGATGTTTTAGGACACAATCTGATCTGCTTACCTGTTCTGTCTGTCTGTGGCGCTAGCATCTGGATTCTCAGAATAATAGAATGCTGATGGGCATTCAATTCTGAGAAGGGCATCTATCCTTCCAGGATGCTGGATGATCCCCTCTGGTTTGGGTGTCCTCTAAGACACATCTGGTCTGATCTGACTCTGAGCACCTTTCTGGGCACTCTGGTTATGTGTGTTTAATGTTGTAATTATGCAGTCTACGTCTGTGTGATCTGTGTTCTGTGTGACTTGTCTGTCCGTTAAAGAGCTCTGCTAAAGGTTTAAGAACAATTATTATGAACTGGTTATTTCAATGTTGCAACTGTACTTAGTATAAAAATTGCTTCTGATTTCTAACTCCTTAACTTGTTGCACTGATTTGTAAGTAAAAGGAACAGAAAATCTTGGATATTTTAAAACTGGCAAGCAGGTTGTTCCTTGAAGCAGTTTAAAATTCAAGCTTGGCTTGGGTTGGACTGGACAGATAAGGTCTCTGGAGGACAAAGGAGTTTATACGAATTGCTGGTTTAAACTTTAGCAAGAAAAAAAAAGCAAAACAAACAAAAAAGGGTATTCTTTTGGGAAGTTTTAAATTGGTGGAAAATAATTTTACTGTTGCCTATGCAGGCTAGATTTGGTTATCTTGAGTTTAACAATGGCTTGTTAAAGTGAAGTTCTGTTAACTTTCCTGAAAGGGACCACGGTGCTTCTACTTAGGTAAAATATGTTACCTTCTGAAACACATTGGCTAATTTGTTAACATTATAACTTGTGCTTTAAATCCAGCTCTGCTGGACATGTATAGTCATTTAGCTATCCACTGTATTGTGAAACTTTAAAATTTTGAAGGAAAAGAGAATGAAGCCAATTTAGGAGAGACAAGAGGGAAAATTTGCATGTGGAAAAAGTTGTGTGGGATAGGAAGAAATGGGATCTTTTGTCTCCAAAGGTGAAAATTAAACTCATCTCCCCCCCCCCACCCTGTTCTCCCCCACCTCACCTCCCTCCTACGTACTACTCTCTGCTACTTTAGTAACAGAGCATCTAGTTAGAAAGGTTGTAGAGTTGGGAATTGTTTAAAGAATGTAGCTAAGGGAAAGAAAAGAATTAAGTAGGGGAAAAAAGAGGAAAGTTTTTAATAGAAGGATGGAGAAATATTGAGTACGGGTTGGGAGTTAGGAGAAATGCCATGTGGAATGGGGAAAGGGCAGCCACTTGAAATCCCCTTCCCCCAATTAAGCCTGATATAGAAGGGTGGCTTTGGAAAGAGCTTTGTCAAGGTGTTATCCAATTCCCTTTCCCCAATTTTATCAAGTTGCAGCCTCTTGGCCCTCCCTAAAAAGAGCAAACTGTGATTTATCCATAATTTGGTAGAGCTATTTTTAAAAGTTTAATTAATACTTTTAAGAATTTTTCAGATTCTTTTATGTGGTATTAGGATATTCTGTATAAGTTTAATTGATTGTATTGTGTCATCCAGAAGTCATTTAGAGGGCTTCAGAAAAAGTATTTTTTCTTTGTCCTTTTGAAAATGTTTCTGTTATGGACAATATGCAATTTTGAATTTTTTTTATGTGTTGGATATTTTTAAAGCAAAATGATTTGTATAATGTTCAACTTACATATCTATTTGGGTATGAAAGATGTGAACTCACTGGGACAAATTTCTTACTGTTATCAATAGAAGGTCATGGTAAAGACCTGTTTAGGATTTATCTGAAACTTTGGTTAATAAGATTTGTTATGGGAGGTAAAATTTCTTGGGCTTGTAGTTAATATTATTTGGGAGTTTTAAAGCATTGGGACAATTATCTGGATTAAACTGGGTTAAGGCTATTTTACCCTGTATGAGTTTAGGGATCAGTTTTGATTGCTTATATTGTTAGAGTCATATTCCTGCATTTTTCCTCATGTGACTGATCAGAGCCAATGGTCAATAGAAACTATAGTCAATAAGAACTGTTAATGCAATTCAATTATGTCATACCTTGCTGTTTCCAACCTGGTTATATGTAATCATTATATCCTAAATACTTAGGCAAATAAGTTAGCCTGGTCATCTATCTGTTACTGGATATTCGTGTCTGTAGATATTCAAGTTTTTAAAAAGTTTCTAAATAATGAGAGGATGATTATTAGCACAGTGGTCAGTAAGACCTAACTGCTGTTTTATTTATTGGGACTATAGCTGACAGCCATTTGCCTGTCCTGTGAGACAAGAATCTCTTCACATAGGAAATTGCTGGCCAATCTACTTTGACCTCTCCACATTTTGTAGCAATCCTTGTGGACCCGTCTTTCTCTCTCAGACTAACCTTTATTTGTTAGATTTGTGGGTTTTTCCCCTAGATTTTGGTCAAACTACAGCTATATCTGGGCCCTAGATCAGCTTTGATTGTCAGCACACCACACCCACCCCGCTCCCTGGATTGAGAGTCTCCACCCATGCTAAGTACAAAGCAGTTTATGAATGAGAGCCCATCACCCCTGCTTCTAGTGTACTTTGGACTGATATGGGGAATTTGGGAATGGTTAAAGAATGATGGTTAAACCCTGACTGGGTCAGCTATTATTGTGTGTTTAAGATTTGGGATAGAAATTGTAAATGTATTAACTATTGCTGTTATGTTTGAGGCATTTTTAGGAAACCTTTCTGTACTAGTCTGTTATATATAGGAATTTTAGGATTTATATGTGGGATGATTATTTGATAATTCTTTTCTGTAAGAAAAAAAGGGAGGAAGAGATAGGAAATTGGGGAAACTGGTGGATTTTTCTCAAAATACCTGAAAGAATGGTAACCCCTAGTTTTCTGTTCACTTTGCCTTAGATACTTCTGCCCCACCCCTGTCTCACTAGTTTAGATTGAATTGGAAGTCTTTTAAACAGTCCTTTTTTCGTTTTTATTATGCTTTAGCTTTGGAACCCCTTATTTTGTTGGAATTGCCCTGGCAGACTATTTTCTGATTGCCTGCTTTTTAGGAACAACCAGAAATCAGGCACCCTGGGACTTGACTATAATCCCAGTTTCTTAATTAGTATTTCAGCATTCTCAAAGGACATTGAAGTTTTTTATAAGGCCCCTAAAAGTCCGGGGATTACTCATCTTGATGGTCTAACTGCATACTCTGATAACTCTGCTCAGACATCTGGATCCTTTCTGTATCCTGGTAGCAGCCCTGTCTGTTCTTCTGGGCAGGGACAGGTGGAGCAACTCCAAGTCTCACCTTTCTCCCCTAGAGTCTCTGGTAAGCCCTGGGGTTGCCCCTCCTAGAATGTCTTGAGTACTACTGCTGCTCTATAAGCAGAGGCTGAGTTAAGTGCACAAATGACTGAAGATCTGACTTACAGTGAATTGTCCATCTCAAGCTGGAGCTGAGATGCTCCAAAACTGCAGAGTTCCTGAGATGTTTGCAACAGGGAGCCATTGTATTGCTGATGAACTCTGGGGTTATGAGGGAAAGACTTGTCTTGTCATGTCTTTGTACTTTTCTAGTTTTTTTTTTTTTTTTTTTTTTGGTTTATTTTCTTTAGGATTGATCAAAATTATGGTGCTAAGACCTTCCAGGTATCTCAAGGAAGGTAATTCAACGATTTGAATATTCAGAAGAGAGCACATGTGGAATGTTGTGCCACAGTTTCCTTTAATTATTCTACCTCAGTTTTCCTAATAGTTCTACCTCAATTTCCCTGAATTTTTCTGCCTGGTCGCAACATCCCCCCTCCTAATCATGATGATCCAGATAAGGAGAAAGACTTTCTATCTTAGACATCACAACCCCAGCTCTTCCCAACTTATTAGAATGTCCTGTGCCTCCCCCCACCCTATCAGAACCGGATTGATAGTCCATTCCTGCTCTCAGTGCTCTCTTTCCCTGCCTCGATCTACCCCTGGTAACTTGGAGCCATGTGTATATATACTTTATGGGAAGCACACATTGGCTGCTGGATGCTTTGGACATCAGTACTGGGGGCAGCACGCCCCCAGCACAATCTCTCCCTTTCAAATCAAATATTAAAAACTCTCTAATCTCTATCTTGCCTCAGTTTCTCTGGCATTACAACATGTGTGTATGTGTAAAATGTATGTATTTTTCTATATCCATATAGATAAACACACATTTTATAGTGGGATTGATATCCAGCTGGAATAATATCTATCAAACCAGAATTCATATGGGGAAAGAATGATGAAAAGTGAATTCTCTGAGCTGGAATGAGGCTGAGACAGCATTGATGTCTAACTTTAGGAATCATCATCAAAGTGGAGGGAGTCAGAAAGTGAACAATAGGGGAATATAAAGAAAAGAGACTGCAATCTCCAAAGACTTCAAGAGAAAGAAAATTCAGTTCAATATCTTGAGCACAAGCAGATAATTCAGCAGGGAATATCATAAAACACAAGGAAAAGTGACCATGAGGATATCTGAATAACTCCAAGCATCTCTAAATAACTAGTTTAAGTCAAAGGGGAAAAAAACCCACAGGACTCTGCTGCACAATAAGAAACTACAGAAAGGAATGGAATAAAATATTTCAAAAAACAAAAGAGCTCACAATGTAATCCAGAGTGACCCATTCTGCAAACATTTACCTATTCATCATTAAAAATGTGGACATCCAAAAAAAGAAATATATTTCAAGCATTCAATGAAAAAAAACCCCAAGCAGATTATTTATTTTGCTATTACTCTAAACAAGAACATAAAAAGAAAAATTACCCCATCTCTAGAGACTTTTAAAAGGGAAGAGGAAAAAACCTAGATAGTGAAAAGGTATGAGCTAAAAAACACAACACCCAAGTTAAATCATTTTTATTGTTATTGTGAATTCCACCTTTGAAACTGCTCCATAAAATTTTGGGTTTTGTGATATTGTTCTAGGGATAATAGGGTATAGAATATCAACCTGTATATCCTTAGTCATGTTATCATAGAAAATAAGTAAAATTCCAATTAAATATTATCAGATTTTATATTACCATTTAAGCCTTAATTTAAATTCAAATAAGATAAGCTTTATTGCAGTCCAGTGAGACTTTCTCAGGAAAGGCAGATTGACAGACCTCTAATATGGGCATATTTTTTTTTCACACAGGAACAGCCTAGAGGCCTAATTTGAATAGATTTGGACTGATCTGGGTTTTTATCACTGGGGAAACAAGGATACAATTTGGTATCTTATAAAAGAATCAGCTGGGTTTTGAGCATAATAATCTTTGATTAGCCTCCACAATAGGAGGAAGAGAGGGGATGATGAGAGTTTGAGAGCATTTTGCCCTTTGGACGTGGCATACTGAGGTTATGCTGTCTAAAGGATAAGAATCAAGTTGTGCTAAGTTTAGAAATTTCTCATAATTAGATATTATGGCTTGAGTTCTATGTTGCAAAGATTATTGTTATTCAGCAGTGGGGTTAAGAGCAGAACCTCCAGAAGATATATCTGACTGATTTTCTATTTCTGATATCTCAGAGAGCGAGGTGCTAGAGATAAATTGTTGAGACTTGGTTGAGTATGATATGAAGGTGAGAGTTTTCTGCACAGATTCCAGATATTCCTTCCTTCCTTCCTTCCTTCCTTCCTTCCTTCCTTCCTTCCTTCCTTCCTTCCTTCCTTCCTTCCTTCCTTCCTTCCTTCCTTCCTTCCTTCCTTCCTTCCTTCCTTCCTTCCTTCCTTTTTATTCTTTCTTCCTTCCTTGAACATAATTTTCTTTATCCTTCTCATCATGTACCTCCCCCTCCTCCCTCCTCCCAACATATAAATGTAAAAAAAAAAAGGTTAAGTGATGACAACATTAAGGCAGCAGTATTATTTGGTATCACTATCTGTAAAGTTTATATGTTAATACAATTTAAACACAAGTGTAAATCTAATATGAATTTTTAGTTCTTGGAGAATGATAATGAAGTCATACAGTCCTTTATTGTGACTTAGGTGATCAAAAAAAAAATAGTTGGTTTTCTTAATGGTTAGTAGGGAAACTCAGGTATCCTTTGTATTTCATCCCTATATGGAAAATTTGGGGGAAGAGCAGGAAAAGAGATTAAATGGAAGAGGAGTGTTACAGACCAGAGCTTCCCTATACTGAGAATTACTATAGCATTAGTTAACAAGCCCTCTCATCCTCCAAGGGCTTGGATTATACTCCCCCAACACTTTCTCTGCTAAATTCTACTGTGTCTTTAATACTCCCTTCATCCAGCTAAACACTTCTTGAATTTTAGATGATACAATACAATATGATATAATGCAATATAATACAATGCAGAATAATGCAACATAATAAAATACAATACAATTCAATACAACACACACAATGCAATCCTAGTAACTTAAAAATCACACACATATCGACAAACCTCTCTTTAAACCTAAGGTCAGCTATAAGGCTACTTTTTCTTTTCTTTTCTTTATTTTTGCTGAGGCAATTGGGGTTAAGTGACTTGCCCAGGGTCACACAGCTGGGAAATGTTAAGTGTCTGAGATCAGTTCTGAACTTTACTCCTCCTGACTTCAGGGCTGATGCTCTATTCCCTGCATTACCTAGCTGCCCCAAGGCTACTTTTTCAATTAACCTGATATAGCTTCAGAGTTCTTACCTCTTGGATTTTCATCATGGCAGCTGGATTAGATTACAGCAGGCAGCATGCTATATATGGTAGAGTTGTTGTTGTTGGCAAATTGTGGGAATATTTAAAGTCATTTTCACCATCTTTGGCCCTTTCACAGCCATGGCAGCTCCGGATTATGATAACCATAATAATGGTATCTCAAAGTTGGAAAGAAACTTAGAAGTCATGCTATTCTCATTTTACAGATGAGAACAGTAGTGTTGGTATTTAGGGGTGTAGGGATCCCCAAAATATATTGGGGTTCCAAAATAATTTGGAATCTTAGATAATTTCTAAGTCAAGAGACAAAGTTTTATTATAATTATAATGGCAATAAAGTGGGTTAAATTCCAAAATTTTGGATGGCAAACCAGACATCCTTGAAGGAAGCTTAGTGGAATAAAGATATTAGACCCAACCTCCTTTCTTTCACACACATTCTTCTGATTATTACATCCCTGAGATTATATCATTCTCAAGGCTAGGTAGCCTGGGATTTCTTGAAAAGTATTGGGGTCTCTATTATGTCAGTGGCAATCTATGTAGAAAGGTCAGGAGTGAGCATTATTTTGTATATGGGATATGTTTAAGATAGGCATCTGGTTGATGCAATAGGTAGAGCACTAAGCCTGGAGTCAGGAACACCTAAGGTCAATTTTGTCCTCAGACATGTTCTAGCTGTGTGACCCTGGGCAATTCACTTAATCCTGTTTGCCTCAGTTTCCTTATCTGAAAAATAAGCTGGCGAAGGAAATGGCAAACCATTCTATTATCTCTGCTAAGAAAACCCCAAATGGGGATAATCATGAAGAGTTGGACTGACTGAAAATGACTGAATAACAAGAACAACAAACATGTTTAAGTTATAAAACTGCTCTCTTGAGGAAGAAATGGTTGCTGAAGACATGAGTGAGAATCTCTGCTGTGTTAGAGACAAATGATAATCATGGATCCAATCCCAGTGTGTGGGTAATTATACTTTTTCAGAAAAACAAATGAACCAATAACAAGGATGAAATATCTTTTACCCTATCTATAGACTTCAGACAATGTGAAAGAGGTCCGAGACAAGTCTCAATCAGGAAAGCACTTATTAATGGGGCATTGGTAAGGTGTTCTTAAGAGGCAAGGTAAATTCAACTTAGCAAATGCTCTATCCAGGTTTTCCAAAACCCCTTTGATTACCTCCCTGTACTTGGACCTGTCCCTGAAAAAAAAATCCAATTTGGTGTATTTTATGGGTTTTATTATGGTGCTGTTTATTCTCCATTCCAGATAACTAAAGCCAGTGTTAAATAATGCAAGCTCTAAAACTGCACAGCTCAGATCCAGATAGTTTCTGTTTGTGCTCTGTTTTTAGGGGAGTTGGGAGGGGGCAGTTGTTAGTCTTCTTTGAGCCTTCTGTCATGGTGGGGGGTGGCGCAGCCAATACCTGTGGGGAGTAAAGTTTCTTTAATACATACACACACAAACAAAATAAAGGCCTTTAAGCAAATAGAATAAACAGAAATAAAATGCAGCGTCAGTAGATTTAGGTAATAATCCTTCACAAGCCGTGAATTTATTAAGCCTTGGGGTGGGGAAATGAAGAGGAATAGTGTGGATCAGTTGTCACAAGTTTAATTAGAGAGTCATCTTTATTGGGTTTCAGACCAAACCCCCTATTTTTGTGGTGATTGCAAAAAGAAGGTGGGGGCTCTCTATCCTCTGAGGTCAAACTCAGGCACCAAGCTTGTTCATGGGGGAGATAGAACTGGGCTCCATTTAGGGGGGGCTTGATTTAAGCAGGAAATTCTGGTCCTTGATAGGAAGTCAGCAAAGCTTGAGAAGGTTCTGGTGAGCGAGTGATTTGAGAACTAGTGGAGGGAAGTAGATAGGATTTAGCAGGTGAAAAGAAGATATGGGGAAGGCTCACTATTTAAAACTGTCTTTAAATACATATGAAAGTCCTTCATTTGGATAGGAGTATAGGTATTAGTCAATCAACAAGCATTTATTAAGTGCTTAATGTGCTGATGCTAGGGGTTATAATAATAAACAAAAATAGTCCCTTTCCCAAAGAGCTAACATTCAAGTAGAGATCCAAAAGGAAGAACTAGGATCAATGGGAGGAAAATTATAAAGAGATTTTGGGTTAATATATGAGAGGAAATGTGGTTGGAAGTAGTGGTGTGTCTGATTCTTTGTAACATCATTTGATGTTTTCATCAAAACAAAGCAATTGCAGTGATTTGCAATTTCTCTCTTACTTAGCTTCCCTGGGCCTCAGTTTCCCTATCTGTAAAATAGAGGAGTTGCCCTCTCAGATCCCTTCAAGTCCTCTGTAAGTCCTGCTTTGGGTCACATGCTGGACTAGCTCACTTCCAAGGTATTTTTATATAAATGGACTTTATTTCTAGTGATTTATGAACAATGTTTTGATGGACCTTCATTAGATAGTGAGCTGCCTGACATCGGAGGTGTTCAAAACAGAAGCAGACCAGATATAGTATAGAGGGCAGCATGGAAAGAGCAGTGGCTTTGGGATCAGAGGAACCAGGCTCAATTGCTACCTCTTAGGTTCCTTATTTGTAAGATACTTCATAAATCCCTTTACCTCTTTAAGACTTGATTTCCTCAGTTGTAAAATGAGGGGTTGGGGTGAAAGACTTGAAAATACTTAATAAAATAAATAAAAATACAGTAGAATATAGATGATGTTAATATGTGGTTTTCTAAGTCAAGAAGCTGCCTATAGGGCTCTGAATGAGTTTTAGCACCATGAAACAGGACCTAGACTTCTCACTTCCCTTTCACCTCTGATAAATATTGCTGCACAACACTCCCTACAGATCATCTCTTTTTATTAGAAAGTAACTCCTCCAAGAAAAGCACTGTCATACTTTTGCATTTGTAGCCCCTGTGCTTAACATATAGTAAGAGCTGGGAGGATTAAAATTGATCCTGTAAAATTTTCTTATTGATCCTATTTACCAGTAATTGATTTTGCCCTGTTTAACTGCTTTTGTGCTATAACTGCTTAAGTCAAGGTTAGGTTTTTTTGTCTCTGAACTCAGTTCAGAATTCTGCTGGTCTGTAATGGGTCAAGTTTAAATATCCAGTTCTTCTGCCTCAAGAAATTCAACTGAACTTGAAGAATGTGTGAGAAAGCAAGTAACTTTGGACCCTATATCTTCACTCCACCAAGCTATCCTTCCAGGGTGTCTGGTTTGCTATCTAAAAGTCTGGGCTACTATTTTGCATCTTAATTTAGTCTCCTGAGACAATGGGGGTAGGGAGGTGTGGTTGCAAGCCCATTACCAAATTTCCAGCAATCTTGTTGTTCCCTATGTCTCCGATCTGTTGCTTTAATCCCTTGATTTCATCTTGACAAGGGGAGCCCTGAAACTCTCACTCTCTCTCGTGGACTTTGGGGGGAAAGCTTGGGAAACTTCCTCACAGAAGCTCTCCCCTGTGAGACCTGCCCCAGGGAATCAAGATAGAGTGAATTCATTATGTTTTCTGGGTGGGACTAGTTGAGTCCAGGACCATTCCTACTTAGCCAGAGCTGGAGATCGAGATTTCTATGCAACTCTGTTGAGTTGGAAATTAGCCCAGAGATACTCATTCAATTCCAAGATTCTTTATTCTGATTCCAGCTCAAACTGCTCCCAGCCCCCTCCAAGAACTCCCATAAAACAAGCTTCCTTCAGCTCAATCCCTTGCAGAGGACCTAACATGCCATGCCAAGGAACCTCTCTCTCCCCTTGGCACAGCTGTGACCCTCTGCCCGCTGAGAAGACATTCTCTTTCAGCATTACTCCCTCTTTATCTCTCTCACCTATTTCCTTACAGGACCTTATTCACCTCTCTGTCAGGATTTCTCTGATAGAAACTTTCTCTGCTAGATCTTTTACTTCTCTGTCAGGACCTGCCAGTAAGAAAGTCATACTGTAAAAGCTGACTTCTCAGTTCTAATAATAAACTTCTTTTGCCAGTTTAACTTTTTGGGTTTATAAATTCATTTACAAAGGACCTGCACTGACCAGAATGGGGTTCCCACAACTCCCTGTCCTGTGCCAAACCTCATCAATCTATCCTGTCCTGTTCTTTATTCTGTATCCTCCCAAATTTATATAAAGGGAATTGTCCTTTTGCTTAGGGTATTTGGCATTAATGAAGGCAAACCATGGGTTCATTTATTGACAGCTCGTATGCTGCTACTAATAAATATTAGTCTTGCTCAAAGATCTACCTGTTGTTAAAATCTCAAATGCCACAGAGCTTAATTAAATGCTTTTCAATCATTCATAATACAATTTCTCTTTACTTGAATAATATCTTGCTCACCGGACCTGCAAAATCCTTGCCTTTCAGTCCCTGGGGAAGTTACTCTACTCATTTTTGGAACTCATTCTCTGGGGCTGAACCACATTAAATGATTTCAAACTTGCTTGATCAACTACATGTGTCTCCAGGGGCTCCCAGATCAGACCATATAATGCTTCACATCCCATTTAGCCACCCACCCAGGACATCTTGTTATCTGTAGCTTGCAAATCCTAACCCTTCAAATCCCATTCCTTCCCTCTAAACTTTTCACTTTCTGTTCTAAGCACAGTAATTGAATCATTGTTTTTACCTTTGGAAAGGGTATGACAGGTGACATTCTTTGGATCAATTAGACATCTCTCCTATTCTACAGACTAGAGTTTCCTTTTCCAGGCACAAGTTTCTTATACATATGGCCTCCCTCTTTTAGAATATAAGCTCCTTGAGGCAGGGACTGAATCACTGTTTTTGTATATTGTATTTCGATTCCAAGTGCTTAATATAGTGCTAGCACATAGCAAGCACTCAATAAATGCTTTTTTCATGGATTGTTGATCGATTCATTTGTTCATTCATTCATTCAGTTATCAAGAGCAAGAAGATATGAGCACTTTGTAGGAGACAACTAGGTAGCTCAATGGATAGGGTGCTGGGCTTGGAGTTAGGAAGAACAGAGTTCAAATACAGTCTCAGACCTTTAAATTAAGGCTTATGATCCTGGGTAAATCCCTTAATCTCTATTTGCTTTAATCGGTGGGAAATGGGGAAACCACTTAAGTATCTTTGCCGAGAAAACTCTGTGGACAGTATAGTTCATGGGGTCATGAAGAATCAGATATGACTGAACAACAAAAAGCATTGATGTCGAATATTTCTATATTTTGGCTTTCCTGTTACTTTCCATATCTGTTATTTGTATTATTAAAATGACTAGAGATAGAAATCAGTGGGCAACTAAGTGGCACAATGGGTAGAGTGCTGGGGTCAGAAATAAGAAAGCTCATCTTCAGGAGTTCAAATCTGGGCTCAGACACTCACTAGCTGTATGACTCTAGATAAGTCCCTTAACCCTGTTTGCCTCAGTTTCCTCATCTGTAAAATGAGTTGGAGAAGAAAATGGCAAACCAATCCACTATCTTTATCAAGAAAACCCTAAATAGGGTCACAGAGAGTTGGACATGGTAGAAACAATTCAACAGCAATAACAGAAGTCAATATCAACAAACACTTGATAATGCTTGATGCAATATTATAAGAATTTATATAATTTCTCTAATGGGTCAGGTAAGTGCTGGAGATACTGTGTAGTGGAGGGGACTATACACAAACAACTGTGTACAAGTAAGATATATAAAGAAAAAGTGTATATAATCTTAGATTATATCTAAGTGGGATTTGGAAAGACTTTTTATAGATGAAATTTTAGCTAGGATCTGAAGAAAATTAGGGAACCCTGGAGGCAGAAATGAGGAGGAACAGTCAAGGCCTGGGGGGAATCAGTGAAAATGAAAGGAGTAAAGAGATGGAGTGTCTCTTGCATAAAAGGAGGAGACAAGGAGGCCATTGCCTCTGTCTGGCAGAGTTTGTGAAGGGGAATTAGATATAAGAAGTGGAAAGATAAGAAGGAACCAGGCTATGTAGATCTTTTAAATCCAAACAAAATTTTATATTTGATTCTGGAGATAATAGGGAACCACTGGAGTAAATTGAATGAGAGTGGTGATGACACGATCAGGTCTCAGTTTTTTTTTTTGAATATTTATGTAGAAATTTAATATTTTAAATTTATACATACACTTTATACATATCATTTCATTTGATCCTCCCACCAACCCTGTAAGGCATATGTACTGCTGGTATTATCATATTCATTTTATAGTTCTAACATACTCTTTGAATGATACCCCCAAATTGCTCTTGGATTTTTTTCCCCAAGCAAAAAAATTTCATTTATTGACTGTGTTCCCTTACTCTGCTATAGGATCCTTAAGGCTATTTTTTTATTTTTTGCACTTAATAGTGTCTAATTTTTTTTCCCAATTACATATAAAGATAGTTTTCAACATTCATTTTTGTTATATTTTGAATTTCAAAATTTTCTCCCATGGATTCATGAGATACCTGTACAATAATGTTAAACATATTTCCATATCATTCATGTTGTAAAAGAAGAATCAAAACAAAAGGAAAAAAACATGAGAAAACAAAAAAAACAAATTTTTAAAAAAGTGAAAATAATATGCTTGATTGCCATTCAATAGTTCTTAGTTCTTAGGCTATATGTGGATGACATTTTCCATCACAAGTCTTTTGGGATAATCTTCGATCATTGTATTGCTGATAAAAGCTAAGTCTATCTTAATTGATTATTGTATATTGTTGCTGTTCCTATGTTTAATATTTTCCTGGTTCTGTTCACTTCACATAGAATTAGTTCATGTAAGTCTTCCCAGGTTTTTCTGAAATCTACCTGCTCATCACTTCTTATAGCACAATAGTATTCCATTTCATTGATATACCATAATTTATTCAGCCATTCTCTAATTAATGGCTTTGCCCCCACAGAAAGAATTGCTATAAATATTTTTGTACATGTAGATTCTTTTTCTTTTGTATGATCTCTTTATGATATAGCCTAGTAGTGGTATTACTGAATCAAAGACTATGCACAGATTTATAGCCCTTTGGGCATATTATCAACTTTTGGAAGATCAGTTTGACGGCCGACTAGAGAGTATATTGGAATATGGGGAGACTTGGGGAATGGAGAATGCTATTTCAGCAGCTCAGATATGAGGTGATAAGGATCTGCACTAGGGGATAACAACATGATGACATGGAATCCCCCCTTCAGTCTACTTCTAGTACATCCTTCTCCATTTTCTCTTGTGACATAGCAACAGGATTCCTGACTCCTTCCATCAATCACATAATGCTAAGTTGTAGTATGTACAGTGACCCTACCCTGCTAAATCGTCTCAGCAGAAGGGCTAAAGCCAGTTTAGGGTAACAAGGCTTCAAACCTGTAGTGAAGAAGGAAGGTGTTTTCCCCAAGCATGTGAAGACTTCCTCCAGTAGACTGAGCAGATGAGAACAATTTATTCCAGTGGCCATGAAAGTGCCTGATACAGGCATTGTAGAGCACTTGAAACTTGGGCAGACCTCAAAGAGCCGAGGTCATCCCCTGCATTCTGGGATTTTTGTCCTAATTCCTGTTGTCTTACCCCTTGACTTTGATGGGTTTGGAAGTGAGAGTAAGGATGATGGGACTTTGTACAACTTTTCCTCCGTTAAATGCAATTTAAACGTGAGTCAAGACATCATCCCATGTTGACAATTATCCTTTCTGAAATTAAAGGATAAACAACAACAATTATAATAACTGATATGTACATGGTGCTTTAAAATGGTCAAACAGGATTCCAGTAGACTGATGGAGCATGCTACCCACCTTCTGAAAGTGACTACAGACTCAATATGCAGAATGAGGCATGTGTAGGTACTTGGGAGAAGCCAGTGTGGGAATTTGTTTTGCTTTAATATGTATATTTGTTTAAAAGGGTGTGCTTTTCTTTTCTTTCCCCTACCCCAATTTATGGGGATGGAAAATGAAGAAGATGGGGCTATAAACAAAGAAAAGATAGTAAATAGAACAGTCACTGAATCATTAAAAATGCACAAAAGAAAACAGAAGGAAAGCCAGAAAGAATCACAAATGGGATCGCTTTGAAAATTGCAGATTAAATGTATTGTTTATTTTATTTTAAAAAAGCAAGCTGGTAAAATAGTTGTACAAGTTCTATATACAATATTTTTTCTCTTCTACTATGAAATGCTCATTGTATTTCAGGTTTTTAAAGTTCAGGATTTAAAAAATGTCAAACTCTTCCCCCCCCTCCCCATAGAGCCATTAGTACTTTACACATACTATTTCATTCTGGGAGGCAGGTACTATATTATCCTCAATTTATAGAAGGAAAAACTAAGCCTTAAGAAAACTTAAGAAGCTGTCTATGGCCACATAGCTTCTAAGTGTTTGATTTCTGGTACAGCACTCTATCTCTTACATCATGCTTCTTCTGTACTATAAGGTCTATCTATGTTGATTGATAAACTCTCCATCCCATCATACCCCTTTCTGTCATAAGTGTGCAGTTTTAAAGTTCTTGTTTGTCTCCTGTTACCATGAGCAAGTGGAAAGGACTCTGTGTGTTACTTTATAATGACTATTTTTCATCATTATTCATTCAGATCCAAATACTCATTTTGAAAGGAAAAAAAGACTATTTTGTGCAGTTCCCAGCTTTCGGCTAATGCTTCTTTAATAAGCCTTGGAGTTATAATAACAAAATGCCTAATAGTGATCCTTGGCACTAATTGCATTTCTGAACATTGGAGAGATAGTTGATTAGTTAGACACTGGAACAGAAATTGGTATTCCCTGAAGGACACATTTTTCTGTGTTTGTTATTCTCTTTTCCCTAATAGCAATATGCACCTAGGGCAGGACTGAAAGCCTCCCTAAGTGCTTAGATATTCCACTGTCCCTCACCATGGGAAATGGAAGGTGGAGGTGTTAATTAGTCATCATAAAAACTCTCCTTAGCTGTTGTAATCAGGTTAATTAATAGCTCACCTGCACTGAAGATCTACAATTGCATCATGTCTGTATGATAGCAGTGAACAGAGACAGTACAGAGGAATGAACAGAATGCCAGAAAGCAATGGGTTTGAATCCTCTCAGACACTTGTAATTGCATCATCCAAGTCTCTTTCAGCCTTAGTTTACAGGTCTATTCTGACCTAAAATAGAGACAGTATATTACTATAATATATATATATATACATACATATATATATATATATATATATATATATATATATATATGCAGTATAGTATTCGCTGGGTTGCTCTGAAGATTGAATGAAATGTAAATTAGGCATTGACAACCATTATTAATTAACAAATGATGTATGTGCCAGATACTGTGTTGGGGATACAGAGCTGAGATCAAAGTCACTGTCCTAAAGGGGCTTACATTCTATTGTGGGAGACAACCTGGATATATAAGTAGAGTGTGTACAAAAGCACACCCAAGAGATTTTTCTTTTTCTTTTTGTTGGAGAGTATGGAGAGGACTGGCCTCTAGGGTATTCCAGGGTATCCTACAGGAGCAGAGCTCTGAAGTAAATTGGGCTATTATGAGGGGAAAGGGAGATGAGACTGCAGTTTAAGAATGGGAGGCAGATGTACCATGGCAAAGCAAAGACAAAGGGAGAATGTCATGTGTGAGGTGCAAAAGATGAACATTTTGTCTGAATGATCAAATTCCTGAAGGAGGAGTAATGTATAATAAAGCTAAAAAGGAAGATTGGAGCCAGGTTGTAAAGGATTTTAAATGCCAAATAGAGGAGTTTGAGTCTTATCCTAGAGGTAATAGGGAACCACTTTCCATAATGTATGTAAATTCCCTTGCAAACATCAGAGTGATACATGGATGTCAGCTATCATTATGTTTATTAGTGTAGGGCCCGAAAGAAGCAATACTTCCTTCTGCCTACACTTATTCCACAACAGAAGCCAGATGGACAGGATGCATTTGATTAATTGTCCAACCTCGTCTCTCAACTGTGTGAGAATCATTTCTTTGACTATTTCAGGAGATCTATGATTTCACCTGTGTGGGCCTGCCCTTCTGGGATAGAGATTACACTTCCTTCATCCCTTAGTAGTTGGCTGATTTTTTATGGAGTTAGTGTTAGCCAACAGTTCTCCTCAAACTTAGCTCCCCTGGACCCTGTCAGGTGTTGGAGCTGTCGTTGGGCCCAAGCTTGAAGCCTTTCCAACCTGGTAAGACAAGTTGGAGCTTGTCCTGAGTCTTGCTGGCAGAGTGCAACTCCAGAGTTACTGTAGTGGGGCATCAGAGCCGTATTTTAATGGGAAAAGTGCTATATCCCTCAATCCTAGCAAAGCAAGTTTGCCTACTTAAAACCCAGGAGTTCCTGAGTTTAGGAATAACAAAGAGGGGGCACTTTCTTGTATTGCTGAGTGGGAGGACTGCAATACTAGCCTGAGTCCTTCCCTTCCTCTTCCTGCTGCTTTTGTTCTCTGTGCTAATTCCCTTTTGAAGAGCTGATATTTAATTCAACAGCCCCCTGCTGGGCCTGGGCCTGTGATAGAAGTTTCTAAAAAGCTCTCAGTCAACAAAATGATAACAGCTGGTCTTTGAAACTCTGGGAGCTCCAAACTGGGAGGGAGCTTTGGGAGGGGGAAGGAAGGGAATAAGAGAGAGGGGTGAGAGAATACACTATTTGTTAAGGATAATGAGGCAAAAATGTGACAGAGGTTTTTATTACAAATAATAGACAGAAGTCTTCAAACAACAGCAGAGAGTCGTTAAAAAAAAAAAGAAACAGAGTTAAATAATTGTCTAATTAGCAAGCATCAAGAAGGCAAAATTTATTCCATTAGAACTTCTTAAGGGAAAGTCAATAAATTCACAGCAGGATATTCAGTTTCTCCAGAACACAGTGAATGTGTATTTTCTTGGTGATTTCATATGGTCCCTTGCCAAGAGTCCTTTGTGATTAGCTCTCTGGGCTCCTCCTCTCAGATCACTGGTAAGCTTTGCTCAGCCATGAAATTAAGCACTGGGCAGAATGGAGTGCCTTGTAGAAGTCAGTACTGCCAAGAAATAGTGTTGGCCCTAGGCAAGCAAGACTCAATGAAATTCCAATGTAATGTGAAGTAAAACAATTTTTCTTCAGAGCCTGGCTCCTTGCTGTGGCCTTTTTGTCTGTATCACAGAATCTCTGAGTTTTAAATGACCTCAGTTGTCATCAAGGCTAGTCTGCAACTTCTTATTCCTCTACAACCATGGTTAAATGCCTTTTTCTTGGATGGGAATTTATTTTATGAATCATTCCATCCTATTTTTAGACAGATTTAACTGTTGGGAAGCTACCTGAAACTGACAATCAGATTCAGTTCAATTTCCATCCATTACCCCTAATTCTATAACAGTTTACTTTGGATCTTGAATGACAGGATATTCTTTTATTTTCCAAAATACATGCAAAGAGAGTTTTCAACATTTGTCCTTGCAAAACTTTGTGTTCCAAATTTTTTTCCCTCCTTCCCCATATCCCCCTTCTCCTAGAGAGCAAATTATCCAATATAGGTTAAACATGTGCAATTCTTCTAAACATATTTCCACATTTATCAGGGTGCACAAGAAAAATCAGATCAAAAGAGAAAAAATGAGAAAGAAAAAAGAAGCAAACAACCAACAACCAAAAAGGTGAAAATACTACGTTGTGCTGCACATTCAGTCCCTGTAGTCCTCTGGATACAGATGGCTCTCTCCATGTCGAATGTATTCAATTATTGCCTCTAATTCTAACCTCACACCCCCATATTCATCACCCCTATATTTATCATTTATAATATATAACCTTGCTGAGCTATTGTCCCTCAAGAATCTTACTCTGTCCTGATTCCTTCCTTCATCATCATGACTATTTCTTTATCTTCCACTAATCTTAACCTCCAACCCTCAAACAGCAGTTGAGTCACACTCTTCAATGAACATTTTGAAGGCATGTAATCTGAATTCCCTTTTCTTCTTTCTTATATTCCTCAAAACCTTGTAAACATTATTGCTGTCTCTTCTTTCCTTTCTATTTTCATTTTCATTCCTACTTAGGGAATTGTAGTGGGAACTAAAAGCATGTGGTAGATGTGACTATTGCTTTGATATTATTATGCTCAGGTTTACTTTTCCACTTTATTTCAATGCTTTCCAAAAGTAAGAACATTGATAGAGATGATTCAATAAGAAATAGTATGAAGGGAAGGCAGGAGCTAAACAGGTGGGGGAAATGGCTTCGGTGCCTTGATTAATAGAGATACATATAAATCAAAATGCAGAAAAAAATACTTATCGCACCTTAAAGTCTCTACAATTAAGGAGAGTTTAGCAGCTAGTTGTCCTGACATCAATTGATGGTATAGTGGATAGTTTCTGGGCTTAGTTCAAATTTAACCTCAGATACTAATTAGCTGTGTGATCCTGGGAAAATTACTTAACCTTTGCCTCTAATAATATCCACCTCAAAGATTGTGAGGATCAAATGAGATAATATTAATAAATAACACTTAGCACAGTGCCTGACACATAGTAGGTTTTATATAAATTCCTATTTTCTTTCCCTGAGATCCTGATGGAGAGGCACAGATAGCTTTGTTAATACTTCACCCTTTAGTATAGAGCTGTGCTCATTTAACATTAGTTTTATCCCTACTTTCATTTTTTTCCTAGCAATTATTTCTATCATTCATCCTCAACTTCTCCAAAATCACTGTTCCTTCCCATCAGTCTATATACATACTCAAATTTCCTAATCCTAAAGAAGTATTCCCTTGTCTCTTCCATACCATCTAACTCTTCATTCATCTTTCCCCTTACTTGATATTAAACTTCCAGCAAAAGTTGACTACATTCTGCTTCTACATTGCCATCTTGCTCCATGAATTCATAAGACTTTCTATAGCAGATGAAGGAAGTCATTTAAGGTAATTAATACTTTCTACCCCTCCTTTTGGGTTTAGTCATGTAACTCTGTGTTTGTAGAAGCAATCAGTGGACATTATACAAAGGTAGGCACTGGTATTAGCTTGACTTTCTCACAGTATTTTTACATTTTACTTGGGTGTGTTGATGGAAAATATATGGGTTCACTTTTTTTGCCCTTTTTATAAGGACTTTAAGTAAATTGCCATTGCTCTTTCTCTTCTTCTCTCATTTTCCCACCCATTTTACTTATTCTCATGACTCTTGCCCATCACTGGATTTTAAGGCAGGACTTAGACTTTAGGATTTGATTGAGATTCCAACAACTTCTACCAGACGGAAACTGATGCTGGACCTTAGCTAAAAAAGTCAAGGTCTCCCATTGCATCCAGGGCCATCTCCACTCCTTCTGACTATATTCCAGATATAGATCTGGCCATTGGAGCAGATGGCTCTGGAGGGGAAACCGAGGCAGGTGACCTTGCACAGCCTTCCCTCCCTCCCTCAAACCCAACTCACCTGCATGTCATGTCATCACCTCCACGAAGGCCACCTCATGGCCTTCTTTAAGAATGAGGGACAAACAACAACAACAAGAACACGACCAGACCACACTACCTTTTTTTGGGCAAGACAATTGGGGTTAAGTGACTTGCTCAGGGTTATACAGCTAGTAAGCATTACCTGTCTGAGGATGGATTTGAACTCAGGTCCTCTCAACTCCAGGACAGGTGCATAATTCATTGAGCCATCTAGCTGCCCCCAATGCCATATTTATTATTTAGGTAAAATGACAATCCTAGGAACAAGTGATATCTCTATCCATTTGTACCTCACACACACATTTGTTGTTCAGTTGTTTAAGTCATGTCCAACTCTTAATGACTTCCTTGGGGTTTTCTTGACAAAGATATTGGAGTCATTTGCCATTTCTTTCTCCAGCTCATTTCATGGATGAGGAAACTGATAAAAACATGAATAAGTGACTTGCCCAGAATCACACAATGAGTAGGAGTCTGAAGTCACATTTGAACTCAGGTTGTTCTTATTATAACCTCAACATTCTATTCCCTACACCACCTAAATAATTGCACATACATATGTACACACACAATCAGATATACATTTATACATGTTCACACACATATATGTAGGTATAGGCATGTATGTATATAATCATAGATACATGTATATATGTCTGTAATATGAATACTGATTATATACATATATCTATAACTATATTCATATCTATATTTACTTTAAAGATTACAAAGCACTTTATTGTCCTCGCTTCATGGCTTCATTTAAACTCAGGGCAAAGAATGCTGTAAGCTCCTGGGTCAGGAGAAGGCCATTACGTGGCCTATGACAGCATGGCCTTGCTCTTACTTCTATCTTTGTTATGTCTATTTGTTCATGCTCTTAGGTAAAGAAATATTGGACTAGGCTTTGATTTTATGAGCTTCAAAAAACCTGGAAAGAGAGCTGCTAGAGGTCCTAAGTGGAACCCAGGTCAAATTTTGTGGAAAGTGGATCCTAGTAAGGAATGAAGTCCTTAATAATCGGCTCCACTTTTAAATAAAGTGTGTCAAAAATAGCCAAGACAGAGGGGCACAAGGCATCCATCAGCGATGCTGCACTTGGAAGTGTTGGTGGAGTGAATTCTATGCAGAAATTACTTTAAGACTGAGCCTGTTCTTCCCAGCAACTGAGCTGGTATAGGGAAGAGTGTATATCTTCAAGTTTTGGGGAAACATATTTGTACTTCTGGTTTTACAATATTTTCTTAGTAATTATCCCTCTGTAAAAGCTAAGGACAAAACAAATACCAAATACCAAATTTACCAAAAGCACTTTATATACATTATTTCAATCAGGCCTGATAGCAGTCTTTTGGCATAAAGAGATAGCATTATTTCCAATCTAGCAAAATAAAATATAAAATTCAGCAACCATTTCTTTGTTTACAAAAATATAACTTGTAAGTTAATTAAGTTAAGTTAACTGTTGAGTTAATTACACTAATTTGACACTAAGGGTCTATGTTTATATCTTATCATTAAAAGAAAATATCAACTAAAGCAAGATTTGAAAAAGAAAAAGAAAAACAAACATCTGGGGACAGATTACTTTCGAATCTATTTTTTGAATTTGCATTTACTTTTTTTTTTGTTCTGAACTTAGCAACCATCAACAAACAGAAACATTTCTTTATATAAAGAACAAAAAAGAGGAATATGAAATTATGAACTGCTAGTCAACAAACATTTATTAAGGCTTCTTACACCAGGCACTGTGATAAGTACTGATGATATAGAGAAAGACAAAAGATTATTCTTGCTCTCAAGGAGTACACAGTTGGATAGATGAGACAACATATAAACAACTATATGGGACTATCTATCTAAATATCTATTTAAAATTGGAGATTGTCTACGTCAGGAAGGCAGTAGAGGGAAGTTTATGAAAGTTTTCTTATAGAAGGTGGGATTTTACCTGGTTCTGGAAAGAAGCCAAGAATTGGAGATGAGAAGGGAGAAAATTCCAGGCTTGGGAAGGGGGGGGAGGAAGAATTAAAATGTCCAGTCAGGAGATAGATTCACTTATTTAAGGAAGAACAAGAAAGCCGTTGTCACTAGATTTCAAAATATATATATCAACTAAGGTGTAAGGGGCAAGTTATGAAAGACTTTGAATATCAAACAGAGGATTGTATATTTGAACTTAGAGGTGATAAGGAACCATTGATGTTTGTTGAATGGAAGCCTGTATCAGACCTTCAATTTAGGACTTTGAATGGAGGATGGACTGGCTTGGAGAGAGATGGGAGGCAGGCAGAGAATGTTGTAATGATACATTGGACAGGACTTGCCATTGATTGGCTATTGGGGATGATGAGAAAGTGTGAGAAGTTGAAGATGATACATAATTTATGAGCCTAGATGACTGGATAGATGATGGTACTCTCCATAGTAATAGAGAAATTTGAAAGAAATTAGGGTTTGGGGCAGGTAGATGGCCCAGTAGTTGGAGCACTGCGCTTGGGATTGGGAAGACTCATCTTCAGGAGCTGAATCTGACCTTGGGCATTAGCTGTGTCCCTGTGTGCCTCAGTTTCCTCATCTGTACAATGAAGTGGAGAAGGAAATGGCAAAACATTCCAATATCTTTGCCCCAAATGGACTCATGAAAGGTTGGATATCACTGAAATCACTAAACAACAACAGAGTTTGGGGACTTGGTAAAGATAACGAATTCAGTTTTGGATATGTTGAATTTAAGATGTTCATGGAGCATCTAGTTTGAGATGTCAAATAGGCAGGTGGAATGTACATCTGATAATAAAACAGGAAGATAAAAATTGAATCCTTGGAGGTTGGTGAGGTCACCAAGTAAAATGGTATAGAGGGAGAAGAGAGGATAATTTAGGACAAAGCCTTTGGGGACATCCATAATTAGTGGGCATGAAAAGATCCAGCAAAAGAGACTGAAAAGTAGTGTGACATGTGGGAGAAGAAAAAGCCAGTAAATGATAGTGTCCCCAAAATTTAGAGAAGAAAGTACAAGGGAGAAGTTAATTAACATTGTCAAAGCCTGCAGAGAAGACAAGAAGGATGAAGACTGAAAAAAGGCCAAATTTGGTAATTAAGAGATCACTAGTAATTTTGGAGAGGAGAATTTCACTTGAATTGTGAGGACAGACTGTAGAGAGTAAAGAAGAGAATGAGACAAAAGTTGGTAGAGATATAGATTGTAGATGGTCTCATCTTAAACTTTGAGGAGAGACATAGGATGAAAGTTAGTTGGGATAAAATGAAAGTTTTTTGAAGATGGAGGAGACAAAGGTATGTTAGTACACAATAGGGAAGAAGACAGGGAGACTGAGAATATGTGAGAGTGTGGATCATAGAGGAGGCAATTTCCTGGATCCAAGGGAGGTTAGAAGTGGATGACAAAGTTTGTAAAAGCTACAGTAGTGAGTAGAATAATGAGCTGATTATTGTTTAGTCATTTTTCAGTTGTATCTTTATGATCCCATGTAGAGTTTTCTTGGCAAAGATACTGGAGTGGTTTCCCACTTCCTTCTCCAGCTAATTTTGCACTTGTGGAAACTGAGGCAGAGTTTAGTGACTTGCCCAGGATCACATGTCTGGGGCCAGATTTGAATTCAGAGAAATTTCTTCCTGACTCTAAGCCTAGTACTCTATCCATTGTACCACCTATTTGCTCTTAATGAGTCAATTAGGGAAAAATAAAAAAAAATTGCTTTGCTTCTGCAAGGGCTCATTTAAGATTATGCAACATAAATTTGTAGTGGACCCGATTAACATGATTTTATGATTTTTCTTTCTAACTTTCAAAAAGTTATTTTAAAGTACATATTTATAATGCAGTAGTAACAAAATTTCCCTATTTACATCTTTTTCTAAAATTGTTCTTTTCTGCATATTTTAAAATGTTTTATTAAATTTTTTCTTTTTTTGCATCATCATTAATAACCTCTTACTAATTTTTTTAGTTGCTAAATAACTTTATATTCAATTGTAAGTTCTTTTTGAATTTTTTCCTTAAAAGTAGAGCCTTTTTAATGCTATGTTCACTGTGGTTGGGGATACACTAAAATTCTTTTCAGAAAAGCATAATTTTATTTATGATTTAGTATTATTTAGCTGCTTTTCCTTATTGGAACTGGCCAATGGGTCAAAGAGTTTAGCTTTCCTTTAAGTAACTCTGTTTCCTTTTTGGGTAGGCCAGTAATTATTATGTTTCTGATTCTTAGCTCTTTTATTCGCCTTCTCCTTAATCCTAATAGTTGAAAATGGTATTAGTAATAACAATAATAACTCACATTTTGTAGTTCTGGGCAATTTTCAAAGAGTTTTCCTTACAACAACCCTAGGAAGTAGTAATGTTGTCATATTATCTTGAAGCTACAGAGACTTTGAGATAAATAACTTGCTGAAGTTAGTAAGTGTAGAAGTGGGATTCAAACTCATTTTCCTGGTTTGGGGGTCTATTATTCTTTCCCTTGAATGTTACTTGTCCTCCCTGAAGAAAAATGTGGTGGCTTTGTGTCTTGAAGGACAATATTTCTCCAAGCAGGATCAATGTTTACCTTGGTTAACAATCATACTACCAGTCATTTGTTCTTCACTTCTTAGTTCTCTTTATGATAGATGGACCTTTAACAAACAGTAAGGTTTTCACTACCACTGATAGAATTGTTGGTTTTTCAGACTAATAGTCTGAAACAGAGAAATACACGTATCAAACTTGTTTGCTATAGTGATGGAGGAGTTCCAGAGGAGAGTCAGTGTTGAAAAGGGTTTGCTGATACATAGGGTACATTCTCTTCCCGAACAATCCAGACAAATACTGAACAGTCAGAATAAAAATAATAGAACATTCTGACACAGTGACACTTAGCCAGCTTGGCAAATGGACACATGGAGATTTAGGAGGAAGTCATTTAGGTGCTAAATAGATGGGGGTAGAAAACCTGCTAGGTGGTGAAACAGATAAGAGTGCTGGTTCTGGAGTCATTAAAGACCTTAGTTCAAATCTGGTCTCAGATGTTTATTCTCTGTATGACCTTGAGCAAATCACTTAATCATGTTTGCCTCAGTTTCACATTTGTAAAATGAGCTGGAGAAGGAAACTGCTAAGTACTCCACTATCTTTGCCAAGAAAACTCCATATAGGGTCATGAAGAATTGGACACAACTGAAATGACTGAAGAACAATAACAAGAAGAACATGTAAGCCAGGAATTTGTTGGTCATTTGTAGGTAGTTGAAACATGTCTACTTCTATTAAAGTCTAGCTTTGAGAATTTACCATCGCAAGATGATGTGACTCTGAATACTATGATGTTGCTGTTTCAGGGTACAAATTTTGGCAATTCAAATATACTAAAAACAAAGTATCATGTTACTTGGTGATAATTGGTATCTTCTATTTATGTATTAGATCACCTTTAAAAGTATCACAAAAATAATGTTATTTAATAGCCTTCAAAGAATAAATTCCAGTGAAGCATGAAACAAAAATATACTCATTAAAGGTGTCTACTGTAGCAATGAAGGAGATCCAAAATAGAGTTAATGTTGAAGAGGGTTTGCTGATACATGAAGTAGGTTCTCCATATTCTACCAAATGGAATGATATCAGGGAGATTGTACCAAGCTGCAGGCATTGCAGAAACTTCAGAAAGAGATCTGTAATAAGAGAAAAAAGTTTAGGCTGTCTAGACACCCAGGAAAATCCTAGTGGATGAAATAATTAGTAATAATAGCAATACCTCGAATTTATGTAGTGCTTTGAAGTTTGCAAAGTACTTTACAAATATTTTCTCATTATATATCATGACAGCCAAGGAAGTAGATACTCTTATTATCCCCATTTTCAGCTTTTCGTCATTTGTTCATTCATCTATTTACTCTTATTCATTTATTCCTGTCAATTGGTAACATCCATTTAGAACTTATGCAGCAGTATGTTTTAATTAAGAAAAAAAGTACTGATGGACAGTGAACAAGGCCCAGGGTTAAATGGAAGAAAGTGGGTTGTTTCTCTTTAAAAAGTAGCAAAGATCTTCTTACACCCCATTCCATTCCCCAAGCTTCTCATATAAGTAAAAATCCATCTTTTAAATATGACATTTTACTGATATTACTATATGGCACAGAAGCCCTCTAAAATGATTATCAGCCAGAGGGCAATGGAGAAGTACATGGTGGTAGATACGGGAATGCTGCAACATATGACCAACTGTGAAGAACGGGAGTAAAAAACGTGATCAAATAATTCTATGATAAGAAAAGAGCATGGACTGGTCATGTGGCAAGGAAGAACGATGGCAGTTGGACAGCTAAAGTTTCACTGGCATCCTTTCAGTGTTGGAAGAAAAGTAAGGAAGTCCTCTAGATTAGGTGGACTCTTTGTAGTGAACCTTTGGGAGAACATGGGCAAGAGTGATACAGAACACATAAGCATGGATGCATTTCAATTTGTATCCTTGGCAGAAACCCCCAAATTGATAAGACAAGTATTCCTATGAATGTCTAAGTATTTTCTTTAATTGTGAGTAAAGTTCTTTTAAAAAATAAAACAAAACAAATTCTCCTATTTTGGATGTATTGGGGGAACAAAGGAATTATCTGTGTTAAGAAGGGCAGGGATTTTATGATAGTGGTACAGTGGTACCAAATGAGCTGTTAGCCTTCTTATTCTCAGCAATTTGGGTTGTCAAATGTAGGGGAAAGGTTTTATTGTCTTGCTTATAAAACTTACTAATTGTTATACTGTTTAAATTCAACTTTATGCAATTAGAGGTTGTTTTTGACCAAAATATTACTCAGTTCTCTAGGAACTCTATTGATGTCTACAGTTTTGAGTTTTCCCAGGTCCTGAATACATCCAAAATATTGTTTTGTATTAACACACACAGAACTTGTTTTGGATTTATTTAAACCTGTTTTGGACCCCTTTTGTGGCTTTGCCCAAATTGTATTTTTGCATCTCACTCTACCTTGCTTTCAAATTGCCTCTCAGAGAAACTGTTAACTGAAAAAAATGTGATTCATGTATAATTTGGGTGTGGATACCTTAGTCAAATTTCTATATGATGTAAATGTTTCAGAACCTGGAGAGAAGGAGTTACCCATTCTTTCTAGCTCACTCTCCTTTGTCAAATGACCAAATAGATTTCTTTTAAAAATTATTTTAGGAAATATGGAAATGTTTTACATAATTGTACATGTATAACCCATATTAGACTGTTTACTATCAGAGGGAGGTGGAAAGGTGGGGAGAGGGATTGAGTATGGAGCTCAAAACTTAAAAAAAGGATATAAAATTATTTTTAAATGTAATGAGAAAAATAACAATATTAATAAAAATTACTTCAGGTTTTGAATTCTCTTTTCATGATTGATTCAGATAGTGGGACAGGGCTACAGAACACCACTCTGCCTTCTCTTCCTACTTCACATCCATTTTATTCCCTGGGACATCAACTCTTATAATAAATAGATTCCAATTAAAAGAAAAAAAAAAAACTAAACCAAAAAAGTGGTGATAGACTTCTGTCTGTTTTCTAGCATTTATATCTAATGCTAGGCTTTTCTTAGATCTGTTTTCTGATTTCCTTTAAACCCCATTTTTATGGCTTTTTAAACACTTAAATGCTTTTTTAAAACTTCAGATAATAAATGGAGTTAAAGACAGCTGGGGAGCGGGCAGAAATCATTATCACTGCCACTTTCCCCCACTGTGGCCTGAATCCAAGATGGGCTAGAAGCACTACCCACTTGTTAATATTAGCCATGAAAGAATCCTGCTTAGAGATTTTGCTAGGGAAGAGAAAACTGCAAAATTATAATGGTAATTTTTTGAGTCAGATATTTCATCTTCATCTTTACATAGTCAAAATGCTGGTATATTTGAATTTCCTTGGCTTTTCAGTATTTATTCTTCAGAAAAGGTTCATTTAAGTTTCTCTGATGGTTCCCATAAGGTACATCTTCAGGTCTGTCATCTGATCTGAGAGATCGATTTCTGAGTCATGTCTACAAATCTCATGGTGATTTCATTAAAAGATGAATTCTCTTGCAACAATATATTTATCCTTATATACTCATCCCGTACATTTCCTTCCCTTCAACTATTTGCAGTCCACATAGAATTCTGAGAAAATAAAGAAGAAAGATTTTTTTAACTGCATCATTTTCAACCACTATTATTTTTTTTGCTTGTTTTGCAAACCAGAACTAAGACAATAAGAAAATCCAGCTTTGCTTCCTTAAAGGAATATTTAAAATAAATTTGAATGCAATTTGTCCTTCTTGAGGCAGATAAAAGATTAATAACAGCCAACATTTATATAGTGTTTATAATATGTCAGGCATTGTAGTTAGCACTTATTATTTCATTTGATCCTTATAAACAACCCTGTGAAGAAAATGCTATCATTATCCAATTTTACAGAAAAGAAAACTGAGGCAAGCAGAATTTAAGTGCTTTGCCCAAGGATACATAGCTAAGCAAGTGTCTGAGGCTGGATTTGATTTCAGATTTTCCTGATTCCAGATCCAGCTGGCTAGCCACTGCTCCACCTTTTGTTGTTGTTTAGTTGTTGTTCTGCTATATCCAACTCTTCATGAACTCATTTTGATTTTCTTGGCATAGATATTGGAATGATTTGCTGTTTCCTTCTCTAGCTCATTTTACAGATGAGGAAATTGAGGTAAACAGGAAAGTGACTTGCCCAGTGTCACAGTCAGTAAGTATCTGAGGCCAGGAAGATGAGTATTACTCTATAGGTTGTTCTTTTATCTATTGAACAGATAGCTACAGTTTCACCTGATAACTGATTAAATTAAAGAAATAACAAGAGGTATCCAGTGACTTACTATTGGATGAAGCAAGCAGGGGAAAGAGAAAAGTAAGTTTTCTGTCAATAAGTTTTCTTAAATTTTAATCCCTTGCTCTTCCCTTTATGCCTTTCCTAGTTAACTCCCCTGGGCTTTGTTGATTAGCTTGTCTACAAGTGATCTGTGATAATTGCCATCAATTTAGCGAGGAAGCAAGATTCTACCAAAACCGCTGGGTTGCACTGAAATTGTGATCTGAGTTTGTTTGTTTAAGTTGTTTGATCCATTTCTACTAAAACTGAGACAAAACCAAGACCTTCCATGATCTGACTTTGATCTACCTATCTAGCTTTGTTTTGTACTGATCCCCTTTACATATTCCATGTTCTGGCCAAACTGTGTTATTCTCTGGATCCTGTTCTTGTATTTCTTTCTCAAGTCTCTGCCTTAGAACCATGTATGGGATAAACTACTCTGCTGAATTTACCTGTTCAAGTCCAATTTAAATAACTACCACCTCCTACATTGACAAGAATATGCGATCTCTTCCTCCTCAAATCTTCCATATTTCTTATAGGTCTTAGCTTCTCTTCTTTACCTTTTAACATTATACATTGTATCATGCATTTTTGTACACATGTCACATCTTCTTCCCATGAGACTGAAAGCACCTTGAAGGCATTAGGTTTCATTTTTCATACTCAATTTGCAATAGCTACTGCTAAGCCAAGCACATAGAAAACATTTAATAGGTATTCAGATTGAATCAAAGGAAATTTCTCAATGTAAATAGTACTTTTCAATCATAGCCTCCATCACTGCTTCCTCTGTTTTTCTTTCCCACTAACCTAGTGGTCTAATACATGGATAAGAATACTTATTTTCATTCTGAGTCTCCAAAGGATATTTGAGTAATTACCTTTCCTTTTCATTAAAGAATAAAAACATCACAGGAAGAAAGAAGTTATTTTAATGTGGTATCCAGTGCCATACTGTTCTTTTTGTTATTATTTAGCATTTATAGAGCACTTTAAGTTTAAAAAGTATGAGAACAATTTTTGGAAGGTATGTGTTATTATGATCCCAATTTTACAAAAAAGAAAAACTGAGCTATGTGGAAATTGGGTGACTTGCTCAGAATCATGCAACTAATAAGAACAGATTTTGAACTTGGGTCTCTCTAACTTCAGGTCCTGCACTCGATTCATATACCATCTACTAAGTACATCTCTTTTGAGTCCCATTTTGTATCAATTATTGTGGTATAGTAGAAAGAATTTAGGATTTAGAGTCAATGGGCCTGGTTTTGGATCCCTATTCTGGTATTGGTCAATCTTTGTGATCTTTCTTTCATATTTAAGGAATTCATGTGACCAAATGGTAATTTCAAAAACTCCGGTTTTGAGAAGACTTTTTCTCCCTTATAGAGTCCTCCTTCATGAAATTTCCCTTAGCTATTTCACTGCTTGGCTCTGAATCTTGAAGTTTCTTTTCCATGATGTTATCTGGTTTTTCTTCATTGTGTCTCTCTGTTTCCAGTTGAATGCTGTTTCCCTTTCTGGTTCAGTCTCTCTGATGACATGATCTATATGGGGCAAAGAGAGGGGATCAGTCCCAGATTGGTTCCTTTTGAGGGATTCAACTTGAACTAGAATCCTCAACTATAGAATTGAAATCTTCCATTGCTGGGATGGATCTCTTTGGATTGAGCTTCATGATAAATTGATTACTATTTTATATATGGGCTCAATGGCTAATCTTGACTCAAACAAGTTTACGTTTTGTAAATAAATTACAGGAAGTGAACTGTTGTGTCCTGCTTTCTAGAGCCCCCAAGTTGGAGTGATAAAACATACTGTGCTTTTTAGAGCCCCCATGCTGGGGTGACTAAAATTTGCCATCCTAGTGGGGAAGTGATGAGGGCAGGACTCCCAAGGATGGTAGGAATATGAAGTCTGATCTGGTATCACTCTTTGTTACCTGATATCACTCTGCTTCAATCACAACACAGTTTGTCACTGCCTCCTGACTTCTCAGGAAAGCTGAGAGCCCTTAGGGGAGATGGAGAGCCAAACCAGATATTGTCAGCAGGTTCCCTCTGGGCTGAAGGGTCTTATACCTCACCCAGAGTTCCCCCACTATCTGTGACCCTCTACAAGGAACTACTATGTTTGCCCATTTGCAATTTTTTTTCACATCTTTACATGATTGCATTGCATCTATTGGAGTGGGAATGTGGACTCTTGCCTCTACCTCTTTAGTCTCTCTATATTTTTTGGAATGTCTTATATTTTTTAGTATGTTTTTTAATGGCACAATCCAAAGTTATCTAAATGCATAGACATGGATTGACAGAGAATCTATTTGATCACTCCGATGGAGATGACAATTTTTGCCCTGAGGGGCTCAGAAAAAAGGCTCTGACTGGGTATTTGTTCTTCATTCCTATATCCAAGAGGGATATCGAGCTAAAATTATATCTATCTGCACATCAAAGATTCTGGTCTAGTATGTAATAGATTCAGAAGAAAAGTAGTTTCACAGGTCATTCTTGAGAGAAAGGTGAGTGTTTCACTTATATTCATCAGCTTAGCCTCTTCAAATTAAACTCTTGATACACAAAAGACCACCCCAAATCACAAATAAGAAGAAATCCATTTATCCAAGCAAACAGAAATCAGAAATGGGAGAATGTTACAAGTGTGAATGAGCTATCTAAATGAGAGTGAGGAAAAAAACTTAACACAAATCAGGCAAGAAGGCCAATCTCATCCAAACAGTTTTCTCTCCAAAGTCTCTAGGCTGGCAAGATGGAAAGAAGAGAAAAAAAAATTGAGGAGTTGGCTTTCCCTACATATCTGCCACTTCCAGAACTTTTTTCTTTCTACTCCTTGGGAATATCCTTTATTCATATTTTTCTCCCAAGAAAGCCTGGAACCAATTCCAGATATTTAGAGTTGAGTCAAACCTGTGTCAGCCTCCTTAAGCATACACAACGGTGCACAAAATGCCCCAAGCATGGTTAGAAGCCTGGTTACACATTAATATATGTACCATAATTTGTTGAGTCATTTCCCAATCAATGGGTGCCCATTTCCCTTGGTCTGTAATTTTTTACTACCATAAAGGATGATGCTATGACTATTTTATTATATAAGGAATCTTTTTTTATCATTAGCCTCATTGGGGTTTCTGCTCAGCAGTGAGGTTGCTGGGTCAAAGGGCATGAACAGCTTAGTGACTTTTTCAAGTATAATACCTGCATTCACTGTAACTCATTATTATTAGCTAAGGAGAGGGGTCACACAGAGATGCTGCTTTTGTGATCCATTCTTTAGAGATGTCACGTCGAACCATTTGATCTAAAGTTTGACTTATGTTGTACTAGGTAAAAATGACAATTTAGAATAAATCTAGGTTCTCTGGCAATAGCTGTCACAAAAATGTCAAATATACAGGAATTGAAATAAATGGCAAGGAGCAGGACTCTGCTGTTTGTCTCCCTTCTCCCCCTCCCAATAACTTCCAAAAACAGGGAGGGGACTGTGGGTCCTCTAGTGTGAAACTTCCAGGTACCTAGAATGTGTTGAGAGGGTGAGGGAGGAAGTGGAACAAAAGGAGGGAGTATGATCATAATAACATGATGGAGCCTTTGACTGATTCCTGGTGTAAAGCAAACCTTTATCATTCAGAGCACATTCTTTACTCTTAGTGTTTTTCTTCTAACCATATTCTGAGTAGTTATTATTCATCTACCCCTTTTACACTCCCACTTCCTCATTTGGCTTTTAAGTCTTGCTTCTCAATTCAAACCACACCTTTCTCGTTAGCCCAAGATATGAACTCTTGTTGATTGGTGGATTGGTGCCTTTATATTTTGTACTAGATTAATAGCAGCTTTATTGTTTAAACCCTATATTCCTGATTTCCTCTAGGCCTGTTGACACCTGGGACTGAAACTCCTAACCATTTGTGATCCCTTAATTCAGGTACTTCCCTGTTCTTCACATCTGAGGAGAGGTCCATTGAGCATAAACAGTTTGCTTCACATTTTAAACACACACACACACACACACCAAACACCCCTACCTGGCCCAACTATATCAGGATTTGCCTTGAATTGCTGCAGTCGGCCACAGAGCTGAGGCTCAGAACATTTCCTTTTTTTAAATTTTTTTTATTTAATAGCCTTTTATTTACAGGTTATATGTATGGGTAACTTTACAGCATTGACATTTGCCAAACCTCTTGCTCCAATTTTTTCCATTCCTTCCCCCCATCCCCTCCCCCAGATGGCAGGATGACCAGTAGATGTTAAATATATTAAAATATAAATTAGATACAGAATAAGTATACATGACCAAACCGTTATTTTGCTGTACAAAAAGAATCAGACTGAAATATTATACAATTAGCTTGTGAAGGAAATAAAAAATGCAGGTGGGCAAAAATATAGGGATTGGGAATTCAATGTAATGGTTTTTAGTCATCTCCCAGAGTTCTTTCGCTGGGCGTAGCTGGTTCAGTTCATTACTGCTCCATTGGAACTGATTTGGTTGATCTCATTGCTGAGGATGACCAGGTCCATCAGAATTGATCATCATATAGTACTGTTGTTGAAGTATATAATGATCTCTTGGCCCTGCTCATTTCACTCAGCATCAGTTCATGTAAGTCTCTCCAGGCCTTTCTGAAATCATCCTGTTGGTAATTTCTTACAGAACAATAATATTCCATAATATTCATATACCACAATTTATTCAGCCATTCTCCAATTGATGGGCATCCACTCAGTTTCCAGTTTCTGACCACTATCAGAACATTTCCTAATGGTCATCAAAAAAGATAATGCTAACGTCTTGGAACAGGTAACTAGGTGATGCAGTGGAGAGAGTGACAAGCCTGGATTCAAGACCCCTCTTAATGTGTTAAAATCTGGCCTCAGATACTCACTATCTGTGTGACCCTGGACAAAGAAATGGGAAACCACTGTGGTATTTCAGCCAAGAAAACTCCAAATGGTGTCACAAAAAATCAGCCATCATTGACAATGACTGAACAGCCACAAAAATCTTCTATGGAAATTTTGAGGTCTTACAGAAAATTAAGGTGAACAGGTAGGTCTACTCAGCAGCAACATAGAAATCTTTTAGTCTATCTCTCTTTTTACAGATTTGTCCAAGGACACACAGAAAATGACAAAGCTGGGATTCGAACCTAACTTCTCTGACTCCAAATCCAGATGATGACTCTATCATCATCTCATCATCATCACTATCACTGTCATCATCATCATCATCATCATCCAGTTAGTTCTGGCTGTATCTTTTGCCTAGAATGTACTCTCTCCTCTACTCTGTTTCTTAAAATTCTTGATTTTCTTTAAAGCTCATTTTTTCTGTCATTGTCTAAGAGAGCCTTTCCTGATCCTGCTCAGTTGCTAGTTATCTCTTCCCATTACCTTGTATTTAATCATGTCTTATGTATAAGCACATGTGTATACATATATGCACATGAATACACACACAAATACATTTACTTGTTCATGTCTATCCTTACACAGCCTAATTTGTGACAGTAAAACCAGGACTTCCAAAAGCTGTTCTACTAAGGAAGATCCATTTCAAAGACAATCCTGAAAGTGTTTGTGAAGTCAATATCCAATATATTCCCTTCTGAGAGAATAAATATGGTCAATGGCTATTTTAGACTTCTAAGTCTCTCCAACTTCTTGGAAGAAACATGTATGCATGCATGTGTGTATATATATGTGTATACACATAGGATCATAATATGCACATATATACAAATGTAATTATATCAACCCACACAAGCTACTGTGGGCATGTATAAATGTCAGAGAAGACATGAATTGACAGAAGTTCCTTTGCTCAAAAGTTTCCTAAAGTATGAGTTTTTAACTTGGAGTCTGTGAGCTTAAAAAAAAGACTATGTTTCAATATAATTGGTTTTCTTTGTAATTCTATATATTTTATACACTATAAAAACATTATTCTGAAAAAGAGTTCTTAAACTTCATCAGATTGCTACAGTGTATTCCATGATACCAAAAGGACTGAGAATCTCTACTGTTGGCTGATAAAATCAGAGTTTAGCCAATTATTTTTTCATTTGTGTTCAACTCGTGATGACCCAAATTAGGATTTTCTCAGCAGAGATACTGGAGCAGTCTGCCATTTCCTTTTCCAGCTCATTTTACTGATGGGGAAATGAAGGCAAACAGGATTAAATGACTTGCCCAGGATCACACAGCTAGTAAGTGTCTGAGGCCAGATTTGAACTCATGAAGATGAGTCTTTCTGACTCTAGGCCAAGTACTCTATCTACTGTATTATCTAGCTGCCCCCAGTAAGCTCACAGATCTCTCTCTGATTCTCTCTTTGAATCTATCTATCTATTTATCTATAGTGTATATGTATACATATATACATACACACATACAAATAAAATCTCTATATATCATATATAATTGATATCAATATTTATACTTACCTATGTACATATTTTTAAAATATGTTTTTCTTTATAGATTGTTAAATCCTTGGGGATGGGGATATATCTCCATTAAAATAATGAAAACAATTCCCCACAACACAGTTCATTCTAAAAATAAATCACAATCAAATCTAACCAAACTCTAACAAAAGCAAAATACAAACAAGATGGAATAAATATAAACCAAGACAAAAGGCAGTATTTTAGCAATAAAAGGAAGATCCATGGAAGCAATGGATGATGGGACCAGAGGACAGTAGGGGACTAGAGAGGAGTGGGATTTAAGTGGATGGGGATGAATCACAGAAGGATATTTTATCTTAGTTCAGGGTGAATCTTGAAGCATATGGACTAGAGGAGGAGGAGGTGACCATAAAAAGAGATGCAAAGGGATGGAAACAACAATTGTAATGGTGTCTATGAGGAACAACAAGTAGCCAGTTTGGCTGGAACATAAAAGTGTGGGAGAGGGAGATACAGATTATGTGAAAACTGAAGAACTTGGCATTTAGGCTGTTTGAAAGGATATCAACATGCAAAGGAGGTTTGGGCTGGGGTAGAGAGGAATACTATCATCTAGCCATAGATCTGATTTAAGAAGGAAGGAAAATGACCTGGAAACTCTTGGAGGGTGATAGACTGAGTGATAAAGATAAATTGAATTTCAAAGGAGAAGCTACTGGGAGATGTTAGCAATGGGCTGGTCTAGAATCAACCATTCAACTATTCAGTCAAAGATAATTTATTATGTGATCCTGCTGTTGTTAGTTACCTCTCTCCATTACTTTGTATTTATTCATATCTTGTGTGTAAGCACATATGTATACATACATATACATGCACGTGAATATATGTATGTATACATTTGCATGTCCATGGCTATGTGCCGGGTACTGTGCTAAGTGATGATATCACCAAAGAATGAGTCTACTTTTCTACTTGACCCAGGTATTGGGTGGGGGCAAAAGAGCAAAAAACAAGGTAGCCACCTATATAATCTTAGTGTCTTCTCAAGATAACCACATTTCCATGAGTAGAAGAAGGAATGAAGCTTGGTATGATGAATAGAGACCTTGCTAGGAGTCAGAAAGACCTGATTCAAAGCCTATCTGTAATACATATATATGATCTTGGTTAGGAGGATGTACTGATTTATATTGATAGTGGAATTTCCTTATTGGGAAGCTCACTATAGTGTGTTGATGAAATCATAAGTCCAGGAAAAAGAAACTCTAACCAAAAGAAAATACAAGTAAAAGATCCCCCCAAATGATGACCAAGATGATGGAATGACTATAAACCAAGACAAATGGAAGTATTTTAGCAATAAAAGAGGGCTCATTTGGGGCAATGGATGGAGACAATAGGGACTGGAGAAGGGTGGTACTTAAGTGAGATGGGGATAAATCACAGAAGGATATTTTATCTCAGTTCATGATGACTCTGAAGCATATGGATTAGAGGAGGAGGAGGTGACCATAGAATGCTAACTATAGGATAGGGGATGTTCCAATTCAGACTCCAGGAAATGGTAACGATAAATGGTGGTATCATAGTGTACTCTCACACAATATATAAGAAAAGGTTGAAACAGTGAAGATTCAGAATCTAGCATATGGGTTCCCAGGGCTTAACCACTTATAGTCAGCACCAATTCTTTTTCTTGGTCGCCAAATTATACATGGAGTATGCGTTTGAATCCATCATTTAATGTCTAGGGCAGCTAGGTGGTATAGTGGATGGAGCACCAGACCTCAAGTCAGTAAGATCTGAATTCAAATTTGGCCTCAAATTTAGGTGTGTAACATTTAACCCTGCTTGCCTCAGTTTTCTCATCTGTAAAATGAGCCAGAGAAGGAAGTAACAAACCACTCCAGTATCTTTGCCAAGAAAACCCCAAATGAGTTCACAAAGAGACTGAGATGATTAAACAACATCGATCTAATATCTAGAAGTTCCAGATTTGGGGGGGGGGAAATCTAGCATTAGTGATTATTGTTTGTCCTTTGTTCTTAAAGAGGACCATGACATCAGGAAGGTGATGTCCTGACATGAAAGTAAATTGGATTTCAGTGAGGGAGAATTGTGCGAGGCCACCTGCTTCACTTTCCCCTCCAGAGCTGCCTGGGTTCAGTGCAAGACAAATATCAAGACAACTGGAAATGACCTTGGATGAAATGGGAGACCTTGACCTTTAAAAGTTAAGTTCTTCAACAGATTTGACTGAGGTAACACCCATCTGATGATTAAGTCTAGGTAGCAATAGAGGCAAAGAATCTTGTCTTTCACAGAGGTTGTTGTTCATCCATCAAAAAGCCTAAAGACTAGGACTTGGGGCTGTTGTGTATCTTAAATGATTTGGTGAAGTATCATGGGGAAATAGTCTATCTTTATACATGGTAGTTGGTTCCAGAGTGAAAAGGCTTTCAAATCCAGTTCTTAAATAGGGCTAGAGTACCTCCACTTACTTGAGTGATGGTGGTGCTGTTCATGGTCACTTTGTTCTATTGTAAAATGTGATCTACTGAGAGAAATGCAAATAGCAGAAAGAGGTTCTCTCTGTCTCTCTGTCTTTTTCTGTCTGTCTGTTTCATACACATACACAAACATACATCAAGTTAAGATGGCAGTGGAAAATTTTACAGTTACTTAACTGGACTTAATGGTCCCAATCCGATGTGCTCTAAGCTCGGACAGCCCTTTCTTTGAAAAGAAGGATGAGCCTTTGACTTCTTTGTCTCTGCTTGTACACTTAAAATCCTCCCCCAAGTCCCCTGATGGGTTGTTTTCTGGTTATTGGCTATACAGGCCTATTAAAATCTTCCATGCTGTCTTCTGGGAGTTGATGTCTACCAGTATGTCTAGGCCTTCCAAACTCAGGGCAGGGACCTGTGGGGAGACTGTCAAGTTTGTTGCAACCCTAACTGACTCCTTTTTGTGGCAGTAATGCTGAATTTCCTAATGAATTCAGCCCCATCCCAGGAGTGTAGCCCTATCCTGATGGTCTTGGACATGTTGAAAAGATGGCTCATTTGATCCCTTTTACACTTTTCAGTATCCTCTAGCCTGGTCTTTAAAGAAATTTCCTAGCTCCATGGTGTCCCTTCTCACATCACCTTGAAATGCTGTCCTTATCTCTTTACCTTAAACTCAGACTCACATCTCTTAATCATCAGCTATCCTCAGGATTCCTTGTCTTGTCTCCTTCCTTTACCCCAGAGGGCTGGGGGACATGTCAATCATGTCCTCATGCTTTGGTTACAAAGTTCCTTCAACTATTTAAACCCAAGAATAATTTCCTATAAATTAGCATCTATTTCAATGATATTTGCAGAGATACACTGTGATAATAATAGCTGGCATTTATGAGTCCTTTAAAGCCTGTAAAACACATTAAAAATCATTTAAGCACTCCTTGATGTAATCTTCAATATAACAATATACACAAATATAACATATATATGTAAATATAAAACAATGACAGTAAGAATTTACACTTATGTGGCACTTTATGAAAATACTGTGCTTTGATTCACCTTCAGTCTCTTTGGATGTGACTGGCACTTTCCATCCAAAGGCTACTAGAATTGCCTTTAATCACCTCGTTGTTGAAAAGAGCCAGGTCCATTACATTTGATCATCACATAATGTTGATGTTACTGTATACAATGTTCTATTGGTTTGACTCTATGTGGCACTTTATATTTTTCTGGCAGAGATACTAGAGTAGTTTGCCATTTCCTTCTCTAGCACATTTTACAGATGAAGAAACTGAGGCAAGCAGGGTTAAATGATTGCCCAGGGTAACATAGCCAGTTAGGTGTTTGTGGCTGGATTTGAAGTCAGATCCTCCTGACTTCAGGGCTGATATTCTATCCATTGGACCATCTAAGCTACCCTCTGACAATGGAAGTAGTGACCCAATTATTAGGTCATTAGAGTCCAATTTGTCAATCTTTATGGGTTCCTACCAGGTTCTCACAACTCCCATTAACAATTTTAGGATACACAAAATCCCAGCTGCATATAACACTAAATGTTGTTCCCCTTATTTATCATTGTCCTCCCCCTTCTCACAGCATGGATGACATGGAGTTTTAGACTTGGTTTTTAATATGATTATTATTGTTGCTAACTAATATTTGCCATCTTCTATGAGGAAAGGGACAGTTTGCAAAGAAAATGATTCATCCAGGGTTGTAAAGTCATATTTCTCCAGGAACTCTGAGCTCCATGAGACTTTCTAACAAATCTGACATGTAGCAGAACCTCTATAGAGAAACAAATCATAATAATAATATAAAGAGCATTGAGTGACTATAATAACATAAATGAAAGCATAAGAAGACAGCTAAACTCAGAATAATTGCAATAAACCATGCTAGTTTGGGAAGATGAAATATGAAACACAAGAAATCCACCTTTCCACAGTGGGGTGGGGACTGCAACTTTGTACTTGCCTTGGTAGATCTGTTTTGTTTAATTGGTGTTCTTTGTTATAAGGGAAAGTTCAGTGTGGCCAGTGTAAAATACAATGGAAAATGACTGTAATTTAAAAAAATTCAATGAGGGGAAAGAAAAAAAAATGAACAATTCAACCAAAAAAAGAATTTTGTACTTGAGTCTGTGCTTCAAGCCCTCTTCCAGAATTTGCTCAAAGTACTCTGTAAATATCACAGAAGTGGATACTAATTACTAGGATTTTGATAAAGTCACAGCCAGCCTCAGTTTTTTCATCTGTTAAATGGGGGTAATAATATCTCCCTCCTCCCAGGGTTGTTAGGAGGATCAAATGAGGTAATACATGTAAAGATTCTGTGTATCTTAAAGTACTAAACAAAAGTTAGTTATTATTATTACACTGATGACAAGACAGGCACACTTTCAGGTTTATAAAATGCATAGTGACAGATTTGGAAAGTATCCTAACAAACCCCCATGCAATATTAATGAAACACAGGACCCACAACCCTAAGGCAGTTCTAAAAAGATTAACACTGTCAAAAAAGAAGGAAGGCAATTGATCTACATTCAGATCATCAACTTGGAGAAATGCTTTCAGAACGAACAGGCATTCACTTCAGTAAAGCAATAGTCATAGCTGATCATTCACACTTGCCTTTGGATTTGTGTTTGTAACTGACAGTGGTTTACTTTTGAATGGCACTAATGCAATAGCAAAGATGAAAAGGCCTTCCTTTTCATGGGGTGACATTCCCATGAACTGAGCCAGCAAAAAGTTGAAAAAGAAGAATAAAACAAATAAATGAGTCATGAGGATTTGTTAATAAAAATAGAAAAGTAGATAATAATGATTTGGGACCATGTCACTGGCACCTAAAATTATACAAGTTAGATTAAAGAAATCAGGTCTTTAAAATGGGACCAGAAGTTAGTGATCAATGGAGATTATGCAAGCAATTGTTAGAAACTGTGCATCATATCACTGCAGGCTGTAAAAATTTTGCACCTTCCAAATACCTAAGAAGATATGATCTGCTTGCTAGAATTACACATCAGAAACTCACTATATTTCATAAACAGACAGACCACAAAATCCCCATACTACAGATACAGATCTTAAAATATCCTGGAAAATTCATCCAATAAACTGTCCTGTAACTAGACCATTATCACCTACCAAACTGTTGCCCACAATTACCCAGACATGACATTGATCCATAAAAACTTGAGAACAATGTTTTTTTTTTTTAAATAGATAACATTATAGCAAGTACATATTATCTCTAAGTTAAATTAAATGCAAAATCTAGAGATCTACCAGAAATTAAAAAAAGAAAAAAATCCCTGAGAACAGGATGAGGTGTGTATCAACCCTACTAAGGCTAGTTTCAGTGAGCTAATTGACTCAGTGGATGGAGTGCTGAATATGGAGTCTTCCTGGCATTCAAAGCTGACCTAAGAGACTGATTAGCTGTGATGGAGAGAGTCACTTAGCTCATATTGACTTTAGTGTCCTCATCTGTAAAATAGGAATATCACCTACCTCTCAGGACTGTTGTGAGAATCAACTGAGAAAATATTTGTAAAGTGTTTAGCAAAGTGGAAAGTATAGAAATACTATTGTTGTTATGTTGACAGTGAGGGAGCTTATATCCCAATGCTAATAATATTGGCAGCTAGGTGGCACAGTGAATAAAAGACTTAGAGATGGAGTCAGGAGGACTTAATTAAATTAATTAAGAACTTAACTCATAATCTTGCCTCAGGCAGTTACTAGTTGTGTGACTCAGAGCAAGTCATTTAATCTCTCATTTTCCTCAGCTGTAAAATGGAATAATAATTACAAATTTCAATCTCAAAATTCTATATAAATTATATTATCATTATTATGCCACAATAATAAAATTAATTATAGAAATCAGTTGTCATCTCTTTGTTCAGTAGTTCATTGAAAACAAAATGTTAAAGAATGGTGCTAGGATAGTGAGTTACCCTAGCATTGTTTCTATCTGGACTCCATTAGAAAGATGAGAATTTTGAAATAATAATAATAACAATAATATATCAAATAATCAATAATCAAATCAATGATCAATAATCAAATATAAATAATAATATATCAAAATTTCAAATTTCCTTTTATCTTGTGAGATAGATATTGAAAATATATGTTCCATTTTGACCTTATTTGGGGTTTTGTTGTCAAAGATACTGGATTGATTTGCCAATTTTTTCTCTAGCTCATTTTATAGATGAGGACACTGAAATAAATAGGGTTAAGGGACTTGCCTAGGATCACACAGGTAGTGAGTATCTGAGGCTGGATTTGAACTCAAGTACCTAAGTCTTCCTAGCTCCAGGTCCAGCACTCTGTGCATTAGGGAGCCAACTAATAACCACTGAAAATATTTTTCTCACTTTGAAGTGAGGAAATAAAGGTTATGTAACATGCCTATTATCAGTTAGTATGGGAATCTGGATCCAAGCCCATCTTAACCCTATATCCATTCATATAAAAGAACTTACAAAACCCCGTTCTTTTGTTTGGGGTGCATGGGTAGGGTGGTGGGTTGAGAGAGGATATCACCTGGTTTTGTGTGAACCAGGAAATGCACCAAAAAGAACTATGTGGCAAACCTTAGCTTTGGAAACCCTCTTTATACCAAGAGTAATGAAGCAAGGGCAGTTTTGTTCTAGGCAATTAGCAGGCTTGCCTGGTCTCCACAAGTGTTGACTTGATCCACATGACTGGAAGCTCAGGGTCACTGCTGTCAATTTGCAGTGTAAGTCTTATAGGCAGCTTGTTCACATGAGTTAACACTGTGAGGACACCCCAGGGACATTAGCTTTTACCCAAGCTGCATTCACTGGGCACAGACCTTGCTCTGGGGAGCAGTAGCACATGCCTGCCAATCCAAAGGGCAGGCAGGAACTCCTCCGAGAGCAGTGGTCACACCCCAGTGGTACTACTGTGCCGTACCCACCTGAAATGGGCACTGAACAATTAAAGTCCCAAATCTTTTTCTTCACCTGTTCCATAATGTCTAGTTTGAACCTTGATTGATTACTCCTGCCCTCTTGCTCAACCTACTTCCCTTAAAAAAAAAGCTTTTAAAAATTATTTCCATTTCCTGATGTATTTTTCTTGTGGCTCCCTTCCATAGAGCCATCCTTTTTGACAACAAATGTAAAAAGAGAAAAAAATCAATACTTCAGCAAAACTAATCGACATATAGAAATAATCTGACATTATATTCAGTGTTACAGACTAATAGTCCCCACCTTGGCAAAAGCGCTCGTATTATTTTCTTTGGTGGCAAGTTTGGTCATTATATCTTCAAAACATTCATTTTGAGCAATTGGGCTTTCTTAACACAAGGTTCATTAAGTCCTTAGGACAGTGGCTCTGAGAGTCTGTTTCCACATGCCAACAGTTCAAGACAACAAGTATTTCTCAAGTACTTGTTGTAAGAAGAGGAATGATCACCCCTGCTCTGATATCTCAATGTGGTTTGAGGCTGTGACTGAGTTCTCTATGGCATAAACTTGGGTGGGATGTAATCTGTGGCAAATCCAGCCAATCTGGAAAGACTTGAAGGATTGAGCCAATGATGGACAATATTTCTATCATCCATGAAGACCACCTGTACTAGCATCAGGAACTGCCTGACCCTATAGTTGCCTGCAAGGTAGTGAATGATTCAGGAAGTACAGAAACTCAGAAAGGCAGCTACATGGTATAATAGTTACAGGGGTCCTCAAACTACAGCCATGGGCCAGATGCGGCAGCTGAGGATGATTATCCCCCTCACCCAGGCTATGAAGTTTCTTTATTTAAAGGCCCACAAAACAAAGTTTTTGTTTTTACCATAGTCTGGCCCTCCAACAGTCTGAGGGACAGTGAACTGGCCCCCTATTTAAAAAGTTTGAGGACTCCATAGAATTCTGAGCCATGGGGTCAGAAGGAGCTGAGTTCAAATCTGGTTTTAGATACAGTTCTCCAATCCTCAGTTTTCTTGTTGTATTATGACAATAATAATAATAACACCTGACTCATAGGGTTGTTGTGAAGATCAGGTCATTCCATAATTAAATAGCAGTTAGCACAGCATCTGATATATAGTAAACATAATAAATTTTATTATTATTATTTTAGCACAGAATAGATAGTAATTTCTTGGAAAATAATACTGTTCTGGAAAAATACTGAGAGAAACATAATTGGAACAGCAGTTCATATTTATTTTTAATTTTTTTGGTAATTTTTAAAATTAAAGCTTTTTTTATTTTCAAAATATATGTATGGATAATTTTCAACACTCACCCTTGTAAAACCTTGTATTCCAAATTTTTTCCCTCCTTTCCCTCCAATCCCTTCCCTACATGGCAAATAATCCAATATATGTTAAATATGTGCAATTCTTTTATACATATTTACACAATTATCATGCTACACAAGAAAAATCAGATCAAAAAGGGAAAAAATGAGAAAGAAAACAAAATGCAAGCAAACAACAACAAAAAGAATGAAAATACTATGTTGTGATCACACTCAGTCCCCACAGTCCTCTCTCTGGGTGCAGATGACTTTCTTCATCACAAGACCATTGGAACTGGCCTGAATCATCTCATTGTTGAAAAGAGCCACGCCCATCAGAATTGATCATTGTATAATCTTGTTGCCATGTATAATGATGTCCTGGTTCTGCTGATTTCACTTAGCATCAGTTCATGTAAGTCTCTCCAGGCCTTTCTGAAATCATCCTGTTGATCATTCCTCATAGAACAATAATATTCCATTACATTCATATACCACAGTTTATTCAGCCATTCTCCAACTGATGGGCATCCATTCAGTTTCCAGTTACTTGCCACTACAAAGAGGGCTGCCACAAACATTTTTGCACACGTGGGTAGCAGTTCACATTTATATATCACTTTAAAGTTTATAGATTGAAACATAATGTAATTTATTTTACAGATTACAGAATTGAGGCTCTGAGAAATTAAATGACTTGCTCTTGAATTCAGAGCTAAAAGCCATGTCATCCATCTTCGGACTCCTGAGGCCAGAAGAGTTGGGGCTAAGAATTCAGTCCATGTTTTCTGACTCCTGGGTTGGTATTTTCTTTACTAAGTCATTATGCTTCTTGTCTAAACAATTTCTCTCTTAATCCTAGTCCTCCTCCCTGCTTAACTGTGATTATTAACTTCTATCTACCATTCTATTTTATCATTTTAGTAAGACACACATTGGCTATTGGGTTGCACTTAACAGTTCACCTTGGGTAGCAATCTCCTTTACATTTCTCTGTTATTTTCATTTCCCATGAGATAATAGATAATAATAATAATAATACCTAATATTTGTGTAGTGTTTACTACTTACCAGGCATTATTCTAAATGCTGTACAATTTTTATTTCATTTGATTCTGGAAGGTAGGTGCTATTTCCCCCATTTTACAATTGAGGCAAAATAGGCTAGGTGACTTTCCCAGTCACACAACTAGTAGTATCTGATGGTGGATTTGAACTTGGGCCTTCCTGATTTCAGGCCTGGCATTCTATCCATTGAACAACCTTAGACTGGTAGGAATAGAGAGGGAAAGCAGAATAAAGAAAGGAGCTGGACAGGCTATCCATAAATATAATTGGTTGTGGTTCCCATGATTTCAGAAATACCAGTTTAAATAATTTCTACTTATTTCTTTTCTCTCTTTGGGCTGGCTGATCTCTCCAGTACTGATATGATAATGTTTTGAATGTGATATAGGATTGCAGATTTATGGCTAGAAGAGATCTTTAAGGCCATATAATCTACCCCCCTCATTTTATAGATGAAGAACTTGAAGTCCAGTGAAGTTCAATGACTTCCAGAGTCATAGAAGTATTGAATGACAAAGGTAGGATTTGAATCCAGATCCTATAAGTCTAAATCCCATTACCTTTTCTAGTTTCCCTTTTTGGTTTGTAACAGCTACTTTATAATAGTCCTACAATCTTTTAGCACTGTTAATTTTTTATTGTTAACCCCATATTACTGTGTTTTTCCATCTGTCATTTTCAGTGTTAGGCTGTGCATGTAGCCTATACTCTTCTGAGCTGAAGAAAACTACACATTTTTTGGGGGGGTATATTCTTTGTGAGGAATGGATAGGCAAGCCTCCACTCATCATGGACATGAAAAACATTATAATTAAAAATTCATTTTTGTACATATACACTTGAACATAGTTTCATTATTATATTACTTGTACCACAGCAAATATAATCAGAGCTAGGTCAAACTTGTATTGAATCTTCTTTCAATTTGAAATTTAGTAAATGTTTTATCATTTTTTTTTATTTGCTACTGCTGTATCCAGGAACTGAATTGCTGCAATAGAATAAGATGGGTTTCCATTTGGGATTGTATTTCTCCCTTGTCTAAAAGGAAGTACTAGAAATTTTATAAGGGAATCTACTTCTTTGAGATTTCGAAGGGCTCACACAGATAGTGGCTCTGCCACAAGGAAACAATAAAAAGGATGAATGGTGATTTGATTAGTTTACTTCTGGGGATACTGACCTACCACAGAAGCATCCCATTTTCTGAAACAGAACCTCAAGGAATGGAGGAGTCCCTTCCTGCTAGACTGGCTCAGCTTACCTGGAAACTTATCAGTCTGTGCTAAGCTGTCTGCTGCATCCGCATGCCATTATTATTACTGATGCTAATCACCCTCTGCTGAACACAGGTCAGGACCAGGAGATAATGCCAGCTCCGGATCTGCAAGACATTACCCTTTGTAAGGAGTTAATGAGTGTTCACAAAAAGGAAGCAGAGAGAAGAAAAGGAGAATTTGGACTTGCATACAGAGAGAAAGATGGTGAATAGGAAGTAGAAGAGAATTGCTTATAAAAAAGGAATTTAAAAAATCCATTCAAACATTATAAGTGAAATAATTTCTATTCCTGTTTGCTCTAAGTGAAGAGAATGCCAGCTAGTAAATGAGGAGCTTTGGAACCAGGGGATGGAGCTAAGGGGGGGAGGGGATTATACTTTTTTTTTCTTTGACTGTTCAAGGACAAAAGCTCTTATATTTGGCAGACTGGTATGTGTGTGTGTGTGTGTGTGTGTGTGTGTGTGTGTGTTGTTTGTATATGTCTATGTAAGGGGAAAGAAACTTTTTCCTATTGATATAATTTGTGATGTTATTGATCCTTCTACATGATGTATTTTAGGTGACTTTTGATGGATATTTTCTTTGAACTTGTTGCCAATCATTTCTTGATGAAGTGTTAATTCTGATTTGTCTGAAATACTCTAATTCCTGGTGAGATAAGGTGGAGGAGGGTCTGAGATGTTGTTCATTAAATGGGTAGAAATCCATGTTGCTTTGCTTCTAGTCATTTGTGGGAGAGTTGTACCCTTGGTTTCCTTCCCTTTGGAATTGTCCCTGAGCCATGACGTAGGAGGTGTTGTATTGATAAATGAATCACATATTAAAGGGATTAGAATTTGATCTTCACAACTTGATGATCAACCACTAGTATATACTGCACTGGTTAGGGACCTTTGCTCTGTGAAGATCCTGATATTTATATTTTTATTATTATTATTTTTGCTGAGGCAATTGGTATTAAGTGACTTGCCCAGGGTCTCAAAGCTAGGAGATATTAAGTGTCTGAGGACAGATTTGAACTGAGGTCCTCCTGATTTTAGGGTTGGTGCTCTATCCACTGCACCACTTAGCTGTCCCCATCCTGGTATTTATAAAAGGAACTGACTTTTTAGGGTAGTTTGCATTACCTCTGAGCATCCACATGAAAAACACAAACACTAAAGTGGTCATCTGGAAATTTTGTCTGCATATCTTGGTGCTCAAAGTCAATTTGTATAGGTCTTTCCTCACTGGAAGAGACTGATTATCTCACGAGGTTCCATGTTTATGAAGGGCAGAGTTGGCCAGAGCTTGAAAGAAGAGAGATCAAATTGGATTTCTAACTTCAAGCTTTGGGAGAGAACAAACACACGAATTCCAGATTCTATTTAAGAAGTTCCTGAAAGGAGAGAAAGCCTCTGGGAAGAAGCCAACATGATTGATTGAAGTGCTGGCTCCTCTACATATTGGCTTCTTTCCAGAGTCTTTCTCTTTCTTCAGGCTCTTTTTAAAGAAAATCTGGAACTCTTTTCTTCTCACTCACTTCTTTTCTTCTCAGTCCAGAAGACCAGAATCCCTCTTCTCCCAAGCTCTGGCTAACTCTGCCCTCATGCCCTCAATGCAAACATTGAGCAATCAATTTCTGCCAGTGAGGAGAATCTTTTGCAAATTGGCTTTGAACTCCTAGTTGCATCTATATGAAAATAATAGCATAGCCTCACATTTTGCAAAGTGCTTTATGCACATTATTCCCCTTGAGCTCCATAATAGCCCTGTCCTACACCAATTGGCTCTGTGACTTTGGGCAATTCACTTAAATCTCTTTGGGCTGAGCTTCCTCATTTGCAAAATGAGAACATTGGACCAGATGGCATTTTAGTTCCCATTTAGCACTAGATCTATGATCTTATGAATGTAGTATGGATATTATTATTATTATCATTTTACAAATGAAGAAACAAGAAAGAGAGATTCAATGTCTTGCCCAGGTTCAAATACTTAATGATCATAAGAAAAATTGAAACTCAGGTCTTTCTGGTCTTCCTGACTCCAAATTCAGACCTCTATCCACCTTAGCAAGGTGGTAAAGAGCAAAGGGTTTGAGATTTTGGCAATTTGGGTTCAAGTCTTGTCTCTCTCAGTTTCTATCAATGTGATCTTGAGGAAGTCTCCTGGACTTTAGTTCTTTTATCTATAAAATGAAGTGATTGGACTCAACAGCTTCTAGGTGCCCTTCCATGATTCATGATCTTATGAACTCTGTATGATACTAAACATAAGTTTAAAGAGTTAAGAATTTTAGGGAAATAATATGAATAGAATTGATAACTTTCTAAATTGATATTAGCACAGTGTCTGGCTAGTGAGATGGGGATGATATCTAAACTGTCTTAACTGATTTTATCTTGCCAGAATCAAGAAGGAAAAAAGATATTAAACTATCATAAACATCATGGACATAAGGTAAACCAGCTTCCTACTTCCCCTTTCACAATTACCTGTTTAGTATGAAGAATATGCTTGGAGGGGGTGGGGCAATTGGGGAAGGATGAAATATAATAGCAAGATTTGACTTTTTAAAGGGATGTCAGATGGAAGAGAGGTTAGGCTGATTCTGCCTGTCCTAGAAGTTAGAATTAGAACTAGGGCTGATAAGTGTAAGTTTCAGAGAAGTATATGTTGCCTGACAATAAGGAAAAAAAACCCAGACATTAAATTTGTTGTTTCTGAGGTAGTAGGCTGTTCTTTCCTGTTCCTGGAGATATTCAAGCATAAACTGGATGAGCATTGGTTAAGCATGGTGCATAAGATATTCCTGCATAGGTATGGGTTGGTCTCTGAAGTCCTTTCCAATTGGATCCTGACCATACAATTCCAGATGGAAAAAAATCAGTCATTCCCAATGATAACAATTGTGTTCCTGGATACAGGCAGCAAGGACTGAACATTAAGAACAAACACAAGGCTCATGAATCATCAGAGTAAAGTGAATAATGGGATGATGGATGCTGTGTTGCTTGTGAATGTGGGAGGCTGATGTTGCTTTTATGAAACCATTGTCCCCACCTCAACAAGCCAAATACCCTGATCTGTGAAGTCTGCTGATGTTGTATCCTGAGGGTGAGAGCCCAGTAATGTTATTAGGCTTCCACATACAACTATGATACCCATGTGTGGGCATTGTGTTGGCTTGGGGAAACTAATGCCTTCCGACAGGTAGACCTTTAGAAAACAGAAATTTAATGGGATTGATAAAAGAGCGCTGACAGAAGTGGAGCCTGTGGTTTCATGTGAATCAACACAGGAAACTTTGCCCAGCCCATGCAGAGAAAGGAAGGAAAGATGTATAACCCATCCCACCACAGCAGCCTAGCCAAGAGTAAAGCCACCATCCTGATGAGCATGATGTCATACTTCATGTGAGGAAGCCAACACAAATACTGAGAAAGAAACAATGGCTTAGATATAGACATAACCTGGGACCTTGGAGAGCTCATTTTGTAGAGAAAGTATTTTTCTGTCTCTGTCTCTGACTGTTTATCTTTCTCTGTGTCTCTCTCTCTGTGTCTTTCTCTGTCTTTGTCTCTATCTCTGTTTCTCTCTTTCTCTCCATCTATGTCTCCATCTATCTTTCTTTCTCTGTCTGTCTCTGACTGTCTTTCTCTCTGTCTCTGTCTCTTTCTCTGTCTCTATTTGTCTCTCTGTCTCTGTCTCTCTGTCTGTCTGTCTCTCTCTCCATAGCTACATTTCTTTTTCATACACACACAAATGCTAAGTGTGTGTGTCCATAAGAGTCTCCTCTCCCTAACAGCCATGTTAATGTTCTCATAAAAAGATATGGCGCAAGAGCAACGTGACTGAAAGGCTGATTAGCATTTTATGGCAGAATTAAGCTGCATGACAAATGACTTAGTGGTTTTACAACCAATAGAGTAGATTTGCACAGCCAGGGTTTTTGTTTTGTTTCCTATGTTTAACCATGAAGGAACCAGGACATATTTCAGAGAACAGAGTTCAATCATGGGCTTATAGAACTTGAAGACATTTCTAATCATCTAATCTAAGTCTCTTATTTTTCAGATAAAAAAAATTTAGTTCAGAGAGATAAACACAGGGTCACACAGGGCGTAAGTGTCAGAATCAGAATTAGAACTCAGTTCCTGGGATTCCAAGTTAATAGCTCATACTATTATTCTGTGTTGATTCTGTCAATATGTATGTAATTATAGAGATTTTTAATCTGGGGCCAATGAACATATATGTAAATATATATGTGTGTATATATACATATATATAAAATCTATATATATGCATATATGTGCTTTTTTACACATATACATATTTGATAGCCATTTTAATATACTTGATTTCCTTTGTAAGCTATATATTTTATTCTATTTAAAAACATTATCTATACACATATATTTACATATATGTATGTTTATATTTACATATATAATCTGTATATATGCATATAGGTGCATTTTTATACTTATACATACTTGATAATCATTTTAATATACTTGATTTCCTTTGTAAGCTATATATTTTATTCTGTCTATTTAAAAACATTATTTAGACAATTCATCTGAATGCTAAAGGGATTCATGACATAAAAGAGACTAAGATTTCCAATAGTAAATGTTTTTGGTTAATGGTAACATTTATCAAGTATATTCAGTTGGATGACCAATTCTGGGTGGAGAAAGAGCAGAGAAAATGTATTTACTTACTGGAATGTCAAGAGTGTGTTGGGTTAAAGAAGGAGGGAAAAATCTCAGGACTCAGGAGAACCTCTCCACCAATCAGTTCTGAGAGCAGGTTATCATTCTTAGGAATCATGTGACTCAACAATTGTGCAGTTAATTCCCTCTTGCTTTGGAGAGTCTCTTCAAAGCCATTTATTTCTGAGTCTTGCAAGGAAAATGACTTCCACTTTGGCAAGATTGCTAGTCTCCAGATAAAAGAAACCAATACATTAGAAAGTCCCTTGAGGGGATCAGAATCTACTGCTTTGGTGCAATGAAAGAATCAGGGTAAATGGGTAAAAGAAGCAGAAAGAGGACTCTTCCCAGGTGAAAGAAGCAGGAAATCACAGAGAGCTGTGTTATGGAATTGGAAAACATAGTTCCCAATAACCATTTAAAGGGTGGAGGAAGTTACAAAGATTACAAGGTTATCATTTAATCCTGACCTCCTTTCCCATTGTAGGAAATTAGCCTTTTCTTCCCTTAGTTGCTTTCCCCCTTTTTCTTTTCTGCAGATACCTGTCTTACTCTCAGGGTGAGCCTGCCCAACTCCCTCTAGGTTAATCAGTGGATTAATCCTTGCTCTTTGGTCAATGGATTGCCTTGAGCCGAACTGTAGAATTTACAGTTTTTTCTTAAAGACTCCAGTTCCCTATTCTTTAGTTCTGACTGATGATACCTAGATCTTCACAGATTCATAGAACCTCAGATTTGGAGAGAATAATAGAATTCATCTGTGCTGGGTTGGGTTGCACTGGGACTTCCCTCTATGCTACTGTTGCTCCGGGGCCAAGCAACCTTATTCCCTATCTCACACTATTTCCCAAGGCAGAGCCCATTCCATTTTCAGATAGTTTTAATTCACAGAATCAGAGAATTTTGAGAATATGAAAGGAGCTCTGAGACTATTAAGCTAACATATAGGGATGGAATCCCCAGTACTCCACATACCTAGTGAGTGGTTATCGAGCCTCTGCTTGATGATCTCCAAGGAGATCTTCCTAGAGATACTCTATTCTCTTTTTGGACGGCTCTAATAATTAGGAAACTTTTTCCTGACAAGACTAAATTGGCCCCTTTGCAGCTTCTCCACACTGATCTTTGTTCTGCTTTCTAGAGTCAAATAAATTGAATTCTCCCCATTCAATAAACCCTAGTGACTCCATATAACCTCCAGAAATAGATATAAAATCCTTGTTTGGCATTCAAAGCCTCTCATAATCTAGCTCTCCTCTATCTTTCTAGTCTTTTTATATTCTAACTCCCTCTGGTTTCTCACCTCTTTTCTCTCCTCCCTCTATGTCAGTTCCTTAATATATACTTTGTGATCCAATGACACCGGTCTCTTCATTTTTTTCTTGAAAAAGAGACTCCTCACAATTCTTGGCATTTATACTGATTTTCTTACTTGCCTGGAATGTTCTCTTTAATCTGTTCTTGGTTTCCTTGGCTTTATTCAAATCCCAGTTAAAATTCTACCATCTATAGGAAGGTTTTCTTAATCCTCCTATCTCACCCTTTTCCCTTTCCCTTTTCTTTCTTTTTTTTTCTCACCATGAAGATGTGGCATGTATCTGCGGAAATACTCAGTATTGTACATGGTAATGAAATCAGAATAGAACCCTTTTGTCCCATACCTTGTTCTGTTTTGGGGTGAATAGCTATGAGTCATTGGAGTATCAATTTTGGGGATGCCTATGGAATATAATGTATGTGCTAGATTTATACTCTCCTGTGAACTCTTTGGATAGATGTGAACTACTGGGCCAACATAAAAGAAGGATCTGGGACCATAGACATAGACTTGAATTTGAAAAGGTTCCTAGGTTCTTTGGGCAAAAAGCACCTAGCAGGGGTAGTTGGGAGTGAAAAGAAAGAGAAAGGCAAAGAGGACTTTTCCAAAGAATGATGGTAGCTGTATCTGAGATAGAAATTGAGGTGGAATCTTTAATGAAGCAGTTGGAATGAAAATGATAGCAATAGCAGCAGCATCTCCAGATAATAGAAATATCTGAGGCTTATTGAACTAAAGAGAAATCTATGGGAACGATAGCATCTTGGTTGGGTTGTATGGTTAAGCAGAGGCTTATGGGAACAGATTAGACACAAGGAAGAAGCCCCAAACTCCAACTTTGCAGGAACTTCCTTATTAATGTGCATTTGTTCTTTGCTTTGAAGCTGAGTCTAATTTATGTCCTTAGTCATTTTTATAACAAATATATTCACGTCCAAAATTCCCATTGCTTGCCTTGGTTGATAGTAGATGGATTGACTTGAATACTTCAGAAATGATTTTGTCTGATTGATTACCTGGTTAGGGACTAAATGGAAACACCTAGAATATAAAATTATTGATAACCCCAAGACTGAACTTGGCTTGTGCATTCTCATTTGATATATTGTTTATGTTTTGGTTAATGGTTTGATCTTTTTTTGAATGGACATATAAGGCTATCTGTATTTATAGTCTTGCATGAGTAAGTTATGTTGATTTTTTGGGGGAGGGTTAGGTTGCATTACTATTCTTTGGGCTGAGGAAGATGGGGATAGACATGATCTAGGGTCCATGATGGATGTCTTGTTGGTATAAGCTACAGCATGAGAAATGTAGAGTTGCTCTATGAACTTGATAGCACTGAGATGGCACTAATTGGAAACAGATACCAAAGAACCAGGCAGATATGACTGTAGAAGTGCAGATAATACTTCTGTATCATCATGGGTCTGTTTTGCTGCTATTTTCAGATTGGCTAAATAAACCAGTAGTTAGAGAACAGAGGGAATTTGTATCTGTGGAGATGGGCTGTCATTACAATGAAGTTTTTATAGTATATTGCAGGTAAATGCTATTTTGGGGATGAATAGCTACTAATTATTGGAGTATTAGTTTTGAGGATGCCTGTGGAATATAATGTATACACTAGATTCTTAAAATAGTATTTTATTTTTCCAAATACATGCACAGATATTTTCCAGCATCCACCATTGCAAAACTTTGTTCCAAATTTTTCTCCTTCTTTTTCCCTCTTTCCCCTCCCCAAGACAACAAGCAATCAATATAGGTTAAACATATGCATTTCTTCTAAATATGTTTCCATATTTGTCATGCTGTGCAAGAAAAATCAGATCAAAAGGAAAAAAACACGAGAAAAAGACCCAACAAGCAAACAAATAACAACAACCAAAAAAAGATGAAAATACTATGCTTTATCTGCATTCCATGTCTATAGTCCTTTCTCTGCATGCAGATGGAACTTTCCATCACAAGTCTATTGGAATTTATGCACTAGATTTATATCCTTCTGTGGACTTTGGAAAGATGCGACATTTTGGACCAATATCAAAGAAGGAAGACAATGCAAACATTTTGTGAGCTTTTTCAATTCCTAGAAAAATTTTTGGAAAAAGGAATACTTGTGAATTAGTTAAGAAACTATTTTTGACCAGAATTTGCTAAATAAACTAAAGTCCTTCACAGAGAAGAGAAGATGGTTTATGGGAGGTTTGGTGTGATTGCTAAGGTTGAGAAGCCCCACTCTTTGGAAAGTAGTCATACTTAATCATATTGTTCATATATCTAGAAATAGAAGGGAATGTAGACATCCAATCTTCTAATTTTATAGGTGAAGAAACTAAGGCCCAGGGAGGTTAAATGCCTTTCATTAATTCAGAGAGGTGCTAGGAGGCTGAGCCAAAATTAAACTGCACATTCTTGACTCCAAATCCAGCCATCTTTCTATTGTGAGATGGATTCATCATCACTGGGAATCATGGATTTTAGCTGAGGGGCGAATTGTCATTGAAGCAATAGAGCTAGAGAGGGGAAACTATGAACAGTTACAATAACTTTGTAGGGAGGAATGTCCATTTATTTAAAGAGGAAGACTTGATACCCCTCTAGGAAATACAATGGACATGCAAGTGATAGGGTCCTGATGCAGAGAAACTCCAGGAAGCCTTAGAACAAAAGTATACTTCCATGTACAATTTGCATCTAGTATAATTTTCAGGAACTATACTTTTTAAAAAACAATGAGGATAGAATGTAATGGAAGCATGAGCATTTGCTATTATGGCAGAATTATTATCAGTGGATGTAAGCTTTGCCCTGCTCAGTTCAGTATGATTAGTATCATCTTGAAGCATATCTGGGACTCAGGACAATTTGACTAGACTGGTATTCATCACTGGAAACGGTGGTGGGAGTTCAAAAATCAAATAAAGATGAGTAGAAGTCTTTTTTCCTAATCTCAAAAAGAATCAGCAGGACCTTAGAGGGGGTACACTGGGGTGTACTGATAAATATTTAATAACTGACTCTCTGAAAATGCAGGACACATTTTAAGCTTAGTCTGCATTATTAACATTTTCTTCATCACTTTCTTAAGCTTTATAATAAACAAAACAATAAATCAAGCCCTAATTTGTAGCAATTGCCAATTTTCCAGACATAAATGGTCACACTGAAAGTTTAACAGATGACTCTAGTAAGGCTATATGAACTGGCTCTAGCACACGCCTGGGATACAAACAATGTGCCCTGATGCTAGGAAAAAGTGAATGGAATTTAGCTACTTAATGTGGTTAATAACTGCAAAAGTTGGGAAGGTCTGGTTGAGAAATGCGAGCCAACAGGTCTACACGACTGCCTGAGTGTCCCTTTTATTTATCATGTGCATGGGGCTGAATGCCAGAGCAACCAGGTCCTTAAGAATGTGTTGATTAGTTTCCTGAGTATATTGGCCTGAGTTATCTTTAAATTTATATACTTATTTGTTTATTTTTTGCTGAGGCAATTGGGGTTAAGTGACTTGCCCAGGGTCACACAGCTAGATAGTGTTAAGTGTCTGAGGCCGGATTTGAACTCAAGTCCTCCTGGCTTCAGGGCTGGTGCTTTATCCACTACACCAATTTGCTGCCCCATATCTTCAAATTTATAAAGAAAAAAAGATAAAACTTTTTTTGGGGGGGATAGTGATAACAGTAGTACTTATAGCAGCTAGATAAGAGCAGTGGAGAAAGCACTGGACCTGGGGTCAGGAAGACCTGATTTCCACAGTACCTTCAGAAACTTACTATTTGAGTCCAATACTTCCTAGCTGTGTGATCCTGGATAAGTCACTTACCCCAGTTTATCTCAGTTTCCTCATCTGTAAAATGAGCTGGAGAAGGAAATGGCAAACCACTCCACTATTTTTGCCAAAAATACTCCAAATGGACCATGAAGAATTAGTTGTGCATGACTGAAATGACTGAACAACCATAAAGTGACAGTGGTAGTTGTAAAGCTTGGAAGTTTTGAGAGGGTATAGGAAGTAGAGATAGAGATGGCAATAGAAGGGCTTCAGGACCACTGGGAAGTAGGTGACAGCTACAAAGGCAGTGGGTGCTGGACAAAGCTACAAGGAATTGCTGGGCCCACATGAGGAGCTCCTGAGCTAATCCAGCAATTCAATTTGGCAGTAGTACAGTGGCAGTGGTGAAGTAATGAAAGAACTCTGGGGCTAAATGAATGAGTTAGTTACTGAGATACTGGGACATATAGGGCTGGAACTAAAGAGCAGCAAGATACAGAGTCATACTGTCGTTCAGTGGTGTCCTACTCTTCACGAACCCATTTGGGGGCTTTCTTTGCAAAGATATTAGAGTGGTTTGCCATTTCCTTCTTCAGCCCATTTTATAGATGAGGAAACTATGGTAAATAGGGTTAAAAGACTTGCCCAGTCACACAGCTGTTAAGTGTCTGAGGCTGGAATTGAACTCAGGAAGACGAGTCTGCGTGATGATGACTTCAGGTCTGACACTTTAGCCACTGCATCCTCTGGTCATCTATGTGATAGAGGAGCAAATCCCAGTCCTTGGCTAGTTCTGTGGATTATGAAGATTTTTACAAATCTATAAGGGGCTCTTAGCTCTCCACTATCCATGAGTTCTTTGGGTGAGAATCAACCTAAGTGTTTTGCCTTAGGCCTGGGGAAGGTGACCATAGGGATGGATTTCCTGATGGCTTCTGGACTCAAATACAAATCCTTCATACATTTATTGTATTCCAATCCCTGTTTCTGTGGAGTCTGCAAAGATAACTGGGAATATAAAGACAATCTTGGAAATGAATTGAACTCAGACATTTCAAGAAGTAGACTTAGAATGTGGAGATAAATCAGGATGCTATTACTCTCCAAGACTGAAGTTTGTCTATTGGGTACATGGGTTAGATATAGGGTAATTCTATCAACCTAATCTGCTGTGTAACAATCACTTGCTTCTGAGATGGGGAGGGGCCAGGTCCTTGTAGTCAAGGGAATGCCTATTATCTAAAGTTTATATAGACCCAGTTCTCTGTAAAGACCCAATTTAAACTTTTATAGTCTGAATTTTGACGACCTAGGAATATATTTTGCATTTATAATATCATTCCCGTGGAGCTAAGTTCTCCCTGTAACGTTGTTTCACTCAATGTAATGTTTTTTGTGGAGACAATTAATACCTTTTTGGGTGGGACAATGCACATAGTTAAAATTGATAATGTTTTATAAATTCAAATACTCTCAGATGTAATCCAATAAAAGGGACTTACTAGTAGACAAAGCAATAATACCTGGAATATTTTCTAATTCTCACTGTAGAAAGAAATAAAAACTTCTCCTTCGGGCTGTTGCTGTGTGGTTCCTTCTTCTCTTAGGTTTCTGGGAAACAGACTGGAAAATAGGAGGATTGAGTAATGCATTCAACTTCTCTAAAGTGAACTGTGATGGATTAAGAGGCAAGGCAAGGGGAGAGATAATGGAGCACTCTTCTAAGTCTCTGACCCAGTTTGAGGAGTGCTTTAGAGGGAAGATTTGTGTTTAAAGGTGGGGAAGAGAAGAGATTTTGATGAGTTACCACCTATTATGTGCCATTGACATACCTGTATTGGCACATGGATGTGTTCAATACATGATTGTTAATTAATTTATTATCCAATTTCTCACTTATTGTCCTTTGAAACTTCTTTCAATGGAGGATAATGGATTTAGAAAGTGTCTTGGGACTGGGGGGAGAGGAAACTGAGTTGATTGGAATCCGAGGGAAAATTTTTCAGGTTTGTTTTGGGAAATAAGTGTTTGGTGGATGATTTTGTTGGCTGCTGGTTTTCTGTTTTAAGAGGGCACCTTGAGAGCTTGAAGGAGGAGGGCAGACACCCTAGCACTATGATTCATTGCATGAAATAAAAGATATAGATGTGTCATGGGGGCAAAGAGATTATACTAGCTGTGACACATAGGTGAATAAGTAATCAAGGGTGTCTAATTGTTCATTGTTCATTGATGTTTCCTCAATGGAAGCCACAAACTTCCAGATATCCTTATTATCACCTACTGCTTTAAAGGGGATTGAAGAAAAAGATACTGTGGGGTCTGTGTTTTACAAACCTGGACATGATTTTTAAACCTGTGTGACCTTGAGAAACTCACTACTTAATAATTTCCTTATTTGTAAAATGCAAAAGGTGAATTAGGAGAGCTCAGGTACCTGATATAATCTATGAGATAATGTTCAGATTCAGTTGCCCTTTTCCCCTTAAAGAAAAGACAAATGCTTTTGTTATTAAACCATATCAAGCCTTGCAACATTCCTCAGTCAGGTTAATGTCAAAGGGCTAGTTTTGCCTCCCACCCAAAAGCCTACCCTATTCTAAAGGTGGTCAGCAGGGGACAGCTCTGAGGGAATGTAATATTTCTGAACTGGAGTGGATATAGATAGAACTTTATAATAAAATAGCTACTGTGTGAAGGAAGCTGCAACAGGAAAAGCTAAGACAGGGAGAGTTGGTTGGCCAGACCAGAATGCTCTTATGTTCTACAGAAAAGGCATTAGTTAGAAAACATGATTTATTGAGGGAACATTCCCTTCCTTCATGCTAAATAATGCTATCCAAGCTATGTAACAACTGACCCCCACTAAGGAAGGGGAAAGCAACAAATGGTTAATAGACTTTGGTGGGCAGTTAGATACGGGACTGTGGATGGAGTCTGGATTATACCTTGAGTGGGTGGTCTATTTTTAGAAAAAAAGAATAGCCTAGAAGCAAGAAAAGACTTTCTTACTCTGGAGATCCTGTTATTCTTGGACTTCTGTCTTTATTTATTTACTTGTTTATTTTTGTATTCTTTGAAGTAACTAGAAAAGTTCTTGGCACCTAGTAGGAATACAATAAATATGTGTTGATTGATTAGGAAAAGCTTTTGAGAAGAGGCCATATAGAGTTTTCAAGGCTAGATATTGGTGCATAAAAAAACAAAAAAAAAAAAACAAAAGAGTGGAGGAAAATATCAATTTCTTTTTTCCTGCAATCACAGAAAATGTGTAAGCAAGAACAAGACCATCTTTAACTGGCAACAATTCAGCTATTTCAGCTGAAATAGCTTGTTTAAACAGGGGAGGCAATATTACTAAAGTCAATGTGGCTATCGAGGCTATCGACCCTTGTTTGGCTGCCCCAAACAAAATATTGAAAGAGTTTCAAATGAATAAAAATGTATTCCTTACCTAGTCAAATTCCCCAAGACTATTCTTGTATGGGATTTTTAATTTTAGGCCCCAAACCCCTACTCTCTTAATTCTTTCCTTACATTTATTTCCCAATATATTGAGAGATAATATGGACCTAGAATGAGCCTTAGAATTGAAATTATAGGTTCTAAATTCAGACATCAAGTGTACTTCTTGCTACCTGTCTGACTTGGTTATGTCAGTTTACTTCTCAGAGTTCAGTTTCCATAAGGGCTAGGACTCAGTGAATCTAAGCTCCTTTCCACTTCTATTTCTACAAATTTCCAACTATTTAATAATTTCGAATCCATTCTAAGTTTGTCTTATGCACTTTACAAAGAAATCTAATCTTCTAGCAAGCTTATGACCCAACGTGTCATAACCTCTTACCGTGGTCTGCTGAAAATTGCTCCCAGCTCCATGACTGTCAAGAGATGATTAGCTATCTCAAGGTACAGATTCTGAGCACCCATTTCCACTGAATCTCTTCCCGTCTACTCAAAATAAGACATCTGACATCTGAGTAAAGCAACCCTCCCCCCCCCAAAAAAAACCCAAACCCCCCACATTATTAAAATATAAAGGAAGAGAGCAGGGAATGGAAGTGAGCAGCATGCACTCAACACTCATTACCCAAGGCTACAGGTCCATTCTTCTTTCTATCTCTCACCCTTCCTTGCCCCCAATTTCAATACCATGAGAGGAATTCTGGCAATTTCAGTTACTCCCTGAGTGTTAGCCCGTAAGAAGGTGTAGCATCTATAAAGCTTTCTTTCTCCCTATCTTTTTGTAAAAATAATGTTTATTTAAAATTGTATTATAAAATAAAAAAAGAAAAAGAAAAAAAATTGCCATGTGCATAGCAGAATATAGGACCAAAATATGAAACAATAAATTTCCATTTCAAGAAAGCTTATGTAATAAATACTACACCTTATTTTCAAAGCTGCCCATCTTTGCTTCCTTGTAGGTTTTCCTTTGTTTTCTGTTATGTACTTTTTTACTTTATTCTTTTTTTCCCCTTTTACTCCCCTGACACAGAAATTAGATAGGGGAAAAGCCTTGGCAGTTCTAGAATCCTACTTCTATCAGGAATGGGTTAAAGAGGGGGGAAATATATATATATATATATATATATATATATATTTCCCCCCTCTTTAACCCATTCCTGATAGAAGTAGGATTCTAGAACTGCCAAGGCTTTTCCCCTATCTAATTTCTGTGTCAGTTCTTGCTCCTGCACCTCATTCATGAAACACAATTACTTTGTTTTTCACCTTTTCCTACATGGTTTTAAAAATCACAACATACTCAACTCTACCCCAATCTTTCTTTCAAACTACCCAGTGACTGATGACAATCTTAATTGGTTTAATTTCCAAATATGTTTGTTCTTATTGAGTCCCTTGAAATTAGTCTTTAATGTTCACCTTATGGTTCTCTTGTATCTTATATATCAAATTTTCTATTATGTTCAGGTGTTTTTGCAACAAAATCCTAAAAGTCTGGGAATTCATTGAAAGTCTATTTTTTCTCATTCAGAATTATGCTTAACTCTGCTGTATATGAGATTTTTGACTGGAACAATCAAAACACATATATTATTCATTGATTAATTTTGCCATCTTATATGGGCACGGTATATGGCACCCCAAAACAATTATAAAACCAATATCAAAATCACTGATCACAGATCAAAACAACAATTATAATAATAATTTTAAAAATTTGAAATATTTCAAAGAGTTATTAAAATGTGACACAGAACCATGATGTGAGCACATGCCATTGGAAAAATGACCCTGATAGATTGGCTTGACACAGGACTGCTACAAATCTTCAATTTGTAAAAAATATAATACCTGTGAAGAACAAATGCTTGTGTATTAGGAAGATTCTATTAGGAGTAACAAAGGATAATGGAAGGAGCAACATTTATAGAGTTAAAACACCTGGATTTGTGTCCTACCCAGAGATACTTACTTGCTGTGAGATTTGGGGCAAGTAACACTTAATCTTTCTGAGCTTATTTACTCACATGAAAAATGAGACTAATAAGATTTATACTACCCATCTCACAAGAATGCTGTAAGGATCAAATGAGAATGTATATAACATGTTTTGTAAGCATAAAGCACTATATAAATGTCAGCTTTGATTATTCTCCCTTTCGATTCTGCATTTGCATTCTGATATTCTTTTGGATTTTTAAAACTATAAAGGAGGACCTTGCTGTCTCAAAGCCAGCTTGTTACTCAGGCTGATCCCTTGTCTGACTTTCTTGACTATTTTTTGTACCAAACTGATCCTTCACCATATTGTATCTGCAATTGTGTTTTTCCCGACAGATGTACTCCTCTGCCCTTATCCATGTGAAATTTCATTCTGTTTGTTTTGACCAACTCTCTTTGTAGTCATAGGTGAGTGAGAGCATTTGTGGAGGGATCAAATGTCATACTTTGTAGAGCAGCAAGAAGCAGGCAAGAAATTTTTATTTAAAAATGACATTGTGTGTTTGGTCAGATACATACTGAAGATTTTTTCTTTCCTTTCCCCTCCCCTTCCCCTCAACCACCCAGCATTCAGACAGGATGCAGAGTATCAGCCCTGATGGATCAGTAGTTTGATATAAAATAACAAATTCTAACAAGAACAAAATGATGGGTGATAGCTGCAAGGCAGCTTTCCAAGTATACCATAGTTTTTATTCCAACAGTAAGGGGGTTTGCCTTCTGAGCTCTCCAGTTGTGTCTTTGAGACCTCTTGGCAAAAACATTTTAGGATGCTTTTGTGCTAGTGTTAATGAAAAAGATAACACTAATGATTAAAAATATGGATGTTTTGCATGACTTAATATATATATATATATATATATATATATAATGGGTATCATATTTCTTGCCATCTCTATGGATAGGGGAGGGGAAAGGGAGAGAATTTAGAACTGAAAATTAAAAATTTAAAAATATGTGTATGCATATATTTATATGTATGCATACAGCTTTTGTTTCTTTAGATTTATTTTTAGCTTAGTAATTTCTATAAAAGCTACATATAAACATATAGCTTTTGTTTCTTTGGTGTTATTTTTGAGTTTAATGACTTCTATAAGGCAGTAAAATGTAATTTGTGTTCTGTTAGACATTTAAATCTCTTCAGAATTTGGGCCCATTCTAATTTTTTAGGGTTCTTACCCAGTACATCCATCCATGTAATCCAAAATCCAGTCACCCTCATTGGCCTTCTTGTATGATGGATAATCCTTTTATCTCCTTCCTCTTCCACTGACTGTTAGACCTAGAATTCTCTCCTTTTCATGTATGGAATTCTTTTGGAATCTCTGGCTTCTTTGAAGACTTTCTTAAAATGGCAAGCTCCATGTGAAACCTTTCCAGGCTCTCCCCTAGATATTAGTGCCTTCCTTCATAAGGTCAGGGTTTTTTTTTTTTTTGGTATTTTTTTTTAGCATATATCTATGTACACATTGCCTCCCCACTACAATATGTAAGGCAGAATGGTTGATTTTTGTCTTTATATATTTAATCATAATTTGTTTACTCATTTCAATTGTGTACAAGTCTTTTTGACTCCATTTGGAGTTTTCTTGGCAAAGATGAGAGAGTGGTTTACCACTTCCTTCTCAAGATCATTCAATATATGAGGAAAAAGACAAACAAGGTAAAATGACATATTTTGAGCTAGAAAGTTTGAGCCAAATTTGAACTCAGAAAGATGAGTCTGGCAATCTATCTATTGTACCTGTGAGCTGCCCATCTAATTATATAGTAGGAGTTTTAATAAAATCTTAACTTGTTGATCCCTTAATTTCTAGTTTCAAGTAATATAGCTAGACAGCTCTTAACAGTTTCCTTTTCTTAATTATTAAATATTGTTAGTATTTTTCATTCATGTTTTCCATTCCTTTATATGTTAATATGAGGTATTATGGCTTGGCAAATAGAGTAATGAATTTGGAGTCAGGAACACCTGTGTTAAAATCTCTATGTGACTTAGTCACTGCCAGGACTTAACTACTAAAGCTCTAGATATATTATTAATCTGTATTGGTGAAGCTGGTTTTCACAATGGGTGTTCCTTATACTGAAATAGTATTTAGGTCTGTAAAAATAACATTTTCTTTTCTGAAACAATATCCATTCTTATTTTTGCTGTCAAAAAAGTCTTGTTTTGTTTTTTTTTTTTTTTGGTCATTGTATTATCATTAGTTTTATCTAAGATATTTATTACATAATTCTTTTACATTTATCCCCTTTTTTTTTACAGACAGCTAGGTAGTACAATGGATAGAATACTGGGTTTGGAATCAGGAAAACTCATCTTTATGAATTCAAATTCAGTCTCATATACTTAGTAGCTATGTGATACTGAGCAAGTCATTACACATTATTTCTCTCAGTTTTCTCATCTGTAAAATGAGCTGGAGAAGGAAATGGCAAATTGCTCCAATATCTTTGCCAAGAAAACCAAATGGGGTTACAAAGAATTGGATATCACTGAAATCCTCCCTTCCCCTACAAAATGACTGAACAACAACTGGTTCTTTTTAATGTCTTTACTATTGCCTGCTCCATGAAGACAAATTTTTAAATAATTTCCCCTAAGATTAATCCATTAGTACACAGATCAGACAAAATGTGAGAATTAAAGGAATTGTACAAAAAAAGCCTCTTCCTCTATTCACTACCCACCCTTTCTCCAGTTAACCAATCTTTGTACTTATTTACATACTTTTTTCAACTCCCCACATTTCAGTTAGTCATGACTATCACCTCAGCCTTCTAGACCTTATAAAGGTCAGTAAAAAGGGGATCTGGGAATGGACCAAGATGTGGTCCAAGAAAACTGTGAATCAGAACTAGGATATACGTCCGTCAAATAGAAGCATTTATTTAAACTGTGCCCTGGTCAGCAATTCCAATTTCGTTTTAGACATATGAAAAAACACAAATTATGGAAAAAATTTGGCCATGGGAAATTGTTGATAATCATCACCACTAAAATGTTTCTCTATTGGAAACTGAGAGCAAATAAGTGGTGCAGTGGATAGAGTGCTGGTCCTGGAGTTAGGAAGACCTGAATTAAAATCTGGTTTCAGGGTGGTACTAGCCATGTGACCCTGAGAAAATCACTTAACCCTGTTATTCTCCCTTTCCTTGTCTGTAAAATGATCTGGAGAAGAAAACCACTCTAGTATCTTTGCCAAGAAAATCTCAAATGGGTTCACTAAGAGTCAGACTCAATTGAAATAACTGAATAGTAATGATAATACTGGAAATTAAAAGCAGAATTTTGCTATGGAGGAGGGCTAGATTTGATGTTAAAGGATCTGGATTTGAAATCCAGCTCTACAATTTGCCCCCATAGGACTTTTGGTTACTTAACTTCTCCTGACCTCTGTTTCCTCCAGTCTCAAGATGACCTCTAAATTTCTGTCTAGTACTAGGTTAGTGATGCTATTAAGGGATCCACAGAGTCAGAACCAGGGACTTAGTCCCATTATTAATTAAACTTAGTAAGCATTTGTTATACTGATTTAATAATTATTTATCATACAGTACTACCCAGAGTACTCTTAAGTTTCATGTCTTCTAGCAAAGGATATTCTGCCATTATACTCATAATATCTACTTTACTTTTTTTTAATTGAGCAAAGAACTGCAAAATACAATAAGCTAAATGAAAACCAATACTCTTAGCACTAAAAAGATCTTCACCAATTCTCTGTTTTTTTGTGTGTGTTCCAACTTTTCTCCCAGGAATTAAGGACAAAAATAGGTATTTAGTGAGTACTTGCTATGTTCATGACATCATTCCAAAGGGTCAAAGGACCCTTCCTTGGCCTTCAGAGGTTATTTAGTCTAGTTGAAAAGTAAATAATGTCTGAGATTGAAATAATTAACATTTTAAGGCAGTGTTGATTAGGTCCTAAAATTTAAAATTTCACAACATTGAAAAAAAAAGTCCTGTAGGAGAGAACCCTGAAATGCTCATAGAAGAATTTCATAAAGTTAGAGGCATGGGAACTGGACCTATAAAATGGATAGGATTTGGATAAGTATGAGGCATGTAGGTTGTATAGTAAATAAAATGTTGGTTTTGGATTCAAGAAGAGCTGTGGCTCCAAGAAACTAGAGCATGCACAATGGTCATATCCCAGCAGAACTATCTCAAAAAAAGCAAATTAAACCAAATGACTGAGGGGAAGTGGCAAACGTCCAAACCATTAGTGAGTTAGGGGGATATCTAACCCAAGCATGTGAAGACTTTTCCTGGCAGAGAGCAATTTGTTCCATTGATATGAAGTGCTTAGAGTTTTTTTTCAGACATTGAAGATATCATCCACTGCATCCTGGGCCATCATTACTCATCTTGACTTTTATTCTGCTGCTGGACTTTGATGACCCTGGAAGAAAAAATGAGGCTGATGACTTGGTACAACTCTGTATCATTTAAATCCAATTCACACACAAATCAACACATCACCCATCATGTACTATTTTTTTTATTTTATTGAGCCACACACTATACCTTAAACTCAACATCATGATGTCATTTGTCCTTTTCATGTCAAAGGATGAACAGTAATGTTTACCTATTGACATCACATGGGAATGTGATTTAGCCTACAAAAGTGAGTTTAGAGACCAGAAAAACAGAATGAGAATTGTGATCACATACAAGGAGAGCTGAAGACAGAGATAAGAAGGGATGGAGTCTAAGACTAAGAAAAAGACTATGACTTGAAAGAAGAATTTTATCCTAGGGGGAGGGTAAGACTATTTACTCTTCTCTTAAAGATGTAGAATTCATAAAAAAAAAACAACTTTATTCCAGGAAATGAGGTGAATCATATAATCCTTGAGGTGGCAACAACTGGACATTAGTAGAGTTCTTAGACCTACCTAATCTCTCCTAGAGAGAAGAACAGCCATGTGACCTATGGGACTGAAGAAGCAATAAGGATGGAAATGTGATGTGGAGGAGCCAAACTGGATCTTGACCTCCATTACTGTGAGATACTCAGACTGTGCAGATCAGATGGTTTGACTCTATACTAATTCTAAATATGCTTCTCTGCTTTGGGAGCCAGCAGAGAAAGAAAAGAGACTTTGATAGTCTATGAGTTCCTGTGAGTTCTTTTTAAAAGAAGTGATTCTTCTTTCTGAGTGATGAACTAAAGATTATATATACTATCTCTATTGCTTTTGAGGAGCCCTCATAAGTGGTAATGTCTCATTTTTATATAGATTTCTTTATAACAACCCTAGGAAATAGAGGGTGCTTGGAAGTGCTTCACCTGCAATGTCCCTTGGTATTCTGGTTTTATTTATAGTAAGAATGTCAAGAATGATAGAATTCAGTATCTCTAATAGTATGACCACTTAGTCACTGGACAAGGATTTCACATTTTGAGTACTAAGAGCTAACATTTGTAGATAGTCTATAGTGCTTGATGGGTGCTTTCATCCTTGACAGTTTCTCCTCTTATTCGAGTTGCATTGATTTTGTTCATGCAAGAACTTTTACATTTTATAGAGCTTATCGATTTTATCCTTTTATCACATTTATACTTTGTTTAGTTAAAAAAACATCTCTTTATTTGTAAAATGTTCCTACTTTCATTTGACTACTTGTGTCTGTATAAATGATATTCCCTTTTGTATTAAAGTTGATGATTTGGAGCTTATTGTGGTATGTGCTATAAGATGATGTTTAAAGTCTTTTTTTCTGAATTGCTTTCTAGTTTTTCCAGCAATTTTTATTGAATAGGGAATTCTTTCCCTTCTCTGAGGTTGTATTAGATTTTTGCTTAATTGTTTTTGGGTCCTGACCTTTTTCCTGAAGAAAATATGAGTATGGAGGGAGATTTTTATATTGCTTACTAGCCTCTGGCTTCTTTTATTTTTTGCTCTTGAACTATATCTCTCAATACATTTTCACTATCTCTTCAATATATTTACATATGCATTGAAGTTACCAAATATGAACATATATATATATATATATTTAATTTGGAGATTCTTAGAAAGCACTTCCAAAATTTTTTTCCTTCTTTTCCTTGCAACAGAATTTGGCACCTAAGCTGAAATTATCTTCATGGTGGTCCATGTCATGAATCAACCAAAGGCATATGTGATGATCAACTAGGAAAGTCTTGGCTCTTCTCAGCAGTTCAGTGACCTAAAGCAATCCCAATACACTTTGGACCGAAAATGACATCTGCATTCAGAAAAAGATCTAAGGAGACTGAATGTAAATTAATACATGCTGTGTTCACTTCTTTTTGTTTGTTTGTTTGTTTGTTTTTAAATCTCTCCCAAGGTTTTTCCCCTTTGCTCTGAGTTTTCTCTCCCAGCTTGATTCATAAAGCAATATGTATTAAAAAATAAACTTACTACAATAAAGAAAAAAAAGGAAAGAATAATTCCCGATTCACAAAAGTAAAAAACTGGAAATTATCTTACCTGCAGATAGTCAGCCCATGACACATGTGCTTACTATGTGCCAGGCATTGTGCTAAGAAAATTTTTATCACATATCTCTGCTAAATATCTAATAGTCAAGATATATAGTGAATTGAAGCAAATAGATGACTAAAAGCTACTTCCAATAAGCTTTCAGAGGATGAGGACAAACAGCTTTCAGAAGAAGAGATGAAAAACTATCATAAAACATGAAATACTAAATAATTTTTAAGGATACTTCTATGGGATGACCCCAAAATGATGCTTTTTGTTTGTTTTGTTTTGTTTTTGGACACATGACAAAACTAATTTTGCCAATTCCTTTCTTTGCCATTCCAAGAAGAACCTGTTTATCTATCCTTTGTTCTGCAAAATTATTTCCGTAATTTAATTTTGTTAACAATAACAAAGATATTCAACATGATGTATTTTATTTTCTCTAAGACCACTTGCTGGTCACTGGACAAAGTTTGCTCATTTAGAGTACCAAAAGTTAAGCTAAAGCATATAGATAACATAAAAATGGTATGATTTATAAGTGCTTCCTGCCTCCTTCTCCATCATTCTGCTACGTTAGAATATAGAAGGGAGTCTCGGAATTATTTTATATATTTCTTCATTTAATGGGTTACCATGGACAAATAATTGATTAGTGGTCAACCAAATGGTAATGAGCCTTTTCATACTTAGACAAGTTCTTGCAAAAGCAGACAGTCTATCCAAGGTTGTCTAGGGCCACAGTGAACATAGACTTAAGAGTCATAAAGAAAATTAACTCCAAGTCTTTAATTTTAAGCTTGAGTAAAGTGATACTGTCAAAGGTTAAGTGACTTATCCAGGATTTAAATTCAGAGCTTTCTGATACTAAATTTATCACTCTATACTTTTATCTCCTTTATTTAAAACCTTTCCAACAGGGTAGGAATTTTTTATTCTATTGGTATGGGGTTCTCAAAGTACGGCCCGCGGGCCAGATGCAGCAGTTGAGGACATTTATCCCCCTCACCCAGAGCTATGAAGTTTCTTTATTTAAAGGCCCACAAAACAAAGTTTTTGTTTTTACTGTAGTCTGGCCTCCAACAGTTTGAGGGATAGTGAACTGGCCCCCTATTTAAAAAGTTTGAGGACCCCTGCATAGCCTTTAAAAATCCAGAATCACCTCTATGACATGTTAAGATTTTAGATTATGATTCAGTGAGCAGGAAGGATAAGGGCTCCCATCTCATTCCTAGAAAAACTCAGTTCTCTACAAACCATCATTACAAATTTGTTAGGACAAAAGGGAGATGTTTCCTTCAAGGTTCAAGGCATTTGGGACCTAGCCTTTAGGTTTTTCTGATCCTTTTGCCTTTCTTTGCTTTTTCCTTCTCCTTCTCTTTTCCTTCCCTCATACCCTTTCCCTCTCCTTTTCCTTCTCTTTCCTCTCTTCTTCTTCCTCTTTCTTTTTACTCTTCCTATTTTCTCTTGTCTTTTACTCTTTTTGTTTCTCTAGCAGTATTTCTTCTGTACAGCTCCAGAGGCTGCAGGCGAGTACTATACATTTACATACATGTCCACACACATGAATGCATGTATGTCCACATGAATCTGAGGCACTATTTAATTATAACACTAACACTGGGATATGGGTGGGCTAAAAACACTGCATCACTTCCACCAATGACATTACTCAATGATTTTTTCCATAAACTTGTGGTATCTTATCATTCATTTTTTATGTACTGCCCACTCCCTTAGTATTTGATTTTCTTTTAGTTCAAAGCTTTATTCTGCTTGAGAGTGCCAAGTCCATTATCACTGGAGCATTCAATTATCCTTTCTTGCTTTCCAAACTCCTACAAGATTGTAAACTTCTTCAGATTCTAAACCCAGATAGGTCATAGAGTCAAATGGCCTTGATTCAAATCTTGCCTTTTCCACTTGTTATCTGGATGACTATGAATAAATCATTTAACCTTTTTGGTCCTTACTTTCTTTATCTGTAAAACATGAGGCCTGGAATAAATGACCTCTAAGGTCCTTTTTAGCTTCAAGTCTATAGTTCCATGATCACATGATTTCTTCTTGCTCTGGCAACAATCTTAAATCTCCTCCTTTTAATTGTTATTGTCTCAAGGGTCAGTTGAATAGACCTCTCACAGAATCACTGATTCCTAGCTGTCTTCAGCAATTATCAAGTTCATTCCTTATCTGAAACATGAATACACTTTATACTCATCCTAAATAGTCACTCAGGCTGTGCTTGAACACGGCCAGTGAAAATGTAGAGGGTGCTAACACCTTGTATATTCTTCAGTAGATTAGAACAACTGAGTTTACCATATAATAGACAAAAATGATGATTTAAATAGGAAACTACTAAATAGAGCCCCTTTCTTCCTCCCTCCCAGCTCCCTTTCAGTTCCCTCCCACCACCATCCCAATTCCCTTGCAAAGGATGCAGCCACACTCCATAGCCTGGCTCCATCTTGATTCTTAACCTGACTAGACTTTTAATAAGATACTCAGTATATCTCAGGATCTTCATCTCCTCCTTGGAGAGCAGAAGTCCAGAATCTCTCTTTCACAGGACTTTATGTCTCCAATCCTGAGGCCTTTCCCTGTGATTTCCCATTTCAAACTCAACTGAATTTGCCCTGTTCATTATATGAAGAGGACTCTGTTCTTCTTGCTCTTGAACAAGGCTCATTAGTTACAACTTTGGAGCAGCCTAGTGAAAAATCAGAAAAAGTGGTGGTGGGTCACTATTCTAATGACCCTAAAGATTAAATTTTAATTTGTGTAAAAATACTAATTTACATGTATGGGAAATACAAACCCAGAACCTAACATATAACTTCTAGCACCATAAATTCAATTAATTATGCTAAAACCTAACAAGAAGGAGAAAGAGTAAAACTTATGAATATTTTAAGACTCAAGCCTTAGTGAAACATTAATATAAATTAACATGCTATAAATAACTAATATCTAGCATATAGTTATCTTTCTATACTCTTTATTTTTCTCTATCTATATAAGATATCTATCCAATATATAACATATAGTAATTATATATATTTATTAAATGTATTCAATATTATTTTTGTGCCCATGTCAACAGGACCACTTGAATAACAAAGGACTGAGACATGAAGACATCAAAAAAGAAAGCTTGGACAACAGTTCAGCAGGACCAGCATGGAAGAAGTTGTCATACCAAAAGGATGTCTTTTTCCTCCTGCAATATTGGAGATAGTCTTTCAATATTTTCCAAATATCTATGCATTCCAAAAAAGTATATAGATATTTGCCATAGCTTTCTGTTGGGGTGTCTTTCCATTAGTCATAAATAGCATCTTTGTAGTCCACTATTGTAGGCCATCTGTCATGGGCTGACTATCTGCAGGTAAGATAATTTCCAGTTTTTTACTTTTGTGAATCGGGAATTATTCTTTCCTTTTTTTCTTTATTGTAGTAAGTTTATTTTTTAATACATATTGCTTTATGAATCAAGCTGGGAGAGAAAACTCAGAGCAAAAGGGAAAAACCATGGGAGAGATTCAAAAACAAACAAACAAACAAACAAACAAAAAGAAGTGAACACAGCATGTATTAATTTACATTCAGTCTCCTTAGATATTTTTCTGAATGCAGATGTCATTTTCTGTCCAAAGTGTATTGGGATTGCTTTAGGTCACTGAACTGCTGAGAAGAGCCAAGACTTTCCTAGTTGATCATCACATATTCTTGCTATTATTGTGTACAGTGTATTCCTGGCTCTGCTTGTTTTGCTCAGCATGAGTTCATGTAAATCTTTCCAGGCCTTTCTATAATCAGCTTGTCCATCATTTTTATCGAACAATAATATTCCATTACCTTCATGTACCACAGCTTGTTCAGCCATTCCCCAATTGATGGGCATTTACTCATTTTCCAATTCTTTGCTACCACAAAAAGAGCCCCTACAAACATTTTTGCACAAGTGAGTCCTTTTCCCTCCTTTATGATTTCCTTAGGATACAGACCTAGTAATGGCACTGCTGGGTCAAAGGGTATGCACAGTTTTATAGCCCTTTGTCTATAGTTCCAGATTGCTCCCCAGAATAGTTGGGTTATTTCACAATTTCACTAACAATACATTAGTGTCCCAGTTTTCCCACATCCCCTCCAACATTTATCATTATCTTTTCCTGCTATCTTAACCAATTTGAGAGATGTGAGGTGGTACCTCAGAGTTGTTTTAATTTATATTTCTCTAAATCAATAGCAATTTAAAGCATTTTTTTCATATAACTATAAATGGCTTTAATTTTGTCATCTGAAAATTGTCTGTTAATATCTTTGGACTTGGTCTTTCCTAAAGACAAAATGGTGAACCAGGTAACTAGTTAAAGTTCTGTGATTCTCACATTTTCTCCCCAACTAATTTAGCTCTACAGTCTGTGCTGTAGGTCAAAGGAATGGATTACATTCCTGAGCCTCTCATTAATTGTCCTTTTTGTGGTGTGAGCAATTAATTGCTATTATCATTGAAACTCCTAGCAACCAACCTCCATCCCACTGACACTACCAAGGAGGCTGCTTTCCTGGGCTGATGAAGAAAGAGCAATGTGTGAAGAATCTTTTAAGCAATTAACATAACTGGCTGGACTTTCTCAGGAGGATACACAGCATCACACTCCAAGAACAAGAACCCAGCCCCTCAACACCAAAGAGAACCATTTGATGTCTTCAATATTTAATAAGTGAACTGAAGTGTTAATGAGGTGAAGACAATATACACAGATGAAATTTCCAGAGGGATTAGTGGGGCCAAACCTTCTCAAGAGACAGCTCATATAGTGCTATTATTTAACTGTGGATTTCTCTCTTCCAATAATGGGGAATTCACTGTTCTGTCTTTCCCCCCCTGAAACCTATGTAGGGCATGCCAACAGGAGCTGTTAGCTCTTCCTATCCCACAGGGAGATGTTGTGGAGAATGGGATGATGTCTCAGAAGGAGAATTTTTCAGGGAACGTTAGAGTTGTTAACATATGGTAGCAATTCTCACTATGTGGGCTATGACACTTATGGGGTGAGATATAACAACAGGTCATGGAATCTAAGTGTTGTAGGGCAGAAGATCATGCTGATGAAATTGCTGTAGATCTGACAGGTGATTTGGAATATGGGGTCATGGAGCATGAGCCACATCTATGGTTGTGGAGTAATGAAAGCATAACAGGGAGCTCAATCCTCCTCTACTATAGGGTCACAGGAAAATTGATTTATAAATGGAAGAGAAATTAAAGATTATTCTATTCTACGACTCTATTTTTATTTTACAGATGAGGAAACTGGAGCCTAGGAGGGTGACTTGCCAGTGTTACACAGGTATTAAGCAATGAAGGTGTGTTTTAAACCCATACAGACTATATTATCCCACTCTTTGGGTGTTAAGAATGATGGGAGCACTAAGGTCAAATGATTTCAGCCTGCTAACTCTCTAGAGACAACAATAGTGGATGGATAAATCTGGAAGTATGGACAAGTGACACTGTAAGAAATAGTGACAGATGGCTCATTTGATTATTTACCTCTTTCCCCCTTTACTCATCTTCATTGATTTTTAACCCTTCCCTATATTATGTTCCTTGCCTTTACCCTACTATCCTTGATCTTAGTTTTCTTTTTTCTTTCATGCTAATCAATAGTCTCTAATTATTAGTAGAACTAGAGAGTATATAAATTCCAAATAATAATAATGTGGCAGCATAGCACATAGAGAGCAGACAGTAGACTCAGAGAGACCTAGGTTAAAGTGTAACCTTTAACACACAAAGGTTATGTGATTCTGGAGAAGTCATGACTGCTCAGTGTCTTACATAATTCTCTCTAAGACAATAAGTTTCAAAGAAGTTACAAAGAATACCAGTTTGTATTGATAGATGGTATTTTCTCATAAGAAATTCCTCATACCAATGAAATCATCCATCTAGATAAAATATTATAATTAATATACCGTTATTAAGTATTAATACTTATTATACATTATTAATATTTATATATCACATAATTATAATTACATATTAATAATAATATAGATGATATTATTACTATCAGTGCTTCATGGTTTGTAATGAATCTTCTTAATAGCTTTCATTCATATAGTTCTTACTATTTCCAAAGAACTTTAACATATTATCTCACTTAAGAACTATAGGAACTCAATGAAGTAGATAGTATAAGTCTTATCAATTAATAATTTAACATTTATTAAGTACTTACTATGTGTAAGTGCCTGCACTGTGCCAAACACTGGGGATACTTAAAGACAAAAATCAGTCCCTGTCTTCATGGAGCTAGCAATCTGCTAACAAATGCATCCAAAGGAAGTTATATATAAGATAAATATACAATAACCACCAGAGAGAAGGCAATAGAATTAAGAGGTATAAAAAAACCATCCAGTAGAATATAGAATTTTAATTGGGACTTAAAAGAAGCCAGGGAAGTCTATAGGTAGAGTGGAGGAGGGACAGCATTCCAGATGTAGAGGACAGCCAGAGAAAAATTCCAGGAGAAGAGATATTCTCTTTTATTTGTAGCACAGCAGGGAGACGTGTCAGTGGACTGAAAAAGATGTGATGGAAAGTAAGTTCTAAGGCTTGAAAGTTATTTCCAGTATGAGATTTATTCTTTCTTTTGTCTCCTACCTCCTAAGAATGATATATCCTACCATTTACCCACTTCTCCTTAGGTGTGACTGGTAAGGGCCTAAGATGATTAGAATAACCATTCAGTTTCCTTTATAAGATCCTATGGGACTTAAGAGAGACTTTGGAATGATGTGTCAGCTCTTGAACAAGTAAGAAGACAAATGTATCAATGAAATACTAAAAACTGACAGAAAAGAAAATGGATTGAAATAGTAAAGTGTACATAAATGAGACAATTTTGTTATGACTGTGTAATTTAAAATACACTTAAAAAAAAGAAGTCCACAAGTTTTTCTTTGTATATTGAAATGGTTGTGTTTGTTTGTGATTATGAAGTTGATATTATACATGAAAACTGAAAAATAAATGATCTCATGTGTTCAGAAGGATCTCATATGTTGTGAGGGAGAAAAGACAATGAAATTTGTAGTCATTATATATTAACTTGGTGTTGGGGACTGGGATTCTCTTAGGGATGAAGGCATCCTTGGGCAAGCCTTTGGAAGGCCAAAGGTCAGTAGGAGAAGCATCAAGGGGAAATAGTTAGCAAGCATTTTATTAAGCGCCTACTATGTGCTAGCTGCTATGCTGAACACCAGGGGCACAAAGAAAGACAAAAGCTCTCAAGAGCCTAATGTGGGAGATGACTGCAAACAGCTATGGACAAACACAGTATTTACAGGATAAAGTAGAGATAATAGTCTTATTGAAAACACTTTACACCTTTTATTGTTGTTCAGTAGTTTTGGTCCTGTCTGACTCTTCATGACCCAATCTGGAGTTTTCTTGGCAAATATACTGCAAAGATTTACTAATTCCTTTTCTAGTTTTTTTTTAACAGATGAAGAAACTGAGGCAAACAGTTAAGTGACTGAAACTTAGAAGGCATTTAACAAATGTTGGCTAGTTGACTGATTACTGATTTGAATAGGCAGGGTAATTACATAGTGTGATTCCTCACATGTACAATGAGACTGTTGGTCCTTTATAGTTCTACATTTATTATCTGATGAGGACAGAATTCAACAACAGAGAAAACCTTTTCTGTCTTGGAGGTCTGGCTTGTGCCTGAGAATTGTCTCTGAGGCTACCCACTGAAAGTTATACATTATGAAGAACCACAGGAGATGATGTTGATGATGATGACTAAAGAGAGTCCTACGTAGTTTTGACTGTGACTAATGCTTAATAGAAAGCTTTGCTTTTTGGGAAGGGTCTTTATCTTCTTAGAGCACTGTTGTGAGTGATTAACTAGAGTTAGATAGATGCACAATAGCTTGTGATGGTGCAAAGCAAAAATGAAAGGGGAGATCTTCAAAGTCAGATGGGAAGTCAAAGCTATTGCCTGTATTCAACATTTGGATAGGAAAATGCTCTAGGCAATAAAAGACAGGACACAAATGGCCTTGTTCTTACTAATAAGGAATGTGCTGAGCAGTAGCCATATTGTGAAAGCATGAAAACACGGGCAGGGAATGGAGGCAAGCACCCTTATATTTTGTTTGATCTATCTGATTAAGCTTAGTTTTTGAAGAACTGACTCTCATGACCTCAGAGATGATGAATATGGGACTACAAGAATCCCCTAAGTAGGCTAGATGATGGAAGCTTTTGAGAGCCACTGCTTTTGGACTCTCAATACTGATACAGGTCTTGAAGGACTTAAAGCAAGTGCTATAGGTCATAAGAGTGAAATGAGGGATGTCTGCTAATGTGAGGATGAGTGATAGGAGGGCAATCTAATCTGAGCCTATTAGTTGAGGGATTGCTTTGGAAGCTACATCTGTGTCATCAGAAATTTGAGAGTGAAAAGGGAATAATAAACTATTAATAAAAAATGGGTAAAATGAATTTGATATAAGTGGTATGTGGATTATGTCCCTAGTTGTGTCAGAAGAAGCTGGCAGATAATTGCAAAAGAGAAGCTATGTCCATCATGGGGCTAAAGCCAGTCTCTTCAAGAATTCCCCTAAGCTTTTTACTGAAACACCATTTTGAGCTGAAAAATGATTCTTTAGTTTATTTTTTCCTGGCTATTCAAATTTTATTAATTTTAACCTATTTTGGTGTTTGTGCCATAGTGGAATGGGCAAGAACTAGAGAGGAGCCAGGAACAGGTATTGGCAATCAGTAACCACTCATCCTCCAGTTCAACCAAAAAAATATAAATCATGGAATTATATGGAATTGGAAGTTAGATTTATGGAGCTCTCTCTCTCTCTGTCTCTCTCTCTCTCTCTGTTTCTCTGTCTCTGTCTCTCTTTGTCTCTATCTCTCTCTGTCTCTATCTCTCTGCTTCTTTGTCTCTGTCTCTTTCTCTCTTTGTCTGTCTGTCTGTCTGTCTGTCTCTCTCTCTCTCTCTCTCTCTCTCTCTCTCTCTCTCTCTGTGTGTGTGTTTTAACAAGAAACATCTAGAGGTATCTAAGATAAGAATGAAGCAGCTTACAAAGGTCAAAAAGACAACATAAACTCCTTTCAGTGACAAAAAGACAAGGATGAAATGTTTTGATTTCCTCAACCTTTAGATGATATCCGGAGCTCTCTTGATGCTGCTGGAAAGAAAGTTGAAGAGATCCTTCTAAGGTATTTGTTAAAAAAAAAACACAAAAGGACAAACCACAGAGCAACTTCAGCCTTTTTCTTTCTCTCTTTAAATCTCCACATTAGCACTGGCCCTGAAGTCAGGAGAATCTGATTCAAATCCAACCTCAGACACTTAACACTACCTGTGGGATCCTGGACAAGTCACTTAACTCCAAGTACCTTGTTTAAAAAAAAGAAAAAAAAAGACCTTGCTTTCTTTTCATTTATATTTGTATTTGTGAAACACATATTATGTGCTTCACAAATGTTTTCTTTCTTCCTTTCACTGATAAAAGTTTGGAAAAGTTATCTAGGCTAAATGCACCCACTTTCCCAAAGTCAACTCACTTCTTGTTTAGCTACACTATAGGTTCCATCATAATAGCTAATAATAATGTATATAGCATCTACTATATCTTATCTCCTCCCTTCCAATGGGTTCCTTTATTGTGACATATGACATTAGTTCCCTTATCATCTTCCTTCTACCATTCTTTAAAATTATGCTGTCTTCTCTTGTCTTCTAGTCTTCCCCTCACCCCTGTTTTGGGGGGCAATAAGGTTTAAGGGACTTCCCAAGGTCACATGCTAGGGTCTGAGGCTAAATTTGAACTCAGCTCCTCCTGATTGGAGGGCTGATGCTCTGTTTACAACACCTAATTGTGCCTCTTTTACTCTAGTCTTGAGAGCATCTGCCTCCATGTCAAGGAAACCCTCTCTAAGTTGTGTGCTTGAGTCCATTACTTTTCCTCTGTTGGCCGTACTCAGAATCTTAGATTTTCCTTTAAAATTCTTTGCTTCTAAATTCCTCAACAGCATTTATTGAGCCCCCTCTGGAGCCATTTCCTCCTTCTCTATGGATCACTTCCTCCCTTCTCATCTTCAATATCTTCATCTCCATTATCACCTTCTCTTGTGTGTACACAAACACACACACACACACACACACACAAACACATTTTCTTGCCTTGACCTTGATGTGTATTATATCTTTTATTACTATTTCTCTCCTTCCTTCCATTCTCCCCTGATTTTATTCCTGACTTTCTCTGGATTTCAAAATCATGTTTCTATTTTTGTCTCATCCTGGAACTTCCCTCTGCACCTGAAACCTCCTTTCTCCGGAACATCCAGGGATGTTGTGTGTACCTGTGACCTATTCTTCCTGGAATATTCTTCCTTAAGACCCAACTCCTTTCTCTGATGGTGAGTTTTTCCTGGAACTTCCATTTTGTAAAGGGACCCAGGCTAGCTTATTTTTATTCCCATCTTTTTCCTGTTCCTGATTTACTTGGACCTTTAAAACCATTCCTCCCTTGCCTTCTGCCTTATAAGCTGTCCTTTGAATGACCTTGCTTTCTTTTCATTTATATTTGTATTTGTGAAACACATATTATGTGCTTCACAAATGTTTTCTTTCTTCCTTTCACTGATAAAAGTTTGGAAAAGTTAGCTAGGCTAAATATGTCCACTTTCCCAAAGTCAACTTACTTCTTGTTTAGCTACACTATAGGTTCCATCATAATAGCTAATAATAATGTATATAGCACCTACTATATACCAGGAACTATGCTAAGTGCTTTCTGATATTATGCAAATATTATGTAAATAATCATTAGGACTTTATTGGGAACTTTTCTTTTGAAAGTCACCAATAACTTCTTAATTTTAAAATCCTCAGTTTCCATCTTCCTCAAATTCTTTCAGATCATTTAACACAGATGTTCCCCTTCCCCTCACTTCCAGTCATTCTGGATCTGGAGTTTTGGGTAGCACATCTCTTTCTTGAATAACATCTTCCCTTCTCTTTCTTCTTTCTGACCATTTGATTTATCTCCACACTGTGTCACTCCACTATTGGGACTTGAGTCAATGGTCTCACTGTTGTTCAAAATGAATCAGATCCCAACTCAATCTTTTGGTCCAAGATGAATAGGAGGCTCATTGGAGTTCTGTATTACTGTTAGTAGTAATGATGATTTGGGCAGGTAGGAAAGACTTTATCTCTTTGAGTCAAAGTAATTTTTCCTAATTCTTCTCAAAGCAAGAAACTGGTCAGTGCAAATATGGGAGAGGAGTATTTGAATTGGTTCATTTCCACTTTCTTTAACATGCCTAAATAAAACAGACATTCGCATAGCTGGAAGATAGAAGATTCTATTGTATAAACAGACTAGAGGGTATTGAGGATATGTTTAGAAAGAACATCAGTGCTGGGAATCTTCTGCATTATTCTTCTTTGCCTCTCAGGGCCCTGTTGGGTTTTTCTCAATTCTTGCAAAATGTGTAAGGGGAAGCTGGGTGAGCTGTTTGAAAGGTGTTCAGCTGATTATTCTCAATGCCCAGCTTTACATGAGATAAAAAGGGGAGAAATAGTTGTGTTTCTCCACATGCAGTGAAAAATGTAACTTGTTTCAGACTCAGAATATATTACATTTAATTGTGGAATTCCCAGATGTAATTCAGATGGTTGGTCTACAGAGGGGGCTCAATAAATGCTGTTGAGGAACTTAGAAGCAAATCCTTTTTTAAAGGAAATTGTTTCTGAACATGTGCTTGGATGCTAGATGCAAATTTATAAGTACAAATCATGTTCTCTGATACAGGAAAGGAATAAAACCCTCTTAAACACCTGCAGTGGGGAAGATGCTCCTCCTTCCCCCATGTAAATGAATGTGGGATTTTTATAGGTTTATGCTAGTCAGTGCTTTGACCTATAGACCAAAAAATAAAGTTAATTATTGCAGTAAAACCTCATTAATATTGACTTCAGTGTGGGCTCTGTCATCAGTCTAAAAACCTCTGAGTCACCCTTGACTCTTTCCTGTTCCTCAACTCCCACATCTAATTAGTTGCAAAATCCTATTGATTTTATCTCTACATAGGATTATAAATTTAGATGTGGAAAGGACCTTAGAGGTTATTGACTGCCCATTTTACAGATTAGGAAACTGAAATCCAGAGGGATTAGATGACTTTCTCAAGTCACACAGTTGGTAAGTGTCAGATACAGGATTTAAATTAAAGGCTTCCTGACTCAAATTCAACACTATTCAATTATACCATGATATCTTCTATATTTTTTGGCACTCAAATCCCAATATATAGCCTTTCCAATATATAGTCACCACCCTAGTTTGGGCCTTCATCATCTCTTGTCTAGCCCTTTTACATTTCTCCGTTTCCACTAATCCATCTTTATATATCTGTCAAAATCATGTTAATCTCCTCAGCTGCCATGGTGGGTTTTTAAGAGCAGATAGGTAGATCTGACCATTTCACTCTCCTTGCTAAATGAGCTCCAGTGGCTCCCCATTATCTCTAGCCCAAAAATGAACTGTTCACTTTGGACCTCTGACTGTGTTATCCTCCAGCTTGTCCATTTGATCACCAGCAAAGGTGTATCTCAAACTGTTCACTATTGTCTCCATAGTATAATGGATTGCTCAGGATCACACAGTTCTGCTTCCTGGTCCGAAAGGGGTGAAGTATCTAAGGTGAATTTCTAGAAGCCAAAAGCCAGGGCTGGTAAGAGTGTAGAAACCTCAACAGTAGATTGCAAAGATTCCTGGAAATCTAGCATTAGAAAGAAAGGAGAAGTAACAAACCTTCAGTTTCCACAATCCCTGGTGACATAAGGCTAAGTTTGAGGTCAGTCTCTATAGCCATTTCCTTACCATCTTCCTTCTTTCTTCAGCTTTGTATAGCACTTTAAGCTTTTTAACCTTTTTCTAGACTTCTTGGGTAATATCGTCGCCTGCTGAAGACTTATACTAAATTTTGACAGATGTAGTTTCCAAGAGAATATAGAGTAAGTCTAAGTAGGAAACTAGTTGCCCCAGGGACTTGCCAACATTCCTTGCATATGCATTTATCTATTTTCTTGATAAAAATATTAATTAGCACAGGAACATGCACCAATACTGAGAGATTCTCCTGAAGATTTGTTTCTAAGTTAATATTGAATCATTATTACCACTGTTTGGATCTGATTATTTAAACAGTTCTTAACCCTCTGAGTTGAGATCTTTTCTAGATCTCATCTCTCCATATTTCTACAAGAATAACCTCAGAGACTTTATCAAATGATTTCCTAAAATTTCAACTGCCAAGGTAGATTTTCTAAAATGTAAGGTCTGACCATACTAGATCCCTTCTTAGTAAGCTCTGATGCTTCCTTACTATTTGGTCCTTTCCTAACTTTCCAGTTTTCTTACTTTACTCCCCTTTGTATACTTTATGGTCTAATTATGGCCTTCTTGCAGTTCCTCAAAAATAGCCTGCTTCTATATCTGCCTGTATGTCTTGATATGACCTAGCCCTCACCTAGAAAACTGTCCTTGAGGAGGCTGTCCTGCCTTCATGAACTATACTTGAGGGACCTCAGCCATCCCTTAAGCTTGGAATTCGGTGCACCTTTACCTCTACCTGGGTCATACAAATGAGCCATTCTTGTTGAAGCCATGTTGACTCTTTGTGGTCACTGTTTTTTTTTTTTTTTTTTTTTTTTTTTTTTTTTTTTTTTTTTTTTTTTTTTTTTTTTTTTTTTTTTTTTTTTTTTTTTTTATAAATATTCACTAATTGTACCTTTAGTAATACATGTCATAATTTTATGAACTCATTGTTGCATAATATTCATTCTCTTCCATTTTTAAAAATTTGGGAAAATTTGGGAAAATTGGGACAATCTTTTGATCCTTCAAGTTTCTTGATGATTTTTCAAAATAGGTAGAATGGTTTAAAAATTCTTCACATTTTCCTCACTTGAGAAAATATATGCTTGTGTTCAGTTGTGTTTTAGTTATGTTTGACTCTTTGTGATCCCATTTAGAGTTTCAGTGTAAATAATTAGATTTCAATCCCTGTTTATATAAGTTCATAGTATTTATATTTCTGAAATGAAGAAAATTTAAAGCTTCCCCAAGACTTTTGAGATACCCTGTATAACAACAATTACAACAATGATAATAACGATAATAGGTATAAAATTTTTATGGTGCTTACTGTGTGCCAAATACTGCACTAAACTCTTTAAAATTATTATCTCATTTGCTCTCCCCAACAACCCAGGGAAGTAGATGCTATTATTACCCCCATTTTGTGGATGAGGAAAGGGAGGCAAACAGAATTAAGTGACTTGCTCAGGGTTATACAATTAGTAAGTGTCTGAGACTAGGTTTGAATTCAGGTCCAACTACAGATTACAGGTCCAGGTGATTCATCCATTTCACTGCCTACCTGCCCAAATATATGATTATTACTGCTATTATTGTCCTAGAGCATGGTTCACCCAAGGCTGTGACCTGAACTTATGAAAGTCAGATGAGTTCTTATTGATAATCTATCTACTCATCTTGGGTATCAACTCATTATTTACTATTTTTCCTGTACTTTCTCTTTCACAGAGAAACCAGTAGCTAAATAAGAGGAGTTCTGTTTATTGCCCATTGCCATTAATCATCCACCCATCTATACTGAGTAGTAGTCCTAGCCCTTCTTTGATCCTTCTTATTTCTCCACTGGACCTTTTAAAGAAAAAATCCCATCCTTTTTTATAGCCTTTCTTTATCCTTTCTAGCTTTAGCTCTTTCTATATTTTTGTATTTCTGACATTATTCTTAAAGGACCATGCATTTTTATTCAGATTCTGTTATCTGCTCTTTCTGGATCTTCTCTACATTTTTAAAATTAATTTTTTAAAATATTAAGCTAGGTGATGAGTTCCCTATGTGTTCATATCAGTTTCTTTAGGTAACTCTCCCTTTTCTTCCTCATTGGAACTGCTTCTTTTTGTTTCTTCAAAATTTAATTTTTGAAAATGTTCCACCCCTCAGAGAGTGACTTGCTCTGTTGAATTTTTGCCTGTGAGATTTTTTCTTTGAACTGTCTGAAATCTGTTCTCTTAAGATTTAGGGTATATATCACATCATGCCTGGCCTCCTATCACAAATTTCAATATGGAGTCATTACTTCTCCCTAAGATTCTGGTCATTTCTCGCCCCTCCTCAATAAATCAGTTTCTTCTTGTCCATATGAATCAGATCCAGAACAAAATTTCCCTGTGTTAGTTACTTTCATTTCCCACTTCCTCCAAGCTTGCCTTCACTAGGTTTTACTTACATATTTTCTCCAATTCTGGTTTCTGGATTTCCTTACATAAATGCATCTCCATTTAATCAATCTGTTCATTTACAATAAGCCATGTAGTGTTTTAAACATAGGTGCTTAATGCATTTTTTAAAAATAGGAATTTATGATCACTGGGAGAATGGTTAAAATTATTTTTACACTGCGAATGAGGGAAGAAAGTGTTTTTTAAGCAAATGAATTATTTGAATAGTATTATAAGAAGAATGTTTTAATTACTTAAGAGGAACAAGCTGTTTTCAAGCATATTTAGAAAAATCATATAAGCAATGAATAACAACATAGAGGGCAAAACTGCTAAGCTTGGTGTTATAATGCAGCAATTACAAATCATTCATATTTCATGGTTAAAACAGAAACTACTAGACAACACTTGTAAGCCTCCTTTCAATTAATATAGGTAGTTAAAAGTAGTTAAACTACTTTTCTTAAAAACAAAACAAAAAAAAACCCAAAACAATCTATAATTTAGCTCAGCTTTTCTTGTAGTTCCTTTGAATCGATGAAGTCTCTATTAATAGTTGATTAACTGTGGCACATTTCCCCCCAGCGGTTATGTACATCAGTATTCACACTGGCAAACTTGTCAAAAGCCACACATCTGCTGGTATAGGGTACATTTTGACCTTGGCACTGAAATCAAGTGTGAGAAAAGAAGGAATATATATCTCAATAAAATCAGATCTGTATTCTCCTTCCCTTGACCTAGTTACAAAATGCCCCTCTCACACTTTCCTTTTCCACTTCTTCATTTCAGCAGTAAAAGCTGATCATCAGTCATAAGTTTAAATTCAGTGTTATGTTAATGTTTTGTGCACTGTACATGTTTTTGTTGTTGTTCAGTCATTGTCCAATTTGGAATTTTCTTGGCAAAGATACTAGAGTAGTTTGCCATTTTTTTTACAGCATATTTTACAAATGAGGAAACTGAAGCAAATAGGGTTAAGTGATTTACCCAGGATCATATAGCTAGTAAGTGTCTGAGGCTGGATTTGAACTCAGGAGAAGGAGTCTTTCCAATTTTATGCCCAATCTTCTAACCACTGTGCCACTAACCCTCCTTTATTGTATGTCAGGCTCATTTTATCCTGTTTTGCATAATTAGTTACCATCAGTAAAACGAATAATTTTATTCTCTTCCTCCTCTTCTCAAGAGCCAAAGATTATATGAAATTTAAAAAAAGTATTCCCCTCCCCTCATTTTAACCTCCCTAATCCTCCATCTTTCCAAAACATTATTTTAGAGGAAACAGAAAATCAGTATTGCAAAACTGTCATTCTATTGTTGAAAAATCTCAGAATAAGTTTAACCTCTTTGCTTCTGAGAGAAACTTAAGGGTTATAACAATAGAGGCAGCATAGTATTATGGGACATGATACTTCCAAGACAATTCAAGGCACCAAACATGGATTAATGTTAGAATGTAAAGAATAAAGTCCATGGCCTAAAGGAGCTCACAGACTAATGGGGGGACAGAATATGCAAACAATTATATGCACTCTCACTCTTTTCTCTGCATAAAATCTATCTATATGAATATAGGGTGCCTCCAAATCTTAGCCTAGTTTTAAGCTTTAATGATTTTTTATAATAGCTTTTATTTTCAAAATACATGCAAAGATAATTTTTAACATTCACCTTTGCAAAACCTTGAGTTCCATTTTTTCTCTCTCCCTTCCTTCTACTCCCACCCTTAGACAGCAAGTAATCCAATATAGGTTAATCAGCTTTAATAGTTTTAATAAGGTTTTAATAGCATAAAACTTCCTACTCTATGATATATCAGAGATAATCTCAGAGCAAAGACTCTAGAATTAAGGGGGATTGGGAAAGACTTATTGTAGAAGGTGGCATTTTAGTTGAGACTTGAAAAAAACCAGAGAAACCAGAAAAAGGGGGAATAGAAAGTCAGAAAGATGGAAGAGGGGCTGGGCAGAAGGATGGGGCATGATAGTTGCTCAGGGGCAGACATAAAGAGTGAAAGAATTAAAGGCATAGGTGATGGGCAACTAAAATCCATAGGTTTGAAAGATGGGGCATTTTATTTGAGGAAGAGCAAGGAGGCTTATGTTACTGGACTGAGAGCCTGTGATGGGGAGTAAGGTGTAAGAAGACTGAAAAGCTCTATTCAAGTTATGGCTTCTACTATTGACTTATCTTGTAAATCTGGAGAAGTCACTTTCCCTCTGGGGACCTCAGTTTCTATATATGAAAAGTGAAAGAGAATCTCTAAAGTCATTTCCAGCTACAGTATTCTATGATTCCATGAAATGCCCTCATTGCATGATCATATTGCTTGGACCATAGCTCTGGCTGCATTTGCAGAATCACTGAAGGACAAATGGGAATTTGTTATCTCTGATAACTAAGCTATTTTGAGTGAATGCCTTTAAAATTTCCCCTAAATGTCGAGAATTGAGTGAGCCATCTGAATGGAATGAAGTTAGATATTTTCATTAATATAAAGCGCCAGGGGCTGGCAGAATATATTTACTCAACTTGTAATTAAACCCCTGTGCTATAGTTGTGTTTATATGGTCGTGACAGAATCAAATACAGCCTGAAGTTTCACTTGGTCAAATTAGCCATGGGTTTTAAAAAAAAATATTCCCTTTAGTTGTGAGATTTATTTTTAGTTCTCCTTCCTGTGTAGGGGCATGAAGATAGGCTGGGGTGAATTGAACCAACCAAATCTTCTCATTAGGACCAGCTCTGTTACGGTTGCATAGAAGATAAGCCCTCAACTTTCATTTTAACCAAGACCCTTTCTTCCATGCTTCATTCATAGCTAAGCATTTCTGCATTTAGAGTAAAGGTTGTAAACTTTCAAGAGATATGAAGTATGTTTTCTATTGAAAAAAAAAAGAAACAGAAAGTGGGGAAAGCTGAGAGAGGGGTTGGGAAGAAGGATGGGGCAGAAAAGTTCTTCTCAAGCCATCATTAAGTTCTTTTTAATTTTGACTGATTGGTATCTCTGCTTAGAAAACCCCAAATAGGATCATGAAGTGTCAGACACAATTGAACGACAATTGAGTGTTTTTTCCCCCCTATGTTTCTATGCTTTGGAGATAGCATGGTATAGTTGAATGGAAGTGATATTTGGAGTCAGAAGTCCTGGATTTGAATTTGACTCTGCCTTTACTTGTGTGACCTTGGAGAAATCAGTTCATTTCTGAAATGAGGGTCTGACTTTCCTCATCTGTAAATGAGAGGATTGGACAAAATAAGCTCCAAGTTCCATTTCAGGTATACATCTAAATGATTCTAGGGTCATTCTGTCAATGCTTTTAATATTCTGCACCTGAGGCAAGGCTTCTTTCACTCTACCTTAGTTTAAGCTCTGCCCTGTTTTCTCCCATCCCCTGTACATTCTGGGTACTTGCACATGTGCACACACACAGATATATACACACATACATATACAGACACACACTCTGCACTTCAGCTGATAGCTTCTCTCCAGACATATCGCCTCCAAGTCTTCCTTGAATTTCATAAAAAAAAAAAAATAAGAAACAACCCCCCCAACTATGATCAGAACAAACCTGTTTGTCTTGGAAGCTTGTGGTTTCATTATGTATTAGAGCCTAGTGTTCTGATTTATTTCCTCTGTTTCGGCTTTGCCTGCATTGTGTAGTGGAATTTGAATCTAATCTTTGTGATCAATTATAATTAATTAGACACTATTCTTCAGCAGTAATGGTGACGAAGGAACATTGATGGCGGTCTGTGGGTTTCTCTCACTCTAAGCTGTAAGCAGAGATCTGTTTGCTAGATAGCTGTTAATTAATCGTTTAGTTTGTCAAAACAACACAATAGGCTTAAAAATATATTTTGATAGTGCTAGGACTTGCTGCAACTTGTGAATTTCTCCAAGAGTCAGGAGAAAAATTTGACAAAAAGGATGAAGCTTTCTTATAAAGTTGCAGATGTCTCTGTGTAAATCTCAGTCTTTGTGCACGTATGGGGCTCTGTGACTACATATATTTTTAGGAATGGACACAAATGTGAGTGTAACTGATAACTTGTGTGGACAATGTACCATCTGTAATCTATTTCAGATGGATCAAAACTGACAAGTTGCAAAGTAACTGTAACATGAAGCCCTAGATAATATCCATAGATAATAAAAAGCTTTGTTTTGCCCAGGACTTGGCAATCTTTTCCCTAACCAGACCTTTCACCAGAACTGCTGACATAGAGCCACGGAGAGGGGCTCCTTGTATTTCTTTTGCTCACCTTCAGATCATGATGCTAACAAACAATGAAATAATGAAAAGAGAACCAGCAGATAGGAGGTTAGGGAGAGGCACGGGTCTGCATTATCCACTAATTGGGCCATTAAATTGTTCCATTTCCAGAATAACAGAGAACTGGCTATACTGGATGTGTTAGCTATTACTCCTTTTTCTGCTCCAAAAAGATACAAAGGATTATTGCCCCTAAGCTTGATGGGAAGAAATAGTGCTTGTCTCTCCCACTTGTCGACAGCAGGTGCTTTTTGAAGGTATCCAGGGGAATATGACTTAATAGTGGTACAGAAAAACTGTAGTACTGCATAGAAAAAGAGCTGTTTCAAATGCCAACCCAATAGCCACCATCTTTTAATCCTTCTTTTCCAAAAGCTCTAATTTTATTCTCAGATTTAGGGTTATTATATTACAAAACTGAGGTCACAGGTTGTGTGATCACAAAGCTAAAGCTGAAAGGAAGGGAGGAAACCAGCACTTATTATGTGCTTAATATTTGTCAGATAAGCGGCAAGTAGGTGGTTCTGGGGATAGAAACCTGGGCCTGAAGGGAGGAAGATCTGAGTTCAAATATAGCCTTAAGCACTTAGCACCTGTGTCCCTGGACAAGTCACTTCCCCCTCTTTGACTTAATCCACTGGAGAAGAAAATGACAAATCACTCTAGTAGCCTTCCCAAGAAATTCCCTTACAGGGTTACAAAGACTTGCATATGACTGAACAACAAGATGTGGCAGATACTATGTATCTCCCTCCCAAGAGGGAGAGGTAAGGATGGATTTCATTGCAAGCAGGGAGTCAGCCCGTGTCAGTCAGTCCATAAACTTTTATGAAGTATGTACTATTAGCTAGGCACTGGACTAAATGCTGAGGATGCAAAACACGCAAGCCAGTTCCTGTCCTCAAGGATCTACAATTTAATGGGGAGACAAGAAACAAATATATACAAGATAAATAGGGAATAAATCAGAGACTGAAGGCATTAGAATTAAGAAGAGTTGGGAAAGACTTCCTGGAGAGTACTGAATTTTACTTGGGACCTAAATGAAGCCAGGAAAGTCAGTAGGTAGGGATGAAGAGGATCACTCCAGGTATGAAGGAGAGCCAGAGAAAAAGCCTAGAGCTGAGATGGAGTGTCAGGAGGCCAGTGATAGTGGATTGAAGAGTAAATGGTGGGGAGTACAGTGTAAGGGGGATTGGGGATAAGGAAGTGGGAAAGGTTATGAAAGCCTTTGAATGCCAAATAGCAGCAAGACAAGGAAGGAAGAAAAGGGAATACTACATTCAGAAAAGATCAAGTAAGCTTTCTTAGTTAAAATGTAGCATGTTTAAGTGGGAGCAAAGTGAAACAAATCTAGAAAGATAAACTGGAAGCCATTTTATTAAGGGAGCTAAAAAATCAATCTGAGGAGTCTGTATTTTACACTAGCAACAATAGGGAGCTATGAAGACTCTTGAGGAGAGGAGAGAAATGATCAAACTTGTGCTTTAGGAAGGTTATTTTGGCAGCTGTGTGGAAGATGTTTTGAAAAGACTGGAAGCTTTTAAGATAATCCAGATAAGAGATGATAAGGGCTTAAACTATGTTGTTGTTTATTCTTCATTCTCAAAGACCACAATAGAGACAAGGCCATGACATGACATGCAAGTAAGGTCTCCTTGAATTCCCGGCCATCTTCAGCCTAAACTTTGGTTGCTATGTGAATAAAGGAGAAGCATGAAAGATGGAAATGTAATTGATAGTATTTGGCATTTGATTGGATATGGGAGGTTAGGGAGAGGAAAGACTCATAGATGGCTATAATTCTAGATGACTAAATCAACAGAAATAGAAATTAGGAGAGAGACTGACAATTGTATATATAACAGTCTGAGTTTATACTAATGTAAACACGAATGGTGCTTTCACTAAAATCCCCAGAGAACCCCTGTGTTCTTGTGCCTTTTGCATCATACATTGTCGACATTTGCTTTTAGGAATGTTTCTCATATCAGTCATTTATGACTTAATGTATCTATAAGACTATAAGCTCTTTGAGGGCAGGGATTGTATCTTATTTAAACTTTGTATTTCTCCTTGGAAAGCAACACAATGTTCTCCCTGCACACACTTGTGCTCAATAAGTGTTTGTTGAGATTGTATTAAAGAATTTCCTTCCTTCCCTTTTTCCCTTCACCCCCCCCCCCTTAAGGTAGGGACTTTCTTTTCCCAGGAACCCTTCTCAGGTACCCTTACACAAATTTTATTTTTCTTCTTTCATCATAGCATAATAGATTGATTTCTGAAAGAGAGTTGGGAAGAATGAGCTTCAAATGCTGCCTCTGACACTTACCGGCCGTGAAACCATGAATAAATCACTTAATCTCAGTTTCCTCATCTGTAAAAGCTACACAGTATTATCTATTATATAGTAACCAACTCACAAAACTGTTGTACAAAGGAAATGAGATAACATATTGTCAAATACTTGGAAAACTTTAAAGAGTTACATAAATGCAGTTTACTACAAAGCTCCTTCAAAACTATATTTGCCTATAGTGGTGCATAGATGTGTACAGAGCAGACCTTAAAATTCTGCAATATGGTTCTCTAGGTAATGTATGCTAAATTTGTTTCCTAATGTATTTGTATTATAAAAGCAAGATTTTATATATTGAATGATCCATTATAGTTGAATTCAGTTTGCTAGAAATCTATTGAGCATCCACTGTGGACAGAGTGTGGGAGAAACAGTATGAGGAAAAAGAGTGATAGACTTGGAGGTATGGAGTTGGGGGCAACTCATTTAACTTCTCTGAACCTCAGTTTATTCTGAAATGCCTGAGAAACTGAAGCAAGAGAGAGATTAGAGAATATTTAATATTTTATTTGAAAGGGAGAGATTTACTGGGACCAAATGGATCTATGGTTTGGTCTCCAAGAATCCAGCAAACAATGTCAGATCTCAATGACATATATACACGTGGCTCAACTACAGGGGGTAGACTGAGGCAGGGGCGGAGTTAGAATGCTAAGAGTGGAACACTCTTACAGGGTAGGGGGAGGCACTGGAGATAGGGAGAGGCATCTTGATAGGAAGGTATCTGATATTCTGATAGATTGGGATGGGGAGAGGCATTTTGATATTCTAAAATATAAGATCTTTTATTCTTATAAAATATTCTGATGATTAAGAGGGAGGGGTGGTTTTGCAGGATTGAGCAGAACAATTGAGATAGAACAATTTAGGGAAACCAAGGCAAGGACAATTTAGGGAAACTGAGTCAGGACAATTAGGGAAACTTAGGACAATAAGAGAACTGTAGCACAACAATTCATCTGTAAAATAATGATAATTATACTTTTATTACCCACTTCACAGAGTTGTTAGAAGGCATTTTGTATGCCTGAAAACTATATATAAATATATATGTCATTGTTGTTGTTCAGGGGGTAGCAGAAAAATTCAATAACTCATATTCTAGTTGGAGAGTCAGTGCATGTACACAAATAACTGTGATATAAAGCAGAAAATTGCGAGTGTGAAGTCTTTTCCTTCAAGATCTTTCAGGGTCCTTCCTAATTTCCTAACATTTTCTGAATTCCCAAGAACTCTCCTTCCCCAGTATTTCAAGCCTCTGACCTTTTCTATATATATATATTTTTACAATTCTAAATTGTAGTATGTTAATCAATACTATATACATACTACAAACATAATAAGGGCTTATTCCCTTATTAGTTTGCCATATCTGCAATTTACAATCTGTGTGTCTTTGTGTAGTTTATTTGATTCTAGGAGGTCTTTTCCAGCTCTAAATCTAGGATCCCATAAACTTTTTTAAAAAATTAATTACATATTTTGTTTTTAATTTTTGATATTAAACAAGCATTTCCATAACATAGTATAATAAAAAAGATGATTGCACACAAAACTACAAATCTGTTATGTACAATTTACTATTCCCTTTAAATATATAATAGTTTTATTTCTTCCCTCCTCATGTCCCTTACCCTAGAGAAGGTTACCAATCTTTTGAGGAAAGGATTGGTATTAACCATTATCCTTATATCTTTAGCCTTTTAGGGCTTCATATAGAGTAAAGCTTCTTAAACTGGGGGTCATGACTGTATGGGGATGGTGAGATTATGATTTATTTGTTATCAGTAAATGTTTGATTTGCAAATCTATTTTATATATCTATATGCCCATAGTTATGTAAACATTTCTCAGATGAAAAGAATCGTGAATGGAAAAAGTTTAAGAAACCCTGATTAGATATAGGAATTAGACCCATGCTTTCATTGCAATGGGCAACTCCTAGATGAGGTGAGTCCCTCTCCTAATGCAGGCTATATCCTTGGTAACTAACAGAGAGCTCACTACACCACTGAGGGATTCAAAGAATTCCTTAGGATCAACTCAGCCAATACATGTCAGAGACAGAATATGAACACAGGATTTTTGCCCAGTAAGCCAGCTCACTCTCCACTACTCTGTCTTGTATGTTGTTGGTATTTAATGAATGCTTACTGAAATGAAGCCCACTGAACTCAATGCCCAGCATAGCCTGAGGCTAGTTTTTAATCAGTGAAGGTCATCCAGTTTTACATTTCCCAAATCCTTTCATTTCCTACATAGACACAGACTCCAACCAGGGATCCACCAACTTCTGGGATCATTAAAGAAGATCTTTGTCCCTCTTTTACCAATATTTAAGGTGTTTGCTGAATAGACACATAATAATAACAACAATAATAATGACAGTTGACATTTGTATAGTGCATTAAAGTTTGTAAAATGCTTAACATTTATTGTTTGATTCTTACAACAACTTTAGGAGGTTCTCATTTTTACATATGAAGAAAACAAAGTTGAGAGAGACTAAGTGATTGACTGAGGGTTACAGGGGCTAGAAAACATCAAGAAAAGATTCAAACTCAAATCTTCCTGACAAGTCAATTATTCTATCCACTATGCCAGCTAGATTCACCACTCAATATTTTAGGAACCAAGATCTTCTCTCGGTCGGCTCCAGCAAAAACAAAAACAAAAACTACAACTCATAAACACTCCCTCAACTCAGAGGTGCTATTTTGTAAATAAATAATGTCCCAGTTATCAATCTGTTGACAACTCAGCTGGGAAAGAGTCAGGTCAAGAATTATGAACCCAGAGGAATACTCTGCATCAGGTTTTCTTCCACCATCTCCAGATGGTATGGTTGTATCTTTAGGGCATAGGTAGTATTCAGAAATCCTGTGGCTAGATTTCATAGCTTGTGAATCTTTCTTCCAGTGATCAGTCCAGCTACAATGGCAATAGCAATTTAATAGCAATGCTATTAAATAAGTTAAATGTTATAAAAGAGGTATGAGAAAGTGTTATGGAATGAAAGAGGAAGGAAAGATCAGTTTCAACTCATGGGGTATTTGAGCTGAGCCTCGAAGGTTGGTTGGGATTTCCATTGACAGATAGGGTCTAAGGGGAGGAGTAGAGAAGAATGTGTCACAGGCAAAAAGATAAAAACCTGAAAGTTCCCTGCATGTCCAAGAAGGAGTAAGTAGTACCTTGCCTAGACCCTATATGCACGTCTACATGTTTTTCCTTCCTCTTTCCCCCAGCTGCTAGTACCTTCCTGCCTCAGATTGTTTTCAATCTACTCTGTATCTATTTTTTTTTCTGTGTATCTGGTTATTCACACACACTCTTCCCTATTAGAATATGGGCGCTTTCTCATTTCCAAAATATATAGAGAATTGACTCTAATTTATAAGAAACCAAGCCATTCTCCAATTGATAAATGGTCAAAGGATATGAACAGACAATTCTCAGATGATGAAATTGAAACTATTACCACTCATATGAAAGAGTGTTCCAAATCAGTATGGATCAGAGAAATGCAGAGATAACTCTGAGATAGCACTACACACCTGTCAGATTGGCTAAGATGACAGGAAAAAATAATGATGAATGTTGGAGGGGGTGCAGGAAAAATGGGGACACTGATGCATTGTTGGTGGAGTTGTGAATGAATCCAACCATTCTGGAGAGCAATCTGAAATTATGCCCCAAAAGTTATCAAACTGTGCATACCCTTTGACCCAGAAGTGCTACTACTGGGCTTATACCCCAAGGAGATACCAAAGAAGGGAAAGGGACCTGTATGTGCCAAAATGTTTGTGACAGCCCTGTTTGTAGTGGCTAGAAACTGGAAAATGAATGGATGCCCATCAATTGGAGAATGGTTGGGTAAATTGTGGTATATGAATGTTATGGAATATTATTGTTCTGTAAGAAATGACCAGCAGGATGAATACAGAGAGCCTTGGAGAGACTTACATGAACTGATGCTAAGTGAAATGAGCAGAACCAAGAGATCATTATATATGTCAACAACGATACTGCATGAAGATGTACTCTGATGGAAGTGGATTTCTTTGACAAAGAGACCTAATTCAGTTTCAATTGATCAAGGATGGACAGAAGTAGCTAAACCCAAAGAGAGAACACTGGGAAATGAATGTAAACTGCATTTTTGTTTTTCTTCCTGGGTTATTTTAACCTTCTGAATACAATTCTCCCTGTGCAACAAGAGAACTGTTCAGTTCTGCACACATATATTGTATCTAGGATATACTGTGACATATTCAACATATATAGCACTGCTTGCCATCTAGGGGAGAGGGTGGGGGGGAGAAAGGGGAAAAATTGGAACAGAAGTGAGTGCAAGGGATAAATGTTGTAAAAAAAATTACCCTGGCATGAATTCTGTCAATAAAAACTTTAAATAAATAAATAAATTTTAAAAAAAGAATATGGGCACTTTGAGAGCAAGAGTATTTTCACCATTCTTTGTATCCCTAGTCCTTAGCATAGTGCCTGGCTTAATACATGCTTGTTAAGAAACTAACTGATAACTGTGGAATAGGGGCATCTTGGGCCAGATCCTTGTCTGGGTGCTAAATTAAGTAATTTGAATTTCATTTTTGTATGCAGTTGGAAGTCATTGACAATTCTTGAACATGGAGATTATTACATTATTTGAGCTATATTTTAGGAAGATTAATCTGGCAGCAATGTGGAGGATAGATTAAAAAGCGAGGGAGACCATCACTATTGCAATAGTCCAAAACCTATCCTGAACAAAGGTGATGACATTGGGAATAAAAATGAGTGGGTACAGTGGGCATCATAGCAGAGACTGTACAACTTTGACAACTGCTTCTCAGTTAATTTTTCAAGATTCAAAGAAGAATGAATTCTGAATTGGAAAGTGGGGGGGGTTGTGAAATTTTCACACTCAAATGTCAGAAAAGAAGATGCAGGGTTTTTTGAGAAGTATTAAGAACTTGATTTTTCTTTTATAGCTGTATTTCCATATGGATATTTTCCTTTGTAATCCACTGTATTTTGTCTTCTGCATTTAAAAACATTATTTATTCTGACAATGGATCTTTAAGCCAACCAGACTTCCATGCCATAAAGAAGGTTAAGAACCCTTGGTCTGCATTTTTCTAATGAACTCCAAGACTGTCGCTGTAATTGACAATTTGAAGACCATTTATTAAATGCCCAGCATGTTTAAGGCACTGGACTTGTCACTAGTAGGAAATGTAAAGAGAAATCCAAACCCTGATGGAGCTTAAATAATCTATAAAAATTGCCAGCAGGGAAATGAAGTCAATTGTGCATCATTCACTTTGCATCTGATGCTTTGCCTGGCTTCAACTCTATGGAAAGCTCATGATTTCTAAACCACCATCATTCTGATTACTCAAGATTTGATTGATACCACTTCCCTTTGCCTCTTCTTCCCTTTAATTAGAGAGCCGAGAATGGAGTACCAAACTCCTCCCAATGTCTTCCTACATAGAGGAAAGAAACGGGCTTGTCACTTCACTCCATTTTGCATCTACTGCCCAGTCTAGTTTCAATTCCATGCAACAGTATACCCTATGATGCATTCTCATTGGTGTTTCTCCTTCCTTTTTCTGTCTCCTTTGTGTTTTTTCTCCTTCCATTAGATTGTAAGCTCCTTGAGGGTAGGGATTGACATTTTTCTTATTAATTGTCAGCCCCTATGTTTAGCACTATGCCTGGTGCATAGTAGGTACTTAAGAAATGTTTATTGGATTGGAGGGTTAGGGTCTGGGGAAGGAGGAAAAAGGTACTTGGAGGGAAAAAGGAGGGAGACAGAGATTTAAATAATAACAATAACTGGTCTTTAATTGGGTTAGCAAGGTCCAGAAAAGGTAGATGTGAAGGAAAGGAGTGTTTTTGTGGGAGGAGGGCTTTAATTAGCCTCATACCAATTTCTCTGAAGAAGTTGCCCTCAGATTTGTGAATTATTTAATTATGTGTAAACAGTGATCTGACTCCATTTAGCAAGGTAAAGTGAAAGCACTGGCTTTTTTCACTTTAATATCTACGGGGAGCTAGAAAATCAGCATAAGCCAATACACATGAACTTTCCTTCTGGGTATATATGAAAATAAATCCCATTTACTGAAATGTAAAATGCATAGACTTAACCCTGTCTATCCTCAATCCTTCTGAACTCTATTTTTAGGCAACTTTTCATATCATTTAGGAATGATCGAGGATCCCTTTTTATGGTCTTTTAATCCATTTTTTTTCTAAAAAGTTCATACCCTCTTCATCCTTAGGAATTGGGGTTGTCATCTTCCATCCCTCTCACTGACTTAATTCGAGGCCATGAGAAATCATGAAATTCTGTCTTTGGAGAGATAATGTGTCTCTCCACAACAGATGGTGTATTGGCTTCTTCATTGGAGGTCCCAGGTTCAGTCCTGGCTTTTCTACTTATCACCATTGAACTCAGGCAAGTGTAACTCTCTGGTTCTCAACTTCCTCACATTTAAAATGAAGCATTAGAGGAAATGACTTTCAAGATTCTTCATGGCTTGGAATCATATTCTGCTGATTCCACACCCAAGGTTATATAAAATCTCAGAGGTAGAAGGCAGATTAAGTCAGATTCCCCTGATGTCTGAATCTCTTCTACCTCTGTTCTTACAAGCAGGCATCTAGCATCTGCTTGATAATGTCCAGTGATAGGGATCCTATAAAGCATCCCATTCCTTATTTGCCTATCTTAAATGAGAATGCTGGGCTTGGAGTTGTGTGGCTCAGAATGTTGAGGGTCACCATTTAATAAAAAGCTGGAGAGAGCTCTAGGAGCAAAGCAAAAGTTTATCATATAGTTCTCGTGAGAATTGGGTGTCCCACCCATGGAGCAGGCAATCAAAGGGAGGAGACAGCTTTTGGGACAGGTTTTACACTTTAAATAGTCCTTAAAGCAAACACCCCTCCACCACTGACCATCATCCTCATTGTCTGAGGATCTTACATTCTAAATCCGGGAACTACCCAAGAAATTGAACTTGGCCAATAAGTACATAGTTGTCCATATTTGATTGAAATTGGGAGAAAATGATGTCATGGGAGGATAGTAGGAAGGGGATTTAAGTGTGCCCTTGAGTCAATGCTCAAGGACCTTCAGGCCTACTTGAGCTCTGAAGTAGATGAAGCCTTACTCAATTTTCACAACTGTCCTGAGAGATCTCACCTCATCTCATTCAGAGTCAAGAAAGTTTGAGTTCACTTTGGCCTCAGAAACTTGCTATCTATGTGTCCATGAGCAAGCCATTTGATTCAGTTCCTCGTTGGTAAAATGGAGATACACTGGAAAAAGAAATGGCAAACTACTCCATTATCTTTGCCAAGAAGACCCCATGGACAAAAAGCATATGGGGTCACTTAGAAACAAACATGACTGAATGACTGCACAACAAAAACCAAACGTGAGGAAATTGTTCCTTTTGCTGACCCAAAATCTGAAGCTAAAACGTGCTTTAACTTTGGCTGAGGCAAATTCAGTGGGGGATGGGAGACTGGAGGCAGAATGGAGGTGCCAGTGCGGTGCTCTACCAGAGATGCAGTTCCTCTGGGAGAGGGATAGTCGATTCCTAAGAGATCCTTTGTCTTCAATCCCTTGGGTTAGGGAAATGTTAGGCTATGGAAGGCTAAAATCAAATCAATGGGACCTTGGAAATGGTTATCAAATACAGGCAAGTGTTGTGCCACAGTTCTCTTTTATTGTCCTGCCTCTGTTTCCCTGAATTGTTCTGCCTCAGTTCCTAATTGTTCTGTTCAATCCTGCAACACCACCCCTCCCTCCTAATCATGATGATCCAGATAAGAAGAAAGACCTTCTATTTTAGGCATCAGTAGAATGTTGGGTACCTTTCCCCATTCTGTAATCCCAATTATCAGATGTCCCCCATTCTCCCTCATCTCTGTCAGAACAGGCTTGTTAGTCCCGTGTTCCCACTCTCAACATCCTGACTCCACCCTTGTCTCGGTCTACCCCTGTAGCTGAGCCTCATGTATGTATGTATGTATATATATATATATATATATATATATATATATATGTCATTGAGAACTCACATTGTTGGCTGGATTCTTGGAGATGATAGTCTCCAGTTGCCCTGGAACCAAACCATGGATCCATTTGGTCCCAGTACATTTCTTCCTTTCAAATAAAATAGTAAAAATTCTCCTCTCTATCTTGCCTCAGTTTCTCTGGCATTACACAAGAAGGAAGAATATTTCTACATGAAGGAAGCTGCTTCATAGGTGCCATCATCTTGGAACAAAGTCCTGTTTTCTCTATACTTGTTATAACTATCTGCTTCTCTGTGACTTTCATTTATTTAGTGATGGCTATTCTCTGTTGTTAAGCAGAATAATCTTTTGTTTTTTGTGCAACTCATTCATTGCCATGGATTCTCCTGAAATAGGGTGGGTAATGGAAGGCTGTATTGCTCAAGTGGAAAAGGCCTGGCAAGTCAAATAAAAGATATTCAATTGGATTTAGTCTGGGGTTGGCCTGTGAAACTCAGTAGACCCTAAAGCCCATAGGGCCCAAGGAAAACATTAGTATTAAACTCTGGAGGTAGTTTGTTGGTTAAGTAACAGCTTGAGGTAAATAAGCCCCTTCTTCAATTATATCTATATTGTAGCCTTAACCTTTCTTTTTCTAGATAAAAGTTACTTTATGAAAAACATGTGCGTGTGGATACTTGAAAACAATTATTTGTAATGATTCTGAAGCTGACTTATTACCATCTGACAGGAAAAAAAAACAATGGGGAATACAACTTGTCATCTTGGGTTTTCTTTGACTTTATCCTAAGAAGCTAGAACACATTTTAGGTATAATATGGAAGAAGGATTTGAATCAAATAAATGAAGATAAAAGAGAAATTGGGACCCTATTTATTCAGGGAGGAGAAGAGAGCTACAGGGACAAAATTGATTGAATTTAACCCATTCCCACCTCTTGCAAACACTGCAATCCAGACAAACTGGCACGTATGACACTCTATATCTCCCATATCCATGGCTTTGTACTGGTTGTGCCTCCTCCTCCCCCACCTTATCTCCATCTATGAAAATTCCTTTTTTTCCTTCAAGACATAGAATAAGCAAAGCTTTCTACAAGAAGCCTTTCCAGATTCCTCCACCACCCCAAACTACTACTGCCTTCTGAAACTACCTCGAAGTTAACTCCATTACTATAATTATTTATTCTCTTAAATATATTTATACTTGTATGTGTACTTTGCTCCTCTGATAGAGTGGATGCTCTTTGCAAATAGGAATTGTTTCATTTTTGACTTTATATTCTCAGTGCATAACACAATTCTGGCCCACAATAGTCAACAAAGCTTGGATAAAACCTTTAAACCATTATCCCAGGTACAACATTGAAAGAGGGATGTAAATAAAGGCAAAACCATAGCTGCTTCGCTCAAAGAGTTCACATTTTAATGAGTAGATGACATGTAAACAACTTGTACATAAAAAATACATACGGTGTAGAATATAATCTCAAGGGGAGAAATTGGAGGATAGGTGGGAAGTAGAGGCAAAGCCTCTTACAGAAGCTGGAATTTGAGTTGATATTTGAAAGAAACAGGGAAGTCAGAAGGTATGGGTGAGGAGGAAGAGCATTTTAGAGGTGGGAGGATAACCAAAAATTGGGTAATGAAGTTTCCCCAAAAGAAGCGAAAGATAACTTGTGTTATTGAAGCAAAAAATACATGGAAGGGAATGAAGTGTAAGTAGTCTGATAAGGCAAGAAGAAGCCTGGTTGTGAAGGGCATTAAAAATCAAATATGTGATTTTGTATTTGATCCTGATTTTAATAGGAAGTCAGTCATTGGAGTATGCCAAGTAGATACTGACAAGGTTAGACTTTGCTTCATTTTAGGAAACAGATTTTGGAAGCTGAGTGGAGGATGAATTGGAGTGGAGAGAAGCTTGAGACAGCAAGACCAATTAGAGGTGGTTACAGTATTTCGGGCATGAGGTAATGAGGGTCTGTATCAGCGTGGTGGTTTTGTGATCAGAAAGAATGGGGCATATAGAAGCAATTTTGTGAAGGTAGAAAAAAAGAGTGGCAACAGATTGGATTTGTCAGATGTGTGAGAGAGAAATTAAGGATGCATGTAGAGGGGTTTGTCTTTGGGGGTTAAAAGCATGGATGATTGGAAGAATGTTGGTATCCTGAAAAGTAACAGAAAAGTTTGTAAGATGAGTAGGTTGAGTGTGTGTGGAAAGATAATAAGTTCCATTTTGGATATGTTGAGTTTGAGATGCTTATGCTATATCCAGATGTCCAAAAGGTAATTGGTGATGGTAGACTGGAGGTCAGAAGAAAGATGAAGGAGAGATACACAAATCTGGGAATAATCTGTATAGATATGAAAATTGAGTCAAAGGGAACTGATATGATTCCCAAGTGAGATAACCGAAGGAGAAGAAAAGAGGGCCCAGGATGGACACTAGTGAATGGTGGGCATGACTTTAAGGAAGATGGAGCAAAAAAGACTAACAAAAAACATCCAGATGAGAAGAATAGAACCAGGAGAGAACATTGTTATGAAAACAGAGGAGAGAGAATCTTGAACAGAAAAGAATGATTGACAGTGTCCCAAGCTGCGGGGAGTTTAGGAAGGAAAAGGACTGAGACAAGGCCAGATTGGCAATTGCAAAATATTGGTAACTTTGGAGGGATTGGTTTCAGTTCAGTGAAGTGGTTGGAAGCCAGGTGCTGAGAGTTTACAATCTAGTGAGAGGAGAGAAGATGAGATACTGTATGTATATAGGTTTCTCAAGCAAAACAGCCACAAAGAGGAGGAAATACCTAGGAAAATACCTAGCAGGGATATTATGGATCAAATTATTCTTTTTTTTTAAGAGTGGGGAGAAATGGGTATATTTGTAGGCAGCAGACATGTATTTGGAATCAGTAGAGGATTTGTAGATTAGTGAATGAGTAGCACTGATAGACATGGAAAATATCCTGGAGAAAATACGAATGAAATTAAGAATGAATGTAGAGGGTTTGTAGTTTTGATTTGGCAAGGGATATCTCTTCATGAAAGTCTGGAGTGAAGGAGATAGTGGAAAAAGACATCTAAATGGCATAAGATTAAGAGGAGGAGAGAAGATAGAGCAGTTGATGAATGAGTTAAGTCTTCCTCTGAAATGATGTGGGAAGGAGGTACCATAAGAGGTTTAAGAAGAAATGAAAAAGTTTGGAAGTAAATTGATTAGGGAGATAGAAACAGAATTCCCTTGGCATACTTAGAATCCAGTAGAGATTACATAATTTAAATTTGTAGTAGGTTGAGTAAGCATCATTTCCTTCTCTGTTCAGCAACATATGCTGAAGGCAACTGATTGTGGATGAAACCAAGGCTGAGGTTTGGAAAGTTATGACTGGACACATAACAAGGGAGCAGGGATTCAAATTTAGAGGGCTGTGCAGACTTGCTTATTTTTAAGGCAAAGAGGCATAAGGAAAAGGGACTTGTTGAAAAGGATTTCTAATCAATTTATTTAGGGAAGACCAAACAAAGGGCAAAGGATAGTGTTACTGTGTTTCGTCAGAAGATAGTTTTATTTGAGTTTGGGATTTGTGCCTAGAATCCAATCAAAACTTATTTTGTTTTCTTTGAAGATCAAGTTGATGATGGGTTAGAATTATGACAAAGGGAGAAAGTTGTGAAGAAGGGTAGTGAAAAACCCCCATAGAATCATATAATTTTTAGGGGAGAGTACAGAGTTCATGAAGTCCAACATTTTTTTACTTTTTAGTTGAGAGATTTAAGGATCATAGAGTTTGCTTATTTGCTAGTTCCAAGACTAGGATTCAAATGTGGTGATTTTATTGGTCTGAGGCTGAAGCAGACTAAGAACTAAGAAGTTGTACATCTATTAAAACTAAAGTATGTAATTAGAATTTATCTACCTTCATATAACTTGGGCCAGTATGTTGCTAAGACTTTTGGGATCCCTTGCATAACTGTAAGTCACTATTATTATATCATCTCTGTGTTTTCTGTTCTTCAGACCAAGCCACCTTTATATAGGATGTCCTTTAGTACCCCTACCATAGTCATGCTTTTCTGAATATGCCCAAATTTGTCAAAGTCCTTCTTAAAAGGACTTAGAAAGGAACACAATCCTGTGGATATGCTGTAACTGTGGAAGAATACACTGAGAATGTCATGACTGTTCCTCTGGATACTATGCATCCCTTACAATGGCTTATAATAGGTTTTTTTTTTTTTTTGGCTTCTATTACACTGTAGACATATATTTAACTTATAATTCTCTAAAGATCTCAGATTTATTCTTCACCTAGACAATAGCCATGGCTTTCTATTCTGTACTTGTCAAGTTGATTTTTGAAAACAAGTGTAGCACCTTGCATTGATTAAATTTCATTTTAATTACTTTGATCTGTTCTTCTGGTTTGTCTTGATCCTTTTGGATACTGATTATGTCATCCAACATAATGTCTTCCAGGTTTGTGTCATCTGAAAATTTAAATATGTATGTCATATATTCCTTCATTCAAATCATTGATAATAATTTTACATAGCATAGGGCCAAGGACAGATACATTCCATTAGAGACTTCTCTTCAAGTTGACATTGATCTGCTAATGACTAGTCTTTGGGTGAGGCCATTCAATAGTTCCAAATATGCCAAACTATATTTCTCTCTAGCCCTATTTCTCTATCTATAAGGATAACATTAAAGACTGTCAAATATTTTGCTGAAATCTAAGTATAATACATATATGCATTTGCCTGACCTATCAATCTAGTAATAATATGCAAATGAGGCTACTTGTCTATAATAAAGTAATTCTGTCTCTTAGTGATTGCCACTTCCCTTTATAAATGCTCAAAATTATCCCTTAATAATATATTTTAAAAGTCTGTTAGAAATTAAAGTAAATCTTTTTTGGCCTATAGTTTATAAACTAATCCTTTTCCTTTAAAAATTAAAAAGTGAGGACACTTGTTCTTCTCCAGTTCTGCAATACTTTCCCCACTTTCCATAACCTTAATAAGAATCTTAGCAGCTTGGCAATTATATCTATTGACTAGTTCTTTCAATAGCTTAGAATTCAATAGCAATAGTTTATCATGGTTTATGGACTTAGTAATTGATAGGAATTAGATATCTCTTATCCATCTCCTCACTTCACTTATCTTGAGTTTTCAACTCTGTTAATCATTTTTATTCTATCATTTCCTGTCTACAGATAATTTTCCTTGGCAAAGAAAACAAATAAAAAATAGAATTGTTCTATCTTCTCTTTGCTATCTTGTATCATCATGTTATCCACCTAAATGTCAGTTCTGTCTTCTTTGATTTAATAAATCAAACATGGTGGAGAATCTTAGTTGAGGTTATTCACCAGAGATGAGTATAATTAACACATATAGCAGAGGAGCTTACTGGAGACTATGCCCTGGGGGGTGTTCAAAAGAGACTACCTATACTAGATAATAATTTAGTCTAACTTTCTCTTGCCTTTAGGGTTGTTAAAACATTGTCATGGTAGCCCACTCCTTTAAAACAAGGGAGTAGGGAAGTAGGTGGCAGTCAAGTAAGCCCCTGACACATTTACAGTACCTGCATATGGTGCTGTAGCATTTTCCTCTATTTTTTCTCTGCTTTTGTTTTGTGTGTCTATGGCTTCTGTATCTCTAGAAGGATAGTCAGAATCTTGGGTGGATTTTGTTTCCTGGAGGATCTTATATAATTTATTGTTGAATTGTCAAAGGCCAGACCTGCTTCTAAACACTATGGTATTTTAGATTTAGAAATGGAGTGAATGAGATATTCACAGACCATGTAACAGTTGACAAAAAAAGACTTACTAAACTACTTTGTGGAAAGGTTATTCAGAAAGAACAAAATATTAAAGGGAGGATTCTGGCAAGATGGTGGAGCAGGTCAATAAATTTCAAGCTCTCCAGATTCTCTCTCCCCCCCCAACCAAATAGAACAGATTTGTGCCTGAGGTGAATATAGACTAGTGAAAAAATCAAGCAGACTTGGAGCATAACAGGGGTCCTCCTCATAAAACCCAAGAAGATTTGAAGAAAGACCCAGGCCAGGAATTAACCCATGTGAAGTGCAAACATCTCCAAGCTAACTCTACAGAAACACAAGTGGGTCCCCCTGGGATTAGCTGTATTTGGCTGGAGCCTCAGCAGAAACCACAGAAACTTTCACCTCCCAGGGGGCTTGTGGAATCAGGGATCTGAATCCTGGAAAACTGAGGGAACTTCAGCTGATTAGGAATGTCAGGCCCAGCTGTGATTCAGAAACCTGGGTGAGAAGGAACCAGCTCACCTGTACTGACTGCAGAGGCAGGGAGGCAGGGTTGCTACTGGCTTCCGGCACTTACAGTAAGGGGGAGTTTTTGGTTTGGAATTCCTGGTCAGAGAAAAGAGCTGAAATGATGCTAGAGGTACAATTTGCCCCTCATGATTAGAGGTGTTTATACTAATACTCCCCATTAAAAAAAAGGAATTGACAAAAAAGAACCCAACTATAGAAACTTACTATGGGAATAGGGAAGACTAGGGTTCATCTTCAGAGGAGGACAGTGAAGTAAAAAAGGCTTCTTCTACCCCAAAAAGTAATGTTAAATGGCTCCCTATCCATAGAGAATTTATAGAAGAACTTAAATAGAATTAAAAAAAGAACTTAAAAAATCAAGTGAGAGACATTGAAGAAAACAGTAACAAAAACCATGTAAGAAAAACAAGAAGCTTGTGAAAAAAGTTGCCCAACTAGAAAAGGAAGTACAGAATCTCAAAGATGTAAATAATTCTTTGAAAATTAGAATTGGGCAAGGGGAAACCAATGAAGCTATGAGAAACTAAGAAATAACAAAACATTATAAACAATGAAAAAATAGAACAAAATGTGAAACATCTTATAAGAAAAACAAGTCTGAAAAATGGATCAGGAAGAGAAAATATAAAAATAATTGGACTATGTGAAAGCTGTGACCTAAAAAAGAATCTTCAAACAATAATGCAAGAAATAATTCAAGAAAATTGTCTTGGAATCATAAAACAAAAGGAGAAAGTAGAAATAGAAAAAAAAATCCACCAATCACCACTTTAAAGAGATCCTTTGTGGAAAACACATAGATATATTATTGCCAAATTTTAAAACCCCAGATCAAAGAGAATATTTGCAAGAAACAAGAAAAAAATTCAAATATGCTGACATTACAATTAATACAGGACTTAGCAGTAGCCTCAATAAAAGACTGAATGAACTAGACTTGTAGCCAAAAATATCATATCCAGCAAAATTATACGTGATATCGAATGAGAAAAAATGGATATTCAACACACTTGCAGATTTTTATGACTTTCTGTCAACCAAATCTGAATTCAATAGAGAATTTAATATGAAGAGCCAATATCAAAAATTAATTTCAAGAAACTTAACATGGACAAATTGTTTATATGTTTCACATGCAAATGTATACATTTGCATCAACATCAACAATAGGGTAGCTCAAAAGAAAGATTGAGGCAGAGTTAAGGTAAAAAATGTTAATTATGTTATACAAATGAGGTGCAGAGGAAGAATAGACACAGGGCCATTAGAGGGGGGCGGAGGATTGATATATCTGAAAATCTACTCACAAAGGGAATGGGTTAAATAGGCAACACTACATTTATGCCATGAAGGGTGTAGTACCCTCAAAAATCTATAAAGAAATAAATGGGGAGGAATGGGAAGAGGGAGAAGCAAAAGGTTAGGAAAGAAGACAAGGGAGAGATCCATGGGTGGGGGGAGGCTAAGTAATACCATGGCAAGTTAAGGATTAGAATTAAAGCAAAGAGTTACCAGAGATAGGAAATATGTATGTGTGTGTGTGTGTATATATATATATATATATATATATATATATATATATATATACATAAATATATCCTTGCTTAAATATAGCCTGTTTGAGGGAGATGAGGGGAGATGAAAGAGGAAAAAAAAAGAATAAAGTAAAAAAAAGTACATAGCACAGAACAAAAGAATAACCTACAAGGAAGTAAAGAAAAGATGTATACTCATGAATATAAAAATAAATAAATTTTTAAACAAAGATAAAACATTGATTTTGTTGGATACAGCTTCCCTGTCTCCATGTTGGCCATGTTAATCCTATGTTCAAAAGCCTAAGAGTGAAGCTTCTGGCTCCTGCTGATTTGATCTTTTGTACTTAGGTTACCAGGAAGCTTTGTCATCAACCTAAGTCCCCAAATCTTAAATCAATTAAATCTCAAGGCTACTTTTAAACACCTTTTAAGGAAAATTTAGCCTACCTTGTTTGAGGTAGGACCCTAGGCCATGTGACAGGGACCTAAGAGGTACTCCTTTTAATACATGGATTCTATACCACTTGAAATCCAGTATACAGAGCAAATCCAGGGGAGATTTTATCAGTACTAATGTTTAGAGGCAATGTAGTGTAGCAGAAAGAGTACGAGATTTAGTTATAAGATATTGTTTCAAATCTCACCTATGTCATTTTACCACCTGTTTGATTTGGAACAATTCTTCTCTGGGCCTTGGATTACTCATCTATAAAAATGATGTGGTTAGACTAGGAAATGACTGTGTTTCTTCTCTGTTCTATAATGCATCTGGTAAAGTTGATCTCAAAATTGGCTGCCTGATCCCTTACAATAGATTTTCATATCACTGGGAAAGATAGTCCAGAGCCAGACACAGTCATAATAACTATGACAATTTGGCTTTATTTTTTACCTACAACAAATATCTTTTTTTACTTCAATAAAATCTCCTTTTTGTTGCCTTAAGCATTCATTCCCAGCCTCAGTGCATTCCGCATTTTAGAGCTATTGGCAATGAGAGGACTGTGCCCATTTTTTGTATTCATGGTCTATTAGTTCTTGCTTCTATCTTCTATGCATTTCATTTAAAATCTGAAGTGATTGATGATTTGGCTATAAATCAACACTGCCTTCTTTAGACAGTATCCCATTTTCATCCTCATCAGATTTATTTCTCTTTGTGTTTTTAGAATTTAATGCTCCCAAACTTTCCATTCCTCTTAGACTGATCCCACCTCTAGATTTTAGGCTGTGGGATCTTACCTACTCTCTCTTTGAATCCTTGAAAAATTGCCTTCTCAAAAGCTACTAGGGAAAAATACTAGAATTCCTAGTTTTCTCTTCATTTTAGTTTACAAATTCTCTATGGAACTTGTTCCTTTCTCCCAAAGTTTTCATTTATTTGCACCTTAAAAATGAGGCATCTCTGTTGCTTAGAATCGACAGTACTCCTTTTATCACTTTCCCCACATTTTGAAGAATGATTTCCCTCTTCCCCCTTAACTATACATTAGCATGCTTTCAACTCCCCTAATTTTGGCAAGGAGAGCTCCAGCAGATGTTGGGATAGTTGAAGTAGTCCTAACACCATTATAATAACTCTCTCTGTTGTGTTCCTGTTCAGTTTTCTGAATTTCTCATTTTTTCTTCTCCTATTTAAATGGTCGGTACTATTATTTCGTGATAATAGCTTTTTTGTTTCTCCCTCTACTACTCTCCACTCAGGAGAGTGGATTTTCTCCAGGAGGCTTCCTCAGATCAATTGCTAGACTTCCTTATCAGCATACCTTTTTCTTAATAATATTAACACTTAGCTTTAAGGTTTGATAAGATTATAGATATATCATATATTTTTCCCTATTCTCATATGACTTTGATTTCTTTTACTTGGAGTTTGTATCTTGAAACTTGTTTATTTTATGGAGCTTAAAATTTATATTTGATATAATATCCTTTATTTTTAAAAAGTTTATTTCCTTAAATATTTCTCAATTACATATAAAATGTTCTTTAACATTCATCTAAAAATTGAGTTCCAAATTCTCTCTTTTCCTCTTGTTTTTTCCCTATCCATTGGGAAAGCAAGATATATATGAATTGTACATATGAAGTCATGTAAAGCATCATTCCATATTAGTCATGTTGAAAAAGAAAACACACACAAGGAAAATAAAGTAAAAAATGCTTCAATTTACATTTAGAGTTCATCAGTTTTCTCTCTGGAGTTGGGTAACATTTTTCATCATGGGGTTCTTTGGTACTGTCTTGGATTATTGTCTTGATCAGAGTAGCCAGGTCTTTTATAATTGAGCATCCTTATAATATTGCTATTATTGCATATACTATTCTTCTCATTGTATTCATTTCCCAAGTTTTTCTGAAACCATCCTGCTCATAATTTCTGTTTTTAAAATTGTTTAATGTTCTTTTATAAAAATTTTTTAACACTATATTAAAAAAATGAGTTTCAAATTCTTTCCTTCCCATCCTTATCTCACACACTGAGAAGGTAAGCAAAATGATATCAATTATATAAATGAAATCATTCAAAACATAATTTCATATTAGCCAGATTATAAAAAGACTAAAAATAAAGAAAGGGAGTAAATTATAGTTCTGTTTGTACCCAGAATTCATCAGTTCTCTTTCTGAAGGTAGACAGTTTTCTTTTCATCATGGTTACTTTGAAATTATTTTGGATCATTGTGTTGATCAAAGTAGCCACATCTATCACAATTGATCATCATTACAACATTGCTGTTATTATGCACAGTGACCTGCCAGTTCTTTTCACTTCATTCCACATCAGTTCATATAAGTCTTATCATGTTTTTTTCTGAAATCATTTCTCTCATTATTTCTTAGATCACAATATTACTTCATACAATTATATACCACAAATTATCCATTCATTCTCCAATTGATGCATTCTTTGCTACCAAAAAAATGAGCAGGCATAAATGTTTTTGTACATATAAATCCCTTTTCTTTTTCTTTGATATCTTTGGGATATAGACCTAATAGAAATATTTCTAGGTCAAAAGGTTTAAACAGTTTTATAGCCCTTTGGGCATAGTTCCAAATTGTTTTCCAGAATGGTTGGGCCAGTTCACTACTCTGCCAGAAATTCATTAGGATACTTAATTTTTCCTTATCCATTATTGACAAATGACAGCATTTGTTATTTCTCTTAGGTATACGGTAGTATCTCAGATTTGTTTTTAATATGTATTCCTCTAATCTAAGTAATATAGAACATTTTAAAATATAATCATAAATAGTTCTTATTTCTTCTTCTGAAAGCTGCCCATTCATACCCTTTGACCATGCATCAACTGGGGAACAGCTCTTAGTTTTGTAGTTTCGACTTAATTTTCTATTCAAGAAATAAGGGTTTTATCAGAGAAACTTGTAAAATTTGTTTGATCTTAGTTCAATGTCTTTTAACTAAATTAAATTTCCTTGTTTATCTCTTTTAATTATGCTTACTTTTGCTTTTTTCTGTCTGAGATCATGATTGCTATCCCTGTCTTTTTTTTTTTTTACTTCAGCTGAATGAAGCATAATAGATTCTACTTCAGCCCTTTATTTTAACCCTATGTGTATTTTTCCATATCAAGCATGTCTCTTGAAAACAATATATTGTTGGATTCTATTTTTTTAATCTATTCTGTTGTCTCCATTTTATTTTTCAACTTATTCCATTTACATAAACAGTTATGATTACTAATTATTTCCTTATATTTACTTTTCTTCTGTTTATCCTTCTCTCTTTTTTTATCCTGCCTTTGATCAAAAGTCTGTTTTGCTTCTGACCATTGCTTCCTTTTATTATTCTGTTCCCCTACCTCTATCTTTTATCCCTGCCCTTTACTATTTCCCTAATGGATAAGACAGATTTCTATACCCAACTGAGTCTACATATATTTTCCCCTCTTTGAACAAATTCAAATAAGAATGAGGTTCAAGCATTGTCTGCTACTCACCCTCCATTTCCTTCTCTACTATAAAAGTTGCTGTACATTTTTGATTTGAGAAAAATTTCTTTTCCAAGGGCATCCAATCTTTCTTATCCATTTTTTGAGGCAACTAGGGTTAAGTGACTTGTTCTGGGTCACACAGCTAGTACACGTCTGAGCCTGGGTTTGAAGTTAGGTCTTCCTAACTCTAGGGCTGCTATTGTATCCACTATGCCACCAGTTGCCCTTACCTCTTCAGTAAAAAAAAATCGTACTATGATTTACAATTATACCCTCTGTATATATAGACTCCTAACTGTCCTAATAATGATAGTTCTAAGAAGTGACATGTATCAACTTCACAGATAGGAATTTAAACAATTTAACCTTAAGAGTTCTTATGATTTTTCTTTTATTTTTATGCTTCTTTGAATCTTGATTTGAAAGTCAAGTTTTCCATTCGGCTCTGTATTTTTTTTTTTATGAAGAATGCTTGGAATTCCTTTTTTTTTTCATTAAATATCCATTTCCCCCCTGAAAGATTATATTTAGTTTTGCTGGGTGGGTTATTCTTAGTTGTATTCCCAGATATTTTACCTTTTTAAAATATCATATTCTGAGTCCTCCACTCCTTTAATGTGGAAACTGCTAAATCTTGAGTTGATTATGACTGTGGCTCCATGATATTTGAATTATTTTTTTTTCCCTAGCCAAGTGTCCTATTCTTCCTTGGGACCTCTGGAATGCGATTATAATAATACGGAGAATTTTCATTTAGGGATTTCTTATAGGAGGTGATCAGTTAATTTTTTTCCAACTTCTCTTTTACCCTCTGGGTCTAGGATATCAGGGAAGTTTTCCTTGATAATTTCTTGAAAATGTGGTGTCTAGGCTTTTTCTTTCATAATGATTTTTAAGTAGTCCAATAATTCTTGACTTATCTCTCCTTGATCTATTTTCCAATATAGTTCTTGACCTATTTTCCAATGAGAATGAGGTTCAAGCATTGCCTGCCATTCCTCCCTTTGTTTCTTCCCTCACTATAAAATTTCTTTTTTGAGTATCTTTGATTTGAGAAAAATTTGTTTTTCAAGGGCATCCATCTTTTTCATCCATTCATTTTTTGAAGCAATCTGGGTTAAGTGAATGAAGCCTAATAGTTATATCTTCAATGGGATTTACATTTTCTTCTATTTTTCATTCTTTTGATTTTGTTTGATTGTTTCTTGATGTCTCACAAATGTCATTGTCTTCTATTTGCTTCTATATTAGCTTCCACTTATCCAATTTTCATTTTAAAGAAATTTTTGGTGAGCTTCAGTACCTCTTTTTCCATTTGGCCAATACTGCCTTTTAAGAAGTTATCTTCATTGGTCAAGTTTTGTACCTCTTTTTCAATTGGCCAATTCTATTTTTAGGGTATTTTTTTTTTTTAGTATATTTTGGTGACTCTTTTACCAAGCTGTTTTTAAGAATAATTTTCTTTCTTCATTTTCATTTCTCTATCTAATTTTTCTCTACTTTTATTTTGAAATCCTTTTGTAGCTCTTCCAGGAATTTTTGTTGTACTTGTGTCCAATTCACATCTCTAAAGGCTTTGAACTATTTTGACTTCATTATCTTTTTCTGAATTTTTTTTTTGAGCTTTTCTACCAACATGGTAGCTATGGTCGTGTTCTTTTTGTTTTTATTGTTGTTTGCTCATTTTTCTACCTTATTTATCTATTTTGAATTTAATGTTAAAGTTTGGTTCTGTTCCCAATGTGGGGAGGAGGGAGGAACACTGTCCCAAGCTTCAGACTTTTCCACATTGCTATTTTTAGAGCCAGTTCTGAGGGGCTGGAAGTTTTCAGAGCTTACTGGACTGATGTCGTTTTGGGAGAGGTATGTCCCATGCTTTTCTGGTCTTACTTAGTCTGGTTTTTACCCAGGAAGGACCCCTGATCCTTTGGGATTATAATAGATACTGGTATAAAGGAGCCTGCTCCCTGGGAACTCTAAGAGATACTGATCCTCAGGGTTCTTGATCTCTTGTGAGGAAAAACAATATTGTTCCTTAGGACCAATGATCTCTCTTGATTGAAGGTATTTATCTGTTCTCCAAAAAGTATACCCCAGAAGTGGGTATAGGCAATGTAGTTGCCAAACAGCACCCATTGCTTGCACAGAGGTCTTTTGTAATCTCTTTCCAACTAGTTGACATTTTCCCCTATTATATCTGGGTTGAAAGCTCCTGAAGCTGCTGCTGCTGTTTCTTTCTTCACCATCTAGTCCCACCATTGGTATTTCATCCATGTGGTCTTTTAGTCATCCTCCACTCTTGTGTCACAGATCTTCCCTTTCAACCTCTTAAATTGTTTTGGGCTGGAAAAAATATTCCACTCTTACTTTTTGTTGACTCTGTCACTCCAGAATTCTATTGGAAGTGTTATTTTTAAATATAAGGGAATGTTGGGAGAACATGACTGAGAGTTTCCTTTACTCTGTCCTCTTGGCTCTGTCCCCAGACTATGGTGATCTCTTTTAAGATATAGCTTATAAATTTTTATGGATAAATGCTATATCTGGGAGATATTGAACAGTAGTTTAGTTTGTGATCATACTTCTGTTTTAGGATAATTTCTTGGATGAATTCTTTGGGATACTTTATATTTAGAATATTGGGATTTGTTATCCATCAATCCAAGAAAGATAGCAAACTTCTAATGTAAACTTTTAGCTGCCAGGTCATATCAAGACTAGCAAGCTAATTATTTGGAAGGTGATAAACTTTTGAAGTCTGCAGTTTCTAATCATTCCTTACATAATTTGCATTAAATCAATAAGTCCAAGTTCTGTAAGGATATTTCTTTTCTAATTTCTATAGGTGATAACCTGGTCCATATTTGCTATTACAAGTTTTTCTGAAAGCAAAACCTGTCAAATTGTTTGAAGTTTCATTGTACACATATTGTTGGCTGAGTTCATACAAATGTGAATAAATGGAAGTTCATGCAAATACCTATGAATAATCTTTTGATTCTCCATTTGAAACCATTTTTGGTCATATTCAACAAATCTAATGTTGTACCTTGCTATCAGTATTTACTACCACTTAGTGATACAAATCTGCTTGTTCCAAGTGTATTTTACCTGTTTATCATATGTTCTGAGAATATGCATCAATTATATTCTTCCTTTTTTGGGGAGTAAGAAATGCCTTGGGGACCCATGTTTATTAATATCATATAGGTTTTTGTTAGAAAACCTTCCAAATCTATGGTGGTCCTTTTTTTAGTTCTGAAAGTTTATGTTAAACTTGTATCAATTGATTTAAATGCATTCTTTCCATTGAGCTTTGATTTCAGGATGCCAATAAGTCCCTTAACTTTTCAGCCATATTTTTATAGTTTTTTTACCTATGCCTCTTGCTTGAGGAGACTAAGCTAGTTGATAACATTGGTCTAGCTATTTCATATCTTTTGGCCTATGCCATCTTGTTGATAAGATGAAGGCAATGAATCTAGATCATTTCTAAAACCCTTTTCAGTTCTAATACCCATGGTCTCTCTTTCATTTTATCATTAATTGTTATTGATACCATTTTCCCCAGACTTCCTTTATGTAAAATACAATTCAGTCTCCCAGAACTTGATTAATAAAGAATTCACAGGGTATGTATGGCCTTAACAGTTTTCAATTATATATTGCCTTACTGTTATAAAGAGTTTTCACATGATTTCTCACTAATTCTCACAACAGTGCTATGAAACAAACAGGTACTGCTGGAGTTACAGCTTTCATTATACAGAGAAGAAAATCAAAGCTTAGAAAGCTAAAATGACTACCCCAAGCTTGCACAGTTACTAAGTAATACAACCTGGATTGGAATCCAGGTCTTCTGAAACTATACTATATTTCTTTGGAATTATGCTCCTGGGAGAGTGTCTCAGTCATTCCCCAGAAGGATAGATAGATCCATTCCTAATAGCAACTCTGCACTGAAGGATACATTTAACACTCCACTGCTCAGAACTTTACAAGATAGGGAAAAAATCTTTCAGTGACTGAAAGTGTCCCCAGAGTTATCAAGCCATGAAAACACTAATGTGATAGTATTTTAAGATATTTTGAGATTAAAAAATATATATCAATGGCAACATTTTCTTTCATGACAATCCTATGTATACAATGTATACAAACATTAGAAAGGTCAAAGCCTATACAAGCCAACTAGAGAACGAAAATTCCCTAGGAAAGCAACAAACTAACTGATAGATAATGTTTGCATTACCCACATCGGCTATGTCTTCTGGACTCATCAGAGAACACCCCCTTGTGTCAGCAGGGCGTAATAGAAGGGCAGGCAGCTTGCTGAGAGACTGAGTGAACTAATGGTCCTCACGATCATACCAGCTCCTTTGAGACCACACTCTGACTGACCCCCACTGACTTCCTGTGTTTTTTCTGAATCTCAGCTTGATTAGCTGACAAATGACTTTGAATTACTCCCTCTCGGGACCCTTGCACTTTTGCTTCCCCTCTCTTTCTTTTGGTTGTCCTCCTAGCTCTGAACTGAACCCTGCTCTGACCATCCAGCCAGGCCATACAATAGCAGCTTCTAATTAAAGCCCTGGTTGGTCTAATCTTGAGCCTGCCTGTAATTTTCTAAAATTCTGCCTTCAAGCATGGGAGTCAAAAAGTAACAAAATGAAGCCAAGCTAGCAATGACACCTAATCGAACAAGGGTCCTTTCTCTCAGCAAATGCTCTGTATTGAGTACTTTTGCCCTTTTGCTTGGTCTATCACCTTCCAGGCATAAATAACCAAGGCATTGGCTTGTCTGTGGTAATTTGGGGATGGCAGTGTACGAAAAAATTGGAAAATATAAAACCTCTGAGAAAAGACAAAAGGAATTGGCATTAGTCAGCCTGTAGAAAAGAGAATGTAATTTTTTCCCCCTTGTAAGATAGATGCAAAGCTCCCTTTTAGTTCTAATCATCTGTGATTCTAGGATTCTAACTGAATTAATGAAATAGCACTTTTACATTTAAATGTAAAAATAGATTACTTTTTACGGAGGATGATGGCCAATTGTTCTCTGAGGAAATATGATCGATTCGAATTGCAGTATGAGGGATTTAGGTTGGCTAGAGGACAGGACTTTCCGACAAGACAAGGATTTATTCTGATGAGTTTTTGGGTTGAATTTCAGGGGAAGTTCCTTGGAGATTTTGACAAATAGGAAAGATTCTCATCTATCACCTGGGGATTTCTCCCATCACAGTGCAGGACAAGGAGCATTAGATTTCTTTTTTTTTTTTTTGTCAGAGAATATAGGTTCAAATCCCAGCTCTATCACTTTTTACTTATGGCACATTGACCAAATCTTTTCACCTATATAGGTTTCTATTTCCATGTTTGTAAAAGAAGGAAAATTATATTTGGAGATCTTAATGGTCCCTTACAGCTTGAAAATTCTAAAATGTCTGGCTTGGCCTAGATCCAATTTGGCTTCAACTACCTCACTAACTTTGTTGTGAACTTGGCTTACTGTCCCCAGTTCATAATCTGATCTTTTCCAACTCTGCCTTTATGACCTGCTTAGAATGAGTCCTTTCACCTTGAATTACCCACTCAGGACACAGCAAGATGAAGTGGAAAGAGTGCTGCTTCTTCCTATCTGAACAACCTTGGATAATTCAGTCAATCAATAAACATTGATTTAATACTTTCTATGTTCCAGGCACTGTGCTAAGGGCTGGAGATACTTCAAATGGCAAAAGACTGTTCTGTTCTCAAGGAACTGAGTCTAATGGGAAAGATAAGGATTATATACAAATAAGCTATATACAGGATAAATTGGAAATAATAAGTGAAGGCATTATGATTAAAGAGGACTTTAATGGGAGGTGGAATTTTAGCTGAAGTCTGGAGATGAATGTCATGAGAGGAACAAAAGGAGGTCAGTGGCACTGGATTATAGAGTTTGTTGAGGGAAGAGTAAGGTCTTAAGAAGACTAGTTAGATAGGAGTGAGCCAGGTTAAAAAGAGCTTTGTTTGGCAATCAGAAGATTTTACAGTTGATCCTGAATCCAACAGTGAATTTATTGTATTTATTTATGTGCAACATGGTCAAATCTGTTATTTTGTAAGTTTAATTAATAGCTGAAGAGAGGGTGGGCTAACAAAGGGAAAGATTTGAAACAAGAAGACCAATCAACAGGCTACTGTAAAAGTCTAGATATTAAGTGGTGAGAGCCTGTACCAAAATGGCAGTGGTATTAAAGGAGAGAAGGGATATAAAAGAAATTTCATGAAGGTAAAAGTAACAGGTATTGGCAACAGTGTGTGTGTGTGTGTGTGTGTGTGAAAATAAGAAGTTGAGGATGATATCCAAGTTGTGGGCATGGGTGACTAGGAGGATGGTTGTACCCTTGACAATAATAGGGAAGTTAGGAAAAGAGAAGGAATTTTTGGGGAAACGGATTCAGCTTTGGATATGTTGAATTTAAGATGTCTCTGAGACTTCAAATTTCAGATGTTTAATAGGTAGTTGGAGAGGTGAGCCTGGAAGTTAGGAGAGAGTTTAGGACTACTTAAGTATATCTGAAAATTATCCACAAAGAGATGACAATTGAAACCGCATGGGATGATAAGATTACAAGTAAAACAGTATAGAAGGAGACGAGAAGAGGATCAAGAATGGAGCACTGATGTATACTAATTGGGGTATATACCTAAAGCAAGTGTGATTGTGGAAAAAGATTCAGCAAAAAAGACTGAGAAGACTGGTCACACTGAAAAAAATAGGACAGATGAGAAGAGAGTATTAAGTTAAAGAGAGTAACGGACAGTCTCAAAGATTGCAGAGGAGTCAAGAAGAATGAGAATTTTTTTTAAAAAAAAATTACATTTGGCATTTAAATCATGGGAACTTTGAAGAGAGAAATTTCAGTAAATGATGAGGCTTAGGAGTCCAGACTTTAGAAAGTTAAAGAGTGAGTGGAAAGGAAGTAAAGGCATAGATTATAGATCACCTTCTAATGAAATTTAGTCACAAAATGGAAGAGAGATATGGGACAATAACTAATGGGAATGGATGGGTCAAGTGAGAATTTTTTGAGAATGGGGAAGTCATTGGGCATATTCATAGTACAGTAGGGAAGTGGCAGACAAGAAGACACTGAAAATTAGTGAGAGGCTGAGGATGGGAGTAATATGCTGGAGATGAAATGGGATGAAAGTATTTGTAGAAGTAGCTGGTGACATAGTGGTTAACATGCTGAGTTTGGAAACAAACAGACCTGAGTTAAAAATCTAGTCTTAGAAACTTACAAAGCTGTGTGACCTTGGACAGATCATGTAACTTGTTTCTTAGTTTCCTCAACTGTAAAAATGGGGATAATAACAGTATTTATCTCACAGGGTTGTGAGGATCAAGGAAGATATTTGCAAAAAGTGCTTAGCACCTTACTTGGCACATAACAGTGTTTTATAAATGGTCTTCCTTCCCAACTTGTGCATGTAAAGGAATTTATCTTGATAAAGAGAAGTGATACCTTTTCCTATGAGACAGGGTGAAGGATGAAAATGATGAAGGATGAAATAGTGGCAGAAGGCATCTTAGTGATGTGAGATGAGAAGGAGGGGAGAAGAAGGTACTTGGTAAATGGCTTCAATTTTTTTTCAGTAAAATAAAAGGCAAGTGGGATAGGGAGTAAAAGTTTTGGAGAGAAAATGGTTTGGAAGAGCTGCTGCTGTGGTAAATGGAACATGAGTTAATTGGGGAAATATAAACACATTGCCTTACCATGGTGAGGACCTCGTTAAGATTATATAACATGAGCTTGTAATTTATTCAGTCCACATAGTTTTATGATTTTCTCCAGTTTTATCCAATGGCACCTAATTAGCAGTGAAGGCAGGAAATGGTGGGAGGATCTAAGATTGGGGCTTAATAGAAAACGAGTGCTATATGATAAGGGGGCAAGTAAGTGATTTGGAAGAAACATTGTAAAATTTGTTTACCAAGGGGTCATTGTGGCAGAGGTGAAAGCCTGGTAAAGACTGAGGAGTTGAGGGATTCAAGGTCCTGATGACAATTTTGAACAGGGATTAGGATTGTAAGGCAGAAAGAAAGGGGGCAATATGATAGATAATGATTTGTAATATTCTTTTCTAAATTATAATGTTCTCTGGAAGCAGATTTCTTGGGACGGGGCGCTTCGGGAGGCAGCCTTCATTTCAGTTCAGAGTAGTCATCCTGAATGCAGCCAGGTATTAGTCCAAATTCTTTATTGTCTCCTTCAGTCTTATCTCCTTCACTTAGGGCTCACCTCGTTTTTATTAGAGGCCTTCTGTAGTCTTGGTTCCGAGAGATTAAGCTGCCTTCTCTGGCTTGTGAATCTCCTCAAATGAATCCTGGCTGAGGCTCCAAGAGCTTCTAGTGGGCTTCTGTTCTAGTGGGCTTGTCCTCTAGTAGGCTTGTCCTTTAGTAGACTTGTTCTCTTTGGCCCTGACAGCTCCTCCTTATATATGCTCTCTTAAAGGTGTGAATCTTGTGGAATAATAGTAAGTACTAAGTACATGTAAATTAGAGAGTCATTATCTCATCAATTCCACTGACTTAGCACCTTGTAAAAATCCTAACAGTGATTCAACAAGAGAATTTTAAAATTCACAAATATATGTGTTGCATTTATAGGTGGTGACAGATCAAGGATATGATTATCTTTGTATATGGCTGAGGTGGAGTGGAGGAACAGATCATGGGAAGTAAGTTGAGGAACTGTGAGGGTAATGTTTTTGAAGAAGTATATTGAATGCATGATGAAGTTCTCTAATGTGAGGCAGGAGTTTCTGAGGAAAGAAAGACTGTGAACCAAGTACTGTATTCTTTGGCAAAAGAAGAGAAGTGTCCTAGACAACAGCTGCCATAATTTTGATTGGGTTGTAGATAGGGGTTGAGGGAACCTCAAAGGCAGATGTTCCTGAGTGTTGGTGGCATAAGGAAAAACTGGAAGTCCCAATGTGGAACATGGAGTATCTCAACTCCCCAACTCAACCATTGGGTCAGGAGGAATGAGTGAAATAATCAGTGATGGAAAGAGAGGCCAGTGAGCTATCAGGAGGAAGCCAGGTTTCAGTGAGAGGCAGAAGATGGAAGGAATGGGAAAGGAAAATATTTAAGATGAAAGCAATTTTGTTTTCTATGGCACAGGTCATCCAGAGAGCACAGTGAAAGGGATGTGTTGCTTTAGAGTGGGACATTGGAGGGACATGTTAGGTTGAGGAATGGGAATGATGAATCAGACAGTGGGGGATGGATGATGAGATCTGAAGGATAATAGCCAGGTTTCAGAATCACTTTGATCATTTCAGTGAGAATTGGATGAGAGTTTAGTTTCCACAGAGTTACAAAATTTAGATCAGAGAAATCAAACAGAAACCTAAGAAATGAAACCTAAACATTACAAAACTTATAGAGGGAAGCAATCTATTAGAAGAAGAAATGGGGGGACTCACACTCATATGGGGGAATTAGGCTCTTCAGATAGGCTGTAATTCCTGTAGTAGACAGCCAATGGAGAATCAGGGGAAGAACTTGCATTTCATGTTCAGGGTATAAAAGGGCATGTTTTATTGACTTTAAATGTGCCTACAACTTAGATACCTGCTCTTGCAAGAATATAATATAAAATTCTTTTCTGGCTTCATCAGTAGATCTGTAGCATTCTTGTTAACATGTTTGTCTCTTACAGATCTAACTGGGGAAGTTTGGTAATTATTGGGGAATAATGTAAGGTTTTAATTGTCCATAGGAGTCTAGATTCAGAATATAGAACTCTCAGGACCTTGGGTAGTTCAGTTCAGTAAACAGATGCTAGGGGCTGATGGAATGGTGTTATTCCTCTTCCCCCAAGGCAGGATGCCAAGCTAGAGACTTGATGGAATGGACTTCTGCTTCTTCTAGGGAAAGGAAGAATCTGGAGCTTATTGTAATAGTGTTTCTTCTCATCCAGGAAAGGTAGGAGAGTAGGCAGGAGATCTCCCCCCATAGAACAGCATTTTCTCTTCTCACTCCCAAATCAGGAAGCTGATGTGTGATGGAAATATGTACCTAATAAATGCTTCTTGATTTGACTAGACTCCATTTTCCCCCACATGCAAGCTGTAATGAGAAAATAAGTAGAAATGGGTGAAGCGGGAAGAGTGGAGCTATAACAAAATACCTAGAGTGCTAGTGATTGGGAAAGTCCATAGTCCCTCTCCTCCTGATCTAGGAAGAATTGATGGCACATTAGGGATTACACATGGCACACACCTTTCATCTGCCTATGAACTGGGTATTGGACATTTCAGTTAACAGAGGCAGTTCCCATACCTGCAATGTGCTCTGTCCTCACTTCTGCCTTGTAGAATATTTACTTTCTTTTAAAGCTCAGCTCAAGCAATACCTCCTGAGTCCTATTCTTTCCTCACCCATTTATTTTGCATTTCCTTCAAATATATTAGAATTTACTTCTCAATGTATGTATTGTTTTCTCCCAATAGAATTTAGTATTCTTGAGGGCAGGATTTAAAAAAAATATATATTCTCTCTAATATTTAGCATGGTGCTAGTCAGATGCTCAATAAATGCTTATTGAATGGATGGATAAGACACATCTTCCCTGGTCTCAAGGGGCTTACAGTTTGGAATATCAACATCAATAATCATTGTATGCAACAATCCATGATATAGACTATAATGAATTATAAAACTCCTAAGATTCCTCCTAATACTGCATGCATCTATAGCAGCATTCAGTGGACCTCTTAAAATTTGAAGGATGGATTCACTTGCTTCAGTTCAGTTACTCAGCTTGTTAAAGGTTAATTACTCACTTGCCTCTGGTCTGTAGAAGAAAAGGACAAAGGTCTTTCCTTTTTGCCTCTCTCTATAGATATAAATACCGCCCAACTAGCTCCAGCATTACCCCATTGGAGAGCTCCCAGTAAATTGAGAAGAGCATCTCTTTCTGTACTCTCTCCTTGCAAGCTTAGGCTTTTCAGAGATGCCACTTTGCCTGTATGATGGGTTGCTGCTGATCTGTGTCTGTGTTATGACAGCGTGATTATGCATGTTTTGAATAAACATGTTTGTATGGGTGTGCGCATGCTGTCACAGCAATGCAGGGCCACCGATAAATACCAGTTTAAAAGTGTGCCAACCTCTTCAGAACAGCTGGCACAGCTGAAAAACTTGTCTGCCTTATTAACACTCCACTTATCTGGAATCTGCTCACCGAGCAGAAACGCCTTCATAAATTCCCTCAATTTGCATTCCTCTTCACTGTCGCTCATTACTACTGACCTCACTCATTCTGCTGGAGCTGATCAGCTTCCCACTGTCCTGCCTGCTAGCTGCCTCCCTATTACTGCACAGATTAACATCAGTGGTAGTGCCATTGTCGACTTGCTGAGTAAGGAAACAGCTTTCAGTGAACACTCCTGGTTCTTTCTCTCTTCCTTTCCCCCCACCTCTTCTCCCTACTTTGGAGGACTTGACATTTACAGGTTTCCCTCTCCCTCCCTCCTACCTGATTTTGCTTGTGACCTCTTTTTCTGAAACCATCTCAGAAAGAGAGGTCAGCAGTACCTTCCAGAGTGAGGTGAGGTAAGAGGCAAATAGCAGGTTATGGGTCAAAGCTATTTTAATAATAAGAGATTGTTCTAATCAGCTCTCAACAATCTGCCTTGCTGGCCAATCATCTCTGATCCCTGCTTTCATGTGGTGTGATCTTAAGCCAGTCTCTCTGATTCTTGGTTTCTCAGCTGGAAAATGAAGGGGCAGGCTAAGTGACCTCTAAATCTAGCTTTCTATCTGGGTTCACCTTAGACTAAATGTTCTTAATGGACTGAAGTTTGGGTATGATCTAAGAACCATCCATTAAGACTCAGTTTTTCAGTCCAGATGAGTGTCTTTGGAAAGGTCTGATTCAAGCCAGGTTCCCAGGGGTTTAGTTCTGACATTGGAATGAAATTAGATTTGTACATGTCATTCAACATTTATCAAAAGGAGGTTTTCTTAGCTTAGCATAGAAAAGACAACAACATTATAGAATTAGCTCAGGTAGATGTGGTTTCCCCCCTTCATTTCCATACAAAAATGCATCTGGTCAGTCGGAAGAACATTTGCCAAGTCTGAAGGGCTAGAACTCCAGAGGGGGTAGATCTCTTTAATACTCCTAAGTGACCAAAAAAACAAGCTAACCAAAACCTTAGTCTCACAAGACAGCCAAATCTCAAATGTTTCAATATATTTTATAGAGATTTTAACAATAATGAAAGCATCTTATGAAAAAAAACTATTGCAGGGACAAGGGTTTGGTGATGTGGGGGTGGGATAGACTCCTGTAGATGATATTTCTCCTACCACTTCCTTTCACTCTCTTCCCAAGCATCAGGTATTGTTTTTGTTTGCTGTTTCATCAGTCACAGTTAGCAGCTCATTATCATTCACTCATATACCTTCTCACTAAAGTCCCATTTTTTTTCCCACTGGGATCTGGATAAATAGGACTAGACAGGGAAAAATATTCCTTATGTTTTTCCATCATTAGCCTTAATCAAAAATGATTGGTTCCCCTATTAATGTCCCATGTTTAAGCAATCAGCACCCTTGCTTCCCTGGGAGGATCAGAACCCTTGTGAGATGGCTATGGTTCTAGTTAATACAGCAGAACTGAGCAGTACCTTTATTAAAAATCATATCACGACTTCTTTTTTCATGGTGGGAAGAGTGGTATGGGGGAGTACTCCCTGCCTTGAAGAAAACAAAACAAAAAGTGAGGGAGGAAGAAGAAGAGGTAAAAGTGAGTTGCTTAATGGAGACACTCTGCCTGAATATTTAATATGCTGATTTTATTGAATAAAAAGGTGAAGAAGTGCTTCTTGTTTGTTGCTTGCCTGTCAGACCTTGGCAAATAAGCATTCTTTCTCCTGACTAGTGCTTTTTATTACTGTATGGATTTGAGAGTGTAATTATGCCCTATATCTGCACTGCATTATGCACACAATTACAGTCCCCCAGTTGAAGCATTTATTTTCTTGGGGAGTAGGGGTAGGGGAAAATATTTGCTTAGCTTTTTCAAAGAGTGTTGATACAGTTGTTGCTACCATTATTTTGTCCCATAGAAAAGGTGCTGGGAAAAAGGCCTGGGCTTTGACCCCTTTATCCAGACAGGGTATCCAATAAATGTTTTAACTACACCAATTTACTATGTGGTACAGGGATGGATGTTTTTGGGGAAAGATGGGGGCTGGAAACGTTGGACAATATTGTGTTGTGTGCATTTATTCCAGAGATTATCAGCTCAGAAAATGTAATTTCCAATCACTTTAGTGCCTATTGTTCTTCAGCTAACTGTGTACCAGCCTAACAGCTAATAAAGGCAAAGCTTAAAGCTAAATATGCAGCAAAATTTTGCAATTTATAGATTTTAGCATATGTATGGGTTAGGAATTAGCAATGATACAACAATATCAGAATGCCCTGGATTTTGAAAGGCAGTCACAGACTCCCAAACTAAATAGAAATTTGTTCTAGCTGGGTTTGAAGATCACAAAGTTGGAACTAGAAAGGGTCCTAAGAGGTCATTTAGTCCAACTACCCCCTTTTACAGATAAAGAATTTGAAGGAAAAGAATTTCAATGATTTGCCTAAGACTATATGTGTAGTAAGTAGCAAAGTCAAGAATTAAATCTAAGTACTCTGGCTTGAAAAGTACTCATCAGAGTACAGAATTTGGAGGCAATAAGGCCCCCTGAAATACTTATTATTTTAGCACAGTGCCTGGCACATAGTAAGTACTTAATAAATGCTTGTATATTTGATATAGCTGCGTGGTCCTGAGCCAGTCATTTAACTTTGGCAAAATGGAGATAACAACATCCATCCTGGGAGATGATCAGATAAGATGAAATGTGTAAAACACTTTGTAAAGCTTAAAATGCCAAATAAAAATGAGTTATTATAACTCCCGCTACAACTATTGACACTATATCAACTTGCTTCTTCCTTTGCCTCTGGTGTATGCTATGGAGCCTCAAAAATGGGTTGGAGGAAATACATTTTCTTGACATCGCTAGGATTTCTGGTTATGCTTAGACAGTACAGGGAAGAGAATTTTCTTCCTGGTGTTTTAGTTTCTGACTTTCTATTCTATTGGAAGATAACAGACTCAGAGATACATTAATAAATATTAAATGGATGGAGTCTGTCAGTAAACAAGGATTTACTATGACCCTTGCTATGTGCCAGGCATTGTGCTAAGGCGAGGAAGATGAAGAAAGGCAAAAACAATCCCTTTTCTTCAGGAGGTCACATTCTGAGAGAGATTATATTTAAATAATTAGATACATAGGAGATTATTAAGAGTAGATGAAAAATAATCTGAGAGGAGATGGCACTAAAACCTGGAGAGGCAGGGGAAAGTGTCTTAAAGAAAAGTGGAATTAGAGGTGTTTTAAATTTAAATTTTTAAAAAATCAAGAAAAATCATTTTTGTCTCCTATTAAAAGAAGAAAAAAAGTCCCTTGTAATAAATATACATAGTCAAATAATGCAAAGTACCAAATTGATCTTGTCCAAAAATGTCTGTCCTGTCATCTTGTACCTATAATTTCTCTGTCAGAAACGGGAACCATGTTTTATTATTGGTCATTTTATCTGAGTCTTGAAAGAAGGAAGGGAAATTAAGGAGTGGAGGGAAAGAGGACAGCATTTCTGGCATGGAAGGCATCCTATATGAAGACATAGAAACAGGAGGTAGAATGTGGTAGACACAGAATAGCAAGCAGGATAGTGTAGCTAATTCATAGAGTGTATTGAAAGGAGTGAAGCATGAGAACAACATCATTTTAGGGATCAGATTGTGAAGGATTTTTGTTTAAATGCCAAATAGAAGACTTTTTTATATTTAGTCCTAGTATCAAGAAGTCATTGGAATTTGTGTAGTGCATGTGTGGGAGATTGTGACATGGTTTGATGTATGCTTTAGGGAACCCCTTTAACAGTTGAGTGAAAGATTGAAATGGGAAAAGATTTTAAAATATTAGAAGGCTTTCACAATAGTTCAAGCAAGAGTTGATGAGGGCCCAAGCTAGGAGAGTGATCATATGAGTAGAGAGAAGGGATATAGATGCAAGGTGGTACAGGTTGAAATAAGATTTGAGGGATGAGATAGAGTGAGGAGACAAAGATGAAACCAAGTTTGTGAGCCTGAATGCTTGGGAGAATAGTAATAATGAAGTTGGGAAGAAAGACAGTTTGGGGGAAAGTCAATGAATTATGTATTGGACATAGATAGTTGCAGATACCTAAGCTACATTTATTTGTCCAAAATGTAGTTGGTGATATGAGATAGGAGCTCAAGTGCTATATATTTAGTGTATATATTTAGTTATCCAAGTGTTTTGCTCAAAGTTGGACAATATTAGACATTTATTGGATTAAGTTGAAGTAATCCTGTTTACAACCTTCCCAAAGCATCTTATTGCTTAATCAAGTAAAGTTTAAATTCTTGTCTTGGCATTCAAGACCCTCCATCATCTGAAATCAACTTGCCAATCCAACCTTATCTCATAGTACACTATATCTCTCTAGTAGTTTCTGTACCATTTGGGATACTTTACTATCCCCATTATATATTCTTCAGTTTTTCTGAAGACCTTTGGTTGCCATGTTTTCTATGCCCTCTCCAACTTCTACAGTGGTGAAATTGTCTGTCATCTTTTAATCTCAACTGAAATACCTCCTCCTTCAAGAATCTTTGATTCTTTTCCCTTTTGGATGCTCCATATCACTTTGTTTGGATCTTTCTTAGGAAGGTATCATGTATTACTTTATGTTAGAGGGTTTTGGATTTATATCATATCCTTTTACCTACTAAATGGCAAAAGTCATAAAGTCAGAGATCGTTTCTCATCTAGAAAGCTTCATATCTTTCCCTGTCCCTAGTACACTATACTACAAAAAGTTGGTTATTAATAAATGCTTGTTAAGTCACATTATTCATACATTGAATTAATATTTACTGAGTAAAAGGCACTATGCTAATTGATAAAGCAATACAGTTAAGTATAAGGACAAGTTTCTGTCTTTTGGGGATTTATAATTTACTAGAGGAGGAGATATGATTGTCCCATTTGCTTTCAAACACACTTTTTTGTCTAACTTGATATTTTCTGATGTTTTTTCTGTTTTTAGTTACTAGTGAGAATCATTTTGACCTTATTGCAATGATATTTTTGTTGTTGTTGTTGAAGTTTGTTGGTGAATGCTTAAAGTGATTTGCACTAGGCTTATCCCCCATCTAGAGATCACTTTGGCTTTTCTCAGAGTTGAACTATTCTAGGTAGTAAAAGTCATACATCAACTCTGCTGGTTACCTTGTTCCTTTCTCTCAATATCTGAGCATACAGGAGGGAACTTCAAAGCATCATTGTCTTTGGGAACTCTGAGTTATAGCCTAGCATAATGGGAAGTTTCTCAGTCTATCTCTTTCCTATATCTGCTATAACTTTCTAGTCATCTTGATTTTATGTTGCAGTCTATTTTTAAGTTCATGTTTTCTATTTGCTTTTCCTTGTGTTTTCTGTGATTGAGGACATCAGTAAAAAGAGAGGATTGTGTGATATGAAGAGAGTACTGTTACCATCAGGAAGGAGAAGGTTTTTTAATATTGGGTTTTTTTAAAAAGGTAGGAGCAAGATGGTGGATAAGGGACTCTTTGAAAACTCTTTTGAATTTCCAACATCCAAAGAATTTATACACAAAACATAAAATAATTGGTACGATATCCTCAAGATGAGATGATGACAGTCCTAAGTAGGGAAGGAATATATTTATTTACATAGGAGAACATTTATAATCAGACTATAATCAGTAACTATAATCATAGCCCCACATGTGGAAATAATCACAGAGGAAAGGAACTAGCATTGAAGAGAACCTAAAATAGTTTCATCTGGAAGATGGGGTTTTATATTGACCTTGAAGAAAACCAGAAAAGCCAAGAAATGAAGATGAGGAGGGAGAGAATTCAAGGCATTGGGGATGGTCAATGAAAAATGTAAGGAATCGAGAGATAGAGTCTTATGTGAGGCACAGTGTACCTACATAGTGTAGGCTGTTGTCACTGGAACACAGAGCATGTGAAAGGGAGTAAGATATGAAAAGATTGGAAAGATAGGAGACAGAGAGGTTAGGAAGAGTTTCAAAAGATAAACAGAGGATTTTTATATATGACATTGTTGGTATCAGGAAATCACTGGAGTTTATTGAATATGGAAGATGACATTTTCACATATGTGCTCTAGGAAAATCAGTTTAACAGCTGAGTAGAGGATAAGAGCAAGAAGACCAACAAACAGGCACTGCAATAGTTCAGGAATAAGATGATGAGGACTTCCACTAGGATGGTGGTAGTATCAGAGGAGAGAAAAACAATTAATAAGATTTAGCAACCAATTGAAGATGAGTATGAGAGAATGAGGAATTGAACATGATATCTAGTCTGCAAGCCTGGTAACCTGGGATGATGGTGATGTCCTTGTCAGTAATAGAGGAGTTTAGGAAAAGAGGAGAGCTTGTTGGGGATGTGAGAATCATCAGCATAAATATTATTAACTCAATAAGCATTGGTAAGATCTACAAGTGAAATACTTTAGAGGGAGAAGATCCAAGACAGGACTTCAGGGTACAATCCCATGTACCTAGGGTACGATCCATCACTTGGATAAAGTTCCAATGAAAAACAGACAAATAGAAACAGAAACACTAGCATAAATAATCCACACAGCTAGCAGAGGAGTAGTATCAGGAAAACCAAGAGAGAAGAGTCTATCAAAGGGAAAGAGCTTGATTAATAGTATCAAAAACTGCAAAAAGGTCAAGAAGGTTGAGGATTTATAAAATGCCATTAAATTTTGCAATTTAAAGAGACTTGGTAACTGCAGAGAATGGTTTCAGTTGAATGATGAGATTAGAAACCAGACTGAAGGGAGTTAAGAAAACAGTGAGAAGAAAAGAAATAGAGGCATCTCTTGTAGATCCTCTATAAAAGTAAGGTTATATGTGTGTGTGTGTGTGTGTGTGTGTATACACTAACACATACATGTGTACCTTATATATACACACAAACATATATGTATATATAGTATGTATATGATGTGTATTTATATAATGTATATATACATTTATACACATACATACACATATATGTATACATTAGATAGATAAAGGTATAGATAGACATGTAAATAAAGATATATAAGTATATAGATAGACTGATAGAGGAGATAGTTGCATAAGGTGAAGACTTTTTTTGAAAGTGGGGAAGATAAGGTGAATTTTAAGACAATAGAGAAGCAGTCCATGGATAGCAAAAGTTTGGAAATGTGGGATTTTAAAAAGTTTGAAAGAAATAATTTCTGGGTAATCTCACCATTTTATTAATAATGCCAACATTTTAATAAATGACTGGTCTTTTGGCTGTTCTCTTAGATCAAAAACAACCATGGAGGCAGACTAATAGTTTATATGCCTTTTTGGAAAAAGAGTGTTTCTGAAGATGGCAATCAACTTTGACTTACAATTAATGAGAGAATGAATATTTATTATAAAGAGGGGCTGGAACTGAACTTTGATTGTGTCATTTACTTCTAAATTAGCTTCAGCCTTGGGAAATCTATTCAAAGAATACATTCCCAACCAAACCTGAGTAGGACACTATAGTTGCTTCACCTGGGTGGAATCTGGATTGAGATGTCTTGAAAATGCAATAAAAGAAAAAGGGGGAAATCGGAATCTTCCCAAATAATTGGTTATTAATAATAATGTCTCAAGATAAGTGGAGTGGTGATGAAAAGCCTGAAGAAGATGAAATGAAATAAAATCACCTGCTCATTAGGATGCATTTTTATTTGCAAGGAGAAGAGCCATCTATTTATGTGATACCTATGTGTTTATGTGAAGGAAGAGATAAAGATAGAAGGCATCTGAAGAGAACAGAACAGGACACTCTTTGTATATGATCATTTTATTTCAGTGAAATGTGAAGCAATATTCTCACGTGGGAAAGTAAGGGAGGGGGAGCCATGGGAAATTTAGAAAGGGTTGAAAAGTTTTGGAAAAGTTCCTGTGGTGGATGGGATAGTGAACTGCATATGTCAGTCAATATAATATGCATTTGTAATGGAGCTGGTATGATTTTTCTTCAGCTTCATTCAGTGCAGGAGTCAGGATGAAGTTGTTAGTTATAGGAGAAATCTGAGTCTCAAGTTTGGCAGTGCAAGATCATCAATAGTATAAGGAAGCAACTGACTCAAGAGAAGAAGTCAGTGCAAAGTTTAACTGATTTATTCAAGATGAAGAAGGGAGGAGAATAGTCAATGCAAGGGTAATAATAGCCTAAGTTAACTGAGAAATAGAGATTGGTAGCTGTTGAGGATCCAAAACAGGATTAGGGATTTCAAGGTGGAGGAAGAGGTAGAATTACAGTTCATTATAATCAGATAAATGAATTTCAGTGTCCATGAACTTGGAAGTGGGTCACTCGGTCACTCGGGGGTGATGGCAAGATTAAAGCTATGACCATCTTTGTGTGTCAGAGGTGGGATGAAGGAATAGATCATGGGAAATAAGCAAGCTGAGGAAATAAAAGGTAAGGCTATTTGAAGGAAGTATCAATTTGCATATAAAAGTCAGGGCAGTAATTGAGGAAGAGAAAACTATAAGCAATGTATAAAATCTGTGGACTTCCCACCATTTAAGGAGTACTCAAGTCACGATTGATCTTTATAGTTTTATTTCATTCACTTTTGTGTGTCTTGGTGATTGTTCTTTCTGTTTATATTGTTGTAGTTATTTTAGATATTGTTTTCTTGCCTCTGTTTACTGCATAAGTCCACATAGATTTTCCCCTGCTTCTCTGTTTTTATCATGTACCCAATTTCTTTTTTTTTTTTTTACTGCATTTCTTTAATTTTTTATTTTCCCTAGTTACATTGAAAACTAATTTTTTTTTACATTTTTAAGAAATATTGAGTTTTAGAGTTTCCCTTCTTCCCCACCTCTACTCCACTGTAAAGGTACATGTGAAGTTATATAAAACATTTCCATAAAAATCAGGTTGTAAAAAAAAAAAACAAAAACACAGATGTCCCTCTACTTCCCAAAAAAGCCCCTAAGAAAAATGAAGTTAAAAAAATATGATCAATCTATATTCAGATAGTTTCATTTATTTTTCTGGGTAGGGATAGCATTTTTCATCATAAATCCTTCAGAGTCATCTTGGATTGTATTGCTGAGAATATCAAAGTCATTCATAGCTGATCATTCCATAATATTGCTATTACTTTATACAAAGTACATTTCACTTTTCATGAGCTCATGGAGGACTCTCCAGTTTTTTATGAGAAGATCCTGCTCATCATTTCTTATAGGACAATAGTATTCCATCATAATCACATCACACAATTTACTCAGCCATTCCCCAATTGTTGGGTATCTTCTCAATTTCCATTCCTTGCCATGAAAAAAAAGTGCTATAATATAAGTTCTCTTCCTTTTTACACATTTCTATTTATATACATGTCTAATAATGATATTATTAGGTCAAAGAGTATGCATAATTTTATAGACCTTTGGGGTTCATGTCTTTTGATCATTTGTTAATTGGGAAATGTCTTTTTTTTTTTTTTTTTTTTTTTTTTTTGCTGAGGCAATTGTGGTTAAGCGATTTGCCCATGATCACACAACTAGGAAGTATTAAGTTTCTGTGTTCAGATTTGAACTCAGGTCTCCTGACTTTAGGACTGGTGTTCTATCTACTGCACACCTAGCTGCCTCAGAAATGGTTCTTTTTAAAAAATAAATTTGACCCATTTCCCTATACATTTGAGAAATGAGACCTTCATCAGAAAAATTTGCTTTGAAACTCTTTTCACAATTACTGTATTCTCCCATTTATTCTATTCTTTCTCTCTTTTTACTCTGTCTCTTCTCAAAAGTTTTTTGTTTCTGACCATCCCGCCCCCAAGATTCCCTCTCTTCTATCACCATCCTCCCTTCTTGTATCCCCTTTCCCTACTACTTTCCTGTAGGGTAAGATAAATTTCTATACTCATATTGAGTGTGTATGATATTTCCTGTTTGAACCAATTCTAATGAGAGTTAGGTTTACTCATGCTTCCTTAACTACTTTTAACTCTTGTCCTTTACTGTAAAATCATCTCTCCTTTCTTTCAGTACATTCCTGTCACCCCTTAATTTGATTTTTTAAAAGATATTATCACTTTATATTCAATTCACACATGTCCTTTGCCTACATATACTCCATCTAACTGCCATAATAATGAGAAAGTTCTTATGAGTTACAAGTATCATCCTCCCATGTAGGAATGTAAACAAATTAACCTTAAATCTCTTATAATCTTTCCTGATTACCCTCTTAGGCTTCTCCTGACTCCTGTGTTTGAAAGTCAAAATTTCTATTCAAATCTGGTCTTTTTTTTTTTTTTATCATAAATACTTGAAAGTCTTCTATTTCATTGAATACCCTTTAATATTTTATCCTCTGAAGGATTATACTCTATTTTGGTGGATAAGTGATTCTTATTTGTAATCCTGGCTTCATTGTACTCTGGAGTATCAAATTCCAAGCCCTCTAATGTGTTAATATAGAAGCTGCTAAATTTTGTGTTATCCTGATTGTGACTTGACTATACTTGAATCCAATGCTTCTTTTTGGATGCTTGCAAATATTTTTTCTTTGATCTAGGAATTCTGGAATTTGGCTGTAATATTTCTGGGAATTTTCATCTTTGGGATCTCTTTAGGAGGTGATTGGTGGAATCTTTCAATTTCTATTTTTCCCTTTGGTTCTAGAATATCAGGACAATTTTCCTCAATAATTTCTTGAAAAAATGTTATCTACGCTCTTCTTTTGATCATGGCTTTCAGGTAGATCAAAAATTTAAAAATTCTCTCTCCTGCATTTATTTTTCAGGTCAGTTGTTTTTTGTTTTCCCAATGAGATATTTCACTTTTTAAATTTTTTTCTTTTTTCTTTTTTGGTTTTGTGTAGCTTCTATTTGCTCAATTTTAATTTTTAAAGGAATTCTTTTTTTTTTTTTTTTCCACTAAGCTTTTATGTCTCCTTTTGCATTTGGCCAATTTTATTTTTTAAAGTATTTTTCTCCTCAGTATCTTTTTGTATTTCCTTTTGCATCTCTCTTATTTCTCCCCATAACTTTTATTCTACTTCCCTTACTTGATTTTTAGAATTCCTTTTGAGTTTTTTCATGGCATGAGACCAGTTCTTATTTTTCTTGGAGGCTTTGGATGTAACCGCTTTGACTTTGTTATCTTCTTCTAAGTGTGTATTTCGATTTTCTTTGTCATTATAATAATTTTCTATGGTCAGTATCTTTTTCTGTTGTTTGCTAATTTTTCAGCCTATTACTTGGCTTTTAACTCTTTGTTAAAGTAGGACTCTGTTTCCAGGGTTTGCGTGTGAGGTGCAATGTCCCAAACTTCAGAGGTTTTATGTAGTTGTTTTCAGAGTTCCTTCTAGGGACCTACAAAGGGACCTGTAGTTTTTTTTAATTCTTCCAAGATGGCATTACCCACCTGATCTGTGAGTGACCATGAGCACTCTTTTCTGCCAGGAACTGTGAGGAAGGTCCCTGATATACTATGGACATAAGTCCTAGTGTGTTAGTGCTCCTACTTGCCTTGGAACTATGAGTTTGCACTGCATTCTGAATCTGAGTGTGGACAAAACAATTAGAGTCCTGCCTTAGTGCTAAGAAAGAGTGCCCCGTAATTTTCTTCTGATCAGATGATTGATCCCCTTACCATCTGTGGGCTGAGACTTCCAGAAGTTGCTACCTTAGCTGCTGCTGCCAGTTCTATTACTGTTGCTGCCACTGCTGCTAATAATCTGCTAATTCAGATTCCCAAGTCTGCTACTGGTTTGCTGGGGCTCCCCTGATACCCTAGTGTGACAAACCTATCTTGCTGATCTTCCAAGTCATACTTGGTGTCTCTGGTCTGAAAGGGCTAGAAACCACTACTGGATTACTAGGGCCTGAGCTGTGCTGGCCCAGCCTACATCATGACTGCTCTGTTTTCCCACCCTGGTACAACAGATCTTTTCTGCCTGTCTTCTAAGTTGTCTTCAGTTGGAAAATTGTTCTATTCTAATTTTTTGTGGATTCTGATGCTCTAAAATTTGTTTAGAATTATTTAAAGATATTTGGAGGGATTTGGGGGAGATCTTGGGCAGATCCCTGCCTTTACTCCTTTATTTTAGCTCTGCTGCTCCCCAATTTCTTATAGCACAGTAATATTCTATTATATCCAAATATTTCAATTTGTTTAACAATTTCCCAATCTACTTTATTTCCAATTCTCTGCTATCACACAAAAAAATATTGCTACAAATATTTTGGTGTATGCATATGTGTATGGGCTATAAGCCCACTAATGGAATTCCTGGTTCAAAAGATATAGACATTTTAGTCACTTTATTTGCATAATTCCAAAATTTTTTTTAAAATGGTTGTACCATTACATAGCTTCACCAATAGTAGAGTTGTATATCCATCATTCTATAAGTCTTCCAAAATTGATTATTACTATTTTTTTGTCTTTTTGTTTTATGTATGAATTTCCAGGATTTGAGATGAAAAGATGAAACCTCAGGGCTGTTTTGATTTGCAGGTTTTATTTATATTATTAGTAATTTGGAGCACTTTTTCAAGTGAATACTTTATAATTCTTCTTTTGAGACAATTCAAATCCTTTGACCATTTATCTATTGGTTAATGGCTATTATATATGTAATATATGTGTGTATATATATATATATATATCATTTATATAACTTGAATATCCAAGATTTTTCCCACCAATTTAATCATTTCCCTTTTTATTCTATGTTCATTAATTTTGTCTATATAGAAGCTTTTAACTTTTATGTAATGACAATTATCTTTTTAAACTTTTTATCTTTTGTTTGGTTAAGAATGTCTCCTACTCTTACCCATTTATGGTTTGTGATCTGATGGTCTACTTTTTTTTTTTTTAAATAGTGTAATCTTTAATATTAAAGTTGCATATCCATTTCTATGGCATTTTGAAATATAGGGTAAGGCATTGATCTAAGCCAAATTTTTGACAGACTGCTTTCCAATTTTCTGGCAGATTTTTTTTTTAAATCAAATTAAGTTTTTTCCCTAGGTTATTTGTGTTTTCCACTTTGTTTTCTAAGATTATTATATTGAGTTCCATTATCTCTGATTCTTTCTTATTTAGTCTTTTCCATTGATCTGTAATCAATATCTACAATTTTGATGACTACTAATTCATAATGTAGCTTAAATATGCTAGTCTTCCTTTATTCTATTTCTTTTTAAATTTATTTTGCTATTAATAGAACTTTTGTTTTGCAAAATGAATTTTAGTATTATTTTATCAAGTTCTATGAAGTAGCACTTTGATAATTTTATTGGTTTAGCAATAAAAATGTAATTAACTTGCATATTTTTGTCATTTTTATTATATTGACATAACCTAATCTTGAGCATTGAATATTTTTCTAGTTATTTAAGTTGTTCTTAATTTCTCTAAAGTGAATTTTGATGTTATAAATCTTTTGTGTACTTTGGTAGGTTTATTCCCAGACATCTTAATTATCTTATGGTTATTTCAAATGGGACTTCCTATTTTGCTTCTTGGATTTTGTTCTTATATGGAAATGTTGTTGATTTTTGAGGGTTTATTTTGTATCCAAAATCTTTACCAACACTATTAATTGTGTCAATTCATATCTTTGCATATTCTCCTAGATTTTTAGAAGTAATGATCATATCATCAGCAAATAGGAACAGTTTTGATTTCTCTTTTATCTAATTTTTTTGCCTTAAATTTTTTATCTTGGCTTTTTACTTGTTGTAAGCATTTCCAGAATTACATGATCCTTGCTTCATTTCCATATTTTTTAGAAAAGATTTTAGTGGTTCTCCATTGCATGTCATCCTTGCTTTTGGTTTTAGATAAATGCCTTTTGTGATACTAAAAAAAAAATTCCCTCTATGCCTATTCTTTGGAGGGTTTTTATTTCTTAGCATAAACTAGTTCTATACTATATTAAATTTTTTTCCTCTAAATATTAAGATAATAATGTGATTTGGGATGTTTAAGTTTATGATATGATTAATCCACACTGTCTTCATCCAACACAACTTCCTTCATATGTCTCAGGTAAGCCATTATATAAAAAAGGTGGATGAGACAGAGTTTACAAAGTCAATAATATATAAATTAGATAAAATTTTTGGCTTCAAACTTTGTACTCCTGTAGCTCTACTTTAAAGGATTCTGGAAGAATAAAAAAGGAACAATAGAACAGTCCATGAATCATAAAATAAAATATAGAATAAATTGCAAAAAAGGAAATTTAATAAAAAATACAGAGCAGAAGAATACAATAAAAAAGTTATTAAAATAAGAGGGTTAGATAGATGTTATACTTTTGAATCACTTATATGGGTGAGAGAAAGAACAAGAACATAAGGGACAAAAATAAATAACTAAAGAAAAAGAAAGAGGCATCCACAAAAAAGAATTTAGATTTAGATAAGATAATAGAATCATGGGAGATGAAAATTTATGGGAATTAGCCACCATCAAATATATAAGTATAAGCAAAAGTACTAATTTTAAGGCTAAAGTAATGATCAAAATGGAAGAGAGCAAAAATAAAAGAAATACAAAAGAAATAAATTGAGAAAAACACTAACCTAACAACTATTTCTTTAAATGTGATTGGTCTAAATGACTCAATTTAAAACACACACCAAAACCTCAAAGAATAGAAATACAAGAAATATATCTAAAAACTAAAGTCATTTCCATAATGAATGAGTCTAGATAAAAATTTATTATGTACTAGATGCATTAAAAAAAAAGACTTGTATTAAATAAAATAAAAATTATTTACTATGATAAAGTCAATTTTATGCTAGATATTTAGGGATGGTACAATATTAGGAAAACAATGAACAAAATCATATGAAAAACAAAATCATCAAAAGTCATATGCTTATATCAATAGGTATATACATATATTTAGGTATATAAAGTGTAATATATCTTTATGTTAAAGAGCTTAGAAAATATGGGTAGAAAATTATTTTTAAAAATATAATTGTTTTTATCTTAAACTAAAAGTATATCTTGTATATAATAGAGAACTGTGAGAAACTTATCCACTAAATTCAGAGTAATATAAGAATGTTTCTTTTTATTGATGCTATGTGACATAGTTCTAGAATGTCTAGGCAAGACATTAGAAATTAAAGGCTTAAACAGAATATCCCAACTAACTTTTAAAGCTCATTCCACCATTATGTTGATGCTGTTGAAGTTCAGCAGTCTCTTACCTGATCATATGGATATTGGTATTATTTTCTATACTTTTACTGTATCTTATATACAATGTTCTATTCTTCATTTCATATCAATTCATATAGGTCCATATAAACCAAAATATTTATACTAGCACTTTTTATTATAGCAAAGAATTGCAAAGAAAGTATATGTACATTGATTGACTGGGGGAATGGGAAAACAAATTGTGATACATAAGAAAGAGGAATATGAAGAATACGAGGAACTTGGGAAGACATAGATTGATTCAATGTAAAGTGAGCAAAAAAAAAAAAAAAAGGAAAGCAGTATATATATATACAATGACCACAACTATCTAAATATAAACAACAATAAAAATACAAACTGTGGTAGTTATAATGACTAAGTCTAGCTTTAAAAAGGGTTATGATGATACAAATATCTTTATGCTTTGTAGAGGAGAGGAACTATGGTGTTGGACTATCTGAATTTTGAATATTTGAAACTATTGGAATTGATTGATATGAGTTAGTTTTGTTTAATTAATTCTTTTTCTATCTTCCTTTTAAAAATTCAGTACTATAAGAGGCAGGTCTCTTGGCGGTGGAGTGGGTAGAAAGGATATGAAAATGAGGTATAAATAATAGATGACAATCTTTTTTTTTTAATGTGAAAAGATGAGTAGGAATTGAACAGGACAAGAAAGAGAGGGAATTCCAGGTAAAGGAAATAAAAAAGGCTTACTACAAACTCAAATCCTCCAGCTAGCCCTTAACTACCATAATTTTGCCCACTAGTCAGAATTTTATATTATATCTCTGAGCTTTTAAATTATACAACTTCTTGAATTTAAACTATGTTATTTTCTGTCCCCCCCCCCCACCTTTTTGTTGTGTAACTCTTCTGTTTTGTGGTGTATATGGTTGAATTGCCAATTAGATGGGCTTCTCCTTAAGAAAGAAAAATCTCCTTTTCTTTTATATTTGGTACTATGCTGTGCAGGTGCTTTATATGTTCTGGACTGATACTTAAGTTGATTAAGATGATTAAGATACTTAAGTTAAGATCTGAGCCATAAGGTTTGGCTGTCTTTAGAAATCAGATTAGCCAGATCATTCTCAAGTCATCACTTTGCTCTGAGTTGTGCACAGAGATGGAGCCTGTGTCTGACACTAGTTTTTAGTCAAGTGTCTTGAATCCTCCTAATTTGGTATTATATCTTTCATGGGGAACCTTGCCAGGGATAGGAAAACCATTTTGAAGTGGGCTAAGAGGAGAATCTATTTCCCTGAGAGCCATGGTGGCACTTTTCTGTTAGCTTTTAAATTATTTTTCTAATGAAAGAGCCAGTTGTTTTTTTTTTTTTTTTTCTTTCCAGTGTCATTATTCTAAGGTTATTGTGATTACCACCTGATGTTCTTCCTGGGCTTTTTCAATATCTTCCTTGTAAGCAAGTGGCCAGATGATGCCAGAATCATTTATTTCTTGCTATTAGAAAGCCTAATGCTTAATTGTGGAGATTTTTGCCATTTCACTCTTTCTCCTTCTCAATTTATACACTATCATTTTTCTATTTCCTTCCATTAATTTCTTTGGATTTAATGAGCATTGCCTTAATCAAAACAGTAATAACGACAGAGAGAATAATAGCATCCTCTATCTTTCCCTTCACAAATTTTAGAATTACAGAATTAGTTAGAAGGGGCTTTAAAGGTCATAGAATCCAACTTATCTAAAAGAGCAAAACCTCAGCATCATGCCCAACAACTAATCTGAAAGAAGTGCATCTTCTCAAATCTACTCCTCTTCCTAACTATCCTATAACCCTATATTAATTCCCAATACCCAATAACTCTATATGGAGAGCACAACAATCGTTTTGGTTATGCACGACCATAATCGTAGAATCATCCTCATTTCTTGCCTCTCTCTTACTCCTCATCTACTCTTTTGTCAAGTTTTATATATTTTACTTTTGTAATATCTCAGATCCATCCTACTGTCCACTAACAACAACAGCAGTAATGTTATTCTGTCATTTCCTATTCTTCTTGACTCTATTTTGGGGATTTACTTAGCAAAGATACTGGAGTGTTTTGTTTCTTCCTTCTCCAGCTCATTTTAAAGATGAGGAACTGAGGCAAACAGGATTAAGTGACTTTCCCGAGATACACACAGCTAGGAAGTGTCTGAGGCCAGATATGAACTAGTAAGATAAAAAATCTTCCTTGTTTTCAAACCCAGTGCTCTATCCACTGTGTAATCTAGCTGCCCAATAATAGCTGGATAGACAGAATTAAAGTTTGTGCTTTAGAAATTTTATGTTTTATCCTCACAGCAATAGTACTGGCATATAGGGGCTATTATCTCCATTTTACAGATGAATAATCTGAGACAAATACTTGGTGACTTACCTGAATTTAAAAATCTAGTAAGAGTCTGAGGTCAAATTTGAACGCAAATCCTTCTCACTTCATTTGTAGTGGCTCTATAAACTGACACCTATGTGTCACATAGTTAAAAGCTTATATCATCTTTTGCTTAGTCTGTTGCAATAATTCCTTTTTATTTCAGCCATATCCCACTGCCTGGCATCTAATAGGCATTTATTAAATTTTTGTTTGCTTTACTTAGTCTTTCTGCACTCTCTCTTCCCTCTTCAATCTATAGTTCTTATGGCTGCCAAACAGACAATCCTTAAGCATACAAATCGGACCATGTATGTTCCATGCTTACAGAGCTCCCTTTTTGACAAAATGTGAACTTCTCTTTTGACATTTAAATCCCTTAATTATCTGGGTTACCTTGATCCCACTTTTCCAGAATTATTTCACCTTACTTTTCTTCTCTGATGCCAAATAAGCTTTCTTGCTATTCCTTTCACATGACATTATGTCTCCTGTCGTATTTTGAATTCATTCTCTTATTTCCATATTACTAAACCTAGCTTCCTTTAAAGTTCAGCTTTGAGGATTACTTCCCACAAGAAAACTATCTTGATCCTCACAAGTGATAGTTGTCTTCCATTGGAAATTACCTAGCATATATTTTGAATTTGCTATTCTGTATTCATGGTTCAACTTACCTACCCTATTTCCCTCTTTACTACAATTACCCCCTCCCCCCCAGCAAAAAATAATATATAGGTGTATATATATATATATATATATATATATATATATATATATATATATGGGCAGGAACTGCTCCATTTTTAAACTTTGAATCCTGTGTTTCTAGCATTGGGCCTAGCACACAGGGCACTTAAGAAATGTTTGAATGAAAGAATGAAAAAATAAATGAATGAGCAACTTTCATGAACTTTGTCTGAACATTTTTAGTGATATGGAACTTAACATATAATGAGGCAGCCTATTCCATTGTAATGCTGGAGAAACTGAGGCAAAATAGAGATTAGAGAGTATTTAATAAGTTATTTAATGGAGAGATTTACTGGGACCGAATGGATCCATGGTTTGGTCCCAGGGCTGAATGAGACTATCCTCTCCAAGAATCTAGCAAACAATGTGAGTTCTCAATGACATATATACATGTGGCTCAGACTCAGGGCATAGACTGAGGCAGGGGTGGAGTCAGGGTGCTGAGAGTGGGAACAGGGCTCTGACAGAGTGGGGTGAGCCACAGGAGAGGGGAATGACATAATAGGAGGAGTTACCTCGGACATGGGGAGAGGCATCTTGATAAGATGGTATCTAATATTCTGATAGCTTGGGAGGGGGAGAAGCATTCTGATATTCTAAAATATAAGATCTTTTATCCTTATCAAATATTCTGAATAAGAGGAAGGGGTGATTTTGCAGGATTGAGCAGAACAATTATAAACTGAGGCAGAACAATTAGGGAAACTGAGTCAGGATAATTGGGGAAACTGAGTCAAGACACTAAAAGAGAACTGTGGCATAACACCATTTCTAGATAACTATAATCATTAGGAAATTTTTCCTTTTATTCAGTAGAAATCCTGTAATTTCTATCCATTGATCCAAGCTCTGTTCTCTGAGGTTAACTAGAAGAAGACTGCTCTCTAGTTATCTTATTTGATCTTAAAAATGACTGAAGAAAGTAGTATGTATCAATAGCCCCATTTTATAGATGTGCAAAATGGTGCTCAAGGAGGATAAATGACATCCTAGAGTCAGGTCTCAAGCTATAAATAGGTTTTCTTTCTCCAAATTCAGAATCATTTTCATAATATTACAAGGAAGCAGCTACAAAACCTCTGTCTTATTTTTCAGAGTTTTCCTTCTAGTTTATCCTTGTCTTGAAAAAAAAATAAGATTCTTTAAACATGATTTAAAATTTAAAGTTGCCCCATTTGCAGTTTTTCCTCCACAATACATTGCTTTAATAAAGATGACATCCATCCCATTTGCAAATAGTTTTTTTTTTTTTTTTTACTGTTTCTCTAGTTAACTTTTTCATTCTAGGAATGCTTTTATCTATAAACTCAGGCTTGATGTCTTGGGGGAAAAACAAAGAACTATGAATCTCTGCTATTCTGAATATTCATTCCCAGTTTATGTTTTCAGTCAAAGTCCTACCAAAGTCCAATGGGAGAGAGAAACTATTTGTATGTGCCTAAGAAAGTCTTTAATATTAATAGGTCACTTGTGTCTCTAAGATCAGGAAAGGCCCTGGAAGTGTTCACTGGAATGAATGAATGAAAAAATTAATATATTAAGAGCTTGTGTGCCAAACACTGATACTGGGGAGGATAAATATATATATAAAAGATCTCTGTCTTCAAGGAACTTATAATCTAATTGGAGAAATAACACATTCAGTCAGTCAGTCATTAAGCATTTATTAACCTCTTACCATGTACCAGGTAGTGTGCTTAGAGGAAATGCTAAGTTAAAAAAGAGGGGCAAAATACCGTCCTTGCCCTTAAGCAGTTCAGATTACAAACAAACAAAAATGTACAAGGAAGCTATACATACATACATACATGCATACATATATATTTATATATATTTTGTAAATAGGAAATAGTTAACAGAGTGTTGGTGTTAGAATTGAGGAGTTGGAAAAGGCTTCCTGTAGAAAGTGGAATTTTATTTGGGATTTGTGGAACACAGGTATTTCATCTTAAAGGTTATTGAATTTATTGAATAGGAGAGTAATAGTTGGACCTGTGTAAATATAGGAAAGTGGTGACCTGAGATAGCCATTTCGGTCTGTAAAATTATAGGGTTGATGAGTGAGAACATTTGGGAGTAAATTGACATATCCTTTCCAGGAAGAGTGGCAGAGCCAATTTGAGCATATTTAATAGCTCTTTAATTGGAGGGGAGAGGGAATGAAGGCTGGTGTTTTCTTGAAATAGTGATCTGGATAGGTTGTTACTTATCAGGGGAGATGAGTGTTGGTATCTAGTGTGGGTAGCCAGGAGTTTGTTAAGGAGACTGTGGAAGAAGTAGCCAGAAAAGGAAGGATCCTGTTTTTATTATATTAAGTTCAGCAAAAATTTATTAGGTATCTACTATGTATAAGGCTGGGTAGCACAGTGGTATAGTGAATAGGGCAACAGACCTGGAGTAAGGAAGACCCGAGTTAAAATGTAGCCTCAGACACTAACTGTGTGACCCTGGAAAAGTTACTGAATTTTATTTACTTCCGTTTCTTCATCTGTGAAATTAGTTGGAGAAGGAAAAGGGAAACCACACCAATATCTTGGCTAAGAAAACCCCTAACAGGGTTGTGAAGTATCAGACAGGACTGAAATGACTAAACAACTAGATTTATATGGCACCATGCTAGCTTAAGGGATGAAAGATGAAGAAGAATCTGGCACCTGCCCTTAAGGAACTTTCCAAGCTATACAATTGTATTTTTTCATCTTGTACCAGAAATCTTTTTATCTGGGAAACTCCTAACCCTGGTATTCACAAATTGGAAGCACCCTCCACCTTGATTTAATGAAGCTATTCCTTTCTTCATTTCTCTCCAGGTTGCACAATGCATTTTCTCTATTGTCATCTTTATCAATATCCAATTCAATCTCAATTCTCTTTCAGCTTTTTTTCATGTTGTTGCCTATTAGAATGTAAACTTCTTGAAGTCAGGTACTGTTTTTTATTTGCATTTGTATATCAAGGCACTTAGCAGTGTTTGACACAACATCAGTAAATAAATGCTTTTTAATGAAGGAGTTTCTAATCTAAAAGGAATAATTAAGACATATAAACAAATAATTATAATCTGAATTAGAAATGAAGACAGACAAGATTAAATAGAAGATTATGATTGGGAGAGATCTCCTGTAGTTGCAGGTCTCAGGGAATACTTCAAAGAAGATGTGAAAACTGAGCTAATCTTTGAATGAGAAAAATCATTAATAGATAATAATGGAGGGAAAGGTTGTGGAAAGTCTGTTCTCATCATGAGACATGCACCATTCTACAGGCAGAAGATAGGAGAGAGCTAGGTTTGATGAGGGAGAGAGAGGAAAGAGTGCAATCTATTTTGCCTGGGAAATAAGGAATGGATGGATGTTCAGGGAAAACTAGCACTTTTGGTATGAGGCTGCTTTAGCTCTTTTCAAAGCTACTTATTTAAATTTGGGGTCCACTTGTCACTCATCTTTCACCAGTAGCTCTAAGAAGCTATAGTACATGCAGGGGCAAAATCTTGGCAGATGAATTAAATCAGATTGAGGATCACAAACCTTCTAGCATGTGAAAATTCCTTCCTTCTCCTCCCTATTTCCCGTGGAATGGGCAGATGGGAACTATTCCAATAGTTATAAAAGTGGCTGAAACAGGCACTGTGGAGAGAGGTAAAATGCTGTCCTTGTCCTCAGTAGTTCACAATGTAAAAGATACCAAATTCATCCACTGCATCTGCAGCCATTGCCAGTTGTCTAGATTTTTGTCCTGCCACTGAACTCTGGATGGCTCTGGAAGTGAGAGTGAGGTAGACAACTTTGTGTGCTGCCTTACTTAAAACTAATTCACACACAAGTCAGGATATCACCTGTGGTATTTTCAGCTTTCGTTGAAAACAAAGAATAAGAATCAACAACAGTCCAGTGGATGAATATGAGATCAATGTGAAACAAAGTCACAGTGAGTGGTGATCAGATTGCATATTAGTTTTTATTTCCTTTTCACATTTCTTTTGAGGTACACATCTTTATGTAAAAAAAAAATTGCTGCTATTTTTTTATTTTTAAAGTAATTTACCCCATTAAGCAATCTTCTCTCCTCCTCACCCATTTTAACCTTTTCTACCAAAGAAAGGCAGTTAAGCAAAACTGATTGATCAGTCTCATAATGTATACATTCTATTTCTTAAGACCTTCCTCTTTCCACCCTATACATGAATTAGGGAAATGCATTTCATCATCTGTTCTTTGGTCACAGGAATAATTTTTTTTCTTTTTCCCATAAATAATTTGCATATTTAGAAATCCTAAAGCACAAGACAATGACCCAACTAAGGCCATTACAGTGAATGATCCAGTTATTGGATTCAGGATGGGTAACTGGTCCCTTAGCTCCAAATAAAAAAGAAAATCATTGCTCAATCATTTTCCGTTGTTAGAGAGTTAATTGAAGAGTGCTTTGAAGCAGAGAGAGTCTCAGTTGTGCTACAAAAGACCTTTTTGTGATTGAGCTCAGGGTAAAATTTAATTTTAACCAACTTGATAGGCCACCAAAGCTGCCCTAGCATATTTGAATTAGCTTTAATAGAAAACATGTTGTTACAGGGTTAGTGATTGGGTATAGAATTTTGTTCACTTCCACTCAATTCAAACAATATTTATTGAGGGCTTTCTTTGCATCAGACATCGTACTAGGCACTAGACATTTAAAGGCAAAACCAAAATGGTCCTTGCCCTAAAGGAGCATACATTCTATTGAGGAAAACAACATATACATGGACAAATATACATATAACATTGATTGCCCTGATCTCCACTATCTGAAGACAAGGGTTATATTTTCCCTTACCCCCAGAGTTCTCCAGTCCATTAAGGGGACCTGGGAGTGCCTAGGCTTTCTGCAAAATGGCTCCAATACTTACAGATATTCCCCTAAATGTAGGGAAAATCCCCTGAACTTGTTTCATTTACTCATTTTTCCACTAAGGGTAGAATCAACTCAATGATATGATCACAAATAAACAAATTGTCAGCCATACAAGAACCTGCCTCTAACCTGTGGATGGTCAGAGGCAAATAGAGCAGGCTAGAGACAGGAGAGTCAGGATATAAACAGAAGTTTAATTAATTTCAGAGTAAAGAAAATGCAAATTTGCAAATGGAAGTTTCTCCTGTCCTCCCCTTCCTAAGAAGAATGCTTTAATATGCTGGATCAAAGGTAGGTCTTATATCCCACATGTGAGGTGAATTATGACATAATCATTTTTAGATCTTGAGTTACTTTTCCATGGGCCCTGTGGAGAACAGTCATAATCTCAAGGCTTGAGGGTCATGTTCACCCTGTGGGGCACAGAATCAGAGTTCTGTGATTGGAACAGGAGTGCAGTACCTGGCAGTGACAGGGAGCTAGGGTTGTGCATATGGGATAGATGGCCCTGGGAATTAGAGGGAGATAAATCCCTCAATGAGGGATTTATGTCAATGTCAATGAACATCTGGTTCTGGTCTAAGCAATATACTTGGCCAGAGGGTGATATCATCCCGAGTGCAAAGGATCATTGTTATGCCAAACTCAGGACATGGCTTGCTTGCTGGGCTTTTTGCTCTGGGAAACAGAATATCTCTAAAATATTTTGACAAAACTTGATCCTCCAACACATGGGAAGCATAATTCCCTGGTTTCCCTACCCTCTGTATCTGAAGAAAAGAGAACTTGTTTTACACAAACACCCATTTTCCAGCCCAGGGTAAAAGAGGGTAATCAGGAAAAAGACCTCTTTTTCTTCTCTCTGGTTCAGTTTATGGCTCCTATATTATCTCTAGTTACAACAAAAGCGAGCACAAGCTAGAAAGAATGGCAGAAAAAGAGAGGTCATCTCAGTCTTGCTAGTTTTAAAGACAAACCCTGTTCCAAATGACACAACCAGTCAAAGGAGGCTACACCCATATGATAGGAGGTGAAGTAAGCTTCTGTTTTAGGAGATCTAAGCATTTCAGGGTACCTCCATATGAGATGATATGGGAATGCTCCAAAGGTTTCAATGCAACAATAGGCACAGAGTAAATGCAAAGTACAATGGACTAAGGTCAACTAAATAGATCAGTGGATAGAGCACTGGGCTTGGAGTCAGGTAAACCCAAGTTCAAATCACTTGATGTTGCTTGCTTCAGTTTTACCATCTATAAAATGAGCTGGAGAAAGAAATGGCAAAATGCTGCAGTATTTTTACCAAGAAAACTTCATTAAGATTCAAATGCAACTAAACAACAATGGCTTGGATAGTAATGGTGGTGAAGAGTAGGAAAGCAAGAAAAGCCTCTTTTGGGGGTGGCCAATTGAGAATTTTTTTTTATTTATGATTATCAATGCTCTCTACTTATGTGAAAAGCAGGGCAGAGCTCTTGTGTATCTCTTCAAGTCTTCATAATTTCTTCTTGGAGCTTGATGGTCTCTTTGGGTTCCTCTGACTTCTGATGTTGAGAGAAGATGGAAGATACCAACCCCACTTGAGATTGCTTAAGGAAAAATTCTGCAAATAAGCCAACATTATAGGACCTATCAGTATCCATTGTGACACTGTCCCTAGCTTGGTCCTTTGGGGAACTTTTCCATGAGTGAGGTCTAGGACTCTCTTGGTTGAGCTGTTACCTTATTGCCAATGGGAGAGTTTCTTTACTATGTAATAATGTCTGATACATAGTTAACTATGTATACTTTGATCTCTATTTTCCTAAGGAGTTGGATAAATGAGTTTCTTGGCTATCTACTAAATGTATATTCATTGTGGAACTGATATCTGGTGGGGAAAAGGTCAAATGTTGGATATAAAGCTCCTCATCCCAATTAATGAACATTAATCAGAAGTTTAGCTTGAATCTGAAAATCACATTCTCTAGACTAATAATCTTTTGGGAAGATACCCCTTTTCTCTAAGGAGAACAGAGTGACTAAGCTTCTGGTTTCAGGCTCCTGTTTCCCTTCCTGGAAGTAATTCTCCTTTGGAGAATAGTGGTAAGAGGGAATAGAGACTACTGGTATCTATTCTGCCTGCTTTTGAATCACACAGAACATCTCCTTGCTAATGTGGGGACAACCTTTGCTGTACTTAAAAAAGCAGCTGTAAAATCCCTTTACCATCTTTGTAGCAGGGAGAAGGATCAATGTTCGTAGTTGTTACATTTCTGAAAATATCATTTCACTTGATTCATGATTATTTGAATGAGAACAGGTTTACATACAAAGGACTTGGGTTCAAACCTCATCTCTGTTATTTACCAACTGTGTAACTTTTGGGTAAATCAGGGCTTCTGTCTGAGCATTAGTTTCTTTATTTGAAAAATGGAGATGGTAGGACTTGCATGGCCTACTTCACAGGAATATTGTGAGGAACATGCATTGTAACCAGACTTATGGAAATGTGACTTATTAATTATTGCAGTGTACTGAACTTGCAAATAAAAACCATTCCGTGGTCAAGATGAGCTGGGAGAGTTGTTTTTATGTTGTATATTCCTTGGTATGGAGAACATAGAAATCTTTGGGATGGGAAGAGTAAGCAATGGCTGAAATTTGTGTCATCAGTATCTGCATTTATACCTTCTGTTATCCTCATTCTATGAATTTCTTTGTTACCCATTATTTCCACTATCCTGTGCCCTTATGGAATTGCAAGCAACACCAAGTGATTTGAACTTGGGTTTACCTGACTCCAAGCCCAGTGCTCTATCCACTGATCTATTTAGTTGCCCTTAGTCCATTGTACTTTGCATTTACTCTGTGCCTATTGTTTCATTGAAACCTTTGGAGCATTCCCATATCATCTCATATGGAGGTACCCTGAAATGCTTAGATCTCCTAAAAATGTTATTTTGAACACCCCATCCCCATTTCTTAGTGTCCCTTCCAGGGTTTATTAACTGCTTGAGCCTCACTCCCCTTTTATCTTCTCCACTTGGTGAATATTGATCTTGAGACTGGAAGGGAAACATTTATCATTCTTAATTGCAATAAAATCATTACAATGGTGTTAAACATTCAAATAGAAATTAAGTTCCCCTGCATAATGCAAAGACAACTATTAATCTGGGTTGGCCACAAAATCAGCAAATAATATGAATAAAACAGATTTGATATATTAATAATATTGCTGTTAGGGGAGACACTTCATTCCTAGCAAAATGGCCATGCTTCAATAGGTCATTTTTTTAAAGCTCAAAGTGGAGAAGCAGCAGATAAATTCCTAAAGCAAAATGGGAAGCAGAAACATTTTAAAATATAAAATGGAAAATGTTCACTCTCCAAATAATTATCAGCATTGCCTGTAGAAGAGAGTTGGAAGATTGATGGAAAAGAATTAGCATCTTCATCCAAAGAGACATCATGAGAATTTATTGTCCCACATCAGTTCAATCCAAATTCCTTTATGCTGGCATTCAAAGCTTCTATCTCTTGGTCATAGTTCAACATACTGCAATTCTGAATGTATGGTCCAGAAGTAATTTTATTTTCTCACTCTGTTATTTAGTGTCTCTACATTCTTGTATCAATCCTTTCTTAATTCCACCATTCCTAGTCATACTTGTCATATTCTAATAAGGGACAAAATATGAACATATATATATGTACAAAGTTCTGAGTATTATAGGGGAAGGCTGATGTTCAAGTGTCTTCTGATCCCTATATTTGCTGCAGGCTTCCCCTTTGAAATATCTTTACACAGCAAATGTATGTCATATTTTATATGCATGCAATTATTTGCATGTTATCTCCACCCTTAGAATTTGAGCTTTTTTTGAAGACAAGGACCCTAGTTTTTACCTTTCTTGTATCCCATAGTGCTGTTTGACTGATTATTTATTATTTCTTGATCATACCTTAAACTTGATTATCTTTATGCCTTTGCATGTGATACTCCCTCTAACTGAACCAATTTCCCCTTGATACCTGTTAATAGAATCAACCTCTCAAGGTTCAACTCCAATACTACACATCCATAAAGCCTTTCTTGATCTTCTATAGCCAGAGGTGATCAGCTACCATTAAACTCCTAAAGCAATCAAATTGTGGGCCACTCATATAGCATTATTTTTCACTGACAGGATTGGAGGCCAAGTACCAGACTTTACTTGTCTCATGGGTCTATGAGTCTAACTGCTGTGGGCTCTCACAGACTCAAATTTGAATTGTGCAGATTTTTAAAGGTCTTTTACTTATTTTCTTGTCCCAAATAATTAGAAACTCATGAAATTTTGAAGTTAATTCAATTATTTGTTTGTTAATTATGCCAGTAGACCTAGGGAAGGAGTAATATTCCACTGAAACAGAAATAAATAATGAAGAAATTGAAAACACCATTAGCCATATTCCTGAATGACTTGGTATGCTTTTATTTTTCCCCAGAGCTTGGGTAACAAAGTTCTTCAAGACTCAAAGCTCTGAAAGAAAACAATCTATATAGAAAGAACTGTAGACATGAAACAATTGAAAATGAATGCTTCAGAACAACAAAGAATGTTGTTCATCCTTCATTTTTGCCAGTAGACCTGGGCAAGGAGCACCATTTCATTGAAACAGAAATAAATAATAAAGAAATTTAAAATACCATCAGCCATATACCTGAATGACTTTGTAAGTTTTCATTTCCTCCCCCAGAACTTGGGTAACAAGGTCCTTCAAGACTCAAAGCAGTTACATGTCAAGGAAATTTTCAGCATTCATTTATTTTTTTTTTATTTGATAGCTTTTTATTTACAGGATATATGCATGGGTAACTTTACAGCATTAACAATTGCCAAACCTCTTGTTCCAATTTTTCACCTCTTATCCCCCCCACCCCCTCCCCTAGATGGCAGGATGACCAGTAAATGTTAAATATATTAAAATATAAATTAGATACACAATAAGTATACATGACCAAAATGTTATTTTGTTCAGCATTCATTTAAAAAAATATTCATTAGTTCTTAATATTTGCTTCTATAAGATTTTTTATTTCCATTGTTTTACTCTTTTCTTCTCCTCCCTATTCCCCAAGATAGCAAGCAATCTGATAAAGATTATATATGTACAATCATATTAAACATATCTCCACATTAGTCATGCTGTGAAAAAAGAATCAGAACAAAAGGAAAAAGCCATAAGAAAGAAAAAACAATATAAAAGTGAGAATAGTATGTTTTGATTTACATTCAGACTTCATAGTTCTTTCTCTGCATATGAATAGCATTTTTCATCTTGAGTCTTGGAATAAGTATATCATTGCACAATGCTCCTGTTACTGTGTGCAATGTTTTCCTGATTCCACTTACTTCACAAGTATCGTTTCATATAAGTGTTTTCAGGTTTTTCTGAAATCTACCTGTTTTCATTTTTGCAAGATTTTGAGTTCCAAATTTGTCTCCCTCCCTCCTCTCTTCTGAAGATGGTAGGTAATTTGATTTAGTTTATATATCATATAAAACATATTTTCATATTAGTCACAGTTGTGAAAGAAGAAATAGATCAAAAAGAAAATAAAAGCATGAGGAAGAATAAAATAAGTAAAAAAATATACTTTGATTTGTATTCAGATTCCATCATTTCTTTATCTGGCTGTAGATAACATTGCTTTTGTGAGTTCGCTGTATTTGTCTTTGATCATTGTGTTTCTGAGAAGAACCTAGTTGTTCATAATTGTTCATCAAACAGTTTTGCTGATATCATGTACAATGTTCTTCTGGTTCTGCTCATTTCACTTTGTATCAGTTCATACAAATATTTCTAGGTTTTTTTTGAAATCTGTTGATCATTTCTTATTATACAATATTATTCCATTATATTCATGTGCAACAGCTTAAGACATTCCCCAATTGATGGGTATCCTCTCAATTTCTAATATTTTAAAACCAAAAAGAATTGCTATATACATTTTTGCATATGTAGGTCCTTTTCCTTTATTATGATGTCTTTGGGATACAGACCTAATAATGTTACTACTGGATCATAGTTTTATAGTTCTTTAGGCACAGTTCTAAATAACTCTCCAGCATGGTTAGATCAGTTTACAACTCCTTCGACAATGCATTAGTGTCTCAAATTTCCCACATTATTTCCAACACTTATTTTATTTTATTTGAAAAAGAGATGCAACACCTTAAAAGATAGATGGCCTTTTTTGTGCTTGGATTATATTCCTGCATTGGACTTGGGGCTGACAACTTTAGTGATGGGCTGAATGTGTGTGTCTAATGCCTCAACTCTTTCTCTAGTGAACACTTAGTCTGCAACCTATCCCTTCTCCACTTGACTACTGATATGCTTGGAAGTTTAGGAAGCGTGATATTTCCTAAGATCAGCTATCAAGTGATCAAAGAATAAATACTCACAAAAAGGGAGAAATTACTTAGTGGCTAAGGATATAGTAGTTAAACAAAAGGCAAGGAAGTAAGATGGAAGAATCAATCCCATAACAGTTGCAGTCCATGAAAAGATTCTCTGTGCTTCTCTCTTTCCCCCCAGCGAGGCTCATATAGTTTTGATCTGACAGTACCAGTGCAGGTTAAGACTCTCACCAAGTCAGGTCAGAGATTGCTCTCTACCTTCAATTGCTTTTATCCTCAAATTCTGCATATTGCATCAGGTTGGGATTTTGCTTGAGTGCTAGTCAAAGCAGGGTCTATGTGACTTGAAGCATGCCTATTTTACCTTTTACAATTTTATTTTTCCCTTGCTTTCCCCGCTCTTCTCTTTTATAGCCTTTCCTTCCCTAACCCCTGCTCTTATTTAATTAAATTCTTTCTCTACTTACTGCCCTCGGAATACACATTTCATTGGGAGTGGCAGCAGAGCCAGCCTAAGCCCATCACACTGGACCATGTCATTCTCATGTAGATACTGGCTTAGTTTATCTCTTTAACTGATTGATTACCTTACTGCTGTCATACCCATACTATGCTGGCTTATCTCTTTATTTCATATGGTTATAAGCTGCTAGAAATGACCATTCCTCTTTCATCTTCTTGGTGGGAAAAATCAAGTGAGATAATAAATGTAAAGTGCTTTGCACATTTAAAAATTATCTATCTATCCATCCATCTATCTCTGCTTCTTTATCTCTATTTTATCTCTATATCTGTCTCTATCACTATTTGTGTATCTCTACCTCAGTATCTCCATATCTATCTCTTTCTTTATCTCTATCAGTATGTTAGATATTATTATTTCTTTGTCCTTCTTTACATCTCTTTCCTTCCCCTCCTTTTGTATTCCCCTTCCCTATTCATACACAGTGAGCCTCTCTTTCCCCTGGGTAAGGGACATAGGAACAGATCTTTGTGGTCAAGAACTCTGAGCCATGTTCTTATTGCTATCTTCTACTATCTATAAAAGACATTCAATAGATATGTGTGGGAGAAGTGAGCTCAATGAAAGATATCTGCTTCCTTATCTCAATTATGATGGCTGAGAACATGTCTATATAGTTTTTACTTGATACTAGCAGGCTATATGATATGGAGCAAGTCACAATAACTCCAGGCCTTAATTTTCTTATGTGTACAATGAAGGGTTTAGACAATATGACTAGGTTTCCCCCCCCACCCCTTCCCCTGCCCAAGTCTTTATGGTCTCTAACTTCTTTAAATATGGCTATCTTTTTTCTCTTGGTTAAGATTACCCTCTGAATAGAAAAAAAGTACCAAGGAAGCATTTTCAAGATGAACAGAGGAAAAGGAAGAGAAGGAAGGTACAAATGGAGGACACAAATAGAACAATTTTGTTATGATCTTAATGGCCATGTATATTCATCTCTTTCTTTTATAAAGTGCTATTAAACATAGCAGAAGTTTCTTGTATAGTCTTCATACTTATTCTTATAGTGTCTTAAGACTCCCTCTAGCTATGATGATTTTGGCTTTTTCTCACCTTTATAATACATGCTCTTAAATATACATGCAGAGAGAACAGAGCTAATTTCAGGAGACCAGAGTCAGAGTTTATAAATATAAGAAACCTTAGCAACTAACCAATGATGCATTGATGTCCAAAATGCTCAGTTTTAGTATTAAACAGATCCTTCAGATTCACCATTTTTATTTATTCAGAAACAATGAAGTATTTAGCTAAGTGATTCTAGGATTCTAGTAAGATTTATTTATATGGTGTTTTTTTTTTTTTTTCTTTCTAGTCTAGGCTATCTGTGTTTGCCTCTATAATTAGCTATTGGCTAGAATTGAATATATGGAATAATGCTATTTTTTGTAAAAAGGAATTAACAGGTAAGGAAATTACACTTTAGTATAATGCTGTTAGGCTATCCTCTCAGTGGCCAGAATATATTCTTTGATGTGTGTGTTTGTATGTATATGTATATTTTGTTTTCTAGTTTATTTTAAATCCAATAATAATAATCACAATTACATTAAGACACTAATGCACCACAGGAATTGATGTAACCCAGACACCTCTTTATATTTGTAGCTATCATTTGTACAATATTTTAAGGTTTGGGCTAGTCACTTAACCTGTCAATATTCTAGGCAACTCTCTGAAACTACAAATTGTCAAGTATGTGGAGTTTACTCATTTGAGAGTAATCTATTCCAATGAAATCACAGGCCCACTCCCAATCCTTTTAAAGTTTACAAAGCATTTATAATATATTATCTCACACAGCAGCTTCCATATAGATACTATTATTATCCCCATCTAACTCATGGAGAAACTGTGGGTGAGAGAGGCTAAGTGATTTGCCCAGTCATTTAATTTCTAAGTGTTTAAAGTAGAATTTGAACTCAGTTATTCTTGTTGCCAAGTCCAAGACTGTTTATTTTGCCACTTAACTGTCTTCAGGGAAGGCTGTTGTCCAGTCTGACCTGAATGGAAGGAGACATCATCTTTAAGGAGTTTAGTGAATATGATGAAATTCTGTGACAAGAGACTGAAAAGCATCTTCAGCAGAAACACTGCCTCATGAAATGAATTAACCAACCAGAGTCACCCATTCCACTGGGAAATATGTACTTAAGATGTGACAGAACCTGCCAATCCCAGAATAGTCTCATCAATTATCTCAGATCTCACAGACAAGATATTCATGGAAGGCATCGTGTTCATCCCTGTGAGACATTGCTGAAAGGACTCATCCTTTTAACATATATTAATCACCCACAGAATGTTTTAGGTGCTGTGCAAAACATCTAGGAAGAGAAATAGTCTCATAGTGAAGCCCATGAACATGCATATATTTTCTTAAAAGAAGCAAAAAGCCACACTTTGTCAGCTTAAAATGTATTTTTTTCTTTTTAGGTAGAGTAGGCTGCAGAAGATGTGACATGCTCAGAAAGTGACATGAGAGGGAGAGGAGGAGAGGGAAAGAGCTAACAAAGGCGCAGAGGTGTGGTTTAGTAGGGTGCAAGTCTAGATTCCTTGTCAAAAGTGTCAGAAGCTATATTGGATGTTTTAGCTTAATTATTTTTCTTTGTTACAAAGGAGGATTCAATCTGGAGGAATAGGGAGGTGCATACTTCCAGAAAGGAACATGATGTAAAGTCAAAAGACATAAATTAACCTTTTTTTTTAATGAATCTGTTTTGTTTTGCTTTGTTTTTGAATCTAGGTTCTCATTTATCTCTAGCGTTTACAGGGTCCATTGGATTCTGCCTTTAGATTGCTTGCCTCTTTTGCATCCTGAGATCTTTTCTGACTCACTTAGATATCCCGTCTCCCATCTTTCCCCTCTCCTGATTAGAGAAGCACCTTTCTTTCAGGCTACAAACTCTGGTGATGTATTCAGGGACTCCCATTGAATCTTTTTTCCCCTCTCCTTTCTTCCAAAGGCTCCATATACCATTTCAAAAATAAATAACTTCTATTTTAAAGTCTTTAACTTTAAAGAAATTATTCTCATGGTAGAATTTTCAGATAGACTTGTAAAGATTTTTAGGGGCAATCATGTCCTTAATAAGAGTGAAAAATCCACTTGAGTAGGTGCCTTTTTATTTCACCTACTCATATATCTGGCTATGGTTGATTTAGTAGACAAAATCATATTAAATAGTAGTTTTCTGTCCCTAACCTTAAGTTTGTTTATACCAAAGTTAATGCCAGGTGAAGGTGGAGAAGTAGTAACACTTTAGTTCAGTCTTTGATTATTTTTCAAAGGATGAAGAATAACACAGAATATTTTTGCTTTTCCTTTCCCAATCTTCTTACCAATCTTCCTTTTCCATCCTTTCTTTAGCCATATATACATTTGGATTTCATATCTGAGCTCTAGAGTGGTAAAATTTTGGATGCACTGATGACTGAGTAGGGACTGAGAGACAGGTCCTGAAGGACAAATTGGAGAATGACCCAGAATAAGGCTAAGACAAAGTCAGCATTAGATCAATATCTGAGCTGGTCTCTGAGGTTCAGGGAAGAGGTAAAATGAGGAGCTAGCTGGGGCAGGAGGCTGTTGGCCATGAGAAAATAGACAGCTGGGCTGGCTAACAATGAATGAAAAGCTTTTATTAGGTGTTTGCTTTGTGTCAAGTAGTGTGCTAAGTTCTGTGGACAGAAATATCAAAACAGAGATGGTGCTTTTGAAGGGCAGTGAGATGACTGGCAAAGAGCCTGTAGAAGAGGTTGCCAGAGAAGAAGTGATGAAATCAAATATGACTGGAGCTTTACTGAAGGGGACAGTTACCAACCAGGAGAGTGGGGCTGTTTTGGAAGTTCTTCCAGGACATGATCTCTGGTCTTTGAGATAGTTGGTGAGGGCATTGTGGCAAAGATAAATGATAATGAGGGAGACCATAAATGATTGGACTGGTAAATGGTAAGGATATTAGAATGGTAGAATGGGTAGATCTTGAGGGAGGAACATGAAAGAAAATGTTCAATTTTTCCAACTCAAAGCTTGATTTTAGGATTTTTTTTGTATATATTTTTTGGGCAGCTACCCCAAATGCTTCATTCCCTTCAGTAAATGTTTACTTTCTCTGCCTCAGCAAATATCTGCATGATAGAATGAAATATGTGTACAGACTCATAGATTCAAAGGACTTGGGGCAAAAACCTCTAAGGTCATCTAGTTCCAACTCCTCATGTTACAGGTATTATACCTGCATCCACTCAAAATCACATATAATAAATAACAACACAGAAACTTGATTCCAAGAAATCCAACTCCCAATCTAATTTTTTTTTGTACCATATCAGTCTGCCATGCATGCTTAATATGTTCTGAAGACCCATAACATAGGAAATATATTCCTAAGGCAGCTAGGTAATATAGAGCAGTGGTGTCAAGTTTAAATAGAAATCAGATCCTTGCAGGCAGCATGTTGATTTAGAAAGCCACACACTAACATTTTCTATGTTATATTGTATTTTTATTTATATTGTAAACATTTCTGAATTACATTTCATTCTGGTCAAGTAGAGTTGGACCTGCTGGACATAAATTTGACATCTTTGGGGTACAAGATAATTAGGAAGACCAGAGTTCAAATTCAGCCTCAGCTATTTTACTAACTGTCTGCCTCTAGATAAGTCACTTAACTTTACAGACTCAGGTCCTTCTGCTATGAAATGGGGGATACTAGCATCTATATTTCAGGATTGTTGTAAAAATCAGATGATATAGCCTCTGTAAAACACCTTGCAAATCTCAAAGTGCTAAATATATGGTGGTGTTCAGTTGTGTCTGACTCTTTTAAGTGACTAATTCATTGTTACATTGCAAGGGATGAATTTTCAATAGAAAACTAACCAAGACTAGCTAAGTTTTAAAGGAACTGCAATCTTCATCAGTGGAGGGAGTCCTACACTTGTCAAATTATAGATCTTTCAAGCGTTTAAGTGTTTTATGTGATAGATTCCTTATCCCTGGTGTGTGTGAGCACACATGTACATCTTTAACCCATTCTATTTCCAAATCTGGCTGGCTATCTCTCCTTAAGCAACTTTGTGGCTCTCTCTTACTTGCAGGGAGAAGGACTCATTTTATTGCTTCCAGCCTTGGTATGGACATCAATTGGCTTTAGTTTACTATAGCTCAGAACTCCCACCAGCCTTAGCTCTTAGCTTTCCCAGGAGTAAGAATTATAGGCATGTATCTATCCATGTTTTTAATTTTAAAATTTTCTTTATATTAGAAGGACTAATTAATGAATTCAGATAGGGTTTGTTTATGCTAGAGTCCATAGGAAACAATATCATGGTGGTTGTAGCTTCTACCTTCAGCTTTCAAGAAATTTTTAATCATATAGAGAAAAGTAGTTTTAGATGGGAAGTCAGAATCTTAGGGATAACATTTTAAGTTCACTTTCTTTCCTCTAAACAGGACCATAATGATGCCATAATTTTTATTTTGGAAAACTTATAGACTACAAACAATCATTTGTAATTCCTGGTATCTTTTTTCTGCTTCCTCCTAGGAGTAGGTGTTGAGTAAAGTAAAGTATAGGTTTTATAACAGGGACAGAATGAACCTATAACAGCACTGTGTTATGGAAAGAACTCTGGGTCTGGAGACACAAAATATAGAAGTAAGTCTAATTTTATCATTTATTTTATGGGTGAAGTTAGGCAAGATATTTTGAATCATTTATAGAGGAGTCTTTATTTTTGCTTATATTTGTATTCATAGCCTTTAGCATAATGGCTGGTATATAGTAAGTGCTTAATAAATCTTGTTGGCTTGAATTATTGATTTTGGACAGATAATGACAGAGCAACTGGTACAAATAAACTTTTAGCACATATGTAACAGAATGACATAGCTATAAATTTGTATTGACCCAGGGGCTTCCCACTTGTGGATATTTTAGGCTACAATATGGAGTGCTCCATGGGATGTAATGGTGAAGTGTGGGGGTAATTGGAGGTAGGGGTAAAAATGAAATATGTTGTTTCTCTGTCTCTTGATGTTTCTCTCCCTTAAGTGTACATTGCAGCTGTCCTTGGTACCTGTGTCAGAAAGAGGGAGATTGATTCACCAAAAGAGCAAGTCTGAAGATCACATGGCTTCAGCTGAGTCTGTATATCTGATTGTTCGCTATAATAATAATTATCAATATGCATATTCATATAGGATATATGCATAGATAAACATATCCACACATACATATTTTTGTGTATGTATGTGTGTATATATATATATATATATATATATACATATATATATAAATTCAAGTTTCACAATGACCTTGTAAAACAGATATTTTTATTATCATTATATTATGGTTGAAACACCTAAGGATGAGAGAGATTAAGTGACTTGCCCAGAGTCACATAGTTAAAAGATGAAATCTATAAATATATCATCTATATGCCACCTAGATGTCTAGGGAATGGATTCTTAAATTTTTTAATGTGTTTTGTAGTTTTCTTTCACTGTCTTGTAAAGTCTATGGATTCCTTAGAATAATGTTCTAAATATACCAAAAAATACATATGGTTATAAAAGAAATCAGTTACACTGAAACACAGTGATCTGTCTCCTCCCCCTCTCTTTTCTTGTCTCTATTATTCTTCCTATTCTTCCTCCTACTCCATCTCTTCTTCCTCATCTTTCTCCTGCTTCATCTCTTCTTCCTTATTCTCTTCCTGCTCCTTTATCTCCTCCTCCTCCTCTTCTTCCTGTCATCCATTTATCTATTTATATTGAAACAACTTGTGATGAAGTAGATAAAGTGCTGGACCTGGAATTAGGAACACCTTCATTCAAATCTGACCATATATACTTACTATCTGTGTGATCTTGGTCAAGGTTATTATAAGGATCAAAGGAGATAGTATTTGTAAAAGTGCTTAGTACATAGTATGTACTATTTAACTGCTTATTCTCTTTTATTTATACAAGTTCAGGAACTTTATAGCTTTTTAATAGTATCATTATAATTATTAATGATAATTGATATATATTATTTATATATATATATATATATATATATATGAACTGGGATCAGGAAGACTTGAGTTTAAATTATACTTTAGAAATTTACTAGTCATGTGATTCTGATCAAGTCATTCATCTTTTTTTTTAAGGCTCAGTCTCCTCATCTATAAAATGGGAATCTTTTTTTAAAAATAGCTTTTAATTTACAAGATATATGCATGGGTAATTTTTCAGTATTGACAATTGTCAAACCTTTTGTTCCAATTTTTACCCTCCTTTCCCCCACCCCCTCCCCCAGATGGCAGGTTGATTAATACATGTTAAATCTGTTAAAGTATAAATATATATATATATATATATATATATATATATATATATATAACACACATGTTCATACAGTTATTTTGCTGTACAAAAAGAATTGGGCATTGAAATAGTGTACAATTAACCTGTGAAGGAAATCAAAAATGCAGTCAGACAAAGACAGAGGGATTGGGAATTCTATGTAGTGGTTCATAGTCATCTACCAGAGTTCTTTCCCTGGGAAAGAACTGGTTCATTTCATTACTGCTCTGTTGGAACTGATTTGGTTCATCTCATTGTTGAAGAGGGCCACATCCATCAGAATTGATCATCATATATTATTGTTGTTGAAATATATAATGATCTCCTGGTCCTGCTCATTTCACTCAGCATCAGTTCATGTAAGTCTCTCCAGGACTTTCTGAAGTCATCCTGCTGGTCATTTCTTACAGAATGATAATATTCCATAATATTCATATACCATAATTTATTCAGCCATTCTCCAATTGATGGGCATCCATTCTGTTTCCAGTTTTTGGCCACAACAAAGAGGGCTGCCACAAACATTCTTGCACATACAAGTCCCTTTCCCTTCTTTAAAATCTCTTTGGGATATAAGCCCAGTAGAAACACTGCTGGATCAAAGGGTATGCACAGTTTGATAACTTTTTGAGCATAGATCCAAATCGTTCTCCAGAATGGCTGGATGTATTCACAATTCCACAACAATGCATCAGTGTCCCAGTTTTCCCACATCCCCTCCAACATTCATCATTATCTTTCCCTGTCATTCTAGCCAATCTGACAGGTGTGTAGTGGTATTTCAGAGTTGTCTTAATTTGCATTTCTCAGATTAATAATGACTCGTACCATCTTTTCATATGGCTAGAAATAGTTTCAATTTCTTCATCTGAGAATTGTCTGTTCATATCCTTTGACCATTTATCAATTGGAAAATGGCTTGGTTTCTTATTAATTAGAATCAATTCTCTATATATTTTGGAAATGAGGCCTTTATCAGAACCTTTAACTGTAAAAATGTTTCCCCAGTTTATTGCTTCCCTTCTAATCTTGTTTGCATTAGCTTTGTTTGTACAAAAACTTTTCAATTTGATATAATCAAAATTTTCTATTTTGTGATCATTAATGATCTCTAGTTCTTCTTTGGTCATAAATTCCTTCTTTTTCCACAGGTCTGAGAGGTAAACCATCCAATGTTCTTCTAATTTATTTATAATCTCATTCGTTATGCCTAGGTCATGAACACATTTTGACCTTATCTTGGTGTATGGTGTTAAGTATGGATCAATGCCTAGTTTCTGCCATAGTAATTTCCAATTTTCCCAGCAATTTTTGTCAAACAGTGAATTCTTATCCCAAAAGCTGGGATCTTTGAGTTTGTCAAACACTAGATTGTTAAAGTTATTGACTGTTTTGTCCTTTGAACCTAGACTACTCCACTGATCAACTAGTCTATAAAATGGTAATCTTAATAGCATCTACCTCACAAGGCTGTTGTGAGGATCAAGTGAACAAACATGTATAAAGTGCTTTGCAGATCTTAAAAATGATATATAAAGACTATCATGATTATTAATATAGCACTTAAGGGTTTGCAGAGCACTTTATATATACAACTAAATTGTGAGATAAGTATGCTATAGGTATTATTATTCTAGAGCTATGTGCCTCTCTCAATATATTTGGCATGATATATTTTTGCATCATGGCTCTTTGTATACATATTATGAGCTCTGGTGCTAAGGATGTATCTTGAACAGCTGAGCTTAGGTCGCATTCTTTTTATTGTTTTATGTAGTGAGCTTTGGTTCAGCATTGCTTAGCTTCCTGGTATCTCATGATCTCTATCTTCTTACTTAAGAACCACTAGGTCTCCATCAGTCCATCCTAAGAGGAAATGAAACACTCTACAAATGTAAAAATGATATATGTTAATTTTGATGATCACTAATACTATTTCCACTACTATTATTAACACTATTGTTAAGAGGTTGAAGGTCTTAAGAGGATATTGGCGATTAATCTCTCCTGTCCAACAAATAATCAAAGGTAAATTACAAGATCATGAAATATATTGATTGCTTCTCCCCTCCAGAGCTTTTAGTTCCCAGGCTCAATGCTTAAAGAACTATTAGTTTATCCTAATTTGTTTCATAGCTTTTGTGAGATGCATCACTTGTAGAGAGAGACAATATAGTGGGACTTGAGGGTCAGAAGAAACATTTGTAAGATGGATTTTGTGAAGGCAAAACTCAAAGGAAATACCTTTACTGAGAAAGAGTTAAACCACGTAGTGTGTCCAATCTTTTTCTTTTTAATCATCTTTATTCTTTTTTGTTGTTGCTTATTTTTCTGTGAGACAATTGGGATTAAGTGACTTGTGTAGGGTCAAACAGCTAGGAAGTAGTAAGTATCTGAGGCGTAATTTGAACTCAGGTCCTCCTGACAAGCGTCAGTGCTCTATCCACTGTACCATCTAGCTGCCCTTATAATTATTTAAATTTTGTTCTTTTATGGTTGATATTTTTAAATTAGTGTACCCTTCAGAGCCAATATGAAATATTGGCAAGAGTAGTATGCTTGGAGTCAGAGAACCTGGGTCCCATCTTGGATCTCATACTTATTAACTCTCTGACATCAACTGAGTCATTGAACCCCTTAGAGTCTCAGTGTTATCTATAAAATGGAGACCATTATACCTGAATTATAAATTATATATGTAAACAACTCAAAAAGTTGTTTACAAGGAAATTTCAATGCAAATATAAGCAGTTATTATTTCTACTAAATACCTGCTAAAGAGAGCAGATTTTGTGAAATACATCATTGTATTTCAATGTATCTTTCTATCTCTTTCACTCCAAATGGGACTGGTGCACAGAGGGTGATGGCAAGAGGTCTTTGCTGTGGTGCCTTTTGATTAAGTGTTGAATGGTGCTGAGGCAATAATATTATTATTCACCCAAAAGCAACGTAGAAGACATCAAAGCCAGGAGTAAAAACTTCAAGTTTTAATACTAATTAGAGGAGCCTGTTTTGCAGGTATGCTGTGTTTATCTGTGAAAAGAAGGGAAAGATAGTGTCGGCAGAGTAGAAACACACACACTGGAGCACTGGATTTCCAATAAATGATTGAGTAGGCTTGGAAAAGAACAAAAGTATAGGAGATAAATAAGATGTTGTGTTGAATATGAAGAACCCAGAGAACAACTCTGGCTGGCTTCTATGCTGGAAGAGCTGAAAATAATACAGATGTGCAACAATACCTGGTTTTTTATTTTAATCCCCACCCCCCAGGGCCCCATAACGATCTTTTCATTTGAAGAATGTACCTTTTTTGGCAACTTATGAGTCCCAGTGGAGCTGATGAATCTATGCTCTTATCTGTGCATTGCTAAGGATATCTTCTCATTACTCATATTCAGCTCAGTTTGTTACAATGAACTTAGGAAGTCAAGGGGCACAGAATTTACCCTCCCTTTTTCTCTCTCCCCTTTACTCCCAGAAGTAGGGAAGGAAAAGGCAAGCAGCTTATCCTATGAGAGGGTGGATTCTGATTTGGGAATAAATGAGACATTTCACCTTTTTGTTTCTGAGTATTTCTGAAATATATCTTTTATAGTGAGAAACAGCGGGGTATATTGTGGTAAGGAAGCCAGGGTTTGGGTCCACATTCTTTTACTAGTTTGTTGGACTATGTGGGAGCAAGTAGTTTAATTTTTATGGACCTTAGTTTCTTCATCTGTGAAAACAGTTTATTAAGTTAACTGATCTCTAAAACAGTTTCTAGATCTATGATTCTCTGTATTACTTCCTTCCTTACTTTAGCTAGCATTTATGCAGCTCTTTACATGTATTATTTCATTTGCTACAACAACTCTGTGAAATAGGTGTTATTATTATTCCCATTTTACAGATTAGAAGTTGAGACTCAAAGGTCTCAGAGGGTCACACATATAGTGTTTGAAACAGGTCCTTTATTCATGTCCTCTAATCTTTTAACTGCAGTGTTTTATTCATTATGCCATCTAGCTTCTAGGTGCAACCTGTGATTCTCTGATATACATTTTAGTATCTTTAAGGTCTTAAATACCAGTTGATTTTTGAAAGGCTGGATGGAGGAGAAATCCGAGTTTGAAATTATCCTATATCCTTTAATCTTACCCTGCAGCAGCCTTTTTCTATTTGTTTAGTCACTGGGTAGTGATTTTTTCCCATCCATCCATAGTTTTTACATATTCTTCAGAAGACACAGATGTCCACAATCCTATAATATGAGTCCAACCCGTTCCTCAGTTTCAATGTAACCTCTTGCAAGATATGAGTCTTTTCGTCTAGAGTCCCTAGGATTGAAGGTCCATTAAAAAAAAAAAAAAAAAAAAAAGAGCAATGCTTTATTTTTTCTTTCAAAGAGCTTGAACAAAGCTCCTCATATCTGTCATTTAGTCATTCTATTTATGCCTTTTCCCTGTTGTTGTTGTTTTGTGTTGCATGACTTTAATAAGCTATTCTTTAAAGTCTCTCTCATCTGTTTCTTTGGGATTTAATTTAGTTTCATAACTTTTCCCTTCTAGCTCTTTCTAATGAGAATGTTAAATTTGAAGAAGAGCTAAAACAGTAAAAAGGGTAGCAGAACTATATCACAAGGTCTTTTTCTGGGAGACTTACCAGAAAGGCTTGGAATCTGCCAGTAGCAATTATTCAATCATTTGGAAAGTTTTTATCGAGCACTTATCCATGCTAGCACTAAGCTAGGCACAGTAAGGGATGCAAATAAGTATAAGACACGGTTCCTGACCAAATATAATATAATTTGTACCCTTATCACTTCTTTCCTCAATTCTCATTATTTGATAGCATGTTTGTTTTCAACAAATTAGAAACGATGAGACTATCTTTTATAATCAAATCTGCTAATTTATTTTCATTTTTAATATTCCTTGCTTTTAAAACACATTTAGGATTAATAAAATGAATTGTAAGACCCAATGAGTTGAATCCTAGGCTGCTTAAGGAATTAGCTGAAATAAAACCTTCTGAAACTATCAGAAACTTAATATTTAGACCTTAATAACATCTGGAGCAATAGTCCATTCAACACCATTTTTGTGACCAAAAAAAAAAAGTGAGACCAATAATCATGGAACGAATTCTTGAGCTCTGAGATGATTACAAAGGAGTAGATGAACATATAAATAGCTTTAGAAAAAGAATTGCATGTCATCTAATCTAATTTTTTTTTCCTACAATGGCATGCAAGTTCTAACATAGGTTGATAATTTATAATTAGCTGATTAGGCACTGAATGGCATATTCTTGCAAAACTGGACCAATGGAAACATGGGCCATTAAATTGTTTCATAAAGAGAAGAAACACTTGGACTCTCATTCGCAAAGAAGAAATGTGTTGTTTCTTACAGAAAGAATGGAAGTCTATAACACACAAGATGTCCCAAATAGTTGTGGAAATGAAGATGAATGTGGATGTAGTCTATCCATAATGAACTGCAAAATCCAAAAATCAGTTTCTGTTTTCGACTCAAATCTAGATATGGAAGGTCCTCAGGATCATGGATTGAGACTTGGGAGAGACCTTAGAAGTTGTATAGTTAAGCCCTCTCATTTTACAGGTGAGAGAGGGGGAAATGACTTGTTTAAGATCACATAACTATCAACAGAAGCATGATTTTCAACCAAGTATTCTCACTCTAAAAGCAGTGCTTTTACTATTATACTATGCTATCTCTTGAACTGTTACAGTATATTCTTACTAATTTGGACTCTATAAATCAGAGAAGCCAGTCTAAATTTTTTAATTAAAAAAATACAGTTATATTAGTTCAGTGTGCACCTTTTTTTTCCCCCAATCAGTTACTAGAAAAAAGGTTTCTGGCTCCAGGGGTCCTCAAACTATGGCCTGCGGGCCAAATACAGCAGCTGAGGATGATTATCCCCCTCACCCAGGGCTATGAAGTTTCTTTATTTAAAGGCTCACAAAACAAAGTTTTTGTTTTTACTATAGTCTGGCCCTCCAACAGTCTGAGGGACAGTGAACTGGCCCCCTATTTAAAAAGTTCGAGGACCCCTGCGAGAGCCTTATGAGGAAGCCCTGAGGAGACTGAGAGACCTCTATTGTGTTGCAAAAAGTAAAAATGACTGTTATAACAGTCTTTGGTTTGGTATCCTTGGTCTCCCATGTATACTTTGAATCTCTGACTAGATTAGAATTTAGGAGTGTTTTTAATCTTGAGAGAATTCAGAACCACTAACTAGACAAGAGAGAGTATGTTTTTTAGTTTTTAGACAAGTCAGATCTTGCCCAAAGGGTGTGCTGTCATGACCACTGTTCTCTTTGGTAAATAATTCAAAATTAAAACTGATAACTGTGTACTTTTGTTCTTTCTTTGCCGTGTAATTTCTTTATCTTTTGTTTCACAGTTACTATAAAATGTGAGTTGAAAATTGCTTGAGTCAGAGTTTTCTATTTAGCAGGGGAACATTGTTGGCCAGAACTTCTCTCCAAGCAAACTGCTCATAAAATAATAAATGCATCTCTGACAGACTTTTTTAGCTAAGATGCATATTGTGGATTGTTTTCTTCAACACCTACTCATTAAAGTAAGCCATGTAGAAACTACTTAGAAACACTTTGCTAGTAGATGTTAAAAATAATACAATTGTACTTGTTTAAAAATACAAAAAAAAATATATAGGAGAATTACAATTATGTGTAATTAATACAGTAAAGAGCTTTTTAAAAATGATTCTTCTTTTTCAAAGGCAGCGATCCTATCTATTACAATAAGGTTATAGTTACAAAAATACAACATAAAGATTTTAGTAACAAAACAAAAAAAAATTACCATAGGATCAAAAAAAATCACAGATTTAGTATCTTAAGACACAGGGTGTAGAGGGATGAAACTCTGAAAAGGTGTACTTGAATCAGACAGCAGAGCACTTAATGCTAATTAGCTATTCATGTGAGATAATGGCTCTATAAGCCATATCACTTAGGTGATATGATAATGGAATGACTCTCCTCACAGCTGGTGCTTGCTGAATGTGTAGTGGTGAGGTAATTGTTGGCAAGGATTGGAAGGTTGAGGGAGAGAGGTCAGGGTCACTTGACTGTTCCATGAGGAAGAGAAAGACTGGAGACTCTGTGCTCCAGAATCCAGGATACATCTTTGGCAAGCCACGTGGCAGCTTGCCTGCCTCCTTCACTTCTCCCCCTAAAGATCAAGGACTTTGATTGATTTGGACTCTGACTGATCGTGAGGCCCTCCAGAGAGTTAGCCGGGACTTTATAACAGGCAGTCTTAATAAGTGTCCTATTTAGGTATTGTTAAGGATAATAGTAATAAGAAAAAGAAAGAATCCATTTTGGATAAAGGTTCTTAACCTGAGGTTCATGAACTTTTTTAATGGTTCTTTTGTTATCCTATTTTATTTGATGCATTTAAAAACATTTTGGGAAGAGGTTCATAGACATTGTCAGCCAGCAAAAGATGATCACTACCCATAAAAAGTTAAGAATTCTTGATGGAGAGGAGTGTCTATTTGTAAACTTGAAAAACACTTACTTTGCTTCCTTCCCACTTCCCATTGCCATTGTGATTTCATTGGTTTAGGAAATTTCCCAGGGAGGATTCTCCTTCTACCAATAAACACCCAGCAACTGTTCTATCACTTATTTTTGTTTGCTTGTATTTTTGTTTGTTTGTTTATTGGAGGGTTACCTGGGACTCTGAGACATTAAGAAATTTACTCAGAGCCTCAGAGCAAAGATATGTTGTGGGGTTTGAATTATGTCTTTCTGAGTTCAAGGCTGGCTCTTTATCCATTACATCCTATTGCCTCTCAAGAACAAAAGCAGACCAAACCAAAAGACATGGAGCCATAAAATTCTCTTTCTTATTAGCTGTGACCATGGACAAAAAATGAGATCACAAAATCACAGTCCAATCCATACTGGAAAAAAATTACCACTATAAAATGTCCCAAATTGAAAACATCCAGTGAAAGGAAACTCATCAACTCCTTAGTTCATTCTCTTTTTGGATAGGAAAGAGTTAGGAAGTTTCATGCTAATATTAAGCTCAGGTTTGTACCTTCTGATCACTGAGTTCTCCTAGTTCTGCCACAAGGGAGCAAGCAAATCAACTCAAATCATTCTTCCATAAAATGTATTTGAAGAGAAATGAACTAAACTTACTTTTCTTTAGGTCAAATACCCCGATTTCCTTCTACCAAAACAGACTCAAGAACTTTCACCATTTTACTCTCCTCTGGATCTCTTGTCAATTTGTCCTTTATCCAAATTATTATTATCCTTACCAATATCTAAATAGGATGATTATTAAGACACTCTGTGTAAAACATTATGTTTAGCAAAAGGAATATAAAAATAAATAAATCTCTTGTCCTTTTTAAAATGGGGTGTCAGAACTGAACAGAATATGATTAATACTAAACGGCAATGCAATTTGATGATCAACTCTTTATTTCTGAAAGCTACAGCTTTTTAAATGTAGCACCAGATTTGTTATATACATATGTATATATACATGCATATATGCATATACACATATACATGTGTGTATACAGGCTACTGAATCACACTGCTGACTCATATTAAGCTTGCCATTTACTAAGAACTCTGAATTTTTTTTCTAGACAAATTGCTGTCAAATCATAACCCTATCATCTCCAGTACTTAGTATGGTACCTGGCAGATAGTAGGTACTTAATAAATGTTTATTGTTTGATCCCATATTTATGAATTCATCTGAGCCCAAGTGTAAGACTTCACACTTATACTTATTAAATTGCATCTTGATATATTTTCCCATGAGCTGTCAAGATAGATATTTTTTAATTTATTCTGTAACCAATTTATTAGCTATTCTTTCTAAATTTGCATTGTCTACAAATTTGATGAAGTTGCTAGCAAGTTCTTTATATTATTTTTATAAAAAAAAAGCACAGGACACTAAGATAGTATACTCTTTCCAAGTTGATATGAGACTATTAATGACTATTCTTTTAAATTTGGCCATTCAACCAATTATGAATCTATCTAATGATAGTATTATCAAGTTTGTACCTATGTATCTTTTCCAAACCCTCTAGAAGAATAGCATGAATTACTTTACCGAGAGTTTTCTTAAAATTCAGGTAAATGATAGACAATATTTCCTTGGTTTATCAGTTTATGACCTAAATGTCGTGACACTTGTTCTTGATGAAGTCATGTTCAGTAACTGTCTCTTTAATAATAAGCACTGAAACCTTTTGATTTTACTGAGCCTCTGTTTTTCCATCTATAAAATGGGAATACTTGTCTATCTGTTGTGAGGCTCAAATGAAATAGTGTATTCAAAATATTTTAGAAACATCAAAGTGATATTTAAGTGTCAGATGATGATAATGGTGATGAAGATGATTATACTCAGTTAAAGTCTCATCACAAACACAATCAAATCAATCATAAAACATTTATTAAGCTCCTGCTATTTTCTGGGCACTAAGCACAAAGAAAATGAAAGATTTTATGAACTTACAATACAGCTGGAGAAATGCCATGTGCATTTTCTATGTAGGGTGAGGTCATGTTATGAAGGACTTTGATGCCAAACAGAGGAGTTTTAAAATTTATCTTATAGATAATAGGATTTAATAAGGCTGACCCCAATGGCTTGATATTACTGTAAATATGATGTTGCCACCTAAATTCATACTTTCTTATCATGGACTTAAGCTTCCATAAAAAGATAGCAGGCATTATGGAAAGCATGAGTGGATGGGGAATCAGGAGAGTTGACTTTTTATCCTAACTTGTTGATACCTCTCTTTGCCATCTTTGGGGAGGCATTTTCCTTTTCTGGGCATCAGATTCCTCATCTGTAAACAAAGGGATTGCCCTGGATGATTTTTAGGGTTTTTTATAGTTCAACCTTTTTGTTGTTGTTGTTTGTTTTTGTTTTTTGTTTTTTATTCTGTGGCTGACCAAAAACAACCAATTTCTCTCTTTCCTTAATCACATACTCCAGTCACTGTTACAGCATTGAATGCCCCAGCTCACAACTTTATCCACCTATCTACAGTATGCTCCCGAGCTGGTTAAATTAACTTAGCTATCAAAATGCTAAGCTTGATAGCTCATTTATCTTTCTGTCTTGCAACTCTACATTACAATACAGCTGTGATTGATCTTGCATCTTCCAGGTACCATATAGTATAAAAACTAAGGGAAGATTAATTAAAAGCTGTCGCATCTAGACAGGTTTTTAAATAAGTTTTAGATTTACACTATATATCAGCTGAAGCAGAAAAAGATTCTAAGACCAGGAGCTTTGTAACTCCAATTGGATTTTTCTTCTATATGGAATATGTATGTGGCAGTCCAGATGGCTCATTATTGTTCCTTAACACGGATTGAAAATCTATACTCTGTTGAATCCTCTACAGGACAAAGATAGGACTTAGTTCTGGCCTTTTAACAGCTTTCATTCTATAGTCTGAGGAGGTATAGCATATATGCGGAACAAGGCAATCCATAAGCATTTACTAAGTACCTCTATGTTGACTGCCTTACCCCACCACCTTCCATTTTTCCTCTTATATATTGTTAAGTTTCACTGGAATAATTTCCTTGAGAGTAGAGACCATTTTTTTGGTTTTGTTTCTGTTCTTGTATCACTAGTGTCAAGAACAATATATATGTCAAGTGGTAATAATTTAATATTTTTCTCCTTCCCTTCCCTCCTTTTTCCCCTCTTTCTTGCTTTCTCTCATCTATTTATGTCTATCAACTTATCTTCTACTTGTATCAGTCTGTCAGCTACTCTTAGATATTTTTCATATAAATAAGGATTCATTAAGATCTTGTTATGTGCAAGATTCTGTATGAGATGTTAAGGAAACACAGATTAAAAAATGATACTGGGTCGGGGATGGTGTGCACAAATAAATATAATATTATATAGACTGTTATTGAGACAAAGGAGATATCCTTTAGTTTGTTTTAGGAAAATATGGGGAGGAAAACAGCACCTTTAAAAGGAAGAACAAGGAAGACTTCATAAAATAAATACCTTCTGAACTGGGTCTTGAAAGAAAAGGTGAATTTTAATAGTGAATGAGATGAGTAAGAAGAAAGTTCCCACGATGGAGAACAACCTTAATGAATGCATGGAGATGGGGGGTGATATAGGATGAGAAGTAGAATTAATCAATAAATAAATTAATATGCATATATTAAGTATCTACTATATTCCAGGTAATGTGCTAGGTCCTGAGGATACAGATAAAATAAATGAAACAATCTCTATTCATAAGGAGCTTACATTTTAATGAGGGAGATATCAAGGACATTTTAAGTACATACAGAATAAATATGATGAGAATAAGAACAAACAGATACTGAGTAATTAAATATAAGGTAGTTTGAGAGAGACTACACTAATATTTGAGGGGATAAAGAAAGACTTCATATAGAAGACAGTGCTGGAGCTGCATCCTGAAAGAAGAGAGGGATTTCATGAGTTAGAGATGAGAAAGAGTGCACTTCATGTATGATAGACAACCAATGCAAAAGCATGAAAACTAGAGAGAAAAAATTATATGTAAGAAACATAAAAGGTCAGTTTGGCTGGATTTCAGAATGAAGGGGAGCAGTAATGTCCAGTGAAGTTGGAAAGCTAGGGTGGGGCATGATTGTGAAGAGCTTTAAAGAGAAATTTATAACAATTCTATAGGCAATAGGAAGCCACTAGAGTTTATTGACTAGGGGAGTGAAACAGATGCTTAAGGAAAATCATTTTGGCAACATGTGCAGGATGGCTAGGAGTAGGGAAGGAATTTAGGCAGTGAGATCGATAAGAAGGCTGTTGCAATAATCTACTGGAGGAGTGATGGGGAGGAACTGAGGTGATAGTTGTGTGGGCAGGAAGAAAGGGTGAGATCAGAGAGGCATTTTGGAGGTAAAAATGGCAAGATTAATAGTTGATGGGATAGGTGGATTGAAGATGATGCTGAATTTGTAAACCTTCAAGTATAGAAGAATAGTCATGGTTTCAAAAGGAAACAAGTAACATCATGAGTTCCATTTTGGATAAGTTGAATTGAAGAGATGTCAAGGAAATGAAGACTCAAAAGGAAAACAAAGTATTAGATTTGGCAATGGAAAAGTCATTAGTGACCTTGGAAAGATTAAGTTTCAGTACAAAATGTTAATCTGTCTTTAAAATTAGTTTGGGTAACTAACTGGAGTCAGAATGACCCAAATTAAAACCTGGTCTCAGACACTTGCTATATGATCCTAGGCAAGTTACTTAACTGTTTGCCTTAGTTTCTTCATTTCTAAGATGAGTTGGAAAAGGAAATGGCAAACAATTCCAGTATCTTTGCCAAGAAAACCCTAAATGGGGTCACAAAGAGTCATACACACTGAAGTGACTCAATAACAACAACAGTTAGTTTATATTTGTATACTTTTCTTTGTCTCATTCTTATCATTCCCAATTACAAAGACCTGAATTGGATATCAAAGAGAAGGGTAAAACCAAGACTTTGTGAAATTTATTAAAGTGTCAAAAGGGACACAGGGGCAAGGAAGGATTACTTCTGGAAGGTTTCTATACAGGGAGAGGTCAATGGACTGAGGCCTCAGATCCGATTGTCACGAATACTGAACTGAGAGGTCAGAGAAACAGAAGGCAGTATCTAGATGAGAAGCAGAGGTCAGTCTCAGGATCAAAGAGAATCTGCAATGTTATCATGAAGAAAGGTGAAAGATTAGATGGCAGAATAGCAGAAAAGAACTGAATTCTGCCCAGGATTCATACAATTCATGGAATTCAATTTCTTCATGGATGCCTATGTGTTTTTATTTCTGTCTGTGTGAGGCCAGCCCTACTTTCAACTTTCTTTTGAATTAGTTTCAGCAAGCAACAGCATTACTTTCTGCAGAGGCCACTCTCTCTAAGCAAAAGTAGACAGCAGAGACATCAGCCCTTTAAATTTAGGTGGGTATATGACTGACGAATCACCTCCATTTAATAAAGAGGAATCTAAAATCTCCCAAACCCTGTCTCTGGATAATTCATCTTTGTCACAAATGGTCAAAATTTCTTTTTTATTCCAATTTTACCTGAGCTTAACTTGTTCCCTCCTCTTTTGCATGGCTCCAATTGTCTTGGTTGACCACAAATCTATTCAGCTAACCCTCAAATGCTTCTGACTCTGTCCTGTGTATGACAGACAGCAAAAATTTGCTGAATTGCTGGTTCTGCCTTAACAAGCTAAGGTAGATCATTGAATGCTGGATTTGGAATCAGGAAAGCCTGGAATTGGATTTCATCTCAGACATTCATTTGCTGTGTAACCTTGTGCAAACTTCTTAACACTTCTGAGAATTAGTTTCCTCATCTAAAAAATTGTAATTATAAAATCATCTACCTTGCAGGGTTATTTTGAGGTATAACTTAAATATTTATGTAAATCACTAATATTAAAACTAATTTGTGTTGATGATGATGATGATGATGATGATGATGTTGATTTATATATTAGTGAGAAGTTTGTCTGATGAGCAGTTGGAATTCAAACAAGATATGGATGGTCATTCGTCACAACAAGGCAAATTGATTTGACTTTTTTCTTCCTAACTGCCTCCCTTATAGAGAATAATAATTATTATTAAAACAACAACAACAATAACAATAGCTAGTAATTATTTGTAAAGTTTTAAAGAACTACATATTATATTATTTTATTCTTCAATAATCTCTGGAGATAGATGCTTTACTACCTATTATCCCCATTTTATAATAGAAGAAACTGAGCAAGACAAAGGTTAAGGCATTATACCAGTATCACATAGCTAAGTGTTTTAATCAGGATTTGACCTAGAATCTTTATGACTCCAGATCTAGTGCTCTAGCTAGCACCTTAAAATGTATTTGGATGAATTACTTTTCCTGAATATCAGAAACATAACCCAATGCAGCAGGGCAGATATTTTCTATTATAGCATGGAATTCTGAATCATGAAACATTAGAGTTGAAAGGGATCTTTGTACTCAACCCAGCTTCTTTCATATGAAGACTCCAATCACAGACTTAAAATGACTAATCCAAATTATGAATACCAAGTTGCCTCTTTTTGAGTAGCAAACCATTTCAGTGGGGAAAAAAAAGGAGGGGAATGGTTTGAAGGACACTCTTTCCTTTTGGATTAAAATGGAACAATAGTAGTTATTGCCTGTTCTACTACTGTCTTGAAATGTAACCTGTTCCCTTTTATATGGTAGTATATATAAAATACATGGATGTCTGATCTTCACAACTAGAGAGTAATCTTTGTTATATGACTCCTTTGTGTTCCTGAGAGTAACAGTAGCAGCTTAATTAATATTTGTTGGTGATGAATATTTATAATTGTTGTTAAATTGTCCAACTGTGTTCAATTTCTTGTGATTCCATTTGGAGTTTTCTTGGCAAAGACAGTGAAGTAGTTTGCCATTTCCTTCTCCACTCATTTTACAGATGAGGAATGGAAGCAAATAGGGCTAAGTGACTTGCCTAGGGTTATACCACTAGTAAGTATTTGATACTGAATTTGAATTGAGGTCTTCCCAACTCCTGGCTTGATGCTCTACCCATTGCATTACTTAGCTGCTCTATGATGATTAATTAATTCAAAGTAATCACCATAGAACAGCTAGGTAATTTTATTTTAATTTATAATTTATAATTTAATATTACATATAATATAAATATTATAATTTAATAGTATTAATATCATGATTAGCTAATTAAAAAATAAAGGAAAGGATCTCAGGTGATAATACCACAAATGACTAAATCTTTCCTTATTCTAACCTGTCTTTCAAATATTTCTTTTGGGGGTGAGAATCTAATAAAAAATTGATTTAATAAGAATAATTTAATGATAAATTCATTTAGATTTACATAGGAATAGTTCTATGAATAGTCTAAGGTCAGAAACTCATCATTTTCAATAAGAAGGATATGTTCCCCAGGACTAGAATATAAGACTTAGACGAGTCATAGTTCTGCCATTTGCTAAATGGATGATCTTGAACAAGCCACTTAGAGCTTCTGTTTCCTTGATTATAAAATAGTTAGTCATGCAAATACTACTTTCTTCATGGAGCTATTATGAGGATTAAAGGTGATAAGGAACATGAAGGGTACTTGACTGACTGACTGAGTGATTATTGAATGAAAAAGTATCATCGTGTATTTGCAGGTTAAAAGTTTTCCCAAATGGAGTTCAGAGGGGAAGAGATGAATTCTAAGTCAAGGATCAAATGCTAAGTCAACAAATGGGCATGAAAATTCAAGCTACTTTTTAGAGCAAAGTCAGATATAGTGTTTTTTGTTTCAACCATTCAGCAGAAAGGATTTTTTAATGAGAGAGGATGGGGTCAGCCCAACCTCAATAAAGCCTGAGTTAGCCCTGGCCTAATATCTTTGCCTCAGTTTCTTATCTGTTATTTTCATGGTTTGACACTTACTGATAGCATCTGGTAAAAAAACAAGCTATAAGTGAGGAGAAATATTGAACCCTGCCTACTGTGGCCCTTTGAAGCATGGGTCTTAATTCTTGGAACCTGTATTTGTTTACTATTCTACTTGAAAGTATTGTATTAAGTAAGATTTTAAGAATTTAGAAAGGTCGAGAGTATGGGAGACCCCACATCCTAAAATCTAGGCTTTACAACTAACATAATATTGATATCCATGATAGATGAGAAAGGGACTCATTTGGCAGTCGTGCTACATCTGGTCATGAACTTGATGGGACCAATACCAAGTAAAAATTAACCTACGTTTTAGTTTACTCTCTCCAGAAACTAAAGTAGAGATCGTGGCCCTGATATATCAGGGGAATGATTATACTTATGTTTTTGCTATGTCTTTGAAATAAGCATCCTTTTCAAAATCTGATTTCTGATAGATGATGCTACTAATGGGCACCTAACAACCAGGGAATTTATCTCCAGCCAATAGCATTACAGCAGAAATTCTCCGAACTTATCAAGATACCCTAGAACTCTTAAGGGATAAATGTAGCATCTCTCACTCTTCCTTTCTACAGATACAAAAGTACTTTGTAACAATATTGCAATATATAAAGTTAACCTATTGTTATTAAATCATTGAACTAGATTTTCTTAATTGCAGGTTTATGTAAATCTTGGAGAGCAAATGCCTTAGAAATTTTATACAGCCTAAGGGTTAGGTCTTTATGATGGTGCTAGGGTCATAGGATAATAGATTTAATGCTGACTCAAAAGAAATCAAGTCTAACTCCCTTCATTTTATTGATGAGGAAATTGAAGCTTAGGATAGTTAAGTGACTTGACCAACAGCAGGCAACTAAGGCAAGATTTGAATTCAGATTGTCTAGATGCTAGTAAATTCAGTACCCTATCAGTAATACCATACTCCCTCTTGGATATTTAATTCCAAGAGATTGAATACAATCTCTAGGTAAACAAAACAGTATAATTGTATCTCTGTAGTGGGTAGTATACCGAGCACTCATCTACTTATCTACTCCTATTTCATTGCATACAACCCATTTTACACTATTAATACTCTTCATTTGCTCTGTGATGTATCAAATAATCTGTAATTCTCTCTATATTTTGTAGTTCTGTGCTTCCAATTAGATACCATAGTGGCAATCATCTTAATGATGATCTCTTTGTCTCTTCTCTAGAAATGCCTCCTTATCTGTAATAAAATTTCCCAATATAAACACCAACCTTTAACCTTGCTTATAAAGACAAAAATAATCATTTAAAACAAATGAATGTGTCCAAAAGGGAGAAGGGAAACAACAAATGATAATGATTGTGAGTTCTGAGTCAAGAGAGGTATCAGCAACATGTTTTTTCTGCTACATACATTGTTTCCAACCTGCCCAAGCATCCTTGCTCCCAGAATCCTGATTCCTTTCCTTTGGGGTGGCTTTCTATGTCAACAATTCTAGTTTCCCACCTCTATTTGACTTTTAACTGACTTCCTTTTCATGCCATTTGCTACATGTCTTGTCAGAAACTTGGTTCCTCCTCAAACCTCTCCTGAACTTTCTGAATTTACTTTTCAATGTCATCCAGAGGCAAGGTCCATCATTTTTCATCCTATGACATAATTTCCTCTCTGGAAGGGGACTCAAGGGATATGTTTTGCAGTATATATAGGGATCACCTGATGTGGTTGAAATTTTAGTTGTTTAACACCTCATTACCAGCCCCATTTCTGTGATTAGGTCTATGAAAGATCATCTCCCTTATATCCGATTTTATGTAATAGATGTGCACCTGAAGTTTTGTATAAATTAAATTTTTGTAAAATGAATCACAGCTTAAATGTGTGAGAACTGATTACTTAAAGAAACTCTGTAGTAAATCCTTTTGTAAAGCTAATATGCATCTTTGAAAATATCTTTTATACATTCATATTTTTAAGTAGTGGTGATCTATCTTGAAAAAAGGAGCATAACTATAATTTGTACTCTTCTATGTTGGAAATGCTTTTGAAAAACTGATTAATTTGTTGGAGTGGGGCCAGATTCAGGGACACATTTGGCCCATAGTGAGATTCTAATGAAAATTATATTAAATAAAGCAAATAAGTACTAGATGTTAATTGGCTGAGAACTGCATGCTTGCAAGAAAGACTTTATAATAAGAAAACTTAAAGAAGAATTGACCCTGGAGAAGTGCCATCTGAAACTAAGGGGACAAAACAAAGAAAATCTAGATTTCATGTAAGGAAAAAAATAAATACAATTACAAATTCTTAACAATTATGCTATGTATAGGATGAATTATCCCAGGTGGCAATGGATACCCTTTCACTAGAGCATTTCAGGTAGAGGCTTGTTCAGTATATTGTAAGTGAGAATTTTTTTTTCTAGATATGGGTTCAATTAGATGATCATTGAGATTTCTTTCAAATCTCAAAGTCCATCATCCTATAAGATGAAAAATCTGTACAAATTCAGGGGGATGTATTGAGGGACAAGTGGGAAGCTACAGAATTTCCTAATGTGAAGAATGTATGAGTTCAAGCATGGTGGTAATCATATGGAAGGAAAATGGCAAATACTTTTATTATGGGATTAAGTAGACTGTAAGAATAGAAAAAGAATAGTACTTACTTGTTGTGAGATGGGAGCCACCTGCCACTGGCTGCTGGAGATCTAACTCAGACCTGTAGAATGGATCTCTTCATGTGAGAGGAGGAGGAGGAGGAGGATGACGATGATGATACAAGGAGACTGAGAGGCAGTTGCTGTTCTTTAACCTCTCTCTTCTTCCCTCTTGTCTCCAATTTATTTCATTCCCAATCCACAAGGAACATCTGTATAGGTAAAGGCTGCTTTGCAAATCCTTCAAGTGTTATGATTCACAGCTGTGGAGACTCTCAGAGAATTGATCTGTCCCTTCATTTAGACATGTCTTTAACACTTACTGTCATCATTAAGTCTCTATTTATTTTCTCTTTATGTGCTCTCTTATGGAAACCTTCAGAAATCTTTCCTCCTGGACATATAAATCTTCCCTTCCTATTTTAAGAATCCCATACTTCATTCTTTCCATTCCTTCTCTCTCAAATGAAGATCTTGATTCAATTTAAAAAATGAAGCTACTATGAGGTTACCATGAGCTTTTTCTTCTTCCATTCTCTTCATTTTGAATCTCTTTGATATCACTTCCTGTTCTTACTATCTTTTTATCAGTCTCTAAGAAAAAGGTAGCCATTCTCCTTGTGAAGGCCTAACCCTTCCATGTTCATTTGATCTCATCCTCTTTTGCCTTATCCACAAAATTACATTTTTAATCATATCCTCCCTATTCATTAGTATCTTCCTATCAACTACTTCCTTTGCAACTGCCTTTAAATATCCCAGAGTCTTCTACCTTAAAGAACTTTAATAGACCTTATCATACCTTCATAATAGAAGGTATTTCTCCTCTCTTTCCTAGCTAATCTATTTGAAATTTGTTTTGCTTAACTATTCATACTTGTTACAAAGGATTTGGTTTTCTTTCTTCTATCTCTAGTAGAAGGGATGTGAAAAGGAGAGAAAATAAATACATGTTACTCGAAAAACATTTTTTTAAAAAAGAAAAACCTGTCAACACTCAAGCTTTCCACTTTTCCTCTTATTCCCTTCTTAACTCTTTGAAATCTGGTTTCCAATTCAAAACTCAACTAAAACTACTATCTTCATAGTTTACCATAATTACTCACTATATAGGATAGTCTTTCATCAGTCCTTTTTCCTAGGGTATTTGACATTGTTGAGCACTTCCCCCCCACCTCCCAATTCTGTCTCCTGCTTCTTGTCTGTAGTAAAAAATGTTTCTTTGTGTGATTTTTTTTTATTCTTAAACTAAAGAACTAATTTTATTTTTTCAGTCATGTCTGACTCTTTAGAACCCCATTTGGGATTTTCTTAGCAAAGATTCTGGAGTAATTTCTCCTTCCTTCCTTCCTTCCTTCCTTCCTTCCTTCCTTCCTTCCTTCCTTCCTTCCTTCCTTCCTTCCTTCCTTCCTTCCTTCTTCATTTTATAGATGAGGGAACTAAAGAAAGATAGTTAAATGACTTAGCTAGGATTATACAGCTAGATTTGAACTCACAAAGATGAGTCTTCAGTCCTGACATTTTTTTCCTCTGTACCTCTAAAACAGTTCCTTTCTACTCATTGACTATTAGTGATAATGAGTGTCAATATACTTCTAAAATTTCTAATGCTTCCTGAACCTTATTTTAGCATTTGGGACCTAATTTGTGACTTTAGTTTGTAATGGAGTTTTAATTTGCTGTGGAAATTTACTAGTTGCTTTGCTAAACATCCTCATGTTCTGATTTTTCCTGATAGTGTACTTTGATAGACTACTATTTTAGGCATGGAACCAGCATTGCCAAGGTGTTAATGAAACTGGAACACAGTGTGACTCTTAAGCACCCTACATCCTGAGATCCTCACCTTGAGTTCAAGGACAAATGCCTCTTTCCCACCTCAAAGTGAAGATTAATGTCCTGCTTCCATTTACGTAGCCAATATGAAGGACATGCCATACACACACACACACACACATACACACATACACACACATACACTATATATAAAATCCTCAGCTAGCAGAGGAATCAAGGACAATCCCTTGACTTGATTGTCTACTACTCTCAGCTGATACCCAGAGATACCCCTCCCTGTATAAGACTCCTTCGGGCTATGCTCTTTCCCTTATCCCTAATTAGTTTGTACTATACTGTACTGATTGCCTCCAGGACTACTCCGTTTTATCTACTGACTATTGGTGATGATGAGTTTCACTGTACTCTACTAAAGCCTCTTCAGTGACTCTTGGGATTGCTCTTCCTTGACAAAATCCCCTAAACTAGCTGGAAGGGCAACATGTCAAAGTCAGAGCCATACCTCCCTTTAGACCATGAGCCATTGACTAGACCTGTAACTAAGTGCCGTTCACAGATGGGGAAGCTTCTCTGTCACCTCCCATCCATTTTGGAGTGGACAAGAGTCAAGCCATTGAATGTCATTTTCCAGTAGTAGAAACCCTCTTTCTAGCCCATAAACCATTGTTTGGATTAGAGATCACTTAGCCAGGTTGAGGGACCACTATCCTGATGAAGATGATGCTGTTATAGTTCTTGAAAGTTGTGGTTTTTTTGAGGTTCAATGAGGAGACCTTCTTCTTGCTAAATCCACAATTTCTGAACAAAACTGAGAATAAGATCCTCAGCAGTCTCCACAGTTACCTGATTAACATACTATGATTAAGGACTAGTAAGTGAGGGCTGGGGGTATCAACTTTGTGCCTCAGCAATAAGGAGCTCTCTTTCTGTTTTAGATCTCTAAATACTTCCCAAAACTCTGACTAGGACTTCTGGCTATTAATATCAGGGACGAGGCTTGAACTGTGTGCTTCAGTAAGAGGGAATTACTCTTTCTTGTGGTTGAGGTAAAATCAGTGCCCTCCAGGCAGTGTATTACTGGTTATACCAGTAGCACTAACACAATTGCCTGACCACTCTTTCTCAGTCTTTCTAATTGGCTTATCATCTACCTGTGCCTCCTAACTATGTAAGTTCCTCAAAGTGTTATCCTAGACTTTCTTCTTTATCCCCCCTCTATAATCTCTCTTTTGATAATTTCATTAGCTCCCATGGTTTTAGCTACCATTTTTAAAAAATATATTGCAGATATTTGTGATAATCAACACACACACACACACACACACACACACACACACACACACACACTGATCTAGGCCCTATCTTTCTCCAGAGCTTCAATTCTGCACCAAAAATTGCTAGAGACATCTCAAACTCAACATATCCAAAAGCAATTTTTCCCCACAGACTTTGTCCTCTTCCAAATTTTCCTATTTCTTTCAAGGGCACCACTGTTTTTCCAATCCCCCAAGTTCATAATCTCAGTATCATCTTCAGCTCCTCACTCTCTCTCACTCCATATATACAATCAGATTCTGCCAGATTCTATTCCTATTTTGCATTGGATCTCTTCTCTTCATTCATAGGGCTACTTCTTTAGTTTAGATCCCCATCACTTCTAACCCGAACTATTGCAATAGCCTCCTAATTGGTCTTCCTATCTTAAGTCTCTCACCACTTCAGTTCATCCTACTCACTGCTGCCAAAGTAATTTTCCTTAAGTGCAAATCTGATCATGTGACTCCCCTACTCAATCAATTCCAGTGCCTTTATATTGCCCCTAGAATAAAATATAAACTTCTCTGTTTAGCTTTTAAAGCCTTTCACAACCTGGCCTCAATCTATCTTTCCAGATTTATTGGATATTACTCCACCCCCTCACCCAGCAATCTAGCCAACATGGCTAGATTGTGCCTCACACATGACATTCCATCCTCCCCCTCGTTGCTTTTGCATTGGCTATTACACACACTTGAAAGGCACTCCTCCTTAAAGAGACCCTCTTTTCTTTTAAAAGGCAACTCAAGAACTATTTTTATGGATGAAACCTTTCCTGATTCCTCCAAATATTAATTTCTTCCCTCTCAAAATATTTTGTATTTAGCTATTTTCTATATATTTGAATGTATTTACTTTTTCTTTGTTGTATATATTTATGTATACATTTGTTTGTCCTTTATGAATATAAGCTCTTTGTTAGAAGGGATTGATTCATTCTTTGCATTTGTCTTCCCAGTACCTGACACATAGTAGATTCTTATTTATTAACAACATTATTAACAACGTCTGAGTGTGTGTGTGTGTGTGTGTGTGTGTATGCATGTGTATGTGTTGATTAATGTTATAATGTTATGAAGCCATCAAGTGTTACTATGGAGTGAAGTTGACTGAGCAAAATATCCCCTCATTAAGGAAATTGGTAGAATTGATTCTCCCTGATTCTCCCTTTCTTGATCCCCTGGGGCCTTCTCAGGGCAAGATTTTCCTTGAGTTTCCCATCTCCAATCCTCTCATGAGTCTTGGGATAGAAAAAACCCAAAGACTTGAATCCTAGTCTTCTGTTTCCCAATCTTGTGCTCAATTCATTGTACCATGTCATCTGCCAGATTGATTACTCCAGAAAATGTAACAGCTAAGTCTCACTATTATTCGATCAACTTTTGAAGGAAGTGCTGAAGGCCACTGGAGCAACCTAATGAGGAACCTGGATTTAGATATGAAGACTGTAGGGAATATTCTGAGGAACCTTAGTGCTGCAAATAAAGAGATTAGGTTGTCATTTAAAGCTCTGTAAAATACACAGGTTTGCATATTTGTCTTTTTTTTCCCCTTTCTATTTTGGGGAAGTTTGTTAAATAGAGATAATTAATGAAATAAAATTTCTCAGTTAAATTCTGCAGAATCAAAAAGATACTAGGTTCCTCCCTTATCTCCCTTATGCTCTCTATAGTAAACATACTTATTCAAAATTCAGTTAAATTTATCTTAGCTTTAAAAAAGACAAGGCATCCTTAAAATACAACCAGAAGACCAATTTAAAAGAACATAGAAACACTTTAGGACTAATCACCATGCTTTAGCAACCTCTTTACTTTCTATATTAGAACTTTTCCAAATGTAGAGTTTTTCCCCTAGAACTTCCATTTTGGGGAAAGGTCCTTCCTCTTTGCTACAATGAGCTATCCCTCCTTTGGGACCTAGTCTTGATGCCTCTATAAGTACCCCCCTTAACTCTCTTTCTTCTTCCCCCTCCTCTACTCTTAATCCCTACTTTTATATGTTGTATTCTCCCATTAAAATGTAAGCTTTTGAGAGTAGGGGCTTTTATTTTGCTTATATTTGTGTCTTTAGCATTTTACCCAATTGCTGGTAATAGTAAGTGCTAAATGAATACTTGTAGATCTATTGACTATTGACTGATAATTATTTATGTTTCATTCTCTTAATTAACCAATTTACATTATCTGGGCAATGTCTTGACTTTGTGCATGAATTGGATTTAACCGAGGCAGAGCTGCTTTTCATGCCATAAGAAATCAAATGAGAGAAGTACTTTGGAGGAAAAAAAGAATGTTAGTGTGATATCAAAAAAATAAAAAATAAAGAATTTTGAAATTGTAAGTAGGTGAAGGTGACTGACTTAGGACAAAATTCTAGTCCATATTACTAAAGGTCTAGCCTGCAAATATCCAAAAACTGAGGTTGTGATCAGAAGGACAATCATGGCTTCATTAATAGAAGGCTATACCAAGCTAATTGTAATTATTTTTTGTTCTAGGTTTACTAAGTTAGTAAATCAGAAAAATGCTATACATAATGGTATACATAGATTTCAGCAAAGAATTTGGCAATCTTATTATTGTGGAAGGAGGGGAAAGGAAGAAAATCAAACATTTATTAAGGATCTACTATGTACTAGGCATTATCCTAAGCTCTTTACAAACATTATTGCATTTGATCCTTAAAACAATCCCACCAAGTAGATGCTATTGTTATCCCCATGTTACAGCTGAGGTAACTGAGGCAGGTATCTGAGGTGAAATTTGAACTCAATTCTTTTGGATGGTAGACCCAGCACTATATCAACTGTATCACCTAGCTGCCTATATATAAGATGTAGAGTTTTGGGATAGATAATAGTATAATTAGATGGATTAAAAAGTGGTTGATTGATTAGATCCAAGGAGTAGCTATTAATTGGTCAATAGCAATTTGGAAGGAGGTAGCTAGTAAGATGTCTCAGGAGCTTATGCTTGGCCCTGTAGTATTTAACATATTTGTCAATGACATTGAGAAAGGCATCGATATCATGCTTATTAAATTAGCAGTAAGCATAAAGGTAGAAAGAATAACTACCATACTGCATGATAAAAAACTAGGATCCAAAAAGATCTTGCCAAACTAGAATGTTGGGCTGAACCTAAAAGATTGGAATCTTATATGAATAAATGTGAAGTTTTATACTTAGACTCAAAAATCAAAGAGTCATTTAAGCTGGTTCCAGAACATCCTTAGTTACATTGTATTCTGATCTATAGTCTTGTGTATTATGTGTTCAGTTCTTGGAGGACATGATTTAAGAAAGACAATAATAGGATCATAGAGCTAAAACTGGAAGGGATTTCAGAGGATATTTCATCTAAAATGTAATTTTACAGATAAGAAAACTGAGAATTACATAGACTAAATGACTTACCTAAAATCACACAGATGCAGAGTCTGAAACCATGCCTCCTTAGTGGGGGCTCTGTTCTTTCCATTTTTAAGCATATTTAATCTGGAGAAGAGAGAACTTTTGAGAGAGGTATGATAGCTGACTTTGAAGAAGTATCATGTGGAAGATGAATTTAGCCTTATTTTAATTGGTCATTAAGGGTAGAACTAGAAGTAGAAGATTATAGTGAGGAAGATTTAGGTATATAGAAGGAAAAAAAATTAGTTATTATAGCTATTTCAAAGTGTAATAATAACAATGATGATATCTGGCATTTCACTTCACAAATATTTTTTTCATTTCATCCTCAAAACATTTCTGGGGAGTTATTTGCTATTTTACACCCATTTTATAAGATGAGGATCAGAGTCACACAGCTAGTAAGTACCTAGAGGCAATATTTGAACTCAAAACTTCCTGACTCCAGATCCAGTGTTTTCTACACTGAATCACTTAACTAGGAGTGAATAAATCCCTGTCCTGGAAATATTCGAGATGAATTTGTTCTGGGTTGGATTAGAGCTCCTCAGATATTTTTCAACTCAGAATCAATGATTTTGTGACTGCTACTGCCTACTAATGAGGAAAACAACTGACCCTAGAACTTTCTGATGGGATAGATATTTTTCATTATGTGAAATTTTCATGGCAACTTCATATTAAAGACAATAAGCAGGTGGCCAATTGTCTCACCTATTTATAAAGATATCCCTTGAATTGGCAATTTGGTATTTTTCTAATTAAGTGGAAATCTGTTTCCACTGTGCAAAATAACATCCATTTTACAGACTTCATGTAGTAGAGGAGTTTTGGGGGGAGAAGGACAGTCACTGACTTAGAAACTTTTAGAAAGCTTTCTTAAAACCCATCGAGTCAGAGGCCTTCACAAAACCTGGAAGAGAACTAAGGACAAAGAACATCTAAAATGCCAATCTCCTTTTTCATTTAGGTCACTCAGGATATCATTATCCACTTAATGTGGTTTTCGCATTTCTATTGCAGATACTGTTGTGTTCACTTTGTGAACTGATTGGAAAACTGGGAGGGGGGGAAACCTAATTTCCATCTCTTCTGAAAGCTCAGCTCCTGTGAAAAATGTGAAGTTTCTTTTTGAGTCAAATCTAATGGCTCCAGAGTCTGACAAAAACACACTCTTCTTTGTTTTTCTCCTATTTCCTATCAGATTTAGAGTTTCTCTCATTCTTTTCCCCTTGCTGTTCACACCCTAATCTACTTCCTTGCTCCTAGCTTCAGTTTTGAGTCTCCATTCTTCCTTATTCTGATCTTGTCACATGGATGCTATTTCTTCATAGGCTGGTGTGAGTTTAGACCAATGTATTCCAAGCTCAGTTTCATGCACATAAAAAATGGTATGAGGAGGAAGAGGACTAAGCCCTATGAATAGGAGAATTCAAGCAAATCTTTCTTGCATTTTTATTACATGTGCCAATTCTCCTTCCCTTCTTATCCTTCCCTTCCATAATCAGTAGATTCAATTCCAACCAATCCAATCCAATTCAACAAAAGGTTAATAGGCAGGTGATGCTCCAGATTAATAAGGAGATAATAAAAGAACACCTAGTTGCCTAGCTTGCATGAATTACATCTTGCAGTATTGAAAGAACTAGCAGTTGTGATTGCTGAGCTACTTTTAGTAATAATTGAAGAAATGTGGAAAATAGAAAAGATACTATAAGGGCAAAGAAGGGCAAATTTCTCAATTTTCAAAAACAGGAAGAGAACAGAATCTTGGATCCATAGAGCTAGAAGAAATAAAGTTTTTATTGTTGTTCAGTTATTTCAGTTGGGTCTGACACTTTGTGACTCATTTGGGGTTTTCCTGGCAAGAATAATGGATTGGTTTTCCACTCCCTCCATCAGCTTATTGTACAGATGAGGAAACTGAGGCAAACAGGGTTAAATGGCTGGCCCAGGATCACCCAGTTAGTAAGTGTCTGGGGTTAGATTTGAACTCAGGAAGAGGAGTTTTTCTGACTCCATGCCCGGTACTCTTTCTACTGTGTTGCCTAGCTTCCCAAAAAGTAATAACTAATATGTTTTATAACATATTTAACAGTCAGAAAGTCCCTGATATAGCTGCTAGAACATTGATCCAAATCTAATAAGCTAAAATCTGATAAGGATAAACATATAGTCTTATATTTGGGCACAAACAATAAATACAAGATGGGAAACTGAAAAAGATCTGGTTTTTTTTTTAGTGGAAAGCAAGCTTAATAAGAGGCAACAGTGTGATGTGGTAACCAAAGGGGGAAAAATTACTTTTAATTGCATTAAGAGTGACAAAACTTCCAGGAATAAGTAAGTGCTGATACCACTGTACTCTGTCTTTTTCATATTTCATTTGAAGTAGTTTGCTAATTTTGTTGTATCACAATTTAAGAATGACATTGATAAATTGAAGACTGTCCAGAGAAGGGTAATAAGGGTGATGATGGACCTCATGTCCATGTCATATGGGAATTGGGCCAGAGTTGTGAGAATTAGATGAGGGTTTAATTTCTACAGAGTTACATAGTTAACCTAAACAGCAAAGCCATAAAAATTAGAATAAGAAACGTGCTATTAGATGCAAGAAAGGATGCATACACACCAAATAAGGTGAAGGGCTAGGGGAGATGTAATTAGGGGTAGAGACTCAACGTGGAGGCGTTAGACTGTCCAGATAGGTTGTAATCTCTGTTAGTATCCAGTCAGCAAGGAGGGGAGGAACTTACTTGGGGAGTATAAAGTATATGGTACCAGTATAAAAAGGCATGCTCAGATAATTATCTGTGTGCCAGTTTCTGGACACTCATTCTTTCAAGATCAATCCTTTCCTAGCCTCATCAGTGGGTCTGTAGAGTTCTTGGTAAGAAAATTGTCTCTTACAGGATATGAGAGTTTCTACAAGTATTTGTAGAATTGTTATGAGGAAGAGAGACTAGACTTGTCCTCTTGAGTGGTTACTTTCAGAACAAACTGGGAAGGCCTACATGAACTTACACAAAATGAAGCGGGCAGAAATAAAGTACCAGCAATGTGATAATGAAAATCAATTTTGAAAGATAAGTTCTGATGATGATCCATACTACTTCCAAAGGGTTTCTGATGATAAATACCATTTCCTCCAGAGACAGTACTGATGAACTCTGAATGCAGATTGAAGAATATTTTTTTTCACTTTATTTTTCTTGTTTTGTTGAAACATGGCTATCATGGAAATTTGTTTTACATCATTTCCCATGTATAATGAGTATCATATTGCTTGCCTTTTCAGTGGATGGTGAAGAGACTGGAGGAAGGGGGAGAATTTGGAACTGAAAAAAAAAGAATGTCAAAAATAATGTTTAAAAATGCATATATATGAGTTTGTATATTTATATAAATAAATATTTATATCTATGTAAATATGCAAAATCCTTCTATACATGCTTTTATTTGTGAGTTCTTTCCCTGGATACAGATAATGTCTTCTTATCTATGTCCTTTATAGTTAATTTGGGTTAAAAATAATTTCTTATTTTTAGACTGAGGGGGTAGAACCAGTGGCAATGAGTTGAAAATGCAAAAGAAGTAAATTTAGGAAAACCAACCAGACAATTAGAACTACCCAAAAGTGGTTTGGACTATCTCAGGAGGTGAAAGATTCTCCTTTACTAAAGATTTTCAAAAGCGGGAAAACCATTTGTGGAATACATTATAATATAATTCCATTGAGTGTATGGATTAGTTCAGATGACTATGGGGTTCTTTCCTACATTCAAATTCTGTGATTCAATGAAATGATTCTTCATTGACTACTCTGTTCAGTAGTTATGAAGATTCCTAAAATTTCACCAGAGAAGTGTATAAATCTACTCAGAGATGACAGCTTTGCATGATGTCCCAGTCATTGTCATTTCTTTAAAAAAAAAAAATTTAAGCAACAAGTGTACTAGGTATAGTCTTAAGAATTGGGAAGACTATAGATAGAGCTCTAGCTCTGGAGTCAGCAGGACCTGAGTTCATATCTGGTCTCAGAACGTAACACTTCCTAGCTGTGTGACCCTGGAAGACTAAATCAACTTAATTAACATTTATGAAGATCCTGGAAATTCAAAGGACAAATAGGAATTCAAAGACAAAGTGAAACAAAGTTCCTGCCTCCAAGAAATTTACATCTCTAGTAAGATACAGCATATTAACAGAGGAATATATACAAGTGGACGATTAGATAGTGAAGTGGCTAGAGTGATGGTTCTAGAGCCAAGAAGACACATCTTCCTAAATTTACATCTGACCTCAGACATTTACTAGCTGTGTGACCCTGCACAAATTACTATTTGCCTCAGTTTCCTTATTTGTAAAATGAGCTGGAGAATGAAATGGCAAATATGCCAGTATTTAAGAAAACCTCAAATGGGTCATGAAATGGGACATGATTGAAATGACTCAACGACAACAATATATACAGGATAAAGAGGAGTAAGGGGTTTAACTAGGATGAATCAAGAAAGAATCCTGGGGTTCCAAGAGACAGGGTTGGGTAAGGAAAAATTTCCAGGTTTAGATGTAAAAAATACAGAAGTGGGAGATAGCATGTTGAGTAAAGACAGTACCTCAAACATTATGGTTAGAATGTGCAGGGGAGAGAGGACTAATGTGGAGTGGTCCCAGGAAGGGAGAGATAAACCAGATTATTAAGGGATTTAAATGCCAAGTTTAGGTGTTCATATTTTTATCAGAAGCAAGAGAAGGTCTATTAAGTTTCATCAGCATTGAAATAACATAGTTCTAGGCTTAGTTCTTGCTTCTAACACATGCTACTTAAGGGACCATAGGAATTTGACCTTTGATGGCTTCAAACAACTTTCTAAGACTGTGCTCAGAGGAGCTCTGCATTGGTGGAGATAGTTTCCACACTGGAAGTTACTTATACTGGTGACATCACAATTTTGACCCAAACAAGTAAACATCATTTTCCCCATCCCAAAAATAGTTTGAATGAGAACCACTGAGCATCTCTGATAGTGTAAGCCTGCTTCTTTTTTTGTGTAAAATTACTATGTCAGGGTGTGGACTTATTTTTTTCCTGTGCTAGCAATAAGAAAGTAACAACATCAATAACAAATGTTGATCAAAAGTCCCAATCAAATAGCATGTCTGCAGTCTTGGAAAATTACAGCTGTTACAACAGAGCCTATAGAAAAGCTTTTCATTTCTATGAATTTCCCTGAATCAGAGAAATTCCCTGCTACTTTATTTAGTTTCCTTCTGAACATAAGTGATTACTCTTTATTTTAAGTGACAGAATCACTTTAATTTTGCATTTTGTTCATCTTTATATAGATAGATTTCTGCAAAGATTAATCTGTCCAGAATATTTGGGGCATTTGGCTCTGGTGTGTTTCAGAATTGTAAATGGGATACAGCCAGACACCTCTCCCTCCTCAAAGCATCCAAGCTCATTTAAATTTAAATTATGTAACAAAAGGCTATCTCCCTTCAACCCTTTCAGTCCTTGATGGGGGCGGGTGCGAATGAAGGAGTAGCTATATATTCCTCCCAAAGTCAGTCATACCTGACTATGGTGGGGAAAATCTTGCTATTGGAAAAAAAGGTATCATGCATAAATCATCATTAACCCTTTCTCTTATGTTTTGCTCTGATTTTCCCATCATTCTTTCCCCACATTTTGCTTGTCATTTCCCTCAAAACTATTTCTTTGCCCCATTCTTTAATTTTTCCTTTCCCCCTTTCTCTTTTCATTCCTCTTTCCCCCACCCCCAGTTCCCTTTTTTATTTTACCATTCTTTCACCCTGGGATTTCCCCACCTCCTACTCTGCCTCCCACACAAGTCTCTCTTTCTTCTTTCAAATGAACAGAATTTTTCTTTTGCAGTCTGGAGCACATTTGATTGATTTTTCAAGCTATGTGAAAGTAGCTGATTTGTTTCTAGAAACTCATCTTTTGTGTGTTTATCCCCAAAGGATGACCTTATTGATGTTGGTGCTATTTCTCTATCTGGTTCTCTATTCTAGGCATTCAGCAACATACATAAGGTTAGGTGGTGTGTGTGTGTGTGTGTGTGTGTGTGTGTGTGTGTGTGTGTGTTCATGTATGGCCCTAGAGGAGGCTGCTCATTAATATCTTCATTTGCTGAAGTTGGGCAGAGAGGGTGTGGCTGGGGAAGCAGACTAATTGCATCCAGAGTGATTGCTGGCCACCAGCTGGAATGTGATACAGTGAAGGACCTTGGAATTTGGAATCAGATAATCTGTGTTAGGATTCCTTGGTGGTGTTGTAGTGATCACCTCAAACTTTCTTGTTCCTCAACTGTATATGGAAATGATGAACCAGATGACCTTAAGAAAATTTCTAGACTTAAGGGTGCAGTTTTTCCTTTTGCAGTAATGTGATTAGAGAGGCAAGACATCTTAGCTTTCCTCTGTCTTATGGCTTCTGGTAGAGCCAGGTATTTGCACATTTTTTAGAACAGAAGATGGAGAAGGAGGGCAGGTATTCTGTTGTCTTTGAAAATGATACCTTATGGACTAGAAATTTGTTTGGTTTGCTTGATATAAAACTTTGTGCATCTTTTCATCTTAAGTCTCAAGTATACTCATGATTACTTCCTAGTATTGAATATTGTCTCTTTTATCATCTGTGACTTTGATGGGATAGGTTAGGAAGTAAACAGGGAAGAAAACTTATCATTAATCTTAATATCATTGTTGATTTGGAAAACAAACATAAAGAAGATGAAACTTGTATAGTCATGGTTTATTAGGAAATACTGTATTCAGAAAATAGCATTGTGTCTTTTTACAACAATTCAATACAAATTACTGGACAATGAATCTTGAGATCTATGCTAGGTTCAAATTCTGTTTCTTCCACTTCCTGGCTGTGTGAATTTTCACAGGTCACTTCCCTGCACTGGTCATTAGTTTTCTTATTTGTAAAATGAGAGGAGGGGATGGAATTTGGGTTAGATAACTTAATATATCTTCCAGCGATGACATTCCACGACTCTAACCTGGATTCGTTTATGATCAATGGTGACTAATCCATCACTGAGTTATGCAAGGAGTCACGTGGATTGCTTGGGTCTCCATTATACTCACTCAATACACATTACTTTTTTGCTTTGACTAGTTCTTTGCACGTTCACAGATCTGACCTCAGAGACACCTTAGTCTTACCAGATGTTCTATTCAATACAAATGGGTACATTATCAAATTCTGCCCTATTATACATGCATTGACTAATTGCTGAACAGAGTGTGACTAAGGGCACCACTAATTTTAGACAGATCAATTATCTAAAAACAACTGATGAAATTGCAGGAAAATTAATCCAAATTAGAGAAAATGACTGTGTTTTTCATTTTCAAACAACAGAAAGTTATCTGTTAAAATGAATGCTACAATATCCATATACTGTAATTGGTAATATATATGGATCCATGATCTCATCCATATGGGTACTTCTTTTTCAGGGAAGAGGGATAACTATCTCATCATGCATTTTTTCTGTGCAATTCTTGTCTGTATGTTTTTGGAGGATCATAGAAAATCATAGAATCATAGATTTAGAGCTAGAAGGTACATCAGAGATCATCTAGTCTAAACCCTTAATTTTGCATTCATTATAGGTTTATAGATTTGAAATCACAAGTTGAGAGCTAGAAGGGATCTTTATTCAAATTCTCTCATTTGATAGATGAGGCAATTGAGGACCTGGTTAATAGCTAATAATGGAATCATGAGGAAGCTAGGTGGCACAGTGGATAGCCTGAAGTATATTTGAGTTCAAATTTGGTCTCAGATACTTACTAGCTATGTGATCTTGGGCAAGTCACTTAATCATTTTTGCCTCAGTTTCCTCATCTGTAAAATGAGCTGGTGAAGGAAATGGTAAACTGCTCCAATATCTTTGTGAAGAAAACCCCAAATGGGGTCATGAAGTGTCAGACAATGAAATGAATTCACAACAACGGTAGGATCAAGATTTAAATCTGTCTTCCCACTCCAAATCCAACATACTTCCATTTTGGAAGAGACCTAAGTGGATATCTAATTTAGCTTCCTTATTTTACAAATGGGGAAATTGAGGATCAGAGAAGTTCTACAATCTTCCTAGTGTCACATAGGTAGTAAGTAGCAAAGTCAGGATTTAAAGCAAGATTCTTTGGCTTGAGTCAATGTGCAACACATTCCAAATCCTTCACAGAAGAACCACCCAGTGCCCAGAAGGCCCTCCTATGGGTTAATGAGGAGCAAAGTGCCTGCCCAGGAATGGAATTAATGCATTTGAAATGAATGTATTTGGCACAAGAACAGTGTGTGTGTGTGTGTGTGTGTGTGTGTGTGTGTGTAGTTATTTGAATGTTACTCACTTTAGTTTTCACTTATCCTAGAAAATATAACAGGGATTAAAATTGATGATAAAAAAGACCATCTAATTTTTTTTCATATCTTCATAGAAGGCAAGTTTTGACTGACGACATGAGCCTATTTTTACTGTCTCCAATATCTGGATTTGTCTGTAATATCTTACCTTGGGAAAGTTATAAATATGATAAATATATAATCAACTCTCTGTGGTACCTGGGTGGATTATTCACATTGTGGTTTATTCACAGTACGTCTTCTTTGACTTCCTTGTAATATATATACTCTTTTCTGCTTATCTAATTCCTAGTGACCTTCCTGCCTTCACTGTTTACTTTTGTAGTACTCTGACTTGCAGTCAGCAACCTGTAGGAAGGGGAAGGGAAGGAAGTTTGAAGTCCACTCATTTAAACTGAAACTTCCATTCTGAGATTTTAAAGCCTGTGAGTTTGCTGTGTCTTTGGGATTTGGAATTCAAAGTTGTAGATTATGTTAAAATCCCAGTAAACTAAAATTTGTATCTTGTGAATTCATTCAATTCAATTCAGCAGCAGAAATACACAAAGATGAAAAATACTCTTTTCTAAAGGATCTTATATTCTTCTGAATGAGGCTAAGATTTATGTACATAAATGTAAGTAAAGTATTTAGTATTTATTTATTAAGTAATAATGTGGAGATTTGCTGAATTGTTCAATCTATAAGAAAAACCATTAAGGCAGAACTTTGAACCAATGATACTTAATTAAAGGATCCATGGTGCCCCTTAATGAAGCAGATCTCAGATCCTCCTGATCTGAAATGTCCCCTTCCTCCAGGGACTTAGTTTTAGAATGCTTAATACCAGGATGGTACATGTGGAGCAGGACAAAATACAGAGACCTTGCCTTGATCCTCCAGCAGGATCACAAAGTACAGAATGTCACTAGTTGACAAATGGGCTAGTGAGCAGACTTTAGCAAACTTATTTCAGCCTTTTAGAAGGTCCAGTCAAGTTGATGAGCACGTTTATGGGGGTGGGCTGATGTAAGTAGATGTCAAAAATCTACAAGGACTGATGGGCTGATAGAAGGACAGGGTTCAGTCCAGCAATGAGGGTCACTGATTGACTATGTGTTTATGGTCATCTCCTTGTGTTGGGTGATAGAGAGATGGCAAAGGACAGAGGGGTAACAAAAATAGCTTGGGGACTTTCGACATAAATAGGCCATCCTGTCACACTGGGCTTGGTCACCATAATAAGACAAAACAAGGGTGGAAGTGCTTTAGTTAGTGTCCTATGATTAAGTAAGCGAATTTACAATCTGACATTCATAGCTCTGAGGCCCACTATTGGAACTTAAAATCATTGCCCCCATGGAATCATATCAAATTGATTAATATTGATTGGAATAAAATAGGGGACCAATAAATCTTCTGTCACAATGATCTACATGAATTGATGCAGAATGAAGCAAAGCCAAGAAAACAATATACAAAGTGACTATAATGTAAATGGAAAGAACAAATTCGTTTTTTTTTTTAACTATTGAATTTTTTTTATTATAGTAACTTTTATTGACAGAATCCATGCCAGGGTAATTTTTTTTACAACATTATCCCTTGCACTCACTTTTTTTTTTTAATTTAATAGCCTTTTATTTACAGGATATATACATATATACATGGGTAACTTTACAGCATTAACAATTGCCAAACCTCTTGTTCCAATTTTTCACCTCTTACCCCCCCACCCCTCCCTAGATGGCAGGATGACCAGTAGATGTTAAATACATTAAAATATAAATTAGATACACAATAATTATACATGACCAAAACGTTATTTTGCTGTACAAAAAGAATCAGACTCTGAAATATTGTACAATTAGCTTGTGAAGGAAATCAAAAATGCAGGTGGGCATAAATATAGGGATTGGGAATTCAATGTAATGGTTTTAGTCATCTCCCAGAGTTCTTTTCTGGGCATAGCTAGTTCAGTTCATTACTGCTCCATTAGAAATGATTTGGTTGTTCTCGTTGCTGAGGATGGCCTGGTCCATCAGAACTGGTCATCATATAGTATTGTTGTTGAAGTATATAATGATCTCCTGGTCCTGCTCATTTCACTCAGCATCAGTTCTGTAAGTCTCTCCAGGCCTTTCTGAAATCATCCTGTTGGTCATTTCTTACAGAACAGTAATATTCCATAATATTCATATACCACAATTTATTCAGCCATTCTCCAACTGATGGACATCCATTCAGTTTCCAGTTTTAGCCACTACAAAAAGGGCTGCCACAAACATTCATGCACATACAGGTCCCTTTCCCTTCTTTATAATCTCTTTGGGATATAATCCCAGTAGTACACTGCTGGATCAAAGGGTATGCACAGTTTGATAACTTTTTGAGCATAGTTCCAAACTACTCTCCAAAATGGTTGGATTCGTTCACAACTCCACCAACAATGCATCAATGTCCCAGTTTTCCCGCATCCCCTCCAACAATCATCATTATTTTTTCCTGTCATCTTAGCCAATCTGACAGGTGTGTAGTGGTATCTTAGAGTTGTCTTAATTTGCATTTCTCTGATTAATAATGACTTGGAGCATCTTTTCATATGACTAGAAATAGTTTCAATTTCTTCATCTGAGAATTGTCTGTTCATATCCTTTGACCATTTTTCAATTGGAGAATGGCTTGATTTTTATAAATTAGAGTTAATTCTCTATATATTTTGGAAATGAGGCCTTTATCAGAACCTTTGACTGTAAAAATATTTTCCCAATTTATTGCTTCCCTTCTAATCTTGTCTGCATTAGTTTTGTTTGTACAAAAACTTTTCAGTTTGGTATAATCGAAATTTTCTCTTTTGTGATCAGTAATGATCTCTAGTTCTGCTTTGGTCATAAAGACCTTCCCCTTCCACAGGTCTGAGAGGTAAACTATCCTGTGTTCCTCTAATTTATTAATAATTTCATTCTTTATGCCTAGGTCATGAACCCATTTTGACCTTATCTTGGTGTACGGCGTTAAGTATGGATCAATGCCTAGTTTCTGCCATATTAGTTTCCAATTTTCCCAGCAATTTTTATCAAACAGTAAGTTCTTATCCCAAAAGCTGGGATCTTTGGGTTTTTCAAAGACTAGGTTGCTATATTTGTTGACTGTTTTATCCCTTGAACCTAATCTATTCCACTGATCAACTAATCTATTCCTTAGCCAATAACAAATAGTTTTGGTAACTGCTGCTCTATAATATAATTTTAGATCTGGTACAGCTAAGCCACCTTCATTTGCTTTTTTTTCATTAATTCCTTGAAATTCTTGACCTTTTGTTTTTCCATATGAACTTTGTTGTTATTTTTCTAGGTCATTAAAATAGTTTTTGGGAGTCTGATTGGTATAGTGCTAAATAAATAGATTAGTTTAGGTAATATTGTCATCTTTATTATATTTGCTCGCCCTATCCAAGAGCATTTAATATTTTCCAATTGGTTAGATCAGACTTAATTTGTGTGAAAAGTGGTCTGTAATTTTGCTCATAAAGTTTCTGATTTTCCCTTGGCAGATAGATTCCTAAATATTTTATATTATCAGTAGTTACTTTAAATGGAATTTCTCTTTGTAACTCTGACTGTTGGATTTTGTTAGTGATATATAAGAATGCTGATGACTTATGTGGGTTTATTTTATAACCAGCAACTTTGCTAAAGTTGTGGATTATTTCTAATAACATTTTAGCAGAATCTCTGGGGTTCTCTAAGTATACCATCATGTCATCGGCAAAGAGTGATAATTTGGTTTCCTCATTGCCTATTCTTATTCCTTTAATCTGAAAGAACAAATTCGTGCAAAAAAGTCAAGATCATTGTGTGACTTGAATGAAGAGATAGTAGAAAGCACTCCCAAATCTCTCCTTTATGGAAGTGGAAGGTTCATAGTTGCTACACACTATGCAATTTTTTGGCCTTTTTCAATATGTTAATCAGTTGTGCCGATTTTTTTTCCTTTCCTTTTTTCTTACTATCTTAAAAATGCTATTTGTTGTATGGGATGGCTATATGGGAGGATCATGAAACAACTTTGATGATATATAAAAAATGTCAATAAAAAGCTTATTAATAATAAAAATACTAAGTAACATGTAGGAAGAAAGAGCATTAGCAACTGAGAGAATCTGGGAAAGCTTCACAGAAACGGTCAGTCTTGAAAGAAGATTTTTGAAAGATAGAAATGAAAAAGAATTTCATTCCAGAGATTAGGGAATAGATTTTGCAATTGCAGGGAGAAAGGAGATGGGATGTAACATTTAGGAAATGGTTTAAAATCCAGTTTGACTGGAATATAGAGTACATAGAGAGAAGTAATATGAAATGAACCCAGAAGGATGAATAGAGGACAGATTATTTGTGTTTTAGAGAGATTATTTTGGTTGCTGTATATAGCATAATTCCTTTACTGTGTGAAGTAGGGAGAGCTTGGAAGAATATTACTTCTTCTAGTCCAGGTTAATGGTGATGGGTCTGAGCCAGGGTAGTAGTTGTGTGAATGAAGAGAAAAGGACATATGCAAGAGAGAGATTCAACAGGCATGGCAAGTGCTGGGACATAGGAAGTGAAGCACAGGGAAGAACCTGGGATGACTTTGAGGTTAACGAGCTTGGGAAGATGATATGTCTTTTAATGAAAATAGGGAAGAATAGTCAGAGAGGCAACAGAACCTCATTAGAATTAATTATCCCTTTTTTTGGCGGCTTTCTTCATCTTGCATCAAGACTGGAAGAGAGAAAAATGAGTCCAAAATAAAGGTAATGCTGGGAGAACAGGCAAGGATAAAATCGGGAGATTATGGTAAGGACAAAGAACAAATTGATGTATGAGGCAGAGTGAGTTATAAAAGCAGGATGTAATCTTCTTGAGGGCAGGTATTGTTTCTTTTCTGGCTTTAATTTCCTAGAACTTAGTAGACTCTTAATGATTCTTAGTAGACTCTAGTTGGAAATACAGAAGATAATTATCAGAAAGGGGAACTTTAGAATTAAAGCTACAAGAGATAGCATGGTTATGTATGAAGCTGAAGATTTTGTGGGTCCAGAGTACCTATTTGTAGATTGATGGTCTTCCCTGAAGAAAACCTCAATTCATTATGAACAGGGAGCCTTAGATCCATCTGAATAAATATTCATATATATGTATATGTGTATATAAAAACACATGCATATATACACAATACTATACTACACACACACTCAAATATTCACATTCTTTCCTTTTAGTTTCAGATGTAGTTCAAATTAGATAGTCCTTTTCTTATTTGTCTCTTGTCTCAGTTCTAAAACAATTGCAATTGATGACAGTAGTCCATCTTATCTTGAGAGGAGCTCCCTAGGGGTATAGTTCTTCTCTGCTATTCTGCCCATTTTCTAAACTTTGTAGGACCAGCAGTAAAACATGAGTGGGCTATAAGTTAGAGATTAAAAATATTTGAAGTGCAATGCACCCATAATAAAAACGACATCTTATGTCCTTTGCTCATTCATTTTCTCTTTCCTCTTAAATCTTATCTCTATTCCTCCACTAGAAAAGGTAAACCAATTATTAAGAGGATTTAAAGATTAAAAATGGTAGCTCTACTTAGGCTGGTACTTTTCTTCAGTCTGACAGATGGTAATGGACATACCCAGGAACTAATAAGGAGCACAGAGAAGATGAACAGGAGGGGACAGATGGGAAAACTAGGCGATTTTTCAACTCCCCTTGAGTAACACAGTGTGGCTCCATTATTTTGTCTGCAGTGTTCTGAATTCCCAGAACATCATACAGAATAACTTTTCAATCTAAATATGCAAACACATATAATGCCAACTTTAAGATGATTTGCCATTTTGGATTATTCTTATTATTATATTGATTACCCATTAATTGCTTTATTAAGAAAGGACAGTAGATTATAAGCTTTTTGAGGTTAAGGTCTGTACTTGTCACTTTTTTTTAGTACAGTGCATAGTCTCCTGCTCAGATACTTACTCCTTCCTTTTTCCAGATCTCTTTTATGTGGTTACCTTTGTGCATTAGAAAGTTAGCTCCTTGAAGGCATGGCCTAAATATGGTATCTTGCACATAATCAGTGCTTAATAGATACTCTATGTATTTATGTATATATGCATGCATGTATGAAGAAGAATGTTTCATCATTTTTGCTTACTTTGTTATTTAAACAAAATGTCTTTGTAATTAATTTAGTAGATCATATGATTGAATAGTAAAAAAAAATCCACATAGGTGAAGTTTTGTAAGCTATGGAGAGAATTGTGACCCACAAAATACCTAGAATATGGGAAATCTGAGTTAGGAAACAGGGAGAAGGCATGCAAAAGGGTATAGGCTACATAAGAATGTAATACTTTTTAAAAATAGTTTGAATCATAGAATCTTAAATTTGGAGATAATTTAGGTATGTGATCTAGAGTTCAAACTCATCCAAGTTGTGCATTCCACTTACAATATTCCTGACAAGTAATCATGTCATCTAGTCAATTTTAAAATATCTCTAGTGATAGGGAATTTTCTGTGCCACAAAGCAGCTCATTACATTTTTGGACAGCTCTAAGTGTTAGGAACTTTTTTCTGTATGTTGTGTCAAAATCTTCATCCTTATAGCTTTCACTCATTGGTCATTGCTCTGCCCTTCAGGGTCAAGCATAACACATCTAATCTATCTTCTACATGTTGGCTCTTCAAATATTTGAATAATGCAATCATGCAGCCTTCTCTATGTCTTCTCTCATCCTGAATTCTGACAAATTATATACTGTAGCCTGTAAAAGCTTCAGGGAAACAGAGGTCTATAATGATAACTCACACTTATATAATGCTTTAATGTTTGTAGTGACTTTCCTCAAGGGGCAAATAATGTGAGTATGATTATCCCTATTGTATAGATAAGGAAATTTTGGGTAGATTGAGCAATGATAAGGGAATATGGAGAAAAAAAAGAACCATTCAACTTTTGCTTCTCTTTCTTTTGCCAATAACATTTAAACTTATCTGGGGTAGGATTAAACAAAAATGGTTAGAAGTTGAAACTCAAGATAACTGAAAAGATGATAAGATATAATTGAGTCTCAGAAGCCAAAATAACATTAAGACTAATTATATTCACGGTACTGAAAGAGCTAGAGTAAGGGGTTTTGGTGAGATTTAATGAATTTTGAAAGGACAGGGATTCAGGTAAGCTTGGAGAAGGGAAAATGTCCTGATTTTCCAAAAAGTAAAGAAGATAGAAACTGCAATCACTGATTGATGGGCTTGACTTTAATTCCTACTAATATTTTATAATGCATTGTTAAAGGAGAAAAATAAGGACCATCAAGAGCCAATACAAATTCAAGAACAGATAACACTAAACCAATCCAAAAATCTTTCTTATTTTTCTTTTGATAGAATTACTATACACTAGATCAGGGAAATGTTTTTATATTTAACCAGTAAATTATAGCAAAGCATCTGACAAACAAAGATGAATGGATCAATTAATCAATCTAAGATTTATTAAGCATGTATTATGAGATAGGCACTAGAATGAATCCTAACTCCCAAGAGTTTATGTCCTAAAATGTGACTTATATGATTATATGATAGTACAATTGAATGGAATGAGACATGGTTACACCAACTGGACCCAAAGAGTGATCAATAATGGATCATTAATTTGGAGGTTTTTTTTTAAATAAAGCACCCTGGTGATATGCTTTTGTTGCTGTGCTGTATTTTTCGATAACTTGGATGAAGAGATTGTGGTAAGCAAATTTTAGATTTTAGATTTTGTTTTACTGCCATTTACGTAAGATGAACATATGTAAGCAGCTATAGTCTACAAAACCAAGCTTGACATAGTAGTACTAATAGTTCAGGATTAAGTTAGTTTCTTATTTTACCTGATTTTAGATCTCCCTTTTCTGCTATGTGTTCTTTAATATGTTCATCATTATCTTTCATTATTTTTTCTTTGAAATTCCATTGCAATCATCCTATTTTGTAACCAAAATATGTATAATGTTACCTGAAACTGATGGTTTGGCTTCATTGATTTTATGTTCAGTGAAATCTGTGCTCTGAGAGTAATAAATTTTGGGGTGCTTTTTAAAATCCATCTCTGCATTAATGATTGATATCAGTATTTAATCAATGGATTCTTAAGCAATTTTTGTCTCAAAATTGATGACATGACTTTCAAATTAACAGATAACATGGAGTTGGGATAGTTATCCTATTGGATGACAGTAAGGGTATCCAAAATAATCTTGACAGTCTAGTAGATGGGCCAAATCTAACAGGAACAATTTAATAGAGACAAATATATGCCTAAGCATGGGTTCAAAATACAATTATACACATACAAGATGAGAAAAAACATGGCCAGACAACAACACATCATATGAAAAAAAGATCTGTGTGTTTCAGTTGAGTGCTAGTGCAATTTAATACAATAATAATGTTACATGTCATACAAAAAAAGTGTACATATTTTCATGTTTCATTAAGAGATGCATGGTATTTAGTAAAAAGGAAGTTATGGGTTTGCTGTAGTATGTCTTGCTCAGACAAAATCCAGAGTAAGATATTCTAGGGCATTAATAAACTGAAATGAGTCGGTGGAGGATGCCTGGAGAACTGAAGAGATTCTAGTCTATGCAAGGATCTGTAAAAGGAGCTAGAAATTGCCAGGTTGGAGGAAAAAAAAGACAGTAGAAACATGGCCTTACTTACAATTATTTGAAGGGCTATCATACAGAATCAATATTGTTTTTCTTGGCCTTAGAAATCAGGACTCGGAAAATGGGTGGAAGTTGCAGAGAAGCAGATCTAGAATCATTGTTAGAAAACAAAACAAAATAAAACAAACAAAAAAACAAAGCAAAAAAAAATCCAAAAAAAACTTCTCAAACTTTCTAACAGAGCTATCCCAAAGTAGAGTGAATTGCCTAAGGAAATTGTGCTTCTCCCTTTTTCAGTGATAGCTAAATGGAGATCTCGTAGGTGGGATTCTTTTTTCAATTCTGGACCTCTTAGAATAATTCTATCTAGTAGATTACTATGATTGTGGTTCTACATGGTCTTCAAGGTCTCTTCTGACTCTATCATGCTGCAACTCTTCTTTTTCACTCCCAATCCAAACTTCTTTTTTTCCCCCAGATATTATTTAAAAACAATGCCTAATCTTTTCAGACACTTTTGCTAACTACTCGGGTCAAAACAGAATTTATAACAGAATTTATACGGAGTAATCCTTAAAATTGCTTAAAGACTTCTTTTGAGAAATTTAATACCTTGTTGGCTTAACATTGTGTCAAGACTTTTAGCATCCTCAAGAACTTTAAGGTTAGTAAAAAGTTATATATATCTTATCTCATTTGAGGATCCTTAAAACTTAATGGACATTCAATTCACTTTCATGTCATTGGCTGTTGTGAAGCCCTTAACCTTCTCTCTTCTTGTCCAATATCTATCTATGTTCTCAACATTTAGCACTGTGCCTGGTACATACTAGGCACTTACTAAATGTTTATTGACTAACTTCAAATTCCAAGTAAATTTTTTTTTCCCTAAAAGCCTTTCCAACTACCTCAGCTGTCATTTTTATAATTCATGGTTATAGAACATTTTATGGTTTACTGAGTGCTTACCTAAGATGTATGTAATAATATATCTTTGAGATATATGTAATAATAATATATATAATAATAAAACTTTGAGATATTTCACTTTGTATGTTGTCTAATTTGATCCTTAATACAACCCTGTGAAATGTGTTATTGTTATTCCCATTTTATAGATAAGGCAGCTGAGATTGAGAGAGATTAGGTGATTTGTCTAGTGTTGCTTACATAGCTAAGTGTATGAGGTAGACCCTTCTGACTTAAAGTAGAATCTCTTATATCTCTATTTCACTTAGCTGCCTCAGTGCAACTATTGCTAACTCTAGTTCACAGGTGAAGAAACTGAGGTTTAGTGAGGGAGGTTAGTGCTGGACACCATAGCACAGTTCATGTGGCAAAGGCAAGATTCAGACTACTGTTCTACTTCCAAATCTAAAGCATTTTTAGTTGCACATGTTACAATTCACTGACCACTCCCTTATCTGAATCATAGGGTTTATAGTCTGTCCCTTACACTTGAACTTCTAAAATTATTGCATATGTATTACTTTCTCTTTCTCAACTATTTTGCAAGGTTTCTGAAGGAAGGTTTCTTGTCTTATACTTTCTTTGTACCTCCCCTAGCACCTGGCCCAAAGCCAGGAGCACAGTAAATATTCATCGGACATATATTGTTTGGTGAGTTGATCATAGTCCCCAGAGTTAGAAGGGGATTCTAGAGGCAGGTGGTTGTTGTTGTTGTTCCATGTTTTCACTTGTGTCTCACTATTCATGAGTTTTCTTGGCAAAGATACTAGCATGATTTGCCATTTCCTCCTTCAATTCATTTTACAGATGAGGAACTGAGATAAACAGGGTCACATATCTAGTGTTTGGGGCCAGATTTGAATTCATGAAAATGAGTTTTCCTGATTCCAGGCCTGATACTATCCATAGCACCACTTAAAACCCTGGAGACGCCATTAAGTTCAACATTATCATTTGGTAAGTGAGGAAACTGAGGTCCAGGGTGGCTAAGTTACTTGTCCAAGGTCACAGAGATAGGAAGTCTCAATGCCAGAATTTGCATCTCAAGTCTCTGATGATAAATCTAGAATCCTTTCCCCTGTGCCTACTTTGTGCTGCTTTGTGTAATTCTTTTCTGAGATAAGAAAGCTGTTTCTATGGTTTTAAATTTAGTCACACCCATATCCAACTGCTTAAAAACCATTCTGCTATGTTCAAATATGCTTAAGATGATCAGGCTGGCCCCTTTAAGAAGCTGTTTGACCCGAGGCAGCTGTGAAACAGCATGGCTTAGCAAAGAAGTGACCCATTACTGATTAAAAATTGAGAAATGAGGGAAGAAGTTAAGTGAATGAGCTTGGAACTTGGTTGCTAAGGTAACTTTTTCTTGATTGGAATGAAACCATAGTAGGTTTGGATGAAGATTTTATGGGTGGAAAAGACATATATACATACACATACAAATCTTTTCTGTTTCTGATAGAAAAGAGGAAAGATAAACAGGTAGGATCTAAAGGAAAAACGTGGTTTGAAGCTCTCCCTAAGAAAATTAATCCAGCTCTCTTTCCTGAGGGAAACTGGCTAATTAGTGGGAGTTGAGAACTGGGCACTGATGCCAATGACTCAATTAACACAGGCAACAGGAGAAAGTAACAGAAGGGCTCTTAACACCTCTTGGGAGATTGGGGTGCTGGAGGAAAGAGGCAGGAAAGGACAGGCTGAAGGCCCCAGGGATTCTCAATTTCTGGAAACTCAATAAATTAGAAGAAAGTAAAAGTTTTTATGCCTGGAAAGGAAAGCCAAAGTTAGGTTAAGGAGTGATTGATACAAATTAATTTTAGTGAAGGTGTTAAACTTGTTTCTAGTGCTTTGTGTTCCTTTAATTTTTTTACTTTATAATGTATTGACTTTCATTTGTGAAAAGGAAAAAAAAAGTAGTGGTACTCAGAGATTGCTAATGATTTATTGTGATATTTGAATTGCCACTCCTGTGCACTTAATCATTTTCTCACATGCATTATAGTTATTTGTGTTCAAGTCTCATCCTATACACAAAGCAGTTCTTGCCTTGAGGGCATGAAATGTATCCTTTTTCATCTTTGCATCCCCAGTGCCTACCACAGTACCATGCACATAGTAGATGCTTAAAAAATGTTAGTTGGAATGAATTTTTTATATAATAGGATTCAATTTTCTTGGAAAAGACATACTTGCCTAAATTGTTATTCTATTTCACAGGATGATAGTGCCATCCCATCTGCTCAGACTTGCTCTTTGGAGGACCCAGTTGCTCTCCATAGTTGAACCAGTTTTGTGGGGAAGGGTGCAAGGTGATGGGAGAGCCTACCAAAACCACTAGAGAAACAGAGGTATATAGATAGCCAAGGAACTCATTGACTAAACTTTAAAAAGAGGTTCAATAAATGGTATTGGAGCAAGCAATTGAAAATGAATACCCCAAAGTGTAAAAGTCCTATATGCATAATGTTAATAATGTAAACCCTAAATGAGTTGCACCTGATAATCAATGCTAAGCACAAAAAAAGTGATTTTCTAAAAAAAAATGTAATGCTTGAGGCACCCACCTCTCACATATGGGTGAATTGTTAGTTATCTCAGGCTCAAGGGAATAAGTTATCCAGGTGCAAGATAATTTTGGGTTTCATATCTACTTGAAACAATCACTTTTGAGTCCCTACTGATATTTACTTTTGCTCTAGTTAGTCAAAAGATGCATTTTTTCCAAATCAATGGCATTTAATGAAATAACATGGTACAAAGTTTGCAATAGAACATTTCCCTCATAAGCTACTAAAATAACTTAAATGGTTAGTGATCTTTGAATAATCTTGGAGGAGAGGCCCCACAGCAGTTGTGGCAATCTTCCAATTTTCAAAATGACCATATTATCTATAGAACCACAGAAAATGCATAGGCTATCTAATGCATCCTGTACTTGGACAAGATTTCTCTATACTAGAGCTTCTTAAACTTCTTTCATTTGCTATCCCATTTTACCTGGGAAATTTCTATATGACTCCAGATATATAGGTATATAAAATAGGTATAAAAATCAAACATTTATTGGAAATAAATCATAATTTTGTAACCCACACATTCAGTTATGTGACTCAGTTTGATGTCATAACACACAGTTTAAACAGATTTACTCTTTATTACATGCCTAATATTTGGGGTTGGCTACCTCTAGTGAAGGTAACTTCCTGATTCCTAAGACAGATCTTTTCACTTTTGATACTTTTAATTGTTTGGGGATCTCTCTCTCCCCTCTCCCCCCCCCCCCCCCACTCTCTCTCTCCTCCCCCCCCCCCCCCCGCATTTCAAGACTAAAAAATTTCTTTAAAACTTCAACCATTGCTCTTAATTCTAACTTTTGGATCAAAGAAAAATAAACCTAATCCAATTTTAATTCTGCAAGATAACAACTTCCTTAGTTTCTTTTGATTAGTTCTCATAAGGGATGGTAATTTTTAGGTTCTTCACTATCCTAGATGGTGTCTTCTTTATGCTTTGCTACTTATTAGCATACACTATTGTCCTTATACTTAACTCAGTTACCTGTGCCTAGAAGAGCTGATTCACTGGGTCCAAACATACATTAATAGGTATCATCATTCACCTGGTGACACATAATATAATTCATTCAAAGATCAACAAGCCTTTATTAATCATGTATGATGTGCCAAGTACTGTGCTAGGAGCTGAGAAAAAAAGAAAAAAAATGAAACATTCTCTGTCTGAAGGAATACTCATCACCTGGGCAAGTATTTTTCTTTCTTTTTTTTTTTTAAAGGCAAATATTCCAGTACCATTAAGCATTCAGCTTCTAAACAGTTAGAGATCAAAGTTTAGCCATCAATTCATGCCTTTAAGCCCATGTGGAATAATTCCCTCCCTGTCCACCCTACCACCACTTTCAATCTCTCTATAAAATGGGGCTAATCATACTCAAAAGAATTTATCTCAGAGGATCAAGTGCAATAAAGTTTATGAAGTTCTTTTTAAACTTTAAGACTTTAGAAGCCTCAGTTATAGTAATGGAAATATGGAAATGTATATGTGATGTGTGATCTCATCATAATGGGAAACTTAAGGAGTAGAGTCTCACTTTACCATGTATATCACAAGAGTCTATGACTTAATAAATAAGCCTTAGGAAGATACCTAAGGACCTGAATGCTTAAATTACTTTTCCAGAGTCACTGATAAGTGTGAGAGTTGGGTTTAAAAATGGCTCTTCTTGTCTGGTAGTCCAATGCTTCACCTATTTTTTATCATGATATTAATCAGTATTAATTATAATTAATTATTATCGATAAATATTAATTAGAATTAAGTGATTAACATTTATTTATTTTTTGCTATGGACCAGGCACTGTGCTAAATGTTGGTGATATAAAAAGAGCCAAAAGATAGTTCCTGCCCTCACTAAGAGTATAATCTAATGGGAGCATAACATGCAAATAAATAGAAAGCAAAGAAATGATATATAAGATAAGGAGGAAATAATTAACAGAAAAAAAGATACTAAAATTAATCATAAGTTTTCTGAAATGGTAAGTAGCCAGCATCAAGTTCCCAGCTGCCTCTAGGTCTAGCCCCACAACCAGTCTCTGATGCTGAGGCTTTATATTCAACTGAGTTGTAGCCCCTAAGTCAAACTATTTATAACAGTGGGGTTTTATCTCTTCAGTTGGCTTAGAAGTCTTTAACAGGGGCCCTTCCTGGCTCAGATTGACTCTTCTTCTACTTTGGGCTTGAGTTTGTAACCCCAATGCCATAGAAACTTCATCTCTGCTTCCCCTTTAGTATCTTGTCTATCATCCAACTATCTGCGTAGGTGATACATAGGTCCCACACATACTTCTTACCAGTCCCACACATACTTCTTAGGGATCATAGCTAATAAACAGGGACTTTGAATCTCTAACACCAATATCGGAGATCAGCCTTGAAGAATGAGACATTACTGCTCTTAGATGACGATGTTATAACATAATATTACATATTACAGCTGGAAGGTACCTGAGGAAGAACTCAGTCCAATCCTCTTATTTTGTAGATGTGGAGACTGAGACTCAGAGGAGTTAGTGACTTCCCTGAATTCATACAGGTAAAAAATAACTTGGAGAAGGGGTACCCCTTCTTTTAACAGAGACCAATGTCAGGACAGTTTATGACTGAAATTTTCTAGGCTGCCTATAGCTAACATAGGCACTACAGTGTAGGGAAGGAAACACTGGCTTTGAACTTGACATAACTAGTTAGATCTAGATCTTGCCTCTGTTATAGGTAATAATTAGCCTGTGTGATCTTGGACAGTCACTTAACTTGAGCCTTATTTTCATAATCTATAAAATGAAAGTTTTGGTTTAGATGGGTATTCCAAGAGCTATTCTAGTTCTAGACTTATATATAATCTTATGTTCTTATCCAGGTTAGTTACATAGGACCAAAAATGGATTGGGGGATATCAGAACAATGTTCCCTGGTCTTATTAATTTATCTAATGAATGCCTTTGATTCATATTCAATGGGCATTGATTTGAGAGTCTAGAAGACCTGGCTCAAATCTCATATCAGGCACTTAAAATTTGTGAAACTGGACCTCAGTTTCCTTATATGTCAAATGAGAGGTGGTTGGATTCCATGGCCTCTACAATGCTTTCTAACTCGAAATCTATGATCCTATGATCTTTGCCTTTTCTGGCACAGTTTAAGATGCAAGGATATCTCAATATTCTCAAAGAAGATTTTTAAAATTTTGCTTTCTTCTTCTGCATTGAATAAGCCTGTTTGAGGGTGCCAGGATGCCAGCATGCATCAGCTAGTGCGGGAAAAACCACATTGACAGGAAATTACCTTAATAGGGTGAAAATTAAGAGACAACCAACGGCACAGCCTGTTTCCAGGATACAGGCGGTGTTTTCACGCCTTAGCAATTATTCTCTTTGAATCAATTTGGTGGTCTTTAAAAAAAAAAGATAGAGAGGGGAGAGACTGGAAACTAAAGGGGAAAAACCAGGATAAAGGCTTAGAAAATATTTAATTTTATTTTAATAAGGAAGTGGTTATTCTCTCTAATACTGAATAGAAAATGAATATAACCAAGGACTTTTTCAAGGCTTTTTTCTATTGTGTGGTACAAATAAAATGATTATAAGCTTCTAGTGTGGAAGGTTTTATACCAAATTGAAGGTCAGACAGAAACTTAAATGTTTGGATCCCTTTAAATTAAAGACTCAATTTCTAATGACAAATATATGATCAGGGTAAAAAATGTAGCAGATGTAGCTGATGCATGGGATCAAGTAATTAATAAGTATTTATTAAGTTCTTGGTATGAATCAAGCATTATGCTAGGTACTAAGGATACAGATACAAAAAATAAAACAATCCTTCTTCTTAAGAAATTTGGAAAGAATAGATTCACATGTATTGTGTATAATAGGAAGATTTTGTAATAGGATTGTGTGTATTGGATAGAAAAGAGGATTTTACCTAACTCTTATGTTCATGGGGGGGGGGGGAGGAGTATTTGACTACATTGGAATGACATTTGCCCATTTCTAGTCTTGACAATTTACTCTTTTTAAATGATTCCTCTAAAACCTTCTGACAATGTTGATCGACATGTATTTATCAAGAGTCTACTATCTGCCAAAGACTATTGCAAGGATTGGGGATAAAAATAGAACGAATAAAATTCCTTGGGAATTTTCCAAAGGAGTTTACATTTTAATGGAGACAAATACAAATATATACAAAATACATATTTTAAAAAAGAATAAATGTAAATAAATGGATGTTATGGAAGTACTAGCCTTTGAGGGATCAGGAAAGTTTTTATGTATAAGATGGTGATTGAGCTAAGTTTGGAAAGAAATGAAAGATTTTTTGAGGTAAAGGTGTGGAGAGGCAAGCTCAGAGGTCGAATGAGGGATGGGAAATCGTTTATGGGGTGTGAGAGGTTGAAAAAAGGCCAGTTTGATTGAATTACACAGTTTGGGGGGATTAGTGTTGTACACTGAGCCTGTAAAAACATATTGGATCGTGCAAGGGTTTAAAAAGGCTAAATAGAGGAGTTTATATATGATTTTAGAGGTAAAAGGAAGCCATTTCAGTTTACTGAGTAGGGTAATGACATAGTTAAATTTGGATGTATGGAAAGTCATTTAGGCAGCGGCATGGAGGAAAAAGTAGATTGGGGATAGAGACTACAGACAGGGAGACCTACTTAGAGGCTGATTCAGTAATAAAGGTATGAAATAAAAAGGGCCGGAATTTAAAGTATAGAATATAAATGTGTTTCTTGAGTGACTTATAGCTCTTTTAAAGATTCAAGTACTATCTTCTATAAAAGGATTTACATGACTCCCCCAATTGGTAGGGCCATCTGACCCTTGAAATCTGTTTTGCTTTTTTTTTTTTTTTAAATATTGAATTTATCCTGTATTTACCTATTTACCTATCTATTAATTGGCTGTACCCTTCAAAAGAATGCAAATTCTTTGAGGGGGGGTACTATTTCCTTTCAATCTTTTTAACACTAGAACTTAACTGGATGTGTGGTACATGGTGTTTGTTTTAATAGATACTTATTGATTGATTGAGTGGGCTGAGAGAGTGGAACACATTTAAAGCAGCTAAATCCTCTTATTCATCTACCCAGGAATCTGAACCATGTTTGTCCTCTCATTTTTGCTATGAAGTGCATTAATTTTAGAAGAAACAGAAGCCAAATAGAGAAATATAGAGAGTAGTCCTTCTGTTCCTGTTAACATACTTTATCCGCCTCATGCAAGAGAACTATTTACTTTCATTTCTTCTTCATGTACTAACTGTATCTTGCGGGAAAAACAAACTAACAAAACCAAGCAAAATGAACTAAAAAGCTCTCCCCAGACCTCAAAAAACCCTCCCAACAAAACAAAATAAAATTTCAAAACTGATTCTAAAGCATTTTTTACAAGTCTTAGGAACTATGGAGTTTTATAAAGCTTTCTTCATATGATTCTTAATGTCTGCTTTTATGTTTGTTCTTTGATCATGTGCTCCTTTTAAAAAATCTGTTTCTTTTTCTTCTGTCTTTGTGAATCTGATTTTGAGTTCCATAAGTAGCTACAATAGGCTCTTCAGAGATTTTTTTTATTCAGTTTTTCAGTCATGTCTGACTCTTTGTGATCTATTTGGGATTTTCTTGGCAAAGATACTGAAGTGGTTTGCCATTTTCTTCTCCAACTCATTTCATGGATTAGCAAACTGGAATAAACAAGGTTAAGTGACTTTCCCAGGATCACACAGTAACTGTGTGTCTGAGGCCAGATTTAAACTTTAGGAAGATGAATCTTTCTGACTCTAGACCCAGGACTATAGCCACTGCATTTAACTGCCTTGCCTCATGTAAATATGTAAAAACATAGATACACACACACACACACACACACACTTTATCCTCCCCCCATTCAGACATAGTAAAGTATAGGAGTAATTTGCTGATAGATGATAGGATTTAGATCTATTAGAAATCTCTGGGGCAGTTTACTCATTTTTTCATAGGAAGAAACAAGTATAGAAAGGATCAAAATAGCTGTATTGAATTTAGAACCCAGGTTTTCTGATACTATTTCCTTTGATCTTTCTATTTTATCATGTGGCCTGGAACTTATCTTTATGAAGTTATTAAATATCCTTTAACAGTATTCTTTTATTCATTAAGTATCTGTTACTTGCAAGGTATTGTGCTTGAACTGGAATCAGGAAGACCTGGATTCAAGTCTGACAGAGGATATATACCCACCTCATAACCTTGGGCAAATGGCTTAACCTATCATTGCCCCAAAGAAACCAAAGGACTTTGAGCTGCAGAATATTAGTCAATGTGTCTCCAAGAAAGAGGGTCCTCCCTCATAGCTCCACATAGGACTAAAATTGGGAAAAAATATAGCTAAGACAACTTAAGCAATGGACTTTCTGAGAAGCAAAGGAGGAATTTGAAATTAGGTCTTCTAGGCAGCCTCTAATTAGGACCTTCCAGAGGTAAAACCAGGGACAGGGATTTGAAAACATATTTCAAAGAAGCTCTCCTAAATGACATGAATTCCTGATCAGTTAAAATTTAAGTTAAGAACCCACCTCCCCCCAAAATGGGAATAAACTCTTTGATGTATTAAATGAATTAGCAAAAGTCATGTGATTCAATCAACTTTCCATCAAATAGTTGGCTTTGAGTGGGAAAATCAGATACAGATAGTCTACATTTGTATGAATGAAAACTGCTCTTAGAAGCAGATATTAGAATTCAGAAATGGGATTGTTATTAGATGCCTGAGCCCATGCCATTTTTTGTCTAAGCTGATTTGGGTGATGACAATGGAAATCAAATAGAGAAAATAAGAGCAAATTATTACTATATGGTTGAGAAATCACTGCTACACTAGAATATCACCATGGTAGCCTGAGACTCTGGTTCTTTGAATTGTGCTGATGCTTATGAGAGATTGCTTGTAGTAGTCAGTGTAGTTTAGTTAGAGGGAAGAACTTAAAATTTATAGTCAGGAGATTCCAAGCTCTGACATTTACTAGAGTGTGATCTTGGAAAATTCATTTTATCTCCTTAAGCCTCTATTTCCTTATTTCTAAAAGGAAGGGATTGATTAGCTTATCTCGAAAGTATTTTCTAGCTCCAATATTCTGAGTTGGAAAGAAACAGTAAAAAGCATGACTGCAAGAAAAATCAATGACTCCTTCCCATAGGACTTGGTTTGGTATCATAGGTTTTCACCCTTCATAGATTATATTGTTTTAATCATCTCTTCCATTTTGGCTCCCTCTCTGGTCTACCCTACTTATATACCACTGCTTTACCAAAACTCCCTTCTACTTCCTCCCCTTCCCCTTTCTTTCTTTGTTTCCTTTATAAGATGTTTTCTCTTATTAAAATATAAGCTTCTTGAAAGTAAGAACTATCTTGTTCTCTTATTTTTATATTCAAAGTGCTTGACACATAGTAAGTTATAATGAATTACCTATCAGTCATCTCATTCTCCCCCTTATCTATAGTTTGTTAATTTTATATTTAATTTTAAATTTTAATTTTTAGATTCTAGACACATTTTTGGGCTTTATTCCAGTGTTAAATGTGGGCATATAATTGACTCTTTTCTAGTACCATATTGTCTTCTAGTATATCACCTTTGAACTTTTAACTTTTTAAATTCAATTTTAAAGTTTAAAATTGCAATGCTATTTATGAAACAGTAAAATCAAGCATCAATTCAAATCAGGCACACTGTGACTTATGATCTCTGGAGGTTGAAACAAAATAATTAAAATATCAATGATTCTCACAGTTGGAAGGAACATTGGAAACTATCAAATATAGACTATACCCGAATGATAATCCCTTTTACAATATGCCTGACAAATGGTCAGCATGTCTTTGAAGACTTCTAGCGGAAGCAGGGCACTTTGCCTCCTCTGAGAGTCCATTCCATTTCTGCATTTCTGGTCTACTTTAATTGTTAGGAAACTTTTCCTTAGTTTGTATGTAGTACAATAATTGGATGTTCGTTTGGCACTTAATAAATGTTTATTTTTTGACTTATCAAGTTTAATATTGCTTCTTTTTAACTTCCAGCAATAACTTTTTAGCTTCCAGCAATAGCTTCTTGTTCTTTCTTCTGGATGTTTGATTCCTCTTACAATCTTTCAAATTCTTGCAAATAGCTATCACCTACTACCTGTTTTCTCTCTCCAAGCTAAACATTCCTGATGTAATAAAAAATAACAATAATTCTATATTCAATACAATTCAATTCTGTTAACATCTTGGGTGTCTATTATATAAAAAGCAGTTCTAGAAACTGAAGACAAAAATCTAAGTAAAATATTTTGGTCTTTGCTATTGAGGAATTTTGTTGTTGTTGAGTAATTTCAATTGTTTTCGCTTTATATGACTCCATTTGGTTTTTGTTGTTGTTTTGCTTTGGTTTATCATTTTCTTCTCTAGCTCATTTTAGATTAAGAAACTGAGGCAAATAGAGTTGTGTCTAGGGTCACAAAGTAAGTATCTGAGATCAGATTTGAATTCATGAAGATGACTTCTTGACTTCTTGACTTCATTCAGTTCAGCACTAACCACTGTGCCACTGAGCTGCCCATGCATCACCATGGCAAGTACACTAAAAATAACTATACAAAGCAGAAAGCAAATAATTTGAAATAGATACATATTGAGATCTAAACTGCCTCCGAGAAAGGAGGTAGAAGATTGGAGCTGATGGGGGAGAGGAGAGAATTCAGGAAAAAAAGCTTTGTATAGGGACATTTAAATTTCATCTTCTAGGATGAATAGGATTTTAACATATGGATATAAGCCCATTATCATTTGTGGAAGGAGGGAGAGATTGCCAAGAAAGGAAAATAAATAATAAAGTCATAAAAGTCAACATGGAAAAAGAAATGTGAATTAGACTAAGAAATTCAAAGGTATTGATGAGCCTTTTATTTGTAAGTCAATGGCACAGAGTACAGGACTTGGAGTAAGGGAATCCTGAGTTCAGCTCTTAACTCTGACACTTAAAAACTATGTGAGTATGCTCTTTCCTGAGCAGATTAGGAATTTGCATTTCGGGCATTCCTTGATGGCCATTGGGAATTCTGGAGTCACATAGGAAAGAGCTATGCCCTGTGAATATGCCAGAGAATTAACTCGCAAGTCCTAAATTACTGGTTCAAATTGACTACCACTTGGTAGGTAATTTAGATAGTGATTCAGCTAACCAAACTCCCTTGCTGGATAATTAATGCAGTGACACACTGTATTCCTACGTGCAGGAAAACAGCCTGGCCACAAGTAAATGGTACTTTTGGTACTATTTGGTAATTGTGTCAAACCCATTAAAATTCCCATCTCTGTTCTGGCTTTATGTGATCCCAAAGGAAAACATATTTACTTTATACATTAGGCACATTTATTTCAAAAAAAGGAAAGTTAACAGAATAGGGTATAGAGACTCCTTAAACAGCTGCTTGATGCTCAGCTAAAAGATTAAGCATCTGTAAGCCTAACATCAGCTGCCTCATTAATGACTGAGTTCCCACATTTATTCTTCCTGAGGGAACAATGGTAATAGCTGGATCAATAGTAATAGCTGACCTTAAAGAGTCATGCAAATGTAAGTTATTATTATTGTTATAACTCACCAAGTAATCGTTATCCAATGGTGTATATCAGATTGTATAGATATATTGTAAAAATGTAGTGATACAACATCTCATATTACATGTGTGTTCTTAAGCAAACCATTAAGTTAGAAATAAAGGGTTAGACCATAACTTGTTGGGACAGTCTCTTCTTTCTACCTTGCTTCTATGTTATGACATATTGTTTGTGTGATCAACATGTCAGGAGCACCTATGAAAAACTCCTTGAGATAACTATTGGTTCCCTTCTGTCAAGCTCACATATACATAGAGATTTGTAGTTTACTTAAGTTATATGTTTTGTTCTTCACAACAATGTTGGGAGGAAGATTATATATTGTTATCGCCATCTTATATATGAAGAAGTGAGGTTCAATGAATTAATGGCTTATTTAAAATCAAGTATATAATAAGTGATAGGCTAGGATTTGAATACAGGTCTGTTCCTGTCTCCTTTCCCCTTTCCTCTCAATACAAACTCTGAAAATTCCAATGGATTCCTGTGGGATAAAAATATAAGCTCTTTTTTTTCTTTTTGATCATCTTAAGCTCCTTACATAATTTGGCTTATTTAAAATCAATACATAAAAATACATAATACAAAAAATACAAAAAAATACATAAAAATACATAAAATGGCTTATTTAAAATCAAGTATCTAGTAAGTGATAGGCTAGGATTTGAACACAGGTCTCTTTCTGTCTCCTTTCCCCTTTCCTCCCAATATAAACTCTATGAATTCCAGTGGATTCCTGTGGAATAAAAATATAAGCTCTTTTTTTCCCTTTTTGATCATCTTAAGCTCCTTACAACCTGGCTTCTTTTTGTCTTTCTAGTCTTCTTACATGTTGTCTATACAAACTCTAGGGTCTAACTACATTGGTTTACTTTTTCCTTATACTATGCTCCATTTCATATCTCTGTGCCTTTGCATTGGCTAACCACTATTCTTGGATTGCTCTCCTTCTCCATCACCTTCTATTAGAATCACTGGCTTCCTTCAATACTTAGTTAAAACACCATTTTCTATAAGAGACTTTTCCTGATGCCCTTTGCTATTAGTGCTTTCCTTTCTAAAGTTACTTTCTCTCTACTGGGTATGTATAGGTGCCTAGTTTTATTTACATGTCAACTTTCCTATTAGAATGTACATTCCTTGAGGGAAGGGACTATTTACTGTTCCTTTTTATCCCTAATGCTTAGCATGGTACTTGAGTCATAGTAAATGTTTATTAAATGCTTGGTGTTTCATTAATTTATTGATTCTGACACTAGACTCAATGACTTTTCTGCTACTATCCATGATTTTCACTTTAGGATTTTAGTCATCTCTTTCTTGTGTGGAAGCCCTCATGAGTCCTGAGACATTTAAGACATTAAAAGAAAGAGCCATTTATAATGCAAGTGAGTATTGTTTAATAGGAAGACCACTAGCATTATAGTCATATAAGATCTAGGCAAAAATTCTCCTTTTGAAATTTATGATCTGTATTATCATGATCATATCACTGAAACTCTCTAAACCTTTTTCCATATTTCTGAAATCATTATGTTATAGAATTATTATAAAAATCAAACAAGATCAAGTAAGTGAAGTATTTTGTAAATCTTCACATGAAACACACACACACATATGTATTACCTAATATCACTTGGTATAGTATGAGAAATCTCTTTTGCAAACTATTTTAGAATGGTGAATTATAGATACCCCAACAGAATTACAATGCAAGAATTTGTCTAATCTAATACACAATCCTTGCTTCTCTCTTTGATTTCGTTACTCATTAACAGAGATAGCTGGGTGGCATGGTAATAGGGTAATGGAATCGAAATCTGCAAGACCTGAGTTCAAATTTTGCCCCAGATTTTTATTAGTTGTATAACTCTGGGAAAGTCACTCAAATCTTTCTTGGTCTGGGTTTCCTCGACTCCAAAAGGAGGATATTAACAGAACCTGTTTCACAGAGTTGTGAGATAGTGTATGTAAAACACTTATATGTAAAATGCTTTAAAAACTTTAAAATAAGCAAAAAAATTGCTATTTTTGTTCCATGGCCAGGAACGTTTTGTCTTTTTATCCTTTAGTCTTGAATGAAATTTTTTTTGAAGGATAGGAGTCACTAGGCAAATATGATTAAATGAGCACAGGGATGCCTTTCTCCAGAGCAGCAGGCTTCATTGTATTTTGTGCTAATAACTTTCTAGCACTCAAATTACTGCTATCTGATGCCATCACCCGTAGTACTCCTTTTTCTTCTTTTCAGTATATATACCTAACACTATCATCAAACTACTTGAATAGCACAGATGTTACATGAAACATCCTATGAGGAAGTCCTTTCCCTGGTTTTATCCTATCCAGTTCAATATGGTCTTATCTTTAAAAAAACATCAATATTAATCATAGTAGCAATGGAAAGAATTGATGTTTGACCTATTGGTAAGAAGATGAGCTTCAAGTTTCCTCCAAATAGAGTTTATAAAAAACTGATTGAAACTTATGCTCTTAATTGATAATAGGAGATGAGAATTAAACATTCTTATTTGAATGGAAATAATAACATTTCATTTTTATATGGTACTTCAAGCTCTGCAATGTCTTTCACAAAATATTAATGGAACTTCATAACGGTCTAGTGAAGTAGGTGATATAATTAATCTAATTTTACAACTAAGGAAACAGAAACTCAGAGAAATTCAGTGACTTGTCCTTGATTTATCTAGGATTACATTTGAAGCCGTGATTTTATTTTATCAGCTTTTAAAAACTACTTCAATATTCATATTAAAAATTTGTTGATAACTATATTTAATATGATAATTTTTATACATTTTTTCAGTGTATGATTGTATTCTTTCTAAGAGATATTATTTTAAATATAAGAGCTATATTTAATTCAGCTTAATTCATTAAGTTCTGAATATGTGCTGTGTATTAGTCCATATACTATAGTGGAGAGAGAGCACAAAATTTGAGATCAACAGACATGGATTTTAATCACTAAATCTGTGGTCATAGATATATCACATGATTGTTGTCCTAGAGTTGGAAGTGGCCACAGAGATAGAAGTGATAAGCTAGAAAAGAGGCCTGGATTAGCAGTTGATCTCCTGACCTCATGCATTTTCATTGGCTGCTTCCCATTTTAGAGATGAGAAAATTTAAGACCCTGCCACCAAGGTTGCATGGATAGTATCAGAGGCAGTATTTGAATCCAGGTTCTTTGATTTAAGCATCAATATTCTCTTCATTTTATCTTGCTTCTTCACATTTAACCTTTCTGGGTCTCAATTTCCTCATATGCGAAAAAGGATAATAACATATGTAGCTTTTACCTTCCTAATGTGAAGATCAAATGAAATAATCCAGGGAAAACACTTTGCAAACCTTAAAATATTATATAAATAGAAGCTATTGTTATTACTAAATACCCAACATCTGCAAAGCACTTAATATAGAGTATATTGTGTTTAAGATTTTTTTTAAGGCTTACCAAATACTTATTATATATTAACACTTATCACATCTGATTCTTACAGAAAACCTGTATGGTAGGCAATAGATATATTTTTATCCCCATTTTACAGATGAGGAGACTAAAGTTCAAAGAGGATATTTGATTTACCCATGGTTATTTTATAAAGCTAGAATTTTAATCTTCATGTCTTCTGATTCCAATTATGCTGTTTTCCCTCTATATCATCTTGGAAATTTTTTTTTATTTACAGTAAAACAAGATACAATTCATGGCACCTGAGGAATTTGGGCTTTCTCCATAACCTAACTTCATTAGCAAGCAGTCTACAAACAAAAACAAACCAAGCTGGGAGATCACCCTTGGTTTCTTGTCCCTTCTGTCCCCTTCTGTTCCTTAGCTAGACCTTAGCTAGAAATCTTCCTTAATCTATCAGTTTAGGTCATAATATAAACAGAAATGGTTACATCCCACCCCCCTCCAATATGTCACTAAAATTTTCTTTCATCCAACTTCTGGGCCATCTCTGATCTACATTCACATTTTCCACCAGCTGGTCCATTTTACTATTATTTTGTTTCCTGTCAGTCAACTGTAGGATCATGGCAAAATTAACATTTCCAAAGCCCACACTTAGAGCATACACATGAGTCTCTTCTTTAAGCCCAAAGAAATATAAGTATGGCAAGTGTTCTTTTAATCAGGTGAACTAGTAATTCCTCCTCTAGTGCTTAAGAGGGTTTTTTTTAATTAAGGAAAAAAAGTTCATTTGTCATGATTTCACTCTTTTCCCCCTTTTATATGTTAATATTCTTCAGACTCATTTTCTTACTCCTTTCCATTCTCCTTCTCTACTCTACATAACCTATTATTCATAGGTTCGATCCCTGTGATCTTTCCTTCTGTACCCATTAATCATCCTTTCTCTCTTTCTGATCTTTGATTTTCATCTGCATGTTGGTATTATACCTGAAGCCAATAAACATGTTCGTTTCTCCTCTATTCCTCCTCCTTTTTTATAGCCAGATTTCTATAAAAAAAATTGTTTAAACTTGTCTTAACTTTCTTTCCTCTTGATCATTTCTTAATCCCTTATAATCTGGTTTACTGACTTTTTCTTGAGTTCTATTATCTCTCTGCTCATTATCATTCTCCTCTTCTGATTATCATGTATATTCTGTCCCTTAACTGTGGGTATGGAGCAACTAGTTGGCACAGTGGATAGAGTTTCAGGCCATGAGTCAAGAAAACTCATCTTCCTGAGTTCAAATCTGGTGTCAGACACATACTAGTTGTGTGACTGTAGGCAAGCCTCTTTATTGCTATTTGCCTTACTTTCCTCATCTGTAAAATGATCTGGAGAAGGAAATGTCACACCATTCCAGTATCTTTTCCAAGAAAACTCCAAATAGGGTCATGAAGAGTACTGAAATAATAGAACCTCAACAGCAACAATAACAACTGGGTTTATACCCTAAAATTCTATCCTAAGTTCTCTTCTTTCCTCTCTCTCCATGATCTCACCAAATCACATTAGTTCAATTATCATCTCTGTGCAGATGACTCCTACATCTCTCTTTCCAACTCTAGTTTTTTTTTTTTTTTGTATCATCAATTACCTGTTAATAGTTTCTATTGGATGCCCTGTAGACATCTCAAGTGTATTTCCAAAATAGAATTATTCTCCCTTCTTACTCCAAACCAATCACTCTTTTCAACTTTTACTATTTCCTTGAAGGGATGTACCATTCTTCCATTTACCCAGGATTACATTTTCAGAGTCATCCTCAACTTTTTACTCTCTCTGATTCCCCATGCCCAGTCAATTGCTGTGTTTTGTCCATTCTATCTCCACAACATTTCTCAGATGGTCTTGTAAGTAGTGATGATCTTAATGTATCTAAGTCAGGACAGTTTCAAGAGTGCATTTGAGTCAGGAGTAGAAGTGGGCTGGCTTTTGACCCTTCAGGAGTTGGTGGGGGTAATGAGATTAAGAGAGTGGGCACCACAGAAATACAAGATAGAGATGATGGTAGCATGAACCAGAAAAAGACAGCAGTAACACCAGGAAGGAAGTCTGTCCCTCTCAGATGTTGTATCCCTTGGGTATAGACCTATTTATCCTGTGCTAATTATTACTAATTACTAATTACTGTTTTCTTCTTTTCTATATTATGCTTTCATGATTCCTGGGACATTTTTAGAATTTGAGCCTTTCTTCTAACTCATTCTCTTTCCCTTGTTCCTTTGAAAATGACTAGACGCTTTCTACCAGGGCGTGATTATCATTGTAATCCTTCTTTGCTGAGCAATTTGCCCAAGAAGCCTATTGTCCTTTTTCACTACTGCAATACCATTTTCTTTTCATAAATCACCTCATTAAATATTTAGAGAGAAAAATCATTCCTTACATTTTATCCAAGGAATATTTATATCTCTTTAAATGGTTCACAATTTTCTAAAATTGCTCATTTTCAGAAAGCTTCACATTGATTTTTAGAACTTTATTATTGCACAGAGCAGCAGTGTGCTATGGAAGATGGAGAGATGTCCTGTGAGTCAGGATGAACTGAGTTCAGCTTCTGTCTATGACACAAAGTGATTGTGTGATCCTGGACTAGTCACTGAAATTCTCAGTCCTCTAGGAAAATCTTTAAGAACATAAACAGTGGCTGTTCTTCATTGGTGGAAGAAGTTGCTTTACCAGGAGTTCTCTATATCAATGAGATTAGAAACCTGGAATGAAAAAAAAAAGTACAATTCTCCCTCCAAGCCAGGTCATCTGCCATGCTATCTTCCTTCTTTCCTCCTTTTTTTTTCCTACTTAGTGATTTATTCTATTTCAGCCTACTGCTGAGAGAGATTAAATAATTTGCCTGATGTCTCACAGCTAGTAAAAATTTTAGAGCTGGGATTTGAACCCAGGCCCTCTGACTCCAGATCCAAAACACTTTCTACTGGGTCATGTGTCTTAAGAGTATGCATTGGGAAGGGGAATTTTCCACACGAGGAGTTTCCTACACTGATGAAATCTCTCATCTGAACTCTGACATCAGCAATAAAATGCTATTTTCCTTCCAAGTCTTTTGGTGGTCTGTGTCAGGAGGCTCATTTTAAGGACTTCTGACAGTTTTTTGGAATAAGCAGAGCCTGGGAGAACAAATGTGCTACTATCATTGTTTCATTTGGGAATTGCAAATCTAGGTTTTAGTGTGTTAAACTATTGGATTGGTTGTGATTAATAAGGTTACTATTACAGATTTCTTCATAATCTTCTGATGGGGTAAGAGTCAGTTCAGGGGCTTCTTATTTAGGCACCTAGGGCTAAGTTCCAGGATCTATTTTCTAATTTTGATTTGTTGCCTCACAAAGAAGCAAGGATTCCCTGAAGTTGCTTCCTTTTGTCCTTCACCTGATTGAGAAGAAAAACACCCCTTTCTTTCTTAACCTCCCTAACCTATTTGCTCAATACCATTGAATATGCCAGAAGGCCTATCGCTCTAGTTTGTTTACAAGATGTGGTCTTCCTTGTGTTATTGTCTAGTGGTTGTGTTTATAAATGCTGACTATGAATGTCTTTCCCCATCTGCCCCCACACTTAATAGTATTTTATTTTTTCCAATGACTTGTAAAGGTAGGCTTTATTTTAGCATTCACTTTTGTAACATTTCAAGTTCCCATAGTTTTTCCTCCCTCCATTGTTAACCTCTTCCCTCCCCAAAACAGTTAGCACTCTGATATAGGTTATACATATACAATCATTTTAAACATATTTCCACATTAGTTTTTTTATGAAAGAAAAATGAGAACAAAAGGGAAAAAAATCATGAGAAGGAAAAAAAAGTGAAAATAGTATGCCTTGATCCACATTCATTATCCATAGTTCTTTCTCTGGATGTGGATGGTATTTTCTATTCCAAGTCTATTGGAATTGTCTTGGATCACTGTATTGCTGAGAATAGCTAAGTCTGTCATAGTTGACTGTGAATGTCTTATAGCTATTTCACTGACTGGGAGGCCAAGTCCTAACTGAACTCTAGAACAAAGAAATCAGAGCATCTGGGTTGTAGACAGAGGGTAATGAATCAATTGGGAGAGTTCTGCAAAACCCAGAAATGAAACTAATGGAAATTAGAATTTTGAAATCACAAGAGACTATATGAATAATCTAGTTCAAGCTTCTAACCAGTCTAGAAATTTAATACTTTCCTACATTATTACCTATTCCTTTGGTCATAAGGGATCAAATCAATCAACAAGCTACAAGAATTTTAAAGTACATACTATTTGCTAAGCACTATATTAGGGATTTTGGGATTATTAAAACAAGCAAACAAAAAAAGCAAAATAATTAAATGTTCCCTGCTCTCAAGGTGCTTATATTCTATGGAGGAAGCAAAATGTGCACATGAAGAAGATAAAAATTACATGATCAGTAAAGTGATCAATAATCAGGAAGGAGAGTAGCATTTAAATGAGCACTGAAGGAAACTAAGGATTTTAGAAGACAGAGATGAAGACAGAGTGCACTGAAAGAATGGTGAACATTTCTCCAAAGGTAAGAGACAAGAAATGCAATGCCATGATTGAAGGATAACAAGTAGGCTAGAGAATCAAGTGTGTGAAGGGGAGGCATATGTAATGAGTGTGGAAGGTAGGCTGGAGCCAGATTATAAAGGAATTTAAATGCCAAACAGAGGAATTTATATTTTGTCCAAGAAGCAAAAGGGAAATGCTAGAACTTCTTAAGATGCCAGATTTGTGTCTTCAGAATATCATTTTTAGCAGATATGTAGCGTATAGATTGGAGAATGGAAAAACTAGAGGCAGGAAACTGAGCAGGAGAACATTAGATCACTTTTGGTGAGAGCCGATGAGAGCCTGAAACCAAGTGTTAATCTAAACTAGGGTGGCATCAGTGTGAATGAAGATCGGAGAAAGTGGAGAGGTAGAATGGACAAGAAGATTAATTGATTACTTATGGGCACTGAGGGATGATTTTAAGGTTGGACTTTTTTCCATTTTATGTATGTCCTTGGAAACACAATTTGTCCTCATACTGATTCAGATCATATTTTAGTATATATAATAATATAATATAATATTATTAATAATTACATATAATAATGTAACTTATATAGAGCTTAAAATTAGCAAATAATTTACATTTGTGATCTTATTTTAGCGTAATAATAACACTGGGACCTAAGTATTATTATTATTCACAATTTACAGATGAGGCTACTTGGGTAAGTAGAAGTTCTTTGGTCAGGGTTATATATTAAGTGTCTGGGGCTGACTTGGAACAGAGGTCTTCCTTCTTTAAAGTCTCAGACTCCATCCACTGAACCACCTCCTAGCTTCCCAAGCTTTCTGTTAACAGAAGTACTTTATTGACATATCCCATGTTCACTGTAAAATATGAACTTTTTTTTGCAGTGGGAGAAACTTTTAGGGTATAGATAGCTGCTATTTGATTGATGTTCATCTCAGTCACCAAATTCAGCTTAACAGGCCTTAGCATAGAAGACTGGCTTTTACAGTTTAGAGTTTGACTTTTACAGTTTCACTTCATGACTGGCTGGCTAGTCAGAAACTTCAGTCCTTGCAGACATTCATTCAATTCTTGCTGGGCTCCAGTTACATGTCCCAAATTTCTTTCAAAAGTGCACACTATATAGCCACACAAACCCCAAACTGGATATTCCTCTGGATTCTTTGCTTTTAAACCTGGTTTTCAAGACTACATTTTGTTTTTGTCTTACTTATCTGCCATTATTTCTATACATGAACCCCTCAACTCATCAGTTTCTGTGAATATGACATGCTAGATAACTCCTATAGGTCTTTATTCAAATTGGTCCATTCTTTACCTAAAATGTCTTCCTTTTCCTCCCCAGCTATCCCATCATTAAATTCCTACCTCAGTTCCCAGCTACTTTATGAAGCCTTTCTTGACAGCAACAACAAACCACATTTTTCTCTCCTGTGCCAGATTCTTATAGTTCACATCAGTACTCTGTATTGACATTGATTGAATAAGAGATTTAGAAATGAAAAAAAATGCAGTGAACTGAAAGCAAGGAAGCTTGGTTTGAAGTCCCTGTTCTGCTTCTGCCTTTATATGATTTTGATCCAACCACTTCTATTCTGTGGACTCATTTTTCTCACATGCAAAATGATAAGGTCGTACTAGATGATGTCTAAATTTTCTTTCAGAACTGGTATTCTATGATTATTCTAAGGTCAGTAAATTATCACTTTTATAGAATGGTAGAAATGGAATGTGACTCAGATCATCTAATATAACCTTCCACCCAATGTGGCATGAAGAGCTTTAATGACTTAATGGAGTACTAACAGTGCTTCTGTTCTGGCTAAGAGCCTTTAAAGAAATGAAGATCTTTTAAGTTTATTTCTCTCCAGTTTATTTCCACCAAGTGATTACACTTGGGGACTCTATTTTCTAGTTTAAATTCTATCTGACTGCTCTCTTTTGTCCCTTAACAGATGGAAACATGAGGCTATTCCCTTTGCCCAAGAATGATACTACTCTCTCATCTACTTTTCTTCTTTCCTCATTGGAGAGGACTTTCCCTTTCTTTTTTTTCTGTTTTTTCCCCAGCCATATCCCCAGCAAAAGTATCCATGCACTCAGCTAGAATTCTCTATACAAGTTTCTATAAGACCTCATGGAACCAGCTTTCTTCCCCAGGCTTTTTGTAACCCATAGTTTTATGCAGACAAGAACTGTTTAATTAGGAAAGACATCAAGTGGACTCTAGGGCCTTATCCTGCTTGTTCTTTTCCAACAGTGGATCTGAATTTCCACTTTGATATTGCAAGAAGAAGAATCTTAGTAGAATTCTTTCACTTGTGACTTGTATGCTAGTCTATCTCTGTTGTTTTCTCTGAATGATTGACCTGCCTTTTAAATTTAATATTATTCATCTCAAGTTTTATTAGTTTAGTTGTAAGGCTGAAAATGTGTTGGTTCTTTTGCTCTGTGGAATAAAAATTAATTGAGAAGAACTTTGGAGTTGTATCCATTAAAAATGGTTTTAGAATTCTTGGATTTAAATTAAAGAATGTATCAAACTGTCCCACAATGAAACATCCTGTTTTTCTAAGTAGTTACTATGTCTATTCAGAAACTCAAAGGACAGATGCTCCTGCTTTTTGCAGACTGTCTAGTGACCCTCATGGATAGTCACAAAGATCTCTGTGAATTTCCTACCCAAACAGAATCTTTCCACTATTCCCATCATATTTGTCCTTTCCAAGTTTCCATCACCCAGATTTAAACAATTCTGCTGGCTTTTCTCCTCTCTGGCAAGTACATCTTAGCTGTCGTCTGATCTATCCATCCAATTCACCTTCCCTAGCTGCCTTAGGGGAGAGGAATAAGGAAAGCCACAAGCTGCCTCTTTGAGAATGCCATGGCAGCCACAGGCTCTAATATGAGAAGCTTGGAGAAGGTGTCATTTTTCACTCAAACTGACATTTAAGCTGTTTCATAAATATGAAATCAAACTAGTGGGTCCAGATGGGCTGCCGCCCCCTCCGCCTTTTGCAAGGAATGACAAGCTATTTACCAGCTTCAGAAGGGAGAATGGGAAAAAGAAACTCTTTGGCTGATGAGTCACAGGGGAAATGATAGATGAGTGATGAATGAACCAGTAATTTTTTTCCATTTTTTGGGCCAGGATCAGAAGAGAGTCACCACATGATGAGCACTGATCACCAAATGAAGCTACTGGTAGTTTTACTTAAAATATGTCAGGCCATGAGATAGGCATTTTACTGTCACACTATAGGAAGCCACAATGAATAAGTGACAGCCTTAGTGTATGTGTACATACACATTGTCATTGCCAATAGGTCAGTTATATTCAAGACAACATCAATGATTCAGGAATTCCACAAAACAAAATTAGGTGACAGATTTTAAAATTCAAGAGCTGAGGGCATGGGTATTTTAGTAGTCCAGAATCTCAAGCAGAACTCTAACTAGGGCAGTGCACATAGGAATTTGTTTGCATGTCTTCAAAATCTAGAGAGCATTAGAAAGAAATTGTAATCCTTCAGCAGTTTAGAAGCAATTGAACTTAATATCTAATTGAGAGGAATAACTAATAAAAATAATAAGCTACCAAATGACACTTACTTCCTTATCCTATGGCCAGACATCAGGTAAGTCCCTAACCTGGGTCAAATTGAGGATAAACCTTATGGCTTTTTCTTTAGGTTATTGAATAAAGTTCTGGGACCAGTAATTACAATGAGATTCCATTCATGAGTTTTTGAACACCATTTCAGGAGAAAACCTTATTCTAGTATTTTCAGGATCCATAAGTGTGTGAAGAAGAGCAGGAACCATTGAGGCAAATCCAGCTTTACCAAATCATGGCAGGAAAGGTCCTTACTGGAACCCTGAAGGCCTATGAATATCTGTATCACATTGGGGGACCCTATAGCAACAGAGCCATTGCTAGCCACATTACAATTCCACAGAGCCTCATTTTCTTTTCAGGAAAAGAGGGAGGTGATGGCTTTATTTTACCGGTGCTGAAAGGAACTCTGAAAATGATTATAAATCACCTCTCAATTACAGAGGGTTGTGATGACAAATGACTTTAATTTTTTTTCATGTATAGCAGGGCCAGAAAGTGATGGAAAATTGAATTGTGCAGGACATCGATGTCATTGAGAACCTATCCAGATATGATATGCATGTATTTTTAATGAACTTGACCCATGAGAAGCACAGAATCTTGGAAGGGATACCTGAGGTCATCTGTACAGAACTCTACTGGGGAAGATATGTCACTAAAACAGGGGCTCTCTTAACCTTCAAAAGGTCTGGAAATAAATTTCAGGAAATCTATGAGGGTGGATGACAAACAGGCAAGGCAGGCAACAAGTATTTTTTAAACATTTATATATGTCAGGCATTGGGGTACAACTACAGAAAAAGGAAACCAGTCTTAAGTGTCAAGGAAATTACTTTCTAATGAGAGAAGACAACACATAAAATAGAGTTGAAAGGGGATGCAGAATTTACACAGGAACATAGCAGTAAAAGCCAGAGAGTCAGAAGTACAGTCAGGAGGGGAATGAAATAGGATCAATTTGAACCCATTTCAAAAATGGAGAGCCAAAAAAAAAAAATTAGTCAATGGAGGAAATAAAGGATCAAAGGGAAGTAAGGTACATGTGTTTGAAGAACAATCAATAATTCCTTGAATTTAGAGTATGTACATTAGGTATTTACAGTAGGGATAGGGATAGGGGCTAGACCTGTGATTTCCCTGATGCAGGGAATTCCCAGAATAAAGAAATTCCCTTTACCAATGAAGACTACACAGGTCTTCCAGGTTCAAAGTCTTTTATTTCAACTATGCCATGCTGATTTTCCTGACCTTTTGAGGATTTGCTTTTTTATTTAATTGCTTGTTAAAATTTCTAGTCCCTGATTTTACTGCAAATACACTGAAAACTGGAACTACTCTTTGTATCCTTAGCATTAGCAAAATATCTTTCACAGAGTAAGTACTTGATATATGTATTTAATTGAGGTCTGACCAGGTACACTGTATGTTTCACTACTCCCATAATACATACCCTTTCTGTCCCACAGAACTAAATATGCAATGACTGTCAAAGAACATCCCAGAAAATATTTACAGAGATTGTTTTTATATCTCTATTCTGCTCTAAGACTAGAGAGCCCAAAACAATAGCCTTTGGAAGCAATATGCCAAGGGAATACATATACATCATAGCTGTACTCATGACAAAGGGATACAAACACAGACCAGACAGTTTGTTCTCATGGTCCCTTGATAAGAGATAAGGACAGCTTGCTTCCAGGATATTTACTCTTACTAACTTCTTTGGGTGAGAGAGGGAAGGGCCGATACAAAATAATTTAGCCTTGTAAATTAATTGTTCTATTCTGTCATCTTAGGACCTTCTATTGCTCCCTTCATCTCCGCAAAAAAAAACCCTTCCTTTGAAGAAAATCTTCAAATTAGCATCATGCAAAAAATGATAATCAAACGAGACATTTGTTTTCTTTTTTGTTTTGTTTCATTATGGCTATAAAGTTAAAGGCACAAAGAGGGAAGAACAAAACAGTACTTAAGTACAATCTAGATCCCATGTCATTCTGTCATACTACTGGCCCTCATGCTGATAGCATCTCTTTTCAAAGAAATGCAATGACTGAATGAGGAAGAAAGAGAAAGTTTTGTCTTAGCTGTCTATGTCCGAAATCTAAGTTCAATTTGATAAAATGTTTATTCTGTGCCTACCTCTGACCTAGGGCACCCTTAATACCAAAGATAAAACCCTGTTCTCCAGAGGTTTACAGACTAGTTATGCTCTCCATGAAAAAATTCCAATCCAAGGCAATAAATGGGAGGAAATACTGTAGTAGATCTGGGATCAAAGGACCTAGATTAGAATCCCAGCCCTGATGTTAATATCTGTGTGATTTCAGACAAAGAGCCCAAAGAACTTCTGAACTCAGTTGCTTCTGCAAAATGAGGAGGTTCAAATTGATGCATGACTTATAAAATCCAACAGTTGTCTAGAAAATTATGTTTTCCTCTTTCCAATTAATATATTATTTAAAAGTCTCTGATTTTCTAGAACTCTTTGAGGGTATTCATCAGTTTTCCAGAGGCATTTTTAAATTCAGGCATTGCAATAGAGTTGAAAGTAACCCAAAATAATGGAATGACGTATAATAACATGTAGCATATGACATATTACCATCCAAGAACTGTGTAAAGTAAGAAATGCAGAGGATGGAAAGAAAGAAAAAATGAGAGACAGAAAGTATGACTAGAAAGGATGGTAAATTGTAGACCGAGTATGACCCCCCCCCCCAAAAGAAAAAAAAAGTAAAGTAAAGCAAAGGATAGTCAAGTCTACTTGTTCCATTGAAATGTGTAGATTAAGAGTACTAGAACAAGATCTTCAACATATTGGGTGGATGCCCCATGAAAGATTAATGAGAGAACATGGACAAGAGTCACCCAGAAATGCATGTAGGTATTGCCATCTATTCCATTAGTATTCACACTGATGAGTCAAAACTCCATGGATTTGTAGAATTAAGTACCATGGAAATTTACATTGTTCTATATGCTTTTTTTTTTTTTCAGTTTTGTATTACTTCTTGTTATTTGATAGTTTTAACTTTTTAAAATCATCACTGAAGAGGCTGTTTTTCTCTTAGTGACTTTTTCTATAATGAGGGGATGTTTTCTTAGTGGTAACTGGTAATAATAGACAGTCTAAATAATATAAATCATGTAAACTAATTTACAAGTACGTGCATGAATCTGAAATCCATACTAGAAACATTAATTTTTCTGATCTTGATTTTTAAAATTAAATATCTCTTTATTAAAATAGCATGACAACCTTTAAATGGCAAGAAGATAATTGCCATTGGGTCGATTTTTTAAAGAAATAATAAAAAAAAACCAAGGTAGGATTTGGTATTGTCAAAACCTACAGAAAGACTACACTAAGAGTGAGGAGTTGGGTTGCAATTAGCACATCACTGCCATAAAAGCATGTTAGCTCAGATGGAGAAATTTTATGTATCAAATATTATTCATTGGCTTTCATACCCTTTGTAGCTCATTTTTCTAAGCTGACTTTGGCATTTAATTGCTGACAGTAATTCCTTCCTACCCCTTGCCCATTTCTTGATTTTGCTTACCCTTTGAACTCTGACTTTACCACGCACAATGTGTTCTATACCTTCTCAAGTCTTTGATCCTTTAATTCTTACTTTTTGGATCTGATCTTTTAAACAGTTTCAAAGCCTTCTTGTCAAAGGCCAAAATACTTTTGAATTTAAATCTATTGTTATTTATTGTCATTCTTCTGATCTGTCAGACTAAGTTATCTCTGTCCTGTCTTTGCTTCTGTCTCTGTCCCTTTGTCCCTCTGTCTCTCTCTGTTTCTGTGTCTCTCTGCCTCTGTCTCTGTCTTTCTCACTATTTGTCTCTATCTCTGTCCATCTGTCTTCATGCCTGTCTTTCTGTCTCTCTCCCTCTCTCTCTGTCTGTCTCTTCCTTTCTCTCTGTCTCTATCTGTTTCCCTTTCTTTCCTTTTTTCCTCTCCCCCCTCTCTCTTTTCTCACTCTGTCTCTGTTTCTCCGTGTTTCTCATCTCTATATCTCTGTGTATTTCTCTCTCTTTTTCTCTGTCTCTCTATGTTTTTCTCCCTCTTTCTATCTCTGTCTCTGTCTGCCTCTCTGTGTCTCTCTTTAGTCTGGATAAACTTATGTGGATTTATAGTTAGCACTGCTTCCCTTTCTAAATTGTCATAAAACATCCCTTTTATTGTAGAATTTAATTGGGAACTGATTCCAAGCTCACTCTACTACAGTTTGTAAAGTTCAAATTCTTTTTTTTCTTAATTGACACATTATTTATTCACCTTGAGTCTTGTAGCAACTCCTCTGTTCTTAATCCACAGAATCCCCACAATCATACTGGCAAATTACAGTCAATTCTAAACATTTTTTTATGCTTAATTTTCGTGATTTGTAATTTTATTAGTAAACTCTATTTCACTTTTGTGTTGACAACTGTGCATATTCACAGATAATCACTAAAGAAAAAAATTATTTTGCTACTCATAGATTCCAATCTTGAAGGGTGACGAGCACCATCAGCCAGTTGGTTAGAGACATCAAAGCTGTTGATCTCATTATTGAGTATAGCCACAAAGTTAAATGTCAACTCACCTCTGCTATGTTTACATACTCTGATACCCTAAGGATCTCAAATGGTGCATGAAGCAGTCATTTCAGAAGGATTTCAAGCTAGTATATATATCCTTCACAATCTCCCACACCATTTACCAGGTGAGAAAGACAAAGGCTGAAGATAATGGTGAAACCTCTTCGGTATCAGGATCTTCTGACAGCAGCAACTTAAGTCCCATCAACTTCTTTGGTTTTCAGAAGGCAACCAAGATAGAGAGATTTACAGCAGTTTTGTATATACTATCATGATAGTACTCATCTAGCCATCAGAAGGATGGTAAGTGGAAGGTAAGATTCAGGCAAAATATTTTATTTTAAGAATTTAATATGCTGTACAGTATTTTAGGTACTGTAGATTTCATGTATTGTAAAAAGTGAATATTGTTTGAAATAATTTTTTAATTGAGATGTTAGCACAAAAGGTCACAGAATTCTAGGGAATTATTAGTTTAAAATGTCTTTCATGTTACTGATTTAATCCATATACTGCATTTTATGGATTATTTCATGGTTACTATTAAGAAAAGTGCATATTATCAGAATCAATATTTTGTTATGAATAATTGTATGGAGAAAAGTAAATTCTGCAATTTCTAGCAAACAATTACAATTTTTGGTGGTCATGGGAACCTTCCTCCTTATAGATTTACTGTATCAATATTTGCATTTTTAACTTCTGTATTGTGATCCAGAAATGTTACCCCCATGAAAGTTGGGTATTGACTATATTTGAACATCCTGGGATGTAGTTCATATGGATCTAGTGACCTCATCTCCTATAGGAAGTAAGACACTTTCCTACCTTCTTTCCACTTATCTTGGTTTTCAATCCTCTACTCAGCATTTTTATTCTATCCTTTCCAGTTCAAAGATTATGATTCTTGATAGAGAAAGAGTTGAGTAAGCTAACTCATTCTGTATCATATTTTATCATTGTTTCATCCATCCTGGGCATCACTTCTTAGTTCTCTAATCTTTCTTTTACTTTCAATATATGTTTAAAATCCATCCTTCTCTCTGAACTTCTAAGATCTTTATGAACTGAGGCAGAATGAAATGAGCAGAACTAGGAGAACAATTTACACAATGGTAGCTACATTATAAAGAACAACAACTTTGAAAGATTTTGGAACTCTGATCAATGAAATGGTAAATCATTGTTCCAAAGAACCAAATATAAAGCACCTACCCACCTTCTGCCAGAGAGATGATGGACTTTATATGTAATAATGTATTAAAAGGACTTAAGGAAAATTTAAGATAGTAATGTAATAAGACTTTTTTGGGACATAGCTAATGTATGAATTTGTTTTGCTGGGCAATGCATATTTGTTATGTGTATTTTATTTTGTTTTATTTTATTTTTGATGTTCATTGGTGAGAGAGTGGGAGAGAGAATTCACAAATGTTTGAAAAACTTTAAAAAGAAAAAAAAATCTATACTTATTTTTAGTATTTATCCCAAAGCTCATTATTACCTTTAGAAACATGCAGGACTTTAAAATTTATCTTTAGTTATCTTTATTTTATCATCTTACTGATAAAAATAATTCATATTTCTACAGTTTTTTTAGCTTATGCATTTTTCTCACAATAATTCTGTGAGTGCAGGTATTATTATCTCCATTTTTAATTATGAAGATATTGAGGCTCACAGAAGTAAAAAAAAATTCCCCCAGGGTTAGCTAATATGTCAGAACTGGGATTCTAACCCCCCAAAAGTTCTAGGGGCAGCCTGTTATAAAGTCATCATCATTCCTTTTTCTGACCATGGCATGAAGGCCATCATGCTTGAGGCTCCTTAGTCACTTTCCTGATTTTATCCTTTCCCCTCCTTGCTCTTATCCTTTCTTGGTTCTGCTTTGAAGTTGTCAGTGCTGACACCAATGTGAGCCAATTGATGGGTTGCCCTGGAATCTTTCCCTTGTTGTCTTTGCCTTGTTCTCTCTTGGGTTTCTCTACGTATCATCTTCCCTTTTGGATCTTTCTTAAAATGTGACAAATAAATGGACCTATTATTTTCAGCATAGATTGGCCTGTCTGACTCCTCTATGGAGGTTCTTTGTGCCCTAGCAATGGTTCCTGACAATGAACAAAGGATATTTGTGGAATATCATGTGGTATAATTCTGTCAGAACTAGAGATTTATACTTGGGAAGTAATGGTAGATAAAATTAGAAAAGAAAACTAAAATAAATTTGTGAATGATCTTGAAATCTTAAACATTTGAGTTTGTAGTGATTGAAAGCTGGAAGGAAACTGAGAAATGACTGAATCCAAATATTCCTTTTTATAAATGAGATCTAGAGTTAATTGCCCAATCTCACATGGGAAATAAATAGCAGAACTGTGACTGGAAATCAGATCCCTTACCTCAAGACCTATATTATTTCCATTGCACTCAATTGTCTCAGCTTCCAGGAAATCACTGAGGGTTTTTGAACATGGGGAAAATTATGGCAAAAAATGATTATGATAGTGCATACTATGTGCTAAGCATTGTAATTATCATCTTATCTGATTTCCTCAATAACCCTGAGAGGCAGGGATTATTATTATTATTATTATTATTATCTCTTTTACAAGTGAGTAAACCGAGTCAAACAGAGGTCATGTGACTTGTCCAGAATTACCCAAGTATTAAGTAACTGAAGTCCGATTTGAACTTAGATCTCCTGGACTTAAGGTCTGCTGTTTTATCCTTGATTTTTTTTTACTCTGTCAAAATATGGAGAGGGATCATGGTGCAATGAGTAAGGGATTGTCCTCAGAATCAGAAAGTCCTAGGTTTAAGCTCTATCTCTATCCATATTGGTTGTGTGACCCAACCCTGAGGAAGTCACTTAGTTTCTCAGCATCCCAGAAAACTCTCTGATGCTATAAGTCAGAATAGGTGACAATCTGTATTGGCAGAGGAAAATTCCTCCCTGGGAGTTTTCGGGTTTATTCTAATCTTATGTGTGGTGCTCTGCTAGGTGTTGACTTAGCTAATGTTGCTTCATAAACTGGTGATGCTAAGCAAATTTAGGATCACATAGCTAGTAAGTGACTGAGATTGGGTTTGAACTCAGATCTTCCTGACTCCAGGCCCAGCCCTCTGTCCAACAGAGCCACCAAAAACTGATAATGATGAGGTGTCCCTTAGAGATAGCAATTTTCAAGTGTTAGAAACAGAAAAGATTGAAGAGCTTTGGGAACTGAGTGATGAGGAGGTGGAAACAGTAAGTATAGATTATTATTTTTAGAAATTAAAGAGGGAATAGAATAAAAGAAGACTTGGGGAGTTGAGAAGAGATCAGAAAAAGTTTTCAGGCCAAAAGGAGAATGATGATGATGGTGGTGGTGACAATGATGGTGGTGCTTGTGTTGGTGGTGATGATGGAAGAGGGAAAAGTAAAAAGGGAGAGTAAAGGAAAGGAAGTTAGAAAGACAGAGGGATAAAGGTAAAATGACACAGAGATGAAGACAAAGCAGAGAAAATCAAAGGAAACTTGTGTGCCTCAGAGCACACAAAGGAGTTTAGGGAAAGCCTGGAGTCATATAAATATGTAGAAACAATAGGTTTAGAATGAGGGAGTCTTGTTTAAAATAGATTAACCTGGGAAGTGGTTTATTTGTAAAAGGCATCTGCATTCTTTAATTTATCTGGATTGATGATCTTGGATTATAATTTTTGATTCTTTTCTTTCCTTTACCTCAACCTCATCACACATTTTGTCAGTTGCTGAATCTTATTAATTTTACCCTTACAACATCCCTAATATCATTTCCCATCTCTCCATATGACTATCACTCAAAGTCAGGTACCCCTCATCCTTGTTACAATCTTGATCATTACAACATGTATTGAAATAGTCTTCTAGTTTCCAATTTCTTCCACATTTATGTTAAAATATTCTTCTTAAAACACAGATCTATTTTACTCACATGTTGAAAAAAATTCAATGGTTCTCTATTTTTTCTAGAATGAAATATCAACTAACTTCCTCTCCTTTTCTCTCTGCTTTTATTCTTCCCTTTTCCACCATTATCCCCACTATCATCATCACCACCACCACCACCACCACCACCACCAATTTGTATAGGTAATATCTAACTTTAAATTTATAATTCCGTGGTACACTCTGATATTTAAAGTATTTCTGGCATGATTTTGAATAATATTCTAAGATCATTCATGTGGTATTTCATAGGGAAATTTGCTGCTTACCAGAGATTTTGCTACTTTTTATCATTGTTATAAGATTAAAAATATAGAATAAATTTTCGACATCATAATATGGTCATAATGTATCACAAATAAAAGCCTTATCCTTTTCTAAACTTGAGTGCAAAGATTATACTATATGATTGTACTTTTTTTTTTTTTCTGAGGCAATTGGGATTAAGTGACTTGCCCAGGGTCACACAGCTCAGACAAGTTAAGTGTCTGAGACTAGATTTAAACTCAGGTCCTCCTGACTTCAGGGCCAGCCTTCTATGCACTGCACCATCTAGATGTCTCTATATTCTTTTATTCTTATCCAAAATTTCTTCGGGATATTTCCAATAATCATTGTTTTGACCCATATCTATGATTTTGTAAGGTTGGTAACTCCTTTTATGGGATCCCCTTTCATCCATACAGATCAACAACTCATTTCTAATTTATAATTGTGGTCACACAGTTGGTCTAGGTCAGTGACAGGACCTGAATGCAATTCTATCACTCCATTCTCAGAATCTTTTTTTAAAAAATTGTAGTAAGTTTATTTATTTTTAATACACATTGCTTTATGAATCATGCTGGGAGAGAAAAGGCAAAAGGGAAAAACCATGGGAGAGATAAAAAAAACAGAAAAAAAAAGAAGTAAACACAGAATATTGATCTACATTCAGTCTACATGCTTAGAACTTTTTCTGGATGCAGAAGGCATTTTCTGTCCAAAGTCTATTGAGATTTTTTTGGATCACTGAATCACTGAGAAGAACCAAGCCTTTCATACTTGGTCATCACATATTCTTGCTGTTATTATGTACAATGTATTACTGGTTCTGCTTGTTTCACTCAACATCAGTTCATGTAAATCTTTCCAGGCTTTTCTATAATCAGCTTGTTCATATTTTTTCATAGAAATGTATCACAGCTTATTCAGCTATTCCCCAATTGGTGGACATCCATTCCTTTTCCAGTTCTTTGCTTCCACAAAAAAAGAGCTGCTATAAACATTTGTGCACATGTGGGTCTTTTTCCCTCCTTTATGCTTTCCTTGAGATACAGACCCAGCAATGGCACTGCTGAGTTAAAGGATAAACACATTTTTATAGCCCTTTGGGCATAATTCCAAATTGCTTTTCAGAATGGTTGAATAAATTCACAATTCCACCAACAATGTATCAGTGTCCCAGTTTTCCCACACCCCCTCCAACATTTATCATTATCTTTTCCTGTCATCTTAGCCAACCTGAGAGGTGTGAGGTGGTATCTCAGAGCTGTTTTAATTTGTACTTCTCTAATCAATAGGAATTTAGAGCATTTTTTTCATATAACTATAAGCGGCTTTAATTTCATCATTTGAAAATTGTCTGTTCATATCCTTTGACCATTTACCAATTGGGGATCTCCTCAGAATCTTTTATTGGCTCCATATTCCAATTTGAATAAAATGCAGAATTGTTAGATGGGCCCTTCCCAGTCTGGTTCCAGTTTGTGTTTCCAGGATTATTGAATATTACAATTTTAATTTTTGTCTTCATGACTCCTGTGCTTGACACAATGCTTTGCATATAATTGATGCTAAATAAATGTTTACCGAGCTGAAATGATAGATTTTAGAAGAAGATTAATAAAACCAAGTATTTAAAAGGGAGAATAAATTAATTTATAACCAGATTTCTATATTTGTAATATCATGATGATAAATTCTATCCCTTTAATTTCATTTATTGGAAGTAAGGATTAGTAGGTAAAACTGCAATTACTTAGACCCATCATTGCCTTTTGATGAGGCATATACCAAAATTTTAAAAAAAATGTTTCTTTTTACACTCTATTACCTCTAGGAATAGGTAGTCTAGGAATAGACTTAGATAGTTTGAGCTAAAATGGCTTTTAGAGAGATTTCCTCTCCCTCACCTTCTATTTTCCTTTTATGTATGAATAAACCAAACACCAGAGGCAGGGAATTTGGTATATTAACTAGAGCTGGCCTTAGATTCAGAAAGCCCTGGACTCAAATATTGCACCTGAAATTTGTGACCACAGACAAGTCACTTAATGTCTCAGTGTTTCAGTCAGTTCAAAAAGGCCATAGATTTTATAGAAGATGATAATCCACATTGGGATAGACATTTCTTCCCTGGGAACGCCTTACATAAATGAAATTATAGGTCTTACTACCAAAAAAAAATCAACAATGATTGATGATATAGCACTTTTAGGTTTGTAAAGTAATTTAAATATATCATCTCATTTCTTTCTTACAATTGTCTGAGCAGTAGGCAATTCAGATAAGCTGATTTTGTTGACAAAGGGGCTGAATCTCAAAGAAGTTAACAAATTTGCTGAAGACCACCACTGTCATGGCTGTGGCAGCCTCCCAACTTGGACAAATAAATAGTTTTCAAGGTGTCATGCTCCACTGTGTAGATACTGTGGCAGAACTAAGACTTGATCAGAGGTCTAGATTTTCTTACTGCTAGCCCAGCCTTATATCCATCTGTGCAAATTCTAACCACTGGCCCACATCCTTCATAGACTAAAAATCCACTTATTCTAGTTGTAACACTAGAATTAGTGGGAAAGACCTCACCACAAGTGGTAATAGTGGTAGCAGATGCCATGGTGTAAACAACTCTGGCCACAAAGGAAAATCTTTTTTCTCCAGCAAGGTAAGAATGCTACAGGCACAGAGACAACACCATAAACCATACTTGTCATTGTATATTCCAGACTGATTAAGAGAAATATTTGGATAAGTCTCTAAATTTATCCTGTTGAGTCCAAATCAGTCAATTCATTCAGTGAGTATTTATTTTGGACCCAAATATGCATTGTGCTAAATGTTGGAAAAGAAAGGCAAAAGCAGGAACTTTTCCTCAAAGAGCTTATAGTCTAATGGGAGAGAGAGCATTCAAATAACTATATGCAAACAAAACATATACAGGATAAATTGGAGATGATAATCAGCAGAGGAATGGAACAAACATTAATGGGGGACAAGAAGAGTTTTTTTTAAAGAGTGATATTTACTCTGAGACTTAAAGGAATTCAAGGAGGCTAGTAGATGGAGAAGATAAGGAAGAAAATTTCAGGCATGGAGGTCAGATGGTAAAAATACTTATGAAATGGAGCATATTATTTGAGGAAAAGTATAAGAGTCCATTGTGAAAGATTGCAGAATATATTGGGATGAGAAGACTGGAAAGATAATGGAGGAGGGATTCTGGGAAGTTTAGTAGGTCTGTAAATTTCAAGCTCTCTAGATTTCCCCCTACAAATAGAACAAATTTGTGACTCAGGACAAATATTGTCTAGTGAGAAATCAAGAACACTTGGGGCAGAACAGATCCTCCTGGGACAGCCCAAAAAATCTAAAGAAAGACTTAGGCTGAAGATTAACCAGTGTAAAGTGCATGCTCCTCCAGGCTAGCCTCTCCACAAACACCATGTGGGGATCCCTGAGGCTTTCTAGGTTTGGCTGGAGCCTCAGCAATAACCACATAAAACTTTTACCTCCCAGACTGTATGTGGAATCAGGCATCTGAGTTCTGGAAGACTGAGGGAAGCTCTATGGATTAGGAACATCAGGCCCAGCTGTGGTGCAGAGCTGTGGCCCTGGATGAAAGAGAACCAGTAGACCCAGCGAGTGCAGAAGCAGTGGGGCAGAGACACTGATGGGGGCACTTGGTTTTGGGCCCCAGATCAGAGGCGGGAGCTGAAGGCACCATCCTCCTACCCCACAATTAGAGGTGCTTACACTAATATTTCCCATTAAAAAATAATTGGCAAAGAATAGAAACCACACTATGGGAATAGAGAAGACCAGGATTCATCTTCAGAGGAGGACAGTGAAGTGAAAAAAAAAACCTTCTTCTATCTCAAAGAGTAATATTGAATGACTCCCTGCTCAGAGAGAATCTATAGAAGAACTTAGAAAAGAAGAATTTAAAAATCATTGAGGGATATTGAGGGAATCCAAGAAAAATTTGAAGACTAAGAAAAAAGTTAACTAACTAGAAAAGGAGATACAGAATCTCAAAGATGAAAATAACTATTTGAAAATTAGAATTGGGCAAGGGAAAGCCAATGAATCTATAAAAGACCAAAAAATAACAAAACAAAATATAAAGAATGAAAAATGGAACAGAATGTGAAACATCTGAAAACAACAAAATCTTTTGAACAGATCAGAAAGAGAAAATATAAGAATGGGACTATCTGAAAGCTGTGACCACACATACACACACACACAAAAAACCTTGACACAATAATGCAAGAAATAATCCAAGAAAATTGTCCTAGAGTGATAGAATGTGAGAGGAAAGTAGAAATAAAGGAAAAAATCCATTGATCACCACTTCAAAGAAACCACATAAAAATATTATTGCCAAATAATCTAGATGAAAGAGAAAATTTTGCAAGTAACCAAAAAAAAAAAAAACAAAAAAAAAAACAAATATGCTGGAGCTACAATTAGAATTGTATAGACTTAGCATCAGGCACTATAAAAGATTGCAGGTTTTGGAATCATATATACCTGCAATCAAAAGAAGTAGGCCTATGGCCAAAGATATCATAGCCAGCAAAATTAGCCATAATATTGAATAAAAAACATGGACATTTAACAAACTTGTAGATTTTTAGGATTTTATTTCAACCAAACCTGAACTCAATAAAAAATCTAACATGAGTCAATATCAAAGATCAATTTTAAGAAACTTAACTTGGATAAGTAATTTGTTTTTAATAGCAGCAATTGGGTAACTCAAGGGAAAGATTGGGGCACAATTAAAGTTAAAAGAGTAATAATGTTATACAAATGAGGTGCAGAAGAAGAATAGACACAATAGACACAGAGGGATTAGAAGGGAGAGGAGTGCTTATAGTTCTGAAAACCTAGTCACATCAGGAATTGGTTAAACAGATATATCTATATCTATATCATATACCTATACCTATATCTATATCTATATCTATATCATAAAGGGTATAGTACCCTCCAAAATCTACAAAGAGATCAGGGGAGAGGGTGGGCAGAGAGGGAAACAAAGGATGGGGGAAGAAGACAGGAAGGGATCCAAGCATGGCAGGAGGTTAAGTGAGATACCAAGGCAAGTAAAGGAGCATAATTAAAGCACAGAGTTAGCAGGGATAGGAAAGATGTGTGTGTGTGTGTGTGTGTGTGTGTATGTGTGTGAGAGTGAGGGGTGTGTGTGTGTATGTATGTGTATATGCATGTATGTATATATACATAAATATATCCTGTTTGGAGAGGTAGAGGGGAAAAAAGAAGAATAAAATAAAAAATGTGTGCAGCAGAGAACAAAAGAACAACCTACAAGGAAGCAAAGAAAAGATGGATACTCATGAATATAATTTCTTCTTCTATTATATATACTTTCTTGAACTGGTGATTTATTATTACATATTTTGAATCCTGATGTTCTGCTGGGCCCATGACAATGTTCTATTCTGTTTTATTTTTTATTTTCCTTTTTATTTAATTCTGATTTTTAATAAGATAAAAAATTAAAGATAATTAGGGGCCAAGACTTGAACACCAAACACAAGGTTTTATATTTGATGCAGAGGAATCAATAAGAATTTATTAAATATTTTTATGCACTGAACTCTAGTATTAAGCACTTTATTCATTTGGTCCTCACAATAACCCTTAAAAATTGATGCTATTATTTTATTCATAATACAGTTAAGGAAAGTGAGGCAGAGATTAAATGACTTGCCTAGGATCACACGGCTAATGTCTGAGGAAGGATTTGAACTCAGGTCTTCCTGATTCCATGCTCTATCCATTTTGCCAACTAGCAAGAACACAATTTCATGGGAATTCAGTTTTTATCTCTATAAAAACCATTACTCTAATGTCTATCTATCAAAGACAAAAGAACGTCAGTCCCTGCATTTAGGGAGTTTGTTTTCTATCACAGAGTCATCACTAACATATAGAAGCTTATATAAGTCATATAGAAGGTAGCAGATAATCTGAAGACACTATTAATAGTTTGCAGAAGATAGACCTTGAGCTGACTCTTAGAGGAAACTTGAGGTTCCATGGGGTCAAGATGCAGAGAAAGAACGTACCAGGGATAATGATAACCAGTGGAAGGGCATGACAATGGCTGATGATGTCATCAGGGAAACAGTAAGTAGGCCAGTTTGGTTGGATTTGGAGAAGGGAGTAATATGTGAAAATAAGGTAGAAAAATTCAGGATATGAAAAGCTTTAAGTGAAAGCTTTAAGTGCCCAAATGGAAACTAGGGAGACATTTAAGTTAGGTGACACAGAATGTGAATTCAGATCCTGCCCCATGTTGGATATTTGTGTGATACTTGGCAAATGGCTTAAATTCTCTGAGCCCTATTTTCTTTATCTGTAAAATGGGGATCACCTACATCACAGGGTTATTGTGAGAATCAAATGAGCTCTATATGTAAAGTGCTTTGCAAATCTTAGTAATTGGATGGTACAATGGATAATGGTGGAGTCACGAAGACTTAAGTTCAAATGTGACCTTAGACACATTAGCTATGTGACCCTGGACTTAATACTGCCTCAGTTTCCTAATCTGTAAAATGAGTTGAAGAAGAAAATGGCAAACCATTGTACTATCTTGCTCAATTGGGGTCACAAAGAATTGTTGTTTGTCCTTTGTTCTCAAAGAGTTCCATGACATCAGGGAGGTGATGCCATGATATGCAAATGAATTGGATTTAAGGGAGGGAGAGCTGTGCAGTCACCTGCCTCACTTTTCCTTCCAGAACCATCTGGGTCCAGTGACCAGAAATGAATCAGGATGACTGGAGATAGCCCTGGATCAAATGGAAGAACTTGGTCTTTTAAAGTTAAGCTCTTCTTCAAAAAGTGAAGTTTGATTGTGAACAACAAAAACAAATCTTTGAGTACTATGTAAAATAGGAATTATTATTATTGATTATTGATTAGTGGGTTAAATGATCAGTACTTTAGAAAAATTACTTAGTGTTAGTGTGATATTCTAACTGAATAGGCTCGAGAGAAGGTTATTATAGGAGAATGGAAGTCTAGCTCCAGATCTACCCCTAATCCAAGTTGTAACTTTGGACAAAAAAAGGAAAGGAAATCAGCATTTATGAAGTACCTATCATGTGCTGCTCATTTTACACATATAACTTCGTTTGATCCTCATAATAACTCTGAAGGAAACTGAGGTACACGGAAGTTAAATAACATATATAGGATCAAATAGCTGTTATTGTCTAAAGATAGATTTGAACTCAGTCTTCCTGACTCCAAATCCTGGGCTCTATTCATTGAGTCATTTAGCAAGGCAAATCTCAGACATACTTAGTTTCTGTCTCTATGACATGAAAGGATGGGGCAGAATTATAGCTAAGCACCCTCAAAGCTCTAATAGTCTATGAGCTAAGTGGCAACTCTGAATAACTTGGCAGTGGTGCTATCATTTATTCTCAAAGCCACCTTTGTGCATAGTACATTTTAGTTAAAACAGCAGATATAGATGTAATCATAAATGTAGTTTAGAAATGACAGCTCTGTCATTGTCTTCAATAAAGTGTAAAAACAGGCACAGGTAGTGGAGAAGTGATAAAAATAGTAGGCTCATTATGATCATATTATGACTATAACAATAGAATATTTTATTGTCGCTGAATGAAGGGAGAAAAGAAAAATCTAATTCTATTTGTATTTTCTGAAAGATGGTAGAATGCTGGGCATGAAGTCAGGAGATCTGGGTTAGAATCTCAAACCTGACATTTATTTGCTATGAGATCTTGGGTTGTATTGCTTCCTCTTAGTTCCTGAAGTCAATAAAATTTTATTAAGTGCTTATTATGGACCAGGCACTGTGATAGGATAGCCCTTGCTCTAAAGGAGCATATTTCCAATGGGAAAAAAAAACATGCATAAAAAGAAACTCATAAAAGTGGTTTTGGGGAGGGGGAGGGAAGAGCTAAAGGTATCCCTCATGCCTTTATGGTAGGTGTCTAAGGGAGTCAGGTGGGCATCCTGGAGAGGAATGAAAACATATCTGTCTGGTCTTCTTCCTTAAGATTGAGATTCTGAGAGGAGCCAGCCAATCAAAGGAAGAGGACATAGAATGGAGCATACTTCCAACATGGGAAATCTAGGATTGAGTGAAGATATTCCTGAGCATTATCCAGAAGAGTTAGGAGTGCATCTATAAAGTAAAAGGGTAGGTTGGATTATGGAGTCTTAACCTGGGAGTTCCCAGAGCAGGAGCATATGGGTTAGGGACCCATGAATTTGAATGGGGAAAAATTCTATTTTTTATCTTCACTAACCACTAACAGAAATTTAACATCTTCAATTTTGAATGTAGGCAACACAAATGATTCTGAAAATGAATTAATAAGCTTCTGCAGATGGCCTAAAGGATTCATGATACACACAAAGTTTAAGATTTTCTGGGCTGCATGATCTCTGAAGTCTCCTCTGTCTATATAATTCTATGTTTTGGTGATTCTGTTGCACTAGGGGTAAATTAATTTATATATGATTAATGTCCTTTCAGGCAAAAAGAATGTAAGGCATTTTGGGCTTTTTTCACAGAACTGAAAATTTGGAGGGAGTGTAGATTTGTAACAAACGCCCACTGTACCACCCAAGAAAGCTTTGCAAAAAAGTATGTTCTGAAACCCAGCCCTCCATTGTGCTAGATTCTGAGAAGTGATATTTTCCTGAGATGAGAACTGACAAATGCTCTACTTTGTTTACCCCCACACACCCAGTGAAAAGTGTGATTTTTGTAGCAGGCTTAGAAGATGAATTGTCATGTACAGCCTTCTCTGAGGGGGATACAAATGAAAGAAATGCCCTATATGGTTTCCCTTTGCTCTTATAGCCTCTAGGTGGAGCGTTTGTTCCAGGCTGTCCCTGCACTAACTCCCAAGCACTGGCTGCTTTCCTGTCTGTTGGCTGGGCAGGTCATGTTAGGCCCCAGCAGGCTCTGAGGGGGTCTTATCTCAGGGTTAAGGAACCCATTGCCAAAGAGCCTGAACACAAGTTTCTATCGAGCCAAACCTAGATCTCTATAGTATTTGTAATCCATTCATTCCTCTTCTCCTACAGGCAGGAAAAGCCAAGACAGAATCTTAAGAACAGGTGCTTAAATTTAATTTCACTTCTCCAGTGTCTAGTCTAAAATGTATTTCTTTTTTTCTTTCATACTTTTTGGCTTTTACTTAAAAAATTGCAGTTGTGCTCATACCAGGAATGAGGATCACAGATCAATGAAGAAGAAAAAAAAATATCTAAGGGTTTTTTATAATGAAAAAGGAATTGAATTTTAATTTTCAAAGATAAGGAAATATAAATCATACAAAATTGTTTCTTAAATTTTTTTGATATTTTAAATTTTTACATCACACTGATTTCTGCAAATATTCTTCCCCCTTCGCTATCTAGTAAGTCATATCTAATATCAAAGAATAAAAAACAAAGAGGGAAAAGGCAGTTTAGCAAAAACAACTAATAGATCAATGAAGTCTGAATGCATATACAATATTCTTCACCTAGAGTCTCTCACTTCTGAAAGTAAGGAAAAGGAAAATATACCTCATCTGTTCTTATGTCCAAGCTTAGTTTTTATAATATAGGGATAGCATTTGAATATTTGTCTTTTCTCTTCAGTGTTCATTACACTGTGCCACACTTTAAAAACTTTTTTATAAAAAAATTAACATTTTTTCAATATAGCATTTTCTGAAAGACAGCATTGTATTGTACCAAAAGTCTTTGTGTCAAAAGTAAAAAAATAGATTCCCAATCTGAGTGTCATGCTACTCTTTACTGTGTGGCTTTAGGCAAATCACTCCTAAGCCTAAAATTTCTTATTTAGAAAATGGAAAAAAAAAAAAACCCAGCTTCCCTACCTACCTCAAAGAGCTATCTTGAGGATCAAATTAGATGATTTATTTGTCACCCTCTTTTATTTAGAGTCTCAGCCATTTGCCCAATACTCAAAAATAAAGCCCTCTGTCTATGATCACACTACTTGTACCAATGGTAGGGTGTGAACCTGGGTTTTCTTGATTCCACATCCAGGAATCTATTCACTGCATCATGATGATTCTCATTATATATGTCTATATCATAATACAAATATAAGGGATCATGGTGATTATTAATAATATCAGTTAATAGAATTCTTCCATGATCTATTATGGAATTAAGGGAAAAGGGGAAAAAGTTAAAGGAAAAGACAAAGAAGGTTAAATGAAGGAAGGGATAAATTCAGAGAGAAGGAAAGAAATGTTTATTAAATACTGACTCTGTAGGAGGTAGGTATTATTATCCTCATTTTATTTTCTAGAAAACTGAGGCAGATGGAAAAAACTTACATGAACTGATGTTAAGTGAACATAATCAAGTACACAGTAATAGCAAGATTATGTGATGATTAATTGTGATGGCTTGACTCTTTTGAACAGTGAAGTAATTTAGACCAGTTCCAATAGACTTGTAATGGAATGAGCCATCTGCTTCCAGAGTGAGAGAATTATGGAAACTGAATGTGGAGCAAAGTATAGTATTTTCACTTTGTTGTTGTTATATTGTTTACTCGCTTTTTTCTTTGTTGTGTTTTTTTTCCTTTTTGATCTGATTTTTCTTGCACAGCATGATTAACATATTTCTATATTATGTTTAGAAATGTGTTTAGAAAAATTGCCCATGTTTAATCTATATTGGATTGCTTGCTTACTATGGGAAGAGGTGGGGGAGAGGGAGAGAGAAAAAATTGGAACACAAGATTTTGAAAAAGTGAGTGTTGAAAGCTATTTTTGCATGTAATTGGAAAAATAAAAAAGCTACTATAAAAAATAGAAAAGAAAACTGAGGCAGAGAGAGATGAAGTGACTTGCCCAGGATCATCACACAATTAGTTGGTGTCTAAAACCAGCTTTGAACTGAAAGTCTTCTGCCTCTATAACAACAGCTCTATCCATTGATCTACCTCTCTGCCCCTCTCAGAGACAGAAAGCTGCTTAGTAAAAGAGAGAAATATAGGCATGTAGATGCATACAGAGACACTTTTGATAAAAGTTACATGTAGTAAGAGATAGATTTTTATATGTAATGAATTTTGCCTCTAAAAGTCAATTTCCAATTTCCAGCAGTAGTAGGTCTATCACCGCTTGTTGCACACCCTCAAGATCAGGTGAGTTAAGATAAAGAAACGGAACCTTTGTTCCAAGAAACGGAACTTTTTCCCCTTCATGAAGTAAAAGTAGTCATCAGAGCTGCTATTCCTCAAAAACAATGGAGATGAGAAAACTTTGAGAATGAGACTGATGTCAGAGCCTTCTGTCTCAGTTCCAGATGGTGAATTCTCAACTGTGCCAGGTTCAGAAATTAATTTTTAACCACTCATTTAGGGGTGATCAAATACTGGGGAACTGATTCATGGTAGTAAAGAGAAAAACGGCTGGGTGGTACAGTTAATATCTGAAGCGCTGAAGTTGGAGGAACAGACTTCAGCTGGGTTCAAATCCTGCCATGGATTATATGTAATGTGGATAAGCTAGAAACATTTCCAATAAAATTGGGGTTGAACAAGGATGCTAATCATTGCTTCTATTGTTCATTATTGTACTAGAAATGTTGACTATAACAATAAGAGAAGAAAAATAAATGGAAGAATTAAAATAGGCAATGAGAAAACAAAAGTATCACTGCTCAATTAGGAAACACAACTATCACTCTTTTCCTTAAAATGATACCTAGTATCTATCTAAAGCTATCAACAAGCATTATATGTAAGGGGGATAAGCTAGAAGTATTTCCAATAAGATCAGGAGTGAAACAAGGTTGCCCCTTATCTGTACTATCATTCAATATTGTATTAGAAATGTGAGCTTTAGCAATAAGGAAAGAAATCCTGCCTCAGACACTAATTAGCTGTGAGCCTCGGTAAGTCACTTAACTTATCTGAGGCTTTTTGTAAAAATAAGGAGTCCTTCTACTTCTAAAAAAAATGATCCTCTACCTTATAAGAGAAAGATAGGTAGCAGAGTGAATTGGGTGCTAAGTTTGGAGTCAAAAAGACATGAATTCAAATTCCTTCTCAGATTCTCAAACTAGCTGTGTGATCCTGGGCAAATCCTTTAACTTCTGTTGCCTAATTTTCCTCAACTGTAAAATGGGAATAATAATAGTATCTACCTCTGAAGGAGGATCAAATAAGATAAATATTTTTAAATGTTTTAAAAATTTATTATTATAGCCTTTTATTTACAAAACATATGTATGGGTAATTTTTCAACATTGATCCTCACAAATTTTTCAACATTGACCCTCACAAAACCTTCTGTTCCAACTTTTCTCCTCCTTCCTCCTACTCCCTCCCCTAGATAGCAGGTAGTCCAATGCATGTTAAATATATTAAAATATATATTTACATATTTATATAGTTATCTTGCTGCACAAAAAAATTGGATTTAGAAAGAAGGTAAAAATAACTTGAATAGGAAAACAAAAAAAAATGCAAGTGGAAAATAACAGAAGGAGTGGAAATGCTATATTGTGGCCCACACTCATTTCCCATGATTATTTCGCTGGGTATGGATGGTTCTCTTCATTACTGAACAATTGGAACTGGTTTGGATGTTCTCATTGTGGAAGAGAGCCATGTCCATCAGAATTGATCATCATATAGTAATGTTGTTGAAGTGTATAATGATCTCCTGGTTCTGCTCATTTCACTTAGCATCAGTTCATGTCAGTCTCTCCAGGCCTTTCTGAAATCATCCTGCTGGTCATTTTTTGCAGAATATTTTATAATATTCATATACCACAATTTATTCAGCCATTCTCCAATTGATGGGCATCCACTCAGTTTCCAGTTTCTGGCCACTACAAAGAGGGCTGCCATAAACATTTTTGCACATACAGGTCCCTTTCCCTTCTTTAAGATCTCTTTGGGACATAATCCCAGTAATAACACTGCTGGCTCAAAGGATATGCACAGTTTGATAACTTTTTGCGCATAGTTCCAAATTGCTCTCCAGAATAGTTGGATTCTTTCACAATTCCACCAACAATGTATAAGATAAATATCTGTAAAGAGTTTAGCAGAATGTTTGGCACATATCAGATACTTAACAAATGTTTTATTTCTGCTTTGTAAACAAAACCTGTATTCATTTATACAAGAAACATATCTGGTCTAAGAAGGTCAATTTACAAGGGAAAACTAATTATGAAATTGGAGATTATTTAGTCAAAACAGTTAAATCAAGGGAGATTTAATCTTCTTTAAGACATGTATCTATAAAAGAATGACTGCCTGTTGTACTCTTTCTTCTGGTGGAATATTTCTTTTTAAAGGCCCCAGGACCAGAACAATTTTTGGTAGTCATATAAAATGATGCATTTTTCATTTTCTCTTTCTGTTAAATTCCATATTGGCAGATTTCTAGAGTTCAAAACAACGTTGGATACCATCTCATCTAATGCCTTCATTTGATTTATGGATAAAACAATGGCACAGGGAAGAAAAGGTACTCATTCAAGGTGATGCAGCTAAATAAGCAGGATTTGAATTTGGCTTCAGATGCCAAATATATATATTTGCTGAGGCAATTGGGGTTAAGTGACTTGCCTAGGATCACACAGCTAGGAAGCGTTAAGTATCTGAAACCAGTTTTAAACTCAGATCCTTCTGACTTCAGGACTGGTCCTCTATCTACTGTGCCAACTAGTTGCCCCCAACTTCAGTATTTTCAAGATATATGATTCCTTCATCAAGGAAGACTCCTACTCTTTCTTGGCTCAAAGGGATCATTTGTAATTGTTACTATGGCCTCAAAATTCATTACTACCTGGGCAACCTGTTGACAATTATCTGTAAACTTATCTTAATTGGTTTCTCTAATTTTCTTTTTGTGTCAATCTACTGGATTCTTCCCTGTTTGTCACAAATAGATTCATTTCCCAAAGATTAAAAAAAGCAAAACAAAGCAGCAACAACCTTCACTAGATCTTAAAATGACCATGTACTTTTAGTCTATAATTTCCCTATGCCTTTGAAAAGGCTATCTACACTTGGCACCTTTACTTCTTTTCCTCAATGTTGTTTGTCAGCCTTTCTTTTCAAAGAGGACCAATGACTTCACAGGGTGATGCTTGACCTACTTGTGAATTGAATTTAAGTGAGCCAAAAATGCCCCAAATCATCAGCCTCATATTCTCTTCCAGTCATTGAAGTTCAAGGGCAAGACAAAAGTTAAGATGACTGAGCGAAGGCTTGGGATACAGTGGCCTTGGAGTTTTTGATGTCAGCCAAGCTCTAAAATCTCCACATTGGAACAAATTGTTCTTGTCCATCTATTCCACTGGGGAAAGTCAACATTTTGGGGTGGACATCCTCCTCAGACTTCAAACCACCATGTAAAATGAGATTTCTAGAAAGGCTTTCTGTAGTAATAAACTACAAACACCACCCATGGAATATAAAAATGTTATAAATATCAACTTCAACTTTATTTAAAAAATAATAATAGCTTTTTATTTTTCAAAATACATGCAGATATAATTTTCGATATTAACTCTTCCAAACTTTTTCCCCTCCCTTCTCCTTTCCCTCCTGCCCTAGACAGCAAATAATCCAGAATAGGTTAAATGTGCAATTCTTCTAAACATATTTCCACATTTATCATACTTCACAAGAAAAATAAGATCAAAAGGGGAAAAAAGTGAGAAAGAAAAAAGCAAGAAAGCAAACAACAACGGTGAAAATGCTGTATTGTGATGCACATTCAGTTTCTGCAGTTCTCTGTCTGGATGCATATGGCTCTCTCTATGACGTCTATTGGAATTGGCCTGAATCATCTCATTGTTGAAAAGAGCCAAATCTATCACTTTAAAATTAAATTTGAAATTTGATATGCATTTATGATACTTAATATTGAAGGGAGATACGAAAATTAAATAAATCAGTAGAGTTTTCTTTAATGGAGTTTGTAATTTAGTAGGAAGGCTAGCACAGTGAATGGAGCACTGGGTCTAAAGTCAAAAAATCCTGAGTTTCCAAATGATCTCTGATACTCAGTAGCTATGTAACTTTGTGTTACATAGTTACTTGTGTTAATTGATCCTTTAATCATTTTTTTTGTGTCAGTTTCATCAATTGTAAAATGAACATTAAAAATAACACTTACTTCCCAGGATGAGTGATGTGTGAGGCTCAAATGAAATAATTTTGTAAAACCTTTAGCAAAGGGTCTAGCACATAGTACACAATACATGGTACATATATAGTAGGTACAACAGAAATTCTGTTAGTGTTATTATTATTAAATGTGAATGCTAGTATATAAAATAGGACATTATAGGTTTGTGAACAAAACATCAAAGCCCAGCTCAATTGCCACTGCTTCACTAGTCCATTTTGTAAAAAAAAAATATTCCTTCTTTAAAACTCATATTGTAAATATGAAAATGTGTTTTTTTTTTATTCAACAACTTTGTGGCACCAAAGCCAATTTAAAATGCTGCTGCTTTCATGCCTCTTATCATCAGATAAGATCATTCCTTTTGGAATGATCATCAAAGTCTGACTTTGATGCCACAATGTTTCCAAAGTGCATTACATATAATTTTTTCACTGTGCAGAAAGTACTAGAGATATTATTATCACATCCATTTTATAAATGAAGAAAGGGTATCCCAAAGGATTTAAATGATTTGCTGAAGATCACACGGGTAGGAAATGTCAGAGAAGAGATCTGAACTCATGTGTTTCTAACTCTAAGATGATAACTCAGAAACAAGAGCACATTCCAAGACACAGACAACCATATATATTTCTATAAAGTTTGTGCCACTTTTTGATCCTCTGTTCTGTCCTTTTTTCTACCCCATTTGCTCAGTTTCTGTTGTCCTTGTTGATCATTCTACTGACTTTTCATGAGGAGTCACAAGATGAGGGTTGTATTGATACATTTGAGGGGGTTGAACTATGAGGACATGAGGAAACAAGTCATGTTTGAAAATGGAGTAGGGAAGTGGTTCAGATCTCCCATAAGAAATTAAATTCTGAAAGCAGAACTAGTTAAAGTTTGCTGGGGAGATAGCAAAAGTGGATGCCTTCTGGAAAAGTAGATGCTAAAACCAGAGTCAAAACATCAAAATGATGTAAAGTGTAGGTTTTAAAATGTCTTCCAGAAACTTGTAACATGCTGGATGATTTTTAAGAAGCGTTTAAAGCTTTCTCAGAGCCTGTTATGTTGATCATGGTTCAGAGAATGCATGTAGAGCTAACTTCCCAGTGCTGGGGAGCAACTGTCTACCTGCTGTGCCAATGGGCTATTAAATGGTCAGTCCTGTCTCCTCATGATCATTAAGAAAGCCCTCCTGACACAGCACACAGAAGAATACTCTCCTCTTATTAATTTGGATAACTCAGTCCTATTTCTTAAATTTCCCATCTCAGTGGGTATTGGGTAAAGGGCCTTAGAAATGGGAATCAGTAGACTTGATTTCAATTTTATTTTTGGGCTTCTAAATTTGAGCAAGAGTTCTGAATTTCTTGGACCTCAGTTTTATCACTTGTAAAATGGGTAGAATACTAATTCTTCTTCTGAAGATTATATGGGAGAACATACATGAGTTTAACTGATCATCACATTCTGATCACTTGTTATCTTGTTGATCTTGCTCATACTGTGTCATCTATTATTTCTCTCTTCATACTAATTTTTCTCTTGTAAAGGCTACGAGTAAGTTAGAAATTTACCATTCAGATAAATTATCCAGGGAACAGTGTGAAGAAGTGAATAGAATACTGAACTTTGTAATTCAATTCTGGGTTCAAATCCTGCCTTTGAAACTTACTATCTATATGACTTAAAAAGCAAATTGCTTCATTTTCTTTGCTTCCATTTCTCCATCTGTAAAATCAAAGGGTTAGACTTGCTGGCCTTTAAGGTCACTTCAAGCTCTAAATCTATAACCCTATGATTCTACATATAATCGAATTACTCAAGTCTTGCTCTCTTATAACGATATCATTAGGTAAGGGAGTCATGGATGGTAGAACTCTACAAAATTCTCCTGACATTGTGTATTTTTAAAAGCAAATAAATAAAACTTGGTATGAGTTCAACTTAAATACTTAGTTACACAAACTTACACTTGCTGAACCAAGTTCTAATACATCAAGATAAATACGCAAAATGCATCTTTAACATACAATGATTTTCTTTCACAAACCTGTGAGACTTCAAATTGTCAACATTGCATTATCCCTCCCCTGTCAAATCCCTTTTTCTCCACCATCCTATGCAGCAGGATTCTCAAAACCATCCTACTTCTCAGGAATTCACTATGGCTGTAATATAACTTATCAGTTTTCACAAACACTCTGCTTTTTTTTTTTTTTAAAAAACCTTTGGACTCTCTGCCAAGAATCCCAGAGCTGACTTTCCTCTCAACTGTTTGTAAATGAAAATCCCCCAAATCCTTTTATATATCCAAGACCAGTCTCTCCCACGATGTCCAACAGTCGTATTGAGAATATCTCATACTCATGCCCACAAACACCAAGGCAGCTAGGTATTTAAAAATATCACATGGCCCCTGGGGCACTGTTCTTTCTTCTTCAACCTGGACTTACATATGTGCTAACATATATACTTGTAAAATTCCATTTTCAACACTGAGGATGATGACCGTAATGATGGTGGTGGTAATGGTAAAGAGAAAGAAATTTGTCATTCCTTGAGGAATTGGAGAAACGTCTCTTTTTATAAAATGAAATATTAGTATATAATGAAAATTCCAGTGTTTCTGAAACTAAACATATCTTTCAGGAAACAAGATTTGAATCTAGGTTTTCCCAAGTAGGATGCCTCTTAGGTGTAGTATAGTGGGGAAATAGAACTTTAAAATGGGTAAATTAATTTTATTCAGCCTGTCTCATTGTTTAGTTTATTCTTTCTAGATTTGGGGCTAAAATAAAGCCAAAGTATTTAAATACTGGGTGTGAAGTGGGTAATGGATTTGCATGGATCTTAGTTCTAGATTTCATTGTGACTACTTTCTGGTTTGTTACATGAATTACCCAATAAAAAACATTTTTGATCTGGGAAAAACAACAACAACAACAACAACAACAAAAAAACCTTGGATCAAATTTTGTCTTTTATTTTTTAATACCCATTTGGCCTTGAACAGGGAAACCATTTGTTTCCTCTGGGCCTCAGTTTGCTCATCTATATATTGAGGACTTTATAATACATATTCTCTAGGGTTCTTTTCCATTCTTGATTCAATGATCCTTTTACTTGGGGCTAAGGAAATGTTCCAGAACATGGGGAACTACTTGGGAGACTAGACTCAGCTGAAGTCTGAAATAGGGAGACTGAGCTACCTAAAGCTATTATGAAAATACTAAGGACTCAAGGAATTAAAGTAGTTTCTGAAGGAAAGGTGGAGACTAAAATACTAACTCAATCCGTGTCAAAATTTTGCAATAACTTTTGGCCCAACACCCAAGATGTGTGACTCTAGTAATAAAATTTTATATAGAACTAGCCTCATCTACTCCAGAACCCACCTAAATTTTCACAGAGATTAGAGAAATGTTTCCAGTTATTTCATCTATAAAATAGAAGAATTGGACTAGATCAGGGATTCTAAACATTGAGTTTAAGGACAGATTTCAAGGAGTTTATGGACTATATAAAGAGTTCATTTTAAAAATAATAGCTTTTAATTTTCAAAATACATGCAAAGAGTTTTCACCAGTCATCCCTCCAAAACCTTGTGTTCCAAATTTTCCTCCCTTCCTTTTCCCCACCCATTCCCCTAGACAATAAGCAATCCTGTATCGGTTAAACATGTGCAAAAGAATTTATTTTTAAAAATAATATTTTGAACCCCAGAAGCTTCCTTAGTCTGCTAAACAGGTTCATCCCACATTCAAGGGATTAAATGATCTCTAAGATTGCTTTCAATTCTTGAACATATGAAAGCTGACCAATCAGCTTCATTCTAAAGTGGTTGAATCCTAATGGTAAAAATTCAGGTTACTCTTGATTTTCCATTCCTAAAAAAAGGTCCTTGGCAGTGGGCCCAGGTTTAGAGATGCAAGCTTTTCTTTGCTGATGGACTATCTTTTCTTTTTGTCCAGAGAGGCAGCTACTCTGTTACTAACACTGAGAAAGGAACCATAGAGCATGACCCTTCTTTTGTTCTATCATGTCCTTTTACTTTTATATGGAATTCCCTCTCTCCTCCCTTCCTATCCCCAATATATATATATATATTGCAGAAATACACAAATACACTTAGGGAGAAAAATCAATTTCAGCCTTACAATCTCTTCGCCATGCTTCTTTACTTGCCAATTCTTGGTGAGTTTATAATTTAGAATAATCAGCCCATTTCAGAGGGAAAGGGTTTTTTCCCTTCAGTGCTCTAAAGAGTACATTGATCATAATTAAAACCTTACTTTTGTATAATAGCTTTAGACTTTTGAAAGTGCTTTTAAATCAGTTTCCTTACTTTTTTGTCACAACAACTTTTTAAAACAGGTTTGGCATGCCCATTTGACATATGGGGAAATGGAGGCACAAAAGAGTGCCCCGAGGTTACATCTATCATTCTCTGTGATAAAGGGCAAGTCTAGAATTTGATATTATGGCAGTTCAGTGCATAGCTCTTTCCATTATAACCAATTTGTTGCTCCCTGGCAGAGGAACCTCTTTAGCATATAATGCTGATAGACTCCTTGTCTGCTAATGAAATAGAAATTAATTTTAGATCTTAATCAGAATTTCTGTTTAAATTATATTTAAGGAGTTTTCTATGTCATAAAATAATTGAAATGAACTTTTAGGGATTTTTGCTTTCAAAAATCCACAATTTCATTAGAAATTATAGAGATACTATTACTTATTTAAGATTTTGAATTCATCTTTATGTAAGAGGACTTGAGATTGACTAAGTAGATAATGGAAAATAAAGTAGTTAGGGTAGTCATTGAATGACAACAAAGTAGATGGCATAGACACAACCAGATCCCTGAAACAAGTGAGTAATAACTTTGTTTCAAAAAAGAAAAGCAAATTGGGCTATGTGGCTTTCATTTTCTGACAAGAAAAAATATTCAGTGCACATTTATCTGTCCCTACATGCTTTCCCTTAGAACTACATTCAAAGCAGAATCTATCCCATGGACATTGAACAACAGAGTAGCAACATTGGAATCAAAAATCTTACAGAAAAATACCGTTCATTGGATGATCCTTGGAGAGGACATTGGTCTGAAAGTCAAGAAATCTGGATTCTAGACACTATGTGACTTTAGAACAAACAATTGATTTTTGGGGGCTTCAAGTTTTGTCATCAATAAATTGAAGGAGTTGGTTGAGGTGATCTCTGATCTTTTTTCCTAGCTCTTTAACATTCTGTAGTTATTATAATGCTTCTCTAACAAATATCTGTACAGAACTTCCCAGGACTTATTATAGTGCTTAATATGTAGTAGGATAGAGATTGGACCTGTAATTCACTGATATTCCTGGTACGAAAACTCCCTCTGCCATGCAAATAAGTAACTTTTCTATAATTTATAATCTTATTACAGAAGTTCTTAATCTTTTGTTTCATAGACTCCTTTTTTTAGTCTGATAAAGCTTAAGGATCATTACTCACAGTAACATATTTACAAGCATAAAATAAACTACTTAAGATTACAAGAGAACTAATTATATTAAAATACATTAATATATGTGTGGATATTCACATAAATATATCATATCTTATAGCATATAAATTTGTATACATATATAAACAAAAAAGTATATGTATACATACGCGCATGTGTTTGTAAGTGTGTCATGTGTATGTGTGTGTATATATTTCACATACCCCACTTTAAGAATTTCTGTCTTACACAGTTGTCAGAAGGAAATAGATGCCCAACAATTCGAGAATGACTGAACAAATTATGATATAATCATAATGGAATATTTTATTTGGTTTTCAAAAAGCCTGGAAGGACTTAAATGAACTGATAACAAAGTAAAGTGAACAGAACCAGGAGAACAATGTACATAGCAACAATGATCCAAAACAATCCCAAAGGACTCATGATGAAAATGTCATTCACCTCTAGAGAAACTGATATTTTCTTTCTTTTTTTTTTTAAACCAAAGCTTTTTATTTTCAACACATATGCACGGATGATTTTCAACATTTACCCTTGCAAAACCTTGTGTTCTAAAATTTTTTCTTCCCTTCTCTCCATCCCCTCCCCTAGATGGCAAGTAATCCAATATATGTTAAACATGTGCAATTCTACTATACATATTTCTACAATTATCATGCTAGATAAGGAAAATCAGATCAAAAAAGAAAAAAAAATGAGAAAGAAAACAAAATGCAAGCAAACAACAACAAAAAGAATGAAAATACTATGTTGTGATCCACACTTAGTTCCCACAGTCCTCTGTTCCACAAATTGCTCTCTTCATCACAAGACCATTGGAACTGGACTGAATCATCTCATTGTTGAAGAGAGCCACACCCATCAGAATTGATCATCATATAATCTTGCTGTTACTGTGTATAATGATCTCCTGGTTCTGTTAACTTCACTTAGCATCAGTTCATGTAAGTGTCTCCAGGTCTTTCTGAAATCATCCTACTGATTGAAATTGATATTTTCTGAATACAGACTAAAGCATAGTATTTGTAGTTTTCTTTAATTCTTCTTGCTTTTTGAGTACTCTTGAATAAAATGAATAATATGGAAATGCTTTACATGGTTGCACATATATAACCTATAATCAGATTGCTTACCATCTCAGGGAAGGAAGAGGGGAAGGAGGGAAGAATAGAATCTGGGATTCAACACTTAAAAAAAATATCAAAAATGTTTTTAATATGTAAATAAAAATTTAAAAATATAATTTTAAAAATTCAAGGGAAAAAGAAATTTAAAAAACTAAAAAGAAAAATATGTATATATATATACATATACATAGATATGTATGTTACATATTTGTGTGTATATATGTATATACTTAGCCATGATCATATAACGGAATATAGATAGCATTTGGATCTATATCTTCCTATGATTTAAAGAGCTTAAAGACCACAGGGGCATATCTACTATGCCTCTGATATAAACACAATATACCTTCTATACCCTGGTTGATTAATTGATTGATACTTTGGACAAAAGTATCTACTAACCATTAATAATTAGTCTATTAACCATTAAACTACTTTAATTATGGACATTGGTATTATAATCTGTGAAAGGAGAGAACAGAAATGGATAACCCCTAAAATCTCTTTCAGTTCTCAAATACGATGATTCTTTGAATCCTACAAGGGGTTGATTGCTTCTCTTACATTTTTCCTAGTCCCCTGTTACTGCCACTTTATGGGAATGACCTTTCTGTTTCATATATTGGAAGAATCTAATTCCATAAGCAGATTCTCTCCACTAATTAAGGAAGTTTGAAAAATGTTGACTATCATAGTTACACTCAATATTACTACCTGCAAACCCAATCTAAGAATTAAATCTAAGAATGTGAACGTGTTCGTGGGAACATCAGTTTTATAACTGTTTTCTCTTATTGTCTTAAAATAGTTTTTAAATCCTAATAATGAGATGATTCTCCTTGGGGTCTTGAGGAATGTATATATACCAACAGCAGAGAGAAAAAAGACTTCAAGGGATAGAATTTGATCCTTCACATAACTATTATCTAAAATGTTTCCATGCAGGGCAGCTAGATGGCACAGTGGATAGAGCATTGGCCCTGAGTTCTAATGCAACCTTAGATATTTAATACATAATAGCTTTGTGATTCTAGGCAAGTCACTTAACTCCAATTTCCTCCCAACAAACCCCAAACCCCAAATAAAATGTTTCCATACTTGAGAGACCACTCTAGCAGATCTTTGAAGATTCTTAGCTTGTCCTCAGGAGTACTTGTAAGCTTTCCAATATGTGTTAGATTTGAAAGTATATGGACAGTAGATGCTGGAAAAGAATAAGGTTACCAGTTATTTTGTGAAAGCCTAGGAACAGGACTGAGCTTTAGGAAGAGGATGCATACTTCCTCTCTTATGAAATGGGAAGAAAGGAAACTTTAAAAATATAATTTTAATTCTTTAAGCTAATAGGACTCATTATTTTCCTCTCATGATAGATTAGGGAATACTGTGCCCCTGCTGAAAGGGGAAAATAGCTTTCCTTTAGGTGCCTTTACTATTCTCTCTCACACAAGTTAATGCTAGGGTATGAAGAGAAATCCCTCCCTTTGTCCCTCCTTCTCTTCCTCTCTCCCTCCCTCCTTCCCTTTTTCCTTCCCTTCCTCTCTCCTTCCTTCCTTCCTTCCTTCCTTCCTTCCTTCCTTCCTTCCTTCCTTCCTTCCTTCCTTCCTTCCTTCCTTCCTTCCTTCCTTCCCTCCTTTGTTTCTTTCTTCCCTTTTACTTTCCACAATATTTATTAGGTATATTCATTAGTGTGCCAGATATTGTTTTCACACAGATGGCACCATATTAAGTAAAATTTGGAATATCCAAAATAAAGAAATGAGTCCATGTTACAAAAGACTCCTCAGTGAAGGCCACAAAAAGTGTGAAAGGTTTTTTCATCCATACTAGAAAAAAAGATGAAAAAACATTATTGATTAGAATATAACATGCAGCTGGATGACCAGCCTTTTGAAATGGTCCATCAATATGTATATCTTGGCCAGGTGCTGCAGATGAAAGAGCTGGGTCTAGAATTGATAAGTAGGAGGAGTTTGAAGTATGTGTTGGTTTTATGAAACTTGCATGAAATTTTTAATGAACACAAAATGTTTACTTCTGTGAAAGCTGATATCTTTATCACCAATAATCTTAGAATGATATCATGGAAAGTGAAGATCTCAGGAGAATTAGAATTAGCAACAACTCAAGGGGTACATGGTGGCTTTCATAGGATTCACAATGTTATTGCCAATGATGATGGGCATATGAATGAAATATGTAACAGCAGCAATGATATTTGGTTGTTTGGTGAGAAAGGGGGATTCACTGCTTCCCCTGAGATATCAAAGCAGTAAGAAGACCTTCAGTTAATGGAATAGTTTTCTTTATTCAATTAAACAAGTAATGTAGGCTCATAGGATCATAGATTTCTATTTTGAAGAGGACTTCAATTCAGCAGGTTTTTATTAAGTGTTGGGAGTAAAAAGATGAAATCATGCATAGTTCTTGCCCTTAGGGAGCTTGCAGTCTATGAGAGGGATAAGAGAAACACATAGAGAGCAGTAGTATATCATTTAAGTGCACAGGAAGGGTCCAAATAGAATGATGTGGTGAATTTAAAGAGTTATAGATTACCTACAGTAGGAATAAGCAGATTCATGGAAATCTCTGTGGAAGATATCTAAGCCTTGAAAGAAGAAGTTTTCATTAGATTGAGATAAGAGGAAGACCATTTCATGTGATCAAGCCTGTGCTTATGGAAAATTAATCTGATAATGATGTGAAGAATAAATTAGGGAAAGAATAGACTGATGGTAGAGGGCTCATAAGGAACTTAATTAGGGTTGCTGCAATACAGCAGTTCTTCACTAGAGTGCAACAATCTTTGTAAAAATATTTTTATTATTGTATTTCAATATAATATGTGTCCTTAGTGATCCTATGTATTTTCATTTTATGCACTTAAAAACATCATTCTGTGAATGGGTTCATGTGTCTTACCAGAATGCCAAAGAAGTCCATGACAAAAAAAAAATTGAGAACTCCTGATTATAGTGATATATAGAAGAACATGAAAGATACTACAAAAACAAAATCCATAGAACTGACCTAATAGAAGATGGTGAAGGAGAAGGAAGAGCCTGGAAGACTGGGTGTATGAAAGTATATCAGTGTTTTCTGCTCATTATATTCAGGATATTGTCTGAAAAAATAGAGAGAATTGATAGAGCCATAGGTTAAGTTAAAGTTACAAAGGGAGAGAAATATATAGAGAAGGTAAAATTTTATAGGAAAACATATTATAATTTATTAAGGGCTTGGATATGGAAGGCACTGTGTTTGATTTGAGGAAAAGGAAATAATCCCTGTTCTAAAGAAATTTACATTCTACTAGGGGTAATAGAGACAATAATCAAATATAGGCTGAGAAGGTCTAAAATCTACAACACTTGAGAGACATATTGGCTGAGAAAAAGAAATATCCATTTGCCTTGAAGATAGGATATCTGGACTTAATTCTCTACTCTACTACTTTAATTAGTGAATGGGAAAAAAAAGGCATATACTAAGTTCTTATGTGCGAAGCATTCTGTTAAGCATTGAAAATACAAATAAAAAAGAGTCTCTGTTCTCAAGGAAACATATTTGGAAGATTTCAGGTGGAAGTCAGACAGAAAAAAATCCTATGTTCTTAGGGCACAGCAGCAAAGCAGAAGATAATGGCTTTTCTTTAATGGAATTTCCACTTATAAAGTCATATCAGTTTCTGATGTTGAACTATTTGCTGGTACCAAGGATCTTGTGGGCAAGATTTTTCTTTTTGGGTCTTCAGTAACTGTGGCTGGAGCACATGCAGGAGCAGTTGTTAGGCTGTATCGCCACAGGGATTGCTTTCCCAGTATGATGGCTGAGGGCACTGGGCTGGAAGCAATACTATTCCCAGTGTTCTTGCACTTAGGGTCCTAGACTGTCTCTACTGGTCAACAAGATAGTAGGGATTTGACTGTCATGGCTAATGCTGCCTCCTGTCTTTCCTTCAGGGTGCCTTGCTATTTCAGCTAGATTGGGTTTTGTGCCCTTGAGTGGCAGTTGGTGGGGATAACTAGTCCTTTCTCCTTAGAAACTGCTTTCCCCAGAAAGAAGCAGCACTGAGGAGAGCTCTTTTTCTCTTGCTGGAGGAGCTCCCAGAGCTCTTGTGATGGTTGGTGACAATAGGTCAGCCGATTTGATTGCTGTGTGACTAAGAAATTCATTGAATTTCTCTGAGTTCTAATTTGGCTGGCTGATTTCTAAAGTTTCTTCTTTAGAATACTTTTGATTCTATGAATACCATTAGATTATCTCACTGCAACGCCTCCTCCCCCACACTCTACTTTCACTACAATAATTAGTATGAATTTATGGGAACCATCCTTTTGTTCTTTTGAAGGCAGGGATGATGTCTTTTTTTAATCTTTATAATCCCCTCAAAATACCCTTTGCAGTCTGGCTTTTGCCCTCATCACTCAACTGACGCCACTCTCTCCCGAGTTAGCAGTGATCTCTTAACTGCCAAATCTGATGGCCTTTTCTCAGTCCTCATCCTTATGCTATATTTTACACTGTTTACTACCTCCTTCTTCTGAATTTTCTCTCATCTCTGGAGTGTGTGTGTGTGTGTGTGTGTGTGTGTGTGTGTGACAGAGAGAGAGAGAGAGAGAGAGAGGAGAGAGAGAGAGAGAGAGAGAGAGAGAGAGACAGACAGACAGACAGACAGATAGACAGAGAGACAGAGATAGAGAGAAAGAGAGACAAAGACAGACAGAGACACAGAAAGACAGAGAGAGAGGGAGAGAGAAAGTAAAAGAGAAAATGTGAAAGAGATTGAGAGACAAAGAAAGGAAGAGAAAGAGAGACAGAGAAAGAGAGAGATTGAGAGAGAGAGAGAAAGGGAGAGAGAGGAAAAGAGAGAAAGAATGGGAGAGAGAATGAGAGAGTGAGAGAGAACATTGCTTCTTTTTCCTCTTGCCTGTCTGATCACTCCTTTATTAGTTCATCCTCTGTAACATGGCCCATCCCCCAACTTCCCAAATGTGGGTATGAACCATGGTCCTAGGCTTCTTTTTTCTTTTTTTCCCTACCCTCTTTCTCTTGGTGACTTAACTAACATCATTATGCAGGTTACTGAAAACTGATGTTAGTGTTACCAGTAATACAAGTTTATTCTGATATCATAACATTGAGATAAGGGAAGGGGAGTAAAAAGGGACAGTGAATACCTTATCCATCACACTGCTAGGAATTATCTACTTAAGAGACTCCCAGTTGGCCACCAGGTCTCTCTTTTTAATTGTCCATGTAAATTGCTTTCTGTTTGGAACTCCAGATTGGCTTACACTGCTGCTTTTTGTTTCCCCCGCTGTGGACACCTCTAAACATTTGTAATAATCCCCCAGACAGTCTGTGCCAAACAAGAATTTGGCCATTCTCTTTGTTTAAATGACTAAATTAAAAATTATCCCCTAAAGGAGAGAGCGTCTAAAAACATTTTACTTCCTTGGTAGTAGGAGTAGGCAATGAAACTAATGGAATGCAAGAGGACATATTAATATAATTCTATTGACCTCTCAAGTCTCTGTTGGCCTTAGTATGAGTCTGGACAAGTGATCTGCCTAAAAGAAAGGCCATTACCCTCATGTGAGCAGAATAAAAAAAGAATTCTTGGAAATAAAGGAAATGGAAAAATAGAAAGAGTAAAAAAGTTCTAGGAAAAAAAAGAATAATTGTAATTCTAGTTTAAAATGCCTTGGCTACCTATGTTATTTTGGTATTTAGAATAAGAGGAAGAAGCAGAACTTGTTCTGCATTTTTCCATTCAATGTGTATTTATTCTTTCTAAGTCCTGTTCTATGACCAACACTGGGCTCAGCTTGGTGGGGATTACCAGAAAGTATAAAGAAATGACTTTATTCGTAGGTGTTCATGCTCTCTGGAGTGGAAGAACTAATATGTCGCAACCAAGTCAAGGATATTTATGATCCAAAGCCATACTATGGAAAAAGAGAGATCTGATCATTCAGAGAGAGGAGAATCATGTCCTGGAGAAATCACCTTCATACAAATGTTGAAATTCAACTGGACTTTGAAGACAGGATAGATATCCTGTTTCCTTATGGAGACAGGATAATGAAAAAGAAAGCACATTGCTTTCAGGAATCTGAAAACCTGGCTCCAAATTATAATTCTGCTTCTCACTAATTATAAAACCTTGAGCAAGGCTAAGTAGGAGGCACAGTGGATACAGTGCCAGGTTTGGAATCATGAAGACCTGAGTTCAAATTCAGAGTCACATATGTACTACAGTTGTCATCCTTTGTGTCAGTTTCTATCTGTAAAATGGGGATAATAATAGCACCTACCTCCCAGAATAAAGATAAAATTAAGCAATTATTGTACACTGCTTACCAGTGTCTAGCACATGGTAAGTACTATGTAAATGTTAAGCTATTATTGTCATTTCCCTTTGTGAAGGTTACCTTGGAGTATAGCACCATATATAGTGAAAAGAGTGTTGGTATGGGAAGCAGAGGATCAGAATTTCAAATCCTTTCTCTGACAATTATTATCTTTATGACTTAGAGCAAGTTACATAGTTTCCCTGGACTCCAGTTTTCTCATCTAAAAATGAGGACCATGAATTAGATTAGGACTTCTTAAACTTTTTCTACTTTTTGCCCTCAGAAATTTTTACATGACTCCATATATATATATAGGTATGTAAAATAGGTATAAAAATCAAATATTTACTGATAATAAATAATAATTCCACAATCCCCAAATTTAATTATGAGATCTATATGAGAGTTACAAACCACTGTTTAAGGAACTGGGGATTAAATGATCTCTTAGGGTCTTTCTAGCTTCAAGATCTATGACCCTATGATTCTTTGACCCTAGGATTCTAATTCTAAATTCTGTTTGTATGGGAGGAGAAGGAGTAAGACATTTCAGAAGGAAGAAATAGTATGAGCTCAAATGGAGTAAGCATTATTTGATAAGTAGTAGTGTATAAAGGAGGAGGCTGTGAAGATAATTTTTGTGATTGGAGCATTTTATTTTTTAAAATAATTTTTAAATTTCATATTTGTTGTATTTGAATATTTTAGTGTTTGTAGAATGAAGAGGGATTCCTAAAAGTAACAAGAATGTATGGAAGAGGTAGGCATGAATGCCAAACTTCTTGAAGCCGGGGGCCACATCTTCATTTTCTGTGAATCTTCTGGTGTTTCGTGTCCAATGAGCAATCAAGAAGTGCTGATTGACAATGATGATGATGATTGGCTTCTTATAGGAGCTTGAATATCAAGGTTTTGAATGAGAGGAAGTTTGTGGTTTAGTGAACAGAAGGCATTCATCTTTTCTCACTTTCTTCCTGCTATTTTTAAAATTTCTTTTAAGCAATTGACCATATTTTAACTTATAATTTATTTATGTCTCATCACTGTTGTGGGAGGGGACCCAATGTTCATCATCTATGTCTCTGCAGCACCTAGCATTGGACTAGATTGAATTGAAATGTCATGAAAGGTCATTCCAAATAACTAGGGCATGATTTTAGGCTTAAAGAACACTCTGTTTGTGTGACATCAAAGACTAGAGAAAAGGGCAGGAGAAAGACTTAAAGTAGAGAAGAAATAGGGAAGGAATTTGTAGAAAGCAGTTACCTCTGAATGTAGCATTACATCTTTACATTAGTCTATAGCTGTCTTCTTTGTATGGGAAGACATTTTCTAGTAAATGGTTTATTATCTAGTCAGGGCCAGTCTTCAAGTCAAAATATATATGCCTGAAAGCAAAGGCATCATCTGCCATACTTAAAAAATCTGAATCTTGATTAAAGGATAGCTTTGCAAAGAAATGTCATTCTTTCAATTTTCCTATTTTTGTGAACTCCAAACTCAAATAGATCTATGATTTCATAAGTGTGGACATTCCCTCCAACAATGTAGATTGCAGCCCATCTATGTTTGCCTGTCTTTTATGACACATCCATTTTCTTCCATAAGTTCAGCTCAGGCGGTTCATTGTCAGACAGGTCCTTGTCAGAAGCCCTCTTTCCTGTCTTTTGATATCTCAAAAATTCCAGTGAGGTACGTTGGTTTTCCATCATTAATCTCTCAACCTTGCCATGTGATCAGCCCATCTTTTGTATTGATAAAGCATTTTCAATGACTTTTTTTGGTCATTTATTGTTTATAATGTATTACAGTCTGCCCCCATTCACCATACACTTCTCCCTTGTTCTCTGGATAATTCTCAATTTCAGCTCTTCAGAGAGTAATGAGTTTCATGACATTTATGGCTGCAAATTTTGGAGCACTTTTATGGTGTATTATTTCAGAACATCAGAGGATGAACACAAAAGCATTTCAGACTTTGCTGGATGTATATAAATAGGAAGAATCAAGAATATGGCGATATAAATAGGAGAGATGATGAACTTATTTCTAGGACTTAGTTTGGTCTCTACTCTGCAACTATATGAAAAAGAGTAGAGTCTGCAGTTAAACAACAACAACCACATTTGTGAGACAGCAACCCGCAGAAAGTTTGGTAACTTATGAAAATATCCTAAATGTGGATAACCACTTGTCATTTGTTTTTGGAAATTAAATTTGAGAGGTTTAGGAAATATTCACTATAAGCGAAAATAAAGTCAGCTATGGAGACGCAAATCCCAAACGAGGAAATTCAGTTATAGAAAAAACAAACCCCATCAAACTTCAAGACGTTATCTAGATGAGAGAACCCTGCTTTTCTTCTAAACTATGACATAGGCACATTGGATAAAGTTTTCTTGTTGTAGATGAAATATCTTCTAATCAAGATTTTGGAAAAAAACAGGCTCCATTAAAGAAAAAAAAATGAGAAAGTTCTCTTCTCCTTAGACCATCCCATTCCAAGCTGTGCTAGTCCTATGGTTGAGAAAAGGTTATCTATTTTTCTAAAATAACTATATAGAAGATTGAGTTTTTAAATTTTTAAATTAAAAAAAATTTTTATTATAGCTTTTTATTTACAAGATATATGCGTGGGTAATTGTTCAGCATTGACCCTTGCAAAACCTTTTGTTCCAACTTTTCCCCTCCTTCCTCCCACCCCCTCCCCTGGATTGCAGGCAGATCAATACACGTTGAATATGTTAAAGTATATATTAAACACAATATACGTATACATATCCATACTGTTATTTTGCTGCATAAGAAAAATCGGACTTAGAAATAAGGTAAAAATAAGCTGAAAAGGAAAACAAAAATGCAAGTGGACAAAAACAGGAGTGGAAATGCTATGCTGTGGTTCACACTCATTTCCCATAGTTCTTTCACTGGGTGTAGCTGGTTCTTCATTACTGAACAAATGGAACTGATTTGGTTCAACTCATTGTTGAAGTGAGCCACATCCATCAGAATTGATCATCATATAGTATTGTTGTTGAAGTATATAATGATCTCCAGGTTCTGCTCATCTCACTCAGCATCAGTTCATGTAGATGAAGAGACTTACATGAAGTCTCTTCAGGCCTTTCTGAAATCATCCTGCTGGTCATTTCTTACAGAACAATAATATTTTATAACATTCATATACCACAATTTACCCAACCATTTCCCAATTGATGGGCATTCATTCAATTTCCAGTTTCTTGCCACTACAAAAAGAGCTTCCACAAACATTTTGGCACATGCAGGTCCCTTTTTCTTCTTTAAGATCTCTTTGAGATATAAACCCAGTAGTAACATTGTTGAATCAAAGGCTATGTACAATTTGATAACTTTTTGAGCATAGTTCCAAATTGCTCTCCAGAATGGCTGGATTCATTCACAATTCCACCAACAATATATTAGTGTCTCCGTTTTCCCACATCCCCTCCAGCATTCATTGTTATCTTTTCCTGTCATCCTTGCCAATCTGAAAGGTATGTAGTAGTATCTCAGAGTTGTCTTAATTTGCATTTCTCTGATTAACAATGACTTGAAGCATCTTTTCATATAGATAGAATTTCCATTTTTTCATCTGAAAATTGTCTGTTCATGTCCTTTGACCCTTTATCTGATGAAAGTAAGATTCACTCACTGTTCCTCCTCCTTCTTTAATTCCCTCAGATATGATAGGTTTTCTTTGCCTCTTTGTGAGATATAATTTCCCTCTTTTTACCTCACTTTTCCCTTTTTCTGATACAATCCTCTTTCCACTTCTAAAAGTAAAATCAAATTATACACATGCTCTTCATGTATGCACATAACAGAAATACAATGCTCAAGAGTTCTTTTTTTCTTTTTCTGCTTCTCTTGAGGCCTATATTTGGAGGTCAAATTTTTTTCATTAGGAATAAATGGAATTCAACTGTCTCTTGAATGTCCATCTTCTTCCCTGGAAGAAAATGCTCAGTTAGCTGGGTAGTTTATTCTTGGCTGCATTCCAAGTTCTTTTGCCTTTCAGAATATCAGATTCCAGGCCCTTCGATCCTTTAATGGCGAAGCTGCTAGATCCTGAGTTATCTTTATTTTGGCTTCTCAGTATTTGAATTGTTTTTTTTCCTGGCTGCTTGTAATATTTTTTCCTTAGTCTGATAGTCTCTTTTAAGATGTTTTATAATTTCTTCTAGGAGAGCCTTGTGTGATGGGGACTGGGTTATATCCCCCTTTGGGGTTTTGTCTGGAGACTGTCTGCTATTAGTCTCCTCAGGGTTGGAAATCTGCTCTCTTTCTGTATAGAAGCTATCTAGAGTTAGAGTTTGATTTGCTCTTTTACTCATTTTTTAAAATAACCCTTAGAATCTGCCTTCAGGGCAAGGAGGTTCTCAGCTTCCTCTGTAGAACAGGGACACATGGACAGTAGCTGTCCTGTGAACGGGTTGTAAAGAGAGTCTGTGCTGTGGAACTGTGACTGCTGTGGGAAGAGTCCCATGCTTAGGAATGCGGCTGTGCAGCTGCACTGTGGTTGTGCTGAGTCATTCCTGGTGCTGGGTGGGTGTGGCAATGTCCTGTGAAACTCTGGCATTTGGGGGTACATTCTATCTTTGGTATTTGTGAAACTTTTCAGCTGATCTACTGCTTTGCAACTAAAACAGAGCAATCAGCCTGTGGTAGAGTACTCGCTGCAAATTCTCCACCCGAGGGTTGTACCCTGCCCACTTCTCGAGCATTAGCCTCCATGTTCTGCCTCCTTGCCTGCACTGGCCTCCTCCCACCCAATCAAGACAGACCTTTTCTGGCGATCTTCCAGATTATCTTCTGCTGGTAATTTGTTGTACTTCCAATATTTGTGGATTCTACCAGTCAAGCATTATTTCTAAGACTGAATTTGGTAATCAGTAGTGAGGGTAGAAGGAACTCAGAATAAAGCATGTGTCCTCTCTGGCTCTACCCCAAAGACTGAGTTTTGAACTAAAATAGTAAAGTAGAGTGCATTATTCTTGTGAGGATGAGCTAGAATTATACCCCTAAACTTCAGTTGTAGCCAGAAGCTGAAAATAGAAATCTCACCGCCATCTACCCATTGACATTGCATCTGGCAGTGGCTTCTGAAATTGATGCATCCAATAAAGTAATATCCAGTACAACAGCATCAAGAGAGACTATATAGATGGTGGGACCATAATGGAGCAGACCTACTACGAGTTCAGTGATGATACTAGAAAATATCAGTAATTCTATAGCACTAAAAGGGTTACTCCTTCTTGCATACATGTATGTCAGCCTTATGGTTAAAACCCTTTACTAATGTTTTCTACATGTGCCAACTTTCTCCTCTGATAGTTTATATATTTCTGGGAGGAGATAATCCTGTTTTATGAAGGAAATATTTTGTTGTTACTTTTAAAGACTATTTCTCTAAATGCTTTTGCTTTAAAATAATTGTGTCTTCTGTCTGACTATTATAGATAAAAAAATAAAAAAAAATAGTGGGGGCTTCTGGGGTATGATTTCAGTGAATTTGAACACATAAAATACTTTGAACCTGGTCTGGGGCTCCTTTTTATGAATTGTTGGGGGTTGTCCCAGGTGCTACAATAACAGCAATAATAAATTCTAATTATTTTGTGAAGAAACCTGTTTTCATTTTTTGTAAAATTTCCTATTTTATATTTTCTTGTTTTATAACCAAGGATTATATTTTTGAAGATGATATACAACATTGAATTATAATAGTGCTTAACATACATAAATCCTTTATTGTGTTATAAAAAAGAAGTAAGTGTATGTACATATATTCTGTACAGTAATCTCATTCCATTTTCATGCAATACTTATATATGGTACATAAATATCCAGGGTACACCTGTTGTACTTACCTTTGGATATGTAGTTTCAGACAGGTCAAGCTCTGAAGGACAGGGTTGTGAGCACTCCTTTTAGAAATAAAACCACTTAAATATTTATGATAAGTTTCAAATCTCTGAGAATATTAGTTCTTAATGAGAACATCAATAGGTCCAAAGCTAGAATGAGGTGAAAGCCACAGCTACTCTCCTAATGCATCAGTTTAAATGGTCCCACTGATACAGGTCCACACTTGGCTTTCTTTGTTATACATTGCCAAGTAGAAGAAATAAATCTCAGCACGCCATTTGCTGGGAGAGACATATTTCAACTCAATAGTATTCCTGCTATCCCAAATTCCACTCTTTCCCCAAGAGTCTGTTATATCATCCCAGATTGAAGTTCTTGATGACAAAGTTAAGAATTCAATAGGCTTGGCCTGGTGTTCATGGACATTTTCTGAAGTGGATACTTCCTGTGCCAAACATATTGCCCTTTCCTGCTATAATGAAGCTGTCATCAAATGCTGATATAACCATCAGTGGGTAAAATAGTTTGAAAAGCCATGTGGGATCAAGTATCCAGAGGTAGATATATGTTATAATAGTAGCTTATCTTTGAATGGTAATTTATAGTCACAAACCACTTTCACAGTTCACCTCACAACAACCCTGCAAGGTTGGTCATACATTTATTATCACTCTCATGTTTTATAGATAAGGGAACTGAGGTTTCAGGGGGTCAGAGGATCATAATCTCTAGAGTTGGAAGGGATCTCCTCAAAGGCCACCTACTTCAATTCTTATCTTATTCATATTATAAAGTGAGGGCCAGGGTAATTTAAGTGACTTGTCCATTATTATACAGATAGGATACCAGGTCTTCCAGTTAAGTGTTCATGGCACTATGTCTATTTTGTTTGGTAAAGATGAACGAAATTATTATTTGAACAGAAATACTCCTCTGTTATTTTTCTGAAAATTTTATTGAAGGGAACCCACACAATTAACACATTTTTGAAGCTAAAAAGCCATGCTGTCACTTTTCTCCTGACATTCTTTAGTTTATAAATTCCCTCTAGGGCAAAGATAATGTCTTCTTCTCTGCTCCCCCACAACATAAAATATGGGGTACACAGTATACATTTGATAAAGGCAAATTTATTTAATTTCCTAATTAACTTGACATCTGATTTTGATTTCAAGATTAGATTAACCCTTTGCAATTCCAACAGATTCCCTTTCAATTTGTCACTTAATATTCCTTCTGCTTTATTATTCTAATTCAAATGTGATTTTCCCTAAAGAAGAACATCAGGTCCATTTATAACTCTCTCCATTGGAGGTCACATCTTCTCCTATTTCCTGACATTGATTCAATATATTATAAGCTTCCATGACAATTATTGTGTCATTATTAGGTGTGGGTATGCCATTTCTTTCCTTTGTGGTAAGGCCCTACATATTGTGAGGGCTGTTCCCACCTCTATATGTATATAGTATGATTATGTCCTTGTGTGGCTCAGTGGGAGGCAGAATAGGCATCTCTAGGCCCCTTTCACCCCATCCTTCTCCATAGGAGATTCTTGCCAAGAGAGGAAACAGAAAATCTGGGGACAGTGGCTTCTTTTTCTCCAGAGGGTGGGGGTACCAGGTTAGAGTTATATCTATCTGCTCCCTTAAATATTAATCCAAGATATGTGAATTTCAGCTCTAGGCTATCTACTTATTGTTGTTCTATATGCAAAGCTTGACCTCTTTCCCACTAAATTCCAGTTCTTCAATCAACATGCACAGCAATTAGCCACTCATTTATCCAGTTTTTTTTTTTTTTTAACAAAATAGAACTAGAGAAAGTATACAGAGAAAGAATACAATGAAAGAATAGAAGAATGTATACCAGAAAATACAAAATGAAGGAGCTCTCCCATGGGAATGAGATAACCCAGCATATAGCTAATATAGCAAACTGGGGATGGAGATATACATGATAGAGACTGACAGCTCACCTAATGTCTTCCTAGAATCTTTTCCTTCAGTAAACTGAAGTGGATTTATCTCTTCCATCATCTTTTTTGAAGCTATAAACTATAAGCACCTGAAGAGACTGCAAAATTGAATATGACGAACACTGAAGCTCCAAAACCATCTGAAGAACTGAGGAACTCTCCTCTGGTGACTTTGTTCCACCCCCATTATCACAAGGCAGTGTTCTCCACCAAAAGGATGGAGTCCCATACCAACAGGCTTTGGGACTGGGATTACAATTTCCAAGTACTTGGTTACAACAGTATAGTTGGATTGCTCTCCATAAGTGAGATTAACTGTATCAAAAAGGATATTAGCATGCTTTTCCACCCAATTGTTACTTTTCTATAAAAAGTAGAACTCTTAAAAATGATGCATAAATTTTGAATGTTGTTATCTTTAAATAGGATACATATTCTAAAGGCTATCTCATGGAAATATTTTTTAAATATTCTTTAAAAACTTAAAGAATTTAATGCTAACTAACATTTAGGTACAGTTAGATATTTTACTTACTAACCTATTAAGTGTTCTGAATCACTGCTTAATGTAGTTCTCATTTTACTCAGGTAGTTGTGGAACAAACTCATCCTAAATTTTTATGACCTTTAGGCTTGTAAGCTTTGAGACTTAAATAAAGATATCCCAAGTGTAATATTAAACTGAACTTCAAAGAGATTAAATGAATTGTCCATAGTAAATGAAGGAACAAAGGTTCAGAATGAGATTTTTCCTCTTCAAATCCAGTGCTCCTTCACTGGAAGAAACTCAGTGGTACAGTGGATAGATCCTTGAGACCAGAATTAGGAAAATCTGATTTCTGCTTCAGTTTCCTCATTTGTAAAATGGGAATCATCATAGTATCAATCTTGTAGAATTGTTGCAAGGATCAAATTATATAGTAATTATAAAGCACTTGGTCCAATGCCTGGCACCTGGTAGGTACTATATACACATTTCTTCCCCCCTTCCCTCTTTTGCTCACTGACTTTCTTCAAGGAAAAAGCCACCTGAAAACACAACTTCCATTCAGCATTGGATTTTTTGAGTAAGGGAATTTGGATCATGCCATGTCATAAAGTGGTTATTCCAAGTTTCACTGTTCTCTCTTGTTTTGTTTTTTTGTTTTTGTTTTTGTTTTTTTTTTGTTTTTTGTTTTTCCCTCCTCTAAATTCCTAGCAAAGCCAAAGGAGGGACATCAGTCTATTTGATGTTACCCACGCTACCCCTTATCTTTTTACAATTTGCTGTTTTCTCAGGGGATTTTAGTCTGAGATTTTTGAATGGCTTTTTACTTTTATGGTAAATGTATTTCTATACTATTGGTTTCTTTGATAATTCAATGTATTTTATCTTATCCATTTAAAAACATGAATCTAAGCAGGATCCATAGGCTTTTTATAGGCTACCAAAAGGTTCCATGATACAAAAGTAACTTATTCTAATTCCAATGTTATTATCTTAATATAGGCTGTCATTACTTCATTTATAGACTTTGAATAGATTCCATAACTGTGCTTCCTAACTCAACTTTCCCTTTGCACTAGTCATACCAATCTTCCTTTTATCCAAGGATCTAACTATGCTATTCCAATGTTCAAAAACAATTCAGTGATTCCCTCTTCCATTTCAAATCTTTTGTTTTTAATTCAAATTCCTTCTGTTTCCTATTATTCCTTCCCATATATTCCTTTCTGCCTTCTAAACATTTTCTGTGCTTTCTTACTTACATGCATTTGGTAAAACAAAGGTAAAGAATACTCTTTTCCCACTCAAATTATCAAATTTTTTCCCATTCTTTAATGGGATTATTTTGATGTAAAATAAACTTCATTTCCTTCATAAAGTCATCTCTGATTTATATCACTAATAACAATAAACCTTACATAGTACATGATTTTGGGATTCTTTAGTACATTTAACATATTGGATAGTGAAGTTATTGGTGATAGATTCTTATAGCTCTACCTAGAGTGAAAGTTCTGTGAAATTAGGAACCATATTCTGCTTTTGCATCTCCCTCAGCAGTTTATACTATGCTTGTCACTCATTAGATGTTCAAAAACATTTAATTGTTTGAGCCTACTTCTAACTTTGTAGTTTTTTTTTTTTTTTTTTTTTTTTTTTTTTTTGCCATTTAGTTTCTCATCTGGATAGTCTTCTCTTAAAGTATGTCCCTTTTCAAAGAATGTTTAAAAATGTAAACCTTTTGCAAAAGTTATATGAAATATCTATTGCTATTAACAGAGTTAGGAAGTGTTATAAGTTTTCTTTTTATAAAAAGGATCAGGGCTAGATCCATGAATAGGGTGACATTTTCTGTATATTAAATGATGGGCAGATTTTTTATTGGATAGGGACAAGATGAGGGAAGAGTAAAGCTTCCCAACAGAAGTGGTATGAGCAAAATGCTTTGGAAAATGTGATTCATAACTTTGTACTCCAAAATAGCAAACCTATAGATTATATATAAGTAGTAGGGACAGACAGTTTGAAGTTATACTCTGAATAGCCTTGAATGTCAGGTAACAAGCCTATACTTTATCAGACAGGCAACGATGAACAATTGAAACCTGTTAAGCAGAGTAATGGCACTGTGAAATCCCTACTTCATGTTACTATGGCAGCAGAGTGTGGGATGGATTGGAAAGTGGGAAGATTGGAGGAAGGGAGAGCAGTTAGGAGGCTCTTGAAATAGTCCAGGTAAAGAGAAATACCAGCCTTAACTAGGTTTGTGGTGGTGGGAATGAAAAGAAGGGGAATGAATGTGAGAAATTTCTTGGTTATGTAGATTGCATCCTTCCTTCTTTGGTTGGAGCATAAGTGAATAAGGTCAAGAGGATGGGTACTTAATCACTTGTGTAAATCAAGATGCTAAGTACTGACTTGAAAGAATTTAGCTCTCAGCACATATTTATTAAATACCTATCATGCGCTAAATGTCATATTAGGCTCTGGACAAGTCCCAATTCCAAGAATGATACATTTTATTAAGAAAATGCAATACAGACATATATAAGCATATAAAAATACACAAAATTATACTATGTATTTATGTGTGAATGATATTATTTTAACTAATGTTATTTCTTTTACTTTTATGTCACCTTCTTTTTTAGTTATAAACCTCTTCACTTTTGTATCTGGAGAGCCATCCCTAGTAACAAAGAATAAAAAAAGAATAACAAAAACAGTTAGTTAAAACAAGCAAACAACTCAACTGGATCTGAAAAACCCCCGCCATGTTCTATACCCATAGTCCTCTACTTCTCCAGTGAAGGGAGAAAAGTGGATTTTCTCCTCCCTTCTTCAGACCCAAATCTGATGATTGTGTATTATATACAGTGCACATTAGAATCTTATAGTGTTCCATTTCATATTTTGTCCTTTAATTTTTAAAAAATCCCTTTTGAATTCTTGTAGTCATTGTGTATTTTGCTTACTTCCTTTCTTGTAAAATAATTCAGAGAAAGAGAGAGAGAGAGAGAGAGAGAGAGAGAGAGAGAGAGAGAGAGAGAGAGAGAGAGAAAGAGAGAGAGAGAGAATATGAATGATTAAGGAATTCAGGGAATTGGAAAAAAGCGGGTTTTGTAGAAAACCAGGCATTCTAAGAGATGGAGGTAAAGACATAGGGTATTCCAGGTAGGGGGTATAGAATGTCATGTGCTGAGAACAGCTGAAATGCAACATAATCAGCAACCTGGCTTGCTATCACAGAAAGTCTCATTGTTTTTCTTTTATGAGAAGTAGCAGAGGAAACTTCCCCCTAAATACCTTTTCACTGGAGGGGGCAGTGTTGCAAGATGAGAGGGGAGAGTGCTGTTCAGAACGATGAAAGAACTGGACTTTTGCCAGAGAGAAATGGAGCTCAGACCTTAAAAAGCTCCAGGTTCCTGCAAAGGTTGATACCCAGCATGCCTGGGCAGGGTCTATGTGGCCTGATATCTTTTCTCACTCCAAGTCAGAGATGACACTATATCAATAAAGGGGCCGGCCTGTTTCCAAACCTGATATTAAGCAGTGAGCTACAAGCTGTGTGACCCGAAATGTTCTCATTACCTGTTCTGACTTGCTAGGAAGTTCCTGGCACTTTACTTATTGGAAATACTCATTCTAGGTAAAGGAGACAGTTTTAAAATGTTTTTTTTTTTTTTTTCAGTTAGCAAGTATATATATATTTTTTCTTTCTACTATCTCCTCACAAGTTCTGAGCCAGGGAGGCAAAAAATGACACCTTTATAACAAATGTGCGAAACAATTTATGTTATAATAACAATATTGTACAAACAAACATTTTTAAAGATTTAAGAACTCTTTTCCATGCAATGATCATTCAAGATAATGAAATTTTCATTGGTATCACTTATATGTATTTTAATTTAGTTTGAATACCTTGTCAGACTTTTGGATTAAAGTAGGGGTTTTTAATTTGATATCTGTGAATTTGGTTTTTAAAAATATATATTTTGATAACTACATTGCAATATAATTTTTCTTCGTTGTAATCTTATGCATTTAAAAACATTGTTTTCAAAATAGGTCTATAGGCTTTATCAGATTGCCCAAGGGGGTTCATTAAGCAAAAAAAGGAAAGGAATCCTGGATTACAAAAAAGCTATTTTTTCTTCATCAATCTCTGTAGTTATCCCACTGCTTTTTTTATTTTTATTTTCTTCTAAAGCAGAAAATTCAAGATGCCAAATAACAAATTTTTAAAAATGATAGGAGACTGTGAACATTCTGGATTTTTCTGCCTTATTCTGATACTTATTTCTTTCCTCTAAGGTATTACAGAGCTTGTGAAATCCCTGCCTTCAGAGTCTTTTTGGGATCCCAGTTTATATCTGATTTGAATGGAGAAAAGTATTTGATTGACAAGACAATGCTAGGGTTCACATCTGTGGAAGGCTTCCTGTCCTAGTACTTAGAATCTAGTGCAGTGCTTTCTTCACATAGGAATGGATTAATGAATATTCATATAATGAATGGATGCTCTAAAAAATGCTGTAAGGTTCAGGGGTACTTAACTTTTTTTTGTCATGAACCCCTTTAGCAGTCTGGTCAAGTCTTCTCAGAATAATGTTTTATTTAAAAATCATAATAAAAGGAAATGTTAAATGTCAGTTAGAGTTTAATGAAAATAAAAATGTTAATTTTTTCCACCCAAATTTAAATGCTCCCTCATATTTAACTCTGGTTAAGAACCCCTGGTTAAATCCCTGGTTATTGTCGACTGTCATATCCTTTCTTGGGAGATATATGCCCCTAGACTAGCTGTAATCCAGCAAAAGGCTTCTCTCCCAGGGTATAGGCAAGCTCAGAATTACAGAACATTATTAAATTTTCCTAGTACACTAAGCACCTGACATAGCAGATGAGCTATTCCCATGCAGAGCAAAAGAAAATGGGCTTAACTTGCAGCATGGGGAATTGAGATAGTGTAAAGAAATTCTTACTAGTACAGGCTTAACTCTTTTAAATATTTAAGTGGAATGCATATACTTTTATGTGTTCATGTTGTATGTCCCTGGTACAACATAGACTCCTTGAGAACAGGAACACTCTTTTTGTTTTTGTATGTTCAGCACCTAGTGCCTTCCCTTCTTCCTTCACTCTCTCCTTTTCTCCTCCTTCCTCCCTCTACCCTTCCTTCCCTGTCTTTCTAGTTCTGTTTTTGTCTATCTCTTTCACCTCCCATGCCCCCCCCTTACACACCCATACCAGTAGTTAATAAGAGATTTTCTTAGTCAAAGTAGGAGAATGATATTCAACAAGCAACTAAATACCTTTCATATAGGAGGCATTCAAAATATATTTTTAGGTTGGGATTGAATAGGAGGTGAGAAAATTTGTTTCTGTGGAAGTCTTTGAAAATAGGATAAATTCTTAGTTATTTGGATTATGAAGGCAACTTGCCTACCCATTGGGGTACCTATAATTCATATTTTGCTCTTATAGTAAAACATCTGCTGGAGGGCTGGGAAGTCCCTCCAGTTGGGAGCCTCAACGCTCTGATTCCATGGAAGTGGTTCAAGATTGTTCTAAGTCCTATCAGGAACCTTTTCAGCATAGTACTTTCCTTTCAAGTCTTTTGATGATTTTCAGAGAACTGTACAGTTTTGGGGATCTTTCTGACTTTGAGCCTAGGGGCCACCTCTGATACCATCTTCAGAATCATCCTGATATTATGCTGTGAGAACTTCTACCTTTGTAGCCTGAAGCTCTTCCTGGCCTGAGACAAGTTCACCTACCGGTGCCCTTCCCACTGTCAGTAAACATCAAGCCAGAGAGCCAGGGGCTAAGGGAAAATGAGACCACAAGTGAGTCATTTTTTCCATTTATTTTTCTCTTTTGCTCACTCCTTCCTCCCTTTCTTTTCTTGTTTACTCTTCATCCCACAGCTTAGAAATCTCCAAGGTACAGAAGAAAGGTTTTCTTGGCACAGAGTCAGTTGAGACAGTAAGTGCAGCATCTTAGAAAGTAATCAGAGAGGACTAGGGGCAGAGCTAAAGAAAAAACCTTCCACTCCCTTTCCCCCACAAACTCCTCCTGCTCCTCTCCTGGGATTCTGAAGCAGCCCAGCTCATTCATCAATATGTCTTTCTCTCTTAAAAAAATAAATAAACAAAATAGAAGAGGGTTTTTAGAAAGCCTGTGTAAAATATTTAAAGAAACAGGTCCAATTTTTTTCTAGTGGATTACTTTTGACACGATAGACACTTCCACATATTGGAGTTCTCCAGATAATTTAGGGCAAGTCAAAATTTTGGACTGAACCATACCATTTAACAAACATTGTTGAATCTACAATGTATAAAGCATATATGTAGTTAGAAGTATTTGGTTGAAGGAATGCTTCTGACAATTGCTGATTGTATAACCATGGGAAAGTAACTTTTCTCTCAGTGCACCCAAGCAGAGCTTTTAAGTCTATTATTATTTTTGCTTTTTTGTCCTTCATTCTTGAAGAGGACCAATGACATCACAGTGTGATGGTGAATTGGATTTAAATGAGGCAGAGTTGTACAAAATCATCAGACTCACTTTCTCTTTACAGATTTCAGTCTAGTGGCAATACAAAAGTCAGGATGACTGGCAGTGGCCCAGGAAGCAGCGGATGACCTTGACATATTTGATGTCTAAACAAACTCTAAGCATTCTATAGCACCTTTATTAATTATAGGGTGGGTGCAGGTTTGCATTGGTAAGGTTTTTCACCAAAAGTCCTATAACAATCCAAGAAGATTATATTATATTATATGCCCTGATGTTTTTTGGCAGTGATAAGGTCACATCTATTATCTATCTCTCCACTATCTACTTAAATCTTTGTCTCTGTCTCTGTCTCTCTATCTCAATTTCTATCTGTTTTTGTTTATCTCTCTCTTTGTCTCTGTCTCTCTCCGTCTCTCTCTGTCTCTGTCTCTGTATCTCTGTGTCTCCCTCCCTCCCTCTCTTTCTCTCTCTCTTCCAATGACAGCACACTAATCCATTTCTCACTACATATTTTCATTTATTAAGTATCTCCAGTATGTAACCCACTTATCTGGGCATCACAGATTTGTCTTAGATTTCCTTTTAGATTATAAATTTTAAGGCAAAGACATGACATGAAAGAATGTAATAGAGAGAGTACTGGATTTGGAATGAGAAGACTTGGGTCAAATTTGGCCTGTATCATTATCCTATGAGAACCTACCAAAGCCTCAACCTCAGTGAGCCTCATTTTCTTCTTTTGTAAAATGAACTGATTAAGTAGATGGCTTTGAGATTTCTTTCTGCAAGGAATTCCTTGAGAAATAAGTCATTTTACACCAGAACTCCTATCTTTGCTGTCTTGATCAGTGGTTCTTTATACTTTATTGTGTCTAAGTCTGAAACCTCTGCTAAGCCTTTTCATACTCTAGCCATTTTCCCTCTAGCAATCTTATGAATGAATACAAGCCTTTTCCTCCCTCCTTCTTTGCAGTTCAGAAATACATTGTTATTCAAAAGGATGTTTGAACTTCTTCCGCTATCACTTCATTCACCATCCCTGAAACTTTCCAAATCAAAATATTCTTCCTAGGATACCATTCCCCTAAATGTATTATTTTCCCATATTAAAATGTAAACTTGAAAATGAAAGCTCCTGCTTTTATATTTGTATGTCTAGTGCTTTGTATTTATCATATGGCAAATGTTTAATAAATAATTTTTCATTTATGTATTCATTGATTTTTTGATTTGTTCATTGATTGATTGAATCATGTTTCATATGTGCTAGTATTTTCTATATCATCTGATAGTGTATGTTCAACATTCTCCAAATTTATAATGCATCTGGTTACCAAAGTTCTAACTCCAGAACCACAGAGATTTGGGAGCTATACTGTAGATAAGGATGGAGAAATAGTATGACAAAAGATACAGGAGCAGAGGACTAATATTCAGAACACTTGTTTTCAAAATATCTGCATATACTAACTTTTAATACTAAATAAGTCATTATCCTTAAGTAAGACTCAGTAGTCTCATCTTTAAAATGGGTATGATACTATTTGAATTTCTTGTTTCAAGTAATATTTAGGCAACAGCCATGTGGGTTCTTCAAAAGAAAAATTAATGTTGATTAGGGATGAATAATTTGTGTATAAATTTAAAGAGGAGAAAAGAGAACAGTTGAGAGGCAGGTTTGAGAAATCAGAAAATCTTACACGTATTTGTATGTAAACACATATATGTATATATAATTAATAACAGTGATCAATCTTATTTCCAGAAAACAGAAAGTGAAATATGCATCTTTAGCTTCAATAGGGAGATTAAAGATGATCAAAGACACATACACTGTCAAAAATAGTCACTGTACCAGTTGGTTTTTCTTATTTATTTTTTGTAACTAGGGAAGATTTAGTGTTGAAAGGTACAATGGGAAGTAACACATATTTGATCTGGACCCATGATATCATCAGTGCAGAAAACTCCCTCAAATGATGGAAACTAGCCACTTCTTTGTATATGATTTAAAGAGTTGGCTGGGCACTAGGAGGTTAAATGAGTTGCCCATAGTCTCATAGCTAGTATGTATTGGAGACAAGATTTATTTCTATGATTTCTTGTCTCCCAGGCCAATCCCTTATCCACTGTTTAACATTGTATCTCTATAGTATCTTACAGTGTATTGTCATGGGTTTGGTAAAGGCTGTGATGAAATCCATTTTATTTGTATAGCATTTTGTCATTGCAAAAGCACTTTGATGTTTATTTTCCTACTTTATCCTTTAAAAGTCTGCAAAGTAGACTCACTAAGTATTGAGTTGAAAGAGATGTAGAGATCATATAGAGGTCTACTTAGTAGGTAGCACAGTAGACAGAGTTCTGGCATTAAGAAGATCTGAGTTAAAATTTGACCTTAGACACTTAATAGCTGTGTGACCTAAATGACTCACATTACCTTTGTACACCTCCCTTTCATAATTTATAAAATGGGAATAATAATAGCACCTACTTCCCAGGATTGTGAAGATAAAATGAGATTTTGTAAAGCTCTTAGAAAATTTTAAAGCACTATATTGCTGTTATTGTTATTCAGTCATTTTCTTTTTTTTCAGTTGTGTCTGACTCTTTATGACTGTATTTGGGCTTTTCTTTACAAAAAACACTAGAATAGTTTGGAATTTTCTTTTCTAGCTCTTTTATAGATGAGGAAACTAAAGCAAAAAGGATTAAACTTGCTTGGGGTCACAGAGCTAGGAAGTATGTGAGAATGGATTTCAACTCAGAAAGATGATTTTTCCTGAATTAGGTCTGGTGCTTTATCTCCTGTGCCACCTAGTTTCCCTAGTGTGGGCACAATACACATACTAGCTATTATTTTCTAAATAGGCATTATTATTAACATTTTGCAAATGGGGATGCTGAGGCTCAAAGAGGTTAATTACCTTGTTAAAAAACTGCTTGAATCAAGACCTGCCAACTATTATTTCCATTATACCATCCTGAAGAGAAAATGTTTGGAGAGGGTGATTATGGCACTGCAGTAGCAGAAATTAATCCTCAAGTTAGTTACCAATGATAAGCATCAATGGAATTTTGTAATAATTTGGCAAGTGTGAAGTAAAGGAGAAAGCAAGTGATTTTAATATTCTAGAGCTCCAAGTCTGGGAAAAGAGAAAGCTTGTGTCATTATACCCTTCCTGGCAATAATAAATAGATTTTTTTCTAAGATGTTCAAGTTAATAACTAATATATTTAGAGTTTTACCAAGAATGGTCTTGATCTTGACCTATTCCTTTATATTGAAATTACAATGTAAAAATAATAGAAGGTAGTCCATATTTGATTCATAAAGATTCATGATCTAATGCAAACAAGATTAGAAGGGAAGCAACAAACTGGAAAAACATCTTCACAGTTAAAGGTTTTGATAAAGGCCTCATTTCCAAAATATATAGAGAATTGACTCTAACTTATAAGAAATCAAGCCATTCTCCAATTGATAAATGGTCAAAGGATATGAACAGACAATTTTCAGATGATGAAATTGAAACTATTACCACTCAGATGAAAGAGTGCTCCAAATCACTATTGATCAGAGAAATGCAAATTAAGACAACTCTGAGATACCACTACATTAGATTGGCTAAGATGACAGGAAAAAATAATGATGAATGTTGGAGGGGATGTGGGAAAACTGGGGCACTGATGCATTGTTGGTGGAGTGTGAACGAATCCAAACATTCTGGAGAGCAATCTGGAATTATGCCCAAAAAGTTATCAAACTGTGCATACCCTTTGATCCAGCAGTGCTACTACTGGGCTTATACCCCAAAGAGATACTAAAGAAGGGAAAGAGACCTGTATGTGCTAAAATGTTTGTGGCAGCCCTGTTTGTAGTGGCTAGAAACTGGAAAATGAATGAATGCCCATCAATTGGAGAATGGTTGGGTAAATTGTGGTATATGAATATTATGGAATATTATTGTTCTATAAGAAATGACCAGTAGGACGAATACAGAGAGGCTTGGAAAGACTTACATGAACTGATGCTGAGTGAAATAAGCAGAACCAGATCATTATATACTTCAGCAACGATACTGTATGCGGATGTATTCTGATGGAAGTGGATTTCTTTGACAAAGAGACCTAATTCAGTTTCAATTGATCAATGATGGACAGAAGCAGCTACACCCAAAGAAAGAACACTGGGAAATGAATGTAAACTGCTTGCATTTTTGTTTTTCTTCTCGGGTTATTTATACCTTCTGAATCCAATTCTCCCTGTGCAACAAGAGAACTGTTTGGTTCTGCACACATATATTGTATCTAGGATATACTGCGACATATTTAACATTTATAAGACTGCTTGCCATCTAGGGGATGGGGTGGAGGGAGAGAGGGGAAAAATCGGAACAGAAGTGAGTGCAAGGAACAATGTTGTAAAAAATTACCCTGGCCATTCTGGATTCTGTCAATAAAAAGTTAGTATAATAAAAAAAAGAAAAAAAAAGATTCATGATGCTTTTTGGATACAAAATACTTTTTAGAAAATAATTTAATAAATTCATTCAAAATTCGTACTACATAGCATCTTATTGTATTTCCAGTTTAGTAATTTGACAGAACCATGTTAAACAAAATAAGTTTACAAAAGAACAAACTATCTTCAACTTGGTAATATAGAATATCTCTGAACTTTCCTTTTACCACTACTACTACCACTATATCCATTTCACATCCTCTGGGAGGCTTCCAAACTATTTCTTTATGGGTGCTCAGCCTAGATTATCCCCAAATAGGGGAGGAAGCTGAAGAAAATCCTTGACCATACTATAAGTCTCAATTATTCCATTTCTAATGTCATTATCCACCATGTCCAATATAGATCTTATCACCTTCAATCTCAAGCCAATTCCTTCTTCACAAATAGCTTTTTTTTTTTTTTTTTTTAAATCAATACTACCAATAGAAACTTAGTTACCAGCAAAACACCCCATGGGAAAGAGACAGGAGGTAAGTTGTTCCAGGAAGCAAAACCACCACCATTGCTTTGAACAACATTTTCCCTCAGTATCTTAGAATAGCAGGGCCCTCCTTCCCAAACCACCAGATCTCTTTCCAGCCTAGCCCACACAACCTTTATTGAAAATAGAAATAATTATGGAAATGGGGCTGACTTGCTTCATCATTACCACCCACAAATGCTGACCAGTGGGCAGATAACCATAGAGACCTTGACTACCATATCTCCTCAGATCCCATTGGAGATATACCAGAATCCTGAGCTGAAGCTTTTGGGGTAAAGATTTTCTAGCCTAGTGCTCTCACCCATCATGTTGGGAAGCATGATTTATGAAGATAAAGACTGACAACTTTCTCAGGTGCTACAGACCCAGCTAGTGAAGACCCAGAAATGAAAGTTCTGACCACCAAAGTCCTTGTTACAATACTTAGTGACTGATAGGCAACTGAAGATATAAATTTATCAGCAGAAATGGCACTAAATTCTGTTTTGCCACTGTATTCTAAAAGTCATGAGTCTTTTCTATTTGATTTATAGCTGGTACCTTCCATATCTGTTCTCTTCCACATTGAACTGTGAGTTCCTTCAAAGCAGGACTGTAGTTCTTGTGTTTAGCACAGTGCTTTGTCTATAGAAAATACTTATATACTTCATTCATTAATTCATCCTTTAACTTTTGATTTTTCTTCCTAAAGAAAAAAATCTTTTTTTCCCCTAGCTAACCTCCTTTTCCAATTCTCTATAGCCTAAGCTTAATTAATCTAAGTTCTTATCAACAGACTCTTAGCTGGCCTACTAAGACCTTGTCTATAACATTTTACTGCCTGAAAATTTCTCCTTTAAAAAGCTTTATTCTGTTACTTTCCTACTGAAAAACTGTCAATAACTCCATTTTTCTCATTAAGTTAAAATTCTTTCTATATGGCTGCCTGGAAGGCTTTCTACCTATGCATCTGTTTTCCATAATCTATGTCCTTATTCCAACTACCACAATTGCCCTTATGGTAAGGAAATCAGAGGATTGTTCCTGATCCTGTATTTTGGGGAGGTTACTCTAAGGTGTTCTAGGTGTTCTAGGTTAGTGACCAGTGGTTCAAAGAGGCAGCTGGTAGGGAAGATTTTTTTTTTTGTTTGTTTTGATGACAAAACAAGATTCTCATACATAAAATAACCTTATAATCACATCACCATAGCAAAATAGGTAGGACTGCCCCCAAATTGTTTTACCTCCCTTCTCTGGTACCCTTTTATTACTTGTTTTCAGTTGCAATGCTACCCTTAGTGTTTTTTTTAGCCTATTTTTACATGTGTACAAATTTTGGGAGAAGAGACCTACAAAGTCTGATTTATTTTCTAGATAATCTCCTTCATCTTTCCAAGGATGTCTTACTTCTCTAACATGCATAATCTTTTATAGGAAGCTAGTCTTTTTAACACCTCATTAGTATGCCCCAATTTTTTCACCTCTACTTTCACTCATGTTGTCTCCCTTGCTACTGCCATTCCTTCTCTCTTTCCCTTATCCAGTTCCTACCTGTCTTTTAAGGCTAAACTTGAGTCACCTTCTCCATGAAGACTTTTCTTTTTACTCCAGTGCTCCCTGATTTCTCCTTCATCTGTGTCCTGAGAGTTCTTACAGTCTGACCTACACAATTTAGTACTTACATTCATTTTAAGGAAATATTATGAACTCAATTTTAGAGTTAAACTTATTTTATATCTAATTAAAAATTTTTAAAAGTACTTGGGTGATTGGAACAATTTGTCACTTACTCCCTCCTAAGTTCCTCTTTATTTGTTTTTTTCAACTTCTTTCTCTTTTAATCTATATATTTTTCTTTTACATAGACATCTTCAATGTGTATATGAATATTCTGGTTCCATTTTCATAATTTCACATTGCTTTATATATATTTGTCTTTTCATATGTCTTTACATTCCTCATTTTTTGTCATTTTAAATTATATTGTATTTTACTATGATGATATATAATAGGTTTCCCCCCAAGACATTCACAAATTGTTGAAAATTTAGGTTGTTTCCAATTTCCCATAAATTACAATAACAATACTGTAAATATCTTTGGTCATATAGATTGATTCTTGCTTTTAAAATAACATTCTTAGGGAATATTCCCAATAACGGTATTATTGGGTCTAAAAGTATGATATTTCTCTCTGATGGAATGCTTGAATACTGACTTATTAATCTCAAAAATTATGCCACCAGCTTGCCACTCTATCAACAAAACACCTTCCCCTGCATCACCCTATTGCATTGAGAGCTCATGCTTATTATGATTATTATTTATATGTTCCAGTGTGTGTCTGTGTATATGCCAATTTGGTGAGTATGACTAGGATCTCAGCAATTTCAATTTGGATTTCTTTCATAACTAGAGATATTTAATATTTATCATACAATTGATCATACAATATTTAATATTTATCATACAATATGTAATATGCATATCATGTTTGGTCAATTGTTTGTTCATATCCTTTGACCACATTCAATTACATTCAATTGTATAGGGAATTGAGAATAGAGGAGAGATATGAGTCAGTATAACATAACTGATAGAGAATAAACTTTAAAAAGAGTAAAATCGGGGCAGTTTGTTGGTGTAGAAGAGCACCAGTTCTAAAATCAGGAGGACCTCAGCTCAAATCTGGCCTCAAAGACTTAATACTTCCTGGCTGTGTGACCCTGGTCAAGTCACTTAACCCCAGTTGCCTCCGCAAAAAGAGAGAAAGACAGAGAGAGAGAGAGAGAGAACGAAAAAAGAGTAAAATCGATTTTCAATTTGATACATGTGGGCTGTGTGACACTGGACATTCTTGGTCCACAAGTGGTAGACACTTGATCTCTTATGCCTTTGAAAACACTTTCTTTCTCCCTCCCCCTCTCTCTCTACTTCGCATTTCCCTCCTTTCACTCCTTCACTCCCCCCACCACCCTCTATCTAGTTACATATCACCAAATGCCTATCAGATTTTCCTATTACTCTTGAAGTGACCACCATCCTTATATTTATCCATGTTCACAATCTGTTGTCTTTAACTCCTCAGTCCTTCACCAAACATGTTCAATCAGTTGTCAAATCTTATGATTTCTACCCCACAAGATCTTTTGCATATGGCTACTCTGTCCACATAAATATCACCTTAATTCTGTATTATTGTCAGTCAATAAACATTTATTAAACATCTATTATCTTATGAAGCACTCTGTTAGGTACTGGGGGTACAAGAAAAAACAGTTTCTGCCTTTAAGGAGCTCATAATTTAATGGGGGAGACAACATGTAAACACATGTTTAAACTAGCTATATACAGGCAAAATAGGAAATAATAAGATACTAGAATTTAAAAGACTTATTTTGAAGAAGATTTTATCTAGTACTTGAAGGACACAGAGATGAGAAGAGAGAGCATTTCAGGTATGGTGGACATCCACTGAAAATGCCCAGTGCCAAGAGATGGATCTTCTTGTTCAAAGGCCAGCAAAGAAGCCAGTACCACTGACTTAAACAGTGTGTGGGATAGAAGTAGGCATAGAAGGTCTAAGATGACTAGAAAAGTGAGTGTTGGTTATGAATGGTTTAAAATGACATAGAGGATTTTATACTTTATCCTAAAGGTGGTAAGAGAGCCACTAAAGTTTATTGAATGGGACAGGGTAAGTAACATGGTCAGACCTAGGAAAATCATACTTCCAGTCCTTTTTCCTTTCTCCTACTTTACTGCTCGATTATTTTGACCTTGCCGTTCTTTTTTCATGGCAGTCCATTTCCTGTCTCCAAGCTTTTTACACCACTCATTCTTAACTCTTAGAACACTTTCTTCATCCCTTTTAAAATTCCTAGTATCTCAGGAGACTAAGCTCAAACACAACCTTCATTATTTCCCTGATAGCATCTACTATTGCCTCCTCACCCTTTCTCCCATATTACCTTGTATTCATCTTATATCTATCTTTTAAATATCTACATACATATGCATTGTTTTCCTAATAAAATGTAAGCTCCTTGAAGACATAAATTATCCCTTTTTTGTAACTCCTGCCTGGAGAGACTTACATGAACTGATACTAAGTGAAATGAGCAGAAGCAAGAGATCATTATACATAGCGATAACAAGATTATACAATGATCAATTCTCATGGATGTGGTTCTTTTCAACAATGAGATGATTCAGGCCAGTTCCAGTGATTTTGTGATGATGAGAGCCTGCTACACCCAGAAAGAGGACTGTGGGAATTTAGGGTGATTACAACATAACATTTTCACTCTTTTTGTTGTGGTTTGATTGAATTTTATTTTCTTTCTCATTTTTTTAAACTTTTTGATCTGATTTTTCTTATTTAGCAAGATAATTGTATAAATAGGTATACCTATATTGGATGTAACATATATTTTTAGCATATGTTAAACATATATTAGATTTTAGGTTGTTTCAAGGGAAGTCAAATAAACCCCAAGCAATGAATTGCAACCAATTAATTCAATCTAATCTTTTAAAGTATCAAAATAACTAGATCTAATATATTAGTAGTTAAGGTGACTACATTAGACTAATCAATTGTGAAGATTCAGTCAAATTATATTACATTACATTTATTAAACAGTTTATCATACACAGGGAGATATATATAAGAAACCATGTATTGCTACTGAACTGGTTCAGTGTTTGATTATGCATATTTATTAGAAGATATGCTCTTTTCCTCCTCCTCCTCCTCCTCTTTCTTCTTTTTCTTCTTCCTCTTCTTTTCCTTCTCCTCCTCCTCTTCCTCCTTCTCTTCTTCCTCCTCCTCCTCCTTCTTCTCCCCCTCTTCATCCTCCTTCTCCTCCTCTTCTTTCTCCCCCTTCTTCCTTTCTTTCTTTTTCTAACAAGTTACTATGGGCTTGCTATGTTCTAGTTACTCTGCTAAGTGCTGGGAATACAAATACAAGCAAAAATAAAGATCTGTTCTCAAGATGTCTATATTCTAGTGAGGGAAGGCAATATAAATGGGGAATGAAAAGTTGTGAGGGACGCTACAGGAAGTCCAGAAGTCAGAAACAGGGCCTTCAGTGGAGGAATGAAGACCGACTGGAACCCTTACACAAAATAGAAGCTTTAGGAGACACTCACCAATGGGAGAAAGGGAAAGACCTTTTAGAAGATCTCAGATTGAAAAAACCACATAAGTGGATGCATGTTCTAGTTCAAGAAAAGTCTCAGGTACTAAAAGAAGCTTCAGGATGAGCTAGCAGGAAAGGAATGGTTTTGAAGTTAGGAGCAGTACTGAGAGAGAGAAAAAGTATTTATTAATTAGAAGAAAATAAACAATTAGATATTTAAAACAAACATTACTAACTGCTACCATAAGACTATGCCAGGCACTAAAAATATAAAGATATATAAAATGCCAATCTTTCGCTAAAGGAGCCTAGAGTTGAAAGGGACAAAAGTCAAATAGGTAAATAACTATGATAGAGGGACAAGTGATGTAAATGTAAAGGGGAATCTAGGAAAAGTGCTATAAAAAGTTTGAAGAACGAGAAACTGCTTTTACCTGGAGACAGAGGCAGTTCTGAGAAAAGCATCATAGAGATGTTACCTGATAGGAGACATGAAGGAAAGGAGGGCTTAGAATTTCCTAATTGTGGAATTACATGAAAAAACACATAAAGATCAGAGAGGCTATTACAGAAATGAGAAGCAAGGAATAGTCTAATAGGGTTAGAATATACACTATATAAAGATATATGCTAGATAATGTAGATATAAGACCTAGAGTTAAGAAGCCTTACCTTTCTGGGTTCAAATCTGGCTTCAGATGCTTACTAGCTGTGTGAGCCTAGACAAGTCACTTAACTTAGTTTACCTCAGTTTCCTTATCTATAAAATGAACTGGAGAAAGAAATGAAAAATCACTCCAGTATTTTTGCCAAGAAACCCTAAGTGGGGACAAAAAGAGGTGGACATGACTGAAAAATAACTGAACAACAATAACGATCTAAAGATATATGAGATAAACCTGTAAAATTAAGTTGAAACTAGATCATTGAGATCTTGAACTACCATAACTGGGAATTTATATTTTATTCCGTAGATAATATTGTGTAAATTGGTTCATTCTGGAAAGGAATTGGGAATTAAGTCACTAAACTGTCCTTATCCTTCATGTACTAGACATAAATCCCAAAGAGAGCAATGACAGAGAAATTTGATAGATGTTAAATATTCATAATAGCACTTTTCATTATCTTCTATGTAGAAACAATGTGAGTATCCACCACTTGAGGGCTATTTGAGCAAATTGTGGCATATGCATTAATTAACAACATCTATTTTTATATTTAGGCCTGGAAGTGATATTAAGGAATCATCTAGTCCTGCTATCTCATTTTATAGATGAGGAAACTATAGATCAGAGAATATAAATTACTTGCCCATGGCATAATAGTGGTAAGTGAGAGAAAACCAGGATGCTATTGTTCCATAAGACATGATAAATATGAAGAATTTAGAGAGATCTTGGAAGACTTATATGAACTTATACATAATGAAGTGAGCAGAACCACTTGAACTACATCCCTAAGTACTATAATAATATAAACAAAAAAAATGCTAAAAGATAATTGAACCATGCTAAATTATATTGTCCAATTTTGGGCCCAGAGAATAATGATGAAATAAATCTCTTTCCCTCAGTAGAGCTATAAGTTGCATAACGTATCAGGAGGGATCATTGTGTGGGTTAGTTTTGCTTAATGTTTTTATTGATGTCAAGGAAATATTCAAGGCATGGAGTGTATTGGGAAATAATTATATAAAAATAAAAGACATTGATAAAACTATAAGGAATGGGGGAAAGATTATGAGTTAGCAGGCAACACAAAAGAAACAGAAGTCATAGGGAAACAATAAAAGTACAGTGTCATTGAAACTTAGAGAAGAAAGACTATCAAGGAAAAGTGTTTTGCAGTATCAGATTGTGAAGAGATATCATGAAGGATGAGGACAGAAAAATAAAAAAGGTTATTAACTGTAGCAAAAAAAGAGGGCCATTAATGTATTTTTTATCATCAATCACTTGTTCAATGGCCAAATCTTAGCTGGCTTGTGAGGACCACAAGGTGATCTTCCCTCCTGTTTTATTATTTGTTCAAATTGGAAAAAAAAGTTTTATATTATAGAAAAATAACTAAACTATATGTCAGTTCAGTTCCATAGTGGGAACAAAATGAAAAGCTATTTTGTCATTGTGAAGATGCAATCTCAGACTTTTTAAAGATAGAATAATAATAAGAGTAACAACAACTCATGTCTATATAGTGATTCAAGCATTAGAGAACAAGATCCATCAAGCATCTTGTCAGAATCTTTCAAATAGAAATCACATAGTTGTGTCTGGAGTTCCTTTTACCATTCTACTAACTCCAAAAAATGAAGACAAGAGCACAATGATGGGAGCCAGAACACTGGTTTCTAATTCTGTCTCTAGCACAAACTATCAAGTCATTTCTAACTATCTGGGTCTCTGTTATTGTTGTAGTTCAATCATAATCTCTTTGTGACCCTTATGGACCATATTGTCCATAGGGTTGTCTTGACAAAGAAACTATCCTGATCTGACATTTCCTTTCCTAGTGAATTAAGGTGAATAGTAGTGAGTGACCTGTCCAAAGTCACAGGCTATAAGTGTCTGAGGACACATTTGAACTCAAATTTTTTTGGCTCCAGAGTTTTATCCACTTTATCAATTAAACCATATATAAGTAGGGTCTCAAAATAAAAAGACTCATCATTTCAAAACCTCCTTCCAGTCCCAACATTCTTTCATTTTTTTTTTAAGTTGCCAAATCCTTCACAATCATCTTAGCATGGTTGTATATTGGAGAAAAAAGATTTTGTACCAAGATAGCATCACTTGAAGAGCTATACAAGAATCCCAAATAGATGGCATTCTGTTACCATGAAAAGCACACCTGTTATAGATTTAAAGGATTCAAGTCTTACCTCTGATACCTTTGTGACATCAAAGTCATTATAACTCCCTGGGCTTCAATTTGTTCATCTGCAAAATGAGGGGATTGGACAAGATGGTCTTTAAGGTCCTTTCCATCTCTATATCTAAGAGCATAAAATTATTCAAAACCTATATTTGGATATGGGCAAGCCTCTGTCCATAACAAGGGGACACATTTCAATTTCCCACTGGCCTAATACAGCCAGGAGAGAAGATTGACTAATACTTGCCTGTGTGATCTTCAGTATTAGAAGCTTACAAAAAAGTGTTAAAGATTTTTTTTTAATGTTTTTAGACATTAAAAAGAATCTAATCTATGTAGAGGGTTGTAATGAATTTAACTTCTCTCTGGCAGTGTAATTTTGTGATATGTGCCAAGAAGTGAATAAAGTAAATATTCCCATTTTAGCAGTCAGATGAGCAATTGTGGAAGATAGCTTGAGCTCAACAGTTCCTTGTCAATGGATGTGATGAAGATTTGCCTAAAATCACATAGGTGTGATTCTTCATGTGAGGGTGAGGTGACTCCGTGAAGATTTTATGAATGCCATTCATTTATGGGCAGTGATTAGACTGGGGTGATATTTGATGACCCATTCAACTCTTCTGTGATTTAAAGGTGAGCTAAGCAAAATGAAATACCGATATAATAAAAGAACTGAAACAATTATGTGGATGTCAGGCATAAAAGTGGGGCTCTTCGCAGAAGGCACTGACTAAGCTTTGAGAAAGTTGTCCTAGGAAGAGCATCTATTCCATGAAGGAGAGGTGCATTTTCCCTTAAGAAGTATTCAAACTCTCCTTGATGTAGATGGCCTGTACAAAACCCAGGGCACGAGGAATGAGAGAGTTTCTTCTTCATTCAGAAAGGGGCACCAGCATAGCTAATCCAGTAGTAGGGAAGTGGCATTAAGTGAATTGATGCTATATCCTTGATGAATAACTCTCTTATGCTATGGCTAAATAAGCTTCTTAGCTTTTTGACAATTTAAGAGAATCTCATTTTGTTTTAGTCCCAAACGTCAACTATCAGACTGATTTGATTTTGAAGCCTGGCTTACCACAGGATGGGTAGAAGGAGCTCATTGCCCAGATTTCTTTGTGAACCAGGCAGGATTGCATTGCATGTAACTGGATTATATTTTTGAAAGCCCTGGGTCTATGATATAAGAAAGCCAGGAGTGTACATTGGGGAATAAAATAATAGTTTGTGGTTTACAAAGTTCTTTTGTTACTAAACACCCTCTATGGGATGAGATAGGCAATTAACATATTATTTTTGTCCTATTGCATTTATGAAAATGGAAGGATGATGTGACTTAGTTTCTCTACTTCCAGAGTCACAGGGTACTTAGAGGTACTAAAACCTCTTTTCTTCCTCAGATGTGTCTCTCAGGAGACAAGGAAAAATTTGTTAGATTTTGCTTCAACTCATTTTAGAACATTTTAGTGTTAGTTTACTAATCTTTCAGATAATTTCATAATAGTCACTCAGTCAATAAACATTTATTAAGGACATACTTTATGCCAAGTATTGGGCTAAACCCAAAAAAGGGCAAAGGCAGTATCTGTCCTTAAAGAGTTCACAAGGTAGTGAGTAAGACAGCATGCAAATTCCTATGTTCAAATAAGATTTGAGGGTAAATTTGAGGGAAGGCACTAATATTAAAGAGGACTGGGAAAGGTTTCTTTAAAAAAAAAAAAAGCAATTATTTATTTATTTAGAACAAAATGTAAAATAAGAAAAAATAGAAAAAGAAAGAAAAAAAGGAAAATAAAAAACAAAACATTATAATGTGCCCAGCAGAACACCAACTATGTAACTATAAATTTCCATTTCAAGAAAGCATATATGATAACAGAAGAGATTATGATTGTCCATCTTATTTTTTTTTTTTGCTTCCTTGTAGATTATTCTTTTTTCTCTGTTGTGTACTTTTTAATTTATTCTTTTTATCTCCTTTCATCCCCCACAACTTCCCCAAGTTAAGCATGGATATATATATACATACATATAAATTCACAGCTACCCACATACATATATCTACATACCCACACACACATATATACACATATGTAAACATGCATCTAAAACAATATTAATATGACTGACAGATTTTTCTCTTGACTGAATTTTAAAGTTTGACTTTGAGATCAATGATTACTATTCCTACTTTTCCTCCGGATATATTCTACTTTTGATCCTTGTAGTATTTGTGTAAATCTCTTATTTCTTATCCCTGCTAACTCTTCTATTTTAATTCTACTCCTTAACTTGTCTTCCTATTATTTAGCCTCTTCCCACCCTTATGATCCCTCTTTTATCTTCTCCCCCTCATTCTTTCCTTCCTTTTTTTACCCGTTCCCATTAATCTACACACCTTATCCCATTTCTGTTAATCTAATCACCCTTCTGTATGTCACTTTATTCTATGCGTCCCTTCCCCACCTCTTTATTCTTTTCCCATAAATCTACACACCCTTCTACATCCCACCTTATCCTCTTCCCTCTCCATTTATTTCTTTATAGATTTTGGAAGATGCTATACTCTTCATGTTGTGTGTGTGTGTGTGTGTGTGTGTGTGTGTGTGTGTGTTTTCCCTATTTAGCCTATTCCCAATGAGAGTAGGTTTTCAGAACTACCAGACCTCCTCCCTGATCTAATGCCTTTGTGTTAGTTCTTCTGAATTTCATTCTTGTAGCATAATTACTATTTTTTACCTTTTCTTAGACAGTTTTACTTTAGAGTCAGCTCTTTTTTCTTTTGAACTACTAATGTCAATTTTAAACATATGGTATACATTTCCATGAAAAAAATAACATGAACAATTTCTTCTTATTGGGTAGCTTGAAATTAATCTTTGATATTGGCTCCTAAATGTTAAATTTAGTTGAAACAAAGTACTGAAATTCTGCAAGTTCATTGAATGACTTTTTCCCCCTTTCCATGTTATGATTACCTTTGCTAATATTTTTTTTCCTTGACTGCAGGCCTAGCTCCTTAGATTATCACTGTATATTTTTCTAGGACTTGAAATCTTTTATTGTAGCTGCTGATAAATCCTGTACAATTCAACTGTAGCTCCAGCATATTTGAATTTTCTTTTTTGTTTGTTTTTTGTAACATTTTCTTTTTGATCTGGAGATTTCAAAATTTGATAATAATATTTCTATATGTTTTCCATGTAGGATGTTTTTGTGATGGTTATTGGTAGATTTTTTTTTTTTTCCTATTCTATTTTCCCCTTCCATTCTATCACTTCAGGATAATTTTCTTTGGTTATTTCGTGCATTATTATGTCAGTGTTCTTTTTTTCTGTCCCAGCTTTCAGGTTGTCCAATTATTCTTATATTTTTTCTTCTTGATCTGTTCTCCAATTCTGTCATTTTTCTTTTCTTTTTCTTTCTTCTTTTCTTTCTTTCTTTTGGGAGACAATTGGGGTCAAGTGGCTTGTCCAGGATCACATAGCTAGAATGTCTGAGATCACATTTGAACTCGGGTTCTCCTGACTCTAAGGCCCTATCCACTGTGCCATCTAGCTGCCCCACATATGTTGTCTTTCTTATAAGCTATTTCATATTTTGTCCTCTTTTTTTCATTATTTATATTTTGTTTTATTTCGTGGTCTTTTATAGCTTCACTGGCTTTCCCTTGTCCAATTCTAATTTTCTAATAATTATTTTTTCTTTAACACTCTAGATCTCCTTTTCTAATTGGTTAGTTTTTTTAATTTAAATTTTTTTTTTTTTTTAGTTTTTTCTGAATATCTCTCCTTTGATTTTTAATTTTTTTTGAGTTCTATAAACTCTCCCTGGACAGGGAACTAGTTAACATTACTCCTTAAAGGTAAAAGCTTTTTTAAATTTTAAATTTTTAAATTTTTTTTATATTTCATTGTCTTTCTCTGAAGAAAAACCCTGGTCTTCCCTATTCCCATAGTAAATTTCTATGGTTGGGTTCTTCTTTGCCTGTTCATTTTTTTTTTTTTTTTTTTAATGAATACAATTAGTATAAGCTTATTTAATTCTGGGGTGTGGGGAATGGTGCCTCTGATTTCACTTTAACTCTTCTTTCTGACCTGGAATCCTAAACCAAGAGCTTCTACCTCCTGCAAGTGCCCACAGCTAGCAGTGTCCCAGCCTCAGCCCACACCAGGTGTGCTGGTTCCTTCTAGTCCAGGGCCATGTCTCTGCAGCAAATCTGGGCCTGATGTTTCTATCAGCCAAGGTTCCCTCAGTCTTCCCGGACTCAGACCCCTAATTCCCCATGTTGTCTTGAGGTGAAAGTTCTTATGGTTCATGCTGCTGTGGCTCTGGCAAACCAGTTAGCCACAGGTGTTTCTCCGGAGCAAACCTGGAAGTGTTTGCCCTCAGGTACTATTTTGTTTTGTTTGTGGAGGAAATGTGGAGAGCTTGGAATTTGCTGACCTACCTGTCATCTTCCCAGAATCTTCCCCTGGAAAAGGCTCTTGCAGAAAGTAGGATTTTAACTGAAACTTAAAGAAAGCCAGGAAAACCTGGTGGTAAAATGAAAGGTTGAATTTCCAAGTATGAAATACTCAAAGATAGTGAAAATAATCGGAGCTGGGAGATGGAAACTTACTTGAATCCATTGACATCTGCAAAAGGAATAATCAGAAGGCTGGATCAATGGGTACTTGAGTATTGGAGTGAAAAGAGTATATAAGAAGACTAGACAGGTAGATCAGATTGAGGTTATGAAGGGCTTTAAAAATCAAGTAGAAAATTTTGTATTTGAATTTGGAGGCATAAGGAGCCATTGGTGCTTATGGAATTGTGCTAGGTAAGGGGTGGAGAATGAAATAGTCAGACTGTACTTTAGGAAGATAATTTAGAAATGGAAGATGGATTGCAGTGTGGAGAGACTTGAAGTAAGGAGGCCAACTAGTAGAGTATTACAATAATCTAAGCATGAGGTGATAAAAGCCTGTGTTCGGATGGTGGCAATTTCACAGGAAAGAAGAAGAAATCTAAAAAATATCTGAGAAATATTGGGAAGATGATCTAACAGGATTTAGAAGCAGATTGGATATGGGTGTTAGAGAGTAAAGATATGATATGAAGAAGGTTGTCGCCCTGGGTGACTAGGAGTATGGTGATGCCCTCAACAATAAGAGGAAAGTTTTGAAAATGGGAGGTCTGAGGGGAAGCACATTTTTGGATGTGTTGAATTTAAGATATCTATGGATATTCAGTTCAAGATGTTCCAATAGAAAGTTAGAGCTGTGCGATTAGAGGTCAGAAGAGAGGTTAGGGTCACATAAATAGATCTGAGAATCATCTAAATACATTTTATAATGAAGGAACATATATTGAATAAATATCAATTAAAATAACACTGAATGGCGCGGAGAAAATTCCTGCATATAAATTAACAATTGGGATTTAAAAGAAGGGAGAAGTTTTCATGCATGGTACTCATGACTTCTGAGAGTATAGTTAATGAATATTTCTTGAATAAACTTGGACTAAATTTCTAATAGATTTTTTTGTGATAGAACAGTTGCTGATCTATATTGGTAGAAGGAATTTCTCTATTAGGAAGCAACTTTTGGTTAAGTCATTTCAATTGCGGCTGATTATGAAAACCTATTTAGGATTTTCTTGGAAAAAATACTGGAGTAATTTGCCATTTCCTTCTCTATCTCATTTGAAGTCACAGGTCTCAGTAAAACAAAGAAATAAAACTACATACATACATACATATGTATATATATAGACATATACACACATGCACACATACTCAATTTTAAGGTACAATGAAAATTCATAATTCATAATTCTTGCCTTCCTTAATATCAAAATTTAAATTTGACCATATGGTAAGCACTCAAAGGGCAACTAGGTAACACAGTGGGTCATCTCAAAATAAAATGTTCCTGAATTAAAATTTGGCCTTAGATACTAGCTGTGTGACCCTGTACAAATCACTAACCCTATTTGCTTCAGTTTCCTCATCTGCAAAATGAACTGGAGAAGGAAATGGGAAACCATTACAGTATCTTTGCTAAGAAAATTCAAAAAGGGATCATGAAGAATTGAACATGCTTCAGTAGCAACAACAATAACAACAACAACTCTCAAATTTCTCATTAGTACTGATAGAAAATTCAGTTTAAAAAATCCAGCAAATATTATTACAGCACAATGTAGTGGAAAAAATGAGACTTGAATTTGAATTTGGCTCTGATTAAGATTAACTGTGTGGTAATGGGCAGTCACACTCTCTGAGTCTAACTTTACTCTTCTATAAAATGAGAATAATAGGGATTTAAAGTCGGCTAAGGCCTACAATTATTATGGAAATAGATGGATTTGGAGTAAGGAAGACCTGGATTTTTTGTCTGTTTCTAACACATACTGCATGGATGACCTTAGTTGTGTTATAACTTCTCAGGGCTCTTGGCAGCTCACTAAGATCATAAAGTACAGATAAGTTGCCAATCTGCATTGGTGAGAGAAGTAGTCACATTTGGAGATACCCATAAAGGCAAAGCTGAAATTCAGAACTCCCTTCTTGCCACTGTCCCTCCAAAAACATACATACAAAAATAAAGTAGAAACAAATAAGAAAAAGTTAGAAAACAGAATTATTATGTATATGGACTATAGATGAATTTGTGACATGAAGCCTTTATATCTTTAGTTTTCTGTTTTTGTGTGTGTTTCTGCTTTACTGAAGTCCCATAAATAAGATTTATTTGGTGATTTCAAATAAATAATAAATAGGAATTAAGGAGGTAGAGATGGAGTTATGGATGATGGACCTATAGATTTACATATATATATATATATATATAAAATTTAATATGTCAGCATTCACCTATTCTATTTTTCAGTAAAATATCAATATACACCCACAGGCAACACAGAAATTAATAGGATGATGTGGGCATAGAATTTCACTATTGTGGAAATTATTCAACACTGTGAATTTTGAATCAAATTTACTGTTTTGTATCTGTTGATATTTATAAGTAAGAAAAGAGACATTTTTTCAGAATGAATTTTGACAACCAGGTAAAAAATACCTTTTTTTTTTTTTGGAGTCTTGATATTGACCCAGTTCTCTGGAATAGTGACTTACTCCACATAATGCTAGCCTCTAATTCCACCATGTCTTATTCCCTCTCCTATGATTGTAGAAAAATATCATATTAGAAGAAAATTTATCTTAAGTCCATGTGTTGGCTGGGTCAGACAGTTTCCAAGCCCTTGGGCAATGTATGTGAAGGACAGCCTATAGATTAAGGCAATTTATAAAAATGCCCAGCATCTAGCTCCCAGAACAGGGCTGGCCACATAGTAGGTGTTCATTAAAAACTTGATGATTTACTGATTAGAAGTCAGGATGAAATCCTGAGTTTGACTCAGAATATCAAGATATTCTATGTCACTTGATAGGGAATATAAGTATTGGTGAATTCAATTAATTTTTTTTTAAATCATGATTATTTCTAGCATAAAGTAATATATAGTGTGTGTGTGTGTGTGTGTGTGTGTGAGTGACTATGCAAATTACTGAAGAAACAAAAATAACAAATGGTATGATCCTTGCCTTCAAGGAGCTTATAGTAGAGGTGGGGGAAGTGAGACATATACATGAATATTTACAATATAATTTAATAAACATCTCCCCATATTCATTTTCAGATTGAATGAGAAGGTAGGAAAAATTACTTGTAAATGGAAAGAACAGGGACCTTTATAAAGGAGGAGGTGAAAAATGTCAAAAGTCGAGTAAGAATTCTTTTTAGGAACAGATGTGAGCATTTTCAAGAGTAAAGAGACTGAAAGAAGAGTTCTTTTTGGTTATAGCATGTGTCCTTGAGGTGACAAGAAGAGAAATGTGTAATGCTTGTTACCACTGTAATGCTGGAGAAACTGAGGAAGATAGAGATTAGAGAGTATTTAATAATTTATTAAATAGGAGAGATTTACTGGGACCAAATGGATCCATGGTTTGGTCCCAGGGCTGAATGAGACTATCACTTCCAAGAATCCAGCCATGAATGTCAGATACAGGATTCTTTTATAGGGTTACAACAACGATGACATAATGGGGGATGCACCTGGATGGGGATGACTTAATGGGGTAAGGAACCTAGGATGAGGATGACATAATGGAGGCAGGCACCTAGAATGACATAATGGAGGGAGGTACCAGAAAGGCGCCTGATATTCTAATGATGTCTAAAATGGATAAAGACTTTTATCCCATCAAACATTAAGAGGGAATGGTTATAACTTGAGGCAGAGTAACTGAATAGGACAATTAGAGAAACTGGATCAGGACATTAAAAGAGAACTGTGGCACACCACCACCAAGTCAGGAGCCACCAATTTTTCTCTTGGCAATAGCTAATAATTACTCAGATTTATATAATGCTTTAAGTTTTGTAAAGCACTGTGCATATTTTATCTCATTTGATCCTTACAACAACTTTGTTTTGTTTGGTACAACTATAATCCCATTTTACAGATGAGGAAACTGAGGCTGAGAAAAGTGACTTGCCCAGGGACTCAGAGCTAATAATCTGAAGTGTTCTTTGAATTTATCTCTATGATTCCAAGTCTAGTTCTCTTTTCTATAGTTCCACACACCTTCCCTCTCTAACTCTTACTGGTTCATGGACAATTTCCCACTATGCTATGAATATCCACATATTAGCTTGAGGTTGCCCTATCCCCTCCTCTCTAACTTTCAAATCCACTATTATTGGTAGGAAACTAATCTTCTATTCTTTCATTATTCCTCAAAATCCTCTACCCTTGCCATGTTCTATACTGTTGTGACACAGTTCCCTTTTAATGACCCAGTTTTCCCAATTATCCTATTCAGTTACTCTGCCTCAGGTTATAACCATTCCCTCTTAATATTGGATAAAGGTCTTATTATCTTAGACCTTAAGCTATAATCATTCCCTCTTAATGTTTGATGGGATAAAGGGCTTTACCCATTTTAGACATCATTAGAATATCAGGAGCCTTTCTGGTACCTCCTTCCATTATGTCATTCTAGATACCTGCCTCCATTATGTCATCCTCATCCTAGGTTCCTCCCCCCATTAGGTCAACCACATCCTGGTACCTCCCTCATTATGTCATCGTTTTTTGTAACCCTATAAAGAATCCTATATCTGATATTCATTGCTGGATTCTTGGAGATGATAGTCTCATTCAGCCCTGGGACCAAACCATGGATCCATTTGGTCCCAGTAAATCTCTCCCATTTAATAAATTATTAAATGCTCTCTAATCTCTATCCTGCTCAGTTTCTCTGGCATTACAATACTACTTTCCCAAAGTAATTCCTGGTCTCCATTCAACAACTTAATATAAACATGAATCCCCTCCTTTCTGTATTGTCTCCTCAAATTAGAATGTGAACTACTTGAGAATAGAGATACTAGTATTGGTATTCTCAGAGTTTAGTACAGTGCTTGGCACAGAGTCAGCAATTAATGAATACTTTTCTGTTCCACAGAATGCTTCTTTTTATTTCTACTATTTAATACAGTGTTTTTAGTAGTAGGTATTTTATAAATGCCTTTTGAATTTAATTAAAAAGAAATAGCATGATGGGGAGTACTATGGAATAGGGAAAATTAAAACCTTGTTTTAGAAAGCTTTAAATGATAGGCTACTAAGTTTTAATTTCATTCAGAGATTAATGGGGAGCCAGTGAGCTTCCTTCTTCTCTCCTTCCCTTCTATCTTCCCTCCCTCCCTTTCTTCCTTCCTTCCTTCCTTCCTTCTTTGATTCCTTTCTTATCAGATATGTGCTTTGAGGAGATTAGCCACTCTGGACAGGTTTGGAGTGAAAAAAAAGGTGGCTGGAGACAGGGAAATGAGTTAGGAGATTATTTCAACAGCTCAGGAGAAGTGTAGTGAAGGCTTAATCTAAGGTGATAGTTGTGAAAGTAGAAAGGAAGGGATGGATACAGAAGATTTTTTGAGGGAATTTGAATCAACACAGTTAAGCAACTGATGATTTGCTATATTATTTGAAATGTGGCTAAAAGGCTATAGATAAAGTCTTTGGTCCTTCCTCTCATGTCTAGTGAATATTACACAAAGAGCTTCTTTCTTTTCCTCATAGAAAGCTAGAGCACTGCAGAGATCATTTAGATTTATGTTTGAAGGGAAATACACTATATGTGTATTTTAGTTTATTTTTTAGCCAAAGAGGAGAATGACCCTGTGAAAAAACTATATAACTAAGTGCCTATCAGTGCCATAGTCCCATGAACTGACCAGAGTTATTTAAATTAACAGGACCTTGCTTGACTTCCAATAAATGTGAATATTATAGACACAAATTACTCCGTATTAAATATTTTTAAACTAATCAACATATTAACAGTGTATAATGTTCACCCAAGGTTACTTGGTAGCACCATGAAGTCATGAGCTGACTTCAAATCCTGCATTAGATGCTTACTGCCTGGGAAGTTCCTGGGCAAATCAGTTGACTTTTCTCAGTCTTAGTTTCCTTATATGCCAAATGTGAGAGTAAGAACTGATGCCTTTCAAGATATTTTTCTAGTTCTGAGGTCAGGATCTTAGATCATTTCCCAAAAATATCCTTGTCCTTGTACTTGTCTCCATCACTGGTATCCACATTATGGTCATTGGCTTAGTAAATAAATCTCTAGTTTCCTTTTAGGCTCAGTTCAGGCTCTATGTCTGAATGAAGGTTTTCAGAACTCATTTATACCCTGCCTTCTCCTTAATTGTTTTTCTTTTGGAGAATAGTTCAAAGGACAGAGCACTTCCTGGAGACCAGAAGATCTGAGTCCAATTTCAAACTCTGAAAGTTACTATATGTGTGATCCCAGGCAAGTCATTTTGGTGTGATTTAGTTTTCTCAAGTGTAGAATGGATCCCCATGGCAAAGTATTAGAAAATAAGTAGATGCCTATCAATTGGGGAATACTAGATAAGTTATTATATATGAAAGTAATGGAATATTATTTTTCTATAAAAAATGATGAATGGGCTGATTTTAGAAAAACCTGAAAGATTTACATGAATTGATGCTGAGTGAAACAAGCAGATCCCGGGAAACATTGTTCATAACAATAGCAAATTTGTGCGATGACCAACTAAGACAGACTTCATTCTTCTCAGTGATTCTGTGATCCTTGGATCAAAAATGTTATTCATGTTCAGGAACGGAACTATGGCGATTGAATGTAAATCAACACATGCTGTGTTCATTTTTTTTTTTCCTTTCTTTCTCATAGTGTTCCAAACAGATCCCCATTGTACAGCATCTACCTTCCAGGATTATTGTGAGGGTCAAATGAGATAATATTTGTAAAAATATTTGTAAAGTGCCTGGCACATGTAGAGTAATAAGTCTTCCCTCCTTCTTTTCTCCCTCCCTTCTTTCTTTTCTCCTTCCTTTTTTTTATTTGAATCCTTGGAGAAGAAGTTTGTGCATTTATCTTGCTATCTTTAGTATGCAGGATAAATAATACCTATCAGAATACTTTCTGTCACTTAAAAAATGCTTGCTGACTGATTTGCAGTGGGTAATATTTTTCAAACTGTTTACAAAAATGTCAATATCTTGGGGGAGGCAGTACCTTTCCTTTTCATAAAAGATTGCAAACAAAGGCTAGGAGGTGTTTTGTTGGGAATATGTTGTTGAAACAATTCTTGTAGAGATGCAGCTTGAACCAAATGAACACTGAGGTCTCTTCTAACCTTGAGATTCCGTGATTTTCTGTAATTCCCTAGAACTGAACAAAGCTTGAGGACAAACTCAAGGAGTTGGGCAGAAGAAATATTTTCTTTTTTCTGGGACTCCAAGAAGTATGCTACAGAGCCAGAAGGGAAGATCAAGCAAAATATGTCAGGTTTTTAAAGAATTTAATTGCCTAAAGGAATAAACAAGACTGGCATTTGAAGAAACTAGAAAATGAATCCCAGCCATTTGTGCATTTTGTGTTAATACTCACCTACTCCATACCCTTAAGACATTAATTTGCCATTCTTCTGACATAATCTATATTGCTCATCAAAAAACATTCTCCCTCAGAGAGAAGACATAGTTGGGGTAACACCTGGAGTATGAGGCAAGTACCCCAAATTACATTTATCAAGACACAGTGAAGATAGGGCAACCTGAAACCTTATTTCAGGAGTCCCTATCTTGGAAAACTTAAATTAAAATAAGTGTATTTTGAGATTTCTATTTTAAGATAACTGTTTTCCTTATTAATCTTGTAAATGTTATTTTATTGATGTAAAAATTCCTCTGAAAAAGAAGTCATAGGTTTAAACAAACTGGCAAATAGGTCCAGTGACTCCTTTTCTTTCTCAAGATAAAGTAAAATGACTTTAGCTTTTTCTAAGTTGAGCAAGATTTCTGACAATGTTTAGGTTAAGACAGAGAATCTAAGAGAAACACAGAAGGTCAAGAAATACTAAACCACATTTTCTTTTTTTAAAAAGAATCTTTTAAAATTTTTATTTTTTAATTGCATATAAAAGAAAAAATCATTCTTTTAAAAAATTTCAAGTTTCAAATTCCCTCCCTTCCTCTCTTCCATCTTCCCTTGCAAAATGAAGGAATTTGATATAGATTATACATGTGACATCATGCAAAACATATTGTTATATTACTTATTTTAAAAAAGGAAATACATTAAAAACACCCAATGGGGGAAAAAAAAGGTAAAAAGGTGTGCTTTCGTATGCATCCAAATGAAAATGACATTGGATCATCATAATGGTGAGAATAAATCATTTACAGATAATAATCACACAATATTGCTGTTGCTGCAATATGACAATGTTCTCCTGGTTCTGAATGTTTCACTGTAGAGGACCACAGATAGTTGGGGAACTCTTGGTGAGGTATAAAACCCTTAATCCTAGAGGGAACCTGCTGACAATGTCTGGTTCTGCTCCCCATCTCCCCTTGGGGGCATCTCAACCTTCCTGAAAAGTTCAGGTGTGTGTGTGTGTGTGTGTGTGTGTGACAATCTGTTTTCTACTTATACTTGCGTAAAAACCCATTTACATATTACTAGCAGGATGCTTATAGTTAGCACAAGGGCAGTGTGCTGTGGTGATATAATTGTACTAAGGTATTTAGGGCTGAGAGAACTTGAAATAAATGGATTCCATATTTGACCATCCACATGGTTCTCTGCCTCATTACTCCTCCACTAAGACTAAGGACTTGGGCTGGTGCCACATTTTGGCATTCCTGTGTGGGGCTCAAGAAAGCACACTACATTTCACTTTGCATCAGTTGATGTAAGTCTTCCCAGGTTTTTTAGAAAGCATCCTGCTCATCATTTCTTATAAAGTAATAGTATGCCTTAACAAGCATATATCACATTTTTTCAGGCATTTCCCCAAATGATGGGTATTCCCTCAATTTACAATTCTTTGCCACCACAAAAAGAACTGCTATAAATATTTTGTACATATAGACATTTTCCTTTTTCTTTGATCTCTTTGTGATACAGACTTAATAGTGTTATTGTTGAAGCACAGGATATATATGCTTTTTATTACTCCCTAGTCATAGTTCCAAATTGCTTTTCAGAATGGCTGGATCAATTCATAACTCCATCAGCAATATATTAGTGTAGCTATTTTTCAACATACCCTTCAACATTTGTCATTTTTTTTTTATTAGTTTAGCCAATCTGATAGGTGTGAGGTGGTATTTCTGAATTATTTTAATGTCCATTTATCTAATCAATATGGATTTAGAACACTTTTATGTGACTATAGTTTTGATTTTTAAAAATGGTCTGTTCATATTCTTTTGATTATTAGTTTAGAAATAATTTGGATTCTTATAAATTCAACTCAATTATCTATGTATTTGAAAAATGAGGCCTTTCTAAGAGAAGCTTTATGTACAGCATTTTCACGCAGTTTCTTACTTTTCTTCTAATTGTGACTGCATTGCTTTTATTTTTTGTTAAAAAAAAACATTTTTACTATCCTTTATAGCTTTCACTGCCCAATTATCATTTTTAAGGATTTATATTTTCTGTTTTTTAATGGATTGTTTTTTAGTATTTTTTTGGTGAATCTTTTACAAAGTTGTTGATTATTTTTCATTATTTTATTGCAGTATTCTCATTTCTTCCCCAAAATTTTCCTTTTCTTTTCTTATTTGATTTTTAAAATACTTTTTGAGTGCTTTCAGGAATTCTGTTTAGACTTGTGACAAATTCACATTTTTCTTTGAGGCTTTCCATGTGTCCCTCTCACTGTAGTAACTTTTTTTTCTTTATTAAAGCTTTTTATTTTTCAAAACGTATGCTTGGACAATTCTCTTCCCTAGATGACAAGTAGTCCAATTTATGTTAAACATAGTAGAAATATATGTTAAATCCAATATATGCATACATATTTATACAATTATCTTGCCACAACAGAAAAATCAAATCAAAACAGAAAAATAAAATGAGAAAGAAAATAAAATGCAAGCAAACAATAACAAAAAAAGTGAAAAATGCTATCTTGTGAACCACATTCAGTTCCCTCAGTCCTCTCTCTGGTTGTAGATGGCTCTCCATCACCAAACCATTGGAACTGGTCTGAATCACAGCATTATTGAAAAGAGTCACTTCCTTCAGAATTGATCATCGTATAATTTTGTTGTTGCTGTGTATAATGATTTACTGGTTCTGCTTATTTCACTTAGCATCAGTTAATATAAATATCTCCAGGCCTCTGAAATCATCCTGCTGGTTGTTTCTTACAAAACAACAATATTCCATAACATTTACATACCATAACTTATTCAACCATTCTCCAATTAAGGAGCATGCATTCAGTTTCCAGTTTCTTGCCCCTATAACGAGGGATGCCACAATCATATTTGCACATGTGGGTCCCTTTCCCTTCTTTAAGATGTCTTTGGGATATAAGCCCAGTAGAAACACAGGTGCATCAAAGGGTATGCACAGTTTAATAAGTTTTTGGGCATAGTTCCAAATTGCTCTCCAGAATAATTGGACCCATTCACAGTTACACTATAAGTGTATTAGTATCCCAGTTTTCCCACATTCCTTCCAACATGCATCATTATCTTTTCCTGTCATCTTAGCCAATCTGAGAGTGTGTAGTGGTATCTCAGGGTGATCTTAATTTGCATTTCTCTGATCAATAGTGATTTAGAGCACCTTTTCATATGACTAGACTGTAGTTAACTAAAATAGTCAAATTTTTTTTTTTTGTTATTGTTTTCCACTAATTTTTCTTGCTTCTTTTTTGACTTGACTTCATGTTAAAGTTGGATTCTGCTCTCAGATTGGAGAAGATCCCAAACTTCATGTTTTCATGCTGTTGTTGTTAGAGTTCATTCTGAGAGTCTGTAAGTTTTGGTGCTTCCTAGTAGTATGATCTAAGAAATGGTATGGTCACTGCTCTCCTGCCATTACCCAGGAAGAGATCTTGTTTCCCTGTAGCCATACATGCCCCTGATACTATGACTAGGTCCATTGCTTTCCTGCAGTTCCAAATGCTAGTTAGTCCTCTTTTCTGCCTTGGGATTGAGGTCAGGCCTTCAACTCCCTCATGAACAGCCATAAGCACCCTCCATAAAAAAATACAGGATAAGTTAAAGGGGGAGGAGTAGAATGCTCTCTATTGAGGGGATTAGAGGAAGTGATAACAGAGGAGAACCCAGAAGGAATATCCGCATTCTAATAGATATTAGGAGGGATGCCTTTTAGGCTCTGAGGATGGCTTAATCAGGGGTCCTCAAACTACAGCCTGCCGGCCAGATGCAGCACCTGAGGAAGTTTATCCTCCTCATCCAGGGCTATGAAGTTTGTTTATTTAAAGGCCCACAAAACAAAGTTTTTGTTTTTACTCTAGTCCGGCCCTCCAACAGTCTGAAGGACAGTGAACTGGCCCCTTATTTAAAAAGTTTGAGGACCCCTGGAAGTAAATGAATGGATCCCTGACGAGGAGTGTTGAATTTGTATAATTGCTTGTAGCAGTTACATTATTTCAGTAGCAGTATATTATTTCAAGAGTTTGAAATGGAGAGGAGAGTAGGAGATGACATAATGTGGATAAATTGGAATTTTACTCAAGAAGACCTTAATTCTACATTAAAATACATTTTTATTTTAAGTTTGAGTAAAGGAAAACCATAGAAGATATTTTTATTTTGGAACAAGGATGATATAAGATTAGACCTTTGTTTTAGGGAGATTAACAGATGTAAAAATGTTTGGATTGGATTAGAGAGGGAGGGACTCAGCAGAGAGATGATAGCAAACTTTTGCAGTGGTCAAGGAAAGAGATATGATCCTAAACTAAAGTGCCTGGAAGAGGGGAAAGAAAGTAACACAATGGAAAGGTGATATGGAGGTAGAATTAAAGGGGAGTGGTAATTTATTGAATATGTAGTCCAAGGCAAGTAAAAACTGTTGAAAAGTCAAAGAGAAAGTCTGAGTCAATGAATATGCACTTAAGTTATAAGTACTAGACAAAAGTGAGTGACTCCCCTGTTATAAAGTTCCTTGAGGGCAAAAACTGCCTTGTTTGCTTTTATTTTTATCTTCAGTGCTTGGCCCAGTAATGGTATGGTTATAGGTATATGTTGTTATGTCACAGTCTCCTTGAATTGTCCTGTCTCAATTACTCTGGCTCAGACTATAACCCCTCCCTCTTAATCATTAGAATGTTTGATAGAATAAAGGTCTTATATCTTAGACATCATTAGAATATTAGGTGCCTCTCCCCATCCCAATTAATTAGAATATTAGGTACCTTTCCCCATCTCTGGTATCTCCTTCTATCATGTCATCCCCATTCCAGGTTAACCACCCCCCTCCCCATTGGGTTATCCCCATCTCTGGTGCCTCCCATTATGTCATTGTTCTTGTTCCTTATAACAGAATCTTTGTATCCCACATTTGGGGCTGGATTCTTGGAGACAATAGTCTTATTCAGCCCTGGGACTAAACTATGGATCACTTTGGTCCCAGTAAAGGTCTTCCTTTCAAATAAAATATTAAAAACTCTCTAATCTCTATCTTGCCTCAGTTTCTCTGGCATTACATTGTGTGTGTGTGTGTGTGTGTGTGTGTGTGTGTGAGTGTATACATCTACATCAACTCCACCCTGAAACATTGTTAATTCTCATCTACAATATATCATTGCACATTGTGTCTTTAAAAAAATGCTTCTGAACGTTAGAAAAGTGAAAATGAACATTTCTATAAAAAAAGAACAGAAAATGAATATGTATGATGCTATTTTCTATCATGTAGAGATTGATTTTTTTCTACTGAATAGACAATATTTTTTTTAGTTTATTTACCTGGACTAGGTATAAATAAACTTCCTGTCTTATAACAGTTAGTTGTGGGAGCTGCTTTCAGATTATAGGGGTTTCCTGTATTGAGAAAGCCCATGAAACAAACAAACAAACAAATCTACTTCCTAGATATAAGGAAAGGTGTGAGCAAGATTGTGGTATTGAGAAAATGCAGAGATGTTGAAGGTCTATTTTTAGTTTCAGAGAAAATTTCTTGAACAGGAGACAGATGTAATAAAAATATGAAAATAGATGGGAACCAGGTTATAAATAGTTTTGAATTCCTGACTAATGATCATTATCTTTATTTGGTATGTCATAGGGAGCTATTGATTGTATTTGAATTAGGGAGTAACATAACTAGAATATGCATTGGTGGCACATATTGGTGATAGGAGACTTAGATTCAGGAAAGCCTGTTTGACAATTGTTATACTCCAGATAAAATGTAATGGAAATTTAGAGTAGGAGCAGTAGATTCTTTTCCCAAAAGGAATAGGTGCAGAAATAGAACTCACAAGATTTGACAACTGATAGAATGGTGGAGGAGGGTGTTAAAGGAAATGGAAATGTCAAAAATGACTACAAAGAGGAGAGGACAGAGCCAAGAGTAAATTCAGGTACTTGCCTGAATTCTCCCAAATTCTCTTCTAAACAACATTAAAAATAACACCTCAAAATGAATTCTGAAGATGGAAAACCAAGAAAAGTATGTGATGAAACAATTTTTTTTCTCCCAAGACAATTTAGAAGATTAGCACAACAGGTATGCCTTCCTGGGGTGAGAATGAAGCATAGTAAAGTACAGATTGGGCTAGCACAGACCATGCCTTGGCAAGTCATCAGCAAGTCTTGTGGACAATTGAATCAGCAAGGTAAATTCACGATCTCTCAACCTTCAGACTATAAGGGGGTTAAACAGTAGGTCAGAAGGAAATTATAGGAAACTCTTTGCTTACAGTGGGATAAGGACTCTTATAGGCTTGCCCACATGCAGGTCTAGGTTGCAATCTTAGGGCAAGTAAGAATACTAACAAGAACAGTGATTCTGAAAAAAGTTCCAGTTTGGAAAAGAGTGATTGTGTCACTCACAGACCAGAACACAGGCCAAAAGAACAGTGACCATATTCTCCATGGATCACAGTACACTGGAAGAACCGAAAATTTACAAACTTCCCAAATTAGCACAGAAAATAGCAGCATAACAAATCCTGAAGCTTGAAATAATATGGACTCTCCAACCTGGGAGCAGAGTTCAATTTTTAACATGATGTTTAAAGTCAAGAAATAGGGAGGAAAATGAGTAAAACAACTAACAAAAAAAAAAGAATCTGTCCATAAAAAGTTACTATGGTGACAGAAAAGATCAAAACACAAATTTAGAAGAAAACAATGTCAAAACAGCTACATAAAATGCCTCAAAGAAAAATATACATTAGTTTCAAGCCCAAAAAGAATTTCCAGAAAAAACTAAGGAAATAATTTATGAGAAAACAAGCGATAAAGAACATTATTAAATATAAAATGGATAATTTTAATTACATTAAATAAAAATGTTTTGTCCAAACAAAAACAATATTAAAAGGCAAGATTAGAAAAAAAAGCAGAAAGCAAAGACAAAAAGTCTTCATTTATCAAATATGTAAAGAACTGTATCAGTTTTATAAGCATGCAAGTCCTTCTCAAATTAATAAATGGTTAAAGGATATAAATAGGCAGTTTTTAGATGAAGAAATCAGAGCTATCTGTAATCATATAAAAATGTTCTAAATCTATTGATTAGAGAAATGCAAATTAAAATAACTGGTGTACCATTTGACACATATCAGATTGACTAATATAACAAAAAAGGAAAATGACAAAGTTTAGAGAGTATGTGGGAAAATTGTAACACTAATGCAGTTCTGGTGGAGTTGTGAATTGTTCCAACCATCATGGAGAGCAATTTGGAACTATACATGCCCTTTGATCCAACAACACTACTACTACATCTGTATCCCAAAGATATAAAAAAGATACAAAAATATTTGTAACAGTTCTTCTATTGTATGTGTGGTGGCAAAGAATTGAAAATTGAATCGATGTCCATCAATTGGGAAATGGCTGAACAACTTATGCTTTGATTGTGATATTATTGTGCTGTAAAAACTGATGAATGGTATGCTTTCAGAAAAACTTGGAAAGACTTGCATGAACCTTATGCAAAATAAAAATGAGCAGAACCAGAAAAAACTTTGTACGCAGTAACAGCAATATATGATGAGCAATTATGAATATTTTAACTATTTTCAGTAATACAGTTGTACAAGAAAATTTTGAAAGACTTACAAAAATGAATTATGCTATCCACCTTCAGAGAAAGAATTGATGAAGTTTGACTGCAGATTGAAGCATTCTTTTTTGAATTTTTATTTTTATTCTTTGTTTTCTTTCAAAACATGACTAATCTGGCAATATGTTTTGCATGAATGAACATGCATAACCTATACCAAATTGCTTACCTTCTCGGGAGTAGTTGGGGGAGGGAAGAAAGAGAATTTAGACTCAAAAATGAAAAAAAAATGTAAAAATTGTTTTTATATGTAATTGAAAAAAAAACTAAAAAAATGAAAGGAAAAAATGGTAACTAAGTTTCAATTCTGTTTAATTGATAGAATATTTATGTCATTTACAGAAGTAGATTTTGATGATTTGATTCAAACATTTTGAATTTCAGATAGTATCAGGATATCTAGTTAGATTCTTAGTAGACAGTTGAAAATGTGAGTCTGGTACTCATGAAAGAGGTCATGAGCAGAAAGTCAACAAATAAAGAAAGAGAGCAAAACAATTGGGATCCATTTATATGAAGACAAAAATATAAGTGTAGGGTGAAATCAGATCAATCACAAAGGGAAAGACTGTAATAGAGAAAAGAGCATCTAAGGACAAAGACTCGTGTAATAACTTTGGGCAGGAGAAAAAAGAACCTGTAGCCTGCGCAGGAATGGTTAGATAGGTAAAAGAAGGCAGTTGACAACTGAGAATTCTAAAAGTAAGAACTGGAAGGAATTTTGAAATTTTATAGCAGTGAAAATCTCTAGAGATGTTGGAAAATTTGCCCGTTTGGAATGTTGTGTATCTGGAATTTGAATCCAAACCTAATGTTCTTTGAATGACTATATACTTCATTAACTTTTAAGTAAGTGGTCTGAAAAATGTTTGAAAAGGCAAAAGATTTGTGAATCTGTATGCATACCTGCAATATCCAAAATAAATCTGGGTTTGCAATGAAAGGTTTCTGACCACCTGTGCCAGATTATCTTTATTCTTAACATTCCCCTTCTTCCTGGAATTTTCCATGCTTAATGTGCTTTTCCTCTAGATTTGATTTGCTAGCCTAAAATCTCCCTGCCTGTCACATCAGATATGTGAATACAAACAAAAATAAAAATGATAATAACTAACATTTGTAAAAAATCTTACTATGCACCAGGCACTAGGCTAAACACTTTACAATTATCATCTCATTTTGTCCTCACAAGATCACTGGGTGCTAGATGCTTTTATCATCTATATTTTAAGAAAAGGAAATTGAGTCAAAGAGCATTAAGGTGATTTGCTCTGGATCACATAATAGGAAGTTAGGGGCTTGTATTAGAACGCAGGTCTTTCTCACTCATGCTCTATTTACCTACCTTTATGAATGAGAACCCATAGTCTTCCTTAAAAATATTTATGACTCTTGCTCAAGCAACTAAGCTACCTGGGGATTGAGGAAGCATCCCATAATTGACTAGGCAAAGCAGAGATTTTGGTGCAAACTCAGTATGCCATGTCTAGAGACATTCTTGCCTCTTCCTATATGGCCTAAATGGCCTACAGACCATTGTGCTGAAGTTTTCAGGCACTTCTCTGATTGTATTCTTGATTGCCTCTTTCCTACTACTGCTCTCACTTCTGTGTATCTAAAATATGTCCCAGTAAAACCTGTTGCTTTGTACATTACTGGCTTCTCTGACTCTTGTCAAAACCTCCTTTAAATACCCAAACAGGATTGGGACAGGACCAGACATTGCCTTTTAATCTTTTTATAAGCCCAACAAATATGTAGTATGACTTAATATAATAAACAAGCAAACACCTTCTGCAGGGGGAGTAAATATTACATCTTACATATTTATGCATTACTATTTTTCAACTATATGTAAATGTTGTTTGATCAATGAAATATGAATTCATTTCAAGTAGTATTGAATTTATAGTAGTCTTTTGTCATAATATATTCTCATTTGTTATAGTAATCAATAAATAAACATTTATTAAGCACCTTCTATGTACCAGATATTGTGCTAGGTGATGGGAAAAAGTGCTGAATTTGGAATCAGGAGTCAGGAATTAAATCAGCCTCAGACATTTACTAAGTATGCATTCCAGGACATGTCACAACCTCTCTGGGCTTCAGTATTAATAAGAAAATATAAAATGAGAAGGATAGACTCAATGATCTCTAAGGTCCTTTCTACCTCAAAATTCTGTGCTTTAGATGCTATAATAAGCACGACTATTCCATCAGAGGAGGGAGAATCCTTGAAATATAGTAACATTAAAAAGAGTCCATATTCTTCAGCAGTCTGGGAACAACACTGTACCATGCTGTCAGTAGAATCAAAGTTCCTTCATAGCTGACTTTTATTTTTATATTTTTACCCATAACACTTGAGACACCTAATTGGCTGTGAAAAGCATACAGGGCCTGGAATCAGAAAGACAAGAAAACAAATCTAGCCATACACCCTTACTAGCTGCACAAGTCACTTAACCCTGTTTCTCTCAGTTTACTCATTTGTAAAAAGGTCTGGAAAAGGACATGGCAAACTATACCAGTATTTCTGCTAAACAAACCCAAATTAGGATCACAAATTGTTGGACAGACTAAACTGACTAAACAATAACAAAATCTATAACATTGGGCATATGGTCCTACCCAGAAAATAGTAGGTACTTAAACACTTTTGCCCCCTGGGAAATAACTGTCTCCTCCATAAAATAAAGAGTTGAATTGAAATAGTAATTCTTAGTTAGATTTTGGTGGACAGGTATTGAAGGTAGATGGAAAAAATTACAAAATAACTTTATTTCACCATAGTTGGTTTCCATTGTAATTCTACGTATTTTATTTCATGAACTTAAAACACATTCTGAGAAATGTTGAGAACTTGAACTTGAGCATTTGTAATTTTCCTTTTATTCTAATTTTTTGCTTTGATTATGATGATCTTGATAATGTTGATTGAATTATGATAATGGACTGTCTATAAGAATTCATTTTTTAATCCTGTATGGTTCTCTAATGTTTTTCTTCCTTTAATTTTCAGCAGACATGTATCAAACATCTATTATGTACAAGATCCTAAGGGATTTGCAAAAAGAAAATAAATAAGACAACCTCTTTGCCCTCAAGAGCTTACAATCTCTTTAAATTTATTCTATTTTAAAAAAAGAATAGAAAACAAAGAAAAAATAGAAAAGGAATACAAAGTAAAATAAAACAAAACAAAAAAGAACATTGTCATGTGTCCAGCAGAACATCAGGGATGATTCAAAATATATAACAACAAATTACCAGTTCAAGAAAGCATATATATATATATATATATATATATATGTATATATATGTGTATGTATTAATAGAAAAAATATATTCATGAGTGTCCATCTTTACTTCTTTGTAAAATGTTCTTTTGGTCTTTGCTGAACACCTTTTTTACTTGGAGCTTATAATTTCATAGGGAAATTAGAGCTACAAAAATAACTAACATACAAAACAGCATATGAGGAATTCAAGAGCAATACAAAGGACAAAGAATATGAAGGTAGTGGTCTCTTCTGCAAGTCGTCTCACCTGCTAAAATAGACAGGAGGAAGGGCTTAGGAATTTTACTTTCATATATATCTAGTCAGATAAATGCCAAATCTTATGACCTCTTCTCAGTTCTCCTCTTTATTAACCTTTCTTTTACATTTCTGACCACTCTTCCAGTATTCTTCCAGATACCTTCTCCTATCTGCGTTTTCCTGAATATTTTTCTTTCCTGTTTCTCCTACTTTTCTGTCTGTTCCTTCTCAATCATTTCTCATTCACCATCCATGTCATATTCATCAATTATGGGCATCCCCCAAGGCTCTGTCCTAACCTTTCTTTGTTTTCTTTCCACAATCTCTTACTTGACTATATAATCACCTCACATGGATTCAGTTATCATTTTTATGCTGATGACTTCCTGATCATATATCTAGGTTCCATCTCTCTCCAGAGTTTTGGTTATATATGACTAACAGCCTATGGTTCATAGTGAATTAGATGTCCCAGAGGCATCTCAGATTCAGCATATCTAAACTAGGACTCATTATTTTTCTCCTCAAATATACCTTTCTGCCAAACTTTCTTATTACTGTTGTTGGCAAAACCATCCTTCTAATTAACCAGTTTCACAACATTGTTTTCATCCTTGACTTCTCATCCTCACTTAATTTACATATATTCAATAAGCTATTAATTTTGTTTATATATCTACATCTTTCATATAATTCTCTCTTCATCATTTCTTCCCAAGAATACTGCAATAGTCTCTTATTTTGTTTCTCTATTTTAAGGCTTTCCCCCACCCAATCCATCTTCTATAAAATCATTGTAATGATTTTTTAAAACCATAGGTATGATTATATTATTCCCTTAGAAAATTCATAAACTATTAGACTATTAGGAAAGAAGGAAGAAAAGAAGCATTTATTAAGCACTTATTCTACACCAGGAACTGAGTTAAGTGCTTTACAAATATAATTTTACTTAATATTCACATATAGGTGCTATTATTTTCTCTGATTTACAATTAAAAATTAAGACAGGCAGAGGTTAGTGTCAGGCTAGATTCGAACTCAGACTTTTATAACTCTAGACCTAGCTTGTATGCACTATTCTTCCTAGTTGCCTATTATCTCCTGTAACAGCTATAATTTCCTTTGACATTTCCATTTCTTTAGAACCTATTTCCTAGCATCCCAGTCTTCTTACACATTTCTCTCCTTGACACATTTTGTGATCTATCTTTATTATCTCTTTGTCATTTTCATGCCTTTGGAAAGCCTGTCCTTCATAACTTAAATGCACTTCCTCCCTACTTCAACCTTTTGGAAGCCCTGGTTTCCTTTCTCAGCTCAAGTATTATCTTCTGAACGAAGCCATTCTTGTTCACCTTAGACCAGAATGGGAATTTTTTTTTTTTTTTTTTTTTTGCCAAGGGCTATTTGGATATTTTTAACATCATTTGCAGACCATACAAAATTACCAACTTAGAAATTCAAGTAGTGCAAGGTATTGTACCTGGCTTTCAGCTCATCATCACCTGTTGTTGCCTTGGCAGGGCCAGACCAAATGATTTTTTTGTGGGCCTGTAGGGTGAGTGAGACTAGACATTGCCCACCCCTGCCCTAGACACTCACGTCCTCCTTTCCAAAACTATCTTATATTCATTTTTATATATGTGTAAACGTCTTATGTGGATATGATGTCTCCTTCTATTGATTGTTAGCTCCCAAAGGATAGGAATTGCTATACTTTTTGTCCTTATACTTCCATTAATTAACACATGCTTGGCACATAGAAACCACATAATAGAAGCAGTAATGCAATAGCAACAAAAAACAACAAAGAAAAGAATAATAATTAGCATTTATACAGTGTTTTAGGATTTACAGAATTTTTTGCATTTAACTCATTTGACTTTCACAATTCTTTGAGTAGGTGCCATTATCATCTCCATTTTGCAGATAAAGAATCTAAGGCTAAGAGACATTAAATGAGTCAAAGTACTATAGGAAATATCAGAGGCAGGATGTGAATTCTGTCCTCCTTGCCACTTAACTTCCTGGAAAGAATTAATAAATGCTTATTTATTGACTGATCAACTGAATGATTGACATAAGGCATATTCTTATCATTAGTTATAGCTCTCTAATTAATTTCTAGTTTCAAACTCCTTTCAGGCACACACAGATAAACAGTGGAGTAGGGTTGGAGAAGAGTAACTAGCCTTCTGCATACACAGAAATCAAGGCACATAGCCCTTGGATGAGTGGCAAATATGGATACATATACAAATGTCGGGCCTATCTTTAATAGACCAGAGTACTATATCCTTCATGAACTCTTTTGGTCTTCACACAAAAAGCAGTCTCCTTCCTTCAGTAACTCTCTAGCAAAGCAAGAGACTTACTAGAATCTGAGGTGTGGGAAAACTCCTAGTGATGGTTTATGAAATGTTTGCTATCACTGTTTCTGAGTGGAGACAGAAGCACATCTACAAGAATGGCTACAGCAGAGCTATCTTTGAAGTTATTTAAAAAAAAAAAAACTGCCACTGTTGTGTCCTGAGTCTCCAGGGTTTCTCTGCCACACAGCAGGAAACAGCTTTTCAGATGCAAAGGCTCTTGAAATAACTCCAATGAGAGTCTGAAGCAGCAAGTTCTGTCATTTCTGAGTGGGGAGAGAGGAAGGAAGAAGAATGGGGAAAGGCTTCATGGAAGAAGTAACATTCGAATAGAACTTTAAAAGATTTTCGGCATGGTATGACCAAACATACAGAGAATAATTAATTTGGCTTGGCTAAAGCATAATGATGATGATGATAACAAAGTAAGAATTTATATAGTGCTTTAGAGTTTACAAAATATGGTACTTACAGAGTCCCAAGAGACTTAGTGCACTTTAGAAACTTTGATGGCTTAATATCATTTGATTCTTCGAACAACCTTGTGAAATAAGTGCTATTGTTCTCATTTTATTGATGAGGAAACTGAGACTCAGAGGCTGATTTGTCCAAGTATTAACCACATGGCTAGTATCTGAAGAAGGTTTTAAACTCATGCCACCTTGACTCTAAATTTAGCATTCTATTCATTATGCCACATAGACCCTTAATGGAGTATTGTTTGATAAAGCTAGAAAGTTAGGCTGCAACAAGATTGAGCAGGACCTTGAATACTAGATTAAGTATTTTAATCTTTCTTTTTCTAGACAAAGAGAAATCATTCAATTTTTAAAATCATTCAGATTAAACTTTAATGTGAGTTGTACATATTTCTTGAGAACCAATTATTTTTAAAAATGTATTTAATTTTTATTTTTAAAATAGTATTTTATTTTTTCCCAATTACAGGTAGACAATTTTAAACATACATTTAAAAAAACATTTTGAGTTTCAAATTTTCTCTCTCCCTTCCTTCCTTTGTTTCCAATATGGTAAGAAATTTGATATGTTATATATGTGCAATCATGTAAAATGTTTTTCCATATGCTACATGTTGTGAAAGAAGAAACAAAATAAAATAAAGAAAAAAAAGTGAAAAATAGTATGCTTCAATCTTCATTCAGATTCCATCAGTTTTTTTTTCTCCTCTCTGGGACAGATAGCATTTCCCATCATCAGTCCTTTAGCATTGTCCTGAATCATTGTATTGCTAAAAATAGCAGTCATTCATAGTTGGCCATCATTCAGTACTGTTACTATTTGTACAATGTTCTCCTGGTTCTGCTAACTTCACTTAGCATCAGTTCATGCAAGTATTTCCAGTTTTTTCTGGATGCTCATCTTTCTAGTAGTATAGGCAAAAAAAAAAAAAAAAAAATAGCATGAATGTGAACAAAACTATACTTCAAAAGAAGGTGCTCAGAAGGGTTACAGAAATTCCAAAGTTGAATCAAAGTCAAAGTTGAGGATATTAATGAAAAAGGTTGTCTAATTTGGTAATAAGGAAGAAAATGGTGCTATTAGAAAGATTGATTTCAGTGGCAGAGTGGAGGAGGAAATTAGATTGTAAAGTATTGAGAAGTGAGTGTAGAAGAGAGAATATAGAGATAGGATATAGGAATCACTCTTCTAAGCCCATTTTAAGATGAGATATTTAGACACTTTTTTGTGATATATCTATATGCACTTATACGTACATATACACATATATGTAGGTAAACACATATACAAAATACAGACATATATTTGTGTATATGTGTATATTTAAATGTATAATCATTTACATATGTGTATATGCATGTATATGTTCAAATCTTAGTGTCCTCTTAGTTTACTCTTGCAACTTTTGGAAGTTCACTAGTGCAGATACATTCTAATTAACCAAAGATTTGTTAAGTACCTATTAAGTATAAGATACTAGGTATCTTATACTAGGTATACTAGGTACCAAGGATATAGTAATCATAAAAAAGACACCCTTTAAAGTTATTTGGGGAATACAGATTATATATACATTAGCATATACTTATTATTTGAGAGAACACTATCAGAATGAATTTTCATAGGACATTGCCATGAACTAGACTTAAAAGAAAATCAGAGATTCTGAAAGGAGTAATTAGGTAGGGGAATTCTGGGGATCAGGGTCACTAATGCAAAGACATAAAGACAAGATAAGAAAGGCTAGAATAAGGAACAATAGGTAGAACCATTTGTCAAGAAAGTAGAGAATATGAAGAGAATATATAATAAGCCCAGAAAGCTTTCTGGAGCCAGATTATGAAGGGCAAATCACTTCACCCTCTTATTAATTTTTTTTTGGTGCTTATCTCTAGTCAATCGCTAAACTCTTGTTTAGTTTTAAATTTCTGATCCTATGACACTGAAAAAATCAAGAATGGGAGAGATGTAAATTTCCTAAGGAGATTGGGAGGATGATTGGCAAATCTGTAGTTTTTATTGTTTAATGTCATTTCGGCACATTGAGAGGTTCGATGTTTTACTTGTTATCCCCCTTGCTAATGTATTTTAGAGATAGTATAGTTTCTCCTGACTTTAAGACCAGTTTCTCTTTATTCTATTGCAATGTCTTCCAGAGAGTTGATCCCTTATCCTAAAGGAATGAATCAATTAAAACCAAATTCTAGATAGTCTAACAGTTGAGAGATCTTTTTGGATGAAGAGAATCATCAGTGGTTCCCCTCTAATCATAATATAAAGGAAACTATCTACTTGCTTAAATATCTATCTAATCTTCCTGAAAAATACTAGAAACATCTCAAAATACTAAGTAACTACTATTTATATTACAATATTTTAATAAATGTAGATGGAAATACAAATGCACTACCATTAATATCCTTGATGCAAAAACACTTTACATTTGTTCCAGGAATAGTCAATGGGCACACACTCCATTGGACTGCCCACACCATCCAGCTGCCTCCTTTTATATGCCTCAAGGCGCTGGGTTCCTTTATTGTATAAATCCTGCAATATGGTAAAGTGGATGGCAGAGGAAATGCTTTAAGGATGTTGTCTCAAACTTATTTCACTCCCTTTTTTGTAGATATAGTGGATGATAGATGTGGAACTTTAAATGTGACTTCAGGCTCTGTTGATCATAAGATCATAGATTTGGAACTGGGACAGACTTAATCAGTTAGTAAGCCCAACTCTTTCATTTTACAGATGAGGAAACAGCTCAAAGAGGTTGATTGTCTTATCTAGAATCACACAGCTTTTGCCAAATGACATAATAATTGTAAGGTGTTTAGCATAGTGTCTGGCACATAGTGTATACTATATATAATATTATTACTATTACTATTTGAGGCAGGTATTTGGAACTCAGATATTTTTGACTCTAAGTCAAATACCTTTTAGTTTTAATGAGCTATTTTACCTCCTTTTTTTTTTTTTCTTTGTTGCATCAGATGCTTTTCTGGGTAATGGGGATAGGAGGAGGAAGGAATATATCTGAAAATGACAGTGATACAATTTGAATAATATGAATATATGTTTAATGTGATTGTATATCTATAATATCAGATTGATTGTGATCTTGGGGCAGAGAGAGGCAGGGAGGCAGAAAAATGGAAATTAAAAACTTATAAAAATGTTGAAAACCAATAAATAAATTTTAAAAAAAAGAAAAGAAAAAATGAAAATGATGTACAAAACAAAAAAAAAATGAAAATTAAAACAAAAGAGGTTATCTTAAAGCCACAGCACCTTAAGAGATGGATATTGGAGATGGCGGGGACCTACAAGAACATTTATTCATTTATTTCCTCATTTTGAAGAAGAGGAAAAAAAGGCCCATAAAAATAAAGTGAATTGTCAGAAGTCATAAAATAGTAATTTTGGAGATCAAATTTGGACCCAGTTGGGCCTTTGGATTCCAAATGCAATGTTCTTTTCATCATACCCCATTGCCTCTCCTTTTCCTTCTGGATCCCCACACTTCAATAAATTGGACAAATATTAGAAAAAACAGACTTTTTTCCTACTTCTTTTCCATCAGTCTAGAAACTGCAGCTCCTGAATTGATTTGAGAAGTTAAATGAAAAGATGAGTGAATGAATGAATGAGTACTTAATCATGCAAAACATTGTGCCAAGTGCTGAAGAATCTGAGAAAAACAAGATAGTTTCTGCCTTCAAAGAGTTTAAGTTCTCATAGGAGGAGAGTACGTTCATAAGAGGCTGCAACTACAAGTCAGATAGAAAAGTCCTATGGTACTTAAGATAGAATGATGATGCATCTTCTTTAATGTCATTATAAAAACCCCATAAAATAAAACAAACACCACCCAACTGCATCTGCTTTTGATGTTAAACTCTTTTAAAAGTGTCAAGGATTTTATTACCATATATTCAGGTACCTGCAGGTAACAGCAGGACTGTTGAAGAGGTGGGGTCCAGTACCTAGAAAAGCAAATGGAGATCATGTCTCTACAAGGAATAAAAGCAGGACAGGTTGGTGGCTAGGGGGTAATACTTCTGTTCTTGGGACTCTTCAGTGAAGGATCCTTGCCTATCTCCACAGGGTGTGAGGAAAGTGGTGGTCCTGGATGTTGATTTTGGGGTAGTTTGATTGGCCTTGCACTTATCCCCTCTCATTTCTACCTGGGAGCCCCTTGCTGTTTCTATTCTAACTTGCCTGCCTCAAGGTGGCAGTTAGAGTATAATTGGTGTTGGTGCTGCTGATGGCAGAAGGAGTGAAGTGGTTGCTACCTTAGATAACGATAAAAATGAATCTTCCCAGTGTTATCAGGGAGAGAAAGGGAGTTTCTTTGACCTCTCAGCTGGGGACTTGTTATTAAAGCTTGCTTTTATTGAGTCAAGAACAAGAAACATTTTCTAAAAGTGAAAATGGGAATAGTTAGATAGTGCTGAGTATCTGCTGGTAATTCTAGGGCTCTTTCTTCTCTCATACACTGTGTTTTTGTGCACTCAGAAAAGAAATTCAGACATTCTATGCTAATTAATATCTTGTAATAATGTTCAAGTAAGAAGGTAATAAAAATACCTCCTTCAGCTTACTCAAGGATGCTGTTAAACCTTGTGACACTGATTCCAACTCTGGAAATTGAATGCTCAGATTTTCCTTCTGAGATAGGAAGTCTGCCACATGAAACTTTCCAATTGCAAACTGAGTTTTGAGGATAGGAACCTGAAAATCCAACTTTGGCAGCAAATTAATTAAGCATCTAGGACTACTCATTCAGGCAGAAAATATTTGCACACATGGAACTGAACTTGTTTCTCTTCATTAATAATTTTCTCTTCCACCATAAGATGCTCATGACTGATGATGTCATTATGTGATCAGAGATAATCAAAAAAGACTCTCACTTCAATTAGTGCATTGTTTGAGTCTTATAACCACATTGGTGATCTGTAGCTTCTGGAAGATTGGTTGGAGAATAAAGCAAAGAATTTAGTAATAATTCAAAGTGGGTTCCCCAGGTCATTGTGAAATTGGGTTTTTTGGGGGAAGCTAAGTGAAAGAGCCAATAAGGAGACAGACTGTGATGAACTTATTTCCTCTAAAATGAAAATACAGAAAAGTTTTAATGTGATAATTGAATTCAAATCTATGTAGGTTAATTTTGTAGAAAATGGTAACTTTAGAGTTAAGTATACTAAGGAATTTCTTTCCTTCCTCTTTTTTCCATTTCTTCTACCCTCTTTCTTTCTTCTTTGCTGTTTCTTAATAAAATATAATGATACAATGACATCAGAAAATGTATGGGAATAAATACTTTTGAAGTTTACAACCATATAGGGATGTCTAACAACCCGCAAAAAGAAAGAAATAAAAAGGAGTAAGTGCTCCATCTGTAAGAGCTCCTTGGTCTTATACAGCCACACTGTCGCCATCTGCCAGAATCCTCAGCTCACCTGCATCATGAACAATAATTGTTTTCCAGAAAATCAAGAGAGCCACAATTTCCTCAAAGCCTGAGGATGGAAGGAAGGAGTCATTATCTAGTATTTTCAGTGAGCCTTCTATCCATTAATCACCTGAATGCTTGCTAAAACTCCCTGTTATTTACTAAGACTCATAGACATCTCTCTAAACCAGGATTGTTAGATCAGAAGTTAAATCAATGAGATTATTAAGGACTTGTCATATACCAAGCATTATGTTAATAAGTATTAGGAATATAAATGCAAGCAGAAAGAAATACAATATTTGTCTTTAAGGAGCTTACCTTCTAATAGATAAAAAATAAAATACAACAATGGTTTGAGATACCTAGTTAGGAGGCCTTATGGAAAGTCCTAGAAGGTTAGTAATCTAGCCTGGAGAAAATGAAATGACTTAGAAGTTATAAAGAACCTTGTTTGTTTAATCATTTTTCAATTGTGAGCGAATATCCAGACCCTATTTTTTTTTTTTTTTTTTTTTTTTTTTTTAGTTAAAGATACTTGGCAAAATGGTTTGCCATTTTTTTTCTTTAGCTTATTTTACAAATGAGGAAACGCAGGCAAAGAGACTTGCCCAGGATCACAAAGTTAGTGTCTGAGGTCATCTAGTCCAATCCCTCAATTTTTCTAATGAGGAAACTGAGGGTTACAGACAGTACTCTATCAGAGATTGTATAGGTCTAGGAAGCAAGGCTAAATCTTTGAGTCTAAATTCACTTTATCATTGGCAACACATTGTCCCTTCATTTGCAAAATGAGAATGATCTAAATGGTATATCAGATTCCTTCTAGCTTTATACCCATGATTTCTAAATTTTCTTTTTTTCTGAAAGTTAATCATTTTTCATTTCTTATATTGCTTTCACTTTCCAACATCACCTCTCAGAGAAGCTTTTCTTGTAACAAAAAATAAAACAAAACCAAGAAATATGAACTGAGAGCTTATGTAGCATTTTCTACCTATAGTTTACCAGCTATACAGTTCTTTATTATTTTTAAGATATTTTTTTGTGTTTGTTGCACATATAGTTGTAATTTACAAGTGAAAATTCTAACAACAGTCTTATTTTGAGATGTTATCAAGTGGTGTTTTTCAAAAAAACATATTTATTCCTAAATTTATTACACAATAAATATTTATTTGTAAGTAGCTAAGTAGTAGAGAGACTAGAATGCTTAGCCTGTAGTCAAGAAACTCATCTTCCTGATTTCAAATCTGGCCTCAGACATATGATTGCTATGTCACTGGATAAGTCACTTAACTCTGTTTGCTTCAGTTTTCTTATCTGTAAAAGGCACTGGAGAAGAAAATGGCAAACCATCACAATGCTGAACTATAATGAAAATGACCAAACAATAAAAACAACAAATATTAATTTAGCACCTATTATATTTATCGTATTCAAGCAGGTATTATGCCAGTTATTCTCTTGCAGAATACAAAGATGAAAAATTTGAAGTTGACTTTTTATGTGATCTAGAAGATTTAATTGCTTTCATAGTTTCAGAGATAAAAGAGATCTCAGAGATCATCTCATACAATTCATGTTCTTCCCTTTTCCTCATACACTAGTTTGACAGATGAAGAAAGTAAATTGAGAAAGATTAAATTTTTTTGTTTAAAGTCATAATGTAGCTAGTGGAAGAGCTGAGACTTGACATTGTTTTCTAACTCCAAACCCAATGTTATTTTCCACTTTATCACTCTTCACCTTTCAGTGAGTTCTTTTTCCTCATGATAATTTATAATCTGAATTCCATCCCCCAAGACCAGATATTACAATAAAAACTGACAATATCTCAGTCTCATTGATATGTCTCTCTAGCAGACAAATGATAAGTTATTGGAGATCAGGGATTTAGTTATGTCTTTGTTTATCTCCTAGAGCTTAGTGCATTTCATATATTAGGTGCTTAATAAGCATTTGTTCATTGCCTTCATCATTTGCTGTTCAATCCCTTCAAAACTATGATTTTTTGTGACCTTAGAGTTTCCAGCTCATTTTATAGGAGAGGAAATTGAGGTAACCAGAGTTTGTTGACTTTCCTAGAGTCACATACTTAGTAAATTTCTGAGACTGGGTTTTGAACTTAGATCTTCCTAACTATCTACTGTGCCACTTAGCTACCCTGATCATACTTTATTAAAAATCATTTGACTTTTATTGATTGTTTTATTCATACTTGGAGTGGCCATTTGAGCATAGTTATCTTACTATTTGGATTGGCAACCTAGATGGCTGATTGGCAGTTGTTCTATTACTCTGCAATCTTCTGTTTCAGTAGTAGGGAGAAAAATAATGAGTGACTGACTCAATATCCGGTATAAACAAAGCCTTTTCCATATGTAGAACCATGTTCGTATGAGATACAAAATATTCAAATTTGTTGTAATCATAAAAAATGCTAAACTCTAGATTTGGGGTAGTGGATGAATATCAATTCTATTATTGATTGTCTATGTTACTTTGGACAAAAAATTTAAACTCTCTGAAATTCAATATCTAATCAATAAAATACATAGTTGGACTAGATGACTATTAAAGTCCTTTCCGCCTCTAAATTTCTTTTCTTACTCCTTGCATTCCATTAATTCTAAATGTGTCTCTTGGCTTGCATCAGAAAGGTAAAAACATTGTTGTATACCAAAATACCAAACATATTCTAGGTGAAGAAGCTCTACACCCATGCTGTTTCTCAAAGATCTGAACAATGGCAAAGGATATCATCATTGCTGTGACTACAGTGTTACCTAATAATAGCTTGGCAAGTTATGGACTTGAGTCATCTATGTAGCTTACAGGAAAGCAAGTTGTGTGTTACAGTAGGTAACCTAAGTGGTATGACATTTTCAAAGCATCCGGTGTTCACCACATCCAGTTGAAAGTGCATGGCTAAATTAGGAAAACAGACTATAATTACATACAGTGAAATTAGGTTAATACATTAGAGCTAATAGCTTAGTATGACCACAAACCACAAAAAGTCAGCCCCAACTTGATTTCAAAGAGACATTCCCACTTACATATATTTATGTAGGTATAGCTTGCTGTAAACAAAACTGATGCACAAAAATACAAATGGATAAAACAGAGACATAAGAAAGTGTTTCTTCATTTCATCTCCAAAATATCTTTTTATTTAATATGAAATAATTTTACAAACATGGATTGAATACTCAATACATGAGACATAGTGTTAACAAATATAAGAATTTAAATTTGCCCTCTGGTTAGGATATGTGCACACAGATAAATATTATACAAAATGGAATGTGATAAGTACACAAGAGATAATACTTCCAGATATGAGATCAAGAAAATGTGAGAACTTCTCTAAGGAAACTTCATTTGAACTTGACTTGCAAGGAGAGGCAGTATCCTTTAAATGGAAAATGGGGAGAAAAAATAGCATTTCTAGCATGGAGATTGGAATAATCAAAAGAGTGGAAATGGGATGTGTTCTGGTGAATTGCAAGTGGTTCTTGTAGTATATGGAGAGGCATAATATGAACTAAGACTAGAATAGCAGATTATAGCCAAATAATAAATTCTGTTAGTTTATTGTAAACCATGGTTAGACATACACAAATTAGAATGGCATATATCTTTTCTGGAATGGAGAGTGAAGTCTACCAGTACACAACACATGAAGATACTCATTTGAATGAATACCAAACCTACTTACTTTCCCCTTCATATTACCATGATGGAAGAGGAGATTTGGCAGAATTTCATTCAGTTTTATAATATTCGATTGAAGCTGCCACCCAAAGCAGGACTGAGAGCCATCTGCTGTGCAGCTGTTCCATCTGTCTGTATCTATCATAGCTCTTCATTGCAGGGGAAAGGCATCCCATCATGTCACAATGGTATGGTCGAACCTTTCTGTGAGCACAATCTTGCCTGGGGAGCTTCCCACTGTGTGTCACAGAGAAGTTGAAATCTATATACATTTATAGGCTGGCCCCTAAACAAAAGTCTGATTTATATTTATTTTTCACATTCCAGTCAGATACTAAAATAGTACTGAATTCTTGGACAAGGGCAGCACAAGTAGGCTTGTGTTTATCCCAACTTTTCAATACAGAGATTAACATACCAATAAACATTTCTCCTCCCAAATCCCATAGTAGACAAGTTATGACAAAACTGAGCCAGGACAATTTTCTCAGCCATTTTTTCAATTGCACAATATCCACAAATATCAGCTGGGGCATTTATGATTGTCTATATATCTCTAGTTTTCTTCAAAACTAGTTAGGTGTTACCTCTTACCCAAGGCTTTTGCTTATCTCTCTATTAATTCTCTTTTCCATCTTAAAGTTATTTTATAGCATTTTATGCATATCTCCTATATACCTACATATTTATCTATTTTATATACTTTTGTGTATTTTATTCTCATTCTCTCTCTCTCTCTCTCTCTCTCTTTCTCCATGTATTCCATTCTCCTCTATCTCAGTCTCTAGTACATAAGTGTCCTTATTTCTTCCCTCTCTCCTTCTCTCCCTCCTTCCCTTTTTTCCTTCCTTCCTTCCTTCCTTCCTTCCTTCCTTCCCTTCCTTCCTTCCTTCCTTCCTTCTTCCTTCCTTCCTTCCTTCCTTCCTTCCTTCCTTCCTTCCTTCCTTCCTTCCTTCCTTCCTTCCTTCCTTCCTTCCTTCCTCTCTTTGTTTCTTCTTCCTCTCTCTCTCTCTCTCTCTCTCTCTCTCTCTCTCTCTCTCTCTTTCTCTCTTACAGTCCCTCCCCCCCCCACTCGAGATTCAGATTGTATTCTGGGGATATTTGAACCTCAGGGTTGTCAAGTGGTGGAATTCCATTTTTTGACAACAAATTACTCTGAATGTGAAGGAGAGTTCCCAAATTGAGACCCTTGGGATTATATTTTTCTCCTTTCTTCTTTCCCCCTGCCCCATCTTATATTAGTGTCTTTGCATCACATAATATGACCAATTAGTTGGTTAAAATGAAATGACTTTACTACCCTAGGAGGAAATTCCAAAGTAAGAACAGTAACATTTATAATAAAAAATGACATTTATATTGTACTTTAATGTTTGCAATATCCTCCTTGATTCTTATAGCAACCCTGTGAAGTAGATGTTATTGTTATATCCATTTTACAAATGAGGAAACTGAAACAGAGAGAGGCTAGGTGACTGGACTTGACTAGGTTCACAAGCTTAGGAAGGGTCTGAGGCATGTTTCAAATTCAATTTTCCTTCTTGCCAAACCCAACACTTATTCTACTGTGTCACTTAGTTGCCCCAAAACTACATGTAACTGAGTAAAATTGATGAACAGAATCCTATTATTTAAGCCACTTTAATTCATTAGTCCATCAAATATCTCATTCCAAAATAAGTTAGTTCAGACCTTTAATCCTGACCCTTAGATTCCTCAGCTATTCTTTCCTAAATGCCTTACAGATGCATCTCTCAGATTTTTTCCCCTCTTCATTAGTTTGTTCAACAAATTTTTTTGAGTGCCATACAAAGCAAAATCCTAAACAATATGGGAAATAGATTGGCTACTAACCTCAAATGGTTTACAATCCAGTTCTATATTTAAATTGTTCTTGTAGTCAATAAATATGCAATGGTTCTGCCATTTCTTGGAGTTTTCCTAACTCTTTTTTATATTTATCCCTATTTCTCTACCTCCAAATAATATCTTTTTTTCATGAAGAAACATTTCTACTCAGATTCCTTGAATGACCTGTTTTCTTCTGTCTTCCACCTTGAAATCTTTTCTAAAGACTACTCTTTTCAATTTCAACTACTCCATTTTATTGTAATCTAAGCCCTAAAAAAAACTTTCTTTATTGTCTTTTAATATCCCATTTTCATTCCCCATTCTCCAAATTCATATATATTCAGTGCTTTCCAAGCAACTTTGTCATCTAACCCATTTATCAAACAATTTTTCCCTAGTGAAAATATATATAAATATACATCCATAATATACATTATATTATGAGTATGCCTACCTCAGCCAGAGGGAGACCATAACTCATATTATAATAGAATTTATAGCTGGCATTGCACTTAGAGATAGATTCATTTTAGAAGAAAATTGAGTTTAAAGGAAGAAATGACTTTCCTAAGATAATGAGGAGCACATGAAATCCATTAGCAGAGTCAAAATTTGAATCCAAGTCCTCTTTAATTCCATATCTCATGATTTTTAGCACATATACATTTTGTGGAAATAAAATTGTGTGCATATGTGTATCTTTCCATGCAATTTCTATTTAATGTTTACACTATACAAAACATGGAATTAGGTGCTAAACAGTGGGATATAAAATAATAAAGTAAAATAAAAAAGTAACAGAGAGAAGAAAAATAAATAAGAATAGAACATTGTTATGCTAATATGGGCAAAAATATTGTCAGAATATAAGAAAATATGATGTAATATAAATAAAATATAAGTTTGATTGATGGACAGTTAACCAATGGAGGTAGAGTTTTGAAGGAATTGAAATACACTGATTAAAGAAAAGGGTAGATTAAACACTGGGAGAAAAGTTAGAGGAAGAATGCTATCTGGAAAGTTTAGAAATGAGCAAAGAACTAGAAATTGCAGGGTTAGCAATTAAACTGGTTAATGTCTAAACAAGTTATGGTGGAATATTACTGTGCTATAAGAAATTCAGTGCTCTTACATAGGAAGCAAAATGAGCAGAACCATAGGAACATTTATATAATAACAACAATATAGTTTTAAAACATGAATAAGTGATTTTGACTATTATAAATATTCAAATTAACTAGAAAGGACATATGAAGAATGATGTCTGCATCAAAAGAAAATACTGATAAATATAAGTATGTGTAGAATAATATTACATGTATATGTATTTACCTATTTGTGTCTAATAATAATATCTTTAGGTTAAAGGGGAAGAAAAAAAGGGAAAATAAATTTACATGATTAGTATTTCATATATTTAAAACATAATAGCAAGTCATACATAGTAGATTGCAGTTTATATGCGATCATATTTTTATTATACTATGTTATGAAAATGCTTGCTTTATCCCATATATTAAAAATAAAAAATTAAAAAAAGAAATTAAAATTAATAAGTAACAGACATGGGGTAATAGTCATTTTATTGGCCGAAGTAGAGAAGTCATGTCAAGGAATTATGAGAAATGAAGATGAATAGATGCATTGGAAGATAATGAGAGAGACAGAATTCTTGGGTGAAGAGTTCATATCTTCAGAAGCAGCATAATTAGGAGGAATTCGAATTGGACTTAGTTGTTTGAATTCTGGATCTTTTTATTACTATGTTTCCTTATGTAAGTCACAACTTCTCTGAGCATTGATCTTTTCCATTCAAACATGGAGAAAATAAATACTTCACATGCCTCAACAGGTTGTGATAAGGAAAATATAAAAGCACTGTGCCAAAAACAAGATGCCATAACAAATAGGAGGAATCCTAAAAGACAATTTGCTATAAGAAGACAATAGAACTTTGAAGCAGGATATATGCATTAGTTTTTCTAGTTATATGACTTTGAGCCAGTTACTTCTTTGTCCTATTTCTTATGTTATTCATATGTAAAATAGGGATAATAATGATATAATTATATGATAATGATCATATAATCATTACCCAACTCATATCTTTGTGAAATTCGAATCAATCAATAAGAATTTAAGATATATAAATATAAAATACAAAGATAAAAATAAAACATTGCCTGTCCTCAAAGAGCTTACATTCTAGAGGGTGAGAAAACATATATATTTACAGAATAATTATAAATAAAAAGGCTTCACATAGAAGATGGTGATTGAGATAGCCTGGAATAGAGAATAAGATTCTATGAGGTAGAAGTCTAAGAACTTTGTAACCAGTTATTATAGATCATTTTAAAATATCTTTTTCTGATGCCTCATCATGATGTTGCTGTGCTATTGGAGTCTCATGTGAGAACATGCTGTGGGAGATTATATCAAATTGAAAAAAACTTTGAGTGTGTGTGTAAGGTGACATGGACCAAGATAAATTTGAAGAGATATATCACCAAAATGTTAGATCATAGGAGGTTGTTGTTTCTTTTCTTTCTTCTTCCCCTTTCTCTCCCTTCTCTCTCTCCTTTCCTTACTTTTTCTTTCTTTCTTTCTTTCTTTCTTTCTTTCTTTCTTTCTTTTATTCTTTCTTTCTTTCTTTCTTTCTTTCTTTCTTTCTTTCTTTCTTTCTTTCTTTCTTTCTTTCTTTCTTTCTTTCCTTCCTTCCTTCCTTCCTTCCTTCCTTCCTTCCTTCCTTCCTTCCTTCCTTCCTTCCTTCCTTCCTTCCTTTTTTCCTTCTTTTCTCCCTTCCTCCTTCCCTCCCTCCCTTCCTCCTTTCTTTAATTCTTATAATAGTGTAAGTATACTACATTGTTGTCTTTTGACCTGATGGAAATAATGCTAAAGCTTGGATTTTGGAAATTTATTCTGTCAATATTTGATAATCTGAAATGGGGATAAACTGGTGGGTTCCCAAATTGAAAACTCTTTCAGTATTCTAGGCATAATAGGGCTTGGACCAGGGAAGCAGGGATGGAAAGAAAAAAAGGGAGAGAATCCAAAAGACATAAAACACATTTAAGGGTTCTCTGATTGCTTCTTGTCCATGTCACTTTTCTTTTACATCTCTGTAGATTTTCCATGCCCGAGCTTTATTTTTGGATAAGTTTTGAACTGATGAGCTAAGTACATTGAATTTTTGGGAAGGTGGTCTAGAGTACCCTTCTGGCTCTTGGGGATTGTTACACTAACATAATCCCTGGAAGTTGGTTACCATATTATTTCTAAGGGTGGCCTCTGGCCCCTGCTCCTAAACTGCTCTGCTGATGCCAGTATCTGCATGCCACTACCAACACTGGGAAAGTGATGCTTCCAGCACTTCATCACTCAGACTCAGCTGTTCCCTCCAATGTTTCATAAAACATGAGTAGTTCTGATTTGTGACACAGCTTAACCAGAACATAACAGGGCTAAACAGAAGTGGAGGTCACACTAGACCCAGCCAAATGAAATAACTCTATGACCTTCTGTTCCCTGCTAGTGTCTCTCCTGCTCATACCTATTCTTATTTATCATTCCAAATTGTGTTTGAAATAGATTCTGCCAATTTTTGATTCATAAAATTCCTGATCTTAGTTATACAGAGCAGAACCCATTCTCTTTGGCTCCTGAAACTGGATTAACATCTGTTTCTGATATAAATGTACATTTCTTGTCTGTTTTCTGCTGTCCACAGTACTGACTCTAGCCTACAACATACCTTTGGGCTTTACCAGGACTCTTACTCACTCTGTAAAAGGAGGTCACCAAGAATGTTTTAATTTAGGCACGGAAAACTTTCAGTGTCACCTTGTCCAACCTCTTTATTTTATAGATGGAAAAAGAAATTGAAATGATTTAACCTCTATGGCTTTAGGAAACTGAGGCCATACAGGTTAAAGTGACTTTTCTAAGGTCTTCCAGGTGGAAGAGCCAGGACTTGGACTCAGCTCTTCTGATTTCCAAACTATAGCTCTTTTCCACTTTAGCACACTACCTCTTCTGTTTAAAGAAACTGGAAAAAATGAGATTTTAAAAGAATAAAAAAAAAATTGTGCTTATGGTCCAAGTCTAAATGAACAGCAGGGTGTGATAAAAGTTTACCTTTAGCACAGTTACTTGAAAACTTCTGAGCCTCCATCTGTTTCTTTCCATTCTCTTTTGATTTCTTTTCTTCCTCCTTCTATATTTGTTCTTCTCTTTCCCTTCCTCTTGTGTACAGTGGGAAGAAATATTCTTTTCCTTTAGAAAAATCAGTAAAGCAATAGCAATGGCATATATCTACCGCTCTAGGGAAAATTATTTCCTACTTCAGTGGGAAAGTTGGATTGATTTTGTATATGTGTGATTTTTCCAGAAAAAAAAAAAAAACGAAATGATAACAGAAGACAGACTTTTTGGAAACACGTAACAGCTATAATTGTTTCTATTCTTATGCAAACAAAAGAAAATATGACATTTTGTGTCTAGGTTTACTTATTATGGTCATTATAGTTTTTAGAATGGCTCTCTTAATTTTATGCTATTTCCTGAATTACTTATCAAAGATAAATCTTATTTAACTTTGAAGCAAACTGTTTTTTTTTTTTTGTTTGTTTGTTTTTGTTTTTGCTTTTGGCCAGAGTTTTCTATTTAGTCTTTTTTCTTGGAATTTTCTTTAAGATACATGCTCAGGATAGGACAATCTTTTTAAGGTTTGGAAATACTAGGCCACAAAACAGGATATGCTGTAAAATAGCACATAAGGTACATATCTGTTCAGTAAAATTAAATCAGTTTCAGGAGGAATGGAACAATTAAAATAGTTTTCAATATTGTTTGAATGCCAACAAGTTTTCTCTAATCGAAGTGTTTCATTGAGAGAAGAGGGCCATTGGGTTTTTAATTTTTTTTTTATTAAAGTTTTTTACTTACAAAGCATATGCATGGGTAATTTTTCAACATTGGCTCTTGCAAAACAAAGCCTTCTGTTCCAAATCATCCTCTCCTTCCCCCCACTCCCTCCCCTAGATGGCAGGTAGTCTAATATATGTTAAATTTGTTAAAATATATGTTACATCCAATATATGTATGCAACCATATTTAAAGTTATCCTATGGTAAAAGAAAAATTGGATTAAGAAGGAAAAAAAACTGGGGAAGAAAACAAATTGCAAGCAAACAAAAATAGAAAGAGTGAGAATGCTACACTTAATTCCCATGGTCCTCTTTTTGGGTGTAGATGGCTCTTTTCATCACTGAACCATTGGAATTGGTTTGAATCATCTCATTGTTGAGGAGAGACATGTCCATCAGAATTAATCTTTGTGTAATCTTATTGTTGCCATGTATAATGATCTCCTGGTTTTGCTCATTTCACTTAGCATCAGTTCATGTAGGTCTCTCTAAGGCCCTCTGAAATCATCCTGCTGATCAATTCTTACACAACAATAGTATTCCATAGCATTCATATACCATAATTTATTCAGTTATTCTACAATTGATGGGTATCCATTCAGTTTCTGGTTTCTTTCTACTACAAAAAGGGCTGCCAGAAACATTTTTGCACATGTAGGTCCCTTTCCCATTTTTAAGATCTCTTTGGGATATAAGCCCAGTAAAAACACTGCTAGATCAAAGGATATGAACAGTTTGATAACTTTTTGAGCATATTTCCAAATTGCTCTCCAGAATGGTTGGATCCATTCACATTTCCACCAACAATGAATCAGTGTCCCAGTTTTCCCACATCCCCTCCAATATTCATCATTATCTTTTCCTGTCATCTTAATTAATCTGAGACATGTGTAGCAGTATGTTAGAGTTGTGTTAATTTGTATTTCTCTGATCAATAGTGATGTGGAGCACCTTTTCATGTGGCTACAAATAGTTTCAATGTCTTCATCTGAAAATTGTCTTCTCATATCCTTTGACCATTTATCAATTAAGGAATGGCTTGAATTCTTATAAATATGAGTCAATTCTGTGAATATTTTAGAAATGAGACATTTATCAGAACCTTTGAAAGTAAAAATGGTTTCCCAGTTTATTGCTTCCCTTCTAATCTTGTCTGCATTAGTTTTGTTTGTACAAAAAAAAAAACTTTTTAACTTAATATAATCAAAATTATCTATTTTGTGATTTTTAATGATCTTTAATTCTTCTTTGGTGACAAATTCTTTTTTTTTTTTATTTAATAGCCTTTTATTTACAGGTTATATGCATGGATAACTTTACAGCATTAACAATTGCCAAACCTCTTGTTCCAATTTTTCACCTCTTACCCCCCACCCCCTCCCCTAGATGGCAGGATGACCAGTAGATGTTAAATACATTAAAATATAAATTAGATACACAATAAGTATACATGACCAAAACATTATTTTGCTGTATAAAAAGAATCAGACTCTGAAATATTGTACAATTAGCTTGTGAAGGAAATAAAAAATGCAGGTGGGCATAAATATAGGGATTGAGAATTCAATGTAATGGTTTTTAGTCATCTCCCAAAGTTCTTTCTCTGGGCGTAGTTGGTTCAGTTCATTACTGCTCCATTGGAAATGATTTGGTTGATCTCGTTGATGAGGATGGCCAGGTCCATCAGAATTGGTTATCATATAGAATTGTTGTTGAAGTATATAATGATCTCCTGGTCCTGCTCATTTCACTCAGCATCAGTTCGTGTAAGTCTCTCCAGGTCTTTCTGAAATCATCCTGTTGGTCATTTCTTACAGAACAGTAATATTCCATAATATTCATATACCACAATTTATTCAGCCATTCTCCAACTGATGGACATCCATTCAGTTTCCAGTTTCTAGCCACTACAAAAAGGGCTGCCACAAACATTCGTGCACATACAGGTCCCTTTCCCTTTTTTATAATCTCTTTGGGATATAAGCCCAGTAGTAACACTGTTGGATCAAAGGGTATGTACAGTTTGATAACTTTTTGAGCATAGTTCCAAACTACTCTCCAGAATGGTTGGATTCGTTCACAACTCCACCAACAATGCATCAATGTGGTGACAAATTCTTTCCTCCTCCACAGATCTGAGAGGTAAACTATTCTAAGTTCTCCTAATTTGTTTATTATATCATTCTTTATGTCTATATCATGAACTCATTTTGATCTTATCTTGGTGTATGGTATTATGTGTGGGTCAATGCCTAGTGTCTGCCATACTAATTTCCAATTTTCCCAGCAGTTTTTGCCAAATAGTGAATTTTTATCCCCAAAACTGGGGTCTTTGGGTTTCTCAAACATTAAATTGCTATAGTCATTCACTATTTTGTTCTGTGAACTTAATCTATTCTACGGATCAACTGCTGTATTTCTTAGCCAGTGCCAAATGGTTTTGATGACCACTTCTTTATAATATAGTTTTAGATCTGGTACAGCTAGGCCACTTTCAGTTTATTTTTTGCTTTTCATTAATTCCCTTGAAATTCTTGACCTTTTGTTCTTCCAGATGAATTTTGTTGTTATTTTTTCTAGGATAGTAAAATAGTTTCTTGGGAGTTTTATTGGTACAGCACTAAATAAATAGATTAGTTTAGGGAATACTGCCATCTTTATTATATTTACTCGGCCTATGAAAGAGCTCTTGATATTTTTCCAAGTGTTCAGATCTGACTTTTTGTGGAAAGTATTTTGTAGTTTTGCTCACATAGTTCCTGACTTTCCCTTAGCAGATAGAGATCCAAATATTTTATACCACTGACAGTTATTTTAAATGGAATTTCTCTTTGTATCTCTTGCTGTTGGATTTTATTAGTGTTGTATAAAAATGCTGATGACTTATGTGGATTTAGTTTGTATCCTGAAACTTTGCTAAAGTTGTGAATTATTTCTAATAGTTTTTTTAAGTTAATTCTCTAGGGTTCTCTAATATGCCATCATATCATCTGCAAAGTTATAATTTGGTTTCCTCATTACCTACTCTATTTCCTTTAATCTCTTTTTCACCTCTTATTGCCAAAGCTAGCATTTCTAATACGATATTAAATAGTAATAGTGATAGTGGCAGTCTTGTTTCACTCCTGATATTATTGGGAGTGGTTCCAGATTATCCCCATTACATATGATGCTTGCTGATGGTTTTGGATAGATGCTACTGATTATTTTAAGGAAAAGTCCATTTATTCCTATACTTTCTAGTCCTTTTTAATAGGGTGTTGGATTTTATCAAATGCTTTTTCGGTACCTATTCAGATAAATCATATGGTTTTTGTTAATTTAGTTATTGATAAGCCAATTATGCTATTAATTTTTTTCAATATTGAACCAGCTCTGTATTCCTGGTATAAATCCTATTTGGTCATGATATTATTTTAGGGATGACTTTCTATAATCTCTTTGCTAATATTTTATTTAAGATTTTTGTATCAATATTCATTAGAGAAATTCATCAATAATTTTCTTTCTCTGTTTTCATCCTAATCTGGTTTAGGTATCAGCACCATGTCAGTGTCATAAAAGGAATTTTGTACAAATACTTCATTCCTTATTTTTTCAAATAGTTTATATAGTATTGGAGTTAATTGTTCTTTAAACGTTTGGTAGAATTCACATGTAAATCTAGCTGGTCCTGGGAATCTTTTCTTAGGGAGGTGATTAATAGTTTGTTCTATTTCTTTTTCTAAAATGGGACTATTCAAGTAATTTATTTCTTTTTCTGTTAATCTTGGCAATCTATATTTTTTGTAGGTATTTTTCCATTTCCCTGAGGTTGTTAAATTTTTTGGCAAAAAGTTGGGCAAAACAACTCCTAATTGCTCTAATTTCCTCTTCATTGGTGCAAAGTTCTCCCTTTTCACTTTTGAGACTGACAATCTGATTTTTCTCCTTCCTTTTTTTTAATCAAATTAACTAAAGAGTTAACTATTTTATTGTTTTTTTTCAGAAAACCAACTTTTAGTTTTATTTATTAATTCAGTCATTCTATACATTCAATGTTATTGATCTCTCCTTTTATTTTCTAAATTTCAAGTTTGGCATTTGATTGTGGGGTTTTAATTTGTTCTTTTTCTAGCTTTTTTAGTTGCAAGCCCAATTCATTGATCTTCTTTTTCTCCATTTTATGCAAGTAAGCATCTAGAGATGTAAAATTTCCCCTTATTACTGCTTTGGCTGCATCCCACAAATTTTGGCACGTTGTCTCATTATTGTCATTCTCTTGGATGAAATTATTGATTGTGTCTATGATTTGCTGTTTCACCCATTTACTCTTTAGGATAAGATTATTTAGTTTCCAATTACTTTTTGGTCTATTTTCCCCTGGCCTTTTATTTAAGGTCATTTTTATTGCATCATGATCTCAAAAAATATATATTTACTATTCCTGCCTTTCTGTATTTGATTTTGGGGTCTTTATGTCATAATATATGGTCAATTTTTGTATAGGTTTCATGAACTGTCAAGAAGAAAGCATACTCTTTTCTGTCTCCATTCAATTTTCTCCAAAGATCTATCATACCTAACTTTTCTAATGTTCTATTTACATCTTTAATTTCTTTCTTACTTATTTTGTGGTTTGATTTATCTAGTTCTGAGAGAGCAAGGTTGAGATCTCCCACAATTATAGTTTTGTTGTCTATTTCTTCTTGTAGCTCTCTTAATTTCTCCTTCAGGAATTTTCATGCTATATCACTTGGTGCATATATGTTTAACATTGATATGCTTTTATTATCTATACTACCCTTTAGCAAGATATAGTTTTTTTCCTTATCTATTTTAATTAGATCAATTTTTGCTTTTGCTTGATCTGAGATCAGGATGACTACCCCTGCTTGTTTTACTTCACCTGAAGCATAGTAGATTCTGCTCCAGCCTTATACCTTTACTCTGCATGTATTCCTCTGCTTTAAATGTGTTTGTTGCTTCTGGGGATGAAATAAGATGATGGAGAGGACACACATTTCTTTGTGACCTTCTCCTACAACCCTCAGTCTAATTAGCAAATACAGCCTCTTAATTAGCTACAGACTGGCAGAACCCACAAATATTGAGAATGCAACAATTTATCAGAAGAAGATAATCTCGATGATCACCAGAAAAAAATCTGCTTCAATTGGAAACTGAAAGGAGGCAGCCAAGCACACGCAGCTGGGCACAAACGCCTGTGCAGACAGCACAGAGTCCTGGAGTGGTGTAGACTTTGTGTGGCAGAGAATCTATGGATAGGAAACAGATCAGACAACCTCTGTTTCAATCAGAAATAGGAGGGAGGCAGCCAAGCACAAGCAGCTGAGCACAAAAGCCAGCACAGACAGCACACAGTTCCAGGGTGGTGCGGACTCCACAGGCTGATGCTGATTCCATGGGGTGATGCAAACTCCATGTGGTGGAGAATCAATGGGGAGGATTCTACAAAGAATCTACATCAGTGCCACTCTGCCTTGGTTGCAAGCCAGTAGATCAGTAGAGAAATTATAAAACATCCAACACAAGCACAAAAGGTAAATAGTGAACCCCCAAAATGCCAGAATCTCATGGCACCTAGTCACACTCACCCAATACCAGTAGTGAGTCAGCACTGACCCAGTGGAGCTGTGCCTACTTATAGAGGAACACACTACTTATAGAGGAAGCTTGGAAAACCATCCCTGCCCTAAAAGCAGACCTTAACTTTTTAAAAAACATGAGTAAAAAAGTATAGAGATATCTGATGATAGACAGCTTTTATGGTGAAAGAGACGAACAGATATTAAACCTTGAGGAGTCTAAAGGCAGATTGTCTTCAGATGAAGCCCCAAAAAGTGATATAACCTGCTCCTCATTACATAAGGCTCTCCTAGAAGAAGTTAAAAAAGGATCTTTAAGAAGAGCTAGAAGAAAAATGGGAAAGGAAATGAAAACTTTGAAAGAGGGTTTAGAAAAGGCATTTAACTCATTAAAAGATATATTTGATAAAACAGAAAAAGAAAACAACTCCCAGAAGAACAGAATTTGTGAAATAAAAAAAGAAAATAACTCCTTAAAAACAGAATTTGTGAAATGGAAAAAAATTCCATAGAACAAAACAACTCAATTAAAAATTCAATTGGATAAATACAAAAAGAAGTAAAAAAATTTAATGAAGAAAATAATTCACTAAAATTCAGAACTGAACAAATGGAAATGAATGACTCAATGAGACAACAAGGATCAATCAAGCAAAACCAAAAAAAAAAAAAAAAAAAAAGGAAAAAAAAAAGAAAAAAAAAAAAAAAAAAAAAAAAAAAAAAAAAAAAAAAGGAAAAAAAAGGAAAAAATGCAAATTATCTAATTGGGAAAATAACCGACCTGGAAAATAGATCTAGGAAAGACAATTTAAGGATTATTGGACTCCCTGAAAATCATGAAGAAAAGAAGAACCTAGATGCTATTTTCAGAAAATCATCAATGAGAACTGTTCGGACATCATAGAATCAGAAGATAAAATGACCATTGAAAAAAATTCACTGAACACATCCTGAAAGAGACCCCAAAATTAAAACCCCAAGGAACATTGTGGCTAAATTTCAGAACTATCTGACCAAGAAAAGAATATTAAAAGCAGCCAGAAAAAAACAATTCAAATACCCAGGAGCCACAATAAGGATTACTCAGGGCTTCTACTTTATAGGATTGAAGGGCCTGGAATCTGATATTTTCCCAAAAGGTGAAGAAACTTGGAATGCAGCCAAAAATAAATTACCCTGCTAAACTAGCATTTTCTTTAAAGGAGAAGATGGACATTCAATAAAACTGGTGAATTCCATTTATTTTTGATGAAAAGACCAGAGCTAAACAAACAAAAAAAAAATTGGCTTCCCAATATAGAACTCAAGAGAAGCATAAAAAGGAAAAAAAAAACCTTTTGAGAACTATTTCTGTTATGGTTATGCATATAGAATAAATGCATTATCTGATTTTATTGTTATTATATGAAAAAGGAACTAGAGGTGGGAAGGAGATTCTAACAGAAAAAAAGGGGAAAGGGGAGGTAAAATTAAGGAAATTACATCTCAGGATGAGGCAAAGAAAATATATTGTAATTGAAGAAAAGAAAGGAGGGTAGCAAATATTGTGTGAATCTTACTTTTATCAGATTTGCTCAAAGAAAGAATGTTAGTAATATTTGGTTTCATCAAGAAACTTCTCTTACCTTGTAGAAAAGTGGGAGGGTAAGGGGAAAAGGGAAACAGTAGGTTAAATAGAAGGGAAAACAGAAATAGTAGGGAAAAGGTATAAGGAAGGGGGAGGGTTTCTATAGGGGGAGGACTGCTGTAGGCAAGTAGTGCTCATAAATAAAATACTGGGGAGTAGGGAAAGGGGAAAAGTATAATTTGGTGTTACTAAGATGGCAGGAAATACAAAATTAGTAGTTTTATCTATAAATGTAGATGGCATGAACACTCTCATAGTAGATAGCAGACAGAATTAAAAGCCAGAATCCTACAATATGTTGTTTACAAGAAACACATTTAAAGAAGAGAGATATATACAGAATAAAGGTAAAAGGCTGGGGCAGAATCTATTATACTTCAGATGAAGTAAAACAAAACAAAAAAAAAGCAGAGGTAGGCATCCTGATCTCAGATCAAGCAAAAACAAAAATTGATCTAATTAAAAGGGATAAGGAAGGAAAGTATATCTTGCTAAAGAGTACCAGAATTGATGAAGCAATATCAATATTAAACATCTATGCAACAAGGAGAAGTTAAGAGAGCTTCAAGAAGAAATAGACAGCAAAACTATAATAGTGGGAGATCTCAACCTTGCTCTCTCAGAATTAGATAAATCAAATCACTACTCTCCAAAACATTCTTTATAGACGATTCAATTATGAACTTCCCAGATTACTCTCCATTTTCTATCAGCAGTTTTGCTCAGTTTTCATTGCACAGAAAAAAACATAATGACTCCCATACTACCAACCACCTCTTTCCATCCCTGCACCCCACTGTTTAGTTTCTTTGTGCTATCTTTTCCCATTAAATTGTAAGTTCATTGGAGAAGAGATTATATTTTATTTATTATCCCTAGGATAGCACAGTGCCTGGCACATAGTAGGTACTTATTATTTTTTTTAAATGAATTGAAATTACATACTTATAAAATTTCCAGATGACATTAAGGTGGAAATAATAATGCAATGCATGATAGAACTTGATCCCAATATAATTTAACAGACTGGAAGATTTTTATGACTATTATTCAATGAAGCTGTACTCTCAAGGATGTGGCTACATCTCCATCCATTTAGAGTGCAATCCATGAATGTGTTTTCAAGCAATGCAATTCTCATCAATGTTCATATTTTTCACCTTGCCCCCAATAATCCAAATTAACTTTGTATAATCATCATTGTTACTCAACATTCTCCTTCTAAGATATATGGACTGAGGAACAAATTCAATGTATTAAACATCTATATTAATTTCAAATTTTTGGCAATGGACATTTTTCATGATTTTCTGTTTTTTCTGTGTGTATCATTAGAGTAATCTTTTGACTAGCTATGCATTTAATTGGATGCCCTGGAGTTTGCAGAATTTTGGGAATGGATGAAATCAATATGATGTCATTCTGAAGCAAGAGTTCTTCTTCCATTTGGCTTCTGATCAAAGACATTTTTATGGTAATGGCAAATGTCTTTGATCATCATATTTTCCTATTTTATGCCTTTCTTGCTATAAATAATCATAGGATTAGTTTGCAAAGTCATCTATCAAAAAAGCCTAATTGATCTTTGACATATCTTTGGGGTACTCTTCATGGGAAGAGAGGCATTCATATTGAATTTTTCTCATGTTTCCCCTCCCCGCAACACTCACAATAAATAGACTTGGACTTTGTCAGTTTGTATGATAACAAAGAAATGATCTCCTGTTCTTAAGAATCAATAAAAGTAAAAAATAAAAAGCCCTATTTTTATTAAGAATACCATTGATATGTTGCAAATCTTCTCAAAAGTTTTATAGAGATGCAAATTATACACTTTTAGTTCTTTGTGTCCTCTTGGTAAATTATCTTGTTGTGGATGGCATAACAATAGCATATGTTATTTTTCCCTACTTCAGGATATTTTCTATATCTCAGGTATGTTACAATGACTCAAGGTAGTCCTTTTGTTTTTCTTTTTTATCCTACAGCATGTGTTTCTTCTATGTATACTTGCTCTGGTCCAGTCATTCTTTCCAATTTCATCTTAAATGTCATTTCCACTTTCTTTTATAGCACATCAGATATTGAGGTGTTAAGAGTGCAAATGAGATGGCTTTACTGACATTGATGATGAAAATAAATTGTTTAAGAAATGATGACAAATCTCTTCCATTTTCTACCTTTGCTTTTGATTTTCTGCCAATTTTGTCCATAAATGCTCTTGGTCTGCTTTAGTTAGATCCCATGCCAAGCTTCCTGAATACTCATGCTCATGTAGAATGATTTAGCTGTTTTGTGATATTTTTCATAACCTTTCACCATCCTCCACATTTGAATCAATATACAAATGAGTCGTTCTTTAAATTGATGTTAGTCTTGTTTGCTATGTCCTTCTGTTTAGTCAGTGATCAAGTATTTGCTTGCTGGAGTGGTTTCTGGATAGTTTTCCCTATTCATTATGGTTTTTCATTGAAACCTCTAAAAGAAAGTTCAGCATATTGGAGAGAGCAGAGACAAACACTTGTTCTATTGTCAGCTGCTCTGAGCTGAAATACTACCTCTAATGCTTATATTCCCTTTGTGATTGGGGAATGCCACATAACTACTATGTTCTCTTCTCTTTTCATTAGCTGACTGAGATGGTTTAGACAAAATGGTCTCTGAAGTCCCCTCTACCTGCCCTTTAGCTCCCTTTTAGTCAAAGACATTGTCCTTTTTCCAATTTTTAAAATTTTGAGCCAACAGCTTCTATGAATAGGTCAATGTGAAATTGCTCTAATGAAATGCTTTTTTTTTAATTTACTAATTTTACCTTTTCTTTTAATTGAAGTTAATTAAAAACTCTGATTTAAGCAGTCAATGATTTGACTGTGTATAGACAGCTATGAAACAGGTACTTATTTTGTAAAAAAAAATATTTCCCCCCAGTAACATCAAGAAGATTTTTATCATTCATTTTTACAATATTTTGAGTTTCAAATTTTTCTCCTTCCCTCTTTTCCTCCCTTGTCTTGCTCTCTTCTAAAGATGGTAGGTAGTTTTAGGTAGTTGATACATGTGCTATAATATAAAACATATTTTCATAAAGTAAGTGAAAAATGCTTTTATTTGTATTCATTTCATTCTATTCTTTATATAGTTATGTATAATTTTTTTTTTTATCATTAAGTCCTTTGTACTTGGGTCATTGTGTTGCTGAGAAGAGCTAAATCAGTCATAACTGATTAATACACAGTTTGCTGATATTGTGTACAATGTTTTCCTGGCTCTGCTCATTCACTTTACATCAGTTTGCACAAGACTTTTTGGATTTTTTTTTGAAATCTCTTTATTCATTTTTTCTTATTACACAATACTGTTACATTACATTTTTTTTTTTTTTTTTTTTTTTTTTTTTACTATCGCTTGTTCAATCATTCTCCAGTTGATGGATATCTGCTCAATTTTCAACATTTTGCCACCACAAAAAGGGGGCAGCTAAAAATATTTTTGCCCATGCAGGTCCTTTCCCCTTTTTAATAATCTTTTTTTTTTTTGGGGGGGATACAGGCCTGGTAGCAATATGCACAGTTTTGTTTCCCTTTGGGCATAGTTCCAAATTGTTCTTCAGAATGGCTGTATTAATTTATAACTCCACCAACAGTGAATGTATTAGGGGCCAATTTTACTTCATGCTCTTGAACATTTATTTCCTTTTGTCATATTGGGGCATCTGGTAGGTATGAGATGGTATCTCAGAGGTGTTTTAATCTCCATTTCTCTAATCAAAAGTGATTTAGGGCACTTCTTTATATGCCTATATAACTTTGATTTCTTCATCTGAAAACCGCCTGTTCATATTCTTTGATCCTTCATCAATTTATCAAGACTTGGATTCTTATGAATTTTATTTACTTCTCTATTTCAGAATTGAGATCTTTGTAAGAGACACTTGCTTTTAAGATTGTTTCCAGCTTTCTGCTTTTCTTCTAGTTTTGTTTGCATTGGTTTTGTTTGTGCAAAAGCCTTTTAATTTAATATAATCTAAATTATTTATTTTATTTTGTAACACTCTTAATCTCTTCTTTAGAATTGACTTTTTCCCTTTCCATAGGATTGACAGATAGACTATTCCTTATTCTTCTAATTTGCTTGTGGTGTTACCCTTTATGGCTAATTCATGTACCTAATTCATGAACGTATTTTTTTTGTGTACAGTGGGCGACAATTTTATACCTAATTTGTATCCTATTGTTTTTCAGTTTTCCTAGAAGTTTCTGTTAAATAGTGAGTTTTTATTCCCAAAATTTGGGTCTTTGGATTTATCAAACACTAGGTTTCTCTTGTTACTGACTATTCTGTCTTGGAAGCAAGTTTATTTCACTAATCCACCACTTTATTTCTTAACCAGTATCAGATAGTTTTGATGAATATTTATGAAATATTTACATTTAAATTGGTAAATATTTACAAAAATATAATTTACATAGATGGACAGATAAAGAAATAGAATCTTTAACTAACTCTGTAATAGAAAAGGAAATTGAATAATTCATTAATGAACTCCCTAGGGATAATTTTCAAGGGCCAGATGGATTCATGAGTGAATTCTATCAAATAATTAAAATACAATTAATTTCAATACTATATAAATTATATGGAAAAATATGTAAAGAAGAAGCCCCATTAATAATATAAATATGGCACTGAAACCTAAATTAGGAAAATCTAAAACAGATGAAAAAAATTGCAAACCAATTTCCCCAATGAACATTGAGGCAAAAATTTTGAACAAAGTACTGGTTAGGAGATTACAGCAATATATTGCAAGGATTATACATTATGACCAGGTGGGATTTATGCTGGTAATGCAGGGTTGGTTTAATATCAGGAAAATTATCAATATAATTAAACATATAAAAAAGAATAGCAACAAAAATGATATGATTATCTTAATAATGACAATTTTTTTTTTAACAAAATAGGGCACACCTTCTTATTAAAAACAATTAATTACTGTTGAGGGCACTGACATTTTCTCAGTCAACTAGGCCTGAAATTCCAATACCATCTTTGACTGTACACTCTTAACCAACCCATGTATATTCAATTGGTTGCCAAATTCTTTAATTTATACCTTCACAACATCTCTTGGAAATATTCCCTTCTGTCTATTCACATGGCTATCATCTTCATATGATTCCTAATCAGTTATATTGACTTCACTATAACTTTTTAATTTCTCTGCTTGTCTCATGCCTCTCCTTACTCTGATTCAACTTTCACTCCATTTCCAAGGTTATTTTTCTAAAGCATAACTCTGACTGTATCACTTCCTTGCATAGTGCCTCCTAATTAATTACCTTTAGAATCAAATGTATACTTTTCTGTTGGATGTTTAAGGATTTTAATGATCTGGATACCTTCTACCTTTCTAATCTTTCCTGCCCATTTTATTCTCTTTTACAAACTCTATGATCCAGCTACACTGAACTACTTACTGCTTTTCAAAATATGACATTTCATTTTTTATCTCAGAAGCTTTGTGAGGGCTCTTTCATTCTCAGATTGTTCTGCCTCCTCACCTCAAACTTAGTTTCTCTTGCCTCCTTCAAATCATAGTTCAGATTTTGCTTTTTTAAAAGAGATTTTTCATAGTTCTCTGAACTGCTAGTGCCTTCCTCTCTCAGATTACTTTCCATCCATTCTGTGTATATTTGCTATGTACTTAATTATTTATATATTTCCTTTTCCTCCCTTGAAAACTCTTTATTGTCAGGGACTGGACATTTTGTATTTTATTTTTGTATCCCCAGTATTTATTGTAATGCCTAACATGCAGTAAGTGTTTAATAAAAGCATGTTGACTTACTGACTTAACAAATCTTTCATGTGCTTTACCAAGAAGAGACTATTATTTATCTTTCTGGTTAGTTACCTTTCCATGTGTTTTCTGGTTTCAGTTATTGTAAGACTGTCCATCTTGTGAAATTAAAGTTCTCCCAGTAGTAAAAACAACTTGCTGCTCCTCAGACAAAATTCACACATTTAGAATGTCATCTGTTGAATTATAATTTATCAGTGGTCAAAGACCTTGTGATTGCAAGCATCTTTCACCCCATTTTCTGCTATATAACTACTGTCAAAGGAAAAGGTTCTTGTAATCATTTTATACTTTTCATTGTTTCATGTATTGCCACAATATCAGAGTTCATCACTTAGTGTCCAACTTCTTGATAATGATACTCACTGTACTTAGCTGAAGAAGACATGATAGAACACTCAGTTTATCAGAGGATTTTTTTTTTTTTTACTTGTAGCATATACATGAAACAAGGCTGTTGGGGCAAAGCCAGACATCTTTCATATGTCCCCAAAGTAACCACTTTCATTTGTACCAGCACACAGAATTTTGCATTTCCTGCTGCCAATTTAATTTCTCAACTGGGATGTACTTCTAATACAAAGAAGAAGGACATTCCTTTTTTAATCTTTTAAAAACATTTAAAATTCATTATGAATCAAAATACAAAAAGCTAAAAAAGAATATTTCCATGTACATAGAACAGCATAAAAAGAAAATTCAATATAGAACCATGAATTTTCATTTCACACTGTTTATTTTTCTGAAAAAACTATAATAAATACTATATCTCATTTTCAAAGCTTACCTACTTTTCTGTGCTTCCTTCTATGTGTTTTTTGTTCTTTGCTGTGCATCTATTATTTTTTCTTCCTCTTTCCCCAATCTTCCCCAGAGAACGCTACCATTTCTCTCTCAAATACAATAACCACTCAGTTCTTTAAGCTACACATCTCCTTTTAGTTACTCTTCCTCCCTATAGCTGCACACAAAAAATTATCATAACTTTAATCTTGCCATCATGCACCTCCATGTTTAAAAATTCTGAAATCTATAGTGTTCTTGGTGGTTTTCTGGAGGTCTATTTTCACACTAATCCAATTTACCAAACTTCTCTTTCTCTGTAAGTGGACTGCATTTTTCATCAAATTAACTTGAAAGTTAAAGTAAAGTAAGAGTAATCCCCAAAAGAATAGCCAAGTGTTAAAGTCCAAATCCTTTATTATCTCCTTCACAATCTAGTTTCCTTGCCTGGGGCCTGGGCCAGCTTTCTGGAGAGCCTTTCCTACCCGCCTTGGTCTCAGTAGGGGAAGTGCAGGAGGCCAGCCCCAAGGTGAAGTGAGATGAAGTGAATGAATTTGGCTCTGTGTCCCCTCCAAGTCTGTGTCTGGCCCTTCTGAGTCTCTCTCTGGATCTGAGTCCCAGCTTAGATACTCTACAATGAGTATAAACCAATCATTATATCACTAGGAAAACATTATTTGTTGTAAGATTAAATCAATCATACTGAACTATTAATCACCATGCTAAACTAGATAACCATTGTTTCATCAATTCCACTGACTTAACACCTTGTAAGAATCCTTATTTCAGAGTTCTGGCCTATTAACAGAAATCTTCTTCCCAACATTTAAAGAACAATTAATATAATTCTATATAAACTATCTGGGAAAATGAGTAAAGAAGGAATCATAGCAGATTTTTTTTATGACAAAAATAATGTGTTGATACCTAAACAAGAAAGAAAAACCATAGAAGGAAAACTATAGACCAGTTTTCCTAATGGATATTGATGCAGTTTTTTTTCTTAATAGCATTTTATTTTTATAAATAAATGTACAGATAATTTTCCACATTAATTTTTGCAAAAATTTGCATTCTAAATTTTTCTTCCTCCTTCCATTATGCTCTCCACAAGACAGCAAGGAATCTGATATAGATTAAATATGTGCTATTCTTTTAAACATAATTTCATATTTGGTATGTTCTACAAGAAAAAATCAAACCAAAAAGGAAAAAAAAAACACCATGGGAAAGAAAACAAACAAACAAAAAGGTGAAACTACTATGCCTCAATCCACATTCAATCTTCATAGTTCTCACTCTGGATGTGACTGGTATTTTCCATTGCAAGTCTATTAGAAATGACTCGAATCACCAAATAGTTGAGAAGAGTCAAGTCCATCACAAATAACCATCACATAATATGTACATTGTTTTCCTGCCTCTTCTCACGTTATCAGCATTAGTTCATTTAGGTCTTTCCAGACTTTTCTGAAATCAGCCTGCTCATCATTTTCTATAGAACAATAATATTCCATCATCTTCATATATCATAACTTATTCAGCCATTCCCCAACTAATTGGCATCTACTCAATTTCCAGTTCTTTGCCACTACAAAAAGAGCTTCTATAATGGGGCCTTTACTCTTTTTTTTTTTTTTTTTTTTTTTTTAGCTCTTTGAGATACACTCCCAGTAGTGACAGTATTAGATCAAAGGGTATACACAATTTTATAGCCCTTTGGGCATAGTTCCAAAATGAGGCAAAAATTTTAAATAAAATACTAATACAGAGATTACAGCAGCATATCATAAAAACCATTCACTTTGACCAGGTGGGATTTATGCCAGGAATATAGGATTTGTTCAATTTTAGGAAAACTATCAGTATAATTGACTTTATCAATAACAACCCCCCCCCCCCAATCAAGTGTTTATTTCAACAGATGCAGAAAATAAATACCCATTTCTATTAAAAATAGAAAAATGTAGGAATAAGTAGAGTTTACCTTAAAATGCTAAGTGGTATCTAAAACCATTAGTATTATCTGGGATAAGATAGGAACCTAATAAGTTTAGGAGTGAAACAAGGATGCCCCTCATCACCACTATCATTCAATATTCTTCTAGAAATGCTAGCTATAGCAATAAAACAAACAAAAATTGCAAAAAATTAGTATAGGCAAACACAAAACAAAAGAAGCATTCTTTGCAGATATATGATTAGCATACCTATATAATCCTAGAGAATCAACTAAAAAACTACTTGAAATAATTAACTGTGAATTGACTTAGCTCTTCTCAGTACCACAATATTCCAAGTTAATTTTGAATGACTTGTGATGAAAATTGCAGTCCACTTACAGAGAAAGAGAAGTTTGGTAAGTTGGATTAGTGTGAAATGAGGTTTCCAGAAAACCAGAGAAGTAGTAATAAAAACATGTGCAGCCACCAGATCTTTTCTGATGCAACTGTTCCATTTTCTTCTTACCCTACTGCCTAGTTATCTACACCACTTACCTTACCCTTCTGCAATCTCCTTTTCTTATGCTACCCTGACTCTCGAGGTATTTCTAGACTTTGTTAAAAACATGCATAAACCAATTAGAATTCACATTGTATAATATTATCTTACTACAAAACTAATTCACAACCTTAAAGTAGGCATAGATCAATGCTTTCCTCAAGTGAACCAGTTTTCTTTTAGCAGGAAGCATTATGAAAACTTGGAATCCATGAATATACTATACTGAATAACAACTATAAAATACTATAATTGCTTAAAAAATAAAGTCCATGAGAACTGATATGGGTAGGTGTGGCCATCAATTGTTCATGTGAAAATGGCAGGACTTTTAGTGGAGCACTAATTCGTTATGAAAGAACAATCTATGCAGTGATTTATTCCCCCTACTTCCAGTCTTATAAATCTTGTAACCTTAGATTGCAAAAGAGATACATAATATCCAGAATAACATAATAAACTCAGATATTCTGATTTTTTCTGTTCACATTTGATATATTGTGCCCAATTCTGGGAATACATAGCAACACAACAAAAACAACTAGTGTTTGTATAGTCTGTCAAGATTTACAAAGTATATTAAAAAATATAGTCTCCTTTGTTCAGGTGCTATCATTTTTTCCTTTTTGTAGATGAGGAAACTGAGGTTAAGAGAGTTTAAGTGATTTGAGCAGGGCCTTACATATAATAAGTGTCTAAGGCTGGAACCAGTGCTCTATCACTGTGCCACTTTGCCATCTAGATGACAAGCTTGTATTTATCTAAAGAAAGGCATATTGAGTAGATTTAAGGCTTTTCCACATGAGATTATTGAAGGAACTGGAGTTGTCTAGATTGAAGAAGAGAAGACAAAGTATATATGATATCTGTCTTCATGTATCTGAAGGACTTGCTCAGTGGAAGGATATTAGATTTTTATTATTTAGTCTCATAGGGTTGATTGTACACAAGGTTGTGTTAGGAGATAGTGTGATGCCTATAGTTGGAGGTCCTCAAGTGAATGCTAGGTAACTATTGTTGTGAATGTGTCAGAAATATTCTACAGGGGATTTCTGTTTAGATGTTGGTTGATCTAGATGACTTCCACAGTTCTTTCAAATTCTCTAATCTCATGATTTTGTAATTTCCCCACTTCTGTCAGTAGTACCATGTTTCTCAGCCTTCTAGATTAAAATTTCAGAATCTTTTCCCACTCTTCCTTATTTTCCACTCCCACTATTTTTAATTACCAAATATTGTCAATTCTTCTTTATCCTGTTTCATATCAATAATTTCTTTTTTCCATATTTATCATATTTATTATACCACAATCACTTGGTTTTGTTCACTTTATTGTTCATTATTTCATGCAAATCTTTACACATTTTTTTCTTTTCTTATTTTTTCAATTACATGTAAAGATAGATTTCAACATTTATTTTTATAATACGTTGATTAATATTTTTTCTCTCTCCCTTCCTTCACCCCTTCCCCAAGAAGGCAAGCAATTTGATAAAGGTATACATGTACAATCATAATAAACATATTTCCACATTAGTCACATCATAAAAAAAAAATAAGAATAAAAGAGAAAAGCTACTAGAAAAAGAAGACAAAAAAGTGAAAATGGTATTCTTTGAACTTTATTCAGACTCCAGAGTTCTTTCTCTGGGTATCGATGGCATTTTCCAGTCATATTCTTTTAGAATTGTCTTAGATTGTTGTATTGCAGGGAAGAACAAAGTCTATTAAAGTTGATCATTGCCTAACATTGCTATTACTGTGTACTGTGTTCTAATTCTGCTCACTTCACTGAGCAATAGTTCATGTAAATCTTTCCAGATTTTTATGAAGTCTACCTGCTCATCATTTCTTATAGAACAATAGTATTCCATAACATTCATATACAACAATTTATTTAGCCATTCCTTAATTGATGGGTATTCTTTTGATTTTCAGTTCTTTGCCATCACAAAGAGAGCTGCTGTGAACAGTTTTTGAACATGTGGGTCCCATACTTACTTTTCCATTTGTATCTCCTACACCCTAACTTATTATTTCATACCTGAACTCATAATAGTTTTGTAACAATCCCTTTCTTCAACTACAGCTAACCTACTCTTCCTATTCCTCTTTATTCCTCTGTTACTATTCCTAAAATACCATTTTGCAAATGTTTTCCCTCCTTCCCACTCAACCAGATACTTTAGTTCCCTTCCCCAGCTTAAAAACCTTCCATTAGTTTCTATAACTTGTAAAATAGTACAGAATCCTTAGCTTTACATTATCTTTATATAAATTTATCTTTATATGTTCTCTTCAGTCTGGTCCCAACTTACCTCTGCAATGCTACTCTCCTATTCTCTAATCATGAATCTTTTATTTTTCAAGACAAGTTGAACTGCTCATTTTTTTTTTTCACATTTTTCTACCTGCAATGCAATATATTTAGTCTTTTCTGTCTCTAAATTTGGCCTACCCCACAAAAACTGAGTCAAGTCTCATTTGTCCTATAAAGACTTCCCGCTATCCTCTGGATGGACAGAGCCTCAAGCTAGCCCTCAATAATTTGTTTCTCTTTTGAACTATGACTCATTTGGCTCTTATTCTGTCTTGTTTAGTGAGTAGCTAAAGGCCTTACAGGTCCCTCACAAAAGCTGCATTATAGAACATAGGACAAAGAATTAACACTCAATGGCTTAGCTTATCCATCTGCATGAATCTTCCCAGAAATAACCCATCTTGCATTGTGATTTGGTGATAGCTTACTCATAGATTTAAAGTGCCAGGAAATGGCCTCCCTAAAATGTAACTGATGCAAGATGAGCTGTCATCATGCAAATTAGAACATGTTATGAGGTAATGTTTTAAGTTAGAGGCTTTTGGTGACAGAAAAGGAATGCTGAAACAAAAGAACTGGAAAAATGTGAATGTATTAATGTCTTCATAGGCAGAAGTTATCCAATTAAAGACAATCAAACATGTCCAATCATTTAGGGAAACACATCCATTGGGTAGAGGAATGTTGTTCATTCTTTGTTTTTGAGGAGACCAATGACATCATAATAGACAACATATCTATATTTGCCCATGAAATGTATTTAAGTGAGGCAGAGTTGGACTGTCATCAGTCTCACTCTCTCTTCCAGACTCATCAAAGTCATATGCCAAAACAAAAGTCAAGACAACCAGCAATGATCCAGGGTGCAATGGTTGACCTTGGCATCTTTGATGTCTGACCAAACTCTAAGAGCTCTATAGTGTCTGCTTCAGTTAGCTAGCTTCATGGCCACTGGAATAAATTGTTTTCATTTGTGCATTCTGCCAGCAGAAGTCTTCACATGCTTGGGGAAGACATTCTCCTAACCACTGATTTGAGGCTTGTCACTTGTCCTTAATCTGGTTTAGCTCATCTACTGAGATGCTTTTTACCAAGGTATGATTGTTGTGCATGTTACAGCTTCTTGGAGCCATAACTGAGAATTAGGTGACAAATGAATTCCCTGAAAAGGGCTAGATAAGTACTCACACCAGAGATATTAATCTACCCTAAACATCCCCTATACCCTAATCGTATGGATAATTGTTATGAGAAGTGAATATATGGATTAGACTACATGGCCTTGAGATCTCTTCCAACTCAAAAATACTATGATTCTGTAGGTATCACAGCTTGATGGAAACATCTCTTAAATGAAGAATGAGTCATATATTTTTTGGACACGGCTAACATGGAAACTTGTTTTGTTTTACTATGCATGTTTGTTACAAGGTTTTCACTTGTCTTTTTTTTTTTTTTTTTAACTGGGAATAGAAAAGATGGAATATAGATAGGTGCCTTCTCCATCCAAAAAATGTTGAAAGATAACAAAAGGAAGTTCAGAAAGAATTTTTTAAAAAGCAGGGCAGTTTAAAAATTACATGCTGACTTTAATATATACTTTAAAAGAAAAGCAAGTTCTAAATGGAAGAGATTTATGGTTTTACATAAAATTGTCTTCTCCTCCATACATATGGAAGTGCTCCTTTTGGGGGGGGGTTATATTAAGTTCAGAGAAAAGGAAAAGAAAAAGACAAGAGAATAAAACCTTATCATATATATATTTTCTAATTTCATATATACCAAATAATCTCCTGAGCAGATATACTCACCAGGATAGAGTACTCTACCAACTAATTCTTGGGTTTTACACCCCCACACCCCCACACACACCCACACACATTCATACACATATATAATATATATTTCTTCTCTGTTAGAAATGAAAGAATGATTATACTGGCTTATTGATTACTTTTTTTTCCCCTGATGCAATTGGAGTTAAGTGACTTGCCTAGGGTCACACAGCTAAGAAGTGTTAAGTGTCTGAGACCAGATTTGAACTCAGGTTCTCCTGACTTCAGGGCTGGTACTCTATCCACTATGCCATCTAGCTGGTCCTATGGATTACTTTCTCCTAAATTTTGTTAGAGTCACAGAATGACAGAATTTCAGTACTGGAAGAGATCTCAAAGATCATTTAGTTTAAAATGTACCAACGGCAGAGTTCCCTCTATAACATCCATCATAAGGAATCATCAACAATTTTTTAAAAAAATCTTTATTGTGAAGTAGTGGTGTGTGAGGTGTTCAGGGAGGAATCGCACCCCTGATGTGAGAGCTTGTTGATCCCTTTTCATGGCTGTTCATCTATCTCTAGTGTCCAACTGGTACTCAACTCTGACCTGTGGCTCTAAAAATCTGTAGCATGTCCAGTGACCACAGCATAGTAAATCCTTTTCACAGATGAGCTAAACCAGTTTGAAGGTAAATAATAAGCTTCAGACCTGCTGGTGAGTTAGGAAATGTCTACTTCAAGTATGTGAAGGCTTCTCCCAGTGGAATGGGCAGATAAGAACATTGTATTCCAATGGTCTTGAAGATGACTTGAAGGTGAAGGAACCACTGGGGAGCACTTAGAGTTTGGTCAGATGTCAAAGATGTCAAGTTACCCACTGCATCCTGGGACATTGCCAATTATCTTGGCTTCTGTCATGTCACTGTACTTGGATAATTCTGTAAGAAAGAGTCAGGCTAATAACTTTATGCAACTCTGTCTCAGTTAAATCCGTTTCAAGCATGAGTCACAACATCACTTCAAGGTGTCATTAATTCTCTTTGAATATGAAAGGGAAACAATATTGAGAAGTTACTGTTTTATCCAAAAACAATCTATTCCATTTCAAATTAATAGCATGTAAGAGGTGCTTAATAAATGGTGATTAACTAGTTATCTCTGTAGTTTCTATCAATTGTTCTATTTTGCCAACTGAAGATAAGCAGAACAAGATGAATTTGTCTTACAATAAGAGCAAATCAAATGCTTGAGGATAACTATCTTATATCCTCTATGTTCCTTCTTGTTTGATATGCACATTACCAAATTTCTTTAAAAGTTCTCCATTTGGTATGATCTTAAGTTCATCTCCAAATCTAAATTAGTAACTCCTACATTCTCCAACTTATCAATGACATATCTGAAAAGCAGAATTTAAAATTGAAGACAAAGGTAGTCTGACCAGGTCAGAGGTCAAGAAAACTATCACTTCTCTAGTTGTTCAAGTTTTTTTTTTTTTTTTTTTTTTTTATGCAGAAACTTCAATTTATTTTCACAAGCATTAATCAACTATCTACTGCTAAGTGCTAAGTACATAAAAGCCAGAACAAAGTAATTTTTACCTTTTAGGAAGGAAAACCATAGGGGCACAAATAAGGAACATTAAGAATTAAATGGATCATGTTTATGTTTGTGTGAACCATGAAAAATGGACTGCAAGAGATGAAGGTAAAGAGAGAGGGCATTGTGGGTAGTCATAAAACTTTTTCCTCTCTTCCCCCAAATCTTCTGCAGACACATATACTTCTTCTCTCTTGTTTTTGTGTTTTTTTTTTAATGAAAAGGTTAGATTTTTAAAATGATTTTTATTAAATTTCAGTGTATTTAATATGACCTGATATTCTACAGACTTTCAAGATCTTTATAAAACCCATGTCTCTTAAAAATTAGATGTCCTCACAGATGCTTTGTGTCACCTGAAATTTTTGAAAGCATACAATTTATATTTTTATTTAAATAATTCAAAAATTTCATAAAAGTTCACAGGACCAAGCATAGATTCCTAGGGTATTTCCCTAGGGACTTTCTTCCAAGTGGACATTACCATCTACAAAATGGTTCTAGTCCTTCAACAAGTTTAATTGAAAACTTAATTGTTCCCCACATTTCTCCATGTTGTCTATAGGAATAGTAAAGAGGCTTTGTCATATGTATTGTTAAGTTTAGATAAATTATATCCACAACATCTTTCCTTCTTTTTGTCTGGCATCATCTCTTTTTGATGAAGCTTCATTATTTCCTCATGATCAATTTATTTTCTAAATGTTCACTAACAATCTCTTTTATAGTACATTTTTGATTTTTCAAAGAATAGAATTTAAGAAAACTTAAATTTCCCGTTCTATCCTTTATAGACTTAATTCTCTCTTCTTTTGAAAATTGAAATTTTGACATTTGTTGAATATGTGATACATCTCCAATTCTCCATGATCTTCCAAAAACAATTAACAATGATTTGTTAATCCTATATATTATCTTTCTTTTAAGTTTTTCCCTTTGATTATTGTGGTCATTATATGAAATTTCCTCATGGGTCATTTTGATTTAGAAGTTCATGCAAATTTTCCAAAGTTTCTTTCATTCAGTCATGTTTATGATTTCTTAATATAATAAAATTTCATCACAATCTTAACTTGTTTTATCTATTACCTCCCTGAGGAATGCCTTATTTCCATGTCTTTGATATCATAAAAAAATTTTTCTATAAACATTTTTGTATATGTAGGGCTTTATTCTTTGTCTTTGACCTTTTGGGGGTATATGCTTGGTAGTGATTTCGTTGGATTAAAAAGTATGGAGAGCTTAGCATATTTTTCTAATATAATTCCAAAATGTTTTGCAGAACACCGGTATTAATTTACAGTTATATACATGTCTATCATGGCACAGTAATGTAGTTATATCCCCATATATAATATAGGATATACCTGATTTGTCTTTCTTTATTTTTACAAATCAGATGGATATGAGATAAAACCTTGAGTTGTTTTAATTTTCATTTCTCATATTATAAGTGATTTGGAGTCTTCACTCATAGGATAGCTTTTAGTTTGCATTTCTTCTTTTGAAACCTGCCTGTTTCTACTTTTTGGTCACATCTATTGGGAAATGGTTTGTGTATTTCAGATTGTTTCTATATTCACTAGTTCCCCTAATTAACAGTTTCCTTTCTTATTCTCTCTATGTTGATTTGTTCATTCAAAAGCTTGATTACATATGAAATTGTCTAGTTTATCCCTATTAAATTTCATCTTCTTCGATTTGACCCATTATTCTAGAATATCAAGATTTCATGTAATCCTGACACTGTTATATTTTATGTTGGTTATCCCCATGGATGTTTATTATCAACAATAATTTTATAACATTTTTACCTCTGCCATTATTAAATTCATTCACAAAAGTATTATCTCTGTGATTTTCTCTACCAAATTTTCATCATAGAAGGGATTTTAGAACCAAAAAAAATTTTAAAAATCCCAGAATCTGAGAGCCCTGTCACTTTATTGTGAATATAGTATTGGGAGAGGTCACAAATTAAGTGTAGTCTAGCTCTTTGAGACAATTAGGAAGCACAATAATGCCTATAATTAGTTACAATATGGTCTTGAAAAGATTTTAAAGCTTACATTTCAGGAAAGGGGTCAGACTAAAGATACTAATAAGACGAGTAGGAGTGTTTTTCTTCTGTATGCTAAAGAGATTACCACCTTGAGAAAAGAAACTTTTGCTATAGATGAAATTCCTTTTAGATAAGAATTTGAAAGGAATATGATAGATCATCCCTTGAGGGAAAAAAGTACTAAAAAATTTTCTTCTGCCTCTTCTTCCCCTCTTATTTTGCTGGAACTCATAGTGATTTCCAAGTCAAAGAATCTAGTAGATCCCACTGTTCCATTGGTAAAGAGATATCACTATGGCCAAGGGATCCACCGTAGCCAGAAATTAAAAGCAAAAAGAATATCTACAACCAAGGAGAATCTTTGCATTAGTGAGCCCTACATGACAGTGACTAATTTTGCTGACTACACACCCAGCAGGTCAAAATTTGGTAGAGAAATGCTTAGTGAAATTGCAGTCATCAGAAACTATATTTCAAACAGAGCAATAATTCAGCAGGTAGGCTGCATGCTTCAAAACCCTATGTGACATTCACAATATTCATAATGGAGACCAATTGATAGGAGATTTGGGGAGAGTAGTGGAATGACATCACCAGAAAGAATCAGTGGTACTACATCAATGACACAAATTGCTCTTTTGTGCTTATACACAGGTTCCAACTGCTCCCAGGTATATAAGGCCTTGCATTACCTCTATTTCCAGTAATAGTATGTGTTTGTGACAGAATGTTCCCCAGGTTTATAGGGGAAAATTTTTAATTGCTTCTCTTTTTATTGTAGCACTTCCTTTTTTTAAATGATTTTTTTTGATATCTCACTTTGTATCATATAGTTTCCTTGTCCTATCCCTTATTGCAAAGAATAAAAAGAGGAAAAAAAATAGTTCAACAACACTTAGAAAAGTCTTACATTATATTCAGTGTTCAACACCCATAGTCATTTACTTTTTCAAAGCATTTGGGGACAGTGGATGCTGGTGAACAGTGTTAAAAATGGATTCAAGAAGACTTGAGTTCTAATCCAGCTTTAGACACTTATTAGCTGTGTGACTCTAGGAAAATTATGTAATCTGTTTTTGCCTTAGTTTCTTCAAATATCAAGTGGGATTAACAATAACAGTACCCACTTTGTAGGGTTGTTGTGAGGATTAAATGAGACCCTATTTGTAAAAATACTTTGCCCAGAACTTGGAACCTATAGGTACTTAATAAATATTTATTCACCTTTCTTTTTCCTATATTTCTTCTTTGTGGGCTAAGTTTCATCATTGTAATTTTATAGTATGTAATGACAATTGTTTTATTGTTGTGTTCTTTCTTTTTACGTAGTTGTCGTTATGTACATTATTTTCCTGCTTCTGCTTTGCATTCACATTGCATCAATTCATATTCATTTTTGTGCTTCTTTGAATTTATTAAAGGCATCATTTCTTGTGTATAGTAATATTCCATTGTGTTGCTGTGCCACTCTTTTTCTTTAGTTGTTCCCAATAGATGTACCTTTCTATGGTTTCTTTCAACCTTTATAGGGATATAAATATGATAGCATAAATATCTGAATGTTTATAAACCTCTGTTAACAAATTTAAAGTAAAGAAAATAGAACATTTTTACTGTCAAATTCAGAACAATATTAATATGTAAGATAAAATACTAATAATTCCTTGATCCTATTAGCTAAAGTACAGAAGTATGTAGCACTATTGTTAGAATGGGGGTCAAGAAACTGTCAAATAGGTTGGGATTCTGTGAAAGTAGTCTCATAATATCATACCACGTTATACCCCATGTCAGGACTGGTCTGGTTACAATGACTCATTCCTTAACAACGAGGGTCTAAGTGGGTTTATCTGAGAGGACCAGAGTCTCTTCAACCCTTTTGTCTGCAAGTTACACTTGAGGATACAACAAAAGATGTGAAAACTATAGTAGAAATAGACATTTGCGAAGCCTTCCTCTAAATCTGTTGTCTTTATTTTACAGTATTCTTAAACATCTTTTATTTTAAATAAAATATTTTATAATACATAAATAACATAATAAAATAAAATAATTTATATTATATATTAATTTATTATATATTATATGCATTTAATATATTATTAATTTATTATATGTTAAATATTTAAAGTAGAATAAATAATAAAAATATTTTATTTTCAAAATACATGTAAAGATAGTTTTCAACATTCACCTTTGCAAAACCTTGTGCTTCAAAGTTTTCTCCTTAATTTCTCCCAACTCTCCTCCCCTAGACAGCATCCAATATAATCCATGTGTAATTCTTCTATATGTATTTCCATATTTAAAACATGTGTAATTCTTTTATACATATTTCCACATTTAAAACATATTTAAAATATATATGAGCAGCAGATCACCTAGTTAGAAAGTTAAATGGTACAGAAGACGAAGTACTAGACCATTAGGAAGACCTGAAAAATCCAGCCATAAATACTGGCTTTGGAATTCGGGGCAAATCATTTAGCCTCCATCTGCCTCAGTTTTGTTTATAAAATGGAGATAATTAAGGATAAAATGAGAATATTTGTGAAGTCTCTTGCAACTTTAAAGTACTATATAAACAATAACTATTATTATTATTACTATTTGCATAATTTTATTGACTAAGGATAGACTTCAAAAAGCTCATATTGTATACTATGGAAGTCCTATATATAGTATGACTTTTTAAAATTAGTTATAGATACTAAACACTTAAAGCCATAAATAAGAATATTTTAACATGCTGTAAGTTTAAAACCAGGCTATGAATACTACAGAACTCCTGCTGGTGAGGTGGTCCATTCCTGTACTCTATCCTCCCATCTCAAGGTCTCTGTGGAAGATTTATTCAACTCTTCCTATAACTGATTCCAAGCTGAAGTAGTATCAAATAGATCTATAGATTGTCAGAGCTGGAAGATGCCTTAGACAAGTCCTTCTTTATTACTTATTTTACAAGGAAAAAACTAATACCCAAAGTTAGTATCAGAGCACAAATTAGAATCTATTCTTCTAGTTGGCATGCCTAAATAAAGGGTTGAACTTGCAGTTGAAAGGGTTCAAATCTAGCCTCAGATACTTAATAGCTTTGTGAACTGGGACAAGTTACTTAACCTGTCTGAATGACTTATCTGTTAAATGGGAACAATAGTATTTACCTTCCACAGTTGTTTTGAGGATAAAATGAGATATGTCTAAAGTGGTGTGTAAAACCTTAAAGTTTTGAATAAGTAATATTATTATCAATAATCAATCACAGTATCAAATGATGTCTTCTTATGCTTCTTAATATTAAGTATAGTCACATACATGTATATACAAAGAGAGAGACAGAGATAGAGACAGAGAGATTGAGACAAGGAGGAGGAGGAGAAGGAGGAGGAGGAGGAACAAGAGAAGGAGGAGGAAGAAGAGGAGGAGCAAGAGAAGAAAAAGAAGAAGAAGAGCAAGAGAGAAAGAGAGAAGCAAAGACAGATAGAGACAGTCATATATAATCAATATAATTATAACCAGTGCTTTTTCAACCATGTTGTTGAAATTTGGCCTTCCCAAGGAACCTAAGGAAATCAACATTTCAAGAATCGCTAACTCAGAGTGAGTCATTCAGAATAGAGTGCCACTTAATTCTAGAGAGGATGCCACTTAATTCTTCCATATGCACCTTGGCTCCAAGGTCAATGTCTTCCTTACTTCCATCTAGAGTTGCAATATGGAACCATCTCCCAGAGACTTTGTTCCAGGGTACACAATTGACCAAGGGTATGAAGTTTAAAAGACCTCTGACAAATGACTATTTTCATATAGGGAAGAAGGCAGAGCCTGAATCTGTTTTGAAGGCAGGAAAGGGGTTGGAATTAGGGTTTCCAAGGAACAACTTGGTCTTACATTTCTATAGGGGGCAAAACAACAAAAAGAACTCTGATGTTCATTGGTGTTGTATCTGCCTTGGCTTAAGTGTGGAGAGGAATTTTAGGAAGTATCATGGCACAATGAATGGAGTGTCATGCTAATAAGTTAGGAAGACCTTTATATACTTTTGCCTCTCATACATACTAGTTCTCTTGGTGTCCCTAGTCAGTTCTTTAATACCATATGTTGCAGACAAATTGCTAATTTGCATTGTTGGAAAGTATCAATGCTGAAAGTTCCCTTCATCAATAAAATTACTAGGACAAATCAACAGTGGGCATGCACATGTGTGCATACACAGATATACATATCATGGCTGGAGGTCTAGGCTTGGGAAAACCTGAGTTTATATCTTGCCTCTGACATACTCTGGTATGATCTTAATTATTTCACTTCACTGAGTCCTGGGGAAATATGTAAGACTATTTACATTAGAGAATTGTGTAAGGTGCTGATTTGTATCAGTAGTGGGAATTCCCTCACTGAGCAGTTTCTATACAGGTGAAATTATTTAGTTTTTTAGTCCAAAAAATCACTTCATTCACCACATATAGACTCAAAAGGATCTATGATCTCCAATAATAGAAGTCTTAGTCTCTCTGTCCTTGGTTATTACACTTGTCCACGTCCTACCAAAAGTGTGGTCTAGGACAGTCTGCTCAATATGGCAGAGATCTTCCTCCATTTCTCCCTACATTATAACCATATTGGAATACTATGTCTGTCTATTTCTTATCTATATCTTTCTTACTATGTGACCAGCCCAATTTTTCTTCCTTTCATGCAATTCCTTTACTTCTACTCTTCAAAAATCCTCATTTGTTGTGTGTTGCAGCCTGCTCACATCCACCTTTCATTTTTCCATTGCTCTCTGTGTGCATAACTCATCTTTAGTTGTTTGGAGGTGCTGGTGTTCAAATCTCTTGGCCATATAGCAACACTCATAAAATTTTAGTATTGAAGATATGGGCATTTATTTTCCTGAGGAACATGGGGTTAGTAAAATAGCTTTGTAATTTCCTGAAAGCAATCCAGCCCACTGTATCATTTTTGCTCAATTACAGTCTCAGTTTTGTCCATCTGTACCGCCTATCCTAGATAATACATAATGCTAGAAAAGTTTCGTATGGTATCCATGCAAGCACATATGCTATTATATCTATCTATCCCTTTCCCACTTCCTTCCCTCCTTCCTTCCTTTTTTGCTTCCTTCCTTTTCCCCCTCCTTGCTTCCTTCCTTCCTCCCTTCTCTGCTTGTTTGTTTGTTCATTCATTCATTCTTTTGTTCCTTCCTTTCATCTATTTGCTATTTTTCCATTTCTATTTGTATAATCTCTTTCTTTACTTTATAACATAACTCTTCAAGGGCTCTACATTCAATTCAACAATAATCTATTAAATATGCAATATGTACTTGGCTATGCTAGACCCCGGAGTTACAAAGATTAAAAAGGAAACAGTCCCTGACTCCAAGTAGTTTATATTCTATTGGGACAAAAGAAATAGCATTTACAGAAGAGGTACATAATATGAAATACCCACAAAATAATTAGCCAATATCTTTTATTTCAAATGTACCTCTTAGGCTCATTTAGGTGCCAAGGGAAATGTTAATTAAAAAATAATTTCCTCTTGGGTGTTTAGTAGAGATCAGTAAAAGAAACCTCATCAGAAGCATGGCAAATGACAGCATGAGTGAAGATGAGGTAAATCATGATGGTTTCATTTTTCATATTGATGCACACCCAGTTGGGTCTTTCTTTTCTTAGGACTCATGTAGGGTTCTTAACCTAGGGCCCACAATTTAAATTTTTTATTGATAAATGTGTTTCAGTATAATTACTTTCTCTTGCAAGTTTGCATTTTCATTTAAATACATTATTTTGAGGAGTCCATAGGCTTCACCAGGTTGCCAAAAGGTTTTATGGCACAAAAAAAGTTTAAAACCCTTGGATTAGAGTTGCAGTTAGAAAAATGCCTTGGAAACTCAAGAAGCTAAATCTTTCCAGAATGGAAATGAATCAATGTTTCCAAAGCACAGAGAACTGCCAATGTGTTCAAGCATGTATCTTTGTGTTGACATCCTGCTGTTCAGACATTACATGCCCAAATTCTTAGATGGGTTTGCCCATGTGGGAATTAGCTTGTGTGTTTTTTATTTCAGTACTTTCTAAGGTTTTTTTTTTTTGGGTCTAGTCCATACCATTTCATTCTCCAAGGCTGAAACTGTCAGTTCAAGTTGTCCCTCTGAACTAGACACTACTAAGCTTCTGTCAAGTCTTGAACATCTCTCTCTTACCTCTCAAGTAGGGAGCTTGTTTTGTCAGATGGGTTCTGTTTCTGAAAACCTGTAAAAAAGCATCTAACCCTGACCTTGGGACATAGGAATGATTTTGGTGCTCAGTGAAATTGACCTCTGCTAACAGCCATAGTTCCTATTGAAAGAAGACCATTAAACACAGCTTTCTCTGGGATATAATTGATGCTTGAATAGGAGATGTCACTGTGAACATGGTATAAATGAGTTTGATTGCTTATGGAGGAAAAATCTCAAAATAGAGAATCATTCCTGCATACAGGGTCTGGCAAAACAGAGCTGTTTTCACTGTTTAGTGAAACAGCATAGACCTATATGTTACACTTCATATCATATATTTTACAGATGAGGCAAATAGAGTTAAGTGATTTGCCCAAGTTCACATAGCTATTAAGTGTCTGAGACCAGAGTTGAACTCTCGAAGATGAATCTTCCTAACTGCAGGCCCAACAATCTATCCATTGTATCACTTAACTATTCTCTACTACAACTCAAATTATTTTATATTTAATAATAATAATTATTATAAACCAGTGTATATATATATATATAGTAAAATGAGTAATATAATTGTATTATATATAGCTATATAATTAATTTATATATGTAAAATTAATAATTCATTTGTTTAATTAACATATGTTATATATTTATATAAAATACAATTAATTATTTATAAGTATGTTACATATAACAGTTTTATTGCTATAATTGAGAAATATTATTATATTATATATTATTAGTAGAAATTGGTATTTATACTAGCTCCTGCTTTGTGCTAAGAACTATGCTAGATACTTTTTACACATATTATTTAATCCTTACATCAACCCTGTTTGGTAGATATTATCATTATTATTTTATGAATAAGAAAACAGAAGCAAAGAGAGGGTTAATGACTTGCTTACGATCAGACATTCTGAGACCACATTTGAATTCAGTTCTTTCAGACTTCTAGCCAAATGCTTTATCCACTCACCATCTACATAGTATTTTTTGTAGAGTCAGAGCTATAAGAGATCTCAGAGGCCAAATACTCACATACACATATTTTCCAGGTGGGGAAGTTAAATGATTTGCTTAGGTTCACACAGGTAGCAAGAAAAGAAAGATGAGCTTTCAGTCCATATCCTCTGTCTCCAAATTCATTGTTCTTTCACTATCTGAGTATATATTTTTTCTTCTATATTGTAAACAGGGCCTGTTTCATTTTTGTCCCTATCCCTTCCCATGCCTAGCAACTTTTTAAAAATGATATTTATGTTTTCATTAGTGTAAAGAATTCCTGAAGAGAAAACTAGTTCTGGGATTACAGTCTTCTGTTCTGAATGTGATTATTACTTTGCCAGGTTTTACAAACCTGTTTGTGTCAGAGGAATTTCATGGACTCAGGAGTTCCAGACTACTAAGGTGCCTTGCATCATGCTTCCTCTTGCTGGCATGGTACCCAATAAATGGGACTCAAATAATGTTTATTGAAAGGGTGAATTGCAGTAGCAGCTACTCCCAAATTTTGAATTTGATGTGCTGACTTCTAATTAGCATAAGAAAGCTTCTCTCTTGATCCCTATATAGGAGCCTAAGAAATATTCCAGAAGAAGAATCAGCTCATTGGCACTAACAATTAAGACTAACAAATTTCACATAATTTTCAAAAATGCTGCATTAAAAAAAATCTTCTCTTTCCTAAATTTTCCTAACAGCTGATCAAGCATTTAATGTTTATGTACTTTGAAAGGCAGATGGCCACTTGCTCATCTGCTGGGCTTGCCCTTCATCAGATTATATTTGGACAGAGGGTTCTTGTCCTCAGAGGTGTTTTCTATATTTGGACAAGTAGCCATTTGAGGAAAATGATCTAGCTGACCCTATCTGTAAAGGCTAGCAAGGCAGTGACATTGAAGAGGCCAGAGGGCAGGCTGTCTGCTTCTTCCAACACTTACTGACAGCCTAAAGTTTTTTTTTGTCTGTAGGGTTGGCCTTGGGCAAAACTGTGGAGTAGGTAGTTTGTCATTGTTATCTACAAACATATATTGAGCACCCTTTGGGTGTTGGGCTTTGGGACTACATGGAAGTATAAACTGTGTTCTCTGCCCTAAGGGGCTTAGGATACCCTGGAGAAGAGGAGATATATCATGAAAAACATAAATAAAACAGAATTGCATATGTTAATATGCCATTACAGGACACCTTTAATAGATAAGAAATGTTCCAGGAATTCAGAGAAAGGAGTGAGTCATCAGAGTTTGAAGGCAATTGGACATGTTATTATAGAGTAAGTGAAATTTGAGTTTTGAAGCAAGAACTGAATTAAGCTGAGAGACAAACAGAATGAATTCTAGAGAAGGGAATGGGTGAAGGTTAGGATTGTACATGGAGGTTCCAAGAAAAAAATGAGACAACTAGTTTGGCTACAATGGATTAGAAAGTAATTAAACCACTTTATTCATTCATATCCAGCTCTTCATAAGTCTATTTGGAGTTTTTCTTGGCAAAGACTGCAATGATTTGCCATTTTCTTTTCCAGTTCATTTTACACATGGGGAAACTGAGGTAAAGACGGTTAAGTGAATTGACCAGGATCACACAGTTACTATGTGTCTGAGATCACAATTGAACTCTGGAAGATGAGTCTTTCTGACTCTGGGTCCAGTGTTCTCTACAACATGGCACCACCTCCCTCTCCTAAAATAGACTATAATTAATCTTGAATAAAAGATTGGGCATTACAGATTTTATCCTGAAGTGACAATAGTAATAATATCAATACAAAATTGAGTAAAATAAATCTTCAGAACAATATTTTAAAATAGATGTCACCATCCCAACTCTTTAACACTATGGATTGAAAAACAAGTACTCCTTTTCATTGGGACAAAATATTCTAACTAGCAATTGTCCATTATTTAAGCCACATTTCTAGTTTAAAAATCAATAACAAAAATGATAATAAAATATGACAACTACATGAGATAGTAGCACACATTTAACAACTTAGAAAGATATAAGTGAATAGACATAAACCAAGTGCTTGATGTTCTTGATAAATCTATAGAAAACAAACCTCCTATAAAGACAAATTTCAACTTATCTTTGATAATTTCATAAATAACTTCAAAAACTGGAGTATCATCATAGACCAAACTGTTGTCCATAACCATTTAGATGGTATTTGACAAGGTTATGAATTGGAATTTCAGGCCTGAGAAAATGAGAATGTGGACCTTGAAGCTGATATTGGAAAAAGTAAAATGATGGATGACAAAGTCATTATAAAAGAAGAATTAATAGGATTCAGTGAATGAATGTAAGGGAGGAGGGAGATGAAAAAGAGGCAGAAATTAAGGATTTTAGTTTTTTTTTTATTTTTATTTTTTTTATTTAATAGCCTTTTATTTACAGGATATATACATGGGTAACTTTACAGCATTAACAATTGCCAAACCTCTTGTTCCAATTTTTCACCTCTTACCCCTCTACCCCCTCCCCTAGATGGCAGGATGACCAGTAGATGTTAAATATATTAAAATATAAATTAGATACACAATAAGTATACATGACCAAAACGTTATTTTGCTGTACAAAAAGAATCAGACTCTGAAATATTGTACAATTAGCTTGTGAAGGAAATCAAAAATGCAGGTGTGCATAAATATAGGGATTGGGAATTCAATGTAATGGTTTTTAGTCATCTCCCAGAGTTCTTTTTCTGGGCATAGCTAGTTCAGTTCATTACTGCTCCATTAGAAATGATTTGGTTGATCTCGTTGCTGAGGATGGCCTGGTCCATCAGAACTGGTCATCATATAGTATTGTTGTTGAAGTATATAATGATCTCCTGGTCCTGCTCATTTCACTCAGCATCAGTTCGTGTAAGTCTCTCCAGGCCTTTCTGAAATCATCCTGTTGGTCATTTCTTACAGAACAGTAATATTCCATAATTTTCATATACCACAATTTATTCAGCCATTCTCCAACTGATGGACATCCATTCAGTTTCCAGTTTCTAGCCACTACAAAAAGGGCTGCCACAAACATTCGTGCACATACAGGTCCCTTTCCCTTCTTTATAATCTCTTTGGGATATAATCCCAGTAGTAACACTGCTGGATCAAAGGGTATGCACAGTTTGATAACTTTTTGAGCATAGTTCCAAACTACTCTCCAAAATGGTTGGATTCATTCACAACTCCACCAACAATGCATCAATGTCCCAGTTTTCCCGCATCCCCTCCAACAATCATCATTATTTTTTCCTGTCATCTTAGCCAATCTGACAGGTGTGTAGTGGTATCTTAGAGTTGTCTTAATTTGCATTTCTCTGATTAATAATGACTTGGAGCATCTTTTCCTATGACTAGAAATAGTTTCAATTTCTTCATCTGAGAATTGTCTGTTCATATCCTTTGACCATTTTTCAATTGGAGAATGGCTTGATTTTTTATAAATTAGAGTTAATTCTATATATATTTTGGAAATGAGGCCTTTATCAGAACCTTTGACTGTAAAAATATTTTCCCAGTTTATTGTTTCCCTTCTAATCTTGTCTGCATTAAGGATTTTAGTTTTCATGTTTAAGTTACTGACATGGTGATAGTACCCTGGCAAAAATTGAAGGAATTAGATAGCTATTTTGTGGGAACAGATTGTAAATTAAGTTTTAGACACATTGCACTTGAGAATGTAGATCAAACTCTGATGATAAAAATATAAAATCTGGTTATTTTCTTGCAAGATAAGGAAGAATACTCAAACTTCTATAATCAGATAGGATTCCCTATATGCACAGGAAGAAGAGGTAAATTTAGAAGTTGCTCTTTTTCTTCTTAGTACTCTGGTGTGAAGTCCGGGCTAGCTCCCTGGAGGCCCAGAATCAGCTGGAGTCAGGATAAGCAAAAGTCCTTGGTCTTTAGGGGGAGAAGTGAAGGAGATGGACAAAACTGCCACAAGCTCTCCACCAACCTTCCTTCTCCTCCTCTTCCTCCTCCTCCAAAGTGAGTCTGGCTCCTCTCACTCCACCCTCTAATCCTTATCTACAATTCTCTTAACCCCAAGCATTAGCTAGCATTAACTATGAAAAGAGAAATTCCAAACATGCAAATAGAGTTATTGTCTGATAGGTAATTACTCTTAAGTGCTTGGTTGTCTGATTCAAGTGCACCTATTCAGAGTTTCAGCCCTTTACACTCTGGATTTGAAAATACCAAAGAAACAGTGTCCTTTTATAGCACTTGACCTCTTAGAGAATGGAGAAATATCTATTTGGTCAGATTACCCAGGATTGGACTGGTACACCAGTGGCCCCAAGTATACCTCCTCACAGAGAGAGGGTAGGGAAACTGAAACTCAAAATAACAGTGGATCACCACATAAACACTTGGATAAAATGGCCAGTGATTAAAGAGATGTATAACTTCTTAGTAGCAAAAATGTTATTTATGTAATGTGGCAGTGCCTCAAGAATATTAGTATTCCTTCAATAATGCATAATTCATCTATGTCCTCAATTTATTTTACTATTCTCTATCAATACCTATAAATCCTACAGAGGGGAGTCCATTCAGCATACTAAAGGTCTTCATCTAATTCTCTTGATATATTATGGATAATGGAAAAAGAAAGTCTGAAATGACTGACATTTTCTGCAGTAAAAAAAAAAACCCATCAATAGAGCATTATGTAAATTAATTTTAGAAATTTAAAAAATAAGGTTTCTCCTGTTTATAGATCAAAATCACATGCTTCCTCTATTTACAGATGTTTTTATGTATATATACATGTATCAGATATGCAGGCTCTCATCTGCTATCTAAGAATGACAATGAACTAGACCCAGAATTGGATGGGAGAAAAATATATATATAAAAATTAATAATAATTAGCATTTGTATGATACTTTGTGGTTTGCAAAGCATTTTATAACTATTTTCTCATTTGATTTTTCACGACTCTGGGTGGTAGGTGCTATTATTATCCTTGCTTAATGGGTTAAAAAACAACAACAACAACAACAACCACCATCACATGAAACAGAACAAATTGAGTGACTTTCCCAAGGTGACACAGATAGCAAAAGCTAGGTTGCATATGAAAACAAAGCAGTACTTTTAAAAGTCCAAATCTTTCCCAATTAAAAAAAAAATCATGTCATTTTTACCATTACAATTCTTCTGATAATTCCATATGGAGCACCATATTCTACAGATAATTAAATTTGCAAGTCACTCAGTGATCAAGTTAGATTTTTTTAAATGTCATGTACAGAAAATAGAAACAAAAATGAGTAATTGAGGATGTATACAAAAAATAAAACATTTTATAATTTTATCAGAAACAAACTCCCAAGGATTTGATTCTAGTAGGAATGCTTAGAAGAATAAAATACCTTTATTTCATTTGTAAACAAACTAAATATTAAAGAAAACTTAGGATCCATGATCAGGATGTATGAGAAAATGTTAGTGGCCAAGAGAGATAAAAAGGAATTCTTTTTTTTTTTTTTTTTTTTTTTTTTTTGTATTTTAATGTACTCATTTAAAACAAATACAAATAGAAAAAACAGGAAAAAAAAAAGAGAGAGGCAGCTAGGTGGGGCAGTGTATAGAGCACCAGCCCTGAAATTAGTAGGACCTGAGTTCAAATCTTGTCTCAGATACTTAACACTTTGTAGCTGTGTGACCTTGGGCAAGTCACTTAACCCCAATTACCTGAGCAAAAAAGAAAAAAAAAAGAAAAAAAATTATCTTGTGTGCAGAAGAACATGAGAATATTCAAAATATATAATAATAAATGTCTATTTCAAGAAAGCATGTATAATAGAAGATATTGTATTCAGAACTGTCCATTTTTTCTTTGCTTTTTGTAGGTTTTCTTTTATTCTCTACTGTGTACTTTTTATTTTATTATTTTCTTCCCCTTTCTTCCCCAAGCAGGCTATAGTTAAGCATGGATATATTTATGTATACATATTCATATAAAAATGCATGTGTGTATTAAACAAACAGACATCTACCCACACACATATTTCATATACCCATACACATAGGTACATAGATATCTAAAACAATATTAACATGACTGACATATAATGTAATTTGTCTCTTTTGATTGAATCTTTTTAAACTTTGACTTTGTCTGAAATCAGTAATTACCACCCTCACTTTTCCTTTTTTAACTAAATTGTACTCTGGATCATTTTTATTGTATCTGTATATATCTTTGTTTCCTATCCCTGCTACCTCTTATAATTTACTTCTACCAGCTAGTTTGCTTTGCTGTTACTTATCCTCTCCCTCTTCCCTTTCTCTCCCTCTTTATTCTTTCCCTATTAATCTACACAATTTATTCCACTATATTTAATTTACATACCCTTCCTTATTCTACCTTATCCTATTCTCTCCCACTTTTATTTCTTTATATATCTTGGAGAGTGTTATGCCTTTCTGAATATAAAGGTATCATTCCCTCTTTAATCCTTTTACAACACGAGTAGAAGAATTTCAAAACTACAAACTCTCTTGCCCTATCTAATTTTTTCTGGGCCAGTTCTTGCTTTTGTACCTTATTTGTATAACATAAAATACTTTTTTAAAACTTTTCTTACACAATTCTAATATTTAGAATCATATCATACTCATCTGCATCCCAATTTTTCCTTTAAGTTTAATGATCATCTTAAACAAATAGTTTATACTTCCATGAATAATTATAAATACTTTGTCCTTATTGGGTCTCTTGAAATTACTTTGTGGTTGAATCATATATGTCAAATTTTCTATTAAGCTTTGCTTTGTTTGCCACAAAATCCTGAAAATCTGGCAATCCAATGAATATCAATTTTCCCATTTAGTATTGTAATTAATTTTGCTGGATGTAATATTTTCAAGCACAATTCTAGTTCTTTATATTTTTATAGTATTTCAAGATCTGTGGTCTTATACTAGGCACAACAGGTCTTCTGTCATCCTGATTGTGGCTCCAATGTATTTTAATTTTTGTTTTGTTTTTGTTGTTGCTTATAAAATTCTTTCTTTGATCTGGAGGTTTTGAATTAGCTATAATGTTTTTGTAGGTTTTCCTTTTTCTCTGTTAGTTGGTGATTGGTAGGTTGGTCATATCTTCCAGGTAGTCCAATGTTTCTTATGTTTTCTCTTCTTGATTTGTTCCTCAGATCTCATTTTTCTTTTTTAATTAAAGATTTTTATTTTCAAAACATATGCATGAATAGTTTTTCTTTTTCTTTTCTGAGGCAATTGGGCTTAAGTGACTTGCCCAGGGTCACACAGCTAGGAAGTGTTAAGTGTCAGAGGCCAAATTTGAATTCAAGTCTTCCTGACTTTAGGGCTGGTGCTCTATCTAGCACCAACTAGCTGCCCTGCATGGTTAGTTTTTCAACATTGATCCTTGCAAAACCTTATGTTCCAATTCTCCCCCTTGCCCTCAACCCCCTCTCACAGATGGCAAGTAATCAAACATATGTTAAACATAGTAAATATATGTTAAATCCAATACATATTTATACACTTATCTTGCTGCAGAAGAAAAATCAAATCAAAAAGGAAAAAATGAGAAAGAAAATAAAATGAAAGCAAACAACAACAAAAAGAGTGAAAATGTTATGTTGTGATCCACACTCAGTTCCCACAGTCCTCTCCCTGGGTGTAAATGGCTCTGTCCATAATAAGATCATTGGAATTGGCCTGAATCATTTAATTGTTTTAAAAAGCCACATCCCTCAAAATTGATTATAGTATAATCATGTTGCCGTGTACAATGATCTCCTGGTTCTGTTCATTTCACTCAGCCTCAGTTCATGTAAGTCTCTCTAGGCCTCTCTAAAATCATACTACTGATCTTTTCTTATAGAACAATAATATTTCATAACATTCATATACTTAACTTATTCAGCTATTCTCCAGCTGATGGGCATCTATTCAGTTTCCAATTTCTTGTCACTACAAAAAGGGCTGCCACAGACATTTTTGCACATGTGGAACCCTTTCTCTCTTTAAGATTGCCCTTGGGATATAAGCCCAGTAGAAACACTGCTGGATGAAAGGGCATGCATATTTTGATAGCTCTTTGGGTATAGTTCCTCTCTTGTTTTTCTTATGAGATGTCTCATATACTCTTGTATTTTTTCATTCTTTATATTTTATTTTGTTATTTCTTGGTCTCTTATAATTTCATTGGCTTCCCCTTGCCCAATTCGAATTTTCAGAATCATTTTCTTCCTTAAGTTGATTGACTTTTTCATTGTTTTCTTTTTTTTCCCCTTGGATTTAAAAACAATTCCTCATTCACTCTCATTTAAAGTCTTTTTTTGAGTTCTTCAATGTATTTAATAAGAGCTTGTCAGTGTAAATGGCTCTTCTCCTATGGTGGGTGGGTGGTGCCTCTAGCTTCAGGCCCTCCTTCAGTTCTCTCTGGTGGAGAAGCCAAAACTCAGAATTTCACCCTAGCCTACAGGTAGCAGCATACCTTCCCTACTTCTTATACACTCACCAGACATATGCCAATTCCTTCTTACATAGCGTCTCTGTAGTGCAACCTTATTATCAGAGATTGCCTCAATCTTCCTTGGCCTAGACTACCAACTCCCCAAACTATTGTGAAAGTATAAATTCCTGTGGCCAGGGTAGAGGCTACCTCGCAAAATAATTAACCCTAGGCCTCCAAGCTATAGTTCCAGTGGAACTACCATGGAAGTGTTTATACTTATTCTGGTAGCTTTCTTCAGATCTTTTTCAATTGTCCCAGGAGGACCACTGTTCTTCCTCAATTCATTTGTTTTAAGCTATTCTATATTCATCTTGAGGTACATTTTTGCCTTGTTTCTGGGGGAAGTCTAGTGAGCTTGAAAATTTCTAATCTACTCCACCATCTTCTCAGAATTCAAACAATTATTTATCTTTGAATTTGCTTATTTTCTCTGTCAAAGATTGTCAAAAGATAGAACAAAAATGGTTTCAGGGAAATGAGCTTGATTTAAGATAGAAGAGGGCAAAAGAAAAGCTACCTCTTTTCAATGAATTCAAGTTACTACAACCAGATGATCTCAGGCTATTTAAAGAAGTTTTGAAATATATATGCTAACTAGCTGTCAATGATCACTGAGAAATATTGGAGAAAATGGAAAAGGTCTTAGAGGGCAAGAGGCAAGTAAATTATATTCCAATTTTCAGAAAAGGAGAGAAGATAAAAATTTCTAATCTTAGAATGGTGACCTTGACTTTGATTTCAGGCAAAAATTTTAAAATCCATAAAAATACATTTTGTTAGCTCTCAGAACTGAAATAGCAAGCACTGGGAGACACCAGGGGTTCAACTGTGAGTATGGCACATCAGAATAGGTTCATTTTCCCCTTTTTGGGGGTATTTATCGAGTACCTTAGGGAAATACAATGGATCCACTAAGAAATACCATATTCTTACAATATACTTGCAGACATGATAGAGAAATATAGGCTAGAAGATTGCACTGTTATACAAATTCAGAACTAATTGAGTGACTGAAAGCAAAGATTAATAAACTCTTATCAACCTGAAGATAGTGCTCCCGATATTTCTTCTTGGCTTTATTAATTATGGTAAACATTTTATTGAATACTTGGATAAAATAAAAGATTGCATACTTATCAAATTTGTAGATGACATGATACAGGAAAGATAGGTAACAGATGACAAAGAGGATACAAAAAATTATATATGACAGGCTATAAGGATGAAAATTTAATTAGAATAATATAAAGTCTTGTACTTAAAAAGAGAAATTCAAAATACAGCATGGTGGCTGATAGTGGATTAAGTAAGAAATGTTTGGGAGTTGGTTTGATTCGTTATAAAACCAAATAAAAGTCAACTGCGTGCCATGGTTGCTGAAAGAGTGATATTTGGAATGTATTAGATGGATAGATCACAAATAATGCTTAGCCAGAGAAGGGGGGTAGCAAATTGTGACATCAGAAAATGGTATGAAGGAATTAGGGATTTTTACTTTAGGAAAGAGGCTACTTTACAGTAACTATGATATAATAATGTAATGATATAGTAACTATGGTATATGATAACTATGATAGCTGTCTTTGAATATCTGAATGGCTGTCATGTAGAAAAGAGATTAAATTTCTTCTGGTTAGTCCCAGAGGGCAGAACTAGGAACTATGCCTGGAAGTGGCAGTGAGATATACTATAGCTCAATATAAGGAAAAATGAGACTATTCTGACAATTAAGTAGAGCTGCTATGTGGTGCCATATTGCACAGAGCACTAGAACTGAAGTCAGGAAGACTCCTGTTTCTAAGTTCAAATCTGGCTTTAGACTGATAAAGTACTTAATCCTATTTGTCTTAGTTTTCTCATGTGTAAAATGAACTGGAGAAGGGAATGCTATATCACTTCAGTGTCTCTGTCAAGAAAATCCTAAAGGGGGTCAAGAAGAATAGGACATTATTGAAAGTTAACCTAAAGAACAAAAATTAAGTAATCCAGTCTTTTGCCTTAACTGAGATTCAATTCCCTCATATGCAGCGTGGATATAATACCCATACTTCCTACCACACAGGGTTCTCAATCGTATGAAAAATATAACATTCTGATTGTTCTTAGACCAGACTTATATATGATTTCATCAGCAGAGAAACTTACAGTGACGAAGCTCTCCCTCTACCAGTTGTGAGTATAATCTTAGAAAATTGCCTGAGGCATGGTATGACTTGCCCATATAAACAGTATATGTCCATCAAAACTTGAATCGAAGTCTTCCTAGTTGTCTAATGGTGGAATGGGCTGCCTCAGGAGGTAATATAAAAGGTTGGAAGATCATTTGTTAAGGATGGTTTAAATGGAGTATATAAATATAAACACACACACATATGTATATGTTAGACAAGATAAATTTGAAATACCTCCAACTCTAAGAATAGTATTATTACAAGTAATAATATAGCAAATAGCTAATATTTATATAGAACTTTAGTATTTTTAAAGTGCTTTACATATATTATCTCATTTTATCTTCTCAGCAACCCTGTAAAGTAGGTACTTATAAAGGCAGCTAGGTGGTAAAATAGACAGGGTATCGAACCTGGTGTCAGGAAGAGGAGTTCAAATCTGATCTTAAACATTTATTAGCTGTGTGATCCTGGCCAAATTACTTAATCATTGTCTGGCCAGTAGCTGTAATGTAGGTATTATTGTGAATTTGAAATGAGTAAACATTTGAAAAGTATTGAACATAGTGTCTGGCACATAGCAAGTGCTTAATAAAGCTTATTTCTATTCCATCATTATCCCCATTTTATTGATGAGGAAACTTAGACTAATAGAGAAGTATTCCTTGTTCAGGGTAATAGGCAAGTATTTGAGGCAGGATTTGAACTTTTAAGTCTAATCTTTTATTTACTATGTAACATAGATGTATAAATGATAGACAATTCTAATCCATCCTGTTCTTGGATTTCACTTTTAGTTAATCTAGATACTGTTAATCTTTAATTTCTTCCACATCAAACCACAGCTATTATAGTACTGCAATATGGTTAAAAGCACAAATGACTGAAAGACAGCCTGGGTTCCATTTTGTACTTTACCATTTATCAAATATATGACTTGAAACAAATTTCTTAACCTTGCTGAATCTCAAGTTCATTATTTGCAAAATGGGACCTGAACTAAGGACTAATACTTGTACTATTTAATTCATAGAGTTTATTATTATTATTATTACTATTATTATTAGCAAGGCATTTGGGATTAAGTAACTTGTCCATGGTCATACAACTATGAAGTGTTAAGTGTCTGAGGTCATATTTGAACTCCAGGTTCTCCTGACTCCAGGGCCAGGGTTCTATCTACTGCACCATCTATTTGCCACCTTCATAGAGTCATTAATACTGATAAATTTATATATATAAATTGTAACCATCTCTGAGGAACTATTCTCGCTTATGCTCCTTGGTTCTATTTCCCACATAGGGAGAAATTAAAGATTCAGGACAGAACTGAGAATAGTTGATGCTACAAAGGTCTACAGAAAGTGGGAGGTGGTAGAATTAAGGCAGTAATGAAGGGAGTAGATTTGAAGAAAAGGACGCCCTCCCCCATCCCTTACTAAGAGACAGAAAGAAAAAAAAAAAAAAAAAAGAGAGAGAACATTTCATCGGCACATCCTTTCTCTTTTTTTTTCTGCCTGGGGGACCAGGCTTCTTAACAAGCTTAAATAAGGTTAAGGAAACAGTCAAGCAATCAAGTAGATTGTACATAAACTCTTCGACGGAGCTATATCTGCTTCTCAGGGAATCATCGACACCACATAAAAAAAAGACAAAGAAGAAGAAAGAAAAGATAGATGTGTATCTAAGGGAGTGGGGTAGGACTTCTAGCTTCCTAAAGGGGTTAAAATTTGTCCCCAGTATTGCTATCCTATCAAAAATATTGACCCAGCAAAGTAATCTGAACATGCTTATTTGCACAGCAATATGAAAAGTGAGTGAAGTTGGCCGTTGAGAGGATCATGAAAAGCAGGGAGGATCTTACCCTTTAGAGAGTAGTCTTTCTGCACAGCACACTTTCAGTAATTCTGGGAAAGTGCTGGCCAAAGAAATCTTTCCCACTAGTATGCTATTTGCTGATGGCTGTAATTTTATCTTTTTAAAAATCATGGAATTTTAGAGCTGGAAGGAATTGGGGAGATGTGCTCTATTGGATGAAAATACTGTTCCTTTGACTTAAAGCACAGTTTCTATTTTAAAAAAAAAAAGGAAAAAAGAAAAATCCTTTAGGAGGAGGTGATATTTATTAGTTATTAGCACTTTATCATGAATTAATTTATTAGTGATTCCAATTTAATTAGAGTAGCTCAATCCAGAAATAAGATTGGAGAAAAGAGGGGAAAAATGCTTCCAAAAAAGTCACTGAGGATTGATGGGAAATCTCAAATTGGTGGAACAGATGTGATAAAATGTAAACATAGGGTTTTAAGTAGGTAAATGTTACAAGAGAAAAGACAATACTAGAGCAGGATGTGTGGTGATGGAATGAGGGTTTTCTGTGCTGACATGCCTACCAGATTTCAGTTAAATGCCATCCAGGTGGGCTAGTAATTCTGGGAGCCTGAACAGGTTGGAAGACTGTAAAGTTGAGAAGGTGTGTGTGTGTGTGTGTGTGTGTGTGTGTGTGTTTGTGAAATAAAGGAAATCCTGGAATAGACTGGTCCATTTAAAGTCACTGTGGTTATCGACTCATTAGAAATACATGCTGAGATCGGAAACACATGAGGCAAAAGGGAAAAAATGAAGAGTGTCTGGCATTTATTTATAAAAGGGACAGATGTGGAAGAAAGAAAAGAATAGCAGGATCTAAGGGTAACTAGCAGTGAGGTTCAAGGCCAGGCTTGATTAGAATTATTTTATAATCACAAAGCATGCTGGCAGACTTGCCAATGGAGAAATGAACAGGGTGCTAGGAATTATGGCCAAGAAAAAATGGAATAGGAAAATAATAACCCAATGTGCACAGTTGAAGGGAAGCTAGATGAGTTGGGAATACAAGAGAAGTTCTGATCTGAAGTAAAGGGGACATATGTGGTGATAGGATCACATATTTAGAGTTGAAGACAATTTCTTAGTAGTTATCAAGTCTTATTGCCTTATTTTACAAATGAGGACCTTAAAGGAAATTAAGGTAAAAATGTTTTGTCCAAGAACAGATAGTAAATATCTGAAGCAGGATTTGAATGTGTTTTCCTGAATCCAACTTCAGAACGCTATCCACCACATGAAAGCTTCTTAAACTGTGAGTTGTTATACCATATGAGGTCATATAACTGAATGTGGAGTCATAAAATGATTTATTATCAGCAATTGTTTGATTTGTATAAATTTTTTTGGGTCAAAAGGGGTTGCAAATGGGAAAAGTTTAAGAAATCCTGCATTACACCACTTAGGTGTAACCAATGGAAATAAAAAAGAGGGGCATAAAATAAAATCAGAATTCTGCAGCAATAAGATATTCTGCCTACTAAGGACAGGATCTTTTGGTGAATGAACTTTGAACATTGAAAATAATTTATTCCATAGAAAAATACATGGAGGATGTTTCATCCTTAGGTGAAAGGGAGAAAAGGAGAATGGGAGAAAGAATTGAATAGGAAGAATGCCTTCTTTGCTGGAGGTCTCAACTAAATACTACTGATGATTAATTTTAAATACACATTTTACAACTACATAGAATTTTATATATGCAAACACATCCATACATATACTTGCTACACTGCAAGTCTGAACATGCTAAATAAACGTTCATGGTATTTATCATTATTGTTGTTATGCTTACAACTCTGGGAAATATGACTAAGGTATTGCTGCAAGTCAGTCTAGGCTAAACTACCAGAAGCCATCAGCATCTCTAATCCTTCAACCTTAACTTCATATTATTCAAGATGAATTTTCTTTCCTGAAAACAACCAAAGAGAAGAGTAATATGGCAATGGGAGCATCTGTGATCGAGGAAGTCTGGTAGCAGAGCAAGATCATAAACTAGAGCAGGAAGGAACTTCAAAGTGAATAAATGAATAAACAAAGGAAGGAAGGAAGGAAAGAACAAAAAATAAGGAATAAAAAAGGAAAGAAGGAAGAAAAATTATTAAGCACTTACAAGAGTACTAAGAATTAAAGACAGTAAAACAAATAAGCTAGACAATCTTTACTCACAAGGAAATTACATTCTAATAGAGGAAGACAAAGCATAAAGGAGCGCTAGGAAATTCTGAGGGGCAGTCCACATGTGGTGACATGGTCTGAAAGGGACCATGTAAAGACCTAGAACCATGACTGTAGAAAAGATAACATGAAAGTTTATTTCCAGTGCCTGGGGTCCAGTTTCTGGAAGTAGTTATTTGAAGAGAATTGATAGAGTAGAGGCATAATGATTTGGAAAGAGGTCAGCTTATCTCAGTCCAGACTCCTAACTTTAAAGCTGAGGAAATCAAGATACAGTTGGTTAAATCACTTTTCTAAGGTCACACAGTATGTTTCTGAGTCCAAAGGGAAGAAATGAATTCATCATAACTATGATTACACAAGGTGAAAACAACTTATGTATTAGGGATATCTTCCTTTGGCAGGGAGCCCAGCACTGTTGAATATACAAATGTTTATTCAATGGGACCTGTCCATTCATTCAATTCAAGTGAAAAACTGGTTAATTTAAATTAGTCAAATTGATTGCTTAGCATCGTGTTGACAAACTGACCAGCTGATTGATTTTTAAGAATTTGTTGCCAGTGTCATGAAAAGATAGGTCATGGCTGATCTCCTAAATGATGGATTATCATTCAGGTAGAAAAACTGACCCATAATCACTAGCATTCTTTCCAAAAATGGAGTCTCCTAAATTTTTATGTCAAGAGCTATTTTAACTCTGTATCTATCATGAAAAGAGGGAGAATAGTATAGAATATAACCTTGGATGATTCAAGTCCTGCATCTGACATGTGTTGGCTTTGTGATACTGGGCAAATCCAGCCCTTTAGGGCTCTAGGGAACTTTAAGACTATACTTTGTAGACAAGGTACCAATGTGAATTGTCTCCCATACAGTGAAATCACAAGTTCAATATTTATTTATTTATTTTTTTTTTTTGTTGAGGCAATTGGGGTTAAGTGATTTGCCCAGGATCACACAGCTAAGAAATGTTTAGTGTCTGAGGCTAGATTTGAACTCAGATCCTCCTGATTTCAGGGCTGGTGCTCTAACCACTAGGTCACCTAACTGCCCCAGTCTTTACTTTTTTTTTTTATCACTGTCTATAATAAAGAATATCCAATGTCAAATGTTGAATAATGGATATTAAGAACAACCAAATCCAATTGATAAATGGTCAAAGGATATGAACAGACAATTCTCAGACAAAGAAATTGAAACTATTTCTAGCCATATGAAAAGATGCTCCAAATCATTATTAATCAGAGAAATGCAAATTAAGACAACTCTGAGATACCACTACACACCTGTCAGATTGGCTAGAATGACAGGGAAAGATAATGACAAATGTTGGAGGGGATGTGGGAAAACAGGGACACTGATACATTGTTGGTGGAATTGTGAATACATCCAGCCGTTCTGGAGAGCAATTTGGAACTATGCTCAAAAAGTTATCAAACTGTGCATACCCTTTGATCTAGCAGTATCTTTCCTGGGCTTATACCCCAAAGAGTTACTAAAGAAGGGAAAGGGACCTATATGTGCCAAAATGTTTGTGGCTACCCTGTTTGTAGTGGCCAGAAGCTGGAAAATGAATGGATGCCCATGAATTGGAGAATGGTTGAGTAAATTGTGGTATATGAATATTATGGAATATTATTGTTCTGTAAGAAATGACCAGCAGGATGAATACAGAGAGGCTTGGCAAAACTTACATGAACTGATGCTAAGTGAAATGAGCAGAACCAGGAGATCATTATATACCTGAACAACGATACTGTATGAGGATGTATTCTGATGGAAGTGAATTTCTTCGACAAAGAGAAGATCTAACTCAGTTTCAATTGATCAAGGATGGACAGAAGCAGCTACACCTAAAGAAAGAACACTGGGAAATGAATGTAAACTACTTGCATTTTTGTCTTTTTTCCCAGGTTATTTTTCCCTTCTGAATCCAATTCTTCCTGTGCAACAAGAGAACTGTTCGGTTCTGCACACATATATTGTATCTAGGATACATTGTGGCATATTTAACTTGTATAGGACTGCTTGCCATCTGGGGGAGGGGGTGAAGGGAGGGAAGGGAAAAGTCAGAACAGAAGTGAGTGCAAGGGATAATGTAAAAAAAAATTACCAGGCATGGGCTCTCAATAAAAAGTTATAATAAAAAAGTTTAATTAAAAAAAAACCAACACAAAGAACTATTTTATAAAATAATCACTTGTGTTTAAAAATTGTTCAACTTCATGTAAAGTGGGTTCCCAGGATTTTGAGGAAGGGTTTTATACCTTTCTTAGAAGCAGATTCTGTTTTAGTTCCAGAACCAGAGAGACACAATAGATATTCCAATGGATTTTGAGACTTAAATCAGAACTTGACATGTCAATATTCCTGTTCTATTAAAGCAATTTTTGGAGGGCTTCAATGTGCTTATATAAGTGTTGCAACTGAACCAGGGGATTCATTGGCATAGGGAACTTAGGGAATTTTCCCAGGACAAAACTTTCTCTGCCATTGCAGGCAGACACCTTTTCTTCAACTCAGTGTCTTAGAGAGATTCCTAGAACACTGAGAGGTTAAATTACCAGGGCTGCATCACAGTCAATGTAATCAGAGCTGAGATGTGATTTCAGGTTTTCCTGATCTTAAGGCTGTTTATGATGATAACCTACTGCCTCCCATACTCCAAGTATTATTCTAATTTTATAGCTGAGGAAACTAAAATTGCAAGAAGTTTATTGATTTTTTCATATTCATCCAGGTAATATCAGAGGTAGGATCTCAATTCAGGATTTTCTGGCTGTAAGCTAATATGTAGAAAGACAAAGATTGTGCGTTCAATGCCTTTTAGTTTTTTAAAATTATTTCATTATATTCCCCAATTACATGTATATCATGTAACAATTATATGAAAAAATTGAGTTCCAAATTTTCTTCTTCCCTCCCCTCCCCTTCCACTTTCTTGAAAAAGCAAACAATCTGATATCGATTATAATGTGAAGTTATGCAAAATATTTTCATGAATCATGTTGCAAAATAAAATAAAAATAAAATGAAAGCAGATAATAAAAAGTATGCTTCAATCTGCATTCAGACTTCATTAGTTCTCCCTCTAGAGATGGATAACAGTTTTTATTGTGAGTCTTAAGGAATATCCTTTTATCATTGTATTGCTGAGAATAGCTAAGTCATTTACAATTGACTATTATACAGTATTGCTGTTACTCTATTCAAGGTTCTTTTGGTTCTTACTCACTTCAATTTATATCACTTCATATAAGTTTTCTCAGGTTTTTCTGAAACCACCCTGCAACATTTGTTATGGCACAGTAGTATTCCATCAAAAACATATGCTACAATTTGTTCAGCATTTCCCAATTCGTGGACATCCTCTCAATTTCGAAGTGTTTACCATCACAAAAATATAATATGTTTGTATGAATAGGTCATTTCCTTTGTTCTCTTTGTGATACAGATGTACTAATAATATTGTTGGGTCAAAAGTATTGGCAGTTTTATAACATTTTTGCACGGAGTTTGAAATTGTTCTCCAGATGCTTAGACTAATTCATAATCCCACCAATAGTGCATTAGTGGGGTATATTTTGGGAAGATGAGGGAGTAGGTCAGTAAATTTCAAGTTCTCCAGATGTCACCCACAAACAAAATTATTTTGTGCCTCCAGACAAACATAGGTTGGTTAAAACAAAGAAGACTTGAGTCAGAACAAGGATGTTGCTGGGACAACCCTAGAAAACCCAAAGAAAGACTTCACACTGGCGATTACCCAATGGTAATGTAACACCTCTAGCCTAGCTCCTCAGAAACAGCCTGTGGGAGCCCAGGGGATAGCTGGGTTGGGCTGGAGCCTCAACCACAACTACAGAAACTTTCAACTCCTGGACAGTATGAGGAGTCAAGGGTCTTTCCCTGAGAAAACTGAGGGAACCTCAGCTGATTACGAATGTCAGATCCAGCTGTGCTGCTGAGACTGAGTACAGGGCTGGAAGGAACCAGCATACCCAGTGAGTGCAGAAGTAGTAGGACAGAGACGTTTCTGACTGTGGACACGTGCAGGAGAGTAAGCTTTTAGTTTAGGGTTCCAGGTCAGAGAGGCAAGCTGAAGTAAAGTTACACACGATCGCCACCAAATCTAGGATTAGATGTGCGTACACTAATACTTCTCATGTTAAAAAAAAAATGAACAGGTAAAAAAGAAAGAATCTAACCATGGAAACTTATGGAAATATGAAGACAAAATTTATCTTCAGAGAAGGACACAGAAGTAAAGTAAAAAACCCCAAAAAACCTGTTCTACCACAAAGATTAACATTGAATAGTTACCTGTCCAGAGAGAATTTGTAGAACTCAAAAAAGAGTTTAAAAATCAGATGAGGGATAATGAGGGAATTTTTTTTAAAATCCAAGAAAAGGAAAAAAAGATAATGAAATAAGTTTACCAACTAAAAAAGAAGATACAGAGTCTTAAAGGAGAAAACAGTTCTTTGAAAATTAGAATTGAGCAAAAGAACATCAATGAAGTTATAAGAGAACAAGAAATAACAAAACAGAATATAAAGAATGAAAAAATAGAACAGAATGTGAAACACTTTATTAGTAAAACAACAGATCTGGAGAAGGTATTAACAAGAGAGAATAGAATAATAATTGAACTGCCTGAAAGCTCTGATCAAAAAAAGAACCTTGACACAATAATATAAGAAATAATTAGAGAAACTCCTTAATTGACAGAACATGGCAGGGGATAGAAATAGAAAAAAAAATCCACTGATCACCACCTCAAAAAGATCTTTTTGGAAAACAAATTGGAATATTATTGACAAACTATGAAATCCTGAGATCAAAGAAGAAATTTTGCAAGAAAACAAGAACAAAAAGAATTTGAATATGTTGTAGCTACAATTAGAACTGTCCAAGACTTATCAGTAACCATAATAGAAGACCACAGATCCTGGAACAATATATACTGACAATCAAAAGAATTTGGGCTGCAGCCGAAAATATAATACCCAGCACAATTATCTATAATATTGAATGAAAAAAATGGATTTCAATGAATTTATAGGTTTTTTAGGACTTTGTCTCAACTAAACCTGAATTTAATGGAAAATTTAACATATAAAAGCCAATATCAAAGATTAATTTCAAAAAACTTAACATGGACAAAATGTTTATATTTTTTAACAGGGAAATACCTTATGTTTAAGATGACATTAGGAAGTGGGTCACTTAAAAGAAAGATTGGGGCAGAGTTGACTATTGTCTGATTCTAAAAAGCAAAACTGTCTAGGAAAATAGAAAAATAGTAATTATTTTATATAAATGAGATAAAGAGGAAGAATAGACAAAGAAGCATTAAGTGGGGAGTAGGGCTTATAGTTCTGAAAACCTGCTCACTTTGGGAATGGTTAAATAAGCAACACTAAATATATACTATGAAGCATATAGCACCCTCCAAAATTTATAAAGAAATAAGAGGGGAGGGAATAGGATAAGGTAGGGCATAGAAGGATGTATAGATTTATGGCAGTGGGATAAGGTGTGTAAATTAATGGGAATTGGATAAAAAGAGAAGGAAAGGATGGGAGCAGAAGATAAGGGAGAGATTCATGGGTGGAGTATATATATATATATATATATATATATATATATATATATATAAATTGCGTGGGTTTGTGTGTGGATGGGAATGTATATGTGTGTGTGTGGATATACACATAAATGTATATGTATATGTATATATGTATATATACAGATAAATATATAACTATATCTGTACTTAAATGTGGCCTACTTGGGGGAGGTGTGAAGATGAAAGGGAAAAATAAAGTAAAAAGTACATAGCAAAAAACAAGAGAATCTACAAGGAAGCAAAGAAAAAATGGACAATCATGAATATAATTCATTCTACTATTATATGTGCTTTCTTGAAATAGAAATTTATTGTCATTTGTTTTGAATCTTCACAGTTCTGCTGGGCACATGACAATATTTTAAAATTTAAAAAAAATTTTTTTCTGCCTTTCTTTTGTCTATTTTTTTTCTTATTTTGTATTTCAAATACAATATACAACTTAGAATACAAAATAGAACTTAGAATAAATAAACAAGTAAAAGAAATATAAAACACTCATTTCATTTTAGTAGTAATTTTTTCCCTCTCCCTAGAATTTGTCATTTTTATTTTTTCTCATGTGACCTAATCATAGACGTGTGAGCTGTTACCTCAGAATTGTTTTAATTTACATTTTCTAATCACTAGTGATTTTTTCATGGGACTATTGATAAACTGCCTGTTCAAATCCTTTGGCCATTTATCAATTGGGAAATGGATGCTACTTGAATAAGTTTGACTCAGTTTTATGATTAATAACTATGCATATCTCCTCATCCTATTTTCTTCTGGGTATCCTTCTCTCTCTCTCTTAAAAATTCTGCTCCTCTTCTAAAATCTGTTTTGCTTATTAATACCACCTTTATTTATCTGCTCTACTTTTTATCATACTCCATTTTCTTCATCCACTTCTCTTCCTACTTTCTTGTTGGATGAGATAGATTTATGTTATTATTTGCGTATGTGTATATGTGTGTGTCTGTTTTATATGTATTTTCTTCTTTGAACCAATTTATATGTGAATGAAGTTCAAACATTGCCCTTCTCCATTTTCTTTTTTCCCCTCTCCCCCATTTTCTTTAACAATGTAATTTTTTTGCATGCCTCTTTTATGTAAAAATTTTCTCCTTCTTCCTTGTTTTTCCCTCTTCTTTCTTATATTTCTATTTTTGTAACATTTTAATATAATTGACTTACTGCTACACCTTTTTTCTTTGTAGAATCCTTCCAACTGCTGTAATAAGGAAAAATGTTCTTCAAAGATACATTTATCATTTTCTCTATGTAGACAGGTAAAAACTTAACTTTATTGAATCCCTTATTTTTTCTTTTATATGTATCTTTTCATTCTTCTCTTGTACTTGAAAGTCAAACTTACAATTCAATAGTGGCCTTTTTGTCAAGAATACTTGAAATTCTTCTACTTCATTAAATATTATTTTTTCCCTTACAGAATTATACTCAGTTTCTCTCAGTTGTTTATTTTTGGTTGCATCCCAGCTTTTTTGCCTTTCAGAATATCACATCCAAAATCTTCTCTCCTTTAATATGATAGCCCTTAAATCTTGTGTGATCCTGACTTTAAATTTGGAGTATTTGAATATTTTCTTTCTGGCTACTTGAAGTATTTTCTTTTTGACTTGGGAGCTCTAAAATTTGGCTATAATATTCTTGAGAATTTTTATTTTGGGATCTCTTTCAGGTAATGATGGTTTAATTCTTTCTATTTCTATTTTACCATCTGGTTTGAGGATGTCAGAGTGATTTTGCTTGGTAACTTTCTTGAAATATAACATCTAGGCTCTTTTTTTGGTTTTTAAATAATACAATAATTTTCAAATTTTCCCTCTTTGATCACTTATCCAAGTCAATTGTTTTTCCTATGAGAAAGGACACATTTTCTTCTGATTTTTCATTGTTTTGGCTTTGCTTTATTGTTTCTTGATATCTCATGGAGCCATTAGGCTCCAGTCACCCAATTCTAATTTTTAAAAAAAAGTATTTTCTTCAGTAAGCTTTTGTACATCTTTCCCCATTTAGCTTATTATAGTTTTAAAGGAATTATTTATATCAGTAAATTTTCATTTCATTTCATAGGGAGTTATTTTCATCTGAATCAGTTATTCCATAAGTTTTCTATCTTTGTTTTAAATTTGACCGATTCAGCTTTTAACAATGTTATTTTCTTCAATTTATTTTTTGGCCTCTTTTAATGAGGTGTTAAAATATCTTTCCAACATTGTAATACCTTGATTTTATTTCTTATCTATTTTTCTTCACTCTTTTTATTTGATTTTGAAAAGCACTGTAGCTCTTTCAGGAATGCTTGTTGGGTTTGTTTCCAATTCATATTATTCTTTGAGATTCTGCTAGTATTTGTTTTGATTTCAGTGTCTTCTAAGTTTGTCTCAAGATTTTCCCTGTCTCTAAAGTATTTTTATCAGCAGGTTCTTTTATTGTTGTTGTTGTTGTTTGTTCGTTTTCCCACTTTATTATTATTATTATTATTATTTTTCTTTTTGATTTGAAACTTAAGTTAGTTCTGGGCTCTGTTAATGGTGTGTGTGTGTGTGTGTGTGTGTTTGTGTGTGTGTGTGTTGTGCATGGGAGGAAGGTATTGTCTCAAACTTCAGATTTTTTTCTTTTTTTTTTTTTTTTGCAATGTAAATTTGGGAACTTGTTCTGTGTGTTTGGAAATTTTCATTGTTTCTAAAGTGATGTGGTCTGGGAAGAGGTGTGGTCATTGCTCTCTTGAATACAATATTCTTGAGAGTATTAGTTTTGAGATCTCTTCCAGTCAGTGATGGGTAAATTCTTTAGATTTCTGTTTTGCTCTGTGGTTTGAGGATGGTAGGACACAACTTTTTTAGATATAATGTTTAAATTATTTTTTAATCATGATTTTTTGTTTGTTTGTTTTATTTGTACGAGACAATTTGGGGTTAAGTGACTTGTTCAGGGTTACACAGTTAAGGAGTATTAAGTGTCTGAGGCCAGATTTGAACTTAAGTCCTGACTCCAGGCTCTATCCACTGTGCTATCTCACTGCCCCATGGCTTTTAGATAATCCAATAATTGAGGTGATTACCCAGAAAGGATAATCTTAAAATTTCAATATTGTTCTTCAGGGTCCCATCTTCTTTGGGATCACAAGAGATACTGTTGTTCAGGGCTTTCATTCCCTCTTGCCCAAAATGCTTCTCTCTGTCCTTGAACTATGGTTCAGATATTGGTATATCAGAGTCTGGTCCTATCTCCAGTGCTACCAAAAGGGTATCCTACAATCCCTTTCTGACCAGTTGTGAAGTCTCCTTTGCCTCTCTAGCTTGATAACTCCTGTGTTACCTTCATAGGTGTTCCTGGCCAACTTCTTGCCTGATTTCACAGATTTCTCTTTTTGAACTCCTATGTCTTGGACTAGAAAAATACTTTTGACACTTTATTGGCTCTGCTCCTCCAGAATTTGATTTGAGGAGTTATTTTAAAGTTGTTTGGAGGTGAATGTTTTTGGAACTCAACTGAATGCTTTTTCTACTCTGCCATCTTGGCTCCAATCCAGAAGCCAGACATAATTACTTTTAAGGTATCTACAACTAGTTGGTAGTGGAACTCATACTAGAATCCCAGTCTCCTAACTCTTCATCTGCATTTTTCTACCATGCTATGATTTCACTTGAGGCATATCAACAAAGCTATGCATTGTTATCAAATAACTCACAGTTTTGCAAACTTTACAATTTGAATGTAGTTCATTTTTAGAAGCAAAGGTTGGAAGTGGTGTCTATATATGTGTGTGTGTGTGTGTGTCTTTATGAGTGTGTGTGTGTGTGTGTGTGTGTGTACATGTTAAGGCATACATGAGAATCAGAATATAAAGCACACTAGACAAGGTTTGCAATTTTATCTCTTTGTGTTATTTCCATCCAATATTATTTTCTTTTTACCATCTGAATCCAAATAGATATTAGTGCCCTTATTAAAATTATGTGCTTTTAAAAAATAATATTTTACAAATGTCCCTTATGGTTCATGCTCTCTAGGTGGCTGCTTACTTTGCTCACCAAAAGATAACATTTTGTGAAACTACAAAACAATCCATGAAACAGAATCTTTGTAAGCAAGTAGACAAAAGTCCTCAGAAAGACATGATACTTCAGAAATACAGTGGTAATACATGAAAATTTCCTCTTAAACTGAGGAGAGGTGGGATTTAGGGAAATTTCAGTGGAGAAGAGGAAAGGAAAGCATGCAAGATTGACGAAAGAATAAATATAAGAGCAGAAGTTAATTCTATGGATGAGAAATTTGGTAAAGGGCTGATCTTACACAGAGGTGGAGAGGGCAGAAGAGTGCTATCTTTGTGCTATAATTTAGGAGCTTTGGAAAGGATTTCTTACATGAAAGCATTTCTCCTGTTTGCTTGTTGATGTCTACAATTCCTTTAGAAATGGGAAGATCTTTTCTTTTCAAAATTATAAATAAGATTTTCAAATAAAACTATCCTTGGGAAATGGCAAATTATTAAATTCACCCTAACAAGTAAATGATTCTATTAATCAGAGAAATGCAAATTAAGACAACTCAGATATACCACTACATACCTCTCAGATTGGCTAAGATGACAGGAAAAGACAAGGATGATGTTGGAGGGGATATGGGAAAACTGGGACACTAATACATTGTTTGTGGAGTTGTGAACGGATCCAGCCATTCTGGAAAATAATTTGGAACTATGTTCAAAAAGTTATCTAAACTGTGCATATCCTTTGATCCAGCAATGTTTCTATTGGGCCTATATCCCAAAGAAATCTTAAAGGAAGGAAAGGGACCCACATGTGCAAAAATTTTCATCACATCCCTTTTCATAGTGGCAAGAAACTGGAAACTGAGTAGATGACCATCAATTGGAGAATGATTGAATAAATATACTATTCATATACTATAGTATATGAATGCTATGGAATACTATAAGAAATGTTCTATAAATGTTCTACAAGAAATGATCAGGAGGATGATTTTAGAGAGGCCTGGAGAGACTTACAAGAATTGATGCTAAGTGAAATGAGCAGAACCAGGAGATCATTGTACATGACATCAATATTATGTGATGATCAAGTCTGATGAATGTGACTCCAACAATGAGATGATTGATGCCAGTTTCAATGATCTTGTGATGAAGGGAGTCATCTACACCCAGAGAGAAGACTATAGGAACTGAATGTAGATCACAACATAACATTCTCACTCTTTTTGTTGTTGTTCATTTTGTTTTCTTATTCATTTACTTTCTTCTGATTTCTCTTGTGCAGCAAGAGAATTGTAAAAATATGTTTATACATATTGTATTTAACATATATTTTAACATGTTTAACATATATTAAATTGCTTGCCATCTAGGGGAGGGGAGAAAGAGGAAAAAATGTGAAACATAAGGCTATGCAAGGGTCAATGTTGTCAAATTATCCATGAATATGTTTTGGAAATAAAAAAGCTATAAAAAAATAAAGACAGAAACACTTAAAAAAAGAAGTAAATGATTGTGTCACTACTTGTGGATAGATTTGGAAGGAGTGTTGTCTCTGAAAATTTGCAAGAGGGAGAAGGAATTATCAATACTTCCAACCTTCATTCTCTGGGCTCTTACCACTCCTTCACCTTCATATCTATAGTTCCCTTACTCCTGGGAACTTAGATTCAGATAAAGAGATGATACAATCCATTTGTGCATTAGTATGAATTATAAGCAAATGTAGTCCATGTATAGTTCAATTCATATTTTATGCTTAATGAGATGAAGCATTAGAAAACGTATGGAAAAATAATTAGCAAGCCATTCAATATCACTAGGAATTTATGTCTTCTTCACATAATTTCTAAACATAGCCTATTGTTCGAATGATTTTTCCAGTGATGATGATACTGGTCATTTTGACCAAATTTTTCCAATTTCTATTGCTAAAGAATCAAATGCTTTTGGTTGCAAAAGGATGGAAGATAGATGATGAAGAGGGACACAGGAAATATATTAATCAAAATATCTCTGGTCAGAAATCAAGCAAAGCTCAAAGTAATGGACTTTTAGGCAGGATAGTGCCAGAAACGTTGATTTGTTCAGGTAAAGCTGTACTTGTTTGTAGAGATTCCAGGTGCTGAAATGGATCAAGGCTTGGGATGAGGATAAAACAAGTTTATTGGAGGAGCAAAAATATATAGTTAGGAGGACAGGGGAAGAATCCAGTATTAGGATGAAATAAAATTATTTGTTTCATATAGATTTCAAACAGTTTGTAGCACTGTTTATTTGCAGAGATGTATAGTTTTTTTATGTTGTTAATTTATTTAAATTATGTCCAACTCTTTGTGACTCTATTTGGGATTTTCTAAGCAAAAATATTAAATTAGTTTACCATTTTCTTTTCCAGCTTATTTTATAGATGAGGAAACTGAGGCAATTAGGATTAAGTGATTTGCCCATGGTTATACAATGACTAGTCTCTGAGGCCAGATTGGAACTCAGGAAGGTGAGTCTGCAGCAAACAATATAACTAAGGGTCTCTAACTGGATTTAAACAATATATATTTTTGTATTCAAATAGTATAAAAAGAGATCACTTGTTCTATGTGCTAATGCTTCAAGATGACTTTAAAATAGTGATTGGACAATTTTATCAATGAGAAGTATCATGTATACTAAATTTGGAATCCAAAGACCCAAGTTAAAATTTTGGCTGCAGTATGCTTCCTGTGTAATTTGAGCAAGCCATTTAACATATCTGGCACTCAATTTTCTCATCTGAAAATGATCATATGTGATTAAATACTCTTTCAGTCCTACTTTTACTCCAAACTTATATTATTTATTTTGGTTGAGATTTAAAGGCCTCCAGAGAAACCAGCAGGTGAAGATGAAGAGGAGAGCATTTCAGGCATGAGGGACAATCAGAGTTTTCTGGAGTCAAGAGATGGAAATACTTATTTGAGGGACAGTAAAGTAGCCAGTCTCATTGTATTGAATAGTTTATGGGGAGAAGAAGATATAAGAAGACAAAGTTATGGAGGGATTTGAATGCCAAACAAAGTATTTTGTAGTTACTTTGAGAAGCAAAGGCAAGGAGCCACCAGAGTTTACTGAGTGGTATGTGTGTGTGTGTGTGTGTGTGTGTGTGTGTGTGTGAGAGAGAGAGAGAGAGAGAGAGAGAGACAGAGAGAGAGACAGAGAGAGAGACAGAGCGAGAGACAGAGAGAGAGAGACAGAGAGAGACAGAGAGAGACAGAGAGAGAGAGAGAGAGAGAGAGAGAGAGAGAGAGAGAGAGAGAGAGAGAGAGAGAGAGAGAGAGAGAGAGAGAGAGAGAGAAGGGAAAGGAGACATAGACACTCATAGAGACAGAGATGGAGACAGAGACAGAGACAGATGTGATCCTACTTGATGGGAAAGTCACATTGATGGCTGAATGGAGAATAGATTGGATGCGTAGAGATCTTAAGAGAGACCAATCCACCAGTAGCTATTGCAGTAGTCCAGGCAAGAGGTGATGAGGCTTGCAGTAGAGTGATTTCATAGTCATAGGAGGGAAGGCATATATAAGTAAAGTTGCAGAGTTGAAAGTAATAATCATTAGTGACAGATTGAATGTGGAGAGTGAGAGAATGAGGAGTTGAGTATGACACCTTGGCTGTATTTCACATAATTTATCATTTTTTTGAATTACACAGAGGTATGTAATGATTGGCAAAGAACATACTTTTTTTTTCTGATTGAGTCTATCATTTTGTAATTTAGTGGAAAATCATTTCAGAAAGAATTTTACCTAAAGATTGTAATTGCTAGATAATTATAGAGTTAACCCTGAGGAATCTCTAGTCACAATTTTTACTTTCCAATGTTAATGTTACCTCATTCACTCACCATATAGAGCTGGGTATTAGTCAAAATAGTGTTCTATCTTTAAGTCTTAGAAACAAGAAATTTCACTGAAACTTTGATCAATTCTGTGGGCTCTCATAATACCAGTGATGCAATATTTAATGTTGTTATATGAAATAGTTAAGAGTAAAATATCATGGATACTGTGAAGGGAATTTATGAAATAATGCCATGTTTGTAAAAGTTTGGAGCAGACTTCTGATTTTATTGGCATAAGAATATCATATTAGAAACTCCAGACTTTGATGCAGATCCTCTCTCCCAGGGCTTTTTGTACTTTTTTTACTTGTGACCCCTTTTTGCCTGAGAAAATTTTATATGACCCTGGCTATATAGGTATATAAAATAGGTATACAAATCAAACATTTACTGATAATAAATCATAATTTCATGACCTCCATATTCAGTTTTGAGATACCATATGGGATCATTAAGTATACTTAAATTATCTAGTATGCCACATTGATATATTGTATCACTCACTATAGCAGTCCTTTGAGGATTTATCATGAAAAAATGTGTGAATTTGGACAGAGTTGTTACTTTGGTAGGATGATTGACAATTGTTTTCTCCTGTTCAGAGGGGACTGACAATACTTGTAGCCTTTTGGCAGAAGAAAGGAAGGGAGGAAATAAATATTTATTAAGTACCTACTATGTGCTAGCCACTGTGCTAAGCATGTAATTAAATTCTTACAACAAGCCTGAAAGAAAGATAAGTTCCATTACCATCATCATTTTGCCTAGGTTCCCATAACTACTAAGTGTTTGAGGCTGGATTTAAACTGAAATACATATATATATATATATATATATATATAAATCCATTTTAAAATTTAAATCCATTTGCCTGCTTTCCTGTTTTTGTTGTTGTTGTTGTTGTTGTTTTTTGGCCACTGAAATAGCTAACAACTTAGTTGCTTCACACAGTAAAGTTTAATATAAAAAATCCCATAAAGTTCAAGACAATGATTTAAAACCACAGAAGACCCTTCAATATTATCTAGTCCAATCCCTTTTTTCTGATAGAAAAATGGAAGCACAGAGGTTATAGCTTGCCTACTGTCATACAAACTAAAAGCTGAGTCAAAATTAGAAAATAGTTCTCTGAAATCTCTGTCTAGTGTTCATTCCATGATACCACATTGTCACCATCATTCAGAGCCCCTCTAATTCTTTTCTTTCATTTTTTACTTATTTGTCTCTGTTGTCTGATATTATGTCTTCATAGTAGCTTTATTCTATTTATCTTGACCTTAAAAATATCCTGGTTTAGATTTCATTAGAATATCTATAACACTAGGATATTATATTAATCATCCTTTAGTTATCTGCCCTCCCTGTACTTTTTTTTTAATAACTCCAGATGCCTCCCCCTCTTTGATGAGTTCTTTATGAATGGCACTTTCAGATCTGCTGCTAGTCATTCCTTGTACTTTCTCATTATTGCACCATCCCCTACCAGATGTTCTTACATTTCTTTTTGTTTCCTGAAAGTCACCTTGGACAATGTTGATGTCAGGGAGCCTGAGGTTTCAAGAATGTGTCAGAGAAACAGACGTTGGTTACTGTACTACATGCGATTTCTGCATTCTCATAAATTGTATCTATTCCTATCACTTCCTCCCCTAAGGGTGAGCCCTTTGGCAGCCAGATGTATTCTTTTATACTTAGCTACCTCTGTGACCTTGACATGCCTTTATAGCTTTTATGGGGAGTGGAGAGTGGAATGTCAAATGAGAAGTGCACTAGGTCTGGCAGGAATCCTTTCTAAGAGTTCTCTGGAGGTGTCCTCTCCTTGTCACATGAGTTTTAAGTCAGGCACAGTTTCAGCCTGGTTAGCTGTGTTTTTGTTTCTGATTGCTATTCAGCCAGTAATGTGGCTAAAGGCAGTGACAAGCATTCTCAGCAGCATCTTGGAATAAAACGAGACCCATTGGAGAATGTGAAAATTTAAAAAGGGAGCTATTCCCTCCAGCTCAGATACTTACTCGCTGCATAACCATAGGCAAGTCACTTATTCCTATTTGTCTCAATTTCCTCATCTGTAAAATGAACAGAAGGAAATGGTGAAACCCTCCAGTGTTTTTGACAAGAAAAACCCAAATGGGGTCATGAAGAGTTGAACATGACTAAAAATGACTGAAAAAATTCCTCCCCACCTGCAAAGATATTGATAACTTTATTCCCTTGGCTATGACTTTTGCTAAAAGTAAGCAAGACCAGTGACATATGTTTGTTTGCAAGCATCTAACTAAATGACAAGATATTTGGCAATGATTGGATCATAGATTTAGAACTGAAAGAGACCTTGGAGAGGATATCAAGACAATGTATACATTTAATAGATGAAGAAACCAAGGTTAGGTATTTTTTTCCAGTTTTATGGGCCTCAGTCAAATACTATTTAATAATTGTCAACTTGGACTCATGGACTGCTAGACAGAAACACAATAGATATATAAGAAACAGTTCCTGATTAGAGGAGATGATATGGAAAATTTCACCATGTTTGCTTCTCAGTATAATCTTTATTTGGATCTTAAGTGTATGGGAAAAAAATCAAAAGAAAAACTGTAATGGAAAGTAATCATTAAATTTGAGTGATACTGAATCACTATAAGAATATAGAAGAAGGGAAAGAGAGTAAAGAGAGGATGAAAAAAATTGTCCCCTGAACTCAGATTAATTTATTCTTATTTAAGAAGTTGATATTGTTAAAATCAGTCAGTTGGATGATACTAATCTTTCCTTGTGATGCTATTTACTCAGTATTTAATATAGTTTAGTGACAGAGATGAATGGTTAGTTGTATATGTAGTACTGAATCCAAATCTTCCTCTGATTTCTGGAATTAAAATCTAGGGCTATTCCACTGGTGAAGCTCTTTTTTAGGATGCACGACACTTCATTATGACTGATGTATTTGAAGGGATTGGCAATTTGACAATTTTATCTGCTGTACACCATTGACTAGATTAAGGAGAAAAACCTAGAGTTTTCTACACAAAAAAGTAGATTTTATTAGCTTACTTCATTTTCTCATGTTGTACCCTACCAAATGAACAATGCCTTTCACCCTTGTATTTGACAAGTAATTCCTCTGATTTCACTCAGTCAATCTAAAGACTATATGGAGAATTCAGGAGATCAGGGACAGAGAACTTACAATGAAGCTAGTTTTAGTCTTTAGGATATTTCCATCAAGGCCCCAGGAAGAACCTGATCATTTTTCAAAATCAGTTTCTTCAACTTTGGCACTTATTTATTATAAGTACCCTCTGACCTCCTGGTCAGAGGGTGGAACAAATTGCTCTTCCCCCAAACTTCCATTCAAAGAAGTTCTCCAGACTTTCTCTTCTCTAACCTCCTTCTATGATCATTTGCATTTCTCCATCATGTCCCTGCTTTGAATAATTCCTCTAAACATTCTTTTAAACTTTCTTCTTGTGTGCTCTATTTCCCCATTATAGTGTAATTTTCTTGAGGGCAAGAAGTGCCTTTGTTTCCTTAACACCTAGCATAGTGCCTTGTACCTGGTAGACAACTGGACGATAGTCGTTCTGTTACTTATTCATGTTATTTTAAAAACAAATTAATATTTATTAAACAAAGAGCTGACAGACAACAGTAGCTAAAACAACACCTTTTAAACCTAACCTTGAAAGTGTCAGTAGGCATCTTTCTTCCTAACTGATAGGGTAGGACTGTTCTTTGTAAGAAGTACTCCAATGATCCTTTGGCACTTGAAAGAATTCTCCAAATTATTCAAAAGGATATTCCTTACCATCTTAGTTCATCTGTCGCATATCCCAGGAGAATACTGGTGGTCAGAAATCCAAGATTCTTGAAGTTACCATGTGTAATATTGGAATACATTTTGTCATATTCTTTTTTTTTATTAAAGCTTTTTATTTTCAAAAAATATGCATGGATAATTCTTCAACATTATTCCTTGCAAAACCTTGTGCTCCAATTCCCCATTTCCCCAACTAACTCCTCTAGATGGTCAGTAATACAAGTTTAACATGATAGAAATATATATTAAATCCAATATATGCATACATATTTATACAATTATTGTACTGTACAAGAAAACTCAAATCAAACCAGTAAAAAAATGAGAAGCAAAATAAAATGCAACCAAACAATAAAAAGAAAGAAAATGCTATATTGTGAACCATACTCAGTTACCACAGTTTTCTTTCTGGGTGTAGATGACTCTCTCATTACTGAACAATTGGAACTGGTTTGAATCATCTCATTGTTGAAGAGAGCCATGTCCATCAGAATTGATCATTATATAATACTGTTGTTGCCATGTACAATGATCTCCTGGTTCAGCTCATTTCACTTAGCATCAATTAATGTAAGTCTCCCCAGGCCTCTCTGAAATCATCCTGTTGGTCATTTCTTATAGAACAACAATATTTCATAACATTCACATATCATAATTTATTCAGCCATTCTCCAACTGCTGGTCATCCACTCACTTTCCTCTTTCTTGCCACTACCAAAAAGGCTGCTACAAACATTTTTGCATATGTGGGTCCCTTTTCCTCCTTTAAGATCTCTTTTTGATATAAGCCTAGTAAAAATACTGCTGGATCAAAGAGCATATATAGATTGATACCTCTTTGGGCATAGTTAAAATCATTCTCCAGAATGGTTGGATTGATTCACAATTCTACCAATAATGTATTACTGTCCCAGTTTTCCCACATACCCTCCAACATTCATCAGTATCTTTTCCTTTCATCTTAGCGAATTTGAGAGCTGTGTAATGGTATCTCAGAGTTGTCTTAATTTGCATTTCTCTGATCAATAGTAATTTAGAGCACCTTTTCATACGACTAAAAATGGTTTCGATTTCTTCATCTGAAAATTGTCTGTTCATATTGTTTGAACATTTATCAGTTGGAGAATGGTTTGAATTCTTATACATTTGAGTAAATTCTCTATATAATTTAGAAATGAGACCTTTGCCAGAACCCTTAAATGCAAAAATGTTTTCCTAGTTTGTTGCTTCCCTACTAATCTTGTCTGCCTTAGTTTTATTTGTACAGATAATTTTAACTTAATATAATCAAAATTATCTATTTTGTGATCAATAATGATCTCTAATTCTTCTTTGGTCACAAATCCCTTCATTCTCCACAGATCTGAAAGGTAAACTATCCTATGTTCTTCTAACTGTTTATAGTATCACTCTTTATGTCTAGATCCTGAACCCATTTTGATCTTATCTTGATATACAGTGTTAGGTGTGAGTCAATGCCTAGTCTCAACCATACTAATTTCTAATTTCCCCAGAAGTTTTTTGTCAAATAGTGAATTCTTATCCTAAAAGCTGGGGTGTTTGGGTTAGTCAAATACAAAATTATTATAGTCATTGTCTATTTTGTCCTGTGAACCCAACCTATTCCATTGATGCACTACTCTCTTTTTTAGCCAGTACCAAATGGTTTTGATGATTGCTGCTTTATAATATAATTTTAGATTTGGTATAGCTAGACCACCCTCATTTGCATTTTTTTCATTAATTCACTTGGAATTCTTGGCATTTTGTTCTTCAAGATGAACTTTAGTATTATTTTTTCTAGATCTGTAAAATAATTTCTTGGGAGTTTGATTAGTATGGCACTAATTAAGCAGATTAATTTATGTAGTATTGTAATTTTTATTATATTCATCTAACTTATCCAAGAGCACTTGATATTTTTCCAATTGTTTAGATCTGACTTTATTTGTGTAGGAAGTGTTTTGTGGTTGTTTTCATATAGTTCCTGACTTTGTCTTGGCAAGTAGATTCGCAAAGATTTTATATTACCAACAGTTATTTTAAATGGAATTTCTCTTTGTGTCTTTTTCTCCTGGACTTTGTTGGTAATATATAAAAATGCTGATGATTTCTGTAGATTTATTTTGTATACTGCAACTTTGCTAAAGATGTCAATTGTTTCTAGTAATTTTTTAGTTTTTTTCTTTAAGGTTCTCTAAGAATACCATCATATCTTCTGAAATGAATGATAATTTGGTTTCCTCATTGCCTACTCTAATTCCTTTAATCTATTTTTCTTTTCTTATTGCCAAAGCTAACATTTCTAATACAATATTGAATATTAATGGTGATAATAGGCAACCTTCTTTCACCCCTGATCTTATTGGGAATGGTTCCAGTTTGTACCCATTATATATGATGCTTGCTGATGATTTTAAATAGATGCTAATGATCATTTTAAGGAAAAGTCCATTTATTCCTATACTCTCTAGTGTTTTTAATAGGAATAGGTGTTGGATTTTAGCAAGTGCTTTTTCTGCAATTATCAAGATAATCATATGGTTTTTGCTAGTGTGCTTATTGGTATAGTCATTTCTGCTAATAGTTTTCTCAATATTGAACAAGCCTAGCATTCCTGGTATAAATCCTAATTGGTCATAGTGTATTATTATAGGGATTACTTTCTGTAATCTCTTTGCTAATATTTTATTTGAGATTTTTGCATCAATATTCATTAGGGAAATTGGTCAATAATTTTCTTTCTCTGTTTTCATCCTACCTGGTTTAAGTATCAGCACCATATCTGGGTCTTAAAGGAATTTGGTAGGAGTCCTTCTTTCCCTATTTTTTTTCAAATAGTTTGCATAGTATTGGAGTTAATAATTCATTAAGTGTTTGGTAGAATTCACATGTAAATCCATCTGACCCTGGAGAATTTTTCTTAGGGAGTTGATTAATAGCTTGTTCTATTTATTTTTCTAAAATAGGACTGATTATTTCCGCTTCTATTAGTCTGGGCTACCTATATTTTTGCAGGTATTCCTCCATTTTACTTAGATTATTGAATTTATAGATATATATAGTTCAGCAAAATAACTCCTGTTTATTGCTCTAATTTCCTCTTCTTTGGCAAAAAGTTCTCTCTTTTCAATTTTGAAACTAACAATTTAATTTTCATCTCTCCTATTTCTAATCAAATTAACTAAAGGTTTATCTATTTTGTGTTTTTTCATAAATCTTAGTTTTGTTTATTAATTCAATAGTTTTCTAATTTTCAATTTTATTAATCTCCCATTTTATTTTTAGAATTTCAAGTTTCGTATTTGATTGGGGGGGTTTAATTTGCTCTTTTTCTAGCTTTTTTAGTTGTAAGCCCAATTCGAACCCAGTTCATTGATTTTCTCTTTCTCTGTTTTATGCAAGTAAGCATCTAGAGATATAAAATTCCCCCTTATTACAATTTGGCTGCATTTCACAAATTTTGGCATATTGTCTAATTTTAGTCATTCTTTTGGATTAAATTATTGATTGTGTCTGTGATTTACTGTTTCACTCATTAATTCTTTAGGATGAGATTATTTAGTTTCCAATTACTTTTTGGTCTATTTTCCCCTGGCCTTTTATTGAATGTAATTCAATAAATGATTGAAATCTGTGATCTGAAAAAAAGGCATTTACTATTTCTGCCTTTCTGCATTTGATTTTGGCATCTTTATGTCCTAATATATGGTAAATTTTTGTATAGTTCCCTGAACTGCCAAGAAGGAAGTGTTCTCCTTTCTGTCTCCATTTTTTTCCAAAGATCTAAGATACCTAACTTTTCTAATATTCTATTTACCTCTTTAACTTCTTTCTTATTTATTTTGTAGTTTGATTTATCTTTTTCTGAGAGAGTAAGGTTGAAATCCCCCACTGTATAGTCTTGCTGTCTTTCTTCTTATAGCTCTTTTAACATCTCCTTTAGGAATTTAGATGTATACCACTTGGTGCATATATGTTTAGTATTGATATTACTTCATTATTTATGGTGCCCTTTAGCAAGATACAGTTTCCTTCCTTTATCTTTTTTAATTAGATTTTTTTTCTTTTCTTTGATGTGAAATCAGGATCACTACCCCTGTTTTTTTTTTAATTTTTTTTTTATTTCATGTGAAGCAGAATAGATTCTGCTCCAGCCTTTTACCTTTACTCTGTATGTATCACTCTGCTTTAAATGTGTTTCTTGAAACAATATTATTTTAGCATTCTGGCTTTTAATCTAGTCTGCTCTCTGCATCCATTTTATGAGAAAGTTCATCCCATTCACATCCACAGTTAAAATGACTAATTCTGTATTTCCCATCATCTTATTTACTCCAAATTATGCTTTTGTCTTTCCTTTCCTCCTTTCCCTCCTTACCAGTATTTTGGTTCTACTATTTCCTTCAAGCAGCCCTCCCCCTTTAGAGTCCCTTCCCCTTTCTTATACCTTCTGTTTTCCCTTCTATTATTGTCCCCCTTTCTGTTCCCCTTTCCCCTCTAACTTCCTTATAAGGTGAGACAAGTTTCTCTATGAAATCTTTATATCTTTAAGCCAAATCTGATGTGAGGAAGATTCACACAATATCAATCCCCTTCCTTCTTTTCTTCAATTATAACAGGTCTTCTTTGCCTCTTTATAAGATATCATTCCCTCATTTTACCTCCATTTTCTTCTTTTTCCAGTACAATCCCTTTCTACCTCATTTCTTTTTTTATATTATCACAGTAAAATCAAATTATACCTGCAGTCTCTTTGAATGATCATAACAGATATATAATTCTCAAGAGTTCTTTCCTTTTTACCTTTTTATGCTTCTCTTGAGTTCTGTATTTGGAAGTCAATTTTTTTTTATTCAGCTCTTGTATTTTCATCAGAAATAAATGAATTTCACCTGTATCATTGAATGTCCATCTTCTTCCCTGAAAGATAATACTCAATTTAGCTGGATAATTGATTCTTGGCTGAATTCCATGTTCCTTTTCCTTTCAAAATATTAGATTCCGGGCACTTTGATCCTTTAATGTGGAAGCTGCTGGGTCCTTTGTAATCCTGATTGTGGCTCCTTGGTATTTGAATTGTTTCCTTCTGGCTGCTTGAAATATTTTTTTCTTGGTCTAATAGTTCTGAAATTTAGCCACAATATTCTTCACAGTTTTCATTTTGGGGTCTCTTTTAGAAGGCAATTGGTGGATTCTTTCAATGCCTATTTTACCTTCTGATTGTAAAACATCAGGGGAGTTTTCTTTGATGATTTCCTGAAAAATTATGTGTAGGCTCTTTTTTTTTTTCATCATGGTTTTCAGGAAGTTCAATAATCCTTAGATTGTCTTAGATCTATTTTCCAGCTTAGTTGTTTTTCCAAAGAGTTATTTTACATTTTCTTCTATTTTTTTCTTTTTTTGGTTTTTCTTGACTGATTCTTGATATTTCATTGAATCACTGATTTACATTTGTTCAGTTCTGATTTTTAGTGATTTTCTTTATTTAACTTTTCTAGGTCTTTTTGTATTTGGCCAATTGAATTTTTAAATGACTTGTTTTGTTCTGGGATTTTTCCTCCATTTCACAAATTCTATTTTTCAAGAAGTTGTTTTCTTTTTCAATTTCACAAATTCTCTTTTTCATGGAGTTGTTTTCTTTTTCCATTTTGTGAAATATATTTTATAAAGAGTTATATGCTTTTTCCATTTCACTAAATGTATCTTGTAAGTTTTCTTCAGATTGTGTCTATGTTTCCTTTCCCAAATCTTCTTGCAAAGTTCTCATTTCCTTTCCCTAATTTTTTTCTAGCTCTCTTTTAAGATCCTTTATGATTTCTCCCAAGAGAGTGTTTTGAGATGCTGACCAATTTTTATCACCTTTTGCGCTTTATCTGGAGATGATATGCTTTTAGTGACCTCAGGTTTTGAAATCTGTTCTCTTCTTCCATAAAAACTATCTATGGTCAGAGTTCTTTTTACTCATTTTTTTAAATTGAGGTCTTATTTTAGGGGAAAGGGGAGATTGTCCAAACTTCCTTTACAGGCTTTGCTGGGTCAGTGCTAACTAAGTCAGGTGCTGAGTGGGCATGGCCAGCTTCTGTAAAATTCTGGTGTTTGGGGATGCAATATATATGTTTTGTATTTGTGCTAGTTGTTTTATAACTAGTCTGCTGACCTACTGGCTTGCAACCAAAACTGAGTAGACCACACTGCTCTAGATTCCTCCCAGTAGATTCTCCTATGCACAGAGTCCACATTGCCCTGGGACTGGGTACTATCTGCGCTTGCCTCACCTGCAATTGGACCACCTCCCTCTGTGCTCAATTGAAACAGACCTTTTCTGGAGATCTTCGAAATTATCTTCTGCTGGAAATTTGTTACACTCCCAATATTTGTGGGTTCTGTCACTCCAAAATCAGTTTGGTGGCTAGATTTGCTATTAGTTTGAGGGTCATGGGGAGAGTGCAGAAAAAAATGTGTCTTCTTTCTGCCATCTTGGCTCCACCCATCATGCACCATATTCTTTGATATCTTAAGCAGCCATAATTGAAACAATTGATAAAAACTAAAACAATAACAACAAGAAATTGATACTATCATGTTTATAGAACCCAATAGGAAGGAGGACTAACAATGCTTATATTCATTAATACATTTCCACCCTCCAAACTGATATGTTTTGTTTGCATACCATAATGGTATTACCTTCATTTTACTATAATTTTCTTTCAGTCAAGCCATTCTTTCTGGCTATCATTTCCCTTTTTCAGGCTACCCTTCAGTTTGTTTTGCAACTCTCTAATGCAATAATATGATATTATGTATTATAACTATATGTCTTTTTGACAGCTTTCTCAAGCAGACTCCATAAGGCCAGAGAAAGAGACCCATTTAAACTTTGTATTTTCCCCTGGGCCAGTCTTTGATCCATTTTATTTTTGAGTTTTTGCTCCTGTTGTTGCATTAAGGCTATTTTGGCTTCAAAGAAATTTAACTTTGCTTTATATTGCTATGCCCATTTTTTTTTTTTTTTACATCAAACATATCTGGCTGGAGACTGATTGAAGGAAATGGATGTGTTTATTTTTGAGACTTTTGATTATCTAGATTTAAGAAAGCAATGTAGGAAATGTTAATAATGTGGATTAAACTTGAAAGTCTGTTTATTAGCATAGCATTGATTAGAAAAAGTGGAATGAACTGCTTTAAGACATAGTAGATTCTTGTTAAGTTTATTATAAAGAGCTCCTTATTCAGGTAGGGGCAACTTGATAATGCCATGGATAGAACACCAGTTCTGGAGTCAGGAAAACCCATCTTCATGAGTTGAAATCTGGCTTCAGACCCTTATTATTATTATTATTATTATTAACTATATGATGGTTGGCAAGTCCCTTAAACTCTTTGCCTCAGTTTCCTCATCCGTAAAATGAGATGGAGAAATATCTCTGCTAAGAAAACTCCAAAAGCAATCACAAAGTCAAATATGCCTGAAGTGACTGAACAACAATGTATCCAGGTATAGCTTGAGCTGGGTAACTTCTGAGGCCCTCTCCAGCCTTGAGATTCTATGATTCTGGTTTCTAATGTCCTTCAGTTGGGCCTCTTATGCAATGTAGAAAACACTGACCATAATATCAGAAGACAAACTGGAAATCTAGCTCTACAACTTGGGTGAACTTAAGCAAATCATTTGAATTCTGTGGACCTCAGTTTCCTCTTCTAAAAATAGGTTCTTGTACTAAATGACTTCTAAAGTTCCTAAAGTCCCCTCATATCTGGATTTATGGGGGCTACCAGTGCAGGGTCAATTCCATATCTTACCTCATTTTTCTGTGCCTTAATTCACCATGAGTCAATCTACCTTGTTTTTGGCCTTTTGGTTCTGGCTTCTTGATAGTAGGGCATAGTGGGGCATATATCTGGATTTTGTTAACAGATACAATTTATTCTGAGCACTTCCCTAAGAAGTATATTAGCCATGAATTTCAGAGAATCTATCAATAATCCAATCTTGAATTCTGAAGGGAGTTGGGAGTCAGATATTGATAATTGTGTCATTACTGGAGAAAGCAGCCCATTTAGGTTAGTCCTGTCTAGCTCTGGAATACCTTTAACTACTAAAGGCCTGATTTGTCAAGATTATCAGAAGGGATATACATTCATTAGTTAGGAAATTGGAATAATGACCTTGAAGTCTCTACCAAATCTGAGATTGCATTGATTCTATTTGACTTTGGAGGTATGGTGTGATGTGGTGGTGGTATTATGGTGGGAGATGTGTGTGTGTGTGTGTGTGTGTGTGTGTACTATGATCAATAATGATTTCCTTGAATCTTGGCCATATTTCTCAAAATATCCTTTTGTGGCCTTCAATTACAACATTATATGATCTCTTTGATGGAAAATGGAAGAAGTCCTGCTCAGTACTTTATAGTTTTTGGGAAGCTCAAAGTCATTTGGCTCTGCACTTTTTATCATGAAGCCTCTTCTTTACTAGGTACTTTCCTATTCCATTGATCTTGCCCTCCAAAACACACTTTGAGAGAACTAGGCTAGTCATTTCTTGGGAACTTACAGCCTTCTCTTCACCTGACCTCGTGTGCCTCTAGTCTACCACTTTTCTCCTTTTACACCTTTTACTGGGAGAACAATTATTATCAATAGTACATTTGCCTCTGAAAGGATTTGTCAATTTGCTATCCTATCTTTCCTGTCCCAATTCCATTTACAACTTTATTATTTCACAGTACATAACTCTCTTCCACTACAATTTTATAAATGCTGTTATACCAATTACAATGTAAGCTTCTTGGAGACTTGGATTGTCTTGCTTTTGTATTTATATACTCAGAGATAAGTACATAATAAGCACTTAATAGCTGCTTTTCATTTATTTCCACTATACTTGATAATATGGCTTGCGCATAGTAGGTTTCTGGCAAATGTTTAGAAAAAGAATAAATGCATAGCAAGTCCAGCTCACCATTTCTCTCTCAACAATTTTCTATCTACTTGAAAATAAAAAAATGGAATTTCTTTTTTAAGCTCTGTTTTTTTTAACTTAATTATTTCAGATTGACCTTTCCCCCAAGTCTGGGCAAATTATCAAGGTTTTTACTATATTCAAACATCTTAAAGCCAACAGTTTCAATGAATCTAAGCAATTGCAAAAGTAAAAACCCTCACAGCAAAATGGAGAAAGTTCTGAGATAAAAGACAAGGTAAAAGGAAAAAGATGGAGTTACAATACAGGTATATGGAAATATAGCTAGAAGTAGAGGTAGAAGAGTTAAGGGGAATAAAGTAAGAGGGAGGGATATTAAAAAAGGGAGTGTGGAAGGAGAAATTCTATGACAAAAAAAACATATTAGTTGTAGAAGGGAGACATACTGAACAGTTAAGCACGATGTCTGGGTTTCAGCCTATATTAAAAAAGGGAAAATGGAAAATAATAATAACAACAATAATAATTGTATATACACACATACACATATATGTGAAAATACATAGAAATACACACATCCATACATATAGATACAAATACACATACAACATACTGAATGTATAAGGACACATCCATTTCAAATCCAGCTTCAGACATGTAATAGCTGGAGGTCCCTGGACAAGTCACTTAATTTCAGTTTGCCTCAGTAACCTTCTCTGTAAAATGGGTATAATATAGCACCTATCTTCCAGCATTATTGTGAGGAACAAATGACATAAATAATTGTTAAGTTCTTAGCATAGTATCTGATACACAGTAAGCACTATATAAATGTTAGCTGTTATAAAACAACACACATAATATACATATAAATTCATGTATATATGCATAAATATGTACCCACATAAATATATTTTATATATACATACATATTCATAAATATATACATAGTTTTTTTTCAGATATTAGAGAAGAGAAAAGGTGAAAATGGAGAAAAAGGGAACTCCATGATTTTACCTAGAGTTAGCAGACCTTCACTTTGTCTTAGCATAGCTCCCTGTTTAGATTAGGAGGACAATGAATGCTTGTTGACCCATTGACTGTTGACTGTTAAGTTGATATTAACAAACAGTTATTGGATATGATTGGGTTTTGAGAGTGAGAAGGAGAATCATAGCCAATAAAGATGATGGAAGAAGAAATAAAATGGTAAAAAGTAAAAAAGAAAGAAATAGAATAAGACAGGAGGAAAAAAGTTCAATAAAATGTGGAGGGTTGGGAAAGACTAAGAGAAAGATAGCAAGGCATAGGGGACTTTAGGCAAAAAGACAATAAATTAACATGTTTGTTTGAATCCAGGGACTCCTCAGCAAAGCTGAGAGCTCACATCTGCCTTTGATCAGCCTCATGGCAAGCCAGCATCAGATCAGAAAGCAAATGAGATGATAAAGTGGATGAAACCACAGCAAGTTTCAGCTGGCACAAAAATATCCAGGAGGGACAGAGGCTGCCAAGTCAAAAAAAGGCTGGCTAGTTTTTAGTCCCATGTATAGATAGCTCTGTTGCGTGGCATTGTTCAGCCTGAACAATGTCTTCCACTGGTAAGACAGAGAACAACATAAGGGGGTGGATGTCATGAGGATTCCAGCTCCCTTAAGTCTGCAGTTCCCTAAGGTGATAGCCCAGAAGCTAATGATGGTGCATTTGCTTAACTGCAGGGTCTTTCTGATTAGATGATTCTTTACTGTGAAACAGAATAGGACAAGAGAAGTAATTGTTACTTCAAGGAGGGTTTTCTTTTTTCCTTCTCTATATGCTTCTCCCTACCTTGTAAGATGCTTCAGTTGTTGCTGAATTGCCAGAAAGGTTGACTAAAATGTAAATATAACCTCCTTCTACCTCAAGCCATCTATATGAATTTCTAGGTTGATTGAAAGGAAAATGCTACAATGCCAGAGAGACAGCATGTGATATGTTTTAACCAGCTTCACCCACAGGCTTGTGGCAGGGTGGAGGGAGAGGGAAGTAGAGCACAAATTTCAGAATACCTATATAGTGGCAAGTAGGATGTCCTAAGGGGTCCCAAATTTTAATAAATGAGTATTATTATTATTACATGATTAAAAAGAACATGGAAAGACTCAAAATAATAAAGGGTAAAGAGAACCTTGTATACAGTAACAGTAATATTGTTTTAGAGGGCTTTGAGTGAATGTCATTTTGTCTTATATTAATACTCAGATTAACTTGAGAAATGTGAAGAAAGATACCATCTGCATCCAGAGAAAGAACCAATAAATAGAAGTATGTATGTAATAATTTTTCCCACATAAATGCACATACATATATTATATATGCTTTTTTGTGTCTAATGGTAGTAGCCATTTCTAGAGTTGGGAGAGGGAAGGAAAAAATGAAAAACATACATGATAATTTTGTTCTATATTTGAAAAAAAATTGCAAGTTGAATGGTAGATTTGCAGTTTCATATACAATCAATCATCTTTTTATTGTACTGTATTATATAGAAATGCTTCTTTATTCCATAAATTAGAAAACTGTTACCTTGCTCTTCCCATATATCATCTCCATAAATCTGTCCTATTGACTTCAGCATTTATCTCAGATGTGAATATCACCCTTGGACCTGCCTCAGTTGTTTGATCTGATCATGCATACAGATACTACTTTGGGAAATGTAGTCACATTGTGGCTTTCAGTAGCATTTTTCCAAAGCCCTCTGTTAAGAAGATGCCATTCTGAAAATTTTAGGGGACTGTAAGGTTTGCCTTGTTTGTAAAATGAGAGATTTAGCTTCTTAACCTGGGGTCTTGAAATTCTATTAAAAATAAATATATTTTGATATCTGCATTTCAGTATAAGTGGTTTCTTTTGTAATCCAACATAGCACTTTGGCTGTCTGGTGAAGCCTATTAGCCCTTTCTCAGGAAAAAAAAAAAAATATATATATATATATATATATATATATATATATATATAGGTCTCAGTTTAAAAGACAGAGGTGATATAATTAGTGAAGGTGAAGAGAGGAACATGAAATATCAAGAAATAGGATAATAAGCTAATGCAAGCTCTAACTGCAGTTGATATAAGGGAGCAATCAGATTTACAGGAAAAGCTTGACTTTTAGAAACACATCACTGAAACATTGATGCAGAACTGCACCTAGTGAACAGGAATACACAGACCTTTTCCCCAGGGAATCCACATATACAGAATCATGCTTCCTCCCCAAAAGGGTTTCCTGCTTTCTTGGTGATAGCTATCACCTTATCTTGCTTCTACTAGTCTTTGCTATGTAGTATAGTTGTCCCTGGAGTGCCAGTCCTGTGGTGCCTTTGTCACAGTACTTCTGTAACCTCTACAGAAAGGTTAGACCCTCAAGAGGATGGGCTCTTTTTTATCCTGATGCAATTGCAACTGAAATAATCATCACCTTCTTTTAAAATCTTTGAAAGGTTTATTTTTTGGTAAACAATTCTTTCAGATTTTATTTTGAAGCAAGTTGGTCACAGGTTGATTTTGTGAGCTGCAAGGCAGAGGATTCAGGGCTTGAGCTTGATGAAATACAAAAAGCATAAATTTATATTATTATACAGAAACTTGATTTATAGCAATTTGCTATTAGAGAATTTATAAATCAGGGAACTGATTTAATACAGATTAACTTACAAGGAACTTTGCAGAATTTTCAGGTTCCCTCAGCTCAGGTCAATCTGTTCATTTCTAAAAGCCAGATGTTTCCACAGAGAGCTAGAAAACAGAGTTTAAGCATTCAGACATCTGCATATTAACTTACTCTGGATGACTGGAGTGAGGGTGGGGGTGGGGAAGGGAAGAAGATAGAATCTGAGTGTTTTCATACTTGTGCATGTCTTGTTCACCTATTCCATGTTTATGGTTTACCTTTTGTTGTGTGGGTGTCTTAGAATCCTCTGGTAACGTGATAAAGCATATGAATTTCTTCTCAGAATATTTAAAATTATACTTGAAAGGTGCTAAATTTTAAGTAGGGGCTAATGAGAGTAAAGATTAATATTTCCCCTACCCAAATTCATGGATTGCATTTAAAACATTTGTGCACCTCAGTTTTAGGTTTCCTGCTGTATGTCTTTAAATTTATCATGTCAAACATAAAAATCATAATTAGTATATGTAACTTCCTTATGTTAATATTATTTTCCTTCTTTTGTCTATTTACCAAAATTTATTTTCCTATGTATTTGTTATTTTGAAATACTTGATATATTATCAAATGGGATTTTAAAATATTTGGTAATTCATATTTATTTCTGAAGATGGGTGCAGTTCCATTCATAATAAAGTAAGATTCCTTCTGTACCTCCCTTTACAATTATAAAAATAATATAATGATAACAATGATAACTCACATTTGTATGTCTGCTTAAGGTTAATGAAGGGCTATTCTGATCACACAGTAGTTGCTAAATAAATGATTGATTTCATAAGTGCATATCTGGTTCAGAATATAGCTTTATTTCCAAAAGAAAAATGAGATGGTGTTAAGCTTTTACCAAAATAAAAATTAGTCCTTTTTAAATCTTTTGCAGTATAGCAGATTTTGATGATCTGCTCTTCTTTGGAACATGGTTTTCTTTTTGAAACTACTGTAAATTCTTTCAGACTCATAATAGAATGTAGGCTTTGAAGCCTTTGACTAACAGTATCATCACCTTATTTTACTATCCTATGTCAGAGCTCAGTGGGAAAAGATGGTGGAATGAAAGAGGAGTAAGCCCTTAAATCAATGCTGCATTTAGAACATTAACATAAAGCCCCCCAAAGAAGAGTCTCCATCTATCTATATGCCCCCTTCATGGCCACTGCCTTACTTAGCTTCATGTTTGGCCCCTCTGTGCTTTTCAACCACAGCCTCTTCACTCCTTCCATCCTGACTCTTACCTACTGTGATTCTGAGTTCCACTTCTGCCTTTTTTTTGGTTATTTGGATCGAGGCAACTAGATTCTTTATCCTTTCATCCTGACCCAGTTAACCTTCCTAAACCTGCTTAGAAAGAAGGACTTCACATCCTTCACCTACACAATCATTTCTCATTATTCAACTCCTTATAATTCTGCTCTTCTTATTTGTTCTTGTCTCTATGACCGCAGGAGACATGACCCTTGACTGAAATGTCCTTCCCTTAGCTAATAAGAACTCACTGTGCTTGTCAGTAATCTTAAATCATCTCCCAGGGAAGTCTTCCTTAATTACTCTACCACTCACAAACTCCAAGTCCCCAAACAGTTTATATGACTTGCCCAAAGTCACAAAAGATGGTATCAGTCAGGATTCAAACTCAGGACATCTGACTCCAAATCCATGCTCCTCCTATGTCATACATACATGACATTTACATGACTAATGTTTGTAGAGCAATTTATGTATATTTATTTGATCTTCACCATATATTATTATGCCCATTTTAGAGGTGAGAAAAATGAGGGTCAGTCAAGTGACTTGCCCAGTTTTACAGAAAATAAATATTAAAAAGCAATATTAAAATCCATTTCTCTTTGGAATCCAATTTATATAGTCTTTCCAATACACTATGCAACTTCTAAAATTAACTCTCTAGTTCAGAGAGTTTTAACCTGGAGTCCATGAACTTGTTTTCTAAATATTTTGACAATTGAATTTCTGTATAGTTTCCTTGATAATCATATGCACATTATGCATTTAAATGCTTTATTTTGAGGTCCACAGCAGATTGCAGGCCCAGGGATCTATCTTTTGCTCCACCCAACTGCCTTATCCAGCTTATTTTATTCTAATTTTACTCTTAATCGGTCTATTGAATAAATTTATTCTCTACCTCACTTTTGGACTATTCTCTCTTTTCTTTCTTTAGTTTCTTCCTCTTTATATCCTCAATATGTAGTAAATATCTCCCTAGGGCTTTTCCTGAGTCCTTTCCTCTTTTCTCAATGTATATGCTTTCCTTTCATCATCATATTTATTCTCATAGCTTCAACTGTAATCTCCAATCTATGATTCCTGCATTGATATTTTCATCCCTGATATTTTCCTTTAACTCCATACTTACTTTTTTTTCATTTTTTTGTGAAATTTTTTACAATAGTATTTTGTTTTTCTAAAGACATGTGAAGATAGTTTTCAGTATTTATTTCTGTACAACTTTGTGTTTCTCATTTTTCTTCCTTCCTCCTTTACATATCCCTTCCCCAATACAATAAGCAATCTGATATAGGTTAATATATATAATTCTTGTAAATGTATTTCCATATTTGTCATGTAATGTAAGAAAAATCAGATTAAAAGGGAAAAAATACATGAGAATAAAAAAAACAAGCAAACAAACAACATTATCAACAAGAAGAGTTGAAAATACTATGCTTTGATTCACTTTCAGTCTCCATAGTTCTCTCTCTGGATGGTGATAGCTCTCTCCATCACAAGTCTATTGGAATTGACTTAAATCACCACTTTTTTGACAACAGTTAAATCCATCACAGCTGATCATCACAATACCTTTTTGTTACTGTGTACAATGCTTTCTGAGTTATACTCACTTCACTCAGCTTCAGTACATGTAAGTCTCTCCAGACCCCTCTGAAATCAGCCTGCTCATCATTTCTTTTTCAGCTTTTAACTCAGATCCTCCTTCAGGGCTGGCACTCTATTCACTGAACCACCTAGCTGCTCTTCATCATTTCTCATAGAATAATGATATTCCATTACATTCATATGCCATAACTTATTCAGCCAATCCCCAGCTGACTGGCATCCACTCAATTTCTAGTTCCTATAAAAAACACCTCTACTTTTCTCTATATCTATGGGACATTTTGTTGGCATTTCAAATTCAACATGTACAAAAGAGAATTCATCATCTTTCCCCCTTACCTTCAACTTTCTCTTAATTTCTTATTTGTGTACTCTTAATGGTATTAAGATGAATAAAATTTCCGAGAGACATAGTTTCTGGGTAATTAATAATCAACTTATTAATTGGGCTATTAGATAACCAATAAATTGATTTTAATGGTTCTCTTGGAGACTAAAGACATCACAAGGAGGCTGCTCGAATATTTAAATATTTTGGAAAAGGTGTTTTTCCTGACGATAAAAAATCAATTTTGATTGGTTAACAATTAGTAAGAAAATAAATTTTATAATGAGAGATGAGCTTATTTCAGTAAGGGGCTGGGTATGTGACTTTGCTCATATTGGTGCTCTTAGATCATTCAGACTCCAGCAATCCATGAAAAATCCATATAACCAATTCTATTTGAACAATGGTGGGGTCATTGTAAGAATTCTACCTACCTTTATAAGATGGTGAATTCTTTGGACAAGGTCAGAAGTGTCCTTGTGAGATCAGGCTTTGAATATTCAAATCAAAAAGAGGATTTTTGCATCCCATATGAAAAACTCTAAGAAAATAATCATTTTTCTCAGCATTAATATATGTCTATGTCTATGTGTATATGTATATCATCTATCTCTATCATATATGTATCTATCAATCTATCTACCTATCAATCTATTTATCTAGGCTTGAAATTTTGGATTTCTCTGATTCTTCTTCATTTCCTATATTCAATCCATTGCCAAGTCCTAACAATTTTGTTTCCACAGTATCTTTTACATATATTTTCTTACATTTATTCCTGTTTCTTTCCTGAGCTATTGTAATTTGTTTTGATACAGGTGATATTGCTAGGTGCATACTTTGTGATTGACTTTGCCCTCCCCACTCCCTTCCCTTTTAAAGACCACATGCTACCCATGCTTGTTTCTTTCTATTGTTATTTTTTTTCCTTTTTTGTAACCTAGAAAATAGCAGGCTATTACTTCAATAATGAACTATAGAATGTAGAATATAATTTTTCTGTTAGGAGGTGATGTCTTCAAACTACCAAAAATGTATTTTTTTAATCAAATCATTCTTTGATAACGAGTTGGTTCTTTTTCCTTAAAAAATATAGCATCTCCCTCATTCACTGAAGGGTGTTTAGTTTACAACCTTAGACTTTGGCTCCTATTATGATCCTGAGCTTAAAAAACACTTAGTGAATGCCTGGGTTTGATTCAGATATTTTATAGGTATATGAAAACAAGAAAATAGGATATTGCTCTAAAACATGAGAATGTAAAAATCTTGACTTGGCTTTTAGTTTCTACCTTTCATTTAAGCAATATTTTTTTCTTAATCAACTAATTTCATAAGATTCAAACAACTCAGTGTTTATGAATCACAAGGTTCATATAAATAACTATAACTTTTTTTAAAAAAAATCATCTGGCAAGAAATGGTTGTAGAACAAAACTCTAAAGTATATGTTTTACTCAATTGTCTGCTTTCCCCATTCCCTAACCTTCCTTTTGGCCAGTACATGGAGGAAAGAGTACCGAAAGAGATAGCCCATTTGAAACTTACTGAAGTAGGAGAAAAAGGGGTAGGCACTGGACGTTTGAATTAGCCTCCTGACTCAATTTCACTCACAATTTAATTTTGTAACTGGATTGATCTGTTGCCTGGTTCCATCACATTGGTCTTACACTATGCCCTAGTCACAATAATATTGTGGTTTCACTTTTTCCACAAATTTCTAATCTTTCCATGCTAGAAGATATCGCTAGGCAAAATACTCTTCTCACTTTGGTAGATTCCTCTGTCTCGGTAATTGTATTATAAGCAATTATCTCAGTACCCAGAATATAACAGTACTTTATACATTATTAACTTGACTTGACTATCCATAGCTTTTCACAACTTGTTCATACTCTTTTGGCTTCAATTGCAACCATGAGAAACAAAGAGAGAATAATAGATGATTACTCTTGCTGGTTTCATGGGAAAAAATGTCTTGCAATGGTGGGATACAAATCTCTTAAAGGGCAAAGCAAAGAGAAAATATAAGGATGTTGGAAAATACACACTAAAATATATTTCCTACTGTTTCCATTATCCTAATGATCTATTTTCCCCAGGCAACTTCTTGAAATGAATGAATGCATGAATGAAAAAAATATATATTAAGCACTTATTGTGTGCACAATACCATACCAAAGACAATCTGCTTTCAAGGAACTCATCTTATAGAGTGAGAGAACTTATTTAGGTGGGCTCAGTTATTATTAATCAGATGGAAAGGTATACTGTTCCTTAGGATGCAAAGGCAAAACGGTTATTAATATGTCTTTTTAAGGTGTCATTTTTCATTGATAAAAACAAATCTATTGAGGCATTGAATGTTATTAAGAAATGTAGTTGTGAAAATTTTGCTTTCCAATTTCTCAGAAGCTATAGCTGATAAGGAGATGAGGGGATATGGTATATGTTATCTATAGAGATATTTTCCAGGTCACATCTTAATAAGAGTTATTCCTGTGGATGATAGCTAGTTTTTTTTTTTATTTAATAGCCTTTTATTTACAGGTTATATGTATGGGTAACTTTACAGCATTAACAATTGCCAAACCTCTTGTTCCAATTTTTCACCTCTTACCCCCCCACCCCCTCCCCAAGATGGCAAGATGACCAGTAGATGTTAAATATATTAAAATATAAATTAGATACACAATAAGTATACATGACCAAACTGTTATTTTGCTATACAAAAAGAATCAGACTCTGAAATATTGTACAATTAGCTTGTGAAGGAAATCAAAAATGCAGGTGGGCATAAATATAGGGATTGGGAATTCAATGTAATGGTTTTTAGTCATCATCCAGAGTTCTTTCTCTGGGCGTAGCTGGTTCAGTTCATTACTGCTCCATTGGAAATGATTTGGTTGATGTCATTGCTGAGGATGGCTAGGTCCATCAGAACTGGTCATCATATAGTACTGTTGTTGAAGTATATAATGATCTCCTGGTCCTGCTCATTTCACTCAGCATCAGTTCGTGTAAGTCTCTCCAGGCCTTTCTGAAATCATCCTGTGTCATTTCTTACAGAACAATAATATTCCATAATATTCATATACCACAGTTTATTCAGCCATTCTCCAACTGATGGACATCCACTCAGTTTCCAGTTTCTAGCCACTACAAAGAGGGCTGTCACAAACATTCGTGCACATACAGGTCCCTTTCCCTTCTTTAGTATCTCTTTGGGATATAAGCCCAGTAGTAACACTGCTGGATCAAAGGGTATGCATAATTTGATAACTTTTTGAACATAGTTCCAAACTACTCTCCAGAATGGTTGGATTCGTTCACAACTCCACCAACAATGCATCAATGTCCCATTTTTCCTGCATCCCCTCCAACAATCATCATTATTTTTTCCTGTCATCTTAGCCAATCTGACAGGTGTGTAGTGGTATCTTAGAGTTGTCTTAATTTGCATTTCTCTGATTAATAATGACTTGGAGCATCTTTTCACATGACTAGAAATAGTTTCAATTTCTTCATCTGAGAATTGTCTGTTCATATCCAAACATTTTTCAATTGGAGAATGGCTTGATTTTTTATAAATTACAGTTAATTCTCTATATATTTTGGAAATGAGGCCTTTATCAGAACCTTTGACTGTAAAAATATTTTCCCAGTTTATTGCTTCCCTTCTAATCTTGTCTGCATTAGTTTTGTTTGTACAAAAACTTTTCAGTTTGGTATAGTCAAAATTTTCTCTTTTGTGATCAGTAATGATCTCTAGTTCTTCTTTGATCAGAAAGTCCTTCCCCTTCCATAGGTCTGAGAGGTAAACTATCCTGTGTTCCTCTAATTTATTAATAATTTCATTCTTTATGCCTAGTCATGAACCCATTTTGACCTTATATATGTGTATATATGTGTATGGTGTTAAGTGTGGATCAATGCCTAGTTTCTGCCATATTAGTTTCAAATTTTGCCAGCAATTTTTATCAAACAGTAAGTTCTTATCCCAAAAGCTGGGGTCTTTGGGTTTGCCAAAGACTAGGTCGCTATAATTGTTGACTCTTTTGTCCCTTGAACCTAACCTATTCCACTGATCAACTAATCTATTCCTTAGCCAATACCAAATGGTTTTGGTAACTGCTGCTCTATAATATAATTTTAGATCTGGTACAGCTAAGCCACCTTCATTTGATTTTTTTTTCATTAATTCCCTTGAAATTCTTGACCTTTTGTTTTTCCATATGAATTTTGTTGTTATTTTTTCTAGGTCATTAAAATAGTTTTTTGGAAGTCTGATTGGTATAGCGCTAAATAAATAGATTAGTTTAGGTAATATTGTCATCTTTATTATATTTGCTCACCCTAGATGATAGCTAGTTGTAATGGGGTTCTTTCTAGTGGCAGTCAGAGCCTTGTGGAAATCTCCCCTTTTGGTTGGCACAGGTCCTTTGTGAAAGAATTCACAAACCTAAAGAATTTTAAGTGGCAAAAATAGAAGTTTATTATTGGATGAGAAGTCAGCTTTGCTAGAAAAACTGACTTCTTCAGTGCTATTAGTCCTATTAGGGAAATGGAGGCTGGCACTGAGAAGAGAATGTCTTCTCAGTTGACAGGAGTCCTGACAGGCAGCTGTGCCCTACTCCAGACTTCTTCAAGGATCAGGAGTTTAGAGATATCCTTTAATAGGAAAATCTGAGGCTCAAGTTTCAGGTTGAAAAGAAAGCCAAAGTCCCCAGGCCTAGATATCCAATTGAATGGAAATCACTTTTTGAAAGATTCTGGAATTTGGAATTTCCTGCAAAGGGTCTGCATCAATTGGGTGATTTGCCTTAGAAAAGGCACAGCCAGGAGGATATGCTCTCATAGACTCTCTGGAGTCAGGAAGGGTCAGGAATCAAAGGGGACAGGATTTCAGAGTGTTAATTTTACAGATCAAAAGGAACACAGTTTCATTTACACCCCTTCCCCTCCTCTCCCCCCCCAGCTGTCAGTAGCAATAGTTTGGATGCAAGGCAAGTGAACTAAGAAAGTGATGTTAAACTCAAATAGAAATGGAGCCACTAAACTGAATATGAGTCCCACTAGGCCATACATCAGGATGTATGAAAAACACAAATTAACAATAATTATGTTTTCTTATAATTTTATTTTATTAAATATTTTCCAATTACATTTTAATCTAGCTAGGGCACACTTCAGAATGTTGCAGATCACACATGTTTAACATCTTTAGACTCAGGAAAAGGATTTCAGGGTACTTGAGTACCTATAGTTAACAGTACTAATGGTTGTGCAAGAATGAGAGAAGGATGTTGCTTTTTCTGGTTTTTTAAGTGTGGAGTGTTGGGCCATTTTTGCCAAAGTCTGAGGAGAGGTGATAGTCAAGTTGGTAGCAGTGGTTTGATCTCCTTGATACATGCTGCTTCCTGTCTCTCCCTCAGGACACTTTTATATTTTGGTTATTTTAACTTTTTCCCTTCCATGTAAGAAACTGGTGCCATTGCTGTTAACTGAGTTAGCAAATTCCTTCTCCCTAGAAGTTACATCCATGAATAATGGCAGTAGAGAGGTTGGGAGGAAAGCAGAGCTAGTGGTCTAGAAAATCCTGCATTTCCCTGGGATTTGGGGTGCAGGCAGTTGGTATTTCTCTTTGTCTCTGTCTCTAAATTTTTTCTCTCTTGTTTTCTTTCTGTCTCTCTCTTTTTGTCTTCTTCCTCATCTCCCTTTTAGTAATAAGTCACACCTGGTGATTACAATCAATAGAAATGGAAGGCAAGTTCATGAGAGGCAGACACTAGCAAAGCTTTAAGTCTTGTCTCAATTCTGCCTTTGGGAATTTAGCTCACAAATATTCCTCAAGTTAGAACTGATGCTCCAGATTATATATTTTGTAAAATATAAAACATTCTTCCAAAATATCTGTGTAAAACACATATCCATTTAAGTCATTCTGAAAAAGAAAATACAGATAAAAAGACATAAAAGAAGAATAAAATTAAGAAAAGTATCTTTGATCTGCATTCAGACTTTACCAATTCTCTCTCTAGAAATGGATAGTACCTTTCATCATGTCCTACAGAATTGTCTTAGATCATTGTGTTGCTGAGAATAGTTAAATCATTTAGTAGAGCAATATACACTACTGCTGATTTCATTTTATATCAGTTCATGTAAATCTTTCCATGTTATTTTGAGAGTATTCTGCCCTTTGTTTGTTTGTTTGTTTCTTTTTTCTTTTCTTTCTTTCTTTTTTTTTGCTGAGGAAATTGGGTTTAAGTGACTTGCTCAGGGTCACACAGCTAGGAAGTATCAAGTGTCTAAGACCAGATTTGAACTCAGATCCTCCTGATTTCAGAGCTGGTGCTCTATCCACGGCACCATCTAGCTGCCCCAGCCCATTGTTTCTTAAACACAATAGTATTTCATCACAATCATACATCTTGTTCAGTCATTCTCCAACTGGTTAATTTTCAATTCTTTGCCATCAAAAAGAATTGCTATAAATATTTTTGTGTACATGGATTCTATTCCTCTTTTAAAAAAATATCTTTGGGATATAAACCTAGTAGTGGTATTGCTTAGTCAAATATATATATATATATATATATATATATATATATATATATATATATATATGTATATGTTGATAAAGGCATAGTTCCAGAAGAGTTGAATCAATATATAATTTCACCAACAACACATTAGTGTTTTAATTCCCTCCAACACTTGTCATCACCCTTTTTTGTCTTATTAGCCAATAGGATAGGTGTGAAGTAGTAGCTCAGAATTATTTTAATTTACATTTCTTTTTTCAATAGTGATTTAGAAAATTTTTTCAATTGGATTATAGATAGCTTTGATTACTTTTTTTTTTTTTTTTTTTTTTAATTTAATAGCCTTTTATTTACAGGATATATACATGGGTAACTTTACAGCATTAACAATTGCAAACCTCTTGTTCCAATTTTTCACCTCTTACCCCCCCACCCTCCCTAAATGGCAGGATGACCAGTAGATGTTAAATATATTAAAATATAACTTAGATACATAATAGTATACATGACCAAAACATTATTTTGCTGTACAAAAGAATCAGACTCTGAATTATTGTACAATTAGCTTGTGAAGGAAATCAAAAATGCAGGTGTTGCATAAATATAGGGATTAGGAATTCAATGTAATGGTTTTAGTCATCCCCAGAGTTCTTTTTCTGGGTATAGCTGGTTCAGTTCATTACTGCTCCATTAGAAATGATTTGGTTGATCTTGTTGCTAGAGGATGGCCTGATCCATCAGAACTGGTCATCATCTAGTATTGTTGTTGAAGTATATAATGATCTCCTGGTCCTGCTCATTTCACTCAGCATCAGTTCGTGTAAGTCTCTCAGGCCTTTCTGAAATCATCCTGTTGGTCATTTCTTACAGAACAGTAATATTCCATAATTTTCATATACCACAATTTATTCAGCCATTCTCCACTGATGGACATCCATTCAGTTTCAGTTTCTAGCCACTACAAAGGGCTGCCACAAACATTCGTGCACATACAGGTCCTTTCCCTTCTTTATAATCTCTTTGGGATATAATCCAGTATGTAACACTGCTGGATCAAAGGGTATGCACAGTTTGATAACTTTTTTGAGCATAGTTCAAACTTCTCTCAAAATGGTTGGATTCGTTCACAACTCCACCAACAATGAATCAATGTCAGTTTTCCCACATCCCCTCAACAATCATCATTATTTTTTCCTGTCATTTTAGCCAATCTGACAGGTGTGTAGAATGAGTATCTTAGAGTTGTCTTAATTTGCATTTCTCTGATTAATAATGACTTGGAGCATCTTTTTCATATGACTAGAAATAGTTTCAATTTCTTCATCTGAGAATTGTCTGTTCATATCTTTGACCATTTTCAATTGGAGAATGAAGCGATTTTTTATAAATTAGAGTTAATTCTCTATATATTTTGGAAATGAGGGCCTTTATCAGAACCTTTGACTGTAAAATATTTTTCCCAGTTTATTGCTTCCTTCTAATCTTGTCTGCATTAGATTTGTTTGTACAAAACTTTTCAGTTTGGTATAATCAAAATTTTCTATTTTGTGGTCAGTGACTGATCTCTAGTTCTGCTTTGGTCATAAAGACCTTCCCTTCCACAGGTCTGAGATGTAAACTATCCTATGTTCCTCTAATTTATTAATGATTTCATTCTTTATGCCTGGTTCTGAACCCATTTTGACCTTATCTTGGTGTACTGAGCGTTAAGTATGGATCAATGCCTAGTTTATACCATATTAGTTTCAATTTTCCCAGCAATTTTTATCAAACAGTAAGTTCTTATCCCAAAAGCTGGGATCTTTGGGTTTATCAAAGAACTAGAGTTGCTTATATTTGTTGACTGTTTTATCCTTGAGACCTACTCTATTCCACTGATCAACTAATCTATTCCTTGCCAATACCAAATAGTTTTGGTAACTGCTGCTCTATAATATAATTTTAGATCTGGTACAGCTAAGCCACCATCATTTTGATTTTTTTTTTCATTAATTCCTTGAAATTCTTGACCTTTTGTTTTTCCATATGAACTTTGTTGTTATTTTTCTAGGTCATTAAAATAGTTTTTAGGGATCTGATTGGTATAGCGCTAAATAAATAGATTAGTTTAGGTAATATTGTCATCTTTATTATATTTGCTCCCTATCCAAGAGCATTTTAATATTTTTCAATTGGTTAGATCAGACTTAATTTGTGTTGAAAAGTGGTCTGTAATTTTGCTCATAAAGTTTCTGATTTTTCCCTTGGCAGATAGATTCTAAATATTTTATATTATCAGTAGTTACTTTAAATGGAATTTCTCTTTGTAACTCTGACTGTTGGATTTTGTTAGTGATATATAAGAATGCTGATGACTTATGTGGGTTTATTTTATAATCAGCAACTTTGCTAAAGTTGTGGATTATTTCTAATAACTTTTTAGCAGATCTCTGGGGTTCTCTAAGTATACCATCATGTCATCGGCAAGAGTGATAATTTGGCTTCCTCATTGCCTATTCTTGTTCCTTTAATCTCTTTCTCAGCTCTTTATTGCTATAGCTAGCGTTTCTAATACAATATTAAATAGTAACGGTGATAGTGGGCAACCTTGTTTCCTCAGATCTTATTAGGAATGGTTGCAGTTTGTCTCCATTACATATGATGCTTACTGATGGTTTTAAATAGATGCTGCTGATTATTTTAAGGAAAAGTCCATTTATTCCTATACTCTCAAGTGTTTTTAATAGGAATGGATGTTGGATTTTATCAAATGCTTTTCTGCATCTATTTAGGATACGATCATATGGTTTTTGTTAATTTGGTTATTAACATGGCAATTATATTGATAGTTTTCTAATATTGAACCAGCCCTGCATTCCTGGTATAAATCCTACTTGATCATAGTGTATTATCTTGGGGAGATGATTTTCTGTAGTCTTTTGCTAATATCTTATTTAAGATTTTAGCATCAATATCATTAGGGAGATTGGTCTATAATTTTCTTTCTCTGTTTTCAGCCTACCTGGTTTAGGTATCAGTACCATGTCTGTGTCATAGAAGGAATTTGGTAGGACTCCTTCATTTCCCTATTTTATCAAATAATTTATATATAGCATTGGAGGCCAATTGTTCTTTAAATGTTTGGTAAAATTCACATGTAAATCCATCTGGTCCTGGGGATTTTTTCTTAGGGAGTTGTTTAATTGCCTGTTCTATTTCTTTTTCTGAAATGGGACTATTCAAGCAATTTACTTCCTCCTCTATTAGTCTGGGAAGATCTATATTTTTGGAGGTAGTCATCCATTTCATTTAGGTTATCAAATTTATTGGCATAAAGTTGAGCAAAATAACTCCTTATTATTTCTCTAATTTCCTCTTCCTTGGTGGAAAGTTCTCCCTTTTCATTTTAAGACTACTAATTTCATTTTCCTCCCTCCTTTTTCTAATCAGATTTACCAAAGGCTTATCTATTTTATTGGCTTTTCATAGAACCAACTCTTAGTTTTATTAATTAGTTCAATAGATTTTTTACTTTCAATATTTTTAATTTCTCCTTTTAATTTTAAATTTCAATTTAGTATTTGATTAGGGGTTTTAATTTGGTCTTTTTAGTTTTTAGTTTGCAAGCCAATTCATTAATCTTTTCTTTCTCTGTTTTATTCAAGTAAGCCTCTAAGGATATAAAATTCCCTCTTATTACTGCTTTGGCTGCATCCACAAATTTTTGTATGATGTCTCATCATTTGTCATTATCTTGAGTGAAATTATTAATTGTATCTATAATTTGCTGCTTCACCAATCATTCTTTAGATGAGATTGTTTAGTTTCCAATTACTTTTTGGTCTATTTCCCCTAATTTTTTTGTTGAATGTAGTTTTTATTGCATCATGATCTGAAAAAGCATTTACTATTTCTGCTTTCTTGCATTTTAATTTGAGGTCTTTATGTCCTAATATATGGTCAATTTTGAATAGAGTTCCATGAACTGCTGAGAAGAAGTATATTCCTTCTATCTCCATTCAATTTTCTCCAAGATCCAACATACTAATTTTTCTAATATTCTGTTTACTTCTTTAATTTCTTTCTTATTTGTTTTGTGGTTTGATTTGTCTAATTCTGAGGTGCAAGGTTGAGATCTCCTACTATTACAGTTTTGTTGTCTATTTCCTCTTGCAACTCCTTAACTTCTCCTTTAGGAAGCTGAGTGCCATTACCACTTGGTGCATATATGTTTAATATTGATATTGCTTCGTTGTTTATGCTACCCTTTAGCAGGATGTGTTTCCTTCCTTATCTCTTTTAATTAGATCAATTTTACTTTTGCTTGATCTGAGATAAGGATGGCTACCCTACTTTTGACTTCACCTAAGCATAATAGATTTTGCTCAAACCTTTTACCTTCTTATATGTATCCCCTGCTTTAAATGTGTTTCTTGTAAACAACATATTGTAGGGTTCTGACTTTTGATCCAGTCTCTATCTCCTCCCTCTCTTTATGGGGAGTTCATCCCATTCACATTTCGGTTAGAATTACTAAATCTGTATTTCCTGCCATCCTAATAACCCAGATTGGCCTTTACTTATTCTTGCCTCCCCCAACCCTCTTTCCCCTTTAAACTTATGCCCCTCTTGTATCCACGATACTTATCCTCTTTATAATCCCTCCCTCCCCCTTTGGGTCTTTCCCCCTTCCTTCCCTTATTACTCTTTTTTTCTTTTCCCTTTTCCTCCCCCCGTTTTTAATGAGGCGAGGAAATTTTCTCTAAAACAAATGTCAATTATTTTTCCTTTGAGCCAACTCTGAGGGAGTAAGATTCACACAATGTTCCTCCCCTCTCTAAATTCCCTCAGATATGATAAGTTTCCTTGGCCTCTTTGTGGGATGTGGTTTCCCTCTTTTTATCCCTCCTTCCCACCTTATTCTGCCATCATCCCTTTTCCATATCTACTTCCCTTTTTTTATGTTATATCAGTACTATCAAATTTTACATGTATTTTTTTTTGTATATCCACAACAAATACAATTCTCAAAAGTTATTTTTACCTTTTTCTGCCCTCTTGGGTTCTATGGTTGGGGATCAAATTTTTGTTTAATTCTGGTTTTCTTCAGAAACAAATGGAATTCATTTGTTTCATTAAATTCCATCTTCTTCCCTGGAAGAAAATGCTCACTTACTGGGTAGTTTATTCTTGGCTGCATCCCAAGTTCTTGTGCCTTTCGATATCATATTCCAGGCCCTTCTTTCCTTTAATGTAGGCAGCCAGATCCTGGGTGATCCTTATTGTGTACTCCGGTATTTAAATGGTTTTGGGCTTGGCAAAATTTTCCTTTATCTGATAGTTCTGAAATTTTGCCACAATATTCCTTGGTGTTTTTTATTTTGGGGTTTCTTTCAGAAGGTTGTTCGATGAATTCTTTCAATGCCTATTTTACCTTCTGATTCTATTACATCTGGGCAGTTCTCTTTGATGATTTCTTGTAAATAGTATCTAGGCTCTTATTTTCATCATAGTTTTCGGAAAAGTCCAATAATCTCAGATTATCTCTCCTAGATCTATTTTCCAAGTCTGTCATTTAGCAAGTAGATAATTCATGGTTTTTTCCAGTTTGTCATTTTTTGGTTTTGCTTGACTGATTCTTGCTGTCTCAATCATCATTAGTTTCAATTTGTTCAGTTCTAATTTTTTAAAGAATTATTTTCTTCATTAGCTTTTTTACTTCTTTCTGTAATATGTCAATTGAGTTTTTGAATGTATTGTTTTGGGTCTGTGGAATTTTTTCCATTTCACTAATTTTTTAGTGATTATTTTCTTTCAATTCACCGATCCTACTTTCTTGCGTGTTCTTTGTCTTTTCAATTCACGGATCCTACTTTCTAGTGAATTCTTTATTTTCAATTCACAATTCTTACTTTCCTGGATTTTTATTTTTTCCAATTCACCAATTTACTTCCGGAATTTTTAACTTTTTCAATTCTATTTCAGGAAGTTGTTTGCTCTCTTTAAGGCTTCTCTTTCCTTTCCCCATTTTCTTCTAACTCTCTTTTGAGACTTTTTAATGGTCTCTTCTATGAGGCATTATGTAAGGAAGGACAGTCTGATGCATTTTTGCTGTTTGGGGGTCTCTTCAGGTTTTGCTGACCTGCTCTTTTTCTGCATAGAAGCTGTCGATTGTTCTTTTCATCTTTTTATTCATGTTTTAAAGCCTTTAGGGTGGGTCTCTAGGCAAGGGGTTACCAGCTTCCTCTGCACAGCAGGGAAAGATTTAAAAGCGATTTCCGGCTCCGGTTGGGGTGCTCTGGGTGAGGTTTTCCCTTCCCCAACAGGAAGTGGATTCAGCACTGGCCGAGCTATCAAACGGCAAGTAGGGGCTGAGTGGATTATCCATTGCCCTAAGGCTAGAGACTAAGTGGTGAAAGTGTCACTGCCCCAGGCCGGAGCCTCTTTGGGACTGTGGTATTGCAGCTGAGCGCGACCGAGACGCCGGAACTCTGCCCCAGTGTCTCTGCCCAATCCAAATCAGCCCTGGAAAAGCTCTATGGCCCAAGCCAGGCTCCCCACTGTGCAGATTGGAGGCTAACCCGGGCCCGTCCTCCTGCCGTGCAGGATCACAACTCCCAAGGAAAAGCCCTCTGCGGGTTGGGGCTGGCGCTTGCTGAAATCTGTGCTTTCACCCTCGGTTTGAGACTCTCCTCGGAACCTAATTTCTCTCCCGTCTGCGCCGATCTCCCCCCTGGCCGGAACCGACCTTTTTGGCGAGGACTGCGGATTTTCTTTGGCGGTGAGGTTGTTCGCTTCTTATCTTTCCGAATTGTGGCAGTCAAGACTATTTTGAGGCTCGATATAATATTGATAAAGAGGGTAAAGGAAAGGCTTAGAAAGTCGCGTGTGTCTTCTCCGCCATCTTGGCTCCGCCCCCCTGATTACTTTTTTTTTGAAAGCTGCCTTTTCATATGCTTTAACCATGTAGCAACTGAAGAATAGCTCTAATTTCTATAAATTTTATTCAGTTTTCTTTAATTTTGAGACATGAAGTTTTTATCAGAGAAACTCACTGCAAATCACTCAGTAATGCTTACCAACTATGTATGTATGTCCTCTTTTCCCTATTTTCCCCACTGTTTATCCTACTCTCTCTCTTTTTACCCTATTTTCAAAAGTGTTTTGCCTCTGACTTTTATCTCTTCCAAACTACCTTCACTTCTATCAGCCTCCCCATCCCCATTCTTTTATTCCTTTCCCTTTCTACTTTTTTGCATAAGAAAGATTTCTACACTCAACTGATTGTGTCTATTATTCCCTCTTTGAATTAATTCTGATGATAATAAGGTTCATGTGCTTTCCTCCTCATTCCCCCCATTTTCCCTTCCACTTTAAAATCTCATTCAGCTCTCTTTTATGTCAGAAAATTCATTCCATTCCATCTCTCCTTTTCCCCTTTTCTCAGTGCATTCTTGTCATCCATTTATTTTTTAGATAAATAAGCCTTAACATTCAACCCACACTACTTACTTTTTCTAACTGCCTTAACAATGACAAAGTTTTTAGGGAATTATGAAAATTTTCTTATGTAGGAATATAATTGCTTCAACCTTAGTGAATCTCTTAGGATTTCTCTTTTGTTCACTTTTTAAATTTTGTATTTGAAAATCAAATTTTCTATTCAACTCTAATATTTTCATCAGGAATCCTTGAAAACCATCTATTTCATTGAAGATCCTTTCCCCCTGAAGAATTACACTAAGTTTTGTTGGGTAGGTGGTTCTTGGAAGTAATCTTTGCTCTTTTTACCTATGGAATATTATCTTCTAACAATCTTTTAATATAGAAATAGCTAAGTCTTGTGTTTTCCTGACTATGGCTCCACAATATTTGAATTATTATTTTTTTTTTGGCTGCTTGCAGTATTTTCTCCTTGATCTAGAAGATCTGGAATTTGGCTATAATGTTCCTGAAAGTTTCTCTTTTAGGATCTCCTTCAGGAGGTAATTAATGGATTATTTCAATTTCTATTTACTTTTTAATTTTAGAATATCATGGAATTTTCCTTGGTAACTTCTTAAAAGATGATATCTAGGCTTTCTTTTTGATCATGATTTTCAAGTAGTCCAATAATTTTAAAATTATCTCTCCTGAATCTATTTTCCAGGTAAGTTGTTTTTCCAACAAGATATCTCATCATTTTTTTCTATTTTTCATTCTTTTGATTTTATTTGATTGCTTCTTGATGTCTCATAAAGTCATTACCTTTTTCTTGCTCAATTCTAACTTTTAAGGAATTATTTTCTTCAATGGACTTTTATGCATTCATTTCCAATTAGCCAATTCTGCTTTTTAAGGAATTCTCTTTAGTGGATGTGTGTGTGTGTGTGTGTGTGTGTGTGTGTGTGTGTTATATGTGTGTATGTGTGTGTGTGTGTGTGTGTGTGTGTATATGTGTGTATGTGTGTGTGTGTGTGTGTGTGTGTGTGTGTGTGTGTGTGTGTGTATCCCCCACCCAATTTGGCTATTTCTGCTTTTCAAGGAATCCTTCTCTTCATTGGATTTTTGGGCTACTTTTACCATTTGATCTATTTTATTTTATAAGGTGTTATTTTTACAGTATTTTTTGTTCCTTATTTACCAAGATTTTTTTTTCATAATTTTCTTGCATCATTTCCATCTCTCTTCCCAATTTTTCCTCTACCTCTCTTACTTGATTTTTTAAAACCCTTTTTGAGCTCTTCCATGGCCTGAGATCAGTTTATATATATATATATATATATATATATATATATATATATATATATATATATATATTTTTTTTTTTTTTTTTTTTTTGAGATCTTAGATACAGGAATTTTATTTTGGGTGTCTTCTTCTGAGTATATGTATTTAATCTTCCTTGTCACCATAGTAACTCTCTGTGGTCAGACTTTTTTCCTCTTTGCTCATCTTTCAGCCAATTTCCTGATTTTTTTTATGGTATTCTAAAGTGGGGTTCTGCTTCCCAAGTAGAAGATATGCTGTCTGAAGCTTCAGGCTTTTTGTATATCTATTTTCAGAGTTAGTTCTGGGGATGTGTAAGTTTTTAGCTCTTCCAAGGTGGTATGCTCTTGGGAGAGGTGTGTTTATTCCTCTCCTATCCTGTATACTGGTTTGTGAATGACCACATGCATTCTTTTCAAGGTTGGAACTGTGACCAGGGTCTGTGCACTTTACAGCCATAAGCTCTGCTGTCCTAGTGCTCTTCCTTGTCCTGAGACTAAGATCCAGGATTGTAAACCTTATACAAGTACAAGCAATACAACAGAATGCTATTTCTGGTGCCAATAAAGGCACCTCTAAATGTCTTTTTGACTAATTGTTTGATCCCCTTACTATGGCTGGTGTCCTCAAACTATCGCCCACGGCCAGATGTAGAAGCTGAGGACGTTTATTCCCCTCACCCAGAGCTATGAAGTTTCTTTATTTAAAGGCCCACAAAACAAAGTTTTTGTTTTTACTATAGTCTGGCCCTCCAACAGTCTGAGGGACAGTGAACTGGCCCCCTATTTAAAAAGTTTGAGGACCCCTGAGTTAGAGGTTCTCCCTGCTATGGTTCCCATTGATTCTTTTCTGTTGAGTACTGCTCCTGGTTTGCTGGGGTCAGATCTATGTTCACATGTCCTTTGCTGGACCTTGCTTTTCTCTTATATTGGTGCAATGGAGCTTACCTGCTGACCTAAATTTTCTTGGACTGGGAAATTGTTTCACTGTTTTTTGTATATTCTGCCACTCTAGAATTTGTTTCTATTCATCATTTGAAAGTCTTTGGAGGGGTATGAGAGGGAGTTCAGGCTTTACTCTGGCTTACCTTTACTCTGTCTTCTTGACTCTATCTCTTGCTGATGTCCCTTCTGTTTATGGTGAACATCTGGTCTCATACAGTCTCTCCATTATGTCTACTGTCTTTTGTTGTTCCCAAAATTCACACAGGTGCAGGCTTTCATATACATTCATCCCCAAACCCACAGTGAACATAAATTCCTTCCCCACCAAGGAGATGTCTCAGACCTTGGAAGATTGAGGAGGAAGCCACACCTGTTACACTATTTATAGGTTTTCTTGTTTTCTGTTCATTTATCCTGCATAGAATAAATCACTTTTCTAATTAAAAACATTCAATGAATTTTTATTTTCTATGGAATAAATTCAAACTGTCTAGTATTCAAATAACTCCATAGCTTGGCTATAGCCTGCCCTTCTAGGCTTTTTTCACACTAGTACGTCTTATATATTCTATACTTGAGCCAAATTGGATAACTCACCATTTTCTGAATATGAACCAGGTTTCCCTGCCTTTGTGACTTTAGTTTGGAATATGTCACTCTCATCTCTGCCTTTTGAAACTCCTTCAATTCAATCCCAATTCAATCCATTCAATTCAATGTGCTGGTTCCTCTTTACCCAAATATTCTCCTGCTTTTCCCTTTCTTCCCCTTTCTGCCACTTTCGCTGAGAATTATATTCAAATTAATACTAACAAAAACCTGTATCATTTTACTTGCCTATTTCCCCCCACCCTTTGTCTTTGTGACTTTCCAGAGTGTTACTCCCTTTCCTGGGCAATTTCCCCCTCCCCATATATTTTGCTTTCCTAATTAGAGTGTAACTTCATTATGATAAGGGACTATTTTTATAATTTGTACATCCAGACTTTCTCACAATACTTGATGCATTGAAAATATTTAAAAATATTTTCCCTATATTCACTCATTCACTTGTTAATTCATTCATGTGCCATTTCTTCCAGGAAACTTTCTCTCATCTCTGTTGGAAGAGATTTTATCCTCAGATATCATAGTGCTTTGCTATACTTTCATTATTCCTATGCACTCATTCTAAGTTGTTTGTTTTTAATTTATCCACGTATTTTACTTGCCCTTTGTAATATATGTTTCCTAAGGAGAAGAGCTGATTGTAATCCCATAACTTAATATGATATCTTATACTTCTTTTGGCATTGGATAAGTATTGTAAATTCAAAAACCTTAACTATATTACAGTTTAAGATAGCTTTGCCCAGGATTTTAAGGTAATTTATATAAATATTATTTGATATTTCAGTGTTTTATCCTATTTTCAATTGTGGTAAAGGGCATTATGGACCAATATTTGAATTTAGTCAGGTTTGGCTGATGACAATTTATTATTCCACATTCGTTACTATTCCTCATTCTGTGTCTGTCTGGTATGACTACAATTAAAATGTATCCATTTTTATTCATAACACATAATTAATCTGACTTCATATTATTTTTCAACAAAAGGGAAAGTTAAGCTAAAAGATATGGCCATCATGAACTGAATGACTCTCTACATCATGGAGTGAAATGTAATAGGAGATATTGGCCCAGGATAGGTAGAAAGCTCTTAAGAATAAAATATTGAAGAAAAAAATTTAATTCCTCCCAGTTTTCTTGATAGTCAACATATTTTCCATGTGGATGTCAGGGATCTCTGAATGCATGGCAAGGTATACATAGGATAGAAGAAAGACAAATGTTGACCCAATTAAAAAAAAGAAAGAAGATGGTAGGATTGTAAGCTACAGACCATTATCTTTACCTTGATTCCTGCTATAATTTAAAAAAACAGTATTAAAGAGATCGTAAAAATCTATAAAGTAAAGCAATGATGATTCCAGAAATACAGAAAAGTCTCACCAAAAGCATATCCAGACAAAATTCATTTCTTTTTTCAACAAAGATATCAAGCAGATGGAAAGATCAGTAAATGTTATGATATCTAAGGACATAAACATAAATATATCATGTAATATAAATAAAAACTATATAAATATATAAAACATAAATATAAGTATAAATTATACAAATTTAAATATAAACATAAATATTGGTTTACTTCAATTTATTTGACATTTGACAAAGTCTTTCACTCTGTTCTAGTTGATAAGTAAAATTGGAGAGATTTAGACTGGATTATACTCTAGTTAGTTGACTTCAGAGATATAAAGAACAGTAATTAATGAAACAGTATAAACTAACAGGGAGATCTCTAGGGCTGTAGTGACTTATCCTTGTCTCTATGCTATTAAAGATTTTTATCAGATTTGAATAAAAAAAGCTACATGACATGATTATCAAATGTGCAGTTGATTTATAAACCTGGAAAAATAGTTCACATTGAAAAGTATTGTCAGGATTAAAAAAAATGTATCTTGACTATTGAGAAAACTAGGCTGAATTGAATAAGCTAAAACAGAATAGCTATAAATGTAAAGTCTAAACTTGAACTTGAGTTTAAGAAATCAATTTTTACAAGTATATTATTACAAAATGGCAAAATAGATGTTCAGTTAAAAATTATGGGAATTTTAGTGGATTGCAATCTAAAGATGAGTCAGCAGTATGATTTGAAAGAACAAAAAACAAAACCAAAAATCCCAACAACAAATGAGATTTTACTATTGATTAAAAGAGACATAATATTCAGGACTGGGGAACTAATAGTCTCCTTTGTTCTGATTTGCTAAAATTTGGGCATTATATTCAGTTCTTTGTGGCTCATTTGAAGAAATACATTAATAAACCAGAGACTATCCAGAGAGATTAGCCTGGGCAATAAAAGGCAAGGTATGCTGTATGAAGATTGATTGAAGCAAGTAAAGATATTTAGTTTGGAGAACATAAAACTGAGCTGTGTCTTCAAGTATTTGAAGGGCAGTCATGTATAAGAATGATTTGGTTCATTCTGCATGGCCCTTAGAGATCAGAAGTAGGAATAATGGGTGGAAGTTGCAGAGAAAATTAGGCTTGATTGTAAGGGAAATCTTTCTAATAGCACTATCAATAAGTAGTACTGGGCCATCTTGAAAATTAATGCATTCTTTTCTAGAAACCTTCATTTGAAGGCTAGAGGAACATTTATCAAGTATGTCATAGAAGGGACTTCATTTCAGATATGGGTTAAATTGGATGGCTTCTGAGATCCTTTATGGTTTATATTCTGTGCATACAGTTTGTTTTACCTTAGTTAGCTTTAGCATTCTCTGTTGGTATCATCTACTCTCCATTTTCAGACTTACTTTTTAATAAATTGATACTTCTTTCTCTTATTTGTAATGTCTTTGTCATTATTTAAAGCTGGCTCTCCCAGGTTTAAATCTTGACTTTTGGTGGCAAATTACATTTTGCATATTTGGTCAACGACATTATATGTAACCACTCTGGGACATTTAGAGAAAAAAAGTTTTCTAATAGTAATTTTAGCAGTTATATACATTTAAAGTTTCTTGAAGATTTATTTTCTGCTAACTTGCTGGTTTCTTACCAATGGAAGACTAAGAATTGGTACCATTTTAATTCTTTCATCCCATTTCATTTCTCAATAAGGGTTCCTAGTGTTTTTTCAGTTTCTTTGATTGGTAAGACACATCATCACCTGCTCTTACCACAGTGTTCACTGCTGTTATTCATTTATTCATTAATTTGTTCATTCCTATACTTATTGTACCCTGCTCAGCTGGGTACAATACCTAACTGAGAAGTATTCCTTGAAAAACCAAAGGGAGCTGCTATCTTAGCTTTATTAGAAGCAATTAAAAGGCCCCCACATTTCAACTATCCCCAAAATGACTTTTTCCTGGAATATAACAATAAAGACAACAACAAGCATTTATTAAGCGCTTACCATGTAAAAAACATTGTGCTATTTGAGAATAGAAATAAAAACCAAGATAGACCTTGTCTTTAAGAATTTTACACTGGGTGGGGGAGATGAAACATAAAATATATAAGACAACTAGAGCAGAGGGAGGGGTGAGGAAGTAAAAAACAAAAATACTTATTACAAGGACATAGTAGAGAAAGTTTGGACTGCAGTATGGTAAGGAATGAGATATGGCTGCGCTGAGTGTCCTCCTTAAATGAAGGTTCTGAGTGGAGCCTTCTAATCAGAGGTATAGTCTGCATACTTTTAGTATGTGAATTCCAAGAAAAGTTAGAATGAAGTTTCAGTATAAAAAGTTGGGGGCATGGGTAGAAGTCTGCAGTGCAATCTGGAGAAGAATGCCTACCTACTCTTGTATCTTAATATTCTCTGTGCTCTCTGACTCTCCTGTTTAAATATTCACTTCTCAGATTTGCCTGTTCCTCAGCCTTACTACAGAATTGCCTACTTTTGTTAAGCGAGGCTATCTTCAGCAATCACCATGTTTGAAGATCCCTCTATTTGCCTCTCTCTTAACTTCAGAATCATATCTAGGATAATGGCAATGTACACTAATTGTATTCACACCATCATGTTAGGTGCTCTTAGGAATATGAAGAGACCAGATTCTAGCAGTACTTCATAGAACATATGATTTAGTTGAAGAGACAGGCAGAATTATTTTTCATAAATTTAGAACTGGAAAGACCTCAAAGTTCTTCTAGTTTAGTGCCTTAATTTTATAATTGTGGAACTGAGGCCCAGAATGATTAAATGATATACCCAGCTTTCAGAGAGATGGTATTGGAAGCAAGATAATATGCTGCAACATTGACTCTGAAATTAGTAATTTTCCCACTTTTGTCACAGTAGTATCCTCTTGTTTAACAGATGGTGAAATTCAGACTCGGTTGGTTACCTCATCTGAGGTTTCAAAAAAGCATGTAATAAAACTGCATACATACTTAAAATATTTGTTTATTTTGCAAAGAATCATATTAGTAATAACATTACAAATTAGCTCTGGAAGGGACTTTAAAGTGATCTCAATCAATCCTTTCATTCTACAGAAGAAACAAGTTAGGCCTAGAAATGTTTTGACTTATTCTAAGTCAAAACAGGTAGAACTAGAAAAGCCTGATTTGAACCTAGAGCCTTTTATTCAAAAAGAATGGTCTTCCCTTTGTGCTATGTTGTGTTGGCTGCTGTTAATTCAAAGGATTAGTCTTTAAAGAATCCTTCCCAAAAAACAGAAAGTTCCTTCTAGGCACTATATATTAGGCACTATATATATTATTTGATGGTAGAGAATTAAATTATAAATTATGGATCAGATAATGAGATTTTCTTGGGTATTGATAATCATATTACTGATACCAACTAGGTTATATACTTATATAAGTTAATACTTAAAGGTTGATAAAATGTTTTCCTTACCACATTGTGAAATGGGTATTGCCTACTTATTACAGAAAAGAAAAATAGTGCGCTCAATGATTAATTAGCTTCTTCATGATCACACAGCTAATAAGTGTCTCAATCAAATCAAATGAAGTTTTTGACTTGAAGTCCTGGTGGTTATAACACCAATGGAATTATAATAACACATAAGATTGGGATCTCTTAATTAGGTGGTGTTGTGCCACAGTTCTCTTTAATTGTTTTGACTCAGTTTTCCTAATTGGTTCTGCCTCAGTTTCCTTAAATTGTTCTGCATCGGTTTCCTTAACTGTTCAGCCTCAATCCCTTTACTTGCAAAACCCCACTCTGGTTCATTAAGACTGAGGACCACTTGCTCTAAAGTTATAAATTGTTAATGTGAGACTCAAGATAAGGGGGAGTTCAGACTTCCTGGCTCCTAACTCCTTCTGTCCTCAAGAATTTATGGCACTACCTCCTCTAAACATTCCAAAAGATAAGACTATCTCAGATACCTCATTGACATCTTTATTTCTATTTATTCAGACATCCTGATTCTGGCTTCCTAGTTTTCCCCCCATCCTGCTAGAACCAAATTTATGGTCCTAAAATTTCCCTCTCTTTTCTTCCTCCTTTGTTTCTAGAGTCCTATATAAAAACCTGGGATTCTCACATTTGCCACTGGACACATTGAAACAAAAGTCCTCTCCAGTCAATCAATTAAACTCTCCAATTAATAAAATATTAAAAACTCTCTAATCTCTATCTTGCCTCAGTTTCTCTGGCATTACAGTGTTAAAATACAAAATATTAATTAGAATGATAGCATAGATAGAAAACAATTATGTAAATTTATCTGTTAATTTTGAGGAAATAGCATGTGAAAGAAATGCAATACCCAGACATAAATGTGTTCATTTTCTCTAATTTCCCTAATTTCAATTATTCTAAATTTATACTTTTAAACACTTTATACATATCTTCAACCCAGTAGAGCAGACTTTAAATAATGGTTTCCTCAACAATACCTTAACATCAGAATCTGGATAGCAGTGAAGAATGGCTAGAGATGGGAAGTTCCATGAATATAAGAATACAAAGTGTATGCCCAGATGAGCAAATAAGACATAAAAGAGAACAGATAGATGCCATTGTTGAAATCAGATGAAATGCAGGAAATCAGAAAATCAAGACTAACAAATAGTGTTGATGACTTCCTGATCCAAAGACAGAGCCATATTTTTATATTTTCTAGTAGATGTGGTTGAGCTTAGAGTTCTTTTTAGCCAGCTACAGGAGACAAATCTATAGACCACTGAAGTGAGGGTAGAAATATTAGAAGTATCTCAAGTATAAAGAATCAATTCTATAGAACTTTATTGTAAAGACAGATTATGGGTCAGAATGGTCACTGAAAGCTTGAAAAAGAATTACAGAGATAAAACTTGAACTTGATAGAACAATTAATAATGAGAAGACAGAATAAATCATGCGAGTTTTGTGAAAATGAGTAGAGTTCGTTGTATTCAGGGTAGGAGGAGATAAATTGGGAGCAGAGTTTGGGAGTCATTGAATGAAAGGGAGACATGAATGACAAAAATTTCCAGTTTATGCCCATAGACAACTTTTTGCCTTTGAATAGTGATTGAAAATGAAGGGATAGAAAATAAAAAGGTTTTCTAGCAGTTGGGTTCTGAAGGGAGATGAGATATAGGATGATAACTTGAAAGGATCATAAGTTCAAGTGGAAATTTTTTAAGAATGAGGAAACCTGGCTGTGTAAGCATCAAGGAAAAGTCAGGAGATGGGGATATTGGGGATACTTATGGATACATAAGAGAATGAAATCAAAAATACATTTAGTAGATTTGTATTTGGCACAGAGAAGGACAACTCTTCGGAGATTAGAAAGGAGAGAATAGAGATGGTCTAAGGTGTTTTGAAATATAAATGGAGAAGAAAAATCTTAAGGAAATTAGCTTTATCTTCCCAATAAAATGAAGCAAGTTCCTCCTCTGAAAAGTGGAAGGAATTTCTGTGGGAGGCCTGAGAAGAGTAGATATTTAGAACAACCACCGGAGGGAATAAGATAGATAATCAATTAAGGAGAAATACTACAGTAATTGTTCAATAAACATTCATTAAATGCCTTCAAACACCACAGAGACTTTGCTAATTTCTAGTGATACAAATATGAAAAAGAAATACATCCACTACCCTCAAAGCTTACAATCTGATGAGGGAAGACAACACACAAAAATCAAGTGAAAGGGTGAGTTATCTGGTGTGAAGAATTCGTGATGGAGATGTTCAAAGGAGCGCAACTTTTTAGAAATGAAAAAAATTGTCTAGTTTGGTCAGTGTCCTTAATTGGAGGCTTAGGGAGGAGTTCTTCACTTTCCCTTTCAATCAGAAGGGTCCCAGAGAGAAAGGATGCTAATGGTCGGAGACTGCAAAGTGGTTAGAGCACTGAAACAGGAATCAGGAAAATAGGAATTCAAATCTGATCTCAGATTTTTTCCAGCTGTTGTGACCCTAAGCAAATCAATTAACTGCTCTAAACTGCTCATTTTTCCTCAATGTAAAATGGCGATATTAATAGCATCTAACTCATGGGTTGCTGTGGAAATCAAAGAAGATAATACTTGTAAAGTGCTTGGCATAGTTCATGGCACATAATGAGTGATTTTTTTTTTGATTATCTATAGAATCAGTATTGTGAAGGAAATCAGTGAGATCAGGGGAAAGGTGATGGCTTTAGAAAGTACTGAAGGGTAGAAGAATTGATGTTTGTTATGAAGACAAAGAATAAGTTTGGGAACGAGTGAGAGAGAGAGGGAGATAGAAACAGAGAGAGAGAGAGGTGTGGGAGAATGACATGAATTTGGAATCAGATATGGGAATTTTAGAATTCTTGTCTATGGAACATGTCATGGCAAAATCAAATGTGATAATAATTCCTGTATGTAGCTGAAATGAAGTGGAAGAGGGCATCATGACAATTTTGAGGACCATGAAGTTAAAAGCCTGAGTGTTTGAGGGAATATATACATGTATATGGATATCTCGTGTTATGAGGGCAAGAATTACAATTGAGAGATGCTGAACTCTTTCAGAAGAGGAAGGATGAAGTTTTCTTTCTCTTTCTTTGCTCTGGAAACAGACTATTCTCTGGATTTCAGGACTATCCACCAATCATTCTTGTGTTTTCCTTATTCTGAAACTTTTCAGTGGATTTATTACTTTCTTTTTGCCAGTCTCAGTTAGTTCATTCTAAGTTCTTTCCCTGTTCACCCAAATTTCTTTTCTTGCTTTTCTTAAAGTCCCAAGCTAATTAGCAATTCTTTCCACCATTCTGCAATTCCCACAATCTCATCTTGGCTCACTAGCATTGTCCCTGACATTCTATCCCATTTCTCTCTCTACCTTAGGGAATCTCCTCTCAAGGCCTTCATTTCTCTTCTCAGACAACATTAGCATCGAACAATAGCACATCTCCAACTCAATTACACCTCAATTCCCCTGGACCCAGAAAGAGTGGAAGTCTTTAAACTATAGAAATAGGGAAGATTTTTTTTAGCTATGTACCTATTATACATATTCTTTAAAACAAGATAATTGATGTGAAAGCATTTTTAAAAACCCAGTCCCTAAAAAGAAGACAGCCCATTTTGTTATGTTTATTTTACATTTCAGATTGACTTCATTTAACTTATTTTCAATTCATTGACCTTTTGGCACTTGACTGTTCAAGATATGAAGAAGGTATTTTTAGGACAGACTTAACCTTGGCCAGTGTAGTGATTCTGGCTTGGGATGGGGGGCTGGTGAAGCACAAAGAGATATCTGTGGATCATAAAATGTAATAAAAGCTAACTTTATTAACAAGGGATTAAAAGAACAAAACATTTTAAAAATATTTTGTTTTTAATTTGTGGCATAATATAAGCATTTCTATAACATTATATTAAAATGATTGCATATGTATGATGTACAACTTGCTATTCCTTTTAATTATACAACAATGTTATCATATAAAGTTCTTTTTTTCTATTTCCCTACCCCTTACCTTAGAGATGGCCACCACTAGACAGAAATTCACCCCCAACCATATATATATATATATATATATATATATATATATATACACATACACACACACACAAGGCCTAATCATGGCTGTTATATCATGATATACATATGCATATACATATATACATGCACATAAACATAAATGCATACACACATATATAAAATATGTAACATTCTATATATACTACTATCCATTCTTTCTTTGGTGTTGAATAGTCTCTTTTCATATATCCTTTATAATTAATTTGAGTTTTTGTAATAGTCAAAGTAGCTTATTTGTGCAAAGTTATTCTTAAAACAATATTGCTATTATTGCATATAATATTCTCTTGGTTCTTTTTATTTTATTATTCATTTATTCTTGCAAGTCTTTTTATGTTTTTCCAAGATCATTGAGTTTATCATTTTTTTTATAGTGCAGTAGTATTCCATCACTATCATATACTACAACTTCTTCAGCCATTCCCTCTTGATGGGCATCCCAGTAAATTTCCAGCTCTTTTAAAAGAACATAACTCAGTAATAAATTTGTAAACATTCTACCACTAGGGTTGACTCTCACAAATCTAATGATCCCCTTTAAGGACCTGCATGGGTCACCTGCCACCTGAGTCAATGCTTAGCAACACAGAATGCTAGAAAAAAAGGAAAGGAAGAGTTAAGAGGCTCAGTCCTCTGAGGCACCAAAAGGACCTCTATATTCTGCTGTGAATGAAGACTACTGCCTATGACCATATAAGACTAGTCAAGATCTGTCACAGAAATAATGGCAGACATATTAGTACAATCCAAATGTCTGGCAACCAAAGAAAATCTTCAGAGGACAATTTCTTCAGTTCTTGTTCTGGCTCCATCTGGGTTTTCTTATTTCAAGGGATCACAGATTTTTAATCAATAAATATTTATTAAGCACCAATTATGTGTCAGGTATTGTGCTAAATGCTAGAATTAGAAATGGATGGGACATCTAGTTGCTAGTCCCTGGTGAAGAACCCTCTTCTTCCTCATTTAAAATCTTCCAGTTTATTTAAATTTTCAGACTATTATTTTGGTACTGTGAAGGTGTCCTGATTTTTATCTACCCTGACAGAAGCAGTTGGCCTGTTCTCTTACCCTTACCCTGACCAGAGTTGTTGGAAAAATACACACCCTCTCCTATATCTATAGATATATTACCAGATATAGATATATAGATACCTGCATCTAATTATCTTTATCTACAGTTAAAGAGATATGTATTGACTCTTGCCTTTATTCAGAAATTGCATTCCTCTGCCTTAGTCTAGAACAATTGTTCTATCAATTACAGTGTAAAGTCCCTGATGCTGTTTTCTTGTAGTGAGCCTCTGCTATATCCACAGCATTACTCCCTCATCCCCTTCAGCTAGGATTTAACCATAAAGGTTCTGGCTTTTTTCTTCAGAGCATCACAATTATAATAGTATAGTCCTGATTAGTTTTTCCCCATCACACTAATACTCTGAATTTACCAAGTTCTTCAATCTGTCAATGAAATTAGATTAGCCTAAAGGCTTGTTTTCTTCACAAAAAAGGGGGCCCTTGATGATCATTCTGTGCCCTGTAATCTTTTAGGTGATCAAAACAAAGCATTGGTTGGAATATAAATAAACAAACATAGTTCTCTCATTGCTACTAAACTCCCAATTTTCCAGTACCCTAAGGGGCTTGAAGTCCTAAGTACTGATATCTCTCTGAGTGATTCTTCTATTCCTCTATTTCTGCTTCCAGTTGTATAAAGGGTTGGAATCTCCCTTCTTACCTTGTTCCAATTTTTCTTCCAAATGGCTCCATTCAATCCTATTTTTCTAATTACAAGTAGAACTGAATCAAGGCTCTAAATGGATAAATAGATATCTCTACATTCCCCTTCCCTATCTCTGTGTGTGTACTTCTAAGAAGGCCCTGACTTTGCTAAAATTGTGAAGTAGATGAGATATGTTTTCTATTAAAAGTTATTTATATCTTTCATTTTCACATAATTTATATTTCCCAACCAAGTTGGTAGCCATCCCTTTTAGCAAATAAAAAAGGAGAAAAAAAATATAGTAATGAACATAATTCAGAAATTGTGTCTGTTTTTAGAATATAATTTCCTTGAGGGAAGATCCTGTATTTTTTTCTTCATTATATCCCCAGTGCTTAGCACCACTCATAGTCAACTCTTAACTGTTTGTTAATTTATTTGTCTATATTCATTTTTTCCTACATCATGGTCTCCCACCTTTGCAAAAAAAAAGGTACATTCTCTGATTGGGTGAAACAGCAAATTATAGACACAATAATTTCACTCAAAATAATGACAACAATGAGACATCATACCAAAATTTGTGGGATGCAGCCAAAGTGGTAATAAGGGGAAATTTTATATCCTTAGAGGCTTACTTGAATAAAATAGAGAAAGAGAAGATCAATGAATTGGGCTTGCAACTTAAAAAGCTAGAAAAAGACCAAATTAAAACCCCCCAATCAATTACTAAACTTGAAATTCTAAAATTAAAAGAAGTTAATGATATTGAAAGTAAAAAAAAAAAACAAACTATTGAACTAATAAATAAAACTAAGAGTTGGTTTTATGAAAAAAAACCAATAAAATTGATAAACTTTTGGTCAATTTGATTAGAAAAAGGAGAGAGGAAAATCAAATTAGTAATCTTAAAAATGACAAGGGAGAACTTTCCACTAATGAAGAGGAAATTATACAAATAATAAGGGGTTACTTTGCCCAACTTAATGCCAATAAATTTGATAACCTAAGTGAAATGGATGACTACCTTCAAAAATATAGGCTTCCCAGATTAACAGAGGAGGAAGTAAATTGCTTAAATAGTCCCATTTCAGAAAAAGAAATAGAACAAGCTATTAATCAACTCCCTAAAAAAAAAATCCCCAGGACCAGATGGATTTACATGTGAATTCTACCAAACATTTAAAGAACAATTAGCACCAATGCTTTATAAACTATTTGAAAAAATAGGGAATAAAGAGTCCTACCAAATTCCTTTTATGACACAGACATGGTACTGATACCTAAACCAGGTAGGTTGAAAACAGAGAAAGAAAATTATAGACCAGTCTCCCTAATGAATATTGATGCTAAAACCTTAAATAAGATATTAGCAAAAAGACTACAGAAAACCATCCCCAGGATAATACACCACACGATCAAGTAGGATTTATACCAGGAATGCAGGGCTGATTCAATATTAGGAAAACTATAAACATAATTGGCCATATTAATAACCAAATTAACAAAAAACATATGATCCATCTCAATAGATGAAGAAAAAGCATAAGAATAAGAAGTTCATTTTTAATGGTTTACAACATTTTAATATATATAGCTTTGATGGCTGAAAATTTTAGCAGAATGTTGAAGAAAAAAAAAAAACAACATAAAATTTTTGTTACTGTTCCTCATGTTCCTATATGTGGACTTGGTTAGTCCAGTCCTCAATTAAGTTAGAATGTACTAGAAATGGAATAATTCCAATGAGAAACTAACTTTCTTAGCCTTCAGAAACCCCAAATGTATCTAGGATTACATGTGTATTACACCTCTATGTAATGGGCTGAGGCTTGAGTTGATGCACTGAGGTCCCAAGTATGTGAGGCTAAATAGTAATTGGACTATACCCTATTAATATACATGATTGGATAAAGAATGGCCCCCGCCCACTCTCTGTGCAAGTCCTGATGTGTTGTATAGGAAATAACGATTTTGGTGGGTGGAGGCAGAGAGAGAGACAGGAAGAGAGGCTGGGAGAGATTGAGCCTGGGTTCCATATTCCTAGCTGCTGGTCATGTGGCTTCTGGTCTAGCTAGCTTCTTGACTCAGCTACACACATTGCTATCGCAGATTCTCTTCCACCTCCAATCTTTCTTCACTGAGAATAAAGACTGACAACTTTCCCCTAACCTGAATTCCTGACTCTGGCTGATTTTAAAATACGCAGTCTTTACACTTCTAATGTTGAAATAGATTAATGATATAATAAGGAATAGCAGAGAATTTTCTTGCCACTAATGGCCATCTTCTGTGTTCCCCTTTAGTTTGCCTACTCATCTCAGGAAGCTTAGCTCTTGGATAAGAATTGTGCCAAATGATTGTTATATGAGGGTGATTTTATCATGTTTTTTTATGGAGAATGGATGAAGGAGAGATGGCAAGTAGGAAGATTCAAGATCAGTTAATGAGTCATCTACTACATGTCAGACACTGCTAGAGGTATTAGAGATATTGATACAAAGAATGAAATAATCTCTATTCTTGGTAAGATTACATCTAATAAGGAGAGAATAACAAGTACACATACATATATTAACATACAAAGCTACAAAGTAGTTAAATGTAATATAGTTTGGGAGGGAAGATACTAGCAGGTGGGAGGAGAGGAGATTCACAAACAAAACTTCATATACAATAGGATATTTGAGCTATGTCTTAAAGGAAGAAAAAGAACTTAGAGTCAGAAAAAGAAGGGAACAGATAATGTTATACATTGTACTAAGTTTATTCCTGAACCAGAAGCCTGAGATGTCTCCATTCAGCCATGCTTAACCAATACAAAAACTAAAGGCAGAAGGCATTTTCTCCTCATTGCATTGGCTTAGGTGATGCAAGAGGAATTGGTAGAAGCAGAATTGGGAGCAGACAAGGTGTCAAGAGACTGGAAGTTGGATAGTCTTTGTGGAGTAGGTATAGGAAACAGTAGGGGAAGAGTCAAGACATTAATGATCATTAGCAGTGCATGCTAAGAAGTCCAAGGTTCCCAAGAGCTACATTAAAGTTCCCTAGGGAATTTTCACAGCAGTGAAAAATGGGATGATAGGGAGGTAGTAAAACTATGTCTCTCAATGTGTTGAAGATGACTGAAACTGAAATAAAATTGTAGATGCCTGAAGCTTCTAGTGAAGTGCCAGGAAATTGGGGAGGTAGTAGCTTTAGAAAATGGTGGCAAGAATATATGTTGTTTGATTTTTATAATTTATTTTACATTATGTTTTATGTATATGCCCTTTGTTTTATTATTTTATCTTTTTATTAATTGTATCTCTAGCACTTAGTACCATGCCTACACCTAGTAGGCACTTAATAAATGTTTATTAGATTAGAATTTGGAGTCTTAGGGTTATGAATATTGATAAATTTTGAATTTTAAAATGTTGCAGGAAGCTGAGTGCAATAAGGCTCTGCAATGATATTAGAAACACAGTAATGAGATTTTTAAGAAAAGGAGTTCAAGGGATTTCAATTATCCTCTGCAATAATAGCTGTCACTATTATGTAACAGCTGGATGATAGAGAGGATAAAGTGTTGGAGTTGGAGTTGGGAAGATATAAATTCAAACTTGTCTCAGTTACTTACCAATTTTAACATATTAGACTAAAGACTTGACCTCTCCTTTCACTTTTTTCATCCACAAAAGGATGTAATATTAGCACCTTTTTTACAAAATTGTGAGAAGCAAATGTATCGCCACATATATAATGCTCTCTATAAATACCCAGGAAACTCATGTCAACAAGCATCTATCAAGTGGTTACTATGTAGCAGCCACTGTGTGAAGTGTTGGGAACACAAATAGAAACAAAAAGAAAGCTAAACCCTTGTTCTCAAAGAGATACATTGAACATTCTAATAAAGGCAACACATAAAAGGGAGCTGAAAAGTACTGGTATATGTGGATAGTATATGGTCAGATCAAGAGAGTAAAAAATAGTTCATCTGGGTCCTCCATCATCATCACCACCACCATCATCACCACTGTCATTATCATGATTGCTATTGCTACCACTACTACTCTACTATGAATGCTGGAAGATAAAAAGAAGTTTTATGTCTCAGTTCTTGCTCTCCAGGAGTTTACAATGAAACTGCATAGATAAGACTAATTTATATGAAATAATATATAAGATAGGATCAGCTTGGTGGCACGGTATATAGAACCCTGACCCTTGAGTCAGGAGGATCTAAATTCAAATCTCAGGTTAGCCACCCACTCAACACTTATTGTGTGGTGCTGGATAAGTTATTGGACCCTGATTGCCTCCAAATCCATTCATCTTTATCTCTCTGTTTATCTATCTATCTCTATCTACATATATATATATATAATTTTCATATAATGATATACCATATAATTACACTTATATACTAATATATTATATATAATATTTACACAAATATAACATATGCCAAAATACCAAACTTTATATCATAGAGTGTGATTCTGTAAAGGTTTAGAGAAGAGAAAGATCAAATCTGGCTTGCATAGTTGAGGAAGGCTTGTTGAGATTAAACTAATTAATTCTCTGTACAAAGTCTGCTCCAATTTTTAGTTCTGTGTCTAAAAAGCCATCTGATTGTAACCTAAGGCAGTTCTGAAGTTAAATAGGGACATTAATTAACTAACAAGTCATTGTATAGAGATTAAGTCCAATGTCAGGTAGAAGAGGTCATTGTGATTCTTCAGAGGGAAGAAAAAGAAAGGGAAAAAAAAGCAAGCAGAATGTAAGGAATCACAGATCTAATTGGGATAATCTTGACTTGGAATTTGATGCTCTGATGAACAAGGGACATTGCCTGCTGAATCTTTCTTTTCTCTTTCTTATTCATTAAGGCTGAAGAAAAACTTAGGAGTCAGACTGGAGAGATGAGCCTTTGTTGCTTCAAGTGACCAGGTAAAGACTGTTTTAATCAAGTGGAAAAGCTGTACAGGCAAATTAAAATCTTTCTTCTTTGATTAGATTCTCTATCGTCCCCTAGTGACAGCATACTAAGGGTAGATTTGAAGAATCTTTATTTTTATTTATCCTCTCAAATGGTAGAATGGTCTTTTAAAAAATGTGATTAGTATTATTTTGTAAATACCTTCTTGAGATTTGCAATAAGGTGAAGTAAGTTAGTTGAAGAGATGATGCTTAGTTGATGGTCAAGTTACTGACTCTAAATTTTATTTAAATCATTATGCCAGATTCAAGTATTCTCTCCTCAAACATTTTAAAAATATGCATAGGATCACAGATGTCCCCATAATTCCTAAAAGAAATATTTATTAAAACTCTGAGAGATGACAATTTAGCTCATTTAATGTTCCAGTTATTTGAAGATATTCAATAGTCTATCAAAAAGGAAAATATCAATAGAAATCATTAGAAAAATGGCTTCATTTTAATCTGAAACTTGGAGGCACAGGCTTTTTTGAAATCTTCATTTTTGATAGAAGAAAAGTTCTAATTTTATGCCCTGAAAATTAAGATATCTTGTATTTCATTTGTGTAGCCAATGATTATTTTGATCAGAATATCAATCTCACCATTATATACTGAATTAGGATAGGGGCTAGACCTAGGATTTTATTTATATGAAAAATTTCCACATGAGGAAATTGGTTATGCTGGAAGCATCTATACAGGGATTAGTTTAGTATGGGTATGTGCACCTCTCTGCAAATGTTACAAATCAAGGATAGATTCATTGGAAGGAATAAAGTGATGGAAAAAAATGTTAGCAATGCAGATTAAACTTTCTATCTATACCTCCCCATCCCTCACTCAGAGAACTGATTGTTGAACTTTTATCAGCATTTCTCTAATTCTCTCTGTCAATGCAGATGTATAATTTAGATTTTTAAGGAGATTATTAGAACTCTAGCAAATTATTTAACTTGCCTAGGGCCAAACAGTCAAAGTTTAGATCAGAGGCTGGGCTGCAGGCAGCATCTTCCTGGCAGTTGAGTTGAACTCTCTAGAACTCACTTACATTGTTGAGTATTGTGCCTAAAGAATTTTAAAAGTATGTACCATTTTAACAATTGTCACTACAACTTTAAAGTCATGGAAAAGAAAGCAGAGAAGAGAAAATAGCAAACTGATACTAAAAAAAGTTATCAAGAAGATTCCTTTTTCAAACATTTTATTGAGGTGGTTGTTGTTGATTTTGTGTGTACGTGTGTGTATGTTTGTGTGTGTTTTGGATAATAGATTATGAAAGCAATGTTAGGGGCAATCTGGTCTCACTGTATACAGTTCACTGTATACCTGCTATATTATGCCTAGTGAGAACTGTTATCTCTACTCTCATAGTTTTGTTTTGATAACACAAAACTTTATTCATTTTGGAATTTCTTTGCCAGTCATAAACTATCTCTCTCAGTCCAAACCCAAAATGTATAATCTTTTTGAAGAGGCAGAAATATCTTCTATTACTAGGCATTTGAAGTCATGGATTGATCAGGCTCCTGTAATCTATCAATGTTGCTTTTCTTTAAATTATTGAAGTCATTGTCAAATCTGTTCTTTCTTCTTCATCAGTTCATATTTTGAAGCTTTTTTAGGGAAGAAATGGGGATTTCACTCCCTATTGCATTGGAATCAGCCTCATCCTCATTTAGAGCAGGCTTTTTATTCTTTTAAAGTAAACAAATACACATTTTTGAAATTTAACATTACAAAGATTAAATTCTAAATGTTTTGAACTGGAAGGAATTTTAAGGTTGGAGTACATACACATTATGCTTGATATTCACAATTTATTGGCAAGTAAAATGGTTGTAAGTCATTTTATTAGAACCCATTCACATACAGGTAAACAGAAAATGGCAAAAAAGTTGCTGAGTGTGATATCCATTGATTACTCAGGCATGAGATCTTCCTGGGGTAGAGCCAAGATGGTAGAGTAAAGTCAGGAAGCTGCTGGAGCTCTCCCAGTTCTCTTTGAAAACCTAATGAAGCCAGCCTCTGAACAGAGTCTAACTGAATGAAACCCCTTTACAACTCAAGATAGACTGAAAAAACTTCAAGAAAGGTCCGTCTCATTGGAGTGAAAAGAGTATTCAGTCCGGATCAGATAAATTCTGGGAAAGATGGTGAGAGGCTCTTAATTGCAGCAAATCAGCAACTACAACTCTCAGTCCTAGCTCAGTAGAGGAACAAATCAGTGGGGCAGCTTAGTTCCAACTCAGAAGGCAAACTCTGGGAAACTAGGATGTTTCCCAAAAAGAACAGACAAAGCTGCCCCCTGCAAACACCCCTATGCTTATAGCCAAGGCTCAGAGCTGCATAGGAAACTTGAGATAGTATCCCCTTTACCATAGGAACAGACCTCAGCCATAAAAGTAAAAAAAAAAAAAAGAAAATGAGCAAGAAACACAAAAGAACCTTGACCACAGAAAGCTACTATGGTGACAGGGCAGACCAAAACATCAACTCAAATGAGGACAGAATGTCCACAGAGGAAATCTCAAAGAGTGATATAAATTGGTCTCATGACAAAAGAGGCTTCTTGATAGTGCTCATAAAAGACTTTAAAAGGCAAATAAGAGGGGTAAATGGAAAAAATGAGAAAGGAAATGAGAGGTATACAAGAGAGAGTCAGCAGATTGGAAAAGGATTTCTTAGGCATGAGAGACATTTCTATGGACTAGTCCCTTGAAAATGGACAATATGGAGTGATTTCTGACAAAATCTAAATACCAGAATCAGTCATGTGTGTGTTATCAAGGCACTGCTATAAAAATGTAAAACAGAGTCCAGAGCATCCCTAATACTGCTGATATACCATAATGTTTAGCCACAATCTTAATCTTTTTTTTTTTTTTTTTTTTTTTTTTTTTACAAAAAAAAAGTTTAGCCAAGTTCATAAGGAAATTGTCTTACATTTTACAGTGGAAGTCATTGGGCAAATAGGATTTTCTCTACTGAAAAAACATTTATACTTACTGTGAATATATACATCTATTTCATGAATCAAGGAATAACCGTATACAATTTTATGAAGCAATTATCACAGACAGGGGTCAGGCTATTCTTAAGGGAACCAGTGAAGGAAAATGAAGGGCTATGAAAAGTCTTTAGAGTGCAAAGGGCAGCTATATTCTCTGAAATAGAAAGCAAGTGTTCACAATAGGACCCTGTGATTGTAGTATGGTGTCAAGCCAATGGGGATTGATGTCACAACTCATGAACAAAGGCTAAGAAATGTCAATTATTATTACTTTTTATATCAGGCCTTCCCATTGCTCTGTCTGCTGGCATTAAGGATGCAATTTCTAAGAACACACAGGGCCATTATGTACAATTGTCCACATAGGAGGTATAGCTGGAAAGAGGGGACAAACTGAGGTAATAAGAGTTTTGATAAAGAGAGCTCAACAGAAAAATTCCTCCCACCCACAGAAATGAATAGTTTTCAGCTATGCATTTGTCTACCTGAACCTTACAGGCTAAGCATAGTAAAAGGTGACTTCAGGAGGACAAGATGAATGGAAGAGAAAGAAGTCTTTATGCTTAACATCTCAAATAACATAAGATGACTGATGCCATTTTGAACCCCATTCAAAATACAAGGTTTATAATCAGATGAAAGAATGGCCCCATGGAAACTCAAATCTGATTGTTCATTTTAATAGATTTTATAAGAAAAAGTAAAAATAACATCAAGCCAAGGAATAGTAAAGGAAATATCCAATTTCTCAAGTTTCATTTTAACTTTTAAAGGTCTCAAAAAATCACCATACATTTGTCTTTTGACCACTGTGAGATGAAGACATTTTTTGGAGTAAAGTGACAATAGAAATAATACATCCCTCACTATCCGTTTTTGTATTTATAGATAGTCATTTTTGTTAACTCAAACGTATTCATGCCTTGCTCTAAGTAACTCAATGTGTTTAGTCTTATAAGTAACATAAATTTTGCTCCACAAAAAATAGTATTTTTAAATGATTTTTCATCTTTCTTTTAGCGTTCTCTTCTTTCTAGCTTCCCTCTTCATCCAATACTTTGACATCAAATGTTCATACTATTTCCAAGCTATTCAATTTTATACTGCCCAGCTTTTTAAATTGGTTTGTGACCCCATGTACATAACTGAATGTGGTTGACACAAAATTATGATTTATTATCAGTAAACCTATCAGTATACCTATCTTATAGGTATTGGTATCTAGGTATATTGACCTAGAGTCAATTAAAAATTTCTTATGTGAAAAGGGGTTACGAGTGGAAAACGTTTAAAAAGCATCATATGATTGAAGTGGATAGCATTTTTTGCTTTTGATCTTTAACTCTCTCTTCTGCCTTCTAAACTTATCTGTCTTTTGTTTGCAGAACTAGTTAATAAGTTCTATTTCTATCCTCTACCTGCTGGTAAAAATGTCTAACCTAGTGAAAGTCAATCCATCAAAGAATGATACTTATGTAAATATGCTGATGGCTTTATGGCCTTATCACTATGGACAATTATTTGCTCTTCCATGGGTATAGATTGAAGTTCTTCCATGCTTTCTCATTCTGTGAGATTCCTATCCCTACATTTTTACTATCCTTTATACCCAACAAATTGGAGGCCTTCTTCTGCCTCCTCTAATATTATAAGGGTGCCATTCAGACTGTGCTTCATTTTGCTTCATTTCCTCTACGTAATTGATATGCCTAATTTTCTTTTCCTACAATCCTGGGATATGAGTTTCATCTTTTTAAGTTATATTTTGCTAATATTTTGTATATTCTTTAAACCTACTCTGCATCTTTTCATTGGCCTTTGGGTCACCGAAAATGCTAATTCTTCAGAGACTCTCTTTTATGATGATTCATTGAATTCTGCACCAAGAAGCAATTTGGGATGATAAAAAACAGTTAAAAAGTTACCAAATGTGTTTCCTGACTACTCACCTTTTCCTGCCTAGTTCTAGGGACTATTTATTGTTCCTATTTAGTGTCTGACCGAGATAAATAGGCAGATACAATAACTGCATGGGCTGATTATCCAGCTGCATGTCCAACATAAATAGTCTGGGAAACATACTTTTTCATTTACTTATTTTTCCTGTGTGAGTTGCTGGCCTGATTTTTTTTATGACTGAATCTCATTGAGGATTTTGTGTAATATTTTGTGGATGGATGAAATTAGTGCAATGTTAAACAAAATGGAGCACATATAGGAGGACATTGCCATTTGGAATGATGCTTGGTAGATGATGCAGGGTATTCTTTTAGATGTTGGTGAGTCCCTTTTCTGAGCATAATGATGTATCATTATATCAATATCACAGAAGAGCTATCTCTGATATTGCATCTATTAGGAACTCTCATGTGAACTTAAAGTGATACTTTACTAAAAGAGGAGTTTTACATCCTTACCTTCTTTTCTACTTCTTCTTTCCTCCTTCCCTTCCTTCCTTTTTTCCTTCCTTCCTTCCTTCCTTCCTTCCTTCCTTCCTTCCTTCCTTCCTTCCTTCCTTCCTTCCTTTCATCATTTCTTCCTTACATATAGACATGTCTATATATTAACCTGATGGTGATGATTAATGACTGGATGAGTTTTCTAGAATATAGTCAAATTATCACTAATGATGCATGTCTGAGATATAGAAAGGGGAAGTTACAGATACTGATAATCCACACACTTAATTCTTATCTTTGTTTTCAACAATTCAGTGGCACCTACTCAAGGAAGTAACAAAATAGATTGATGTATTAAATTTCAGATCTTGTCCTGAGTCCTGTCTATCTTCAGCTGAAGATGCTGACACGCTGCAAAAAGCAAACAAATAAAAAAGACTTCACACTGCAAAGAAAAAAAAATAGTCAACCAAGTCCAAAGAGGGAAAGGTTGCATTCAAGCATCAGCTGAGTTCACCAGATAATTGAGAGCTGAGTCTTTGTTGCTGAGTCTCACAAAAGGAGGTACAATTAAGAAGAGTGAAAGAGAAAGAATAACTTTTGACACTAGTCCCTAAATCCTTTGGAAGTGGTTAAGATCTGACTCAGGAGTGACTAGCCTCAGGAAAGTGACTTGATTCAATGACAAGCAATCCTTTATTTGGAGTCAGGAGACTGATTCAAATCCTGATTCTGCCACTAATTTCATACCCAACTGTCCAGGCTTTCCCTTCATTATATGTAAAGTGGAGACAGAGAGAGGGCAGTAAGAATTTTTAATGAGATGATTTCTAAAGCCTCTTTTAGCTCTAAATCTATGACTTTGCCCCAGTTCCAGTTCTAGCTCCTAGGTTCCTGATTGGCCAAAGTTATCTATATTCAGTCTGACCCAGTTTCACCACACTACATCTCTGCTATTGTCTTGCTGCTTTCTGTACCCTTCCCACATTGTAGCTCCTCCCTATCCTCCACTTTCCTTTTTTAACTCTCAATATAGTAATCAAATGTACTCTATCATTTGTGAAAAGAACTTGTCAATCAATTGTGTCATGGTTCTGCTTCTATCTCCATGACCTCCTGTACAAAATTATGCATCCTTGATCATAGCTTACCTAAACATAAACTTTTTGAGAGAAGACACATTTTCTTCTTCCTTCCTTCCTTCCTTCCTTCCTTCCTTCCTTCCTTCCTTCCTTCCTTCCTTCCTTCCTTTCCTTCCTCCCTCCTCCTCCTCCTTCCTTCCTTCCTTCCTTCCTTCCTTCCTCCCTTCCTTCTACTCCCTCCCTCCCTTCCTTCCTTCTTCCCTCCCTTCCTTCCTTCCTTCCTTCTTCCTTCCTTCCTTCCTTCCTTCCTTCCCTTCCTTCCTTCCTTCCTTTCCTTTCCTCCCTCCCTCCCTCCTTCCTTCCTTCCTTCTTCTTCCTTCCTTCCTTCCTTCCTTCCTTCCTTTCCTCCCTCCCTCCCTCCCTCCTTCCTTCCTTCCTTCCTTCCTTCCTTCCTTCCTTCCTTCCTTCCTCCCTCCCTCCCTTCCTTCCTCCCTCCTTCTTTCTTTCTGTCTGCTTTTTGTCTGGTGTGTGTATTGTTTGTTTCCCCAGCATTCTGCAGAATGCCTGACACAGGGTCTCCCAGACTTTTTCGTTCATTCATTCATTTTATCCATTTTATGAAAGCATTCTTTCTTTCAGAAGAAATATTCTATGTTAGATGTCGGTTTCCTTCTATCACTCCTAACTCTCCTTTTCAATGATAGAATGAGAAAATATCATCTTAAGAAAATGGAGCATAGGAAAGGTGAACAAACACGAATTCTTTCAGTTCTGTGACGTAAAGTCAATGGCTATCCCAGTGTCAACCATATAAATATCTGTCTGTTTCTGTCTTTCTCTCTCATCTTCTCCTTTCTGTCCTTCTCTTCCCTCTCTATCCTTCCTTCTTTCTTTTTTTCTCTCCCCCCTCTACATACATACACAGATAATTCCCTTATTGCCATCCTCTGGAATGGGTCCTTTACTTGTGTTCTTCTGAAAAAAATTGGAGCATTTACATATGAGTTGATATTGCAAGTATTACAAACTTTTCCTCTTTCCTTGACTATCCTCACTGCATTCTGATAATGTTAATACAATTTAAGTTTCTGGTTGGTCTCTGAAATATAAAAGAAGTCATAATTTTTCAGCAAGAAAGGAAAAATAAGCAGTGAGTTGAGGGACAGTAGTGACAGTGAAAGCATTATTATCAATGAAAACAGCAAGATCTTTAATGCCTTTTTAACTGGTAGAAAAATTGACAGCTTGCCCAGAAATCACATTTCTGCTATTCTGGTGAGGAAGGGCTGCTAATGGAATGACTCCTACTATATTCAAAACAAGACCCCCAATAACATTAAAGAGCTATATTTGCAATATAATCTCTTTTTCTATCCATATTTATATATTAATATAATCTATAGCCATAGCTAGGTATACCTCCTATACCTATAATTTTATTTTGTTACATATATTTTTATACCTCTACTTTTGTTTGCATCTATTTGTTGGAGAAAAGGGCAGAGAATCATGCAAAAATAAAAGGAGTGAATTGGGAATAAGAAAATAGGGGGAAAGTCCAAAAGAGAATTGTCAAACTGAAAATCAGAATAAGGAGGGAATATAGAGTTATTTATATTTTCAGCCATGCATTATTATCTCCTTCCTCATTGACAGATGCCTTGCCTTCCAAATCACCCCAATTAAACTGAAGGTTCCATGATCTTTCTTCAGATTGGCTCCCCATAAATTATCTTAAATTTGAATCCTCTAGAGCACTATTGCTATTTCAGCCTTGATGAAAATTTATTGCCCTGCTATATCCCCATTAAGCAGAGAGAAGGTAAACCATAAGGGTAGAATTTGATTTCCTCACAGGAGAAAGAAAGAGTGGAGTAAAGAGAATAGTTTTTATTTAGTGGTTTATCAAGGTATATGATAGTAAAGCTTTTCACTGTTTCACAAGGGAATGCCTGTGGTATTGATGCATTTCCTATTTGAGGCAATTGAAAGAAAGGAAAGAAAAAAGAAAGAAAGGAAGTAGAATTTTGAGGAAATTAAAATAATTGAGTAAATAAATATATATAAAAATAAGAAAAATGGTTTAAAGAAAGTGAATTTGGCTTTGAAAATAGTTTGCAAAAAGTATCAGAACATGTTTTGATTACATTATTTTTCCATGTGTCACAGAAAATCTGCGTTCTAATACCAAGAAATTTTTTCAAGTGCATCTCAGGGAAATGAATAAATTAGTTCAAACAATGAAATTCCCTAGAGTTATTCACATGGAAACTTACTTTTAAAATTTAGTAAGATTAAGATAATATAAATAATAAAATTTAGTAAGAAAATTAGTAAGTAAATTTGCAGAAAATTAGTAAGCTGTCCCCATTAATGTGTTGCAAAGGGATGCAAAAAACAAAATCAAATATGCTTTGTTTTCTCTCATTAGGAATGCTCTCTCAATTTTCTTTTGCTTATCTAAATTTTTACTTTCCCTTTCAAGTGCTGCTCAGTTCCTACCTCCTCATGAGGCCTTCTTTGACTACTCAACATTTTTTCTCAAAGAACCAATATACTAATAATCTATATATTTATAATTACTTTTTTGTATGTTGTTTTGTAATGTTTACTATTGTTCGACAAGGCTTGCCTTTGATTAGATTAAAAGCTTAAAAGTTTTTAGTGATCCCTGTATACATTAACACCTTATTTCTATGTCTCTATCTGGGATTTAGTTGGGGTAGAAAACTGGCATGGAGAAAATTACCTCTTGTAAGGCAGGAATTCTTAATCTTTTCCACTCGTGACACTTTTCCCTCTGAGAAACTTTTACTTAACCAGGGGTATATACGTATATAAAATAGAAATACCAATAAAACATTTACAGATAATAAATCATAAAGAAATTTATTTTAAAATAATTTTGTATATATAATATAACCATTTATTAAAGATGAAAGAAAATTTATATACCAATGAGATTATGGATGTGCTTGCTTATTTTTACAAAATAATCAAATATTGGTGGAATGTGATACTTTTTATGTTTACCAAATTTTTCATGACCACCACCTTTAGTTACAGGGCAACATATTGGATTGCAAGAGCCACATTTTTAAAAAGCTTTGTTCTATCTAATGCACTTAGGTACCTATTTTGCAATTTGTAAGTTTATAGAATTGCTTGGGGCACTTTCCTAGGGTTTTCCAATCAGTATTTATTATGTTAGATTTGAACCCTTTTTGCATTCTGGGCCTCAAGTCAGAGGAATCTAAGTTCAAATTTGACTTCAAATACTTACTAACTGTGTGCTCTAGATAATTCACTTAACTTTGACTCAGTTTCCTCATTGTAAAACAAGCTGGAGAAGGAAATGGTAAACCATTCCAATATCTTTGTCAAGAAAACCCCAAAGGGATCCTGAAAAGTCATAAAAGATTAAAACTACTTAAACAACAATAATTTCCTGACTCTGAAGTTGTCTCTGTATTGACTATCATCTGTTCCCCTTCAGCTTGCACATAGTAGACACTGAGTAAATATTTATTAAACATGTGACTGAACACTGGTCTTAAAATTTATTATTATTGTAAACTTAACACACATCAAATAAAATGAGCATTTCCAAATACATAATAGAAAAGAACAAGAGGATTGCATAGGAGATTATCTACAACTGGCTTTTTGTTTTAAGTATATATAAGTTCAATTTGTAGCTTTCAAAGTTTTCATGCTTGTTTATATTTATTTTGGGACTCTTTTGTTTTTCATTAAAAAAAAAAAAAAAGGTAGGGCCAGCTAGTTGGTGCAGTGGATAGAGGACCAGCCCTGCAATCAAGATGACCTGAGTTCCAATCTGATCTCAGACACTTAACACTTCCTAGCTGTGTGACCCTGGGCAAGTCACTTAACCCCAATTGCATCAGCAAAAAATAAATAAATAAAAAAGTCTCAATGATTTTATCTTCCTCCCTTCCTCCTTTCCTTCCTTCTTTCTTTCTTCTTCCATTCCTCTCTCCCTTTTTTCCACCCTCCCTTCTAAGTTCCATCTCCCCTTTCTTATTTCCCTCCCTCCCTTCCTTTTTCTCTTCCTCCCAGTGATATTGACTGCATTATTCTGAGTCAAACGGATTTTGTAAAACAGAGATATTCCTTTGTTCCTAATTTTCTTCCTATTCCTATTTCCCTGTGTGGCCTATGACTGGTTCTGGGTCTCCTGTGGGTGATTGTAATGGGCTGAAGCTTGAATTGATGCACTGAGGTCCCAAGCATGTGAGGCTAAATAGTAATTGGACCATACTCTATTAATACATATGCTTGGTGAAAGAATGGTCTCCACCCACTGTCTGTGCAAGTCCTGATATGTTGTATAGGAAATGACGATTTTGGTGGGTGGAGGTAGAGGGGCAGAGAGAGGAGTGGAAAGAGAAGGCTGGCTGGGTCCTGTCGCAGCTGCTCATATTGCTATCACAATCCCCCTTCACCTCAAAAAGAATAAAGATTGAAGATTTTCCCTTAACCTGAATTCCTGACTCCGGCTGATTTTAAAATATGCGGTCATCACAGGAGATGGGTTATCAGAAATGGTCTTATTCCTGGGGTAGACCCTGGGATCTTGTAGTAAATCTCTTCTGCCCTAAGGTTCATAAATTAATAAATAAATTAAATATTTAAATGAGTTAAAATCACAAATTAGGATGTTATTCTCCTCTTTTCACTAAAATAGGTATGTTGATGACTTTCTTCTCTCCACTTGTGCACATACACACAATAGATATCTTGATTGTAATAGTATTGGTGGACCATGACATTGAATTAACATAGCTGTTTTATAGGTTAATTCATATCAAGTATTTATTTACTATAGTTATGTTTAGAGAAGTGGATTTTGTTTTGGGATACTTCCCAATCCTTGTACCAAAGAACCGTTACAATTTAAAAATAATAAATATTCCATGGTATAGTTCTGGGTCAAGAGCTGATCATACAACAATTTTAAAAGTTTATATATGTTTCTCATTTTATGGTAACAGGGTACTTTGCATTTTTGGTATTTCATTTGCATCACAACTATATGAGGCTGTTGAGGAAAAGTAAGGGGGTATTGTTGAAGTTTGTTGGACTCAGAATCAGGAAGACCTCAATTCAAAACCCGACTTCATATTTTACTGTATCACCACAAGCAACCTCTTACAATCTTTGTTTTGTTATCTATAAAATGGTAATAATAATAATAGCTACCTTACACAGTTGTGAGGATCAAATGAGATAATGTATGTAAAATGCTTTATAAACTTTGATTGCTACTTCATATTTATACAATGTATTCATGTATATATTAGCTATTATTTTGTACATGAGAAAATTGAGTCTTAAATATTTTATTTGATTTTTCCAAAATCACACAATTGGTAAGTGATAAACTTGGGACCAGAACTATAACTAGGTATTTTTACTCAGGAGTGAAGGTCCATGAAATATGCCTGAAGCAACAAGGTAAAAAGTATCTCAATTGAGCAAGGGTCTGGGTGGGACTCCACTTGGCTGAAGGGAAGCAAAAGCTACTGGAAACAATGAATAAATCAAACTGTGAAGGTTATTGCTAGTGGAGGATAGGGAGTACACTAGGGAAAAAATAAGATGGGGGGGGAAATTCATTCTAGTATGCTGTTAGCTCCCCACTTTATCCAAATATTCTTTCATATATATATATATATATATATATATATATATATAGTCCGAAGACTTCGCTGGAAAAATAGGGGGATATGAACATTTTGTTTCGACAGGCCATGAGGGTGGTAGTGGGCAGTGCTTATAGCCTGGTCAGTTACCTGAAGACACAAAGTTCATTCATTGCATCCAGAGCTATCATCTGTTATCTTAAATTATATCTTGCAATTGAACTCTGATGGCTTTAGAAAAGACAAAATGAATCTGACAACTTTGCCCAACTCTACCTCATTTAAATCCAATTTATATGACAATCAAAACCCATCAGCCATTCCATTTTGCTATTTTGTTATTTTACTATTCAATAATTTTATCACTTTATTATAAAACTATTTTTACTATTTGATTGTTTTATTGTACTATTTCATATTGTAACTATTATACGTATCTCAAAGTCCAGTGGTGATAGGCTAGTAATGAAGCAGCAGGTACAGATACACTGGGAACTATACTCTCAACCCACAAATCCACAAGCCATAGGATCTTCTTGTCACTTGACTGAAGCAGTAGTGAAATTCTGAAGCCCCCTGAAAGCTTTCTTAATGACCATACTGCTCACCCTCTGGTGTGAAGAATGGGGTAAAAAAGGTTACCTAAAAATTGCTTGCTTCACTTAACCCTGGCCTGCTTATCAGGGCAGATGGGGATCCCACCTTGTGGCCAAAACACATAAACATATTAAAAAAAAAAAACTTTTGATGATTCTACTCACCATTGATACATGAAATATATGCACACTTTTGGATTATAAGAAATTCAGTAAACCTGAAAGACTGTTCAGTTCTTGTTGAAAGAGAATGCACCAGATATTACATTCAAATAACAACCCTGAGTGAAACAAGGTTGACAAATGAAAGCCAGCTTACTGAATCACAGTTTTTTGCATGTTTGTTTGTTTGTTTGCTTTTTGGAGTGGCTGCAGTGATAGGGAGTGCTGTGAAATTAATGTAAATTTCCCAGTCAACTCTAACCTAGTCAGCAAGCTGGTATGCCTCCCAAAATGAGTGAATGGCAGATTGATAAGAATGTGATTGATACTTGAAGGAAAGTACCATACTACCCCATCATCAATATGTAAGCTCCCTCCATGGTAAACCCTGATGAGTGTGATGAAAGAAGACAAGTTTGTAATTTTGGATGATTTTAATGACAGATTAGGCACAAACTATCAGCCACAGCAGAAAATCTTTTGTAGGAATAGAATCAGAAATAGCAACAGCAATGATCACTTATTACTAAAGACTTGTAAATCTCATGACCTTTCATTACCAAAACTATCTTCTATTTAGGTAAATACAACAAAGATTTATGAATGTATCCTAACATAAAATATTGGTATTTAATAAACTAAGTCATTGTAAGGAGAAAAATCAAATAGGATCTGAGAGTGACAAAAGATATTAGTAGTGCAGTGCTGGACTTACCATAGACTTCTCAAAGCCAAAGATTCACATTACAATCAAAGTGGTAGCTGAAAAGTATGATGATTGTCAGAAGACTACAAATCCATGGATTAGAGCTCTTTTCTGTAGATGAATAGTTTGTCCCTGACTTAGAGGGAAATCTGAGCCAATACACTTTTGATAATAATGCAGAGAAATGGAGGGGCAACTTTCAGAGATTTGGTGTACAGCACCACCTTTGCTCATTTGGGACAGAACTCCCACAAACATCAGGATTATTTTAATGAAAATGAAGGAGAAATTCAGAAGTTACTAAATGAAAAACAAGAACTCTACAAGGTCTAACAGTAGAATAGTTAGTCCATCTCGAATAAGATAGCAATTCACTATGTTAAAAGTAAAATGGAAGCCAAGCTTACAAAGATGAAGGGAGGGGGAGGGGGATTCTAGGAAGATGGCAAAGTAGGTAAGTAAATTTCAAGCTCTACCTATTTCGTCCACAAATAGAACAAATTTATACTTTAGGGCAAACATAGACTTCTGAAAAATCAAGACGACTTGGAGCATAACAGGGTCCTCCTGTTTAAAAAAGTGAACCAGAAAAAAAGAAAGAATCCCACTGTTGAAACCTATTATGGGAACAGAAAAGATCAGGGTCCATTTTCAGAGGACGATACTTTAGTAAAAAAAAAATAGCTTCGACCCTAAAGAGTAATATGAAATGACTCCCTACCCAGAATAAATTCCCCAGAGAGAATTTATAGAAAAACTCAAATAAGAATTTAAAAATCAAGTGAGAGACATTGAAGAAAAACTACAAAGAAAAGTAAAAATTGTCCCCCAAAAAATAAAATTATAAAAAGAAAAGTTAACTAAATAGAAAACAGTCTCAAAGATGAAAACAATTCTTTGAAATTTATAATTGGGCAAGGGGAAGCCAGTGAAGCTATGAGAGACCAAAAAATAACTAAAACAATTATAAAAAAATGAGAAAAAAAGAACAGAAAGCACAATACCTTATAAGAAAAAAGACAGAGCTAGAGAACAGATCAAGGAGAAAAAAATATAATAATTGGACTTCCAGAAAGTTCTGACCAAAAAAGAGAAGTTTGCCACAATAATGCAGGAAATAACCTAAGAAAATTGTCCTGTAGTGAGAGAACATGAGGAGAAAATAGAAATAGAAAAAAACCACTGATCCCTACCTCAAAGAGATCTTTTGTGTAAAATACACAGGAATATTTTTGCCAAATTTTGAGACTTCCAGATCAAAAAGATAATTTTGCAAAAAACAAGAAAAAAAATTCAGATATGCTGGAGCTACAATTAGAATTGTACAAGACTTATTAGCAGCTATAATAAAAGACTGCAGGTCCTAAAATCATATTGATTAACAATCAAAAGAGCTAGGTTTGTAACCAAAAATATCCTATCCAGCAAAATTATAATATTGAATGAGAAAAAATGGTCATTCATTGAACTTGCAGATGTTCATGACTTTCTATCAACCAAAACTGAACTTAACAAAAAATTTAATATATAAGAGCCAACATGAAAGATCAATTATAAGGAATTTAACATGGACAAATTGTTTAAACATGGATAAATTATTTGTTTTTATATATATATATATTATATGCTTAAGATTCACATCAACAACAGGATAGCTCAAAAGAAAGACTAGCAGAGTAAAGGTAAAAATCATAATCAAGTTATGCAAATGAGGTCCAGAGGAACAATAGACATAGAAGCATTAGAATGGGAAGAAAGACTCATAATTCTGAAAACCTACTCATACAAGGAATGCTCAATAATCAACACTACATACTATGAAGGATATAGCACCCTTCAAAATTTATAAAGAATTAGGGGGGGTAGGGATGGGCAGATGGGGAAGCAAAGGGTGAGGAAAGAAGACTAAAGTGGGATCCTTGGGTGGGGAGAGGTTAGGTAATAATAAGGCAATTTAGGAACCAGAATTTAATTAAATAGTCAGCAGGGATAGGAAAGATGTGTGTGTGTGTGTGTGTGTGTGGTGTGTGTGTGTGTGTATATATATATATATATATATATATAAAATATATCTTTTCTTAACTATAGCTTGCTTGGCAATAGTGGAGGGAGTAAAAGAGGGAAAAAAGAATAAATAAGGTGTGTAGCAGAGAACCAAATAACAATCTAAGGAAATAAAGAAAAAAATGGATACTAGTGAATATAATTTCTTTTATACTAATATATACACTTCCATGATTTGATAATTTGTTATTATATATTTTGAATTCTCCCTGATGTCCTTCTGGGAATAAGATAATGTTCTCTTTTGTTCTACTTTATTTTGTTTTGTATTTCTTTTCTGTTTTTCTTTTTTTTCTACTCTTTTTTCCAAATAAAATAAATTATTAAATAAATTAAAAAGAGAGATACAAGACTTTTGGCTCATAAGAAGATGGATGGAATACAAATTTGCACATATAGTAACAATCCAAAGTGTTTTCATGATTTACTGAAGATTATTTATGGGCCAAAGACCTTTGGAACATCACAACGATTCTTATGTGCTGATGGAGTCATGCCGATTTTTGATAAGGGCATGATCCTGGAGAGATAGGCTGAATACTTCCATAGTATTCTTAATATACCATCATGAAACAATGATCAAGCCACTGATCATTTACCTCTGGTTGAAGTCAATCCCTCCATAGCCATACTTTGAACTGAAAAAGAGATTTTGAGTGCCATTATGCTCCTGTAATGTGACAAAGTGCCTGGTGCTATTTCCTTTCCAGCAGAAATCTACAAGGAAGAATGTCCACTATTCATACAAAAGCTGATAGAAATATTTTGGGTTATAGGGCAAGAGGAGATAAAGCCCAGGAGATTAAGGATCTCTATAAAAATAAGAAAAGAAAATGGCTAGCCACAAAGTAACCTCTCTCTTAGTCATTGATGGCAAAATCCTTACCTTCCTTAATAAATTGATGTTTCACTTGCAAGATGGTCATTTGCTTAAGAGCCAGTATAGCTTCAGAAAGGGAAAGGCATAGTTGAGTTGCTGAATAACTGGCAGAAGTGGAACTGTACACAACAATGATCTAATCAAGGTCTTTGATATAATCAGTCAAGAGGGCCTGTAGAAGACCACAGATATGGTTACAGAAATAAATTTGTAAGTATTATATTCTGATTGATGATGGCAAGCTTTCCTAGGCTCCGGATAATGGGTGATGTTCTGGTGCTTTTCCAGTAGAGTGATGCATTCCCATGCTCCCATGAGCATGCATAGCATTATGCATTCAGCAAAGTTTTCAACAAGGACAAAAACAATATCAAGGTCAATTACCCCATTGACCATTAATTATTTAACTTGGAATGGCTACAAGTCAAGATTTAAGTGGAAGGAGAGTTGGTGTATCACTTTTTGTTCACAGATGATTGAGCACTCAATGCAGCTTCTGAGGTTGGGTGCAACAGAATACGCATCAATTCTCTTCTACTTGTGCTAAGTTTGGCCTAACAAAAATAAAAACCAACAACAAACAACAACAACAACAAAACAAACATTCTCTACTAGCCAACACTGCACCATCATACATGGAACCATCAGTTTCAACAAATGAAGACATTTTGAATGCTCTAATTAGTAATATACTTTCCAATTATGTACACAGAGATGAGATTGACACACAAATTGTGTCAAATGCTCAGTATTTGGGAAACATCAAAGGAAAGGTTAGGAGAGAAGAGGTATTGATTTGCCCATCAAACTGAAGGTCTACAGAGGCATTTGCTGACTTTATTGTTGTATTCCTATGAAATCTATATAATATATTAACACCATGCTAGGAAACTAAACTGTTTCCCTTTAAATTTTGTTAGGAAAATTCTGATTATCATCTGGAAAGATAAGATGTTCAATATTTTCTCGATTAAACTTCCAAACATTGAAACTCTACTGCAGAAAGTATACTTGTGGAGGGTTGATCTTGTTCAAATTTCAAACATGCACTGTCTTAAAAATTATTTATAGAGAAATTACATAAGGTAAGCAGTCATATGATAAATGAAGTGATATAAAGACACTCAAAATCTCTCAACAATTTTGGTATTCATTATAAGACTTAGGAAATTCTGGCACAGGACCATTCAGCTTGGCATGCCAACATGAAAGAAGGCACTGTCCTCTATGAGCGAAGCAGCATTGCAGAAGCTCAAAAGAAACATGAGATACATTTACAGATATCTCCCTCCCAAATGGGCATATAGACTATTAAAGCTTGTGGAAGAGGCTTTTGGGCTCATATTGGTATATGACAGCCAGACATGTTGTTTCTTGACCCCCAGTATTGTGATGTCTTTTTCATCCTTTTTGATGACAAACCACATTAAGAAGGAGGAATTAAGCAATAGAGAAAGTGATTTATGAAGACTACAGATATGGAATTAAACCCTAGATCTATCATTAATTACCCTGTAAACACTGGTAAGTCATTAAGTCTATGCTCTAATATCTTCATCTGTAAAATGGAAATTATAATATTTGTTAATTATGACTGTTGTGGGCAAGTATTTATAAGTATTAAAGTTCTATAAAACAGTCATAGAAACTACTGTTTGTTTTCTCAATTTTTTAACTTCCTGTCCACTTCTCAGACATTTGTAATTTGGGTTGCTTTCCTAATATTCTGTCTTACACTGCTCTCCCTCTAAAATAAATTTCTCAGGAAGATTCTGGGAAAATGGTAGATTATGTCAGATAATGCAAAGCACTTCAGGTTTCTCCCACAAACAAAACAAAATTGTGCCTCTGGGTGAACGTAGAGCAGTGAAAAACAAAACTTGGGGCAGAACTGGGTTTCTTCTGTGACAACCTAAAAAGCCCAGAAGAAAGGTGGGGTTTTAACTTGTGTGAAATATAAATACCTCCAAGCTAACTCCACTGAAACAGCAACTGGGAAGCCTTGGGACTAGCTGTGTTTGTGTGTGATTGTGTGTGTGTGTGTGTGTGTGTGTGTGTGTGTGTGTGTATAGGTAGCCTCAGCCCAAACTGCAGGAACTTTTACCTCCCAGACAACAACAGCTTTGGGGGTCAGGGAGATGAGTTCAGAAGACTGAAGGGAGTTCATCTGATAAGGAGTGTCAGGCCTACTTGTAATGTTGAACTTGGGTCTGAGGTAAGAAGATAGGCATCTGTTGAGTGTGAAAACAGTGGGACAAGAACACTGAAGGCTATAGGTACTTACAGGAGAATGGAGTAATTGGTTTTAGATTTCAGGCTAGAGGGAAGAACTGAACTGGAGCCACAGCTCCTCTCTCCCTCCCCCCCCACCCCCAGAACTAGACATTCTCTAATAAGTTCTCATTAAAAAATGTGCAGGAAAGAAGAAAGAACCCAAACAGAGAAAGTTACTAGGGGAATAGGAAAGACAAGCATTCATTTTTTTTTTTTCTGAACAAACTACATTTTAAATACAAATTTTATTTTGATTAATACTGACATGTACTTGGTATTCATTTTCAGAGGAGAATATTGAAATTTTAAAAAAGCCTCTCCTACCTCAAAGAGTAATGTTAAAAGACTATTTGTCCAGCAAAAATTTATAAAAAGAATTCAAAAAAAGGCTATAAAAATCCAATGAGAGATATTGAGAAAAAATTTTAAAAAGAACCATTTAAGAAAAACAAGAAGAATATGAACAGAAAGTCAACTAATTAGTAAAGGATATATAGAGACTTAAAGATGAAAATAATTATTTGAAAATTAGACTTGGACAAGAGGAAGACAGTGAAGCTATAAGAAACCATGAAAAAATCACAAAACAATATAAAGAATGAAAAAAAAAGAACAATGTGAAACATAAAAAAAAAACTCAACAGATCTGAAAATTAGATCAAGAAAGAAAACATAGGAATAACTGGACTACTTATGACCAAAAATAGAACATTGACATAATAATGCAAGGGGAAAGTAGAAATAGAAAAATCCAACAATCATTACCTCAAAGAAATCCTACAAGGAAAACATATGGGAATATTGTCACTAAATTTGAAAAGTGCCAGATCGAAAAGAAACTTTTACAAAAACAATTGAAATATGCTACAATTACAATTAGAATTATACAGTATTCATTAACAGCTACAAAAAAGGTCACATACTGGAATAATATATATTCAAAATAGGCCTGTGGCCAAAAATATACCCAGCAAAATTAAGTACAATATTGAGCAAATAAATGGACAATGAACTTGAAGATTTTCAGGATTTTGTCTCAAACAAACCTGAGTTCAATAGGAAGTTAACATAAAATGGCCAACATCAAAGAATAATTTCAAGAGATTCCAAAAAGATAAATAGTTTATGTTTCATATGTGGATATATTAAACTATATGTCTATAACTGACATTAGTGATTGGGAAGTTTAAAAGAAAGATCAGGGAAGAGCTAAATATAATCTGGTTCTAAAAAGCAAAACAATCTAGGAAAAGGTAAAAATAGTAATGTTGCTATACAAATGAGGTGCAGAGGAAGAATTGACACAAAGACATTAGAGAGTGAAGGAGGGCTGATAATTTTGAAAACGTACACATATCAGAAATGAGTTAAATAGGCAATAATGCAGATATATACAAAGAAGGGTATAGCATCCTCCAAAATCTATAAAGAAATAAGTGGTGAGGTAATAGGATAAGGAGGAATATAGAGAGGTGTGTAGATTTATGACAGAGGGACAAGTTGTAGATTTTTAGGAAAGGGATTAAGAGAGAGCAAAAGGGTAGGAGAAAAGATAAGACAGAGATCCATAAGGGGATCCATTTTTTGGGGGGAAGATTAAGTAATAGCAAGGCAAATTAAGGAACAGAATTAAAGTAGAAGAGTTGGCAGGGATAGGAAATAAAATATACATATGGATCAGGAATAGAATTTATTAGAAGAAAACATAATGGTATTGATCATTAATCTAAGACAAAGTCAGACTTAAAGATTCAATCAAGACAGAAGTCTACATTATATCAGCTATCTTAATATTGTTTTAGATTCATGTCTATATATGTGTGTGTATGTATCTTCGTGTGTATGTATATGTGTGTGCATATGTATACATACATACATACATACATACATATATGTGTGCTTAACTGTACCCTGCTTGGGGGAAGGGAGGGGATGAAAAGCACAAAAAAAAAATAATGAAGCAAAAAGCACACATCAGAGAACAAAAGAAGACCTACAAGAAAGCAAAGAAAAAATGGATAGTCACAATTATATAATCTCTTTTATTTTTATATAAGCTTTCTTTAATTGTGTCTATGATTGGTTGTTTCACCCATTCATTCTTTAGAATTAGATTATTTAGTTTCCAATTAATTTTTGGTCTATTTTTCCCCTGGCCTTTTATGGAATTTGGTTTTTATTGCATCATGATTTGAAAAAATACATTTACTGTTTCTGCCTTTCTGCATTTGATTTTAAGGTTTTTGTGCCCTAATACATGTCCAATTTTTGTATAGGTTCCATATACTACCGAGAAAAAGTATACTCCTTTCTGTTTCCATTCAAATTTCTCCAAAGATCTATCATACTTAAATTTTCTCAAATTCTATGTACCTCCTTAATGTCTTTCTTAATTATTTTGTGCTTCAATTTATTTAGTTCTGAGAGAGCAAGGTTGAAATCCCTAACTAGTATAGTTTTACGTCTATTTCTTCTTGCATTTCTCTTAACTTCTCTAGGAATTTGGATGCTATGCCACTTGGTGCATATATGTTTAGTATTGATATTGTTTCATTATCTATGGTATCCTTTAGCAAGATATAGTTTCCTTCCTTATCTCTTTTAATCAGATCTATTTTTTCTTTTGTTTGATCTGAGATCAGGATCACTACCTCTGTTTTTTTTGCTTCATCTGAAGCAGAATTGCTTCTGCTTCTACCTTTTACCTTTACTCTGTATCATTCTGCTTTAAATGTGTTTCTTGGGGACTTCTGGCCAAAATGGTGGAGAGGACACACACATCTATTTAAGCTCTGTGTTTTCTCTCAGAATTTATTTCATGACAAGCCTCGGAATCAGTGCTTGACTGAAAAAAAAAATCTCACAAATAATTACCAAGAGAAGACATCATTGAAATTCGCCAGAAAAGGTCTGTTTTTGCTCAAGGGTGGGGACAGTTTTAGATTGTCATAGGCTGAGGGCAGGCAGCAGCAGGAGAGGACGGCAGGCAGCTCACAGCTGAGCAGATCAGAGGGGTGTGGGGTGTGATCTCAGCCATCTCTGCAGGAAAAGCTTTACTACAGTATTGGATACTTTGGGACTATTTAACCAATTTACTTCTTCCTCTATTAATCTGGGCAAGCTCTATTTTTGAAGGTATTCTTCCATTTCATTTAAGTTATCGAATTTATTGGCATAAAGTTGGACAAAGAAACTCCTAATTATTGTTCTAATTTCCTCTTCATTAATGGTGAGTTCTCCCTTTTCAATTTTAAGACAACAATTTTATTTTCCTCTTTCCTTTTTAAATTCAGATTTACTAAGGGTTTGTCTATTTTGTTGGTTTTTTCATAGAACCAACTCTTAGTTTTATTAATTAATTCAATAGTTTTTTTTTTTAACTTTCAATTTTATTAATCTCTCCTTTTATTTTTAGAATTTCAAGTTTAGTGTTTGACTGGGGGGTTTTAATATATTCCCTTTCTAGCATTTTTAGTTGCAAGCCCAATTCATTGATCTTCTCTTTCTCTATTTTATGCAAGTAAGCCTCTAGAGATATAAAATTTCCCCTTATTACCTCTTTGGCTGCATCCCACACATTTTGGTATGCCATATCATTTTTGTCATTTTCTTATGGTCAATTTTTGTAGAGGTTCCATGAACTGCTCAGAAGAAAGCATACTCCTTTCTGTCTCTAGTTTTCTCCAAAGATCTATCATATCTAACTTTTCTAGCATTCTATTTATCTCTTTGACTTCTTTCTTATTTATTCTGTGGTTTGATTAATCTAATTCTGAGAGTGCAAGGTTGAGATCTCCCACTATTATAATTTTGCTGTCTATTTCTTCTTGCAGTTCTCTTAAATTTCTCTTTTAAAAATTTAGATGCTACACCACTTGGTGCATATATATTTAATATTGATATTGCTTCATTATCTATGCTACCCTTTAGCAAGATATCGTGCCCTTCCTTATCTCTTTTAATTAGGTCAATTTTTGCTTTTGCTTGATCTGAGATGAGGATGGTTAACCTTGATTTTTTGACTTCACCTGAAGCATAGTAGATTTTGCTCCAACCTTTTACCTTTACTCTGTATGTATTGCCCTGCTTCAAGTGTGTTTCCTGTAAACAACATATTGTAGGATTCTGGCTTTTAATCCAGTCTGTTAACCACTTCCCCTTTATGGGGGAGTTTATCCCATATACATTTATCGTTAAAATTATCAATTCTGTACTACTTGCCATCTTGTTATCCCCTGCTCATGCTTTTCTCCTTTCTTTCCCCCTTATCTCCTTCCCCAGTATCAAACACGTGAGCACCACTTGCTTCTCACAGCTCTCCCTTTTTAGTATCCCTCTCCCCATCTTAGAGTTCCTCCCCCTATCTTACCTCTTTTCCTCACAATTTCTGTATTCCCTTCCACTTAGCTTACTCCTTCCCTTTTCCCCTCCCACTTTTCAATGAGGTGGAAGAAGTTTCAATTGGATATGTCTAATATTTTTCTCTTTAAGTCAATTCTGATGAAGGTAAGATACACACTATGTTCATCCCCCTCCATTCTTTCTCTCAGATATAATAGGTTTCCTTTGCCTCTTCATGAGAGGTAGTTCCCCCACTTTACCTTTGTTCTGGTACAATTTTCTTTCTACCTCTAGTTTCTAGAACAAATTATACATGTGTACTTTATATATCTTTATAGCAGAAATATAGTTCCCAAGATTTCTTTTTGCCTTTTTAGGTATCTCTTGAGTTTTATATTTGTAGATCCAACTTTTTGTTTAGTTCCAGTTTTTTCATCAGAAATAGATGAAATTCACTTATTTTGTTGAATGTCCATCTTCTTCCCTGGGAAAAATGCTCATTTTGGCTGGGTAAGTTATTCTTGGCTGTATACCAAGTTCCTTAACTTTTTGGAATATCATATTCCAGGCCCTTCGATCCTTTCATGTGGATGCTACTAGATCCTGGGTAATACTTATTGTGACTCCTCTGTATTTGAATTGATTTTTTCTAGCAGTTTGTAATATTTTTTTCCTTGGTTTTATAGTTCTGGAATTTAGCCACTGTATTTCTTAGAGTTTTGATTTTAGAGTCCCTTTCAGTAGGTGGTTGATGAATTCTTTCAATGTCTATTTTACCCTCTGTTTCTATAACTTCTGGGCAGTTCTCTTTAATAATTTCCTGGAAAATAATGTCCAGGCTCTTTTTTAATTATATTTTTCAGGGATTCTCACAATTCTCATATTGTCTCTCCTAGATCTATGTTCCAGGTCTGTTGTTTTCCCAAGAAGGTGTTTGACATTTTTTCCCATTGTTTCATTTTTTTGGTTTTGCTAAGACTGATTCTTGTCGTCTCCTTGAGTCATTCAATTCCATTTGTTTGATTCTGATTTTTAATGAATTATTTTCTCCACTCACTTTTAAAATATCTTTTTCTAATTATCCAATTGAGTTTTTAAGTGAGTTGTTTTGTTCTATGGAATTATTTTCCATTTTGCCAATTTTATTTTTTAGAGAGCTTTTTTCTTTTTCCAATTTACCAATTCTGTTTTTCAAGGATTTGATTTTTTTATCGACTCTATCTTTAAATGAGTGGGATGACTTATCCAGATTCTCTTGCCAAGCTTCCCTTTCCTTTTCCCATTTTTCTTCTAGCTTTCTTGTGAGAACCTTTTTTAATTTCTTCTATGAGAGTCTTGTGTGTTGAGGACCAGATCATATCCCCCTTTGGGGATTCATCTGGAGACAATTTATTACTAGTCTCCTCAGGGTTGAAAGTCTGCTCTCTATCCATATAGAAGCTATCAATAGCTAGACTCTGTTTTAATTTTTTGCTCATTTTGTCCAAGAAAAATCAAAGAAAACAAAATAGTAAAAAAACAAATGCAGTCTGCTTTTTTTTTTTTGGGGGGGGGTGGATGGTATTACCAAGCTTCCTCTACAGACTGGGGGGGCAGCAGTGAGGCACTAGCAGGACAGCAATGGCTGCACTGTGTCTACGCTCTGAGACTCTGAGAGTGTACTGAGACACTCCCGGTGGGTATGGCCAGGTCCCAATTGACCCTAGCTTTTTGGGGTTATAGTCTTTCCCTTCTGTGTTTACAACTCCTCTGCTGATCTACTGGCTTGCTGCCAGGATAAGGTATCCACACTGTGGTAAAGATCTCTCTGCAGAAACCGCTGAGATCACACGCCACCCCCTCAGTCAGCTCTGTACTCTCACTGCTGTGCTGATACTGTCTGTCTTCAGTCTGCACCCGATCTAACCATCCCCACCCATGAGCAAAAGAGACCTTTTCTGGCAAATTACAAGGATAACTTCTGTTGGTAATTATTTGTGTTTTTTTTTTTTTCAGCCAACCATTAATTCTGAGGCCTTGTCATAAAAAAATTGTGAGAGCAAAGACAAAGATTAAGTAGATGTGTGTGTCCTCTACACCATCTTGGCCAGAAGTTCCCAGCCTTATTTCTAAAGTACACAGAAAATTGATTCAAATTTTTAAGAATTCAAGTCATTTTCTAACTGATCAAAGGATGCAAACAGAAAATTTTCAGATGAAAAAATTGACACCGTTTCTAGGCATGTGAAAGGGTGATCTTCATCATTATTGATCAGATAAATTCAAATTAAGATGTCTCTGAGGTACCATTACACACCTTTCTGGCTAATATGATGGGAGAAGATAATGATGAATGTTGGAGGGAAAGTAGGAAAACTGGGACACTAATACATTTTTGGTAGAATTGTGAATGGATCCAACAATTCTGGAGAGCAATTTGGAACTATGTCCAAAGAGTTTTCAAACTGTGCATATCCTTTGATCTAGCAGTATTTCTACTGGGCTTATATCCCAAAGGAATCTTAAAGGAGGGAAAGGGACCCACATGTACAGAAATGTTTGTGGCAGCCCTTTTTGTAGTGGCAGGAAACTGGAAACTGAGTGGATGCTCATCAGTTGGAGAAAGGTTAAATAAATTATGGTATATGAATTTTATGGAATATTATTGTTCTGTAAGAAACAATCAGCCATCAGAAAGATCTGGAGTTTCTCATATTAATTTTTGCTAAGTGAAATGAGCAGAACTGGGAGATCATTATACATGGCAACAACCAGATTATACAAGGATCAATTCTGATGGACACGGCTTTTTTCAACAATGAGATGATTCAGACCATTTCCTATAGACCTTTGATGGAAAGAGCAATCTACATCCAGAGAGAGGACTATGGGAACTGAAAGTATATATCAACATAGTATTTTCACTCTTTTTCTTATGGTATGCTTGAATTTTATTTTCTTTCTCATTTCTTTTTGCTTTTTGATCTGATTTTTCTTGTGCAGCAAGATTATTGTATAAATATATATGCCTATATTAGATTTAACATATATTTTACCATGTTAAATATATATTGGATTACATGCCATGTAGGGGGGGAAATGGGAACACAAGGTTTTTCAAGGGTTAATTTGGAAAAATTATCCTTGCATATGTGTAGAGTGCTGAAACTCCAAAAAAGTATGCTTAAGTCAGATAATCGAGTACTTAAGACTAATAACCTATTCGACATGAGATGATGACTCTATTAGCATATATTTGGATAAATGGCTCTTCTCATCTTTGGTGCTTGTTGAATGTTTGGTGTTAAGATAATCATAGGTAAGGATTGGAGGGAGGAGGGGAGAGAGGCCAGAGGCACTTGGTGGCAGGATGAGGAGAAGAGAGGCTGGTGACTCTGGACACCAGAATCCAGGATGCATCTTTGGCAAGTCTCATGGCAGTTTGCCTGCCTCCTTCATTTCTCCCCCTAAAGACCAAGGACTTAAATTTATTCTGATTGTGGCTGACCCTGAAGCCCTCCAGGGAGCTAGTCCGTACTTTACATATATGTTTTGAAAATAAAAAACCAAAAAAAAAAAAACTTCAACTAAAGAACGAAAGAAACTTTGGAGTCGGGGATTGGTAAGGATGGGAAGAAGAAATTAGTTGGTGTGGGTAGGAATTGTTTCGGCATCATTTGTGAAGGATATGAGCAAGTATGAAAATGTTCATCACCTAGTGGAGGCTAGCATTCCTCTTAGTGTAGATTAGGGATAGGATTGGAGGCAAGTACAGTATAAGATGTGAGGCACACAGATGGCCAGATGAGAGGTCCTGCCTCACTACTTCTTTTCCTTTTGAAGGGTAGACATCAGACTGGAAAAAAAAGTTTGGCAGTAGAAGGAAATCAAACCTACTATGTAGGAGAAGCCATTTTACCCACTATCTTCTCTCTTCCTTTTTCCCTCAAGGACAGGAGCAGCAAGAGAGATGGAAGGCTTGAGGTCAAAAGGTAGGTTACTCCTCATTACACAGGAAATTCTCCACATCTCAGGTGGGAGTTTGACCTGATAGCAAAAAATAAAAATTTTCTTATGCTTGCATAAATAAAAGTCATTGTTACTTGGAAGAGAGAATTTCTTTGGGGTAGATGGAAAACCAGCTTGGTCCTTTCTCCACTTTCCTCAAGAGATATTCTTCCTAACAAGAGATGGAAGGCACGGGATATTCAGTAAGAGGAATTTCTGGCACCTCTTGTCACTTCAAGAAGCTGGCAAGGAGGTAGTAGAAATAGTGGCAGAGTCACTGCACAGGAATGACAAGCATAAATTCCATGGTTAGAACTTCAGACTCCTCAGCTGAATAGGCTGTTGAATCCCTTAAACTTCCTAGTCTTCCATTTTCTCTTGTTAGATGAAGGAGTTGAACTAGTTGATGTCTGAGGTTCATTCTGGCAACAATCATATGACTCGGTGAATTTAATAGATGTTCTTCAAGAATTGCTATAGCATCTCCCAAATTAACATCTAATGCCCAATTTAGTGATGAACTTCTCTATTCTTAACTTGGAAGACAGACAACTTAAAGTCTATCACTAGGTTCAAGGGATCTGAGCGCTGGATTACATAATCTGCATGTATAATGTATATACAAGTATACACATGCACACAAAATCCTACTCTAATACTTTAATATAGTGTAGAGGTAAACTAGGATTCTTGAAGGCTGTATCAAATGAATGCAAGCTCTTAAAATTTTTGCCATGACACTAATTAGGTCTGCTTTCTAAGAATTGCTCAAATGAAATATGGAAAAAATTCATCTCCTTCAGTAATGAAAGCCATGATAGCTCATGAAAGAAAAAAATATATACAAAATGACTCTCCTTCCTTTCTCACTTTTACGGCAATAATGGTGGTAGAGAGGCAGGAAGGGGACAAACAATGTCAATGATGTTAACAATAAAATAATTTTAAAATGATATACAAACTTTAATTAACTATTGGCATTCTTGATGTGAAATAATGTCCCATGATCAACAAGTGAATATAGGATTACAGGAAATGGATTAATTTTAGTAATAATAAATATGATAGTTTCTTCAAAACCCAGAAAATCACTGACACTTACTATAAGTGTCCAGCCTAATATATATACATTTATTAAAATATTCTATATTTAGCCTATATGGGATACATATTGCTCCTATCACATTACCCAATAACAATGCTAGTGTTTCAGGATCTTTGTCTAGAGTGATATTCCATCTTGCCCTCTCCACTGAGGCAACTGGCTATGGTACTTGACACATGAACATGAATTCTGGGTTAGGGCTTTACATACAAGAAATTATTTTGGATGTAGAGTTCAAACTAAGACTGATTTTTCAAAGTCCTATTATCTTATAGCTTATCTACATAAGTGAAGTAGATAAGGATCATTTACTTGTAGCTATATATATATATATATATATATATAATATACATATATATGTATATGTACTTTTATATATTTGGGGAAAAAGGGAAAAGGTGAAAATTAGCTTAATTCAATTCCATTGTAAGTGATAAATAGAGTAATGATTGGCAAGGTCTATGTGTGTGTGTGTGTGTGGGAGACCCACCTTCCCATCTCACAATTGAAAACATCCATAACAAGGCCATTTAGCCAATACATATTTTTCTCTTTAGTACATAATGGTAACCTGAATAAAAGGTTTGAATTACAAAGCAGACTAATCTAGCACATTCTCTGAGCAATGGCTGCTATTTGTGTCAAGAAAATAAAGAGGGAGAGAAAATGAGAGAGAGGGAAGAAGAGGAGTATAAGCTCATATACAAGACTTATCCTCAGATGAAAAGGGTGGGTAGGGGAACTCACTAGAAATTAGATTTTTCTTTTTTTTTATTTAAAAGTTAGCGTTTTGTACTTTTACCAAGATTGTTATTCACAGTGAGCCAAATATTTCTGGGGTAAAGACCTTTTTGCATCATTTTTAAATGTAGAAAATGAATTCTAGTGTCCCAATTTGCTTTCTCCCTCCCTTCCCTCTGCAGTCTCCCTTGTTCTTTCTCTCTCTTTGGCCATGTTGTGTTACTAATGTGCAGTAATGGTGCGGCTGGAAAGTCATTTATGCTTCATTTTTTTCCTGCAGTCTTATTAAAACTGCTCCATCACAGCTTGTAATGGGGGCGTCTGTATTTTCTCTCTCGCCCGTATCCCTGACATGACATAATGCCTGCCCTCACCAAGATGCTATAACATGGAGGTAATTGAAACATAACTCACTGTAAATTACAGGCCGCTGTTCAGGCAGGGCCCCAGTGTGCTTCCTGGGGCTCATTCCAAGTAGAAGCTAAACATTTCTTTAACGGGGGGAGCTACTCAAAGCAAAACAAATGAAAAAAAAAAAAAAAAAAAGGAAATGAGGAGGAGGAAGAAATAGTGCACTAAAAAGGAAGCTAATTTTTGTTCTATAGCTATTCAAGAAAGTTTCTATGCCAGCAGATTTTCTAGATTTAAGGAAGTGAAGGAACAGAAAACAGAAGACTCAATTGGTGGAATATTGGTCCAAATCCACATGAGTTCAGTCCTGACCCAAAGAAGGGCTACTTCTTTGCTTGGTTGAAAAGAGCTGATTTCCCTTCTGCTTGTAGTGAACAAGTGTCCACATGATTATAAGACTCTTGCATTAACTATCTTTGCTAAGCTAGAATGGGACACAAAAAGATGAAATACTGTCTGACTTCCTAATTTCAAGGTGAAATTCCTATTAGGAGGAGTGTGTGTGTGAAAGTGTGCTTCTGATTAGTTCAAAAGATAAAACCTGAAGTCTCCAAAGTTGCTCTTCTCCTTTCTCTGTTCTGCTCAGTTCTGAGAGTTCTGTTTTGTATAGCCATGGATCATTTTTGGTTTTTAACTTCTGTTGCTCGATCTGCACAAGTGCAATAATCGAACTACTGCCCTGTGTGGAAAAAAACAAAACATCTCATATTTTTAAAGGACTTTGAACATTCTTAATCAATTATTCTCCCCCTCCCCCCCCCCCCCCCCCCCCCCCCACCATTTCTGACAGGGCAAAGACTTAGCAAAATACCTCTCCCTTAGAGGAGAAGGGAAGATAATCTCCCTTCATCATTCTTTAAAAATTTTACAAAATATTCTATAGCATTGAGTAGTGGGCTGAAGGACAGCCTTGAAGCCAGGAAAACCCAGGTCCAGATACTATATCCTGTAATTTATATATAAACTGGGAAAGTTATTGATCCTAGATGACTCATTTAACCATTCAGTTTTCAAGTCAACTCAGAAGATAAGTTGTAAAGGAACTTGCTGACATGTAACTACATATAACTACAGGCATTTTTCTCATCAAGGGTCTTCCTTATAGCAATAAAATAATAGTCCCAGTCTCTATCTTTTGTGTATAGGATTATAAATCTCATACTACAAAGGATGTCAGAGGCTACCTAGTCCAACTCATTTGATTCATGCATGAGGAACAGTGGCCCAAAGAGGGAATTCCCTAATTTGATGAAATACAAAGTTCAGAAAAAAGTATACAAAGCCTTTTACAAACATGATCTCATTTGATGAAATAGCACTCTGAAGTAGGCTTTATTAGCCCTATTTTACAGATGAAGGAACTGGAGTTTAAAGAGAACAAATAACTTCAACTCAATTCCACAATTGTTTATTAAGACCTATTATGTGGTAGTCACTGTGCTAAGTGTTAGGGATATAAAAAGAGGCAAAAAACGCTCCCTGTTCTTAAGAGCTTGCAATCTAAGGAGAAAAAGGATAAACAACATGGAAACAAATGGGTATAAAACAAGTTCTATATAGGATAAATAGGAAATAATTAACAGAGGGAAGATACTTGAATTAAGAGGGGTGGAGGAAGGCTTCCTGTAAAAGGAGGGATTTTGGTTGGAACGTAAAGAAAACTAGGAAGACTGGTAGTTAAGAATGCTGGAGGGAGAATATTCCAGGCTTGAGGGACAGCCAGAAAAATGCCCAAAGTTATGCATCTGGGACTCAAACCAAGGTCTTCTGCCTTCAAATTTAATGAGCTTTCTATGATAGTACAGTTGTACTCCCTCTGTTGTGATACCCTTAAAAAGACTTGGAAGGCAGAGTAGGATAGCTTTGTATGTGTATTATGTGTGTGTGTGTGTATCTTTCTGAAAAAGGGATTAGACCTTTTTGGCTACAGAGGGAAGAACTAGGAATAAAAGATAAGAACTGGAAGAAGCAGATTTGGGTTTAATACCAGAAAACATTTCCTAATATTTTTATCTATCCAAAAGTAGAGTGAAATTCCTAAAGAGGGAGTGATTTATGTCCCCAATGACCTAATTTCTTTAAGGAAAGGAGAATGATCATTTTTGGCCTATGCTGTAAATTTCTACTCAGATGCAACTAACCTTCCAGCATGCCAGTTATCCCAGCTAGTTAGGATACTGAGGTTGGTGTGTCTCTTGAATTCTGGAGTTTTGAGATATAGTGGGTTAAGCCAACAGATTACTTTTACTAAGTTTTACATTATAGTAAGCCCCAGGAGGATGAGGGAGAGAGTGACAGGGCTGGGTACCAGGTTGTCTGAGTAGGCAGGAATTGTGCAAGATTAAAAACAGACCAGGGCTCTGTGCCAATAAGCTTTTTGATTGGGCTTGTGTGTAGTACCAGTTCTTTAAGTCTAGAGGAGACAAGGAGACCTCATCTTTAAAACAAATATCAAATCCCTCATACCTGTGAGATTCTAGATAATATTATTGCAGAAACAATCCTATATATACGCAGCTTCTTAAGCTATGTATTGTGACTCCCTATGGTGTCACATAACAGAATGTGAGTGTTGTAAAATTATGATTTATTACTAGCAAATTAATTGTATACCTATTTAATATACCTATTTACCTAGGGTAATGTAAAAATGTCTTGAGCAAAAAGGGGTTGTAAAGGGGAAAATTTTAAGAAGCCTTCCCACATTAGATATACGAAGCTTTCTTTTTTGATTCTGCCCCCTTTGAATTATGTAATCTTGGCCATGACATTTTTGAGACTGGGCCTCAGGTTTTCCTCATTAATAAAACTAGAGGTTCAGACTTCATTTATGAAGAATCTAGAGCTGATTTTTTTCCCCTTCAGATTGATACTGACATCTAACTATTAAAGGGGAAAAAAAACCTTCAGCTGTTATACTTGGTTAATATTGGCAAGCTTTTACCTGTTCACAGGGGGTCCTTCTGTTTGCCATTGCCCAGCCAAAGTTGTCCTGGAGGGGGGCCAGCTGTGATATCTACTGCTTCTCCCACGAGGGCCTACAAATATAGCTTGTGGTATTCATTGTGGGTGGCAGATTTCCCAGCTCTGTCTGTTTCCTTTGCTTTTTTCCTTTTTATTGTCCGTCCCCTCTCCCAATTCTTTCTATCCCCTTCAATCACTTTTCCCACATGTCTTACTCATGGTTCTTTCTCCTCTATTATCTCATTGTGGGTACCCAGTGCCTTCAGACTGTCCATTCCTAGGAACCTGAGGTAGATAAGACATTTATCTGAAACTTTCTATTCCATTCAAACCTAGGCTACCTTCATCTATCAAAAATGTCCTGAAATGAACTTGCACTAGAGGAAGATAAGGTACTGTTCCAAAAGATATATATATATATATATATGTATATATAGGGAAGGAAAAAATTTTTGAGACTGTCTAGTCAAGAACCCTGATTTTAAGGATTAAGTTAGTGTGAATGGATAAAAATCAATTAATGATAATAGCCTACATTTATATAGTACTTTCCCCCCACATTAATATTAGATTTTATTATGAACTCTTGTTTCCATCCCCAGTTTAGTCCCTTTATCCTTGCATCCTTCTTTATAGTACAAAGGATGAACTACTCTTTCATTATTTCTAAAACTAAGTTCTCCCTTTGCCTTATGGATTCTTATTATCACTGTATAGTCTGAAACACAACTCTAGTACTTGAATACATAGGTTACTCTAACAGTGCAGTTTTAAAAGGAATTTTATTTATTTTATTCTGAACTTAAGAAATAAAGCAAGCATTTCATTAACAGTAGAATTTTAAAAAAATGATGATTGTACATGAAGCTGCAAACATTATGTACAACATGCTATTATTTTTAAATATATAATAAAGTTATGTAAATTTCTTTTTTTCTTTCTTTCCTCACCTTAGAAATAGTTAAGATTGGACAAAATATGTGGTAATTTAGAATTACATCTGTAAAACTGGGATGAGGGAGGGAAGAAACAAAGGGAAAAAAGTTGCATGATAACCATTATGTAGTTAAAAGGAATAGCAAGTTGTACATAATAGATTTGCAGTTTCATGCATGAGCTTTAAAAATAAAACTATTCTACTATAATTTAGAAATGCTTGTTTTCTTTCTTAACTTCAGAATAAATATTTTTAAAAATTCAGAAAAATTACAAGAAAAATTACATGCTGAACTTGATCAATTTTGTCTTCATAGCATTATTCTGAGGCAAGTACTACATATATCTATATAGGTTATTATTCACATTTTTCTTTTGAGGAAAAAAATGTTTAACTGATATGAATGGAACCAAAGAGCTAAGAAGTGGAAAATTTAATATAAGTTAATATCATATTGTTCTGAAATGAGTCACTGGTTAAAAAATAGTGACCCAATCTCAAGACCCAGTCTAAGACCACAAGAAGCTCACATTGAGAAAGAAAGTATACTATGCAAATACCTAGGAATATTTAGGAGCAAAAAAAAAAATCTAGATACTAAGCTGAGAATGAAGGTTCTCTAATAATAAGTATGTCAGAATTTGAAGAGAAGACAGAGAGCATTATGCTAAAACATTTTAGGTGGCTAGAAAGGAAACTGAGGCTAGAAAGGAAACTGAGGCCAGCCAAAGAAATAAAGTGCCACTCACAAGATCATTCAATTATTAGTTGTTAGCCAAGTCTGCACTAGAGTCCAGGCCTCTTGACACAGTAGAAATAGCATTGACTCTGGGCTCAAATTTTATTTCTAACACTTATGACATGCTTGACTTTGGAAGTTATTTTACTTGTCTGACTCCAGCTGCCCCATCTGTAAAACAAAACTCTGAGATATCTTCTACCTCTGGATTTATGATTCTATTTGTTTTCTTGTGTTTCACACTATATGATCAATGACTGATTTAGATGAGTTAATTCAAGGTGAGAAAAACTATGCATTCCTTTTTTCTATTCTGTCTTTCCATCTTCACAAGAAAATAAGCATGGTCCTTACACATACAGTATAGCTGGAGGAAAATAAAAAAAACACATTAAAACAATCTTCTAATAAATGTAGTAGGGCATAAAATTAATGTTGATTAAAATAGTTTGTGAGGCTGAACTCATTTTTAAATTCTGTCTTTATGAAGAAAATCAAAGAAAACAAATCTAAAGCACTGAAAATAATAAAGGGCTTGAAATAAGCAACTATTGACATGAGGAAGACAAGAGAACTCAAGGAAAACTTGAACATGCACTTATCATCAGGTCCCAAAGCTTTTTATTTACCACTGTTAATGTAATTAGTTAATGTGTTTTAGTGAAGTACTTCTTTTTGGGAAATGATAAAGACAGAAGCTGTACCTCAAAGCTGGAACAGAGAACTTTCTATTCTGTCTGGTTTTCTTTTGTCCTTGTGATTGCAGTCCTTGTGAATTTTCTGAATAAAATACAATATAGTGAAATCTGTGTTTGTGACACAGAAATAGGCAATATAAATGCTGGGATGATATTTTTCCTTGAATTTTTAAAGGATCATAAAAATGACCCAATCAGGGTTTGACTTGTCTTCGACTTTAATTCTTTTTTAATATTATTAAAGCTTTTTATTTTCAAAACACATTCATAGATACTTTTTCAACAATTGTCTTTGCAAAACTTTGTGTTTCAAATTCTGCCCCCTTCCTCAACCTTCTCCCCCAGATGGCAAGTAATCTATGTTAAACATGTTAAAATATATATTAAATCCAATATATGTATACATATTCATACACTCATTGTGTTGAACAAGAAAAATCAGATCAAAAAGGAAAAAAAAATGAGAAAGAAAACAAAATTCAATCATACCACAACAAAAAGAGTGACACTGCTATTTTGTGATCCACATTCAATTCCCACAGTCCTCACTCAGCGCATAGAAGGCTCTTTTCATCACAAGATCATTGGAACTGGCCTCAGTCACCTCATTATTGAAAAGAGTCACATCCATAAGAATTGATCTTTATATAATCTTGCTGTTTCCATGTACAATAATCTCCTGGTTCTGCTCATTTCATTTAGCATCAGTAAATGTAAGTCTCTCCAGGTCTCTTTGTAATCATCCTGTTGATCATTTCTTATAGAACAATAATATTCCATAACATTCATATACCATAACTTATTCAACAATTCTTCAACTGATGAGCAAACACTCAGTTTCCAGTTTTGTACCACTACAAAAAGGGCTGTCACAAACATTTTTGTAAGTGGGTCACTTTCCCTCCTTTATGATATCTTTGGGATACAGACCCAGCAGAGATATTGCTGGATCAAAGGGTATGCACAATTTGATAGCCGTTTGGACATAGTTCTAAATTGCTCTACAGAATGACTGGATCACACCACAACTCCACCAACAATGTATTAGTGTCCCGGTTTTCCCACATCCTCTCCAACATTCATCATCGTCTTTTCTTGTCATCTTAGCTAATCTGAGATGTGTGTAGTGGTACCTCAGAAATTTGCATTTCTCTGATCAATAGTGATTTAGAGCACCTTTTCATATGACTAGAAATGGTTTCAATTTCTTCACCTGAAAATTGTCTGTTTATATTTTTGACCATTTATTAATTGAAGAATGTTTTGAATTCTTATAAATTTGAGTAACTTCTATATATATTTTAGAAATGAGGCCTTTATCAGAACCCTTCAATGTAAATTTCCCCCCAGTTTATTGCTTCCCTTTAATTTAATTTAATTTTTTATTTTTTTATTGCTTCTCTTTTAATCTTGTTTGCATCAGTTTTGTTTGTACAAAAACCTTTTAACTTAATATAATCAAAATTATCTATTTTGTGTTCAATAATGTATTATTTTTTTCTTTGGTCACAAATTTCTTCCTTCTCCACAGATCTAAATAGGTAAACTATCCTTTGTTCTTCTAATTTGCTTATAATATCACTCTTTATGTCTAAATTATGAAACCATTTCTGCCTTATGTTGGTATTTGGTGTTATATATAGGTCAATGCCTAGTTACTGCCATACTAATTTCCAATTATCCCAACAATTTTTGACAAATAGTGAGTTCTTATCCCAAAAGCTGGGATCCTTGGGTTTGTCAAACACCAGATTACTATAGTCATTAATTATTTTGTCCTATGAAATTAACCTATCCCACTGATCAATTACTCTATTTCGTAACCAGTACCAAATGGTTTTGATGACTACTGCTTTATGATATAGTTTTAGGTCTGGCCCATCTAAGCCACCTTCATTTTCATTTTTTCATTAATTCCCTTGAAATTCTTGATTTTTTTGTTCCTCCAGTTGAACTTTGTTATTATTATTTCTAGATCTGTAAAATAATTTCTTGGGAGTTTGACTGTTATGGTACTGAATAAGTAGATTAATTTAGGTAGTATTGTAATTTTTATTATATTCCTTTGGCCTACACATGAGCACTTGTTATTTTTTCAGTTGAATAGATCTGACTTTGTGTGGAAAGTGTTTTGTAATTGTGTTCCAAAAGTTTGTGACTTTGCCTTGGCAGATAGACTCCCAAATATTTTGTTATTGACAGTTATTTTAAATGGCATTTCTTTTTGTATTTCTTGCTGCTGGACTTTCTTGGTAATATATAAAAATGTTGAGGATTTATGTGGATTTATTTTATATCTCAAAACTTTGTTGAAGTTGGGAATTGCTTCTAGAGGCTTTTTATTTGATTCTCTAGCGTCTTTAAGTATTCCATCATATCATCTGCAAAGAGTGATAATTTGGTTTCCTCATTACCTACTCTAATTCCCTTCATCTCTTTTCTTTCTCCTATTGCCAAAGCTAACATTTCTACTACAATATTAAATAGCAATAATAATAAAGAGTAACAATGTTTCACCTCTGTGAAGGGATTTTATTGGGAAAGGTTCTAGTTTATCCATATTACATATGATACTTGCTTATTACTTTAAATAGATACTATAGATCATTTTGAGGAAAGCTATTTTTATTCCTATACTCTGGTGTTTTTTTTTTTTTTTTTAACAAGAATGGGTGCTGGATTTCAACAAATGTTGTTTCTACATCTATTCAGATAATCATATGATCTTTTGTTAATTTGGTTATTGGTATAGTCAATTATGTTAATAATTTTCCTAGTTTCAATATTAGGCAAATTTCTGCATTTTTATATAAATCCTATTCATCATGGCATATCATCCAGGGATGACTTGCTGTAATCACTTTCCCAATATTTTACTTAAGATTTTTGCATCAATATTTCTTTGGGAAATTGGCATATAAATTTTCTGTTTTGATCATACCTGGTTTTGGTATCAGCACCATAAAAGGTGCTCATAAAAGGAATTTGGTAGGATTCCTTCTTTCCCTACTTTTTCAAATACTGTTGGAATTAATCATTCATTAAATGTTTGATAGAATTCACATATAAATCCATCTGACTCTGGAGATTTTTTCTTAGGGAAAAAAAACAAGATTAATAGCTTGTTCTATTTCTTTTTCTAAAATGAGACTAATTAATTTATTTCCTCTTCCGGTAATCTGTTAATCTGGGCAATCTATATTTTTGGAAATATGCCTCCATTTCAATTAGGTTATAAAACCAATTAACAAATAGTTGGGCAAAATAACTCCTAATTATTGTTCTAATATCTTCTTCATTGTTGGAAAGTTCTCCCTTTCTCATTTTTGATACTAAAATTTTGATTTTCTTCTTTCCTTTTTCTAATCAAATTAACTGTTTATCTATTTTGTTAGTTTTTTTCATAAAAACAACTCTTAATTTTGTTTACTAATTCAATAGTTTTCTTAACTTCAATTTTATTAATCTCTCCTTTTATTTTCAGAATTTCAAATTTATTATTTAATTGAGGGTTCTAATTGTTTTCTTTTTCTAGTTTTTTAGTTGCAAGCCTGGTTTATTGATCTATTCTTTCTCTATTTTATGCAATTAAGCACCTAGAGGTAATAACATTTCCGCTAATGGCTGGATCTCACAAATTTTGGTGTATTCTTTCACTGTTATCATTCTCTTGGATGAAATTATAAATTGTGTCTATGATTTTTTTTTTTTGTTTTTACCATTCTTTAAGATTAGATTATTTAGTTTCCAATTAATTTTTGGTCTATTTTCCACTCACCTTTTATTGCATGTAATTTTAAATGCATCATGATCTGAAAAAAAATGTACTTATTATTTTGCCTCTCTGCATTTGATTTTGAGGTTTTTATGTCCTAATACATGGTCAACTTTTGTATAGGTTCCATGTACTCCCAAGAAAAAAAAAAATTCCTTTTTGTCTCCATTCAATTGCCTTCAAAGGCCTATCATACCTAACTTTTCTAGAATTCTATTTCCCTCCTTAACTTCTTTCTTATTTATTTTGTGCTTTCATTTATCTAGTTCTGAGAGAGCAATGCTGAGGTCCCCCAATAGTATAGTTTCGCTATCTAATTATTCTTGTAGCTCTTTTAATTTCTCCTCTTGGAATTTGGATGCTATACCACTTGATGCATATATGTATAGTATAGGAATTATTTTACTATCTAATATAATTTTTATTTTTATTTTTTATTTGTTTCTCCTTTTTTATTATTGCTTTTTATTTACAAGATATATGCATGGGTAATTTGTCAGCATCAACAATTGCAAAACCTTTTGGTTCAATTTTTCTGCTCCTACCCCCACGACCTCCTCCAGATGGCAGGTAGACAAATAAATGTTAAATATGTTAAAGTATATGTTAAATATTATATATATATATATATATATATATATATATATATATACATATACATAGTTATTTTGCTGCACAAGAAGAATCGGACTTTGAAATAATGTACAATTAACCTGTGAAAAAAATCAAAAATACAATCAGACAAAAACAGAGGGATTGGAAATGCTATGTAGTGGTTCACACTCACTTCCCAGAGTTCTTTTGCTGGGTGTAGCTGCTTCTCTTCATTATTGAACAAATGGGACTGATTTGGTTCATCTCAATGTTGAGGAGAGCCATGTACATCAGAATTGATAATCATATTGTATTGTCATTGAAGTATATAATGATCTTCTGGTCCCGCTCTTTTCACTCAGCATCAGTTCATATAAGTCTCTCTAGGCCTTTCTGAAATCATCCTGCTGGTCATTTCTTACAGAAAAATAATATTCCATAACATTCATATACCACAATTTATTCTGCTATTCTCCAATTTTTGGACATCCACTCAGTTTCCAGGTTCTAGCCACTACAAAGAGTGCTGCCACAGACATTTTTGCACATACAGGTCCCTTTCCCTTCTTTAATATCCCTTTGGGATACAAGCCCAGTAGTAACATTACTGGATCAAAGGGTAAGCACAGTTTGATAACTTTTTGAGCATAGTTCCAAATTGCTCTCCAAAATGGCTGGATGTATTCACAATTCCACCAACAATGTATCAGTGTCCCAGTTTTCCCACTTCCCCTCCAACATTCAGCATTATCTTTTCCTGTCGTCTTAGCCAATCTGACAGGTTTGTAGTGGTATCACAGAGGTATCTTAATTTGCATTTCTCTGATTAACAATGACTTGGAGCATCTTTTCATATGGCTAGAAATAGTTTCAATTTCTTCATCTGAAAATTGTCTGTTCATATTCTTTGACCATTTATCAATTGGAGAATGGCTTGATTTCTTTAAATTAGAGTCAATTCTCTATACATTTTGGAAATGAGGCCTTTGTCAGAACCTTTGACAATAAAAATGTTTTTCCCGTTTATGGTTTCCTTTCTAATCTTGTCTGCATTAGTTTTGTTTGTACAAAAGCTTTTCAATTTGATATAATCAAAATTTTCTATTTTGTGATCAATAATGATCTCTAGTTCTTCTTTGGTCACAAATTCCTTCCTCCTCCACAGGTCTGAGAGATAAACTATCCTATGTTCTTCTAATTTATTTATAATCTCGTTCTTCATGCCTAGGTCATGAATCCATTATGACATTATCTTGGTGTATGGTGTTAAGTGTGGGTCAATGCCTAGTTTCTGCCATACTAATTTCCGATTTTCCCAGCAGTCTTTGTCAAACAATGAATTCTTATCCTAAAATCTGGGGTCTTTGGGTTTGTTGAACAGTAGGCTATTAAAGTTATTGACTATTTTGTCCTGTAAACCTAACCTATTCCACTGCTCAACTAGTCTATTTCTTAGCCAATACCAAATGTTTTTGGTAACTGCTGCTTTATAATATAGTTTAGGTTTGGTACAGCTAAGCCACCTTCATTTGATTTTTTTTTTCATTAGTTCCCTTGAAAGTATTGACCTTTTGTTCTTCCAGATGAATTTTGTTATTATTTTTTTCTAGGTCATTAAAATAGTTTTTTGGGAGTCTGATGGGTATAGCACTAAATAAATACATTAGTTTAGGTTGTATTGTCATCTTCATTATATTTGCTCGACCTATTCAAGAGACTTAATATTTTTCCAATTGATTAGATAGACTTTATTTGTGTGGAAAGTGTTTTGTAGTTTTGCTCATATAATTCCTGACTTTCCCTTGGCAGATAGATTCCCAAATATTTTACATTATAGGCAGTCACTTTAAATGGAATTTCTCTTTGTAACTGTAACTGTTGGATTTCATTAGTGATATTTAAGAATGTTGATGACTTATGTGGGTTTATTTTGTATCCTTCAACTTTGCTAAAGTTGTAGATTATTTCTAATAGCTTTTTAGTAGAATCTCTGGAGTTCTCTAAGTATACCATCATATCATCTATAAAGAGTGATAATTTGGTTTCTTCATTACATACTCTAATTCCTTTAATCTCTATCTCAACTATTATTACCAAAGATAGCATTTCTAATACAATATTGAATAGTAATGATGACAGTAGGCAACCTTGTTACACTCCTGATCTTATTGAGAATGGTTCCAGTTTATCCCCATTACATGTGATGCTTACTGATAGTTTTAAATAGTTGCTACTGATTATTTTAAGGAAAAGTCCATTTATTCCTATATTTTTAAGTGTTTTTAATAGGAATGGATATTGGATTGCATCAAATGCTTTTTCTGCATCTATTGAGATGATCATATAGTTTTTGTTAATTTGGTTATTGATAGAGTCAATTATGCTAATAGTTTTCCTAATATTGAACCAGCCCTGCATTTCTGATATAAATCCTACTTGGTCATGGTGTATTATCCTGGGGATTATTTTCTGTAATCTTTTTGCTAATATTTTCTTTAAGATTTTAGCATCAATATTCATTAGGGAGATTGGTCTATAATTTTCTTTCTCTGTTTTCAACCTACCTGCTTTAGATATCAATAACATGTCTGTGTCATAAAATGAATTTGGTAGGATTCCTTCAATCCCTTTTTTTTTCAAATAATTTATATAGCATTGGAGTTAATTGTTCATTAAATGTTTGGTAGAATTCACATGTAAATCCATCTGGTCTTGGGATTTTTTCTTTGATAGTTGATTAGTAGCTTGTTCTATTTCTTTTTCTAAAATGAGACTATTTAAGTAATTTAATTCCTTCTCTTTTAATCTGGGATGCCTATATTTTTGAAGGTAGTCATCCATTTCACTTTTGTTATCAAATTTATTGGCATAAAGTTGAACAAAGTAACTCCCAATTTTTGCTCTAATTTCCTCTTTATTAATGGAAAGTTCTCCCTCTTTCCTTTTTCTGATCAGATTTACCAAAGGTTTATCTATCTTATTGTTTTTCATAAAACCAACTCTTAGTGTTATTTATTCATTTTTTAACTTTCAATTTTATCAATTTCTCCTGTTTAATATTAGAATTTCAAGTTTAGTATTTGATTGGGGGTTTTTAATTTGGTCTTTTTCTAGCTTTTTAAGTTGCCAGCCCAATTCATTGATCCTCTCTTTCTCTATTTTATTCAAGTAAACCTCTAGAGCTATAAAATTTCCCCTTATTTTGGTATGTTGTCTCATTGTTGCCATTATCTTGGGTGAAATTATTAATTGTGTCTATGATTTTCTGTTTCACCCATTCATTCTTTAGGATGAGATTATTTAATTTCCAATTACTTTTTGGTCTATTTACCCCTAGCTTTTTGTTGAATGTAGTTTTTATTGAGTTGTGGTCTAAAAAGAATGCACTTAATATTTCTGCCTTTCTGCATTTGAATTTGAGGTCTTTATGTCCTAATATATGGTCAGCTTTTGTATAGGTTCCATGAACTGCTGAGAAGAAAGTATATTCCTTTCTGTCTCCATTTGGTTTTCCCCAAGGATCTATCATACCTAATTTTTCTAATATTCTATTTACCTCTTTGTCTTTTTTCTTACTCGTTTTGTGGTTTGATTTATCTATTTCTGAGAGTGCAAGGTTGAGATCTCCTACTATTATAGTTTTGGTGTCTATTTCTTCTTGCAACTCTTTTAACTTCTCCTTTAGGGATTTAGATGCTACACTACTTGGTGCATATATGTTTAGTATTGATATTGCTTCATTGTCTATGCTACCCTTTAGCAAGATATAGTTTCCTTCCTTATCTCTTTTAATTAGATCCACTTTTGCTTTTGCTTGATCTGAGATAAGAATGGCTACCCCTGTTTTTTTGACTTCACCTGAAATATAATAGATTCTGCTCCAGCCTTTAACCTTTACTCTGTATGGATCTCCCTGCTTTAAATGTGTTTCCTGTAAATAATATATAGTAGGGTTTTGGCTTTTGATCCAGTCTGCCATCTGCCTCTGCTTTATGAGAGAGTTCATCCCATTCACATTTATGGTTAAAATTACTAATTATGTATTTCCTGCCATCTTATTATCCCCAGATTATGCTTTTGTTTTTCTTACCCTCTTTCTCCTTCCCCGTATTAAGCTTATGCGCACTACTTGACTCACACAGCTCTCCCTGTTTGGAATCCCTCCCAGCTACTTTGAATCCCTTCCCTTTTCTTATACCTTTCCCTTATTACTCTTTTCCTTTCCCACTTTTTAATGAGGTGAGAGAAGTTTCTGTGTAAACCACATATGTCAATTATTTTCTCTTTGAGTTAAAACTGATGAGAGTAAGATCCACACAATATTCCTCCTCCTCCCTAAATTCCCTCAGATATGATAGGTTTCCTTTTACTCTTTGTGAGATGTAATTTCCCTCTTTTTATCTCCCCCTTTCCCTTTTTCTGATACTATCCCCTTTCCATTTCTACTTCCCTTTTTATATTATATCAATAAAATCAAAATATACATGCACTCTTTATGTCCATAACATAAATACAGTTCTCAAGAGTTCTTTTTACCCTTTTCTGCTTCTCTTGAGTCCTGTAGGTGGAGGTCAAATATTTTGTTTAGTTCTGTTTTTTTCATTAGAAATAAATCGAATTCATCTGTTTCATTAATGTCCATCTTCTTCCCTGGAATAAAATGCTCACCTTAGCTGGGTAGTTTATTCTTGGCTGCATTCCAAGTTCTTTTGCCTTTTCAGAATATCAGATTCCTGGTCCTTCAATCCTTTAATGTGAAAGCAGTTAGATTCTTAGGGATCCTTATTGGAGCTCCTTGGTATTTGAATTTTTTTTTTGTTTTTTTTTTTTTCCGTCTGCTTGTAATATTTTTTCCTTAGTCTGATAGTTCTGAAATTTAGTCACAATATTCCTTGGAGTTTTTATTTTATAGTCTCTTTCAGAAGGTGTTCGATGAATTCTTTCAGTGCCTATTTTACCTTCTGATTCTATTACATCTAGACAGTTCTCTTTGATGATTTCCTGTAAAATAATGTCTAGGCTCTTTTTTTCATCATAATTTTCAGGAAGTCCAATAATCCTCAGATTATCTTTCCTAGATCTATTTTCCAGGTCTGTTGTTTTTCCAAATAGATATTTAACATTCTCTTTATTTTTTCTTTTTCTTTTTTTCTTTTTCTTTTCTTTTTCTTTCTTTTTTTTTTTTTTGGTCTTGCTTGACTGATTATTGATGTCTCAACGAATCATTCACTTCTGTTTACTCAGTTCTGATTTTTAATGAGTTATTTCCTTCATTAGCTTTTTTTTTTTTTTTTTTTTTTTTTTTTTTTTTTTTTTTTTTTTTTTTTTTTTTTTTTACTTCTTTTTGTATATGTCCAATTGAGTTTTTAAATGAGTTGCCTTGTTCTATGGAATTTTTTTCCATTTCACTAATTTTTTTCTACTGAGTTATTTTCTTTTTCCAGTTCACAAATCCTACCTTCCTGGGAGTTCTTTATCTTTTCCAGTTCACAAATTCTGTTTCCTTGCACTCCTTGGTAGTTCTTTACTTTTTCCAATTCACATTTCAGGAAGTTGTTTTCTTTTTTCACTTTATAAAATTTTTCTTTCAGTGAATTATAAACCCATTTCATACTCTCTTGCAGACATTCTCTTTCCTTTTCCCATTTTTCTTCTAGCTCTTTTTTAAGATCTTTTATAATTTCTTCTATGAGAGTCTTGTGTGATGGGGACCAGGTTACATCCTCCTTTGGGGTTCTGTCTGGATACTGCTGCTATTAGTCTCCTGAGGGTTGAAACCCTGCTCTCTTTCTGTATAGAAGCTATTGATAGTTAGCATAAGCTTGGCTTTTTTACTCATTTTGTTTTTAAAGTCCTTAGGGCCTGCCTTCAGGGCAAGGGGGTTACCAGCTTCCTCTGCAGAACAGGGATAGATATATGAACAGTAGCTGTCCTGAAAATGGGCTGCTAAGAGCAGCCAAACTGTGGAAATGCCCTGGGAAAAGCCCTGCCCCGGAAGTGTCTCTACCCTGGGAAGCACAGCTGTGAATTTCTATTGCCCTGGGCAGAGCCCACCAGATATGCAGATTTGTGGCTGCTCTGGACAGAGGTACCCTGGTAATCAGAAGTGTGACTGCCCCAGGCAAAAGCTCTGTGCTGAAGAATGCGGTTGCCCAGCTGTGCTATGGTCTGTTCTGAGTCACTGCCCGTGTTGGGTGGTGTAACCAGATCCTGTTAGATTCTGGAGTTTATTGGAGTATACTCTACTTTTGGCTTTAATTTCTCTGCTCATCTACTGCTCTGCAACTAAAGCAGAGCAGACAACCTGTGATAGAGTCCTCCTTGAAAATTTTCCACCCATGGAGACTACCCTTTCCTCATCTGCTAAGTGTGCTAGCCTCTGGATTTGCCTCCCTGCTTGTGCTGACCTGGTCCTGCTGATCAGGACAAACCTTTTCTGGCAATTTTTCAGATTATCTTCAGCTGGTAATCTGTTGTACTCCCAATATTCTTGGATTTTATTAGTGAAGTGCTATTTCTGAGGCTGAATTTGGTAATTAGTAGTGAGGGTAGAAAGGGAGCTTAGAATGACACGTGTCTTCTCTGCCATCTTGGCTCTCCTAAGCCTCTAATATAAGTTTTAGTAAGATGTAATTTCATTTTTTAAGTCTTAATTAGATTTAGTTATGTTTTTGCTTGATCTGAGATCAGGATTGCTACCCTGCTTTTTTTTTTTAACTTTAAGCATAATATAACATTCTCTAGCCTTTTACCTATACTTGGAATATAACATTGTGCTTTAAATGTGTTTCTTGTAAACAACAAATGGTACTATTCTGGTTTTGAATGCACTATGCTATCAACTTCTGTTTTATGGGAGATTTCACCCCATTCACATTCACTGTTAAAATGACTTATTCTGTATTTCCCCACCATCTTTTTTACCCCAAATTATGCCTTTCTCTTCCCTCTCCTCCTTTACCTCCTCTCAAGTATTTTGTCACCAATAACCCTCCCTCAAACAGCCCTCCCCTTTTGCAGGCCTCCACCTTTTTATACTATTCCCCTTCTACTTCTCTTCTCCCTTTTATTAGTCTTTCCCCTTGCTTTCACCCTTCCAGTCCTACTTCCCTATAGGGTGAGACAACCTTTGTGTGAAGTTAAATGTGTCTGATAGTCTCTCTTTCAGCCAAATCTGATGAAAGTAATATAACCTTAATGCTCATTCTCCTTCCTTCTTTTCCTCAGTTGTAATAAGTCTTATTTCCCTCTTCATGACATGTAATTTAATACATTTTAACTCCATTTTCCTCTTCTTCCAGTAGAATCACCTTTCCTCTTTTAGTTTTTTTTATATCACCACAATAAATTCAAATTATTCTTGTACCCTTTAAGTATACCCATAATAGACATACAGATCTCAAGAATTAAATTTGTAATCTTCCTGTATAGGAATACAAGCTTTTTAACTGTTAAATGAACTTATTTTTTTCTTTCCTATTTCCCTTTTTATGTTTCTCTTGAGTTCTGCATTTGAAAATCAAATTTTTTGTTTAGCTCTGGTCTTTTCATCAGAAATACCTGCATTATTAAATGTCCATTGTCTTCCCTGAAAGATAATGCTCAGTTTAGCTGTATACTTAATTCTTGGCTGCAATCCAAGTTCCTTTGCCTTTTGGAATATCAGATTCCAGGTTCTTCAAAGGTTTAAGGTGGAAGCTCCTAAATCCTGGACAATCCTGACTGTGGATCCTCATTATTTGAATTGTTTCTGGCTGCTTGCAATATTGTTTCTTTGAGCTGATTATTCTAAAATTAGCCATGATATTCCTTAGAGTTTTTATTATAGGGTCTCTTTCAGGACATGATTGGTGAATTCTTTCAATGGCTATTTTACTTTCTGGTTTAAGGACATAAAGGCAATTTTTGTTGATTTGCTGAAAAATGATGTCTTGTTTCTTTTTCTCATCATGGTTTTTGTGAAGTCCAATAATTCTTAGATTGTCTCTCCTAGATCTATTTCCAATTCAGTTATTTTTCCAATGAGATATCTTACATTTTCTTCTATTTTAAAATATATATTTTTTTGTTTTCTGACTTACTTTTGAAGTCTCATTGAGTCATTCACTTACATTTGTTCAATTCTGCTTTTTAGTGAATTATTTTTCTGTTAGCTCTTTAATCTTTTTTTTACTTTTGGACAATTGAATTTTTAAATGAGGTCTTTTGTTGTGTGTATCACTTTTTTCCCATTTCACAAATTCTGTTTTTCAATGAGTTATTTTTTTTTTCATATCTATTTTGTAGGAAGTTATATCCTTTTTCCATTTTATCAAATGTATTTTTAAGGAGTTTTCTTCAGATAATTTACATTTTTCCTTTTCCAAACCTTCTTGCAAAATTCTCAATTCTTTCCCCCATTTTCTTCCTAACTCTCTTTAAAAACCCTTTTATAATTCTTTCAAGAGAGCCTTGTGAAATGGGGACCAACTCATTTGACCCTTTGGGTCTTCATCTATAGATGATTTTCCTTTAGGATCCTCAGGGTTTGAGGTCTATAATTCTCTTTCTCTATTAAAAAACTGGTCTATGGTCAGAATTTTTTTTGCTTTTTTTTTTTTTTTTTTTTTTTTTTTTTTTTTTTTTTTTTTTTTTTTTGCTCAATTTATAAAATGTTTGAGGTCTGTTCTTGGGGAAAAGGGGCAATAACTGCTTTAGGTTGCCCTGGGGTTTCTTCCTGCTGACTGACTTCCAGTGCTAGGTAGGCATAGCCAGGTCCCCCATTTTTCTGGGGTTCATTATTTGTGTTTCATATCTGCTATAAATGTCTCACAGCTAACCTGTTAATTAACTGGCTTATAACCAGGACAGAATAGCCTAAGAGCTTCACAGTAGATTCTCTAGGGCAGCAGAGAATCTGCATGGCCCTGGCTCCCTGCACTGAGTCTGTGCTCAGCATGTCCCCCTAATCTTATTGAAAGAGATCTTTTCTGAAGTTCTTCTGAAATATCTTCTTCTGGAAATTTGTTACACTCCAAATATTCATGGGTTCTGTCATTCCAAAATCAGTTCAGACTGAGGAACACTTGGAGGAATCAGATAAAGATGTGTTTACTCTTTGCCATATTGGTTCTGCCCCTCTGCTTTGATTATTTTATGACATGGGGCTAAAAAGAGATGAAGATTTTATATGTAATTATTGTGTGGAGTTTCAGGAGGCTGGTTGGTAGGAAGTCAAGGCATTCCATTAATTCTGGCCTTAAATACTTCATCCACTTGAATGATGCAGTTAGACTAGTGGACTTCCATGATCCTGTGATCTGTAAAAAAAAAAAAAAAAAAAGCACAAATACTTTATAAACTCTTAGGAGAGTTTATCTGATTTTCTAGCAGTCCCATCAAACAGAAGAAAAGAAGGATTGCTTCAATCAATGTGATATACATCGGTATCAGGAGAGATGGCATTCTTTATTTTTCTTATTTGTCTCTTTATCTTCAATTAAAGGAGATTTCAATTGTCATTAAGTAAGTTAGAAAAGGGGAATCAAAATTTTTGAATATTTGATTTACATTGAAAGAAAAATATATAAATAATTATAAATCAGTTGGGATTTGGTGCCTATTCTACTTATTAGTAGAAATATATGGTGGCTCAATAGATAAAGCACTGAATCTGGAAAGAGGAAATCCTGAGCGTAAAACCAGCCTCAGATACTTCTTAGTTATGTGACATTAGTTTCCTGACAAAAGGATCCACTGGAAAAAGAAAAGGCAAACCTCTCCAGTGTCTTCCCAGAACTCCCCATGGATAGCCCTCGGATCATAAAAAAATTGGACAGAACTAAATAATAACTTAATAAATTAATTTAGGAAGTATTGCTTTTTTATATATTGATCTATCTGTGAGCAATATTTTTAATTACATAGATTTGTGTTTGTGTGAAGTATTTATAATTGTGTACATGTAGTTCCTTTATGTCACTTTAAAGTTACTTGTAGTTTGCTTCTTGACAGTTAGACTCCCATGTATTTTATAGTGTCTGAAGTTATTTTAAATGGAATTTATCTTTCTCTTCTTGCTGTAATTTGTTGCTAATTTAGAGAAATGTGGATTATTTTTATGGGGTTTTGTAGATTCTACAATTTACCAAAATTGCTAATTATTTTGATTATTTTTAGTTGATAATCTAGGGTTTGCTAAGTAAATCATCATATCATCTGCAAAAAGTGGTAGTCTTGTCTTTTCATTGCCAATGTTTATTTTCTTTATTTTTTCTAGTCTTAATGCTTTAGCTAGAATTCATTTTATAACAGAGGTAGAAAAGAAATAACACAATTCATTTGGAGGAACAAAAGGTCAAAAATATCAAGAGAATCAATGAAGAAACTGGGAGAAAGGGAGTCTAGTATCACATTTCATACTATATAACAAAACTATCATCATTTGAACAACTTGGTACTGAGTAAAAAATAGAGAAATTTATCAGTGCAACTAATTAAGTATACAATATTCAAAAACAAATAAACACAATAATTTGGCAAAAACTTTTAGGAAGTATGAAAAATAATCTAAGAGAAACCAAGTTTCTATTACCATCTTATGTTATACACCAAGATAAATTCAAATTAGTGCATAATTTAAACATAATGAATTACAACATAAGCAAACTAATAGAGCACGGAGAAATTAGGTATATGAATCAGAAAAGCTCAAGATCAAATAAGAAATGGAGATCGTAAAATGAATTGTTTTTGATTATACAAAATTAAAAGTTTTTCCCTAATAAAACCAATGCATCTAAAATTAGAAGAAAAGTAGGAGCCTGGAGTGGAAAATCTTTGTAGCACATTTTTCTGCTTAAAGTCTTGTTTAAGATATATAAAAAAGAGAGGCAAATTTGCAAAACTGAGCCATTTTCCAATTGATAAACAGCCAACTCATGAATAATTTTAGTAGAAGAAATAAGTTATCAAGACTCATATAACAATGCTCTATGTCACTAATACCTAGAGAAATTAAAAGAACTCATACTTATCAGAGTCACTAAAATGACAAAAAAAAAAATAAAATGAAAAATACTAGAGAGGCTGTGGGAAAATAATCACACTAATGTACAGTTGGTGGAGCTGGGAGCTAGTTCAACCATTCTAGAAAGCAATTTGGAACTATGCCCAAAAAGCTATTAAACTTTCCATACCCTTTGATCCAACAATTTTGTTACCAGATCTATAACCCAAAGAGATCAAAAGAAAAAAAGAAAATACCCATATGTACGTAAATATTTATAGTACTTCTTTTTGTAGTGGCAAATAATTGGAAACAGAGGGGATACCCATCAAATGGGGAATAGTTGAACAACTTATGGAATATAAATGTACTGGAAGATTTTGTATGGGAAATATTATAAGAAATATGTTACAAGATGAAAGGAGTATTTTCAGACAGACCTAGAAAAGCTTGTATAAACTGGTAAAAATGAATAGAATAAGGAGAAAAAATACAATAACTTAAATATTATAAGGATAATCAAACATAAAAGATTTAACAATTCTTATTAACAAAATGCCCAATCATGATTCTAAAAACTTAAAATGAAACATGTTCTTCATATCCAGTGAGAGTACAGGTTGAAACACATTTTCTTATCTGTTTTTTGAAACATTATTTTTAATGTTTTTTATTATTATTATTATTATTATTGGAACACAACTAATACAAAAATTTGGCATGACTACATATTTGTAATTTTTTTTGCTTTCTCAATAGGTAGAGGAGTGGGAAGAGGAAGATATTTTGGAATCAAAAATAAAATAAAATTAAATTAAAAAGGAAGCCAATAGACAAATGAGCCATATGAAAAACCACATATAATGTAAAGAGCACTGAATTGAAAGTCAAAAAGCATATTTGAGTTTCAGTTCTGTCACTTACTACCATTTGATGTTTTATTCTCTGTTCCCTTCTCTTTAAAATGAAGAAGTTAGACTAGATGACTTTTAAGTTTTATTCCTTCTATATCCAATAACTCGACATATATATTATTAAAGCATTTTACATAATCAGAGACACACTTTATATAGGTTAATTTTCAGAAAGCATGTTTTTATTGATGACAATAGAAAAATGGTAAACAACTAAATTTAATAAGGGAAAAAAAATCAAACCTTTTTCCATTTTACTTCTAAACATAGTTCAAATGAGATTGGCTGGAGGGAAAAATGAAACTGAATGAAAGTTAGTCAAAAGATTATAGACTTATCTGTTTGTTACATTTTAAGTTTAATAGAATGCCTACAATAGGATGCAACTAAAGTAGACTGTACTTCTCTTTCTTTTTGAATTTTTATTAATTCCTAGATGACTAAACAAAGTATTAAATTGAAATGGTAAAAAATTACAGAATGTTCACTAGCAATAATTTTCCTGGGGAGAAAAATTCAAAATAGCAGTATAAAGATGGACCATGGCTCCTGTGCCCTGGGAGTGAATGCATCCAGAGCTAGATGAAAATATAATAGAGAAGTGTTTAAGAAAATTTAAATTTGACTGTTGTTATAGAGAAAAAAATTGAGTTAGGGTAGGTGGCTGTCATCTAGTTAGTAGCAAAAAGGAAGGGAGTAGGCCTCTGAGAGGGAACCACAGAAACAGAAAGTGTGTACATCATTAGGTATTATGGATTGACAAAAGATCACATGTTGAGACTCAGTGATAGTGATTGTTGTTTGGCAGAAACTTGGCTCTTCAGTGTAGGAGGCATAACCATCAAGCTGAGATCATGCTCCTCTTCCTGTTGATGACTTAGAGGAAAGTCTTGTTTCCCTATTCTGCAAAATTGAAGAGTATAAACATGAATAATAGTGGGTTTCAAACATTACATTAACAAAAACCACAAGAGTAAGGATAAGGTAGAAAGAGAAAATGAATATACAGGGGAGAAAAGAGAATGGAGGGAAATACAGAGATGGTGGTCATAACTATTAATGTGATTGGAATGAATTCTCCAATAAAAGGGAAGCTAATAGCAGAGTGGATTAAAAAACCCAAAAAACAATAAGTTGGTTACAAGAAACACATTTGACACAGAGAGACATGTACTGAATAAAGATAAAAGGCTGGAACAGAATTACAGAATTTATTATGCTTCAACTGAAGTTAAAAAAAAAAAAAGCAGGGGTAGCATTTCTGATTTCAGATAAACCAAAAGTAAAAATAGATCTTAATAAAAGAGATAAGGAGACAAAGTGCATCTTTATAAAGTGTACTTTAAATATCGAAGTAGTAACAATATTAAATATATATGCATCAAGTGGTAGAACAGGAAAATCCCTAGAGATTTTAAGCCAGTTACAAGAAGAAAAAGAAACCAAAACTATTCTATCAGGGGACATCAACACTCTCAGAATCAGACAAATCTAACCACACACAAAAAAAAAATATAAGAAAGAAACTAGGGAGGTTAATAGGATCCTAGAAAATTTAAATATGATAGACCTCTGGAGAAAATTGAATAGGAACAGAAAGGAATAACCTTTTCCCTCAGCAATGGCACCTATAGAAAAATTGACCATGTATTAGTGCATAAAAACCTTACAATCAAATGCAAAAAAGGCAAAAATAGTAAATTTTTCCTTTTTTCAGACCACATTGCAATAAAAATTGTATTCAATAATGACCAGGGAAAGAAAGCCTAAAACCCAAACGTAAATTAAATCATTTAATGCTAAAAATGAGTGGGTCAAACAACAAATCAGAGAAACAATCCATACTTTCATCCAATAAAATGACACTAATGAAACACCATACCAAAACCTACCAGATGCAGCCAAAGTAATTCGTAGGGGGAAATTTTATATCTCTAAATAGCTACATGAATAAAATAGAGAAAGTGGACATCAATGAATTAGGCATGCACCTAAAAAAGCTAGAAAAAGAACAAATTAAAAACCCAATTAAAATCCAAACTAGAAACTTTGAAACTCAAAGGAAAGATTAATAAAATAGAAACTAAGAAAACTATTGAAATAATAAACAAAACTAACAGTTGGTTTTATGAAAAAACTAACAAAATAGATAAATCTTTGGTCAATTTGATCGTAAAAAAGGAAAGGAAAAAGCCAAATACCCAGCATCAAAAATGAAAGGGCTAAATTTACTAGCAATAAAAAAGAAATTAAAGCAATAATTAGGAACTATTTTGCTCAATTGTATGGTAGCAATTCTGATAATCAAACTGAAATGTATGAATATTTATAAAAATATAAATTTCTCAGGTTAACAGAAGGGAAAATAAAATACTTAAAAAAATCCCACTTTAGAAAAATAAATTGAACACATCATTAATGAACTTCCTAAGAAAAAATCTCCAGGGCCAGATGGATTTACAAGTGAATTCAACCAAACATTTAAATAATAATTACTTCCAATACTATGTAAACTATTTGGAAAAATAGGTAAAGAAGGAGTATTGCCAAATTCCTTCTATGACACAAATATAACACTGATACCTAAACCAGGAAGAGCCAAAAACAAAGAAACAAAATTACAGGTCAATCTCTCTAATGAATATTGATGCAAAAATTTTAAATAAAATATTAGCAAAGAAATTATAGCAATTTCTCAGCAGGATAATTCATTATGACTGGATTTATAACAGGAATGTAAGGCTGGTTCAATATCAGGAAAACTATTACCATAATTGATCGTACCATTAATAAAACCAAAAAATCATAAGATAATCTCAAAAGTTGCAGAAAAAGCTTTGGACAAAACACAGTAACCATTCCTTTTAAAAATAATAGAGATCATCAGGATAAAGGGAAATTTCCTTAAAATAATAAGCAATATCTCTCTAAAACCTACAGCAAGCATTATTTGTAACAGAGAAGAGCTGGATAAATCCCCAATAAGATCGGGGTGAAACAAGGATGCCCATTATCACCACTGTTATTCAACATTGTACTAGAAATGTTGGCTTTGGCTATAAGGAAAGAAAAATAAATTGAAGGAATTAGAATAGGCAATGAGGAAATAAAACTATCACTCTTTGCAGATGATATGATGATATACTTAGAGAATGCTGAAAAATCATCCAAAAATCTACTGGAAACAATTCACTGCTTTATCAAGGTTGTGGGATATAAAAGAAACCCACACAAATCATCAGCATTTCTATATATTAGTGACAAAGCTCATGAGCAAGAGATAGAAAGAGAAATTACATTTAAAATTACTGTTGAGAAAATAAAATACTTCCGGGTTTGCAAAGGCAAACCAAAGAACTATATGAACACAATTACAAAACACTTCTCACACAAATAAAATCAGATCTAAACAATTGGAAATATATCAATTGTTCATGGCTAGGCTGAGCTAAGATAATAAAAATGACAATTCTGCCTAAATTGTTCTACTTGATCAGTTCCCATAGTAATCAACTGCCAAAACATTATTTTATATAACTAGAAAAAAAATGTAACAAAATTCATCTGGAAGAACAAAAAAGTCAATAGCATCAAGGGAATTAATGAAAAAAAAATACAAAAGATGATAGCTAAGGCATTACCAAACCTAAAATTATATTATAAAACAGCAGTCATCAAAACCCTTTGGTACTGGCTAAAAATATATAGTGGTGGATTTGTGGAATAGATTAGATACACACAAACACAATAATCAAGGCCTGTAATAATCTAGTATTTGATAAACTCCCAACTCCAGCTTCTGAAATAAGAACTCACTATTTGACAAAATTGCTAGGAAAACTGGAATATAATATGTCTGAAACTCAGCATAGACTTATAGCTCATATTCAATACAAAAATAAGGTCAAAGTGGATACATGATTTGGGCATAAAGAAGGAAACCATAAACAAATTAGGAGAACAAGTGATTATTTATCAGATCATTGGAGAAGGGAGGATTTTATGACCAAAGAATAACTAGAGAACATTGTGAAAGGCAAAATGGACAACTTTGATTGCGTTAAATTAAAAAGTATTTTTCTACAAACAAAACCAATGCAGACACGATTCAAAGGGAAGCAGAAAAGTGTAAAATAGGTTTACATCCAAGATTTCTAATAAAGGCCTCATTTTTAAAACATATAGAGAAAAGACTAGAATTTATTTCTATTTATTAAGAATTCAAGTCATGCTCCAATTGAAAAATAGTTAAAGGATATGAAAAATTTCCAGATGAAGAAATTAAAACCATTTCTAGTTAGGTGAAAAAATGCTCTAAATCACTATTAGTCAGATAAATGCAAATTAATACAACTGTGAGATACCAGTACACATCCTTCAAACTGGCTAAGATGACAGAAAAGGATAATGATAAATGTTGGAGGACATGTGGGAAAACTGGGACAGTAATACATTGTTGATGGAGTTGTGAATTGATACAACCATTCTGGAAAGCAATCTGGAACTATGTCCAAATGGCTATCAAATTGTGCATATCCTTTGATCTAACAGCGTCTCTTTTGGGTCTGTATCCCAAGGAAATAATAAAGGGGGTAAAAGGATCCACATGTGCAAAAATGTTTATTGCAGCTCTTTTGTGCTAGCAAAGAGTTGTAAAAGGAGCGAATGCCTATCAATTGGAGAATGGCTAAACAAGTTGTAGTACATGAAGGTAATCAAATATTATTGTTCTTTAAAAAAATGAAGAAGAGGCTAATTATAGTAAGGCCTGGAAAAATTTACATGAACTGATGATGAGCAAGACAAGCAGAACTAGGAATACATTGTACACAATAACAGCAAGAATGTGTGATGATCCACTATGAAAAGCTTGATGTTTCTCAGTAGTTTCATGATCCAAAGCAATCTCAATAGTTTTTGGAACGTAAATGCCATCTGCGTTTAGAAAAAGAACTGAGGAGACTGAATATAAATCATCATACCCTATGATCACTTCTTTTTTCTGTTTTTTCTCTCTCCCATGGTTTTTTTTTCTTTTTGCTCTGATTTTTTTCTCTCAACATGATTCATTATGCAATGTGCATTAAAAATAAATAAACTTACTACAATTAAAAAAATAAAATTGTTTTTACATGTAATAGGAAAAACAAACTACTAAATGAGGAAAAAAAGAAAAAGGGCTAAGTAAATTAAAAGAACAATAATTCTTCAATGTGTATTTATTAAGTGCCTACTTTGTGTTAGGTACTGTGCTAGATAATTAGAAGTACCAAGAATGAAATATTCTCTACTCACAATGGGTTTGCAATATAATGGAGTTTACATCCTAATAGGGGAAGAGAACAAAAATATATTAAAATGCATTGAATATGAACTTAATAAATGTATCTGGACATAGAAAGTTGTTAAATACCAGGTACTAAGGGAAGGAGGGCACAACATCAATAGACAAAAAAAAAGATGAGATCTCTCTTTGCAGAAAACTTTCCTATATCCAAATAAAAACCATTGTATCACCTCCCTATTCCCCTAATCTGCTTCTAGTCTTCACTGAAGTTTCCAAAGTCAAACAAAGTGTGCAAAGAGTATTTTCAGAGACTTCAATACCTAAGCCAATACCTATTTGTGCTAAAGATTTCCTGCTTCCTACTCCACCTAGGCCCATTCTGCTGGCTCCATATGGCGGCAGCTTCAGGGGTTTCACAGTCTAAAGAAGTTTTCCACTAGCAGCAGGTGGTGTTTGGGCAATCATCAAGGGCCTTCCATGTACATAATGATGGAGAAATTACTTATCTGGATTTTGAAAAGGTTAAAAATATGGACCCAAATCAAAATGAGATTAAATTAGAAAATGAAAACTATTACAACTGGGAAGAGATTGAATCAGAACTGCAGGGCTCTTGAGAAACCTGGAAAGGGGAAACATCAAAAGAGACATGAAGAAATGGCAGACTAGTAATAATTCATTTGTAATGGAAATTAGGGCAGAAAAAGTCAATGCAATTTGAACTGCATGAAGAAAGGATTAAAGAACAGAAATGGAAAGCAGTGATAGTTCCATATACACCAATGCTCTTTAAATTTTAAAATTAAACCCATTCAATAGATTTAGTTGATTTGTTTCTTTAGGGGAATGGAGATAGGAGGGATGCCTCAACCAATTGAGGAATGACAAGGGAAGAAAATGCTTAAATAGATTAAATTTCATGCAACAGAATATTATATTCCTCACCAGTAATTCAATGACCATTTTCTTCATCACTTCCTAGATTTTTCCTTGGCTCTTAGAACATAAACATAATTTTACTGTCTATGTCTCTCAGGTGACTCAAAATTGGTTGATCTGAGCCTAACAGCCTCAGGATTGTATATAGCTATTGTTATAGTTAGGTCGTGCAATGATTATAATGATGGATGTGGAGCTAATAAGAGCTGAGTTCAAACTCCTGCTTCAGATATAACTATGGGATTCTGGGCAGGTCATGTAATCTCTCATCACTCATCTAGAAAATGGCGATAATAGTGGGACCAATCTAACAGATATTGTGAGGATCAAATGAGAGTTTATAGAAAATGCTTTGTAAATATTGAGGCAAAAGAGTTGACATAATACTTTCTCAAGGTCATATAAATAACAGGTCTGAGATTTGAACCAAAGTCCTCTGAGTTAAATTCAACGTTCTTTTGACTTCACTCAAAGATCTCAAATAACAATGATATGAGAGGGATAAGACAAAAGTCAAAAAGGCTCAGAATTTCTTTTTTAAGTACTTTTCTTTGGAATGAGAAAATTAGCCATAGTCACCAAGGTCACCTATACAGTTGGGTCTCTTTCAATGGTTTGAAAAGAAGGCAAAGGGCTGGGCTGAATTAGAGTTACTTGGCTGCCAAAATGGAACAAAGGAACATCTCTCCTATTCATACAGGATATTTCAGTCATCTTGGAAGAATGGGATATTGAGTAATGCTAGTCAGTTCAAGCATTCTTTAGCTTTATCTTTTACTCTGGTGGTTATCTTTGTGACAATTATAAATTCTATTCTTCTATTTATAAAATGATATGGTAAGATGAAATGGTCTTTTCAAGCTCTAGGTCTGTAATTGATGACCTAAGAAACTAGCAGGTGAATAATTGGGTTAAAATCAGAATTGTAATATTGATAATATTTTATTTTATTTTATTTTTTGGCTTCAAGAGTGATCCAGTTAAATTTCTGGCTTCTTTTGCCAATAGGGCAAGTCTTTCAATAGTTCTAAAGTTCTAAGATGCACTTCTTAATTTTTGCACTTTGCCTCACTCTTTCACATTTATTTATACGCAGCACTTAAGTCCAATGATTTATAACCTCCAATTTTTTTGTAGCAGTCCCATTGTAGTTTCATAGGTCTCGGGAAGAAGGACTTCAAAGGACATCTAGTTTAATCTCTTCCTTTTACAGATGAGAAGACAGATCCAAAGAATTCAGGATTATTCAAATAGTGGTCATCCAATCTGAGAGCTAAACCAAATAGCTCTGATTCTTGAATCACTGATTTTTTTATTGTATCCCATTGACTACCATAGGGAAATTGCCTCTTTCTGAGATCATTCAAAAACACTTCTATATCAAACATTTATTAAATTTCTTCTCTGTTTGGAGAATTGTTTGTTTCTGGGGAAGATACAATTATACCTTAACTTCACATAGCTTAAAGACTAAAAAAAAATTCAATTAAATTTAATAAATATGCATTTAGTACCTACTGGGGGAGGAAATAACCTTGTAGTAAATACCTACTAAGTGCCAGTCATTGTGCATAGATAGCCTTTACATTATAAACCTTTATATGTTATATCATTCAATCCTGACAATAGCCTTATAAAGTAGGTGTTATTTCCATTTTATAGCTGAGGACACTGAGGCAAATAAAGATTAAGTTACTAGTCCAGGGTCATGTAGCTATTAAATGTCTGCTATCAGATTTGAATTCAGCTTTTCCTCGTTCCAAGCCCAACCTATATATTCCCCTGTTGCTTCTTAATATTGTGTTAGGCTGAAAAAGGCACTGTGTTAGGCTGAAACACTCCCCTGATAGCTAGGTGGTACAGTGAATAATGTGGTGGACTTGAAGAAAGACTTGTATTCGAATCCTGCTTTAGGGATTTAGAAAATTCTATGATTCTGGGTTAGTTACTTAAGTTCTCTTAACTTCAGTTTCTCCTTCTGTAAAATGGGGATAATAATAGTACCTACTTAGCACTGGGGTGTGTTAGGATAAAATAAAATATTATATGAAAAATATTTTGATGGTGACACAATGTTAATAAGGTGATAAGGAATTTATGCTCTATTGGAAAGGAGAGGGGCAGTGAAAAACACAAAGTGCACAGATGAGTAAATATAAGTAGTGTACAAAAAATTGGTTTGGGGATGTCATTAATAACTGATGGAATAAAAGCCTCTAAGAACTATAGTAGAGTGGAAAGAATAGCAGATTTGAAATCAGAGAATTTGGCTTTGAATTCCAGTTTGCCATTTGCTACATGTATCACAATGGGTCGATAAATCATTATCTATGAACCTCAATATTCTCATCTAGAAAATAAAACTATTTGATTATGTTATCTTTAAGGTATCTTCAAATGCTAAATCTACAATTCACAATCTTAGGAAGGAAATGGTACTTAACAAAAGCCTTAAAGAGAGTAAGACATTTACCAATAGTTTCCATAATTAGGGAAAAAAAAATGTTCAGCACTGAGTCACCTGAGTTTTTTGTAGTTGTAGTCTTCAATAGAAAGCATTATACCTTCACATTAGAGAGGTAATGCAAATGAGAGTCATGGGTTGAAAGGAGATACTGAGAACTTTATTTAATTGAGAATTCATGGGCCTGAGCAAGGAGACAGAATAGTGGTAAAGGCTGAAAAGATAGACTAAACTGTGCCTAATGTTTGAGAGTAATTGAGCTTCTACCATCTTAGTCCTGTGCAGTTAGATGCAATAGCCTGAGGCCAGAGTGAAAAAAAAAAAGTGTCAAATTAATGTTCAACTACCCTTGAGAGAAAACTCATGCTGATGAGGAGGTGAAAATGATTATTTCTCATCTATTCCTATCCAAAGGGATTGAGATTTAACCCAAAATTTTCTTGGACTTTAAAGGTATGTTTGCAGTTTCTATCCTATGAATTTTGAATTTGCTATTTAAATAAAGCAGTTAATCACAACTTCTCTGTTACTTTATTATTTATGGATGAAGTGTTAGAAAAAGGGAAGGATATTGACTGAAATGTTATTTACATAAAGATAAAGAAGTAGCAGTCTATATTCTCTGTCTAAAGCATTATGATTCTATGGTGAATGAAGGACTATGAGATATATGATATAATCATAAGAAAAATTGTATATTTTTAAAATCATTTTTATTTTAAATTTCATTTCATTTCCTGTCCCCAATCATTGAGAAAACAGGATATAAAAAATCCATTAAAATATAAAGTCATAAAAACCCAAAATTTTGTTTTAGTCATCTTCTGAAAAACAAAAACAAAAGTAAAAAAGAGGAAAAGTATGCTTCAGTCTGCATTCTAAATATACTAGTTCTCTATACATAGGTGGATAATATTTTTTTTCATTATGAGTTCACTGGAATTGTAATGGGTCTTTGTGTTGATCAGAGTTTTTATAGTTGATTATTATTACAATATTGTTGATACTGTATAAAAATTTTTAACTGTTTCTGCCCACTTTTATAAGCATTAGTTCACATAAATATTCTTAAATTTTGGGGAAAGTATTCCCTTTATCATTTCTTATAACACAATAGTGTTTCATCACATTTATATTTCATAGTTTTTAAAATAATTCTCTAAAGGATGGACGTACCCTCAGTTTCCAATTGTTTTCCACTAACAAAAAAAAAAAAAAAAACAACCCAAAACAACTACTAGAGATATTTTTGGGTAGATAGATATTTTTCTTTTTTCTTTTATGTCTTCAGGGTAGAGGCCTTGTAGCAGAATTCCTGGATCAAAGAGTATGCACAGTTTACCAAGTTTTTTGAACACAGTTCCAAACTGCTTTCCAGAATGGTTGGACAAATTCATAGCTTCACCAAGAATTCATTTGTGTATCTATTTTCACAAATCTCACCCAACATTCGTCATTTTACTTTTTGGCCATTTTAGCCAATTTATAGGTATGAGGGAGTGTTTCATAATTGTTTTAATTAGCACTTTTCTAATTATTAATAATTTAGAGCATTTTTATATGACTTTTATAACTGATTTCTTCTCCTAACAGTTACCTTTATTCATGTATAAGTTGGTAATTACTCTTATTTATTTATTTGTTTGTTTGTTTGTTTATCAGTTTGCCTCCTCTAAACTGGCTATACCTTTTGTTTGCTCATGAACTCTCTGTCTATCCATAGATTCTGTTAGTTTATGATATTCCCATTTATGTCTAAACATGTATGCATTTTAATATTATCTTGGCATATTGTGTGAAATCTTGACTTATGACTAGTTTTCTGACAGATCACTTTTTTGTTTTCCAATTTTTTTCCCTTGCCAAATAGTTCTTTTTCCAATAGCCAGAATCTTTGAATTGGTCAAAAATAGATTACTGTTCTCATTTGCATTGAATATCATTTAGTTAATGTATTCTACTGATCCAACCACTCTATTTCTTATTCAATACAAAAGTGATGATTGCAGTTTTACAAGATAGTTTGAGAAATTATAGTGGTATGTTCCCTTACTCATATCTCCTTCTGCCCCACTGATTCCATTTATATTCTTTTTTGAATAATAGTTTTTTATTTTCAAAATATATGAAAAGACATTTTTTTTAACATTCACTCTTGCAAAACCTGGCATTCCGAATTTTTCTCCTGCTCTTTCCTTTACCTTTTCCCCTAAACAGCAAGCAATCCAGTATATGTCAAATATGAGCAATTCTTCTATACAAATTTGTCATGATACATAAGAAAAATCAGATAAAAATGATTCAGACACTTAACACTTCCTAGCTATGTGACCCTGAGCAAGTCACTTAACCCCAATTGCCTCACCAATAATTTTTTTCTAAAATGGGAATATTTAAGTAATTTATTTCCTCCTCTGTTAATTTGAACAATCTATATTTTTGAAAGCACTCATCCATTTTATTTAGAGTATCAGATTTATTGACATACAGTTGGGCAAAATTGCTCTAATTTTCTCTTCCTTAATAGAAAGTTCACCCTTTTCATTTTTGATACTAGCAATTTGAGTTTCTTCTTTCCTTATTCTAATCAAATTAAATGTTTATCTATTTTGTTGGCTTTTTATAAAGCATATATATATATATATATATATATATATATATATATGTATGTATATCTTTTGCTTGATCTGAGATCAGGATTGCTATCCCTCCTTTTTTTTTTTTTTTTTCAGTTGAAACATAATGGTTTCTGCTCCAGACTTTTACATTTACTTTGTATATATCACTCTGTTTTAAATGTATTTCTTGTAAACAACATACTGTAAAATTCTGGCTTTTAATCCACTCTGTTATCCACTTTAGTTTTATGGGAGAGTTCTTCCCATTCCCATTCCTAGCTAAAATTACTAATTGTATTTCTTGCCATTCTATTTCTACCAACTTATACTTTTATCTTTCCCTTTTCACCTTTCTCTCCTCTCCAATGTTTTGCTTTTGCCCATCACTTTTCTCTATCTGTCCTCCCCTTCTATATTTCCTTTTCACTTTTCTTATTCATTTCCCTTTCTATTTATGTTTTCCCTTTTATTAGCCTTCTCTTTTTCTTTTGCCTTTCACCTCCTATTTCCCTCTAGGGTGAGACAAGTTTCTCTGTGAAACCAAATATGTCTGATGTTCTCTCTTTGAGCCAAATATGATGAGATTAAGGTTCAAGCAATTCTCATCCCCCTCCCTTATTTCTCTCAATTGTAATGGGCCCTTTTTTGCCTCTTCATGTAATACAATTTAACCCATTTTACTTCCTCTTTCCTTTACTCCAATACAATTCCTCTTCCACCCCTAGTTTATTTTTATATTATCATAATAAAGTTAAATTACACTTAGACCCCTCTAAGTATATCCTTAAAAAAGATACAGTTCTCTAGAGTAAATATATCATCTTCTCTTATAGAGATGTAAGCACTTTAACTTTTAAAAAGGTAGTTTTTTTCCTTCTCTTTTTACTTTTTTATGCTTCTCTTGAGTTCTGTTTTTGAAGATCATATTTTCTGTTTAGCTCTGGTATTTTCATCAAATGTAATTGAAAATCGTCTTTCATTGAATATACATCCTTTCCCTTGAAAGATAATGCTTAGTTTAGCTGGATAGCTGATTCTTGGCTGCAGTCCAAGTTCCTTTGCTCTTTGGAATATCATATTTCAGGCCCTTCAATCATTTAAATGGAAGCTGCTAGGCCCTGGGCAATCCTAATTGTAGCTTTTTGATATTTGAATTGTTTCTTTCTGGCTGGTTGCAGTATTTTCTCCCTGATCTCATAATTCTGAAATTTATCTATAATATTCCTTGGAGTTTTCATTTTGGGGTCTCTTTCAGGATGTGATCTGTGGATTCTTTCAATGGCTGTTTTATCCTCTGGTTCTAGGATTTCAGGGCAGTACTTGATGATTTCTTGAAAGATGTTGTCTAGGATCTTTTTGTTTTTGTTATTTTCAAATAGTCTAATAATTCTTAGATTGTCTCTCCTGGATTGCCTGGCCTCAGGTCAGTTGTTTTTCCATTGAGGTATTTTACATTCTTTTCTACTTTTTCATTTTTTTTTGAAATGATTTTGTTTGACTGATTCTTAATATCTCATTGAGTCATTCACTTCTATTTGCTCAATTCTAATTTTTAGTGAATTATTTTCTCCAGTCAGCATTTTTAGCTTTGCTGGTATTTGTCCTATTAAAATTTTAAATGAGTTATTTTGTTCATTGGATTTTTCCCCATTTTACCAGTTCTAATTTTTTGGGGAGTTTTTCTCTTTTTCCATTATACTAAATATGTTTTTAAAGGAGTGGTTTCCTTCACACAACAAACCTCTGTGTTTCCTTTGTCAAAGCTCTCATTTCATTTCCCCATTTTTCTTCTAACTCTCTTTTAAAATCCTTTTCAAATTCTTCCAAGAGAGCCTTTGAGTTGGAGATCAATTCTTATTACCCTTTGAGGCTTCATTTGGAGGCATTTTGCCTTTAATATCTACAAGATTTGAGATCTGTTCTTCCCTGTCTCCTTAATAGCTATCTATGTTCAAATCTTTTTTTCTTTTTTGCTTACTTTTATAGGTTGAGGTCTGCTCTCCCCCACTCCCCAAAAGGCAGAATTGTCCTAAGCTTCCCCTTAAGTGAGAACGGCTTTATGCTCCCCTGGACTGGTGCAACCAGCTTCCTTCCCTTGCTGGGTAGGTATGGCCAAATCCCACTTGTTATGTTGAAGTTCAAAGGCTCACTATATGCCTTCCGCAGTTGTGTTGGAGGTCTCACAGCTAGACTGCTGATCCACTGCCTTCTGAATCAGGACAGAGTAACCAATGTTGCTGTATTTTGGCTAATAATAGCCTCCCTTTCCCTGGCATTTGGAAGTCTCTCTGCCCTGGGCCTCCTATCCTGGGTCATATCCACCAATTCCTGATTAAGACATATCTTTCATGAAGTTCTTCCAAAATATCTTCTGCTGGAAATATGTTACACGGCAAATATGTGTGAATTCTATCACTCTCAAACCCATTAAAAACCTTGATCTGGTGTTGATTCTGAGGGAAGCCAGTAAAAGCTCATGCAAAGATCTGTCATCTCTTTGCCATCTTGGTTCCACCCCTACCTTTATATTCTTGACTAATGTTTTTCTTTAGATACATTTCATATATTCCTAGTACTATGATACATTTTTTTGTTGGTTTAATTAGTATAGCACTGAATAAATAAAGTAATTTAGATAATATTGCCATTTTTATTATATTGGTTCAGCATACCCAAGAGAAACTGACATTTCTTCAAATACTTAGATGTCTTTATTTATGTGAAATATTTTATAATTGTGTTCATATAGCTTTTGTGTGTGTGTATCTTGGCAGATAGGCTCCCAAGTGTTTTATACCATATTTAGGTATTTTAAATAGAATTGCTCTTTCTATCTCTAATATATTTCATTGATAAAACACAGAAATGCAGATGATTTATGTGATTTTGTTTTATATTCTGCAACTTGATTGAATGTGTTACTTGTTTCAATTTATTTTTAGTTAACTCTCTAAGGCTCTCTATGTAAATCATCATATCATTTACAAAAAAAATAATTTTGCTTCCTCATTGCTCATTTTTATTCCTGAAATTTCTTTTCTGTGTCTTATTGCTCTAGCCAGCATTTCTAACCCAAAATTGGATAACAATGGTCATAATGGAAATCCTTGCTTCATCCCTGAATGTATTAAAAAAAGTTTCTTGCTTATTCCCTTTTCAGATAATACGTGTTTTTAGTTTTAGATAATAATTATCATTAAAGGAAATTTCCACTTATTTCTGTGCTTTCTAGTGATTTAAAATAAACGAGTTTTTTATTTATCAAGGTTTTCCTGAAACTATTAATATAATTGTGTGATTTTTGTATTTTATTGTTGTAGTAAATTGTGCTTATAAGTTTTTGTTCTAATTTTTTGCATCAATATACATTAGGGAAATTTGTCTATTGTTTTCTTTCTATGTTTTTGCTTTCCCTGGTTTAGATCTCAAGGCTATTTTTGATTTATAGAAAGAATTCAGTATTATTCCTTCTTCCTTCCTCCATTTGCTTTCTCCCTTCTTCCCACTCAAACTTCCTTCTTTCTTTCCTTCCTTCCTTCTTCCTTCCTTCCTTCCTTCCTTTCTTCCTTCCTTCCTTCCTTCCTTCCTTCCTTTCTTCTTTCTTTCCTTTCTTTTTTCCTTCTTTCCCTCTTTCATTCCTTCCCTCCCTTCTTCATTCTTTCCCTTCCTTTCTTTTTTCCTTCCTTCCCTTCTTTTTTCCTTCCTTCCTTCTTTCCAGTCTTCCTTCCTTCCTTCTTTCCTTCCTTCCTTCTTTCCTTCCTTCCTTCTTTCCTTCCTTTCTTCTTTCCTTCCTTCTCTTTTTCCTTCTGATTTTTCTTGTGCAGCATAATTGGGGAAATATATATAAGAAATGCCAAGTTTAACGTTAGTTACTTGCTCACTGGGGGAAGGGGAAGGGGAAGGGAAGGGAAAAAAATTGAAAACAAGGTTTTGCAAGATTGAAAATTATCCGTGTATATGTTATGAAAATAAAAAGAATAGTTCAAATGAGAATGAAGTTCGTGTTTTTGCTGACCCACTTCCATCGTGTCCTCAGTTGTGTCTCATTTATGAGAGACAATTTCCCCCATCTTTCATTTTTTTAATCATCTTTTCCAGTGCATCCTTGTCTTGCTTAACCTTCCACTCTTTTGAGATCATCTCAATATAAAAGAATCATTGCAAGGCCTCTGTGAAAGTAGATTCTCTCTAACAGCCCCAGTAATGACAAGATTCTATAGGGTTACATTTTTGATCTAAGATTGTAAACAATTTAATATTGTTTAGTACTCTATTATTTCTCTCTCATGTTTCACTTTTTATGCTTAAGTGTTGAGTTTGAAATTAAATATTCTGTTCAGCTCTAGTCTTTTCTTTAGACATTCTCAAAAGTTGTCTGTTTCATCAAATTTCCTTAGATAAATGATTATTAAATTATCTCCTCTATTTTCTAGGTTAGCTTTTTTCCCCCTTATAAGATATTTCACTTGTACTTATATTTCCCTTCTGTTTTTTTGACTTTTAAAATATCATTCCTGGCTCTGTAGGTGGCTCAGTGAATAGAGTACCAGCCCTGAAGTCAGGAGGACATGAGTTCAAATCTGGTCTCAGACACAATACTTCCTGGCTGGGCAAATCACTTAACCCCAATTGCTTCAGCAAAAACAAAACAAAACAAAAAACAAACAAACAAAAAATCATTCCTTAATATTATTAACTTCCACTTGGTCAACCCTAATTTTTAAGATTTATTTTCTTTAGTAATGTTTTGTACCGCTTTTTCAAGCTATTAATTCTTTTTCTCCCCAAAACTTTCTTTCATAGCTCTCATTCTCTTTTCCATTTTTCCATACTGCTCTTCTTTATAATAATTTTTGGGACACTGATGTATTATTGGTGGAGTTGTGAACGGATCCAACCATTCTGGAGAACAATTTGGAAATATGCTCAAAAAGTTATCAAAGTGTGCATAATCTCTGATTCAGCTGTGTTACTACTGGGCTTATATCACAAAGAGATATTAAAGAAGTGAAAAGGACCTGTATGTGTCAAAATGTTTGTGGCAGCCCTGTTTGTAGTGGCCAGAAACTGGAAACTGAGTGGATGCCCATCAATTGGAGAATGGCTGAGTAAATTGTGGTATGTGAATGTTGTGGAATATTATTGTTCTGTAAGAAATGACCAGCAGGATGAATACAGAGAGGCCTTGAGAGACTTACATGAACTGATGCTAAGTGAAATGAGCAGAATCAGGAGATCATTATATACTTCAACAACAATACTCTATGATGATCTGTTCTGGTGGAAGTGGCTCTCTTCAACAATGAGAGAATCCAAATCAGTTCCAATTGATCAATAATGAACAGAACTAGGTACACCCAGAGAAAGAACATTGGGAAATGAATGTGGACTACTTGAATTTTCATTTTTCTTCCTAGATTATTTTTACCTTTTGAATTCGATTTTTCTTGGGTAACAAGAGAATTATACAGATCTGTACACATATATTGTATTTAAGATATACTTTAACATATTCAACATGTTTGAGACTGTCTGATATCTAGGGGAGGGGGGAGGGAAGAAAGGGAAAAGTTGGCATAGAAGTGAGTACAAGGGACAATATTGAAAAATTACCCATGCATATGTTCTGTCAATAAAAAGCTATAATAAAAAAATAAAAACATCAGAAAGTAAAAAAAAATATTTTTTTACTCATTTACATTTTTTATTATTTAGTTGGGATTGTATACAATCTGCTTTTTTTTTTCTTTGAGGCTTTGTTTGTGATTTTTCAGGTTATTATCTTCTTGTGTTTTGAGCTTTCCTATCATTATAGTAGCTTTTTATTGTCAGGCTTTTTTTTTCTCCTTCTTATTTTCCTGCCTAATTCTTGGTTTTGGGCTTTATGTTAGTTTTGGGTTCTACTTATCTCTGTGGGGGTGATGGTAGTAGCCTAACCCTCTGTCTTTTATGACTTTCTGCTGCTTTTATAGCTTTTTCTGGAGGTATGTAAATTTTATGTGTGTGATTTGGGGAAAGGTGTCTTCACTGCCCCTTTGGTCTAAAATTGCTGACATGATTTGTATTCACTTGTGTGTAGTTTGAGTTTCCTTAAATTGGTGTTGGACTCAATCACTATTAGAATGATAGAAGGTTTTACAAATTTTAAACTTTGGAATCCTTCTTGGTTTTGGTTTCTTGGTCTGGTTTCTTCTACCACAGAAAAGTTAAAACTGAGTCCCTTCTCTGCTCCAGCATCAAGGTACACAACTCTTCCTATGTAATTTACACAGAAACTACACAAGTTTAGCCTATATTTCCTTGTGGCTACTCGTCCCAATCATGGAACTGTGTCCTGAGACTCAATAGTGGGCAATAGAGCTGTCAGGTGACTCTTATTTCCCCTTTTAGTGCTAATACAGAGATCCCCTGGGATTTCTTTATGTCCAGATGTTTCTGGTCCTGGTGTTCAGTTTCCCCATTCTTCATTAGTATTGGAATATTCCCCATTACTACTGCTCCTTGCACCCCACAGCCCCAGTCCTGATTGCGCTCTGGGCTTTTAGATGGTCATCTTTTACCTTAGTATCCATAGACCTCCCTGTCTATGTGACTTACTGTGATTTTTCTTCAGTGTCCCAAACAGAATTTAGTAGTATTACTCTCTAGGGTTTTTTTGGAAGAAGTTATGAAGGAATTAAGGTAAAATGCTAGTTTTCACTCCTCCATTTTGACTCTAATCTCCCGAATAGTTATGTTTAATAAACTTCACAGAAACAGAGCAACATCAAGTAATGTGGATTCAACCCTTCTTCCCTTAGGCTAGGGTTGGCAGACAAGGTCTTGGTGCTTTGTAAAGCAGATGTTCTGTCAGCTAAGGATGGATATTTATATTTTATAATAATTCTTATTAAGAATGTGTTCAGTATGAAACCAGGTGGCAGGATTTGGCCTGTGGGCCTAGTTTGCCATCCCCTGTCCTAGGCTAACAAAGCTTGCATATAAGAAAAAGCAGCTTGACTATCTGTTTTTAAGGGGGTTACATGGCCTTTCCTTCATTTTTTTCCTGCACAAATGTTCAAAAAGATCCTAGTACCTGAAGGTGGGGGAAAAAGTAGAAGGCAGGCCAGTGAAGAGAAAGCAGGTCCTTTTTAGTGGAAGGAGAGAGGAAGTAGTTGGAAAATTCTTGCAATGTCCTTATGTTAAGGGGAAGTGACACTCAGGAGGGAGTAGCTAACCTGTCCTTGATTTTATGCAGTCAGATTCCTACTGGCTACAGAGACAGAGTGGGTCACTAAGCAAAGGTCTACATGGAGAATAGCTAGTAGAATAGTTTGGCTGGGACATGGGGAGTATGAAATGATTCTAGAATTCTAATTTGTGATATGTCATAAATAACTACACCCCCCAGAATTATATGTAAGAATATAAGACTTTTGTAATCCAAAGCTCTATGTGAATGGGCAAATTCTTAATGAGAGGGTTCTGGAGGGGTTTATCAAAGAAGTGACATGTCATACATATCAGAGAAGACACTTGGACACTTTTGATTCCTTTTTATTTATTTTTCTTAAAGTTAGCAATAAAAAACTATAATATGCCCCTTTCTGCTTAGTGATAAGAGAGAGAATAACCTGGGGCCATCTAAGATAACTTGACTTAATGAGAAAGATGGTCAGATTTATTGACAAGGACATTTTCAATAATTTCAAGGAGAAATCTTCTGTAGGAAATAGAAGAAGAAAATGTATGTGAGAGAGCAGCCCCTCAATACTTTGCTTCCATTTGGGTTCTTTCTTTAAATTCACTGTAATGAGGGGGAGGGTTAAGAAAAGGATGTTGACTTTCTCTTTTTCAATCAATAATTCATATATCGGACATGCTAGCTCAGTCTATATTTAGAATAACCACAACCACCTCAGAATGCCTTTGGAAATTACCTGAAGCTCAGGTCCCTGGAAGCCATCTGAATAATACCTTGGCTGGATTTGTGTTGGAAGGATGGGGGAGGGAGTTTAAGAAGCACTGGAGGGCATGGAAGGTGAAAATTGGTATGCTAATGCTGTACAATAAATAAGAGGGTTATGCTCGAATACCCCTAAACTAGGGAAGTCTAGAAATATAAGGCATTTCCTTGCTGGTTCACTTCGTTCTTTTGCAAACCTAAGAGGTTTGGATAGCTTCCATCCTTTATCCCTCAAACAGTGGCTGTTATTAAAGCACAACATTAGCTTTTGCCATTTCTAGAGAGACAAGAGTGCTGAGTTGTTTTTCCCTCCTGGGGAATATTATAGGGTCGCATAAGATTCAGTCCCCCTGACTCCCCCCTTTCTGGTATGCCTGGACCAAGCTGATTGCTTTCCATGAGGACTGCCACATTCCCCTTGGTAGCATTTCCATCAAGCCTCGGCATTGAAGTTTCAGTGATCTCAGCTCTGCACCGCTTGACATTATTAGTTTATCTTTGTCCACTGGCAGGGTTCCCAAGAAATTCAAAAATAACTGTTGTTTCTGTGTGACTGCAAACGTTGCCTCTAGATCTGGGAGTTATTGATCATGTTGCAAAGAGCCAACACTTCCTGATACATTTTTCATTTATTATGTATGCATTTGGCTGTTTGGAGGTCTAGTTTAGTGCTTATGAGATTCAGCACTTAATTAGATGCATCAGGGATGGGAGCTGCTTCTCCTTGTCCGAAGTATGAAAGTCCCCTTCTCTTGGCCTTCTGTGTTATTGGCTTCATCTATACTTTTAGAAAAGCTCCCAATTCACAGCATCTGTTTCCTTTCCCCCTTTATCACAATAAGAGGAACTATATTAGCTTAAACTAAAGTGCTCTTCAAAGTAGATGATTTATTTATATTTTGTGGAATTGAATCAAATAGCATAATTGTTAGGTCTCTAATTCTGGAGTGATTTGGATGCTCCTAAATTAGAATAGCTTCAGATCTACTGCCATTGTAAGATAGGATGGGATCAAGGAAAGAAAGAGCTTTTGGTCATTTTCCTAAAAAAATCTAAACAAACCTAAAGATGACCTCCCCCAACTCTTATGCCAAAGGGAAGTAAGTTGACTTCAGACATAGCTTCCTCCTCACTTTTTTTTATTTGCTATGAGAAAGGTGACATGTTTTAGCAGATACTTCTCAGGTGTATGCTAAGCTGTCAAGTATCAGAGACTACCTGAATGACTTTTGGTAAGTCTGCATCAGAAAATGATTAAGGACTGCATAGTTTCTCTTAGATTTTAATCTCTTCCCCCACAAGCCATCTAATGACAATAATAGCTATTATTTTATAGCATATTAAGCAGTGTTTTAATATCTATTTCACTCTCCATGTGCAGCTTTGCCTGGTTTCAACTTTGCAGAGCAAGATGACCCTGCATTGTATTTATAAACTCCTTGAGCCCAGCGACTATTTTTAAAATTTGTATCTCTAGTGGTTAGCATAGTGTCTGGCACATAGTAGGAGCTTAAGGAATGTTTACTGTATATCTCATTTGATCCCCAGAACATCCCCGTGGGGAACTATTGTCCCCATTTAACAGATGAGAATATTCTGAGACTTGTTAGATGACTTGATGAGGCCACATTATTGTTGTTATAGAAGAGGACCATGACATCAGGGAAGTGATACCATGGCATGAAAGTGAATTTGAGGGAGGGCTGTGCAAGGTCCTCTGCCTCACTCTCCCCTCTAGGGCCATCTTGGCCAGATATAGATCAGGACATAATTGAAAAATAAATGGAATCAGGATTTGAACAATCTAACTACTAACTACAGCTGACCATGATGGGAAGAGCCAAAGAAAATAACTTTGGAGTGTTCTCATATTCAGGTATCCAGATGAAAGGAGGGTTCAATGAAAGAGGCAGAGTTATTGAGACATGTGAACCAGAAGAATGTATTATTTCAAGAATCAAGAAAGGAAAGTGTGTCAGAAAGGAAGCCAGCAATCAATAGTGTCAAATGCTTTAGGGAGGACAAAAAGAATGAAGACTCCAAAAAGGCAAGTAAATTTTGTATTGAGAAGGTCATTGATGACAACTGAGGAAAAGTTTTAGGAGTAGAGTAGGAATAAAAGCCAGTTGGCAAGAAATTATGTAGTGAGTGGGTGATGAGGAAATAGAGATATCCATTTAAATAAGATTTTAAGGCACTTTAGCAGTAAAGTGGATGAGAGAAATGTACAGAATAAAAAAAAGTGCCAAAGAAAAAGAAATTAGCAGGGGGAAGTGAATGGCTGTTGCTGTGAAGATATGAACTTCTATGAGACAAAGAAAAATAAGCAGAATCAGGAACATAAACAATGACAACAATACTGTAAGTAGACAGAATAATGAAACTGAATGCTTCATATGAACAATATGAATAATGACAAAATGACTGGCAAGAATTAATAAAATTTACTTCACTTCTTTTGTTGTCTAAATGGGTTGGAAGATTTTTGGTGTGGAATATTGAATATATTGTCAGATTTGGTTGATCTTCTGACATATCCTATTTCTTTTGACTTAAGTGTATGCTTCCATAGCCATACTCTACATATAAGTCCCACCTCTCCATGTCTCATTATATTTTTTCATCAAACATTTATTAAGTATGTACTACATTCCAGGTGAGATGCATGCATTTGAAGAACTGTGCTCAAAGTCAAGAAGTCATAAATTAAAGTCCTGTCTCTGATATATACTCATTGTGCCACCTTAGGCTTGTCACTTAAATCTTTCCAAATTGAGTAGTTTTCTAAGACTATCAGGTGCAGAAAAGTTCCACCTTGAAGTGGAAGAGGGAATTTTTCATTTGTGCATTCCTTATGCAAATGAAATCTCAAACTCTAATAATCTGTCTCTTTAATTCTTCCTGATTTCTCAAATTCAATCACCAAATCCTATCGACATTTCCTTATTTTTACTTTTTTCTTTGTTTAAATATATATAAACAAGATTTTTAAAGAAGTAATATTTCTATATACACAATATAAAAATGTTTGAATATGAATTTGGGAATTTATTATATATAGTTGTTTTTCCTTTTTTTTTTACAAATATCAAGTATTCATTTATTATTTATTTTTTTTACCTCATCTGGGAAGGGGAGTAGAAAGCAAAACCTTTGTGACAAATAAGCAAAATTAAGCAAAATAAATTCCTATATTAATCATTTCCAAGCATCTATGCCTTATTCTGCATATGAGTCTATCACCTGACAGGAGATGGGTCGCAATTTATCATCAGTCCTCTGGAATCATGTTTGATCATTGCATTTGTCAGACTTCTTAAGCAACAACATGCTACTAAATGTTTAACAGTTGCCTCTAGAATGTGCATTTTACATTTAATCTGCATTATTAATATTTTAATCCATTATTTTTATAAATGTACATAATCTGCAAAACTCTAAAACAATTCTTGATTTGTAACATTTGACAAATTCTTAGAAATCAATTTATCCAATTGATTTATCCAAATGATTTATCCAATCATTTATTTGAAGTATACAGGTAAATGCTTACCCAGAAACCTTACATTGTTTTAATTTGTTTTTATCCAATGATTATTTATTTATTTGAAGTATACACGTAAATGCTTACCCAGAAAATTTAACAATCTGCTTTGGGGATTAATTTTGAACTGGCTCTGATAAATCTCTATTTTTAAGTTCTTCAATTTTTTTTACAATGTTCATATTAAGATATTAATTGTTCTTCTGACCCTGCTCAATCATTCTACTTTAGTTTATTTAAATTTCTCCAAATTTCTCTGGAACCATCTTTTTTATTTCTTAAACATAATGGTATTCTATTATATCCATATTTTGCAATTTCTGCAGTCATTCCCTTAATTTCCATTGCTTTGCCCCAACAAAGAAAGCTCTCATAACTATTGTGTTCATATGGATGATACATCATTTTCATTTTAATCTTTTTGGAGTAGAGGCCTAGTAGTGGAATCACTTAATTAACGACAATGAAGAATTTAGTAACTTTGAAGAAATAGTTACAAATCATTTTCCAGCATAAATTAACCAATTTAATGCTTCATTAGGAGTGCCTCAATATGCCTATTTTTCTATAGCTCCCCAAAATTCTCCATTTTCATGTTTGGGAGTCAAATTTGCCAATCTGATGAGTGTGTAATAACCTTGTGTTGTTTTAATTTGCTTTTATCCAATCACTATTTATTTATTTGAAGTATACCGGTATTAACAATTTTGATTTTTTTCCTTAAAAATTTCCTGTTCATATTCTTTGATTATTTATAAATTCATGAATTCCTTATAAATTTGAATGAATCCCATATGTACTATATATCTGTACATATATATAATTAGTTCATTATGCCTTATTTATATATAAATATGTGTATAAAATCAAATTATAAAATTTCTTAAGTCTAATTTCCAAGATACCACATATACATAGATATGTATACACACAACATGCACATACAATTTCAGTTTTATCTTACCTCTCTCATCAACGCACTATACAAATTTCGCAGCAGCTCTTCCAGACCTTTTCACCCCCTCTTTAAACCTCTCATGGCTCCACTTCCTCCTAAGTCTCTCAGTGGAGATCTTTGCCTCATATTTTTTAAAAAAAATTGAGGCCATTTCCAGGTTCTTCTTTCATATTCTTCATCTCATATGACTCAGATTCCTTCTTCTATTATCTTCTCCTTCACCCTCTTTCGATGATGAGTTGGCCTTAATCTTTACCAAAGTTAACTTCTTTATGTGTTTCAATGATCCCATTCTCCTCCAGTACACTGCCCCTTTGGTCATCCTCAGTCTATCACTTGTTTCAATTTCTGTCTATGACTGTTCCTCTATTATTTACCAGTATATTCATATCTTCATCTCAATATTCTTCCATTCCCCACTAACTATCATTCTGTATTTTTTTTTTCGCCATTTATGGCTAAACTCCTTGAATTGCTTTCTATAATAAGGGCCTCTTTTTCCTCTCCTCTCAGTTTCATCTTCTGTGTTTTTTTTTTTTTTTTTTAATATTTGCTTTTAGTATTTTTTCTTTTTTAGATTGTAAGTTCTCTCTCATCCTACCCTTCAGTTTCCAATTCTTTGACACCACAAAAAGAACTACTATAAAGCTTTTTATACATATAGTCCTTTATCTTTTTTCTTTTATCTCTTTGGTTATGTGATATTGCTGGGTCATTAGGTATGCACAGTTTTATAGCTCTGACATAGTTCCATTTTTTTCTCCAGTTTACAATTATACAATTTACTACTATGATCATCTTTCCCAGCCCTCATTTATTCAAGCATTTGCTATTTCTGATAGGTGTGAGATAATACCTCAGAGCTGTTTTAATTTGCAATTTAATTGAGGAATGATTTTTATTTTGTAAATTTGACCCATTAACCCTACATATTTGAAAAAAATGAGACCTTTATCACATTAACTGGCTATAAGATAAACTGATTTTATTTTATTGTCTATGTTACCTTTCAGCAAAATATAGTTTCTCTAATTACTTTTTCAATTAGGTCTATATTTGTTCTTGTTTTGTCTAGCTCATGATTGATACCCTTGTCTTTTTTTTTTTTTTTTTGAAATTTCAGCTTAAGCATAATAGATTCTGTTCTAGCCTTTTATTTTAACTCTGCATGCATCTTTCTGTTTCAAGTGTGTCTCTTGTAAACAACATATTATTGAACTCTGGTTTCTAATCCATGCTGCTATTTGCTTAGGTGAACGCATCCCATTCACATTCAGCTATGATTACTGTATTTCCCTTTAACCTATTTTCTTATGTTTATCTTTCTTTTTTTACTCTTTATCCTTTCCCTCCTGAAAAGTCTGTCATGCTTCTGGTCACTACCTCCCTTGATCCATCTTCCCTTTTGTCATCCCTTCCCATCCACATCTCTTGTTCCTATATCCCTTATTTCCCTTCCAAGATAGATTTCTGTGTGCAATTGATTATGTATATATTCTTCCCTTTTTTGAACCAGTTCTGATAATGCTGAGATTCAAGATTGCTCATCACTCTTCATTTTCCTCTTCAATATAAAAGCTTTTCCCTGGTAAACCTTTTTATGCAAGAAAACTGTCTCCATTCTAAATCTCCCTTCCTCCTTTCCCCTAATGGATCACACTTTCTTACCCCATAATTTTTTAAAAAATCATACCAACAGTCAATTCATATTCATGTCCTATATGTAGAATCTTTCCAACTGCCCTAATAGTGATAAAGTTTTTAGAAGTTACATGCATATATAGCAACACAAATATTTTAAATTTATTAAGTCTTTTATGATTATGCTTTCATGTTTACTTTTCTATGCTTCTTTGAGCCTTATGTTTGATTGCCAAATTTTCTATTCCTTTCTCTGATCTTTTCATCAAAAATGCTTGAAAGTTCTTTATTTCATTATATATCTATTTTCCCCTGAATGAACAACTCAGTTTTGCTGGAAAGATTATTTTTGTTTTAATTCTAGCTCATTTGCCTTCTGGAATATATTATTGCAAGCCCCTTGCTCTTTTAAAATATTTATTTATTTTAAATAAATACAAAATAGGAGAAGAAAAAATTGTCATGTGCATAGAAGAACATAAGAGAAGATTAAAAATGTAAAGCAATAAATTCCCATTTCAAGAAAGCCTATATAATAAATACTACATGTTTTGTTCAGAGCTGCCCATCTTTGCTTTCTTGGAGGCTTTTTTTTTTTGTTGTTGTTGTTCTCTGTTGTGCACTTTTTATTTCATTCTTCTTTCACCTCTTCCTTCTCTCCCTAAGAAAGTGGATAGTTCATACATACATACATACAAAAATATACATGCATATACACATATTTATCTATATCAATATTGAGTGTATATGTTTATGCATTCATTCACATGTATATGTATGCATATATATTTATATCTATTTATATTGCATGCCTCCTTTTCCCTTATCCTTTTACCTCTTCTTCTTATTTCTTTTTTTCCCTCTTGTTTCTGATTTGAGTAGGATTCTTTCTAAAAATCCTTCCCTTATCCTCTCCCTCCACTCTTTCCCTTAGTCTCTTATTTCTTTCTTAATTTAGAAGATTTTTATAACTTTTATAACTCAAATATATGCATTTGTCCCTCTTTGACCCATTCCAGATAAGAGTTTCCACCAGGCCTCCTTCCCCATTGTATCCCAATTGTATAAGATGATTACTTTTTTCACCTTTTCCTATATTTTAGAATCCTTTTTTCTGATTCTCTTGTTCCCCATGTTTGTAGATTAAATTTTCTGTTTAGTTCTGATTTTTTTCAGCAGAAACGATTGAAAATCTTTTACTTCATTGAAGTTCCATGACCTCCCCTAAAAGATGATACTGAATCTCAATGGATAGTTAACTCTTGGTTGTAACCCCAGATCCTTTGCCTTCCTGAATATGGCATTCCAGGCCCTCCAATACTTTATTGTAGAAGCTGCCAGATCCTGAGTAATCTTCATTGTTGCTCCATGATGTATCTTTTTGTCTCACAGTTTGCAATATTTTTTTTCCTTGAGATTATAGTTTTAAGGTTTTGCAGCAAAGTTCCTTGTGGTTTTTCTTGTGGGATCTCTTTTTTCAAAGGTCATAGATGAATTCTTTCAATCAGTATTTCCCCCTCTATTTCTAGAATGTTGGAACAGATTTTCTTAATGACCTCTTTTAGAATGCTATCCAGGATTTTTTTTTTTTTTTTTTTTGGTCATGGCCTTTGGGTAGACCAATAATTTTAAAGTTGTCTTTTTTGGATCTATTTTCCTTATTGGCTGTTTTGCCAATGAAGTATTTCAGATTTTCTTCCATTTTTTCATTCTTTTTAGTTTGTCTGATTCTTGCTGTCTCACATAGTTATTAGCTTTCATTTGCATTATTCTAGTTTTTACTGTGTGATTTTCTTCAGTTATCTTTTTTGTATCTCTTTTTCCATTTGATTTATTCTACTGTTTAAGGATTTGTTTTCTTCAGTCATTTTTTTCCCTTCCTTTTCCAAACTGTTGACTCTCCCATGAATATTTTTCATTTCTTTTCTCATTTTTATTTCTATCTCACTTATTGCCTTTACAAGTCTTATATGAGCATTTCCAAGAAGCCTCTTTTGGTTTGAGACCAATTTATCTCACTCCTTGAAATTTCTTCTGTGGATAATCTGTCCTAGTCTGAATTTGTGTTTTGGTTACCATAGTAACTTTCTATGGTCAAGATTTTTTTCTGTTGCTTGCTCATTTTCTTTCCTTTTCTCTTGGTATTTCTTCTTTTTTTTTTTTCTGTTTAAGGTAGAGCTTTGCTACTGGAGTAAAGGTGATACTCTCCCAAGTTTCCTATGCAACTCTGAGCCTTGGCTTTGAACACAGGGGTCCCTTGTGTTTCTAGGGAGTAGCTTTGCCTGCTCTATTCAGGAAACAGTGTGATTTCCCAGAGTTTGACTTCCGAGTTGGTACTGAAAGCTGCCCCACTGATTTGCTCCTCTACTGAACCAGAACTGAAAGTCTTAGTTGCTGATTTAGTGTGATTAAGACTCTTTCACCAGTTTTCCCAGAGACTATCTGGCCTGGGCTGAACACCCTTTATACTCCAGCAAGATTGACCCTTGTTGAAAGCTTTTCAGTTTAGCTTGATCTGGAGAATGGTTTCATTCCGTAAGACTCTATCCAGAGGCTTGATTTCATGTTGTTTTCAAAGAAAACTGGGAGAGCTCGAGGAGTGTATTGTCTTTTTCCCGCCATCTTGGCAACATCCCTAGAATTCCTCCCATACATTTTTGATAGGAAAATTCTAGTCTGATTATTCATATATTTTCTCCTCTTGATCTGTTCTCCAAGTTGTTTTTTATGAGGTGTTTCATATTCTCTTCCATTTTTTTCTTTCTGTATTTTTTATTTTGTTATTTTTTGGTCCCTTATGACTTCATTGACTTTCTCTTGCCCAGAGAAATTTCTCTCCAAGAAATCATTTTCTTCCTTAAAATCCTAGATCTCCTTTTCCACTTCTTTTTGTAATCTTATTTTTCTTTCATTGTTCTTATTTTTCAACAATTTTCCTTAATCATTTGATTTTTAAAGTCCTTTTAAATTCTATGAATTTTCTTTGGGCAAATGACAACTTGATATTGTTCTTTGGGTACAAAAGGGTTTTCTCTTGTTTCAGTATCCTCCTCTCTATACGAACCCAGATAGTCTCTATTCCCATAGTAATTTTCTATGGTTGGGTTCTTTCTCTTTTGCCTTCTCATTTTTAAAAATAGGAGCTTGTTCATGTAATCATCTCTAATCCTTATGTATGGGAAGTGGTTTTTCTGGCCTCACTATCTCCTTACCCAGCTAATTGAGTTTTAGATGGGTCAAACCTGTATTCTAGTTTCTTTCTTCAGATCTTCTCAGGTTGTCCCAGGAAGACCAATGTTCTGCCCCAACTCTTATTTATTTTTACTGCTCTGTGTTCACCCTTAGGTGCAAAAGGAAGGAAAACTGTAGAGCTTGAAATTATCTAATTTATCCTGCCATCTTCCCAGAGCACCCTGCTCTTTTAAACCATCTAGAAACCACTAAATCTTGTGAGCTCCTTATTGTGGCTATATGATTTTTGAATTATTTATTTCTGGAAGCTTGCAATATTTTCTACTTGATCTGTGAGTTCTGGAATTTGGCTATAGCATTCCTAGGAATCTTCATTTTGGGATTTCTTTGAAGAGTTGATTTATAGATTTTTTAAAAAAATATTTCCACTTTACTCTAGAATCTATACATCATAGCAGTTTTTCTTTGTAATATCTTGGAATATGATATTTAGGAGTCCCCCTTCCCTCCCCCCCAGTCTTTAGGCAGTCCAAATGATTCTTAAATTAAACCTCCTCAATCTATTTTTTCAGGTCAGTTGTTTTTCCTAATGAGATATTTCACATTTTGTTCTCTTTCCTCACTCTTTTGGCTTTGTTTTATCGTTTCTTGATCTTCTATGGCTATGGAGTCATTAGCTTTCACTTGCCTAATTGTAATTTTCTTCAGTGAGCTTTTGTATCTCTGTTTCCATTCAGTCAATTTTTTTATGGCATGGTTTTCTTCAGTGGTGTTTATAGTCTTTTTACCATTAAGCCAATTCTGTTTTTTTATGGTATTATTTTCTTTTTTATTTTCTTCCATAGATCTTTAGCATTATGGCTCTTTTACTTTGGGGTTAATTTTTTTTCACAATTTTGTTGTATCATTCTCATTTGTTTCCCCAACTATTCCTTTACTGTAGAGGGCTAAAACTCAAAAAAGTGTGCTTGAATCAGACAACTGAGCACTTAAGGCTAATTACCTATTCATTGTGAGAAAATGGCTCTATATACATATTTAGATGAGTTGGTGATGTGATGGTTCTCCTCACCATTGGTGCTTGCTGAATGTTTGGTGTTGAGATAATCATAGGCAAGGATTGAAGGGGGGTGGGGGAAAGAAGTCAGAGTCACTTGGCTGCAGGATGAGGAGAGAGGCTGGAGATGCCAGACTCCAAGATCCAGGATACATCTTTGGCAAGCCATGTGGAAGCTTGCCTGCCTCCTTCACTTGTCCCCCTAAAGACCAAGGACTTTGATTTATCCTGACTCTGGCTGACCCTGAGGCCCTCCAGGGAGCTAGCCCATACTTACACTTTAGCACTCTTCTCTCTTTCTTTAACTCTTCCTGAGATTCTTATGGGATTTGTTCCAATTAGCTTTTTTCTCTGAAGCTTTGGCCATTTTGGCAATATTGCTTTCTTTTGATTTTTTTATACTTGCCTTCCCTGCCACTATATTAGATTTGTTGTGATCATGTTTTCTTTCTTCCTTCTTTCCTTCTTTCCTTCCTTCCTTGCTTCCTTCCTTCCTTCCTTCCTTCCTTCTTTTCTTTCTTTCTTCCTTTCTTTCTTTTTCTTTCTTTCTTTCTTTCTTTCTTTCTTTCTTTCTTTCTTTCTTTCTTTCTTTCTTTCTTTCTTTCTTTCTTTCTTTCTTTCTTTTCTCTGTCTCTCTCTGCCTCTCTCCGTCTCTCTGTCCTCCTCTCTTCTCCTCCTTCTCTCCTTCCTTTACTCCATCTGTATCTTTCTCCTTCTGTTTCTCTCTCCCTCTCTCCTTCCTTCCCTCCCTTTTTGATCATTTTTTCATCCTATTTCTTGATTTTGAACTTTATTTTAAAGTTGTATGTGGTCTGTCACTATTTGAAGCTTCAGACATTTTTGTGCTGCAGTTTTCAAAGTTAGTTCTGGTGATTGCAAAGTTTTGGTGCTTTCAAAGTGGTATGATCTGGGACATGGTGTAGACATTGTCTTCCTAGCATATGCTCTGGTCTTTATTTGGGAAAGGCCCCAATCCCCAGCATCCATAAGCTCCTTTGGCACTAGAACTGTTGCCATATCCTTTACTGCCTTGCAGCTACAGGCACTACCACTTGTTTCTGCCTTGTGATCAGGGTCCCTGCTCTCTTATAACAAGCCACAAGTGCTCCTCTCTGCCTTATATAATAATTGTAACCCAGAGTAGTTCATGGCTAACAATGTTGCTGATCGATCTTATCTACTCCTACTGCCTTGTGATTTTTTTTTTTTTCTGATCAAATGTCAGACTCTTACCACTTGACCAAAAGCTCCCAAAATTGCTTCTTCTTTTGTCTCAACTGCTTCTAAGATCCTCCACTGGCACTCTTGTTGCTCTCCAGGCCAGCTCCTACCCTACTAGCAGAGACCTCTTTTGCTAACCTCTTAAATTATCTTTTCTGAAAAAAAAAAAAAAAGTCTTATTCTGATCTTTTTGTGGCTCTGCCACAAAATTTGTTTTGAGGAGTTATTGTAAAGTTTTTTTTTTTTGAAGGGAATATTGGAGGCATTTAGTTGGATTGCTACCTGTTTTTTGATATTTTGGCTTTGCCCCATTATTCTTTCTTAACCCCTTGGCCTTTTCTCAAACCTTATTGCCCATGATATGTCTGTTCTTCATCTTTTCTTTCTTGATGTTTTCTTCTCCCTAGGATTTCAAGAAACTGCTCTCTTTCTTGGTTCTCATCCTATTTGCCCTCCAGTTCTCAGTCTCCTTTGCTGGATCCTCATCCAAATAAATCTCTGTAAACATAGGTATTACTCAGGGTTCTGTTCTGGGCCCTTTTCATTTTTTCCTTCACTTGAGTGGTCCCATTAATTTTCATGAAATTAATTATCTTCTATATCTAATGATTCTTCATTCTGCTTATTCTGTCCTAAGATTTCTACCAATCAACAATTGCTCAGATTCAACTGGCTTTTAGACATTATAAACTGGATAGACATTATAAACTAAACATGACCAAAACTGAACTCATTATCTTTTCCCCTAAACTCATCCCTTCCGCAAACTTCTCTATTATTGTAGAGAGCAATATTCTTCTAGTCCTTCAGGTTCACAACCTGGTTGTATCTTTGACACTTCATTATCTCTCACTCTCCATATTCATTATGTTGCCAAGACCTATTGATTTCACCTTAACAATATCTCTCAAATATGCCTTCTATTCTCTGATACTATTCCTAGTTTGAAGCAAGCCTTCACCATGTCATGCAGGCTGATGGAAGGCATACAAAAAATGCTTCTTTCAGTCTTTTTACATTCCAGTTCTTTCTCCATTGGGCCACCAAGGCATAGGTCTGACATCACAGATAAGTGATATTTTAAAAATTCTACGACTCTCTGTTACCTCCCAGATAAGTATAAAATCTTCTGTTTGGCATTCAGAACCCTTCCTAATGAAGCTTCCTCATACCTTTCTAGGCTTCTTACATCTTACTGCCTACCATGTACTCTTCAAAGCAGTAACACTCTCCTCTTTGCTATCCCATGAACAAGACCCTCCATAACTTAATTCTGGGATTTTTCTTTGTTATTTAAAGTGCTGCATAAATATTATTATCACTATCTATTATTATTAGAGGTGAGCTCTTCTATAACTAAAGGTGAATGGACCATGAACAAAGAAAGAATGAGACAGCATCAATGTGCACTTTGGGTTCTATTTACTGTTTTCTTTCTTGGAATGTTTTCCCCCATCACCTTTGTTTCTTGGTTTCACTACCTTTCTTCAAGTCTCAACTAAAGGCCCATTTTCTACCAAAAGTCTTTCCTTATCTCTTTGAATTTTACTACCTTCCCCTTCTTATTTACTTCCTATTTTTTGTTTACTTTCCATAGTTTGATTTGACTTTTAATTATTTTTGTATTCTCAGGACTTAGAAAGTACTTGATTCACAGTGAGTATTTAATAAATGTTTATTGACCGACCATACATACATATACACACATGTATATGTATGCACATTCATTTGTGAAGTTGATCTGGTGAAAGTCTAATTTCTAAGATATATTAGAATTTGATTTAAATTTATAAAATTCTGCTTTATAAAATTTATAAAGACTCAGTCATATATTAATAAATTAATAAATAATAAATAAAATAATAAATTCACAAGGAATGAATTTTAAGGTGTTGATAAGTGTATATGCAATATTTTTCAAAATCATTAATAACTGGATAAATGTAAATTATGCAAAATGTAAATCATTTGTAGTATAAACCTATTAGTCACATCCCTGGGAAAAGGTATTGACAGATTAGTGACTTTGGAAGCATACTTACAAATTGCTTTCATAAATGTGTAATTCATCCTTATTTCTCTCATTGAACTGGTAACCAAATTCTGTTAATTTTTTCTCACTATTTTCTCTTCTATCAATTCTTTGTTTTTTTGTAATTCTCAGTGAAATTCTTTTAGATCCTTATCATCTCTTGTCTGTACTATTGAAGTAGTCAGCTGGTCAATTTCCTTACCTTCATCATCTTATCTTCATTATCATAACCACAGTCAGCTTAATGTTCTAAAAACAATTTTTAGTTCAGGCTACTTCTATCTTTGAAAACTTCTAATGACTTCTTGTTACTTACAAAATAACAATCAAATGCAAAGTTTTTCACAACCTGACTCCAACCCATTTTCTATATTGGCAGCACAAATATGGGGTCTACCATACACACAATGATGCTTGTAATCAAAAGTATACCACAATAGTCAAACTGGCACAAGAATACTCAGGCAGGAACTGATCTTAAAGAATATCAACAAGAATAAAGGGAATAAAATAAATGCAAGAAGGACCAATATCCAGGCAAACCAAGACTATTATTTGATGACACATTGTCCATGGATCCCTAAGCATGGGCAGTATATATGCTCCCAAGTGGTTCTATAAGTTGATATTTATAGAAGCATTTAGTGTTATAGCAGATGGAGCTCTGGGTATAAAAGAAGGGAACTTCTAAGATTGAATCTTGCCCCATCCACTCACTAGCTGGATGCAATTAATTTTTCTCAACCTCAGTTTATACATCTGCAAAACAGAGATCAATAATACTATTCACCCATAGGTTTATTGTCAAGATTAAATGAGATAACATATGTAAAGTGATTCACAGCCTTTAAAATGCTATATAAATATTATTATCATTATTTATTATTCTTATTATTAATGGGGAAATATTCTATAACTAAAGGTGGATTGATCATGAACAAAGAAAGAACGAGGCAGGATCAATGTGTACTTTGGGTCTTATTTAACATTTTATAGATCCTCAAAAGTATAAGAAAAAGTGCTTTTTGCTCAGAACACATTCTATTTTGTTCCCTTTGGTTTGTCATATATCAAAAGGTGAACACAAACTTCATCATCTGCTTTAGTCCTATATTATCAACTATCCATTGGTCATTCTGAACTGGATCTCAAGCATTAAATATATTCAAATAAAACCAAACTTCCCCCATCTACCCTTCTTCATAACTTTCCAATTGCTGGCAAAGTTCTCCTCTTCCTCCTCCTCTTCCTAGTCACTTAAATTTACTTTTTGTTCTCATTCTTATTTACCCCATGTATCCAGTCAGTTGTCATATCATCCACAAAGTAACTCACCCATCTTCCATTCTTTCTATTCTCATCACTATCACCTTAGTTCAGGATCTCAGCACATGTCGTAGACTAATTAAACTCTGGCTCAAATCACTTTTCATTGCCCTCCATCCTCTACCTGCACCAAAGAGAGTTTCCTCAGTTGTTATTCTGACCACATCACCTACTTACTCTGTAAACTCCAAATATTTCTTCCTATTATGTATCAAATATAAATGCCTAAATTGGACATTTAATGTTCTTTACAACTCAGATCTTTTCTGTCTGTAGTTTTACACACTGTTCCCTTTTATACACTCTAGGGTGCAGCCATACTAGCCTTGCTGTTTCTCCCAAAAGATCTCTTTGCTTTGCAGTGACCATCCTCCTCACTTTTCTCTCTTCACTCTGCCTCACAGAATATGTTTTCTGTTAAGAGAATTCAAACAATACCTTCTCTTAAAAGTCCTTTCTGGTCCTGTCAGTTGCTCCTGTTTCCCCTCTAAAACCACTTTCTATCTACTCTAGAACTATTTTGAATGATCTTATTTATTAGTCCTGGCAAAAAAATACTGGAGTAGTTTACCGTTCCCTTTTGTAGTGGATTAAGGTAAACAGGGTTAAATGACATGACAGTTATTAAGTGCCTGTGACCATATTTGAATTTAGATCTTCCTGCTTCAGATCCAGTGCGCTAAATGCTAAACCACCTAGCTGCTCCCTAGATAAAAAGGTTGTGATTTGGTCTACAGTCACATAGCTAGTAAATTCCAGTGCCAAATATGAACTCAGTTCTTTCTAAATCCTGACTGCAGAACTATCTCTTTAACTACCTATATGCACCACTTATTTTTGTCCTTAAGTCTTTTACTTTTCTGGTCTCCAATATCCTCATTGTTTTCCTTTCTTCAATTGACCAGTCAATCAAAAAATCTTTATAAAACCTATGCTAAATGCTGGAAAGATGAATTCAAGCAGATATAGTTCTTGTAAAAGTATATAGACTAATTATCCTAACCCTAGAAATCCTTCCACATCCCCTAGTATTTCACCTTTTCTAGGAGGTTATCTTTACCTCAGTTCACAAGGATCTCTCTTTTCTCAGAATGCTTACAGCACTTTCTGTCCATATTGTTTATTTAACATGTATTATATACATATATATATATATATATATATATATATATATATATATATATATTTAATTTTAACTTTTACCTTATACATATTCATTCTTCTTCTTCTTCTTTTTTTTTTTAAACATATTTCCATGAGACATTTTGGAAGAGAAAAATCAAAACAAAGCAGAAAAACATGAGGGGAAAAACAGCTGAAAACAGTATCCTTTGATCCATATTCAGTCTCCATAGTTCTCTCTCTGCATGTGAATCACATTTACATCCAAAGTTTATTGAAATTGCCTTGGATCACTGAATTACTGAGAAAAGTCAAATCTATCATAGTTAATTATCACACAATCTTGATATTGCTGTGTACAATGTTTTCCTGGTACTGTTTGCTTCACTCAGCATCAGTTCATATAAATCTTTCCAGGCTTTTTTAAAATCAGCCTATTCATCAGTTTTATAGAACAATAATATTCCCATGTATCATATAATTTTCAAACTTTTAATTTTGTTTTGAGCTAACTGACCTGCCTCCCCAATTATGATATAAGATTCTTGAGGACAGAGTCAATATCTTACATTGGTCCTTTGTATCACTAGCACAAGTGTAACAAACATTTTGTTTAGATACCATTTGTGATTTCGTTGGTATAGGAAATTTTTGATGAGAAAACTACCTCTGCCAATATAGAACATCACCATCTTTTCAGTTGATAGTGATAGGGAGTTCCCTGGGCTACTAAAAGCTTAAAAAACTTGTTTTTCTAGGTTACTCAGGCAGTATGTCACAATGGGCCTTGAACCCAGATTTTTTTTTTTTTTTTACTTTCTATCTACCATATCATTTTATTTCTATGATGTGCATGCAATACATGTTAAATAAATATTTAATGATTAATCCAAAATATTGAAGCATATCCATAACAGGTCAATAATCAGAGAAAAAGTAGAAAAAGAAAGAAGGTAAAAGATGAACTCAATTTCCTAAACTCCTGACTCTCAGGTCATCACTGTAGTGACAGATTAGCTGTTATTAGAGATAAGCCTTTCCAGGTCTTGCTTTTTCTCTCTCTGCTCTTCTCTAGCAATGACAGTTTTGCAGAAGGAGGAAAAGTAAACACACAGAGAGAAATTATAGAATCAGTCAGAAGAAAACCCAGAATTCATAGAGTCCAAACTTGACTTGAAGCAGGAGTTCCATCTCCAAAATACATTTCCCCAAGAACCTTGCATGAGAGGCATTGTGGTCTAATAGTTAGAACATTAGCTTTAACATCAGAAAGATTTGGTTTTATAACCCATCTCTGTGATCATGTCAATCACTTTCCTTCTTTGAGCCCTAGTTTTCTCTTTTGTAAAAAAAGGAATAAAATAATTTCACTGCATGCATCTCCCAATACTATTATGAAGCCCCCAAAATAAACTGTAAGATTATACTGGAAAACCTTCATTTCTACATTAATTAGGAGAAATATGAACATTTACTAAGTCCTACCTAGTGTGCCAGACATTGTGTACTTGTATCAACTCCAGAGGGTGGTGTAATACCAGAGAAACTGAGGAAAGAGATTAGTTTTTAATCTTTTAATGTGGAGAGTTTTAGGGATTGGATGGGACTCATGTTAAAACATTCCAGCCCCCAGGAATTGAGGCAGGGTACTTATAGAGGATTTCAGCTAACTAGGGTTTGCAAACAGACTACATAACCTTAGTATACAATCTTACAGGGGAAACCAAGATAGATAAGGGAGGCAAGAACACTGGGTGGGTGGACTAGCCATACTTCCAAGAAAGGATCATAACTTAGTCCTGACAGAATAGGGATTAAGATAAGAGGATCTGAGACAGTGAAGGGAGGGGCAATATTATCTGAGATAATGTACCTGCAGTGAAAGACAGAATGGTATATAAAGTGGTTAGAGCTTCAAGGTTTTTCTTGACTCAATCGTCCCTGTCCTAATGGCAAGGAAGGGAGAGGGTAGCCATATATATATATATATATATATATATATATATATATATATATATGTATATTATTCAGGGAATAATAGTAGGTGCTATTATTATTTCCATTTATAATTAAGGAAATTGAGGTTGAATGATTTGCTGAGGGTCACATTGCTTTTGTTCAAATTTCTGTGATCTTATGAAGTATAGTACACCAAGACTGTCCCTGTAGTTTTCCTCTCAAAAATTCTGCAGTGGATTGCTATTTCATTCTTCAATAAACTAAAGCAAACAGGTTTAGTTCCTTGCCTAGTATCACATAGTTAATAAGTGGCTGAGGCATGATTTGAACTCAGGTCTTCTTGACTACAGGCCCAACACCACTTAGCTACCTGGGGTAATAAAGTTATAGTTAATGTCAGGGCATTTTAAATATATATACATATATATAAATAAATATATATTTATATATATTTTAAATTATTATATTTTATAAATATATAAATTATATATTTTTATATATAATATATTATATAATATAAAATATATAAAAATATATTTAAATATATATATATATATATATATATATATATATATATACACACAGAGAGAGAGAGAAAGAGAGAGAGAGAGAGAGAGAGAGATGACTATGTGTCACAGTGGATAGAAGGTCAGACCAGAAATAAAGAAAACCTGAATTCAAATGTGATTTCAAAAGCTAATTATATAATCCTAAACAAATCACTTAATCTGTATTTGTCTTAGTTATCTCATCTATAAAATGAGAATGATAATAGAATCTATTTCCCAGGGTTGCTGTTGTGCTACAGTTTCCCTAAATTGTCCTGCCTCAATTTCCCTAAATTGTTCTGCTTCAGTTTCCCTAAATTGTTCTGCCTCAGTTTCCTAAATTGTTCTGCCTGTTTCCCTGAATTGTTCTGCCTCAGTTTCCCTGATTGCAACCCTCCTTTTCTGCTCATCAGAACTGAGATAATTAGGACTGTGGATATCTGGCATTCCAAAAGATAACACTCCAAATGTCCTATCTCAGAAACCTAATTGGTATCTTTAAGTTCAGACTTCCTGTCTTTAGATGGACACCTTCTTAACTCCCAGTTAGTAAGAATTTTTGGTCCTACCCCCAACCTGTCAGAACTGGACTGATAGTCCCTGCCTGGAGATTCCTGTTCACCAGAGTTTGGACTTCACCCTCCTTTGTCTACCCAAGCTTAGAGGCATATATATGTCACTGAGAACTCACTTTCACTGCTGGATGCTTAGAGACATCAGCCCTAGGGGCAACATGCCCCCTAATCTCTATCTTGCCTCAGTTTTTCCAGCATTACACTTTGAAGATCAGATGAGATAAGGTATTTGGTACAGAGTAGGTGTTGTATAAATATTAGCTATTATTATAGATAATAGATATTCAATAAGCATGAATTGAATTGTCTTTACATAGAGAAAGCATCTTATGAAATGTTTCTTTTATCTCTACTTTGAGAAATTCCTCAGTTCAGATAAAGGAATGGAGGTATCTTCCTTGTGGTACTTTAATCTACTTCTTCTCTCTTTGTCATTTACTCATTCATGTGATATAACATAGAATAGTATAATGTAATGAGCCCTTGGACAAAAAAAAATTGAAGTTTTGAATTTGAGGCATTAACCTGAGATTAATTGGCTGATTCTGTATCTTTGAAAAAGTCATGAAATATTGCCAAGTTTTGCCATTCTGGCCTAAACAACTCAGGTTAGATATGATTTCCTCTTCTTACCTGAATGTTGTGATGTGACTATCTGTACAACTCTAATTAACAGATTTTTTTTTTTTTTTTTTTTTTTTTTGTATTTCTATAGCTATTGCCCAGATCTGTAATTTTACTGGTACAGAAAACTTTCACATAAGGAAGTTCCTTTTACTAATGCAGATTTGCAAATCCTCTGCACCTTAAAATTTTGGAAGGTGGCCTAGTCAAGCAATGTCAAGCTCAGATAGGAACAGGGGCCACAGAATTGTCCACAAGCATGTTTTTGTGTTGTCTATTAGCTTAGTTTAAAAGGAAAGTTATATGTGTGGCAAAGAACAAAAGGACAGCCTACAGGGAAGCAAAGAAAAAATGGACAGTTATGAATATAATTTCTTCTACTATTATATGTCCTTTTTTGAACTGGAAATTTATTGCTATATATTTTGAATTTTTCCTGATGTTCTATTGGGTATATATCAGTGTTCTGTTCTGTTTTGTTTTATTTTTCCTTTTCTGTCTTTCTTTTTTCTATTAAAAAAAAAACTAAACAGAAAATAAAATAAACTGCTCAAACCTGAAAAAATGTAATGTTACCTATGTTTTATTATATTTTTATTTTTTCAAATATTTCTCAATGTTTTTACATAAAAATAATTTAGTCTGAACTTAAGAAATAAACAAGCATTTCTACAATAGTAGAATAGGTGGGTAAAGATGATTGTACATAAAACTGCTATTTATTTTAATTATATAATAAAGTTATATAATTTCCCACCTTTTTTCTTGCCTCTCTTCTTCTTCCCCCTTCATAATCCCCTGTTTTAGAGATGGCTACCTTTAAACATGTATGTATATATACTTGTACATATATAATACATATATATTCATACATGTATTTGTATAAAACGCTTTATAATGTATTTATCAGATTTATTGTTTTTTCTCTAGATTCAGATAGTGTCTTCCTTCATATGTCCTTTGTAGTTAATTTGGGTATTTATAATAATCAAAAATTACTCTGGAGAGTATTGTGGACCACTTTTTTTTGACTTGTCTGGCACAGAACACTTACAGATCAGTGAATTTCCCAGTCACATAACTGGTATCTTCAGAGGTTGGACGTGAACTGAGGTATTTCAGGGTTCACACATGGATGTCTCTCAACAGATACCCCTGACTTAATATTATGCATATTTCTATCCAGTTCTTGGTCATGAACAAGACTTCTCTTGGCACACTGGAGTTTATCTGTGTAGCTTAATTGCTGCAGAGATCTCTATTTCTTTGCTATTTGGGTCTGTTTATTCTGGGCCAATTGGGAGTGCTTTATACTAGTTAGCTAATTGAAAGTATCTAAAGCTGAATGAGAGCTCAATAGTACAGGTGGCATCTTTGGAATCAATTTTAGGAGACTATTGAAATCCATTTGCTTAGTTTAACAATCAGCCCCCATGGAGGTGAGGATTTAGACTTGAGGCTATCAGACAATTAAAAAAAGTCCCATTGGCTATAGGAAATAACTCTTCCCTAAGCAATTAGTTTTTCCTGGAAGGCATTTTTTGCTAAGTATTGTAGTTTATAATGATAGAAAGGGGAGTAGGAATGACACATGAAAGAATGAAGGGACAGAGATAAAAGAGATCAGTGAAAGAGGGAAGGAGAACAGGACTAAAAAAAAATAATTGAAGAAGTAACACAATGGGAGGGATAGTAGAACAGAAGGGGAAAAGTCAGTGAAAAGAAAATCAATTAAACTTATAATATTGGGATAACTTTAGTTTAGGAAAAAAAGAACCTCTTATTTAGAAAGACTTAAAAAGGAAGGTAGAAATTACTAAGAAGAATGAAAAAGAATATTATTCAAGAAGAATTAAAAAGAATAAAAAAAAGAGTTGAACTGGATCTTAAAGACCATCTGGATCAACCTACTTATTTTACAGATAAGAATGATTGAGCCAATGGGAGGTTAAGTGATTTGCAAATCACTTAGTCCATTGACCAGGATTTATAGTTTTTCTGTACAGTGCTAAATAAAAGAAGCAGAATCTGTATGTAAGAAATGTATAATGCTTTGTCTGTGTCTATGAAAGTAAGTTGAAGAAATAATATTCTTAATGGACTAATAATAATTTCAAAAGGATTTATTGATGAGAAAAATATTAGTATTAGGTTCCAAGGGGCTATGCCTGTACTATCTGTACAATTTTGCATTATTACTTTTATGATTTTTTGGGCTAATGTTAAATATTTCATTATTTAACTTTTCATGTGTTTATGGGCATATGAAACTTGATTCTATGTTTTATAGAAAGGAAATTGGCATGGTGAATAGAATACAATGGACTTAGAATTGTAAAGATCTACACTCAAATCCAGTTTCAGACAAGAGTTGTGTGACCCTATGTGGAATATTTAATCTTTCTAAGCCTCAGTGTTCTCATCTGTGAATTGGGGATAATAACAGCACCTATGTCCTGATGCAAAGGTATTTTACAAACATTAAAATACTACTTAAATGCTATTTATTATTATGATTTTTTCTTTATGTATCCAACTAGAATATAATCTTGTGAGAATAGATTTTTTTAATGCCATCATATTCGTCTCACAGTGCTAACACACTGTTTCATACCTATGTTATATTCAAATAAATGTTTGTTGGTTTAGTTTATTGATGTTTACCTAATGTACTAGATAAATGCTCATCCCTAACTTACTGTGAGTATAGTCTCTTTGGCAAAGAGAAACGAAAACAGCAAATGAAGCCAGCTGAGTTTCCTGAAAATAATGACATCAACTTTCTAAAAATATGTGGCTAAAATTGTTTCATTCATTTGGAAGCAATACCAAGAAATGGTATGTCCTTGTCTTAATGATCTAAATTGCCCTGTGACTAGGCCTATAATATACTGTAGGAGTGGGTTAGAAGAGATAGCACTGATGTTCTACCAGGCTCTTTGGAGATAATTCAGAGGTAGAAATCAAGGAAGAAATATTCGGTTTCATTAAATAGTGCTAAAATCCTCACTCTCATGATCTCTATGGTCAATACAGACAAATCTCTTTTTGTTTCTTAAGGAGACAAAAGAGGTCATGAGGTTTATGCTAGATGTCTGGATACTTAGACTCTCAGTATCTGTGTTTTTTAGGAGTCAAAAAAAGTATCACACACATCACAGACAGGAAATGAAGAGACCTCCAAGGAACAGGCAAACACTACTCAATGAAGAGTGAAAATCAATGAGAAGAAAACAGTCTATTTTCACTTCATTCAATTTGGGGAGCAGATCATTTTTGCCTCATTGATTCTTGATGCTCACTAAGCACTATTCCCCTGTTATTTTCAGTACATTTATTTTCTTTTGTGTTCTTTCCCAACTTTTTCCTTCCTTCCTTCCTTCCTTCCTTCCTTCCTTCCTTCCTTCCTTCCTTCCTTCCTTCCTTCCTTCCTTCCTTCCTTTCTTCCTTCCTTCTTTCCTTGCTTCCTTCCTTCCCTTCCTCCCTCCCAAATATCTCTGCTTTTCTTCATCCTGTGGTTTTGTTTTAAACTTCTGATTTCCAACTATTAATCGTATCTCTGATTTAATTTTCTAGTCTAGTTTTTATAACTAGGGTGAACCTAGGCAACATAGACAAGAAATTCATTTGATTCATACAAAAATATCATCTGGAATTTCCATTATCAGAACTATGCATATTGCTGACATCTGACTTCACTTATTTGCAAGGAATATCCCTAGATAATGCTTATGTCTTCCTAAGCTCATGCTTGTGATTAGAGTAATCTTGGCTAGGTAAATGCTAGTGCCCTGGTTAAAGCCCTCAGATGTGTCAAGTAAGCTATAAACCACTCTAGGATCTAGAGGTAATATAATATAGAGGAGCCAGTCAAAATACTTCTTTATATAAAATATATTATCATTTATTAGAATGACAATAAATTATGTAAATGCTTTTATATGACTTTAAGAAGAAAGGATTATATTAAGAAACAAGATTTAAAGAGCTATGACTAAATTTACTTTGACCTTTTTTCTTACTTAAAACTTCAAATGTTACCAGTCATTTCTTATTCAATTTAATTGTTATATCTTGCTAAAACTAAATGACTTCTTGACTCATAGGTAGTTGGTATGTCTAGTCTTGACATATGTTCTTCATATAAAGGAATCAAGGTATTGGTTTGGGTATTTCACTCCGTTAACTCCAGTATGGTAACAGTTGACTGATTCTATTATGAATAAAGCTTAAAGCAAGAAAGAAATGTTCTCATTTGGCTCCCTTCTTATTTTTATGATTGGTCCTCTATTTCATCTATCTATTCCTAGTATTCTTTGCTAAGTATGGTTGGTCCTCAGGCTCTGTTCTTTGTTCTTTTCTCTTTTTAAGCTTTTTCATCTGGATATCTTATTAGCAACCATGGCTTGAATGACTTCTAAATTTATATGTAGCCACACACTATTCTTTAGAATTCTAAATTTTCTGTTATTTGACTGACATTTTTCTACCTGGATGTCCCATAAGAACCTCAAAGTCAAAATGTTCAAAACTAAATGAATGCCTCATCTTCCTTTATGAATCTTTCTTTTCTCCTAATCATTATGTTAATTAATGATCTTCCTAGTCATGACTTTGTGAATAACAATTAAAATTCTATTCTCCCTTATTGTCCAGACTCAATCAGTTTTCAAATCCTATTATTGCTTCCATTTTGATAATATCTTCTCCATTAATACCTTTCTCTTCAATCACCTTTCTACCACCCTAGTTCAGGTCCTCATTATTTCTCAGCTGAAATTTTCAACTTAAATCTTACCTGATCTCCCAGCTTCTACTTTTTCCCTGTAACTTCAGTATTGCCCTTGACATTTCTACAAAAATAATCTTCTAATTACACAATTTTGACAATGTGATTTTCCTATATTTCTTTCCTATTATTATCTTTAGGATAAAAGACAAATGTTTTAACCTTGTATTTAAAATCTGCTACAACATTACTCTGACCAATGTTTCCATCTTATTTGAGGTTAGGTGCCTTCATATCCTCAGTTTTACAGGCCAATTGTACTATTAGCTATATTTTTGATCTTACTTTATCATTTCCTAGCTAGTGCTTTTGTACACTATGCCCTCAAATGGGGAATTATTTTCTCAATATTTTTTTAGCTGTAGCTGATAAAATTCTTCTTTTCCTATAGGGTCTAACCCAAATGCCAAGAAGCCTTCTCCAATTTCCCAGCTAAAATGTCCTATAGAGCAATTTGCTTAGTTTGTAAATCTGATCAAGAAGACTAAAATAAAAATGAATGGAAAAGCACTCATATATATCTGCAAAATCACATAGAGTAACAGGTACAAAAAACTGAGGAGCAGAGATAGACACTCAGGCAGCAACTTGATCATAGTGGTGTTGCTAATAATGTCAGTGAAGGGGGATCAGTAATTTGGAGGAAACAATATCTAAGAAGAGAATCAGCAATGAAACCCAGAGTCTTGGCTGTCAACATATAAATGCATGAGTATGGGCAAACGGGTAATAAACAAGATGGACTAGTGATATTAAACCAAGGATGTAAATTAAGCTACATAATTATCAATGAAACTTGGTAAAATAGTAATCACAACTAAAATAAGGGTTTGGAGGAGAACACATGCATATGAAGCAGGTAACTGTTGTCCCTTTAAGAAATTGTATTTCCTTTTGACCTGTGATCCTTTTCAGAGTCTCAACCATTCCTGGGGAAGTTATTCTTGATTCTCACTAAGCACTATTCCCCTGTTATTTTCAGTACACTTTATTTTCTTTTGTGTTCCTTCCCAACTTTTTCCTTCCTTCCTTCCTTCCTTCCTTCCTTCCTTCCTTCCTTCCTTCCTTCCTTCCTTCCTTCCTTCCTTCCTTCCTTCCTTTGTTCCTTCGTTCGTTCCTTCCTTCTTTCCTTGCTTCCTTCCCTCCCTTCCTTTGTATTTCCTCCCCAGATAAGTTATTTTTCCAGAATGCTAGGACCTTTGATTCCATTAGAAATCCTGGTCAAAAAGCATCCCTTTGAAATATTGTTAATTCCAACAGGAGATCTGGGCTGTTCCAGATCCCACTGGGTCTGACCTACTCAGGCTCTCCCAGCCCTGACCAAGACACCCATCAAAGAAGGTCTTTTGCAGATGGACCTCGGTGGTTCACTCAGATCCCAGGACTTTCTGTCCACTGAGAACTGAATTCTCAGTGAAAAACTCCATTTTCCCATAGATCTGCCACTATAGAAGTCAGTCTCTTGGTAAACTGATTTCTATCTAACAATAAACTTTCATTTTGCAACTAATAATTCGGGAATGAGTGAATTCTTTCACTTCTAAAACATGCGGCCGATTTAATGGGGATAGTTAATAACTCTCTTATAGTCCCTTACCTCTAGACCACCAGGCAAAATGCATCACATATACAAAGGATCTGTTTTGGAAAGAGTGCAAAAGTTGGACTCAAGCAGACCTGGGTTCAAATTCTGTCATAGGTAATATATATCACAATGCATGACTTCTTTGGACCTGAGAGTCTTCATCCATAAAATAAGGGGGTTGAATTTAATGAACCTTGTGGTCCTTTATAGCCCTAATTCTATGATCCTATAATCATCAACACAGTGAATTACCTCTATTTTCTGATAAAGATTGCAACTCCTATGTGACTTAGTCAATAATTGTGAGGAAGTTACCCAGGGTTTACAAAAAATAAAGGACTTTCCATAGGTTATATAAAGAGTATGTTTGTTATGTGGCATTTGAGTCTAGTTCCTTTAGACATCAAGTCTCAGTCATTTTACCTCTGAAGGAATAGACTTCGTTCAAAAGAAATAAAATTGCTAATAGCTCTACATATTAAAAAATAGAAGGAAATAATCATAAAGTGTATTTGTAGATCAATGGGCAGAGAAAGAGAAACCATAATATTTATTATTATGTACTAATACTACAACACAACCATGTCAAAATATATTTTTTTATTCAAGAAATAAATTACATAACTAGCATGGAGGAATAGTATAGTGACAAAAAGGCACTTGAATTATTCAGATATTTAATCTTTTGGTAATGCATGACAAACAAGGTGTAAAATATGGTAATTCTTTCTAACTACCTACTATATAACTATCTACCTACCTATTCTATATGTATATTTTATATTTATAATCTATTATCTAGATAGATAAGTATCTACTTGCCAAAGTGTATGTCAAAGGTGTCTGGCACTATCATAGAGTCTATCTTGGACTAAATAAAATTGGAAGAGGAGTTCCCAAGTTTGGTAAAGTTTTCCAGGTTCCAGGTTCCTCTTTGCAAATTTTTTGCTAATTTTACTGAATTCCAGAACACTAAAAGGGGTTTCTCAATGAACTCCATAATCAGTCAAAAGATATTTGATTAATACCCCTGCAAGGTGAAAAACTTGTAAACAAGGAAATAAAGAGTTCATATTATATATATTATCACCTGAACAATCATTTGAATCTATCATATAGACAAATATTCAACAAATAAAAAAGAAAGAGCTGGATCACATTTGGGAAATTGATCTCAAGCTTCCCCCTGCCACTGATGCATATCTTTTTAATATTAACATCCTCCTGGTGATGCTAAAGAACTATGACTCATGAAACATTATGATTTCCAATGAATCAAAATTGCAGCTGACACAAAGGGCAACGAGGAGATGTCTGGTGAGTATAAGTAGACTACAACATAATGTCAATGATGATATTTTCACAGAAGATATGGCATAAAAGAGAGAAGCAAGACTATGTATTACTGGAAATGTTAGAGATGTAGTATTGTATTATAGATAAAGAGCTAGGTTCTAAGTCAGAAAGAGGTAGGTGTAAAATCCTTCTTTGACCTTGAACAAGTCCCTCATCTACATAGTGCTCTACAAAACTTTCTAAGATTATATATTGCAGAAAAGATGCCAACTTACATGAGAGTTCCTTATACGAATGACTTTAAAAAAAATACAATTCTTGCCCTTATCCTGTGCTGCTATGTGATGCTGAAAATAGTCAAGAAGACTAATTTTTCTGAGTTCAAATCCAGACTCAGACACTTCCTAGCTGTGTGACCCTCAGCAAGTCATGTAACATTGATTGCCTTAGTTTCCTCATCTGTAGAAATAAATGGAGACAGAAATGGCAAACCACTCCAATATCTTTGACAAGAAAACTTCATATTGAGGTCTCTAAGAATTAGATATGACAGAAAAGACTGAACAACATATTTCCTGTCCTTATGCCTAGAAAAGGATGTGAGCTAATCATATTGAGAAAGAAAGATAGGAGATAAACAAATCAGGAATTAGGTTGGTATCCATGAAATAGCAAAAGGATTTAAAGGAAGAGTTCAAACTTATTGGATCAATGCTTTGTTGAGAATTTTTTTGTAAAAAAAATGGTTAAGAATTATAGAAGTCAGTCAAGAAGCATTTATTAATTGCTTATTATTAGCTAAACAATATGCTAAGTGTAGGAAATACACATAGAAATAAAAAAAAAGGCAGAAAGAAAGTCTCAAGGAACTTCTTCTATGCTAATGAGGAGAAGGCAACATATAAAAGGAAGTTGAAAAGGGCATGTACCTGTGTGTGTTTAAAGGTAACTGGCACAAGCCATAAAAGACAAAGTCCCACGAAGAATCGGAATCAGCAGGGTTTCTTGGAGAAGAATGAAGATATAGTTGAATTCTGGTCCTCTTCCTTAAAATGAAGGTTGTGTTTGAAACTGGCCAATCAAAGAGACAAGAAAGAATCAGAAGGTATTTTCTTCATATATTTTTTTTTTCATTTTCAGTTCCAAATTCCCTTCTTACCTACCCACTCTTCCAACCCAATAAGAAGACAATAAATATGATTCCTGTTAAACATATTGTCATGGTAAACATGCTTTCATATTAGCCAAGTCATCAAAAAAAATCAAGAAAAATAAAGTGAAAAAATATGCTTCAATGTGCACTCAGAGTACATTAGTTCTCTCTAGAGTTTAGACAGTTGTTGTTGGTGATTTTATTTGTCCTTTGTTCACAAAGAGGACCATGACATCAGGGAGGTGACACCATGCCATGCAAATAAATTGAATTTAATAGAGGGAGGGCTGTACAAAGTGATGTGAAAAGTTATTCAAAGGGTATATGAGCTTTCAGGAAGAAGAGATTTCTATAGAAGATCAGATAAAGTACTGTGGAGATGGGTCAGCAGTGCAGCCTGGAAAGGAATAAAGATGACACAAGATGAGAAGGTTTGGATGTTTGAAAACTATATTGGAAAAATGAGTGAATGAGGTCATGATATTGATGGAAATGCAAAGTCCTAATGTTGGTTAATAATATTATCTACACCAATACAAGAAAGAGGAAGTGTAACTCCATTGCAACTTATATGAAATAAGTATTTGGTGGACTGCCAGCTTAATATAAGTAAAATATTATAATAGGGCAACTCCAAATGGAAATATGATCTTGAAATGCATTGTGAATCAATCAACAAACATTTATTGAACACATTCTATGTGCCAGGTATGTTTTTCCTTCAAGGAGAGGGAAAAAGCAACTAATGCTTTTGTATTTAGCCTCATTCAGACATGTGGAATATTGTGTTTATATGGGGTACCACATTTTAAGAAAGACAATGCTAAACTAGAGGATACTTAGACTAGGTCACAAAATATGGTAAGGGAACTACAGCAAGCTCTTGGTGATAAATTAAACATATTAGTCTTCAGAATGGATTTATACTGGGTATTCATGATGAATAGATATTTAAGTATTTGCCTATATTTGAAGGACTTTCCCATGAAAGATGAATTATTATTATTATTATCATTATTATTTTTAGTTAAGAGGTTGGAATCAGAAGGAATAGGTGGAGGTTTCAGAGAGTCATATTTTGCCTTGGTATCTGAAAAAATTTCCTACTTAATCATGTTTCTAGTATTGACTATCTGTGTAACATACTGACATTTACCTGCATCATCTTGAGCAAATCATTTAACCTATAAGACTTATTTATTTATAAGACTTATTAGTTAACTTATTAGTAAAAACAAGCTTATGGCACTGATTATCTCTGAGATTCTTTCCACCTCTAGATCTTGTTTTCTGTTATTTTTGCAGTTTTTGACCATAGTGTTATAGAACTATAGTCTGTTGGAAAGAGCACAAACCTATGAGCAGATCCCAATCTTTCCCTTGACTACCCATGTGATTTAGGAATGCTACAAGACCTTACTTCATTTGCAAATAGGTGGACAAGATAGCTTCTAGTTTCTTCTATTCTAAATCTATCTCTAAAATGTGTTAGGCTTTATATGTCTTCAGGGAATAGTTATTCATTTGTGGCAGTTGTTTTTCCATGAACTCTGTTACAAGTGAGAATTTTCTTTTCCACTTATAAAGGAAGTTCTTGTTCAAGCTTTGTGAACTATGTACTTGTAAGGAGAACTGGATAATGTTCTATAATGTGGTTCACAGATTTTTCTGTGTGGATTCTCTAAGGCAAAAAGTTGAAAAAAATCCCTCAAAGTATATTTGATCTTTTAAATTATGTGAGAAATTCTAATTTGAGGATTAAATTAGTGTTATTATAATTTCAGCCACTGACAGTTCAATAACAGCTCCTAAGTTAGATATTCTCAGCCTTTTCAGATGTTTAAGATCCTGCGTAAGATAATAACAGCAAAAATACTTCGACGTCTTTCAGTCAATTAAAAAAAAAAACTGTATTAAACTTCTACCATGTGCAAAATATTATTTAGGTACAGCAGGAGATCCAAAATTACAGTAAAAGACATTGTCTTGCCCTCAACAAACTTACACAATAGTAGAGAAGTTTATAATCTAGTAAGCATTTCAAAGGTATTTTCATTTAAAATTAAATGACAAGATTTATTTAGTTTTGTTTTGAGAATTATACTCTGCAAAATAATATAATCTGAGAGCTGGGACCCTAAAGAATGCTAGTGTCTGGAGTATAGCAAACATTAATAAATGCTTGTTGATTGAGTGATTTGAGAGAGTTTTGGAGTAACACCCAGTCTCCCTACTATAATGCCATATTAGTAATGATACATAGGAAATGCTGGAGAGGAAAAAAGCCAGTAAAAGCAGCTGAGTGGGAGGAGGAGGTTACAAGTAGATAGAGAAAAGAAGATGTGACAGAGAGAGAGAGAGAGAGAGAGAGAGAGAGAGAGAGAGACAGACACACAGAGAAAGAGACAGAGAGAGAAAGAGAGGGATAAAGAGATAAAGGGAGAGAGAGAGAGAGAGAGAGAGAGAGACAGACAGACAGACAGACAGACACAGACAGGGTCAGATACACAAATACATAGAGAAACAGACAGAGACAGAGAGAGAGAAAGAGATAAACAGACACAGACAGAGTCAGATACACAAATACATAGAGATACAGACACAGAGACAGAGAGAGACAAAAAGGAGAGACAGAGACAGGGAGAGACACAGAGAGAAAAAGAGACAAATGGACAGACAGATAGATATAGACATAGAGAGACAGAGACAGAGACAGAAATTCTGTACCAACAGGTGTTTTATGACCAGAAGAAAACAGAAGGATAATTTGCCTAGGGAACTTGGTATGTGGGAAAAGGTGGCCTTATTAGGTAGTTTGCCAAGTCTGAAGTCCACAAAGGTTGTGGCATTGAGATACATGCTAATGGCAGGTCATTCTGCTCTGGTGAATGAGAAGACTTAAGTTATAAATCATTCCAGTCTGGTTTGAATATCAGAAAGAAGTGGTTTTTGAATAACAAAATACCAAACCCTGAAGCAACACAGGCTTAATATTTCAGAGCAGATGGTATGTTTCAGAGAATCAAAGTGTGTGCTTTGTTAAGTACTACTCCAAACTGGGCAGCTCTTTTGCATTATGCTAATAAACTTAATTATTGCATACTTACAACAAATCTTTTGCTCCTTTTCATATTTTTAAGGATTTAAATGTGAATTTTCCATGTAATTGCAAATGAAGCCTTTGTTCTTTCTTATACTTTTTAAACATGTTCCACACTTTTTTTCCTTACCTCCCCTCCCATAGGTTATTCTCTTGGATCTTTTTCTCACCTGAGAGGAGTAACTGATGTTGGGGCGATTGCTTGTATGGTGCTAAGGCTGCCATCATAATGACTACTGGACTGGTAGAGAGCTAAGGCAAGGTGATTGGAGCTTTTTCCCAGAATGCTAATATATAACATTGGTATAGGATAATGATCCTATGCCCTGAAATGTTCACTCTTATGGTTTTCTGTATCAGGCTATCTTAGGCATCAACCTTAGGATTAATTGGGCTTCTGTCCTAGGACTTTCCTTGTTCTTCCTAGCTTCTCTTCTTTTACCCAAAAGTTAAAGAATTTGTGGTTATTATCCCTTTCCTCCACCATAAAAAATTCCTTTAGGAGTTAATATTCCTAGCTACAATTCCAACTCTGAATTGTAAGCAGAGTAGAATGGAACAATTATTCAGCACCAAGTGAACACTGCTTTCTCCTTTATTAATCATGGAATCATTCTGTTCAGGATTCCTAGGCAAGAGCCAATTAATTTCCTTATCAATCTCTAAATACAAACTTATGTGAGCTGGCGTGCTAAAGACACTGAATGAATAGATTTAATATTCATTCAATATACATCTTTGCTCAATGCAAAGCTGGACTACCTCACAGGACAATTAAGTTCATAATAAATGACCTATGGGATCTGTTGTTTAAAAGAAACAAAACAAACAAACAAAAAACATTGCTTATACTTCTCACCCCAACCCTTCACCACAGCCAGTCCTCCCTACTTTGCATGCATATCATTGGAAACAAAAGACCCAGATTTGAATCCAGCATTACTAGCAGAACAATCTTGGGTAATTTACTGAAGTTATTTGCAACAAAGACTCCTAAGCTACAAAGTTATTTCAACTGATGACATATAGCTCTATAGATGAACCCCAGTGTAAATGTGATTATGATATTTTTCAGGAGAGAACATAGGAAAGAAAAATCCATCATTTGTGGGTACACATTTCAAATGAAAATGATGGTAGGGGGAGCATTAGCTTGGAAAATATTTAATGAAAGTTTTTTTATTTGTAAGTAGGCTATAAGAAGTCTGAAAATCAGGAATTTTTTTTAAAAAGTGATTTTACTTCAATTCACCAAATAAGTGTTTATTATAGTTAGAATGTCATAAGGTGACTGGAGATATAAAGGTATTGGAATCCCTGCCCTCATCAAGTTTATAGTTTAGTAAAGCCTTTATGAAGGGGGAAAAAAAACTTATAAGGGAGAAAAGCAGTCCAGAAAATAGCCAAGAATAAAAAGAATTGGGGTATAGCTTATCAAGAACTGTAGTCAGTAATAATAGATTCTTAAAAACATATCAAAGGGAAAAAGAGATCCAGAAAATCTTCAAAATCACTTGATGATCATGCTAAAAAAAACTATACTATGTTATGAAAAAGAGAAAGTAAAGGGAGTACATTAATTCTTTGTCTTAGTATTTACTGAGGAAGACATTAAGGGAGTTCTCACTCCCAAATTAACCTTTAACAAAGGTAGATCAATGATCTTAGGTCAAATGCCAGGAAAATCAGAGAATATTCTGAACTTGTAATTCCCAATATGTAGATGTCACATGACTATGAATGGGAATAAGATAAAGATTTATTATGAAGGGTTCATGAATCCAAGTTTGCCTATGGCAATGTGATTTCATCTTTATCTCCAATAAGATGAGTAACATGACTCAATATAATAAATATATAAGCAAATCTCCTAAAAGTAAAATCATATTTTATACATGCATGTATTATTTTATGTGAAAAATCATATGATTAATAAAGTACAAATCCATTGAAAAGTGTTACCGAATTCATAGTAACTTTATGAAGGTTTGCAATTAATGGCTACTAATCAATTAATCAACAATTATTTATTAAATGCCTATTATATGCCAGGAACTGAGATAGGCTCTGGGAATGCAAATGCAGAAAATGAAACAAGCCCTATTCACAAGGAGAAAATGGTATAAATACTGTACTGTAGAAGTTTTTGACATTTTTGATTAATAACAATAATAATATGCATATAGTGATTGAATATTTGCAAAATACCTTCCTAATGTGTTGATTAATCCTCCTTTGTACCTCCTACTGCTTAGCATAATGCCTACACAATGTAGGAAAATAACAAATATTTATCAACTAACCAATTATCTGTAATGGACTGAGGTTTGAGTTGATGCACTGAGGTCCAAGTACGTGAGGCTAAATAGTAATTGGGCTATACTCTATTAATATACATGATTGGGTAAAGAATGGTCCCTGCTCACTCTCCGTGCAAGTCCTGATGTGTTGTACAGGGAATGACGATTTGGGCAGGGTGGAGGCAGAGAGAGACAGGAAGAGAAGCTGGGAGAGATTGGGCCTGGGTTCGATACTTCTACCTGCTGGTCGTGTGGGTGCTGGTCTAGCTAGCTTTTTGACTCAGCTACACACATTGCTATTGTCCAGTCTCTTCCACCTCTGATCCTTCTTCACTGAGAATAAAGACTGATGATTTTCCCCTAACCTGAATTCCTGACTGGCTGATTTTAAAATATGCGATCTTCACAATTATCCTCACAATAACCTTGAAAGGTAGGGGTTATTATCATCACCATTTTATAGGTGAGGAAACTGAGTTAGAGAAAAGTGACTCACTCATAGTCACTAGTTAGCTTTGGAAGTTAGGCTCTGAAGCACTCTGCTTTAGGTCAAAAACTACTTTTCTATATTTAAATATCTTATTCGATATATTTCCTTTATACTCATCCCTTTTCCATTTTTGCCTATTTCTGTCAAAGGCTACAGCCATTCCACCAATTACCTGTCTTTGCCATGGGGAAGACACTAATGGTTTTCCCTTCATACTCACCACTCCCATTGAAAGTGTTGACAATTCTGATCAATTCTACTTCTTCAGTATCTTTCTTAATCTATTTCCTTCTCTCAACTTCTTGAATTATTTCAAAAGCCTCTGGGTTTGTTTTTCTGAATTATCTCTCCCCTTTTTCATCCATTCTTTATACAGCTTCCAAACACAACTCTGATCATGTCACTCAGGAAACTTCAATGACTCCCCCTAGCATAAAATCCAGGTTTTGTGGTTTGACATTTAAAGTATTTCATGTTCTTATTTTGGCCTAATTTTTCTATGATTATTGAACATAATTCCTTCGTCCTCACTTCATTCCAGACAAATTCATCTATTTGTTATCAACTGACATTAATATTCCATCTTTTACTTCCATGCTTTCACAGAGGTTCTCCCTCTTCCTTAGAAGGCACTCTCATCTAATATCTAATCCTTATAATACCTTCCTTCAGAGATAGCTATTATGGCACTTGCTATGAAAAGCTCTTCATTATCTGTTTGAAGATCACTAGATTTATTTGTTAGGACTCTTTTCTACCTCCTTAAATTTTACAATTGTTTATCAATTTACATATTATATTTCCCCCAGGGAAATGTAAGCTTTATGTGGGAAAGTACCCCACCTTTCTATCTCCTATTGTTTGTGCTTTGAATTCATAGAATATCTTATGCATAGTATGTCTTCATTCTTGAAAAGTTTTTATAGGATACCTTTGGAGCTAAAGTCCAATAGATGTTACTTCTATGTTGAATAAATTTATAGAATCTTTAATAACAGTTTAGAGTAAAGAGGGCCAGAAGCAGGAAGAGACTAGCCCTCTTTGCCATCCCAGCCCCTCACAACATTACCATGCCAGTAGCCTTCCTGCTGAAGTCACCTCCTTTTCCCCTGCTTCTCCTCAATGGGACTTTATGTAACACATGGGAAAGCCAAGAGTCAAACCATCTTTTGTTTCTCCTGTTCTTTCATTTCTTCCCTCAGTATGAGGGTCACCTTTTTCAAATACTGTTACATTCTCGCTATAAGTTTTCCCACATTTAGTACATTTCCTCTCTGTTTTGTGTGGAAAAAGACATATACTTTCTTAAGCCTTTCTCTGTTGGCAGCAATTCTTCAAGTTTCTCATATTTCTTTTTCTTCCCTCCTGTAGCTACTTTTCTCCTTGGATTCATCACATGTCTAAGATTTCTCTTTTTCCTGCAGTTTCTACTCAGTCAAGAGGTGCTTCTTTGAACGCTCTGAACCCTTTCTTACATTTTTGTGACTCTTTTTCATTTTTTCTTCTTCTCTAATTTCTCCTTTTACTCCTTTAAGGACATTTCCCAAATGCCACCCTCCTTTTCAGTTTCTTATACTTGTTCTTTTTCTCTTTCTTTAACTTCCTCCTTATTTTTCTTTCAGGCTGAATACGTATCATTTTATTTGCACAGCTTCTCCAACTTGCAGCTTTTTCTTTCTCTTCCTGTGGATTGCCTTTCTCCTAAAGGGTTGGATAGTACTGAAAAACATACCAAATCTTACCTCAGTCTTTTCCTTCTACTATATCTATTTGAGGATTTCTTCCTTATGTTCTTCCTTATGTTATGGCTTCCCTTGGGGCCAGCAGAATTTTAGTTATCTTTTTTTTCCATCCTCAAATCTGATTTGGGGTATCAGTAGCCTCTTCTCTCAGTGACCTGAGTTTCAGGCTCCTTTTTGGTAGAAGTTTGGGGGACAGTGAATAAGCCCCCCTTTTCTCTGTTGGTTAACATCCCCTTTTGAAACAAGGATAAGATACTGAAACAAGTGGCCCTATTACTTCTGATTACCACATAGAAAACAAAAACATAGGCCAAGAAAATTCTAGTATTATCTAATACTGAGGATATGGTTCTGCGACCCAGAGCCAATCTAAACTGAAGCTGGAATCACTTGCCTCCAAGTTTCTGGACACTCCTCTATAATTATGTTCCTGATCTCAATTCATGTCCTTTTCAAACTTATCCTATATATAAATATACCCCTTCTCTTGTGAACATAATATGGTTCCTAAGACTTCTTCCAAGTAGCCAGGTATTATTTTCTACCATTATTACCTCTAACAGTAGCTGTGAGGATTTGCAAAATGCTTCTTAAATTAATCTGAGATGGAGCATGAAGATAATAATTGACAGTTGTGTGCCCCTACAGCTTCAGATATAACACTAGAATCTCTCTGATGATAATTCTGGTTCTAACACATAATTGGAATACTAGGGAAATCTTGGAAATCTCTATTCAGTATCTGGGTAGAAATTAATGAAGAAAAATAATTCTTTCTACACAATATTTTTTGTAGTTTTTTTGGAAACAATATTAAATTAAATTCACAATGAGGCCATTGGATAGTCATACATTGTTGGATTTGTTTTTATAGATATTTTATTTTATTGCCATTCTTTTTATCAAAAAGTGACAATGTAAGCTCTGCATTTGTAAGGAGATTTTTGAATCTAGGTGTTTAACTTGGTTTTACTGCAAAATATTTATATAACTTTAGGTTAAGCCTCAGCAGAACATATTTATACATCTATTATGAAGAATAATATCTTGGCAATCAGTTAGGAAGGGAAGAAGCAACTTAAATCAATTAGAGAGATGCTGATTCATAAAATGTGAAAGTTTAATGGAGACTTTGGGAAGCACATTAAATGTTATTAAGTGCATGGTGGTAGTAGCATGCTAGGTAAATGAGCTGAGTTGGTTAGAAGAAAGATATGAGGAAGAAACAGGGAGGAAAAATATGAGTAAATCAGGAGAAAATATATCAAACAAGAACCAGGGCTCCCCCCTCCCCCAAGAAACTTGATCATCATCATTGTGTGATTATAAAGATATGGATATCCCCATAGAACCATGGAATTCCAAAATTGAAAGGTCCCTTAGAGATCCTTCTAGAGTGTCACAGATCCCTCTGGAAGTCTGGGGAAGTATATGGAATCTTCAGGTTCAGTTTTCTTGTCTGCAAAATTGGAATAATAATAGCACTTACCTTGTAAAATTGTTGTGAGAATCAAATGAGATAATGTGTCATTATTTTCAAACCTTAAAATGTTTTATGTAAACTAGAGATGACCAACGTTTTCAGAATCAGGATTAGAATTCAAGGCTTTTGTCTCCAATCCAGTAGTCTTTCCACTACAAAAAATCATGCAACCTTAGCAATCTTAGGTAGTGGATGTTATCTCAGCTGACCAAGAATCTTTCCCCCAATTTTGCTCACATATCTTCATTGTTGTTGAGGCATTTCAGTCATGTCCAATTTTCTGTGACCCTATCTGGGATTTTTTGGCAAAGTTACAGCTCATTGGGGCAGCTAGGTGCTGCTGTAGATAGAGTACCAGCCCTGAAGTCAGGTGGACCTGAGTTCAAATTTGGTCTCAGACACATAATAATTCCTAGCTGTGTGATATTGAGCAAGTCACATAACCCCAGGTGCCTCAACAAAAAATAAAAATAAAAATAGAAAAAATACAGCTGATTTTACAGATTGAGGAAACTCAGGCAAATGGAATTACTTGCCCAGGATCACACAGGTAGTAAGTATTTGAGGCTGAATTTGAACTCAGCTTCTCCTAATTTCAGGTAGATTTACTCTATCCTTAGCTGCCCCCACTCATATGTCTAGATTTTATTAAAGCACTCCAGGGAGAAGGAACCCGCTGCTTCCTGAAGAAGTCCTTTTCATTTTTCATAAAACTTTAAATTGTTGAAAAATTTAAGTTGTACTCTATATCCCTCCAATATCAATTAATTTCTCCCTTCCTGGTTTTTTGGATCTAATACAACTTGCCTAATAGCTCTTTGAATACTTGAAGTTTACTAGAATTTTTATTTAAGACTTCCTTTATCTGTACTACATATGCTTAGATGCTTCAATTCATGTTTATAAGGTAAACTTTCAAGGTTCTCCCCAATTTTGTTCATTCTCTTCTTGATGCTCTTTGGTTTAATAACATGCTATCTAAAAAGTGGATCCTGGAATAGAGAACAGGGATCCAGGGATCCAGATGTGGTCTGAAGGTGACAGAGAAAAACAGTTTTCCCACTTTTTTGAGATTTTGCTTTTCTAGCATATTTTAAGATTACATCAGACTTTCTGATTTCCACATCAATCTATTGACATGTTCTAATTATATTTAAAACACTCCTTATCTTTTTCATAGGAATCTTTGTCTATTCATGATATTCCCATATAATGCCCATGATACTGATTTTTTTTAAATAACTCAAAATAAAGAATTTTATATTTATCCTTATTAAATTTCATTATTTTAGATTCAGCCCAATTTGGGAGACTATTGAGATTCTTTTGGAGCCCAAGGCTATCATTCAATGTAATTTTTTATCCCTCCTAGCTTTGTGACATCTGAAATTTATTAAATATATTATTTATGCTTTCAGCAAACTTATTGATAAAATAATTTACTATTTATTAACTTAATAACTTGAGTTATTAAGTAACTTGGTAACAAGGACAGATCCCTGGAACTCTTCCCTAAAGACCTCTCTCCTAGGTTATTTTGAACATTAATGGCAAAAGCCAAAAATGAGTTGTCATTCTCTCTTCTCAGCATTTCTCTTTATTATCAACTAATCCAATCTAAGTTATGATCCTATTCCTTCTCTGATAATACTCTTTTCCCCAATATGATTTTAAATACTCCCAAGTAACGCTTCCTTTTTGTGGTCCTTAAGACTTATCACAAAATTAAATTTTTCTAAACATTAAACTTCTTGATTTTATTCTTCAAATTTTACTCTTATTTCATTTTCTATATTTCTCGAAACTTCCAAACATCTATTTAAAAATCCAACTAAATATATGACTTTACCATATAAACATTTCTGTAACTTTAAACATCTCCATTTCTTCATCAGAAATGTTTCTCTTTGTGTATTCACAGTTTCATTTATAAGCGTTTTCTATCCCTTCTAGAGAGAATTTCCTTACAAAAATATAGGTGAGAGGATTGTATTTATCCTTCATCTGAAAACCTGTAAATTTGCTTTCTCTAAATTTACAAAGCATGTCATACTATTCCTGACTTTTTTTTTTTCTATCAGGAATTCTAAGATTGTGTATGAATAATGTTCTCATTGTTTCTTTTCAATAATCAATTCTTCCTCATTCATCAGAATGGAGTCCATATTTTAGTTTCTTTCATTTGTTTTGAAGTGTGAAGTTAACATTAAGGTAAACCAGGAATTTATTAGGTTCTTTGCTTTTAGCAACCCACAGTTCCAGGAGATGTCCAGAAAGCTGAAAATTTTCACCACTATTATATCATGCCTTCATGTCAGATGTGATATTTTTCTTTAACTTTTAATCTATTTAATCCTTTGATTTTAGTAGTCTATGTCACATTATACTATTTCTTTTTTTCTCCTTCCATTTAACTTTACCTTTAAAACCATGTTTTCCCCTACTCTGAGAAATAGTTTTTCTCAAATTAAGATTCACTAAAAACATAACTAACATTTATAGAGCACTTTGAGATTTGCAAAATACTTTTATATCTCTTGTATCATTTGATCCTTACAAAATTTCCATGAGGTAGCTGCTGCTATTATCATCCATTTTTCATTGGAGGAAATTTCAAGCTGATAAAAATTAATTAGCTTACCTAGAGTTCGGCCACAGAGTCATGCAAGTATCTGAAACAACATTTGAACCTAGGGCTTCCCTTACACAAAATCTGAAAGTTTATCTAATGCCTCATGTAACTATCTTATTTCTTCTCTTCTGTCCCTTTTTAAAACTTATTTTTTTCTGAGCTATAATGTGATTATAAACTTTATTTTACTGTGCTTTAGTGATATTTTTGGCCAAATTAAGCTCTGTTCTTTACCCTCGAATACATTGTGTGTTATCCATAATTTGTGCATTTGTTTGTAGAGAGTTCAGGTAGTGGCTTTTTGTTGATTAGTTTCTTGGAATTTTTTTTATTCTTTGAATTATTAAGTATTTAGATCAAAGTTACTATTTATTATCCAGCTTGGTAGATGAAAACAAGGAGTTTTCTCTATTCTTCTTCCTTTTTGGTTTAAATTGATACTATGCTCCTTGTTCCCTAGCCTAGCTATTCAGAATGTGATGACACATATCTCATTCCTATAAATATTCTCTTCATGATTATAAACATTTTCAGTCTATTCAACCTTTAAAATAATCATTGCACCTGGCTTTCAGAACTTATCTAATCCTTACTCCTCTTCTCTGGACACTTTAGTAATGTTTTTTAAAATTGCTATCCAGAACTTAACACAATATTATCTCACTGAAGGAAGCTTTTTCCTGCTACTAAAGTGTTATTTCAGTACTTCCATCTTTTCTGTGTATATCCTATATGTAAATTGTTTGCATGTTGCTTTCCCCATTATGAAGTGAGCAGCTTGAGCCAGAGTCATGATTTCATCTTTCTTTGTATTCCTGACACTTAACATAGTCCTGATATAGAATAACTACTTTCTAAAAATACTTATTGATTTGACTAGTTTGAGCAGTTCAGAAAATAACAAAGTTTCTTCTTCCTTTGATCTGGATAATAATTTTATTTTTGGAAAATAACTTTATTTTTTTAAATTTTATTTAATAGCCTTTTATTTACAGGTTATATGTATGGGTAACTTTACAGCATTAACAATTGCCAAACCTCTTGTTCCAATTTTTCACCTCTTACCCCCCACCCCTTCCCCCAGATGGCAGGATGACCAGTAGATGTTAAATATATTTAAATATAAATTAGATACACAATAAGTATACATGACCAAACCGTTATTTTGCTGTACAAAAAGAATCAGACTCTGAAATATTGTACAATTAGCTTGTGAAGGAAATCAAAAATGCAGGTGGGCATAAATATGAGGATTGGGAATTCAATGTAATGGTTTTCAGTCATCTCCCAGAGCTCTTTCTCTGGGTGTAGCTGGTTCAGTTCATTACTGCTCCATTGGAAATGATTTGGTTGATCTCATTGCTAAGGATGGCCAGGTCCATCAGAACTGGTCATCATATAGTATTGTTGTTGAAGTATATAATGATCTCCTGGTCCTGCTCATTTCACTCAGCATCAGTTTGTGTAAGTCTCTCCAGGCCTTTCTGAAATCATCCTATTGGTCATTTCTTACAGAACAATAATATTCCATAATATTCATATACCACAATTTATTCAGCCATTCTCCATTTGATGGGCATCCACTCAGTTTCCAGTTTCTAGCCACTACAAAGAGGGCTGCCACAAACATTTGTGCACATACAGGTCCCTTTCCCTTCTTTAGTATCTCTTTGGGATATAAGCCCAGTAGTAACACTACTGGATCAAAGAGTATGCACAGTTTGATAACTTTTGGGGCATATTTCCAAACTACTCTCCAGAATGCTTGGATTCGTTCACAACTCCACCAACAATGCATCAATGTCCCAGTTTTCCCACATCCCCTCCAACAATCATCATTATTTTTTCCTGTCATCTTAGCCAATCTAATAACTTTATTTTTAAAAATAAATTTTATATATTTTGTTAAATCTCCATTTGCATATAAAATTTTAAACATATATTTAATTTTTATATTATCTGTCTTTCCCCCTCTCCTTTCTCTGTGGGGAAGCAAGAGATCTTTTTTTAAAATTTTTTTTTGTTGTTTTTGACTTTTCTTTCTTTTTTATTCATTTATTTGTTTATTTATTTATTTAACATAACTTTTTATTGACGGAATACATGCCAGGGTAATTTTTCACAACATTATCTCTTGCACTCATTTCTGTTCCAATTTTTCCCCTCCCTCCCTTTACCCCCTCCCCAGATGGGAAGCAGTCCTATACATGTTAAATAGGTCACAGTATATCCTAGATACAATATATGTGTGCAGAACGGAACAGTTCTCTTGTTGCACAGGGAGAATTGGATTCAGAAGATAGAAATAACCCAGGAAGAAAAACAAAAATGCAAACAGTTTACATTAATTTCCCAGTGTTCTTTCTTTGGGTGTAGCTGCTTCTGTCCATCATTGATCAATTGAAATCGAGTTAGATCTTCTCTTTGTTGAAGAAATCCACTTCCATCAGAATACATCCTCATACAGTATCATTGTTGAAGTATATAATGATCTCCTGGTTCTGCTTATTTCACTTAGCATCAGTTCATGTAAGTCTCTCCAAGCTTCTCTGTATTCATACTGCTGGTCATTTCTTACATAACAATAATATTCCATAACATTCATATACCACAATTTACCCAACCATTCTCCAATTGATGGGCATCCATTCATTTTCCAGTTTCTAGCCACCACAAACAGGGCTGCCACAAACATTTTGGCACATACAGGTCTCTTTCCCCTTCTTTAGTATCTCTTTGGGGTATAAGCCCCAGTAGTAACACTGCTGGATCAAAGGGTATGCACAGTTTGATAACTTTTGGGGCATAACTCCAGATTGCTCTCCAGAATGGTTGGATTTGTTCACAATTCCACCAACAATGTATCAGTGTCCCAGTTTTCCCACATCTCCTCCAACAGTTATTTTGAAGGGAATTTCTCTTTGTATCTCTTGCTGTTGGATTTTATTGGTGGTGTATAAAAATGTTGAGGATTTCTGGGGATTTATTTTGTATCCTGCAACTTTGCTAAAGTTATGAATTATTTCTAATAGCTTTTTAGTAGAACCTCTGGGGTTCTCTAAAGTCATATCATCATATCATCTGCAAAGAGTGATAGATTAGTTTCCTCATTGCCTGCTCTAATTCCTTTAATTTCTTTCTCGACTCTTATTGCTGAGGCTAGTGTTTGTAAAACAATATTGAATAATAATGGTGAATAATGAAGCAAGGGCAAACTTGCTTCACTCCAGATCTTACTGGGAAAGGTTTCAGTTTTTCCCCATTGCATATGATGCTTACTGATGGTTTTAAATATATGCTCCTGACTATTTTAGGGAAAAGTCCATTTATTTTTATACCCTCAAGTGTTTTTATTAGGGATGGATGTTAGATTTTATCAAATGCTTTTTCTGCATCTATTGAGATGATCATATGATTTTTATTAGTTTGGTTATTGATATAGTCAATTATGCTAATAGTTTTCCTAATATTGAACCAGCCCTGCATTCCTGGTATAAATCCTACTTGGTCATCATGTATTATCCTGGGGATGACTTTCTGTAATCTTTTTGCTAATATTTTATTTAAGATTTCAGCATCAATATTCATTAGGGAGATTGGTGTATAATTTTCTTTCTCTGTTTTCAACCTACCTGGTTTAGGTATCAGTACTGTGTCTGTGTTGTAAAAGGAGTTTGGTAGGACTCCTTCAATCCCTCTTGTTTCAAATAGTTTATATGGCATTGGAGTTAATTGTTCTTTAAATGTTTGGTAGAATTCACATGTAAATCCATCTGGTCCTGGGGATTTTTTCTTAGGGAGTTGGTTAATACCTTGTTCTATTTCTTTTTCTAAGATGGGACTGTTTAGGATATTTACTTCTTCCTCTGTAATCTGGGCAAGCTAAATTTTTGAAGATATTCTTCCATTTCATTTAAGTTGTCAAATTTATTGGCATAAAATTGGGCAAAGTAATTCTTAATTATTGCTCTATTTTCCTCTTCGTTAGTGGCAAGTTGTCCTTTTTCCATTTTTAAGACTAATAATTTGATTTTCCTCTTTCCTTTTTTTAAATCAGATTTACTAAGGGTTTGGCTATTTTGTTGTTTTTTTTAAGAGAACCAACTCTTAGTTTTATTAATTAATTCAATAGTTTTTTTTTTACTTTCAATTTTATTGATCTCTCCTTTTATTTTTAGAATTTCAAGTTTAGTGTTTGACTGGGGGTTTTTAATTTGTTCCTTTTCTAGCATTTTTAGTTGCAAGCCCAATTCATTGGCCTTCTCTTTCTTTATTTTATGCAAGTAGGCCTCTAGAGGTATGAAATTTCCCCTTATTACTGCTTTGGCTGCATCCCACACATTTTGGTATGATATCTCATTATTGTCATTTTCTTGGGTGAAGTTATTAATTATGTCTATGATTTGCTGTTTCACCCAATCATTCTTTAGTATGAGATTATTTAGTTTCCAATTTTTTTTTTGGTCTATTTTCCTCTGGCTTTTTGTTGAATATAATTTTTATTGCATTGTGGTCTGAAAAGGATGCATTTACTATTTCTGCCTTACTGCATTTGAGTTTGAGGTTTTATGTCCTTTTAATTTTGTATGGTTCCAGTTTTCCTTTCGGTTTCTGGAATCCTCTTTTGTTTCATTTCCCTTTGAAAGGGCAATTTGGGGAAGGATCTCTCACTATTATAGTTTTGCTGTCTATTTCTTCTTGCAGCTCCCTTAATTTCTCTTTTAAGAATTTAGATGCTACACCACTTGGTGCATATATGTTTAATATTGATATTGCTTCATTATCTATGCTACCCTTTAGCAAGTTATAGTGCCCTTCCTTATCGCTTTTAATTAGGTCAATTTTTGCTTTTGCTTGATCTGAGATTAGGATGGCTTCCCCTGCTTTTTTGACTTCACCTGAAGCATAGTAGATTTTGCTCCAACCTTTTACCCTTACTCTGCATGTATCTCCCTACTTTAAGTGTGTTTCCTGTAAGCAATATATTGTAGGATTCTGGCTTTTAATCCATTCTGCTAACTGCTAACTCTTTATGGAGGAGTTTACCTTGTTCACATATATGGTTAAAATTACCAGTTCTGTATTACTTGCCATCTTATTAACCCCTGTTTATGCTTTTCTCCCTTCTTTCCTCCTTACCCCCCTTCCCAGTATTAAACTTGTGAGCACCACTTGCTTCTCACAGTCCTCCCTTTTTAGTATCCCTCCCCCCTCACCTTAGAGTTCTCCTCCTATCTTACTCCTTCCCTCACAGTTTCTGTATTCCCTTCTGCTTAGCTTATTCCCTCCCTTTTCACTCTTCCCTTCTCACTTTTCAATGAGGTGGGAGAAGTTTCACTATAAATTGAATATGTCTAAATTTTTTTTCCTTAAAGCCAATTCTGATGGCAGTAAGATACCCACTATATTCATGCCCCTCCATTCTTTCTCTCAGATATAATAAGTTTCCTTTGCCTCTTTGTGAGATGTAGCACCCCCACTTTATCCTTTTTCTGGTACAATATCCTTTCCACCTCTAGTTTCTAGAACAAGGTATACATGTATTCTTTATACATCTTTATAGCAGAAATATAGTTCCCAAGATTTTTTATCTTTTTAGGTTTCTCTTGAGTTCTATATTTGTAGATCAAACTTTTTGTTAAGTTCTGTTTTTTTCATCAAAAATAGGTGAAATCCGCTTATTCTGTTGAATGACCATTTACTTCCCTGGAAAAAGATGCTCATTCTGGCTGCGTAAGTTATTTTTGGTTGCATACCGAGTTCCTTAGCCTTTTGGAATATCATATTCCAGGCCCTTCGATCTTTTAATGTGGATGCTGCTAGATCGTGGGTGATCCTTATTGTGGCTCCTCTATATTTGAATTGAGTTTTTCTAGTCGCTTGGAGTACTTTTTCCTTTGTTTGAGGGTTCTGGCAATTGGCTATTATATTTCTTGGTGTTTTGAATTTAGGATCCCTTTCAGTTGGTGATTGATGAATTCTTTCAATGTCTATTTTACTGTCTGTTTCTGTGACTTCTGGGCAGTTCTCTTTGATAATTTCCTGAAAAATAGTGTACAGGCTCTTTTTTCATCATATTTTTCTGGGAGTCCAATAATTCTTATATTGTTTCTCCTAGACCTATTTTCCAGGTCTGTTGTTTTCCCAAGAAGGTATTTCACATTTTTTCCATTGTTTGATTTTTTTGTTTTGCTTGCCTGATTCTTGTTGTCTCCTCGAGTCATTCAATTCCATTTGTTCGATTCTGATTTTCAATGAAGTATTTTCTTCATTCACCTTTTTTATATCTTTTTTCTAATTGTCCAATTGAGTTGTTTTGTTCTATGGAATTTTTTTCCATTTTGCCAAGTTTATTTTTTAGAGAGCTATTTTCTGTTTCCAGTTCACTAATCCTATTTTTCAAAGATTTTATTTCTTTATCCACTCTTTCTTTAAATGAGTGGGATGACTTCTCCAGACTCTCTTGCCAAGCCTCCCTCTCCTGTTCCCATTTTTCTTCTAGCTCTCTTATGAGAGCCTTTTTAATTTCTTCTATGAGAGTCATCTGTGCTGAGGAACAGATGATCTCCTCCTGTGGGTATTCACCTGGAGAAAGTCAGTTTTTAGTTTCCTAGGGTTTAGAGTCTGCTCTCTATCCAAACTGAAGCTGTCAATGGTTAAGGTCCTTTTCATTTTTTTGCTCATTTTTGTCAGAGAAGAATCAAAGACAAAATAGCAAAGAAAAAAAGGAAAAAACCCAAATGGAATCTGCTTTTTTGGGGGGAGGGGCTGGGTGGTGTTTTCTGAGCTTCCTCTACAGACTGAGGGGGGGCAGCAGCAAGGCACTAGCATGACTGGGCTTTGCTTGTGCTCTGAGACTGTGAGAGTGTGCTGAGATGCTGTGGGGGAGGGGTGGCCAGGTCCTGAGAAACTCCAGCTGTTTGGAGTTTCTCCCCCTTCCTCACCCCCCCCCCCCCCGGTGTTTTTACCTTCTCTGCTGGGCTACTGACTCGCTGCCAGGGCAAAATATCCAATCCTGTAGCAAAGCTCTCCCTGCAGAGACAGCTGAGATCACACCCCACCCCCCTCTGGTCTGCTGGGCTGTGAGCTGCCTCCCACGCTCTCACTTCCACTGCCCTCATCCTGTGCCCAATCTAAAACCGTCCCCACTCTCAAGCTAAAACAGACCTTTCCTGGTGAATCTCAAGGATGTCTTCTCTTGGTAAGTATTTGTGGGTTTTTTTTTTTTCAGTCAAGCATTAATTCAGAGGCTTGTCATGAAATGAATTGTGAGAGAAAATGCTGAGCTTATGCAGCTGTGTGCCTCCTTTCTGCCATCTTGGCCAAAAGTCAAAAGCAAGAGATCTAAAGCATTTATTTAGCACTTACTTAGTGGCAGGAAGAACAATTAGGTAGTTCAATGGATGGAGTACTGTACTTAAAGCTAGGAATACTTATCTTGAGGTTGAAACCAGCCTCATACACTAGCTAAGTCATGTGACCCTTTTACCTTAGTTTTCTCATTTGAAAAATGAACTGGAAAAGAATAATCAAGCATATTAATATTTTTGACAAGAAAATCCCAAATGATATTCTGAAGAGTCAGACATAACTGAAACAATGCAGCAATGTGCCAGGAACTCTGTTAAAATGCTGGGGAAATAAATACAAGCAGAAAGGAAGAAAATCTGTCTTCTTAAAGAATATACAGTCTATAGAAGAAAATAAATAAAAGGAGCCTGAGAATGGAAGAAGAGCACATGGGTGCCCAGTATCAGGGCAAGATATAGAACAAAGATGTCAAACACAGCTACATGCAGCATACACCATCCCCAAATGTGATGCAAAAGAGATTAAAATGTAATTGTGAAATATTTATCAAATAAAAATACAAAACATAATGTTGACATGTGATTTTCTAGAAAGTAGTCTTATATGTGGTTTAAATACAGATCTTTCCCCAACCCTTAATGTCTTTTTCTTTGATGTCCTCACATCACTGTCCAGTCACAAGCACATCTTTTGTCCATGTGATGCCTCTTCTTCAGTGACAGATACAGTTCTTAAGGGTTACAGATATTTTCCCATCTGGAGATATAAACAGTTTCACCTCTAAATAATATATATTTTCCCACTGTTTACATTTCTATGCTTCTATTGAGCCCTATATTTGTAGATTAAATTTTCTGTATAGTTCTGGTTCTTTTTCAATAGAAATGATTGAACATCTCTTATTTCCTTGAAGCTCCATCTCCTCCCCTGAAAGATGATGCTGAATCTGGCTAGGTAGTTAATTCTTGATTGTAATCTCAGGTCCTTTGCCTTCCAGAATATGGTATTGCAGGCCCTCTGATTCTTTAGTATAGAAGCTGCCAGATCCTGGGTAATTCTGACTATTGCTCCTTGATATTTGAATTGATTTTGTCTGACAACTTGCAGTATTTTTGTCTTGAGATTGTGGTTCTGCAGTTTCCTAGCAAATTTACTTGGGATTTTCCTCATGGGATCCCATTCCATAGGTGATTGATGGAGTCTTTCATTGACTATTTCTCTCTCTATTTCTAGAATATCAGTGCAAATTTTCTTAATGATCTCTTGTGTGATTTTCTTCAGTTATCTTTTGTATCTCTTTTTTCATTTGATTAGTTCTACTTTTTAAGAAGTTGTTTTCTTCAGACAATTTTTCCTTCCTTTTACAAACTGTTGACTCTCTCATGCATACTTATTTTCTTTCTCATTTTTTTCTACCTCTCTTATTTTTGTTTCTACCTCTCTTATTTGCCCTTTGAAGTCTTTCATGACTTGAGACCAATTCATACAACTCTTTGAAATTTCTACTATGGACATTTTGTCCTCGTCTGAGTTTGAGTTTTGCTCTGCCCTGTCACCATAATAGTTTCTTGTGGTTTAAGTTCTTTTTTGTTTCTTGCTCATTTTCATTCCTTTTCTTTTGGTATTTCCTCTTTTTTTACTTTTATGTTGAGCTCTGCCCCTGGGGTAAAGTAGCTTCCTGTGTAGCTCTGAACCTTGGTTTTGAGCACAGGGGCCCCTCTTATTTTCAAGTGTTAGCTTTGCCTGCTCTGTTCAGGAAAAAAAGTCTGGTTTCCCAGAATTTCTCTTCTGACTTGGGCCTGGAAGCTGCCTCCCTGATCTGCTTCTCTAATGAGCCAGGACTGAGAGTCTTACTTGCTGATTTGCTGTGATTAAGACCCTTTCACAGGCTTTCCTAGAGTCTATCTGAGCTGGGCTGGATATGCTTTTCATCTGATAAGACTGACCTTTTTTGAAGTTTTTCCAGTTTATCTTGAGCTGATGAGGGGTTTCATTCCATCAGACCTATTCAGAGGCTTGGTTTCATGTGCATTTTGAGAAAAATTGGGAGAGTCCAAGCAACTTCCTGGCTTCACTCTGCTTGGCTCCACTCCTAGAATTCTGTTATATGTGGTTTAGTAACATCAATTTCTAGAGTCTGACTTCATTGGTATTAGGAAAGTTTAGTTAAGTTGGACTTAAGAGAAATGATGATAAGATTGACATATATATCCTTCTTAAAATGAAGTTTATGAAAGGTACCAAAAGATAAGCAATTTAATATGAGTTATTTCTGAGAAGTCATGCAAATTTCCATTTTAGCCATGCTTAACATGAAAATAGTAAAAAGGCATGAAGAAAGAAAGCAATTAAAAATTAAAATATGCTTAAATCTGTATTCAGAGTTCATCAGTTATGTCTTTGAAAGTGGATACATTTTTCATCAAGGGTCCTTTGCAATTGTCTTGGATCATTGTCTTGATTCAAGTATCTAAGTTTTTCAGAGTTGATCATCCTTATAATATTGCTTTTATTGTGTACAGTATTCTCTTGATTCTGCTCACTTCACTTTGCTTGTTCATATAAGTCTTCTTTATTTTTTTTCTTGAAAGTATTCTACTTCTCATTTCTCATAGCACAATATTAAATCATTACAATTATAAAACTTGTTCAACTTGTTCAGAACTTGTATACAACTTGTTCCGAAATTCCCCAAATGATGGGGATTTACATTTTTTCTTTTCTGATATTAGTAATATGATTTCCCCCTTCTTTTGAAAATCAAATTAAATAATTGTTAATCTATTTTGTTGCTGCTGTTGTTTTTCATAAAACCAACTCCTAGTTTTATTCATTAGTTCTATGTTTTTTCTTTCAATTTGTTAACATCTTCTTATATTTTCAGGATTTATATTTTGTTTTCTTAAGAATTTTTAATTTGGGATTAGCTAGGAGGTGCAGTAGATAGAGCACAGCCCTAAAATCAGGAGGACCTGAGTTCAAATCTCAGACACTTAACAATTCCTACCTCTGTGTGACCTTGGGCTAGTCACTTAACCCCAGTTGCCTTGGGGAGGGGAATTAATTTGTTCTTTTTTAGTTTTTTTCTTCCTCTAATTTTTTCTTTCTTTCTTTTTGCTTCATGCCTGATTCATTGACCTGCTTTTTCTCCATTTTATTGATGTATACATCGAGAGATGTAAAATTACCCCAAAGTACTGTTTTGGTTGCATATAATAAATTATGTTATATTGTCTCATTGTTTTTATTTTAAAAATGGAATTACTTGCTTTTTTCTATGAATTTTTCTTTGACTCAATCATTCTTTAGATTTGGATTACTTAATGACCAATTAATTTTTAATCTATGCTTAAGTGGCTCATTGAACATACTTTTTATTGAATTATTGCCTTAATACTTCTGTTCTTCCTTCGGATGTATGTTTTTATACCCTAATATAGATATTCAATTTTAATGAAAGTGACATATTCATTTAAAAATTTAATTTAAAAATATTTGAATATAATTTAATTTCTCCAAATACATGCAAAGATAGTTTTTTACACTCACCTTTGCAAAACCTTATGTTCCAAATTTTTCTCTCTCTCCTACCCTCTTCTCCAAGACATTAAGCAAGCTAGGGTGCACATATGCAATTCTTCTAAACATATTTTCATAGCCATATACATTTGAAAAAAAAACCAGTTACAGTCTATTCCCATTCAATTTTCTCCAGATGTCTATCAAATCTAACTTTTCTAAAATTCTATTTATCTGCTTAACTTTTTCTTTTTTTTGTGGTTAGATGTCTAACTCTAAGGGTAGAGACTTGAGGTTCCCCTATAGTATAGTTTTATTGTATATTTTCTCCTGTAATTCAATCTTAAAGAATTTGGAAATTATAACACTTGGTGAATATATGCTTAGCATTGATATTACTTCATTTTTTTGGTGCCTTTTAGCAACGTGAAGTTTCCCTACTTCTTATTTTAATTGTTTTTGCTTTTCCTTTGTTTGAAATCTCTACTCTTGCCTTTTATTTTAACTTCAGTTAAAGCATAAGAGATTCTGCTCTAGTTTCTCATTCAAAATCCATATATGTGTTTGTTTGAAATGTATTTCTTCCAAATAAATACTGGTAGATTTTGGTTTCTAATCCATTCTGCTATTCACTTCTATTTTATGGGAGAGTTTATTCTATTCACAGTCACTGTTATGATTAGTAACTGTATAGTTCCCTTTCCTCTATTTTCTTTTATTTACCTTTCTTCCTCTCCCTCCTTCCCTTCCCTCCCCTCTCTCTCTTTCCTCCTGTTTCTTTCTGTTTCTTATCCTGTATTTCTTCTAAAGCCTGCTTTGCTTCTGACCACTGCCACCTTTACCTACCTTCCCCTTTTTTCAGTTCCCTAATCCCTACCTTCTTCCTTGTTGGCTAAAATAGATTTCTATACTCAAGTGATTATGGATATCTAGTTTTCTCCTTTGAATCATATTAGATGAAAGTGGTATTCAAACAATCCCCTCAATTACCTCTTTTTGGTATATTTCTTTTATGTTAATTTTCCCCATTCTTTCTCTCTATTGTCCCATTTTCCAAGACATCCCTCTTTCTTGCCCAACTTTTTATTTTTTTTTTAAACATCATCTTGACACAATTGACTCAATCCTGTACTCTCTGTATGGAATGCTTTTAATTATCCTAATAATGATAATGTTCTTGGAAGTTATTTTCCATATAGAAACAAAAACAATTTAACCTTCTTTCCCCTTATGTTTTCACTTTCATGTTTACTTTATTATACTTTTTCTGAGTATTGTATTTGAAAATCATATTTTCTGTTTGGCTGTGATCAAGAATGTTTCAAAGTCATCTATTTCATGTAATATCCATTTTTCCTTTGAAGAATTATACTCAAACTTGCTGGGTAGATTTTTTAAAAATTCTAATTCCAGGGGGGGCGGAGCCAAGATGGCAGAGAAGACACACTTGACTTTCTAAGCTCTTCTCTTACCCTCTTTATCAATATTATATCGAGCCTCAAAAATAGTCTTGACTGCTACAATTCGTAAAGATAAGAAGTAAAACAACTCACCGGCTGAAGAAAATCTGCAGTCTTGCCAAAAAAGGTTGGTTCCGGGGACAGGGGGGAGATCCGTGCAGACGGGGAGAGAAATTAGGTTCCAAGGAGAGTCTCAAACCGAAAGTGAAAGCACAGATCTCAGCACAAGCACGCAGCCCCAACCCGCAGTACGGGCTTTTCCTTGGGGCAGTTGTGATCCTGCACGGCAGGAGGACGCAGCCTGGGTTAGCCTCCAATCTGCTCAGTGGGGAGCTCGGCTTGGGGCCATAGAGCTTTTCCAGGGGCGATTTGCATTGGGCAGAGACACTGGGGCAGAGTTAGGGCAGTCTGCAGTCTGCCGGCAGCTGCTAATACTCACAGTCCCACAAGAGGCTCCAGCCTGGGGCAGTGACACTTTCACCCCTTTGTCTCTAGCCGAGGGCATTCCCTAACCCACTCAGCCCTACTAAGCAGTTTGATAGCTCGGCCAGTGCTGAATCCACTTCCTGTTGGGGGAAGGGAAAACTCTCACTCAGAGCACTCCCATACCTCTGAGCCGGAAATCAGTTTACATCTTTCCCTGCTCTGCAGAGGAAGCTGGTAACCCCCTTGCCTAGGAGACCTACCCTAAAGGCTTTAAAACATGAATAAAAAGATGAAAAGAATGATCGACAGCTTCTATGCAGAAAAAGAGCAGGTCAGCAAACCTGAAGAGACCTCAAACAGCAAAAATGCATCAGACTGTCCTCCTTTACATGATGCTCTCACAGAAGAGACCATTAAAAGTCTCAAAAGAGAGTTAGAAGATAAATGGGGAAAGGAAAGAGAAGCCTTACAAGAGAGCAACAACTTCCTGAAATACGAATTGGAAAAGTTAAAAATTCTCAGGAAGGGCAGGAAACAAAATTGGTGAATTGGAAAAAAAAAAAATCTCAGGAAAGTAAGAATTGTGAATTGGAAAAAATAAAGAATTCACTAGAAAGTAGGATTTGTGAATTGGAAAAGACAAAGAACTCCCAAGAAAGTAGGATCCGTGAATTGGAAAAGACAAAGAACACGCAAGAAAGTAGGATCTGTGAATTGGAAAAAGAAAATAATTCACTAAAAAAAAAAAATTAGTGAAATGGAAAAAATTCCACAGACCAAAACAATACATTCAAAAACTCAATTGACATATACAGAAAAGAAGTAAAAAAGCTATTGAAGAAAATAATTCTTTAAAAATTACAACTGAACAAATAGAAACTAATGATTCATTGAGACAGCAAGAATCAGTCACAAAAACAAAAATGACAAACTGGAAAAACCACGAATTATCTACTTGCAAAATGACAGACTTGGAAAATAGATCTAGGAGAGATAATCTGAGGATTATTGGACTTTCTGAAAACTATGATGAAAAAAGAGCCTAGAATACTATTTTAAAAGAAATCATCAAAGAGAACTGCCCAGATGTAATAGAATCAGAAGGTAAAATAGGCATTGAAAGAATTCATTGAACACCTTCTGAAAGAAACCCTAAAATAAAAACTCCAAGGAATATTGTGGCAAAATTTCAGAACTATGAGATTAAGGAAAAAATTTTACAAGCAGCCAAAAAAAATCCATTTAAATACCGAGGTGCACAATAAGGATCACCCAAGATCTGGCTGCCTCTACATTAAAGGAAAGAAGGGCCTGGAATATGATATTCCGAAAGGCACAAGAACTTGAGATGCAACCAAGAATAAACTACCCAGCTAAGCTGAGCATTTTCTTCCAGGGAAGAAGATGGACATTTAATGAAACAAATGAATTCCATTTGTTTCTGAAGAAAAAACCAGAACTAAACAAAAAATTTGATCTCCAAGCATAGAACTCAAGAGATGCAGAAAAGGTAAAAATAACTCTTGAGAATTGTATTTCTGTTGTGGATATACAAAAAGAATACATGTATAATTTGATTGTACTGATATAACATAAAAAAGGGATATGGAAAAGGGATGATGGCAGAATAAGGTGGGAAGGAGGGATAAAAAGAGGGAAACCACATCCCACAAAGAGGCTAAGGAAACTTATCATATCTGAGGGAATTTAGAGAGGGGGAGGAACATTGTGTGAATCTTACTCTCATCAGAGTTGGCTCAAAGAAAAAATAATTGACATTTGTTTTAGAGAAAATTCTCGCTCGCCTCATTAAAAACAGGGGGGAGGAAAAGGGAAAAGAAAAAGAGTAATAAGGGAAGGAAGGGGAAAGTCTCAAAGAGGGGAGGAAGGGATTATAAAGAGGATAAGTATCGTGATACAAGAGGGGTACATAAGTTTAAAAGGGGAAAGAGGGTTGGGAGAAGCAAGAATAAGTAAAGCACAATCTGGGGTTATTAGGATGGCAGGAAATACAGATTTAGTAATTCTAACTGTAAATGTGAATGGGATGAACTCCCCATAAAGAGGGAGGCAGATAGCAGACTGGATCAAAAGTCAGAACCCTAGAATATGTTGTTTACAAGAAACACATTTAAAGCAGGGGGATACAATAGAGTAAAGGTAAAAGGCTGGAGCAAAATCTATTATGCTTCAGGTGAAGTCAAAAAGTAGGGTAGCCATCCTTATCTCAGATCAAGCAAAAGTAAAAATTGATCTAATTAAAAGAGATAAGGAAGGAAACTACATCCTGCTAAAGGGTAGCATAAACAACGAAGCAATATCAATATTAAACATATATGCACCAAGTGGTATGGCATCCAACTTCCTAAAGGAGAAGTTAAGAGAGTTGCAAGAAGAAATAGACAACAAAACTGTAATAGTATGAGATCTCAACCTTGCATTCTCAGAATTAGACAAATCAAACCACAAAACAAATAAGAAAGAAATTAAAGAAGTAAATAGAATATTAGAAAAATTAGGTATGTTGGATCTTTGGAGAAAATTGAATGGAGATAGAAGGGAATATACTTTCTTCTCAGCAGTTCATGGAACATATTCAAAATTGACCATATATTAGGACATAAAGACCTTAAATTAAATGCCAGAAAGCAGAAATAGTAAATGCTTTCTTTTCAGATCATGATGCAATAAAAACTACATTCAACAAAAAGTTAGGGGAAATAGACCAAAAGTAATTGAAACTAAACAATCTCATCTTAAAGAATGATTGGGTGAAGCAGTAAATTATAGATACAATTAATAATTTCACTCAAGATAATGACAATGATGAGACATCATACCAAAATTTGTGGGATGCAGCCAAAGCGGTAATAAAAATTCTAATTCCAGTTTTTTTGTCTTCTGGAATATCATAATCTCCTCCTGTGAAGTTTAAGTTGACAAATCTGACTCTGTTTCCAAGATATTTGAATGGCTTATTTCTAGTTGATTAATATATTTTTTACTTCACTTCAGAGCTTTGGAATTTGGTCATGATAATTCTGGGAGTTTTGATTTCAGGATTTTTTTTCAGGAACTGACATTTTAATTTTATATTCTGCTTCTAGGATATCATGGCAGTTGTCTTCTACAATTCCTTGGGTTATGATATCAAAATTCTTTTTTTTTTTGATCATGGTTTTAGGTTGTGCAGTAATTTTTAAACTGTCTTTCCTCAATCTATTTTCCAGTTGAATTGTTTTTCTGATGAGATATTTCACATTTTCTTCTTTTTAATTTTTCTATTCTTGTGACTTTGTTTTACTGTTCCTTGATGTCTTATATAGTTATTACCTTCCACTCTCCCAAGTCTAATTTTTAAGAAATAATTTTAATGAGTTTTTGTGCTTATTTCCTACTTAGCCAACACTGCTTTTTAAGGAATTATTTTTTTTATCAGTAAAGTTTTTTTCACCAATTCAAATTTTAAAATTGTTTTCTTCAGTATTTTTGTGCCTCTTTTTACCAAACTGTTAATTTTATTTTCATAATTTTTCTCACTTTATTTAACTTTGTTTTCCTCAGCCACAATTATTTGATATCAAAAATCATTTTTATATCCTTCAGAAATTTTTGTTGGACTTTGGAAAGTCATATTTTTTTTGAGGCTTTGCTTGTAGCTTTCTTGGCTTCCTTGATTTCCTCTGAGTTTATGTTTTGATATTCTCTGTCATCATATTTGTTTTTCATGATGAGATTATTATCATTTGTTGTCTACTCATTTCCCCACCCTATTTTTTGATTTAAACTTTCATATAACTGTTGGAATTTATTTCTACTATGGAGTTGCAAGAATGAGCACTATCCCATGTTTCAATGTTTTCCACACTGTTGTTTTCAGAACTAGTTTTGGGAGTTTGGAAATATTAAGTGGTTCCTAGAAGGTTTGAGCTGGGGAAGAATATAGTCACTGTTCTACTGGTCTATGTTTTGGTCCTTACCCAGTAAGGTTCTCTGATGCCTTGGGTTATAATTGTATTCGACTAGTAGGGGAAATTATTCTAAAGGTAAAAATTTGCCTCGAGTTAAATAAATACCAGCAAATAATTACAGGATTGACTATATAATTATGAAAATGCATTAGGTAAAAATGGGAAAGAGAATCTTTGGTTATCCCAGCTGTTTGGAAATCATAATTCGATTCAATATGTATTCCAATGATTATTATATGCTCAACATTAAGCCCTCCTCTTTTGTGATCAGAAGATTTACTGTTTTTGAAGGTCCCTGCTCCCTTAATACAGAAGTAATACTGATTCCTCAGATCCTTGATCCTTTGTGATCTAAAAAATGCTGTTCCTGAGAGGCCCTGTTCCTTCTTGACAATGTCTTCTTCCCTTTTGAACTATAAGCCAAATATGGCTTTAGATAATGTAGTTTCTAAATTACATTCACTCTTGCATCTGGTGCTAGTACAAACCCATATAATTTCTTTCTGGATATTGGCCATATTTCCTTGCCATTTCTGACTTGATGCTGCTTCTATCATCACCACTAGTCCTACTGCTGTTGTTTTATCCCCATAGTTTCTGAATTACCTTCCATCCCAGTTTCACATATTTCTCTTTCTGACTTTTTAAGTTGTCTTGGACTGGAAGAATATTTCACCTGAATTTTTGTTGGCTCTGTCACTCCAGAATTCAATTTGAGGTCTTACTTTAAAGTGGCTTGGTGGGGAATGCTAGAAGAGCTCAGCTGAGTGCCTTTTCTGGTCCACCACTTTGGCTCCACCTCAAGAAATCCCATAGTATATTTTTATAAATGGAAGCTAAAATTGTATTAATTTTCTTAATTTCAATTTACTCTTTTTACCTAAATTACCTATAATACCTAATTTGTCATTTAAGCTCCCTCATCCTCTGCTTTTCACATGAAATTTTAAGTTACATTTCTTCTAAATCGATAAATAAAATGTTTTGAGCTAAATATATTTCTTGCTTTTGTCTAGTTGTTGAGGCATGTCCAACTCTTTATGACCCCATTGTCTAAGTTGTCTAAGGATTTTTCTTGGCAAAGATATTGGAATCATTGGCCATTTCCTTCTCCACTGTATTAAAACAAACAAAAGTTAAATGATTTGCCTAGAGTCATACAACTAGTAAGTGTCTGAAGCCAGATTTGAACTTAGATTTTCGTGACACAAGTCTAGGACCCTATTCACTGAAAAACCTAGCTCCTTTACATTTATTCCTCCTAAATTTTATCAAGGACATAAATCTCTGAAAAATTAAGTGAATTAATTTTACTGTAAGAGAAAAAGAAAATATATAAAAAGTCTAAACGTTATACTGATGTTCCCCAATTTATTAAAAGAACTGCACAAAAGTTTCTAGTTCAGTAGTTTCAAATTGAGAGAGAAACAGATATCTGCATAGTACATATTGACTTAAAAACATAATTCAACATTTCATATGTATATACATCTATCTCTTTATCTCTATATATTTATTTACCTATCTTTAGTATAACCTTTTAATTTACTTTATTAAATATTTTCCAATTCCATTTTAATCTGGTTTTGACTGTACTGGGAAGTTTTGGATAGAACATGTGTCAGGAGCATGAATTTGACACCAACGTCCTTGCATATTGGATGGGGCAACCAGTATAGTGGATTTATGGAAAGAGGAGTACAGATTTTTGAAAATAAAAAGTCACAGAAGTGGTCTGACAAGATATCAAGAGAGGGACTTTGTATCCCCACCTAAATACCACAGGAATTTCATCTTGTTTTCATTCCATGCTTCCAGTATGCTAAAATCTTTCAAAGTATTTTGTGTGTTTGTGTGTGTGTGTGTGTGTGTGTGTGATGCATCCATTCAGGAGTCTAGTGAAATTTATGGATACATTCTTAGTAGAATATTTTTAAATGATTAAAACAAAATACATGTGAATACAAAGGAAATTAGTTATATTGAAATAGATAGATTATATATATATATATATATATATATATATATATATATTAGTTCATGGAATGAGATGAAGAAGTTCTATTTTAAAATATGATTTCTGTTCCTATTGTATTATTAATCACCTTCACTTTCAGATTATCTATAAATGTGATAACGTGCCTTTAATTCTTTTATCAAAGAAAGGGTCTAAAAACAATACCTTGAAATATGTTCCCAAAACGATCTCTTGTAGTTGAATGCTTATCCTGAACAATATTCTTGGGTATGATTCAGCAATGTATGAATTCACCTAACTATTATTTCCCATCTTACATTTTTCCATTTCCCAATATACTTTATTAATCTTGGCAACAAATGAGGTGCTGTTAGTTGAACATTACTCTTTCTCAGTAAATGTATTCTGGTTCCTAGTCATTATTGTTTTCTGTTATGTGATAGAAATAAAGCCTGGACCTGTTAATTCACTGTAATAAAGAACTTCCAGATGAAAAAATTCCCTTCACCAAACAGATGAGAAAACTCATGGCACCTTGTCCACTACTTATAGTCTTTGAGAGCTAGCCAGAGAATTTAGAGATTAAGGGACCTGGCCAAGGTCATTCAATGATTGTGTGTCAGAAATGAGATAAGAATCCAGGTGTTCCTGGACCCAGAAGTCCTAGATATATCCTGTATCTGCTATTTAAACAGTCTTTTATTTTTTTCTAAGTACTCAAAAAATTGCTTTGTATAATGACGCAATTTAGAATTTTGGCAAAGAAATTGGTACCAAACTTACTGGTCTATAATTTTTAGAATCCATGTAGTTCATTTTTGAGAATCAGAACACTTTCTTATCATTATTCATTTGGTACTTTATCCCTTCTTTGACTAAAAATTCCAAGTTAACGATATATTTTTTTACCCTTTCCAATTTGAAGATTATTCTCCTTGAACGATAAAGCAAGAGCCAAATAGAAGTTGAGTACTTCTACTTTGCCACTGTCATTTGTTAACATTGCACCATCTGTTCCAATCAATGGGTTTGTCCCTTGTTCATTCTTCTTCATACTCTCAATATAGCTTCAAAAATTTTGTTGTATTTGGCATGTTTTACATGCTCCATATCATTTTGGGTTTTAACTTGCTGACACTGTTCTTACAGGCTCATGCCATTATTTTATATTCATCCTTGGCTCTGTGCCCTTCCTTCCTTCTTTTACATAAATTCTTCTAAAATTAAAAGTTACCAAAAAGCTTCATGCAAGATTACATTGGTTTCTCTACATGCTTCCCTTTTCTTCTTTGTTCTATGGACCATTTGTGATTGGACTGACCCAATTTTGTTTTTGAGATCTTTTTATTTCATTTCAACCCTGTTCCCTGACAGTTCCTAGTTCCTGGCCATAGAATAACATCTATATTTTCACTAAACTTTTGAGGTTTGCTTTCTAAAAAAAACTATGATATAAATACAAATATATCCATATACACATATCTCTTTGTGAATTGTTTGTATATATGTGTATACATATATGCACATGTGTGTATGTCAGATATTCTCTTTCTTTCATCTCATAAAATCCAAAGTAATAGAGACATTTTGTATTAAGATTTTTGTTATTTCCACAAAACTAATTAGTTTTTCATTTTTGGTCAGATTTAAGTCTGGAGTATCAGTTTTTCTTATTTTTCCTTTAATTTCTAGGAGATAAAGTTGTAAACAATTCAAGTGGAAAATTCATCTTGGGAGCCAAGATGGCGGAGAAGACACATGCGACTTTCTAAGCTCTTCTCTTACGCTCTTTATCAATATTATATCGAGCCTCAAAAATAGTCTTGACTGCTACAATTCGTAAAGATAAGAAGTAGAACAACTCACCGGCTGAAGAAAATCTGCAGTCTTGCCAAAAAAAGGTTGGTTCCGGGGCCAGGGGGGAATTCAGCACAGACTGGGAGAGAAATTAGGTTCCCAGGAGAGCCTCAAACCGAAAGTGAAAGCACAGATTTCAGCACAAGCTCCCAGCCCCAACCCGCAGTACAGGGCTTTTCCTTGGGGCAGTTGCAATCCTGCACGGCAGGAGGACACAGCCCGGGTTAGCCTCCAATCTGCGCAGTGGGGGTCTCGGCTTGGGGCCATAGAGCTTTCCCAGGGCCGATTTGCATCAGGCAGAGATGCTGAGTCAGATCTCTTGGCAGAGTTCGGTAGAATCGGGGGTCAGCAGTCAGCTGCTAATACTCACAGTCCCACAAGAGGCTCCGGCCTGGGGCAGTGATACTTTCACCCCTTATTCTCTAGCCGAGAGCAATCACTAACCCACACAGCCCAACTGGGCACTTCTATAGCTCAGCTAGTGCTGAATCCACTCCTGTTGGGGAAGGGAAAACTCCACCAGAGCACTCCGACACTTCATAGTTGGAAATTGGTTTACATCTTCCCTGCTCTGCAGAGGAAGCTGGTAACCCCCTTGCCTAGAAGACATACCCTAAAGGCTTTTAAAACATGAATAAAAAGATGAAAAGAACGATCAACAGCTTCTATGCAGAAAAAGAGCAGGTCAGCAAACCTGAAGAGACCCTCAAACAGCAAAAATGCATCAGACTGTCCCTCCTTACATGATGCCCAAGAAGAGACCATTAAAAGTCTCAAAAGAGAGTTGAAGATAAATGGGGAAAGGAAAGAGAAACCCTAAGAGAGCAACAACTTCCTGAAATATGAATTGAAAGTTAAAAAATTCAGGAAGTGCAGGGAAACAAAATTTGAATGGGAAAAATAAAGAATTCATAGAAAGTAGGATTTTGAATTGGAAAAAACAAAGAACTGAAGAAAGTAGGATCTTGGGAATTGAAAAGAAAATAATTCACTAAAAAAACATTAGTGAAATGGAAAAAAATTCCACAGACCAAAACAAACATTTAAAAAACTCAATTGACATATACAGAAAGAAGTAAAAAAAGCTAATGAAGAAAATAAGTCTTTAAAAAATTACAACTGAACAAAAGAAACTAATGATTAATTGAGACAGGAATCAGCAAAAAACAAAAATGACAAACTGGAAAAAAACATGAATTATCTATTAAAAATGACAGACTTGGAAAAATAGATCTAGGAGAGATAACTGAGGATTATTGGACTTTCGAAAACTATGATGAAAAAAGAGCCTAGATACTATTTTACAAGAAATCATCGAGAACTGCCCGATGTAAGAATCAGAAGGTAAATAGGCATGGAAAGAATTCATCGAACACCTTCTAAAAAAACCCTAAAATAAAAAACCCAAGGAATATTTGGGCAAAATTTCGAACTATCAGATTAAGGAAAAATTTTACAAGCAGCCAAAAAAAAAACCATTTAAATACCGAGGTGCCACAATAAGGATCACCCAAGATCTTTGCCCTTTACATTAAAGGAACAAGGGCCTGAATATGATATACCGAAAGGCACAAGAATTTGGGATGCAGAAGAATAAATACCCAGCTATAGATTTTCTTCCAGGGAAGAAGATGGAATTTAATGAAACAAATGAATTCCATTTGTTTTTGAAGAAAAACCGAACAAAACAAAAAATTGATTCCAATCATAGAACTCAAGAGATGAAAAAGGTAAAAGAACCTTGAGAATTGTATTTCTGTTGTGGATATACAAAAAGAATACATGTAAATTTGATTGTACTGATATAAATAAAAAAAGGGATATGGGGGGATGATGGCAGAAAAGGTGGGAAGGAGGGATAAAAGAGGGAAACCACATCCCACAAAGAGGCTAAGGAAACTTATCATATCTGAGGAATTTAGAGAGGAGGAGGAACATTGTGGAATCTTACCTCATCAGAGTTGGCTCAAAGAAAATAATTGACATTTGTTTTAGAGAAAATTCTCCCGCCTCATTAAAACGGGGAGAGGAAAAGGGAAAAGAAAAAGATAATAAGGGAAGGAAGGGGAAAAGACTCAAAGGGGGGGGAGGGAGGGAATATAAAGAGGTAAGCATCGTGATACAAGAGGGGGTACAGAAGTTTAAAAGGGGAAAGAGGGGTTGGGGAGGCAAGAATAAGAAAGATAATCTGGGGTTATTAGGATGGCAGGAAATCAGATTTAGTAATTTAACCGTAAATGGAATGGGATGAACCCCCCAAAAAGAGGAGGCAATAGCAGATGATCAAAAGTCGGAACCCTAGAATATGTTGTTTAAAAGAAACACATTTAAAGAGAGAACATATAGAGTAAAGGTAAAAGGCTGACAAAAATCTATTATGCTTCAGGTGAAAAAAGGTTAGGGGGTAGCATCCATCTCAGATCACAAAAATAAAAATTTATCTAATTAAAAGAGATAAAAGGAAACTACATCCGCAAAGGTATAAACAACAAAGCAATATCAATATTAAACATATATAAATTATCATCCAACTTCCTAAAGGGAAGTTAAGAGAGTTGCAAGAAGAAAAGACAACAAAACTGTAAAGGGGAGATCTCAACCTTGCATTCCAGAATTAGACAAATCAAACCACAAAACAAATAAGAAAGAAATTAAAGAAGTAAATAGAATAGAAAATTAGGTATGTTGATCTTTGGAGAAAATTGAATGGAGATAGAAGGGAATATACTTTCTCAGCAGTTCATGGAACCCATTCAAAAATTGACCAATATTAGGACATAAAGACCCTTAAAATTAAATGCAAGAAAGAGAAATTGTAAATGCTTTTCAGATCATGATGCAATAAAAACTAATTCAACAAAAGTTAGGGGAATTAGACCAAAAAAGTAATTGGAAACTAAACAACCCATCTTAAAGAATGATTTGAAGAGTAAATTATAGAAATTAATAATTTCACCCAAGATAATGACAATGATGAGAATCATACCAAAATTTGTGGATGTAGAAATAATAAGAGGGAATTTTTATCCTTAGAGGCTTACTTGAATAAAACAGAGAAAGAAAAGATTAATGAATTGGGTTTAAAATAAAAAAACTAAAAAAAGACCAAATTAAAAACCCCAATCAAATACTAAATTGGAAATTTATAATTAAAAGGAGAAATTAAAAATATTGAAAGTAAAAAAAAAACTATTGAATAATAATAAACTAAGAGTTGGTTCTATGAAAGCAAAAAATAGATAAGCCTTTGGTAAACTGATTAGAAAAAAGGAGGGAGGAAATGAAATTAGTATCTTAAAAATGAAAGGGAAATTTCCACCAATGAAGAGGAAATTAGAGAAATAATAAGGAGTTATTTTGCCAACTTTATGCCAATAAATTTGATAACCTAAGGAAATGGGGATGATCTCCAAAATGTAGACTTCCCAGACTAACAGAGGAGGAAGTAATTGCTTGAATAGTCCCATTTCAGAAAAAAGAAATAGAAAGGCAATTAAACAACTCCCCAAGAAAAAACCCCAGCCCAGATGGATTTAAGTGAATTTTACCAAAATTTAAAGAACAATTGGCCCAATGCTATATAAATTATTTTGATAAAATAGGAAGGGGTCCTACCAAATTCCTTCTATGACACAGACATTACTGATACCAAACCAGGTAGGCTGAAGAAGAGAAAGAAAATTATAGACAATCTCCCTAATGAATATTGATGCTAAAAAATCTTAAATAAGATATTGAAAAAAGACTATAGAAAATCATCTCCAAGATAAACACTATGATCAAGTAGGATTTATACCAGGAATGGGGCGGTTCTATTAGAAAACTATCAATATAATTCCTATGTTAATAACCAAATTAACAAAAACCATATGATCATCTCAATAGATGCAGAAAAATCATTTCTAAAATCCAAATCCATTCCTATTAAAAACACTTGAGAGTATAGGAAAAATGGACTTTTTAAAATAATCAGCGCATCTATTTAAAACCATCAGTAAGCATCATATGTAATGGAGACAAACGCAACCATTCCCAAAAGATCTGGAGGAAACAAGGGCCCACTATCACCGTTACTATTTAATATTGTATTAAAACGTAGTTTAGCAAAAGAGCTGAGAAAGAGATTAAAGGAATAAGAATAAATGAGGAAACCAAATTATCATTCTTGCCGCGATATGATGGTATACGAGAACCCCGAAATTTACTAAAAAGTTATTAGAAAAATTCCACAACTTTAAAAGTTGTGGTTATAAAATAAACCCAAAAGTCATCAGCATTCTTATATATCACTAAAAAACCAACAGTCAGAGCAAAAGAAATTCCATTTTAAATAACTATGATAATATAAAAAATTTAGAATCACGCCAAGGGAAAATCAGAAACTTATGAGCAAAAATTAAGAACTTTTCACACAAATTAAGTCTGATCTAACCAATTGAAAATACTAAATGCTCTTGGATAGGGTGAGCAAAATAATAAAGATGACAATATTACCAAACTAATCTATTTATTTAGCGCTATACCAATCAGACCCCAAAAAAACTATTTTAATGACCTAGAAAAATAACAACAAAGTTCATAGGAAAACAAAAGGTCAAGAATTTCAAGGGAATTAATGAAAAAAAATCTGAAGGTAGCTTTATTGACCAGATCTAAAATTATATTATAGAGCAGCAGTTACCAAAACTATTTGGTATTGGCTAAGAATAGATTGTTGATCAGTGGAATAGATTAGATTCAAGGATAAAACGGTCAAAAATATAGCAACCTAGTCTTTAAAACCCAAAGATCCCAGCTTTTGGGATAAGAACTTACGTTTGATAAAAAATTGCTGGGAAAATTGGAAACAATATGGCAGAAACTAGGCATTGACTATTAAAAACCAAGATAAGGTCAAATGGGTTCATGACCAGGATAAAGAATGAAATTATTAATAAATTAGGAGGAACACAGGATAGTTTACCTCTCAGACCTGTGGAAGGGGGAAGGACTTTTGACCAGCAGAACTAGAGATCATTATGATCCAAAATAGAAAATTTGATTAAGAAACTGAAAAGTTTTTTGTCAAACAAAACTAATGCAGACAAGATTAGAAGGAAGCAATAAACTGGGAAAAATTTTTACAGCTGTTCTGATAAAGGCCCCATTTCCAAAATATATAGAGCATTAACCTGATTTATAAAAAAAACGCCATTCTCCAATTGAAAATGGTCAAAGGATATGAAAGACAACTAGATGAAGAAATTGAAACTATTTCTAGTCACATGAAGAGATGCTCCAAGTCATTATTAATCGAGAAATGCAAATTAAGAAACTTAAGATACCACTACACACCGTCAGATTGGCTAAGATGACAGGAAAAATAATGATGATTGTTGAAGGATGCGGGAAAATGGGACATTGATGCATTGTTGGTGGTGTTGTGAAGAACCAACCATTTTGGAGAGTAGTTTGAACTATGCTCAAAAAGTTTATCAAACTTGCTACCCTTTGATCTAGCAGTGTTAACCAATCCCAAAGAGATGATAAAGAAGGGAAAGGGACCTGTTGTGCAGAATGTTTGTGGAGCCCTTTTTGGTGGTAAAACTGAAACAATGGATGTCCATCAGTTGAGAATGGCTGAATAAATTGTGGTATTGAATATTATGGAATAATGTTCTTAAGAAAACCAACGGATGATTTTGGGCCTGAGAGACTTTAATGAACTGTGCTGGAGTGAAATGAGCAGGACCAGGAGATATTATATACTTCAACAAAATTATATGATGACGCTGATGGACCAGGCCATCCTTGCCGAGATCAACCAAATCATTTCCAATGGAGCAGTAAGAACTGAACAGCTATGCCCAGAAAAGAACCTGGGAGATGACTAAAAACCATTACATTGAATTCCCAATCCCTATATTTATGCACACCTGATTTTAATTTCTTCACAATCTAATTGTACAATATTTCAGAGTCTGATTCTTTTCAGCAAAATAAGTTTTGGTCATTATACTTATTTGGTATGTTTTATATTTTAATATATTTAATATCTACTGATCATCCTGCCATCTAGGGAGGGGGGGGGAAGAGGTAAAAAATTGAACAAGAGGTTTGGCAATTGTTAATGCTGTAAAGTTACCCATGCATATATCCTGTAAATAAAAGGCTATTAAATTAAAAAAGAAAAAGAAAAAAAAAAAGGAAAATTCATCTTGCTTGAGTTGTATGAAAATCATGATTCCTATTAAACCCTGTAGCTTTTCCATTTTTTGTGAAACACTGTCTATATCCTCTCTCTGGCCTTATGCATAGTCTCTTATATAATACAACAAACATAGTATTTTCATTTGTATTATCATTGGATCTTCAGTCAAATGTTCTCTACCAAGCTTCTTACTTGCAAGCGAATTACCAAAAAATTGCAGAAATTATTAACATAACATAGTTTTTTCAGCTCAGAATTTAAAGCTCTTTATACTCTTAAGCCACTATATTTCCTTCCACTTGTTCCATGTTCAGTTTTTGTCATCATTTCCCATTACCATGCATTTACATAGGCTATTTCTGCTGTCAGGAAAGCATGATCTTTTCAGCTTTGCTTTTCCTAATAATTTATTTTCATTAAAGTTTCAATTCAGGTACTACTTCCTTCATTAAGTCAATATTTGTAAAAAAAATACCATGTAATTTAGAAACTTAGAAAGGTACATGATGGAAATGTTACTTCAGGAAATGTCAGTCTGGTTCACCATTTATACTGCCTATGCTTTGTGTTCCTTTAAAAGTTTTATATCCCTGTAAAGCTCATTTCCTCTCTTTAACCTCTTTTTTACAAATATCAGTCATGAGCATGACAATTTGAAATAAGCAAATACTCATGAAATGATATTGTTTGTTACTTTGAACACATGATGAAACAAATTCTGTCTACTTCTTTTATTTACTTCCATAAGGAGAATTTATGATGATCGCTTCCTTTTATATATAAACTTGATCTTCTGAGTCTCTTTCCAGCTAGATTAACAAAGTTGATACAATTTACTTATTTTGGTATTATTACATATTATTGAACACTAGAGAAATATTTCTTATTTATAAGTTTAGCATCTAAGTTAAACTTAAGAAGTAGACTATAATCTTTGATTCTTTGCCTTCTCAGATCTCTTTTGTACAAAATTCCTTTAAGCCTGAGGGGGATAGAAATTATTATATAAATGGGTTTCATAGGAATTTAAATTCTTAAAGGCAAGCACTGGGAAATTCTACTATACTTTGAGTATGATTAAGGCAACATCTTATGTACACTTTCTGACAACCAGTCTAAGTAAAAATGGAGACATTCTTTAAGGATAAGCAGGATATTTCATAACATATTCTTTGATTATGTGACAAATGAAATATAATAAAATACAAAATACTCCTAAATCCTGTGTCAATCAATAGATTAATACATATTATTAATACCTACCACCTCCTAGGTATTGTGGGAAGCACAAGGAGGTACAAAGACAGATAAATGATAGTCTTGTTTTTGAAGAGCTCACAGTCTAATGGGAGAAACAAATACAAACTGTATATAGAATAAATTGAATATTCAAGGGAAGGAAAGCAATAACATTAAGGGAGAATTAGGAAAAGTTTTCAATGGAAGTCAGGATATTAGTAGAGAATTAAAGGAATCTCAATGAATAGTTACAGAAATGTTCTTCAGCTGTGATTGTAAGAGAGAAGCACCAAAGTGGGCAGAGGATGCTAAATTGCACAAATTTTAGGCTATGAACATTTATTTAACTGTTAAGGATGCATGGCAGAATAAATAGATAGCTATACATTAAGTAGGAATGTTCTGGATCCAAATTCAGCCTCTGATTTTGACTGTTAAGACTGTGGAAAGCTTTAAAAAAATCTACAAGTTCTTCACTTTTAAAATCAAAACAATAATTTTACTACTATGCTCATATAATTGTTATGAAACTTTAATGAGATATTCTATTTAAAGTACCTTACAAACTCCTGTTTTGTATAAATACTTATTATTAGTTGTTTTCTTTATTATTGTTTTTATTATCTCTAAACCTGAGATCATTGTCTACTGACCAATGAGATGATAGACACCTGAAAAAAACGGAATCATATCAGCCTTGGTATTTTAACTAAAATTAATCTAAAAAGGTTAAGAAAGATGTGGCTAGGGCGGAGCCAAGATGGTGGAGAAGGCACACCGACTTTCTAAGCTCTTCTCTTACCCTCTTTATCAATATTATATTGAGCCTCAAAAATAGTCTTGACTGCTACAATTCATAAAGATAAAAAGTATAACAACTCACCAGCTGAAGAAAATCTGCAGTCTCGCCAAAAAAGATTTGTTCTGGGGCCAGGGGGGAGATCAGCGTAGACTGGGAGAGAAATTAGTTTCCGAGAAGAGCCTCAAACCAAAAAGTGAGAGCAAGTCCGCACAAGCTTGCAGCCCAACCCGATGGGGCTTTCCTTGGGTAAACCTGCAAGGCAGGGAGGGCACACCCAGGTTAGCCTCTAATCTGGCAGTGAGGCCACCCCTATAGAGCTTTACGATTTGCATCAGCAGAGAAGTTGGGGCAGAGACTGTGGGCAAACCCGGAGAATTGGTGGGTTTGCGGTCAACTGAATACCCACAGCCCCATAAGAGGCTCTGGCCTGGGGCAGTGACACTTTCACCCCTTAGTCCAGCCTAGAGACCCGCAACCCCACAGCCCAACTGGCACTTCCAAGATAGCTCCCAGTTGAATCCACCCCTGTTGGGGGGAAAAAATTAGAATTTCTACCCTTTTGGAGTGAAAGAGGTTTACATTCCTTTCTGCAGAGGAAGAGGTAACCCCCTTGTTTTGGGAATAACCCAAAGGCTTTAAAACAAGAATAAAAGATGAAAAAGAACAATCAACAGTTTTGCAGAAAAGAAGGTCCAAAACCTGAAAAGACTAAACAAAAATGCAAGACAATACCCCAAAGGGGAATGTTACCTGTCCCTTTCCTGATGTTTTCATAGAAGAGACCAAAAAGTCCAAAATAGAGTTAAAGAAAAATGGGGAAAGGAAAGAGAAGTTTTACAAAGAGCAAAAAACTCCTGAAATACGAATTGAAAAGATAAAAATTTCGGAAGTGAGGGAAACAAAAATTTTGGAATTAAAAGTAAAAAAAAAATTTGGAAAGGGGGAATTTGAATTGAAAAAAAGAATCACCAGAAAGAGGATCTGTGAATTGAAAAAAGAAGAATTCACTAAAAAATTATAAATGGAAAAAATTTCAAAAGAAAACAATAATTTAAAAACCAATTGGAAATAAGAAAGAAGTAAAAAAATGCTAATGAAGAAAAATAATTCTTTAAAAATTAGAACTGAAAAATAGAATCTAATGATTCATTGAACAAAGGGAACGCAACAAAACCAAAAAAAATGACAAACTGGAAAAAACCATGAATTTCATTGTAAAATGAAGACTTGAAAAAATAGATCTAGGAGAGATAACTGGAGGATTATTGGACTTTCTGAAAATTGATGAAAAAAGACCCTAGATAATTTTTTAAAGAAACACAATGAGAACTGCCCAGATGTTAGAATCAGAATAAAATAGGTATTGAAAGAATTATCGAACACCTTCAAAAGAGACCCTAAAATAAAAACCCGGAAATTGTGGCCAAATTTCAGAACATCAGATTAAGGAAAAATTTAAACAGCCAAAACCCCAAAAACCCAAAATTTAAATACCTAGGTACCACAATAAGAATCAAAGATCTGGCGCCTCCCCACATTAAAGGACGGGGCCTGAACTAATTTCCAAAAGAACTTGGAATGGTAAAAAAAAACACCAGCTGTTGGAATTTTCTTCCAGGGAAGAAGATGGATATTAATGAAAAAAATAATTCCATTTGTTTCAAGGAAAAAACCAGAACTAAACAAAAAAATTTACCCGGACCCAAGAGATGCAGAAAAGGAAAAGAATCTTGAGAATTGATTTCTGTGGATATAAAAAATCATGTTTAATTTGATTTTACCCTAAAACAAAAAAATGGAAATAGAAGGAAAGGAAGGGAATAAGGTGGAAGGAGGGAAAAAGAGGGAAACCATCCCAAAGAGGCAAAAAAACCTTAATACTGAGGGAATTTGAGAGGGGGAGGAAACAGTGGAATCTTACTCATCAGAGGGCCTTGGAAAAAAACGACATTTGTTTTAGAGAAAATTCCCTTGCCCAAAAAAGGGGGAGGAAAAGGAAAAAAAGAGTAATGGGAAGGAAGGAAAAGATTCGGGGGGGGGAGGGACCTTAAAGAGGGTAAGATGGATACAAGTGGGGGAATAAGTTCAAAAAGGGGAAAAAGGGGTTGGGGAGGCAAAAAGTGCATAACTGGGGAAGATGGCAGGAAAACAGATTTAGTAATTCAACGTAAAAATGGGATGAACCCCCAAAAGAGGGGAGGCAGATACAGACTGGATCAAAAGTCAGAACCCACAATAGTTGTTTAAAGAAACACATTTAAAAAGAGAGATTATACAGAGTGGTGGCTCCCCAAATTTTAATCTTGGTGGAAAAAAGGGGTAGCCATCCTTATCCAGATCAAGAAAAAGCAAAATTGATCTAATTAAAAGAGATAAGGAAGGAACTACATCCCAAAGGGGAGCATAAACAAAAGCAAATCAAATTAAAAATATATGCACCAAGTGGTATATCCAACTTCCTGGAGAAGTTAAGAGAGTGAAGGTAGACAACAAAACAAAGTGGAAGATCCAACCTTGCACCTCAGAATTAGACAAATCAAACCCAAAAACAAATAAGAAAGAAATTAAAGAAATAAAAGAAAAAAAAAATTTAGGTATTTAGATCTTGGAAAATTGAATAGACAAAAAGGAATATACTTTCTCCCAGCAGTTAGGAACCCATTAAAAATTGACAAATTAGGACATAAAGACCCTTAAAATAAATGCAAGAAAGCAAAATAGTAAATGTTTTTTTCTGATCATGATGCAATAAAGATTAATTAACAAAAAAGTTAGGGGTAAATAGACCAAAAAAGAATTGAAACAAACCCCCATCTTAAAAGAATATTGGGGAAGCAGCAAATTTATAGATACATAATAATTTCATAAGATAATGAAATGATGAAACATCATACTAAAAATTTGGGATGCAGCCAAAAAAATAAGAGGGAATTTTATATCTTTAGAGGCTTATTGAAAAAACAGAAAAGAAAAGTTAATGAATTAGGCTTCAAATAAATTAAAACCCCAATCAAACATTAAATTAGAAATTTAAAATTAAAAAGGAGAAATTAAAAAAGAAAGAAAAAAAAAACATTGAACTAATTAATAAAAACTAAAAGGGTTTTCTATGAAAAAGCCAAAAAATGATAAGCCTTTGGAAATCTAATTAGAAAAAGGAGGAGGAAAATGAAATTATTAGTCTTAAAATGAAAAGGGAGAACTTTCCACCAATGGAGGAAGTTAGACAAATAATAGATTATTTTGTCAACTTTATGCCAAAAATTTGATAACCTGGAAATGGATGATTTTCCAAAAAATATAGACTTCCCAGACTAACAGGGAGGGAAGTAAATTGTTGAATAGTCCCATTTGAAAAAGAAAAGAACAGGAATTAAACAATCCCAAGAAAAAACCCCAGGACCAATGGATTTAATGAATTCTACCAAAAGAACAATTCCCAAGCCAAAAATTTTTGATAAAAAGGGAAATGGGATCCTACCAAATTTCTTCTATGAGAGACATGGTAATGCCTAAACCGGGTAGGCGAAAACAGAGAAAGAAAATTATGACCAATCTCCCTAAAAATTGATGCAAAACTTAAATAAAATTGCCAAAAGACTAAGAAAATCATCCCAGGATAAACACTATGACGAGGATTTATACCAGGAATGCAGGGTTCAATATTAGAAAACTATCAATATAATTCCGATTTAAAAAATTAATAAAAATCATATGATTATCCAAAGATGCAGAAAAAGCATTTGAAAAAATTAACATCCCCCTATTAAAAACATTTGAGATTAGGAATAAAAATTTTCCTTTAAAATAATCAGCATCTATTTAAAAACGAAGCATCATAGAATGGACAAAACTGCAACACCAATAAGATCTGAGGAAACAAAGCCTACATCATGTTTTATTTAAATTGTATTAGAAACGCCATAAAAAAGACCTGAGAAAGAGATTAAAGGAATAAGAATAGAATGAGGAAACCAAATTTTCCCTTTTTCCAACGATAGATGGTAACAGAGAACCCCAGAGATTCTACTAAAAAGTTTTAGAAAAATCCACCTTTAGCAAAGTTGCTGTTTAAAAAACCCACATAAGTCATCAGCATTCTTATATATACAATAAAATCCAACAGTGAACAAAAGAAAATCTTTAAAGTAACTACTGATAATATAAAATATTTAGGAATCATCGCCAAGGGAAAATCAGAAACTTTATGAGAAAATTAAACCACTTTTCACACAAATTAAGTCTGATTAACCAATTGAAAAATATTAAATGCTTTTGGATAGGGGAGAAATATAATAAAAAGATGAAATATTACCCAAACTAACTGTTTATTTACGGGCTATACCAGTCAGATTCAAAAACTATTGTAATGATCTAGAAAATAAAAAAATTTTATGGAAAACAAAAGGTCAAGAATTTTAAGGGAATTAATGAAAAAAAAAATCAAATGAAGGTGGATTAGCTATACCAGATCTAAAAATTATATTAAGAGCAGCAGTTTCAGAACCATTTGATTGGCTCAAAGATTATTGATCAGTGGAATAGGTTAGGTTGGGACAAAACAGTAATAATATGGAAACCTAGTCTTTGAAAAACGAAAGACCCCAGCTTTGGGATAAGAACTTACGTTTGACAAAAAGTTGGAAAATTAAACCATTTATGGCGAAACTAGGCATTGATCCACACTTAACACGTACACCAAGATAATCAAAGGGTTCATGATTGGATAAAGAATGAAATTATTAATAAATTAGAGGAACAAGGATAGTTATCTCTCAGACCTGTGGGGGGAAGGATTTTATGACCAAAAGAACTAGAGATCATTACTGATCACAAAATAGAAAATTTAATATACCAAAAAAGTTTTTGACAAACAAAAACTAATGCAGACAAGATTAGAAGGGAAGCAATAAACTGGGAAAATATTTTTACAGGAAAGGTTCTGATGAAGGCCCTATTTAAAATATATAGAGAATTAACTTAATTTATAAAAAAACAAGCCATTCTCCAATTGAAAGATGGTTAAAAGGATATGAAAACAACTGATGAAGAAATTGAAACATTTCTAGTCACATGAAGAGATGATCCAAGCATTATTAATCAGAAAAATGCAAATTAAGCAACTCTAAGATAAACCCATACCGCGATTCTAAGATGAAGGAAAAAAATGATGGTTGTTGAGGGGATGGGAAAACTGAATTGATGCATTATTGGGAGGGAACGAATCCAAGCATTCTGGAGAGTAGTTTGGAATATGCTCAAAAAGTTATCAAACCGGGTCCCTTTGATCCAGTAGTGTTACTACTGGGTTATATCCCAAAGAGATAAAAGAAGGGAAAGGAGCTGAGTGCCAGATGTTTGTGGACCCTTTGTAGTGGTAGAAACTGGGAAACTGAGGTATGTCCACGTGGGAGAATGGCTAATAAATTGTGGAAAGAATATTATGGAAATTATTGTTCTGTAAGAAATGACCAGATTTCAGAAAGGCCTGGGAGATTAAGAACTGATGCTGGAGGAAATGAGCAGGACCAGGGAGATCATTATATACTTCAACAACAATACTATATGATGACCAGTTCTGATGGACCTGGCCATCCTCAGCAATGCGATCAACCAAATCATTTCCAGTGGAGCAGTAATGAACTGAACAAGCTATGCCCAGAGAAAGAACTCTGGGAGATGACTAAAAACCATTAAATTGAATTCCCTATCCCTATATTTTTGCCCACCTGCATTTTTGATTTCCTTCACAAGCTAATTGTACAATATTTCAGAGTCTGATTCTTTTTGTACAGCAAAATAACAGTCATGTATACTTATTGTATATCTAATTTATATATTAATATATTTAACATCTACTGGTCATACTGCCATCTGGGGGAGGGGGTGGGGGTAAGAGGTGAAAAATTGGAACAAGAGGTTTGGCAATTGTTAATGCTGTAAAGTTACCCATACATATAACCAGTAAATAAAAAGCTATTAAATAAAAAAAAAAAAGAAAGATGTGGCTAAGTGAAAGGAGGTCTTACAATTTCTCTTTAGAGAGATTAAAAAAGGAATAAGAATGATCATTTCACAGGATCCTCTGTCATATAGCATCCCAGTACTCATTGTAAGCATCTGAAATTAGGACATCATAAAAACAATTATACCTCTGTGTGCCAAAATCTGTTTTAGAAGATAAGAAAGTAAAAGATTCCATAAATAATTCAATATTTTTTTTCCAAATTAATTGAACATTATTTAGTGCAAAGTTGAATATGGGTGAAGAGGTTGGAAAATATCTTGGAAGACACAGATGAGCAAAAAATAAAATAGTCAAAAAGACATATTAAACATTATAGTTTATGCAGAAGCTTCATGCCTATCAGGTGCATTTTCCCCAAAAATTCCAAGAATTTTTTCCAAGTACTGAAAAGTGCTATATTTGCAAGCATAAAATATCACAAAATTGAAATTGATTACACTATAATAGAGAGAAAAATATGATCATTGATGAAGGATTCCTATTTAAAACATTTATCAATCTGCTATTGACATCAACTTGCTAGAGCAATAATCAAAACTAGTGCAAAATTGAAAGAAATAGTAAAAAATGAAACACACTTTGTATATTTAAGAAAATTACAACTTGCTCTATTTATCATCCCATTAGAAAATAGATAGACGAATAGACATTGTCACAGACTGTATTAATTTCCTAATGAAGGTGAACAGATGTAACTCAGTTATTATAAAATAAAGCTGGAATCCTTACAGGTAGCAGTGTCTTCCAAATTTTCCTATGGACTTTGAAGATGACCCTGGATTGTTTGTATCAAGCCCTAAAATAGTTTAAAGCCTCCTAAGAGAAATCCATAATTACCAAAACAAGTTCAGTCTAACTATGAAAATAGAAAAGCCCAAATAACCGAAGAATGCCTATAGTTTAAATAATAGTATTTAATTGGGTGTATATCTCTCAGAGATGCTACATTAGTATGTCTCTTGGCTAGATACTATGGAAAAATGATGAACTGCGATCAGAATTGGATAAAAGAGATTAGACTGTATTGCATTTAAGAAATTGTGTGATGCTTTTAATGACTCTAACTTTTCCTTTAAGCAAAAGCCTATTATTAAATATCAATATTCTTCATTGATTTTATAATACTCAGAAGAATTTATAATTCTCAAGAGTAAAACTTGCAGGTAAGCCCAAAGGACAAAGCAGAGGCACAGGCTTGTCATGAATTGAATGCAACTTCCTACCGGCAAAAAATTTACAAAGGTAAAGTGGAAGAAAGAACAATATAAGATGTTTTACAGAAATGGGAAGAAGTCATCATGTAGCAAGAGGGAAGAGTTATGAGTAAACAATTTGCAGTTTTGATGGTTTCCATACAATAGCAATAATTTAAAGGAATGCCAAATTTACAGCCCTCAGCCACAAACTGGAAAACTCCAGAGAGCAGTCCAAATCAGATTAAAATCTAACTGGTAAATGTTTAGTAAGATATATAAATATATAACACAATATAGGGGCACCTATGTGGCACAGTAGATAGAATACTTGTCTTGGAACCAGAAAGACTAATCTTAATTAGTTCAAATCTAGCTTCAGATATTTATTTGTTATGTGCTCCTGGGCAAAAAATATATATATAGGGAAGAGGGAAAAAAGAGAAGATAGTGGGGAATAGTAAGTATAAGTATAATTGGCAAAGGGGAGAAATAAAAGGAGCAAAAAAGTAAAAGAAAATAAATATTGGAAAGAAAAAATAGGCAAAGAAAATGAAGAGAAAATAATGAGATTTATCAGAGAAAAAAAAAAAAAAAAAAACTAGTGAGAAAGAGACAGCCCAAGGGGAAAACATTGGTTTGGAAGTCAGAGGAATTAGATTATTCTAGTCTTGACTTTGCCACTAAGTAGCTATAAGACTAAATTTTCAGTTGATTAATTTATGTTTCAGTTTCTTCATCTATAAATAAGTGAAATAGGTGATTTTGAAAATTCAATTCTAGTCTAGTATAAAGAGGAAATAAAGTTAGCTATCAATGTCTATTTTCTTCTCAACGTGATGTTTTCAACATCAAAAGATGAACTTTGGTTTCTAGATCAAATATTTGGTGCCCTGAGTTCTCCTTAACCTTCTCCACTTTTTTTTCAGTTCCTTTCCTTTTTTTCCCCACAAATATGGATTCAGGCGCAAAGATATTTTATTTTATTTTTTCCTGCTGTGTACACATCAAGGAGCACAAAGCATCACTGGCCCAATTTTTTTTTATTTTCAATTACATTTTTGTCAAAAATATTACCATTAATTCAATCCCATACTTTTCCCATGAATCTTCACTTTGCTTAGAACTATGTCCACCAAAGTGCTCATTACTGCTGTCAAAGAAAACGTATAATAGTATCCGTAATAGTGTCACTAATTATGTTGGAGCTAAAATGGTGGAGTAAAGACAGGAACTCTCCCAATCTCTTCCCCAAACTGCTCCAAATTCCTTTAAACAAATTTTGGAGCATCAAAACACCCTCAAAAATGGAGTAGAACATTTTCCAGCTGAAAGCAACTTGTAAGGTAAATAGATAAGATCTGTGAAACGGAGGGTGGGAGTCCAGCATACAGTTCTATTGCATGCTTGACCAGTGCAACTACCAGCCTGGCCCGACCCCAGCCCTGGCCCCAGCCCAACTTCTGAATCAGTGGCAGTATTGGTGGCTTCCAGAACTCTCACTTCAGAGACAACAAAATGACTTGGAAACCAGAGAGTGAGAGAGTCCAGTTCTCAACCACAGCCTAGGCCCCAGAATAAATGAGGTAGGACCTCTGAATCAACAATAACATCACTATTTTTTTAAATCCCTAGATAATTCTGTTCTTTTTTGTTGAAATCAAATATCATATTGTGATTTAATACATGGACTCCAAATGACTACCTGAGGATCTGTTTGACTTTGCATCCAATATACCAGTTTCATTTTTCTTTTAATATATTTTTTTCTATTCTGAAGCTGATGGTTGACAATGTCCATGGCCACAGAATTCTTTAAACCACAAACTGTTATTCTGAATAAAATCCAGGTTGAAATATGAAGAAGTTAAGTCTATTGTATCACTAATAGAGACATAGAAACCACTCAGAGTCATAAAAAACCTTACTTCCCACCTTTTACTTCATTACCTTGGCCTATGAGAGAACTCATCTCTAGCATTTTTCTTTGAACCCATACTGCAGGCTAATTCAGAGATCGTGTAGGATAAATGCCTATTGTAGAATTTAGATTGATACAATAATAGAGTTGGAACTGACTTAGAGAATGTCTAGTTTAACTTTCTCACATTGAGAAATGAGAAAACAGACCCAGAGAATTTAAGTTAGCTGTACAGACAGAGCAGTGTAATGGACTGAAAACTAGATTTGGAGTGAGGGGAGATTTAAACTAAATCCTAGTTCTCACATTCCTAGGTCCTAGCTGTTGGACTTTGAGCAAAGAACTCGGTCTTTCTAGGCTTGGGTATCCTTACCTGCAAAATCAATCAATAAATCCATAAGTATTTATTAATCACCTATAATAAGTGATAAATAAATGTCACAAGCACTGTGCTAAGTACTAGGGAGAGAAATAATAAAAAAAGAAAAAAAAAGAATAAGTAACAGTCCTTGCCCCTAAGGAATTTACATGCTCTCAGAAGAGACAATATTTACATAAGCCAAATATGTATGCAGAAGGAACCTATTCAAGGGTAGGGCAAAGTCTTGTGCTTTTTTCTCCTATCAATGCAGGTCAGACATTTCTCTGCACTTTTAATCTTGGAGCACTACCTAAAGCTCTGAGGTTAAATAGCTGACAAGTTACTGTCATTGAGCCAATATGTGTCAGAGACAGGACTTTAATTTAAGTATTCCTGACTTTAAGGCCATCATCTTAGTCTATAATGCTGTGACTATTTTGCACTCACACACATGCACACATAAATATACAAAACCAATATACAAATACTAGATAATTGAAGAAGAGGCAAGGGACTAGCAAGTGGGGTAGGAGAGAAAAAGTTGTATTGAGATGCTGACATTTTAGTTGTGGAAGGTATTCAGGGATTTTAATAGCTTCAAGTGAATAAGGAATTCTTTCTATTTATAAAGGACATAAGGCAAAGGCACAGAAAGGGCAGATGGAATGCTATGTTTGATGTGGAGAAAGAAAGCCATGTGTAAAGAGAGGTAATATATAATAAGACTGGATAGAAGAGGACAGAATTACATCAGGAAGCTGAGCTCTTCCAGTTTCCCTTGAAAAGCCACATGAAACCAAGCCTCTGAACAAAGGCTGGCAGAATGAAAGCCCTCACCAGCTAAAAGTGGACTGAAAAAACCTCAAGAAAGGGGAGTCTCACTAGGGTGAAAAGCATATTCGGTCAAGCTCAGATGGAGTCTGGGAAGGACAGTGAGGGGGCTTAATAATAGCCAATCAGCAACTAAGACCCTCAGTCCTAGCTCAGTAGGGCAGCAGATCAGTGGGGAAGCTTCCAGTCCCAGCTCAGAAGGCAAACTCTGGGAAACCAGGGTGTTTCCTGAATGAAATAGGCAAAGCTTCCCCCTTTAAACATAAGGAGGTGCCGTGCTCAAGCCAATTGTGGAAGGTATTCAGGGATTTTAATAGCTTCAAGTGAATACGGAATTCTTTCTATTTATAAAGGACACGAGGAAAAGGCACAGAAAGGGCAGATGGAATGCTATGTTTGATGTGGAGTAAGAAAGCCATGTGTAAAGAGAGGTAATACATAATAAGCCTAGATAGAAGGGGGCGGAATTAAGCCTCTGAACAAAGTCTGACAGAATGAAAGCCCTCACCAGCTAAAGGTGGACTGAAAAAATCTCAAGAAAGGAGAGTCTCACTGGGGTGAAAAGCATATTTGGTCAAGCTCAGATGGAATCTGGGAAAGACAATGAGAGAGGCTTAATAACAGTCAATCAACAACTAAGACCCTCAATCCTGGTTCAGTAGGGGAGCAGATCAATGGGGAAGCTTCCAGTCGCAGCTCAGAAGGCAAACTCTGGGAAACCAGGATGTTTCCTGAATGAAATAGGCAAAGCTTCCCCCTGTGAACATAAGGAGGCGCTGTGCTTAAGCCAAGGCTCAGAACTGCACAGAAAGCTTGGGACAGCACCCGGTACAGTTCAGGAGCAGAGATCCATCCTAAAAGTTAAAAAAGAGGAAATAACATGAGCAAGAAATAGAAAAGAACCTTGACCATAGAAAATTACTATGGTAACAGGATAGACCAAAACATAAACTCAGATGAGGAAAGAATGTCCACAGAAGAAATTTTAAAGAATGAGATAAATTGGTCTCAACATTTAAGAGGCTTCTTGAAAACGCCCATCAAAGACTTCAAAAGGAAAATAAAAGAGGTGGAAGAAAAATTGAGAAAAGAAATGAGAGGTTGCAAAGAGAGTTAACAGTTTGGAACAGGAAGGAAAAATTTGTCTGAATAAAACACCTTAAACAGTAGAAATGGAAACCAAATGGAAATAAAGATACAAAAGGTAACAGAAGAAAACCTCACGTTAAAAACTAGAATGGGGCAAATGGGAGCTAATGACTTTGTGAGATAGCAAGAATCAGTCAAACAAACTAAAAAGAATGAAAACAATGGAAGAAAATGTGAATATTTGCTATATTGCCATATTGCCAAAATAGTCAACCTGAAAAATAGATCCAGAAGTGTGATGACCATGATAGCACCCAGGATACCTTATAATCAGCCAGAGTCAGGATAAGCAAAAGTCCTTAGTGTTTATTATTGGTCTTTAGGGATAGAAGTGAAGGGGACCTTCTGCAATCTCCTTCTTCCTCGTCCACCTCAAAAATGACTCTGGCTCATCTTACTCCACCCCCAGTCTCTTCTACAATTCTCTGTATACACCAATCATTGAGTCAGTACAGGATAGTGGGAAGGGCCATTTTCCAAGCATATGCCCATAGAGTATTGTCCAATCAGTAATTAGCCTAAGTGCTTGAACCAACCTCAGTGCAACGACTCAAGAGTTTCAGCCCTCTACACAGAAGAGACAATTTAAAAATTATTGGCTTACCAGAAGGCCATGACCAAATAAAGAGCATGGAGAGCATTTTCCAAGAGGTCATTAAGGAAAACTGCTCCAATATTCTAGAAACAGAGGGGAAAATATGTAGAGGGCAGGAACTCTGGAGAAGTATACTTGAAACAAGGTGTTAATTCAGTGAAATTAATGAGATAATGGTTCTCTAGTTCACATATATTTAGTTTGATATGATATAATCACTTTAGTTTGATATAATATCATCACTCTAATTTGAGATGATACAATCACTCTAGATTGACTTATGCTTGGTATACTGTAATGATGTAATTTAATAGGGTATTTAAACTGGGGACAAGTGAGACTCAGGGGGAGACCGGTTGAGACTGGCAGATTGTCAGACTGCTGGAGGAGACTGGGTCAAATTCGGACAGATACAGACTATGTAAGAGATAATAAAGACTTTGGACTCTATTCTTATCCATTCTCTTGGTGTCTATGCTGCTGAGACCTTTCTGGAGGATCTCCAGAAAGTTAGCCTGAACATTACAGAAATACTCATTGAAAAATCCAATGATTACATCTGGAAATAGAGTCCATGAAGAAAACCCCAAAAAACATTGCTACAAAACTCCAAAACTAAAATCTCAAGGAAAAAATACTGCAAGCTGCCAGATGAAATAATTCAAATATCAAGGAGGAACAGTCAGGGTTATCCAGGATCTGGAAGCTTCTACAATAAAGGATCAGAGGACCTGGAATACCATATTCCAGAAGGTAAAGGATCTAGGATTACAACCAAGAATTAAATACCCAGGAAGATTCAGCATCATCTTTCAGGGAAGGAGATGGAGATTCAATGAGTTAAGAGACTTTCAATTATCTCTATTGGAAAAAACAGAACTAAATAGAAAATTTAATCTATAAACACAGGACTCAAGAAAAGCATAGGAAGGTAAATAAGAGAAAATGTATATTATTTAAAGGTAAAACTGTTTACATCCCTAAATGGGAAAACAAGATCTGTAACTCTTGAGAACTGTATCTGTTACTGCGGCAGACAGAGGGGAGCATCACATGGAAGAGACAATTTAAAAATTTAACAATTAAAAAACACGGGGGCGGAAAGGGGTGGAGAAGACACGGATTTCTAAGCTCTTCTTTACCCTTTTATCAAATATTATATCGGCCCCAAAAATAGTCTTGACTTAAATTGTAAAGATAAGAAGTAGAACAACTCACCGGCGGGAAAAATCGCAGTCTCGCCAAAAAAGGTTTCCCTGGGCCAGGGGGAGATCCAGACAGGGAGAGAAATTAGGTTCCGAGGAGAGTCTCAAACCCGAGGGGAAGGCAGAGATCTCAGCACAAGCCCGGAGCCCCAACCTGCAGTAGGGCTTTTCCTTTGGGGAATCCTGCAGGGAGGAAAGCCCGGGTTGCCAATCTGGCAGGGGGAGCCGGTTGGGGCCAAGAGCTTTTCCAGGGCCTTTGACAGGCAGAGATGTGGGCAGAGTTTGGCTGTCTGCGTTCTGCAGTCACGCCAAACTACAGTCCCACAAGAGGCCCTGCCTGGGGGGGACACTTTCACCACTTAGCCAGCCCCGGGCAATCGAAATCCACTCAGCCCCCTAAGCAGTTTGATAGCTCGGCCAGTGCTGAATCCACCTCCTGTTGGGGGAAGGAAAACTCTCACCCAGAGCACTTAACCTTGAGCGAAATCGGTTTACATCTTCCTGCTCTGCAGAGGAAGGAACCCCTTGCCAGGGAACCCCCAAAGGCAAAACATGAATAAAAAAGATGAAAAGAACAATCGACGCTTCTAGCAGAAAAAAAAGGCAGCAAACCTGAAGAGATCTCAAACAGCAAAAATGCATCAGATGTCCTCCTTTTTACAAAGTCTATAGAAGAGACCATTAAAAGTCCAAAAGAGAGTTAGAAGATAAATGGGGGAAAGGAAAGAGAAGCCTTTTAAGAGAGCAACAACTTCCTGAAATGAATTGAAAAGTTAAAAAATTCCCAGGAAGTGGGGAAACAAAATTTGGGAATTGGAAAAAAAAAAACCAGGAAAAAGAATTTGGAATTGGAAAAATAAAGAATTATAGAAAGTAGGATTTGTGAATTGAAAAGACAAAGAACCTGCAAGAAAGTAGGATCCGTGGGAATTGAAAAGACAAAAAAACCAAGAAAGAGGATCTGTGAATTAAAAAGAAAAATAATTCATAAAAAAAAAAAAAAAATTAGTGAAAATGGAAAAAAACCAAGACCAAAAAAAATACATTCAAAAACCAAATTGACTATACAGAAAGAAGAAAAATTGAAAAAAATTTTTAAAAATTCAACTGAAAAATTTGAAACTAATGGGATTCATTGAGACAGCAAGAATCAGTCACAAAAACAAAAAAAACAAATAAAAACCAAAATTTTCATTTAAAAAAGAAGATTTGGAAAATAGATTCAGGAGAAATCGAGGATATTGGACTTTTGAAAACTTGATGAAAAAAAAAGTGATACTATTTTACAAGAAACCAAAAACCCTTGATGTAAAGAACGAAGGTAAAAAGGATTGAAAGAATTCACGAACCCTTCTGAAAGAAACCCTAAAATAAAACCCCAAGGAATATTGTGGCAAAATTTTGAACGAGATTAAAAAAATTTTAAAGCAGCCAAAAAACCATTTAAATACCGAGGTGCCAAAAAGGATCACCCAAGATTCGCCTTCATTAAAGGAAAGAAGGGCCTGAATATGATATCGAAAGGCACAAGAACTTGAGATGCAGCCAAGAATAAACACCCCAGTTGTTTAATTTTCTTCCAGGAAGAAGATAATTTTGAAACAAATGAATTCCATTTGTTTCAAGAAAACCAGAACTAAACAAAAATTTGATTCCAAGAATAGAATCAAGAGATGCAGAAAGGTAAAATAATCCCAGAATTGTATTTTGTTGTGGATATACAAAAAAGAATACAGATAATTTATTTACTGATAAATAAAAAGGGAAGTAGATATGGAAAAGGGATGATGGCAGAACAAGGTGGGAAGGAGGGAAAAAGGGAAACCAATCCCACAAAGGGCTAAGGAAACTTATCATCTGAGGGAATTTAGAGGGGAGGAAATTGTGGAATTTACTCCATCAGAGTTCTCAAAGAAAAAATAATTGACATTTGTTTTAGAGAAAATTCTCCCGCCCATTAAAAACGGGGAGAGGAAAAGGAAAAAAAAGAGAAAAGGGAAGAAGGGGAAAGATTAAAGGGGGGAGGAGGGATTAAAAAGAGGATAATTGTGAACAAGAGGGGACATGTTTAAAAAGGGAAAGAGGGTTGGGGAGGCAAGAATGAAAGAAATTGGGGTTATTAGGATGGAGGAAAACAGATTTAGTAATTTAACTGTAAATGTAATGGGATGAACTCCCCCATAAAGAGGAGGCAGATAGCAGACTGACAAAAGCGAACCCACAATTGTTTTTACAAGAAACATTTAAAGAGGGGGAAAATAGAGTAAAAGTAAAAGGTAGCAAAAATCTATTTGCTTCAGGTGGGAAAAAGAGGAGTAATCCTTATCTCAATCAAGCAAAGAAAAAATTGACAATTAAAAGAGATAAGGAAGGAACTACATCCTGCTAAAGGGAGCCAAAACAACGAAGCAATATCAATAAAAATATCACCAAGGGATTCCCAACTTCCAAAAGGAGAAGTTAAGAGAGTTGGCAAGAAAAATAGACAAAAAACTTAAAAGGAGATCTCAACCTTGCACCCAGAATTAAAAACAAACCACAAAACAAAAAGAAAGAAATTAAAGAAGTAAATAGAATATGAAAAATTAGGTATGTTGGATCTTGGAGAAAATTGAATGGAGATGAAGGAATATACTTTTTCTCAGCAGTTCATGGAACCTATTAAAATTGACCATAATTAGACATAAAGACCAAATTAAAATGGAAAAAAATAGTAAGCTTTTTTCGATCACAAATTTTAAAAACTAATTCAACAAAAAAAGTTAGGGGGGAAAAGAAAAAGAAAAACTAAAAATTTTATCTTTAAAAAAGATTTAAGCAAAATTAAGATGAATTAATAATTTCATAAGATAATGACAATGATGAGACACTACCAAAATTTGTGGGATGAGCCAAAGGGTAATAAGAGGGAATTTTTATATCCAGAGGCTTACTTTGAATAAAACAGAGAAAGAAAGATTAATGAATTGGGCTTGCAACAAAAAAACTAAAAAGACCAAATTAAAAAAACCCCAATCAAATACTAAATTGGAAATTTATAATTAAAAGGAGAAATTAAAAAATAAAAGTAAAAAACTATTGAACTAATTAATAAAACTAAGAGTTGGTTCTAGAAAAGCCAAAAAATAGATGTTTTGGAAAACGATTAGAAAAGGAGGGAGAAATGAAATTAGTACTTAAAATGAAAAGGGAGAACTTTCCCCAATGAAGAAGAAATTAAGAAAAATAAATTATTTTTAACTTTATGCCAAAATTTGATAACCAAGGAAAATGGATGACACTCCAAAAATACAGACTTTATAACAGGGAAGAAGAAATTTTTGAATATCCCATTTCAGAAAAAAAAAAGAACAGGATGAACAACCCCCAAGAAAAACCCCAGACCAGATGGATTTATAGAATTTTTACCAAACATTTAAAAACAAACCCCCAATGTTATAAATTTTTGATAAAATAGGGAATGAAGGAGTCCTACCAAATTCTTCTAGACACAGACATGGTACTGATACCTAAAACCAGGTATGAAAAACAGAGAAAGAAAATTATAAAATCTCCCACGAAATTGATGCAAAATCTTAAAAAGATATTAGCAAAAGATAAGAAAATCATTCCAAGATAATACACTATGATCAAGTAGGATTTAACGGAAGAGGGCTGGTTAAATTTAGGAAAACTATCAATATATGGGCCATGAAAACAAATTAAAAAACATATGAACTAATAGATGGAAAAAAGAGATAAAACCAACATCCATTCCATTAAAAAAACCTTTGGAGTATAGGAAAAATGGACTTTTCCAAAATAAAGAGCATCTATTTAAAACCATCAGTAAGCATCAAGTAATGGAGACAAACGCAACCATTCCCAATAAGATCTGGAGGAAACAAGGTTCCTACTATCACCGTTACTATTTAAATTTATTAGAAAGCTAGCTTAGAAAAAGAGCTGAGAAAGAGATTAAAGGAAAAGAATAGGCAATGAGGAAGCCAAACTTACTTTGCGATGACATGATGGTATACTTAGAGAATCCCAGAGATTCCGCTAAAAGTTATTAGAAATAATCCACAACTTTAAAAGTTGCTGGTTAAAATAAACCCACATAAGTCATCAGCATTTTATATATCACAAAAATAAAGTCAGAGTTACAAAGAGAAATTCCATTTAAAGTAACTATATAATATAAAAATTAGGGAATCATCTAAGGGAAAACAAAATTTATGAAAAAGACCACTTTTCACACAAATTAAGTCTGATCAACCAATTGAAAATATTAAATGCCTTGGATAGGGGAAAAAATAAAGATGAAAATTACCTAAACTAATCTATTTATTTAGGCCATACCAATGACCCCAAAAAATATTTTAATGACCTAGAAAATAAAACAAAGTTCATATGGAAAACAAAAACAAGAATTTGGGAATTAATGAAAAAAATCAAATGTTGGTGGTTTAGCTGCCCAGATCTAAAATTATTTATAGAGCAGCAGTTACCAAAACATTTGGTAAAGAAAGATTATTTCAGTGGAAAGATTATTCGGGATAAAACAGTCAACAAATATAGCAACCTAGTCTTTGACAAACCCAAAGATCCCAGCTTTTGGGATAAGAACTTATGTTTGAAAAAATTGTGGGAAAATTTTAAACTAATATGGCAGAAACTAGGCAATCCATACTTAACGCCGTACACCAAGATAAGGTCAAAATGGGTTCAAGACTAATAAAGAATGAAATTAATAAATTAGAGGAACATAGGATAGTTTACCCCTCAGACCGGGAAGGGGAATTTATGACCAAAGAGAACTAAGATCATTACTGATCACAAAATAGAAAATTTGATTATAGAAACTGAAAAGTTTTTGTACAAAAAAAACTAATGCAGAAAGATTAGAAGGGGGCAATAAACTGGGGAAAATATTTTACAGGCAAAGGTTCAGAAGGCCCTCATTTTTATATAGAGAATTAACTTAATTTATAAAAAATCGCCCTCCAATTGAAAGATGGTCAAAGGATATGAACAGACAATTTGATGAAGAAATTGAAACTATTTCTAGTCACATGAAGAGATGATCCAAGCTTTTAATGAAAAAAATTAAGACAACTCTAAGATAATATCACCTGTCCAATTCTAAGATGACAGGAAAAAAATAATGATGATTGTTGGGGTGGGAAAAACTGGGACATTGATTCATTGTTTGGAGTTGTGAAGAACCAACCATTTTGGAGAGAGTTTAACATGCTAAAAAGTTATCAAACTTGCATACCCTTTGATCCAGCAGTGTTATACTGGGATTAATCCCAAAGAGATTATAAAGAAGGGAAAGGGACCCTATGTGCACGAATGTTTGTGGCAGCCCTTTGTGTGGTTAGAAATAAACTGAATGGAGTCCACAGTTGAGAATGGCTAAATAAATTGTGGTATTGAAATTATGGAATATTATGTTCTGTAAGAAATGACCAAAGATGATTTCAGAAAGGCCTGAGAGACTTAAGAACTGATGTGAGTGAAATGAGCAGGACCAGGAGATCATTATATACTAACAAAATACTAGATGATGACCAGTTCTGATGGACGGCCATCCTCAGCAACGAGATCAACCAAAAATTTTTCTAATACAGTAATGAACTGAACTATATACCCAGAAAAGAACCTGGGAGATGACTAAAACCATTACATTGAATTCCAACCCTTATTTATGCACACCTGCATTTTTGATTTCCTTACAAGCAATTGTACAATAATTCAGAGTCTGATTCTTTTGTACAGCAAAAAATGTTTTGGCTGTATACTTATTATGTATCTAAGAATTTTTAAATATTTAAATCACTGGTCATCCTGCCAAGGGAGGTGGGGGTAAGAGGAAAATTGGAACAAGAGGTTTGGCAATTGTTAATGCTGTAAAGTTACCCATGTATATATCCTGTAAATAAAAGGCTATTAAATTAAAAAACAAGACAAAAAAAAAAAAAAAAAAAAAAAAAACACTGTAAACCATTCACAGCTTTAGCAAAGTTGCAGGATATAAAATAAACCATACAATTCATCATAATTTCTTTATGTTGCTGACAAAGCCCATTGGCAAGAGATAGAGAAATTCCATTTAAAATTAATGTAAACAAAATAAAATACTTGGGCATCTAACTGCAAAAGGCAAACTTAAGAACTATATGAACACGATTAAAAAACCCTTCTCACAGAAATAAAATCATATCTAAAGAATTGGAAAATGTCAATTGTTCATGGCTAGACCAAACTAATATAATAAAAATGATAATTCTTTCTAAATCGTGTTAAGGGACAGGTCAAAGGGACAGGCTCTCTAAAAGAGCCTCCACAGTTGTGGATCATAGCATCTGAAAGAGTTGCAGGTCAGCCTTGGCTGACATAGGTGTTGTGGACTGGGAATGGGATAAATTGGAGTAAGAGAGAAGAGGAGAGGGGTCAGACAATGCAAAGGCCTCTCAATCTCCTTGTCTCATCCTCTTACAAGAAGAGATCCATTCTGCAGGTCTGGGTTGGATCTCCAGCAGTCACCATGGTTCCCCTGTATTCCACCAGCTCCCAGTAGCACAACAAAGTTGGTCTACTTGTTCAGTGCCATACCAATCAAACTGATATAATATTATTTTATAGAAGTATAAAAATAATAACACAATTCATCTGGATGAACAAAAGGTCACGAATGTCAAGGGAATTAATGAAAAAAATTACAAAAGATGGCTTACCAGTACTAAACCTAAAATTGTATTATAAAGCAACAATAATCAAAACTATTTAGTACCAGCTAAGAAAAAGAGTAGTGGATCAGTAGAATAGATTCAACACATCCAACACAATAATCAAGGCCTATAGCAATCTAGTATTGGATAAACCCTCAAACTCTAGCTTGTAGAATAAGAGCTCACTCTTAGACAAAAATACCCAAACATTTTGGGAAAACTGGAAAATAATATGTCAGAAACTTGGCATAGATCTACATCTCACACCCTATACTAAAATAAGATGAAAATAGATACATGATTTTGCCAGAAAGGATAATACCATCAACAAATTAGGAGAACAAGGGATAATTTACCTAACAGACCTTTGGAGAAGGAAGGAATTTTTGACAAAAGAAAAACTAGAGAACATTAAGAAAAGCAAAATGGTCAATTTTGATTATATCAGTGTTTCTGATAAAGCTCTCATTTCTAAAATATATAAAGAACTATCAAATTTATAAGAATATAAGTCATTCCTCAACAAATGGTAAAAGGATATGAACAGACAATTTTCAGGTGATGAAAGTAAAACCATATATAGTTATATGAAAAAATGTTCTAAAACAACTTTGAGGTACCACCTCACTCCTCTGAGATTGGCTAAGAGGACAAGAAAAGATAATTAAAAAATGTTGGAGAGATGTGGGGAAACTGGGACACTAAAGCATTCTTGATGGAGTTGTGAAATGATCCAATCATTTTGTAGAACAATCTGGAACTATGCCCAGAAGGCTATATAAAGGTATATATCCTTTGACCCAGCAGTATCATTACTGGGTCTACATCCCAAGGAAATCATAAAAGAGGGAAAGGAATCAAACATTTGTAGCAGCTCCTTTTGTGGCAGCAAAGAATTAGAAAAGGAGTGGATGCCCATCATTTGGGGAATGGCTGAACAGATGTGCTACATGAAGGTAATAGAATATTATTGTCCTATAAAAAATGAGAACAAGCCGATTATAGAAAGTTCTATAAAAATTTACATGAACTGATACTGATCAAAATAAGTAGAACCAGGAATGCATTGTACAATATAACATCAAGAATGTGCAATCATCAACTATAAAAAGCTTGATTCTTCTTAGTAGTTCTGTAATCCAAAACAATCCCTAAAGACTTTGGATAGAACATGCCATCTGCATCCAGAAAAATATCTACGGAGGCTGAATGTAAATCAACATATGCTATATTCACTTCTTTTTGTGTTTTTTTTTTTTTTTATCTCTCCAATGGTTTTCACCTTTGTTCTTACTTTTCTCCCCCAACATGATTCATAAAGTAGCATGACAAGTAGGTTTGATTCAGGTTCTGTTGGGCATTAATAATGAAAAAGAAAAAGATCTGTGTATGTGTGTGTATGTGTGTGTGTGTGTGTGTGTGTGTGTTTTCTCTCCCTGTCCCCTCTCCCATAGAGATAATAGAGACTTTCAATTAATTAATAATAAGGAGTCTATTTCATGGTAAAGTGAATTGGTTAGGCATGTGCTTTAGGAAAATAATTTTGGTAGTTGTGTATAAAACAGATTATAGTGGGGGAGAAACTTAAGTTAGGAAAACCACTTATCAAATTATTGTATAGTCTAGTGGAAAGACAATGCAAACTTGAACTAGGATAATAATCACCTGAGTAAAAAGAAGGGAGTAAATAATATTATGTTTTATGTAAGGGGTAAAAGAGAATGAAAAGTTGACCTCAAAATGGATAATTAAAAGAATGGTGAGGGTAGTTTGAGAAAAAATAAACTCTTTTTTGGAAATTATGAGATTGAAGTTCTTGTGCTACATCAGTTTTAAATGTGAACTAGGCAAGTAGTAATGTGGGACTGGAAGTCAAGAAAATCTTGGATTGAATATATTGATCTGAGAGTTACTTTTATAGAAATATTTAAATTCATGAGAACTGATGACATCAGAAAGGATGTGTGAGAGAATAAATGTAGAAATTTGGTCCTAAGGCAAAGCTCCTGGATATATCTCCTGTTAGTAAATAAGAAATTGATGATGATTCAACAAAGAAGAACAAGGAGTATTCAGAAAAGCAGGAGGAATATTTAGAGCAGAGTCATGAAAGTTCAGAGATGAGAGAATAAACAGAAAGACAAGATAATGAACAATGATAAATCTTCCAAAATACAAAAAGTCATCAAGCAGAATGTAAATTGAGAAAAGATTGTCCAATTTTCTAATTAAAAGAAATCATTGGTAACTTTGGTGAGAACTATTTCACTTGGGATTACTAAATTGTGAGAAAATAATGAATAGATAGGAAGCAGAGAAAATGAGGATAGACAGATTATCCAAGATATTGGATTGTATCTTGAGGATATGAGAGGGTCAAGTTAGGAGATGGGATCAGGGATAAATGTCGAGATAAGTTTTGGCAAGGAGAAGGATAGGATCAGAGGAGAAGTGAATGAGGTATACTTTTATGAATTTTTAAAATTTAGGGAAGGAAAAGAGGGCAACTTACTCCAAATGGTTTTAATATTGTTGGTAAAGTACAGAAGCAAGGTATGAAACTGGGAATAGGATGTGGGAGATTTGAAAATAAAAAAGTTAGGCAGTCCATTGTGGGGCATATAAAAGAGAACCAATTATAATAGAGAGGAACCAGAGAACGGTCTTGTGGCAAGGAACACTCAGTTGAGGCTTAGATAAATTAAATTTGTAGTAAACCCAGTCAACATAATATCCTCCAGTTCTGTTCAACAGCATGTAAATGAGAGGGAAGGAGACAGATTTGGGATTGATATAGAATTATGACCTTATTGACATATTATTATGCTTATTCAATGGAATTATTCATTGATTGGTAAGGAATTCAAGAGTATAGAAGATTAATTATAGAATTAGAATTATTGGAATTGGAAACTAGAAGTGAAACAAAATTAGGAATGATAGCCAAGGAAAGTAATGAGAGGTAAATAAATTTAATGAAAAAAAACATGAATTAGAGGAATAAGACACAATGAGAGATAGAGTGATAGAAGTTTACTATCAGAAATTAAAAACAAATCAGAGTTCTTGATCATGAAATTGAACACTTTTAGGTGATATCAAAATTAAGGACATGATTATGGTTGTATTGCTTAGGGGAGTGGTACTGGAGATTATGGAAGCTAAGAAGATTCTGGAACTACGAAATAAAGATAATTGATATTTGTTGAAGTTCCTTAAAATGAAGGTTAGGGCATTGAAGTAATTTGATTAGTATGGAGATTAAAATTATTCTACTTACAATGAGAGTTGAGGCAGAAATCTGAGCCATAGTCAACTGTAATGAAATGAACCTCAGGTCTTCCTCATGATCTGAGATACCTCCTACTTCCAGGGTCCTATTTTTATAGAGCTAGGTGTCCAGTTATTCCAGAACAGCTATAGCAATGATAAAATGATTCCACTGAAAAAGTAAAATAATGTTAGTGGGGTCACAAGTTGAGTGAAACAAAGAATATCTCTACATAAGATGGACTGGCAGGAGAAATTAATTTGGGCAGTAGGAAATGGAAAATGATACAAGCTTCACAGTCAGTGATCTAAGTGATTATAAGCTAGTTATCTGCTCCTCTTGCACAAGTGACTGATCTGGAGGTACAAAAATAGTTGTTGGACTTTCCATGTAGTTTGTAGTCTTTGCCATACTGGGCTTGGTCACCATAACAAGGCTAAACAAGGTTGGAGGGGCTTGAGTTAACTTCCTATATTTAAGCAAAGGCATTTAGAATCTGCAGCTCCCAGTTCTGGGGGTTTATATACAGAACTTTGAAATAATTCTATCAAATTGATTAATAATGATTGGAATAAAGTAGAGGTCTAAATGAAGTGTTTCTCTCAGTAGATTAGTGCTTTCCAATCCAAATTAAATGGGATAATACCTAAATTTTTTAATTCAGGCTTTCTGTGTACCCTTGGTAAATCTGCTTTCAAAGAAAGAAAAGAGAAATTTAGAATTGAGAAATAAAAGCATTTTAAGCTTAGAAGGAGCAGGATACAAGGAGAAAAATGTTGATTTTTCAAAGTGAATAGTTTTTAAGAAGTAAGGAACCTTGGTAGCAAAGAACAAATAAAACAAACAAACCAAAATCAACCAATGTGGACAAGTAATAATGTGCTATGTACTAGAATTAATCTGTGGACTTCAAGTTGGGAAACACTGGACTATAGGATGCATACAAGCTTCTCTGAGTTCAAAAATCCTATGTATTTATCTTAAAATTTCTTTAAAAATTACAGTAGAGCAGCTGAAGAGCAGATATAATCTAGCATTATTTTGGAATAAGCAGTAATAAAACTTTGCCAGTGATTTAACTAGAAGTAATAAGGTTGATTTTTTTCTTCTCTCAACAAAAAAGGTTAATTGTAAAAGGGAATGCTCCAGAGCCTGAAAAGTCAGTTAATCTAAAAGCACTTAGACTGGAATTTAAGAATATCTCAAAGGACTAAGCTGTATCAATTGACACATTGCATTTTTAATCTATAAACCAAGAAAACAGATAAAGAGGGATGAACATTTTTATTTGAAAGTAAAATTATAATATGTTGTATCAGTTGCCAAGTCTGGACCTTTTAGGGTTGAGCTCTTACTTAAGCCCAGTACTTTGCCAATCATTAGAAATACAAGAAAGTTAAAAATGTCTTCTCTCCCTTCAAGAAGTTTATAACCTGATGGAAAAATCAATATGTAAATAAATAATCTACAAGACACATTGCTTTTGTTGAGTCATTTTTTTCCAACTCTTCATGATCCAATTTACGGTTTTCTTGACAGATACTGGAATGGTTTACCATTTCCTTCTCCAGTTAATTTTTACAGATAAGGAAACTGAGACAAACAGAGTTAATTGACTTTCCCAGGCCACAAAGCTAGTAAGTTTCTGAGGCTATATTTGAACTCAGAAAGATGAAATTTCCTGATTCCATGTTTGACCCTCTATCCACTGTACCAAAAAGGTGCCTTACAAGATACTTACAAAGAAGATAAAAGGTAATTTGAATAGAAGGCTCATAGAAGTTTTTGTTGTGTTATTTGTCCTTTGTTCTGAAAGAGGACCATGACATCAGGGACAGTTATCAAACTGTGCATACCCTTAGATCCAATAGCTGGGTTTCTACTGGGTCTGTACCCCAAAGAGATCATAAAGGAGGGATGGGGACCCACATATGAAAAAAATATTTGTAGCAACCCTTTTTGTAGTGCAAAGAACAGGAAATTGAATGGATGCCCATTAGTTGGAGAATGGCTAAATAAGTTATGATATGTAAATATTATGGAATATTATTGTTCTATAAGAAGTGATAGGGGTAGTTAGGTGACACAGTTCAAATCCTGGCTCAGACACTTAACATGTCTTAGCTGGGGGACTACTGGGCAAGTCACTTAACTCCAATTGCCTCAGGAAAAATGAATAAACAAATGAAAAACAAATAAGCAAACAAATAAATGAATGAATAAATAAACAAATAAATAAGTGAATGAATGGATAAATAAACAAACAAATAAGCAAATGAACAAACAAACAAATAAATAAATAAATAAAATGAAGAAATCATCAGTAAGATGATTTCAGAAAAGCCTGGAGAAACTTACATGGACTAATGCTAAATGAAGTGAGCAGAACTAAGAGAACATTATAAATGGCAAAATGATTATATGATGATCAATTCTGATGGATATGTCTGTCTTCAATAGTGAGGTGATTCAAGCCAGTTCCAATAGTCTTGTGATGAAGAGAGCCATCTGCATTCAGAGATTGGACTATGGGGACTGAATGTGGATCACAGCATAGTATTTTCATCTATTTTGCCATTGTTTGCTTGCATTTTTTCTTATTTTTTTTCCTTTTTGATCTGATTTTTCTTGTGTAGCAGGGTAATTGTGAAAATGCATATAGAAGAATTCCACATGTTTAACATGTATTGGATTACTTGCTGTCTTGAGGTGGAGTTGGGGGAAGAGAGGGAGAAAAAAATTGGAAAACAAAGTTTTGCAAGGGTGAATGTTGAAAACTATCCATGCATATGTTTTGAAAATAAAAAGCTTTTTAACACAAATGAATCTTGTTTTCATCTAGTTTAAAACAAGCTTAATAAATATATCCGGGAGAGGAAGACCTTAGGGTTTCTGTTCAATGCAGAAATGACTGATATTTACATTCAGTCTGAGCCAATCAGGACCCAACAATGACCAAATGAGTCTTGGCTTAGGACCTCTTGGTGGCCAATTAAAATCAGATTGGTTTTGTTTTAAGGCTTGGTCTTAAGAAAGAAATCTAACCAGTAAATACCCTCTTGATATCTTGGGAGGATTCAGAGGTGCAAAAGGTACTACCACCTTGGGAGACCAGGAAAGGCTTCTTGTGATGAGATCTTTGTTAAGTTTTCTTTCTTCCTTTTTTTTTTTTTTTCTAATCAGCAAATCTTAGAAGCAAAAGTAAAGCAGCAAAGAGTCTGAAGCATGGGACAGCTAGTGTATACAACATAGAAAAGGTAGATGGAAGGTCATGTTCAAGAAACAGCCAAAATGGCAGAGAGGACACACATTTCTTTCTGACCTTCTCCTATAACTCTCAGAGTAATTAGCAAATCCAGCCTCTGAATTAGTTCTGGATGGCAGAACCCACAAATATTGGGAGTGCAACAAACTATCAGCAGAAGATAATTTCAAAAATTGCCAGAAAAGATCTGTTTCAATTGGACATGAAGGGAAGCAAGACAAGTGCAAGCAAGACAAGCACAGACACTAGCAATGCTCTGATTACAAGCCAGTAGAATTACAAGCCAGTAGATCAGCAGAGACGTTAGAAAACATCCAATACAAACACAAAAGGTATAGTGAATCCCAAAGACCAGAATCTCATGGGAGCTGGCCTTGCTCACCCAGCACCGGGAATAAGTCAGTACTAACTCAGCCCAGTGTGGCCACTTATAGAGGAAGTCGACCTTAACCCCCCCCCTTTTTTTTTTTAAAGAAATGAGTAAAAAAGTAAAGAGAATGCTGACAATAGACAGCTTGTATGGTGAAAGAGAATAACAGATTTCAAATCCTGAGGAGACTAAAAGCAAATCATCTCCAGATGAAGCCTTAAAAGGTGCTAAAACCTTGTTCCCATCACACAAGATTCTCCTAGAAGAAATTAAAAAGGATCTTAAAATAGAATTAGAAGAAAAATAGGGAAATGAAATGAAAACTATGCAAGAGGATATAGAAAAGACATAAATTCCTTAAAATTTTTTGATAAAATGGAAAAAGAAAACAACTCTCAGAGAAACAGAATTTGTGAAATGGAAAAGTAAAATAACTCCTTAAAATCAGAATCTGTGAAATGAAAAAATAAAGTAACTCCTTAAAAATCAGAATTTGTGAAATGGAAAAATAAAATAACTTTTTAACAGAATTTGTGAAATGGAAAAAAAAATCCATAGAACAAAACAACTCACTTAAAAATTCAAATGAACAAATACAAAAAGAAACAAAAAAAGTAAATGAAGAAAATAATTTACTAAAATTCAGTGACTCAATGAGACAACAAGAATCAGTCAAGAAAAATTTTTAAAAATGCAAAATAGAAAAAAAAAATAAAACACTTAATTGGGAAAACAATTGACCTGGAAAATAGATCTAGGAGATACAGTCTAAGGATTATTGAACTCCCTGAAAACCATGATGAAAAAAGACCCTAGACACTATTTTTCAGGAAATTATCAGAGAACTTCCTGAATGTGATAGAATCAGAAGGTAAAATAGCCATTGAAAGAATTCACTTAACACCTACTGAAAGAGATCCCCAAATTATAACTCCAAGAAATATTGTGGCTAAATTTCAGAACTATCAGACCAAGAAAAAAGTATTACAAGTAGCTAGGAAAAAACAAACAAACAAACAACAACAATAACAAAAAACCCTCAAATACCCGAGGAGCCACAATAAGGATTACTCAGGACCTAGCAGCTTCCACTTTAAAGGATTGAAGGTCCTGGAATCTGATATTCCAAAGGTGAAGAAAATTGGAATGTAGCCAAGAATAAATTACCCTGCTAAACTGAGCATTTTCTTTCAGGGAAGAAGATGGACATTCAATGAAACTGGTGAGTTCCACTTATTTTTGATGAAAAGACCAGAGCTAAACAAAAAATTTGACTTCCAAATATAGAACTCAAGAGAAGCATAAAAAGGTAAAAAGAAAAAAAAAACTTCTTGTGAACTATTTCTGTTATGGTTATACGTAGAGAATACATGTATAATCTGATGTTATTGTTATAATATAAAAAAGGAACTAGAGGTGGAAAAGAGATTGTAACAGGAAAAAAAGGGAAAGGGGAGGTAAATGAGGGAAATTACATCTCAGGAAGAGGGAAAAATACATATTATAATTGAGGGAAAGAAAGGAGGGTGGCAAATACTGTGTGAATCTTACTTTCATCAGATTTGCTCAAAGAAAGAATATTAGTAATCTTTGGTTTCACCAAGAAACTTCTCTCATCTTATAGAAAAATGCAAGGGGAAGGGAAAAAGGAGTAGGCTAAATAGAAGGGAAAGCAGAAATAGTAGGGAAAAGATATAAGAAAGAGGAAGGTCTATAAAGGGAGAGGACTTCTTGAGGTAAGTAGTACTCATAAGTAAAATACTGGCAAGGAGGTAAAGGGGAAAAGGAAAGAGAAAAAGTATAATTTGGGGTTACTAAGATGGCAGGAAATGCAGAATTAGTAGTTTTAACTGTAAAAGTGAATGGGATGAACTCCCCATAAAGCATAAGCAGATAGCAAACTGAATTAAAAGCCAGAATCCAATATGTTGTTTACAAGAAACACATTTAAAGCACAGAGATACATACAGAGTAAAGGTAAGTAAAGAGTACCACAGATAATGAAGCAATATCAATGTTAAACCTATATGCATCATGTGGTATAGCATGGAAATTTCTAAAGGAGAAGTTAAGAGAGCTGCAAGAAGAAATAGATAGCAAAACTATAATAGTGGGAGATCTCAACCTTGTTCTCTCAAAACTAGATAAATCAAATCACAAAATAAATAAGAAAGAAATTAAAGAGGTAAAGAGAATACTAGAAAAGTTAGGTATGATAGAGCTCTGGAGAAAATTGAATGAAGACAGAAAGGAGTACACTTTCTTCTTGACAGTTCATGAAACCTATATAAAAAGTGACCATATATTAGGACATGAACACCTCAAAATCAAATGCAGAAAGGCAGAAATAGTAAATGCATTTTTTCAGATTATGATGCAATAAAAATCAGATTCAATAAAAGGCCAGGTGAATATAGACCAAAAAATAATTGAAAACTAAATAATCTCATTCTAAAGAATGAGTGGGTGACCTACACAACTGTGAGATTGGCTAAGATGACAGGAAAAGATAATGATAAATGTTGGAGGGGATGTGGGAAAACTGGGACACTGATAAATTCCTGGTCGAATTGTGAACAGATCTAACCATTCTGGAGAACAATTTGGAAGTATGCTAAAAAAGTTATCAAACTGTGCATACCCTTTAATCCAGCAGTGCTACTACTGCTTAAATCCCAAAGAGATCTTAAAAAGGGGGAAGGGACCCACATGTGTGTATTGTGCCAGTCCTTTTTGTAGTGCCTAGAACCTGGAAATTGAATGGATGTCTATCAGTTGGAGAATGGCTGAATAAATTGTGGTATATGAATGTTATGGAATAATATTGTTCTGTAAGAAATTACCAGCAGGATGAATAGAGAGAGGCCTGGAGAGACTTATAGAAACTGATGCTAAGTGAAATGAGTAAAACCAGGAGATCATTATACACTTCAACAACAATACTGTATGATGATCGATTCTGATAGACATGGCTCTCTTCAACAATGAGATGATTCAAACGGATTCCAGTTGTTCAGTGATGAAGAGATCCATCTACACCCAGAGAGAGAAGCTTTGGAGCTGAGTGTGGACCTCAACATAGCATTCTCACTCTTTCTGTTGTTGTTTGTTTGCATTTTGTTTTCTTTCCTAGTTTTTTTTCCTTCTTGATCCAATTTTTCTTATGTAGCAAGATAACTGTATAAATATGTATATATATATATATATATATATATATATATATATATATATATATATATGTACATTGCATTTCACATATATTTTAACGTATTTAACATGTATTGGACTACCTGCCATCTAGGGAAGGGGGTGAAAGGGGAAGAAGGGGATAATTTGGAACAGAAGGCTTTGCAAGGGTCAATGCTGAAAACTTACCCATGCATAAATTTTATAAATAAAAAGCTTTAAAAAAAAAAAAAGAAACAGCCAGCAAGCCAGAAAGTGGGGAAAAACTCGGAAGAGAGGAAAGGTCAGGTTATGAAGAGCCAAACAGAAAACTTTCTAATTTGATCCTGGGAATAGTAGGAAGTCATCGGAGCTCTTTGTACTGAGGGATGAAGGGGGAGGTGGCACAACAGACTAGGTTACATGGAAAGGCTGCAGGAATTTCACTGAAATATTTACCTGCATTGCCCTGGTCTACCCTTTCAAAACAGCCGCAGGAAAATCTTCTCAGAATAGCTTCTTTGTCACCATTATAAGCTATGTATAAAGACAGAGAATGGGTAACAGCCAAATGTCAAGTGTGCATCAGCTGGCAGGTGTGTTTATAAAGAATTGCCAAACTAATGCAATAAATTACTACCCTGTGGGCCAACTTACAACTAAACACCAATGAGAGCCCAACCACAGAGGCAACAGAGAGCACCTTGTCAAATACTTTGCGTCCTTGTTAGAATTCAGCACAGGAAACCAGCTAAGGGAGAGCAGGCAGTAAAGGTACAGAACTGAGCCCAAAATGAATAACCTACAATGGAACAGAATATACCAAAATAACATCTGAATGTGAGAACTCCTAAGGGGCAAGGGGAAAGTCAGGCACACACACTGTCTCAGCTTCCAGTGACAGAAGAAGGAGCTGAGGTAAGCTGCCTAATAGCCAATGCAACTGAAAGGTCCAGTCCCTGTCCAGCCTGAGGTTCCTATGGAAACAGCAGTCCCAGGTACAGCTATGGGATTTTAGCAGCAGGGATAGGAACCCTGCAGGACAGCCACCACAGGAAACACAGTGAAGAAAGAAGCTCTTTGGAGGCACATGGAGGCTCTTTATCTTACTTATGTAACCAAGAAGGGCCAAGCCTGGCAGGAAGGAGAGAAGGAAAAAAAAACAGTACCTACTATGTGCCAAGTATTATGCTAAGTGCTTTAAAATAATATATCATTTGTTCTTAATAACAAACCTGCTAGGTAATAATACCTTTGACTAATCATTCATTTTACAGTTGTGGAAATTAGGGCAAGAAGAAGCTACGTGGCTAATCCTGAACACACTTCCAGTCCAGGTGTGAAGCTAAATTTGAAGTCAGCTCTTCCTGGCCCAGTATTTTATTCAGGATACCACCACCTAGGGTCAAACTGGGGCTCTCTTAAAGGGCATCAGGCTGTCCCTATAGTCTTCAGAGCCAATTAGCCAATTAGATGTTTCAAAGCATGCAGGGAAAGCACACATACATACACATACACACACATAGAAAAGTAAACTAAAATACAGATGGCAGCCCAGTACAATGGATTTGGATTCCAACTAGATTTGGAGTCAAAGAATTGGCTCTGCTTCATGCTACATGTGTGACCTTGTGGCAAAGTCACTCACTATTGTTAAATTTATTTTTCTTCATATATAAAATAAGGGATTGGACCAGATGACCTCTGAGGTCCCTTTCAGGTCCAAATTTACAGTCCAATAATTTTCCCACCTCCACATGCCAAAATATAAGTAATTGAATGAACAATCACTAAGGGATCTAGAGAACACTGATGTAAAAACATATTTGCTTTCATTTGATGAAGAAGGGGGGAGAATATGAGATGTTTTTATTACAAGAGATAGTTATTATTGGAAAAAGGAGTTGGATGTATATTGGATTACTTTCTGTCTAGGGGAGGGGTTGGAGGAAAGGGAGGGAAAAATTTAGAACACAAGATTTTGTAAGGGTGAATATTGAAAATCATCCATGAATATTTTTTGGATATAAAAAGCTTTAATTAAAAAAGGAAAAACAAGTTGTAGATATTCATAAATGACAGTCATTTACAAATCAGAAAAGATGAATAAATTCTAAAACAAATTTTCATATAATGGCAAAACATTTAGGCATTCCAGCTTGCCTAACTAAAATAAATTGAAAACTGGTTTTTTTTTGTTGTTGTTGCATGGTTTTTCTATGCATAGATATTAAAGTAATGGTTTTGAGGCAGTGCTTAGTAAAACAAAATGTAATCTTTCTTTTCTTCATCTTAGATTCACCTGACTATGAGTCTTGCTTTCTTGTAAGACCCTCCTTTGTAGCCTATATTCCATGAGTGCAGATGTTATTTCTTGCTTAATGTTTATAACTTCTCTAGGCCTAGTACTGTGGTCTGTGCATTGTATAGACAGTTGGCAATTTTGAGTGACTTGTGTTGTATGGAATGCAATCTTATCACCTATTTCCTATTTGTGTAGTGCTTTGTACATAATAAATGCTTAATTTACATTTAACTATTACCTGATCTTGTTGAAGGAGGGAGAGTGGAGCAAGGAGGCTTTTGAGCAATAATGAGTGCCAAGTGTCTACCCTATATAAAAAAAACTATTTAGATCTTTACTCATCTAAATATCCAACCACAGAATAGAATTAGAGAAACTAAGAGCTGGAAGAAAGTCAATATGTCATCTAGTTTAAAATTCGTACTTGAAGCATGGTTTCCTTGTATAATATCATAGACAAATGATTCATGATTTTTAAAATAATCTATTGCATGCAAAATAATATTCTAAATACTAGGGATATGAGGATGAATTATGATCCAATCCTAACTATTAAAAAGCTAACATCTAATTGATCATTCATCCTTTTCTTGAACGCCCTCAGAAATGAAGAAGCATTGATATGAATACAATTCAAGGAGCAATAGAGTTCCCAAGTTTTCACAAGTTGTATTGCAGAATCAAAATTCAAATTCAGATCTTCTGATTCCAAATTTAGGTGAAGAGTTTCCATAGAACAATTTTTTTATTCAACTGAACAAATATGCTTTTTGAGAATCTAATAATTACCCATTACCATGCTAACTATGTTCTTGTGTTCATTAGAGTAATAATACTCATGAGGGAAAAGCAACATAATTGATTTAATCTATTGCATTCATTTTAGATTGAAGGGAAAAAAGTGAGGAAGTTCAGTTTTCAAGATCAAAGGCATTGGAGCAGCTGGATGGTGCACTGGCCCTGAAGTCAGGAGAACCTCAGTTCACAAATCTGGCCTCAGACACTTAATATTTCCTAGCTATGTGACCCTGGACAAGTCACTAAATTTTTTTGCCTCAGCAAAAAAAAAAAAAATCAAAACCATCAAAAGTCACCAATGAATTAGCCTCATTATATTTTTGATTAAATATCCTACAAAGGAAGGGAAGTCAGTAAGGAAATAACAGGATTGGAATGTCAAAAGATCCACTTTAGCATGTTAACTTGCTTCATATATGTTCATACAAATCAGTTGCCAGATCTTGCTGTTTCTATTTTCAAACTATCTTTCACATCAGGTAACTTATTTCTACTCACATAGATACAAACTCATTTCAGTCTTTTGTCATCTGTCACCTGGACTAATGCATTGGCCTCCTAACTGCTCTCTCTGCCTCAAATTTTTTCTTATTTCAACCAGTTGCAAAGAAACTAAAAGGATTTTCCTTAAGCAGATATGACCTCCTTTCTCTCATTTGCTTAATACATTTCAGAGTCTCTTTGTTACTTCTAGGATAAAATATAAATTTCTTTGGCTCCAAAGACTTTGAAAAATCCCCCATCATCTATCCACAATTTATTCTTCTAGTCTTGATATACCTCTTTCCTCTTCTCACAATCTATGATCCAGCTAAATTAGCCTTCTTTGCTCCATACACATAGCATTTTGTTTCAGGGACTTTGCACTGTCTCTTCTTGAAATACATACTCTCTTCACTGCTTCTCCAGAAAATTTCTTCCTTCCTTAAAGCTGTAGCTCACACATCAGTTGGTAGTTAATAGATATTTGTAGATTGGTTGACTTAATTTAATTAATTGATCTCAGTTTTCTTATTTGGAAAATGAGGAAGTTGGATTAAATGACCTTTAAGAACTCTTCAGATTCCAATATTCTATGTCATATGCTAATCTTCAACCATTCTTAAGATATAAGGGATTGGCCAAAAACTCTCAAAGTTTTTTTTTTTTTTTTCTAGCTCTAATTTTATGATCCTATAATACCTGAAGATATCTTTGAAGTCTTAGTTAAATTCCCTCATTTTGTTTAGAGGTCGCTATGTAACACAGGATAAAGAGCTGGGTTTGGAGTTAGTTGGGCTTATCTTCCTATGTTCAAATCTGGCCTCAAACATTTATTAGTTGTGTGACCCTGAGCAAGTCACTTACTCATTTATCTCAGTTTCATCATGTGTAAAATGAGGTAGAGAAGGTGTCTACTTACATAGGCACCCGTTCTTGCAAGAATTTAAAATAAATCTCTCCTGCATTTAAAAAAAGAATGAGCTAGAGAAGAAACCAGCAAAGCACTCCTGTATTTTTTGCTGAGAAAACCCCAAATAAGGTTTAGAAAGAACCAAATATAAACTAAGAAGCGTTCATACAAGAAAACTTAGGCCCAGAAAGGTTCATTACCCAAGTTCACACAAGTAAGGTGGCAGAATAAAAATTCATATTCAGATCTTGACTTCAAATCTAGGTGAACAATTTCCGCTGGGCAATTTTTCTTTCAATTGAACAAATGTGGTTTTTGAGAGCCTAACATTTGTCCAATACCATGCTAACCATGTTCATATGATCATTAGAGTAACAATTAATGCTTATGAGGGAAAAGCAACGGTAATTGTAATTGTTTAAAATCTGTTATCTCTTTGAAATGTGATTCTATTTAGTTTAGGATTGTTTTAGACTTAAGAAAAAAAGTGAGGAAGTTTCTTTCAAGATCAAAGGTGAGTGATTAATTAGTCTCATTATATTTTTAATTAACTATCCCTATACAAGAAAGGAAGCCAGCAAGCAAAAGAATACATGATGATAAAAGAAAAGTAACATAAGGCATAATGAAATGTTTCTCCTTCATCAGCTCATCATTAGTGAGGAGAAAAATGTCATAGGTCCAAGTGGGCTTAGACAGATTTTAACTTCTCCAATATTCCAGCTGAATTAGAGAAAGACATATTTTAGGCCAAAATACAGAAAGAGATTTTTGTCCCAAAATTATATATAATATGTCAAGACAAGGTTGTTTCAAATAGTGAAGAAAATAATATTTCTCTTGATAGTGAAATAATATTTAAATACTATGAAAGAAATACAATTTCATTTGCCATTTTTAAAAGGGAAACATGGAGACCCAGCTGAAGAGAAAAGTATACATTTGGACAGGCCTAGAATATTTGATGAAATATTAAATAGAATATTAACTTACAAAGCAAGAATATGAGCATTTCTTATAAATATAGAAATTATAGAATAAAAACCATATTGGTAGTGAAAGGTCTGTTATAGTACCTTATATGATTATGGTTATAAAATAAATTTTTCCAATTTAAGTTTACTTTTCCATTGACAAACATTTATATTTAACTTTCTCCAAATTTCCTCCATCACTTTCCTAATTTCTTTTAGCAAAATAGCATTCATTCACACATTATAATTTGTTCAGCAATTGCCCACTGATGAAATTATCCTTTAGTTTCCAGTTCTTTGTTTCCAATTGTTTAAAAAAAATATTATTAGATATTCTTTTACATATAGCTCATTTTCCTATTTCTTTAATTTCTTGAGAATATAGGCATAATTGTGGTACCACTGGGTCAAAAAGTATGCATAGTTTAGTAACTTTGGGAGTATAATTCTAAATTACTTTCCAGAATGGCTAGAGCCATTTACAGCTCATCAACAGAGAATTAAAGAATTTATTTTACTGCTATTTCAATTATATTTTCCATTATTCTCATCTTTGCCAATTTATTGGGCATTAGGTGAAATATCAGTTGTTTTAATTTGCATTTCTCTAATTATTAATGATTTGAAGCATTTTGAATTGATATTGATAGCCTGAATTGATTTGATTGAATAGAATTGATTGCTTGGATTTTTTTTTTTTTTTTTGATATGGGAGAGTTCTTAAAAATTAAATTAAAAAAGGGATACAGATGTTCAGAAGAGATCATATAGATTCTCTATCAATTTCATAAAAATTCAAAAGCTTGTGCTTAATTAAAATATGAATGGGATACATTGACTGGAAAAATAACTATTAGATTAAATATTTGTTAGTTATCTTATATTTAAGCTATATTTAAGATATGTACACAACTAACAAAATATAAAAAGGCCCACAAGTAGTCCTCAATGGATATATGATCAAAGAACATGAATAAAGAGTTATTTTTAAGAATTGCAAACTATTAATAACATATACAAGATTGTTCCAAATCATGCAAATCATGAAAAAAACAAATAAAAATAACTCTTAATTTTGTGATCCTGGCAAGTAAATCAAATTTTTCAGCTTCTGTTATTCATCCTTTAAATGATAAACTCTTAGGTCCCTTCTATATCTAAATTTATTACAATTATATCCATTTTTGCCTCTTGTTTAGAAAATTGGTAAAGAGAGTAAAAGATGGAAATTTTCCATGCTAGATGGACTATTGAAATATAGGCATGTTAATACAAAGGTTATATAACTGAATTGCCCCAACCATTTTGTAAAGCAATTTGGAATTAAATAAGAAAGTAATAGGCAATTTTATAAAAGGTTCAAATACAGGAATAAAAGTCACAAATATAACAAAATATTTGTAGTGACATTTTGCGTGTGGTATCAGGGAATGGGAAATAATGTAAAAAATACATCATGTGGGAAATGGCTAAACAAATTATGATAAATGAATGAAATGAAATAGAATATTACTGCATTCAAAGAAAGGATAAATATAAAGAATTCAAAGAATCATGGGAAGAAATATAAATCTGCACTTTGTTGAATATTCTCTCACCCAGTAATTCCCCTTTGAAATTTTTGCTCCATAGGCAAGAGAGCATAATGAAAGAGCTGGAAGTTAGCTAAAACTTTGAACTGGGAAACTTTAGAGAGATGGGAATAATGAGTGATGAGAATTCTGTATGGATAATCATTTCAGAGGTTGATAACCACAAGGGAATTACTGGGTGAGAGAATGTTCAACAATGTGCAGAATCTGGCTCATCTTCCTCTCAAAAAAGTTTGGAAATTGGGCTAGAGGCAAGTGTAGCATAAGATGAGGGCAACAGAGTTTCTGGCAAATAGTAAGGTTTTTTTTTTTAATAATAGCTTTTTATTTTCAAAATATATGCAAGAATAGTTTTCAATGTTCACCTTTGCAAGTCTTGTGTTATAGATTTAGCTCCCTTCCTCTCACCCATAGACAGCAAGTAATCCAATATAGGTTAAATGTGTGCATTTCTTCTAAACATATTTCCAAATTTGCCATGCTGTGCAAGAAAAATCAGATCAAAAAAGGAAAAAAAATGAGAAAGAATGAAAATAAGGAAACAACAACAAAAAAAGTGAAAATATTACGTTTTGATCCACACTTAGTCTCCAGTCTTCTTTCTGGAGGCAGATTGCTCCCTCCATTACAAATCTATGGAAGTGACCTGAATAGCTTCATTGTTGAAAAAGAGTCAAGTTCAACACAGTTGATTATCTAATAATTTTCTTGTTAAAATGTACAATGTTCTTCTGGTTCTACTCACTTTACTTAGCATCAGTTCATGTAAGTCTCTCCAGGCCTTTCTGAAATCATCTTGCTGATTGTTTCTTATAGAACAATATTATTCCATTATATTCATGTACCATAACTTTTTCAGCCATTCCCCAACTGAAATTCACTCAGTTTCTAGTTTGGTGCCACTATAAAAAAAAGTTACTACAAACATTCTGCACATGTGGATCTTTTTCCCTTTTTGAAGATCTCTTTGGAATATAGATCCAGTAAAGACATTCCTGGATTAGAGGATATGTGCAGTTTGATAACCCTTTGGGCATAGTTCCAAATTGCTCTCAAAAATGGCTGGATCTGTTTAAAACTCCACCAACAATGATTAGTGTTCCAGTTTTCCCACATCACTTTCAACATTTATCTTTATCTTTTCTTGTCACCTTGGCCAGTCTAAGAGGTATATAATGGTAGTCATTAGTGCAAGATCAATTTTTTCTGGTTGACATATCCATATCTCTCCTTCCCCCTCCCCCCCCTGCTTTTTGGTAATTCAATTCAACTTATTTATTTTTATAAGCTAGTTTTTATTTAGTGTTTTATTTTTCCCAGTTACATGTAGAACTAATGTTTAACATTCATTTAAAACTTGAATTTTAAATTCTCTTTCTTCTTCCTTTTCTATCCATTGGAGAATGCAAGCAAATCAATAGAGAATATACATGTGTAGTCATATAAAATATTTCCATAATTGTAATGTTGTTAAAGAAAAAAAACACTTAAAAAAACCCTCAAGAAAAATAAAGTAAAAATATGTTTCAATCTATATTCAGATATCTATCTATCTATCTATCTTGAAATGGATAGCATTTTTCATAAATTCTTCGGATTTGTCTTGGATCACTGTGTTGTTGAGAATAGCTACATCATTCACAAATGATCAACTTACAATATTGCTGTTATGTTGTATACAGTACATTTCACTTTGCATAAACTCATGGAAGTCTTTCCAGGTTTTTCCGAGAGCATCCTGATCATCACTTTATAGCACAAACATATTCTATCATAAGCACGTATCACAATTTATTCAGCCATTCCCTAGTTGATGACCATCCCCTCAGTTTCCAACTCTTTGCCTCCAGAAAAGAGCTGCGATAAATCTTTTATACAGATAGGTTCTTTCCTTTTTATCTCTTCTGAAATATAGACTTAGAAATGGTATTACTTGGTCAAAGGGTAGGCATGTTTTTATAGTAACATTGCTGTTTAGAATGGTTGTCAGTTCAAAATTCTACCAATAATGCATTAAGTTCTCTTTTTTTCCCCTCCACATCTCCTGTAACATTTGTCATTTTACTTTTCTGTCTATTAATCAATTTGATAGGTATAATAGTACTTCAGAATTATTTTAATTTGCATTTCTCCAATCAATAGAGAATGAGTATTTTTCATATGGCTACAGATAGCTATGATTATTTCATTTGAAAACAGTTCATAGCTTTTGATCATTTATCAGTTGGGGAATGTCTCTTATTTTTATAAATTTAATTTAGTTGTCTAAATGTTTGAGAAATGAGGGCTTTACCAGAGAAACTGGTTTCATCCTCCCCCCCCCCCCACAATTACTCTTGTTAACTGCATTTTCTCTGTTTATTCTATCCTCTACATGCTTTCATGCTGTCAAAAAACTTTTTATTCTGTCTTCTTTCCTAACTGGTCCTCTCTTCTATCACCCCCCTACCCATATCTACTTCTTCTGCTCTACTATAGGATAAGATATATTTCTTGCATGTTGTTCCCTTTTTGATGAGAATAAAGTTCACTGATTCCCCCTTATTTCCACCCACTTGCCATCTGCTATATGGAAACCTACAGTGCAGCTTTTATGTGAAATAATTTAGCCCATTCTACTTCTTCTGGTACACTTTTCTCTTCCCCCTTAATTCTATTTTTATAAATATCATCCTGCAACAGTCAGCTCACACCTATGTGTGTGTATGTATATATATATGCATATATATTTTTGTGTATATATGCATATATATACATATATATATATATATTCCTTCAAAATTATCTAATTTTGAGAAAGCTCTTGAATTATAAATATCAGCTTTCCATATATATGAATATAAATAGTTTAGTCTTGTTAAGTCCCCTATGATTTCCTTTTTCTGTTTACCTTTTCATGCTTCCTTTACCATTTGGTCTATTTTGTTTTTAAAAGTATTTTTTTTTTTTTTTGTATTTATTGTGCCTCCTTTATCAAGCTGTTCACTTGTTTTTCATGATTTTCTTGCATTGCTTTCATTATTTTCTCATTTTTCCCTCTATATCACTTGATTTTCAAAATCCTTTTTGGCCTCTTATATGGCTTGAGGCTGATTCATATTTTTCTTGGAAGCTTTGGATATAGAGTTTGGGCTTTGTTATCTGAGTGTGTCAGACTAACTTTCTATGGTCTGAATCTTTTTTTTTTTCTGTTGTTTGCTCATTTACATAGCCTATTATTTGTTTTTAACTTTTTGTTAAATTAGAACTCCACTTCCAGAGAGAAGGATGTACCTTCCCAAGCTTCAGAGCTTTTGTATAGCTGTTTTCAGAGATACTTCTAGGGACCTGTAAGTTTCCAGTTCTTGTGAAGATGGTATGCTATAAGGAGAGGTGTTTACTACTTTCCTGGCCTGTGTTTCAGTCTGTGAGCCATAAGCACTCTTTAGTGCCCTGGAATTGGCAGGAAGGTCCTGCTTCACTGTGGCTACAAACTTTATTGAGCTAGTATTCTCCTGTGCCTCGGAACCTGGTCTATCAATGTGACCCCAGGAATCTCCTTCTGACTAGTCATTTAACCCTCTTGCTGTCTGTAGGCTGAGAGCTCTGGAAGTTGCTGCTGATGCTGCTGATTCAGTGGCTTCCAAGACCTTCTCCTGGTTTTCTTGGACTAGGGCTGTGGGCTGAGATGTTTGGAAACCCCCACTGCTGTCACTAGTTTAGACACTCAGAAGTCTATTCCTGGTTTGCTGAGGCCAGGGCCTGCACTGGACTACATTCTATTCTTGCCCTGCTGTGACAGATTTTTTTTTTTTGCCAACCTTTCAGGTTGTACTGGGATGGCAAATTGCTTTACTCTGTCTCCTTGTGTGTTTCTAAAATTTATTTTGAGTTATTTGATATTTGGAGGGGTTTAGAAGAGACCTATGATGAGTTTCTGCCATTACTCTGCCATCTTGGCTCTTCCCTGTCCCCGTATGTTTCCCAACCTCAAGTCCAGCTTTCATTCTACTGAAACATATTGTCTATAGGCATTGCTTAAATTCTCTGAGCTTTTTACTCATCTGTAAAAATGAGGAGCTAAACTAGATGTTCCCTAAGCTCAGTTCTAAGGTCATATTTTATCAATATAAATTTCATTTACATTCTAAGGCAAGAAGTTCCATATGTTAATATAATCACACACCTAGTTCCTCATCTCTATCCTTAAATTTTAAAGTACTATTTTTTCATTGTTTCACTGTGTGTGGTGGTGAACCTGCATTATCAGAGATTTGAATAACTCAGGAATAGACCTGTTAAATCCTACAAAGCAGAAAAGACATATACCTTAAGACTGAATATATTTCATTTCCAGTTTAGCAAGTATAGAAAAGTCAATAATTAAAGAACTTAGAACTATGTGACTTATCTAAAATTTGGTAACTCATGTATCCATCTACTAAAGCATGGAAGATTGTTAGCTTAACGGAGTACTAAAAATGATGAAGTCACAAATCTCTTGAAATTATTGAATAAACTTGGAAATACCAAAAGACAGAAAAATATTAAAATTAGTAGATTGATGTGCAAATTAATTGATCATGAAGATACTCCGTATAGACCCATAGAATCTCCACAACCACAAATGAAAAATAGCTTCATCTAGCAGTCACCTGCACAGTCTATAGACATATAAGCTCAAAAAGACTTGAAATGGGGGCAATTGGAAATATTAAACCAATAAATTGATGTAAAAAGTCACAAATCACAAGATAAGAAGCCTTATAGCAGCCCTAAGTGGCAAATCAATTTTTATACTGAAAAGAAAATGCTATACATATTTCTGTTTAGAAGTTGGTTCTGTCTTATACAATAGTGTTTAAAAGGCCCATAGTGGGGAGAAGTCCTGGTCCTTTTGGGAGGGGAAATGTTCTTTATGTTAGCTAGAGCGGTTATAAAAAGGAGAATTACCAACTAAGAAGGAGGTAAGTGCGGACTGAATTAGAAGTTAGGCTGTCTGGGCAAAGCTATTGAATCTCTCATCTTGAAGGTATCTCCTTGTAGTTATAAACTGGAGTTAATCGGGCTGAAGACAGAACTTGGCAGACTAGAAAATATCTTTGCTTTAAAAAAACGTAATGTAATCTCTCTCTAGCAAAAAGGAGGTAATTAGAGCAGGAAACACTAAGAAATGATAGTAGGGTATTAAGGAGATAATTAACCCTTTTTCTATTGCAAGCAGCTGAGAATTGTCTTAAATAGATAGTAAGTGGTCAAGAGCTATAGTTATGAAGGGTAGTCATAAAGATAAAAGAAAATAATTTTGTATTTAAATTGGATATTAGTTGCGTTTAGTGCCCAGTATGTATATCTTGAACTTAGGTGTTCTTATTTTTTTGAACCTTGTAATTTGTTATCTAGCATTGTATGTTCTTAGATGTATTAAACTAAGACTTATCCTCCTAATTTAATAGAATGTTTTGGTTTTTAAAAAAGTTTTATTTTTAAAAAGAAATTATATCATTAAATGAACTGTGTGCTATAAATATAGGAGAAAGGGATTACAATTGGGGAGAATAGAGTTGTATGCAGTTGGGACTACTGAAATGTCCCCTGGAGAGGTGATATCTATCCCTGTCTGGCCTATAGATCCTTTGCCTCCAGACACAGTAGGATTGGCCATTTCATCTCCTGAGAGTACAGTGTCCATCCATACACTGTGGTATTCCATTTACATAGGTATTTGCTTTTTGGAATAACATATTCCACATTTTCTGCTCCTTTGTAGTACTGACTGGTAAATTTTGGGTAACTATAACTCTTTCTCTGGTTGCTTGCAATATTGTTTTCTTTAACTTGGAAACTCTGGATTTTAACTATGGTATTACTGGTAGTTTTAATTTTGGGACTTAATTTAGGAGATAATCATGGGGTTTGTCTAATTTACTTTGTCCTCTGGAATTAAGAGTTCTGGGCAATTTTCTTTGTTAGTACATGATGACTAGTTATTTTTATGGTGTTCAGTTAATTACATAATTCTTGTTTTCTTTCTCATCTTTATGCCCAAGTTTATTGCTTTAATTATGAGATATTGAATATTTATTTTATTTGTTTCAGTCTTTTGACTTTGTTTTACTATTTCTTATTGCCACATGAAGCAACTGCCTTCTATCTGGTACATTCTGATTTTCAGAGAATTTGTTGCTTACTCACATTCTTATGCCTCTTTTGCCAAATAGTTAATTCCCTTTCCAACTCTTTCTTCCATAGCTCTCATTTGTTTTCTATCTTCCCCTCAAGTGCAATCATTTAATTAATTAATTAATTAATTTAAAAAATAAATTAAATTTAAAAAACAAACAAACAACTTTTGCTTTATCTCTTCCAGGAATTCTAGTTGAGCTTTTGTACAAGGCATTACTTATAGATGATTTTTGGACTTATTCTTTTCTGTGTTTGAACATTTCTGCCACTATAATAGCTCTTTCTGGGTGGGCTCTTTTTTTTTTTTCTTGTTTGTTAATTTATTTCCTGATTTTGGACCTGTTAGGAAAAGATTCTGACCCACTTCTAGAGATAAATCTTGGCTGGTTCTATTGTTCCATTCTTGGATTTTATGTTATTTCAGGATCTCTGGGATGTATGAGTATCTACAAGCTTTCAGTACTCCTGAAGGAGCCAGGTTTAGGACAAAATCTGATTGTAGCTCCATTTTCTACCCTTTGCCTAAACTCTTCAAGTTCCTGATCTGAATTTGGCTTTGTGTAAGAGTAAACTGCTGAGTGTTTCTACTGGGCTTATACCCCAAAGAGATACTAAAGAAGGGAAAGGGACCTGTATGTGCCAAAATGTTTGTGGCAGTTCTGTTTGTAGTGGCTAGAAGCTGGAAAATGAATGGATGCCCATCAATTGGAGAATGGTTGAGTAAATTGTGGTATATGAATGTTATGGAATATTATTGTTCTGTAAGAAATGGCCAATAGGATGAATACAGAGAGGATTGGTGAGACTTACATGAACTGATGCTTTTGAAATTTTAATCCCTAATGATTGGAAACTATAGGAAGGACATGTTTAGAACCTGGACAAAACTAGTTGTGGCTTTCAGAGTATAATGAACTCTGTAGAATACAAGCCCTATGAAATAGGAAACCCGGAGTTTATATACCAGGGACCTTTGACCAACTAACAGGTGTAGGTCCTTATGCAGACACTTTAGCATAGATTAATTACTCTTTGACAGCATATGATCAAATTGCTTCTACTGCATGGGGCACCCTTCCAGGAAGGCAAGATTGAGCAGAAGCCTTCACAAAAAAAAACAAAAAAAGAAAAAAAAAGAGTGAGGTCCAAATGAACCCTTTGCTGATTTCGTGGGATGTCTGTCATACAAACTATTGGTAAAAATGCAGCAACAGGAATAATGATAAAACAACTTGCCAAAGAAAATGCTAATGAGGTTTGTAGAAGAATTATACTAGGACTACACAAAGACTAGGTTCCTTTAGATGAGATCATAAGATGCTGTACCACAGTGGGCAAAATTTCTTTTATAGTCAGGTTATGATGCAGACTTCCAAAGATCCAAACATGGGAAGATAGGGTCCCTTTTGGCAAGGGACTTCCAGAGAGACTCATCAGTGTTTTCAATGTGGTAAAATAGGGCATCTGAAAGTTCCATGTTGGCATAGAGACAGTGAGAAAACAGGGTGGAAGAACAAGATCCAAAACCCTATGTCCAAAATGCAACAAAGGCTTCTATTGGGCATCAGAATGCAGATTGACTCAGGGAAATGGGAAGCAGGGCTTGGCTCCAGGACCCCATGCACCTGGGGCATGCTGGCAGCCAAGGTTGCACCCAGAGAAGGTCAGTACTCCTATATGATCAATCAGCTGAGAAGCAACCTAATAGGAGAAAGGGATTACAATTGGGGAGAATAGAGTTGTATGCAGTTGGGACTACTGAAATGTCCCCTGGAGAGGTGATATCTATCCCTGTCTGGCCTATAGATCCTTTGCCTCCAGACACAGTAGGATTGGCCATTTCATCTCCTGAGAGTACAGTGTCCATCCATACACTGATGTGGGAAACTGGGGAATATGTAGATAATATCCCAGTCACTAATACAGGTAGACAACATGTGATTTATCAACTAGGAGAAGTAGTAGTATCAGGTTTACTGATACAGATTCCTAATAGGCAGTTTGGTTATATTTGCCCAGATTTTGACTCCCAGCAACAAAATCCAGGAAAATTCTGGACTGCAGCTGTTAAGCTGACCATCCTATGCTCACTACCTATGTAAATGGAATACCACTGGAAGGGTTGGTAGATGCAGGTGCAGATTGTACAGTCATTAGAGATGCCAATTGGCTCAGTCAATTACAACCATTATATGACATTTTAAGGGGAGACAATGTTTTAAACTCATCACATCAGCTTACAAAAGAAGCTCAAGAGGTTTTGAAAAGTTGAACTGGCTTTATCTAATGTAGTTGAAAGAGCTACTCAAAAATCTTTGGAAATATCAGTTTTTGCTACAAAAGAGGCACCCACAGCAGCCCTTCATCAAGGACACAGTGTGATAGAGTGAGTGAACCTCCCAGCACAACCAGAACAAAGCCTTATTCCTTACCCAGTGCTTGTGGCTAGAATTTTATTAAAGGCCATTAAGAGAGTAATACAATTATCTGGGACAAGACCTGACAGGTTATACACCTTTTATACCAATGCACAAATTAATGTATGCTGTAAAACCATCCTAGAATGGCAAATTTTATTGGCTACGGCTCCAAGTTTTACACATGGGTCTCCATTAAAGATAACTTGACTATTACATAATTGGCTATGGATAATTGAAGAAAAGGTTTCTAAGGTTCCTCTTGAAAGACCAACTATCTTTACAGATGCATTCAAATATAACATTTGTGCTGTATACTATCATGACTTAACTACAGAGAGTAGTCAGAGCTCCTTTTCTGTCCATTCAGCAGAATGAATTGTATGCAATCATGCTAGCTTCTACTTATTATCCAGGAGATGTAAATATAATATCTGATTCAGCTTATTCAGTAGGTGTGGTACAAAGAATTTCCATAGCCCAATTAAAATTTGTAGCTTCTAATATTTATCAGCTCTTTAAGGAACTTCAAGAACAAGTGTGAAAGCATCCAGGGAAGATATATATCTTGCATGTCCACTTGTATAGTGGACTTCCAGGTCTGATTTTTGATGGAAATTCAAAAGCAGATAGCCTTCTAACCAGGTTAGCCAATACTCCTTTATTTCAGGCAGCCCAAGAATCTAGGCTGCTCAAGCTTTACATTTGCAATTTGGGAAAACAAAAGAAGCTAGAAGCATAGTAAAAAGCTGTACAGCTTGCCTTCCTTTCCACGCTCCTATGCTCCCTCCAGGGAAAAACCTCATGGTTTGAGACCCAATGAAATTTGGCAAGTGAATGTGAACCATTATAAATATTTTGGTCGTCTGTCTTTTATCCATATTGTAGTAGGCATCTTTTCAGTATTCACTTTTGCAATACCATCAACAAAAGAGACAGCCCAAGTGGTCACTTAATTCCTTATACAAGCTTTTGCAATTATGGGTGTGCCACAAGCAATAAAAACAGATAATGGACCTGCATATACTTCTAAACATTTTGTACACTTTTGTGCACAGTATAAGATTTTACACACCACTGGCATACCTTTTAATGCTCAAGGACAGTCAATAGTAGAGAGGAAAACCAGAGACATTAAGACGCTTCTCCAAAAACAAAAGAAATGGGGAACCAAAGGTATTCTTAGAGAACTTCTAAATTTAGCTCTTTATACAATTAACTTCTTGATGACAAAGATGCACTAGCTCTGGCAGACAGGTTTTATAACCCATGGGAAGGGCAGTGTCCAGTAAGAGCAGCTCCACTATCTTCAGATAATCACCAGGTGATGTGGAAAGATCCAGAAAGCAGTGAATGGAAGGGACCAGATAGGTTAACTGCTTGTGGGAAAGAGTGCTTGCATCTCTACAGATGGATAAAGAATCAGATGGGTGCCAATGAGCCTTCTTCACCTTGTCCATTGGAGAGAGAAGGTGAAGACCCTTGAAATGAAGGAGAAGACTCAAAAAACATCGGGTTATGGAACTGACTGTGCCCACCACTAGAAGAGCATGACAGTTATGAATTGACTCATGAACATCAAAAATTATTAATAAATTTGTTGTAGGACATTAAAATCAGCAGGGATCATTGGATTCCCTGAGACATGATGAGATTGTTGCAGGACTTCAAAATCAACAGGAATCATTGGATTCCCTGACATGTGATGTAATGGACAATAGATTGGTTTTGGACTATTTCTTGGCTTCTGTAGGAGGTGTATGTGTGATTTAATACCCTCTTTCTAGGTCTTATGGACATGTATACTTCCTCATACTGATTCATGTTATTTGTTAAATAACTAGTAGTATGACACTACTATGTGCTTGTATAATACCTTCCATGCCAATGGATTTATGTATACCTGTTTCAAGTAAGACCCTTCAGTTCAGAGGAAACCTGCTAATAATATCTGGTTTGACTCACCATTTTCCTTTGGTATTTTCACCTCTCTTCCTGAGAAGTCAGAGAGGGCATGATTACCTCCTTTTTTTGCGTTTTCACCTCCTTTCCTGAGAAGTCAGGAAGGACATGACCACCTGTGTTTTAAAACAAAAGAAAGCAGGAGATGTAGAGGGCCGGAACTTTGAAAAGGTATACTTGAATCAAGGACAGCAGGGTGCTTATAGATAAGCACCTACTCAGTGTGAGATAATGGTTCTCTAAACATATACTTAATATGATGGTGATGTAATGGACAGTTGGCACATGCTCAATTGTTGTAGTGATATAATCATACTGAAGTATTTAAGGGCTTAGAGGACTGGGAACTGGGAGATTCTCAGCCACAGACACAGAGGAGTCTTAGCCACAGATACAAAGAAGACTTCAGTCTCTGAGCGGCTCTCCTGACTTCATCACTTCTCCCCTTAAGACCAAGGCTCATCCAGAGATCCTCCAGAAAGCTAGTCCGGACATTACAATCCCACTATTTTAAAAATAGTCAACAAAAGAGGTATACTTCTTTATAACCTAGAAAAGATATTCTAAATGAGTATATAATCCTTGCTTTTATATGGAATCTAGCTTAGTCAGCAGAGTAAGGACACCAGTCAAATCTGAATGGTCTGTACTTTAAACTGGTAATCTTTAGGCTTGACATGAACAGGAAAGCAATTCAATCAAAAAGCATTTATTAAATGCATAATATGTATACCTGAGACAATTCTAAGCCCTGAAGACACAAATAAAAGCAAAAGACAGACTCTTCCCTCAAGGAACTTACATTCTAATGGGGGTGATTATTATCTTAGTGGGAACATTTATACTTTAGAAATGAAATAATGAAGCCATGATTTGTAAAAAAAAATTTTTCTAAAGTATAAATGCTCCCATTAAGATAACAATAATAATATTTTTTTTTGATTATGGGCTTAAGAAAGCTATATAGAAAGAATTAATGATAGGGATTAAACTTAAAAGTGTTAAATGCCTATTTTTTTTCAGAGTCAGTTTTTAAACATTTACCAATATACTGGTAACTAGACCTCTCATTTTTATCCCAATGCACTTATGATACGGATGCTTTCATTTGTGAGCTGTATTTAAAAATCATTTTATGGGATATAGGTTATTGCTTAGTTAACTTTTTAGAATGCCTTTTTTGAAAAATAATGAGGAATAAGGAAGCCCTGACCTTCCAATAAATTTCCTGATGGTTTCCCCATTCAATATTTTGCTTGCAGAAAAAGAGAAAAATTATAATTTTGAATGAATTTTGAATTCATTATCCTTTGTATGAATTGTCTTTTGGGATTGAAGCTTGTTAGACTTTGAGAGAGGTAGGACCAGAGCATGTGTTTGCTTTGTGGCTTGTTATCATTGCGAGCAGATAGATTATAGATGTTTTCTGGGAAGATCTACAGGTACATGATTTCCTTAGGGATAAAGTCTTTCCATATGTATGTGTATGTGTGTGTATGTACATACTCACATGCATACACAGATAATTAGTATCAGAAGTTATTTATTCTAACAATGGAGATCTTGACTTCTAAAAGGCACCCATTTCTTGTGGACTAAATTTCCTTTGATAAAATAAACATTGATGATGTTGGCTATTTTCACTGATCCCTCCCCTCTTCCTTCTCTCCCATTCCAGAAACATGACTAATGTTTTCTGGAAGATTCTGCTATTTGGCATATAACTCTTCTGGGAATGATACCTTAGAGATAGGTTAAAACAAAACTGTAGGTATCTCTCAATGAGAAACGTATAGTCTCTTATAGGACATTGCAACCTGTCTCTATTTTTAGGAAGCAATCACTGCCATGCTATAGCATGCCATATATGTGCATAGGATACAGATGAATGTGACTGTTAAAGTTTACAAATATGAGTTCCCAATAGAATTGAACAAGCTAAGGCAAAACCCCATAATAATAACTGACTTTTATACAGGACTTTGTAATGCCAGAGAAACTGAGGCAGGAAAGAGATTAGAATCTCTGATATTTTATTAATTGGGAGGGCATAATTGACTGGACAGGACTCTCGTCTCAAAGTGTCTAGCGATGAATGGGAGGATTCCAAACCCTTAAATACCTTTTACAAACAAAGAAAGGGGAAAGAAGTGGGAAAAATTCTTCACAGAGTCATTTGGTTCTGTCAGGATGGGGGGAGGCCATAAATTCTTACTAAAAGCCAGAGTCAGGATGTCTGAATAAACAGAAGTAAAGATGTCAGTGAGGTATCTGGGATAGTCTTATCTTTTGGAATATTTTAGAGGGATAGTGTAAATTCTTGAGGACAGAAAGAGTCAGGAAGTCTGATCTCCCCCTTTTATCTTGAGTCTTAGATTAACAATTTATAACCTTAATGGACCAGATGGGGGTTTTACAACTAAGGGGATGAGGCAGAACAGTTAAGGAAACTGAAACAAGGGAAACTACTACAGGGAAACTGAGTCAGGACAGTTAAAGAGAACTGTGGCACAACAACTTGAAGATTTGTAAAAACAAATAAACAAACAAAAGCAACAAGAAAAAAAAAACACCTTTATATATACTCTCCCCTTTCAGCTTTACAAGGATCCTACAAAATAACACAAATATTCTTACTCTTATATTACAAAAACTAAAGTGAAGTTAATTGACTTGCACCACACAGCTAGTAAATGTCTGATCCAGAATTTGAACTTAAATCTTTCTGACCCCAAATCCAGTATGTTACCAACTAACTACCATCATCACCATAACCCTCAAATCCTCATGGAGCTGTCTCAGGACTCTGAACCTAAGAGTGGGAACAAGAGTATCTCCCCACCACTGACCCTGTTTCAATCTCAGATTTTATACCCATTGGTTAGGGGAACAATTATTGAAGTGAAGAGGACAGTCTCCCTTACACAATCAACACCAATTGTTGATCAACTTCCACTGGTATATAAGTCAAAAAGTCCTAGACTGGCAGTACTCTTCCCTTCTTTTCCCATAGACTTGCAGACCTGCTTCCAATCCCCAAAGCCATTATCCCCTGCAATATGGAGTTATGATCTGATAACTGCTTCTGCCACCTCAGAATTCACAGTTACTGAAGACCTGTAAAAGAAAGTTCTTGCCGCCCAAGTCCCTGGCATTGAAAAAAATGGAAATGGATTTGGCTTTATCAACAGAAATGACCATAAGGAAGGTGGTACCTGTGGTGCAATAGCTAGAATGTTGGATACTTATTAACTGTTTGACTTTGGACAAAATCACTCTATCTGTTTGCCTCAATAACATCTTCTGTGAAATGCATATAATAATAGCACTTACTTCACTGAGATTTCTTTGAGAATCAAATGAAATAATAACTATAAAGCACTAAACACATAGCAAGCCTGTATGAATGTTAGCTATTATTGTTGTTGTTGAAGGAGATGCTTTATCATCTGCTTTGCTGCTTTCTCCAAAATCCAGGGTATCTTTCCACTTTACTTGTAACTGACTTCTTTTATATTTGTTATGTCCCTCAATAGAATGTGAGATCCTTAAGATCATGAAATCTTGCTGTTGCATTTGCATTTCCAGAGATTAGTACAGTGTTTTGCACATAAGCACCTACTGATTTTTTTTTTTTTCATTAATTCATTGAATAGGTCACATTTCCTCAACAGGAAAACAAACCATAAACTTAGAACAAATCAAGACAAATCTTTTTCTCACCATCTTTGTTCTGCGTTAAAATTTGTGTTGCTTGTTTATTGTTATTCCAGTTTATTTCTTGGCTTTATAATCACATTCTAAGCCTTCTTAACTAGTATATCTTTTTACTTTTGTCTGCTAAATTTAGATATCCACTAAGATTTAGTTAGGACTTTCAATCTTCTACTCTCTATATTCTCTTCCTTGCAAAACCAATCTGATTTGATAACTTTATCCATTACCTGTAATGAGATGATTTCTAAATCAATATCTATAGCCTTTCTCTGCTAAACTCTAATTCCACTCTTCTATTTGCCTCCTGGTATTTTTGCTTGGATGTTTCAACGTCACTTCAAATGAAGTGTCTAAACGTGAACTCATCATTACTTTTTTTTTCCCTGAAAAACAAAAGCAGTTCTCCCTTCTAACTATTTCTACCCTCCCCAATTGCATCCCCCATAATACCACTCCTATTTCCTAAGATATTCAAGTTCTATCCCTGGAAATTGTAAGTAGTTTTTTCAAGAGTGTTTGACTACTCATGACCCCTTTCGATGCTCTTGCTAAAGATAATGAAGTAGTTTGTTATTTTCTTCTCCAGTTCATTTTGCAAAAGAGAAAACTGCAGCAAACAGGGTTAAGTGACTTGCTCAAAGTCACAAAGCTAGTAAGTGTCTGAGGCAGGATTTTAACTCATAAACATGAGTATTCCTGACTTGAAGTAGGAATTCTATCTACTTCGTCCTGTAGCAGTCCCACCTGGAAATTATCTCAGATGAATTCTTTTCATTTGACCTCACTTTTGATCATTCAGTAAGTCCAGCTGACTCTTTGTTTCATACCTAATGCTTTAACAATAGTTCATTTTGCCTCCTATCTTATGTCTTGACAGACTACTACAATAGTCTTCTAACATTTAATCTTACTTTAAGCACCTTTTAATTCAATCTGCAATCAAGCTGCCTGAATATTTTATTTAGAAAACTGCTCTTACATTAATTTTCGATCAAAAGTCTTTATTGACTCCTATTAATTATAGTACAAATGCAGAATTAGAAAATCTATAAATTTCACTTCTCTAATTGAACTCAATAGCCACATACACAATCTATATTCCCAAAAGAATTCACTTTACAACCTGATTGATAAATGGCCTTCAAACTTTAATTGCAGGTCTTCAATGAAAGGAATCCTCTGTTTCCCAAGGCATTTAGATCCCTAATTTTGAGCATCTTTTTTTCCTTGACATCATACCTACATTTGCCACTTTCACTCTTGGCTCCTAATGATGCCTCTGGGGCAAAATAAAAGAATACTGAGGTCTCCTTTAAATAATAGCCTTTCATTTACTGGGAGACTGCTATATGCTTTCTCCCCTGAGTCTTCCATTCTTTAGGAAAAACATTCCCATTTTATATGACAGGGACAAAAAATCTTTCCCTGGTTGTGTTCCTGTAAACACTCTCTATCATGTCAATGTCCTGACCAAAACACAACACTCCAAAATGAATGCCATGATTCAGAATGTTTGACAAGTAGTCCGTTATTGGAATTGGGATCTTCTTTTCCCCAAAAACTAAACCATGCTTAAAGTAGTTGAAAATGACAGTAGTTTTTTTGGCAACTTTCTACACTTCTGATTCATATTGAGTTTGAAATTGGTTAAAACTACCATTTCTTTGTAAGATATTTTTTTTCCTAAACAGGCTGGTAAAATTGATTTTTGAACTCACACATAATCTTTTACTTCCCTCCTTCTATTTTATTATAGTTTTCTAGATTGGCAGTATCTTTTTGGATCCTAAATTTCTTGGGCAATGACTTAACTAACAAGACCTCTCTTTATAACATTTGAAAGCTGTAAAGGGAATCTATTTGAGCCTTCATTCAAATCACCGATAAAAGTTTAAAATTGTCCACGGTCAAGAAAATAACACTGGGCCCTTGCAATGGAGACTTCCATACAAGTTGACAATAACTATTAATTCCTTTTGTATATCTAACTATTCAACCTGTTAACTAGTATTAATGGGATAGCTAGCATTCATACAGTGCTTTATATTTTATAAAGGGATTTACAAATACTATTTCTTTTTATCATCATACACCTGGGAAATAGATGCTATTATGATGCTCATTTTTGCAAATGGAGACACTCAGGTTGAGAAAGGTTAAGTGGTAAGTGTGTGAGGATATTAATAACAAATAAGTACCTCAGTTCAGATTTAGCTCAGGTTTTCCTAACTCCACGTCTAAAAATCTGTACTCATGGGGCCACCTAGTTGCTTCAAATGATTTCATCAAAGGCTTTGTTAAGATCTAAGTGATTTCACCTATCAATTAGGTCAAAACAGGGCAAAAATGGAACCAAGGAGAGTAGAACATAAAAATCTAGCTCCTGGCCTGCTGATGTTTTTGTGGTGCTTCCTTTTCTTTAATAATACATTCTGAAGTTTTGCTAGTGATTAAAGTCAAGATTACCTTTATGTAGTGTACAGATTTTATTTTTTAAATTCTTTTATTTATTTTTATTAAAGCTTTTTAATTTTCAAAACATATGCATGGATAATTTTTCAACATTAACCCTTGCAAAACCTTGTGTTCCATTTGTCCACTCTTTCCTTCTATCCCCTCCCCTAGATGACAAGTAATCCAATATATGTCACACATAGTTAAATCTAATATATGCATACATATTTATGCAATTATCTTGCTGCACAAGAAAAATCACATCAAAATGAAGAAAAAAATGAGAAAGAAAATAAAATACAAGCAAAGAATAACAACAAAAAGAGTGAAAATGTTTTGTTGTGATCCATACTCTGCGTTTAGATGGCTCTCTTCATCACAAGATCATTGGAACTGGTCTGGATAATCTCATTGTTGAAAAGATCCACAGATTTCATTCTTTTTCATTAATAACAATCTAACAGTCAACAACAAATTGAGACAATGTTTTCCTCAGTACAATAGTATCTGTCTCATTCTTCACATCCCTCCCATACCATTGACAATTAATCAGTTATCACATCTGAAATAACCCTAGCTTCCTTATTTTTCAAAAACAAGATACTATCTTTCATTTGGGAAGATTTTCCCTGGCTTCCCCCCTGCCTGGAATAATTTCTGTCCTAGTTTCTTTCTACTAGCTTCCTTTAGGTACCAACCACTTTTCATAGGATGCCTTTCCCAATGCCTCTTAATTCTAATGCTTCTTTTATTTCCTAACTATAGTGCATTATACTTATTTGTAAACATGTGTTTTCTTGTTGTCTCCCCTAATAATCTACAAGCAAACAGATACTATTTATTTTTGCCTTTTAGTATCCCCCAGTGATATGCACAATATTTGGCACATACAAGGTATGTAAGACATTTTATTGACTTGATTGACACTAGATGAAAATATTGTGCGTCTGGGCCTGCTGACTTGAAATCATCAAGGGCTTCCATGCATTATCTTCCTATCTTCTTACACACACAATGACTTCTAAAAATAAGAGTAATTAAAGCATCTCACTAGCTACAGTAAACTTCTTTTCAGCACCTATACTTCTCTTATCTCCTTACTCCACTGATCATGGTACCAGCTTAGCTTCCACAAAAATCATCCAGAAGGAAACTCCTGGAAATGAGACCAGCCTCCCACAAGACAGTCACATTGAGCAGCTAAAGCAAGGTATCATGGGGAAGACATACAAATGTGCTGAGCAGGTCAGACCATCTGTATTGTCTCATACACCATTTTTCCTTAGACCCAGAAGTTGCTTTAGGACCTTGAAGCTAAGAAGGCAATGTTTCCATCCCAGGACCCATCACCATCATCTTTGTTTTCAAAGTAAAAAAGAAATATGCTTTAATTTACATTAAAAGGCCATTAGTTCTCTTTCTGAAAGTTGATAGGTATTTTTCATTTTGATTTGGAAATGCCTTGTATCATTGTCTTTCACAGTATTTCCCAATAGATCATTGTTCCATTTGTCCACTCTTTCCTTCCATCCCCTCCCCTAGATGACAAGTAATCCAATATATGTCACACATAGTTAAATCTAATATATGCATACATATTTTCCCTAATTTTATTCACTTCACTTTGCATGAGTTCATATAACTGGTATCAGCTTTTTCTAAAACTGTCCTGTTTATCATTTCTCATAACAAAATAGTATTCACCACAAACATACACTACAACTTGTCAGTTCAATGGGTGGACATCCCCTCAATTTGAAAATTTTCAATTATTTGCCATCACAAATTTTTATACGAATGGCTCATTTCCTCTTTTCTTTAATCTCTTTGGGATATAAAGTAAAATGACTTCTGAAAGTTAATTTGCATTTCTTCTGAAATAGAGCCAAGATGGTAGAGAAATAGGAGGAATTCACCTGAGCTCTCTCAAATTTACCTCCAAACAACTTTAAATAATATGTTAAAATGAATCTGAGATGAAACAATTTTGCAGCCTAAAGTAACTTAGAAGATAAACAAGAAAGATATTTTTTACCAGTATCAGAATAGAGCCAAGCAATGACCCCAGGAAATCAGCAGTAAGCCTCAGGGACAATGGCAGTAGTGGCTTTTGGAGCTTTTAGCTCATAGAGAGTAAGGGTATTGAAAAACAAGACCGGAAAATATTATATGGATCTCTTGTTGGCCCTAGGTACAGCACTTTGTTGTATTGCTCATATATGGATTTGAGTCACAATCCCAAGAGCATAAGATCAGTGACCATTTTCCTTAGATCATACCATCTTGGAAGAACTGAAAACTTTAGAGACACTCCAGAACCAGCTCTGAGAGAAGCAGAAAAAAAAGAAAGAAAGAAAGAAAGAAAGAAAGAAAGAAAGAAAGAAAGAAAGAAAGAAAGAAAGAAAAGAAAGAAGGAAGGAAGGAAAGATAGAAGGAAAGAAAGAAGGAAAGATAGAAGGAAAGAAAGAAGGAAAGATAGAAGGAAAGAAAGAAAGATAGAAGGAAAGAAAGAAAGATAGAAGGAAAGAAAGAAAGATAGAAGGAAAGAAAGAAAGAAAGAAAGGGAAGAAGGGAGGGAGGGAAAAAGGGAAGAAGGAAGAAATAAAGGAAGAAAGGAAGAAAAGAAAGAAAAGAAAAGAAACATTTGAATCTTGAGACAATTCCCTATAAATACTGGAAGAAGAGCCCTACTTTAACATAGAGTTAAAAGTCAAGAACTAAGTTGGAAAAAAATGAGCAAACAGAAAAAAAATGATATTAGGAAGTTACTACAGTGGCAGGGAAGATCAAAACAATGAACTCAAAATAAAATAACATAATCAAAACTGTTCTATCCAAAGTTTAAAGAAAAATATTAATTGGTATAGCTTCACCACACATCCCCAAAAAAGATTCCTGGCAGTTATTAAAAAGGATTTGAAAAATCCTTTAATAAGAGAGGTAGAGGAAAAATTGGGGAAAGAAATGAGATTGCTTCAATGAAATCACTTTAAAAAGTAGAATAAGCTAAATGGTAAAGGGGGCACAAAATCCACTGAAGAAATCAACTCCTTAAAACATATAATTGGGCACATGGGAAAACATGTATAGAAATTCACTTAAGAAAAGAACTTAACAAAAAGAACTTGTCAAAAGTTCAATGAAGATGCAAAAGGTCAATGAAGAAAATAATTCCTTAAAAATTAGAATTGAGTAAGAAATAGCAAATGACTCAAGAAAACTTCAAGAACCAATAAAACAAAATTAAAGGAATTTGAAAATTGGAAGAGGACATGAATTTTATTGCAAAACAAGTGATACCTTGGAAAATAGATCCAGGAAAAATAATTTAAGAATTATTGGACTATCTGAAAGCCATATTAAAAAAAAAAGGCCTATGGGAAACAGTTTGTATAGCCAGTATTTCTGATGAATGCTCCATTTCAAAAAATATATACAGTATTGATACAAATTTATAAGAATATAAATCTTTCTCCAATTGATAAGGGAAGCAGGAAAGGAAGGAGGGAGGGAGGGAAGGAGGAAAGAAGGGAGAAAGAAAGGGAAAAAATGAAGGAAGAAGGAAGGAAGGAAGGAAGGAAGAAAGGAAGGAAGGAAGGAAGAGAAAAAGAGATGGAGGGAGGGAGGAAAGAAGACAAGAAAGAAAAGAAAAGAAAAGAAAAGAAAAAAAAATACTTGAATCTTGAGACAATCCCAAGCTCCTGAAGAAGTGCAAAAAGAATATGACCAATTTTCAGATGATAAAATAAAAGTTATTTCTAGTCATAGGAAAAAGTGCTCTAAATCACTATGGATTAGAACAATGCAAATTAAAACAACTCTGAGGTACCACTATACACATCTCAGACTGGCTTAGATAACAGGAAAAGAAAATAGTAATTGTTAGGAGGGATATAGGAAAGAGGGACACTAATGAATTGCTGGTGGAGTTGTGAAATAATCCAAAAATTCTGGAGAGCAATCTGGAACTATGTTCAAAGATCTATAAAACTGTGCATATCCTTTGTTGCAGCAATGTCTGCTGAAATCAGTCAATGAAATCATAAACGAGGGAAAAAGACCTATAAATGCAAAAATGTTTGTAGTAGACCTTTTCATAGTGACAAGGAACTACTGTTCTGTAAAAAATGATAAGCAGGATAATTTCAGAAAAGTCTACAAAGACTTACATGGAATTCATGGTGAGTGAAGTGAGCAGAACCAGGAGAACTCTGTTCACAATAATAAGATTATGTGATGATCAGCTGTGATGGACTTGGCTCGTTTCAGCAATAATATAAGAAAATTCCAATACATTTGGGATCAAAAATGCTATTTGCATCTAGAGAAAGAACCATGGAAACTGAATGTGGATTGAAGTATGGTATTTTCACTTTTTGTTGTTGTTTGCTTTTTGTTTCTCATGATTTTTTCCCTTTTGGTCTGATTTGTTTTGCACAACATGAAAAATATGTAATTGTGTTTAAAAGGATTGCACATGTTTAACCTATATCAGATTTCTTGCTGTCTTGGGCAGAAGAAAGATAAGGAGGGAGGGAGAAAATGTTGGAACACACAATCTCAAAAATGAATGGTGAAAAATATCTTTGCATGGATTTAGAAAAATAAAACAAAGGAGAAAAATAAAATAGGGAGAGAGGGAAAAGCCTAGACATTACATTAAAAATTGTCAAAGATACTTTCCTCATATTATAGAACCCAAAGTTAAAAATAGAAATGGAAAGAATCTGTCAGCTTCTGAAAGAGATCCCCAAGGAAAAATTCCAAGAATGTTATAGCTAAATTCCAAAGCTCCTAGATAAAGGAGAAAATATTACAAATAGAAAAAAAAAGAAATTATTCAAATATTATGGAGACACACTCTTGATAATATAAGTTAGTAGCTTCAACTTGAAAGGATATGAGAGTTTGAAATATGGTATCCTGAAGGACAAAGCAGCTAGGATTACAGTCAAGAATCACCTACCCAGCAAAATTAAGAAAAATCCTTCAGGAGAAAAAAAATCAGTGAAATAAAGGACTTTCAAAAATTCCTGATGAAAAGACCAGTGCTAAAAAAATGTGACTTTCAAACACAAAATTCAAGAGAAGCATAAAAAAGGTAAATAAGATAGAGAAATAATAAGGGATTCAATAAGTTTAAACTGTTTACATTCCTTCATTGAAAAATGATCCTTGTAACTCCTGAGAATTTTCTCTTTATTAGGAGAGTTAGGAGGAGTATGCATAGAGAAATGACATGAGCATGATGATAAATATGATAGGATATATCTAAAAAAAAAAAAAAAAACAAAATTAGGGACTTAGAAAAGGAATGCACTGGGAGAAGGAGAAAGGAATAAATAAAATGGGGTAAATTATCTCACATAATGGAGGTGCAAAAGAGTTTTTACAATGGAGGTGAAGATGGGGAAATTTGAAGTGGGGAGTGCTTAAACATTACTTTCATTGGAATTAGCTCAAATAGGGAATGACACACACATTCCACTGTTATTGTAATCTATCTTACCTGACAGATAAGTAGCAAGGAAATAGGGATAAGAGAAAGTGGGATGATTGAAGGGAGAGCAAATTGGAGGAGGCAGTAGTCAGAACCAAAATATTATGACTATTGATAGGGTAAAAGGAGAGAGATAATAAGATCCATGGGGAAAAGGATGGAGGGAAATGCACAGTAATTATAACTTTGAAAAAAAATTGCAATACATTTTCCTGATAAAGGTCTCTCATTTCTCAACATATATAGAACTCAGTCAAATTCATAAAAATTGGAATCAGTTCCCACTTAATAAAAAATAAAAGGATCAAACAGACACTTTTCAATTGAAGTAATCAAAAATATAATCATATAAAACACTCAATCACTATTGATTAGAGAAACACGAAATAAAGTATCTCTGATGCTACCACACACCTATCAGTTTGGGTAATATGACAGAAAAGGAAAATAATAGCTATTAAAAGTGAAATGGGAAAATTGAAGAATTACTATATTCTTGGTTGACTTGTGCATTCTGGAGAGCAATGTGAAACTATGCTCTAAGAGGTATATCTTTTGGGAATATCCTTTGACCTAGCAACACTCCTATTAGAACTGAATCCCAAAGTTTTATGTGTGCATATGCATATATATGTATATATATGAATATACAATATATATGTATACCATATTTGTGTGCATATGTATACATATTCATACATATATTGATACATACATATAATATGTAAAATCAAAAAGGGAAAATAACCTACATATACAAAAATATTCATAGCAGTTCTTTTACTGATGGCAAAGAATTGCAAATTGAGAACATGCTCAAATTGGGGAATGTCTGAACAAGTAACCAAGTTGTTATATATGATTGTGATGGAATACCAAGAAATGCTGAGCAGTATACTCAGAAAACAGCAACAGCAACAAACATGGAGAGACTTACATTAACTGATTCAAAGTACAATGAGCAAAACCAGAATAATATGTTACACAGTATTAGTAATACTATATATTGATCAACTTTTCAAAAAATATTGCAATTATCCAAGATAATTTCAAAGGGCTTTATTTTGAAAGATACTATCCATCTCCAGGAAAAGAACAGATGGAATCTAAATAAAAATCTAAACATTATTTTTCACCTTTTTTCCTTCTTTTCTTTTTTGTGCTGTTATCTTCTGGATATGAAATAGAAAAATATGTTTTGCATGATTGCACATGTATAACTTTATCAAATCACCTGCATTCTTTTTTTATTTGTTATAGCTTTTTATTGACAGAACATATGCATGGGTAATTTTTGAAACATTGTCCCTTGCACTCACTTCTGTTTCAACTTTTCCCTTCTCTCCTCCACCACCTCCCCTAGATGGCAGGCAGTCTCATATATGTTAAACATGTTAAAGTATATCTTAGATACCATATATGTGTGCAAATCCATACAGTTTTCTTGTTGCACAAGAAATATTGGATTCAGAAGGTAAAAATAACATGGGAAGAAAAACAAAAATGCAAGTAGTTCACATTCATTTCCCAGTGTTCTTTTTCTGGGTGTACCTGATTCTGTCCATCATTGATCAATTGGAACTGAATTGAATCTCCTCTTTGTCAAAAATATCCACTTCCATCAGAATACATCCTCATACAGTATTGTTGAAATGTATAATGATCTGGTTCTCCTCATTTCACTTAGAATCAGTTCATGTAAATCTCTTCAAGTGTCTCTGAATTCATCCTGCTGGTCATTTCTTACATAATAATAATATTCCATAACATTCATGTACCACAATTTACCCAACCATTGTCCAATGGATGGACATCAATTCAATTTTCGGTATCTAGCTACTACAAAAAGGGCTGCCACAAAAAATTTTGGCACTGACAAGTCCCTTTCCCTTTGTTAATATCTCTTTGGTATATAAGCCCAACAGTAACACTGCTGGATGAAAGGGTATATACAGTGTGATAACTTTTTGAGCATAATTCCAAATTGCTTCGCCAGAGTGGCTGGATCCATTCACAAATTCACAACAATATATCACTGTCCCAGTTTTCCCGCATTCCCTCCAACATCTGTCACTATCGTTTCCTGTCATCTTAGCCATCTGACAGGTATGTAGTGGTATCTCAGAATTGTCTTAATATGCATTTCTCTAATCAATAGTGATTTGGAACACCCTTTCATATGAGTAGAAATAGTTTAAATTTCATCATCTGAAAATTATCTATTCATATCCTTTGACCATTTCTTAATTGGAGAATGGCTTGATTTCTTATAAATTAGTCAATTCTATATATATTTTGGAAATGAGGCCTTTATCAGAACCTTTCACTACAAAAATGTTTTCCCAGTTTATTGCTTCCCTTCTATTCTTGTCTACATTAGTTTTGTTTGTACAAAAGCTTTTTAATTTGATATAATTCTATTTTGTGATCAATAAAGATCTCTAGTTCTTCTTTGATCAGAAATTCCTTCCTCCTCCACAAGTCTGAGAGGTAAATTATCCTATGTTCCTCTAATTTATTTATAATCTCGTTCTTTATGCCTAAATCATGGACCCATTTTAATATTACCTTGGTGGTCGCTGTTAAGTGTGGGTCGATGCCGAATTTCTGCTATACTAATTTCCAGTTTTCCCCACAGTTTTTGTCAAATAGTGAATTCTTATTACCAAAGTTGGGATCTTTGGGTTTGTCAAACACTAGATTGCTATAGTTATTGACCTATACCTATTCCATTGATCAACTAGTCTATTTCTTAACCAATACCAAATGCTTTTGGTGACTGTTGCTTTATATTACAGTTTTAGATCAGGTAGAGATAGGCTACCTTAATTTGATTTTTTTTTCATTAGTTCCCTTGAAATTCTAAATCTTTTGTTCTTGCATATGAATTTTGTTATTATTTTTTCTAGGTCATTAAAATAGTTTCTTGGGAGTCTGATTGGTATAGCCCTAAATAAATAGATTAGGTAGTATTGTCATCTTTATTATATTCGGTCGGCCTATCCAAGAGCACTTAATATTTTTTCAATTGTTTAAATCTGACTTTATTTGTGTGGAAAGTGTTTTGTAGTTTTGCTCATATAATTCCTGACTTTCCTTTGGTAGATAGATTCCCAAATATTTTATGCTGTTGACAGTTATTTTGAAGGGAATTTCTCTTTGTATCTCTTGCTGTTAGATTTTGTTGGTGATAAATAAAAATGCTGAGGATTTATGGGGATTTATTTTGTATCTTGCAACTTTGCTAAAGTTTGGATTATTTCTAATAGTTTTTTAATAGAATCTCTGAGGTTCTCAAAATATACCATCATATCATCTGCAAAGAGTGATAATTTGGTTTCCTCATTACCTATTCTAATTCCTTTAATCTCTTTTTCATCTCATATTGCCAAAGCTAATATTTCTAATATAATATTGACTAGTAATGGTGATAGTGGGCAACCCAATAAAATAACCTGACTTTACTGGGAATGGTTCCAGTTTATCCTCATTACATATGATGCTTATTGATGGTTTTAAATAGATACTACTGACTATTTTAAGGAAAAGCCCATTTATTCCTATACTCTCAAGTGTTTTTAATAGGAATGGATGTTGGATTTTATCAAATGCTTTTTCTGCATCTATTGAAATGATCATATGATTTTTGTTAATTTGGTTATTGATATAGTCAATTATGCTAATAGTTTTCCTAATAATGAACCAGCCCTGCATTCCTGGTATAAATCCTACTTGGTCATGGTATATTATCCTGGGGATGATTTTCTGTAATCTTTTTGCTAATATTTTATTGAATATTTTTGCCTCAATATTCCTTAGGGAGATTGGTCTATAATTTTCTTTCTCTGTTGTCAACCTACCTGGTTTAGGTATCAGTATCATGTCTGTGTCATAAAAGGAATTTGGTAGGACTCTTTAATCCCTATTTTTTCAAATACTTTATATCACATTGGTGTTAATTATTCTTTAAAAATTTGGTAGAATTCACATGTAAATCCATCTGGTCCTGGGGAATTTTTCTTAGGGAGTTGATAAATAGCTTGTTCTATTTATTTTTCTAAAATGGGACTGTTTAACCAATTTATGCCTTCCTCAGTTAATCTGGGCAAACTATATTTTTATAAGTATTCTTCCATTTCATTTAAGTTATCGAATTTATTGGCATAAAGTTGGGCAAAGTAACTGCTAATGATTGTACTAATTTCCTCTTCATTAGTGGTGAGTTCTCCCTTTTCATTTTTAAGACAAATAATTTAATTTTCCTCTTTCCTTTTTTTTTAAATCATATTTACCAAGGATTTATCTATTTTGTTGTTTTTTTCATAAAACCAACTCTTAATTTTATTTATTACTTCAACAGTTTTTTTCCAATTTTATTAATCTCTCTTTTTATTTTTAGAATTTTAAATGATACACCACTAGGTGCATATTTGTTTAGTATTGATCTTGCTTCATTATCTATGCTACCATTTAGCAAGATATAGTGTCCTTCCTTATCTCTCTTAATTAGCTCAATTTTTGGTTTTGTTTGATATGAGATCAGGATAGCTACCCCTGCTTTTTTTGACTTCACCTGAAGCATAGGGGATTCTGCTCTAGCCTTTTACTGTTACTTTGTATGTATCACCCTGCTTCAAGTATGTTTCCTGTAAACAACATATTGTAGGATTGTGGCTTTTAATCCAGTATGCTATCTGCCTCTGCTTTATGGGGGAGCTTACCCCATTCACATTTATGCTTAATTAGTAGTTTTAAGCATAGATAAACTCCCCCATTTCCTTCCATCTTGTTATCCCCAGATTATGTTTTATTCTTTCCTTTCCTCCTTACTCCCCTCCCCCAAACCAACAGCAGATTGAGCCTTTGAACTAATTTTGGAGTGATAGAACCCACAAATATTTGGATTAAAACACATTTTTAGAAGAAGATACTTTAGAAGAACTTCAGAACAGGTCTGTTTCAATCGGTCATGGGGACAGTCTGCTAAGCACAGACTGCAGTGTAGAGAGACTGGGGCAAGGAGCTGGGGTGGGAAGCCAGAGCGCTGTGGTGTCTGCACATCAGAGAATCTTCTGTGAGGCTCTTAGGCTATGCTGTCCTGGTTGTAAATGGGTGCTTAGCAAATTTGCTGTAAAACACCCAAAAGCAAATACAAAAAGCAAGTCATAAGCCACAGAGTCCTAGAAGAACTCAAGACCTGGCCACAATTACCCAGCACCAGAAGTCAGTTGGAAATACCAGCCCCAAGGTAAACTAAAGCGGGTGTCACCCCTTTGCCTTAAGAGCAGATCTTAACTCTTAAAAATGAGCAATAAAGCAAAAAAGAAACTCTGACTGTAGACAACTTTTATGGGGAGATAAAACAGACTTCGAACCCTAAGGTTTCTAGAGGCAAGTTAACTCCAGATAAAGTCCAAAAGAGATATGAGCTGGTCCCCATTTCACAAGGCATTCTTGGAAGATTTCAAAAAGCATCTTAGAGAGTTAGAAGAAAAATGAGGAAAGGAAATGAGATCTTTGCAAGAAGGTATGGAAAAGGAAAAATAGAAATTATCTGAAGAAAATGCTTTTAAAAATAGATTTGATGAAATTGGGAAAGCATATAATTTCTTTTAAAATAGATATTAAAAAACTTGATCTACAAATATAGAACTGAAGAGAAGCATACAAAGGTAAAAAGGAAAGGACTCTAGAGAACTATATTTCTGTTATGGATATACTAAAGAATGTGGGTATAATTTGATTTTATTATTACATTTTGTAAAAGAAACTAGAGATGAAAAGGGATTGTACTGGAAAAAGAGGAAAACCGAGGTAAATAAGGGAAATTACACCTCACAGAGAGCCAAAGAAGACCTATCATAATCGAGGGAAAGAAGATAAGGGGATGAACATTTTGTAAATCTTAGTCTCATCATATTTGGCTCAAAAAGAGAGTACCAAACATATTTGGTTTCACTGAGAAATTTGTCTCCCCTTATAGGGAAATGGAAGGGGAAAGGAGAAAAGAAAGGAGTTGACTAATAGAAAGGAAAACAGAAGTAGTAGGGTAATAGTGTAAGAAAGGTGGAGGGGCTCTACAACCAGAGGACTGTTTCAGGGACATGGTGATCAGAAGCAAAATATAAAGAGGAGGGAAGGAGAAAAGGAAAGAGAAAAGCATAACTTAAGGTAAATAAGATGGCAGGAAATACAAAATTAGTTATTTTAACTGTGAAAATAAATGGCATGAACTCTCCCATAAAACCAAAGCAGATAGCAGATTTGATTAAAACCCAGAACACTACAATATGTTGCTTAAAAGAAACACATTTAAAGCATAGAGAAACATACAGAGTGATGGTAAAGGGCTGAAGCAGAATATATTATGCTTAAAGTGAAGTAAAAAAATAATCAAAGAAGTAGCAATGCTTATCTCAGATCGAGCAAAAGCATAAATACATCTAATTAAAAGAGAGAAGGAAGAAAACTATATCTTGCCAAAGGATACCATAGATGATGAAGCAATATCAATATTAAAAATATATGCACCAAGTGGTATATCATCCAACTTCCTAGAGGAGAAGTTAAGAGAGATGCAAGAAAAAATAGACAGCAAAACTATAATAGTAGGAGATCTCAACCTTGCTCTCTCTGAGCTAGATAAATCGAACCACAAAACAAAAAATAAATAAATAAATGAGGTAAACAGAATTTCAGAAAAATTGGGTAAGATGGATCTTTGGTGAAAACTGAATGGAGACAGAAAAGATTATACTTTTTTTCTTGGCAGCATATGGAATCTATACAACAGTTGACCATGTATTAGGTAAATTCAAAATCAAATGCAGAAAGGCAGAAATAGTAAATGTATTTTTTTCAAGTCATGACTCAATAAAAATCAGATGAAATAAAAGGCCAGTGGAAAATAGACCAAAATTAATTGGAAACTAAATAATCCTAAAGAATAAATGGGTAAAACAACAAATCATAGACAAAATAACTTCATCAAAGAGAATAATAATAACAAAACAACCTGCCAAAAATTTGTGAGATGCTGCCAAAGCAACTATTAGGGAAAATTTTGTGTCTCTAGATGCTTATTTGCATAAAATAGAGAAAGAAAAGTACAATGAATTAGGCTTACAACAACAAAAACAATCTATTAAATTTAATACCAATATTGAAATTCTGAAAATAAAAGGGGAGATTAATAAAACTGAAAGTAAGAAAACTATTGAATTAATACATAAAACTGAGTTGCTTTTATATTAAAAAAACAAGAAAATAGATAAACCATTAGTTAATTTGATTTTAAAAAAAGGAAAGAAGAAAATAAAATTGTTAGTCTCAAAAATGAAAAGGGAGAACAAGGAAATTAGAGCAATAATTAGGAGTTATTTTCCTCAACCATATGTCAATAAATTTGATAATCAAACTGAATTGAAGGAATATCTAGAAACATATAGATTGCCCATGTTAGCAGAAGAGAAAATAAATTATTCAAGTGGTCCCATTTTAGAAAAAAGAAATAGAACAAGCTATTAAGCAATTCCCTAAGAAAAAATCTCCACAGTCAGATGGATTTACATGTGAATTCCAGTAAACATTTAAAGAACAATTAATTCCAATACTATATAAACTATTTGAAAAATAGGGAAAGGACCAGGATAATACACTATTACCAAATAGAATTTATGCCAGGAATGAAGGGCTGGTTCAATATAAGAAAAAATTATCACCCTAATCAAGTATATTAATAATCAAACTAAGAAAAATCATATCATTTTCTCAATAGATGCAGAAAAAGCATTTGATAAAACCCAATACCCATTCCTATTAAAAACACTAGGGGATATAGGAATAAATGGACTTTTCCTTAAAATGGTCAGCAGCACATATTTAAAACCATCAGCAAACATCATGTGTAATGGGGACAAACTAGAATCAGTCCCAGTAAGATCAGGGGTGAAACAAGGTTGCCCACTATCATCATTACTATTTAATATTGTATTAGAAATGTTAGCTTTGGAAATAACAAAAGAAAAATAGATTAAATGAATTAGAGTAGGTAATGACGAAACCAAATTATTGCTCTTTGAAGATGATATGATTGTGTACTTAGAGAACCAACTAAAAAACTACTGGAAACAATGCACAACTTTAGCAAAGCTGCAGGGTACAAAATAAATCCACATAAATCATATGCATTTTTATATATTACCAACAAAGTCCAGCATTAAGAGATACAAAAAGAAATTCTATTCAAAGTGACTATCAATAGTACAAAATATTTGGGAATCAATCTGCCAAGGAAAATCAGGAAATATAAAAACACAATTACAAAACACTTTCCATACAAATAAAGTTAGACTTTTTTAGTTGGAAATTATCAAGTGCTCATGGATGGGCTAAGCAAATATAATAAAAATGACAATACTACCTAAATTAATCTACTTTACTAGGGCCATACCCATCAAACTCCCAAGAAATTATTTTATAGATCTAGAAAAAAATGATAAGAAAGTTCATCTGGAAGAACAAAAAGTCAAGAACTTCAAGGGAATTAATTAAAAAATGCTAATGAAGGTGGCCTAGGTATGCCACACCTAAAACTATATTATTATTATTTTATTTAATAGTCTTTTATTTATATATTATATGTATGGGTAACTTTACAGCATTAACAATTGCCAAAACTCTTGTTCCAATTTTCCCCCTCTTTCTCCCCACCCTCTCCCCGAGATGGCAGGATGACCAGTAGATGTTAAATATATTAAAATAGAAATTAGATACACAATAAGTATACATGACCAAACCATTATTTTGCTGTACAAAAAGAATCGGACTCTGAAATATTGTACAATTAGCCTGTGAAGGAAATCCAAAATGCAGGTGGGCAAAAATATAGGAATTGGGAATTCAATATAATGGTTTTTAGTCATCTCCCAGAGTTCTTTCACTGGGCGTAGCTGGTTCAGTTTATTACTGCTCTGTTGGAAATGATTTGGTTCATCTCATTGCTGAGGATGGCCAAGTCCATCAGAATTGGTCATCATATAGTATTGTTGCTGAAGTATATAATGATCTCTTGGCCCTGCTCATTTCACTCAGCATCAGTTCGTGTAAGTCTCTCCAGGCCTTTCTGAAATCATCCTGTTGGTCATTTTTTACAGAACAATAATATTCCATAACATTCATATACCGCAATATATTCAGCCATTCTCCATTTGATGGGCATCCACTCAGTTTCCAGTTTCTAGCCACTACAAAGTGGGCTGCCACAAACATTAGTGCATGTACAGGTCCCTTTCCCTTCTTTATGATCTCTTTGGGATATAAGCCCAGTAGTAACACTGCTGGATCAAAGGGTATGCACAGCTAAAACTATATTATAAAGCAGCGATTTTCAAAACCATTTGTTACTGGCTAAGAAATAGAGCAGTTGATCAGTGGAATAGGTTAGGATCAAAAAAAAAAAAAAGGAATAGGTTAGGATCACAGGACAAAATAGGCAATAACTATAATGACCTAGTGTTTGATGACAAATCCAAATACTCCAGTTTTTTGGGATAAGAACTCACTATTTGACAAAAAATGCTGGGAAAATTGGAAACTAGTATGGAACAAATTAGGGCTCAATACACACCTAACACCACCTACTAAGATAAGATCTAAATGGGTTCATGATTTAGAAATAAAGAATGATATTATAAATAAATTCGAGGAGTATAATATAGTTTACCTCTCAGATCTGTGGAGAAGGAAGGAACTTGAATCCAAGGAAGAACTGGAACTCATAACTGTACACCTGATAGGCAATTTTTATTATATTAAATTTTAAAAAAATGTACAAACAAAACTAATGCAGATGAGATCAGAAGGGAAAAAATAAAATAGGAAATCATTTTCACATTTAAAGCTTCTGATAAGGCCTCATTTCTAAAATATAGAGAATTGACAGTATATAAGAATTCAAGCCATTCTCCAATTGATAAATGGTCAAAGGATATGAACAAAAAATTTTCAGATGAAGAAATTAAAAGTATTTCTAATCATTTAAGAAGATACTGTAAATCATTATCGATCAGAGAAATGCAAATACCACTATACACCTCTCAGATTGGCTAGGATGACAGGAAAAGACAAGGATGAATATTGGAGGGGATGTGGGAAAACTGCAACACTAATACATTGTTAGTGGAGTTGTGAAAAGATCCAGCCATTTTGGAGAGCAATTTGGAACTATGTTTAAAATTAATCAAACTGTGCGTACCCTTTGACTCAGCAATGTTTCTATTGGGCCTATACCCCAAAGGGATCTTAAAAGACCCACATGGACAAAAATGTTTGTGGCAGCCATTTTCATAGTGACAAAAAACCGGAAACTGAGTGGATACCCATCAGTTGGAGAATGGTTGAATAAGTTCTAGTATATGAATGTTATGGAATAGTATTGTTTTATAAGAAATGATCCGGAGGATAACTTCAGAAAGGCCTGGGGAGGCTTACATGAACTGATGATGCTAAGTGAAATGAACAGAACCCAGAGATAATTGTACAAGACAACATCAATATTATATGCCAATCAATTCTGATGGATGTGATGCTTTCCAACAATGAGATGATTGATGACAGTTCCAATGATCTTTCAATGAAGAGAGCCATCTACACCCAGAGAGAGGACTATAGGAACTAAATGTGGATCACAACATAACATTCTCACTTTTTTTGTTGTTCTTTGCTTGCAATTTTTCCTACTCATTTACTTTCTTTTTTTTGATCTGAATTCTCTTGTGCAGCAAGAGAATTGTATAAATATGTTTATACATATTGGATTTAACATATATTTTAACATGTTTTCACATATATTGAATTGCTTGCCACCTAGGGGAGAGTGTGCAGGGAAGGAGGAGAAAGTCTGAGACACAAGGATATGCAAGGGTCAAAATTGTGAAATTATCCGTGCATATGTTTTGAAAATAAAAAGCTTAAAAAATAAGGAAAGAAGGACTTTTACAAAATTTCTTTTATGATTCAGATATGGTGCTGATAGCTAAACCAGGCAGTGTGAAAACAGAGAAAGAAAATTATAGACAAATTTCCCTAATGAATATTGATGCAAAAATCTTAACAAAATAATAGCCAAGGAATTACAAAAAGATATCAGTAAGTATATCAAAGTATTCTTAAGAGAATCCTAGAGAATCAGCTAAAAACCTATTAGAAACAATTCACAACTCCACATAAATCATCAGCATTTTTATATATTACCAACAAAGTCCAGCAGCAAGAAATACAAAGAGAAATTACATTCAAAATAATTGTTGATAGTATAAAATATATGGGAATGAATCTGCCAAAGGAAAGTCAGGAAATATATGAACATAACTACAAAATACTTTCCACACAAATAAATTCAGATCTAATCAGTTGGAAAAATATCAAGTGCTCATGGGTAGGCCTAGCAAATATAATAAAAATGACAATATTTTTATGTTTACCTAAATTAATCTACTTAACGCGATACCAATCAAACTGCCAAGAAATTATTTTAAGATCTAGAAAAAATAATAACAAAGTTCATCTGGAAGAACAAAAAGTTCAAAAATTTCAAGGGCTTTAATGAAAAAAAAAATGCCAATGAAGGTGGCCTAGCTGTGCCAGACCTAAAACTATATTATAAAGCAGCAGTCATTGAACCATTTGGTACTGTCTAAGAATTAGAGTAGTCAATAAATGGAATAGGTTAGGATCACAGGACAAAATAGGAAATAAGAATAGGAATGTAGTATTTGACAAAACCATAGACACCAGCTTTTGGGGTAAAAACTCACTATTTGACAAAAATTGCTGGGAAAATTGGAAACTAGTATGGCAGGAAGGAAGCATTGACACATAACATGATATACTAAGTATGTTCGAAATGAGTTTATGACAGACATAAAGAATGCTATTATAAGTAAATTAGAAGAAAAAAGTATAGTTGACCTCTCAGATCTGTGAGAAGAAAAGAATTTATTACCAAAAGAACTGCAATTCATAATTGAACACCAAAGAGATAATTTTGATTATATTAAAAAAAAAAGTTTTGTACAAGCAAAACTAACACAGACAAGATTAGAAACAAAGCAATAAATTGGGAAAACATTTTTACATATAAGGCTTCTGATAAAGGATTCATTTCTAAAATATATAATTGACAGAACATTATAACAATCCAAGCCATTCTTTAATAATGAACAGACAATTTTCAGATGAAGAAATTAAAACCACATCTAGTCATATGAAAAGCTGCTCTAAATCACTATTGATCAGAAAAATGCAAATTAAGACAACTCTGAGATATCACTACATACCTCTCAGATTGTCTAAAATGACAGGACAAGATAATGGCAAATGTTGGAGAGGATGTAGGAAAACTTGGACATTAACACATTGTTGGTAAAATTGTGAAGGAATCCAGCCATTCTGGAGTACAATTTAGAATTATGTTCAAAAAGTTATCAAACCATCCATACCATTTGATTCAGTAGTGTTTCTACTGGGCTTATATCCCAAAGAGATCTCAAAGGAGAGAAAGAGACCCACATGTGCAAAAATGTTTATGGCAGCCCTTTTGTAGTGGCAAGAAACTGGAAACTGAATGGATGCCCATCAGTTAGAGAATAGTTGAATTAGTTATGGTATATGAATGTTATGTTATTGTTCTATAAGAAATAATCAGCAGGATGATTGTAGAGAGACCTGGAAAGACTTATATGAACTGATGCTAAGTGAAATGAGCAGAACCAGATCATCATATATGGCAACAACTTTATACGATGATCAATTGTGATGGAAATGACTCTTTCCAACAGTGAGGTGATTAATGCCTGTTCCAATAATCTTGTTATGAAAAGAACCATCTACACCCAGAGAGGATTGTGGGAACTGAATGTGGATCACAACATGACATTTTCACTCTTTTTGTTGTTATTTTGCTTGTAATTTGTTTTTTTTTTCTCATTTCCCCTTTGTGATCTGATTTTTCTTGTTCAGCAAGATTATTGTATAAATATGTATACATGTATTTTATTTAACATATATTTTAACATGTTTAACATATATTGGATTACTTGCCATCTTAAGGGGAGGAGTGGAGGGAAAGAGAAAAATTTGGAACACCAGCTTTTGTAAGTGTCATTGTTGAAAAATAACCCATGGATATATTTTGAAAATCAAAAATCTTTAATAACCAAAAGAAAATTCCTGGATTTTTATTTATTTTCATATTTATTGAAAACATAATCCACAATTCTTTTCTTCTAAATTGCTTATGATTCATTGTAAACCAACATATTAGCACTTTGGTAAACATATGGAACTTCTTTTCCCTTCTCTTACTTTGTCCTATAAATTTGCTTTACTGATCTTATCTTATTTACCTTGTTTTATCATCTAATTTTCCTTGAGTCTTTTTCTCTTCTAAGTTCCTTTTCCTAAATTATTCTCCTATATTTTAAGCCTTTGTCTTATACATTGAAAGAATTTGAGATAAGTGTGCCATCATGCCCTAAATATAACATTAATATTGAAGTTTCTCTTGAAGAAGTAAAATGATAATGTGTTTACTTTATGACCCTGAGAGGAAATGAAAAGGTTAATCATAAAGCTTATTCAAGGTATTTTGGAACACTTGGACACATAATCTCTACTTTATAGTAACCCACAGTTTTTCTTTCAATTGAATCCATTTCTTTCTTCAGTCTGTTATTCTCCTTCAGTTTTTTTAAAGGTTCTAAACAAGTCATCTTTCCTCATGTTGTCTCTGACCATATTCATAATTCTAGTCTTCCAAACTGCCCTCATAATTTCCTTTTCTTTATTCCATTCCTTTTTTTCTTTTTCTTCTTTTTTCCAAACAACCTTCTTCTATCTCAGATAGAAGTAGTTATAGTGAAGTATCTCTGGAGTTCTGATTAATATGGCTCTAATATTTTCTCTAGTCTTATTCTCTATATACATCTTTTTTGCTTCCATATAAATTAGCTCATTGCCACATGACCTATCTTCCATCTTCTGAATTATTTCACCTCATTCTTTCTGCCTAATTAAATATAACCTATCTTTCTCAGGTTTAGACATACTCAGATTATTTACAATTCATCTCTTAACCTTTTTGAATTCCATTCTTTTTCTGCCATTCCACTAGTGTCTCCAATTAATTTAATTAAACTGTTTGTTCACAATAGCAATTTGAAATGACATCTTTCTAGATTCACTTTGGATCTTACTAAACCATGTGTTATTATCTTTTTGTATATTTATGCATAATCTCCACACCATCCTCCAATTAAACTATAAGCATCTTGGTGGATGCTGGTAAGGCAAAGATAGTGATTTTTATCTTTATGTCTTCAGAAACACATTACAATGTGCCTTATTCAAGGCAGCCACTCAACACTTATTTGTTCCACTCACCCATTTAGATATGACTTGACTAACCTGGTCTAGTTGGAAGAAGATTTTGAGAATTGTAGTTCCATGCTTATACTTAAATTTTATAAGTAATGCTTTATAATGTCAAAGGATTTGGAGTGAAGGGAGGCTTTAAGAAAATAAAGTATTTAAGGTATTAATATGGTTTTCTTATCATGGTTATAGTTGTGTTGCTATGCAATAATTGAAATGATAATATCTCCAATGAATAAATTGTTTAGAGTAATAGACCTTTTCAAAATCCTAGTGAAAATTTGACTGTGTGATGAGTCTTAAAATTTCTTTTGGTCAGCAGATGATTTCAAGGAGAGAATCAGTTGAGCCACTCATTCCATCAGTTGAGCCACTCATTCCTATCACTCTCGTTTTCAATAGTAAATATATAAACCTTCATTAATGTGCCAACTTGCATGGTTTTTTATGGTTAATTCATACCAGAAACAAAATTGTACATGTTTTGCCACTATAAACCTTAATTGTACATAAAATTAGCAAGAAATTGCTTGGAAGGGTATTCTTATCAAGTTCCTTTCTTCACAAAAAAAGTCTATTACTTTAGTGCTTGGCATTTTTAAAATGCTTTTTATCATATAATTCTATGTGTACATTTTTTTTCTTTTTGCTCATTAGGACCCAACTATCTAAATTTTATAGTATACATAGATAAAAATTCCTCATTTTGTATCTGTAATTTTATGCTTTTCAGTTATAATCATTAACATTTATATATTACTTTTAGATCTATAAAATATTTATCTAGTTTATCTCATTTGAGACTCATAGCAACTAAAAGAAGTAGATACTACAAATAACCATATTTTATAAATAAAAAATAAAGTTAGATTTGGAGAAATCAAAGGACTTGCTTAGTCAATCAGATACGTAAGTCACTGTTAGAAGGAGGATTTGAAGACTCCCATGTATTAAGCCTAGTTTTTTAATCCATTGTGTCACATTTCCTAATGGATATTCTCCTACAATTTAAAGCCATTTAAACTTCATACTATGTACCCTCCCTAGTTCTCCAACTGACCAACAAAGTATTCAATTACTCTCCTAATTTTTAAGATGCCAAAGCATCTCTCTCCGTTTGATATTATCTGGAAGCCTCACAAGTATGTTCTCTATTCCATCATCTAAGATACTGTTGCACATATTGAATGAATTCAAGTTCAGAATTCATTCTAGCAGAATGATACTTGTTATGTCTCCTCAGGTTGACATTAACTCAAAGAGCAAAATTTATTTTATATGACCCTACAACTAAGAATGGTACAGCCTAGACTGTACTTTTCCAGTAACTTGATGAATGCACAGTGTTGGACAGAATGAAAAACTTTGCCAAAGCCAAGATAGATCTTTTGCTTATCTTTGACCTACTCATCCTGTCACTCTCTAATAGAAGATTAGATTAATCTAAAAATTGCATAGCATGTGGTCTCATCATTGAGCAGTTGATTCCATAATGGAGGCTTTCTATTGTCCATGAAGATGTCAGCAGTAAATTCTCTGAAACTTGACAAGTGGTAGGAAAAGAAAAGTGGTTATTAGATCTCTGTTTTCCTTTCATTAAAGTCTCTGAGCAAGTGAAAGATATGTATAACAAAAGTAACTGCGCTTCAGTTTTGAGTAATGCACCTTTGATCCCCAATGGAAATGGAGCACTTGAGAAGTTCACCATTGTCAGTATCATAAGGATGATATTGAATTCCAGGAGAACAAAGTTTCTACTAGTATCAGTTTGATAAGTAGATGAGGTTATGGAGAAATGTGTCCTTTTCCCCTGTCGATATATTTGGTATCATCTTTGCAAAATCTAAAATGCATACAATTCACATTTTTGTCATATGATTCTTGATATCAGGAAAGAGAAGGGAATACACATTTATTACCTACTTACCTATAGCAGGTACCATGTTGTGTTTTATGAATAATACTTCATTTTTCCTTAGAATAAACTTATTATTTAGGTGCCATTATTATCCCTATTTTATATATGAGGAAACAGATCTAAAATATACTTTTTCTTTGTTCTTCTTGGTTATTATTTTTTATTTTTTTGGGGGGGGTCTATGTTTTCTTTCACATCATGACTTATTTGGAAATGTATTTTTCACAGCTATACATGCATAATCTGTATCAAATTTCTTGCGTTTTCAATGAGGGGTGGAGGATAGGGAAGGAAAAAGCAAGTTTGGAACTCAAAATTTGAAAAAAAAAGAATGTTGAAGTTTTTTTCACATGCAATTGGTGAAAAATAAAGTATTAATATGAAATAACAAAAATTCAAGAATCACAAGAATTAAAAAGATTTAATAGGTAGTCTGTTTATGTTCCTATATAAGAAGATCATATATGTAATTTCTTAAAACAGAATAATTAGAACCATCAAAAGGATATACTAGAAAGTACAGGAGTAAGGTAGTGATGGAATTATTTTTTTTTAAATAGCTATGTGAGAAAAGTGGATTTCCCTGGAGGAAAAAAAGAAGAGAATAATGGGAAATATTATCTCACATAGAATATTGTATACAGGAAAGGGCTTTTACAGTAGAGGGGGAAATGGTATGTATATATACAATGCTTGAAACTCACTCATTTCAAAATTGATTGAAAGAGGGAAGATATTCATGCCTAAAGTTAAATGGTAATAGAAATTTATGTAAGGCTATAGAGAAGTAGGAGAGAAAGGGAAAGAAATAAAGGTAGGTAAATAAAAGGGACTGGACAAAAAAAGGCAATTGTCAGAAGCAAAATAGACAGAAGAAATGGGGAGAAAGCAAAAAAAAAAAAAAGTAAACAAGAAAATTGAGAAAAAGTGAAATGAAGAGTTAGTAATCCTCAGTATGAATGTAAATAGGATAAACTCACCCATAAAAAGAATCTGAAGAATGTATTAGAAATCATAAGCCAATAATAAATTGTTTACAAGAAATAAACTTAAAACAGAGACACAAATAATTTTAAAGATCAGGCTGGGGAACTGAAATAAATCTATTATGCTTCAGCTCAAATAAAACAGGGAGGGGTAGCAATCATAACCTCAGATAAAAAAAAGAAAAAAAATAGATATAATTAAAAGAGATAAGCTGGGAAACTTCATCTCACTATATGTCACCAACAAATGAACTAATATCAAACAAAACATATATGCATCAAATGGCCTAGGATACAGGAGGAAATAATTAAGTTACACTAACGTGGGAACTTATCTTTCCCCTCATAGAGATAGCTAAATCTAACAAAAAAAATTAAGAAAAAAATTAATGTGATGAATAGAATCTTAGAAACATAGAATAAGATAAGAGTCTAAAGAAAACTGAATGGGAATAGAAAGGAATATCCATTTTTCTCTGCTGTTTATGGTATCTATGTAATAATCAATTGGATGCTAAGGTATAAAACATGATAACCAAGTGCAGAAAGACAGAAATATTAAATGCTTCATTTTCAGACCATAATTCAAGAAAACATTTAATAAAGAACTGTGGAAACAGATTCAAATTTAATTGGATAAAATAATCTAATAATAAAGAATGAGTGTGTCAAAGAATAAGTCATGGAAACAATAATTTCATCAAAGAAAATGACAATGAAACAACATAGCAAAATTTGTGTGATGTAGCTAAGGGAAAATGCACCATCAATAAAGATTAAATGAAAACAATTGTTACAAATTGTTTTGCCCAATTATATGCCAGTGAAACTCATGATCCAAGTGAAATAGATGAATGTTTTAAAAAATGTAAACTGCACACATTAACAGAAGAGGAAATAGAACATTTAAATAACCCTGTCTTAGGAAAAAAAATGAACAAGCCATCCATGAGCATTCTTACAAAAAGATCCTACAACTAGATGCATTTTCAAATGAATTCTACTAAACATTTAAGAAACAATAACAATTCTACATAAACTATTTTGGGCAACTATGTCTGCTCTTGTTTTTAGATAGATGCTACTTCTGTTTTGAAGAAAGGCTCCATTATTTTCTATTCTTTCTAAACAAGTAAACATGTAATGAACTGAGAAAGGAAAGGACACTATAAGGTGAGGAAAGTTTAAAAGACTTACTATAAGACATGTCTCATAAGGAGAGTCTTGAATGAATTGAAAGATTCTGAGAGGATATGGGAGCTTATTGGACCTTTCATGCATGGAGGAACAGCTCAGATCAAGTCATAGTGGCAAAGAATGGCCTGCTCTATACAGAGATTATCACTAAGCCATTTTTACTGAAACAAAGAGAACATGAAGTACAGCAGTAAGGTTGGAGCCATAATGTGAATGTTTTAAGTATCAAATATAAAAGTTTTTTTTATCTTAATGACAAAAGAGAATCATTGAAAATTTTTGATGGGAGAGTAGAAATATATTTGAACCCCTATGATTTATCAATATTCTTTTGCTAACTGGTAGAAAAAGGAGAGGGTGACAGAGGAAATATTAGTTAGGAAACTGCTAAGATGATCTTAGTAAGAGATGTTTAGTGAGAGAGATGTTTAAAACACAGTAGCAGTCATGTAATTGCCAAAAAATGAGACAGATAAGAGAAGTACTGTAGCTGGAAAATCAAGGAGATATGTTGAACATTTGGATTAAGGATGAAGTAACATTGTTTCCAGGATTGTGAACTTGTGAAAAAAAAATGACAAAAAAACATTGTAACAGCAATTAAGAAAAAAAAATGTAACATGTGAAAAGAATTTAAAAAAATAAAAATATCTTGTTTGTTGTGATTAATCAAGATCTGACTTCTTAGCCTCACTACCCAATCTCTCACACCAAAATAAGATCACAAGAAAAGCAAAACTCTTTACACACATGAAAAATCAATACAAATATATTTTCATGTATTAAAAATGTTGTGCCATTCTGCATTAAGTACTTCACCTCTTTGTTAAGAGGTGAGAAGTATATTTTATTATTAGTTCTCTAGAATCTTGATATATTACTAACCTGGTAAGATTTTAACAAAATAACACACCCATATATATATATATATATATATGTGTGTGTGTGTGTGTGTGTGTGTGTGTGTGTGTATGTGTGTGTGTAATATATATAGTAACTTTTTTACCTGTGTTCCAGTTGAGAGGGATTCTTATCAGATTCACATTCTTTGCCTTCTCAAAAAAAGTTGTAACTATGTACATTCCAAGAATTATTTTTTTCTTAAGAGAATTCTTTCTTTTAATGTCTCCCTCATCCACTTCTACTTCCTATTTTCTCTCCTCTCTCTCCTTTTTCTCTGTTGTTTTGAATGAAATGCATTTATACAGTCAGCTATGATTTGTATGTATGTATTCTTTCTTTCTTTAATCAATGCAGAGGAAAGTGAGGTTGATATATCATCTTCCCCTTCTAGTTCTTCTTGTTTCTACAGATATCTATTTGTGCACCCTAATTATGAGAGATTATTTCTTCTACCCTCCTTTCTATCTACTGTCGTCATCATTGAGTGAAGTTTCCTTTACCTTACTTTCCATTCCTATATTAGGATTATCAAGATATAACCCTACCACTTTCAAGTTTATATAATTTAACTCCTTATATGACCCCTTGATAACATAAGGCTCAGAGACGATGTATGCATCACTTCTTATTTTAAAATGTATGTATTTTATAAAGAGAATTGACTTAAATTTATAATAGTTCAAGCCATTCTCCAATTGATAAATGGTCAACAGATATGAAGACAAGTTTCAGATGAAGAATTTGAAACTATGTATAGTCACATGAAAAGGTGCTCCAAATCACTATTGATCAGAGAAATGCAAATTAAGACAACTCTGAGATACCACTACACACCTGTCAGATTGGCTAAGATGACAGGAAAAGATAACAACAAATGTTGGAGGGGATGTGGGAAAATTGGGACACTGATATATGTTGGTGGAACTGTGAATGGATCCAACCATTATGGAGAGCAGTTTGGAACTATGCTCAAAAAATTATCAAACTGTGAATACCCTCTGATCTAGCAGTGCTTCCACTGGGATTGTATCCCAAAGGAGGGAAAACGGCCCACATGTGCAAAAATGTTTGTGGCAGCCCTCTTTGTAGTGGCAAGAAACTGGAAACTGAGTGAATTGGAGAATGGCTGACTAAATTAGGGTATATGAAGGTTATGGGATGTTATTGTTCTGTAAGAAATGACCAGCAGGATCATTTTTGGTGGCCATGGGCTCTTGCCACTGAAACTCTTATAACTTACAAACTTTCAAAGTTCACAAGGTCATTCCATAACCAATATTTTTCTACTGATTATTGAAACCAAAGCCAAAAAAGGCAAATAACAAGAATTTCTTTGACCTTATGCTTACCACTATGTTTTGATCCAGGTTGGGAGAATGGATACCTAGAGCTAATCTTTCTATCTACTTACTGCATTTTTTCCTTGTGTGCTATTGGGGAAGAAAACAAACGAAAATTGTTTAAATAGATAAATCATCTACCACCTTAGATGTTAAAAGGAATCTTCAGAATACAGAACGAAAGACTGACAATTGTGGTCTAGTGCAAAATGCATGGTCAACACTAAATCTCAGAATGAACTAAGGTAACCAAAACTAGGGATGACAGAAAAGGTTGCTTGAAATCTATGTTTGGGAAAAATGGAAAATTTTGTTATGGAAATGACAACTGCTTGGGGTAGATAGATTGATAGCAACAGATGACAGAAGAGATAGGATTATTTTTCACTTATTTATTTTTATTCTTTCTGGTTATTAGAGTTGGAAAAATAACCAGAACAAAAATGACTTGTAGAGAGTTTAGAACAAAGATATATAGAAAAATAAGAAGGAATTTAAATAACAGCTTGCTTTTTTGTCATTGATTAGTTTAATCTATCAAGCTTAGATGAATTATAACCTAGGATATTGAAGTTACTAGTGAGAGTGATGGAGAGACATGGAGAATAAGAGAGAATTTAGGACTGAACAAAGGTCAATTTTTTTCTTTTTTTAAGGGAAGATAATAGTAAGCAAAATATAGGCCTTTGATTTTTACTTTGTTTTGTAGAAAAATTCTTACACACACACATGGAAAACAAATGGGAATCACAAAAAAATCAGTAACTTTATATACAAATATATGCATACACATGCATCTTGAAAATAACTGGGTGTTGAAATGGATAGAGTATCTAGACTGGAGTTAAGAAGATTCACCATCCTGAGTTCAAATCTGGTCTCAGACACTTACTAACTGTGTGACCTTTGGAAATTCATTTAACCCTGTTTACCTCAATGTATTGCCTCTATAAAATTAGTTGGAGAAGGAAATGGCAAGCCACTTTAATATCTCTGTCAAGAAAATCCCAAATGGGGTCAGGAGGAGTTGGACATGAATGAAATAAATGAACAACAATAAATCATTCTGATCTATGATACTAAGGAGGCAATATAGGATGGTAAAAATTGTTGAAATTAGAGGATATGAATTTCCTTCTCGACTCTGCCACTTACAAGGTTTGCTTGATCTTGAATAAGTCACTTAGCCTCACTAGACCTCAATTCCCTCATCTGAAAAATAACATCATTGGCCTTGAAAGTTTCTTTTCCAGATCTTAATTTATGAGTCTGCCTCTGTTGTTTTTATTGTCACTGGTTAGTTAAAAGTTTTCTCTTTACTGAGATAATTATTTGCTTTTAAACTTCTTGACTTGGTGCTTTTCCAAGTTCATGAAATTCCTGAAAAGATGATACTCAGATAAATGAAGGGTTACCTTGTAATAATTTAAATTTGAAGCACTAAATCTCAATGCTTAATTGGACTGGAGTTTTTCTTTGCAAAACCACAGTCATAATTTGATTACCCAGCATGCTATTTCCTTCCCCCAATTTACAACTTGACTTTCATTTCACAGCAAAACTTCATTAATCCAATATTAGTTTATTCAACATAGTAAAGGAATTGCTGCTCCCCAGCTGTCTAGATGCCCTGTTGTTCTTTAATAAAAAAAATGGATAATCCCAACTTAGTTAATTGCAATTCTGCTTTTTCTGATCCCCTGTGTTTAAAATTAATAAAATTTTACTACATTATGTTAGCTTTTCCTTGGCACTGAAATTAAGTTTATAGAACTATGGTTTCTAGAGTAATTGTTATTTCCCTCTTTTAAAATTCTGGTAGTTTGACCCTTTTTAGACATCTCTCCTATTTTATAAGAGACTTCAATCAAATTTAACCCAATAAGTATATATTTAATGCCTTCTATTCCCAAGGCATTGTATCAGGTTCTGGGAATACAAAAAAAAAAGTTGAAAAAACAGCATCTGTCCTCAATGAGCTTATATTCTTCTGGGAGGGGGATACAACAAGGAAGCAGATAAAAATTTATATATGATAATTTGAGGACAATAACAGTACTAAATTATAGGAGTATCAGCAATGATTTTTCATAAAAAATTGATCCATAATTTGAAATTTGAATGGAACTAGGAGTTATAAGAAATGACCTTGAGGAGGGAAAGAATTCTAGGTTGGGTATACAATACTATGCAAAAAGAGAAGGGGGAGATGGTTATGGAACAGGCTTATTTGACTCAAATTCAGAATGAGTAAAAGGAATCATGTACAGTAAACTGGTGAGGATAGACTGAAAGCAAGAATTTCAAATGCCAATTTATGGGCTTTGGATTTCATCCCAGAGTGAATAGAAAGTCACCAAAAGTTCTTACACAGAAGAACAATCTGATTTGATTTATGCTTTAGTAAGGTGGTTTTGCCAGCCAGGTAGACGAAGGTTGAGAAAGAGGAAAGACTGAAAGCTTGAAGTCCAATTCAGAAGCTATTGCAATAGTTTATGTATAAGGTAATAGGACCAGAAATTAGTGTGATGATTCTGAATGGAGATAAGAGCATGTCAACTATTGTATCTTTTAATATGCTTTCTTGAGAAATGATTCCTGCTTCTCTGGCCCATTTTTTAAGGTCCTGAAAAATCAGTTTCTTTTATTTGTCTAATATAATTTCCTTTCATAAAATCCTATAATGATGCACACACATTCCTCCTTGGTGAAGCTAAATTGTATTTTTGAACAAGTATTTATTTTTGTTTTGTTTTGTTTAGGTTTTTTGTTTTGTTTTGTTTTTAATGAGACCATTAAGTAATGCACTGGATATATTGAGCAACAGGTTTGAAGTCAGGAAGACCAGAGTTCAAATGTGATCTCAGATACTTACCAGTTGTATGACCCCTGATAAGTCAATTAATCTTTGTTTTGCTTCTTGTATTTATCTATACAAGGGAGATAACAATTACACTACCTCTTAAGTTGTTGTAAGGATGAAATGAGATAACACTTGTATAGCATTTTAGCACAATGTCTGATATTTCAGAAAGAATTATTATTATTCCAGTAATTATTATTATGGGTCTCTCTTGAACCCAAGGTGGTTCCTCTAGGAAAAACAGATAGTTAACATATGTATTTGAATGCAGTATGTTTATTTTTCCAATTTATTTATTTATTTATTTAAAACTTAAATATAAAATAAGAAAAAATTAGAAAAAGAAAGACAGAAAAAGAAAAAAAAAGTCATGTGCCAAGCACAACATTAGGGTGAATTCAGAATATGAAACAACTAATTTCCATTTCAAGAAAGCATATATAATAATAGAAGACATTGTATTCATAGCTATCCATCTTTTCTTTGCCTTCTTGTAGGTTTTCTTTTCTTCTCGGCTGTGCAGTTTTTTCTTGGTTCTTTTCCCCCTTTCTTTTGTCCCCATCTCCCCCCAAAAGCCTACAGTTAAGCAAAGATATAATTAATGTATATATCCACCCACACACATGTACCTCATGTATACACACACACATATATAGACACATAAACAAGTATATATCGCTCTTCCTATATACACATATATAGATATATAGATATATATATATATATATATATATATATATATAAATACACATACTTCTAAAACAATATTAGTGTGGCTGACCTATAATGTAGATTTTCCTTTTGACTGAATTTTTTTTAAAGTTTGACTTTATCTGAGTTCAACTTTTACCACTCCTACTTTGTTTCTAATAAATTCTATTCCTGATCATTCACTGTGTGTGTATTTGTCTTATTTCCCATTGCTGCTAACTTTCCTATTTTGCTTCTACCAATTAACTTGTTTTGCTTTTACTTAGCCTTCCTCCACTCTTCCCACCATGGATTTCTTCCTTATCTTCTCCTCCCAAGTTTTTCTTCCCTCTTTATCCCTTTCTCATTGATCCACATACTTATTCCATTCCCATTAATCTTCCCACTCTTCTATACCCTCTTCCCTCCTCCATTATTTTGTTATATATTTTGGAGGATGCGATATCTTTATGATACATATATAAATATTGTTCTCTATTTAATCCATTCCCAGTGTGAGTAGGACTTAAGAACAAGGAGCCCACCTTCCCCATCTATTTCTTCTGTGTCAGTTATTGCTTTTTATGTCATTTATTTAGAATAATTATTATTTTTACCTTTTTCTAGATGATTTTGCTTTTTAGAGCCACATCATACTCAGCTTTATCCCCAATCTTTCTTTTGGACTACTCAATTACTAATGCTAGAAATGGACGTATTGGTTACACTTCCATGAATAAAACCTGTAATGGGCTGAGGTTTGAGCTGATGCACTGAGGTCCCAAGTACATGAGGCTAGATAGTAATTGGGCTATACTCTATTAATATACATGATTGGATTAAGAATGGTCCCTGCCCACTCTCCTTGCAAGTCCTGATGTGTTGTATAGGAAATGACGATTTTGGTGGGTGGAGGCAGAGGGAAGAAGACAAGCTGGGGAGATTGGGCTGGGTTCGAGACTCCGAGCTGCTGGTTGTGTGGCTGCTGGTCGAGCTAGCTTCTTGACTCAGCTGCACACATTGCTATCGCCGATTCTCTTCCACCTCCGATCCTTCTTCACTGAGAATAAAGACTGACGATTTTCCCCTAACCTGAATTCCTGTCTCGTGCTGATCTTAAAATATACGATCTTAACATTTGGCGCCCAACGGTGGAACCAAGGACTGAAGAAGTCTCCAGTGACCAGGAACTTGGGTGAGTATTGTTAATAGACAAATAAAGGAACTTATTTTCTTAAAAACTAAACCAGTAATCTTTTTTTTTTTTTGTCTAAAATGGGACAAAGGCTAGCTAAAGACTCTCCATCCCCCTCAACCCCACCCAAGAGTGGTGCTATGGAAAGCATGATTAAGCTGACAGAAATACATGGGTTACTTATAACTTGGGAACAGATAGCGAGATTTGTGGGTATATTAAACTGCATCTCCCTTGGATCGTAGAGGAGGAGCAGATCTCTCGAGATAACTGGTCCCAGGTTGGACAAGAGATGTTCTACATTTCAGAGAATATGGTCCTCATTCAATTCCCATGGAGGCATTTTATTTATACAATGTATTTCAGTTAGCACTAAGAATCCTAGAAGAAAGAAAAGCCCTTGACTCCTTCCACTCCTCCTCAAATTAGCCATGATATTAAGGAGGAAGACAATGAAGAGATTAATGACCATATCCCACAGGGCATGGAGACTTAAGTGAGCAAGGGTGTGATGACCTTTCCCCTCAGGAGGCAGCTTCAGCCCCACCCAGGAGCAAGTGATTGACTCTCCTCCACCAACTCCACCCTCGGAGGATGGAGGGAGGAGGGCGGGGCAGTGAGGGGACCAACCTTGAGCAGGCTTCAAGAGGGCTTAATGAAGGCCAAAGAAAAGGTGTGGACATCCGGAGCTACAACCACTTATGTTTCCTGTAATTTCCCAGTCTAATGCCTCAGGTCAACAAAGTCGAAGATACGCTCCTTTTAATGTAGAAATCATTAAAAGATCTTAAAAGGCCTGCACTAATTATGGGCTACATCAGCTTATGTTAAGATGCTGTTACAGAATTTGGCTTTCGAAGTCTTGACTCCTGATGACTGGAAATCTATAGCAAGGGTATGCCTAGAACCTGGACAAAATTACATGTGGCTTTCTGAATATAGTGAGCTCTGCAGGATACAAGCCCAACAAAATAGTCAAAATGCTGTTCATGCTGCGATCACCTATGACCTACTACAAGGTATAGGTCCATATGCAGACGTCACAGCACAGGTTAATTATTCAGTAGCAGCATATGAGCAAATTGCTGCTAATGCTATCAAAGCGTGGATTCGATTCACAATAAAAATGATAAAGGTGAGGCCTTCACAAAATAATGCAAGGGCCAGATGAGCCCTTTGCTGACTTTGTGGGACGTTTGCAGACTGCTATCACAAGAACTAATGGGGAAAATCCAACAACAGATGTTTTAATAAGGCAACTTGCTAAGGAAAATGCTAATGAGGTGTGCAGAAGGATTATACTAGGACTGCCCAAGGATGCTCCTTTAGAGGAGTTCATAAGACGCTGTGCCACAGTGGCACAAATGCCTTTTATAGCCAGACTATGATGCAGACTTCCCAAGATCCCAACATGGGTAGACAGGGTCCCTTCCAGCAAGGGACTTCTAGAGAGAAACGGCAATGCTTTCAGTGTGGTAAAGTAGGGCATCTGAAAGCTCAATGTTGGTATAGAGGCAGAGTGAGAAAGCAGGGTGGGAGAACAAGACCCAGTATCCCATGTCCAAAATGCAACAGAGGCTTCCATTGGGCCTCAGAATGTAGACAGGTTCAGGGAAACGTGATGAGGGGCCCAGCCCCAGGGCCCCAGGCAAAAAACCCTTGGGGCATGATGGCAGCCAATGGTGCACCCAGAGAGTGCCTAGACGGCCAATACCCCAATATGACCAATCAGCCAAGAAGCCATATGATGGCAGAAAGGGATTACACAATCAATCAGCCAGGAAGCAACCTGATGGAAGAAAGGGATTACAATTAGGGAGAATAGAGTTGTATGCAGCTGAGACAACTGAGATACCCCTGGAGAGGTGAAATCTGTTCCTCTCCAGCCTATGGATCCTTGCCTCCAGGCACAGTAGGCTTGACCATTTTACCTCCTGAGAGTACGTACAAAACAGTGTCCATCCACATACTGATGTGGGAAACTGGGAATGTGTAGATAATATCCCAGTCACCAATACAGGCAGACAATATGTGACTTATCACCCAGGAGAAATAGTAGCATCAGGTTTACTCATACAGAATCCTAATAAGCAGCCTGGTGGTAGTCACCCAGATTCTGATTCCAGATCACAAAATCCAGCAGTTTACTGGACAGCAGCTGTAACAACTGACCGACCTATGCTCACAATCTATATAAATGGCCTTCCATTGGAAGGATTGGTAGACACTGGTGCAGATCGGACGGTCATTAGAGGTGCCAGCTGGCCCAGTCACTGGCCAAAGATTAAAGCAGACACCTACATGTCTGGTGTAGGAGGATCAATAGCAGCTGAAGTTAGTGCTGCCCCTATGAGATGGACTTTGAAGGCAAAACAGGAGTTTTCACTCCTTTTATAGTTGAAAAAATCCCCATCAATCTGTGGGGAAGAGACGTTTACAGCAATTAGGATTAAAATGAGTACTTTGGTTTTTAAGCAGGGCTGCTGTTGAAGGCCTGCCAACACTTTCACCTGTTCCTATCCAATGGAAAACTGATACACCAGTGTGGATAGAGCAGTGGCCCTTAAGTAAAGATAAAATTCAGGCCTTATTAGATATAGTACAGGAACAGCTTGACCAAGGACACTTAAAACCTTCTAAGTCCTTGGAATTCCCAGTGTTTGTTGTGAAAAGAAATCTGGAAAATGGAGGATGTTAATGGATTTAAGAAAAGTGAATGAACAGATGGAAACTATGGGAACTCTTCAGCCTGGACTTCCATCTCCTACTCAGTTGCCTAGAGAATGGCATCTTTGGGTCATAGATGTTAAGGATTGTTTCTATTCTATCCCTCTGGATAAGGAGGATATGAAAAGATTTGCCTTTTCAGTGCCCAGCGTTAACTTAGCTGAGCCTTATAAAAGATATGAATGGACAGTTTTGCCACAGGGAATGAAAAACAGCCCTACTATGTGTCAAATGTATGTTGCTGCTGCTCTTGGTCCAGTAAGAAAAGCATTCCCAAAAGTTATGCTATTACATTACATGGATGACATTTTGGGATGTGCACCTGAGGAACAAATGTTAGAGGCATGTCTACAAAAGACCATAGAAACACTAAGGAATTACAAATTATACATAGCACCAGAAAAAATTCAAAGACATGCTCCTTTTCAATATTTAGGATATGAAGTATACCCTAAGGTGCTTACTGTTCAAAAACTCTCCTTAAGAACAGAAAAGCTAAACACATTGAATGATTTTCAGAAATTGATAGGAGATATCCAATGGATGCGACCAGTGTTAGGCTTGACTACCTATCAGTTACAACCGTTATATGACATTTTAAGGGGAGACAGTGCTTTAAATTCACCACGCCAGCTTACAAAAGAAGCTCAAGAGGCTTTGAGAGAAGTTAACTGGCTTTATCCAATGTGGTTGAAAGAGTCACTCAAAAACCCTTGAGATATCAGTTTTGCCACACAAGAGGCACCCACAGCAGTCCTTCATCAAGGACACAGTGTGATAGAGTGGTGAACCTCCCAGCACAACCAGATCAAAGCCTTACACCCTACCCAGTGCTTGTGGCTAGAATTTTATTAAAGGCCACTAAGCGAGCAGTACAATTATCTGGGACAAGACCTGATAAGATATACACCTTTTATACCAATACACAAATTAATGTGTGTTGTGAGACCATCCCAGAGTGGCAAATTTTATTAGCCATGGCTCCAAATTTTTTACATGGGTCTCCATTAAAGATAACTAGATTATTACATAATTGGCGATGGACTCTTGAAGAAAAAGTTTCTAAAGTTCCTCTTCAAGGACCAACAATCTTCACGGATGCATCCAAACATAATATTTGTGCTGTGTACTCTCATGATCTAACTATAAAGAGAGTAGTCAGAACTCCTTTTCAGTCCACTCAGCAGAATGAATTGTACGCGATCATTCTAGCTCTTACTTATTATCCAGGAGACATAAATATAATATCTGATTCGGCCTATTCAGTAGGTGTGGTACAAAGAATTGCCACAGCCCAAATAAAATTGCAGCCTCTAATATATTCAGCTCTTTAAGAAACTTCAAGAGCAAGTGAAAAGCATCCAGGTAAGATCTATATATTACATGTCCATTCTCATAGTGGACTTCCAGGTCCCATATTTGATGGCAATTCAAAGGCAGATAGCCTTCTAACTATGTTGGTCAATACCCCTTTGTTCCAAGAAGCTCAGGCATCTCATTCTAAATATCATCAGGCTGCTCGAGCTTTACGTTTACAATTTGGAATAACAAAAGAGGAAGCTAGGAGCATAGTAAAAGCCTGTACGGCTTGCCTTCCTTTCCACGCTCCTACACTGCCTCCAGGAAGAACCCTCGTGGTTTGAGACCCAATGAAATCTGGCAAATGGATGTGACCCATTATAAATCTTTTGGTCGTCTGTCTTTCATCCATGTTGTGGTAGACACCTTTTCAGGATTCACTTTTGCAATGCCAGCAGCAAAAGAGACAGCCAGTGGTCACTGAATTCCTCATACAAGCATTTGCCATTATGGGTGTGCCCAAGCAATAAAACAGACAATGGTCCTGCTTATACTTCGAAACATTTTGCACACTTTTGTGCACAGTATAAGATTTTACACACCACAGGCATACCTTTTAATCCTCAAGGACAGGCAATAGTGGAGAGGAGAAACAGAGATATTAAGACACTACTCCAAAAACAAAAGAAAGGGGGAGCCACAGGTAACCCTAGAGAACTTCTAAATCTAGCTCTTTATACTATTAATCTTGATTTTTGATAAAGATGCACTGGCTCCGGCTGACAGGTTTTATAACCCACCGGAAGGTCAGTGTTCAGTGCGAGCAGCTCCACTATCTTTAGATAATCGCCAGGTGATGTGGAGAGACCCAGAAAGTGGTGAATGGAAAGGACCAGATAGGCTAACTGCTTTGGGGAGAGGGTTTGCTTGTATCTCTACAGGTGGAGAAGGAATCAGATGGGTGCCAACGAGCCATATTCGCCTTGTCCATCGCAGAGAGACGGAGCAGACCTTTGAAACAAGGAGAAGACCAGAAATATCAGGTGGCGCTGTTGCTGATTGTGCTCACCATTGAAAGAGCGTGGCAGTTATGGCGTTTGACTCATGGACATCAAAGATTGTCGGACTTCAAAACCCTCAGGAATCATTGGATTCTCTGAGCCATAGGACTTGAAACCCTCAGGAATCATTGGATTCTCTGAGCCATAGGACTTGAAAACTCTCAGGAATCATTGGATTCTCTGAGACATAGGACTTGAAAACCCTCAGGAATCATTGGATTCTCTGAGACATAGGACTTGAAACTCTCAGGAATCATTGGATTCTCTGAGACATAGGACTTGAAAACTCTCAGGAATCATTGGATTCTCTGAGAAATGATAAGACTGTTACAACACTTCAAAATCTGCTGGAATCATTGGATTCCCTAACACATAAAAAAGACTTTTCAGGACTTCAAAAACTCAGGGGATCATTGGATTCCCTGACATGTTAAACAATGGACAATAGATTGGTTTTGGACTATCTCTTGGCTGCTGAAGAAGGTGTATGTGTGACTGTGTTTACATACCCACCTTCTAGGACTTCTGGTGATCTTTTCCAACACCATGTTGATTTATATTGTTTGCTATTCCGCTACTTGTGTGTACAATTCATGTTTGTTACACCACATCGAGCCTGCACTGACTGAGGGAGGGTCATCCCTAATAGCCTCTGCGTTATTGCTATGTGCTTTGTAATACCTCCCATGCTGATGGGTTTGTGCATAATAAGACCCTTCAGCCCAGAAACCCAGGCAACCTCCATTTCCCTTTGGTGCTTTTCATCTCCCTTCCTGAGATGTCAGGTAGGGCGTGATCATCTCCTTTTAGTGCTTTCACCGCCTTTTCTGAGAAGTCAGGAGGCTGTGATCACCTCCTTTTGGTGCTTTCACCTCCTTCCTGAGAAGTTAGGGAGGCTGTGATCACCTCCCTTGGGGCTCTGACCTCCCTGAGGAGTCAGGGATGGCATGACCACCGGTGTTCTAAAATAAAAGAAAGGGAAATGTAATGGGCTGAGGTTTGAGCTGATGCACTGAGGTCCCAAGTACATGAGGCTAGATAGTAATTGGGCTATACTCTATTAATATACATGATTGGATTAAGAATGGTCCCTGCCCACTCTCCTTGCAAGTCCTGATGTGTTGTATAGGAAATGACGATTTTGGTGGGTGGAGGCAGAGAGGGAAGAAGACAAGCTGGGGGAGATTGGGCTGGGTTCGAGACTCCGAGCTGCTGGTTGTGTGGCTGCTGGTCTAGCTAGCTTCTTGACTCAGCTGCACACATTGCTATCGCGAATTCTCTTCCACCTCCGATCCTTCTTCACTGAGAATAAAGACTGACGATTTTCCCCTAACCTGAATTCCTGTCTCGTGCTGATCTTAAAATATACGATCTTAACAAAAACCCATATAATTTGTGCATATTGAGTCCTGTGAAATTAGGATTTGATGTTGGCTCTTATATATTAAATTTTCTTTTTCAGTTTAGGTTTGTTTGAGATAAAATCCTGAAAATCTGACAGTCCAATGAATGTTCATTTAATTTTGGGGTATATATTTTTTGGGCTAAAACTTTAGTTCTTTTGATTGTCAATACATAGTATTCAAGGAACTGTGCTCTTGTAGCCATTTATCTATCCTATGCAAATCTCATTGTATTCAAGCATATTTAAATTTTGTTGTTGTTCTTGTTATTAATTGTAAAATGTTATATTAGATCTGAGGATTTTGTTCTAATGTGTTTTACTTGTAGGATCTTCTTGAGGTAGTGATTATTGGATTTTTCTTATTTCTACTCTCCATTCTGTTATATCACATCACAACAATTTTATTTAACTGTTCCTCTTATTATTGAGTCAAAGTTCTTTTTTTGGTCACAGCTTTCAGGTACACCAATTATTCTTATGTTTTCTCTTCTTGATCAAAATAGGTAGATATGGATATGTTTCAGGTGGTATTACTGAAGGAAATATCCATATTGAGGAGGTCTTGATTATGTTTGGAAGCATTTATTGAAAAAATGATTGGAGGAGGAGCTTCTGTTTTAAGACAATGGGGCATGAAAATTTTGAAGGGCTATACAAATATAAGACTATATTGTTATCGTTATCAATTATGTATTTTTTTCAAATGACGTGCAGATGATAATTGAATTTAGAAGAGGAAGAGACTAAAGTTACCTTCATTTCTCATCTGCCTATATACCTTTTGATTTCCCCATAATTCTCATCAACAAGAACCTCATCATTCTACATCTGCCTTAGTACTCCACACCTTGCCTCTTCAATCTTCAGAACTTCCTGCCTGGAGAACAAAGAAAAGTATTCCTCCCTTAATCTCCATTAAAGGATGATACCTAAGTCAGCTATCATTTAATTTTCCATCTGACTGCATACTTTTAGATTTACCATAAAAAAGGATAAGTCCCTGTCTTCAAAGTACCCACATTCTAATAAAAGCAAAGTACTCACAAGGTAATGATAATGGGAATGCATGGGTTGGAAAAGGTACTGATAGCTATGACAATTAGAAAAGATTTCAATTAGGAGATAGCTCCCAATTTGGATTTTGAAAGAAGCTCAGAAGAAGGTGGTAAAAGTAGGAACTGAATACTTTTTATGTGTGAAGGACAGCCTCTGTAAAGACAGAGAGATGTGAGATGGAATGTTGTATGTGATAAACAGTAACTCAGCTTGGCACACCTGTAGCCTGCAGAAAAGGCAGTAGTGTAAAGTTAAGTTTGGAAAGGTAGTCTGAAGTCAGATTGTGAAGTACTTTCAGGGAAATATAGAAAAATGTATATTTTATTCTAGAGGCAGCAGGAAAATATTGGACTTTTCTAAACATAGTCTCTCATCTGATTTATAAAAATATATTAACAGTCACATGGAAAGGGATAAATTGGAGAAGGAGAGATTTGAGGCAGGAAGAGCAACTAAAAGTCTCTGTGAAAATGGCAGGAATTTATATTATCCTGAAATAGGGGTCAATAACAATACAATGCAATAGTGATTATTTTAGGTTAATTCTTACTGTGTGACTAGACTTTGGTGAAAGCAACAAAGTTCAAAGTCTTATCTTAACTGTTGCAGATTCAGGATCATTATTTATTTCAGTTTAGCCAGGGTTGAATAGATTTTGGGATTTCTTTAGAATAATCATGTTTATAGGAGACTAAGACATAAAATAGAAGGCCAATATTTATTTCATAGGATAATATATGATCTTAATAATAGGATTGCCATTTACACAAAACACTGCATTCAGAGTTCATTTGTGGAAAAGTGGATAGAGCATTGGGCATCTTGTTAGGAAGAATTAAATTCAAATGTGGATTAAGATATTCACTGGCTACATGACCCTCATGTTTGTCTTTGTTTTCTCATCTTTAAAATGGGAATAATAACAGCATCTAATAACAGCATCTATCTTGCAGAATTGTTTAGAGAACTAAATGAGATAATATTATAAAAAGTACTTAGCACAATACCTGGCACATAGTAAAATTCCAGATGAATGATGCATACTTTCTCCCCAGATGAACTATTAGTTACCTTGGCTTCAATTACTCCCTTCAACTCCTGTGAGCAGGTCTATTCAATAAACTGTATTGCTGGTCTAAATGGTTTTTTGTGAATATATAATCAAGGAAGGGAAAATAGTTATTACAATAGAATAGCTAGATGGATTTAATATAGCCTAGTGTAGGAGCATGGAGGTAAGATGGTAGAGTAAAGGCCCCAACCTAGCTGAAATTTCCCAATATTGTCCTTCAAACAACTTTAAAATAACACATAAGTCAAACTCTGAAGTGGCACAGTCAATAAAAGTTTGGGGTAAGATATTTTTCTAGCACAAGATAACAGGAAGTTGTCAGAGGAAAACTGTGATATCACAGAGCATTCTGTAGCATATGATACGGTAACATCAGCAGTGGTCTTAGAGTGGTAGTGGCAGCAGCATGAACAACTTTGGGAACTTTCAATCCAAAGATGGCAAGATTGGAAAATAGTCTAGAAACAAAATATAAGAGACTTTGTGCTGGTAGTGGGTACAGGAACGGGCAACCAATTGTTTGGCAACTCTGTTGCCCATATGCAGTTCCAGATGGTTATTACATGGCAAAGAAGAACATCAGCACTATGGCTTCAAAAGAGTAATTCCTGGATAAACATCAGACCACAGACCAGAGGAATAATGATCATACCTCTCCCTGGACCACACAATCTTGCAAGCATCAAAAACTTATAGAACCCCAGGGCTAGCTCTGAAAACATCTCTAGAAAAAGAAAAAAAAAGTACGGTCCAAATTTAACATAAAGTTAAAAGTAAAAAAAATAGGGTGGAAAGTGAGCAAACATCATACCAAAAAAACCTAACCATAAAAATCTAATATGGCTACAGGGAAGATTAAGTCACAAGTTCAGGAAAAAAAACAAAAATGTGAAAACAGCTACAAGCAAAGCCTCAAGGAAAAAAAAAGTAATTCAAATTGGACACAAACCCAGCAATAATTCCTGGAAGAACTAAAAGAAAGATTTGAATGGCAGAGGAAAAATTAGGAGAAAATGACAGAGAGGCAAGAAAATTATGAAAAGAGTTCATATTTGGTAAATTGGGTCTAATGGTAAAAGAGGCACAAAAAATTTGATGAAGAAAAATTTACTTAAAAAACCAGAATAAACTAAATAGAAAAATAAGTATGGAACTTTATTAAAGAAAATAATTCAAAATTATAATTGGGGAATAGAAGATAATGCCTTCAGGAAATAGTAAGAACAATAAAACAAAATCAAAAAATGAAAAAAAAAGTGAACTATGTGATTGGAAAAACAATTGACATGAAAAAAATTAGATACAGAAGATAATATAAATATTATTGGACATGGGGCAGAACCAAGATGGTGAAATAAAAGTAGAAACTTCCCCGAATTCCTCCAAATACCTTCCAAACAACTTTAAAATGATAACAAAGCAAAACAGTTTTTTAGCCTAAGACACCTTATAAGGTTTACAGAAAATATCTATTTTACTAGGTAGAAGTGGAGCCCGGTTCAGGGCAAACACTGTCTGGCAAGCCAGTAGAAAGCCACTAACATGCCAGCATAGTCCTAGGATATGGCTGAATCATTAGCTGAAACTTTGGGGAGCTCTCAACCTACACATGGTAAGGGGGGCAAACAACTGGTCAGAAGGTGATTATTAGGGGCACTTTGAAAATAGTAGATGCAAGTCTCTTTTACTGTCTACATAAGGATCCAGGTTGCAAGCTGTGGTCACAGTCTCAGGGAGAGAAGGCCATCAGTACACTGGATCATGAAGTTCTAGGGCAGTGGAGACCCTAAAGTAAAAATAAGAGAGTAGTAAACATGCCTCCCCTTAGATCATACCACCCTGGAAGAACTGATAACTTAAGGACCCCCCAAAATAGTTCTGAAAACAAAACACAAAAACTGGAAAGTTTACACAGGGCCTCTTCCATCCAGGGGCAAAGCCTAACTTTAAAATAAATTTAAATGCCAAAGAATAGGCTGGAAAAAACAGCACATACCAAAAATAGAACCTGATCATAGAAAGTTATTATTATGACAGGGAAGATCAAAATACAAATTCACATCATAACAATGAAGTCAAAATGGCTGCTGATAAAAATAAATGTGAATAGGTCTAAGGCCTACAAAAATTTTTCCTGGAAGAGCTCAAACTGGATTTTAAAAATCAAATAAACACAAATAGAGGAAAAGTTGAGAAAAGAAACAAAAATGATGCAAGAGTTTGTGGGGAAAAAACTTCAACATTTTGGTAAGGGAAGCACACATAAAAATGGGGATAAAAGTATTTTTAAAAATTACTGAAGAAAAGCAAAATTGGCCACTTTGAAAATGTTGAAAACTGAGGGGTTGCCCATCATTTGAGAAACAGCTGATCAGACTATAGGTTTTTAATGTGATGGATTATTATTGTGCTTTAAGACATGATGAACAAGATAGTTTCAGAAAACTTGGGAAGATTATTGTACACAGTAAGAGCAATATTTTAATAATGGTAATATTTGAAAGGTATAGCTACTCTGATCAAGACAATAATCCTAGATAATTCTGAAGTTTTAATGATGAAAAATGTTATTCATCTCCAGGGAGAAAATTGATGAAATTAGAGCGTAAATTGAAGTATATGCATTTCTCTTTTTTTTTCATTTTTAAAATATTTAGCAACATTATTAATGCTGAAATATTTTGCATGATTTTATATCTCTAACTGATATTGTGCTACTTTCCTTCTCAATGGTTGGGGAAGGTCATGGATAAAAGAAACTCAAAATTAAAAAAAATAAATTTTTTATAAAATGTAAAATACAAAAAAATCCTTATGTATTTAAAGAGATTTCTGCCAAATTCATTATCCTTTTTTAGTGTTATTTTTAAGGCAACTAATAATTTTTCATTTGTTTTTAAATAGAATGATCTCATAACTACATTTCTTGATTTGCTTTTAAAAATTGATTTATATTCAATGTCTTGAGAAGTCATAGAAATTATAACATTGTCTTAGTTTTCATCCTGATTTACCTTTCTGTGTCATTTGAAACTGTCTTTCTTGTCTTTGAAATTGTCTTCGACTCTTTCTATGGGTTGCTTTGTCCTCTTTGACTCTTTTCAGATTCTCCTGCACTCTATTTGACCACTCCTCACTTTTGATGGTTCATAGTCCTCCTCCTTTAAATTTAGGTGTTTCTTTAAGGTATGAATACCTCCTTTCCAGATGAACTACTAGTGATCATGACTTTAATTATCAAATATATACAGATAAGGGCCCAAGTTCTAATCACTTCTCTTTATTTTAGTTTTGTATCTCCAATTGCTTGAATGTATTTCTATTTGAATATAATGACCTCTGTTTTATATTTAAATCCCCTCATGACTTAACTCCCTCTGTCACATTTCCAGTCTTATATTTTCCAGTGGTCTCTTTGCTTTTCCTTAAATGAGACATTCCATTTCTTGACTTTGGATATTTTCACTGACTTTCCTCTATACATAGAATTCTCTCCCTCCTCATCTCTTCTTCTTGGTTATTCTGGCTTCCTTCAAGATCCAGCTAAAATATGATCTTATGAAGGAAATCTTTCTCAATTCCTTTTAATTTTTTATCTTCCTTTTTAAAATCAATTTAATTTATCCTATACTAGGGTTTTGTATATATTGTTATTTGTATGTTTTTCCTTTATCCTATTGTGAGCTTCTCAAGAGCAGGATTTAACTTTTGTTGTATTCTAGTTCTTAGGATAGTATCTGGCCAATATTTGGCACTTAATTAGTTCACTGACTGATTTTTTGCTTTCAAATTCCCTTTCCCCCCAATCACATTCTATCTTGTGTCCTTTTTATTTATGTACATGCCAAATATCCCTCAATGAACCATAACTGACTTGAAAGCTGAGACACTTAAAAAAAAAAAACTTTATCACCTTATTTGTAGTGCCTTATCTATAGTATTGCACAATACTAGGCTCTTATATATATCAGGTGCTGAATAAATGTGTGTCGAAATCATAACAGGTTTTCTAGATTTTACATGTTCTCTTTTTCTGGGTAAATCTAGAAAAAGTGATAAATTATTCCTCTCCACTTTTTATTCAGTATTCTTTACAAGTCACTTCAAAGATTGCTACTTGTTTTTTGCATCAGTTACATTTAATATTGTGGCTTCCTGGCATTTTAATCTCATCAGCAAACTATCTTCCAATCACAGAGCAGGATGGGCTATTTCTGGGAAGGTTCTTGCAGATGACTAATTTAATCTGTTAGTGTTGGTTCTTGCAAATTTCTATTACAGAATGTCATTTGGTCACCTTATTCCTGTGTTTTGGGTCACTTTTAGAAAGTAAAAGCCCTCTTCTTTTACTACAGAAAGGGACTGAGCAGTTCATCCAGTGGCAAAATTCTGTGGGAAGCATTTCAGAATGCTAACTTTCTACCTTTTTTATTTAAAGAACAAAACAAAGCAAAAAACTAGAAGTTGGCTGCTAAAGAACTAAAGAACTATTCAGTCATAGATTTAGAACTAAAAAATGCAATGAAACTCTGCTCTAACCCTTAGTAATAGCCCCTTTATGATGAATGGCTGGAAAACTGAATAAGAGAATCTCATTTCTTTGATCTATTACATTGTCATTAAAGAGAGGAGAGGAGTAGAAATTCATTGAACTTAATACACATTAATTAAATATATTGCAGTGCACACCACATTATGCTAGCTACACTGAAAAGAAGCAAAAATGACTGACATTTTTTTCCCTTGCCATCATGGAGCTTATAGTCCAGTAGGAGGATATAGTGTATGCATGCATAATGGTACTATAGAGTAAGACATGGTAATTGTACAAGAAAGGTTTATACAAAATGGTATTTGAGTTCCAAGGTATGCAAGTGTTGGGATGGGAGGATTATTTTGGGTTTAGAAGAGAGGAGGTGAATCAGGAAAAGCTTAATGGAGGATACAGCATTTTGAATATCAAAATTTTAAGCTGGTAGGAATTCGATAGAAGGAGACTGAATGAAGTACCACTTTATAGGTATAAGTGAATAGATGAGAAAAAGTACAGAGTTATGAAAACCTTGCAACTCAAAGTTGCAAAAGAATTGATATCTGACCTTAAAATTCAGAAGAACTAGGTTTAAGGTATACTAATACCATATATTGGCTGTATGACCCTGAGGAGCCTCAGTTCTTTAGAAAACTTTGAGAATGTAAATTACACAGAATTTGAAGAGCTGAATTGGTAGGAGTTTCCCCATCTGGGATTTCTTTATAATTAATGAAATCTCAGGTTTACACCATAGACTCACTTAATCCTTATATCTTTCTTTTAATATAGAAAGTTTTTTATAAATTATCTTAGGTGGTTTTTCTTTTTTTTTCTGATTTTTCTCTTCCAACATGTTTCATAAAGCAATATGTATTAAAATAAATAAATAGATGAATAGATAAATCAATCAATAAATAAGTAAAACAAAATATCTTAGGAGGCATTCAATCTTATCTTGCATAAATAGAACACTAGGAGCCAAAATATCTGAATAAGACAATTATTTTTAATGAATGATTAATCCTTTACCCTCTTTTTTTCAAAAATTGAACTCAGTGCTACTGAAAGAAAATAGTAACTCTAGGGGAAAGCAACAGGCACAACACTAGAGATTCTGTCTGTTCTAAGCATTACTCAATGGGCAAATGTTTTATGCTTCTTGAAGAGACCTGGAACTTTAGATCGCCACTTATTCATAAAAGGACCCACAAATACATACCATATTCCTCACCTGGTGTAGGCCCTTCATCAGTTCTGTGTTTGCCCATGGCCTAATTCCACTCCCAGTTTATGATCATCTTAAACATATTTGCATATATACAACTCTTTTCCCACAACCAAACAAGACCAATAGCATTTCTATAGAGATTCCACTTTAATTTCTTAAAATATCACTATCTTCAATCTTTTCTTTTTGGAGAAATCCATTTCCTCCCTCCATTAAAATAGTGCAACAGAATTGGAGTACGGAAATATAGATATGACTTCCAATTATGCCAGCTTCTAGTTTTCTTATCATAGACAAATAATTTTATCTTCTTTCTTTACTGTGTGTATCAATATCATAGGACTGTTATGAGAAACAAATAAAGTCATAAATGAAATAGCAACCATTACTACCATAGCAGGTATTTATACAATGTAGTTCTTTAAAGTTTAAAAGTGCTGTTCCAGTAAAAAACCTGTTCATTAGGCAGCACAAGTACTTTTATTCCCATTTTACAGAAAAGGAAATTATGATATAGAACAAGATGATTTGCTCAGAGATACACAATAAATAAAAATTATTTTCATTAGAACAGCCACGACTTATTTAGCCCTTTAAGGTTTTTAAAATACTTTATATACATTATTTTATGATCCTCACAACAGCTCTTTATTATTTACTATTAACATTAACCCCATTTTGCAGAAGACAAAGCTGTTGCTCAAAGAGTTTAAATGATTTGTTCAAGATTATGGAGCTACTAGGAAAATGAGAATGTGAATCTAGGTCACTCTTGATCCAGGACAAAGTTTTTCCCCTTACATATTGTCTCATGAGTTTTTAATAATGAGCTTTACCTCTTGGTAAATTTTAGTCACCAGACACATGAATTTTTAGGCTTCAGGCTTTTTTTTAGCCAGGCACTTTCTGTCTCTAAAGTCATCATTTTCTCTTTTGTGTGTGTATATGTGTGTGTGTGTGTGTGTGTGTGTGTGTGTGTGTGTGTATGGAACGTTTTGTATTTTTCATTTTGTCCAAATGCTTGTAGAGATAGTTTTATACATTCATTTTTTCCTTTTTCTTTTCTTTTTTTTTCTTTTCTTTTCTTTCTTTCTTTCTTTCTTTCTTTCTTTCTTTCTTTTTTTTTCTGAGGCAATTGGGGTTAAATGACTTGTTCAGAGTGTCACACAGCTAAGAAGTGTTAAGTGTTTGAGATCAGATTTGAACTCAGGTCCTTCTGAATTCAGGCCTGGTGCTCTATCCACTGTGCCACCTAGTTGCCCCCATGAATTCATTTTTGTAAGACTTTGTGTTCCAAATTGTTCTTCCTCCTTCCCTTAACCCCCACCCCCAATAGCAAGCAATCTGATATAGGTTAAGTATATGCAATCCTTCTTTCTTTCTACTTTTTCATACATGCAATCCTTTTAAACATGTTTCCATATTTGTCATATTGTATAAGAAAAATCAGGCAAAAAAGGTAAAAAGAAAAACACACGAAAGAAAAAACAAATAAAAAAGTGAAAATGCTATGATTAATCCATATTCAGTCTCCATAATTCTCTCTTTGGATATAGATGACATTTTCCATTTCAAGTCTATTGGAATTATCTTGAATCTCCCTTTTGTTGAGAAGATTCAAGTCCATCACAGTTGATCTTCACATAATCTTGTTGCTATGTAGAATGTTTTCTTGATTCTGCTCATTTCACTCAGTTCATGTAAGTCTTTCCAGGCTTTTCTGAAACCAGCTTGCTCATATTTTTTTATAGAACAATACTAATCCATGACATTCATATACCATAACTTATTCAGACATTCCTCAACAAATGGGCATTGACTCAATTTCTAGTTCCTTGCCACTACAAAAAGGGCTGTCACATACATTTTTACACATTATGGATTGGGGATATATTTTTAAAATAAGTTTTCTATATATTTGTTTTTCTCTCCCTTTCCAACTCTCTCTATATACCCCACTAAGAGAAGGAAACAAGAAAAAAATTATCTTCATAATAAATTTAAACAAATTCCTTCATTGACCATGTCAATAAATATATGTCTTATTTGGCATCTTTAAAGTATCATATCTCTCAGGAAAAGGGTAGCATTCTTTATCATAGTTCTCAGGTACCATTGTTCATCATTACATTGATGAGTTCTTAAATCTTTTAAAGTTGCTTGTTTTTAAAATGCAATTGCATAAATTATTCTCTAATTCCCTATTCTTTTTAGAATACCATATGAGTTCATTTTTTGAAGAAATTTTGATTGTTATTGAGTCATTTCTGTAGTGTTTATCCAGGATGGAGTTTCTTGGCAGAGATACTAGAGTGTGGATTTCTTCTCCATTTCACAGATGAAGAAATTGAGACAAACAAGTTTAAGTCTCTTTTTCAGGGCCAAATACCTAATAAGCATCTGAAAATGGATTTGAGCTCAGATTATCATGACTCTTGTGATCTATCCATTGCACCATCTAGCCACCCATATTTGAAATTATATATGACCACTTTCATCTTCTCTGTAATTTTGGCTAATTGGCTACAGTCTTTCAGTATGTTGCACTCTCAGGCAAATGCTTTATCTAAAATGGTTTACTACCATTATGAACTATAAGTCAAAATGCATTAATTTGTTGCACACAATGGTATTAATGAAAATGATCTATGTTTTATGAGTAAAGAAAATTTAGATATTAAATATTATTTTGTATGATATTTTCTTGGTTTCTTTTTTCTGAGATTAGCCTTCACTACACTTTTCATATTTCTACTTTCTATCTTTAAAACTTTCTCTCATAAAAGATTTCCTTCCATTCATCTTTGAACATAGACAGCTGACCTCCCAGTTCTTGCTATTTTCTGCCTTCTTAAAGCTGAAACAAAAATATTAAGAGGGTCAAGTAATTCTTCACTCAACACCTCTAGGCTTCTTTCCTCTAACTCAAAAACAGTAGCTTCCTCTTGACAAAGTTTGCCTTATTGTTCCTTGATTTTAGAAGGAAAATTCGTATCCCCCCCAATAGGACTACACAACTCTGAGATCCATATATAACTAATTTATTGCTATACTATATGTATGATCATATACATCATGTACATGATTAGTACAAGAAATTGATCAATTAACTTGCTTTACTATAAATCCTCCACATATTTACTTTCTGTTTCCTTTTTTCTCCCATTCTTATTTTCTTTCTTTATTCATCCTAATCCCCACAATTGTCTTCCCTCCCAATGTTTAGGCTAAGAACACTTACCAGACCATCCTCTACTTTTATATCCTCAACATTAACTACCCCTTCCACAATTTTACAACTTTGCATTTTGTTTTGCAGTTTGCATTTTGTTTACAACTCACGCATTCTGGTTTCTCTGGTATATTTTATGTATATTTTAAATACTTCTCCCTCTTCTGTTATTATTCATGCAATATCATCTACATAAGTTGTAACTGGACTTTGCTTATGTTTAATTTTCCTTTTATTCATCTTTATACTTGGACTCTCATCTGATGTCTTTTCTAATAATAATCTACAGACTGAACATATCCCTATGTGAGCCTACATGAGCAACCAGTATCAGTTCATTTGCCTCAATTTCTTTCCCCATTTACATATTGATTATGATGATATTGGCCATGTCTGTATAGGATGTTACAGCATATTTTATCAGATTGATTAAGAAAATCATTTATTTACATAGTCTCTAAAAATCCGAGGGTAGCTAGGTGGTACTGTGGATAGAATACCAGGTCTGAATTCAAGAAGACTCATCCTTTTGAGTTCAAATCTAGCCTAAACACTTACTACTTGTGTGCTTCTGGACAAGTCACTTAATCTGTTTGTTTCAGTTTATTCCTCTGTAAAATGAGGTAGAGAAAGAAATGGCAAGCTACTCCAGTATCTTTGTCAAGAAAAACTCAAATGGGCTCACAAAGAAATGGACATGATTGAAAACAAATGACCAGCAACAAAATCAGAATTTGCTCAAAAGTTTTTTTTTTCTTCACTCAAACATATATATAAATATTTAAAGATCCTTTCCACGTCCATCTTTTTGCATATTCCAAGATTCTTCTTGTCTGTCAGTTATTTGCTGTTTTTTTTTTTTTTTTTTTTGTGAAACCATTGCTGTACCATATGCATTATGCCTTCCAGTATTCTGATAAATAGCTACATCAGTGTACAAATGAAGTTTTCTAATATCTTCCCTCTTCCATATAAAAAACATTCTTCTCACACTCTTTGTTGCACTGTTTTGGTCATTTGACTTCTTTCCACTTATATTCAGATAGAAGGACTAAATAGGCTATGAAGTTCAATCTTTTCATCTTACAGATGAGAATTCTCATGGCAAGAGTAGCTAAGTGACCTTCCTAAGGTCACACAGGTAGAATATATTAGAAATGGAATTTGAAATAAAATTCTTAAAATACAGAGCCAGTTCCCTTCCCTGTATTCTTTCCATTGAACCACATTAAATTCTAGCCTTAGGCTGGGATTCTGAAAATGGTAGCCTGGATTTCATATTATTAAAAGCTCTAAGACTCAATTCAGACATTTTTTTTTTTCCTTTTCCAGAAAAAACCTTATTTTACAGGGATTAGTAGTAGCCCATATTAGGCATATATTCACCAATAATGAAGAGTGCTCATGTTTGGTTGAGGTCATGTTTGCCTAATTATCTGTGCTAATTATCTAGGTCTCTGAGAAGGAGGTACCAGCTATGGAATCAACTAAAGAAGGTTTAGGACTTAGCTATGCCTTTACTTCAGAGGAACACAAACAATATACAAAGGTATTATTCCCACAGTTTAGTTAGAGTCACTATCAAGCGAATAATGTATAGGTAAGAAATGTTACTGTCTCTAGAAAACACATAGTAGTAGTAGCTGAGAGACTAGAGAAATGACAAGTTTATAAAGGATTTTAGAAAATGGCCAAGGTTCTGCCAAGGGTTACTTGTCAAACAGCTTTTGCCTTTAAGGGAATTATTCAAACTTTCTAGTAAATATAGAGGATAGGAGTGACAGAGATTCAAAGAAACATTTTCTAAGAAGAGATTATCCACTGGATAATGGGATAGTTCATGCCAGAAAACAGCTCAAATGGGAAGGTAGCAGATTAATATTCAGATGAAGAGGAAGTAGTCTGTATTTTGGTGCTCTCTTGGGAGTTGAATATACCTGCCATAACTATTCTGATTTGAGAGGATTTCTGTATGAATGGGCGGAGGACTGAGTGTAGAAGCTATACCTTCACAACTTAAGATTCCATCTGTGGAGGCATAAAACAACTAGAAGTCATTTACAAATTATAATATATTAGGAGACAAAGACAGCCCCTTCAAACTGGGCCCAGAATTGGGACTGTAACACAATAAGCCTAAGGATACTGATAAATCAACTATCAGTGCAAAAGGCATAGTAGTTAAGTGCAGAAGGTCTTAAATTATCTGGTCAATGATTGAGCAGACATTCAATACTCCATAGGTCATGGAAAATTGAGTTATCTAGAAACTTGTTGTCCATTGGTGAGGTATATGAGATGAATTGTTTAGACCTCCAATGTTCATAAAGTAATAGAATGCAGGAATTAAGAAAAAAAAATGGATTTTGGTATTGCCTTGGACATTTATTAACTGTTTGATCATGAGAGAATAATTTGTTCCTATGAATTTCAATTTCCTCATATATAAATTGGGGTTAATAATAACAGTAGTATCTATTTTCTTGGGTTATTATTAGGTTCTCTCTCATCTCTGTATGTGTATAAACTTATAGTAATATACATATATACATGGAAGAAGCATATATATATATGTGTGTGTGTGCCCATGTGTTTTGTTTTTTATGTAGATACACACAAACATGTGGATGGTACTTTGCAAATACTTGTAATTATTAATAAACTGAAATTGAGTTACATGATATACTATATGGAACTAACATTAATATTATATAATGTTTACTTAGAGTCATAAATAAAGAGTTAGAAAGAACTCATAGATCACCTAGTCTAATATTCACATTTCAAACATGAAGAAACCGAGGCCCAGAGAAACTAATTAAATTTGTCCAAAGTCATATAGTAGCAGAAATGTGATTTGAATCCAGGAATGAAGGACAGTATTTAAAAAGCCTATGATCTGAATTTAAATTTGTGTGAGTCCACTTAAGGGAAACCTGTACATATATCTCAGCAAGATATTAGAATGTTGATAAATAATTTTCTGGACAATAAATCCTTACTTTTATAGAGAATGTTCTTTTTGTACTAAAATTACATTCAATTTCTCTTCTTCCAAAGTAATATGGGTTGCATTTTTAGCTTTTAAATTTCTCATATTGTTTCTATTTTATTTTGAAAGTCAGTTTCTTACTTTAAGATGCAGATCTTTAGCGCAAGAAGCTACCTTTGAGTTCAATGAGACTGACTTCTTCAATATAAAAATGGCTGTATAATGCGCATGTGTGTATGTGTGTGTATGCACATGCATGAGTGCATGGGTATAGGTATATATGCACATACATGTATACGCATTATATACAGATAAGCTTTCGCATATAGCTACATATATGTGCATATGTGTACATTTATGTGCATTGTACATATTACACATGTATTTGTATATGAATATATTCACATGTGATTAACATATTTCTGTAGGCCATATATACTCATTTATCTGGACATATGTGTTTGTATACATGCATTTGCATATATATACATATACATCTAGTTTATAATATAAATTAATAAATTTATGTGAATATCTATATAATACACATACATCTATATGAAAACTTCATATTATCAATTATATACAGTATGTGTATAAACATACATATACATACGATTATATGTATGTATGTACACATGATGTATATACATATATACACATATATGTAAATGTAACATTGATGGCAAAATAAATACAAATGAAGCAAAGAGGAGAACACTGACTTTATTGAAATTTAGAGATTGTAAGAGGTAGCGGTGATGAGGGAGTACATTCAGTCATTGGATACAATGTGTAAAGTCTTAAAGATAGGAAGCTTCTTATTGATGAGGCAAGTGAGGTTAAGTGACTTGCCCAGGATCACACAGTTATTAAGTATTAAGTGTCTGAGGTCACATTTGAACTCCCATTCTTCTAACTTCAGGGCCAGTGCTGAAATCACTTTGCCACCTTGTTGCCACAATATCTTTTTAATGAGTCATTAATATCTCATATATCCTGTTTCATTAATTAAGAAAATAAATACCACTTTTAGTATTGACCTGAGTGAATTACTACAAAGCACTGGAAACTGTCTCCTTGTCTCTTAATGTCTCCTCAATTCCCCTCCCCTCATCTTCCTCATTTCTGCTCTGTACCTCCCACCAGGATACTTACTGGACAGGATTTGAATTATGTAGATGTGCCCCTTGGGCTCCTGATGGTTCAATTAACAACAGAGGTCTGAACTATCATTTCTTGCATAACAGGGAATTTTATTTTTTGTGAAATGAATCATCCTCACAATGAATCTTCCTTTGAAGAGACCTTCCTGTTGTCCTCTGAAGCCACATTTGTTATTTTTTTCCCTTTTCTTCCTCATGTGCTCTTCTCTCCTAATACTATCTAGAAACTAACTAACTGTAGTTTGTATTACAAATAAATACTTTGTATTCCCTCTCATATTTTATGTAACTCTTCCTTGACACCTTTTCCCTCTCCTTATCTCTATCTTGCTTCAGCTCATCTATCACGTCTCATCTTTTTTTCAGTTTCCACTGATAGTTTTTACCTGGCAGCAGCTTAGCCTCACTGGGGGTAGTTAAAAGTAAAAATTCCCAGGTTCATCTCTTCCCATTGTGGCAAATTCATTATCTCAGAAAAGGACCAGAGCAAAACTTCTTCCTTTTGCTTCCCCAACCTCCAAGCATTCTCCTGGGTGAAAATGGCAGAGAGAGAGAGCTGCATGTACACACAACACACACACACACACACACACACACACACACACACACATTCACACACCAACTATTGTTGCTTCTCTTTTTCTTTCAGATTCTAAATGTCCAGAATCACAGCATGCTATACCTGTCTCCCCTTACATCAGTATCTGCTCCTTTGAACTGTACCATTGTGACATCTCTTACCCCCGTTCATTTTCCTAGTATGAGGCTCCAGTTGCTACTCTGATTTCTTCTCAGCTTATACTACTCACTCACAGAAGCTGAATTTATCCTCATGATATTCCTATGAGCTAAAAAGGAAAGACTACATTTTATTTTTATTTTGTATTTACATATGGAGAAACTGATGCAGTAGGGGACAGCAGGAAAAGTTTGGGGAAATGAAGTGTGTTCAAATACTGTTTTGGACCAATGCTGCTTATATGACATCAAAAAAGTCACTTATATCCCTTTGATCCTCTCATCGTATCTATATATTGAAATAATTTTAAAATGGCATCTGAGATCCTTTATAGTTCTAAATGTACAATATGACTTTCAACATAACAGAAATAGCTCTAATTTAAATGAAATATTAAATGGAGTTCTGGGAGAAGAGTCAAGTAGATCTGGATTAGAATCCTGTTACACGTTTACTGTAATCTTGAGCAAGTAATTTAGCCTTTCTGGGCCTTAACTTCCTTGTCTGTAAAATGAAAGATATGGACTCCCACTTCTGACAGCAATTTTACTTTTGAGAGAACGCCCCATGATGCATCAGAAAAAACAGTGGATTTGGAGTTTAGAGGACTTCTTCTCCAATTCCACATCTGTCCCTTCCTACTTCTATGACATTAGATGATGTCTTTTCTTTCCTGAACTTTGGTCTTCCTCTGTAAAGTGAAAGGGTTGGACTAGATGTCCTTGAAAATCACCATCACACCTAAATTCATGTGACTTGATAACTTTTCCTGTCCCTTCCAAAACAAAGAAACAGAGAAACTAAGGCAATTTCTGATAGTCTATTTTTTTCAAAAACTATTTATAACATGAAAATTTAGATAGCATAAACAAATTAGTATTCATTTTAGGCACAACTAAGATAGAGCACTGAGTCTAGAGTCAATCCCTCACTAACTGTACAACCTTAGGCAGTTACTTAACTGTTTGCCTCAGTTTCCTCCTCTGTTAAATGAGCTGGAGAAAAAAATGGCAAACCACTCCAGTATTTGTACTAAGAAAAACCTTACATGAGGTCATAGAGAATCTGAAATAGCTGAATAACAACCAACAAATGACAACAATTCCATTTTAGAGGCAAAAACAAAATAAAACAAAAAAAACTTGGAGCCTTTCTATATTGTTCCCCTCTTAAAAACATCATTTCCATTTTACCTGAATGTATAAATAACAAACAAATACCTAAATAACAGTATAGCTAATAGCACTTTCTGAAAAAAAAAGAAAATGAAATGAAAAGTGAAAAAAAGATTAAGGCAGAGTTAATCCTGCTTCTTAGGAGAACAGATTAGGGCAAAGTAAGTATACTGGTTAGAGCAAGAGAGAACTAATGTACTAATAAGTAAAATGCTTTGTAGGACTATTAGCTTCCTCACTTAATAATGAATCAGTGTGCATTGGTTTTGGAAACAGTTTGATATGGTGAAAGGGACAATAGACGTGGAGTTAGGAACGTTTGAATTCAAATAGTGCAAAAAAGTACAATAGTACAAAAAGTACAAAAAATACAATAGTAACAAAGGGAAAGACATTTAATTTCTCTATACCTCAGTTTCCTCATATGTAAATTAAAGGGACTGGAATCAATTGCCTTTACATTCTCTTTTGACTCAACCCAAATATGACTCTATGAACCTTATAATTTTGAGGTGGCAATGGTAGCTTTTGTTTCTGCTGAAACAATTTCTTATGTAACTCTTAGAATGAAACCTTTAGCAGAAACTTTTGGCTCATGAACTCACAGCTGTAATTAGCAATTTTTGCTCTAGGGACAAATTCTATCATCTTCATTGCCTAAATGTAGGATCAGGTGGACAACATCCCATCAAAGGAGATTACATGGTTATTAACTATATGAACTCTGAGCAAGTTACTTAAAAATCATTGTCCCTCAGTTTCCTTGTATAGTAAAAAAAGGGATTTTACTCCATTGGTCATGGCATCCCTTCTAGTTTCAAACCTATGATTTTATGTCCCAAAGTCCATAAGTTCATTGCTCTGAAGGATGACCTGGAGGAGAAGAGCTAATCATCTGGGAGTTACTTATTTAAACTAATTTTTCTTCTTCTTTTTTTTCCTTAAGGCAATTGGGGTTTTGTGACTTGCCCAGGGTCACAAGGTTAGGGAAACTAATTATTCTTAATAGAAACATGCAAAGTTCAGTTTTTTTTTTTTCCTTTACATTTGGCATCCAAGAATACTGATTTACCAAACAAATATCATAGACACTTTTGAAAAGGAGTCAGCAAAAGGGCTTAAAGTTCCTTAATTTACTTGCCCCTCCCTCCCACTCATAATAAAACCCCCAAAATATCATTTTAGCTTTGAAGGGTCATTTGGGATCATCTGATCTAATGCTTTTATTTTGTGGAGAAGATAACATATCTTAGAAAGAGAAAATCTTTTTCCTAAAATGTTCAAAAAGGAACATATGTCTAACTATTGCTCAGACTATCCCATAGACTCAGACTATCAGAGTGAGCAGGGTCCTTAAAGACTATCTTGCCTTGCCCTCTCATTTTTAGATTGGTTCAGAGATAGTGTTAGAGCATCACATCACTGAAACTCAGGTCTCTCATCTCCCAAGAAGTACTTTTTCTTGCTTTAATAACAAATGAGGAGGGCGGGGAAAACTATATCCCTCTTAATCAAAAACAAATAAATTATAATTGAAAATTTACCAATCCTAAATCTATAGATTCTTAGAGCATTGTCCACAGGTCACTTTATAAGATTAATTTTAAAGGATGATAATAAATATGCAACTATCTTTGATATATGGGCATTTGACAATAGCAATTTATATCTATGTTTTCACTATGTGGGCCACTTTTCACCCTGACAAACAAATTCCATTAAATAACAGGCATGAGATATGTGTCTGGAGAAATATAGAATGTAGGAGAGAATGGAATGTGATGATGTAACTTATAATCCAAGGCATCCATGACTAGTTTAAGAGATTCAAATAGAGCCAGAACAAGGAGGAATACCATGCTATATGAGGCTTAACGATGGAGAATTTGTCCCAGAATGGGAAGTTTACATGGTTTTTGTAACACTTATGCTCTTGAAAGCAGAAAAGGAAGAGTACAGAGGTGAGAGAAAGCTCTGATAAGACACTAGTGCAATATGATGAGAGTTTTCCAGAACATACTGGGACTGACAATGGACCTGATTAGTTTACACTTTGAACTCCCGCTCAAATTAGTTATAGTAAAGAAGTTCATCCCTAAGCCTGACTTCAGTGAAGGGCTATCTTCAGGTTCTACAACTGAAGCCCTAGGCTCCCAAGCAAGAGAAAGGCAAAGTAGGTAGAATTAGGGAGTAGACAAATGTTGTGTATCCCACACTGTAGAGACACTGTATAGATCCCTGATCATAACTGGAAAAGTTATCTAAGCTGTCTTCTCTGCAATGAATGAAGCTGGGGCCAGAGTATACCTGGGAAGTACCAAGGGATCTTTTTTTTTCCTGCTCATTTACTTATCTTATTTTGCATATTGAGTCCTTCATCTTTCTGTTGAAAGTTGGTTACCTTGATTCATAATCGGCCATCTAGGACTAAAATCAGTCATTCCATTGATCAGAATCATTAAGTGTTTCACAGATGTTTTGCTCTATAATGTTGATGCTATTATTATTTTTCACGGTGCTGTTCACTTCACTCACTATCAGTCCATTAAAGTCTTCCTAAATTTGTCTAATTTCATCCCCTTCAGAGACTTCTTCCCTCTCAAAAGCTATTCAAATGCATACTAGCAATGATTATGCATCAGACTAACCAATCTAAGATCATAATTAAGAGACATACAGTGTTCAACTCTGAACTGGAAAGTTCCTTAACTAGAACCTAATTTAACTATCTCACATTATAGAAGAATAAACTCAGATCAAGTTTCCCAAAATCATACAGTTAGTAAGTAGCAAAGCCAGAATATGAACTTGGGTCTTCTGAGTCAAAATCAGTAACTTCCCCCCACACCTAAAAAATAGAGTAAACCTGCTATTTTAATTGGAAGCCATAATAATAATATGCTTACAAAATTACCTTTGTAGATAACAAGGATATTGAAGTGGAAGAACTGGAGAATGTTCAGAAATAAGAGTTTAAATTAATATCAATATAATCTATAAAGAGGATTGACCCAGGATACAGAGGAAAAATGGAACTTGTATAACAGTTTCATAATCATTTGGAAAAAAGAGCACTCAAAGGCAAAATCTTGATGTTTTCCACATTTAAAAACATAATATTCATACTTTTATAAACTTTGTGCTGCTTGTGCAAACATCTCATTAACCATGTTTCCACACAAAGCCAGATGGTACAGGTCATCTTTTATTTATCAGCCTCAAAGAGAAAAAGCACTACCTTGCCTAGAATTTGAAAAGAAACATAACAACCTCTTTTTCTTTCTTTTTCTTCTTCATTTCTTGTCTTTTCTCTTATCTTTTTGTTTATTTTTGTCAATTTTAGTTCCCGACTCTTCATTTTCAATGACAGTTTCCATTTTGTCTTTTTTTTGTTTGTTTGTTTGTGTGTCTTGAGAATTATCTTTATTTCATCTATATTTTTAAGCTATTCCATCCCAGTGAAGAACTCTCATTTCTCACAGAGGCTCCTAAAATCAGATAGTTTCTAGAATTCATAAAGGGTTTTTCTTTTATGCAAAATAGGCCATGGAGGTTGCCCAAGGATTTTATTATATATGCTCTCTAGAATATGCAACAGCTTTAAGGACTGGTCCGCTTTTAGGATTCTATGGAGGCACTGGCATGAAATCTGAATTTGAAATTAGATAAAAAGTCTGGGCTAATTTAGATCTTCCTAGGCATTACTTTTAGTATATAAGAAGAGTCAAGGAAATCCAACTTTTGGGAGGTCTTCTGTATGAGGAATTGCCCATGATTAAAACAAAAAGCATTTTGTAGAAGTGGTATGGTATGGTATGATGGTAGAGTGGAGATAGCAACACATCAAAAATCTATCAAAATTCCTATCTAAAGTAAATTTGAAATTTCTCTTCATGTAAAATTCCAAAGTGACAAAGCCAAAAAAGTCAACATTTTTCTAGCCATAGACAACTTAAAACATTAAATGGAGAAATCTGTGACATCTGAGTGGGTGCCAGTTCAGAACACAGGGACTACCAATTCCATCAGAGGATCTGAGAAGCAACGACAGGAACATTGAGAGTATTCAACCCAGTGACAGTAAGGGAGCAGGAGAAATGGTCAGAATGAGACTACAAGGGAATCTTTGCTGGCATTGGATGAAGGAATTGGCATTGTTTGGCAACTATATTGTCAAATTCAGTTTGGGATACAGTTTTGAGTGATAGATCTAGGTTAGAGTGTAGTGCTTGTAGTCAGGCAAAAGAGAACAGGAATCCTGATCCAGTTCTGAGGCAGAAAGGAGCATTAATGTTGATGGCTATAGAATAGGAAGCTCTTTAGTCACAGTTCCTAGACTGAGAGGAACATCAGCACTTGCAGATGCAGGGGAGCAGAGGCCCTTCCTAAGTAAACACCAGAGCACAGACCAAGAGAACAGTAGTCAAATCTCTCCTCAGTTCATACTACTTTGGAAGGACCCAAAACAAAACAACTTTCAGAAATGCCTCTGATACTAGAGTAGCACCAAAAAAACCTAAAAATTGGGACAGTGCCTCTTTAAGCTTAGGCAAGCAGAGTCCAACTTGAAATATAAAGTTCAAAAAAAATTGAATGGAAAAATGAACAAACATCAGCAACACAATAACTTGACCATCAAGAGCTACTATGGTGACAAGGAAGACCAAAACACAAATGCAGAAAATAATTATGTTAAAAGAGTTACAAACAAAGCTTCAAAGAGAAATGAAAATTGGACATAAGCCTAACAAAAATTATTGGAAGAGTTAAAGAAAAAGATGAGTAGGAGGAGGAAAACTGGGAAAAGAAATGAAAATTAACAGCTTGGTAAATGAGGCAGAAAAATATTGAGAAAAACAGCTTTAAAAAAGAATTGGATAGATGGGTGGAAGGTACAAGATTTCATCCAAAAAATGCCTTTAAAGTTAGAATGGGATTAATAAAAGGTAATCATTCCATGAGGCATCAACAAACAATTTAATGAAGTTAAAAGAATGAAAAATATTATTTTAATAGTATTTTACTTTTCCAGATGCATGCAAAGATACTTTTCAGTATTCCCCTCTGCAAAATCTTGCTTTCCATAATTTTTCCCTCTCTTTCCCTCTTCCTCCTCCCCAAGACAGCAAGCAATCTGATACATGCTAAATATGTGTAATTCTTCCAAACATATTTCCATATTCATCATGTTACACAAGAAAAATCAGATTAAAAAGGAAAAAAATACACAAGAAAGAAAAAAAAAAACCAGCAAAAGGTGAAAATACTATGCTTTGATTGATATTAAGTCTCCATAGTTCTTTCTCTGGGAGTGGTTGGCACTTTCCATTCTAAGTGAATGCCTTGGAATTGTAATTGCCTTGATTCACTTCAGTGTTGAAAAGATTAAGGTTCATGTTGATCATCAAATAATCTTGTTGTTACTGTGTACAGTATTCTTTTAGTTCTGCTCATTTAACTCAGCATCAGTTGATGGAAGTCTTTGCTAGCTAAAAAAAAAAAAAAGTTAAATATTTCATTAGAAAAACAATTCACCTGGAAAATAGATTGAGGAAATATATTTTAAATGTATTGGAATACCTCAAAGCCATGATCAAAAGAGAGTCTGGATATCATATTTCAAGAAAATATTTTTAAAAACTACTCCAACATTCAAGAAAAAGAAGGTTAAATAGAATGAGAAAGAATTCAACTATCATTTTCTGAAAAATATCACAAAATGAACATTCTCAGGAATAATATAGTCAAATCCCAGAGCTCTGATGTAAAGAAAAAATATTGAAATGAATCAGAAAGAACAAATTCAAATATCATTGCATTCCAATCAGGATCACACAAGATTTAGCAGCTTCCATGTTAAAGGAGCAAAGAGCTTAGAATATATTTTGGAAGGCAAAGGGACTAGGATTTTAGCCAAGAATAATGTACCCAGCAAAACTGAGTATAATCCTTTGGTAGGAAAATTAGATATTTAATGAAACTTTCTTGATGGAAAGGCCAAAGGTGATTTAAAAAAAAAATTAACATTTAATGCAAGACTTAAAAGAAGTATGAAAAAAGATAAACACAAAAGAGATATTAATAGAGACTTGATGAGTTTAAACTAATTCCTATATGGAAATATTCTTAGGATATATATATATATATATATATATATATATATATATATATATATTAGAAGGTGTTTACATAGAGAACATAAGTGAGAGTCACTTATTGAGGATGGGCTCAAAAAATGCTGGGGTCAGGAAGCAAGAAGGAGAAAGGGAGAAGAATAATGTGGAAATATATTTCATAAAATGTGGTATGCAAAAAATAAATTCTTCAGAGGAGGGAAAAATAGGGAATGTGATGGACAGCATTGAACATCACACTCACTGACATTGATTCAAAGAGAGAAGAATACACATACATAATTATTTGGGTATAAAAATCTCTTACCTAATAGGGAAATAGAAGAAGAGGAGAAGAAAAAAAAGGGAGAGGATTGACAAAAGGAAGGGAAGACTAAGAAAAGGAGTGGTAAAGAAGAAAACAGAGTTTTGAGAAAGTACAGGTTAAAGAGAAAAGGATGAAATAAAGAAAATAGGATGGAGAGAAACAGTTAATAATCATAACTGTGACTATGAATGGGATGAACATGCTCATATAATGAAAGTAGATAGCAGAATAAATTTTTTAATGCAATCCAACAATATGTTTTTTTTCCAACAATATGTTTTAACAGAGATATTTGAAAGTAAAAGGCACACACATTGTTAAAACAAAAGATTGGAATGGAATCTATTATGCTTCTGTGAAATAAAAAAAACACGACAAAATAACAACTATGATCCTAGATAAAGCAAAAGAAAAAAATAGATATAATTTAAAAATAATTAGGGAAACTACATTTTGCTGAAAGATATTGTAACAATGAACCAATATCAAAATATTATATATCAGTTTCTCTGATAAAACCCTCATTTTTCAAATACATGGGAAGTTGAGGAAAATTTATAAAATTTATTCTTTAAAAAAGACATTCCCCAATTGATAAATGGTCAAGGGATATAGACATGCAATTTTCAGAATAATAAATAAAAAGTATATATAGTCATATGTAAACATGCTATAAACCATTATTGATCGGAAAATTGCAAATTAAAACAACTCTGAGGTACTATCCTCCACTTATCATAAATGACAAATATGGGAAAGGAAAGGAAAAAATGGAACATTAATGCATTGTTGGTGGAGTTGTGAAGTAATCCAACTATTCTGGAGGAAAATTCAGAATCTTTAAAAAGGACTACAAAATTGTGCATACCTTTCTGATGCAGCAATACCACCTTTGGATCTGTATCTCAAAGAGATGAAATTAAAAAGGAAAGCATCTATATGTATAAAAATATTTATACAGGTCCTTTTGAGGTCCAAGAAAACTGAAACCTTTTGAGGTCCATTGAAAACTGAAGAGGTATCCATTAATTATTGAATGGTTGAAAAAGTTATGGTATACAATTGTGATAGAATACTATTATGCTATTACAAATGAAGAGGTAGATGATTTCATAAAAACATAGGAAATCTGGATGAACTGATTCAAAGTGAAGTGAGCAAAAAACAAACAAGTATACACATTGACTGTAATATTTTAATGTTTATCAAATGTGAAACACTTAGCTATTCTGATAAAAAATATTACCAAAGAAAGTTTTGAAGGACTCAGTGAAAAATGCTAGCCACCTCCAGTGAGAGAAGTAACAAATTCTCAGTGTATATTAAAGTGTATAATTTTTTCCACTTGTTTATTTATTTTTCTTTTTTGTGATTTGGCTATTTTGTATTATTTCACATATATATAATCGATATCACATTTCTTTTTCCTCAGTGGATGGGGGAAGAATTGAAAGAAGAGAAAATTGAAACTCAAAATATTTTAAAAGGATGTTAAATATAAAGAATAAATTTAAAATAGTATAAAATAATAAAGCACTGTGTAATTAATCTTCAGACTACAGCATATCATTTGGGCACAATCATATTGGTTTGACACCTCCTGAGGCACAGTATAATTAACTTAAGGTGCCTGAGACAAATTTTTGTGGGGAGAGGAGGAAAAATGATAATCTGTCCTAGGCAACTGGATTTAGGCTAATGGGAAAAACAATCTCCCCCAATGTCTAATCCTCTCTCTGTGACTCTATTCCCTCTGACCCCTCAGACAATGATTCTCTTACTCCTAGAAAGAAACAGAATATGGTCAGATGATATGGGGTGTGTGTGTATGTGTGTGTGTGTGTGTGTGTGTGTGTGTGAGAGAGAGAGAGAGAGAGAGAGAGAGAGAGAGAGGTGGGGAGGGAGTTCCATATAAAAAGGTGCCAGGGGGAAAAGTGTAAAAGGGTTAATATTGGTTTGCCTATATTGGGGAGGGTTATATGTGGGTTAGTGGATGACCAGAGCAGAGAACTTTTCTGAATAATTAAGCATGACCATTCCCCAGCCACTTCTGTATCCTGTGCCAAAACTTCATTTTCTGTGCCCATTTACATCTTTGGGGAGGGACAACCTTCAAAAACATCCCTTTTGGGGGGAATTACTCCAAGTTTAAGATTATACCAGAATTCAGACTTTCTTCTTAAAGAAAATTCCTAGATGGCTTTTTTGTTTTTAGTAGAGTGTGGGATTGGGAGAGATTACTTTAATATTTTACTACGAAAATTTCCAAGTTGAATCCTGTATGCAATAAGATGGATAAAAGTCCCTGTTGAGCCTCTTCACTCAGAATATGATTGTAGGGCTGAGGAACAGAGGATAATGAACCCTCTCAGAATCTATAATTATGTCACAAGATTTTAGTTGCATCTCTGTCAGGTTCAGTTTTTCCCTTGAACCATTGTTTGGGAAGACTAGAATAAAACTATTTTCCATGCACTAGGAGCATAGTCACCTAACATATCACTTCCACTATATCAAATTAATGGCTGCCAGCTCAACAATTTGATACTTCATCTCGTATATCAGCTGCCGATATAATCCATTGCTGGATAGTATATTTCATTTGCATTTATCTTTCTTGTATACAGTACATATTTTTATACTTCTTTCAGCATTCCCTCTCTTTCCTCACTTATTATCCTCCCTAGCAATACATATCTCTGCACCTCTGTTATAGATGTGTTATTAATAATCCTTACAAATACCCCCTTTGCCTTTTTTCTCTTGCAGTCATTGGCAGCTCCTTACAATTTGGCCTTTTAATGCTGAGAAGCTAGGCCTGAATGAGGATGTTTCCTTGTTATTTTCATAGACATTAGCATAGCTGCTTGATCTGGGGCTCTGGCACTTTCTCTAGATATGATTTATGATATCAATCCAATTTATGGCCATTTAAAGGAATGCTGAACTGGCTGTAAATCAGTGAAAGCACATAAAATACTCATGAGAACTGCTAGAATCCATCTGGATAAGTTTCCATCCCTTTAACAGAAGCCAATCAACAGTAAGGAAATAAAGCCATTATGTAGGTCTAGAGGTAGGAGGTCAATGGTAGGCTTGTTTAGAGGATAAACAACTCACAAGCAGTAAATAGGCAGAGTGTGCCTTTTTAATAATGGAACAAAAGAGAAGCTTAGGTGAGTGGTGAGGATAAAATGGATGAAAAGTTAGGCTGGTGAGTAAGAGGAAGCATCCTAGAGGTATAGTTAGAATGTTAGAGAGAGCCCATTTAAAGGATGGAATAAACATATTCTTAATTGTTTTTATATTTCACTGGATCTATTTGGCAATCTGATGAAGCCTATGTACCCAGTCTCAGGAAAAATATAAATAAAAAAGATAGTAATTATGTTGAAATAAAATTATATTGAAATATGGTTATTACATTGAAATTATATTGAAATAGTTAAAATATATTGAAATATATTGAATTATATTGAAATTTCATTTAAAAAGTCCATAGACAACAAGTTGGTAACCCATAGCATCAAAGAAGAAAAAAAAGACATGACTTCATAGATATCAATTAGTCACATTCTTTCCATAGTCTAAACAATCCCTGATGGAATGTGAAATCTATTAAAATAAACAAAACTAGAAAGGACAAAAGTCTGTGTTTTAGAATCAACAGAAATTGAATTCAAATCTCTCCTCTGACATTTAACTTGTTGGGGACCCAGTATAAGTCATCTTGAATCTTAATTTCTTGGCATCAATAAAGCCAGGAAAATTCTCCCCATAGACTCTACCTTACAGGGTAACCATGAGACTCAAATGATATAATGTAGGTAAAATGCTTTGGGAAATTTAAAACACTATAAATCTCACTTATTATAGTTACCTTGGCATATCCAATTAACTACATGAAGATGTTCTGGTGCTTTAAATGCATTACAAAAATTGTATATGATTATTTCACAAATATTTTTCTTTCAATTTATAGGGATGGATAATCAATCCATTCAGAGATTTTCTTTTCTTTTTCTCGAATGTTATTTTTGTGTTGGTTGTGGAGGATAGTGGCCATTATAAGTCTTTGAATTATCCAAAGAGGATACAATGACTATAATGAAAGAAACTTCCACAATTTGTCTTAAGATGTTGAAAACCAGCATTTACTTATTATCTGGCTAAATACATCTGTATTTGAAGTAGGTGGCACAGTGGATAAAACACTGGGTCTAAAGTGAGGAATATCTGAATCCAAATACAGTCTTAGATGTGATCCTGAGCAAATCACTTAGTTGCCGTCTGCCTCAGTTTCATCAATTATAAAATGGGACAAGAAAAACATTTACTTTACATGCTTGCCATGAAGATCAAGTGAGATAATATTTGTAAAATTATTAGCATAATGACTGTCACAGAGTAAGCAATCAATTAGCACACGTACTCTCTGCCTGTCTATATGTCAGTTCAACTAGTATAGATCCCCTATAGATTATATTCTTTCACTATTTTCACTTAGTACTTGCATAGACTTTTACCAGAACAAATGGAGGTAAATGCCTACGCTTTTGATGAAACACTAGTGAGTGAAATTACAAGTAAATTATTAATTCATACCAGAAATAAAAGAATGAAGATTGCCATGTTTTAAAAATTAATATTATAAGAGCTAAATCTATGAAAAACTGTTTTCCATAGATCACATTCAGAACTGTGTTGTAGAGGAAAGTAAGAGACATTTGTCTATTGTGGACCAACATATAGACATTTTAGGTGATTAACTGAGAAAGCGAAGATTTTTTTTTTTGGGGGGGGAAAGCGCAGGTCTAGAAATTTATCTGGAGTTTCATGGATATGGGTATTGGAGTCAATGAATCAGAATGTTCAACATGGGAATTTCAATGATCATAAATCAAGCTTTTATCAAAGAATCTGGATGTAAAAGGAATTAATTGCAATTAGAATTAAGGGCTCTTCTTGTGTTTATAAGGGATATTCATGGATTGTGAATAGAAATTGAAGTCAAGAAATTAAAAGAGGAGGTATCAGTTGGAGTGGTGTTTAGAGCTCATAATTTAGTTACTGGCATGTAAATTTGCTTTCTTGTGGTTCTCTCAGCTTTAGACATTTCTTACGCAAAATGACAATTCTCTTTTAACAGTGTCATTAGTTATCCAATGCACCTGTGCTGGCACTAGACTTGGATAATAACCATGTGGACTGCTACCTTACAGTGGTCTAAAATATACATTTAGAATTCTGGACTCTTTTCTGAATCATAATAAAAATAATAGAATAGCATTTGGCTATTCTCTTTGGCAGTGAACTGAAGGTTCCCTTCAGTGCTTATAAATGTGGCAAACTAAAATACAGTCATAGGGTAACCCTGCCCTGTCTATTTTTGCCTCAAGAAGAATTAGATACCCCTTTTCTAACCTCCACAGATGCTTCACAAACCAGACTTCTTTTGATTGTGCCTGACTCTTTATGATTCCATTTGGAGTTTAATTGGCAAAGATACCAGAGAGGTCTGCCATTTCCTTCTCCAGCTCATTTTATAGATGAGAAAACTGAGGCAAACATTTTTAAATGACTTGCCTAGATTCACACAACTAATAAAGTATGACTCTAGATTTGAACTCAAAACGATCAGTGTTCTTGATTCCAAGTCTAGTGTTCTATCCCCTGTGTCACCTACTTGTCCAATATAACTATATTATGTGCTTTATATATAGATACATCATATCCATATATAGATACAGATGCATTTGTTTATATACATTTATACGGACATAAACATGTTCATGTACATATGTGCTTCCATGTACAAATATGCATATATATGCACATATGTAAATATATACACATAGTAGGGTTTGGTTGAAGTATCTTCAGTTAGCTATACTTTTATCTCAAGTTGCATGCTTTAAGTTATAAATATAATTCTACATAATCCTGCTCAAATACTTGTGATATATACATGTGTATATACATGGATGTATACATGCATGCATTCATCTGTATGTGTAGATAATATAAATTCTATTCACTACTACTTGATAAGTACCTTAACAACAGTTACACAACTAATATGTATCTGAGGCTAGATTTGAACTCAGGTCCTTCTGTCTCTGTGCCCAGTACTCTATCCACTGTCTAATTGTACTATACTATGCCATACCATATTATATACTATATGTATATGAAAACAAGAAAATATATACACTTTAAATTTATGCCAGCTGAAGGCTTTAAATGAAAATCATTAGACAAATGTCAAATGTTGTCAAAATAAAGCAAGGATTACCATTTTTTAGGCTTATTTGGTGGGACCTGAATGCCAGTTAATCCAGCTGTGTAAAAACTTCTGTGGATTAAATAGACTTTTGGAATTTTTGTTACTCACCTGGATAAATTAGATTGAGACTCAGGGGTCCAACCAGTTAGTTTTGCTTCATAGTTGCCTTATTGTGATAACTCTCTGAAATTTGTTCAAATATTTTCATTTAACACCTTCAGCTGTTTTAAAAGCTAGCCTGCTGATTTCTCCAATTTTGGCCAAAAACAGTGTTCCTTGATCTACCATAGAGGGTAGAATTTCACTGAATTTGCTTCAACTACTTTTAGGAAATGATTATTCACAGAACCACTCAGGATTCACTGGCATATAATGTGAGCATTGTCTAGTATAACTTCTTTAAAAAAAAAAGATGCAGAGAAAAAATTTGGCACAGCGGTGGCTGTTGTTCATCTGATAGATTTTTTTTTTTTTTTATCTCTTTTTTTTTTTTTTTTTAATAGCCTTTAATTTACAGGATATATACATGGGTAACTTTACAGCATTAACAATTGCCAAACCTCTTGTTCCAATTTTTCACCTCTTACCCCCACCCTCCCCTAAATGGCAGGATGACCAGTAGATGTTAAATATATTAAAATATAACTTAGATACACAATAAGTATACATGACCAAAACATTATTTTGCTGTACAAAAAGAATCAGACTCTGAATTATTGTACAATTAGCTTGTGAAGGAAATCAAAGATGCAGGTGTGCATAAATATAGGGACTGGGAATTCAATATAATGGTTTTTAGTCATCTCCCAGAGTTCTTTTTCTGGGTATAGCTAGTTCAGTTCATTACTGCTCCATTAGAAATGATTTGGTTGATCTCGTTGCTGAGGATGGCCTGATCCATCAGGACTAGTCATCATCTAGTATTGTTGTTGAAGTATATAATGATCTCCTGGTCCTGCTCATTTCACTTAGCATCAGTTCGTGTAAGTCTCTCCAGGCCTTTCTGAAATCATCCTGTTGGTCATTTCTTACAGAACAGTAATATTCCATGGAGCACTTGGAATTCTGGCAATGCCTTGTAATTGATTCATATGTCTGCACCCATACCTCAGCATTAAGCTGGTATGTGTGCAGACATAATACAGGAGGGAGAAGAGAGTAGAATTCTGTCTTTTGGAACCTGTGATGAAAATGAATAGTAGCCCCACATACTAAAGAATTAGATCAATTGCTTTCAACTTCCCCACTGACCAATTGTGAATTTGGCACCTTTAAAATGATACTAAATCTGGCATTCCATTAAGCAGGTTTTTGGTAAATTCCTGTTTTGTGGCACTATAGTATCTGTACTACTCAATAGGACATGAGTGTCTGGAAATAGTTGATGATGATTCTTAGTAAGAAGTTTTAGCACTAGGAGAAGAGCCTGGCCAAAAATCTTTAAAGTATTTTGATACTCTTAGGTGAAAAGTCAACAGTCTGAGTTGGGAGTTGAATGTCTGAGATAATGAACTTCAGTTGCAGATTAATGAAAGTAGGCATAATGAGAACTAAAACACTTTTCTTGAACTATTATGGCAAATTTGAGATCATTCTTTTATACTTTATACAGTTCAATTGTACATTTTAAAGCCATGTGTTTGCTCCTTGGTCATAAATATTCTTTAGTATTTCAATTATTTGGAATTAGGAAACCTGAATTCAAATACTAGATATCATATTTAATAGTAAGTTAGTTAACCTGAGTCTCCAGTTTTTTATCTGTAAATTTAGGCAGGGGAAAGGAATTTGAACAATTTTCTTCCATACTTTTTTTTAGCTTTAAATCTAATATGATACGATTCTATTTCTATTATATTATTGTGAAAAGATTTTATCTCAAGGTTTTCATTTTAAATTGCTTCATGTATCTTTATATATGGTTATAAATCCTGTTGCTAAATATATGCCCAATGAAATATTAGAAATTCCCAAGAGGATTTTTTACCTTTCCTTTCCTCCAGATTTTGATAGATATTGAGTACTTATCCTCTTCTTTTGGACCTGTTTCATTATTTCTCTTGAGATTCTTGACTTTTTGTTACTCCAGATGAATTTTCTATTATTTTTCCTAATTTCATAAAGTAACCCTTAGGTTTAGTTGGCAAAAAATTTTATCTATGAATTAATTTAGTGCCACAATTTTTTTATTATATTGGCAGGCTCAACCATGAACAATTAATTATTTTTTCAATTATTTAAGTCTCGATTTCTATAAAAAGTGGCATGTAATTGTATTCATGTAAATTGTGTGGGTGCCTTGGCAACTGGAATCCTAGATATTTTTACCCATTCTATAGTTATTTTGAATGGATTTTCTTTTTCTTCTATCTCTTTTTGTATTATTTTATACAGAACATGAGTGATTATGTTGATTTTTTATCCTGACACTTTATTAAAATCATCATTTATTTCAATTCTTTTTTTAACTCTTTAGGGTTCTCAAAGTAAATCATTATTTTCTCTCACATTCACACATTATATATGAAAAAAAGATTTTGATTGTTTATTTCACTTCTACTCCTTCCTTCCTGTAAATTATATCTCACAAACAAACTTTCCCCCAACTTACAAATGTGCAAACTCTTCATAGGAAAGGTGCCATAAAACATTTAATCAATAAATAGCATTATTCTTCCTAGACTTAAAAAGTGAATCAATCTTTACTCCTTCATGTGTACTTGCATATATTATGAAAGGCTAAATCCTATTATGAATTATTCCATGAGGAATTCAATTTTTATGTTGTAATGGAATTCCATTGTAGTGAGTAAATAGCCCAGGGCACCAAACAGAATTTATGGAAAGATGCATCCACTTAGCCAGAGAGAAGTATTAAAATGGTTCCTGCAGAATGGGTACTTATGCATGATAGTTGACTGACTTGTTAATTGATAGATGTTTTTCAAACTAGTTGCTCAGAACCTATATAAGTCTACAGTAACAGCAACATTATCCTCATCACCATTTACTCATTTCCTGTAAAAAAAAACATAAGGCAAATAATACCACCCTGGGCAATAAAAGGAGAATAACATCACTGAAAATATCCATAATATATTAAAAACACTTGGGATTTTGATTGAACTCAATAAATACATTACATAGTTTTATTTCTTCCCATCACGTATGAAGGACATGTAGATTTTTAGGCCTATGTTATATAAACTGTTTGTCACCACTGAATTTGCAGGATAATTTCCAGCTCTCCAAGTCAATTTATACTGCTTATGTCTGTCCTAACAGTATATTATATATCTGCCTGTTAGAGTATTTCATCATATCCTTTAGTTGCCTATACTTTTCATACTTGTTTTAATGGATATTCTTCTTGCCAGGCTTTAATGAAACTAGTGTGCATTAAGTGAAATCTATATTGGCTTCCCATCTCATTTTAATATTATTCATAAACTGTTATGTGACCAATACTTACTTCTCTCACAATTTATCCAAGCTATACATGCCTCAATTTAATTCATAATGTTAATGTTCCTAACATTTTCACATTTATTAAAACGAACCATTTTTATTTCTGCTTCACAAATTCTCAACATTTCAGGGTCATCAGCAGCATTGATTTATCTGATCCATTTTAATACCCATTTATATTTTCCAAATCCATATTTTAGTGTTGGAATGCTCCCATTCTTAACAGATATCAAATTAGAGATTGAGAATGAATTTCAGGGAAAATTTCCTGATAGAATGATTTAAGATTGGGAATAGTTTACCAAAATATTCAAAAACTAGGAAAAATTTTCATTTGTGTAAAATGGATAAAAGAATTGAGTAGATGGCCATTTAGCAGTCCTTAACCAGCCCCAAATTGCAAATGCTTTATTTTCATATTTGGGATTATAGGATCATTGATTTTATACCTAGGAAGGTCCTTGGAGATTACTGAGATTTGGCTTCTAGTTTCATATACAAGGAAACTTCAGAGGGTACAAATACATGCAAAGTCACAAAGATTACAAGGAACAATGCTTAATTTGGAATTTATCACCTCTAATTCCAAATCTGAAGTTCGATTTAGATGATATGTGATTTTTGGAGGCATAACTTTTGAGATATCCTTCAATATGATGGAAATCATGATCCAATCTTATGGGTATATACAAACAGTAAGAAAAAAATTAGTAACAATAATTATAATAGGGAATGTGATTTTCTCGGGTTATATTCCTAACAGTAAAGGTATTCAGAATCCACAAATACCACCCTTTCTCATCCCACCCCCATCATCCCAACTTTAGATGCTCAGCAATAATGATTCTTTTTTTTTTCATCCAAACACCTGCAAAGAACTGGAATGTAGTTATATCTAAGAATTCCTATGTCATTGTTATTTGATGCATGACAAATAATGTCCTTCCTTTTTAACTCTTCACCATGTTCTTTTCATAGAGGACAAAGAATGGGCTTTTATCTTCTCAGAATCTTTTTAAAGATTATGGTTCATCCTAGAAGAAGCACCTTATAATCCCAAGGTTTTATCCTTTCAGTATCAATGGCTTTAAGGCATTTCTTCTTTTCTTTTTCTTTTTAAAGACAAATTAGCAAATCTACAATTTGACTAGGTGGAAACAAATTTTCTGAAGTAGCAAAACCCAGAATAGAACATGGGATTTCTGAGTCATCAGAAACAGCTTTAATTTCTGTTCCATCTGCTTACAATGTTTATTGGAGACTTTGGGTCTGTAGATCTTTTTATTAATTGAATTAGTAAAGAATACTTTTCTCAAAGTCCATACCTATTTCCTTTGTAGTAAGGACAATTCCATTATTGTTCTTGTTTAGGCATATTTCAGAAGGGTCCAATTTTTCATGGCTCCCTTTTAGGCTTTTCCTCTAAAAGTCCTTTGATATTTCCTTTTTCAGTTCATTTTATAGATATGGAAACTGAGGTAAACAGGATTGAATGACTTTTTCACACAATTAATAAGTACTTGAGGCCATATTTGAATTTAGGAAGATAGGTCTTCCTGACTCCAAGCCCTGGAAGACTATCCACTGTGCCTATAAAATTCCATAATATGTCTCTTTCCAAAAATGTTTTGACAATTCAGGACAGGAGTTTATTTGTGTTCAATTCAACAAATCAGGATAGTACTAGGAAATAAAAAGATAAAAATATGTTCTCACTTTCAAGGAGTTATCATTCTACTCAGGAGAGTGAAATAAAACATATAAAGTATATAACACGATCTACTAAGTAATTTCAAGAGGAAGAGAATGTTAATAATTTATGATATTAAAATTTAGTTTTGTTACACTTCGCACAAGGAAAGTCATATCTAAGCAACTGAAAAAATATCACATCATCTTGGATAGATCGAGTGAATATAATATAAATGACAATACTCCTTAAAGTAATCCATTTATTTAGTGCTATACCAATCAAACTCCCAAGAAACTGTTTTACTGACCTAGAAAAATAACAACAAAATTTATTTGGAAGAACAAAATGTCAAGAATTTCAAAGGAATTAATGAAGAGAAAAACAAATGAAGGTGACCTAACTCTACCAGATCTAAAACTATAAAGGGCCCAGTTTTGGGGATAAGAATTCACTATTTGATAAAACTGGTGGGAAAATTGGAAACCAGTATGGCAGAAAGTAGGCTTAGACTCACACCTAATACCATATAGCAAGATAAGGTCTAAATGGGTTCATGATCTAAGATCATAAAAAATGATATTATAAACAAATTAGAAGAACATAGGATAGTTTACCTCTCAGATCTGTGGAGGAAGAAGGAATTTGTGACCAAAGAAGAACTAGAGATCATTATTGAACACAAAATAGTTAATTTTGATTATATTAAGTTAAAAAGTTTTTGTACAAACAAAACTAATGCAGACAAGATTAGAAGGGAAGCAATAAACTGGGAAAACATTTTTACATCCAAAGGATTTGATAAAGGTCTCATTTCTAAAATATATAGAGAATTGGCTCAATTTAATAATAGTTCAAGCCATTCTCCAATTGATAAATGATCAAAGGATATGAACAGACAATTTTCAGATGAAGAAATTGAAACTACATGTAAAGGTGCTCTAAATCACTATTGATCAGAGAAATGCAAATTAAGACAACTCTGAGATACCGCTATACATCTGTCATATTGGCTAACATGACAGGAAAAGATAACAGCAAATGTTGGAAGGGATGCGGGAAAACTGGAACACTGATACATTGTTGGTGGAACTGTGAATGGATCTAACCATTATGGAGAAGAGTTTGGAACTATACTCAAAAAGTGATCAAACTGTGCAAACCCTTTGACCCAGCAATGTCTGAGCCTGTATCCCAAAAAGATCTTAAAGGAGGGAAAGGGACTCCTTATGTGCAAAAATGTTTGTAGCAGCCCTCTTTGTAGGGGCAAGAAACTGGAAACTGAATGGATGCCCATCAGTTGGACAATGGCATAATAAATTACTATATATGAATGTTATAGAATACTACCGTTCTATAAGAAATGACCAGCAGGATGATTTCAGAGAAACTTGAAGAGGCTCATATGAACTGATGCTAAGTGAAATGAGCAGAACCAGGAGATCATTATACACCACATGAAGAAGACTATAAGACAATCAGTTCTGATGGACATAACTTTCTTCAACAACGAGAGGATTCAAACCAGTTCCACTTGTTCAGTGATGAAGAGAGCTATCTACACTCAGAGAGAGAACCATGGGAATAGAGTATGGAACACAACAGAGCATTCTCCCTCTCTCTGTCAGTATTTGCTTGTATTTTGTTTTATTTCCCAGTTTTTCTTTTCCTTCCTTTTTGATCTGATTTTTCTTGTGCAGCAAGACAACTGTATAAAATTACCCATCCATATGCTTTGTAAAGAAAGAAAAAAAAAAGAATTGTGCATGCACATGTTTTGAAAAATAAAAAAAAACTTTAATAAAAAAAGAAAAAAATAGTTTAGTTTTGCTTTCCATAGGAAGCAAGGTGGTACAATGGATAGAGCACTGGACCTTGAGTCAGGAAAAATAATCTCCCTGAGTTCAAATCCAGCCTTAGACACTAGCTGTATCAATTTTGTTAAGTCACTTAACTTCCGTGCCTCAGTTTCCTCCTCTGTAGAAGAAAATGGTGAATTTCTTCAGAATCTTTGCCAATTAAAAACAATCTGAAGATATGATTGGGAGTCAGATTATGAAAAGTTCTTTATTCATTCTGAGGATGCATCTTATTTTAGAGGTTATAGGAAGTCAATGAAAGATTTTTGAATAAAAGTGTGAGGAATATCAGGAATATCAGTTGGTAATTGTATTAGCAATGAATTGGAAAGTTTAGAGACTGGAAGTATGGACATCAATGAAAATATTATTGCAATAATTTAGGAGGGAAATGATAATGACCTGGAGTGGGATAGAAATTATGTGTATAGAGAGAAGTAGGTGGATGTATGTTGGAATCCTTACAAAAAACACCACAGATGCAAACAATAATAAAAGTCAATTAGCAAAATTTGGTCATGAAAAGAATATACAAAGTGAGGAAAAGTACCATGGAGTCTTTCAATCATAGATTTAGAAGTGTAAGGCAGTGGTATTAAATTCAAGTAGAAACATAAACCAATAAACCCATAGAAAAAGATACCTTTGACCTAGCATACTGTATATTAACATTTTCTAAATTTTATTATACTTTTATTTTTTATTTATTACATTATTTTATTTATTACTTACTTTGTTAAATAAATCTTCATTACATTTTAATCAGCAGCAATCTGAAGGCATGTAATCTGTAATATATCTTATCAGCCATGTGTTTTATATCTCTGATATAATGGGTCTCTGGAATCAATAAGCTAAAGTTTTTTTTATATTAGAGATAAGATGTTAGAAAGATATTAAATGACTTGATCACAGTCACATAGCTTCTAAATGTTTGAAGTGGAATTTAAACTTCTCTTCCTGACTCCAAGCCTAGTACCTGATCCCTTAAAGCATTTTGCTTCATAGATGTTTACCCTGAAGATATTTAAATTAATAGTGGTGCTTTTACAGAAATTTGATGGACTTTCAATGGGGCTATGAAAGAATAAGCACTTCTCTATAGCATAGAAAGCTAAGATTTAAAAGCTTTTACTAAATGATGAAGGTACATTGTGAAGTTAGAGGGTTAGATATGTGAGAGAGAATAATTAATCAATTAGAATGTGAAGGAAATGTCTAGTAGAATTTCAAATAATTACGTTTTATATCCTACTCTGCAACATTCTTATTAATGACTTGAATGAAAATGCATATGGCTAGCTATTTTTCTCAATCACATCATTCATGCCTTCAATTCTTCCTATATATATTCATAGACCAAGCCCAATGTCCACTATAACATTCCTCTCTTTCTTTGTGTCTACAAAAATCCTCCCCTTCTTTCAAGATTTCAAATTCTTTCAAGTTTAAATACAATCTTTTTTATGAAGACTCACATAATCCCAATACTTTTTTGAAGATAAAGGAAAATCCATTCCTCTCTGAGTTAGTCCCTTCCAATTTACTTAATTTACTTAAGGCTGATTCTTTCTTCCCCCAAAATTACTCAAGTTCCTTTTTTGGAACTGTGTTAAGTACTTATTCTAAAATGACTTGATTAGAGTCAAATAGCTTGTATGTGGAGCATTGTATTCAGTTTTGAATATCACATTTTAGGGAGGTTGCTAATAGGTTGGAGAGTGTTGGAGGAGGATAAAGAGGATGTTGAAAAGAGTGAAGTTCATGGCATATTATGATTAATTCCAGGAAATTGAGAGAGGGAATTTATCTTGCAGAAGATTTGAGGATGAACTATAACTGCCTTCAAATATTTGAGAGTATTACAGGGTTGAGTCTTTATTTATTTGACCTTCAGAGCGTAGAATGAGAAATAATAGGTCAAAACTGAAAAGAGGCAAGTTTAGCCTTTAAGTAAAATTTCCTAATGAAGAGGTCTAAAACTGGAAGGGACTAACTCAGGGAGGAATGAATTTTCCTTTATCTTCAAAAAAAATTAGATGATCATGAATTGATATGCTATTTTTGTTCAAGAATGCTTTACACTAGACAGCTTTTGAGGAGAATTTTAAACCTGAAATTCTGTGATCCTAAATCTGTATTTTCCTCAGTGAGGGTATGTCCTCTTTATTGATACACATCACAAGTTATTAAGATCTCATTCTGCATGAATCTTTCTCATATTTTCCCACAAATACTCCCCACAAGATCAATACTTTATAGAACAAAATTTTAGTATTTAATGGATATTCATTAAATTAAACCCAATATTGTTGACACAATCTGTGCTTCAGTTGAATGTCAGACTATAAAACAATTGGGGTTGGTTCCTTTCAAGTCTAAGATTTTATATTTCTGCAATCTTCAAGGTTTGATGGAATTTTAAAAAGATGATTGAAATAAAAAAAGAAAAATGATGCAAGATAGAGTGCTAGAGGAAAAGTCAGATGACTTAATTTTATACCAAAATGAGTAATGAGAAACTGGTGTATCCATAATATAGCTAATCAGCACATATTTTGTACAGTGAGATTCTCTTAAACTGAAGAAAAATAGCATGGAACCCTTAAGACATCTGATCTCATTTGATGTATGACAGTAAATGCTAAAGGTGAGGGGTGCCACAGGAAACATGAAAATGGAAAAAAATTCATAAATCTTTGGTATATTAGCTTTGGAAGAGAAATGTCTTCTGGTTTCTTGGGTGGTAAGAATGGCAATATACCTAACAGTAAGAAAGCAACATTGGGACTCTATTGAGTTACCTTCTGTTAAGGGTGACTCTGAAATACCCCACTTTTTTGTCACATAAAAATTTACATAAGCAGTTCCATTTCCATTTTATTGGTTGATGTTCCCTCAAAGTGACTTTTGATTTTAAATATTTTATTATTCTATGACTAGACATTGAAACATTGTCTTATACTCCTTCAAAGTTCAGATATTATGGGTAGAACAATAATGATTGTGTATGGCTTAGCTATAAAAAGTAAGCAGAGCCTTTTGTATCCTTCTTATTGGTACTTTGTGTTCTTGTCTCTTCCACTTATTTGATATATATTTGGCACTTTCATTGTTACAAAATATAAAGTTGTATATTTAGAGCTAGAAGGAACCCTAGACTTCTTCTAACCTAATTTCCTCCTTTTTACATCTAAAAAAATTAGTGGCTAAATATATTGAGGGGCTTGACCAAGGTTTCACCTATAGCAAGTGACACAACGGGAATTAGTACAAATATGACACTCTTTTTCTTATACCATGCTGTTTCTATGCTACTTGGCCTTCTTAATTTTATGTTCAGAGTAATACTATATAGAAATCTTTAAATCCTCATTGAAGTTAAAGATAATAGAGCAAGTTTAGAAGGGCAGTTTCAGAGGAAGAGACAGATAACTTGAAGAGAGTAAGATAGAGAGAAGATAATGCTTTAAAAAAATCATTTTAACAATAACAATGGGTTAAGAAAAGAATTAAGTGTTCTAGGCTTCCTGGGAATTACAGTAAGAAAGGACTTACAGATCTTCTAGTCTAATTTGTTGAAGTGATTTCCCCAAGATAATCTAAGTGATAGGAAGGGACACAAGCCCATTTCCCCTAGTTTTACATGTAGTGTTCTTTCTACTGTGCTACACTGCATCTCATGTGTGGTGATGGAATCATTCTCATTACTTCATAGTAATGACTTCATATATGTTCTGTTTCGGTGAATAGATTTAAAGTTTACTTAGCACAGGGATGGTATTTTACAATTTTTTGTACAGCCACTGTCTAGGACAGCTCTCCTTGCCTCCCAATGCAAAAGTACTCTATAAGGTTGTGATGTTCTTGAGAACTTGCAGTTTCCTTTAACACCAAAGCAATATAATGTGACCTTCAAGACTATTCAGAAAGCTATAATATTTCATTATGAAAATAAAATATGGATAAGTATTACAATTAGAGATAATTAGAAATTGCTAGAAAACAGCAGTATGTAACTCTTGTGGAGGAATGAGACACTACTGGCTCAACACTTTATAAATGCCTTTTCAAGTAGAGGGTAAATTTTAGCATTTACTAAATGTAGGATTGAAACATTGAGATTTAATGAAGTAAGATATATCAAAGTGAAATTCTTATGTGGAAAGTAAAATTAGCTTTATCTATTGCTTTCATGGAAAAAAAAAACACACCTTCATGGTAGAAGTTCTGACTCTTTACTAGCTGAGTCAATGTCAAAATTTATTTAGTTCCCTCTGACAACAACTCTGGTGACGTCAATAAGAAGCTATCTGTGGTCCTGATCCAGCTTAAAGTTGTGGTAGGAAGGAAGCTTTTGAAAACTATAGTTAAGCTTCAATCTGGGAGCTTTATCTAGGAGTAGCCAGAAAAGGAATTTTCTCCAAAGAAAAAAAGAAAAAGATAGGGATAGAAGAAAATGTCTAGCTGCTCAGGTGATAAAACAAGTTGGATCTAAGGTTATGTAAAAGTCATCTGTTAAGTTGAATAAAGGAAATCTTTGCAAGGCTAACATGTTTGCTTCTGATTACATCAGAAGCAAGAATCAATGAGGATTTATCAAGCACTTTAGTTTGGTCACACAGGGGATAGTGAAAGGGGGTATAAATACAAATGTAAGATATTATCTGACCTCAACGAATTTTTATCCTAGTATGATCATTAGTTTGTAGAATTCTAACTAATGATGCCAGTAGGATCTTAGATGTAACTTTGATCATCACTTTCAAAGTGAAACTCAGAGAAGTGAGATGACTTATTCATAGATGTATCTAACAGAGATGCTAAGATTTGAACCCTGATCTTCTGACTCCAGATCCAATGCTCTTTCCATAACTTTACCACTACCTACATATATTTTGCAAAATGTGGTAACATTACATAATAGACAGAACAATGAATTTGAAGTCAAAATCCTGAATATTTACCATATATGTGACCCTGGTCAAGTCACTTAAGTCACTTAACTTCTCTCATTCTTAGTTTCCTTATCTGTAAAGTCAAGATAATAATAGCATGTGCATGGTTTTGAGGATATTACATTTATCTGTATCTATATCAATATACATATATACATCTATCTCTATATGTATATTATCTATATCGAAATCTATATCTGTCTAAGTCTGTAACTTGTAGACATTAAACTCTAAATAAGTGTTAGCTATTTATTTTTATTATTATTATTATTGTATTGTCTCCTAGATATTTCAATAAGGCACATGGTGTTCCTCTTTTTTCAGAAAATACATAGCATCCTCTGACTGCTTCTAATAGATGGGCTGACTAAGGAATTTTTATTGAATGATGACAAAATAAAAGGCTTTTAGTTTATTGCTGAGTTAGAATTCCATTGATATGCTAAACGGGCAACCCACCTGTCCAAGTTCATTTGCCTTTTTGGTCTTTAAGTATAAATGCTTTTCAAAATTGTGTCTGGGAGAGTTAGGTTAGGGGTTATGGTGGTCAAGTGAGAAGGTTGTGGAACTGAAACTGAACTTTGGGCAATCTTTCATAGTAGGTAAAGAGTGGAGATTGTTTCAGGATGACAGCCCTTGAACACTTAGCTAAGCTAGATTATTAGCAAGCTGTTATTCATACAGATCATTCTTGATTTCATCAGTTGTTAGCCTACTTCCCTTCCTAATTAGTTTGCATTTTCTTTCTGTGGAGGTGTTGGGGTTAAGTACTAAAATAAATGAATAAGACAAAAAATACAATCAAAATTATCCTCTCTACTGGAGTTTTCTATGGCAAACAGCTTCTATCATATTATAATAATGTAGGTAAAAAAATAAATTAGCAAGAGTATTTTGTAACTTCTAGGATGGGTCAGCATACATTTACTGAATTCAGTAAAAGTAGAATTGCCTTTGTATTTACACACACACACACACATATAAACACACACACGTGTGTGTGTGTGTGTGTGTGTGTGTGTGTGTATTATCAACAATTATTCAGTTCCAATGGAGCAGTGATGAACTCAACCAGCCAGGCACAGCGAAACAACTCTGGAAGATGACTAAAAACCATTACATTGAATTCCCAATCCCTATATTTTTGCTCACCTGCATTTTTGATTTCCTTCACAGGCTAATATTTCAGAGTCCGATTCCTTTTGTACAGCAAAATAATGGTTTGGTCATGTATACTTATTGTGTATCTAATTTATATTTTAATATATTCACATCTACTGGTCATCCTGCCATCTGGGGGAGAGGGTGGGGGAAAGAAGGGGAAAAATTGGAAGAAGAGGTTTGGCAATTGTCAATGCTGTAAAGTTACCCATACATATAACCTGTAGATAAAAGGCTATTAAAAAAAATAATGAAAGAAAAAAAAAACAATTATTATGTGGACTCCTTGCAGACAAAGCTTCTTTGTTTTTCCTTACATTTCTGCCTTCTAGAAAAAAAAATTTACATAGTAGGTGCTTAAATGTTAACTCAAGTTAATTTAATTTTACTGTAATAACCCCAAATAATAAACAATTATTAACTGCTTTCTGTAAGCCAGGTACTATTCTAAACTCTGTCAATAAAATTATTTAAAAGAAGTCCCTGCCCTCAAGGAGTTTACAGTTTTATGGGAGTAAAAACAACATACAAAAGAGCATGGGAAAATGGAGGATGTGGATATAATAGGAAGTACTGTGCTTTAGGACATCTTATTTTGTGGAGTTGAATACAATAATAACTCACATTTAGCAAATATTAAAAAAAGCTTATAAACTACTTCCTTTTTAACAACTCTGAAAGGAAGATTCATCTAAGTGCCATTATCCTCATTTTATTGATGAAGCAATTAAGATTTAGAGAGGTTAAACTCACTTGACAAAGTTGACACATAGTGATTAAGTTTCAGACCTAGGATATGAGCCCAGAAGTCTCCTGAATTCAAGTCTGTCAATCTTTATTGAATACCATGGTGTCTATTTTTTCTCCTGAATTTAATCCCTCTGAAGTTATAAATCTACACTATATGGTAAATGCAGAGTTCAGAATAAAATAGTTCTTACTCTAAGAAGCATTCTAAAAGTATCACTGAAGTAATGACCAAGCAGGATTCTGTGGAAAACAAACAAACAAAAAAAAAACCTTGCAGGAATTGAAGCAGCTACAACTTTCTTTCTAGAAGTGAACTGGCAGCTGTTGTCTGTTTGCCTTAACTCTAGATGAATCAAGTGAAGGTAGAGAAGAATGGAGAAGATCTCTCAGAGTCCTTCAGGCCAGCCCCATCAGTGGATTCTTTGAGGAAAGTTCTTCAGCTCAGCTCTTTTCCCCTCCGTCTCTTTCAATTCACAATCTTTCCAGGAGATGTAATTAGAATGCTGGTCTGCATAGAGGTAGCAGGTGTGTTTAGTTCTCCTCTGGGAACTGTGCCATAACTGAGGGTGGGGGATGGGGTGGGCTGAGGTAGCACTTTTCTTTCATGTCCAGAAATGCAACTGATTCCTGGTTGTCTTCCAAGGTGCATTTGTCAATTATGGAGCAGAGAGCAATTCCAATTTCCTCATGAATCCTCAACTACTCTTTCCAGGGAGCTAAGTGGTACAGTGAATTATTTATTATAATAGTACCCTGAATTTTGGTTGCACCATTCTTTTAAGACTTTCCCAGAAGTTCAATTATATGACCTCACTTGTATACTTAGACTTTAAAAATGTGCCTTGAGGCAGCCAATCAACAGGCATTTATTCAGTCCCTATTATTACCAACTATTGTGCTAGGTACTAGTCATTCAAATACAAATGTGAAACCATAACTGCCCCCAAGAAGCTTCTACTATGCAATGGGTGAGCAAATAGAGGGATACAACATTTAATGAGTTTGCCCAAAGTGCTTGATCTGGAAAGAATTCTGCTTTCTCCCCTTAATTAGGTAGGGGGTTCTCCTTTATAATCAGAGAATTAAGGAAATCATAGATGTAGAGCTAGCACAAACTTCTGAGGTCCTATAGTTCAAACCCTTTATTTTATAGATGAGAAAATAGAAATCTAGGCAAGTTAAGTGAATTGTGCATAGGAGGAATAAGTTTTCTATTGAAGAGTTCAAGCTACCAAAACAAATGAGCCTCTTCTATCTAACTTAACTTTGTTGCCTGGGTCTTTGTGACAATAAATAACTTGCTTTGTGTCATACAGCTAGTATGTGACAGAGGCATGGTTTGACCCTCTAGGCATGTCTTAGTGCCTCATTCTTTTTCTACAAACCAAATTTCAAAGGTACCAAAGTGAGTCACAGTAAATGAATCTGCCTCAGAGAATGGAATTAAAATGTTAACCAATGGGGATAAGGAAATCAGTCCAGGAAAAATGGATTGAAGTTAAGAGATCAGAGGGGAAAGCAATGGAAGTAGGATCTAGCTCATCATGAAATTATCCTGAAAGGTCAAAGTGTACAGACTGTGATTTAATGAATGCAGTTTTCATTAGACAAAGAGATAAGGAAATAAAAGGAATGAGAAGAATAGTGGAGTAAGAGTAAGGTTAGAAAGGAACAGAATTTATCATTGAAGTATATTTTTTGGGGGCACATCAGGTAAGGAATAAAGTAATGATCCAGTATGATTCTACTTAACAAAGTGAGCCTGTCACCTTAGAAAAGTCTAGGAAAATGTGCTGTGACCATTAGTTTCTGACAACATTTATTTGAACTCTTGCTACTTATTCTTATCTATATGAGATATAGTTTTCTAGAAGCAGAACAGTGAACCAGAATCACACAATTCTCTAGTTGTAAAGAATCTTACAGATCATCTCATCTAATCTTCTCACTTTAAAGAAGATGAACCTTAACCCCTGAGAGGTTAAGCAACTTGACCTAAATCACATCATTAATTAATGACAGAGTTGGCATATAAACAAGGTCTTTTGATTCCTAATTTGAGTGTTCTTTGCAGTTTACAAGATAACAATTTCAACTCAGGGCTGGATTTCTGTGATCTCAGATAAATTAACCTGGACATTTAAAAAAATCCATTAAGCCATATTTGGAACTTGACTTCGATTTCTCGGGGAGCCCTGACCTCACAGATTATCCTGTTTCAGTGAGACCCGCAGCAAATCAGGCTGACCAAATTCTATAGTTCCAATATAATTGTTGCATGGTTGAATAGACATTCTACATGCTTGGTGCTTGAATAGATGCAGCCTCAAAGTGTTAGTATCAATTATAATGGGAAAAGTAATAAATTTGCAGTGATAAGATTTGAATTCTAGTCTTGACTCTGTTATTATTTAATTATGTATCTTTGGGAACAAAACTTGATTTCTTGGGGTTTATAGTTTTTCCTCTTTAAAATGATGGAATTAAACTAGAAAAAATCTCTAAGGTTCCTCCACATCTAAATCTATGATTCTTTGAGCTTTTATTTGTGAGTCAAGTTTGGCATTTGGGGTAAGCATATTGCCTTATGAATATGCTAATATATCAGTAGCTGGTAGCAACTTTGGGCAGCCAGAAGATCTCCCACAGCTGGCCAGTAGGAGAAGCAGCTGGCAAGCCTGTTTATTTTGTCCTTACCAGATGCTTCCCTCAGTCACAATGGACCTTGGGTTGCCAGGGGTATAGTCCCTGGGCAAATTGGGAGCCAAATCCCAGTGTGGGATTGGGAGATGGAGGTTGAAAGTGTGGGTGAAGGTCAGGAGATTTTCATAATTATTCACCTTCTGGCATTACTAAGTAGCCCCTGAATGGCTTAGAGGCCCTTGAAAAGAGGAAATTCAATAGACAGCACATTGGACAATTAAGACAGTAGGTTGGGAGGGTATGTACACTTTATTTAAATACTCAAAGTAAAAAAAAAAAAAAAAAAGAAAAAACCCACAGACCCCAGGACCCTTCCCTGTTCATTTGCTTCCTCTTTCTTTCTCTCTTCCCCCATCATGAGTTGTAGAGTCTTATTTTACTCAAACCTGTTTCACTTGGCTCCAGCTTTAATGATTCTTTCTGCCTCTTACAAATAACAAGATCTCTCTCACTGACATCAGTTAAAAGGCACCTCAATTGAATTTGTCAGAATGACAAGATAAGCAAGTGCATTCTTCTCTAAGCCTGGAACATACAGAGGGTAATGGTTCCTTGTAAACACCAGGAAAATCATGAAAATCCCTAGATTGACCCTAATATAGCAAGTTTAATTAGTTTTAATTTAACAATAGAAATAAAATATTCTCACCATCACAGGATAAATGCTCATTATGACTTTTTCCTTTTTGAGAACCCATTTTTTTTTCTTCTTTCCCTATCTCTCCTCTATTAGCTGAGAGTCTGCTTACAATTTGCCTTCTTTCCCCTTATATAGTAGATCTTCAAAACTACTCTGACCTGGTGAGAATCCAATTGATATAAATTTTAGCAATGAGTTTTATGCAATATAGAATTGAGAAGGAAATAAGAAATTCTTTAGAAGCACATAAAGTGAAGTTACAAAGCACTGGATGAGGAGAATTTATTGATATGTGAAGCAGGGAGTCCCAATACAGTCTAAATAGAAGGCTACTAGAGCTAGTTGCTGACAATGCTTTTCAATGTAGTAGATATCATGGAATATCAGAGCCAAGCAGGATATTAAATACAGTTCATAGAAGGTCATATATTTTTGCTTTGGAAGAAACCTTGAAGGTCATTGAATTCTACCCCCTAATGTTACAAATAAGGAAATGAGGCCCAGAGAGAATACATGATTTGTTTAGGATTTTACAACTAGTGTCTAAGGTGAGATTTGGCCAAGATCTCACAAACTCAATGTCTAGTATCCTCTTCCTTAAATGTTTCAGGTTCAAGAACTACATAGGACAACTGAAGCCCAGTGGGATAGAGTTACTTTTCTAAAGGATACATAATTAGTAATGTGCAAAATGGAATTCAAATCCAAATTTTTTGACTCCAAAATTAATTTCTCTTTCTACTACATTGTACCAAACTTCCAGTTTTTTTTTATTGCTACCAAAAAGCATTAAGTCTAATGAGTGAACCTGAGCTTCTGAACTTTAGAATCTTTCCCTTGTTCACTGTGAAGAAGTCCTTATAGTAAAAACTATTTCATTGTTCTTCAATGAAACCTCATAGTATAAGTGACATATAAATACCCTATGCTATAGTGATACTTCTCACATAGGGTAACACACAGGGTAACATAGGATAAAAAAAAAATCAGTCCTTTGCAAGTTATTTTGTTATAGTAAGTTACTATATATAGTAAGTTTTAGTATTTATAGCAAATATATTCTAATTCTAATTTTCATTCAACCAACAACTGATTTCTAGGTACTTGCTATTTTTTATGCAATTTCTAGGTAACAGGGAGAAAACAAGGACTCAAGGACTTAGATCCTACTAAGAGTGATTCTCTTTTTAAAAATCTTTTTGATTTATAGATGCTTAGCAATTTGGTAAAGATTATGGACCTCTTCTCAGACAGATGTTTTTAATGCATCATATATACACACACACATGCATACCAAGTTTAAGAACATCAGGTTCTTAACATATATACCTTTTTGTATCTATATATTTATATACTTATATATACACACATACATGCACACATCTCACACAAATGAAATTCATTAATCTCACTCAGCTTGAGCTTCTCTTTCTCTCTCCCTCTCTCTGTTTCTCTTTCTCCACACACACATAAAATATGTTTGTGTGTATATATACTTGTATGTATGTGAATATATGAAAACTCTTGCTCTATCTATTACGTATATATGTACATGTGTGTATATATCCAGTTCCTAGACCTCAGATTAAGAATTTTTTCTCCCCACATATCTGTACATGTATATGTGTGTGAATATATATGAATATATACATATGTGTGCACAGAAAAATATAGTTCTTGGACCTCAGATTAAGAATCTCTATATACATATGTGTATATGTGTCTGTGTGTATAAACACACTGAGATACATATCATAGACCTGAAGTTCATACATGAAGTACATACATGATATACACACATCATAGAACTCAGGTTAAGAACCTCTGTTTTATGCAAGCTCTCTCAACTTCCTTCTGTTCCTTTATCGCCCTCTCAGTGGCTTAAAACTCATTAAAACCCCAAAATCTAAACCTGGGAGTTGACACAGTAAATGTCACCTTCCCCTCCTCAAGCCACTGTTCTGAAATCCTTGGTATTAGGAAAACACCACTAACACACACCTGAGATGAATTATTTTCTATAGCTGTCCCTCAGTTTCTTAACACATATGTATATATGTTTACACACATAAAACATAACAAATTCATGGATCTCAGGTAAAGAACCAGTTCTCCCTCTTTCTCTTCTCTATTTATGTCTACAATTATATCATATCACATAATATATCTGATCATATCATATTTATCCACAGGCAGCAAGTGGGATAAACCCTGAGTCATGAATCAGAATTGTTAAACCATTTAAGTCATTTGCAAATGTTGTGAACCCATTTGGAGTTTTCTTGGCAAAGATACTGGAGTGGTTTATCATGTCATTCTCCAACTCATTTTACAGATAGAGAAACTGAATCAAACAGGGTTAGGTGACTTGTCCCTAATAAACATCTGAGGCAGGACGGTTTGTAACTCAGGAAGATGTCTTTCTGATTCTAAACCCAGCACTTTATCCACTGTGCCAACTCTGACCTTATCAGTCAGGAAGATTTCAGTTCAAATCCAGCCTGATCTCTTAGCTCTGGGATCCTGAGCAAGTCATGTAACTTTTGTCTACCTCTGTTTCCTTAGATATAAAATGAGGGGTAATAATGTCACCTATTTCCCAAGGTTGTTGTGGAGTCAAATGAAATGATATTTGTAAAATTACTTAGTATAGTGTTGATACTTAGTGAGTACTTAAATGGTTATTCTGTTTTTTATTTTCTTGTATAAGTGAAAAAATGTGGGCGGTTTTCTACTGTAACCTTTTTTATATCTACATATTGTGTTTCTTCGAGGATCTATCACTAGTTGTTATAGGATTTGAGATCACCATCCCCCAAGTAATTATACCTCTGCAATAAACAAAACTGAAAGAATCAGAAGCTATGTTTTTGGTTTCATCATCTATAGCTTTTTATTTTCATTTTTTATGAAGTCTCCAGTATGCTTCAATATGACACTTAAATTTAATGCATTGGGTTTCCTTTATCACTAGTGTGTTATAAATCTAAGTAAAAATATGTCATGATTACTGAACTCATTGATCAACTTTGAGGCCAGAATGTTTAAAGGGATGCTAACCTGCATATTAGAGTCCCAAGTATGAGGGCAGTTGTTCAGTAGAGACAGAAATTATGAGCTGAATGTTAACTCTTTGAGAAAAGAAGAATGACAGATCAAACAAATGATTATAACAAGTTTCTAGATCATCTGCTAAAGAAAGATGGGGTGAACCTCAAAAGGAGATAGTAGTGTAGAAACAAAGATTTAGAAATGGAAGTGAAATCCAAACAGACTTCTCCCAGCCCACATTGTTGACAACAAATGGAAGTCAATTTCCCTTGGAATAGGGTTTCCAAAAGGCACAATGGGTCAGGATCAGGAAATCAGAGAAAGATATAAAATATGGAGAGGTGGGGTTTATACACACACACACACAAACACACACACACACACACATTTTATATATTATGATGAAACTATAGAATGAGATAGCAGGGAGAAAGGATTTATTTTTGCCTCAATAGAGGTGAAAATATCATGGAAGCAGAGAGAAGGAGATATGACTTTTCCAGTCATAAAACAAAGGAACAACCAGTTGGTAGAAGTCCCTACTTTGCAGGGTCCTAAGATGACTGAGAACAGTATTGCATCAGGGATACTAGTTGACATTCTAAATACTGAGAAACTGGTGGTATAGTGAGAGAAATAATTATTAATAACCAATGATTTGAGGAGGTTAGAGTTCCCCAATTTCCTGCAGTTCTTTTTTTTTCAAAGTTCAGTCTCTTAAAAGTCATTCCTGATGAAAAAGATTGAATTAAATTTCTTCAATCTTGATCAGCTCTCACCCAACCTTACAAGAAACAAATCTAATTTAATCTAATGGGGAATCCCATTATGTTCTACTCAGATGTGGGTAGGGATAAATCCTTTGATTAAATTTCCCAAAGTTGGGGTATAGAAAGTCTCTTGTCCAAGAATGACATGTTACTCTCAATCCCTTATTGGAGTGAGCCTACTTCTCCTTATAATATTCTCTTTTAATTGTTAACCAATTAGAGTTGATTGAGTTTTTAGAGGAACACCTACTCTTCCAAGGGCATATAAACTATGAACTGTAATGTTCTGGTTAGTTTTCTCTAGGTCTTGGGATCAGCCTTTGTTTCAGCTGAGTAATTACCAGGAGAATAGCCAGGGATAAAGTCCAAATTTTTTATTGTCTCCTTGCCTGGGACCCAGGCTAGCTTTCTAGAGGCCCTTCAGACGGGTTTTGGTCTCAGTAGGGGAAGCAGGAAAGCCACCATCAGGCTGAATGTCTCTCTGAGTCCCAGAGCTTGAGATCCAGCTTATATACTCTATTACAATTACATCATTACAGTATACTGAGTATAAATTAATCCTCATATCACTAAGGAACCATTATTTGTTGTAAGATTAAATCAATCATACTGAACTAGAGAACTCACATGCTAAACTAGATAACCATTGTCTTATCAATTCCACTGAATTAACACCTTGTTTAAATCAATCATACTGAGCTTTAAGTATATTTCTCCAAAATTCCTTTCCTTTACAATGAGCCATACATTATGAGGGATCTTTGACACTTGAACATGCCACTGATTAGTTTATTAGTAAAATATTAGCATTATTAATAAAATAAATAATTACCCAGAAATTTTGTCTTTTAAACTTTTTAAATATCATGCCAGGTAATAAGTAGAGGTTCCAAGAATTTCTGTCTAGGTCCTGGGTCAATAAGTTCCTATTGTTTTTGGCTTCCTAGGACACATTTAACTCACATTCACACTAGATCTGCAACCATATCTTTTGATGTCTGGGAATGATACTGCTTTCTTCCACATGAAGCTGGCACTTGCATCTCTCTAAGCATCTAGAAAGCACAAGCCTCTTAACATTTCTGAAATACAACACTGACACATCACTTAAGGATTTCTGATGTGTGTCAATCAGTCAGTAAACATTTATTAAGGGGCAGCTAGGTGATGCAATAGATAAAGCACTGGCTCTTGAATCAGGGGGAACTTAATTCAAATCCAGCCTCAGAAACTTGACAGTTACTAGCTCTATGAGTTTGGACAAGTCATTTAACCCCAATTGCCTTACTTCCCCACCCCACCACAAAAGACAAATAAATAAAAAGATCCATATGTCCATGTCACCTATCTACCCAATAAAACCCAGTGGTTTCCTATTAAAAAAAATAAACATTTCTTTTAAAATGCCTATTATATGCCTCATTCATTCCAGTCCTTCTAATGCCACTGACTCCCTTAGATATATGAGACTCCTAAGATAGTAGGTGGTGACTATGATATATCACTTCCAGAGAATTGGACTGAGTTCTAGCTCACTGTCAATTTAGTAATCTAATCCTAAACTAATGGGAAATGAGGTGCACATAGAAGATACTCTGAGTATGGAACGAATACTTGGCTCTTAATCTCTAATTCCCATGGGGCACAGGACCCCTGAAACCATTGGCTTTTGAGACTGGGTGTTTCTGATGGATGTGAGCCACCTTTGGCACAGACCTTCTAGTGCCTCTGGCTCCCTGAACCCAATGTATCTGATGGATGTGAATTCCTCTTGGCAAAGGAACTCTTTTCCTGAGTTCACTGTACTTTGCTATTAATTTACCCTGTTTCTCAACCTTTAGTGTAATGCCAAATTATTTCTTTTAGCCATCTTTTAATCTTTGAATGAATAAGGTCATGTCTAGAGCTCAGATTTAGCACTTTACCATCATGTTCAAACAAGTGCCCACACAGTAGCCTGTATGCTCTGCTTATAGTAACACTTTCTGAATATGCTTTTCTACTTTCTATGTTGCTATATTGCCAATCTAAAAAAAAATAAGTGTGTACTATGTAGAAGGATACAATGCTAGAAATTATTGGAACTAGGAAACGAAATAAGACATAATCTTTGTTGTTATTGTTGAATCATTTCCATTAGTGCCTCTTGGTGATCCCATTTAGGGTTTTCTTGGCAAACATCCTGAAGTTTGCCATTTCCTTCTCATTTTATAGCTCATTTTATAGAAGGAACCTGAGTCAAAAGAGGGTCAAGTGACTTAGGGTGCTATGAAGTGTTGATGCCAGATTTGAACTAAAAAAGGATCTACTTGTTTCTAAGCTCAGTGGGCTCTATGCATTGTGGCACCTAGAAGCCCATAATCTGTACATAAATGTAATATCATTTGTATCAAATGTAATATCATCTGTACATAAATATTATATAATTTAGTAAGGAAAATAAGAAATATATACAAGCATAATTTTAATGCAAGTAGCACAAGATACTATCTGAATTACTGTGGTGTATTTGTCTGTAATGTAATTGAATGGGCATTTGACTTAGAGTCAGGAGATGTGGGTTCAAATAATGACTCTATTGCTTAATAACTATGACTTTGAGCAACACATTTAATTTCCTTGAAACTAAATTTCATGATTTTTAAAATAGGACTTGTTCTACTGACTTCTCAGAGTCGTAAGGATTAGATAAGATCATAAACCCAAATATTTTGAAACCACAATACATCTGATAACTATTTCACATGCATGATGTAGACAGAAAAAAGGAAAGCTTTGTGTGTGATCTGAGGCCATGGGGAAATTAGGAAAACATTTTAAAGAGAATATAGGACTTATTCTCCTTGAAGATTGGATATTCTAATCCTTGAAGTTTGGATAAGGTTAAGAGTAGATAAGATTTGGTGATTCAAAAGGGGAAGAGAAATTTTTAACCATATTGCACAGTTATGAAGGAGTTGGAAGAGGTAGATGATATCAGTATCATCAGTATCAACATAATTATATTTACATAATACCTACTATGTGGCAGTTACTGTGAGAAGTTCTTTATGAGTATTATCAGTTTTGATCCTTACAAGTGATCCAGAAGGTAGATGCTATTATTATTATACCTATTTTATAGTTGTGGAAACTGAAGCAAACAGGGAGCAAAGAATTGGGATATTTTTGTCATCTGGTTCTTAGAAGGTTCATATTGGGATAGAGGAAGATCCTAAAGAAACAAACGGAGATTTGGGTTGTATTATAGAGGTTCTTTTCGGGGAATGTGGATGTCAACTTAAATAAATCACATTATTTAATGTTTCTACAGGAAAAAACAAATCTGATCTCAGCATTTTAAAGATGAGATAAATGTGACATCATCTAGTTCAAACTTTTTACTTTGCAGATAAGAAAATTTTGACTCAGAAAAGTCAAATCACTTGACCAAGATAATATAGCTAGTAATTATCAGGCTTCAAACCTTGGCCATTTCATTTCATATAGAAAGCTATTTCTTATGATGCCTTACATGAATAGATTTCATGGAGTTATTAGAAAGGTATTTTCTAACATCAAAGTACTTTATAAACATGAGCTGTTACTTTCATTAAACATGCATTTCAATATTTCAGGTAGGCATTAACAAAGAAGAAACCCTTTCATTGATATGGACACTGTCTGATGATTTCAAAGACAATGCCTCCATCTTTTTTTCCTGTTCTTGAAAGACAATCTGCACAATATACCAGAGTTCTGTTATGTAATAATTTCAGGTAGGCATTAACAAAGAAGAAACCCAAAGTACCAGTTCCAAATGTTAAAAAGGAGAATTCATAACAAATGAAACAGAAAGAAGTGATATTATTTAAAAAGATTTTGCCCAACTATGTGCTAACAAAAAGCAACAACTTAAATAAAATAAATGAATGCTTACCCATATATAAAATACTCAAATTAACAGAACAAAGAATAATAAATTCAAATAACCCAATCTCTGAGGAATAAATTGAACAAGCCAAAAATGAAAAAACAAAACAAAACAAAACAAAACTCCAGGACCAGATGGAGTCACATGTGAATTGTTTCAAATATTTAAAGAACAATTAATTCTAATAGTATATAAATTATTTACAAAAATAGTAAAAGAAAGGTTACTATCAAATTCCATCTGTGACATGGATATGGTTTTGATACACAAACCAAGGAGTATCAATACAGAAAAAGAATACTATGCATTTACCAATATCACTAATGAACATGGATGTAAAATTTAAAAATAAAATACTAGCAAAGAGAATAAACCAGCATTTCATAATGATTATACCCTATGTAATAGTACATTTTATATAAGGAATGGAATTGATTTAATGTTAGGAGAATAAACTTAATGACATTAATGACAATTTAAAATTATATCACTGATGGCAAAAAAAGAGCTTTTGACAAAATATGATATGAATTTCTCTTAAAACATAAAAAATGGTAAGAAATGTACTTTCTTTAAAGTGATACATAATGCGATTCTACATTCAGTAGAATTGTTTTAATGGAAAGAAACTTCAATTCTTTCTAGTAAATTCAGGGATGAAACAAGGATGTCCATTGTCACCACCACTCATACAAGAACATACCAGCTCATATTGCTCCATAAAGATGTAACTAGGTTGTGTAGTGAAGGGGCCTAGACTCGGGAAAACTCATCTTTCTGAATTCAAATATGGCCTTAGATGTTTACTAGCTGTGTGATCCTGGGCAAGTCACTTAAACCTTTTCCTTCAGTTTTCTCATCTGTAAAGTGATCTGGGAAAAAAAAAGGCAAATCACTTAAGTGTTTTAGCAAAGAAAACCCTAAATAGGATTATGAAGAGTTGGACATAATTGAAACAACCAAGCAACAACTACAATAATTGCTAATTAAGCATTGCTTAAGCTCAGCAACAGTACAATAAGCATATCACAGAATTAAGTTGTCACCAAATTGGAGACCTAGTGATTTCAGGCTAAATACAACAACAAAATAAGCATCTATATAATGCTTTAAGTTTTGCAAAAAATTTTATATATGTCATTTGGCATTTGAGCCTCACATTATCCCTGACCATAGAAAAAGAAGAAAAAACTTTCACTTTTGGAAGATAATGTGATAATTTCAAGAGATTTGCAGAATTAAATTCACAAATTCAGTGTTTCCATATAATATTAATAAAATTCAAGTAAAGTGAAAGAGAGAAATTTTAAATTGCTACAGTGTGGTAATTTAAAATTTCTCTCTTTGACTACTTGAATTTTCTTAATACTTGAGAGTTTACCTTCCAAGATATCATTAAGAATTGTAAATACAAATATAAGCAACTGTTTATGGTAATAGGACCAGATCTAAATAATTGGAAAATATATTAGTTTTCATTAGTAAAATAAGTCCATATCATAAAAGTATAATTATATCTGTATTAATTCATTTAATTTCAAATTCTCAAAAAAAAAGACTTCAAAAACTAGAAAAAAAATAAAATTCATGTGGAAGAAAAAAAGCTCAAGAATCTTGAGAATGATAATAATAAAAAATGGGAAAAAAAGAGAGACTTACTTGTTACCAGATCTCAAAGTATACTACAAAGTAGTAGTTATGAAAACAACTTAGTACTGATTTAAAAAATGAGAGCGCAATCAATGGAAGTGATTAAATGTATAAAAGACAGAGGCAAATGTATCTAATATGTTAGTATTTGATAAACACAGAAACCCCAGCTACTGGAATAAAGACTTATTGACAAAAAACTGCTGTGAAAATTGCAAAGAAGTATGGAAGATATTGGATTTAAGTCACAATTTCAATACAAGACCTTATACCAATACAAGATTCAAATGTGTTTGTTAATTAGATAAAAAAGGCTACACTATAGGCAAATTTGGGAAATATGGGAAAATTATCTGTTAGAGCTATGGATAGAAGAAAAGTACATGACTAAGCAAAGAATAGAGAATAGCACAGAAGATAAAATGACATATATATATATATATATAATGACATATATATATATATATATATATATATATATATATTTGAACATTCTGGTAAAGCTAAGATTAAAAATGGAAAAATTTAACCGGGGAAATATTTGTAGAAATTTTCTACATATATATGTTTTTTCCTTTAAAATATGAATTTAATATACTTTTATATTTATAAAGCTGATTCATAGTTTTAAGAAAAAGAGCTATTCCCTAATTGATAAATGTCTAAGGATTTGAACAGGCAATTGTCAAGGAAAGAAACCCAGTCTATCTGTAACTATATTTTTTAAAATATCCAAATCTGTACTAAAAAAATACAAATTAAAGTAATTCTGAGATTTGACCTTGCACTCAACAGAATGACAAACTTGACAATAAAAGAAAAGAATAAATGTTAGAAAGACTTGGGGAAACAAGGCACATTGATTTATTGTTGATGGATTTGTGAATGGATATAATTATTTTGGAAAGCAAATTGGAATTATAAATAAAAATACTAAATAGTGTATGTCCTTTGACCAAACTGTTTCACTGCCACTGATATACCCAGAAAATATAAGGGAAAAAAAGCTCTTTTAAATTGAAATTATTTATTGTAGCTATTTTGTAGTGATAAAAGACAAAAACAAACAAAAATGCTGGAAAATAAGAGGAGGTCCAACAAGATAGAAATGGTAAAATAAATTGTTTTATATAACTATGATATATTCTATTGTGCTATAAGAAATGATGATTTAGGTGACTTAAAAAGATGGAAAGATATACATGATTTGATACAGAGTGAAATAAATAGAAGCAGATGGACAATTTATTCTATAATATCAATATCATACAAATGAACAATTCTGAGGATTTCTGTAAAATTTGGTGAAAAATGAAATAAGCAGAACCAAGAGAACAATTTATGCAATAACAATATTGTTAAAATAAAAAAACATTGAAAGCAATAAGAAGTATGAACATTCATGCCTCCCTAGAGTGGATGATGAAAAAACCTGGTATCCACTGTTGAGACACGATGAACTTAAGTTACAAAGTTGAGTTTTTTATATAACCATTGAGAGAATTTTTTATGCTTAACTGTATACATTTGCTACCAGAAAATTGCTTTCCTCCTCGTTTCTTATTTTTCAGTGTAAGGCAGGGTAAGAAAGAGAAAATATCAATTTCTGTTTTTTTTTTTCCTTTTAAATTTTTTTTTTTTGTAACATGGTGGGAAGTTACTACAGATATAAAATATTGAGTGCTTTTTCAGATGAACTCACTGTATTATTCATTTCACTTAACTTTTAATTTATTGCAAGAGACTTCTTTAAAATCTATAAATGATTATAAAGTAAAAACTTACATCAACAAAACTTTTTTAACAAATCACCTTAGTAAAATTGTAAAGATACTGGATACATTGTAAGGAGAGTAGTTCTTTCAAAATCAGAATACTCCAAACTTGTTATGCAAAACAAATGCAAAAGCAAGACTGCAAAGGGCAAAATAGAATTGGTGATACTGGTAGCCTTACTTTTCCCCTTTATTCCCAGCCAAAATCACTGCTACCTTAACACATTTCATGACTACAAAACAGCACCCCATTCTCTTCATTAATAATCAGTTCATCTCACTTTCTTTTCATACATTTCCTGTGCATCTTTCATGTCAGTTACTAGACAGATTACTTTGGTAATAGGCTGCTGCAAACCTTGTAGTCCTTGTCATTTGAATTGCTCAGAATTTGGGTTACTTGGTGCTTATGGCATTTCATCTTCACAAGCATACAGTATCTCTAGAAGAATATTTTTGTTAAAATATGGAATTTTGAGTTAGAGAGTAGTTTGGGATCATCAAACATTCTGAATACTTTCTCAAATGCAATGTAGCCCTCTCACTTTCTTTTCTTATATTCAGGGACCAGCTCATTTTCCATTTAGGAAAATTTCCATTTAGGAAAATTTCCTCACTAGGAAATATGTAATGATTGACCAAATCAATGTGATACTGATATATGTTGTGCCCTAATTTGAATCATAGGCATTCTTTATTCATTTGTTATGTCCCCCACATGGATTATTAGACTGGTCACTCTTGAATGGTCATGGATTTCATTGAGGAGGCTTAATATAAAGGACACAATATCTCTTGCAAACAAAGAAAAATGTAAGCCTATCATTCACTGTCCCATACTTTCTGTTCTGTTCCCATTTTTTTTTACATCAGTGGTGTCAAATTCAAATAAAACCAGTAGGCCACTAATCTATACATATAGATTCCCATAGCCATTTACAAACAGTTTTAAAATGCTTTTGCATTTTTTATTTAATTTGTCATATAGTTTCCAATTACATTTTGGCTCTACTTGGGATTATCTGGCTACACATACAGGTAGCTGTATGTGGCCCATGCTACCTCTCTTATAGTATTCCCTTCTCCAACTTTTCAATAAAGGACTTTGTCTCAAATGTTACTAAGAGAACAGAAGTAATTCACTATGAGTTCCAGCTTTTCCCTTTCTTTACCCCTTTAAACTCCTTTATTGCAGTATCTGATGAAATAGCCCTTCAACCTTTTTAATCTTTCTTCATGTACCCTTGATACCATCTTCTCTCATCTTCCCTACAATCATCTCCTTTCTCTTTCTAAAATGTAATTCTTCATTTTCTAGCAGTTCCTTACTCACTGTTCACAAATATGTCTGTCTCCTCTGACCCAACAAACTATAGTCCTAAAACTTTCATTCATTTCTCAACTAAACTCCTGTGCTTATCCCCTGCACTCCCTCTCCTCTCACTTATATATCAACCTCCTGAAGTGTGTCTTATGACATCAACACTAAATTGAAACTGATTCTAACCAGACACCACATGTGTTTGCCAAATCTGATGGTCTTTTCATTGAACTCATTTTTCTTGACATCTCAGCAAGCATTTATCACCGTTGACTATCATCTTCTGTACACTTTCTACTCTGGACTTTTCTGGCACTGATATCTCTTCTAACCTTTCTTTCTCCATTTGCTTTCCCATTTTGCCTGGGATCCTACCAGATATTGAGCTTAGCAAATCACTTCTACATGATGGTGAGGCATTGAAGCAGACCATTGTGTGAGGGCTGCCTTATAAACCCAAACAACATGAGCTTCCTGGATAGCTTCCAAAACACTTCTCTTGCCTATTTAGCTGCCACTCATGTTAGCTTCTTGTTGCTTCTTCTTCTTCTTCTTCTTCTTCTTCTTCTTCTTCTTCTTCTTCTTTTTACTTGCAGCCTTTTTAATCTCTTGTTTCTACTTGCTGTGTACAGTTTGCATTATAGCCTTGGCTTTTTAGACCACATTTATAGATTTTTCTCATAGACATGCAAAAGGAGTAATAGCAGTTGTCCCCAGGTATGGCACAATTTGAATAGTTTGACTATTACCCTTTGCAACTCCTCTATTCTAAGGGGAGATGGTAATGCTTCCTGGCTGTGTATATGCCCAGCCAGGCACAGCAGGCCCTTTCTTTAGAGCATGGATGCTTAACATTTCTTGTTGTTCAAATTCTGTGCACAATCTGTGTAAAATAATAGGATTACAAAGGAAGCAAATTGTATTGAAAATATATATAATTTTCCTTATCCCTGTTCCTAGACACCCGGAAATTTATATACAAATGCCTTAGAATCTATACTCTTCACACTGATAACTCCTGTCCTGCAAGATCATCTTCTGGAGAGAACCTCAATGGTCATCCAGTTGATACTCCTCAATTTAGAAATATGAAATTAAGATCCAGGGAAGTGAGGAGACCCAAGGTCATAAGAGTAGCAAGCAAATGAGCCATTATGTAAATATATCCTCTGATGCTAATTCCACCTCCTTTTCCACTGAACTCTGCTGGTCTTTACCATTCCATCCTGGATTAATAATAACAAATAGCAATTATATAGCACTTGAAGGTTTGCAAAGTACTTTACATATGTTATCTCATTTTGATTTCACTACTATTATGTGAGTTAGGTCCTATTAAACTGTAACTAAGAGACTTGGTGACTTCTCCTGGGTCACACAGCTCCTAAGTTTCAGGTAAGAAAATATGAAGGTAAGATTTCTTGATTCTAATATTCAATCCACTGTGCTACTTCTGGCCTTGAATTCTTGTCTTTAAGATAGGACCAATGATATCAGGAGCATGATGACTTGACTTTCACTTGATTTGGATATGAGAGGAAGAATTATGCAAAGTGATTAGCCTCATTTTCTCCTCCAGAGTCTTCAGAGTCTAGTGACAAGACAAAGGTCAAGCCTGTTGGTGCTGGCCCTGGTCGTTGAGTGGGACAACATTGATAATTATCCTTATTGTTGTTCCTACTGAATGTGAGAAAGCCTGGAGCCAGGGAAAGTAATTAAGGGACTACTGAGATCAGTGAGGCATAAGCCTTGAACTGTAGGGTAGCAACAGCAATAGACTTGATGCAAACGTCATAAGAAAGGCTTGACTTGACTTGGTGACTATTTGGGCATGGGCAATAGGGAGAACTGGTGGAAAGATCACAGCACTGGCATAGGGCTCAGGTTAGTTTGAGGTTTTTTTTCTTTTTTTTTTTTCCTATTCTCTGCTTTATCTGTCTTTTTTAAAGCTTTCAACTCTTTACACTTCTGCTTCCCAGCCTCACAGAACTCTCTCAGTCAGGATACACATTAGCATGTCAAAGAAATGTTCATACAACCCACACAGCCTGGCCTGTGAAGTCCCAGCATTGTTCTTTCCCTCACCACATTAACATACCTACACTTCCACATTTACATTTTAAAATTGAGATAATAATACCTACCTTACCAATCCTCTCCAATTTGTGGTGAAGATCAGATGAGATAATGGATTTAATAGTAGCATAAGTACATACAAATGTAAAGGATTATTAGCACATCTCTCTCCTCACAACCTCCAATTCTTCTTTAATCCAAACTGATTTGGGAGAAGGCTGTGGTATAAAATTATGCTCCACTCCACCTCTCCATTCTTCACTGGGGTTGAGTCTAGAGGCAGGACTATGAGTAATAAATTGCTATAGACTTTAAGAAGAGTGTTATGATTAGATGGGATGTCACCCTGTAGCAGTGTCCCAGCAGAGGTTCAGTTTCTAAATTTTTCAGAATTTTACTAGAAAGTGAGTCCTGGAGGGCATAGATGGAATGGATATGGAGGATAGACAATATATCTGGTGCTTTGACACATTCCACAACAATTATTGAGCACCTGCACTGTTAAAGACACTGAACAAGATTAGTTCATATGTATATTACTTCCTATTCTAAATTTCAAAACACTGTAACATCTATTATCTCATTTAATGAGGAACTTTGTTAACTTCCTTGCTCTGACATTTACCAACTACATGACCATAAATATATGTCTCCTGCCCTCAGTTCCTATAACTCCAAATGTTTCTAAAAAAGACATTCAGAATTGTATTTTGGACAAAAAGAAGATTAAAAAAAGGGAGATAGGCCTTTTTATTGGTGTGGAAAAGATGATAGCAAATTACATGCAAAGGTAGAACTATTCAACTCTTGTTTCACTTCTACTTTCTATTCTAAGGAGAATGGTATTTGGGATGAAAAGGATATAACAAAAGAAATAGCTATAAGGGTTTGAAACTCAAAGTAGGTGAGGAAAATCTTTGAGAATGCCTAGCTGCTAGCAATGAGTTTAAGTCATCAGACCTTAATGAATAACGACATCATGGGATTCTGAAGAAGCTGACAGGAATGATTGGTGATTTTTTTATGCTCTTTGAAAAAGAGAAAGAGATCATAGAAATAAAGAAGGGAAAATGACTCTTATCAAAAAGGAAAGAGCATAGAGTTTGAAAACCTTATGCAAGTGAACTTAATTCTTTGCAAAAATCCTAGAAGACATTATGAATGCGATGAGAAGTTCATGTGGACATCATTTCCTTTTTGACCATGTAACTAGACTAGAATATCAGAGGAATGTTGCAGATATCATATTTGTCATTTTCTTATTTTCTATGTTATTGATTTTTGGGTTTGTTGCTTTTGTTTCTAAACCTATGTATGTATTATTATATTTGTATGTGTATATATAAAATACACACTTTTGTTAACAAAAGATGGGACAAAATCTCTCAGGATATCCTTTTGGACAAGAGAAAGATATTTTCTAGATGAACATGAAGTAGATGATTTTGGAACTGATTAAATAACCAAACACAAAGCATGGTTATAAATGAGATGATACTAACTTGGAGAGAGTTCTCTAGGGGTCTCTTCCAGGAATCTATATTTGACTTTATGATGGTCAACATCTTCATCAGTGTTTTAGATAATGTAAAAGATATGTTTTAAAAACTAACAGAATGTATATGTAATGCCAAAGAAACTGAGCAAGACAGAGATTAGAGACCAATTCAATAGTTTATTAAATGGAGAGAAATACTGGGATCAATGCATCCATGTTGATCCCAGGGCTAGACAGACTATCATCTCAAAGAGTCTAGCCCCAAGTATTGGGATAGCAAGCCTTTTATGGAATAACAAGAACAATGAAGAATGGAGGGACCTAAGTGGGGATAACCTGATAGAGAGAGGTTACTGATACTCTAATGACATTAAGGAATGTCTATAAAACCTTTATCTCAACCATTAAGAGGGGTCATAACCTTAAGGCAGAATTACGAAATAGGACAATTGGAGGAACTGGTCACCCCACTAAAAGTGAACTTTGGCATAACATTTATTCCATTTTAAGGCTTACAAAATGTTTTACATTTATTATATTATTTGATCCTTATAACAGGACCAAAAGGTAGATGTGATTATCACATTAAAAAAATATATATATTACAATTGAGGAAACTGGGGTCCAGACAGCTTAAGTCACTTGCTGATTCACATAGTTAATAAGTGTTGTATCACATAGATACTAAATGTCTAAGAAAGGATTTAAATTTTTGTCTCCCTAATTCTAAGTCTAGGATCTAACCCAGCTTATGTAGCCCACACAGCCCTGAGTCTCTGCTCTATCTGTGTTCAGGTTTCCCCATGGCCGCCTGCTCTGGGTCTGTCTCCTTCTGTGCTTGATTGAAACAGACCTATTCTGAACATCTTCCAAATTATCTTCTGCTGCAAATCTGTTACACTCTAAATATTTGTGGGTTCTGTCACTCCAAAACCAGTCCAAAGGTCTAATTTGCTGTTAATTTGAGAGATGTGAGGAGAGCTCAAAAAGAGACATATGTCCTCTCCATCTTGGCCCCACCCCCCATCCTCCCATTCACTTTCAAAAACTCAAAGTCAGAGTCAGAATTCATGTCCTATCTTACAAATCCAAGTAGTGAAGAGGCATCACTAATTGCCCTGCTTTCTTCTTTCTCCAGCTCAACTGTGTAATAGTACATTGACTATTGTTAGTAAAAGAGAATTCAAGTCCCCATTTTGCTTTTTATTATTTGTTTAATTCTGGAAAAGTCACTTAAATTATTTCTATGGAGTTTTAAGTTTTAAAAACAAAATAAAACAAAAAAAAACCTTCAATAGCCTTTTGTGAATTTGACTCCTCCCTTTACCAAAATCAAACTCTATATATTCATTTTTACTCCCCTCTCTTTCCACTTCATATAAAATATCAACCTCAATATTATATCTTTCTCTAATCTTCACTTGCCCCCATTAACTAGATGCTTTTCTGCTACATGCGAATATGTTCAAGTCATAGTAATCCTCAAAAAAACTCTCATTCAATCCTACCACCTCTGCTAGTTTTCTTCCTGTATCTTTCTTCCCATTTTTCAGTCAAATTTCTTTAAAAAGTCATCTGCAGTTTGTGCCTCCATTTCTTCTTCTCCCACTCTCTTTTCAATGTCCTTAAGTTTGGCTTTGGATATCACGATTTTATTTGAAAATGCACTGTTTCTAATATCAATAATCTCACTAGCTATCTGTCTTCTCCCTCTCTGATTTTTCTCCTACATTCCATCCACTTTTTAAAAAATCTAAATTATTTCCTTTCTGAATTTTTGGGACTTGTTTTTTCTTGATTTCTTCCTGTGTGATTGTTTCTCAGTCATTTTTGAAAATTCATTATTCATGGCAACCCCACAAACTTGGCTGGACTTCACAATTCTGTCTTAGGCCACATTCTCTCTCCCTCTGTCCCTCTCTGTCTTTTTTCTGTCTCTGTCTGTCTCTCTTTGCCTCTGTCTGTTTTTCATCTCTGTCTTTTTGTCTTTTTTCCTCACTCTTTCTCTCACTTCATCTGTTCTTGGAGGCTCAAATATCATCTCTATACAGACTGTAGGAACTACATGTACAATCCTGTTTTTTTCTTATAAGCTCAAGGCATGTAGCAGTAACTATTTATTGGACATTTCAAACTGTATATCTTGAAGGCATTTCAAACTCAATATGTCTATAACCAAATTCATTATCTTCCCTCTCCCCAAATCCATCCTTATTCCAATTTCCTTGTTATTATCTTTTTAGTAATTCTACTTTACAACTTGAGACATACTCTAATCTTGATGTTCTTTCATACCATATATCAAATTAGTTGTCATTCCTATTAACATCTCTCACATATATATCTTTCTCTCCTCTTAAAAGCCATTGTTTGATTTTAAATCTTCATAATCTCTTTTGTTAACTATCATATTCTTCTTTTTTGTTCTTCCTTTCCTCATTCCAAATCATTATACATACAATGTTTTCTTCCCCTAAATTGAAGAATTGATAATGCTGGTTCTCCTTCCATCAACACAAAAAAACATAACTCCTGTGACTCCCTAGTACCTCTAAGATAAAATAGAAACATATATTTTGAGGATGTATTCTGATGGAAGTGGATTTCTTTGACAAAGAGAAGATCTAACTCAGTTTCAATTGATCAAGGATGGACAGAAGCAGCTACCAAAGAAAGAAGACTAAGAAATAAATGCAAACTGCTTGCATTTTTGTTCTTCTTCCTGGGTTATTTATATCTTCTAAATCCAATTCTCCCTGAGCAACAAGAAAACTGTTTGGTTAACACAAAAAACAGAACTCCTGTGACTCCCTAGTACCTCTAAGATAAAATAGAAGCATATGATTCAAAATCACATATATTTTATATATGAAGTTCTCCACTATCTGACACTTTCCTATCTTTCAGATCTTCTAGTTCTTTACTTTCCTTCTTGAATTCTAAATTCTAACCATGTGTCTTAACTTATTCTTGCACACACACACACACACACACACACACATACACACACAGAGATACACACACAGAAACATATACCATTCTATCTAAGTTCTGGCTATTTCCCATTCCTGGAATTCATTCCCTTCACACCTACTTCATGTATTTCTTCTAAGATTCAGCTTAAACATTTCTTGTATTATGAAGCCCTTCCTAGTGTGTTCAGGTGCTATCATGCCATTGCCTCCACAAAGTGGTTTTCTATCTACCTATCCATCATGTATATGCTGGAAGGAACCTCAGTGATTAATTATTTAAACCTGTTCAATTTACAGAGGAAGAAATTGAGATCCAAAGGAGTTAAATAATCTGAACCAGGTTATAGGTGACTAAGCTGAAATTTAAACCCAATGATTCTAAATTGAAATTCATTATATCACAGTTCTTCCTCATTAGAATATTTTAAAAGTCTTTTTTAGTTCAATAATATTCTCTTATTAATCCCTCTTTGACTGTTTTTGCTCTCACAGAGCCAAAAAAAGACAATAACAAAACAACAACAACAAAGGCCCTGATACATCACTGAAGGGCTCATAAAACAAATTCTCACTTTAGCTATATCTAAAATACATATTTCCCTCTCTGTGTACTCTTTCTGAATTGGAGTGAATGACTTATAGGGCTGGATTTGAGTTCATCATCTCTCTTACAGAAAGAGAGTAGCATGATTAATCTTCATTCTTTTGGACTCATGGTGTATTATTAAATTGACAAGGGTTTTGAAGTTTTTCAGAGCTAATTTTTTTCATAATGATTTTATTATTATATAATATTTGAGGTAGAATTTTAAGTCTGTCTTTGTCCCTGAGTTGTTCAACATTTTTATCAATAACTTGGATGGAAATTATCAGTCTTTTTTTAAGACTAAAAGGGACTTTAGAAAAATTAGATGAATCACTTAATGTTGAAGACAATAATTTATCTTATAACTATCCATTTTTTTTTAAATAACTTTTTATTGACAGAATCCATGCCAGAGTAATTTTTTACAACATTATCCCTTGCACTCACTTCTGTTCCGATTTTTCCTCTCCCTCCCTCCATCCCCTCCCCCAGATGGCAAGCAGTCCTATACATGTTAAGTAGGTTACAGTAGATCTTAGATACAATATATGTGTGCAGAGCCAAACTGTTCTCTTGTTGCTCAGGGAGAATTGGATTTAGAAGATATAAATAACCTGGGAAGAAGAACAAAAATGCAAGCAGTTTACATTCATTTCCTAGTCTTCTTTCTTTGGTAGCTGCTTCTATCCATCCTTGATCAATTGAAATTGAGTTAGATCTTCTCTTTGTCGAAGAAATCCACTTCCATCAGAATACATCCTCATATAGTATCATTGTTGAGGTATATAATGATCTCCTGGTTCTGCTCATTTCACTCAGCATCAGTTCATGTAAGTCTCGCCAATCCTCTCTGTATTCATCGTGCTGGTCATTTATTACAGAACAATAATATTCCATAACATTCATATACCACAATTTACTCAACCATTCTCCAATTGATGGGCATCCATTCATTTTCCAGTTTCTAGGCACTACAAACAGGGCTGCCACAACATTTTGGCACATATAGGTCCCTTTCGCTTCTTTAGTATCTCTTTGGGGTATAAGCCCAGTAGAAACACTGCTAGATCAAAGGGTATACACAGTTTAATAACTTTTTGAGCATAGTTCCAAATTGCTCTCCAGAATGTCTGGATGTGTTCACAATTCCACCAACAATGTATCAGTGTTCCTGTTTTCCCACATCCCCTCCAACATTCTGCATTATCTTTCCCTGTCATTCTAGCCAATCTAATCAGGTGTAGTGGTATCTCAGAGTTGTCTATTTGCATTTCTCTGATCAATAGTGATTTCGAACACTCTTTCATATGAGTGGTAATAGTTTCAATTTCATCATCTGAAAATTGTCTATTCATATCCTTTGACCATTTATCAATTGCAGAATGGCTTGATTTCTTATAAATTAGAGTCAATTCTCTATATATTTTGGAAATGAGTCCTTTATCAGAACCTTTGACTGTAAAAATGTTTCCCCAGTTTATTGTTTCCCTTCTAATTTTGTCTGAATTAGTTTTGTTTGTACAAAAACTTTTCAATTTGATATAATCAAAATTTTCTATTTTGCAGTCAATAGTGATCTCTAGTTCTTCTTTGGTCATAAATTCCTTCCTCTTCCACAGGTCTAAGAGGTAAACTATCCTATGTGCTTCCAATTCCTAGTGTGTTCAGGTGCTACCATGCCATTGCCTCCACAAAGTGATTTTATATCTATCTATCCATCATGTATATGTTTCCATCTTATATATAAGTTGGAAGGAACCTCAGTGATTACTTACTTAAACCTGTGCAATTTACAGAGGAAGAAATTGAGATCCAAAGGAGTTAAGTAATCTGAACCAGGTACATCTGACAGGTAAACTATCCTATGCTCTTCCAATTTATTTATAATCCCATTCTTTATGCCTAGATCATGAACCCATTTTGACCTTATTTTGGTGTATGGTGTTAAGTGTGGGTCAATGCCTAGTTTCTGTCATACTAATTTCCAATTTCCCCAGCAATTTTTATCAAATAATGCATTCTTATCCCCAAAATTGGGGTCTTTGGGTTTGTCAAACACTAGATAATTAAAGTTATTGACTGTTTTGTCCTTTGAACCTAACTATTCCATTGATCAACTAGTCTATTTCTTAGCCAATACCAGATGGTTTTAGTAACCGCTGCTTTATAATATAATTTTACCTCTGGTACAGCGAGGCCACCTTCATTTGATTTTTTTTTTCAAATGAAGGTGGCTTAGCTGTACCAGATCTAAAATTATATTATAGAGCAGCAGTTACCAAAACTATTTGGTATTGGCTAAGGAATAGATTAGTTGATCAGTGGAATAGATTAGGTTCAAGGGATAAAAGATCAACAAATATAGCAACCTAGTCTTTGACAGAACCCAAAGATCCTAGCTTTGGGATAAGAACTTACTGTTTGATAAAATTGCTGGGAAAATTGGAAACTAATATGGCAGAAACTAGGCATTGATCCATATAACTGCATACACCAAGATAAGGTCAAAATGGAGTTCATGACCTAGGCATAAAGAATGAAATTATTAATAAATTAGAGGAACATGGATAGGTTACCTCTCAGACCTGTGGAAGGGGAAGGTCTTTATGACCAAAGCAGAACTAGAGATCATTACTGATCACAAAATAGAAAATTTTGATTATACCAAACTGAAAAGTTTTTGTACAAACAAAACTAATGCAGACAAGATTAGAAGGGAAGCAATAAACTGGGAAAATATTTTTACAGTCAAAGGTTCTGATAAAGGCCTCATTTCCAAAATATATAGAGAATTAACTCTAATTTATAAAAATCAAGCCATTCTCCATTGAAAATGGTCAAAGGATATGAACAGACAATTCTCAGATGAAGAAATTGAAACTATTTCTAGTCATATGAAAAGATGCTCCAAGTCATTATTAATCAGAGAAATGCAAATTAAGACAACTCTAAGGTACCACTACACACCTGTCAGATTGGCTAAGATGACAGGAAAAATAATGATGATTGTTGGAGGATGCGGGAAAACTGGGACATTGATGCATTGTTAGTGGAATTGTGAACGAATCCAACCATTTTGAGAGTAGTTTGGAACTATGCTCAAAAAGTTATCAAACTGTGCATACCCTTTGATCCAGCAGTGTTACTACTGGGATTATATCCCAAAGAGATTATAAAGAAGGAAAGGGACCTGTATGTGCACGAATGTTTGTAGGCAGCCCTTTTGTAGTGGCTAAAAACTGGAAACTGAATGGATGTCCATCAGTTGGAGAATGGTTGAATAAATTGTGGTATATGAAAAATATGGAATATTACTGTTCTGTAAGAAATGACCAACAGGATAATTTCAGAAAGGCCTGGAGAGACTTACATGAACTGATGCTGAGTGAAATGAGCAGGACCAGGAGATCATTATATACTTCAACAACAATACTATATGATGACCAGTTCTGATGGACCAGGCCATCCTCAGCAACGAGATCAACCAAATCATTTCTAATGGAGCAGTAATGAACTGAACTAGCTATGCCCAGAAAAGAACTCTGGGAGATGACTAAAACCATTACATTGAATTCCCAATCCCTATTTATGCACACCTGCATTTTGATTTCCTTCACAAGCTAATTGTACAATATTTCAGAGTCTGATTCTTTTTGTACAGCAAAATAACGTTTTGGTCAGGTATACTTATTGTGTATCTAATTTATATTTTAATATATTTAACATCTACTGGTCATCCTGCCATCTAGGGGTGGGGTGGGGGGGTAAGAGGTGAAAAATTGGAACAAGAGGTTTGGCAATTGTTAATGCTGTAAAGTTACCCATGTATATATCCTGTAAATAAAAGGCTATTAAATTTAAAAAAAAAAAAAAAAGAAAGACATTCTTGACCTTTTGGTTTTCCATATGAAATTTGTTGTTATTTTTTCTAGGTCATCAAAGTAGTTTTTGGGAAGTCTGATTGTTATAGCGCTAAATTAGTTTAGGTAGTATTGTCATCTTTATTATATTTGCTCGCCCAATCCAAGAGCATTTAATATTTTTCCAGTTGGTTAGATCAGACTTAATTTGTATGGAAAGTGTTTTGTAGTTTTGCTCATAAAGTTTCTGATTTTCCCTTGGCAGATAGATTCCTAAATATTTTATACTATCAGTAGTTACTTTAAATGGAATTTCTCTTTGTAACTCTGACTGTTGGATTTTGCTAGTGATATATAAGAATGCTGATGACTTATGTGGGTTTATTTTATAATCAGCAACTTTGCTAAAGTTGTGGATTATTTCTAATAACTTTTTAGTAGAATCTCTGGGGTAATCTAAGTATACTATTATATCATCAGCAGAGTGATTATTTGGTTTCCTCATTGCCTATTCTTATTCCTTTAATCTCTTTCTCAAGTCTTATTGACAAAACTAGCATTTATAATATAATATTAAATAGTAATGGTGATAGTGGGCAACCTTGTTTCACTCCTGATCTTATTGGGAATGGTTGCAGTTTGTCCCCATTACATATGATGCTTATCGCTGCTTTTAAATAGATGCTACTGATTATTTTAAGGAAAAGTCCATTTATTCCTATATTCTCAAGTGTTTTTAATAGGAATGGATGTTGGATTTTATCAAATGCTTTTTCTGCATCTATTGAGATGATCATATGGTTTTTGTTAATTTGGTTATTAACATGGCCAATTATATTGATAGTTTTCCTAATATTGAACCAGCCCTGCATTCCTGGTATAAATCCTACTTGATCATAGTGTATTATCTTGGAGATGATTTTCTGTAGTCTTTTTGCTAATATCTTATTTAAGATTTTAGCATCAATATTCATTAGGGAGATTGGTCTATAATTTTCTTTCTCTGTTTTCAACCTACCTGGTTTAGGTATCAGTACCATGTCTGTGTCATAAAAAGAATTTGGTAGGACTCCTTCATTCCCTAATTTTTCAAATAGTTTATAAAGTATTGGGACTAATTTTCTTTGAATGTTTGGTAGAATTCATATGTAAATCCATCTGGTCCTGTAGATTTTTTTTTTAGGAAGTTGATTAATAGCTTGTTCTATTTCTTTTTCTGAAATGGGAGTATTTAAGCAATTTACTTCCTCCTCTGATAATCTGGGAAGCCTATATTTTTGGAGGGAGCCATCCATTTCACTTAGGTTATCAAATTTATTGGCATAAAGTTGGGCTTCTTTAATTTCCTCTTGGTGCAAAGTTTTCCCTTTTCATTTTTAAGACTACTAATTTGATTTTCCTCTCTCCTTTATCTAATCACATTTATCAAAGGTTTATCAAAAGTTCCCTCAGATATGATAGGTTTCTTTTGCCTCATCATTGCATGTAGTTTCCCTCTTTTTATCTCCTCTTTTCCCTTTTTCTGACAATATCCCCTTTCCATTTCTATTTCACTTTTTCAATGTTATATCAGTAAAATCAAATTGTACATGTGGTTTTTATCTATATCCATAACAGAAATACAGTTCTCAAGAGTTCCTTTTACCTTTTTCTACTTCTCTTGAGTCCTGTTGTTGGAGGTCAAATTTTTTGTTTAAGTCTGGTTTTTTCCTTAGAAACAGATGGAATTCCTCTGTTCCATTAAATGTCCATCATCTTCCCTGGGAAAAAATGCTCAGCTTAGCTGGGTAGTTTATTCTTGGCTGCATTCCAAGTTCTTTTGCCTTTCAGAATATCAAATTCCAGTCTCTTGGATCGTTTAATGTTGAGGCAGCCAGATCTTGTGTGACCCTTATTGTGGCACCTTGGTATTTGAACTGTTTTTTCGTGGCTGCTTGTAGAATTTTTTCTTTAATCTGAAAATTCTGAAGTTTGGCCACAGTATTCCTCGGAGTCTTTATTTTAGGGTCTGTTTCAGAAGGTGTTTGATGGATTCTTTCAACGCCTATTTTACCTTCTAGTTCTATTACTTCTGGGCAGTTTGATTATTTCCTGTAAAATAGTATCTAGGCTCTTTTTTTCATCATAATTTTCGGGTAGTCCAATTATCCTCAGGTTATCTCTCCTAGATCTATTTTCCAGTTCTGTTGTTTTTCCAAGTAAATATTAGATATTTTTTCCTTATTTTTCATTTTTTTTTTTTTTTTGGTTTTGCTTGACTGATTCTTCCTGAATCAGTGAATCAGTCATTTCTATTTGTTCAGTTCTGATTTTTAGTGAGTTATTTTCTTCATTAGCTTTTTTACTTCTTTTTGTATATGTCCAATTGAGTTTTTGAATGCGTTTTTTTACTCTATGGAATATTTTTCCATTTCACTAATTTTTTTTTGGTGAGTTATTTTCTTTTTCTAATTCACAAATTCTGTTTCCCTGCACTTCTTGGGAGTTTTTTTTAACCTTTTCCAATTCACATTTCAGGAAGTTATTTTCTTTTTCCACTTTATCAAATTTTTTTCTTTTAGTGAGTTATATATATTTTCTGTACTCTCTTGCATAGCTTCTCTTTCCTTTCCCCATTTTTCTTCTCGTTCTCTTTTAAGGGTTTTAATAGTCTCTTCTAGCAGAGCCTTTTGTATTGGGGACCAACAATTGTCTGGAGACTGTCTGCTATTAGTCTCTTCAGGGTTGAAAAGCTGTTATCTTTCTGAATAGAAACTATCAGTCGTCCTTTTGATTTTTTTTTTTTATTCATTTTGTTAAAGCCTGTAATGTCTGCCTTCAGGGCCAGGAGGTTACCAGCTTCCTCTGCAGAGCAGTGAAATGTGTATGGAAGGGTAGCTGTCCTGCTAGCCGGCTGCAAAAAACAGGAAGGTACAGGAGTGCTCTGGGAAAGAGTTCCCCATCCAGAAGTAACTGAGGCCTGCAGGGCAGAACTGAGAAAGTGACCTGCAAAGAACCCCCACTGTGTAAGATAACCACTGCCCTGGGGCTAGACGCTGAGCAATGAGAGTTTCACTACCCTTCGCCAAATCCCACCCTGGGGCTGTGTGTATTAGCAGTTGAGCAGTGAATGGATTTTCTTAGACCAGAAGTACCTCTGCCCCAGGAAGCACAGTCCTGCTGGGAAAGTTCTATTGCCCCAGGCTGAGCCCCCCATTATGCTAATTATGCTGATTAGAGCTGCCCAGGCTGTTCCCCACTGCCATATGGGTTTGTAACTGCCCCTGCAAAAGCCCTGAACTGCAGGATGTGGCTGCAGGGCTGCATTTCAGTCTACCTGAGTCACTTCTGGGTTTGAGTAGTTAAAGCCAGATCTTGTTAGGTTCTGGCATTTTTTAGAGTACCCTCTGTTTTAGGCTTTAATTTCTGTGCCAGTTTACTGCTTTATAATCAAGGCGGAGCAATTAATCTATAGGAGAGTCATCTCTATAACTTCTCTAGCCACAGAGATCACCCTGCCCCTGGTCTGCTTAGGAAGCTAGTCTGTCACTGCCTGTGCTAGTCTGTTCCTGGCCCCTCAGGACAAACCTTTCCTGGCGATCTTCCAGATTGACTTCAGCTGCTAAATTGTAGTGCTTCTGATCTTCATGAATTTAAGCAATGAAGAGCTATTTTTGAGGCTGGATTAAATACTTGATTATGAGGCGAATGAGAGGAGCTTAGAAAGTCGCTTGTGCCTTCTCCACCATGTTTTGAAGAAAAGCAAACATGGATGAAATTGATATGCCTGAAGAAATTGAGGAAAGGAATAACAAGATAGGAACCCCAAAGTTTCCCAGTAATTAACTTATATTGTGAGCAGCACTGATATTAGGACAGATCCTCAACTACCTCACCACAGGATTAGGATTAAGAATTTCAAAGTGGGCTAAAAAGGGGGAAAATAAGATATAGAGAGGAAAGTCACTAGAAATCTTTAGCTATAATATTTATCAGGCCATGATAAAAGGTATAATTTATGATGGTCTTAGATTCCTAAGTGCAAGACTTCAGAAAACAGGGCAAGCTTTAACATTAGGTCTTCACCAGAATTGGTTCTGGTATATGATTTATTCAGGATCAGAGTTGTTTGAGGATGTGTGTGTGTGTGTCTGTTGTGTGTGTGTGTATCTGTTGTGTGTGTATGTGTGTGTGTGTGTGTGTGTGTCTGTGTGTCTGTGTGAATGTGTGTAAGAGGAAGCATGGGAGTTTTATTCAAGAGGTTTTAGTTAATTTCTCATCCCTCAACTCAACTACAGGCATACAGACAAACTTGAATACTGAAAGTTTCTTGTCCAGAATGTTTAAAAACAGCTGTCTCAACATGGGCAGTAGCCATATTGTTCAAGAGAATGGTCAGAGCTGGGTGAGAAGACTGGTGCAATAGAATTGAAGATATTTTTATCCCATCATCTTCCATTTAACTCCTATAAACTTCTCTAACTTTTGCTTATGAACAATGTCCATATTCATTGGTCTGACAGATAATTTCTCCCATGCTCCACTAATTTGTTTATGTTACAACTTTCATGACAAAACCACATATTCAATTTTGAGCTTATGGTATGTCTACGTCTTAGTTTATGATTAGTTTCTTTCTAATTTTGCCAGCATGTGTTAAAAATGAGCTCTTTTCTTAAAAGTTGGAGCCTTTGGATTTATTAAAGACTAGCTCACTGTGATCATTTGTTTCTGGATATAATCTGGTCCACTGACCACATTGATTCACTCTCTTTCTTATTTAATTAATATCAAATTGTTTTGATGATTAGAGCCTTATACTATATTTTGAAATCTGAAACTACTAGATCCATTTCTTTCATATTTTTACCATTAATTGTTTTGATATTTTGTTCTTCCAGATGAATTTTGTTATTTCTTCTACAAATATAAAATAATTCTTTAGTAATTTTCTTAGTATAGCATTGAATAAAGGAATTAATTTGGATAATATTGACATTTTTATTATATTGATTCTAACCATGAGCAATTAATGTTTCTCCAATTGTTTATATCTGTATTTGTGTGGAAAATGTTTGTAATTACATTCATATAGTCTTTAGGTTTGTATTGGAAGGCAAACTCCCAAGTATTGAATTCTGCCTGCAGTTATTATAAATGAAATTTTTCTTGCTACTTCTTCATGATGGGTTTTGTTGATAATATATAAAAATGATGATCATTTGTGTGGTTTTGCTTGATGTCCTGAAATTTTGCTGAAGTTACTAATTTTAATCAATTGTTTAGTTGTCTTTATAGAGTTTTTTAAATATACCATTATGTCATTTACAAAATGTGATAGTTGGTTTTTTTTTCCTCATTACCTATGTTTATTCCTTTAATTTCTTTTTCTTCTCTTACAGCTATACTTAACATTGCTAGTACTACGTGTAAAAATGAAGATAATAATTGACTTTCTTGCTTCCCCCTGATCTTAATTTAAAAGTTTGGACTTTATCCCCATGAAAGATAATGCTTGTTCTTACTTTTAGACAGATATTTTTAAGACTCCATTTGTTCCTATGTTTTCTAGTGCTTTTTAAAGTTAAGAATGTCTTTTTTTGCATCTAGAGAAATAATTATAATTTTTTTTTAAATAGCTGGTGAATTGTTGCCTTTTTCCTAATTTAGAAAACTAACTTGGTTATAGCATGTAATCATTTTGTTATGCTGTTGCAATGACTTTGTTGATATTTTATTTTAATTTTTTGTTTCAATTTTCATCAGTAAAATTTTTCTATAGTTATCTATCTGTTTTTGTTCTCTATTTTAGGTATTAAGAAAATATGGCATAGAAGGAATTTGATATGATTCTTCATTTTTTTAATGTTTGGTAGAATTTCTTTGTAAAAACATATGACCTGGTGCTTTCCCCTGCCCCCCTTTTCTTAAAGAATTCATTTAAAGCTTGTTCAGTTTATTTTTTTCCCTAAAATATGATTATTTGAATTTATTTATTTATTTGTTTGAATTATTTTACTTTAGTTATTATTTGTTATTTCATTTATTATTATTATTATTTATTTATTCTATTTCTTCTGTCACTAGGTAATTTTTGTTTTTGTAAATATCCATCTTTTCATTTAGATTGTCAGTTTTGTCCAAATATAATTGACCAAAATAGTTCCTTTTAATTACTTTCATTTTGCCTTCAATGTTTATGAACTCACCTTTTCATTTTTGATACTAGCAATTTGGATTTCTTTATTAAAACAAATTAATCAGTGAGTCACCTATCTTATTTTTTATTAGTACAATTATTTTGTATTTTTCAATTTTATTAATTTCTCCTTTGATTTTTCAGAATTCCTATTTTGTTGTTTTAATGGGGTTTTTTTATTTTGTTGTTCTAGTGTTATTTGAAGGGGCAGAGCCAAGATAGTGGAGAGTAGATACTCCTCTTGCTGACCTTCTTTGACCTTCTCTCAAACCAGCAGCAGATTAAGCCTCTGGATTTTGGAGTGACAGACCCACAAGTATTTGAAGCACAGCATATTTTGAGAAGATACTTTGGAACAACTTCAGAACAAGTCTGTTTCAGTCAGGCAGGGGGAAAGTCTGCCAAGCCAAGATTCCGGTGTAGGAAGCCTGAGACAAGAAGCTGGGGCGGGAATGCAGAGCTTTTGGGTGTCTGCATACCAGGGAATTTTCTGTGAGACTCTTAGGCTACTCTGTCCTGGTTAGGAGATTTGGTGTAAAACACCAAAAAGCAAAGGCAAAAGGTAAATTGAAAGCCACTGAGCTTAGAAGAACACAGGACCTGGCCACAATTTCCCAACTCCACAAGTAAGTCTGCAGAACTGCATCAGGACAAATTAAAGCAGCTGTTGCCCCTTTGCCTTAAAAGCAAAATCAATGCTTTAAAAAAATGAACAAAACAGTGAAAATAACTCTGACCGTAAACAGCTTTTATGAAGAAAGAGAAGTACAGACCTCAAACCCCGAGGTTCCTAAAGGCAAATCAAGTTCAGATGAAACACCAAAGGGAGAATTGAACTAGTTCCCATTTCACAAGACTTTCTTGGAAGATTTCAAAAAGGGATCTTAAAAGAGAGAAGAAAATGGAGAAAGGAAATGAGATCTTTGCAAGAGGGTATGAAAAAGGAAAAAAATAGAAATTATGTGAAGAAAACTCCTTAAAATAGATATGATATAATGGAAAAAGCATATAACTCCCTACAAAATAGAAGTGATGAAGCAGAAAAAGCATATAACTTCTTACAAAATAGATATGAAAAAGAAACCAATTTCTTTTTAAAAAGTTGTGAAATGGAAAAAAAAATGCAATGAACAAAACACTTCATTTAAAAATTCAATTTGCCAAATGCAAAAGTAGCTTTAAAAAGTACCTGAAGAAAATAATACCCTAAAAATTAGAACTGAACAAATGGAAATGAAAGACTAGATAAAACTTCAAGAATTAGTGAAACAAAACCAAAAGAAAAAAGAAAAGAATAGAAGAAAATGTGAAATACCTCTTTGGAAAAACAATTGACTTGGAAAATAGATCTAGGAGGGACAATCTAAGGATTATTGGACTTCCTGAAAGTCATGATGGAAAAAAAAAAGATCCTAGACATTTTCTTTCAGGAAATCATAAAGGAAAATTGCCCTGATGTCCTAGAATCAGAAGATAAAATAGTCATTTAAATAATTCACTAAGCACTTCTTGAAAGAGATCCCAAAATAAAAACTCCAAGGAATATCATGGCTAAATTTCAGAACTATTACACTAAGGAAAAATATTGCAATCAAACAAAATGAAACAATTCAAATACCGAGGAGCCACAATTAGGAATACCCAGGATTTACTAGCTTCCACCTTAAAAGATCAAAGGACCTGGAATCTGATATTCTGAAAGGCAAAGGAACTTGGAATGCAGTCAAGAATAAATTATCTAGCTAAACTGAGCATTTTCTTTCAGGGAAGAAGATGGACATTCAGTGATACAGATGAATTTCATTTATTTCTGATGAAAAGACCAGAGCTGAACAAAAAAATTTGATCAATAAATACAGAATTCAAGAGAAACAAAAAAGGTAAAAAGGAAAACACTCTTAAGAATTATGTCTCTGTTATGGGTATATTTGGGGAATATGGGTATAATTTGATTTTATTGTGATAATATAAAAAAGAAATTACAGGTGAAAAGGGATTGTATTAGAAAAAAGAGGAAAAATAAGGGAAAATGAGGGGAATTGCATCTCATGAAGAGGAAAAGAACTATTATAATTGAAGGAAAGTAGGGAGCTGGATGAACATTGTGTGAATCTTACTCTCACCAGATTTAGCTCAAAGAAAGAATATCAGACATATTTGGTTTCACAGAGAAACTTGTCTCACCTTATAGGTAAGTGGGTGGGTAAAGGGAAAGGAAATGGAGAGACTAAAAGAAGGGAAAACAGAAGTAGTAGGGGAAAAGTATAAGAAAGTGGGAAGGGCAATAAAGGGGGAGAGCTGTTTGAGGGAGGTGGTGGTTAGAAGTAAAATATTGGGGAGGAGGAAAGGAAGAAAGGAAAGAGAAAAACAACTGGTGGCAAATAAGATGGCAGGAAAAGCAAAATTAGTTATTTTAACTGTGCATTTGAATAGAATGAACTCTCTCATAAAAGGGAAGTGCATAGCAGACTGGATTAAAGCAGAATACTATAATATGTTATTTACAAGAAACAAGAAACACAACATGATACCTAAAGAGTAAAGAGTAAAACCTACCCAGAAAAAGCTAGAGCAGAATCTATTTTGTTTCAAATTAAGTAAAAAAAAAATGCAAGGGGAGAGATCCTTATCTCAGACTAAGCAAAAGCAAAAATAGAACTAATTAAGAGATAAGGAAGGAAACTATATCTTGCTAAAGGGTACCATAGATAATGAAACAATATCAATACTAAACATATATGAACCATATACCATATGTTATAGCATCACACTTCCTGGAGGAAAAGTTAAGAGAGCTGCAAGAAGAAATAAACAGCAAAACTATACTAGTGGGGGATCTTAATCTTGCTCTCTCAGAACTAGATAAATCAAACCACAAAAATAAATGAGAAATAAGTTGAGGTAAATAGAATTTTAGAAAAGTGAGGTATGATAGATCTTTGGAGAAAATGAAATGGAGAAAGAAAGGAGTTTACTTTTTTCTTGGTAGTTCATGGAACCCTCCCCCCCCAAAAAAAAAAAAAAAACTGACAATGTATTAGGGCATAAAAACCTCAAAATGAAATGCAGAAAGGGAGAAATAGTAAATGCATTTTTTTTTTAGATTATGATGCACTAAAAATTACATGCAATAATAGGCTAGGGGAAAATAGACCAAAAATTAATTCAAACTAAATAATCCAATGTTAAAGAATGAATGGGTGAAACAACAAATCATAGACACAATCAATAAATTTATCCAAGAGAATAAGTATAATGAGAAAATGTAAAAAAATTATGGGATTCTATTTTTGTCCACCTGCATTTTTGATTTCCTTCACAGGCTATGAACACTATTTCAAAGTCTGACTCTTTTTATACAGCAAAATAACTATTTGGACATGTATACATATATTGTATTTAACTTATGCTTTAACATATTTAACATATATTGGTCAACCTGCCATCTGGGGAAAGGAGTGAGGGGAAGGAGGGAAAAAGTTGGAACAAAAGGATTTGCTACTGTCAATGTTGAAAAATTACCTATTCATATATCTTGTAAAATAAAAACCTATAACAAAAAAATTAAAAACAATTATGGGATATACCCAAAGTGGTTATTGTGGGGAATTTTATATCTCTAGATGCTAACTTGCATAAAATTGAGAAATAGAAGACCAATGAATTGAGCTTACATCTAAAAAAAAAAAGTAGAAAACCAACTTAAAAACCCTCAATTAAATACCAAATTTGAAATTCTGAAAATAAAAGGGGATATTTCTAAAAAACAAAAAACAAAACAAAAAAATTATTGAATTTAATAAATAAGACTGAGTTGGTTTATGAAAAAAAAACAGATAAACATTTAGTGAATTTGATTAGAAAAAGGAAAGAAAACATCAAATTTTCAGTCTCAAAAATGAAAAAGGAGAAATTTACAATAGAGGAAAAAAATAGAGCAATAATAAGGAGTTTTTTTACCCAATTACATGTCAATAAATTTGATAATCTAAGTGAAATGGAAGAACACCTACAAAAATATAGATTTCTGTGGAGGAGGAAGGAATTTGTGACCAAAGAAGAACTAGAGATCATTCATTATTGATCACAAAATAGATAATTTTGATTATATTAAGTTAAAAATATTTTGTACAAATAAAACTAATGCAGATGAGATTAGAAGGAAAGCAATAAACTGGGAAAATATTTTTACATTCAAAGGTTATGATAAAGGCCTCATTCCTAAAATATTGAGAGAATTAATTCAAATTTATAAAAATTCAAGCCATTCTGCAATTGGTAAATGATCAAAGGATATGAACAGACAATTTTCAGATGAAGAAATTGAAAGTATTTGTAATCACATGAAAAGGTGCTCCAAGTCACTATTAATCAGAGAAATGCAAGTTAAGACAACTCTGAGATACCACTACACACCTGCCAGATTGACTAAGATGACAGGAAAAGGTAATGATCAGTGCTGAAGGCAATGTGGGAAAACTGGGACACTGATATATCATTGGTGGAACTGTCAATGGATCCAACCATTCTGGAGAGCAATTTGGAACTATGATCAAAAAGTTAACAAACTCTGAATACCCTTTGATCCAGCAATGTTTCTACAGGGATTATATTCCCACAGAGATTTTAAAGGAGGGAAAAGGACCCACATATGAAAACAAATTTGTGAATACCCTTTTTGTAGTGGCAAGAAACTGGAAACTGAGTGGATGCCCATCAATTGGGGAATGGCTGAATAAATTATGGTGTACGAATGTTATGATGTATTATTGCTCTGTAAGAAATAACCAGCAGCAGAAATGACCAACAGGATTATCAGAAAGGTCTGAAGAGACTTACAGGAACTGATGCTAAGTGACATGAGCAGGACCAGGAGATCATTATATAGTTCAAAAACAATACTATATGATGATCAATTCTGATGGATGTGGCCATCTTCAGCAATGAGATGAACCAAATAAGTTCCAATACAGTAGTAATAAATTGAACCAGCTACACCCAGCGAAAGCACTCTGGGAGATGGTTATGAACCCTTACATAGAATTCCCAATACCTATATTTTTGTCCACCTACATTTTTGATTTCCTTCACAGGCTAATTGTATACTATTTCAAAGTCCAATTCTTTTTGTGCAGCAAAATAACTGTTTGGACATGTATACTTATATTTAATTTGTACTTTAACATATTTAACATGTATTGGTCAACCTGCTATCTGGGGGAGGGGTTGGAGGTAAGGAGGGGAAAAATTGGAACAAAAGGTTTGACAATTGTCAATGCTATAAAATTACCCATGCATATAACTTGTAAATAATAAAAAAAAAACTATAATGAAAATAAATAAATAAACTTCAGCTAAAGAAAAAAAATTAAAAAAAAAGACCAGCAGGATGATTTCAGAGAGGCCTGGAGAGACTTATATGAACTTATGCTGCATCTATTTAAAACCATCAGTAAGCATCATAAGTAATGGAGACAAACTGCAACCATTCCCAATAAGATCTGGAGTGAAACAAGGTTGCCCACTATCACGGTTACTATTTAATATTGTATTAGAAATGCTAGCTATAGCAATAAGAGCTGAGAAGGAGATTAAAGGAATAAGAATAGGCAATGAGGAAACCAAATTATCACTCTTTGCCGATGACATGATGGTATACTTAGAGAACCCCAGAGATTCTACTAAAAAGTTATTAGAAATAATCCACAACTTTAGCAAAGTTGCTGGTTATAAAATAAATCCACATAAGTCATCAGCATTCTTATATATCACTAACAAAATCCAACAGTCAGAGTTACAAAGAGAAATTCCATTTAAAGTAACTACTGATAATATAAAATATTTAGGAATCTATCTGCCAAGGGAAAATCAGAAACTTTATGAGCAAAATTACAGACCACTTTTCACACAAATTAAGTCTGATCTAACCAATTGGAAAAATATTAAATGCTCTTGGATAGGGCGAGCAAATATAATAAAGATGACAATATTACCTAAACTAATCTATTTATTTAGCGCTATACCAATCAGACTCCCAAAAAACTATTTTAATGACCTAGAAAAAATAACAACAAAGTTCATATGGAAAACAAAAGGTCAAGAATTTAAGGAATTAATGAAAAAAAATCAAATGATGGTGGCTTAGCTGTACCAGATCTAAAATTATATTATAGAGCAGCAGTTACCAAAAGTATTTGGTATTGGCTAAGGAATAGATTAGTTGATCAGTGGAATAGATTGGGTTCAAGGGATAAAACAGGCAACAAATATAGCAACCTAGTCTTTGACAAACCCAAAGATCCCAGCTTTTGGGATAAGAACTTACTGTTTGATAAAAATTGCTGGGAAAATTGGAAACTAATATGGCAGAAACTAGGCATTGATCCATACTTAACGCCTACACCAAGATAAGGTCAAAATGGGTTCATGACCTAGGCATAAAGAATGAAATTATTAATAAATTAGAGGAACATAGGATAGTTTACCTCTCAGACCTGTGGAAGGGAAGGTCTTTATGACCAAAGAGAACAGAGATCATTACTGATCACAAATAGAAAATTTCGATTATACCAAACTGAAAAGTTTTTGTACAAACAAAACTAATGCAGACAAGAATTAGAAGGGAAGCAATAAACTGGGAAAATATTTTTACAGTCAAAGGTTCTGATAAAGGCCTCATTTCCAAAATATATAGAGAATTAACCTAATTTATAAAAAATCAAGTCATTCTCCAATTGAAAAATGGTCAGTTGATATGAACAGACAATTCTCAGATGAAGAAATTGAAACTATTTCTAGTCATATGAAAAGATGTCCAAGTCATTATTAATCAGAGAAATGCAAATTAAGACAACTCTAAGATACCACTACACACCTGTCAGATTGGCTAAGATGACAGGAAAAATAATGATGATTGTTGGAGGGGATAGGGAAAACTGGGACATTGATTCATTGTTGGTGGAGTTGTGAATGAATCCAACCATTTTGGAGAGTAGTTTGGAACTATGCTCAAAAAGTTATCAAACTGTGCATATCCTTTGATCCAGCAGTGTTACTACTGGGATTATATCCCAAAGAGATTATAAAGAAGGGAAAGGGACCTGTATGTGCATGAATGTTTGTGGCATCCCTTTTGTAGTGGCTAGAAAACTGGAAACTGAATGGATGTCCATCAGTTGGAGAATGGTGAATAAATTGTGGTATATGAAAATTATGGAATATTACTGTTCTGTAAGAAATGACCAACAGGATGATTTCAGAAAGGCCTGAGAGACTTACACGAACTGATGCTGAGTGAAATGAGCAGGACCAGGAGATCATTATATACTTCAACAACAATACTAGATGATGACCAGTTCTGATGGACCAGGCCATCCCTCAGCAACGAGATCAACCAAATCATTTCTAATGGAGCAGTAATGAACTGAACTAGCTATACCCAGAAAAAGAACTCTGGGAGATGACTAAAAACCATTACATTGAATTCCCATCCCTATATTTATGACACCTGCATTTTTATTTCCTTCACAAGCTAATTGTACAATAATCGAGTCTGATTCTTTTTGTACAGCAAAATAATGTTTTGGTCATGTATACTTATTGTGTATCTAAGTTATATTTTAATATATTTACATCTACTAGTCATCCTGCCATTAGGGAGGGGTGGGGGGGTAAGAGGTGAAAAATTGGAACAAGAGGTTGGCAATTGTAATGCTATAAGGTTGACCCATGTATATATCCTGTAAATAAAAGGCTATTAAATAAAAAAAAAAAAAAAAGAAAAATATGCAACTAGTCTTGCAAACCCAAAGATCCCAGCTATGGAGAATCATTTTGATAAAATTGACTGGGAAATACTAATATCAAACAGATGACCATATTTAACCATAACCAAGATAAGTCAACAATGGTTCAGCCTGGATAAGAATGAATTTATAATTAGAGACACGATAGTTTACCCAGACCGGGATTGGGGAAGTCTATTTGACCAACATAGATCTAAGCTCATTCTGTCCAATTGAAAATTTTGTTTATACTTTAAATGAAAGTTTTTTGTCATACAAAACTAATCTTGATCGATTTTAGAAGGAAAATAAACTGGAAAATATTTTAAGAAATCTATATTGGCTATTTCAAAATATATAGAAATTAACTATTTTAAAAATAAGCATTGGACTCACCTTGATATATAGGGCAGGATGAACAGACATTTAGGAGTGAGAATTTGAAACGTAGTTTCAAGGTTCAATATTGAAAATGACCTGCATGCCATGTATTATTAATCAGAAATGAAAACTTAGAGAATAAATAAAGGATACATACACACCTGCAGATTGACAAAATAACAGAAAAATAATGATGATTGCTTGAGGGATAGAAGGGAAATGACATTGATTGACATTCTGGTCATTTAAAAATCCAACATTTTGAGAGCTAGTTAATGAACTCCTAAAAATTATAAACTTGGTCCTAGATCCAGAGTTTACATGTTATATCCCAAAGAATTATAAAGAAGATAAGGACCATATGCATGAATTTGACTTTTAGTGTAAAAATGAAACTGAATGGATGTCCAAGTTGTAGATGACAATGAATACACATGATACTAAATTATGAATATTGTTGCTAAGAAATGACAACAGATAATTTCAGAAAGGCCTGAGATTTCTAATGAATATTGAGCAAATAGATGCTTAGAATCATTAATATTAGCAAAGATATTATAAATGACCAGTCATGCCAGGCCATCTAGAACGATCATGACCAAATAGGATTTAATGAGCAGTAATGAAGCTGAACTAAGCTATCCCAGAAAATAAACTTGGAGAATGACTTTCAAACAACCATATGAAACATTGAATTCCAATAGTCCCATATTTATGCACACCTGCATTTTTGATTTCCTTCACAAGCTTAATTGTACAATATTTCAGAGTCTGATTCTTTTGTACAGCAAATTACGTTTTGGTCAGGTATACTTATTGTGTATCTAATTTATATTTTAATATATTTAACATCTACTGGTCATCCTGCCATCTAGGGAGGGTGTGGGGCTAAGAGGTGAAAAATTGGAACAAGAGGTATGGCAATTGTTAATGCTATAAAGTTAACCATGTATATATCCTAATAAAAGGCTATTAAATAAAAAAAAAAAAGAGAGAGAAAAAAAAATGAACTTATGTTGCAAAAACAAGACTGTATGACGATCAATTTTGATGGACATGGATCTCTTCAACAATGACATGATTCAATCCAGTTCCACTTGTTCAGTGATGAAGAGAACCACCTATGCCAGAGAGAGGATTGTGGGAACTGATTGTGGACCACATCATAGCATTCACACTCTTTCTGTTGTTGTTTGCTTACATTTTGTTTTCTTTTGCAGTTTTTTTTTTCTTCCTTCTTGATCTGATTTTTCTTGTGCAGCAAGATAACTGTATAAATATGTAGAAATATATTGGATTTAACATAGATTTTAACATATTTAATATGTATTGGACTACCTGCTATATAGGGGAGGGGGTGGGGGATAGGAGGTGAGAATTTGAAACAGAAGGTTTTGCAAGGTTCAATATTGAAAAATTACCCATGCCTATGTTTTTTAAATGAAAAACTTAGATGAATAAATAAAAAGGAAAACAAACAAACAAATAAACAAAAACCTAAAAATACAGATTGCCCAATTTAACAGAAGGGGAAATACATTATTTAAATACTCCCATTTAAAAAAAAAAGAAATAGAACAAGCTATTAATCAACTCCCTAAAAAAAAAATCTTGGGTCAGATAGATTTACATTTCAATTCTACCAAACATTTAAAGAACAATAAATGCCAATACTGCATAAACTATTTGGAAAAAAATAGTGAAAGGAATCCTACCAAATTCTTTTTATGACACAGATACACTACTGATACCTCAACCAGGTATGGGCAAAAGAGAGAAAAAAAAATATTGACCAATTTCCTTAATGAATATTGATGCAAAAATCTTAAATAAAATATTAGCAAAGAGATTACAAAATGTCATCCCCAGGATAATACATCATGACCAAATAGGATTTATAACAGTAATGCAAGGCTGCTTCAATATTAGGAAAATTATTAACATTAGCATAATTGACTTTTTCAGTAACCAAACTAACAGAAATCATATGAATATCTCAATAGATGCAGAAAAAAATTTTGATAGAATCCAACATCCATTCCTATTAAAAACACTAGAGGATATAGCGATAAATGGACTTTTCCTTAAAATGATCAGGAGCATCTATTTAAAACCATCAGCAAGCCTCACATGTAATGGGGCCAAATAGAACCATTCACAATAAGATCAGGGGCGAAACAAGGTTGCCTACTTATCACCATTAGTATTCAATATTGTATTAGAAATATCAGCCTTGGCAATAAGAGAAGAAAAAAAATAAAGTAATTAGAGTAGACAATAAAGAAATCAAATTATTACTCTTTGTAGATGGTATACGTAGAGAATCCTAAAGAATCAACTAAAAACCTGCTACAACAATTCATAACTTCAGCAACATTGCAGTATAAAAAATAAATCCACATAAATCACCAGCATTTTTATATGTTACCAACAAAGTTCAGCAACAAGATATACAAAAAACAATTTCATTCAAAATAACTGTTGGTAGTTTAAAATATTTGGGAATCTATCTGTCAAGGAAAGTCAGGAATTATATGAACAAAACTATGAAACACTTTCCACATAAATAAAGTCAGATCTAATCAATTGGAAAAGTATCAAGTGCTCATGGGTAAGCTGAGTGAATATAATAAAAAAATGACAATATTATCTAAATTAATCTACTTATTTAGTGCCATACCAATCAAACTCCCAAGAAATTATTTTATAGGCCCAGAAAAAAATAATAACTATATCATTCAGAAAAACAAAAGTTCAAGAATTTCAAGAGAATTAATGAAAAAATTGCCAATGAAGGTGGCCTAGCTGTGTCCAACGTAAAACAATATCATAAAGTAATGGTCATCAATACCATTTGGCACTGGCTAAGAAATAAGAGTAGTCAATCAGTGGAATAGGTTAAGCTCACAGAATAAAATAGTTAATAACTACAGCAATCTAGTGTTTGACAAATCCAAAGACCCCAGTTTTGGGGATAAGAACTCACTATTTCACAATAACTGCCAGGAAAACTGGAAACTAGTTATGGCAGAAACTAGACATTGATCCACAACTAACACCATATACAAGATAATATTGAAATGGATTCATGAGTTAGACATAAAAGAGTAATTTTATAAACAAATTATAAGAACATAGGATAGTTTACCTCTCAAATCTGTGGAGGAGGAAGGAATTTATGACTAAAGAACTGGATCTCATTATTGAACACCAAATAGATAATTATGATTATATTAATTTAAAAAGTTTTGTACAAACAAAATAAATACAGACAAATTAAAAAGGAAACAATACATTGGGAAAATACTTTTCTGTTTAAGGGATAAAGAGCTCCTTTAAAAATATATAGAGAAGTGAATCACATTTATAAGAATTCAAGCCATTTTCCAATTGATAAATGGTCAAAGCATATGAACAAATAGTTTTCAGATGAAGAAACTGTAACCATTTCTACTCATATGAAAAAGTGTTCTAATTCACTATTGATTAGAGAAATGGAAATTAAGAGAACTCTGAGGTACCATTACACACCTTTCCAACTGGCTAAGATGACAGGAAAAGATAATGGCAGATGTTGGAGTGGATTCTTTGTGAAATGTTAATGGATCCATCCATTCTGAAGAGCATTTGGAACTATGTTCAAAGAGCTATCAAACTGTGCATACTCTTTGATGCACCAGTGTTTCTACTGGGCTTATATCCCAAAGAGATCTTAAAGGAGGGAAAGGGAGCCACATATGTAAATATATTTGTGGCAGCCCTTTTTGTAGTGGCATGAAACTGGAAGCTGAATGGATATCCATCAGTTGAATAATGGGTCAATAAATTATAGTACATGAATGTTATGGAATATTATTGTTCTGTAAGACAGGATCAGCAGGATGATTTTAGAGAGGCCAGGAGATAGTTTTATGAACTGATGCTAAATGAAAAGAGCAGAACCAGGATTTCATTGTATATGGCAATGACAAGATTATACAATGATTAATTCTGATGGATGTGGGGCTTCTCAACAATGTGAATATTTAGGCCAGTTCCAATGATCTTGTGATGATGAGAGCCATCTATACCCAGCGAGAAGACTGTGGGAACTGATTGTGGATCACAACATAGCATTTTCACTTCTTTTTTGTTGTTTGCTTGAATTCTTTCTCATGTCTTTTTTTCCTTTTTGATCTGATTTTTCTTGTGCAGCAAGATAATTGTATAAACATGTATATGTATAAAAAACAAAGAATTTTCAAGAGGGGGAAATTTGCATGTCCAATGTGTTGTTTTGGGTGGTGTGTGTGTGTGTGTGTGTGTGTCTTTAGATATACAATATTTTCTCTAAGTACTGCTTTGGCTGCATTCTAAAATTTTTGTTATCTTTTCTCATTGTGATCATTATGTTTAAAGAAATCATTGATTGTTTCTATGATGTGATTTTTGGCCCATGCAATCTTTAGGATTAAATTATTTAAATTCTAATTTACTTTAATCTATTCTTCAATGACACTTCATTCAGTGTAATTTTTATAGCATTATAGTCCAAAAAGATGCATTTAATTTTTTCTATCTTTATACATTCGTTTTGGGGTTTTCAAATTCTGGGATACATATACACATATAGGGTCATTCTTTCTGAAGATATGATGCACAGTTAAGAAATTATTATGCACTTTTCCCATGCATTACTCTCATGAGGTCTATCATGCTTAATTTTTTTTTTATTCTGTGAATCTCCTTAACTTCCTTTTTGTTTACATTAGTTAGATTTATCTAGTGCATGTCATTTTGTACAATATTGACAGTGCTTCATTTCTATGGTATACTTTAGCAACACGGAATTTCCCCTACATTTTTTTTTCTTTGTCTGAGATCATGATGGCCACTCCTGCCTTTTTTGCTTTTTTTCAATATCATATTTAGAATTTGTGTGTATCTTTCTGTTTCATGTGTGTTTATTGTAAACAGCATATTTTAGTAATCTGGTTTCTTATGTATTCTACTCTGCCCTTTCATTTTATGGTGAGATGATCCCATTCACATTGACAATTATGACTGTTAACTGTTTTTCCATTTATCTTATTCTTCTATATATTTTTTCTTCTTCCTCCTTCTTCTTCCTCTTTTTCTTCTTCTTCCTCTTCTTCTTCTTCCTCTTCTTCTTCTTCTTCTTCTTCTTCTTCTTCTTCTTCTTCTTCTTCTTCTTCTTCTTCTTCTTCTCCTCCTCCTCCTCCTTCCCCTCCTCCTCCTCCTCCTCCTCTTCCTCCTCCTTCTTTTTCTTCTCCTTCTCATTATCATTCTCCTCCTCTGTTTCTCTGTCTCTCTGTCTTTCTATCTCTCTTTCCTACCCAGTCCTTCTTAAGACTTTCTTTGGCTTCTGACTACCAACACCTTTATTCTATCTATTCTCCATCTTATCCTCATATCTTTCTCCTTTCTTCCTTTTCTGATTCCCTCATGGGTGAGACAAATTTATGAAGTGAACTTCATGTGTGCCCAAAGTACCTTAAATATTACCTCCTTAAGCCAGTTCTGATGAAAGTGATGTGGAAGTGTTATCTGTTCACTCTTTTCCCACTTTCCCCACCATTATCTAAACTCTTCTTATTTTCCTTATTTATGTGAGATATATTTCTCCATTTCTTTCACCCATATCCTTTTGCCAGTACATTCTTCTTGTTCACCCAGTGATACTTCTTTTAAGTTTATCACAATCGAAAAGACTCACACAATTACTCCATGTTTAAGTAAATTTCTTCTAACAGCCCTACTGATGATAATGTTCCTAGGGAATTACATTCATCATCTTTTCATTTAGAAATTTAAGTAATTTAATTTGTTAAGCCCTTTGTGATTTTTCAATTATATTTACTTTTTTTTTATGATCCTCTTGAGTTGTGTGTTTGAATGTTAGATTTTCTATTCAGCTCTAGTCTTTTCATTAGGAATTCTTGAATGTTCTCTATTTCATTAAATATTCATTTTTCTCTTATAGGATTATGCAAAGTTTAGTGGGTGAATTATTATTAGGTGTAGTCCTATCTTCTTTTCTTTCTAGAATATCTTATTTAAAGACTTCTTCTTTATAGAAATAGCTATTAGTTGTTGTGTGATCCTGATTGTGACTCCACAGTATTTGATTTTTTTCTTCCTGCCTAATTTTGATATTTTCTTCTTGACTCTTTATGAGAGCTTTCGTTTCTGGATTTCTTTCAGGAAGTGCTTTCATTTTCTACTTTATCATTTGGTTCTATGATATTTGTGCAGTTCTCATTTACTTTCTTGAAATATGATGTATGGAACTTTTATTGACAATGGATTTCAAGCAGTTCAATAATTCTTGTATTACCTCTTCTAAATCTATTTTCCAGGTCAGTCGTTTTTCCAATGAAATATTTAACAATTTTTTATTTTTTTTAGTTCTTTTTCTTTGTTTTTTTTTTTTAAATTAATGTTTCATGGAATCATTAGTTTGTGTTGTCGATTCTAATTTGCAAGGAGTGATTTTCTTCAGTTAGTTCTTCTTCAGAAGTTATTCTCTTCTTATTTTGTACCTCTTTTACCATATGATTAAATCTTATTTTAAGGAGTTTTTTGCCCCCAAAACTTTTTTGTATCTCTTTACCAAGTTGTTATTTTTTTTTCAAAATTTCTTGTACAGCTTTTATTTCTTTCCACATATTTTCCTCTATCATTTTTTATTTTATTTGAAGATCTTTTTGCTTCTTTATTTACCTTTTCTGGGAAAACTTGTTGGCATTGCATCTAATCTGCACTTTTCCCAAAGCTTCATGTGGAAATGTTTTCAAATCATTGTCTTATTTTGAGTTTGAGTCATAAGCTTTCCTTTGATCAGTTACTCTTTCTGGTCAGGTTCTTTCTTGCCATAGTTTCTTTGTTTATTTCCTAAGCTTTTATTTTTTTTTTTTAGCTTTGGGCTTTTAGGAACTCAACTCATGTTGAGTTCTGTTCATCTCTGTGAGTGGACTGGGAAAATCTCACCTGGTATTATGTTTTCAATGTCATGCTTTTATAGCTCAGTACGAGAGCCTGTAAATTTTTGGTGCTTTTATGGTGATTTGATCTGTGAAAAGTTCTGTTCAATGCCCTGCTGATGCTTACACAGGTAGAATCCCTACTACTTTGCTATAAAGACCTCTCCAGTCTGCTCTTGAATTGCAACCCTGAATTAAGTAACGGGCAATAGAGCTGCCAGATGGCACTGTTACTTGTACCAGGAACTAGTGCAAATATAAAAGTGAGTGTAATATGATGACATTTGATAGATTAAATAAATAAATAGGGGTTAAATATAAAGTTCTATGTTTGAGGTAAAAAAAATCACAAATATTGAATAGGGGAAGCTTGAGAACTAAGAAGGTTATTCTATTTTTTTTTTATTATAGTAACTTTTTATTGACAGAATCCATGCCTGGGTAATTTTCTTTTTACAACATTATCCCTTGCACTCACTTCTGTTCCAATTTTTCCCTCCCACCCTCCACCCCTTCCCCTAGATGGCAAGCAGTCCTATATATGTTGAATATGTTCTAGTATATCCTAGATACAATGTATGTGTGCAGATCCAAACAGTCTTGTTGCACAGGGAGAATTGGATTCAGAAGGTAGAAGTAACCCGGGAAGAAAAACAAAAATGCAAACAGTTTACATTCATTTCCCAGTGTTTTTTTTTCTTTGGGTGTAGCTGCTTCTGTCCATCATTGATCAATTGAAACTGAATTAGGTCTCTTTGTCAAAGAAATCTGCTTCCATCAAATTACATCTTCATACAGTATCGTTGTTGACATATATAATGATCTCCTGGTTCTGCTCATTTCACTTAGCATCAGTTCATGTAATTCTCTCCAAGCTTCTCTGTATTCATCTTGCTGGTCATTTCTTACAGAACAATAATATTCCATAACATTCATATACCACAATTTACCCAACCATTCTCCAATTGATGGCATCCACTCAGTTTCCAGCTTCTAGCCACTACAAACAGGGCTGCCACAAAAATTTTGGCACATACAGGTCCCTTTCCCTTCTTTAGTATCTCCTTGGGGTATAAGCCCAGTAGAAACACTGCTGGGTCAAAGGGTATGCACAGTTTGATAACTTTTTGGGCATAATTCCATATTGCTCTCCAGAATGGTTGGATTCTTTCACAGCTAAGAAGGTTATTCTAAATGATGGATGTAGTAGTCCTTATGTATTCTATCTTGGTCAAGCCATATTGGGTTCAATTTTGAAAACAATTTTGAAAAACTGTGTCATGTCCATAGAAATTCAAGCATGACAGCAAGGCAACTGGAGGATCTGCCACATGAGAAAGAAGCCTGCCATATGTTGAAGGAAAATTGCAATGTTTAGCCAGAAAAAGGGAAGAGTTGGTAGAGGTGGGTTAAAATCTATCTTTAAATAAGTGAAGAATTCTATTAGGGAAGAGAAATTTTAATTTGACAACAGAAAACATTGTGTCAAGCAATGAGTAGAAATTAGAGAGAAACTTACTTCATTGATGGGTGGGGAAATTTCCTATGAGAGTTTTCCAAAAGTGGATATAGCCTGGTTTTTCTTTTTTGTTTGTTTGTTTGTTTGTTTTTTTGTTTGTTTGTTTGTTTTCTTAATATACATTGACTTAGATAGACTCTATCATCCTTTATATCTCTGTGATTCTGAAAAGTACTATTGGGTCAGCAATCATGTTCAAATTAATTCTACAATTATTGCTTTTAATTTGGAATGATTCTTTAGCTTTTTTCATTGGTCCCTGGATATGTTCATTCTGTATGTCTGATTTTTTTTTTTAATTTTGAAGGGCCATTGGACAAGGGAGATGTTGACGTTGGATATGTTCATGGATAGATTGTTTCCTTTTACTTCATTTGGTGTCTCCTTGTTCTAGCATCTGTTTTGTGGACTAGCTATTGACCTGATTATAACTGGTAGGCCTCTGCTCTGGTGCATAGTATCTATGGGAATTGTTTATGACATCTGGTAGAAAAGATTTCTTATAAAATATGATTTGTTGTAAGCAGGGCAGCAAAGCTCTGATACAACAAGCCATCTGCTAGGACATGAAAGTAGCCTTGTTTCAAAGAATTGGATACTATAATGGTTTTTGCTGAAATAGATTTAGCTATTATATCCTCCAGCAGCAAATATGCATGCTGGGTTAAGGGGGTTTTCTAGAAGTTAGAATTTTTTTCCCCTAGAACAATCAGTATTATCTCTGGAATAATCAATGCCAGAATTCAGAAAAGAAAGGAAAAAAATTAAATGACTTGATTCCCTTACAGATAATGACTTAGAGATGTAGTGTGCTCCAGGGTACCTGAGGATTAAGATATGTTTTGTTGAATGTGGAATCTACTCTGTAAATCTAGTTTAGTTTGGAAATCAATCCATTTAGGTCACTGAATATCCTCCAAACTGTGGTGATACTAGGATCAGATCTTTTTACCTAAAGTGACCATAAAGGCAGAATGATAAAGTAGTATCTGAGGAAGAGTTCTGACTCTTTATATGCCCTTGGGTAAATTTGTTTATCTCTGAGAAACACAATTTTCTCATTCTTCAAGTTGGAGGTTAAAATAGACTATTATTAACTTCTACCTAGAGTTAAATAAAAAGCATATATTCTGATCTAAGTTTAGTACACCACTGTTTATACCACAATAAGACAGAATCTCCTTTTTTTCTGTTCGGGTTTCTTCTTATCATAATGATCTTTATGTTACTTTTCACTATTCCTTTACTATTCACTATTCCTTTAGAGAAATATCAGAAATAGTCCCTATTCTTAAAGAATTTAAAATCTACTCAGAACAATTAGGCTAATAAACATACAGTAAGCAATTAGTGAGAATGTATAATTAAGTTTTCAAATCTGGGAGTATAAGGTATAAGTGTTCAGAAAGAGGGCAGGAAGATTAGAGTGTCAAGTAAAGTTTTATAAATGAAGAGGTACTACAGCAGTTCTTGAAGGTTTATTAGAATATGGTTAAGTAGAGAAGAAAAGGATGAAACAAAAACATAAATATCAATTAACATGGTTCATTCAACAAAACTAATCTAAACTTAGGCAACATTATAATTGATTTGTGTGTACAAAAGTAGAAAGGTAGATAGTCCCATTATACTATTACCTGTTAATATTACATATGCTTTGATTATGTATTCAGCTTTTAGATTCACATTCTAAGAAATGAATTTATAAATAGCTGAGCTTCAGAAGAATTCTGATGAGATGGTGAAGGGTTTTGAGATAATATTATTCAGAAATCAATTGAAAGGAATAGGTAGAAGTTTTGGAATAATAAAAAGACAACTTATAATAATTCATAATAATTGTCTTCTACTATGTGAAGAAATACAATTTGAAACAGGGAGTAGATCTGATATATTAAGGCCCAGAGAACAGAGGTAGTTGTAATAAGTGGAAGTTGTAAAGAGGTAAATATATGCTTGTCAGTAGAAAAAAGCTTCCTAATAATTAGATCATTTCAAAGGGAAATAGGTTGCCTTAAAAATGTATTGAATTGTCCTTCACTAAAGATGTCCAAGGTGGATGACTGGTGAATAGGGTAAAGTATCTGTTATTGTTCATGTTTAAATGGAATAAATTATCTTTAAGTTTATCTTTAACTGAGAAAACATGTTTCATAGAACAATGAAAAAGCTAACTTGACTAGAACTAAGGATATATTAGGAGTAGTAGGAAATAAAATTAGGAAAGAGATGCCAAGTTATGACGATTCTTGAAAATAAGGCAGAGAGGGGCAGAACCAAGATGGTAGAGAAAGCACATGTCGACTTTCTGAGACTCTCTCATACTGTCACTACCAATTATTAAATTCAGCGTCAAAAGTAGCACTTGACTGGTAAAATTCACAAAGATTGGAAGTGCAATGACTTACCAGCCGAAGCCCCATAGCAGTCACTAATCTGCACAGTGGGGTTCTTCCCTGGGCACTTCCGCAGCTAGACCATGATACCTAGGCCTGAATCATTTCCAGGGTAGAGCTTTTCCCAGAGCACTCCTGCACCTCGCAGCTCTTTGCAGCTCGTTGGCAGGACAGCTACTGTCCCTGCTCTGCAGAGGAAGCTGGTAACCTCCTTGCCCTGAGGACAGACCTTACAGGCTTTTAAAAAAATGAGTAAAAAAATCAAAAGGACAATCAATATCTTCTATACAGAAAGAGAGCAGATTTTCACTCCTGAAGAGACTAGTAGCAGTCTCCAGACAATACCCAAAGAGGTTTGTAACCTGATCCCCATCATACAAGGCTCTCCTAGAAGAGACTATAAAAAATTTAAAAGAGAGTTAGAAGAAAAATGGGGAAAGGAAAGAGAAGCTAAGAAAGAGAGTAACAACTTCCTGAAATGTGAATTGGAAAAGATAAAGAACTCCTAAGAAAATAGGATTTGTGAATTGTAAAGATAAAGAACTCCCAAGAAAGTAGGATTTGTGAATTGGAAAAAGAAAACAATTCAGTAAAAAAAAAAAAAATTAGTGAAATGGAAAAAAAAAATTCCATAGAGCAAAACAACTCATTTAAAAACTCAATTGGACATATACAAAAAGAAGTAAAAAAGCTGATGAAGAAAATAATTCATTAAAAATCAGAAATGAATGATTCATTGAGACATCAAGAATCAGTCAAGCTCATATTCAACATATATAGGACTGCTTGCCATCTAGGGGAGGGAGTGGAGGAAGAGAGGGGAAATATTGGAACAGAAGTGAGTACAAGGGATAATGATGTAAAAAATTACCCTGGCATGGGTTCTGTCAATAAAAAGTTATTATAATAAAAAAAAAGAAAAAAAAAGAATCAGTCAAGCAAAACCAAAAAAATGAAAATTTAGAAAACAATGTTAAATATGGACTTGGAAAAACAACAGACCTGGAAAATAGATCTAGGAAAAATAATCTAAGGATTACTGGACTTCCCTAAAATTATGATGAAAAAAAGAGCCTAGATACTATTTTACAGGAAATCATCAAAGAGAACTGCCCAGATGTAATAGAATCAGAAGGTAAAATAGGCAATGAAAGAATTCATCAAACACTTTCTGAAAAAGACCCTAAAATAAAAACTCCAAGGAATATTGTGGCTAAATTTCAGAACTATCAGATTAAGGGGAAAAAAATTACAAGCAGCCAAGAAAAAAAACAATTCAAATACTGAGGTGCACAATAAGGATCACTCAAGATCTGGCTGCTTCCACATTAAAGTATTGAAGGGTCTGGAATATGATATTCCAAAAGGCAACAGAACTTGAATGCAGCCAAGAATAAACTACCCAGCTAAGCTGAGCATTTTCTTCCAGGGAAGAAGATGGGCATTTCATGAAACAGATGAATTCCTTTTGTTTCTAAGGAAAAAACTAGAACTAAACAAAAAATTTGATCTCCAACCATAGGACTCGAGAAGCAGAAAAAGGTAAAAGAAACTCTTGAGAACTGTATTTCTATTGTGAATATACATAAAGAGTACATGTATAATTTGATTTTATTGATATAACATAAAAAGGAAAGTAGAAATGGAAAGGGGATAATTTCAGAAAAAGGCAAAAGAGGAGATAAAAAGAGGGAAACTACATCCCATGAAGAGGTAAAGGAAACATCTCATATCTGAGGGGATTTAAAAAGGGGGAGGAACATTGTGTGAATCTTACTCTCATTGGAGTTGGCTCAAAGAGAAAATAATTGATATATCTGGTTTACAGAGAAACTTCTCTCATCTCATTAAAAAAGTGGGAGAGGAAAAGGGAAAAGGAAAAGAGTTATAAGGGAAGGGTACAAGAAAGGAGAAAGGCTTTAAAGGGGATGGGAAGGATCCTAAAGAAGGAGAGCTGCATGATGCAATTGGTGCCCATAAGTTTAATACTGGGAAAGGAGGAAAGGGAGGGAGGGCAAGAAAAAGAAAAGCATAATCTGGGGATAATAAGATGGCAGGAAACACAGAATTAGTAATTTTAACTGTAAATGTGAATGGGATGAACTCTCCTATAAAGCAGAGGCAGATAGCAGACTGGAGCAAAAGTCAGAACCCTATGCTGTCTATAGGAAACACATTTAAAGCAGGGAGATACATATAGAATAAAGAAAAAAGGTTGGAACAGAATCTATTATGCTTCTGGTGAAGTAAAAAAAGCAAGGGTAGCCATCTTTATTTCAGATCAAGCAAAAGCAAAAATTGATCTAATTAAAAGTGATAAGGAAGGAAACTATATCTTCCTAAAGGGTAGCATAGACAATGAAGCAATATGAATATTAAACATATATGCACCAAGTGGTATAGCATCTAACTTCCTAAAGGAGAAGTTAAAAGAGCTGCAAGAAGAAATAGCAAAACTATAATAGTAGGAGATCTCATCTTTGCACTCTCAGAAATTAGGTAAAAAAGAACACTAGAAAAGTTAGGTATGATAGATCTTTAGAGAAAACTAAATGGTGACAGAAAGCAATATACTTTCTTCTCAGCAGTTCATGGAACCTATACAAAAATTGACCATGTATTAGGACATAAAGACCTCAAATTTAAATGCAGGAAGGCAGAAATAGCAAATGCTTTCTTTTCAGATCATGATGCAATAAAACTACATTCAACAAAAAGTTAGGGGTAAATAGACCAAAAAGTAATTGGAAACTAAATAATCTCATCTTAAAGAATGATTCAGTGAAACAGCAAATTATAGACACAATTAATAATTTCACTCAAAATAGTGACAATAATGAAATATCATACCAAAATTTGTGGGATGCATCAAAGTGATAATAAGGGGAAATTTTATATCTTTTATAGGCTTACTTGAATAAAATAGAGAAACAGAAGATCAATGAATTGGGCTTGCAACTTAAAAAGCTAAAAAAAAAAAGGACCAAATTAAAATCCCCCAATCAATTACTAAACTTGAAAATTTAAAATTAAAAGGATAAATTAATAATATTTAAAGTAAAAAACATTGAATTAATAAATAAAACTAAGGTGGTTTTATGAAAAAAAAAACAAAATAAATAAACCTTTGGTAAATCTGATAAGAAAAATGAAAGAAGACAATTAAATTGTTAGTCTTAAAAATGAAAAGGGAGAACTTTCCACCAATGAAGAGGAAATTAGAGCAATAATAAGGAGTTACTTTGCCCAATTTTATGCCAATAAATTTGATAATCAAAAATATAGGCTTTCCAGATTAACAGAGGAGAAAGTAAATTGCTTAAATAGAACAAGCTATTAATCAATTTCCTAAGAAAAAATCCCCAGAACAAGATGGATTTACATGTAAATTCTACCAAACATTTAAAGAACAATTAGCCCCAATGCTATATAAACTATTTGAAAAAATGGGGAATGAAGGAGTCCTACAAAATTCCTTTTATGACACAGACATGATACTGATACCTAAACCAGGTAGGTTGAAAATAGAGAAAGAAAATTATCGACCAATCTCCCTAATAAATATTGATGCTAAAATCTTAAATAAGACATTAGCAAAAAGACTACAGAAAATCACCCCAGGATAATACACCATAATCAAGTAGGATTTATTCCGAAAATGTAGGGCTGATGCAATATCAGGAAAACTATTAGTAAAATTGACCACATTAATAACCAAATTTAAAAAAAAACCCATATGATCATTTCAATAGATGCAGAAAAAGCATTTTATAAGATCCAACATCCATTCCTATTATAAAACACTTGAGAGTATAGGAATAAATGGACTTTTCCTTAAAATAATAAGTAGCATCTATTTAAAACCATCAGTAAGCATTATATGTAATGGGGATAAATTGGAACCATTCGCAATAAGATCAGGAGTAAAACAAGTTTGCCCACTGTCACCATTACTATTTAATATTGTATTAGAAATGCTAGCTTTGGCAATAAGAGTAGAGAAAGAGATTAAAGGATATAGAGTAAGTAATGAGGAAACCAAATTGTCACTCTTTGCTGATGATATGATGGTATACTTAGAGAACCCCAGAGATTCTACTAAAAAAGTTATTAGAAATAATCTACACCTTTAGCAAAGTTGCAGGATACAAAATAAATGCACATAAGTCATCAGCATTCTTATATATCACTAACAAAATCAAACAGTTAGAGGTACAAAGAGAAATTCTATTTAAGGTAATTGCCAATAGTATACAATATTTGGGAATCTCTCTGCCAAGGGAAAATCAGGAAATATAAGAGCAAAACTATAAAACACTTTCCACACAAATAAAGTCAGATCTAACCAATTGGAAAAAATATTGAATGCTCTTGGATAGGGTGAACAAATATAATAAAGATAACAATACTAGCTAAACTAATCTATGTATTTAGCACTATACCAATCAGACTCCCAAAAAACTGTTTTAATGACCTAGAAAAAATAATAACAGAGTTCATATGTAAAGAAAAAGTCAAGAATTTCAAGGGAATTAATGAAAAAAAAATCAAATGAAGGTGACCTAGCGGTACCAGATCTAAAATTATACTATACAGCAGCGCTTTCCAAAACCATTTGGTATTGGCTAAGAAATAGACTAGTTGATCAGTGGAATAGGATACATTCAAAGGCCAAAATCATCAATAACTTTAATAATCTAGTGTTTGACAAACCCCAAACCCCCAGCTTTTGGGATAAGAACTCAATGTTTGACAAAAATTTCTGGGACAATTGGAAATTAGTATGGCAGAAACTAGGCATTAACCTATACTTAACACCATACACTAAGATAAGGTCAAAATGGGTTCATGACCTAGGCATAAAGAATAAGATTATAAATAAATTAGAAGAACATAGTGTAGTTTACCTCTCAGACCTGTGGAAGAGGTAGTAATTTATGACCAAAGAAGAACCAGAGATCATTATTGATCACAAAATAGAAAATTTTTATTATATCAAATTGAACATTTTTGTACAAACAAAACTAATGCAGACAAGATTAGGAGGGAAGCAATAAACTGAGAAAACATTTTTACATACAAAAGTTCTGATAAAGGCCTCATTTCAAAAATATATAGACAATTGACTAATTCATAAGAAATCAAGTCATTCTCCAATGGATAAATGGTCAAATGATATGAACAGATAATTCTCAGAAAAGAAACTGAAACTATTTCTAGCCATATGAAAAGATGCTCCAAGTCATTATTAATCAGAGAAATGAAAATTAAGACAACTCTGAGATACCACTACACACCTGTCAGATTGGCTAGGAATGACAGGGAAAGATAATGCTGAATGTTGGAGGGGATGTGGGAAAACTGGGACACTGATACATTATTGTTGGAATTGTGAATACATCCAGCCATTCTGGTTCCAATTTGGAACTATGCTCAAAAAGTTATCAAACTGTGCATACCCTTTGATCCAGGAGTGTTACTCCTGGGCTTATATCCAAAAGAGATTTTAAAGAAGGGAAAGGGATCTGTTTATGCAAGAATGTTTGTGGCAGCCCTCTTTGTAGTGGCCAGAAACTGGACATTGAATGGATTCCCATCAATTAGAGAAAGGCTGAATCAATTGTGGTATATAAGTATTATGGAATATTATTGTTCTGTAAGAAATGACCAGCAGGATGAATTCAGAAAGGCCTGGAATGACTTACATGAACTGATGCTGAGTGAAAAGAGCAGGACCAGCAGATCATTATATATTTCAACAACAATACTATATGATGATCAGTTCTGATGGACATGGCCCTCTTCAGCAATGAGATGAACCAAATCAGTTCCAATAGAGCAGTAATGAATTGAACCAGCTATACCCAGCACAAGAACTCTTGGAGATGACTATGAACCACTACATAGAATTCACAATCTCTCTATTTTTGTCCACCTGCATTTTTGATTTCCTTCATAGGCTAATTGTGCACCATTTCAAAGTCCAATTCTTTTTGCACATCAAAATAACTGTATGGATATGTATATACATATTGTCTTTAACTTGTACTTTAACATATTTAACAGGTATTGATCAACCTGCCATCTGGGTGAGGGGATGGGGGAAGGAAGGGAAAAATTGGAACAAAAGGTTTTGCAACTGTCAATGCTGAAAAATTACCCATGTGTATATCTTGTAGATAAAAAGCTATAATAATAATAATAAAAAAGAACATAAGGCAGAGAAATATTGTGACTGAGAATAATGGGAAATATCCAGAGTAAAAATAAGGATGAAAACAAGAAGTCAGTGAAGAAAACATGGAACATATAGCTAAACATGTAAGAAGACTACCTGCTGTAGTTCAAGACCAGGAATGAATACATTATTGACAGTGTCAAATGGAGTAGAGAGCTCAAGAAAGAAAAAGAATAATGAAAAGGTCTTTGGAGTTGCCAAAAAAGGTGAATTTATTCATTATCTTCTAAAATTCAATTTTTATTAAAATATAGATAGAAATAAGATTTCAAGTAATTTAGTATAGCATGAGGAACTTCAGTTAGGAAAATGCAAAAATTGTTCCATTAAGAAAATTTACAATGTAAAGAAGAGGGGAAATGGAATGGCATCTAGGACACAAGCAATTCAAGAAAGATTAATTTTAACATGGAAATATTATGCACTTAAGAAATGTTTACTGATTGATAATTTTCATTTCATGGCCATTTGCTCTGCAAGGTTAAAGGTATAATCATGACACAGGACTTGCATAGGGCTGCCTTCATGGCTTTCCATACCCACTAGACTGAAAAGTGGTATGACTTGGTAAATAATAATTGAGAATATTTTATGTTTAATGTATTTTCCTGCTTTTTATTTTTCACTCTTAAGTACACTATTACTTAAAGAAATTCTACAAAATATGTTGTGATTAATATTTGTTGGTAATGATACTGGGGGATTTAGAGAGAAAAGTAGAAAAATATATTAATAATTGGAATTTATATTAATTGAACTAGAATCAAATAGCTAGATAAAATAGAAAAGAAGATTACATAAGGTTTTTCTCAAAGAAAAGGGATTTGCCCCCTTTGCAAAAAGCTACAATATGTAATACAAGTAATTATAGTATATGTTTAAAGATGCTGTCAAATGATAGATCATTGAAACAAATCATATGAAAACATGAGTAGTGACAGTTGGTAATTCTGAGTTAAGAGATATGTTGTTAATTTGTTGACTAGATAAAACAATATAGAAATATATTGTTCTTCTGTGTTATATATCATGGATGTGATAGAAAACCTATCAAGATTTGCCAAACAAAAAGACTATTTTCTAACATGAGTGATGTACATGGGCACAAATGAAACTTACTGAAGGTGTCAAGTAAGTATTATTAAAAATGAAGAAGTCTCCAGAGGTTGTATTCTGGAATACTATTATTATATTCTTATTATATATATTATATTATTATATTCTTATTAGTATTCTGGAATACTATTCTGGAAAAGGAATAAATGAATGGGAAATTTAATCAAGTATCTCAGATAAATATTTGATATCCTATATGCAGGGAGTATACATGAATACATACATGCAAACACATTTTAATAATAATAATAATAATAGTTTTTAATTTTTCAAAATATACGAACAGATAGTATTCAACATTCACCCTTACAAAATCTTGTGTTCCAATTTTTTTCTCACTTCCTTTCCCTGTCTCCCTCCGCTAGCTTGTAAACAATCCAATGTAGGTTAAATATGTACAATTCTTCTAAACGTATTTCCACATTTATCATGTTGTATAAGAAAAATCAGATTAAAAGAACAATGAGAAAAAAAAATAAGCAAGAAACAACACCATAAAAAAGGTGAAAATATGTTGTAATCTACATTCAGTTCCCTTAGTCCTTTCTCTGGGTGTGGGTGGCTCTCTCTATCACAAGTCTCTTGGAATTGCCCTGAATCATCTCATTGTGCCAAGTCTGTCTGAGCTGATCATCACATAATTTTGTTATTGCTCTTGGTTAGAATCACTTTACTTAACATCAGTTAATGTAAGTCTCTCCAGGCCTTTCTGAAATAAACCTGCTGATCATTTCTTATAGAACAACAATATTCCATTACATTCACATACCATAACTTTTTCAACCTTTCACCAAATGATGGGCATTCACTCAATTTCCAGTTCCTTGCCTCTACCAAAAGGAATACTATAAATATTTCATACAAACATATTTTCACATATAAACAAGATTCATGCATTCATATAGCCAAAAGTCATTCTTTAAATTGCTAAGTGGTCAGAGATACATCAAAAGTTTTCAAAGGAAGAAATGAAAAATTGCAAACTCTTCACAAGCATATAAAAAAATGTCACAAATCACAAAAAAAAAATGAAAGTCAAAACAATTTTGAAACTTCATCTTACAACAAGCAATCTGGAAACAAACAAACACAAATTTGGAGTAGTAAATGTTGGTTGGGTTGGGTACCATAGGACATTAGTGAATTAGTTTTATAGCTGTGGATCAATACAACAATTTTTTCAAAAGCAATTTAGAATTATTCAAATACAATGACCAAAATACTAAAGTCCATTGACTCGGAGTTTTCCTTACTAGGTTTATAAACCAAAGAAGTCATTGATAAGAAAAAAAAATTTAGACTGAAATATTTGTAGGGGAATTTCTAGTAGTAGTAAAGCCCTGAGAATAAAGTAGAAGTCCATTATTGGGAAATGTCTCAACAAATTTGTTAACATGAATATGAGAGAATATTGCTGTGCTGTAAAAATTATAAATAGAATAAGTATGAAGAAGCATAGAAAGATTTATGTGATCTGATGCAGAATGGTGTAAGCAGAGCCAAAAAGACTATATATACAATTACTTCATTCTTTATCAAAGAAGACCATGACATCAGGAAGGTGATGTCAGAGGGGCGGAGCCAAGATGGCAGAGAAGACACACGCGACTTTCTAAGCTCTTCTCTTACCCTCTTTAATCAATATTATATCGAGCCTCAAAAATAGTCTTGACTGCTACAATTGAAAGATAGAAGAGAACAACTCACCAGCCGAAGAAAATCTGCAGTCTCGCCGAAAAAGGTTGGTTCCAATGGGCAGGGGGAGATCAGCGCAGACTGGGAGAGAAATTAGGTTCCGAGGAGAGTCTCAAACCGAGGGTGAAGGCACAGATCTCAGCACAAGGGCAGCCCCAACCCCAGTACGGGCTTTTCCTTGGGCAGTTGTGATCCTGCACAGCAGGAGGACGCAGCCCGGGTTAGCCTCCAATCTGCGCAGTAGGGAGCTCGGCTTGGGGCCATAGAGCTTTTCCAGGGCTGATTTGCATCAGGCAGAGTCGCTGGGCAGAGTTTGTGGCTGTCTGAGTTCTGGGGTCAGCTGCTAATACTGACAGTCCCACAAGAGGCTCCGGCCTGGGGCAGTGACACTTTCACCACTTAGTCTCTAGCCGAGGGCAATCAATAATCCACTCAGCCCTACTTAAGCAGTTTGATAGCTCGGCCAGTGCTGAATCCACTCCTGTTGGGGAAGGGAAAACTCTCACCCAGAGCACTCCCATACCTCTGAGCCAGAAATCGGTTTACATCTTTCCCTGCTCTGCAGAGGAAGCTGGTAACCCCTTGCCCAGGAGACCTACCCTAAAGGCTTTTAAAACATGAATAAAAAGATGAAAAGAACAATTGACAGCTTCTATGCAGAAAAAGAGCAGGTCAGCAAACCTGAAGAGACCTCAAACAGCAAAAAAGCATCAGACTGTCCTCCTTACATAATGCTCTCATAGAAGAGACCATTAAAAGTCTCAAAAGAGAGTTAGAAGAGAAATGGGGAAAGGAAAGAGAAGCCTTTACAAGAGAGCAACAACTTCCTGAAATACGAATTGAAAAGTTAAAAAATTCTCAGGAAGGGCAGGGAAACAAAATTGGTGAATTGGAAAAAATGAAAAAATCTCAGGAAAGTAAGAATTGTGAATTGGAAAAATAAAGAATTCACTAGAAAGTAGGATTTGTGAATTGAAAAGACAAAGAACTGCAAGAAAGTAGGATCCGTGAATTGAAAAGACAAAGAACACGCAAGAAAGTAAGATCTGTGAACTGAAAAGAAAATAATTCACTAAAAAAAAAATTAGTGAAATGGAAAAAATTCCACAGACCAAAACAATACATTCAAAAACTCAATTGGACATATACAGAAAGAAGTAAAAAGCTATTGAAGAAAATAATTTTTAAAAATTAGAACTGAACAAATTGAAACTAATGATTCATTGAGACAGCAAGAATCAGTCAAGCAAAAAAAAAAAAATGACAAACTGGAAAAAACCACGAATTTTCTACTTGCAAAAATGACAGACTTGGAAAATAGATCTAGGAGAGATAATCTGAGGATTATTGGACTTTCTGAAAACTATGATGAAAAAAAGAGCCTAGATACTATTTTACAAGAAATCATCAAAGAGAACTGCCCAGATGTAATAGAATCAGAAGGTAAAATAGGCATTGAAAGAATTCATCGAACACCTTCTGAAAGAAACCCTAAAATAAAAACCCCAAGGAATATTGTGGCAAAATTTCAGAACTATCAGATTAAGGAAAAAATTTTACAAGCAGCCAAAAAACCATTTAAATACCGAGGTGTCACAATAAGGATCACCCAAGATCTGGCTGCCTCTACATTAAAGGAAAGAAGGGCCTGGAATATGATATTCCGAAAGGCACAAGAACGTGAGATGCAGCCAAGAATAAACTACCCAGCTAAGCTGAGCATTTTCTTCCAGGGAAGAAGATGGACATTTAATGAAACAAATGAATTCCATTTGTTTCTGAAGAAAAAACCAGAACTAAACAAAAATTTGATCTCCAAGAATAGAACTCAAGAGATGCAGAAAAGGTAAAAATAACTCTTGAGAATTGTATTTCTGTTGTGGATATACAAAAAAGAATACATGTATAATTTGATTGTACTGATATAACATAAAAAAGGGAAGTAGATATTGAAAAGGGATGATGGCAGAACAAGGTGGGAAGGAGGGATAAAAGAGGGAAACCACATCCCACAAAGAGGCCATGGAAACTTATCATATCTGAGGGAATTTAGAGAGGGGAGGAACATTGTGTGAATCTTACCTCACTCAGAGTTGGCTCAAAGAAAAATAATTGACATTTGTTTTAGAGAAAATCTCTCTCGCCTCATTAAAAACGGGGAGAGGAAAAGGGAAAAGAAAAGAGTAATAAGGGAAGGAAGGGGAAGACTCAAAGGGGGAGGGAGGGATTATAAAGAGGATAAGCATCGTGATACAAGACGGGTACATAAGTTTAAAAGGGGAAAGAGGGTTGGGGGAGGCAAGAATAAGTAAAGCACAATCTGGGGTTATTAGGATGGCAGAAATACAGATTTAGTAATTCTAACTGCAAATGTGAATGGGATGAACTCCCCATAAAGAGGAGGCAGATAGCAGACTGGATCAAAAGTCAGAACCCTACAATATGTTGTTTACAAGAAACACATTTAAAGCAGGGGGATGCATATAGAGTAAAAGTAAAAGGCTGGAGCAAAATCTATTATGCTTCAGGTGAAGTAAAAAGCAGGTAGCCATCCTTATCTCAGATCAAGCAAAAGTAAAATTGATCTAATTAAAAGAGATAAGGAAGGTAACTACATCCTGCTAAAGGGTAGCATAAACAATGAAACAATATCAATATTAAACATATATGCACCAAGTGGTATGGCACTCAACTTCCTAAAGGAGAAGTTAAGAGAGTTGCAAGAAGAAATAGACAACAAAACTGTAATAGTAGGAGATCTCAACCTTGCACTCTCAGAATTAGACAAATCAAACCACAAAACAAATAAGAAAGAAAATAAAGAAGTAAAATAGAATATTAGAAAAATTAGGTATGTTGATCTTGGAGAAAATTGAATGGAGATAGAAAGGAATATACTTTCTTCTCAGCAGTTCATGGAACCTATTCAAAAACTGACCATATATTAGGACATAAAGACCTCAAAATTAAATGCAAGAAAGCAGAAATTGTAAATGCTTTCTTTTCAGATCATGATGCAATAAAAACTACATTCAACAAAAAGTTAGGGGAAATAGACCAAAAAGTAATTGGAAACTAAACAATCTCATCTTAAAGAATGATTGGGTGAAGCATCAAATTATAGACACAATTGATAATTTCACTCAAGATAATGACAATGATGAGACATCATACCAAAATTTGTGGGATGCAGCCAAAGCGGTAATAAGAGGGAATTTTATATCCTTAGAGGCTTACTTGAATAAAACAGAGAAAGAAAAGATCAATGCATTGGGCTTGCAACTAAAAAAAACTAAAAGACCAAATTAAAAACCCCCAATCAAATACTAAATTGGAAATTCTAAAATTAAAAGGAGAAATTAAAAATATTGAAAGTAAAAAACTATTGAACTAATTAATAAAACTAAGAGTTGGTTCTATGAAAAAGCCAATAAAATAGATAAGCCTTTTGGTAAATCTGATTAGAAAAGGAGGGAAGAAAATGAAATTAGTAGTCTTAAAATGAAAAGGGAGAACTTTCCACCAAGGAAGAGGAAATTAGAGAAATAATAAGGAGTTATTTTGCTCAACTTTATGCCAATAAATTTGATAACCAAGTGAAATGGATGACTACCTCCAAAAATACAGACTTCCCAGACTAACAGAGGAAGAAGTAAATTGCTTGAATAGTCCCATTTCAGAAAAAGAAATAGAACAGGCAATTAAACAACTCCCTAAGAAAAATCCCCAGGCCCAGATGGATTTACATGTGAATTTTACCAAACATTTAAAGAACAATTGGCCCCAGTGCTATATAAATTATTTGATAAAATAGGGAATGAAGGAGTCCTACCAAATTCTTCTATGACACAGACATGGTACTGATACCTAAACCAGGTAGGCTGAAAACAGAGAAAGAAAATTATAGACCAATCTCCCTAATGAATATTGATGCTAAAATCTTAAATAAGATATTAGCAAAAAGACTACAGAAAATCATCTCCAAGATAATACACTATGATCAAGTAGGATTTATACCAGGAATGCAGGGTGTTCAATATTAGAAAACTATCAATATAATTGCCCATGTTAATAACCAAATTAACAAAACCATATGATTATCTCAATAGATGAAAAAGCATTTGATAAAATCCAACATCCATTCCTATTAAAAACACTTGAGAGTATAGGAATAAATGGACTTTTCCTTAAAATAATCAGCAGCATCTATTTAAAACCATCAGTAAGCATCATATGTAATGGAGACAAACTGCAACCATTCCCAGTAAGATCTGGAGTGAAACAAGGTTGCCCACTATCACCGTTACTATTTAATATTGTATTAGAAACACTAGCTATAGCAATAAGAGCTGAGAAAGAGATTAAAGGAATAAGAATAGGCAATGAGGAAGCCGAATTATCACTCTTTGCTAATGACATGATGGTATACTTAGAGAATCCTTGAGATTCTGCTAAAAAGTTATTAGAAATAATCCACAGCTTTTAGCAAAGTTGCTGGTTATAAAATAAACCCACATAAGTCATCAGCATTCTTATATCACTAATCAAAATCCAACAGTCAGAGTTACAAAGAGAAATTCCATTTAAAGTAACTACTGATAATATAAAATATTTAGGAATCTATCTGCCAAGGGAAAATCAGAAACTTTATGAGCAAAATTACAGACCATTTTCACACAAATTAAGTCTGATCTAACCAATTGAAAATATTAAATGCTCTTGGATAGGGCGAGCAAATATAATAAAGATGACAATATTACCTAAACTAATCTATTTATTTAGCGCTATACCAATCAGACTCCCAAAAACTATTTTAATGACCTAGAAAAATAACAACAAAGTTCATATGGAAAACAAAAGGTCAAGAATTTCAAGGAATTAATGAAAAAAATCAAATGATGGTGGCTTAGCTGTACCAAGATCTAAAATTATATTATAGAGCAGAAGTTACCAAAACTATTTGGTATTGGCTAAGGAATAGATTAGTTGATCAGTGGAAATAGATTGGGTTCAAGCGATAAAACAGTCAACAAATATAGCAACCTAGTCTTGACAAACCCAAAGATCCCAGCTTTTGGGATAAGAACTTACTGTTTGATAAAAATTGCTGGGAAAATTGGAAACTAATATGGCAGAAACTAGGCATTGATCCATACTTAACGCCGTACACCAAGATAAGGTCAAAATGGGTTCATGACCTAGTTTTAAGAATGAAATTATTAATAAATTGAAGAAAATAGGATAGTTTACCTCTCAGACCTGTGGAAGGGGAAGGTCTTATGACCAAAGCAGAACTAGAGATCATTACTGATCACAAAATAGAAAATTTCGATTATACTAAACTGAAAAGTTTTGTACAAACAAAACTAATGCAGACAAGATTAGAAGGAAGCAATAAACTGGGAAAATAGTTTTACAGTCAAAGGTTCTGATAAAGGCCCTCATTTCCAAAATATATAGAGAATTAACTCTAATTTATAAAAATCAAGCCATTCCTCCAATTGAAAAATGGTCAAAGGATATGAACAGACAATCTCAGATGAAGAAATTGAAACTATTTCTAGTCATATGAAAAGATGCTCCAAGTCATTATTAATCAGAGAAATGCAAATTAAGACAACTCTAAGATACTACTACACACCTGTCAGATTGGCTAAGATGACAGGAAAAATAATGATGATTGTTGAGGATGTGGGAAAACTGGACATTGATTCATTGTTGGTGGAGTTGTGAACGAATCCAACCATTTTGGAGAGTAGTTTGAACTATGCTCAAAAAGTTATCAAACTGTGCATACCCTTTGATCCAGCAGTGTTACTACTGGGTTATATCCCAAAGAGATTATAAAGAAGGAAAGGGACCTGTATGTGCACGAATGTTTGTGGCAGCCCTTTTGTAGTGGCTAGAAACTGGAAACTGAATGGATGTCCATCAGTTGGAGAATGGCTGAATAAATTGTGGTATATGAAAATTATGGAATATTACTGTTCTGTAAGAAATGACCAACAGGATGATTTCAGAAAGGCCTGAGAGACTTACACGAACTGATGCTGAGTGAAATGAGCAGGACCAGGAGATCATTATATACTTCAACAACAATACTAGATGATGACCAGTTCTGATGACCAGGCCATCCTCAGCAACGAGATCAACCAAATCATTTCTAATGGAGCAGTAATGAACTGAACTAGCTATACCCAGAAAAAGAACTCTGGGAGATGACTAAAACCATTACATTGAATTCCCTAATCCCTATATTTATGCACACCTGCATTTTTGATTTCATTCACAAACTAATTGTACAATAATTCAGAGTCTGATTCTTTTTGTACAGCAAAATAATGTTTTGGTCATGTATACTTATTGTGTATCTAAGTTATATTTTAATATATTTAACATCTACTGGTCATCCTGCCATTTAGGGAGGGAGTGGGGGGTAAGAGGTGAAAAATTGGAACAAGAGCTTTGGCAATTGTTAATGCTGTAAAGTTACCCATGTATATATCCTGTAAATAAAAGGCTATTAAATTAAAAAAAAAAAAAAAGGAAGGTGATGTCAGGTTTAAATGAAGGAGAGCTGTGCAAAGTTTCCAGTCTTACTCTCTCTTCTGAAGTCATCTAGGTTCAGTGAGAGACTTTGGCCTTTATAAGCTGGGGGCTCAGTTTCACTGAGACAATGCCCAATCAGTGAAGAAGGATAGGTAAGAAATAAGGCAAATAATAATTTCTTTTAACTCTGGGAGATGACTAAAAATCATTACATTGAATTCCCACTCCCTATATTTATGCCCACCTGCATTTTTGATTTCCTTCACAGGCTAATTGTACAATATTTCAGAGTCCGATTCTTTTGTACAGCAAAATAACAGTTTGGTCATGTATCCTTATTGTGTATCTAATTTATATTTTAATATATTTAACATCTACTGGTCATCCTGCCATCTGGGGGAAGGGGGAGGGGAAGGAGGGGAAAAATTGGAACAAGAGGTTTGGCAATTGTCAATACTGTAAAGGTACTCATACATATAACCTGTAAATAAAAGGCTATTAAAATAAAAAAAAATGGTCTCTTTTATATAGTCAAAAAAAACAAAAGCAAAAGCAAAATCAGTTTGGGAGGGGAAGAAATTCAGGGTTTCTGGTCAAAGCAAAAACAAAAACAAAAAACAATTGCTATTTATATTTACTTTGATCTATCATAGTACAAACAATTACTACAATAATTTTAATGGAAAAAAAGCAATCACAAAATAATCAAAATTGAATGTTGCAAAAGTACAAAGATTAAATGTAGGTCTCCCAAAAAGATGAAAAGGCAACCTTACTTAATTCCATTGAAGTGATGGGAGGGTCCATGGACGTAGAACACCACATATATTTTTAGCTTTTTTCAATGTATTGACTGTATATTTCCTCTTCTTCATCTTTAAATTTTAGTTTTATAAATATATTTTATATGTGATGGCTCTCTGAGGGATGATACAAAAGGATAATGAGATGAAATCTGTCTATCTTAGAATAAAAGATATGTATAAAGACACAAATGTTCACTTGCAGCCTTTTTCCTTTCTGGACTATACTTCACACAAATGTCAAATATTCCACCTAATTCATGGCTCTTTCCTTCTCAGAAGCATTCCTAGGCTTCCTGTTTCACATAAAAGAGAAAAAAATTCTAGTATTTAAGGCCAAATTTGTCTCTTTGGAATCCCAGATTTAGTAGATATCACCAATATTTAAGTTTATTGCAGTCACAATCTTTGGCATCAGATGCAATAATAAAGGAGAATTTGGATACCTAGCATTTCAGCTACTTTGAAAAGTACTTCTTCAGAATGATAATATGGTGTTACTTAAATTTGATCAAATCCAATAGAATTTATTTGCTAGAAGAAAACCTCCATTCAGACCTAGATATCTGTCCATTAATCTGAAAGAACACTTATACCAAGGGAGAATATAAGTGTCTGATGTACCCTTTTACTTTTCATTCCACTCTGGAAAATATTCAACTTCTATCACAATAGTACAATCCTAGAGTAATCTTAGGGACCTGTTAACTTTACATATGATTCTCTAGAACTCTTGGAGGTAATAGATACAGCAAAACATTTGATTATATGTGCAATGCGTGATGCAAGTCAAGGAAACTTTCTGACAATCTGTTGATTTTTGAGAAATCTGTTCACTCTATTTGCAGTCATATTGAACTACATCTTGGACTTTATCCTAACCTGTGTGATGCCACTTTGGTAGTAGTAAATTCCCTGAGTTTGATTGCTTACTTCTTTCTTGGTTCTGTATTCCCACCACAGCTGTCATTTCCAGCTTTGTCTTGAAGGAAAGAAATCTCAATTTCATTGACATTTTTTAAAAATATTGCTATCAACCAGTATCCTGGAGGGCTTTTCTGGAAGGACCAGTTTTAATTTCTGCAATATCTTATATAAAATCTGGTCTCTATATTGTCTTTGAGCCCTTTTTATCATGAGTTTAATGGAATAGTTTCTCTGCTCCAAATTTTGAAACTGCAAGTATGATCCTTTTCTCTGAGGAATCTAAATGCTTGAAATTAATATATCATTCAATATAAATTCAAAAATACATTTATTAATAAGACCTTTTCCCCCAAGAGGATTTTTTGTATATTCGAAGTGTGGTGTTCTTCTTTTTTCAAAATATGATCGTTCTCTGGGGGAGCAGGTTTCTTGGGGAGGTTTTCTGGAGGCAGCTTTAGTTTCAATTCAGATTAATAATCACCTCAAATGCAGCCAGCAGTTAAAAGTTCAATCCTTTATTGCTTCTTCAAAATAACCCAGTTAGTTTTCTTAGAGGGTTATCTCCCTCCTTGGTTCCAAGAGCTTTTGCAGCTTGTCTGCCAGCTTCAACCTCTAGCTCTCTCTGAATCTTGGTTCTTCTTTTTTCCCGACTGAATTCTGGTTTTCAGTCTCTTCAACTGACCAACTTCTGGCTTTCAATCTCTTCAACTGAACTCCTCAACTTGTGAATCTCCCGAAGTCTCCTCACTGACTTGTGGCTCTCAGTATCTCCAACTGACTTTTTCTGAGACTGAGATCTTCTTATATATAATCTCTTAAAGGTGTGAACCCAAAGGTTGACTCCTCCTCTGAGAGAGTGGTATTGTGGGAGGTGTAAACTTGGATATCTCATATTGAATCCTGAAATCTCCCAAACTTGTGAACTAATATGTGAGCTAATATGTGAATTTTCAAAGGTGTAAACATAAGTATTATTTCTATCTATTTCATTGAGTTAACACCTTGTTTCAAGTTCTGGCCCATAACACAGAAGCTTATTCTCCTTTTGAATCCAAATTTTCATTTCATATGCAGATTATAAGAAAGGAGAAAAACTTTATAAACGTTAAAGAAAACCCCATGTGATTCTCTCGGCAATTGTCAGATATTTGGCATGTATCACATGTTAATTGTTCCTTGTTTCGCTCATAAAACAAACTAAGCTTTCACACACATACACATCCCTTGTTCAAGAATAGTTTAAGACATATATGGTGCACTTAGACCCACATAGCCCCAGATCAACTTTTATTATACATGAATCTTTCCATATGACATAAATTAGGCAATCTAGATATAAATCAGGGAATGTTCCACTTCAAAACTTTAATCTCCTCAATCACTTATAGTGCTCAATGTTTTCAAAGTGTAGTCATAGAAGTTGAGGTAGCATATAATACTTTGCTGTACCAATTACTATCCTAGATTGCTCTTAAGGAAGACCTATCTTTAATGTACATCAGTGATGAGATTTTTCTTGCACAAAAGAGAAAGCTTGGAAGTGTTCTTTGGAGCTGCCATCCCACCACAATCTGGAAAGTAATGACAGCCTCACCCCAATCTGGAAGCACATTTGATGTCCCACAGTATCTCACTTCTGTCCCCAGCCATCTGGGAAAAAATCTTTAATAAACTTCCTTTAGACACATAAATCTTGAACATGAGAGGTATTTTTGTCCTTCCTAGAACAAACACAGACTTGTAGCAGCATTTGTTGCAAAAGGAAGGAACTAAAATGGTTAGGAGAAACTTCTCATTTCCTAATTCCTCAGATTCAAGGAATTTGCTTTCCAAGAGATACTAGTTAAACCTTCTAGTTAGAACTGATATTTTTCTAGAATATTATTCCTGCAAGTATAGAACATATGAAAAGGAAGTCCTCCATAGATTTACTGTTATAAGAACTACAATTTCTTTCATCATTTTCCCACTACATTGACCTCACATGCTTCATTGCATATGGTCAATAATTTCTTAGTTAAGTTGGAATTTATCCATATTGACTTAAAATGAGTCTTTTGGGTAGCCAAAATGATCTTTCAAACAAAAAAAAACCTAATTACTATAATAACACTGGAGAGCTTGTAGGATAGGATAATCAGAGCTGACTATCCTCTTAGAATATCTATCCATTTAAAATACTTTTATTTATTTCATTCAATATTTCCCAATTACATGTACACAAATTTTAACAATCATATAAAAATTGAATTTCAAATTCTTTCTTCTTCCCACCTTTCCCTTTTTTGAGAAGGCAAGCAATTTGATATCAGTTATATGAGTGATGTCATGAAAAACATTTCCATATTAGCCATGTTGCAAAAGCAAACACAAATAAAATTAAACAATAAAAATTAAGAAGGCAAAAAGGGAAGTTTCCCTCTATATTCAGTGTTCTTTAGTTTTTTTTTTTTCCTCTGGAGGCTAATAACTTTTCTTATCATATGTGCTTTGGAATTTTCTTGGCTCATGGTGAGTCAAGATTTCATAATTATACATGACCAAAACGTTATTTTGCTGTACAAAAAGAATCAGACTCTGAAATATTGTACAATTAGCTTGTGAAGGAAATCAAAAATGCAGGTGGGCATAAATATAGGGATTGGGAATTCAATGTAATGATTTTTAGTCATCTCCCAGAGTTCTTTTTCTGGGCATAGCTGGTTCAGTTCATTACTGCTCCATTAGAAATGATTTGGTTGATCTCGTTGCTGAGGATGGCCTGGTCTATCAGAACTGGTCATCATATAGTATTGTTGTTGAAGTATATAATGATCTCCTGGTCCTGCTGATTTCACTCAGCATCAGTTTTTAGAACCAGAGTATCTAAATGTTGTAAATGCACCAATAAAATGTAAGCTCTCTGAAGGTACTAGCACTTTGTATTCTTGTATCCAGTGTAGTAATTGGTACATAGCAATTGCTTAATGAATGTTTGTTGGTTGGTTGATTGATTGAAGGGACCATACATGATATCTCTTCTTAATTCCTTCTTAATGCAGGAATCCCTAAACCAATTATGGTTGGTTGTTATCCTTTGTAATTGTAAAGGACCAAGTTGACATCAATTTGTTGGGGTCAAAGTACAGTGTATCTGACTGGCTGATCAGACAAAGCCTCAGAAGGCTTTACCACAGGTTGGGCATAAATAGTCCATCTGAATATTTAAAGTGGAGATGTCTCTAAATCTGTGCATCTCACATTTCCTTTGTGCTCCCTGCAATTCTGCTTTGCTCAAAGAGCACAATACCTTTTTTGATTCAGCCACACCATGCTGGGCGATCCTATGCTCATATCTTTCATGTCTCACAACTGATTCCAAAGTTCTTCAGAGAGATCTTCAGAGTGATCTTATATTGATTCTCCTGACCTCCATGTGAACCCTTGTCTTCCATGAGTTCTCTGTAAAATAGTCTTTTCAATTATTATTATTCCTAAATTACTTTCCCTAAATAATTATATGAGATATCTGAATGATGATTTTGAGACCATCTAACCTAACATATATTTTACAGATGAGAAATCTAAAGCCTTTTGAGATGAAATGATTTATTCAAGGTCATATCCCTCATAGAATTGGAACTCAAAAGCAGATTTCCTTGAGTCCAAGCTGAGTGGTTTCTTTACATTCAGACCACATGCTGTTTCCTTTCTCGGGCAGCCCTTATTGGTGATCATTGGGTTATTATAGTAGACATCCAACATGGCTCTTCTTGATTCCTATTACAATCCCAAAGTAAGCTAACCCTGAGTTTATACTTTAACACAGACATATGAGTGATTCATTGGAAGATTCTTGTCTGTTACATGGGAAATTTGGGTTTAATTCTTGGATCATGTAAATGTGATTTTGGAGACAAAGTCACATAGGGGAAAGAATTTGGATTCGGTGGGGCAGTAGTTATGGGTTCTAATTTCATCTCTGTCACTACATACCTTGTGATCTTCAGTAATCTTTGATATCCTGTCAGACTCAGTTTTCTTACTTGTAATATGAAAGAGTTGGATGAGGTGCCTTTAAGGTTCATTCCAGTTTGAAGTTTATTAATGCAAAGACCCTCAATTCTTTTACTTGGTTTCATCTCCCTGGCTTCTTGTCAAGGAAGAAGATTGTACTAGCTGATTGTTAAGGTCCATCTCTATCTCTGTGACTTTCTGTGCCTATCTTTGAGGTTGGCTACCCAAATCCTAATGCCCTTTGGAGAAGGTATGGTAGTAGTAGTGGAGTAGTAAAAACAGCTACTCAACTGAATTTCAACTAAATTATAAACACCTTTTGTCACATGGAAGAATTGAATATGTTTTGTTTGGTCCCGGGGGGAAAGCTAGGAATATTTGTGAATTGCCCAGAAACAGAGCTGTCCAACAAGAAACTGCTTTATAAGATATCTTCACCTGGATGACCATCTGTTGAAAAAGGGACTCCTGTTAAGGTCCAGAATTAACTGGATAGATTCTTTGGTCTTTCTGTTCTGAATTTTTGTAATTTTAATTATCCTTAGATTACTATATTATCTAAGCTCATTCTAAGAGGGATTTCCCCTTTCCCACTATTTATTTATTGTTAATTTATTTTTTAAAACATTAATATTTTTTTTAAAATTTGAGTGCCAAATTCTCTTCCTTCCCCTAGACCCTTTCCCATCTATTGAGAAGACAAGTAATATATCAAGTATACATGTGACATCATGCAAAACATAGTTCCATATTATACAGCAAGCATTCTTAACCAGTTTTATTTCATAAATATCTTTGACTATCTGGTTAGTCTAATGACCCTTTTTTTGAAAAAAGTTTGTTGCCACTGTTCATAATTGAAGGAATATTGAATTTCAGTTAAAGGCTAGTAAAAATAAAGATGTGATTTTTTTTTCCATTCAATTACAGATCTCACTTGAAATCTATACATGTATCCTTCAGGGTTCTTAAGGCAACCCTTAAAAGGATAAGACCTTTTCTTGCTTCCTGGAAGCAACGGATCTCCAGGTAGAGGATTCGCAAGCTTCTTCCATGCCCGTTTTGAGATGTGCTTTAGAATGACTGACATTGTGTTTATGCAACAAATTATATCTATATGGCATCAAGTATAGAACTGACTTCAGATCCTGCCTTTGATTTATTGTTATTGTTGTTTGTGCAGTGTTCTCAGAGAGGAACTTAACATCAGGTTAAGTGCCATGACATACAAGTGAATTGGATTTAGCAAGTAACTAGCTGCCTTTGATACTTCCTAGTTGAAAGATCATCAACAATCACTTAATTACCTAAACTTCCAGTTTCCTCATCTCTAAAAGGCGTATAATAATAAAGTTATCCTTTCCCAATCCTTCTCCTCCTTCCTTCTCCATCCATGTACACACACACACACAACCTCCTAGGGCTACTGTGAGGTTCAAATAATATTGGACTCAATAATGTATAGTAGAAAGAACATGGGATCTGGGGTCAGCAGTTGTAGGGGCAAAATCAATTTCTCTTATTCCTATCCTTGAGTAAGTCAATTGATGTACTCTTAGTCTGTCTCCTCATCTATAAAATAGTTATGTTGCATGTATAATTTATATAAGTAGATACTGCATACAACTGTAAAACTTAAAGCATATATTCTTTGTCACATGGAAGTACTGGACACGTTTATCTTGGCCCAGAGGGATAAGCTAGGAACAGTGAGCAGAAGGTTCCCAGAAATACAGCTTTCCTAAAGAGGACCAAGCTCTGTATTTCTTATCTTTCTTTGAGATAAGTTGGAGGGGGGCAATGAGGTGGCACAGTAGATAGAACACTGAGTTCAAATCCAGCCTCAGATACTTATTAGCTATATGACTCTGGGTACATCAAGATAACCCTAAATGCCTTCATTAATAATAATAATCTTTAGAGTTTTGGATCATTGTCACAAAGCCTGAGAATTATCTCAAGGACTCTTCTATTCTAGTTCCCTGCTTCCCTACCATACTCAAATTCTCCTAAACAGATGGGGAAAATCTCAATTATTTAAAACTCTTGAGAGGAAAACATATACCATAGACCATTTCGGCTTATTGAATCCCATATTTAACAAACCCTTTTTTCAAGAAGTTCCTCTTTTATAGATAGTCTAAATTTTTAATGTTCCCATGTAAGTTCACTTCCTCTTATTCATTATCAAGTAAATATGTCTGTTCATATCTATTCATGCCATATCTTTGTTGTAATGGGATGCTATTAGGAGAACAGCCTGGTGGAGAAAGCAGTGAGCTTCATGTCAGAAGACCTAGGTTCAAGTCTAAGAACTTTCATCTTAATAGCTGTGGGTTCAAAAGCAATCTCCCAAATCTTCAGTTCCCTTATCATTTCACAAGGTTGTTTTTTTTTTTGTTTTGTTTTGTTTTTTTTAATTTAATAGCCTTTTATTTACAGGATATATGCATGGGTAACTTTACAGCATTAACAATTGCCAAACCTCTTGTTCCCAATTTTTATCTCTTACCCCCCAACCCCTCCCTAGATGGCAGGATGATCAGTAGATATTAAATATATTAAAATATAAATTAGATACACAATAAGTATACATGACCAAAATGTTATTTTGCTGTACAAAAGAATCAGACTCTGAAATATTGTACAATTAGCTTGTGAAGGAAATTAAAAATGCAGGTGTGCATAAATATAGGGATTAGAATTCAATGTAATGGTTTTATCATCTCCCAGAATTCTTTTTCTGGGCATAGCTGGTTCAGTTCATTACTGCTCCATTGGAAATTATTTGGTTGATCTCGTTGCTGAGGATGGCCTGGTCCATCAGAACTGGTCATCATATAGTATTGTTGTTGAAGTATATAATGATCTCCTGGTCCTGCTCATTTCACTCAGCATCAGTTCGTGTAAGTCTCTCCAGGCCTTCCTGAAATCATCCTGTTGGTCATTTCTTACAGAACAGTAATATTCCATAATATTCATATACCACAATTTATTCAGCCATTCTCCAACTGATGGATGGACATCCACTCAGTTTCCAGTTTCTAGCCACTACAAAGAGGGCTGCCACAAACATTCGTGCACATACAGGTCCCTTTCCCTTCTTTATAATCTCTTTGGGATATAATCCCAGTAGTAACACTGCTGGATCCAAAGGGTACACAGTTTGATAACTTTTGAGCATAGTTCCAAACTACTCCCAAAATGGTTGGATTTGTTCACAACTCCACCAACAATGCATCAATGTCCCAGTTTCCCGCATCCCCTCGACAATCATCATTATTTTTTCCTGTCATCTTACCAATCTGACAGGTGTATGAGTAGTATCTTAGAGTTTCTTAATTTGCATTTCTCTGATTAATAATGACTTGGAGCATCTTTTTCATATGACTAGAAATAGTTTCAATTTCTTCATCTGAGAATTGTCTGTTCATATCCTTGACCATTTTTCAATTGGAGAATGGCTTGATTTTTTATAAATTAGAGTTAATTCCTCTATATATTTTGAAATGAGGCCTTTAATAGAACTTTGACTGTAAAAATTTTTCCCAGTTTATTGCTTCCCTTCTAATCTTGTCTGCATTAGTTTTGTTTGTACAAACTTTTTCAGTTTGGTATAATCAAAATTTTCTATTTTGTGATCAGTAATGATTTCTAGTTCTTCTTGGTCATAAGACCTTCCCTTCCACAGGTGTGAGAGGTAAACTATCCTTGTTCTCTAATTTTATTAATAATTTCATTCTTTATGCCTAGGTCATGAGCCCATTTTTGACCTTATCTTGGTGTACGGCGTTAAGTATGGATCAATGCTAGTTTCTGCCATATTAGTTTCAATTTTTCCCAGCAATTTTTATAAACAGTAGTTCTTATCCCAAAAGCTGGATCTTAGGTTTATCAAAGACTAGGTTGCTATATTTGTTGACTGTTTTATCCCTTGAACCTAATCTATTCCACTGATCAACTAATCTATTCCTTAGCCAATACCAAATAATTTTGGTAACTGCTGCTCTATAATATAATTTTAGATCTGGTACAGCTAAGCCACCTTCATTTGCTTTTTTTTTTCATTAATTCCCTTGAAATTCTTGACCTTTTCTTTTCCATATGAACTTTGTTGTTATTTTTCTAGGTCATTAAAATAGTTTTTGGGACTCTGATTGGTATAGCGCTAAATAAATAGATTAGTTTAGGTAATATTGTCATCTTTATTATATTTGCTCGCCCTATCCAAGGCATTTAATATTTTTCAGTTGGTTAGAACAGACTTAATTTGTTGTGAAAAGTGGTCTGTAATTTTGCTCATAAAGTTTCTGATTTTCCCTTGGCAGATAGATTCTAAATATTTTATATTATCAGTAGTTACTTTAAATGAATTTCTCTTTGTAACTCTGACTGTTGGATTTTGTTAGTGATATATAAGAAAGCTGATGACTTATGTGGGTTTATTTTATAACCAGCAACTTTGCTAAAGTTGTGGATTATTTCTAATAACTTTTCAGCAGAATCTTTGGGGTTCTCTAAGTATACCATCATGTCTTCGGCAAAGAGTGATAATTTGGTTTCCTCATTGCCTATTCTTATTCCTTTAATCTCTTTCTCAGCTCTTATTGCTAAAGCTAGTTTCTAATACAATATTAAATAGTAACGTGATAGTGGGCAACCTTGTTTCACTCCAGATCTTATTGAATGGTTGCAGTTTGTCTCCATTACATATGATGCTTACTGATGGTTTTAAATAGATGCTGCTGATTATTTTAAGGAAAAGTCCATTTATTCCTATACTCTAAGTGTTTTTAATAGGAATGGATGTTGGATTTTATCAAATGCTTTTTCATCTATTGAGATGATCATATGGTTTTTGTTAATTTGGTTATTAATGGCCAATTATATTGATAGTTTTTCCTAATATTGAACCAGCCCTGCATTCCTGGTATAAATCCTATTGATCATAGTGTATTATCTTGGAGATGATTTTTCTAAGTCTTTTTGCTAATATCTTATTTAAGATTTTAGCATCAATATTCATTAGGGAGATTGGTCATAATTTTTCTTTCTCTGTTTTCCAGCCTACCTGGTTTGGTATCAGTACCATTCTGTTATAGAAGGAATTTGAGGACTCCTTCATTCCCTATTTTATCAAATAATTTATATAGTATTGGGCCAATTGTTCTTTAAATGTTTGGTAAAATTCACATTAAATCCATCTGGGCCTAGGGATTTTTCTAGGGAGTTGTTTAATTGCCTGTTCTATTTCTTTTCTGAAATGGGACTATTCAAACAATTACTTCTTCCTCTATTAGTCTAAGGAAGTCTATATTTTTTGGAGGTAGTCATCCATTTCACTTAGGTTATCAAATTTATTGGCATAAAGTTGAGCAAAATAACTCCTTATTATTTCTCTAATTTCCTCTTCATTGGTGGAAAGTTCTCCCTTTTCATTTTAAGACTACTAATTTCATTTTCCTCCCTCCTTTTCTAATCAGATTTACCAAAGCTTATCTATTTTATTGGCTTTTTCTAGAACCAACTCTTAGTTTTTAATTAGTTCAATAGTTTTTTATTTTCAATATTTTTAATTTCTCCTTTTAATTTTAAATTTCCATTTAGTATTTGATTGGGGGTTTTAATTTGGTCTTTTTTAGTTTTTTTAGTTGCAAAGCCAATGCATTGATCTTTCTTTCTCTGTTTTTATTCAAGTAAGCCTCTAAGGATATAAAATTCCCTCTTATTACCGCTTTGGCTGCATCCCACAAATTTTGGTATGATGTCTCATCATTGTCATTATCTTGAGTGAAATTATTAATTGTATCTATAATTTGCTGCTTCACCCAATCATTCTTTAAGATGAGATTGTTTAGTTTCCAATTACTTTTTGGTCTATTTCCCCTAACTTTTTGTTGAATGTAGTTTTTATTGCATCATGATCTGAAAAGAAAGCATTTTACAATTTCTGCTTTCTTGCATTTAATTTTGAGGTCTTTATGTCCTAATATATGGTCAATTTTTGAATGGTTCCATGAACTGCTGAGAAGAAAGTATATTCCTTTCTATCTCCATTCAATTTTCTCCAAAGATCCAACATACCTAATTTTTCTAATATTCTATTTACTTCTTTAATTTTTTTTCTTATTTGTTTTGTGGTTTGATTTTCTAATTCTGAGAGTGCAAGGTTGAGATCTCCACTATTACAGTTTTGTTGTCTATTTCTTCACACTCTCTACTTCTCCTTTAGGAAGTTGGATGCCTTACCACTTGTCATATATGTTTAATATTGATATTGCTTCGTTTTTATGTACCCTTTAGCAGGATGTAGTTTCCTTCCTTATCTCTTTTAATTAGATCAATTTTTACTTTTGCTTGATCTGAGATAAGGATGGCTACCCCTGCTTTTCTGACTTCACCTGAAGCATAATAGATTTTGCTCCACCCTTTTACCTTTACTATATATGTATCTCCCTGCTTTAAATGTGTTTCTTGTAAACAACATATTGTAGGTTCTGACTTTTGATCCAGTCTGCTATCACTGCCTCTTATGGGGAGTTCATCCCATTCACATTTAGGTTGAATTACTAAATCTGTTTTCCTACCATCCTAATAACCCCAGATTATGCATTGAGCTTGCCTCCCCAACCCTCTTTCCCCTTTTAAACTTATGTACCCCTCTTGTATCACGATGCTTACCCTCTTTATGATCCTCCTCCCCCTTTGGTCTTTTCCCTTTCTTTCCCTTATTACTTTTTCTTTTCCCTTTTCCTCTCCCGTTTTAATGAGGCGAGAAGAATTTTCTCTAAAACAAATGTCAATTATTTTTTTCTTTGAGCCAAGTCTGATGAGGTAAGATTCACACAATGTTCCTTCCCTCTCTAAATTCCCTCAGATATGATAAGTTTCCTTTGCCTCTTTGTGGGATGTGGTTTCCCTCTTTATCCCTCCTTCCCACCTTATTCTGCCATCATCCCTTTTCCATATCTACTTCCCTTTTTTATGTTATATCAGTACAATCAAATTATACCTGTATTTCTTTTGTATATCCACAACAGAAATACAATTCTCAAGAGTTATTTTACCTTTTCTGCATCTCTTGGTTCTAATGTTGGAATCAAATTTATTGTTTTAGTTCTGGTTTTTTCTTCAGAAACAAATGGAATTCATTTGTTTCATTAAATATCCATCTTCTTCCCTGAGAGAATGCTCAGCTTGCTGGGTAGTTTATTCTTGGCTGCATCCCAAGTTCTTGTGCTTTGATATCATATTCCAGGCCCTTCTTTCCTTTAATGTAGAGGCACCCAGATCTTGGGTGATCCTTATTGCACCTAGTATTTAAATGGTTTTGCTGCTTGTAAATTTTTCCTTAATTTGATAGTTCTGAATTTGGACAATATTCTTGGGGTTTTTTTTTTAGGGTTTCTTTCAGAAGGTGTTCGAGGAATTCTTTCAATGCCTATTTTACCTTTGATTCTATTACATCTGGGCAGTTCTCTTTGATGATTTATTTGCAATGTATCTAGGCTCTTTTTTTCATCATAGTTTTCGAAAGTCCAATAATCCTCAGATTATCTCTCCTGGATCTATTTTCCAAGTCTGTCTTTTGCAAAGTAGATAATTCATGGTTTTTCCAGTTTGTCATTTTTTTTGTTTTGCTTGACTGATTCTTGCTTCTCAATGAATCATTAGTTTCTATTTTTCAGTTCTAATTTTAAGAATTATTTTTCTTCTTAGCTTTTTTTTTCTTTCTGTATATGTCAATTGAGTTTTTAAATGTATTGTTTTGGTCTGTGGAATTTTTTTCCATTTCATAATTTTTTTTTAGTGGAATTATTTTCTTTTCCAATTCCAAGATCCTACTTTCTTTGAGTTCTTTATTTTTCCAATTCACCAATTTTGTTTCCTGCACTTCCTGGGGAATTTTTACTTTCAATTCGTATTTCAGGAAGTTGTTGCTCTCTTGTAAGGCTTCTCTTTCCTTTTCCCATTTTATCTTCTAACTCTCTTTTGGGACTTTTAATGGTCTCTTCTTAGGATCATGTAAAGGGAGCACAGTCTGATATATTTTTGGTGTTTGAGGGCCTCTTCAGGTTTGCTGTTGCTCTTTTTCTGCATAGAAGCTGTGGATCGTTCTTTTCATCTTTTATTCATGTTTTAAAGCCTTTAGGTTGTGTCCTAGACAAGGGGTTACTAGCTTCCTCTGCAGAGCAGGGGAGATGTAAACAGATTTCTGGCTCAGAGGGTATGGAAGTGCTCTGGTGGAGTTTTCCCTTCCCCCAACGGGAGGTGGATTCAGCACTGGCCGGCTATCAAGTGCCGTTGGGCTGTTGGGTTAGCGATTGCCCTTGGCTAGAGACTAAGGGGTGGAGGTGTCACTGCCCCAGGCCAGGCCTCTTGTGGGACTGGTTAGCAGCTGACAGCAGACCGCAGACCGCCCGGAACTCTGCCCCAGTCTCTCTGCCTGATGCAAATCGGCCCTGGAAAAGCTCTATGGCCCAAGCCAGCCCCCACTGTGCAGGTTGGAGGCTACCGGCTCGTCCTCCTACTGTGCAGGATCACAACTGCCCAAGGAAAGCCCGTACTGAGGGTTGGGGCTGGTGCTGTCTTTGAGATCTGTGCTTTCACTTTCGGTTTGAGACTCTCCTTGGAACCTAATTTCCTCCCTGTCTGCATCTTCCCCTGGCCCCGGAACCAACCTCTTTTGGCGAGACTGCAGATTTTCTTCGGCTGGTGAGTTGTCAAGACTATTTTGAGGCTCGATATAATATTGATAAAGAGGGTAAGAGAAGAGCTTAGAAAGTCGTGTGTGTCTTCTCCGCCATCTTGGCTCCGCCCCATGTGACTCTTAAAGTTAACCTTTTTATGGTGGAAAAGCATTCATTGAATTACTTTGGTAATCCCCAATGGGATTGGCCAAAACCCAAATGGGGCACAGGAACATAATAGGAATTGCACTATTAGAAAACTATGTTATATGTTATAGTTTCTAAAGGGCTCAGAGTATAACATTTTTTGCCATTTCCTTCAAATCACTAAAAACAAAATCCATTTATTTTATTTTTTAATTAAAGCTTTTTATTTTCAAAACATAAGCATGGGTAATTTTTCAACATCGACAGCCTTGTGTTCCAAATTTTCCTCTCCATTCTCCCACTCCCTTCCCTAGATGGCACATGTACAATATACATTATACATGTTAAAATATATGTTGAATCCAATATATGTAAAAATATTTATACAATTATTTTGCTGCACAAGAAAAATCAGATCAAAAATAAAAGAAAATAATAAGAAAACAAAATGCAAGTTAACAACAACAAAATGAGTGAGAATATTATGTTTGATTCACATTCAATTCCCACAGTCCTCTCTCTGGGTGTAGATGGCTCTCTTCATCACAAAGTCGTTAAAAATGGCTTCAATAATCTCATTGTTGGATAGAGCCACATCCATCAGAATAGACTGTTCATGTAATATTGTTGTTGCCATGTATAATTATCTCCTGGTTCTCCTCATTTCACTTAGCATCAATTCATGGAAATCTCTCTAAAATCATCCTGATGATCATTTCTTATGGAACAATATTGGAACATACATTCATATAACATAATTTATTCAATCATTCTCCAACTGATGGGCATCCACTCAGTTTCCATTAAGGGCTGTTACAAACATTTTTACATATGGGTCCCTTTCTCTCCTTTAACATCTCTTTGGGATATAGGCCTAGTAGAAACACTGATGGATCAAAAGATATGTACAGTTTGATAATTTTGTTGAGCATAGTTCCAAACTGCTCTCCAGAATGGCTGGATCCATTCACAATTTGACTTACAATGTATTAGTGTCACAGTTTTCCCACGTTCTCTCTAACATCCGTCATTATCTTCTCTTGTCATCTTAGTCAATCTGAGAGGTGTATAGTAGACTTGTCTTAATTTGCATTTCTATGATCAATATTGATTTAGAGCACCTTTTCATATGACTAGAATGGTTTTAATTTCTTCATCTGAAAATTGTCTGTTCATATTCTTTGACCGCTTATCATTTAGAGAATGGCTTGAATTCTTATAAATTTGAGCCAATTCTTTATATATTTTAGAAATGAAGCCTTTATCTGAACCCTTAAATAGAAAAATGTTTTCTCAGTTGTCTGCATTAGTTTTATTTGTATAAAAACTTTTTATCTTAATATAATCAAAATTATCTATTTGGTTTTCAATTATGAGTTCCAGTTCTTCTTTGGTCACAAATTCCTTCCTTCTCCACAGATGAGAGGTTAATTATCCCATCTTCTTCTAATTTGCTTATAATATCATTCTTTATGTCTAAACTCATGAACCCCTTTTGACCTCATGTTGGTATATGGTGTTAGGTATAGGTCAATGCCTAGTGTATGCCTTACTAGTTTCTAATTTTCCTAGCAGTTTTTGTCAATTAGTGATCCCAAAAGTTAGTCTTTGGGTTTGTCAAACACTAGATTGTTATGGTTGTTGACTATTTTGTCCTGTGAACCTAGTCTATGATGTGTTGGGCAAAATACCTTCTAATTATTGCTCTAATTTCCTCTTCATTCGTGGAAAGTTCTCCCTTTTAATTTTTGAGACTAACAATTTAATTTTCTTCTTTTCTTTTTCTAATCAAATTAACTAAAGGTTTATCTATTTTGTTGTTTTTTTCATACAACCAACTCTTAGTTTTATTTACTAATTCAATAGTTATTTTATATTTAGTTTTATTATTCTCCCCTTTTATTTTCTGAATTTAAAATTTGGTATTTAATTGAGGGTTTTTAATTTGTTCTTTTTTAATTTTTTTTAGTTGCAAGCCCAATGAATTGATCTTCTCTTTCTCTTTTACGCAAGTAAGCATCTAGAGATATAAAATTTCCCCTAATAAACTCTTTGATTGCATCCCACAGATTTTGGCTTATTGTCTCATTGTCATTTTCTTGGATGAAGTTGTTTATTATGTCTATAATTTGTTGTTTTTACCCATTCATTCTTTGGGATTAGATTATTTAGTTTCCAATTAACTTTTGGTTTATTTTTCCCTGGCCTTTTATTGCATGTGATTTTTTTTTGCATCATGATCTGAAAAAAAAAATGCATTTACTATTTCTGCCTTTCTGCATTTGAAAATCCATTCATTTAAAAAAATAATTCACAAGTTCTGTTTTTTCCTCTCAAAATTTCAGAATTTTATACCTTTATAAGCTATATTCTCATTTTAATTTATTCTTTTCTAAAATGAGGACCCTTTATTATTTATGCTTTTCTTGATTTGCAGACTATCTCCCTTTACTTGCATGATTGCTAGCTGTTGAAAACAGCTTTGGTGTGGCTATTATCCACCCTAATACCATGAAAGTTATTAAGGACCTTTCTCTTCAATTAAAGGGTTATTGGACTCTGCTGTTAATTCCTATGTTCTGCAGTTGGAATCACAGTACTCTTTTCCTCTACTCATAGGCATAGTTGCTAGCCTATGCCATAGAAGCAGCACCATCCTTTCCCCTTTTCCCTTTTTATGTAACCTAAACTATTCCCTATATTTTTGAGTTCGGAAATAAGGATCCCTGTTCTGAAGAGTCCTGTATTTCAATCCTCTTCAGTCTTTATGAGAAGCTTCTGGACATGTAGTCTCAAGTTTAGTAGCCAGGCTCATCAGACTACAAGATTTCCAAGGAGGCCCTCTTTTAATTAATTCCTATATCTATCTTTTTATAGTATTATTTAATATTATCTTCAATAATTCTTTCTCTTAGTACAATTATATTTATATCATTTGAACTTATTTTTGTTAAGCAATTTATTTCAATACAAGTTTTACTCTGCTTCTAATTTACCTAAATAACTGACTGAAACTGAGGTAGCAGCATTAAACTTCACTTACCTTCAGTTGTTTTTAGATTTCAAAACAAATTTTCTTTTTATGAAAACACTTTGGGTATCATCTTTAATGAGAGATCTCTATTCAGGACTTGTTTGATGCCCTCAGGCTGATTGTTTAAAAGCAGTAAACAAAAGAGTAAATGAATTCCATTTCTATTATTGTGTTCCAAAAATGGTCCAAAATTTCTTTGTTCTACCTTCTAAAAATAAAAATTACTTCCTGTAATAAACTTATCCCAACTTTGAGTTTCTTAAGTTTTTCTTATCTTAACGCTTCCTTGGATTGCTATTTCACTGAATCTCTCCTTAAAATATCTCATTAAATAATAAGACATTTCTTAAAATCAAACTTCAGCTTTCGGTCCCTTGAAGGAATAATAGATTTGTGATTTTTGTGATTATTTTTATAATGTTTGGGCTAGTTTTCTGGAGGTTCTTTGGACATGCCTTGGTCTCAGCAGGATAGACACTGTGAGAATGGTGAGGAATAGAGTCTAGAGTCTTTATTGTCTCCTTCATGTCTCCTTTATAGTCTGTGTCTGTCACAATCTAACTCAGTCTTGATCTTAATGCAGGAGGCAGGAGAGCCACCAGGAGGATGGTCAAAGATACAATGTCTCATTTCCAGTCCTTCTCAGCCCTTATATGTTTTAGTACAATTACATTATGACAGCATACTGAATAAGTGTGAATTGGAGACCCATTACATCACCATACTATGCATATGTACTTAGAAAACCATTTCTTATGATGAACTAGTTAAACTACAGTGAACTAGAGAACCATCATCTTATCGATTCCACTGAGTTAATGCCTTTTTTCAAGTATACTTCTCCAGAGTTCTGGTCCTCTACAGTTGTTTTCATCAAAATCTATGGAGTTTTCTAGTACCTCATAAAGTCATCAAAACACTTTATAAAGATATCCAAATTATAATTTTAGAAGAGAAAGAAATTTAATCATTCTGTTCTCACAAATTTGTTTTCCATTTTTTAAACATTAGTTTTCAACTAATATATGTGTCTTTTATTTCAGCAATCTCCAATGGAATCAATGTTGGTAACAGAGAAAAAAGAGAGAGTTTTCCTCATAAGCTTTTTTAAGTTTATTTTTTATAGGCTAGTTCTTTTGGTTGATCATACCAAAAGAAAAGGCTTAGGTAAAAGACCTATTGGTTATGAGTTAGTACAAAGTATGAATAACACAGACAAAACAAATACACATTTCCTGTTCCATGAAATATAGAACTTATGACCATCTTGTGGCCTAAAATGATTCTTTTCTTTCCTAATTATGTTAATGTTTTTAGAATCTTATAATTTAAAATATATATGTGTATATATATATATATATATATATATATAATTTAGTAACAATACAAATTAATTCATTCTAATTTTACAATTGGATTCACCCATTTAAAATGCATTATGTATATGGTTTTTGCACTTCATTCTCAAAGAGGATCATAACATCAGGGAGGTCATGCCATATCATTCAAGTAAATTGGATTTAAATAAGGGAGAGCTGAGCAGCATTACCTGCCCAACTTTGTCCTCCAGAGCCATCTGGGTCCAGTGGACAGATACAAATCAGGATAACTGGAGATAGTTGTGGATGAAATGGTGTGAAGATCACATATTTTAAAATCAGCAGGAGTCCGGAGTTCAGGTTAGGGGAAAATCATCAGTCTTTATTCTCAGTGAAGAAGGATCGGAGGTGGAAGAGAATCGGCGATAGCAATGTGTGCAGCTGAGTCAAGAAGCTAGCTAGACCAGCAGCCACAAGACCCCAGGAGAATGGACTCCAGGCCCAATCTCTCCCAGCTTCTCTTCCTGTTCCTCTCTCTGACTCCACCCACCAAAATCGTCATTTCCTGTACAACACATCAGGACTTGCACAGAGAGTGGGCAGGGACCATTCTTTATCCAATCATGTATATTAATAGAGTATAGTCCAATTACTATTTAGCCTCATGTACTTGGAACCTCAGTGCATCAACTCAAGCCTCAGCCCATTACAAAATGGGAGGCCTTGGACTTTTTCTTTAAGGTAAGATATATAATAGGTTTCAGTTTGACTGAGGCAGTACCCATTCCGTGATTAAGACTAGATAACAATGAAGGCAAAAAATCTCCTCTTTTCCCTAGTTCTACCTTGCCCCCAAAAAAATGAATCTAGAGGAAAAGACAGTCTTGGGATTTCTGGTCAAAGTAGAAATGATTGCTTTTTGCATTCAATCTAAGTCAATCAAGACCATATAGTACTTAATAGAGAGAAAAGCTGGTTAAAATTCTATTCCTCTAGATTTTTTTTCCAAAGTATAATCACATGAAGAAAAATTGAGAATTATGAATTTAGCAATAAGAATAGTTCATTTGTTCTAAGCTGATTTTTGGCAGCTCATTCAACAATTTTTTTTAACTTTCTAAGTAGCCAATAGTTTCATGCTTTGGCTAAAACAATATCCTATATTCCTTGTATCCTCAAACCAAACTTTACACAGCTTATTAGCTCTTTCTTTAGTCACCCTGGGACAGGGAATCTGGTCCAATTAGGCTTTTGTAGAATGTATTTTTTTAATGTCTGACCATTAAAGTCCATGATCCATGGACCATGACCAGGTCCATGACCAGAAGTGGTATATTAAAAGAACTTCTTTTGACAAAACTGGACTAGATTCTTGACTTTTGACTTATTCCATCTGAAAAGTTCCTTATTTGAAGGACTAGAGAGACACCACTCCCACCTCTTTTGATTATGAATAGAGGGAGGTAATCTAATCTCTTGAGTTTTGCCTATCTGTATAACTCTGCTACAGCTAATACTGTAATATTCAGAGATTCATTTTTGACAAATTCTCCAATACTTTCAATTCCTAATTTCTGGGCTTAACTTCTGGGGTACTAAAACAAGCAAAGTAGGGCCTAACAGTCCTTTGTAAGTGAATATTCAGCAAAATTTATACCTATTTTTCTTTAAAATTTTTGAAGATTTACCTTGGATTGTAAGTAAATATAAGTGAAAATAATCTTTTCTTTTTTTTTCAACTATATAAAACTATAATGACTCTTTTTCTTGCTTTCTACTGAGGTAGGGTCTCTATTCCTTAAGGCTGTCAGGTCTGACTTGAATTATTTCTCCCTCTAATTATCATCAGAATACTAATTGGGGAATCATCCCCTAAACCCTAACCATCCAGAGACTGGTTATAGTGTCCTCTGGATGAGTTCCTCAACCTGCTGTCAGTCACTGAAAGTTTCCCTTTATCCAATTTAAGAGATTTCTCTATTGATGACAAAATATGTGTTAATTTCTCCTTGTTAAGAAAAATTAAGGCAAAAAAATCTATCTTAACCCTGTCAACAGTAAATTTTAAAATTTACTGAGGGCTAGTTGGCTGAAAATGAGGAACTAGCAATTCCATTGCCGAATCTCCCTAATTTTAACTAAATGAAAGAAAAACACAGGGGGAAACATTAGCCTAAGTATAAAAAAAATTAAGAAAAAATATTCAAAAATGATAGGGTCACAATTAGAATTATACAATACCAAGCAGCAACTACACTAAAAGATCACAGGTCTTGAGACACTTTATCTAGCAAAATTCAAGATTATCTTGAATGAAAAAGAAAATGATATTGAAAGAATTGCCAGACTTTCAAGATTTTGTTGCAAAAAGACCTGAACTTAATAGAAAATCTGACATAAAAGATCCAAGAGAAATATGAGAAATAAAGAAAAATAAAAATGAAGACATTAAAATGATTCAATAAGCATGTTTACTTTTTATATGTGGAAATAGAAATCATATGTCTATGATTGATATTAGTAACTGGATAGTTTGAAAGAAAGATTGGGGTAGAGTTGAATATGATGTGATTTTTAAAACTAGGAAATAAGATATAGGGAAAAGTGTAAAGAGTAATTATCTTATACTAATGGGATGTAATAGGAAATACTGACATAGAGTAATTAGATGAGGGATGAGGCCTGGTAGTTGTGGAACCCTATTCTCATCAGGAATGGGTTGATAAGGGGAAAATATATATCTAGAAGGGTATAAAAATCTGTAAAAGGATATGGAAGAGTAGAAGATAAAGGAGATATTTTATTTTATTTTTTTGCCAAGGAAATTATCATTTATTATTATTATCTAAAAGGGCATAAATCCATATAACAATTTTCCCTTCAAAAATGGTTTCCAAAATTTCTCACCTTTATAAAAGCAAACTTGTATTTCATTTGCATTAATTTATGTACAGAAGAAATGAATATAATGGAATTTATAAAAAAAAAAAACAACTTACCAAATGCACAGGGTTAAAAGTAAATCCAAAACTAAGCACATAGTAATAATTATTATCTTCTAAAGATCCCCATGATTTCCCACAAGGTAAATTGAATAACTAAAGCCAAACCTTTTTGCCAAACCTTTACTGTATTATGTGTTGTCAGGTGATGCTATCCAAAAAATAAAAGATTTTTTCCTCATTCATTATATGGAGCAAATGCTTGACTTTTAAGTTAATTGCAGGAAATTCAGTCTGAAAAAGTGTTTCATATAGGTCTGTCAAGTGTACAAATTCTATATTGATGTGGAACTTGTAATGAATGATAAAGAAATGAAAAATAAATAAGTCATTTAAATACAACCCCCCCAAAAAATATTTTGTGCTTATGAAATAGGAGATTGGTCAATGAGAGTCCAATGCATAGATCACAGTTCCTGGTATCAACCTGCAAATTCTTTGGTGAACTTCTTACAAGACGATGCAATTCAAAGAATGCCTAAATTCAAAGGATGCCTAAATACACTTTGAATGCTCTGTTGACTTGATACATGTTGATGAAAAGCTTTTTAATTCGCTACTAAGCTAGAGCTCACTATGCAAAACAAAAATAAAATAAAAAGATGAATTATCTTGGTCTCTCTGGCATCTTTCAAGTAAGGAGAAAAATATTGGGTATCTCCAAGTAGGGAGAGAGTTGGGAAAACACCAACAAGATGCACTATTTCATCACTTATCACCCCATCTGGATTAACATATTGCCACACATGCATGGCTCCTGTTGCTTTTCTCCCTGAGGTATCTGTTCTTTGATGATCATTTTTTAAAATGCATTTATTAATGTACATTGCTTTATAAATCATGTTGGGAGAGAAAAATCAGAGCAAAAGGAAAATCCATGGGAGAGATAAAAAACAGAAAAAGAAATATATATAGCATGTGCTATTTTACATTCAGTCTCCATAGTTATTTTATTGGATGCAAATGACATTTGCTCTTTCATATCTATTGGGATTGCTTTGGAGCACTCAACAAGTAAGAAGAATCAAGTTTTTCATAGTTGATCATCACACATTCTTGCTCTTATTGTATAAAATGTATTCCTGGTTCTATTCTTTCTCTCAGCATCAGTTTGTGTAAATATTTTCAGGCCTTTCTAAAATCAGCTTGTTTATAATTTTTATAGAACAATAATATGCCATTACCTTCATGTACCACAACTTGTTCAGCCATTACCCAACTAATGGGCATTTTCCAGTTCTTTTCTAACACGAAAAGAACTGTTGCAAATATTTTCATAGATATGGATCATTTTCCCTCCTTTATTATTTCCTTTGGATACAGATCCAGTAATGGCACTGCTGGGACAAAGGATATGCACAGTCTTATAGCCCTTAGGCATAGTTCTAACTTGCTCTCCATAATGGTTGGATCATTTCACAACTCTACCAACAATGTATTAGTGTCCAAGTTTTCCCACATCCCCTCCATCATTTATCATTATTTTTTCCTGTTATCTTAGTCAGTCTGAGAGGTGTGAGGTAGTATCTCAGAGTTGTTTTAATTTGCATTTCTCTAATCAATAGTGATTTAGAGCACTTTTTTATATGACTATAGATGACTTTAATATCTTCTGAAAATTGTCTGTTCATATTCTTTAACACTTTATCCATTGGGGAATGACTTATAGTCTTATTAATTTTATATACTTCTTCATATATTATGAAAAAGAAACCTTTATTAGAAACATTGGCTATAAAAATATTTTTTTCTTGTTGCTTGTTTTTGTTGGTTTTGTTTGTGCAAAACCTTTTTAAATTAATGTAATCAAAGTTGTCCATTTTGGTTTTCATAGTGTTCTCTAGTTTTCTTTGTCTTTTTGGTCATAAATTCCTTTCTTCTACAAAAGTCTGAAATGTAAATTATCCCTTGCTCTCCTAAATTGTTTATGGTACCATCCTTTATACCCAAATTATATGCCCATTTTGATCTTTTGGTATGGGGTGTGAGATGTAGGTCTTATGCCAATTTTCTAACATATTATTTTTCAGTTTTCCTAGCAATTTTTGTCAAAAATTGAGTTTTTATTCCAGAAGCTGGAGTTTGGAGGTTTATCAAATATTGGATTACTATAGGCCTCAATTATTGTATTGTGTATATCTAATCTATTACACTGATAGCACTCTTTTTAAATTTTTTTTTATTCATTATAATAACTTTTTATTGACAGAACCCATGCCAGGGTAATTTTTTACATTATCCTTTGCACTTACTTCTGTTCCGATTTTCCCCCTCTCTCCCTCTACCCCCTCCCCTAGATGGCAAGCAGTCCTATATATGTTAAATATGCCTCAGTATATCCTAGATACAATATATGTGTGCAGAACCAAACAGTTCTCTTGTTGCACAGGGAGAATTGGATTCAGAAGGTAAAAATAACCCAGGAAGAAAAACAAAAATGCAAACAGTTTACATGCATTTCCCAATGTTCTTTCTTTGGGTGTAGCTGCTTCTGTCCATCATTGATCAATTGAAACTGAATTATGTCTCTTTGTCAAAGAAATCTACTTCCATCAGAATGCATCTTCATAAAGTATCATTGTTGACATATATAATGATCTCCTGGTTCTGCTCATTTCACTTAGCATCAGTTCATGTAAGTCTCTCCAAGCCTCTCTGTATTCATCCTGCTGGTCATTTCTTACAGAACAATGATATTCCATAGCATTCATATACCACAGTTTACCCAACCATTCTCCAATTGATGGGCATCCATTCATTTTCCAATTTCTAGCCACTACAAACAGGGCTGCCACAAACATTTTGGCACATACAGGTCTCTTTCCCTTCTTTAGTATCTCTTTGGGGTATAAGTCCAGTAATAGCACTGCTGGGTCAAAGGGTATGCACAGTTTGATAACTTTTTGGGCATAATTGCAGATTGCTCTCCAGAATGGTTGGATTCATTCACCACTCCACCAACAATGCATCAGTGTCCCAGTTTTCCCGCATCCTCTCCAACATTCATCATTATTTTTTCCTGTCATCTTAGCCAATCTGACAGGTGTGTAGTGGTATCTCAGAGTTGTCTGAATTTGCATTTCTCTGATTAATAGTGATTTGGAACACTCTTTCATATGAGTGGTAATAGTTTTAATTTCATCATCTGAAAATTGTCTGTTCACATCCTTTGACCATTTATCAATTGGAGAATGGCTTGATTTCTTATAAATTAGAGTCAATTTTCTATATATTTTGGAAATGAGGCCTTTATCAGAACCTTTAACTGTGAATATGTTTTCCCAGTTTGTCACTTCCCTTCTAATCTTGTTTGCATTAGTTTTGTTTGTACAGAGGTTTTTAATTTGATGTAATCAAAATTTTGCGATTAATAATGGTCTCTAGTTCATCTTTGGTCACAAATTTCTTCCTTCTCCATAGTCTGAGAGATAAACTATTCTATGTTCCTCTAATTTATTTATAATCTCGTTCTTTATGCCTAAATCATGGATCCATTTTGATCTTATCTTGGTATATGGTGTTAAGTGTGGGTCCATGCCTAATTTCTGCCATACTAATTTCCAGTTATCCCAGCAATTTTTGTCAAATAATGAATTTTTATCCCAAAAGTTAGAATCTTTGGGTTTGTCAAACACTAAATTGCTATAGTTGACTATTCTGTCTTGTGAACCTAATCTGTTCCACTGATCAACTAATCTATTTCTTAGCTAATACCAAATGATTTTGGTGACTGCTGCTTTATAATACAGATTTAGATCAGGTACAACTAGGCCACCTTCATTTGATTTTTTTTTCATTAATTCCCTTGAGATTCTTGACTTTTTATTATTCCATATGAATTTTGTTGTTATTTTTCTAGATCATTAAAATATTTTCTTGGAAGTCTGATTAGTATAACACTGATAGCACTCTTATTTCCCAGCCAATAGCAAATGGTTTTGATGACTGCTGCTTTATAATATAGTTATAAGTTTGGTATTGATAAGTCACAAAGGAGGGATTTTTAGAAGAAACCTAAGGAGAGAACAACAAAGGCATTTAAAAGGGAATAAAAGTGTTCCACGTTAAAAACAAATAAGAAGGTGAAGGGTGTCTAAGTTAATGGAAATGGGGTAATGAAAGAACAGCATATATATCTGGATGACTAAAAATGTCTTCAAATTTTATGTAGGAAAAACATAGGAGAGAGGATAATGGATGGATTCTTGGAGAGGGGGTTAGTTTCAGTTATAGGAGGTCAAGGTATTGCACAAGAGTAAAGTAGAGGAATCAGGAGGGATAGGAAATAAGAAATACACACAAACACAAAACAAAGATAAAGACTAGAATTTATGTGAAAAACAATGAGGACTAGTAATCATGATCTCAGACAAAGTTACAGCTAAAACAGATGTAATCAAAAGATAAAAAATAGGGAAAAGATACTATATGTCAAACATTAATCCATATTGATTTAGACTATTTAAAATAGACATTATAAGGTTGGGATTTTGGTGTGGTTTAGGAAGCAATGAATTGTTGGATTTAGAAAAATATGTAGACTTGGAAATATGAAGAAAGATGTTATCCAGCTTCACAGAAACAGACAACAAAGAAGTATTGTAAGGCCTTATTAAGATGTAAATGAATATATCTGTCTATATTTGTCTATTATTATAATTATCTATGTACACACCTGTGTATATAACTTTTACATATGTGCACATATGTATACATATATATGTATATATACGTGTTTGGGTGTATATGTACTTTGTGTGTGTATGGGTATTTTATCTGTGCATAATTATAGCCTTGTTACAAGGGAGAAGGAAGAAGAGGGGAAATGAAGTGAAAATGTACATAGCAGCAAAGAAAGGAAGCAAAAAAAAGTTGTTCAGTTCAGAACACAATGTGTAGCATTTATTATATAGGCTTTCTCAAAGTGGAAATTTATTGCTTTATATTTTAAATCCTCTCTTATGAAGGAGGCGATTTTTTCTTTCTTTTTTTTTTTGTTTTTAAGTTTAAAATAAAGTAGATAAATAAAAGAAACTAATCCTGTTTCCTGTTCTCCTGTAGCCACAAGTGCTAGCACTTCTTGACCCTAGAACTGTAACCAGGACCCCTGTCACCCTTTTGATTAATCACAGGTGCTCTTCTCCTGTCCTGGAATTTCAACCCAGAAAGGCTTATGGGAAATAGATTTTGCCAATAAGTGCCAGCTATACCCGATGCCAGTAATATCTCTTTCTAACCACTTTTCTCACCCCCTTTTCATCTCTGGGGTGAAAGCTCTCAAAGTTGTTGCTGCTGTTGCAGAGGTCTCCAAGGCCTGCTCTTGCTGTCTTCCAGGCCTGCACCCATCTGAGAGTTATAGACATGCCCAGTGGACATCTTATGTATATCTATCTATCTATGCACAGAGATCATTTGTACAATGTGTAACTGTGTGCATGTATGTATATGTAGATATATGTATGTGTATATATGTGTTTGTATTATGTATGTGTGTTGTAATACTTTATACTCAAAGAAGATAAAAATAATATTGTCATATTGGGGTAAGTATGATAAGTCTGACAGTGGCTAATAAATTAAGAAGTCATAGGCTTGTACAAATAGTCCATTTGAAAATGTGGACAGAGATATCTCTAAATTTGCATATTTTGCATATATCTGGATATGTATACATATATGTATACATATAAATATACAGTGAAAGAGGGAATAAATAAATTTACTTTATATTTATTATTTCTCTATATACACAAATACAGCATACTATATATCTGTACACACACTATATATATATACATATATGTATGTATGTACACATATATATACATATGTATACTTACAGATATTGTTTATATAGAAAGAAGAAGTATAAAGAGTATTTAAACAAATAAGTGCAAGACCATTCAAGAGTGAAAGAACCATCAAATTTGTGGATCATAAAAGACTTGATAAAGGAAACAGTTCTTGAGATGCCTAAGATTTCCCAAGTGCTCTCTGAAGAGGTAGTTGTTCTAGACACTAATACTGGAATTATTATGTAGTGGGACTATTAAAATTAATGTGAGTCTGATCTCACTAAACCATCAGCTGGCCCTCTATCCTTACAATTCTTCTATCTACTGCTAAATTAGTGTATCATTTACACTAAAGCTCCCAATACCAATCCTCAGTTGGTATGCTGTCCTCCTGGGCAGTTCTCCTCATTTTGTTGTTTCCACTGCACAATGTGGCCTGTCTTCTACCTCAGATAGATTATGTGTCAAAAGTATTCATAGATGTTATCAGAGACCTGTACTAAAAGTCACTCAATAACCCAAGGTTAAACCTTAATAACTATCAGCTACAGCAGTTATAGACCACTATGCTCTATAGTAGGATTCAATGAGTTTACCTACTCATTAGGGAACAAAAGTAAAATAATCTTATTCAAATCCAGGTATCAAAGCAGAACCAACAAAATCTCCAATAATATCTATCAGTTATATAATAATAACTAGCATTTATGTAGCATCTTAAGGTTGGCAAAAACACTTAACAAATATGATTTCATTTTATCCTACTAACAATCTTGGAAGGTCAGAGATGTTACTGTCCCCATTTTAAAAATGATGAATCTGAAGTTGAGAGATATTAAATGATTTTTCCCAGAGATAGCAAAGTAGTATAAATGGAAAGCACAGAGGGTCTGCAGTAAGAAAGATCTGAAGGTTTGAACCTTGCCTCAGAAACTTTATGACCCTCTCTATCTCAACTTCTTCAACCATAAAATGGGGGATAATATCCACCTTCCAGGGTTGTTTTCAGTATCAAATGAAAAATATATGTAAAGTAATTATTTAGTGACTTATATACTAGGCACTTAATTAATAAATGTGTATTCTGATGTTTTGTAAGTGGTTGAGGTTGGATTTGAACTCCAGCTCCAGTACTCTGTTCACTAGCTCCCAGAGGGACAGACAGAACAGTGAATAATCAATATCAACAAGGATGGATAAATATTTTTAACATTGTATTTGAAAAGGGCCAACAAAATATCATAGAAAGAGCTCTGGGCTTGGGAGTCACATAATCTGTGTTTAAGTGCTAGCTCTGAATTACTTGTTGTTACTGTGGGCTATTCATAACCTAGCTGATTCTGAGGATCCCATTTTTTAAATGAGGGATAATAATACTTGTACTATCTACTTCACAGGGTCCTTATGAGAAAAGTGCTTTGTAAAGTATAAAGCACTTATATAACCATGGGCTATTATTGTGAGTGCTACCACATCAGGAACTTAGGAGTCAGGGCTGTGACAATAATATCCAACAAGGATAGAACCCACACAATGGTTTCTTTAGTGTTTGCTGCCATATGGCTGAACAGGCATTGTGCCCTGATGAAGGTTGGAATAGTCCTGATGGCAGACAAATGCCTGTGGTGCAGCTCTGTGGGTAGGTGGCCTGCCACTTTCCTGAAATCCAACTGAGTTGAGGATCTAGGAGAGTAGCAAGAGCTGGAAAGGTGTCAGACAGTGTTGCCTGAATTGCCTACTAACTGAAAGGACTGGTAGATAGTGGCAGAGATGACAGGGAAAGGGAGTGTAAGGAAAGTGTCCTTGCCTCCCACTCACAAATGCCCTGAAGACCCTCTCTTGTTTATATAACTTGCTTTTCTCTAAATTCTCTAGCTATTTCATGTGATTACATTGGGAGTCCCAAGTTTTCTACTTATTTCTGGTGTAGACCTGAATCTCTTTTATTCTCTACTCTTTCTTTCTCAGCCCACACATACCTTTCTCATTTTGACAAAATAGGGGACATAGTGTCAATATACTAGAATGCTTGGCTGCAGTTAAGTTTTGTTTTTTTCCTTATGTAGATAATTTGCAACATTTCCTCTGTAAGTCAATACATCTGCTTTCATAGATATTATGTTAGATGTATGGAAGAGACAAAAAAGAGCAGAATATTTTTTTTCTGTCTCCCTGTGAATCAGTCTCATCCTCCTCCCACCCTCTGTCTCTTTTCTTAATTATTCACCTGCTTGATTACCACTTTTTATAACCCTCTTTTTTTTTTTTTTCAATTTTCTTTGTTAATCCTAAATTGTACTCACTGGAAGAGAAAAAAAAAGGATGTTCAGATTTTGTACAAGATGTAAGAATAGGGACTTTGCAAATTTATGACACACATATATATATATGTAAGATAGAATTAAAAAAAAAATTCCTCTTTCCCTTTCCTACAGTGAACTATCTCCTTGATACAGCAGAAGCAACCGTAGGTGTAAAAGTTTACCATTAGCCTATCGGCCTCTTCTCTCTCTCTCTCTCTCTCCCTCTCTCTTTTTCTCTTTCTCTCTCTTCTCTCTGTATGTATGTATATATATATCCTTTTGATGAGAGACCTTTGAGCACAGAAACTTATAAATTAAAGTGTGTTGTTAATTATCCTTAGACACCAGAAGCAGTATTTTCAAAAAAAGCATATATTAGAAACCCCAAACCTTGGGTAGGCTCATAGCTGAAACAAAGTCCTCAGCAGATATCTACTGAGATACTAAGCTGGAAACTAAAATGTTTTAGAAAAGTATGAGCTTAACATCTCTCCAGGATGGAGAGATTCCTAAGTTTTGAGTAAAATGCTCATGGAGGTTAGAAACTCTATTGAGAAGGAGACAGGGACTAATCATTTATCATCCAACTACATTTAGAACATCAATTCATAAAAAAGTCACTAAAATTAGAGAAAGGATATGTTGGAAATTTTTTAAAACAACTTTCTTTTTTTTTAATTAAAGCTTTTTATTTTCAAATCATATGCATGGATAATTTTTCAATATTAACCTTTGCAGAACCTTATGATCAAGGTTTCTCCCCTCCTTTCCCCCACTCCCACCCCTAGATGTCAAGTAATATGATATATGTTAAACTTGGTAGAAATATGTTAAATCCAATATATGCATACATATTTATACAATTATCTTCCTGCACAAGAAAAATCAAATCAAACAGGGAAAAAAATGAGAAAGAAAAGAAAATGTAAGCAAACAACATTGTTGCTATGTTGTAAACCACATTCAATTCCCATAGTCCTCTCTCTGGGTATAGATGACTTTCTTCATCACAAGATCATTGGAACTGATCTGAATTATATCATTGTTGAAGAGAGCCGCATCCATCAGGATTGATCATAGTATAATCTTCTTGTTGCTATGTACAATGATCTCCTGGTTCTGCCCATTTCACTCAGCATCAATTCATATAAGTCTCTCTAGGCCTTTCTGAAATAATCCTAATGATTGTTTCTTAAAGAAAAATAATATTCCATAACATTCATATAGAACAATTTATTCAACCATTCTCCACCTGATGGGCATCCATTCAGTTTCTAATTTTTTGCCACTACACAAAGGGCTGCCACAAACATTTTTGCTCATGTGGATCACCTTCCCTTTTTTAAGATCGCTCTGGGATATAAGCCCAGTAAAAACACTACTGGGACAAAGAGTATGCACAGTTTGATAACTCTTTGGGCATAGTTAAAATTTTATCTCCAGAATGGTTGGATCCGTTCACAGATACACCAACAATGTATTAGTGTCCCAGTTTTCCCACAACAATTCCAAAATTACTCTTTATTTTTTCCTTTCATATTAGACAATTTGAGAGGAGTGTAGAGATTTCTCAGTTGTCTTAATTTGCATTTTCCGATTAATAGTGATTTAGAGCACCATTTCATATGACTAAAAATGCTTTCAGTTTCTTAGTCTGAAAATTGTCTGTTCAAATTCTTTGACCATTTATCAATTGGAAAATGGTTTGAATTCTCATAAAATTGAGTCAATTCTTTATATATTTTAGAAATGAGGCCTTTATCAAAACCCTTAAATGTAAAAATTGTTTCCCTTCTAATCTTGTCTGCATTTTGTTTGTACAAAAACTTTTTATCTTAATATAATCAAAATTATCTATTTGGTGTTCAATAATGAGTTCCAGTTCTTCTTTGGTCACAAATTCCTTCTTTCTCCACAGATCTGAGAAGTAAACTACCCTTCTCTTTATGTCTAACTCATAAACCCATTTCAATATTGTCTTGGTATAAGGTGTTAGGTATGGGTCAATGTCTAGTTCTATCATGCTAGTTTCCAATTTTCCCAGCAGTTTTTGTCAAATAATGAGTTCTTATTCCCAAAGCTGGGGTCTTAGAGTTTATCAAATACTATATTGCTAGAGTTATTGACTATTTTGTCCTTTGTACCTCACCTATTCCACTGATCAACCCCTCTATTTCTTAGCCGGTACCACATGGTTCTGAAGACTATTGCTTTATAATATAGTTTTAGTTCTGGTAAAGCTAGGCAACCTTCATTAGCATTTTTTTCCATTAATTCCCTTGAAATTCTTGCCCTTTTATTCTTTGAGATGAACTTTGTTATTAATTTTTCAAGACATTTAAATGATTTCTTGGGAGTTTGATTGGTATAGCTCTAAATAAGTAGATTACTTTAGGTACTATTGTCATTTTTATTATATTTGCTCGACCTACCCATGAGCTTCTGATAATTTTCCAACTGATTAGATCTGACTTTATTTATGTGGAAAGTGGTCTTTAGTTGTGTTCATATAGTTCCTGACTTTTGCTTGGCAGATAGATTCCCAAATATTTTATACTATGGACAGTTACTTTAAATGGAATTTCTCTTTGTATTTATTGCTGTTGAACTTTGTTGGTAATATATAAAATTGTTGATGGGTTATGTGGATATATTTTGTATCCTGCAATTTTGCTAAAGTTGGGGATTTTTTCTAGTAGTTTTTTTATTTGATTCTCTATGATTCTCTAAGAATACCATCATATCATCTGGAACCAGTGATAATTTGTTATCCTCATTACCTACCCTAATTCCTTTAATCTCTTTTTATTTTGTAATTGCCAAAGCTAACATTTCTAATACAATATTAAATAGTAATGGTGATAGTGGGCAAAATTGTTTCAACCCTGACCATATTGGGTATCGTTCCAGTTTGTTCCCATTACATATGAGGCTTACTGAAGGTTTTAAATAGATGCTACTGATCATTTTAAAGAAAAGTCCATTTATTCCTATATTCTCTAATGTTTTTAATAGGAATGGGTGTTGGATTACCAAATGATTTTTTGCATCTATTGAGATAATCACATGATTTTTATTAGTTTGGTTATGGATTTAGTCAATTATTCTAATGTTTTCCTAATAGTGAATCAGTCCTGCATTCCTTATATAAATCCTACTTGATCATAGTGTATTATCTTGGGAATGACTTTCTATAATATCTTTGCTAATATTTTATTTAAGATTTTTTATATTAATATTAATTAGGGAAATTGGTCTATAATTTCCTTCCTTTTTTTTCAAATAGTTTATATAGTATTGGAATTAATTATTCTTTAAATGTTTGGTAGAATTCACATGTAATTCCATCTCACCCTGAAGAGTTTTTCTTAGGGAGTTGTTTAATAGCTTGTTCTGTTTCTTTTTCTAAAATAGGATTATTTAAATAATTTATTCCCTCTTCTGTTAACATCTATATTTTTGTAGGTATTCCTCCATTTCACTTAGGTTATCAAGTATATTGGCATATAGTTAGGCAGAAGAACTCATAATTATTGCTCTAATTTCCTTTTCTTTGGTAAAAAAGTTATTTTTTTTCCTTTTTCTAATCAAATTAACTAAAGGTCTAATTTGTTGGTTTTTTCATAAAACCAATTCAGTTTTATTAATTTAAGTTTTCTTGCTTTCAATTTTATTAATTTCCCCTTTTATTTTAAGAATTTCAAATTTGCTATTTATTTGGGGGTTTTTAATTTGTTCTTTTCCTAGATTCTTTTTTAGTTGTAAATCCAATTCATTGATCTTGTCTTTCTCTAGTTTATGTGAATAAGCATCTAGATATATACAATTTCCCCTAATAACCTGTTTGGCTGCATCCCACAAATTTTGGTATGTTGTCTCATTATTGTCATTCTTTTGGATGAAATTATTGATTGTGTCTATGATTTGTTGTTTTACTCATTCATTATTTAGGGTTAGATTATTTAGTTTCCAATTAATCTTTGGCTTATTTTCCCCAGCCTTGTATTGCATGTGATTTGTATTGCATCATGATCTGAAAGAAAAAAAAACGATTGTTATTTGTATTTCTGCATTTTATTTTGAGGTTTTTAATGCCCTAATACATGGTCAATTTTTTATAAGTTCTATGAACCACTAAGAAAAAAGTCAACTCCTTTCTGTCTCCATTCAGTTTTTTCCAAAGGTCTATCATCTCCAACTTTTCCAGGATTTCCTTTATCTTCTTAACTTCTTTCTTATTTATTTTGTGCTTTGATTTATCTGGTTCTGAGATAGCAAGATAGTGTGTTCCCCACTAGTTTTTTTTCTGTCTAATTCTTCTTGCAGCTCTCTTAACTTCTCTAGGAATTTGAATGATATTTGTGTATATATATTTAGTATTAATTTGTTCATTATCTATGGTACTCCAGAAAAATATTGTTTCCTTCTTATCTCTTTTAACTAGATCAGTTTTTGCTTTTGCTTGATCTGAGATCAGGATTGTTTCCCCTGCTTTTTTTTTTTTTATTTCACCTGAAGCATAATAGATTCTGCTCCAGCCTTTTACCTTTACTCTGTATATATCACTCTGCTTTAAATGTGTTTCTTGTAAAAATATCTTGTGGGGTTCTGGCTTTTAATCCAGTCTGCTACCTGTTTCTGTTTTATGGGAGAATTCATCACATTCACATTCACAGTTAAAATAATTAATTTTGTATTTCCTGCCATCTTATTTACCCCAGGTTAGCTTGTCTATTTCCTTTCCTCCTTTCCCTCCTCCCAGTATTTTCCTTCTGACCACCACCTCCCTCAAACAGCCCTCCCCTTTTACAGTCCCTCCTCCTTTCTTTTCTCTTTACCCTACTACTTCTGCTTTCCCTTCTATTAGCTTCTCCCTTTCCTTTCCCTTTTCCCCTTCCACTTGTAATGTAAGACAAATTTTTCTGTAATACCAAATATGTCCAATAGTCTCTCTTTGAGCCAAATCTGATGAGAGTAAGATTCACACAATGTTCATCCCCCTCTCTTAATTTTCTCAATTATAGTAGAACTTCTTTGCCTCTTTGATGTAATTTCCCTCATTTTGCCTCCATTTTCCTCTTTTTTTCCAGTAGAATCCAATTTCCACCTCTAGTATCTTTTTCATATTATCACAATAAAATCAAATTATACCCATGCTCTGTAAGTATTCCCAAAAACAGAGACATAGTTCTCAAGAATTCTTTCCTTTTTACCTTTTTACATCTCTCTTGGGTTCTGTTTTTGCAGATGAAATCTTTTGGTCTTTTCATCAGAAATAAATGAAATTCACCTGTATCATTGAATGTGCATCTTCTTCCCTGAAAGATAATGCTTAATTTAGCTGGATAGTTTATTCTTGGCTGCATAACATTCTATCTAAAAACAATAATTCAGTTTAACCTGAATTATTAATACTTTAAAATCTAGTCAACTAACAAAACAATAAATCAAATACTGTTTGTAATATTTACCAACTTATGACTTGTAAATGCTCATACTAAAATTTTAACAATGCCATTTCTGAGATGGTTCAAGCTGATTGTCACACACTCTCTGCATAAAAAGGTCGTGGCTTCTATTGGTAGAAGGATTAATCACTTCAATAAAATAATGGATTTTCAGTGGGCAGTCAATACATTTTTGTTTAATTATACTGACTTTTCACCAAGTGCTATGTATGTGTCCATATGATGGGAAATACTTGAGGAGAGTTCTAATTAAGTATATGCCTTCTGGTATTCCAGGCTATGTGCTCTTATAGTTTCCTAAGAAAGTAGTTTCAAATATAAATTGCTACTTGAAGTTTCCAACACTCATCTTTTTACATTGCTTCTTTGTAAATCTTTATTTCTCCTCTTAAAGACTCTTAATTGGATTATACTTGAAATAAACAAAAAGACAAAGAACTATATAATAATTTTTTTTCAAAACTTTTTTTTTTTATTTTATTTAATAGCCTTTGATTTACAGGTTATATGCATGGATAACTTTACAGCGTTAACAATTGCCAAACCTCTTGTTCCAATTTTTCACCTCTTACCCCCACCCCTCCCTAGATGGCAGGATGACCAGTAGATGTTAAATACATTAAAATATAAATTAGATACAAATAAGTATACATGACCAAAACATTATTTTGCTGTATAAAAGAATCAGACTTGAAATATCGTACAATTAGCTTGTGAAGGAAATAAAATGCAGGTGGGCATAAATATAGGGATTGGGAATTCAATGTAATGGTTTTAGTTATCTCCCAAAGTTCTTTTCTGGGCATAGTTGGTTCAGTTCATTACTGCTCCATTGGAAATGATTTGGTTGATCTCGTTGCTGAGGATGGCCAGGTCCATCAGAACTGGTCATCATAGTATTGTTGTTGAAGTATATAATGATCTCTTGGTCCTGCTCATTTCACTCAGCATCAGTTCGTGTAAGTCTCTCAGGCCTTTCTGAAATCATCCTGTTGGTCATTTCTTACAGAACAGTAATATTCCATAATATTAATATACCACAATTTATTCAGCCATTCTCCAACTGATGGACATCCATTCAGTTTCAGTTTCTAGCCACTACAAAAGGGCTGCCACAAACATTCGTGCACATCAGGTCCCTTTCCCTTCTTTATAATCTCTTTGGGATATAAGCCCAGTAGTAACACTGTGGATCAAAGGGTATGCACAGTTTGATAACTTTTTGAGCATAGTTCCAAACTACTCTCAAAATGGTTGGATTCTTCACAACTCCACCAACAATGAATCAATGTCCCAGTTTTCCCATCCCCTCCAACAATCATCATTATTTTTCCTGTCATCTTAGCCAATCTGACAGGTGTGTGTAGTGGTATCTTAGAGTTGTCTTAATTTGCATTTCTCTGATTAATAATAACTTGGAGCACCTTTTTATATGACTAGAAATAGTTTCAATTTCTTCATCTGAGAATTGTCTGTTCATATCCTTTGACCATTTTTCAATTGGAGAATGGCTTGATTTTTTATAAATTAGAGTTAATTCTCTATATATTTTGGAAATGAGGCCTTTATCAGAACCTTTGACTGTAAAAATATTTTCCCAGTTTATTGCTTCCCTTCTAATCTTGTCTGCATTAGTTTTGTTTGTACAAAGACTTTTCAGTTTGGTATAATCGAAATTTTCTATTTTGTGATCAGTAATGATCTCTAGTTCTGCTTTGGTCATAAAGTCCTTCCCCTTCCACAGGTCTGAGAGGTAAACTATCCTGTGTTCCTCTAATTTATTAATAATTTTATTCTTTATGCCTAGGTCATGAACCCATTTTGACCTTATCTTGGTGTACGGTGTTAAGTGTAGGTCAATGCTTAGTTTCTGCCATATTAGAACTATATAATAATAAACTTTATGAGGCTAAAAGTAATCCAATGCTACCTTGAAGACTTGAGATTGGAGATTCAGGTCCAAGAGCAGTATTTTTCAACATATGTTTAGTCCGCAGCATATTTTTTTTTTCTAATTTAAGATTTTTTTTAAGACCCTCATTCTTAAAATATAAAAGAATTAATAAAAAAACAAAACTACTTAAACCTAAGTCCTCTTGCTGGTAGATATATCCTTCCCATAGGCTCTTGGTATTCATCCACCCTGCTTCCAGTGATAAAACTGTCTGAAGTAGAAAATTCAATTCTGAATCTAGAAAAGAACTTCCAATACTATTTAATTCAATTCCCTAATTTTACAAACAAGGAAACTGGGGCCTATCAGTATTAAATTATTCAAGGTGTATGTGGGGTTACTTAAAATCAGTAAGCAGATGTCAGACAAGGGAGTCAATTCAGCCACCATTTAACTAATATGTATTATTTAAAAGGGATGGTATTGCATTTGGGAGAAATAAAAATAAAAGTTGAAAAAAATGCAATTCCTTACAGTAAAAAACAATAGATATGTACCAAAAAAATATCAGCAAAGGAGCTGACAAAGAACAAAAATAAATAATAAGGGAAAATCTAATTAGAACATAGAAAAAATCTAGGTTAAATTCTATAAGAAATTTGGGAAGGGAAATATGACTTGAACCTGGGAGGAAGAGTTATAGTGATGGATCCATGAAAATGATGTTTGAGTTGGGTCTTGAAGGAAGGGAAAAAGAACTACAGATAAAGAGTAGGGATGCAGGTATGAGAAATACTATTTGCAAAAGACAGAGACAAGGCAATCGTTATCCTGGGCTTAGATTGTGAAGCGCTACTATTTATACTGTTATAATATTCCCTTCCCAATTCTGATGTTTATACTGTGTGATGGCCAAATACCTTATAATTAGATGCCATTGTTCAATCATTTCAATTGTATCTACCTCTTTGTGACCCTATTTTGGGTTTTCTTAGTACAGATAGTAAAGTGTTTTGTCATTTCCTTCTCCAACTCATTTTACAGATAAGGAAACTGAGGCAAACAGGGTTAAGTGGCTTATCCACCTAGTAAGTGTTTGAGACTGGGTTTGAACTCAGGCCTTTCTGACTTCAGATCTAATGCTCTATGTGCTGTCTCATCTCTGACTTCTAACATTTAGATATTATTCCAGAGTTCAACATTGTATTAAAGAGTTGAACTGACCTTCAGAGTTCTTTTTCCTTAATGGTATTGAATATTGTAGAGACCTCTAGACCTGCTGATGTAAAAAACAGTGCTTCCACTGACATTTAATACATAAGAATGTATAAGGGCACCAGGGAATTGAAAGACTAAGAGATATTGGATGCAGAAGTCAAATCCTATTTCAGTGTAGGATGGATGAGTAGAAAATGAGGATGAATGTATGTTAGCATAAAGAATAAGGAGAATGAGAAGCATTGGATGGTTGTGTCATATAGAGGACCAGATTTCCTATTGCTTTCCTCCCTATTGTCACCATTATAGTGAGTAAGTGACTATTCATGGATACTGTTATCTGTCTGTGTCATGCTCTTTGCTGCTCCCAAGCTTCTGCACATAGCATGTACTAATCTAATTAATATGGGAAGGAAACCATGACACAACTGTTGTATCACAGTTTCTCATGTTACCTGAGCTTGCTCCTGTTTCCCATATCAGGCTTAACTGGTATTGAGGGTTAACAGACAGGAGCTTCAAGGGGAAAAAAAGTCGAGGAGAATTCAATCAAAATAACTTACAGTGACAAATCTATGGAAGGAAAGAATTTAGGAAAGTTACTTTTAAGAAGTGCAGCTTTATTTAGGAAACCATGCTATACAGCAAAGTCTTTGGCTCATCTAAGTTGATATAGCCTTCTGTGAGGCAACTAGGGAGTATAATACATAGAATAGTAGACTTGTAGTCTGAAAAACATGATTTAGAATTTAGCTTCATAGCAGTCACCAAAACCGTTTGGTATTGGCTAAGAAATAGATTAGTTGATCAGTGGAACAGGTTAGGTTCACAAGACAGAATAGTCAACTATAGCAATTTAGTGTTTGACAAACCCAAAGATTCTAACTTTTGGGATAAGAATTCATTATTTGACAAAAACTGCTGGGATAACTGGAAATTAGTATGGCAGAAATTAGGCATGGACCCACACTTAACACCGTATACCCAGATAAGATCAAAATGGGTCCATGATTTATACATAAAGAACGCGATTATAAACAAATTGGAGGAACATAGGATAGTTTATCTCTCAGACTTGTGGAGGAGGAAGAAATTTGTGGCTAAAGATGAACTAGAGACCATTATTGATCACAAAATAGAAAATTTTGATTACATCAAATTAAAAAGCTTCTTTACAAACAAAACTAATGTAAACAAGATTAGAAGGGAAGCAACAAACTGGGAAAACATCTTCACAATTAAAGGTTCCGATAAAGGCCTCATTTCCAAAATATATAGAGAACTACTCTAATTTATAAGAAACCAAGCCATTCTCCAATTGATAAATGGTCAAAGGATATGAACAGACAATTTTCAGATGATGAAATTGAAATCATTACCACTCATATGAAAGAGTGTTCCAAATCATTATTAATCAGAGAAATGCAAATTAAGACAACTCTGAGATACCACTACACACCTGTCAGAGAGGCTAAGATGACAGGAAAAAATAATGATGATTGTTGGAGAGGATGTGAGAAAACTGGGACACTGATACATTGTTGGTGGAGTTGTGAACGAATCCAACCATTCTGGAGAGGAATCTGGAACTATGCCCAAAAAGTTATCAAACTGTGCATACCCTTTGATCCAGCAGTGTTTCTACTGGGCTTATACCCCAAGGAGATACTAAAGAAGGGAAAGGGACCAGTATGTGCCAAAATGTTTGTGGCAGCCCTGTTTGTAGTGGCTAGAAGCTGGAAACTGAGTGGATGCCATCAATTGGAGAATGGTTGGGTAAATTGTGGTATATGAATGTTATAGAATATTATTGTTCTGTAAGAAATGACCAGCAGGAGGAATACAGAGAGGCTTGGAGAGAATTACATGAACTGATGCTAAGTGAAATGAGCAGAACCAAGAGATCATTATATACCTCAACAACGATACTGTATGAAGATGTAATCTGATAGAAGTTGGTTTCTTTGACAAAGAGACCTAATTCAGTTTCAATTGATCAATGATGTACAGAAGCAGCTACCATCAAAAGAAAACCACTGGGAAATGAATGTAAACTGTTTGCATTTTTGTTTTTCTTCCCGGGTTATTTTTACCTTCTGAATCCAATTCTCCCTGTGCAACAAGAAAACTGTTTGAATCTGCACACATACATTGTATCTAGGATATACTAGGACATATTCAACATATATAGGACTGCTTGCCATCTAGGGGAAGGGGTGGAGGGTGGGAGGGAAAAATCGGAACAGAAGTGAGTGCAAGGGATAATGTAAAAATTATTCTGCATGGATTCTGTCAATAAAAAGTTACAAAAAAAAAAAAAGAATTTAGCTTCAGATATACATATATTAGCCTGGGCATGTCAATTTAACCTCCATTTGTTTCAGTTTCCCCAATTGTAAAATGAAAATAATCATAACATTCCAAGATTGTTGGGGGAATCAAATAAGAAAATATTTGCAAAGTATTTAGAACAGTGCCTGAAACATGGGAGGCACTTATTCCTTGCCTCTCTATCCACATGATGCCTCAAATGGTAGGGAATTCTATCTATAATTCAATAGGAAATTAAAAGTCAGAGGGGAAAGTCAGACTTGTTTGGGGTGATGTTTTTACAATCTATACAACTAACCACTAATTGACTGAATTATTCATTTTGTGAACTATTGTTTGATGTAGTGCAAACATGGCTAAGTGAGCCTAAGAATCAAGTAGGGAATTGAATCAATTATCTAATTAATTGTATTCAACAAACAAACAAGCCTAGAATTGAGTTGACTTTCATTGATGGATATATAAAAGTGATGTAAAAATAAGATATAGAAAAAATTATTTTGCAAATTATATGGATACCAAAGTCAAAAAGTTGATACTACAAACTCTCCCTGACTGATCCAAATTATATCACTGCGATAAGGCCCATTTTAAACACCATTTCCTTCTTTGAAAATTCTAGTCTACTTTCTTTCTTTTCCTTTCTCATAATTATAGTTGACATCTTTTGGTATCCAAAATGCCTTCCTTACAACAAGATAGTTGAAAAGATAGATAGCATGACTAAACACTAGATAAAGTAATTGAGGGATTTGGATGGTACAGTGGATAGAATGCTATACCTGGAGTTAAAAAGGTATCTTTTTGAATTCAAATCCGGTCTCAAACATTCACTACCTCTGTGACTCTGAGAAAATCACTTAACCCTGTTTGCCTCAGTTTCCTCATATGTAAAATGAGCTAGAGAAAAAAATGGCAAATAATTTCATTATCTCTGCCAAGAAAACTCCCATATGAGTTCATGAAGAGTCAGAAATGACTAAAAACAACAAATGGATAAGATCTGTGCTTTCATTGGCATAATGAATTCTTGGATTAGGATGCTTCCCATAATAATGTGGATTTATACATTTTCTAAAACTTTTAGTCTTAGAGAATTTCCCAGATCACCGACTGGTGGTGACTTATGCAGTCATACCATCGAAATGTGTCATAGACATGACTTGAACCCTTGTTTCCCAGTCTTTGAAGTGAGCTTACCATTCACTACACCACATTGCCTCTCAAACATGAATATTATTATTGCAATTTTGTAGACAAGAAAGCTGGTATTCCGAGCCATTAACTAATTTTCCCACATTCACACAGCTGGTACTGTAAAACACTTACCTTAAACCATTGTTTTTGGAACCCAATTCAATTTTTTTAAATGCCATTACATTTCCTATTATACATTTTGTATAATGTATACAAACAGAGATTAGCATATACGGTTCTTGACTTATTTCATCTGTTTAACTTATCTTCCCACATGGTAAATAGGGATTTATACTCAGAATTTTTTTATATCACTCCAATGTGTTAACATAATACTTTATTAATGGTAGGCATTCAATATATACTTGTAAAATTAAAATGAAATGACATTTTCCTTTGGCATTATCTGGATAATGTCCTCCATTTGATACTCATTTTGTGTGTTGAAACAAGCGTGGAGTCTGTATAAATGTTTCCTATTTCCAGGAGACTGAGGATTGTTTGTAGTTACCAGGAATAAGAAGCAAAACAAGAAGAACCATGGTTCAAAAATAGCCAATGATCATGCTTTTTAGTCTCTGACATGAAGATGACATTTCACTTGTAGTTTGCAACTAAGATATCAGCATTCCTGGGACTATACAACATAGTGAATTTCCTTATTTCCTTTTCACTAGATCTTCTTGAGAAACTCCAAGACTTCACTTATCCCTTTTATGAAAACATTCTTGCTCTCTATTTGAAAACCTTACTAGACTGGTTCCTTTAAATTTAAAATAATTATGCTCTGATATATATAAACTTGGATTTTTAAATGAAAATTCTGGAAAAGTAGATAATTTGTAAAGTCATAATCATTTGAAGGAGTGAGGAGCAGTAGGGATGAAGGAGTTGTCAGCAACTAAGAACAAACACCAGCTGCTAAATCGATTTGATTTGAAACTTTTGATCTTTCTCCTTAAAATCATATTCAATCAATTTTCTAGTCCTGTAGCAAACTTTTCAGGGTCTTACAGGATCATAGATTTAGAGTTGAAAAGGTCTCAGAAGACATCGAGTCCAAATTTTTCTCATGTTTCAGATGAGGAAACTGAAGCTGGTTTGCCAAAATTATGGAGTAGTCAGTAGCAGACTCAAAATTCTAAACAACTCCTTTAACTCCAGATCCCCCAAATCTAGTATAGATTTTGGAATGTAAAAAGAGGGCTTGACCTCCATAAGTGTGAAACTATGGAACAGATTATATAGACTAGAAAGAAGGAAAACAATATAATAAAATTGGTAGATAAGCCTTAAAAATGTAAAAGGTTTGTTTATGATTTCTCTGAGCTCTTTCTCTAGTAGGTGGAATATCAAATAAGCAGCATCTCTCCCCTAAAATAAGCAGCATCTCTCCCCCCTCACTTTATCCATTTGTCCCTCTTTCCTTTTCCTTATCCCTCCCATTCCGCTCTCTTCCTCTCTTTCTTGCTCCCTCTTTTTTCTCTCCCTCTTCTTCTCTCCTTTTGCCCTACCTTTCTTTACCCCCTGTCTTTTATTTTTCTCCTCTTCCTTCCCCTACTCTCTGTGTATCTTTCTCTGTTTGTATCTGTCTCTGTCTCTGGCTATCTGTTCCCCTCCCATTGTTTTTTCCCCTCATTTTGTATGGAAAAAATAAAATCTAATGTCATTCTATTTGCAGGAATTTGTTTCTTATATTTTTAGTATTACAGTTACTAACTATTTTTAATTTATCAACTTTATTTTTATTGAATTGTTTTCTTTGAATTTAGCTGGATTTCCTCCTCCCCATCTCCTTTCACTAAACTTATATGTGTGTTTGTCTTCCTTAAGTCTTATTAAAATATTATTAATCAAATTATTATGCCTGGAAAGGAGTTAAAACCTAGTGTGTTTAGCTAGCCAATAAGTTAATCAATAAACATTAAGTACTTCTTGTGGGCTGAGCTAAGCCCTCACAATGCTGAGCCCTCTGGATATAAAGAAAGGCAGAAACAACTATTGCCAAGGAAGCTCAAATTTTAATGGAATAGAGCTTGACAATTACTTAAAACTTCCAAATGATTGGATAAGAGTAAAGATAAGGCTAACCCATCCCTACTGAAAGGTGTGTCTTTAACACCTGTACTGTTTTCTTGCCATCCATCATCTGGCACTGACAAAAAGAAATAGTAGCCAGAAATCATTAGCCAAGAAACTCAGAACTATCAGTTGTGAGTAAGTATGTTTTTTCAAGCTTTCTTAGATGTCACAGAGACAGAGATAAGTCTTAGTAAGGGTCTAACTCCAAGGTAAAGATTCAAGGTGAATTAGAAACTCTTCATCTAGGTTAGATTAAACTTTGATTAATAACAGTTAAGGATTAGTGGAAAAAAAAGAGAGTGTGATATAGTAGAAGTTTGGAATTTGATGTAAGAGGTTACTCCCATATCTCTTTTGTCATCAGACTCTTCACTGTTTACTGAAAGGGCTGGGCTTGATGATTTCTTCCAGTTCAAGTAAACTGAAACTTTAAAAAAAGTTTGTTCTTGAAAAACAAACAAAAATCTATATTTGATTTTAAAATTTTCTAAGTTTTCTCTTTTTTTGCAGTTATAGTTTTGATTAGTTAAGGAGACTGCTGTACAGAAAGATCTGTGTGCCCTTAAAGACCTGTGAGTTACTTCACTTCACTAAGCTTCAGTTTTTCCATCCATAATATTTCAGTGATTTCAGTAGTATGGTGCTAATAAAAATCACAAACCTTTCTTCTAAAAAATGGTTGATTCATTTTTAGTGATTGTGGTGAAAATAATTTGATAGCTTAGCCAGAATCCAGCAATTTGTGGGTAAGCTTTCTGAACTTCACCTGTCTGATGCTCATTTGGTTCTACCACTCATTGCTGGGCAGGTCCTTGACATCTTGCAGCTTGGCAGGTTCTTCCATGTTCTGCCAGAAGAGCTTTCAAGAAATCAGTTACCTTGTCATTATTAGTGTAGGACTTATAGTGAAAGTTGTATAGGAAAATGAGCAAAACAGTTTATTGATGTAAGGATTCATGTTCCTCTTTAAAGTAAATCTTTATTTTTTCAATTATTAAGGATATTTTTCTTCCCACCTATACACTGAAAAGAAATAAAGATTTTTTTTATATTATCTAGGCACAGTCAAGCAATATAAATTTCTATTTTGGAAATTGCTTAAAAACATCATCTTGAATCTTTTCATGATTTCATCATCAATTTTTTATCTTGAATTTCTTCCAGTTTTTAGGTTCTTCAGAATAGTTTGTCTTTTATATTGTTATTTGACTTTTAACAATAAAATATTTGAGCTGGACTTTTATGGTCTTGGAGTGAGGAACACTGTGTTCATACCTTTTCCCCAAATCTGGACACTCCATAGTCCCTAGTTCCCTCCCCACTCCCCCAGTCCCATGGAACTGCCTGAGAAGTAACTCTATTCAAGCTCTCTATAAGCTAGTTAGTATTATGCAGATTTAATGAATTTATCCTTGATTGAGGTCTCCTTCTCAAAGTTTCCAGTCATGTCTCAGCTCTTCCTCTATAACCTGGACAATCCCATATCTCAAACCCTCCTTATTTCACTCTTCTATTTCACCCAGGGCCATAGACATAGCATAGGCTGAAGAGCTGCAGAGCCACAAGTTTGGGAGTCAAAGGAACAAAAGGGAATTAGACTAGATGAGAAAGGACAAATTGAGGTGAGTTTGACAACAACAACAACAAAATGAAGTTGTCCAAATGAGCTTAGAAGCACAATCAACTGTCTTGGCAGTGATTCATTCACCTCTTTAAAAAAATAGAAAAGGAATAGAAATTTTTTGAAAGCTCTTTGGAGTGAGTTTGGAGCCTTTGTGGTGAATTTATCCTCTTTATGAAAATGATATGTAAAAGAACTTCAAAAAGTCCAGAAAATTTGATACAGATGGAGTTTTATGGAAACCTCCCATTGAAAGAGAAAAAAAATATATAATCTAGGGGCATTACATGGACTTCAGGCTTCTGATTGTATAAGAAAGATCAGTTTGTATGATCATTGTGTTTATAATTATATTTGGCCCTTTTGCTTCCAATCAGATTCATGGGTTCAAATCAATTTGATTGATTTTTGTTTTGTTTATTCTTTCTTCTATATCAGTATGCAATTTGCATATTATAAATGTATCACCTCTTTTGAATTGTTTGCCCAATAGTAGTGCTTAGTTCACAAACAACTGTCTACGTTTTCACAGATTCTCCTCTGGCCATAATGTGGATTTACAAAATGATCTGACAGAGCTAAAAGCAGAGAGTTCGCCAACATGCTGTTAAAAAAAAGTCCAGGTGATCAAACTTATATGTCTTTAAACTCATATCCTAACTCAATGAACCACAAAACACAAATTTATAAGCCATATCAGATATTAGAAGGAAAAAATGAGTGGGAACAAAATATCTCTAGTTTCTTTAACAAACATTGTTTGAACATGACGTGTTTTGCATAAGACACTAAACTTTTGTATGATGCTGAGGCATGAGAGAGATAGATACAAAAGACTAAGGGTAGGGAAGATATGTACCCATGTAACTATGATGCAAGACTGAATAGCATTAATCTATTAGAAGCAGAAAAGTATGAAAAGAAAAAACGAAGGAGGATAATCAGTCTTCAGTTCAATAAGTCTATGTGGAATATTTTCTATGTGTGAGATATTGGTAATTAGCAGGAGCAGGAGGGAAAATTCTAAGGCATGAACTCTCATGTTTAGAGGGGAGCTAAGATATGTACATGATGAGGACTACTGGAGAGGTACAGGCAATGGAATTTAAGAGTACAGATATAGTACTCTTTATAATTATCTCTGACTGCAAGAATCAATCAAAACGTCTTGAAGAAGGTGGCACTTCAACTGGTTTAGGGTAATTTTTGAAGAGGCTACCATGTGATTGAGCAATAAGTATGGAAGTGGAAAAACCCAAGGAATAATTGAAAAATGAAAAGTATATCAATTTGGCTAGCACACAAAATTCACAAAAAGAAATTTTTGGAAATGAGACTAGAAAGGTTAACTAGCATAGAGAATCTTAAAAGTCATCAAAAGGAATTTGGACTCCTCCTTACCCCACAACTGCAAAATGCTGGTGCAATTTAAATTATTATATCTTAGGAAAAAATTTTCCATCCAAGCCTCCCATCTCTGGGCCCCATTTTCCTCAAGTATAGGGGAACCTAAGCTTTGGATTTATGGGCCCCACTTGGAAGGTTTACCTTAATTATAAATATTGCACTCTTGGACATTCTGCTTTTCTTCTCTTCTCTGTTTCAGTTTATGCAGCTGTTAAATGAGAAATTGGACTAGATCAGAAGTTTTAAACCTGGTACCCACCTATCTTCAGAGATCTATGGTTGGGAAAATTATGTCTTTATTTTCACTAAATTCCAAATGAGACTGCATTTCCTTCAATGATTTAAAAATCTTATTCTGAGAAGAGGTTCATAGGCTTCCACAACTGAAGGAAAAAAAGCCCATGATACACAAAAAAGGTTCAGAATCTCTAGATTGACTTGATAGTCTGTTTCTTTCTCTGGGAGTCCATTTCTTCATTTGTATGGCCTCTGAGGTACCTTCAAAGTTGAAGGATAGGATCCCATGATTCTAAATGTTTCCAGTTCTACAATTCTATGCTTTTCCTACAATCCCTCTCCCTTATGAATCCCTTTATCTCTTAGGTAGCAGGCTGCTTTGAGGCCTGAGAGATTAGTAGCTAAGTAGAAGCAACACCCACATTCATATAATTCACACCTTATTGACCAGGCAGCTATAGAAAACAATTATGAAATTTTTCTGCTCCAGGTTATGGGAACTCACTAGAGACTATTCCCAGATAAAAACCTATCTTATGAAATTAAGTCATTCCTATGATTTCCCTTTTAGTGATTCTCTTTCCTAGTGACTGTTGATTAATGAGTTCCTCCAATACTTCCTGGACTGCGAGACTCTCTCTCTCTCTCTCTCTTCCTCAAATTTTCATTCCACCCAAACTTTCTTGCCATGAGATCCTATGTAAAAGCATGCTAGTAAATGGTGTGATAATAGAGTGAAAGAAATAAATAAAATGCTACCACACAATGAATTTGAAATACTTTTTTTTATTACTTTCTCATATCTTGTCACTCAACAAAATAAGAAATCAAGTCTTGATTTTTTTTTAGCATTTTGCTTAACGCTGAAAATTTGATGATCAACTTTTTCACTGAAGGTTTTATTCTACTTGGCCCCAGTTTGAAAGATAGATAGATAGATAGATGGATGGATGCACTGATGGATGGATGGATGGATAGATGAATGGATAGATAGATGGACACATAGATATTCTCAAATTACTTGTAATTATTTTTTGAAAATTCATTTTTAAAAAATGTTGAGTTCCAAATTCTCTCTCTTCCATTTCTTTCCCTTTATTGAGAAGGCAAACATTTTGCTATAGGTTATACAGGCATAGACATTTGAAACATATTTCCATATAAGTCATAGACCTCCCCCAAAAAATGAAGTTTAAAAAACGCAAACTTTGATCACTGATCAGACTTCATCAATTCTTTCTTTGAAAATGGATAATACTTTTCATCATAAATTCTTCATAATTTTCTTAGATTATTGTATTGCTGAGGGTAGCTAAATCATTTACAATTGGTCATTATGTAATATTGCTGTTACTGTGTACTCTGTTCTGCTTCTGCTGACTTTACTTTGCATCAGTCATATAAGGTTATTCAGGATTTTTTTCCTTCCTTGAAATCATCTTATTCATTATTTCTTATGGTACAATAATATTCCATCACAATCATATACTACAACTTGTTTAGCCATTGCCAAATTGATATATTATCATTCTTTTTTATTTTTTTTTAATGCTGAGGCAATTGGGGTTGAGACTTATCCAGGGTCACAAATCTAATAAGTGTTAAGTGTCTGAGGCCACATTTGAACTCAGGTCTTCTTGACTTCTGGCCTGGTGATCTAACCACTGTGCCACCTAGCTGCCCCTTCTGTCATTATTAAAACACTGGCACCTCCAGAAACAGACTTTCAAACATTAAATCTCAGAGATGGAAGGAACCATAGAGATCTATTACCAACACCTACACTTGAGAAATTCACTTGGGAAACTTAAACAGATTAAGTCGTTTCCTCGTGCTCTTAGAGAGAAGTAGAGGAAGAGTTAGGACTGCTCCAGTATTCTTTGAACCACATTCTTCTAGTTCTGGGTAAAACATTATTGCTTAAGTAAACACAATAGGCAATTAAAAACTAATGATACTTAGCAGAAGCTTTTAAAATAGATCACAATTCCTTCATTTCAAGACAGGCTATATTGAGTCAAAGAAAAAGTGCACTAGCACTGGGCCATTAGATGGAGAGGAGTATAAAAATTTAATTAATAGTTACTAGACCATCACCCAGTTGTCTATATCTTCTCTCCATTAATAGTCAGTGAACATTTATATAAAATTTTAAAGTTTATAAGGTACTTTACAAATATTATCTGATTTTATTTTCACAATAATGCTGATATGGGTCACCCAGCTAGTAATATATGAGGCTGGATTTGAATTTAAGTCTTTCTGACCCCATCCCAGAACTCTATCTAGTCTGCCACCTAGCTGATTCACTGTCTTACTCTCTCTTTTATTTTTTCTTATGTAACTTTATTGCTAATTCTGTAAGGATATAGTGAAGACAAATAAAATGTTAATAATAATTATTATAAGATATTAATACAGAGATACTAAGGAAGTGAACTAATATTGCAGCATCTGTCTAGTCCTTCCTCAGAAGCAAAGATACAATTTGAAAGAAAAGAACATTCTATTTGGGAACACTGGATTGAACAGAGATAAAGAAAAAGGAAAATTTGTTATTATTTGTTTTTGTTTTCCTGGTAAATATAAAGGAAATGCCATGACTAAAGGCAGAGGCCAGCAATATCTATGAATTATTGAATATAGAAAAATTAAGTAATTAATAAAATTGGGACAATCTGTTAAGTAGTGAGTGAGAAAGTAGGGAAAGAAAAAAATTTTGGTTAGCTAACTTAAGACCAATTTCCTAAAGATTTTACATTGGAGGGCATAAAGCATAGGAAAGTATTAATAATAGGGAATATAAAAAATTTAAAAAAACCATGGTAAAAACATAGCTTTCAGAATATGAGGAAGAAATTGGAATCAGTGAAAATGGTTAAGAGGTTATGGATGATGGTTGCTATTATGTGATACCTTTGAAAGTATAAATGACCTGTGGAAAAGCTAGATTATCATCTCTGACTACAGTTCTAAAAAGCACTATAATAAGATAAATTCTGATATGTTGAAATTAGTGACCAGGCCCAATAGGAAAATAAATCCCAGGAAAAAAGAATAATAATAAAGAGAAGTGATACTATCTTGTTAATGGTTTTTGGTAGAAATTTAACTTTATTTTTAATGTTTATTTCAAAAATGTATTCAGTCATTTAATATCATTAATAATATTTGCAGGAAAGAAAAATACAGACTAACACCAATGTATTATTATTAGCTAGCTTTTCCATGTCTTTTCTTTTTATTCCCTGGAAATCTGCTTGATTTTTGTTTTTTCTTTCATGTTCCAGGGCTTAAAGAATCTTGAAAGCCTTAGTAACTGGAGGAAAAATGATTACAAAATTGGCAGATTTAGAGGAATTAAGATGTAGATTTGTTTTATATATGAAAAAATAGTATTTGGTTTAAGATAAATTATATTTGAGGTGACTGTGTGTTTTTTAAAATGACATGTCCTCTGAATATCTGGAAATATTTACCAGAACTTGCATGGGAGATTAAGGGTTAAAGAAGTAGATTTCAGAATCTTTCTGACAGAGATGTTGCAATTAAAAGTTGATGAACCCTGAAGGAACAGGCATGTATGTATTTTAAAAGGAGGATATGGACAAAGTTATGGTATTTTCTCAAAGGTCGTATATAAAAAAATGGTGACCTATTGAGGAGACAAAAAAGTGATTAAAGAAGAAATACATAAACAATATATTAAATTTGTTTAATTAATCTATGAAAAAGAATGTTTGTTATCACTATTTTTCATATTTTTAGAATTGTAACATCTTAAAAATAGGTAGAAGGTCCAGAAGAAGGGCTTAAGAAGTCAAAATAATGCCCCAAAATGGAAAAAAAAAGAGGAAAATGGCAGAGGTGGTAAGGGAAGGACAAAGTTTCATTCTTTCCTTTTGAGTGTAGAGAAGTAAGAAAGATCATTCACAAAAACAAAATCTGCTGCAGCCTTATGATAAGCCCCCTAATTATAATAAGCAATGCACCCTCTAGAACAAAGATCTTTGAAATTGGCTTGCAGTGAGTACAGGTGATGAAGCAGCTGGCAGAGTTAATAACATGGCTTCTATAATTGCCAAGGTCCCCATTTCCAAACAGAATGGATAACTGCATTGACTAGGGATAAAGGGAAATTGCATTGAGATGAAGGGATAAGACACCTGAGGGTGCAAAATAGTGTGAAGGAATAGTGTAAATGGGGCATTTGGCCAAGTTGTAGCTTCACAGAGTGGCAAAAGAACATTCTTAATTGAATTTAATGTGAGAAGACTTGAAAAATTCAAAGGTAGTTTCACAAAGAAAGATCATTTTAGACCAAACAAGCTAAATTTCTCTGAATAATTTGATTCAGACCAATTTGAGAGCTGATTATATGTGTGTGTATGTGTGTATGTATGTATGTAAAAGAGACAGAGACACACATATATATGCACACATGTGCACACACACACACACAGAGAGAGAGAGAGAGAGAGAAATAGATAAAAAGAAAGAGAGAGAGAGAGAGAAAGAGAGAGAGAGAACAAAATGAGTTCAGATGTCACTGAAATTAATATCGAAGTATTCTAGAATGAGAATGTAGTAAAGAATTGGGAGGAAAATTAAAAGAATTTGGAAAATACATTACAATTAATGAAAGAAAACCTTAGATATAGCTTTGCTGGAAAATACTAAATGGGCAACAAATACCCATTATGCCTTTTGGTTGTTTTTGTTTTTGTTTTTCATGTTGTACTTGTAAGGAAAGCAAGGTATCTCACAAGGAAGGAACCACCTGTTAGATTGGTACAATAAAAAACAGTGAAATTGAGGTAACAACACCTAAATTCAAATTATGGGTTTACAACTATGATTTTGAACAAATCATTTAATCTGAGTTTCAATTTCATTTTATGTAAAGTGAGAGGATTCAACTGGATCGACTCCAAAATGCACTCAAGTGATGATATAGATCTGTGATTGTTTAATTCTAACACAATTATAACAAAGTCAGCTTCATTTTGGATTTCTCCTTTTACAATTTCTATTTATGGGCATAGATCTGTAAATTGTTCAATTAGTGGCCCCTTTTTCTTTTCACTGCTGCTACCAATACACTTTGCTTGGTTTCTGGAGGTTGCTAATTCATCTATTACATCTTTTATAATAATTCATATCTTTAGTTAAGAAACCTGAGACAGAGTTTCCAATTTTTCAAAAGGGCTTTTGAATTAAAAATTAGGAGAAGAAAAATGAAATAAAAATGAATTTAGTTCATGATTAAGTTAGATTATAGAAATCTTATGTTAAAATATATTTCTAATGTTACTGTAAATTGTCATGAAACTTTGTTGGCTTAATCAATCAGTTGTACTTATAACTAACTATCCATGGGTTCTGGTCTTACCTTGTGGCCAAAACCATATTCCCATAAGAAAAGAGCTGATGGGTATTTCTCTATCATTGCTTCCCACCAAAAATTTAGTCCCTTATTTTCATTTGAATGTCAGAACCCTTACTGCTGCTACTCATTGCCAAAGTTACAGAAGACTGATACCTAATGAGTTGAATGGAACATTTCACATTTGTTACAATGTTGCTATCTTCAACCATTTTCCCACTTTAGATCAACCTTCTAGATAACTGTCTCAACACCTTTATCTCTTAGTATCCTTGAATTTTTCCTCAACTCTGATGCCATCCTCTACAATTCATCCTTCCCCATCCCCTTAACTATTAGTGATCTCTGGCTAAAACATTTACTTCCTTAGTTGTTTATCTGTTGGAGCTCCAAATATAATAAGAGACTCATCAAGATTTAGGATTGGATAGAGAATGAGGCCTGGAGTTTGGAAGACCCATGTTCAGATTTAGCTTCTGACACTCAAAAGTTGTGCGACCATAGGCAAGTTACTGAACCTCTGTTTCCTTCAGTTTTATCATCTGCGAAATGGAAAAATAATTGGACCCACTTGTAACTTCTCTCTAAGGTTACTGATTGCCAGTTTTGCCTAATCCCAGACCTTTGGAAATCTCCGCCTGCCTCTCAGAACAGTGATTCTTTATTCAGCAGAACACTGGGACACAGGAGCTTGCAAAGGCAAGTCTTTATTCTACCTGATTAAATCCTGCACTTTCTACTTCCTGTTCCCCACTACTTATATTGGGTCTGTGAGGTCACATACACAGCAAATAAAGGAAGGAATTGTCTCCCATTGATGATGCATTCTCAATGCAACTAGAGTTCCCCGCTCATGAGGCTATCTCTGCTAGCTGCAGAGATCACACCTGTGTGCCTCAGGCACCAAAGCCTTTTTACTTCCTCTTTGCCTTGTGTGAGGCTCCTCTCCAGACTCTTACAACTCCATTTTCTTGTTTAGTGGGGACTGCTCATAGCATCAAACTAACTTTAACATCAACAACAGCTCACTTAATTAAGGCGATTACAAGGTATATCAAGATAGAACAAAGGCAAACAAAAGTACAACAGTAAGAATTAAGCCCAGCAGCGACCAAATCCAAGAAAAGGTAGCATGGTGTTCAAGCCACTAATTTAAAGGCATGGCCTACAAGTGGAAAACGGGCAAAGCCTCCCTCTAGCCCATCATATGAATAGCAGAGAGGCCATTGGAGAAGCCCCCAAGTCCATTGTCCAGTTTTGTCAGCCGCTAAGTGCTACACATCAACAAATTCAGCTGCAATACTGGTGCTATGTTTGCTGTCTTTGGAGCCATGGCCAGGAGGGACATGGTTGTCATCAGAGTCTGAAGAGCTGCTGCCATGTGGCCGTCCCTCTGCGCCATCATTAGGGATAATGTCGTCTGGTCCTTTTCTTTTTGATTCCCCAGGTCACAGATATTCCTGTTGGGATCCATTCCTCTGCTGTTGAGTCTGCATCTGGAATAACAAGAGCACCAGGGTTCCCAAAACCTGACCCAACACAGGCCCTTCCAGATGTTGTCTAAGCCCTTCCACCTCACTGTGGAAAGAGGGCTCTTGTTCTTGTTGGCCAGTTTATTGTTCAACTGTGCCTTTCGCATGTGCCCCAAATGCCTTGCTGGGGTAAGATTCACAGAATATGAAAATTGCAGGTAATTGTATGTATACATTGCTGCATCTAAGCGAGTTGGGATGAGGGTCATGCAAACCTCAACACTCCCTTGTTTACACAGAAGCTTTTTTAGGATACGATTAGCCCATTCAACAGTGGCTTGGCCAGTAGGGTTATATGGAGTGCCAGTGGAATGGACAATACCAAATTCGATGAAGAAGGACCAAAAGGCAGAAGGTGTATAAGCCAGTCCATTATCTGTTAAGTGCACGTGGGACCCCTGCAATGGAAAAACAATGATAAAGATGGCTGATCAAATGTCTAACTGCTTCCCCAGCTTGGAGTGAAGCTATGAGGAATTGAAAATGTGTATTCATGGTTACATGGATGTTCTGCCTCTTAACATGGATGATGTCCATTTGCCAAATATTACTGGGTCTCAAACCACAAGGATTCTTCCCTGGAGGGAGTGTAGGAGTGCAGAAAGGAAGGCAAGCCATACAGGCTTTTACTATGCTCCTAGCATTCTCTTGTTATCCCAAATTGCAAATGTAAAGCTCAAGCAGCCTGATGATATTTAGAATGAGATTCTTGAGCTGCCTGAAATAAAGGAGTATTGGCTAATATGGTTAGAAGGCTATCTGCCTTTGAATTACCATCAAAAATAAGACCTGGAAGTCCACTATGCAAATGGGCATGCAAGATATAAATCTTTACCTGGATGTTTTCTCATTTGCTCCTGAAGTTCTTTAAAGAGCTGATATATTTCACACTGAAGATAGAAAGAAGTGTGTCTTTGAATTTTTTCTGGGGCTATATACAATTGGTAGTTCCTTAATGTTTCTATGGTTTTTTGTAGACATGCTTCTAACATTGCTTCTCAGGTGCACACCCCAAGATATCATCAACCACCTCTTCTCCACAGATTGATGGGGATTTATTTAACTACAAAAGGAATGAAAACTTCTATCTTATCTTCAAATTTCCATCTCAAAGGGGTAGCACTCATTTCAGCTGCTATTGATCCTCCTATGCCAGACATATAGGTATTTTTTGTAATCTTTGGCTTATGACTAGGCCAGCTGGCATCTCTAATGACTGTACAATCTGTCCATGTCTACCAATCCTTTCAATGGTATGCCATTTACATACAGCATAGGATGGTCAGCTGTAATGGCTGCAGGCCAGAATATTCCTGGATTTTTTTGCTGGGAGTCAAAATCTAGATCAATATCACCAAATTGCATTTCAGGGGTGTGTATCAGGAGGCCTGATGCTACTACTTCTCCTGCATCATAGATCACACATTGTCTAACTAAATTAGTGACTGGGACCTTAGTTATACATTCCCTAGTTTCCCACATCAGTGTATGGATAGATACTATTTTGTAAGCACTTTTAGGAGGTAAAACGGTCAAGCCTATTATGTGTGGAGGCAAGGGATCTAAAGACCAAGCAGGGACAGATTTCAACTCTCCAGGGAATATCTCAGTAGTTGAAGTGGCATACAGCTCTACTCTCCCTCATTGCAATCTTCTTCCCCCACAGGCTTGCTTAAAGACTTTCTGGGTGTAATAGCTGCCATCAAGCCCCAAGTGTTTTTTTGCCTGGGGCCTTGGAGCTGAGCCCCACCTCTTGTAATGAGGACATAGGGGGTGCGTAAAACTGCTTCATGGGAGGTGCTGATGGTATCATTGCCCCTCCCACTCCTTCTCTTCCTCCTGCCCACAAAAGCAGAGTTGAGGAAGGAGGGTCAGGAAATGGGGAATACCCTAAGGGCACATGCTTATATAGTAGCCAGATTTGAAACTGAAACTGAGCTTGAATGTGAAACTCTTCCACAAGGTACTTAATTCATTTTGAGCCCAACTTTTCATGGTACTTGAGACACTTAACTCTTTTCTATACCAAATGGCAGTGCCCTGCAGATCTCCTAGAACAGTAACAGGCAAAATAAATCAGTAAAATGCTTAAAAAATACTTTAGCTTTGCCCCAAGTGATGTACTCTCCAGAGGTATGGGAACCAATTCTCTGCTTGCTTTTCTCCTCACACTTCCTTATCTGACTGCCCAAGTTAAAATCTCTCCTAGTTTTAAATCTTACAGGATTCCTTAAAACCAGTTTTAGCCCATTGTATTCAGTTTACTCTCCCACTAACTTCCACCTCTCTGGCTCTAATCTCACTTCCTTTTGTTCTAACTGCTGTAAAGTAACTTTTCATTTCTTCTCTTCCTCAGCCTGTAGGCAGAGTTCTTGTTCTTTTTGTTCTAATGGCTTAAGCAACTTGCTCACATCCTCCTGATTTTTTTCCTTGCTGAGCTATAGTCAATGGGCTTGGGAGTAGATGCCTTGGATACTAGGTGCAAGCCCCCTGCTCCTTCTCAGACTTGTTCTCTCCTAGAGAATCACTTATATGGTTCTTTAGCTTATATACTTGAGCCACATGCACAGCTGTGTCATCAGGCATGATCATGGGTAAACTTAGACCCCAATCCATTATGCTTCCCTGACTTCCTGTCTCTATATGAGGCTGTTGAACCTTCCCTTGTAGGGCCTGGTGACCCTTAAAGCGATGCTTCATGTTGGGCTGCCATTTGCAACCTCCCATCCAGGTCACTGATTGCCAGTCTTTTCTAATCCCAGGCCTTCAGAAATCTCCACTCACTGCCTCCCCAAGCAGTGGTCCTTTATTCAACAAAGCACCTGCACACAATGGCTTTCAAACTCAAGGCTTTATTATATGCAACCACATCCTTTACTTCTCCACTTCTTAGTAGTGGGGACTACTTATATTGTGTCTATGAGCTCACATGCACAGCCAATATGAGAAGGAGACAGCTCCCATTGATGATGAGTTCTCAAGGCGGCTAGAGTTCCCGCTCATGAGGTGGCCCCTGATAGCTGCAGAGATCACATCCAGATGCCTCATGCATCAAAACCTTTTGCTTCCCCGTTGCACTATGCTAGGTTCCTCTTCAGATCCTTACACCCATTCACTTCTCAAGGTTGTTATAAAAACCAAACGAGGCATTTTAAAAATGCTTAGCACAGTACATGGCATGAAGTGTTATATAATTGAGAATTACTATCATCATCATCATCATCATCAATCTTGTATACACAGAACATAGTATGTATCCCAGTGACTTGCCAATGGTAGAGGCTTAAATGTTATCTGAATTGAATAGATTTAAATAATAAATGAATACATAACTCCCAGCAATGCTAATGGAAAGGTCACACAATTACATATATACACTGTGACAAAAGCTTTGTATCATAGAATTGGAGGTAATAGTGTTGTGTAGTGAATGGTAGCATTATATAATGGAAAGAAAGAAAGTGCATCTAGGATGCCTACATCTGAATCATCATACTCCCATTTCTGCCCATATAACATTTAGCTCAATTTCATTTGCTTCCTTTGGCTTCATCCATAATAATTTAACATGATGAATCTTAAGTTTTCTTCCATCTCTAAAGCTATGATCTTATGACATTTGAAATCATGAAATCCAATTTCACATCCTAATTTAGAAGTTTTTCTAAAATATCCCTTAAAATTGGCCAGCAGTTCCCCACATCACATAATAGCCCTTTTCAATTTTGAAAATCTCTAATTGTTAGAAAGTTCTTACTTTACAACACCTAAATTTGCTTCCTTCCCATTGGTCTTGGTTCTTTCCTCTAGAGATGCATGGATCTAGAGATTCTCTAGAGATTTTCTTTCATGAAAATCCATCCAAATGCTTAAAGTTCTTGTGTCCCCCTCCTTGTGTTTTTCTTTCTGAGACTAATTATTCTCAGTTCTTATAACCATCCATCATATGCCATGATTTCTACATTCTGCCTGCCCTCTCATTATAGTATCATATATATTATAGTTTGTTCATTTCCCTTTTAAAATACAGTCTCTAGAAATGAAGATAATCTTTCATATGGGCTCCATTCAAGTCTTGGTTAAGTGTCACTCTTATCTACATGCTTCTGAACCCTACAATTCTATTGATGGAGCTTAAGATTATATTGCCTCTTCAGGAAGTCATATAATATTATTTGATTCATATTTACCTTAGATATAACAAAGCTATTTTTCACAGGAAATGCTATTCATCTGGATCTCCCCCATTCTGCTCTTGTGCACTTGATTTTTTAAAACCTAAGTATAAGGCTTTGTACTTATTCCCATTAAGTTTCATCCTGTTAGTTTAGCCCATCATTCTACCCTGTCAAGCTATTTTTAAATAGTGATTCTGTCATCCAACTTGTTAGCTATTACCTCGCAGCTTTGTGTCATATGCAGATTTCATAAGCAGACTTTCTATTTCTTCTTCAATTCTAGTCACTGATTTAAAGAGATCACAGATCAGGTAAAGGATTATTGGGATAGAAGAATACCAGTTTTCAGTGATATACAAGCTTATAATGAATTAGCAGTGTGATACTGCCAAAACAGAGAATACAATCTTATATTGCTTTGGCACAAGTATAAATCAATAAGAGCTAATAATTTCAATCTGTTTTCCATTGCTCAAACCACCTCTAGAATATAATTTTCAGCTCTGAGAGTCACATATTTAGAAGCTTATTAATAAGCCAAGGAGTATATTGCTAGTTAGGAAAGACTAGTACCTCTGATTTGAGGATTGTTTAGATCTTTTCAAGGCTGCTTTCCACTTTTAGTATCTACCTGATTTACCTCACTGTCATTTGCAGCTTTAAAAGTCAATAATGTGCAGTGACCACACCCCAGTAAATCATTTTGGCAGACAGGTCAAAACAGGATGAGAGTAATCAAGGGGCCTCAAACTCATTAATGAGTTTGTGTGGGGGTGTCAGCCCTAATCATGTGAAGACTTTCCCTGGCAGAATGGGCAGATGTGAACAGTTTGTTCCAGTGATCATGAAGGTGGTAAAAGCAGGCACTGTGAAGCATTTAAAATTAGTCAGACATCACAATGCCAAAGTCATCCATTGCATCCCAAGCCACTGCCAGTCAACTTGGCTTTTGTCTTGTCACAGGACTGTGATGATTCTGGGAAAAAAAGAGCAAGGCCAGGGACTATGAACAATTCTGCTTTACTTAAGCCCAATTTATGAATGAGTCAAAAGATATCACCTCAAAGCATTTGTCCATTTTTACCTTTATAACAGACATAGGGTAAAAGATAAAGCAACAGGTCCAGATACTCTTGCAATTGCCCATAGGCAGCCTTGGTCATCTTCTCTGGACTGAGAAAGACTGGACTGAGGCAGCAGTGGGATTCAGCAACCCACTAGTGTTTGAGTAAGCTTTTTACAAGGCTGTTCTGCTCACCTCCTGGAATGAGAAAGGGGATAGAAAATATTCACTAAAAATTATTGGTATCACCTAACCTAATTCTGGAAGTGAGGATTCTACCCTGAAGTCAAAACACAAAAAAGTACAAAAAGCTTTTGTGAAGATGATTCTATTCACCTTTGTTACATAGAATATAAACATGCTTATGTACAGTACAAAATCAAGTAACCTTGAAAAATGAACAGCTCTTATCAGAGAATCTAGCCCAGATATAGTAGAACCAGAAGGCAAAATAATTATTGAAAGAATTCACCAATCACTTCCTGAAATAGATCCGCAAATAAAAACTCCTAGGAATATTGTAGAAAAATTCAGTTCAAGACAACTCTACAAGCAGCCATAAAGAAACAATTCCAAAATCAAGAAGCTATAATCAGGAATACACAGGACTTCACAGCTTCTACATTAAAAGATCTTAGTGCATAAAGTATGATATTCCAGGAGGCAAAAGAATTTGAATTACAAGCAAGAATTGGCTACCTAGCAAAATTGAGCACAATATTTCAGGGGAAAGGTGGACATTCAATGCAATAGAGTTCTTTTGCACTTTCCTGGTAAAAAGATCAGAGTTGAATAGGAAATTTGGTTTTTAAATACAAGACACAAAAGAATCATAAAAAGATAAGCAGGAAAGAGAAAAAAACAACAACATGGCATTCAATAGGATTAAACTATTGACTTCCATACATGGGAAAATGGTAGTTGTAACTCTTAAGAACTGTATCTCTATTAGAGCAAGTAGAAGAAAGTATACTTAGACAGAGGATGGGTATAAGCTGACTTCACTGTGAGAATAAAAATATTAACTAAGGGGTGAAAAAAATTGTATTGGGAGAAGAGTAAAGATGGAGGCAGAATGAGGTATTTATGTCACATGAAGAGGCATGAAAGACTTATTGTAATAGTAAAAAAGAAGAAAGTGAGTCAGTATTGTTTGAATATTACTTTCATCAGATTAACCTCAAAGAAGGAATAACATATATACTCAATTGGGTAGAGAAATCTATTTTTACCCTTTAGGGAAGTAGGAGAGGAAATGGGGGAAAGAAAAGGGAAATGAATCTGATAGAAAGGCAGAAGGAAAAGGGAAGGAAAAAGGGGGTTAATAGAAAAGAGGACAGATTGGGGGAGGTGGTGGTCAGAAATAAAACAATTAGTAAGAAGAGACAGAGTGAAAGGAGAGTTCTCTCTCTCTGTTTCTCTCTTTCTCTCTCTGCAAATGATATTATGGTGTACTTAGAGAATCATAAAGAATCAAAAGAAAAACTATTTAAACAACTTTAGTAAGGTTGCAAGATATAAAATTTACTAACACAAACCATCAGCATTTCTATATATTACCAATTAATCTCAGTAAGAAGAGATAGAAAAATAAATTCTATTTAAATTAACTATATAGAATAAAAAATTCTCAGGAGTCCACTTGATAAGCCAAACTCAGATACTTTATGAACACATTTACAAAACACTTTTCACATGAATATAGTCAGATTGAAATAACTGGAAAAATAAAAATTACACATGAGTAAGCCAAGCTAATATAATAGAAATGATAGTTCTATCAAAATTAATGTACTCATTCAGTGCCATACCAATCAAGTTACCCCAAAAAAAATTATGAAGCTAGAAAAAATGAAAGAAAAATTAAAAAACCCAAAATAACAAAAAGCTAGAAAAACAAAAGTTCAATAATATAAAATGAATTAATGAAAAATAATGCAATAGAAGATGGCCTAGTCACAGTATATCTTAAATTATATTATAAAGTATCAATTATCAAAACTATTTGGTATTGGCCACAAATACAATGGATCACTGAAGGTATGCAAGATACAGAAGTAAATGATTATAGTAATCTTCTCTTTGATAAATCCAAATCCAAATGCTATCATGAGAACTCACTATTTGAAAAAAAAACTATTCATGACGTTGTATGGCAGAAACTAGATATAGACCACCATTTTATATCCTATAACAAAATAATGCCAAAATGAGTACATAAAGGGTAATACCATAAGCAAATTAATAGCATAAGGAATAATTTACTCATCAGATCAATGGTGAAGGGAAGCATTTATGATCAAACAGGAGATAGAGAACATTATGAAATGCAAAATGGATAATTTTGATTACATTAAATAAAAAAAATTATACAAACAAAACCAACAGAACCAAGAATAGAAAACAAGCAGAAGGCTGGGAAACAATTTCTATTACAAGTGTTTCTGAACAAAGCCTTATGTCTCAAATATATAGAGAACTGAGTCAAATTTAAAAGAATATAACTAATTCCCAATTGATAAATGGTCAAAGGATATGAATAGTAAGTTTTCAGATGAAAAAATTAAAGCTATTTATAGCCATATGAAAAAAAAATGCTTAAAATAATTATTGATCAAAGGAATCTAAACTAAAACAACTTTGACATGCCACTTCACACCTATCAGCTTGAGTAATGTGACAAAGTGAAAATGATAAATGTTGGAGAAGTGGAAAAATTGGGACACTAATGCAGTTAGTAGAATTGTGCATGTCCTTTGATACACCAATACAATTACTACTTCTATATCCCAAAACATTGGTCCTAAGGCAACACAACTACTGGAACATTTAATGTGAACAAGGTAGAGGCTTTGATGAGCATGAGAAGTTTGTTGACAACTTGAAGGAAAGGCTGAATCAACACACTGTTGGCAACAATGATGCAGCAAAGTAATGGGAAGCTTTCAGGGATCTGGTGTGCAGCACTGTATTTGCTCATCTCGGTCAGAGCACTGTCAAATATCAAGACTAGATTGACCATAATGATGAGGAAATTTAGAAGCTGATAGATGAAAATTGGGAACTCCACAAGGTTTATCAGCATTTCTAAGAAGGCAGCATTTAACTTCATTAAAAGTAAAGTCCAAGTGAAGCTTAAAGAAATGCACAATTGTTGGCTCAGTCAGAAAGCAGATAAAATTCACTTTTATGTGGATAACAATAATTTGAATCACCTTTATGATGCTCTGAATTCTATGGGCCAACAACATATGGGGCATCTCAATTACTCAGCACTGATAAAGTCACTTTGATTAATGGTAAGGACATAATCCTGGGGTGATGGTCTAACATTTCAAGACATTGTCATCAACCAGTGCTGAAGCCATTTGCAAGATGAAGCCAATCATTTTCTACTTAAACTTCCAACTGAAGAAGAAATTTTGAATGTCATTAAGCTCTTCCCCCCCAAAAAAATTATATAAATGTATTTTATTTTTTAATTAAAAATTAATAACGCTTTTCAATTTTCAAATTACATGTAAAGATAGTTTTCAGCATTTGCCCTTGTAAAACCATGTGTTCCAATTTCTCCCTCCCTTCCTCCTACCTCCCTCCTCTAGACAGCAAGCAAACCAACATATGTTAAGCATGTACAATTCTTTTACACATATTTACACATTTATCATGCTGCACAAGAAAAATAAAATCACAAAGGAAAAAAATAAGGAAAGAAAAAAAGCAAGCAAACAAACAACAAAAAGGTGCAAATATTATATTGTGATCCACATTCAGTCCCTACAGACCTCTCTCTGGGTGCAGATGACTCTCTCCATCACAAGTCCATTGGAATTGGCCTGATTCACTTCATTGTTGAAAAGAGCCAAATCTATCAGGATTGATTATTACATAATTTTATTGTCATTGTGTACAAGATTCTCTTGGTTAAACTCACTTCATTTAGCCTCAGTTAATGTAAGTCTCTTTACATCTTTCTAAAATTATCCTGCTAATTATTCTTATAAAACAAGAATATTCCATAATATACATATACCATAACTTATTCAATCATTCCCCAACTGATGGGCCATTAGACTTCTTTTGTGTGGCAAAGTGTCTGATGCTGATTCCATTCCAGTTAATATTTACAAATGAAGGAGGCCACTGCTTATGCAAAAGCTGATTAAAATCTTTCAGGTTATATGGCAAGAGGAGGTTATCCCCCCAAAAGTTAAGAATGCCTCCATTGTCCATCTTTATAAGGGAAAAGGAAGTATGTTGTCTGATTATAATCAAAAGCAGTGTGTGTGTGTGTGTGTGTGTGTGTGTGTGTGTGTGTAGTAGAGTGTTTCTCTGTTAGTCATTGCCAGGAAGATTCTTGACAGAATACTCTGATCCTTTACCTGGAAGATGTGCACCAACCTGAGAGCTATTGTGGTTTCAGAATGGGTTGAGGAACGGATGATATGGTGTTTACTGCCGAACAACTCCAGGAGAAATTCCAGGAGCAAAACAGAAGTCTGTATGTGTTTGTTGATCTGACCAAAGTCTTTCATACTTTTAATTGTGAAGACTTGTAGAAAATTATGGCAATATTTGGGTGCCCAGAGAAGTTCATCAGTATTGTACCCCAGTTTCATGACAACATTCTTACATGGGTTCTTGATAATGGGTGATGTTCTCACACTTTCCTAAGCACCACAGAAGTGAAGCAGGACTATATGCTTGCTCTGACATTTTTTAGCATGATATTTTCAGAGATGTTGACAAATGTCTTCAACAAAGATAAAAACTGCATCCAAGTCAATTACCACACTCATGGTAAATTATTTAGCCAGAAAAGGTTACAAACAAAAGCTAAAGTAGAGATTAGGTGACTTTTTGTTCATAGATGGTTTTGCATTCAATGAAGTTTCCAGCACAGAGATGCAATATAATATAGAATAATTCTGTGCTGCTTATGCTTATGCTGGCCTGATAATTAGGACTAAGAAATCACAGGTTCTCCACCAATCAACACTGAATTATTCATATGTAGAACCATTCATTATAGCAAATGGAGAAATTTTGATACTGTGGATAAGTTTTCTTAGCTTGGCAATATTCTTTCTAAGTATATACATATATATGATGAGGTTGATGCAAACATTACCACAGCTAGCTCAATGTATTGGTGGCTCTGAGGGAAATTGTGGGAAATAAGAAGTATAAGGCTAACTTCCAAACTGAAAATCTACAGACCCATTTTGATGACTTCATTGTTATATGCTTGTGAAACCTTGAAAATATAGTAGAACTATACAAAACTGAGCTACTCCCATTTAAATTGCTCTGAAAGATTCTAAAGATTATCTGGCAAGATAAGATATGGTACTAGATACTGAGATCCTTTCTTGAGCTGAACTGCCAAGCATTCAAACTATCACAGAGAGCATGACTCCTCTGGGCTTACCACATTGTACAAATGTCAAATGACTATTTGCCTAAAAGACTATTTTACAGAAAATTCACACAGATGTGTTCACGTGGAGGGCAAAAGAAGTGACACAAAGATACTTTCAAGGCCTCTTTGAAAAATTTTGAAATTGATTGTGAAACATAGGAGACACTAGTATAGAACCACCTGGCATGGCATACCTGCATCAAAGAAAATGCTGTGCTCTGCAAATGAACCAGAATTGCCATAGTTCAAAAGAAATGAGTGATGTGCAAATTTAGAAACATGTCCACACTATTTGTGGCAAACCACACCAGACTATTTGTGCACAATCTGTGGTAGCGCCATCTGACCTCACATTTTTTTTTTGATTAGCCACAGTTGTACACACCACCTTATGCCCAACATAGTAAAAGACAATGACCAATCATATTTTGAATAGTTTTTACAGAAAAAAATCACTGTTGTAAAAAAGGATTTGACACCATTATATATAAGGACTTGTTGAAAGAACAGACTACAGTAAAGTTGTTGTGTAAATATATATAAGAAATGTCTACAAATGTTTAATGAAGAAAACTTGTTTTTGTTACTCCAAAAGATAATTATGAGTAATGTAAGTAAATTATAAAATGATAAATTTTGGCACATTCTTAAAATTAAAACAATTTAAAAATAGCATGGCCCTGTACATTAGAGATTCAGCTCACCATCATTGAAATTATTCAAGCTGATTGATTATTTGTCATCAGTATCATGGAGGAGATTCATACTTTACATACGTACTACACAACATGAACTCTGATCAGTCAATGTTAAGAAAAGTTTAGGAAGGGTAATGTAAACATCTTGGAGTAGAGTTCTAGGCTATTTCTCAAGATTGATAGCAATATTATAGTCAAGAGAATTAAGACCAGAAAAGAAAAAAAAGAAAACATATGGAAGTCCTCCAGCAACAATAGAAATGTTATGGGAACATTTTGTATATAGTGTACTGTGGTTTTCTTATGGGAAATCAAATATTAATAGGGAGCAGCTAATTGGTGCAGTGAATAGTGCCAGACCTTGAATTAGGAAGATTCATCTTTCTGAGTTCAAATTTGGTTTTATAACCTTGGGAAAATCATTTAATAACTGAGTTTGCCTCAGTTTCTTTATCTGCCAAATGAAAAAGGTACCAAATGGAATCACAAAACATCGGACATGACTGAAACAACTGAACAATACCTATTAAAAACTGAAAAAACAAAACAAAATGAAATACAGATATGATCTATATACTAGATTCTACTGTTTGAATGAAAGGGGAAAAAAGACCAAATGGTACCTAATGCTCTTTTTAGATGAAAATCCTTTGATTTTATAAGATGCTTATGCATAAAATGAGAGGGGAAAACTTGATGGCTGCTAAGGTCCCTTTCAACTCTTAATCTATGATCCTACATAACTATGATCTATGGTTTTCATGTCCAGAAGAAAGACAGGAGAAAGTGAAATATAGATGAGGTCAGGGAAAATTTAAGAGTGTCTGAGTACTTATTTAGTATCAGATAAGCCTGCAAAGAGAGTAAATTGATATGTAGACTGACTTCTGACATAGTAAAGCATCTCCCCTTCATTTTGAATAACTTAATTTCATTCATCTAAAGTAAGTTCTTGAATAATACACAATGATTTTACTGTCATAAATATGACTCCTCAATATTCCTGTCTTGGATGTTCTTCATCTCCTCCACAACTTCCTCCCTTCTATCTATTTCTTCTTTCTCTATTCATTGTGAAGAAGGGTATTTATAAGAAGGATAAAATGTAATGGTTACAAAAGAAAAATCAGTATTCAATTAAAAATATATAGTAAAGAAAGATTTGCAAAATGAGGAGAAAACAAAATTGAGAATTTAAATAAGTAGATCACTATTATACCAACAATACTACATGACATTTATATAACATTCTTTACTATGAATTTTCTATGAATTCCATAAATATTAAACATTTTAACAAGTATATACAAAGAAAATGTGTACTTGAAATATGAAGATGAAAAATGACAATCTCTGCTATTTATTTGTAGGGATTGGTATTGAAAGTAAAAGAATCAAATGCATACATCAGCCAATTTAGAAAATTTAAGAGATGAGGACATTATGGAAACAATTGTCTGAAATGGAAACAAATGTCTGAAATGATGATACTCTCTTTTACTTTAGCTGCTTCACCAACATGTTGCTCTTTGAAATGTTGACTTGCACCCCATTCCTTGTCAGAGCTCATACCCTTAGTTATTGGTGTCAAACTCGAATAGAAATAGTACCCACTAGCCCTACAGATTTCTGTAGGTATAATAAAATTATCCATGCTTTATTATATTTTTACATATTTTGTTAAATATTTTTCAAATATATTATAATCTGGTTCCACTCACTATAAGGAATTGATTTTGATAACTCTGACCTGAGTCATCCTGAACAAAATTTACCACCATCACATGATTCAGTTACTGCTGCCAAATTGTGGGCTTATGTAACATTTACCCGTACTGTGAATCCTCTATGCCTTCTTGATATGAGAATCTGAGTAGAAATTTATGCTTCTAGTCAGTTTTATTCAGTGTATATTTCTAAAATATAATTATTTTGTAATTAGTATTTGGAAAAATTGCAACCCATGAAATTATTAATTTAGTAATTACACAACAATTATATTAAAAATAAATCAAGTGAAACTGGAAACACTAAAAGCATGAATTACTAGATAGAACTTAATATTTTTATGATCCAATTATAGCAAATCAAAAACGCATCAATCACCAAATATGACAGACAGGTTTGAATGTCAACACCAAATCTCATTATTCCCAACTTTGCTTTTTTTTTTTTTTTTTTTAATACGATAATCAACCAAAAACATTTATTCTAAGAATGGACTATGTATCAAACAATATACTAAGCAAGGGGATACAAATTATCATGTATCTATCCATCCATCTCCTTATCATCAGTCTACTTCAAAGATAATCTTTTCCCTTAAGGAGATCACATTATAGCCAAGAAGTCTACATCAAAACATTTTTTAAAAGTTCACAATAGGAAGCACACTTTAATATAAAGACTAGTGGTCCTTTCTTCATATTTTCTTTGTTCTGAACAAGTTTGCCCAAAGCAAAGCTATATTTCTCACTCATTGCCCAGGGATAGCTTTAAGGAAGTGAGAATGTCTTTCTTTAATTTAATTTTGCTTTTCCAATGTATTTCCCCCAATATCAGTCAACAGTTATAGTTAATATCTCATTAAGCTAAAGGACATCAACTGATAAGTAGTCAGAAGAACATAAATTTTAAGCCATTCTCCAAACACAGAGAGTGGAACTCATTGTTTTCTGGGCTATCTTTATTTCTTAGGAGAGTGGGTTAAAATTTAATATAGTTCTACAAAGCATTCACCCACAACATTAGTTTCCAATTCAATATAACCATTAAATGAATCGTTTTCTTGCAAAAGAACAATGTACAGTGTCTTGGTTGCAGGTCAGTCACTAATGAAGTCACTCTTCAGAGGCACATCACCATTTCATCTTCAAAACGCTTTCACCTGAAAGTAGTAAATAATAGGTTGACTATGAACTGAAGCAGGAAGAGGGTGAGAAAGGGCTTTACTCACTTCCTTGAGGTTTCTCCCCTCTCTGGAACCCATAACAGTTCCTCTTTGTTGGACACCAAGGTAGAAATAAAGGAAGTTTTCATGTATTCCAGTTCCAGCATGGACCAATCAAAAGTCTATATATTTATTATGTAGTTAAAATACCTCCAACAAAGTTATCACCAGTACTACCAGAAGTAGGATCACCAAGCCTACCCAGGTGGTTTTAAAATACAGTGAATTTACTGCTCATGCTCTGTAGAACTCATTGATTGGCCCTCTTTTATATGTAAGCACCTTTTGTTTCTATTACTCTAATGCCTAGAATAGTACCAGGAATATATAAAGTTATTAATAAAGGCTCTTTGATTTTTTTTTTAATTTTACAGTTAATCCCTGGAAAGAGGAATGGTAAATGCTTTATTTCAGTCAAATTGTTATCTAAACTTGACATTCCATCTATTCAGCTTTGATGCATATGGGCATGGCTTCTCCTATGCTTGTAATACATTCTCTTCTTATCTTTACATCCCCAAAACCTGATCCTCTTTCATGACTCATATCAGATATCGCCTCTTGCATAAAATCTAACTTAAAGTAGATGAAAGGTCCTGAGAGAGTTCAAAGGACTGGAGGTCCAATAACAAGGGTTCATGGCTGAGCCTGGTGAAATAGAAGTAAGTCTATGAATAATGCCCTAAGGAAACTAATTTATAAGTGATTAATCCCCTTAGGTATTAGTGTCCTTTACCTTTCCATAATCTTTTATTTGTAGGTTCCTGATTTTTGTTATTGTATAAGCTCCTTGAGAGTAGGCACTATTCAACTAAAATCCCCAATACCAAAAAGCAATTGAAAATAAAACTTTTCTTTAATTGATTATGGTGATTTTGAAAGAAGAATGTTTAGTATGAAATGCTTAGCACTTGGTAGTAAGGTAAACAATCATGTGAGAGTATATTTTTCTGCTCAACAAATAGTGAGGATTTATGTATTTATTTAGTGATTTTTTGTAGAATTTTAAGCAAAACCTATTGAGAGGGAGGAGAAAATATCTTCAAAAAGAAAAATAAAACAGAAATAGACAGTCAAGAACAGCTGCTAACTTACTAAGATCTATTCTATTAATAAAAAGGATGCCCAGACTTTGATTTTGATTGATGAGAATTGATGTAAATATTGATATAAAAATATATGGCTGCCATAGTATGACTTGAAAGAAAATTTTTTCTTGAAAAAAATAACAAGAGGGGCAGCTAGGTGATTCAGTTGGTAGAGCACCAGCCCTGAAGTCAGGAGGACCTGAGTTCAAATCTGGCCTCAGACACTTAACACTTTCTAACTGTGTAACCCTGGGCAAGTCACTTGACCTCAATTGCCTCAGCAAAAAAAAAAATAATAATAATAATAATATGTGTGATGACTCTTTCTAGGATATGGGTCTTGGTAAAAGTATTTCCTCTTTTGCTTGAAAAGAGTTAGAACTTTAATTAGAAAAGATAAAGAAATTTTGCTACCTGAAGAATTACTGGGGCTGAAAGCCCTAGTTTATTTACTTCCCTTAGCAACACTTTCCTTTAAATTCAAAGATTCAAAATTCAATTCAAAGGAAATATTCCACCAAATTAGAGCAAAACTAGACTGAGTTGTGAATAATAGTAAAGGGCTAGTATTTATAATAATTAAAGGGCAGGATGTTAGTAGATAAAGATTTTGCCTTAGAGCCCTAAGTTCAAGTTTTATCTATGACAGTCACTGGGCTGTGTCCTATACCAAGGAAATCAGAGCTTTAGGAACTATCTGTAATAATCATAGAACTAATGGAATATAGTTGTGTCCAGACTAGCTCTCTGGAGGATCTTGTTACCAGCCTGAGTCCTTGGTCTTTGAGAAGTGATGAGGTAGAACTCATATGGATTGTCAAAACATGGAGTCAGTTTATTCCAAATTCTTTCAGTCTTATATACCTCAGTGCCCTTATAGAACCAAAGCACACTGTGCATGCACTAACTATATCCTGTGCATGCAGAACCACACAATCAATTTGATATTGTATGTAGATGACTCTTTTCCACTTGGTATCACACTGCTTTAATGACAACATAGGTTGTCACTACCTCCAGATTTCTCAGGAAGGCCAAGAGCCCTTAGGGGAGATGGGGAGCAGAATCAGACATTGTCAGCAAGTTCCCTCTGAGTTGAAGGGTCTTATACCTCATCCAGAGTTCCCTCACTATTTGTGGCCCTCTACATTTCTCCCTTTCTTTTGTTTTAATTGAAGCAGATATACATCAGTGGTTAAATCCATCAGCATGGGAGAAATCACACAGGCAAGTAGTAATATCACACAAGCAAGTAGTAATATAAAAAACAATATAAATAAACAAGATAGGGTAAAAGATTTTCATGAGTCCCAGAAGAAAGGTATAGAAAATAACTCAATTCACAACCATACAAACACCTCTTTCAGCAGCCAAGAGATAGTCCAAAGCCAATCTATTGTCCATCACTTCATGTGTCAAAGAATCCAATGAGTCTTGCAGCTTTTGTGAAGTCCTGCATCAGTTTTATTAACAATTCTATTTATGTTCATTGTAATGTTCATGAGTCAATTGCCATATACATAGGGTTAATCGCTATACCCTTTCAGTGGTGACATAGTCAGAGATGGAACCATCTGGTGTTTCTTGGGTCTTTTCCTTCATTTTGAGGGTCTTCTCTTTTTCTGTGTCTCTCTGATGGACAAGATGGATATGGCTCATTGGCACCCATCAGGTTCCTTCTCTATTTGTAGAGACACAAGCAAACCCACTGCCCCAAGTGGTTCATCTATCTGGTCCCTTCCATTCATCATTCTCTGAATCTTTCCAGATCACACGGTGATTATCTAAAAATATTTGAGCTGCTTGCACTGGGCATTGCCTTTCTTGTGAGTTTTGAAACCTGTCCATCAGAGCCAGTGCATCTTTATCAAAAATAAAAAAAAATAATAATAGTATAAAGGGTCAAGTTTAGAAGCTCTCTAGGGTTACCTGTGGCTCCCCCTTTCTTTTGCTTTTGAAGGAGCACCTTGATGTCTCTCTTCATCCTCTCTACTATTGCCTGTACTTGAGGACTGAAGGTGTGTGAAATCTGATATTGTGCACATAAGTGTGCAAAATGTTTAGAAGTATATGCAGGACCATTGTCTGTTATTCTTGCTTGTGGCACACCCATAACTGCAAAGGCCTATGTAAGGAATTTAGTGATCACTTGGGCTGTCTCTTTTGGTGCTGGTATTCCAAAAGTGAATCCTGAAAAGCTGTTTACTACAACATGGATAAAAGACAGACAACCAAAAGATTTATAATGGGTCACATCAATCTGCCAAATTTCATTGGATCTCAAACCATGAGGGTTGTTCCCTAGAGGGAACATAGGAGCATGGAAAAGAAGGCAAGTTGTACAGCTTTTTACTATGCTCCTAGCTGCCTCGTTATCTGAAATTGCAAACATAAATCTTGAGCAGCCTGATGATATTTAGAATGAGATTCTTGGGCTACCTGAAATAGAGGAATATTGGCTAACAAGATGAGAAAGTGATCTGCCTTTGAATTTCCATAAAACATAGGATCTGGAAGTTTTGTGTGAGAATAGACATGCAAGAGGTAATACTTACATGGACGTTTTTTCAGTTGCTCTTGATGTACCTTAAAAAGCTAAAATATGTTGGAAGCTACAAATTTCATTTGGGCTGTGGCAATTCTTTGTACCACACCTAAGCTGAATTAGATATTATATTTATATCTCCTGGATAATAAGAAAGAGCTAGCATAATTCCATACAACTCATTCTGTTGAGTGGACTGAAAGGACTCTTTTTATAGATAAGTCAGGAAAATATACAGCACAAATGTTATGTTTGGATGCATCTGTAAAGATGGTTGGTCCTTGAAGAGGAACCTTAGGAACCTTTTCTTCAAAAATCCATGGTCAATTATATAATATCTGGGTTATCTTAAAATTTGGAGCTGTGGCCAATAAAATTTGCCACTCTGGGATGGTTTCACAACATACATTAATTTGTCCATTGGTATAAAAGTTGTATATCTTGTCAGGTCCTATCCCAGATAATTGTATTGTTCACTTAATGGCCTTTAATACAATTCTAACCATACACATTAGGTAAAGAGTAAGGCTTTGTTCTGGTTGTTCTGGGAGGTACACCCACTTGATCACACTGTCTCCTTGATGAAGGACTGCTGTGGGTGCCTCTTGTGTGGCAAAAACAGATATTTCCAAAGTTTTTTGAGTGACTCTTTCAATCACATTGTATAAATCCAGTTCAACTTCTCTCAAAGCTTCTTGAGCTTCTATTGTAAGCTGGTGTGGTGAGTTTAAAGTACTGTCTCCCCTTAAAATGTCATATAATGGTTGCAATTGATAGGTAATTAAGCCTAACACTGGATGCATCCATTGGGTATCTCCTATCAATTTCTGAAAGTCATTTAAGGTGTTCAACTTCTCTGTTCTTAAAGAAAACTTTTGTACTATAAGTACCTTGGGATATATTTCATATCCTAAATTTCTAAAAGGACCATGCCTTTGTATTTTTTCTGGGGCTATATACAATTTGTAGTTCCTTAGTATTTCTATGGTCCTTTATAGGTATGTTTCTAACATTTGCTCCTTAGGTGCCCACCCCAGGATATCATCCATGTAATGTAATAATATAACTTTTGGAAATGCCTTTTTTTTACTGGAGTAAGAGCAGCAGCCACATACATCTGACATATGGTAGGGCTATTTTTCATTCCCTGTGGCAAAATTGTCCATTCAAATCTTTTATAAGGCTCTGATAAATTAACGCTGAGTGCTGAAAAGGCAAATCTTTTAATATTCTCTTTGTCTAGAAGGATAGAATAGAAACAATCCTTAATGTCTATAACCCAAAGAGGCCATTCTCTAGGTAACTAAGTAGGAGATAGAAGCCCAGGCTGAAGAGTTTCCATTGTCTACATTTGTTCATTTACTTTTCTCAAATCAGTCAACATCCTCCATTTTTCCAGATTTTTTTTTTACAGCAAAAACAGGGGAATTCTAAGGATTTAGAGAAGGTTGTAAATGTCCTTGGTCAAGTTGCTCTTCACTATATCTAATAAGGTCTGAATTTTTTTCACTGGTTAAGGGCCACTCTTTCACCCACACCTGTGTATTACTTTTCAATTGGATGAAGATAGGTGTAAGGGCTGGAAGGCCTAGCTCACCCTACCTCTTAAACCTGCTAGAGCAGTAACAAACAATATAAATCAACAAAATACTAAAGAAGACTTCCTTAGCTCCTTTCCGGGTTCTGTACCCTCTGAGGCTATGGGCACCAACCCTCTGCTTGTTTTTTCCTCATACTTCCTGGTTTGACACCCCAAGCAAAAAGCTTTTTTTTTGTTTTCCTTTTTCTTATATGTGAGATTTCTTAAAGGCAATTTTATGCCATTGTATTCAGTTAGTTGTTCTCCTACTACCTTCCATATCTCTGACTCCAAACTCTCTTCCATAGAGAGCCAAGGTGATGTGCACTCCAGAGCATCTGAGAACTCAGTAATCTGCTTTGAATTATCAACAAACCTCGCTTCTCTACGAACCTAACTAAGCATGCTTCATACTTCCCTCGGGAGGGAGGTTCTTTTGTTAGCACTTGCCTCATTTTGACTGAAAAACAAAAGTGATTAGATCAGTCCTTGCCAAATCTTCCTGCTTGCCTGTCTTTGTCTTAAGGTTACAGGGACTCTTCAGCTGAACTCCCTGATCAGGTCAGTCAGGCGGCTTTGTGCCCTGCTTTGTAAGGGCCCCACAATGAGTGCCAAATGTTGTGTCAGAACTAGCTCTCTGGAGGATCTCAGCACCAGCCTGAGTTCTTGGTCTTAGAGGAGGAATGATGAGGCAGCACTCACATGGATGGTCAAAAAACATGGAGTCCATTTATTCCAAATTCTCTCAGTCTTGTATACCCTCATACCCTTATATAATCAAAGTACCCTGTAGCATGTAGATGACTCTTTTCCACTTGGTATCACACTGCTTTAATTACAGCACAGCTGGTCACTGCCCCCTGACTTCTCAGGAAAGCCAAGATTCCTTAGGGGAGATGGGGAGCCTAACCAGACATTGTCAGCAGGTTCCCTCAGGACTGAAGGGTCTTATACCTCATTTAGAGTTCGCCCACTATCAGCGGCCCTCTATAGGAATAGTTTAATAAATAGAAAACAAGCCTTTGATTCAGAATAGTCTGAATTCAAATCCAAACCAGATACTTATTGCTTTTAGGAACAAGGGTGAATTAGCACATTTCTAAACCTCACTTTCCTTTTTTCTAAAAAGACAATCTATACTATAGGACAAGGTTTTTGTGAGACTTAAAAGGGGTAAACAAACAGTGCTTCAAAACTTCTAAAGAATTATAGAAATATCAGCGGTTATCATACTTGAAAATTGGTATAGCTGCTCTTCCACATAGAAAGTTTTTTTTTTTTTAATTCTTAGTGCAGTGCTTTCTCCATATTTTATATATCCATTATCTTACAGACTTCTACCTTATCATATATTCAAATTATAATTTCACTATAGCCTTTCACTTCTTAAAGTGAAAGCCTTAAGCTTTCACTTCTAATAATGTATTTATTTTTGAGATATTTTACAACTAAGTCACCTTAGATTTCTCTCCTTCCCCAATTCTTGCCCTGTCTCCATTAGTTTAAATATGCTATATACCACATTCACCCTCTCTCCACTTTCTTTCTAGCTACTGAAATTTTTTCATTCTTTGGTCCCATTTTCTTCAAGAGGCCTTTCTTGATTCTTCTCAGAGGTAAGTGACTTCTCTTTCCTTGAGTTTCTGACAATATTGTATTTTGATCTCTTCTTTTCATTTCTCTGATTTGCATATATATCCATTCTTCCCTATTAGAGTTTAATCTACTCATTATTTGCTAACTTAATTTAAGGATTAGTTAAGAAAGGTACTTAATTGTACCTAGGATTTAATATTTTTGTATTAATTATGTATTAACTTTGCAAAGTAAAATGATTATTAACATTGGTATTTATGCTTCACTTAAAGAGTGTTCTAATTTTATTTCTAAAAGATAATTGAGTGGGAACATATGCTAATCTTTTTCAATGGTTTAAGTAGCAATGGGAATCTTAGGTGTTAGGGTCCTGAGGTCAAACAAAAGTCCTACTATTTATCAAGTGGCAACATATGCTAATTAGGGATATGCTAATGAGGTCAAATAAGGACCCTATTATTTACCAGGTGACAGCACATGCTAATTGTGGATATTTCAATTATTTAATGAATCTATGATTTTATTAATGAATATCACTATATCCTGTATAGCACAAAATTTAAAATATCTATGTCTTTCTATTTTATATGACTTTTATCCATGTTTTCTCATAAATTCTCCAAAGATAGTCCCTCATGCCTCCAACAAATTATGAACTTTCTAGTAGATCTCTTGACATTGTGTGGGCATTAACTGAAGATACATCACATCATCATTATTTCTTACTTTTGTGACATGACCAGTTCACTTCCTTTTTCAATCATTTTATGCCATTTTTTTTCTTGGGCATATCTCAATGATTAGACAGTGAGTAAATGAACATTTAGTAGTTACCTACTCTGTATGTGAACTGCTGGGGATACACAGAAAGATAAATGCAAGTTGATGTTCTCAGAGAGTTTGTAATTTAAGGAGGGATATAAAAATAACTATGTACAACAAGGTACATGGAGGATAAATCAGAAATAATCAATAGAGAGAAGGTGTTAGACAAGAGTGATCAGGAAAAACTTAATATTTAAGCTGGAATATTCACTGGGAGTCAAAGGAAGTCCTAGAAACAAAGAGGCTGAAAAGAAACACAATCCATTCCATACACAGTTATGCCTAGAAAATACATCCAGTGTTGGTAGATATAGTTTCTTGTTCAAATCACAGTAAAGAAGACACTGTCATTTGATCTCACAATACTTGAGGAGGGCGAAATGGTGAGATGTGGAGGGGGAAGTTATGAAGATATTTGAAAACTGAGGATATTCTATTTGATTCTGGGAATGAGAGAAATCAATTTAAGTTTGTTGAGTAGGTGGGTAGCATGATAAGACCTACACTTTACTCATGTTCACTACACATCTTTCATTTGTCAGTTGGGAGATATAAACTTTTACTCTTTAAAGAGTATACAATTCTAAGTAGTAAACCTAAAACAGCATCAGAAGAGTTTTGGCTTTAGAAAAGCAAAACTTGGTTACAGCAAGAAAATCATGAAGATTAAAAGCACTGATTTTCCAAACGCCCACTCTCAACAAATCTTAAAAGAAACATTAACTGATAATTATTACCACACAAAGTTCTAGAATTTCGGTGGGTACTGTTTCAAAAATTAAATTTAGAATTAAATTCATTAATTCCTTCAGCACACAATTCTTGAAGGGCATTACTGTTAACTTAGAAATTTTTTCACCAAAAAGGTGACAGCTTTAAAACAAAGGATTGCAAAGGCATCTATCCATCAATTCATATACATTTATGATGTTCTTACTATATGCAAAGGGATGTGATCTGAACTAGGAAGATTTTCTCTGAAAACCAATGTATCAAACATCTTTCCACCACTCACATAGAGGGCAAAGAATATTATCAAATTCCAATATAAAGGATTCCTTGAAGAACTGATTAATTTCTCAGGGAGAATTTCTTGTTCTTACCTGAAAGAGGCTAAGGACCATGTGGAGTCAATGGTTGCCCTAGGCATCTTCTCGATTCCTCAAGATATTGAGGTTAGTATCTAATTGTATAGGACACAAAGAAGAGAATGTTCATACTTATTTCATAAGGGTTTAGGGAAATTTCTGGAGAATTACATGAGTGACACAAGGGTGAGACTCACTTTGCTCACTCTCTCACCTGTCCAGATAATGCATCCTTTGGGAACTGCATATCCAAGGCATATGTAAACCCTCTTCTTTTGAAATACTAATAGGATTATAAGGATATCGGGGACAGCTAGGGGATACCATAGTGCACAGAACACGGCCTGGAGCAAGAAGATTCATCTTCCTGAGTTGGAATCTGGACTCAAAACCTAACTAGCTTTATGACTCTGGGCAAGTCACTTAACACTGTTTGCCTCCATTTCCTAATATGTAAAATGGTCCAGAAAAGTAAATGGCAAACTATTCCATTATCTTTGATAAGAGACCCCCAATGTCACAAAAAGTCAGATACCAATAAAGGATTATAGACTTTTATCACGAGAAAGAATTATTGTCTGTAGTCTATATAACTCTTATCCCACTTCATCATCATGGTTGAACTAGAAAAACATGAATGATGGTGAAAGGAGAGTGGAATCCTTGCACTGAACCTCATTATTACATTCCATTGTTCCTAGCCTTCAAGGAGATGATGGACCAGTCAGCAGGAGCTGAAATGCAGTCTCTGTATGTCACATCCTATCAGTGTTCTATATCCCAGCTGTGCAGCACTTTAGCATTTGTGGTAAGAGCCTGGAAAAGACATTTGGCAAAAATCACAGTCTTTCCCAACATGTCTTGCAGGCTAGCCTCCCTGAGCCTCTAGCTGCATCCTTTCCTGTATGAAGTGTATTTAGCATTTAGTCAAGAAAATACCAATTAATTCCCCCAGCAGGAGGGGAATTCTTAGAACTGAATTCCTGAAAGCCATCTAGCCCTGCTCTTTAGGGAATATGCCAGAACCCTATTAAGTGGAGGTTAAACACTCTTTTGTTTTGTCATTGTTCTCAACATCCATGCAAGCTACAGTCAGTTTTTGGCTCTGAATATCTGTCCTAAGTGGACTGAGAACCAATAGGTTATTTGCTATCAGCTTAGCACTACCATGCAGGGAAATTCATATTTAAAAGTAAAGATGATAAAAATAGATCACATTCCTCGACGCATCTATGGCTTATAAAATGCCTTTCTTGGAAACAACTCTGTGGAGGAGATAATGCTGAGACACAGGGAAACACAATGATTTATCCATAGTCACATAGTAACATTGGGGCCAGAACCTGAAACCCCATGTCCTGCTTCCAAGTGTATGAATAATAATGGCTACCATTTTGTAGAACTTTAAGGCTTATAAGACCTTTTACATTTGTTATTTTATTTGATCCGTATAACAACCCTGTGATGTGGGTGCTATTATTAATCTCCTTTTACAGCTGAAGAAAATGTGCCTGAAGGGAGTCAAGAGACATGTCCATGGTCACACAGCTTTTAAGTTCCTGGATCAGGATTAGGATTTAGTTTTTTTCTGACTACAAGTATAACTCTTGGTTGACTTTGTGACCTAGCTGCCTTGCAGTTTCATTCCCAATCCCAGCGCCCTCTCTTCTATATTAGACTGGCTTAAAAGCTTTTGGAACTCTATTTTAAAAGTAGGAATATTTTGGGAATCCCTTTATCATCATCATTAATTAAACATGACTAATAATAAAAACTTATACACAACATTACTCTAGTTTAGGGCATCACATCTTACTGAAAAAGGAACAATATCCTAGGATTTGGCAGGGCAGAAATTAGATCAAGAAGAATAGCACAGTTGAAAACCAGGTTGAGCTCTTCAGTCAGAATTAAGAATCTTTGTGTTTTAGACAAAATGATGGAAGTTGGGAATGAGAGAAGATAAATTTACCCAAGAGATGGATTCTGGGGTGTGGAATAGAGTGGAGAAGAAACACAATGCCCAGAATATTTTTTTTATTTTTTTTTTATTTAATAGCCTTTTATTTACAAGATATATGCATGGGTAACTTTACAGCATTAACAATTGCCAAACCTTTTGTTCCAATTTTTCACCTCTTACCCCTCACCCCCTCCCCTAGATGGCAGGATGACCAGTAGATGTTAAATATATTAAAATATAAATTAGATACACAATAAGTATACATGACCAAAACGTTATTTTGCTGTACAAAAAGAATCAGACTCTGAAATATTGTACAATTAGCTTGTGAAGGAAATCAAAAATGCAGGTGTGCATAAATATAAGGATTGGGAATTCAATGTAATGGTTTTTAGTCATCTCCCAGAGTTCTTTTTCTGGGCATAGCTGGTTCAGTTCATTACTGCTCCATTGGAAAATGATTTGGTTGATCTCGTTGCTGAGGATGGCCTGGTCCATCAGAACTGGTCATCATATAGTATAATGCCCAGAATATTGAGAAATTTCCATGTTGATGAAGAATTGGATGTTGTAGGGAAGTACGCAAGGAACAGTAAAGGACAAAGAAGGATTACTGCTAGGGGAGGCAATGTTTTCCTGCGTAATGTTATTAGTGTTCTCAAAATTTGGGTGCCCTGGAACAAAATCTACAATGTGTCACCTGAGTTATTACTTCTAAGAGTGACCCAAGGGCCAAGCAAAATGAATTTATGTTCATATGTATCAATGAATATCTGGCTGATGGGCAAGTGAGGATCACATGGCTGAATGTTGTAGCCAATACATTATCTAATACATTCTGTCATGACTTCACATTCACTAGTCTGGGAAGAGAATTGTGGGAAGCTTTTCTCCCTCTTAAATCTAAAAGGTATGTAACCAAAGGTCAAATCACTAAGTATGTGAAAGCTAAGGTCAGGAAAGTCTGAAGTACAATTATTTGCAGTTTAATGTTATAGATTCTCTATACAATTCTTGTCAAGAGTTCTACAGAATGGGACAGCAAGGATGAATTGTGAGCTGCATCATTGGAGACAGCATTGAAATCAATGAAATCATAGATCCATGTGAACAAGTGAGCTATAGATTTATCCAAATATTCCAAGTGAGAAACAAAATATTATCAATTTTTAATTTACTGAAAGGTGAACTTTCTGCCTACCCTTAGACTATTTTTAAATATGATCTTGAATAAAACAATAATCTCTCTCTGTGTGGTGTGGTGTGTGTGTGTGTGTGTGTGTGTGTGTGTGTAAGAGAGAGAGACAGAGAGACAGAAAGAAAGAGAAATAGAAGTAGAGAGAGATATAAAGAAAATAGTATGGATATGAACAAAGAGATATGGAGAGAGACAGAGAATAATTCATTCCACAGATTACTTGTTTTGTCTACTTTGTGGAACAGAAGTTCCGTGGAGTGTTCAGAATCATGAAGATTTCTTAAATTCTGACCTGTACAACAGAGGGCCAAGTGGAATTCACCTCTTGTAAAAACAAAGAAACAAATGAAAAGTGTTACCTCCTTGCATGTTAAACCCTTCTTTCTCCATTACTGCTATACTTTTTCACAATTCATCTGTTCCCTTGTATTTGTGTTGTTATTCTTGTAGTTAAAATACTTTGCAACACTCCCTAAAATTTACCCTGCAACCTGGGTGGGGAATCATAATGTTTATTGTTCTATCAAATTTAGGAATCTAAGGCCCTGAGTTCAGGTACTTAACCATGGTCACACAAATATGACATGTTACTTCTCTGTTTCACAGTATCCTTCTCAGTCAATGAAGCTAATTAAATAGCAACTTCTAAAGACACTTTCAATTCTAAATCCCACGAAATATGACAAATGTGGCAGAGAACTGTTTGACCAGATTTGGAATATAAAAATCCAGGATATTTTCCAAAAAATTCTTCTGAGAGCTGTCATGTGTTCCCATAATAATTGAACAAATGGGAGAACCACTCTTTAAATTAACAACTTAAAAAAAATAATAGATAATTAGTATATGGAAAGGGTCACCTAAATATCCTGACAAGAAACTAAGTTTCTGACGGTTTTGCAAGGACTATCATCCTCTCAGTCAGACTTCATTTATAAACTTTATTTTCTCAGATGGTAAGGCATGGCCTCTGAACCTGAACTATTCTTTGAACAAAACATTTTGTATTTTGGCAAGGTTTTATTCTATTTTCAAAATGCTGAGCCTCATCAACCACCCACCCTTTTCTCAGATAAATTCAAGAAAGTGAAAATAGTTCTTCTGGATGCATAGAGGTGGAGAGGGTGAAACTTTAAAAAAACATTGCATAGAGATTGAGAGTCACTGGGGGCCATCAAATGCAACCAATTTATTTTACAAATGAGATAACTAAATCACAGCAATGTTAAAGGACTTTTGCTTAGGATCACATGACTAAAAATATTCGAGGCAGTTTTTGAATCCAGATCTTCCTTACTCCAAATCTAGTTCCTTATCTACTGTTATCTTCACTTTAAACTGGAAATCAGTCAGTTATTATATAGGCAATCTACTAAATTTTATATAGCTTTTCATCTTAGCACTTATTTCTTCTTTGATTCTTGGCTAATTAGTCAGACTCTCATCCCATCCCCCCTCTCCATTCTAATCACCTCTCTGTTATCTTGAAAGGGAACATATCAAATATTATGTAATATTATTGTTTTATAAGAAATGATCAGGAGGATGCTTTTAGAGAGGCCTAGAGAGATTTACATGAATTGATGTTAAGTAAAATGAGCAGAATCAGGAGGTTATTGTACACAACAATATCAATATTATACGAAGATCAATTCTAATGAACGTGACTCTTTCCAAAATTGAGATGACTGATGCCAGTTCCAATGATCTTGTGATGAAGAGAGCCATCTACACCTAGAGAGAGTATTGTAGGAACTGAATATGGATCACAACATAACATTCTCATTCTTTTCATTGTTGTTCACTTGCATTTTGTTTTCTTACTCATTTACTTTCTTTTTTTGATCTGATTTTTCTAGTGCAGCAAGAGAATTGTATAAACATGTTTATACATATTGGATTTAACATATTGTAACATGTTTAACATATGTTGAATTGCTTGCCATCTAGGGAAAGGGGTAGGGGGAAGGAGGAGAAAATTTGAAACACAAGGTTATGTATGCAAGGATCAAAGTAGTTAAATTATCCATGCTTATGTTTTTAAAATAAAAAGCTTTATTAAAAAATTTAAAAAGAAAAATAAATTAAAAAAGAAAAGGAACATATCAATAAATTCATGCTTTGAAAATAGCATTTTATTTCCATACAGCTAAAATTACAAAGTTTCTCTACTGCCATCTATATGCATTATCTCATTTGATCTTCACAATTCTGGGTTGCAAGTAAAACAGAGATTGTTGTCACCATTTTACAAATGAGAAGAATGAAGGTCAGAGAGAGAAAGGGAATTGTCCAGAATCACATAAATGTTTGGTGATTGAGATGTTAGTTTAATTCAGATCTACTGAACATTGGTTGAATAGCCTTTCTTCCATAGTTACCTTTTGCTTGCTGGAAAACATAATTGACTAACTGCAAGGATTTAACTAGGAGGGACTAGTCTAGAAGAGGTGCCTTAATACATTCCGAGACTAGTGGTATTTTTTAATTAATTCTTTTAATTAACAAGTATTTATTTTCTATGTTTTTTGTTCCATGGGGACATGTCTATAATGAATTTCAATCATCTCTAAATAACAACTAGTAATTCAATCAACAAGCCTACATTATTTATTATGTGCTAGGTTGGTGAGAAAAGGAAGGAGGCTTTCTTCAGGTTCTTTTTGAGTAAAAACTTAAGTAGTCTATATAGGTGACCTATATAGACTCTTACTAGCTATGTGACTTCAGGACAGTCACTTACCTTGCTGGACCTCAATTTCCTCATCTGTTAAATACGAAGGTTGGATTTGATAATGTTTAAGTTCTCTTCTAGCTCTAAACTTATAACCCATGATTGATTCTTATCAAGGTTTTTTGGCCAGAAATTTCTCCTGGACATAATAGTCTATAAGGAATTCGTTCTTTCTTCTTCCTGATACAAAGCAACATGAGAAGTTACTGTAATAATTCAATGTAGGAATTCCCTTTCATTCTAAAGTTGCTTACTTAGGTTGATGCGATTAGATTTGAATTAAAGTCTTAGACTCAATGGAGGATTTTGCAAAACCCTGCACAGAGCTTCTCATTGCAGAATGGGTATTCTTCCCATTCCCAGTAGGCAAAGTTGAACTGCCTGGCATTCCTGTATTGATTCTATTTCTAGTAATATATATAATGTAGAAATTTTATCAGCTGACTTACTCTCTATTCATCATTGAAAACAATTACTTTGCAAAAAGAAATACAATTTCATTCTCATTTGATATTTCCATGTCTGTGAAGACTATAGGAATCTTATGTAGGCAAATAATAAAATTTGTTGACTCCTTATCCTTCACTTTGGTGTGTCCTACTCTCCACCTCTTCCAAATTTCCTATCATACCTTTATCCTGCTCCTCCAGGTATATGTTTGAATGCAAAGTTATTTGAAATCTTCTTAGCTTCTTCTCCCCTGCCCCATCTCTTCCAGTCTAGTTTCTTGTAGCACTTGATTTCTCTTCTGTGTGGCTCTCATATCTAACAGAGGCCCTTAGTGGTTCAGAAAATGACAGGGGGAAAAAAAACTATTATTATGCTAATGAAAGAAGATTAAAAACTTAAAAAGAGGACTCACCTTCCCCTAATCCTCCAACTTTTCCTTATTTAAATTAATGTGCATCTATAGTATTTTACCTCTTCTTAGATTCTTCTTTATTTTCTTGTGTTTTATAAGACAAATGAAGCAAAACACATGTCCTGGTAAATTATTTAAAGACTTTTTTTTTAAACTTCCTATTCTAATTCTAGATATCTCTTTGTTGGACTGTGCTGCTGATATCAATTAAAGAAGGATAGTACTGTTTATGGGGCAGAAGAACTTTTTGTAATGAAGAATCCATTGGTATTTAGGCCAGAAGAGAACACCAGCATAAGACTGAAGCCAGTATACAATTTCAAAGGGAGATACAGGGATGAAACAGGCTATGAATTCTACAGATGAGTGTAGAAACAATTCTGTTTTCTAAGACATCCCTATTCTGTTGGTCAGGGCAGTGAAGCTCTCTGGACAGAGTTTCAATGCATCACAACAGACAATTGTTTCTGATGTATTCTAGGATACTGGTACCTTTAGACTCAAAATACTGAAATGATTAGAGTTGTATTTCTATACCTAGGATTGATTGGATCATGGAGCTTCTGAAAGGAAAGCTTGTTAATGGTATGCATTTAAAACTAATCACAAATTTCTTAACTTGACAACTGCTTCCTGTGATCCAGAGAACTTTATGAAAATTGCAGTGATTAAAAGAAAGAAATACAATCATTAGAATTTTCAGCCTTATCTATATTCATAATACATTATTCAAATAAACAAGCCTTCTCATTGGTTAATTTTGTGTTAAAAATTGTGGATATCTTGGAGTAGCTTATATTGGCAATACCATTTATACAAATTGGACTGTCATTGCCATTAGAAATGATGAAAGATACAATTTAGACGAAACCAGGAAGTTTTATGTGAAGTGATACATTCAAAAATGAGCAGAACTTAAAGAGTTTATACTTTCTTGTATCAGGAACTTTATTCATGCTATTATTTTTATTGACTATACTTTGTGTCTCTTAACTTTTTTTTGAGACCCTTGAATATAATGTGATCCTGAATTAAACACCTTTCTCTTCTCTTCCTCTTAAAATATAAATACATCTTAACCTAGGGGGCAGACTTTTAAAAAAGAGAGGGCTCTTTTCTCCCATGGTTTCTCTTCCAAGATTTTACTCAAATATCATTTAAAAAACCCAATGAAACAGAAATTCTTGAAAGCCCTCTCTTTTTTAAAAGTCTGCCCCCTTAATTATACTTTATTATATATATATATATATATATATATATATATATATATATATACTTTATTAATTTAATTAATATCAAATTAATCAAATTGATCAAATTAATTATCAAAGTTGCCATGCTAATCAGTAGTGAGATGGGGCAGTATAGTTGAGCTACGGAATCCAAGTCTTTACAAATAAAAAGGAAAAAGGAAGAATAAAAGAAAAAAAAGAAGGTAGGAAGGAAGGAAAAAAGGAAATGAATGAAAGTAAAATAAAATGGAAAAAAATGGGTGTTTTTGTTGTTGTTGTAAATAGCTTTAAAAAATCTAAAGATTATTAAATTATCTCTCTGATCTGTTTTCCAGACCATTTGTTTGTTTGATAATAAGTGTATTATTTTCTAGTTGTTGCTGCCTTTTTTTTTTTTTACTCTTCTCTAATAATTCTTTCTCCCTATGGAATCACTGAGCTCTGTTGGCTCCACTCTCTTTTTCAGGGAGGGAAGCAAGGCTACAAACTGGATTAGACTTTTTGTCTTTTCTTCTAAGCTTGTTTATTTCCTTGTAATTTATCCTCAATAAGATTTTGAATTTCATTTTTTCTAAAAAAAATTTCTTGCTTCATTTCTTGCAGATACTTATAGTCAAGTCATTTTTTTTCATCTGAGGGACTGCTTTTATTTGCCATAAAATACCTTTATGTACTTATGTATTAACCTTTGTAAAGCGTCTCAACTCATAATTTTTGTGTGTGTGGTCAAAGTTTTCTTTTTTTTACCCATCTTTTACCCATTAGTTTCTAGTTTAAATTTGGTACTAGAGCCAGGGTTCTCTTCCTACACTCATGGACAGGACGGATAGGCCCTATTTAGTCCTACACCCTATATAATATAAATATTATTTCAGATGGAATTTCTGGGACCAGTCCAATGATTAAAAAAAAAAGTTCCTGTTTCTCCTGGTTCCCCCAGTATAAATATTAGCCTCTTTTTTCTTCCTCTCCTTTTCTTTGGTCCATTGTATCCAGGTAGGCCTTGGTCAGTGGAAAATCACACATGTTTCAGACCTTCTACAGGGCTCTGCTTTCATGTGTGTCTTATCATACAGCTGGTTTTATATGCTACTGTCATTTATCTATTATTTTCCTGGACTTCCTTTAAATCCCAATCAAAATCCTATCTTCTTATAGGAGGCTTTTCTCAGTTACTACTAATCTTGTCATCTTTTAATTATTTCTTACTTGTCTTATATTTGACATTTTGTATACATTTGTTGCTTTTTTCCTTGATTAAAGTATGAACCCCTTGAAGACTGGACTGTCTTTTGTGTTGTTTTATATCCCTACAACTCAGCATAGTACTTGGCACATAGTAGGGTCCTTAGAAATATTTATCGACTGGTTAAATGTTATGACTCTCAGTGCCCTTTGGCCTTCACTAGACTGCCTTATATTGTTGGGTTGTAAACCAAGGAGGCTGGAATTCAGGAAAAAGTTTTGGGAAATTCAGGATAGAGATGACAAATCAATTCATGAAAATGGTTGTGATAATTGATGGAGAAAGTATAGGAAGAGATCTGAGGACTGAACCTTAGAGAGCACCATGTTTTTTGGGGACAGATGATTGCTGATAATTCAACAAAGTAGAATAAAGATTGATTAGATATCTAAGAAGACAAAGTAGAAAAAAAAATTCAACAAAAGAAGGTAGACATAATATGGAATGCTGATAATGAAAGAAAATACAACCAGAAATTATAATTTTAAAAGATCAACAGTGAAAAGGAGAATTTTTACAGTTTGATAGCTTGAATGAATGAAAGAGTCAAAAGAAGTGTATATTTATGAATAGGGGAGATGAGAGCATTGTTGCATTCAGGGAGGAAAGAAGCAATATATATATATATATATATATATATATATATATATATATATATATATACAGAGAGAAGAGAGAGAGAGAGAGAGAGAGAGAGAGAGAGATTTAGTATCAGAGAACCTAAAATGTCTATGGGCTAAGTTCCAGGTAGAGTTTTGAGGGGTTAAGGCACAAATAGAAGTGTTAGCCCTGGAAGGGAGAAGGGACATTCTTTCTCAGGGACAACGGAAATAAGGATCTGAAGACAGGAATAGATATAGAAGGGTTTTAATGTGTGTAGAAAAGGGCTTCAGTTTTCTCAATATAGTAGGAGGCAAGGCCATATGTTGTGAGAGAAGTGTTAGGATAGCAGAGGGGGCTTAGGAAAGAATAAACCCCACTCAGATTTTGGGTAATGAGTTCAGGAAAAACTTTGAATTTTAATGGAAGCTGAGATGTATAAAAATTACTATAGAAATATCAAGACATTATTTTGAAAATTCTAGGAAGCTTAAGGAATTTGGGACATCATATGTATACTTAGGGCGAAAGAACTACTACTTATGCTGGGAAAGTCCCAATTATCAGGCACTGATTTTTATAAGTAGCTATCTACATCTTCCATCTTTCTTTCATCAGACTGAACCAAAAGCTCAAGATGTAAAGAGGATTTTTGCTTTGGGTAGGCATTGGACTGGATAACACATAGAGTATCTTGCCCCTTTTAGATTATATGAATACACTAGGAACTCTCTTTTGCTTTTTCCCAAAAGATCTTCTCTGAACATCTCTTGCTCATTCTTTCATAGCTAGAGCTGATTTTCCAGCAGGCACATACACACAAAGTCAGCTCTTCTCAGCTCTACTCATCACAGCATGAGCTAATACAGTTTCTTTCTGCACTGCATGTGAATCAAAGATAGGTTAGAAATGAATTAAAATATTTTTCCTAAAATGGGATGGATTGAATTGAGATGACAATGTGAATTCTTGGAATGTGCCCTGGATTTGGAGCAAGGGTATGTGAATTTGGATACAGGATTTGCAACTTTTTAGGCTATGTGACCTTACATAAATCACTTAATCTTATTTTAGTTTTTGCAATTACAAAATAGAAATAAATATGTTCTAATCACTACAGGATAGTGATGTTGAAAAGTACTAAATAAACTAGAACATTTTCTAGAAAATGAATTATTTCAAATACTGAATGTCATGTGATGTCATACTTTATTTTTAAGTAAATAATATCAAATTTCACATTCTTTTTATATTTTTATATCTTTTAAAATGTAGTTTAATGGTCTATTTTGTTTTCACATTCAAAATTATCCAGTTTCCCTTTCTCACCTTCCCAAAGAGTCATCATTCAACTTAATAAACAGTACTTTAAAGGAAAAAAAATGAAAAAAAAAAAAGAAAGAGAAGATTGTTATGTCAAAATAAACCCAAAATATGTTTAATGTTCCTCCACCAGGGTCCTCCATTAACTGCAAAGAATAGGGTCAGGGTAGAACTGGGGATGCAAAAAATAGGCAAAAATAGTACTTTTCCTCAAGGACTTTATAATCTAATGGATTTAATACTGGAAGAAATCTAGGAGATCATCTAGTATAACATCCTTCTTTTACAGCAAGAAAACTGAGGCTAAAAGAATTTAAATGTTTGGAAGAAAGTCATATAGGGAATTAGACAAGATAGAGCCATCTCCAAAATTTGAAAATTAGTCCACTGATTCCTCATTCTGTACACTTTACTTTACCATGTTGCTCTTCTGATAGGACAAAACCAAGGCTTTGGAGGGTCAATTAACTTGATCAGGCCTCTACTCCTCGAGTAGTTAATCAGAATCTAAGCCCTAACTTCTAGATCATATCTGATGTTTTTCTCTAAATAAGCAGAACAGGTATTTCTCTTTGGGTTAAGTGAAGATACCTTGTCTATTCTTACAATATTTAGATAAAATATTAAAAAAATTAAAATATCTACACCCAAAAACTTAATCTTGTCAAATCTATACAATAGAAATTCAGGTGGAAAGTTTTAGGTCAACCACAAGATACTCTTTGGGGGGAGAAATGGGAAACAATGTTTAGAGAATTAAAATAGAGAGATCTGGAGACTTATTTACTCTAGTTTTAGGGACAGGCCCAGGGGAAAGAAGGTACCAAGTAGAATATTCAAGTTTTGTGTCACCATGATAACAACCTACCTTGGGTATTGAACTTGGGATGTATATATCAACTTTTAACTCCCTCCTACACTGTCCCACTTTTAAGAGTTCATACACAGATCTTATATCAATATTCTACCATACAGGATTAGCAATGGCAGGACCTTCCTCCTATTGTCCAAAACGTTTCAACAATAAGCATTTGTCTTAGGTCCTTACATGCTTGGCAGAAAGGGAAATACACTAAATCTATTTCATGAATTCTTCTGGGATCCTTGGTGAAAGGAAACCTTACAATCGTAAATGTCAGTTCTCTTTACAGAAATGCAAAGGAGGCATTCCATGCTGTCATTCTTTTTTCATGCTGTCTGATGGCCGTTATTTGGAGGCAATGATTCCAAAAGATCTAGTGGTCACTAAAATAAATAGAAGTCACAGGCACAAATCAGAATGTTAGAAAACACACAGCAAAATTGCATCCACTTTAATTACAATATGCATTTCATGTTTTGAAGAAGTAGGGATTTAGTGGGTTGGAGAGACACTGAAGGACATTTCCAGCTGGCAGAAGCTAAAGAGAGTGCTTTCAAACTAACTGTAGCAAGATGCTGTAACAACTTAAAAGGGATAAGTATTCAGAGGATGACAGAAAAGGGGAGCAGAGACAAAGGCTTCAGAGTAGAGGAGCATATCTATGAGAAGCATTAAAATAATGGAACAGATTGTCAATGAATCTTGTCTTGTGTTTGTAGGTACACTGGATATACCTGAAAATGGCAGTCAAATGAAATATTAGATGGGAAGGGCTTTGATGTCAGCTAATATCAGTTATTCCTATTATATCTAGGTTTCTTACTGATTTCAAAGAGTGAGAGTTATTACTTTTGAAATAGTGGAGTTTATCACCACCAGCTGCCACAGAGATCCAGACTGAGTAGGGGCTTCCCTAAATCCCAGGAGGAATTTCCAGTGTGGGTTTGCAGGAGCTGTAGACCTGATGGGCAGTGACAGGAGACAATGGGAGGGGGAAATCAACAATGTATTAATAAGTATTTTCAAAAAGAAAAAGAAAGAAAGAAAAAAAGTAAATCTGAACTTTCCAAACGTTTCACTTTTAAAGCTCATCACCAAGAAAACTTGCATATTCTTATTTTTTTAAAAATGAGATATTCTAAAGAAGCAATAACAAAAGCAAGTAAATCTTCTTAAAGTACAGGGTGAGTACAAATCATGATCCTTCTTGACCTAGTTGAAGGGCTCATTTCTGCTACTGTTTAGAAGACAATTATAATCACTGATGCTTAAAAAGCACTTTAATGTTTGTAAAAAAAAAAAAAAAACAAACAAAACTGAATGTACATTATCTCATTCAAGTCTAATAATAATCATGTTGTACCAGTAAATACTATATACATTGTCCTTACTATACAGGCAGTAACTGAAACTCAGAAAAGTTAAAGAGACTTTCCCATGGTGAGATAGCTAATAATAAATCACAGAACTATTAATTGAACCCAGATCTTCTTTAACTCCAAATCCAGATCTACTCTGTTCTACTGCCTATCATATTCAGTATTAATCACTGAAACATTAAGAAATTTTATTATATACATATATATATTATAGATACATGTGTATATATATATATATATATATATATATATATATCTGTCACTACACTATATTAAAATTTTATCTCTTTCAGGTCTCTTCGACCACTGTCATGCTTATTGTTAATTTTTTTATTGTTTTGTTTCATTTTAATGAGCAATCACATATAGGAGTTGGTCTAGATAATCATGAAGGAATAACAGAATATTGGCAAGAAGACACTGATCTAGGTTCAAATAAGTGTTTGATTGTAATCACTATTGCTGGTTTTTTTTTTCCTTTGGTCTCTCTCCCTCCTCCTTCCTCTCCTCCTCCTCCTCTTTCTTCTCCTCCTTCTCCTTCTCCTCCTTTTTTTCCTCCTCCTCCTTCTGCTCTCTTCATCTCTCTCTCTTCCTCTCTCTCTCTCTCTCTCTCTCTCTCTCTCTCTCTCTCTCTCTCTCTCTCTTTCTCTTTCTCTCCAATTCTTTTTCTGCATGCAGATAACATTTTCTGCCCCAAATCTATTGGGAGTATTTTGGATCACTAAACCACTGAGGAAAAACCAAGTCTTTCAAGTTGATCATCACACATTCTTGCTGTTATTGTGTACAACTGTATTCTTGGTTCTGCTTGTTTCACTCAGCATGCTTTTAGTTAAGATAGTAAGTTTATAAGTAGCTAGAATAAAATGTCAATAACAGGGACTAAGATTATGAAAGAGAATCTGGAAGTCTCTTACAGACTGTTCCATAAATTAAGAGAATATAATAGTTACTTGCAAGGTGTCTCATAAATTAAGGGAGCAAAGGAGCCATTGGAAACTTCCATAAATTAACTAAGGCCACATCCTGAAACTGTGTGCTAAATTAGTGGAAGGCAACTAGGACTTACTGTAGTACCCTGTGGTCTGTAAGCCTCAGATAAACTCCAGAGAACTCAGTAAAACCAGAATACCAGCAAATGCTATTCTAGTGAGCTGACACTAAGGTGCAGCTAACTTTGAGATTTTGTGGATATGTTAATGAATTAACACTAAGATGGTCCAGATAAGAGTTAATCCTTTCCTCCCCCAACAACAACAAAATCACCAATAAAACACCAAAAGAATAAACAAACAAAAAAAAATTAAAAACCCTATATAAAAAATTATAAAAATGAAACCTTAAACACCTGCCTTTCCTTAACCCCACCCTCACCCCACACACATCATGTGTTGTTAGGATGCATGTTGCCCTGGTGCTTTATACTCAGTTCCATGTTTACCTTGGCGACTGTTTGTGCTTTCCCCCCTTGCCATTTTCTTCTTCATATTGATTGCCTCACTCCATCCCTCCTTCCTCCAGTTTCATGCCATCTGCCTTTGTACCCTAGTACTGTTTGCCTCTGTACTTTCTGGGTCTTATTAAAATATAATTGAGGCCTTACTCCCTACTTGTTCCCATCATGGTATTTTCCAGTGAGTATTCAAAAACTATGTGCTTACTATCCCCCCACTCAACCCAAATGGATCCCATTGTTATCTCATTTCCTTAATCACAACTAATAATTCCATAAATTAATTGGCAATTTACTCACTGTCACATAAGAGTTGGATGTTCTCCTTCATGGTGGGGATGGTTCTACCTACTGCCATGGTTTCTAGGAAGGCAAAGAGAGGAAAGTATACTTCTGGTTTCTTCCTATATTGAAAGATCAGCATTTTGTCACAGTGTTGACTAATTGGTGTTAAAAAAGAGAGATTTTATACCATTACTTTAGAATGCAGAGTAAACTTTGTTGTCAGGGAAGACCACAGCTATATAACCTCTGTGAAATAAACAAAATAGTTATTCTTGAATTCAATTCCTGATGTGACCCAACTATATCTTTTGTGGTTTTCTTTCTGCAAGTGGGGGATCATTGATTGTTCTTCTAAACCCTCCTTCTCTCTCATATCTTTAGAAAAGTGGAGGGAGTTTGACTTTTAGGTCATGTAATCAAAAAGATGGAAGATTGGCCTTTTCTCCAGTAACCTACACAGAAATACAATACACTCACATAGGCACATATACAGACCACATTTACCAGAGTTAAAATAATTAACTTGTTTTCATATAACAAAAAAAAACAACAAAAAACCTTACATAATAAAAATTTTATGAATGCCACATATGCAGGCATTCATTAGCCCTTTCCTACCTCCCCACCATCCTCCTTAACCAAGGATGGTGCAGACATCAATTCTTGTGTTTTGGGACCCATTCAGATATTTCACTCCTGTGATTATTTTTGGCAGCAAGATGCATACCTGCATTGGACATGAAGGAAAGAAGAATTCAATTCAGATTGGGTCAGTTTTAATCTCAGAGAAGCTATTTAGGACAAGGACTTATAAATGTAAAGTAAAATAAATGCCCCATCTAAACTGAGTCTGAGATAGCATTTTGGTGTCGTTTTGAGTGTAAGTCCACCATCAAAGGAGAAGGTATCAGAAAGTGAATAGCAAATATAAGACAGGGAGCATCCCCTTCCCACACTCAAAGATATATCAAAAGTAAGAAAATTCAATCAATTTAGATAAATCTACAGAGATTATATGTTAATTACAAGGAAAAAATGACTACTGAAATATTTAAAATAACATTTCTCTATATAAATATTATAAGATAAAGGATAGTTAATCAACATGTAATGAAATCCAAAATTGTGTGAATTCAAAGGAGAGAATGGAACTGTTACAAAATTCTTAAAAATGGCTAAAGAAATATATTCAAGTAGTGAGACAAAAAGGTTAGACAGGAACAAATGGCAGGATTTACACCTTCCACAAAAGAAATAATTACTAACATAGAAAATTTGGAATCTACACTGGAGACTCTCTCCAAAGAAATGAAATAGAGATTATAGTTCAAGAATAAAAAAAAATAATATAATGAAATAAAGGACATTCAAGAAAAAAAGAAGCAAAAAGCAATAATATTAAAAGACATAAGAAATTCAAAAAGGATACATCATTGATCCTTAAAATAGGATGAATATAAATAACACAAGGATCATGAGCCTCACAGAAGAACATATCAAATAAAAAAATCAAATTGGAGCATCATAATCTGAGAAAAGAAAACAAATATCCCACACATAACTTCCTTACCAAAAACAAACAAACAAAAAAAAAAACCTGTCCAGAAATTCTGAATATAGAAACACACACACACACACACACACACACACGACTCTCTGTCCCCCCATTGATTCAAAGTATCCATGGATCATATCTAGGAAAAAAGTGGGAGATATTTAAGGAACTTGCTACCCTATCAGTATTTCAGGAATCTGAAAAATAACTAGACCTCGAACAAAGTCATATGAAACCATCAGAGTGAGAAATTTAGAGAGTATATACAAAAATAATCTGGGGAGCACCTGTTCCATTGCTTACTTGGCCCTCCAGAGATAGGTAATGTGATCTCATTGCTCTTCTTTTTACTTTAAGAGACTGGAAAGCATACGGGGTATTGGGGCAAATGTCTTCTCCTTTCAACTATGTTATAACTGATCTATCCCTTCTTAGTGAAAATCAATTTTTCATCTGCATAATAACCATGGGGTGTTCTAAAATAGGTTTTATTCCCCTGACCTATGGGACTCAGCTCTCTGGTGACCATCCCTATATTTCCATCTCTTGCCTCAAGTACAAAATTGTATACTTATTACTCTACTGTTCCCAATGGGTAGATTTGAGCAAAGATTTATCTTAAGCAAGTTCTGAATTCTCTAGGAAATATTATAAAACCTACCCCATTTCAAGTAAGTTCACAAGACACTATCTTACAGACTGTCTTACTAACATAGACTACTTGAGAACCATAACCTTGTCACTCACTTGATGATTTATGCTTCAGCGTCTCACTATCTAAATTAGAAAGAACAGTGTTTGACCTTTATTTGCTACCTATATGAATATGAATATGAGTCATTTCAATGTTTTGGGTCTCAGTTCCTCATGTTTAGAATGAGCAGACTGTATTTGCTGATCTCTAAAGTCTCTTCCAGTTCTGAATCCTATAAAGCCAAAATGCTTTAAACTCCTTAGGAAAAAAAAGAAAAAAAAATACAAGACCATCTTTTAACAAGATGAATGTGCATTTGTTTTTGTTGTTATCACAGTGTTATGCAGAAAAGTTGATATCTTTATTCTCTACAATAGTTTCTCAATTGCTAGACTGTTCTCATTTACATGCCATTATTGGCCACTGTCTAACATGAAACATATCAATATTTCCAATGACAATAAATACAGCCATTAGGACAAATCCAAGGCTTATCTTAATTGGCTAACAGATAATCAGGCTTATAGGGCTGCTGAATCCATTAGCATTAACTGGGAAAAAGGCAAGTTTTATCAATAATGACACTTGAATACAAGTGTAGTCACTGGAAATATTAATTTACAATCACCACTAGCACCTTTTCATTAACAGAAACGTGTTACCTCTAATTGGTTGAAGCTCTAAGTCTCTGCCATATCATACTGTGACACTCACAGTAATTCCTCCACTACCTTTGTAGTGCAGAGTTTGCTGCCAAAGATAACTTGCTGAATTGAGAATTGGTTATAGATGTGTATCAGCTCATTAGGGCACCCTTCCCCTTAAGAGTAGCAGAGATATACTGGCAAATTTTTGCTCCCCAAATGAAATGGAGGCCATTTAATTTCCTTTTCCCAAATGACCCCTGCCAGCCCACTCCCCATGCTCAGCACTAGTCACATCACTATTTCCCATCTTACTGGAGTCACCTTCCAGGACCCAGCTGCTGGCCTCCTCCAGGATGACTGGAACGTTTTTAGTCATAAAGCATTTTGAATCATTTCAAGATAAGACTATGCATCAGAGGCAATCAAGGGCTCATTATTGTAAATGATTTAAGTTACTATGTGGCAGTAATGGAAGGGGAGTAAGCAAAGGTGTTGGAAAATGCTGAGGTACCAGAAGTACTCCCTCTGTTGTAGCCTTTACAGGTAACAATGAGCACCTTGTTGGCATGCCTGTCAAATGGCAGAAAGATATTACAAATGTTCCTTTCAAAATTATCCTTTCTTAAAGTGATGATGCCTGGGTAGAAGACCATCGGAAGCTACGTTCTATAAGTCAGATAGGTGAATTTGTATTGATGAAGAAGAAGGAGACTACAGAAAACTATGTAGGACATTAGACCCAAAATGCTATTATCGCTGTGCCTGCTTATTTCCTACTTATTTCATTGTCTGTGACAGGCCACCAAAATTGATGGCAGCTATCTGGCCTAAATGTACTTCAAGTGATTAGCAAACTTTGAGCTGTCGCCATGGCTTATGGCTTAATGAAATCTGAGGACAGTATCAGTGCTGACTATGAGATTGGTGGTAAATTTTTTTTAATATTTCTATCTTGAAATTTAGAAAGGTATATTTGAGATGAAATTTAGAAAGGTATATTTGAGATGAAATCTACACCTTTCCTAGGTAATGAAGACTTTGACCAGGCCTTGGTCCTGAACATTATGAAGGATTTTAAGAGAGGCACAGCATTTCACTTTACCAAAGACAATATGGCCCTTCAGTGAGTACAGAAGAACTCTGAGAAGATCAAGTGTGAGCTTTCTTCTGGGCAGACTGACATTAGTGTATTTGACTATGGATGCTTCTGGTTCCAAGGACTTGAACATGAAGCTAACCTGTGCTAAGTTTGAGGGCATCATCACTTATCTCATCAGGTGAACTATTCTTTCATGCCAGAAGGCTATGGAAAATGCTGAAGTGTGATGTTTTTCTTCTTTAAAATATAAATGATTCTCCCTGGGAAGGTTTCTTGGGGAGGTTTTCTGGAGGCAGCCTTTGTTCAGTTAAAAGTAATAATTACTCCAAATGCAATCAGGTGTTAAAAGTTTAGATCTGTTATTGTCTCCAATATAGCCGGGTTAGCTTTCTTAGAGACCTATCTCTGCTTGGTTCCAGGAGCTCTCTCCGAATATCTCCAAATCCAAAGGTTTGTCCTTCAACCTCCAGCCAGCACAAAGGTGGAAAATGGAATGAATCTCTTGTCTCCTTGCCTGGGGCTGGGCAGCTTTCTGGAGAGCCTTTCAGGCCAGCCATAGTCTCAGTGGGGGAAGTGCAGGAGCCTAGCCATCACAGTGGTGTGAGATGAAGTGAATCTGGTTGCCCCTCCAAGAGAGGGTTTCTCTTGAACTAACTTGACATTCCCCTCTCAATCTTTTCAGCTGAACTTCCCACTGAGCCTCTGTCCGCTTCTTATATATGATCTCCCAAAGGTTAACTCCTCCTTTAAGAGAGTGGGATTATGGGATCTGAAAGTGGGATTATGGATTTCCTCCCAATATGCTCTCTGGCCCTACGAGCTTCTTGCTTATATAAGCTCTCTAAAGGTGTGAACACAAGCATTGTTTCTATTAGTTACACTTAATATCTTGTTTCTTCTGGCTATTACAACTTCTTGTAAAATCAGATCAATCATACTGAACCATGCTAAATTAGATAATTATTATCTCTATCAATTCTAATGACTTAATATTTTGTAAGGATTCCAACACTGAAGTCTGCAAGAGTGCCGTTGGAGAAATTATCTTAGTTAGCATGAGTAGAATGCCCAAATTTTAGCAGAAAAGAACTCTTTGGCCAAGTCCCTAATAAAGTTTTCAATCCTGATGAGCTTGTGGCTAATTGAGCTGCCATTCAGGAAAGCATACTAGCTGGTGATGCCACAGATATGCTACTTCTAGATGTTATTCACCTTTCTCTAGACATTGAGGCATTAAGAGGCATCTTCAGCAAACTAATCAATGGGAACATAACTATCCCAACTAAGAAGAGCCAAGTGATTTCCACAGTAGCTGATAGACACAAGTTGAAATTAAAGTGTGCCAGGGAGAGAGAGAGAAATGGCTGGCGACAACAAGTTTCTATTGTTAAATTTGATCAGAATTCCTCTAGTTCTACATGGAGTTTCGCAGATTGAAGTCACATTTGACATTGATGCTATTGGGATTGTACATGCTTCTGCAAAGAATAAAGGCACAGGATGTGAATAACAAATTGTGCTCCAGTATTCTTGTGGATTAAGCAAAGAAGATATTGAAAATATGGTTAGGAAAGCAGAGAAGTATGTTAAGAAGACAGTAGAAACAAAAAACATATAGTCATTATCAATATGGTAGAAGAAATTATTCATGATACTTAAACAAAGATGAAGGACTTCAAAGACCAGTTTCCAGCAGATGACTGTAATAAACTAAAAGAAAAAGAAATCTCTAAATGAGAGAGGTCTTGAATTGCTAAACAGCAAAAGAGGGGAAAACATTAGTCATACCACAAGTATCATTAAGTCTCTTTGAAATGGCATATAAAAAGAGGACATCTGACAGAGGGATCTCAAAGTTCTGCTTCTGGAGAACAGAAGGAGGATCAGAAGGAGGGGAAGCAGTCATATCATTAGTTGACCTTGACTAGAGCAGAAATTGGGAAAATATTTGTGAAGCTTGAGAACAAAGGAGTACAAGGATCTTTCTGAATAAAAATGGGCAAACTTCTTATTGTGTTTTTTCACCATTCTATGTATAATTTTCTTAATGTCTAAATCTAATGAGTATATTAGATAATTATCATTTGACAGGCAATTCACATGACACGTGAGTTCTAAATGTTTATCCCTAAATATAATGTTCCGGCTAGTTTTCTGGAGGACCTTGGACCAGCCTTGATCTTAGTGCAGGAGGCATGAGAGCCACCATGAGGCTGTTCAAAGATAGAATAGCTATCTTCTAGTCCTTCTTAGCCCGTATATACCTTATTGTAATTATATCATTACAGCATACTATGTATGTTTGAACTAGAGAACCATTACATCACCATACTTAGTAGTAAGAATATATGTGAACTAGAGAATCATCATCTCATTAATTCCACTGAGTTAACACCTTGTTATAAGTATACTTCTCCAGAGTTCCAGCCCTCTACATCTCCCGCTTTCTTTTGTTTTAGAACACAGGTAGTCACGCCCTCCCTGACTTCTCAGGAAGGTAAGAACATTAAACTAGATATTGTTATTGTTTCCTCTGGACTGAAGGGTCTTACTTAAAACAGGTATACATAAATCCATCAGCATGGGAGGTATTACACAAACACATAGTAATACAACACAGACTAGTAGTGATGTAACAAACAACATGAATCAACATGAGGAATAATACATGTCCATAAGTCCTAGAAGGAGGGTATAAAAATTACAATCACACATACACCTCCTTCAGAGGTCAAGAGATAGTCCAAAACCAATCTATTGTCCATTACTTCATATGTCAGGAAATCCAATGATTCCTGCAAGTTTTGTAGTCCTACAACAGTCTCATTAACAATTTTTGATGTTCAAGAGTCAATTGCCATAACTGCCATGCTCTTTCAGTGGTGGGCACAGTCAGCAATGGAAGCACCTGATGTTTCTTGGGTCTTTTCCTTTGTTTTAAGGATCTTCTCCTTTTCTCTCTCATGGACAAGGTGAATATGGCTCATTGATGCCCATCTGATTCTTTCTCCATCTGTAGATATACAAGCAAACCCTCTCCCCTAAGCAGTTAACTTATCTAGTCCCTTCCATTCATCACTTTCTGGATCTTTCCATATCACTTGGCAATTATATAAAGATAGTAGAGCTGCTCACACTGGACACTGACCTTCCAGTGGATTATAAAACTTGCCTGCTGGAGTCAGTGCATCTTTATCAAAACTCAAAACATTAATAGTATAAAGAGCTAAGTTTAGAAGTTCTCTAGGGTTACCTGTAGCTCACCCTTTCTTTTATTTTTGGAGGAGTGTACGGATGGACACTGTACTCTCAGGAGATGAAATGGACAATCCTACTGTGCCTGGAGGCAAAGAATCCATAGGCCAGATAGGAATAGATTTAACCTCCCCAGGGGATACCTCAATAGTCCTAACTGCATACAACTTTATTCTCCCCAGTTGTAATCTCTTTCCCCCATCAGGTTCCTTCTTGTCTGATTGATCATATAATCCCCTTTTCCCATCAGATTGATTCTTGGCTTATTGATCATGTCTGAGTACTGAACTTCTAAAGACTCTCTGGGTGTAACATCGGCTGCCATCATGCCCCAAGTGTTTTATGCCTGGGGCCCTGGAGCTGGGCCCTGCTTCCCATGTCACTGAGTCAACTACATTCTGATGCCCAATGAAAGCCTCTGTTGCATTTTGGACATAGGGTTCTGGGTCTTGTTCTCCCACCCTATATTCTCTGCCAACATTCAGCTTTCAGATGCTCTACTTTACCACATTGAAAGCATTGAGGAGTCTCTTTGGAAGTCCCTTGCCAAAAGGGACCCTGTCTTCCCATGTTCAGATCTTGAAAAGTCTGCATCATAGCAGATCATAAGACTCTGCCACAGTGGGAACAAATACCTTTTATTTTTTATGGGTATAAAAGGTATTTGTGCCCATGTGGCAAAGAGTCTTATGATCTCATCTAAAGGAGCATCCTTGTGTAGTCCTAGTATAATTCTTCTACAAACCTCATTAGCATTTTCTTTAGCAAGTTTTCTTACAATTTCTGTTGCTACATTTTCACCAATAGGTTATATAACAGCTGTCTGCAGATGTACCACAAAATCAGCAAAGGTTTCATTTGGACCTTGTGCTATTTTCATGAATGCTTCCCCTTTATCTTGTCTTCCTGGGAGGGTGACCCATATTTTGATAGCAGCAGCAGTAATGAGTAATTAATTTGTGCTAAAGTGTCTGCATAAAGACCTAAACCTGCTAGTTAATAAAAGGTGACTGTATATACTCCAGATTGCCTATTTCACTGGGCTTGTATTCTACAGTGTTCATTATACTCAGAAAGCCACAAGTTTTGTTCAGATTCTAAATATGTCCTTACTATAGATTTCAAATCATTAGGGATTAAAATTTCAAAAGTCAAATTCTCTAATAACATCTTAACAAAAGATGATGTAGACCCATAAAGAGTACAAGCCTTTTTCAGATCTTTGATGATTTCTAGATTAAATGGAATGCATTTTCTTTTTTATTGACATGAAGAGTCAAACTCTTCAATCACAATCAATTATTCTATTTTTAAATCAGATATATCCTGTTCTTCATTTTTAGCTTTAATAAGTGTTCTATGCAATCATGTCATAAGAGGTGGAAAAAGCTGTTGCGTGGGTAGGGCTGATGGTGTCACTGTCCTTTCTCCTCCTCCTCTTCCTTCCACCCATACAGGGCAAAATTGAGAGAGGATGGGTCAAGAGATGGGGAATGCCCTAATGACACCTGCTCAGGTAACTGAGCTGTGAGAGTGAGAAGCACCACACCTCTTAAGCTCATCAGCATTGTTTTTGTCCAATTCTCCTTGGTTTTCAGCAGCTTTGTTACAAATTGTGGGATTCTTTAAAGCCAATTGTATTATATTATACATAAGGAATGTTTCTTCAGAAATTGAATCAATACCCATAGCTTCATAATGTTCAATTAGTTGCTTTTCCACTAGTTCCCACATATCTGGCTCTGATTTTTCTTCCTTAGAGAACCAAGGAGATGTGTATTCTAATGTATCTAAGAGTCTAATGATCTGCTCCCAAGTTACAATCAAACTTCCCCATTTTATCAACCTAATTATACTTTCTATACACTTCATTTGGGGTGGGGAAGGCTCTTTTGTCAGTATTTGCCTCATTTTAGTTGAAAAACAAAAGTGATTAGTTTACTCACCTTATTTCCTGGTCACAGGGACTTCTCCACTGATATTAACAATCACGTCAGTCAAACTTCTGAGTGTAGGACTTCATGTCCAGAGACTCAAAATGTAGTGTGTTCTTTCAATGCCCCACTTTGGGCATCAAAATGTAATGTTCTAGTTAGCTTTCTGAAGAATCTTGTGTTGGGCACTGCATTTTATTCTGTATCTAACTTGTATGTAGGTATTTATAATTATTTTCTTCCCTATTAATATGTAAGTTCATTGTATTCTACAGTTTCTTTGTATCCCAAGGGTTTAGCACAGTGTTTCGCATATAGGAAAGACATAATAAATGCTTGTTTATTGTTTGATTTGATTTTTTTGGCCCTCCTGGGGCTGCTTACAAGTGGTTCTAATGTTCTCTTGCTATTATACACACACACACACACACACACACACACACACACACATTTTCTTCTTTTAGAGTCTTTTAAACAATTTAAAATGAAATTTTAGCCCTAGATCTAGAAGACAATTCTGCAAACATCTAGTTCATTATTTGTAACATAAACTAATACAGATAAGGAAAGTGAAGTTCAGGGTTATTGATTGACTTTCTTAATATCACACAATTATTAAACATCAGAGACCAGATTTGAGCCTGTCACATGGCGGGGTGGGGGGGAAGAATTACAGCAAGTATCTCTGCTAAAGGTCACATTTTTCAAATATAAAGAATTAAGGTAAATTTCTAAAAATTATAAGTCATTGTCCAGTTGATAGTAGTCAAACTATATGATTATTCAGATTTCAGACCAAGCAAACCAACCTATCTATAGTCATTTTAAATGCTGTAAATTACTATTGATCAAAAAATGCAAATTCAAGCAATTCTGAAGTATCACCTCAAACCCACCAAGTAGCTAATATGGCCCAAAAGGAAAATGTTGGATTTTGGAGGATATAGGGGAAACAGAAACACTAATGCATTATTGGTGGAGTTGTGAATTAATTCAACTATTCTGGAGAGCAATTTGGAACTATACCAAAAGACTAAAAAAAATTGTGATCAAGGAATACCATGGCATCTGTGTCCCAAAATTATTCTTTAAAAAAAGAAAATAACTTATTTGAACAAAAATATTGATAAGCAATCTTTTTTGTGGTGGCAAAGAATTGGAAATTAAGTGTCTACTCATCAATTGGGAAATGAGTGGGAAATGAACAAGTAGTGGCATATAATTATAATGTAATACTGTTGTGCTATAAATAATGATAAGGAGAATAATTTCAGAAAATCCTGGCAAGACTTACATGAACTGACAGAATGAAATGAGCAGAACCAGAAGAATTAGTAATAGCAATGTTGTACAATGGACAACTGTGAATGACTTAACTATTCTCAGCAACACAATGATTCAAAACAATGCCTTTTGAATACAGACTGAAATATATTATTTTTCTTCTTTCCCTTTACTTTTCCTTCTTTCCTTCCTTCCTTCTTTCCTTCTTTCCTTCCTTCCTTCCTTCCTTCCTTCCTTTCTTCCTTTCTTCTTTCCTCTCTCCCTCCCTCTCTTCTCCTACTTCCTTCCTTTCTTCTTTCCTTCTTTACTTTCCCTTCCTTCCTCCTTTCCTTCCTTCCTTCTTTCTTTGCTTTCTTTGTCCTTCCTCCCTTCCTGACTTCTTTCTTTTTTCCCTTTTTTAATTTTCTTCCATAAAATGAGTTATATGGAAATGTTTTACAAAATTGAATGTATACAACATATCATATTACACAGCCAATCACAACTAAATTATTTTTTCAGTAGTCAAATCACTACTTGAAGACATGGCCAAAAATAGTGGAAACAATTCTGGATTAAGGGTTCAAGAACTTGAGTTCCATTAAAGGTTCTGCTACTTACAATCTCTATAACTTTGAAAAAAATAGTTTAACTTCTGTAGCATCAGTTTGCACATCTCAAAAATGAGGAAGTTGAACTGCATTGCTTCCAAAATGCTTTTCAATTCTTAATTTATGATCTTATCATATCATAAAATGTCCAGTGAGAAGAAATTCACTCCTTGGTCAATCAGGAAATTCAATTTTTAGACAATTTTAATTACTGAGACATTTTCCTTACCTTTGTCCAAATCTTCATACTCTTTCTCTTTGCACAGGAGTACATTGAGGCCCATACAGCAAAGTGATTTGCCTAACATTACAGGGGTGAAAAATAGTAGATCCAGGATTCATTAAAGAAGCTTCACTTGAATCAAATTAACTTTCTCTGTTGTTGGGCTGAAAAAACAAGTTTATGCTAGCTTGGAGACCAAACTTTTTTCTTAATCACAAAGAACATTTCTTTTCTGATTTTCTATCTAGAATATCCCAGAATAAAAAGTCTCAAATTTCTTATAATGCCATAAATACATAATTAATTAAGTCATTGCTTCATTAGCATAAGAAGATCTCATTAATTCAGATCAATATCATGGAAAAAGCTTATTTTAGTTAAAGAAAAATCTGAATTATGGGAACTAAAAAATGAAATTATATGCCTTTCAACTTTATACTGTAGCTATCATGAGTGCTTTTAAAGATGGTAAATTAATCATTCTACTGATTATTCTCACAATCATTCTACCAATGGTACAACGTCAAAAATCATGGAACACTCTTGTCTCAGAAAAATTATAAATACAATTTACCATAAGGATAATAAAAACAGGAATGATGGACATAAGTACTTTACAGGGTCTTATCAATTTTTGTTAGAAGTGATATTTACTAGAATCTCTGCCATATGGTCTGTGTTACTTTTTTTCTTAAAAAATCAGAGAAGCTTTTCTTAGGACTTGATTTATTCACTGGGCTTGAGGCTTGAGCAATTGACATGGCATCTAGTCTATAAGGGAAATAAAAGAGCCAGCCCAAGAAGAGTTAGTATATTTCCAGTCTGATGAATGTCCAACTACAAAGTGTTGTGTCTTCAAAAAACTCTACTAGCTAGAAATCTACCTATATGAATTAGTGATGTATACTTACAAAATATTCCTTCCATGCTGTTGCTAAGTAACTCATTTTGCTAACTATTAGATGCACTCTGTATCTCTCAATTCATTATCATCCTGAACCTAAACAACCAGACTAATTTTAGTTAGCCTAATCCACAATACAATAATGACATCCTTGAAGAGTCATGACAAAATATAATATCGTAGGAAAAGCAAATGTTCTGCAGGCAAATGACTTAGGCTCAATTTTTTTTTAAATCTTTTACTATAGTTCCAAATTGCTCTCCAGAATAGTTGAATTAGTTCACAACTCCACCAATAATGCATTAGTGTTTCCGTTTTCCCCTGTCCCCTTCAAAAATCCAACAGTTTCCTTTTAGGCCATATTAGCTACTTGGTGGATTTGAGGTAATATTTCAGAATTGCTTGAATTTACATTTTTGATTAACAGTAATTTACAGCATTTAAAATAATTATAGATAGCTTTGATTTTTTTTTTGTTTTTTGTTTTTTTTTTTTGTCTGAAAACTGCATACTCATATAGTTTGACTACTATCAACTGGACAATGACATAATTTTTAGAAATTTACCTTAGTTCTTTATATTTGAAAAATGTGGCCTTTAGCAGAGATACTTGCTGTAATTCCCCCCCCCCCATTTTCTGCTTCCCTTCTAATTTTATTTGCATTGGTTTTGTTTGAAAGGACTAACATTAAAAAAGATCAAGAAAGGTTTTTGCACAAAGTATGATTTTATATGAGACTTGAAGGAAACTAAGGAAATCATGGGAGAGAGGAAAAGGAGGAAATAATTGTTTTTTTTTTTTTGAAAATAGGGACAATATAGAGTTAGAAAATGAAGTTCCTTATTTAAGGAACAGTAAGAATTTTTAGAGTCACTACATCATAGAGTATATGTAGAGAATTTTGTATGAGAAAACCAGAAAAGTAATAAGTGATCAGACTATGAAAGACTTAAAAAGACAAAAACAAGATTTTTATTTTATCTTGGATAAAATAGAGAGCTACTGAAATTTATTGAATAGGGAAGTGACATGGTCACACCTGTGTATAAGAGTTACATTTATAGCTGAGGGGAGGATGGGAAGGTATGGGATCAGATTTGAGATAGGGAAAAAAACCAGAAAGGCGCTACAATAGTCAAGTTGTGGATTGATGAGGACCTATACCAGGGTAATATAAATGTCAAAGTAGGGGAAGGAGTGTCTAGCAAGATATTTCAAAGGTAGGATCCTCAAGAAGCAATACCAGACCTATATAATCATAAAAAGTGTGATGGCAGTGGTATTAATCAAATATCAGGTTTCAAGTTAAAAAGATTCAGGGCCATGTTATAGACAAAAACTAGAACTAAATAACTATTGAATTTTAGCCCAGCTATAAGAGACCAAATTCACCTCCCAGCTTTGCCCAAGAATCCTTTAACTGAAGAGCTCCAATGACACCATAGCATAATACACAGTTTTGTAGCATTCTGAGGACAGATACAATTATTAGTATAATCTGCACAAGGGGACATTTGGATAAAATATCAATAAGGGTTCTTACTTTTAGTTGATCTTTACATAGTGAGTACTTTTATCATCCCCAAAAGATAAAATATCAATAGTTATCTCCATTGTGATCAGAAATGGCAAAAATATTGAATATAATCTATTAATTCTTTTGAAATATTTGCCTCTTTGAGATATTTCAAAAATTGTTTTCTGAGTACCATTAAAAATGTGTGGCCTCCAAGAATGGATTTCTTCTGTCCATATGTGTATGCTTTCAGCCCTCCTTCACAATTTCATCTATTTAAATGCCATTACTTCCTCAAATAGGACATCAAATATTGAGGTGCTAAAGTCCAAATGTGATGATTCCATTATTATTGCTGATGAGAATAGATCATTATAAAATGCCAGCAAATCTGTTCCATTTTTTCCCTGCTTCTTTCTCCTTCTACTTCTATTTACAAATGCTCTTGGGAGTAATCTGGCTTAGATGAGTTGAATGCCAAGGTCTCTGCAGGCTTGTTTTCTCTGTAACTGCTTTTCACTATTTTATGAAGTGATACCACTAACCTCCCATTTTTCAACTCAATGTTTTACAAATGAACTTGTATTAGATGGCCATGTATCTATATTTTACAAGGTAACAAATAAGAAATAAGCAAGGAATATATTCAGTCATATCTTGAAATTCAAAGGAAGATAGTATTTAGAGATAGAAGGGAATTTAGCAGTGATTTCGTCTCCTATATAGACTATATTTCTCCTCTTTCATATTCAATCTATTCTCTATTTAGCTGCCAAACTTATAACCCTAAAGTATAGATCTAACAATGTCATTTACTTGAGCACAAAGTTTCAATGATTCTCTATTGCCTTTAGGATAAAATATAAATTATATGCTTACCATTCCAAGCTCCTTCCAATTTGAAAGATTCCCTTCCTCAGGTATTATGAGTGGCAGTTAAACTCACCTACTTGCTCTTCCTCCTATATGATGTTCCTTCTCCTTTTTCTGTTTTTTTTCAAAAGCTGCTGTCTCTGCATGCAATGTTTTTTCCTTCTCCCTTCCAATTCCTGACATCCCCATTTCCTTCAAAGATTCAGCTTAAACATTACCTTCTTCAAGAGGATTCTCTTGAAATTTTCAGTTATTAGTGGTTTTCTCCTAATTTTTTTGTTATTTTATCCTTTTTAGTTATGTATCCAACTCTTCATGATCCTGCGTTGGGTTTTCTTGACAAAGATACTCAAGTGATTTGCCTTTTTTCTCCAACTCATTTTATAGATGAGGAAACAAAGGCAATCAGGGTCAAGTGACTTGCTTATGGTCATGTAGCTAATAAATGTCTGAGACTGACTTTAATTAAGGAAAATGAGTCTTCCTGACTTCAAGCCCAACAGTCTATGCACTGCACTACATGGATGCCTAAAATTTGTTTTTTTTATTTTGCATTTACTAATGGTCAAAGCACATGTTGCATCTGTCAAATAGAATGCTAGGTTTTTGTTTGTTTCTTTGTTTTGTTTTGTGGTAAGGAGAGGAGCTATCTTATTTTTGTCTTGGAATCCTCATGACCCTCCACAGTGATCATGAAAAGTTGGCAATTGGTATTAATGCCTTTTGAATGAAATTTAAAATATAGAGTTCAACATCATTGATCTTACTAATCAGGAAACAAAGACCAAGAAAAATGAGATGACTTGATCAATATCTCAATAAGTATAAACTACACAGCCAAGATTCCAATGTTGGACCTCATAATCTAAAAGAAATATACCAAGCTAATTGGTTTTACACAACTACTCTTAAAGTAGTCTCTAACATTCACATTTGTGAAATGGCATTTCATTTAATTTCAGTTATTTTAGCTATGAGGTATTGTTTGTGTATGATGGGTGGAAATTATAGAAAAAAAAAAAAAAAACACCTAACATTTTAAAGAAGCCAGTGCCATTGGGATAAGCTATTACAACATATGTAAATTGAAGAGACAATTATTTTTTCAAGAGATGAATGACCTTAAGGCAGTTCTGGCCAATATGGTAGAGAGGACACATGCTTTTATCTAAGCTCTTTCTTGCCCTCGGAATACTTTTTTTTTTTTTTTTTCATGATGCGGCTGTGGAATTAGTGCTTGATTGAAAAACCCCACATTACCAACAGAAGATATCCTCAAAATTCACTAGAAAAGGTCTGTTTTTGCTTGCAGGCAGGATGGTTAGATCAGGCACAGACTGAAGGGAGTCAGTGAGAACACAAAAAGCAGCTAATGATGAGCAGACCAGAGTGGGGCAGGTGTAGTCACAGCCCTCAGAAAACGTGCAGGGAGAACTTTACTCAGAGGAAAATTCTTTGCCTGGCACCAAACCAGTAGATCAGCAGAGAAGCTATAAGCACAGAGGGTAAAGACTTTAATCCCAAAACACTGGGGTCTCCTGGCCATACCCACCCAACACCCAAAGTGACTCAGCATGCTTTCAGAATATCAAAGAGAGGCCACTGTGCAGGCAGCACAGCCATTGCTGTTCCACTGCTGCTTTATTGCTACTTCTGGTACTCTGTAGAGCAAACTTGGTAACACCATACTGCCAAAAAATCAGACCATATTTGCTTTTTGTTTAATTGTTTTCTTTGATTCTTTTTTGTCAAAATGAGCGAAAATTAAAGCACATTTTTAAATATACATAGGTTTTATATGGGGAGAGAGCAGACTTCAAACCCCAAGGAGACTAAAAACAAAGTGTTTCCAGATGAATCTCCAAGGGGGATATGATCTGGTCCCCATCACACAGGACTCTCATAGAGGAAATTAAAAAGGCTCTCACAAGAGAACTAGAAGAAAAATGGGGAAAGGAAAGGGGAGCTTGGCAAGAAGGTCTAGATAAGTCATCCCACTCATTTAAAGATAGAGTGGATGCAGAAATCAAATCCTTGAAAAACAGAATTAGTAAATTGGAAAAGGTAAACAATTCCAAGGAAAAAAATTAGTGAATTGGAAAAAGAAAATAGCTCTCTAAAAAATAAAATTGGAGAAATGGAAAAAATTCCCATAGAACAAAGCAACTCGCTTAAAAACTCAATTGGACAGTTACAAAAAGAAATTTAAAAAGTAAGTAAACAAAATAATTCATTAAAAATTGGAATTGAACACATGGAGGACTTCTGGCCAAGATGGCGGCGAGGAGGCACACAGCTGTGTAAGCTCCGCATTTTCTCTCAGAATCCATCTCATTACAAGCCTCTGAATTAATGCCTGACTGAAAAAAAAAAAACCCACAATCAGTTACCAAGAGAAGATATCCTTGAGATGCGCCAGGAAAGGTCTGTTTTTACTCAAGGGCTGGACTTTTTTTTAGTTTGGGCACAGGCTGAGGCAGCAGGTGAGAGCCGACAGCCACAGCCGACAGACCAGAGGGGGTGGGGGATTTAGCCATCTCGGGGGAAGTTCACTACAGGATTGGATACTTTGCCCCGGCAGCAAGTCAGTAGCCCAGCAGAGAAGCTAAAAACACCGGGGATGAAGAATACAACCCCAAACAGCTGGAGTTCCTTGAGACCGGCCACCCCTCCCCCACAGCATCCTCAGCACCTCAGAGTCCGGGAGCGCAGGGCAAACAGTCCACTAGGCCTCGCTGCTGCCCCCCAGTCTAGAGGAAGTGGAACACCCACCCAGCCCCCCCCCAAAAAGCAGACTGCATTTGGTTTTTTTTCCTTTTTTTCGTTTTGTTCGTTTCCTCTGACAAATGAACAAAAAGTTAAAAAGGACTTTAACGATTGACAGCTTTTATACAGAAGGAACAGACCTAAACCCTGAGGAAAAAAAGATTATTCTTCAGGTGAACTTAAAGGAGGAGACTTTTCCTCAGCACAGAAATCTCATGAAGAATTAAAAGGCTCTCACAAGAGAGCTAAAGAAAATGGAAAAGGAGAGGGAGGTTTCAAGAGAGTCTGAAAGGCATCCCACCCAAAAGACAGAGTGGATAAAGAAATCAAACCTTGAAAATAGGATTAGTGAACTGAAACAGAAAAAGCCTCAAAGAAGAAAATTTGGGAAATGGAAAACATTAAGAACAAAACAATTAGAAAAATAAAAAAAAGGGAGGAAGAAAACACTTATGAAAATAAGAATAGAACAAATGGAATTGAAATGACCTGAGGAGACAAGAAGAACAGCAACAAGACCCCAAAAAAACCAAACAATGGAGAAAATGTGAAAATTGGGAGCAACAGACCTGGAAAACAGGTCAGGAGAGATAATCTGAGAATCATTGACCCCAGAAAAAGATGAAAAAATCCTGGACACATTTCCGGGAACCATCAAAGACACCCCAGGAGCATAGAAACAGAGGAAAAAGAATTGAAAGGACATGATCACCCATGAAAGGGATCCAAACAAAACACCAATAAAAAGGGGCCAAATGCCAAACCTCAAACAAAGGAAAAAACCCAAGTGGCTAGAAAACCCAATTAAATATAAAGGGAGCCAAAAAGGATCACCCAAGATCTAAGATCCACATTAAAAAAGACAAGGGCCTGAAAGATATTCCAAAAGGCTAAGGAACTTGGTATGCAACCAAAAAACACAGCCAAATGAGCATCTTTTTTTCCAGGGAAGAAGATGGCTTCAACGAAATAATGAATTTCAATTTATTTTTTGGGAAAACAGAACTAAACAAGAAGTTTGATCTGCAAATAGAACCAAGAAAACTAAAAGGTAAAAAGAAATCTTGGGAACATATTTCTGTAAAGATGTATAAAAAATTCAGTAATTGTTCTAGAAATTAGAGGTGGAAAGGACATTGATAGAAAAAGGGTAAAGTTAAAAATCCCAAAAAGGGGAAACCATTTTCTGAGAGAAAGGAGGGGGATGAAATAGGGGTATTTTAAGCTAAGAATTCTTTAAGAGAAAAATTTTAGAATATTCAAATTATTGAAACTTCCATCCATTGAAAAGGAGAAGGAAAAGGAAAAGGGAAGGAATAAGCCAACAGAAGGGAAACAAAACTGAGAGGGAAAGGAGTAAGATAGGGGAAACCAGGGGGGAGGGATTAAAAAAGGAGGGCTGTGAGAAGGCGGGCCCAAGTTTAATACTAGGGGGGGTAAGGGGAAAGAAGGGAAAAGCATAAAAGGGGAACAAGATGGCAAGTAATCAAATTGGTGATTTTAACCATAAATTGAAGGGGTAAACTTCCCAAAGAGGAAGGATTAGCAGAAGTTAAAAAGGAATCCTTTAAAATGTTGTTTAAGGAAACACACCAAGCAGGGAGATAATGCAGAACAAAGGTAAAAGGATGGAGCAATTACAGCTTAGGTGAAGTCAAAAAGGGAGCCATCCTGATCTCAGATCAAACAAAAACAAAATTGATCTAATTAAGAGATAAGGAAGGCACTTAATCTTGTTAAAGGAGCATAAATAATGAAGCAATATCAATTTAAAATATATCCCAAGTGGTGTAGCATCTAAATTTTGAGTTTAAGAGAGCTGCAAGAAGAAATAGACAGCAAATGTTAATAGTGGGACCAACCTTGCACCTCAGAATTAGATAAATCAAATCACAAAAAAATAAGAAAGAAGCGAGGAAATAGAATACAGAAAAAGTTAGAAGATAACCCGAGAAAAGGAAATGGAGACAGAAAGGAGCAAATTTTTCTTTTCAGCAGTTTATGGAACCTATACAAAAATACACCATATTTAGACATAAACCCCAAACTCAAATGCAGTAACAGAAATAGTGAATGAATCCTTTCAGACCACGATGCAATAAAAAATTACACCAACAAAAAGCAGGGAAAGTAGACCAAAAATAATTGAAACAAATAACCATACTAAAGAATGATTGGGTAAAACAAATCATAGAATAATTAATAATTCCACCCAAGAAAATGAAAATAATGAACATCATATCAAAATGTGGGATGCAGCCAAAGCTGTAATAAGGGGAAATTTAATTCTAGAGGCTTACTTTGAAAAGTAGAGAAAGAGAAGGTCAAAAATTTTGCAACTAAAATGCTAGAAAAGGAACAAATTAAAACCCCCAGTCAAACACTAAACTTGAAATTCAAAATAAAAAGGAGAGAACATTAAATTAATTAATAAACAAGAGTTGGTTCATGAAAACCAAAAAAATAGACAAACCCTTAGTAAATCTGATTAAAAAAAAGGAAAGAGGAAATAAATTGTTATCTTAAAATGAAAAGAGAAACCCCATTAAAAGAGGAAATTAAGAATAATTAGGAATTAATTTGCCCAACTTTATGGCAATAAATTGACAACTTAAATGAAATGGAAGAAACCTTCAAAAATATAGCTTGCCCAGAAAAAGGAAGAAGAAATATCCCAAACAGTCCCATCTTAAAAAGAAATAGAAGCTATTAACCAACTCCCAAGAAAAAACCCCAACCAGATGGATTTAATGTGAATTCTACCAAACATTTAAAGAAAATTAATTCCAATGCTGTATAAACTTTTGAAAAATAGGGACCAAGGAGTCCAACCAAACCCTTTACGAACAGACATTATGATACCTAATCCAGGTAGGCTGAAAATAGAGAAAGAAAATTATAGACCAATCTCTAATGAATATCGATGCTAAAATATTAAATAAAATATTAGCAAAAAGATTATAGAAAATTATCCCCAGGATAATACACTATGATCAAGTGGGATTTATACCAGGACTGCAGGGCTGCTTCAATATTAGGAAAACTATTAGCATAATTGACTATATCAATAAGCAAACTAACAAAAACCATAAGATCATCTCAATAGATGCAGAAAAAGCATTTGATAAAATCCAACATCCATTCCTAATAAAACACTTGAGAGTATCAGAATAAATGGACTTTTTCTTAAAATAGTCAGGAGCATATATTTAAAAACATCAGTAAGCATCATATGCAATGGAGAAAAACTGGAATCTTTCCCAGTAAAATCTGGAGTGAAGCAAGATTGCCCACTGTCACCATTATTATTCAATATTGTATTAGAAACACTACCCTCGGCAATAAGAGTTGAGAAAGAGATTAAAGGAATCAGAATAGGCAGTGAGGAAACCAAACTATCACTCTTTGCAGATGATATGATGGTATACTTAGAGAACCCTAGAGATTCTATGAAAAGCTATTAGAAATAATCCATAACTTTAGCAAAGTTGCAGGTTATAAATAAATCCCATAAATCCTCAGCATTTTTATACATCACCAACAAAAATCCAACAGCAAGAGATACAAAGAGAAATTCCATTCATAATAACTGTCGACAGCATAAATATTTGGGAATCTATCTACCAAAGGAAAGTCAGGAATTATATGAGCTAAATTACAAAAACTTTCCACACAAATAAAGTCAGACTAAACAACTGAAAATATCAAGTGCTCCTGGATAGGTCGAGCGAATATAATAAAGATGACAATACTCCCTAAACTAATCTATTTATTTAGTGCTATACCAATCAGACTTCCAAGAAAATATTTTAATGATCTAGAAAAATAACAACAAAATTCATATGAGATAATAAAAGGTCAAGAATCTCAAAAGAATTAATGAAAAATCAAATGAAGATGGCCTAGCTGTACCTGATCTAAAAACTATATTATAAAGCAGCAGTCACCAAAACCATTTGGTATTGGCTAAGAAATAGATTAGTTAATCAGTGGAACAGGTTAGGTTCACAAGACAGAATAGTCAACTATAGCAATTTAGTAGTTTGACAAACCCAAAGATCCTCACTTTGGGATAAGAACTCATTATTTGACAAAACTGTTGGGATAACTGGAAATTAGTATGGCAGAATTAGCATGGACCCACACTTAACACCGTATACCAAGATAAGATCAAAATGGGTCCATGATTTAGACATAAAGAACGAGATTATAAACAAATTGGAGGAACATAGGATAGTTTCTCTCTCAGACTTGTGGAAGAGGAAGAAATTTGTGACTAAAGACGAACTAGAGATCATTATTGATCACAAAATAGAAAATTTTGATTACATCAAATTAAAAAGCTTCTGTACAAACAAAACTAATGTAAACAAGATTAGAGGGGAAGCAACAAACTGGGAAACATCTTCACAGTTAAAGGTTCTGATAAAGGCCTCATTTCCAAAATATACAGAGAGCTGACTCTAATTTATTAGAAACCAAGCCATTCTCCAATTGATAAATGGTCAAAGGATATGAACAGACAATTTTCAGATGATGAAATTGAAATCATTACCACTCATATGAAAGAGTGTTCCAAATCATTATTAATCAGAGAAATGCAAATTCAGACAACTCTGAGATACCACTACACACTTGTCAGATTGGCTAAGATGACAGGAAAAAATAATGATGAATGTTGGAGGGGATGCGGGAAAACTGGGACACTGATACATTGTTGGTGGAGCTGTGAACGAATCCAACCATTCTGAGAGCAATCTGGAATTATGCCCAAAAAGTTATCAAACGTGCATACCCTTTGACCGCAGTGTTTCTACTGGGCTTACCCCAAGGAGATACTAAAGAAGGAAAGGGACCAGTATGTGCCAAAATGTTTGTGGCAGCCCTGTTTGTAGTGGTTAGAAGTTGAAACTGAGTGGATGCCCATCAATTGAGAATGGTTGGGTAAATTATGGTATAATGAATGTTATGGAATATTATTGTTCTGTAACAAATGACCAGCAAGATGAATACAGAGAAGCTTGAGAGAATTACATGAACTGATGCTAATGAAATGAGCAGAACCAAGAGATCATTATATACGTCAACAATGATACTGTATGAAGATGTATTCTGATGGAAGTGGATTTCTTGACAAAGAGACCTAATTCAGTTTCAATTGATCAATGATGGACAGAAGCAGCTAACCCAAAGAAAAACACTGGAAATGAATGTAAACTGTTTGCATTTTTGTTTTTCTTCCTGGTTATTTCTACCTCTGAATCCAATTCTCCTTGTGTAACAAGAAAACTGTTTGATCTGCACAATACATTGTATCTAGGATATACTAGGACACATTCAACATATATAGGACTGCTTGCCATCTAAGGGAGGTGAAGGGTGGAGGGAAAATCGAACAGAAGTGAGTGCAAGGGATAATGTTGTAAAAAAATTATCCTGGCATGGATTCTGTCAATAAAAAGTTACTATAATAAAATAAAATATTAAAAAAAAAAGAAAAAGAAAAAAGGTTTCTGGCTCCAGGGGTCCTCAAACTATGGCCTGCAGGCCAGATACAGCAGCTGAGGATGATTATCCCCCTCACCCAGGGCTATGAAGTTTCTTTATTTAAAGGCTCACAAAACAAAGTTTTTGTTTTTACTATAGTCTGGCCTTCCAACAGTCTGAGGGACAGTGAACTGGCCCCCTATTTTAAAAGTTTGAGTACCCCTGCGAGAGCCTTATGAGGAAGCCCTGAGGAGACTGAGAGACCTCTACTGTATTGCAAAAAGTAAAAATGACTGTTGTAACAGCCTTTGGTTTGGTATCCTTGGTCTCCCATGTATACTTTGAATCTCTGACTAGATTAGAATTTAGGAGTGTTTTTAATCTTGAGAGAATTCAGAACCACTAACTAGACAAGAGAGAGTATGTTTTAGTTTTTAGGCAAGTCAGATCTTGCCCAAAGGGTGTGCTCTCATGACCACTGTTCTCTTTAGTAAATAATTCAAAATTAAAACTGAAAAAAAAAAGAATTGAACAAATGGAAATGAAAGACTCAAGGAAATACCAAGAATCAGTCAAGCAAAACAAACAAAAAAAATGAAACAATGGAGAAAAATGTTAAATACCTACTTGGTAAAATAATAGACCTGGAAAAATAGATCTAGGAGAGATAATCTGAGAATTATTGGACTTCTTGAAAATTATGATGAAAAAAAGAGCTTGGTCACTATTTTCCAGGAAATCTTCAAAGAGAATTGTCCAGATGTTATAGAGAGAGGATAGAATGGACATTGAAAGAATTAATCAGTCACCTACTGAAAGACACCCAAAAATCAAAACTCCAAGAAATATTGTGACTAAATTCCAAAACTATTAGACCAAGGAAAAAATAATACAAGCAGCTAGAAAAAAATTCAAATATAGAGGAGTCACAATAAGGATTACTCAGGATCTAGCAGCGTCTACATTAAAGGATTGAAGGACGTGGAATCTGATATTCCAAAAGGCTAAGGAACTTGTATGCATCCAAGAATAACTTACCCAGCCAAAATGAGCATTTTTTTCTAGGAAAGAAGATGGACATTCAATGGAATAGATGAATTTCATCTATTTCTGATGAAAAAGACTGGAACTAAACAAAAAGTTTGATCTCCAAGTATAGGACTCAAGAGAAACATAAGAAGGTAAAAAGAAATCTTGGGAACTATATTTCTGTTATGAATATACATAAAGAACACATGTATAATTTTGTTTTACAGTAATAACATAAAAAAGAAACTAAAGGTGGAAAGTGCTATACCAATCAGACTCCCAAGAAAATATTTTAATGATCTAGAAAAAATAACAACAAAATTCATATGGAAGAAGAAAAGATTGAGATCCCAAAAGACTTATTAATTCAAGGGAATTAATAAAAAAATCAAATGAAGGCAGCATAGCTGTACCTGATCTAAAACTATATTATAAAGCAGCAGTCACCAAAACAATTTGGTATTGGCTAAGAAACATATTAGTTGATCAGTGGAATAGGTTAGGTTCAGAAGACAAAATAGTCAACTCTAGCAATCTAGTGTTTGACTTTTTCTTCCAAGGTTATTTTTACCTTTTGAATCCAACTTTTCTTGTGCAAGTAGAGAACTGTACCGTTCTGAATACATATATTGTATCTAAGATATATGTTTAACATGTATGAGCCTGCCTGCCATCTAGGGGAGGAGGTGTGCAGGGAGGGAAGGGAAAAGTTGGAATAGAAGTATGTGCAAGGGACAATGTTAAAAATTACCTATGCATATATTATGTCAATAAAAAGCTATTATATATATGTGTGTGTGTATGTGTGTGTGTGCCAAAATTATAAATAAAATCTTAACCCACACACATAAAAGTTCTTTTACATGTAGTTGGGAAATATCTAATGAAATAAATAAAATAATAATTTTTCAAAGGGAAAAAAGAGATGAATGACTTCTATTGAAACTGAAATTAAAACACCACATTCTCCTTTCACAAAAAATCATAATTGAAAAAAATAACAGAAAGATTAGAATATAAAAAGAAAGAAACTATCTCTCTTAAACTATTTCCAAGTACCTTACCTACACTGTCCTTGGGTCTTGATTTATAAAGAGCCATCTAAATTGATACATCTGTTTTATGTTAAAAGAATACTTTGATATTTCTCTCTTTCTTACAACCTTTTTATTCCATAAAGTCTCTCCAGTGTCTTTATGAAATATTCCCATATTCTTTCTGCTTAAAATGTACATTTCTTCCTCAAATTTTCTTAGTACAGTTTGTTCCCACCCCACATTATCTTGTGCCATATTTATTTAGATATATATCCTTTTTCCCTTTAGTAGTCTTTAAGGTGTTTTAAGTCAGGAACTTTATCCTTAGCCTTAGTAGCATTAGCACCCAACATATATTTGTAAATATACCTTTAACAAATATTGGTTTTATTGAATTGAATTTAATAGGGACATGCTATTAGTAATTTCTAAGAGAAAAAAAAAACTCTTGAAGAAAAATATATAGGATTTAGATGACATAGGCCTAGAAACAGATTTCATTAAAAGAAAGTGAAGGTAGAATGCATGTTTTAAACAGAAGAATAAATATGATATCCCTCATCCTTTGTTTTCCATTTATTTAAACTTTAAGATATTTTGATATTATAATTTGTAAAGTTATAGATTTATTTTTATATTGATCATGTCTTCAATTGACTGATTCTTTGGGACATCCAGAGGGGCTATTTTCACTTAATCATTAACATAACTCCAAATCATATTGTAATATTCATTACTTCTAGGAAAGCTTTACCAGGACACCTAATTTCAGTCATACTCTCTGCATGTCTTTTTAATTATTTGTTTTTCTAGAAGATATTTTGAACTTGTTCTCTTTCAGGGTTACTCTGAATTCTTAACTGGGAACAGTAGTTACTCAGCAATTCACTTGTATTCAGCTCTGCCCTGGGAACAAAAGAGGATAAGAGGATAAGTGTGAGATAGGGATCCTGATTTATGGATTAGGTTTACCATTTAACTGAAGAGGTGACTAACATGTATGAATGAAAAGCAAACTGTCAGCATCTAACAAAGTACCAGTGACATAATAAGACTTGAATTGGGGGACACAAAAGATGGAAATTATTAGGATCAGAGCAGTAGTAAGAAATGTGGGACTTAAATTCATACTTTTAGAATGTCGTACTTCTGGAGACAGCTACATGGTGCAAGAGGTAGAACACCAGTCCTGAAGTCAGGAGAACCTGAGTTCAAATGTGGTCGCATACATTTAACATTTCCTAGCTGTGTGATCACACAAAATACTGTATTACAGATGGAGAATTTGGCCTTTTTTGTTGTATCCACACCATGGCTAGTCCTTTCTGACATTGAATTTTTATCATGGCAATTTATATTCGTGCTGCCGGTTTAGGAGGTTACATCTAATAACTCATTTGTTTAACAATATTAGGCAAATGAGGCCAAATGACTTTGAATTATCTTTGTGTAGTACCACTGTCTGATATGTGAATTTTACCAACTCAGAGACTGATCCTATTCTTATACATCACTTCTTTATCAAGATTAGTATGTGATCTGTGCCATGTAAACTTAGAAGACAAAACATTCTCAATCACTCATCTACTTTGGCAGGAGTCTCTTCTCACTCTTGGCTTGAAGTAGACTTAGAAGGATGTAGAAAGTCTGTAATGGACTTAGGTTTACAGTTATAAAGAGGCATAAATGACAGTGAAGGCTGATCTGATTTACTTCAACCCTTCAAAAGACTATGATTTAGCAGTGCAGACACTCACTTCACTGACATTGATTGAAACCCCTTCTCCCTTTGATATGTAGCATGTGACATATGTAGCATAAAAATGATAATACCAACAACATATGAAAATAACTCAAACTTCTAGCATTTTCTCTCATTTACATAGTTTACCCAAACCCAAGATTGCATCTACAATAAAATGAAGTTATTGAAGTAAGAACTCTGGTGGAGTAGGCATCCTAACTCTATTGTCTGAGATGAGAGACAGAGAATCAGAGAGAAATAGGCAGAGGCATAGCGATATGAAGACAGAAATAGAGAGAGAGAGAGAGAGAGAGAGAGAGAGAGAGAGAGAGAGGAAGTAGTATACTGAAGACTTGGCAGGATGATTATGGTGTCCTTGCCTAGATTTTTGTAGGAAAAAATATCTCCATAAATGAGCATATATGCTGGGGATGTTTATGAGTAAACACTGTTCTTCTTAGGACTTGTGCAAGGAAGAGAGAACCTGGAGAGGATGATCAGCCTTCTCAACAGGAATGAGAAATGGAATAGCATTAAATCTTTGTACTTGTTCTTCACACCCAGTCCGACCTAGACTATAAGGAGCCAGTTTTCTCAATTCTAGCTCACAAGACTTAAAAGAAGATTTAGTACCCGTTTGATCTGAAGGTAAAGATTCATGGCTTGAATGTAACCAGTCATGATGGAGCACTTCACTTACTCGGAGGAAGCTGCAAATTGCTTGCTTATGTGAATTGACAACACCTCAGATCATTGAATTGGCTCAGAACTAAAGAAGAAAAGATAGTGTTGGAGTGAAAATAATTTGGGTACATAAATACTCTGCATCACCATAGAAATGCAATAGTTGAGTGAAGAAGCAAGTAATTATTGTAAGCAAATGATTAAACTAAAGAACTTTCATGTTTCTTAAATGGTTATTTTGTAGGTGATTGAATATAGGAAAGCTATTCATTTTTACACAACATCTTCGTGTGCAAAAATCGAGATATGTTTCTCACCATTGATATACGCTAGTGACTGTGTGACCCTGGACAAATCATTTATCTTAAAGCTTAGGCAAATTTCCAATTCTCTAAATTTTAGAAAAGATGCTAATCTGGATTGGTAAATAGGTTCCCCCTTACATATGCATATTTAAATAGTTGTTTGTATGTATGTGTGAAGGTTATAATTGCCCAATCTGCAAGAAGAACAACAGTGGCAGAACTCTGAGCAAATTGTACTTTATGAAAGGTCCATGATCCCTTTCATTAAGTGAACCTCAGATCTTCCTCATATCTGAGATGCTACTAATTCTCAAGACCTTGTTTTTATACCCAATTTTTTACCCATTTGATACTTAAATATGCAAAAGAGGCATGGTAAAATACAGAATCCCATTAGATGATAGAACATGCTTTTATGGGTCAAAAATGATGTAATAGCTAAGGATGGGGAGGAGCAGGTCCCAGGTTGGGTGAAGTATGAGAATCTTCATTGACCAGCTCACACTGAATGAAAGAATGGTTCAAAGGAACAAAACATAATTTGGTGAACTTTTCAAAGAATCAAGGCATCCCATCTATGTTGGGATAGACATGGGATTTGAGTAAAACAAGAAGCAAATATCTTTGTCAGCATTTTTAGGGTTGGGCAAGTGAACTTAGTAACTGGTAAGCAAGTGAATATTACATTAAAGTTTGAGGTCCATTATAATGGCCTACTTTAAGAACCTATTTATCCAGTTATCCCTACATGAGTTTTGTAAAATGTCAAATACTTATTGGAGTGGAGTAGGGGTACAAGTGAATCATTTCTCACATTTGTAAATGCATACACACATATTCAAGAGGAATATACACATGCTTGATGTGCTTTTTCCTCTATCAAATTTGACAAATCAAATTAAGAAATAAAGCATCTCATTCAATTATTAACTAAAGTAAGATAAGAAAATAATAGGCAAACCAGTGTAATTTGACATTGGTTCATAGCATCTCATGAAGCTATGAACATCCATCATAGAGCAGAAGAACAATACAATAACAATTTTTTTTTTAACCTTTGGAAGAAACAATACTGAAAATTGTAATTGGAAATAACCTTTATTTGTATACTTATTTGTTCTCAATTAAATAATACACTGCATTGGAAAAAAAGAAGTCATTTTTATATCCTTTGTATCCTTCTTATACTTCCACAAATGTCTTATTTTTACAGGCATGAAGGTGACCTTGGATTCTCAAAGACAGTTAGCAAAATACATTCGCTGACATTTCCTACTGAACTAAAGTTATTTCTAGCTTAGGACTAAGCAAAGCAAAACACAATGTGTTACTGAATTTGGGATGGGTGGAGCTAAATTCAAAGAGACTTATGGCAGAAAATTGATATTGTTGATGTTATTGTTATCACCATTATTATTATTATTATTTTAAAACTATGGTGATGCACTCTAGTAAGACATAAAAGGGCTGTAATGTGCAGTGATAGGAAAAGGATCCACATTAAGCAATCTTTGGAAGTATTGTTTCTATTATTCCAAATCAATCCACAATTATTTATTAAATACCTACTATATGCCAGTTACTATTCCAGGAGCTGGATACAAAGAATGAAATAACAGTCGTTACCCATAAAGAGGTTATATTCTCCCATGATTAATATGGTTTCCTTGGCTAAGCACAGAGCCAAGAAATATTGATCCTAAGTGTAGTTGTGGAGAATGTGTTTTCAGAAGTCAAAGAAATAAAGCTTTTGTCCAATGTTCATTGTTGCTATCTACAAGTGTTTGTGTCACTGAAATATAATGACTAGGGATCAGTTTTGCCTTCAATAATTATAATTTCAAGGTTGTACCCAAGTTTCAATCTATATACTTCAAATTATATCCTGTTTTGTTTTCTGTATGTATTCTTCTAAGGAAGTAAATGTTATGAGGTATAGCTAACAATTATAATCCTCTATTACAGGATGTGGTGTCACCAAATTAATGTTTTAAATTTTATCAATTAATTTGAGTTAAACTTTAAGTAAGTTCTTTACTGTCTCTTTCCCTCCCTTCCCACATCACAATTGAGAAAACTACCATTTGAGATGTCCATGCATGTGTTTATAAATACACAAGTGTGTATGTGTGTGAAATATAAATACATATATGCACATTCATTAAAACATATATACAAAACTGTGTGTACATGAATATGCATATGTATATATGTGCATATATGTGTGTAAATCTATCTTTATAGATCCATTAATGGTTTAATTGAGCCTTAAGAGAACATATACATAAAGCTTAACAACATAAGGGGAGGAAAGAAGTATGAACAAGGGAAAATAGAAATAAAGAGGGACTTCACATCAACTTCTCAACTCTTATCAAGATTTTGAATTCAGATGAGTTTGTTTTTCTTTGGCATTTTAAGTTCACCTGGATTGACAGATGCATTTTCATATATAATGTGATTTAAATAGACCAGAATTTTATTTTTCATTTGCACAGTGAAGAACACAAAGGTTAAAACATCTACTAAATTCCATATGAAAAAAGAAAAATAAAAACCAACCCATAGGGAACTATATTTTCAGAGCAGTGGAGTAAAGGAAAAGATTCCTGTTGGACTAAGAAGAATTTGTTTCCTTCTTAACATTAGCAATATTTGCAGAACATATAAACCAAGTGCAGCCCTAGTCAGCTACAGAATTGCGGAGTTTTGTTTTATTTTGTTTCATCTGTTTCCTTTAATCTCCTTCTCCCATTTTTTTTTATTCTTGGTACTGGAATTTTACAATTCTCTCTGAAGTACAGAGGAATTCCTCTCCTTACAGAGGAATCAGAATGACTCAGATAGAGTGATGAAAATGAAGAACCCACGGTCATATAGAGTTATACATTATTATTTTGTATTTTATTTTGTTTTCATGAATCCTTATTTCAACACCTCTGTTTTGTAGGGATTTCATGCACCAAGGTAGATCACAATCCATCTATAATTTAAGAAATGGTCTTTAATAATATTATTACTCATTTTTAACATTGAATAAAGTCTTTTGAGTTCTGAATTCTCTCCCTCCCTCTCTTCCAACCCTCACCTGTTCTAAAGATATGGATTTACAATTTCAATCATACCTGTGAAATCTTGCTAAATATATTTTCATGTTATTCATGTTGCAAAACAAGAAAAAAGTGGGAAAATATGTTTCAATTTGAAGTCAGACTCCATCAGTTCTTTCTCTAGAGGTAAAGAACATTTTCCATCATCTTGGATCTTATTCTTGTTTTGGATCAAGACAAAGTCTTTAAGAATTGCTCTAGAATCAACCTGATAATGAGCTTCTCCAAATTTAACTACGCAAGTAATTTAACCTCAACTAAACTTAAGTCTCTTTATCTGTAAAATGAGGATAATAAATAATAACTCACTCATAGTGATTTGTAACCATGCATGATGTCATGTGGTGATTCTCAACGTATCATCTAGGAACTTCAGGAGTCTCTGAGACTCTTAGTCATCTGACTTTTGTTACCACATTTGGGGTTTTCTTGGCAAAGATGTTGAAATGATTTGTCATTTCTTTCTTGAGTTCATTTTACAGATGAGGAAACTGAGGCAAACAGGGCTAAATGACACTTGCCCATGGTCACCCATCTAGTAAGCATCTTACTCCAGATTTGAAAACAGATCTCCCTGATTCTAAGCCTAGTGTTTTACCTATTGCAATAGCTATCTGGCCTATATCATAATTAGGTAATATAAAATAATTTTAAAAAGAGTTTATTTTTTTCCTCTAAATTGACTTTCAATTAATAATTTCTTAAGCTTCTGCTATGTACCAGGCCCTGTGCTAAAGGCTGGGGATACAAAAAGAAATAAAAGTTAGCCCTACCTTCAAGGATCTTACTGAATATACTAAATTCTGTGTTCTTCAGTCTTTCTTATTGCTAGTCTTTTCTTCCTCTGTCCCTTTTCCAACACTAAAGTGTGACCCAAAAAGACAAGGTGACTTTTCATTAAAGAAGAAAGGCAAAAATCAAATACTTCAATTTTAATTTAGGATCCACAATTCGCTGAATAGAAAATTTGTTGAACAGATCATCATTGAGAAATTGATTATGATAAAGGGAAAAAAGTCTTTGCCAAAGGCTATGATTTTAGAAGGACCAAAACAGAATTGATTAACTAATAATCAATTTGGTGTTTTTATGAAGGATGTTGAAAACTTTGCCACTTCTCAGATTTTTTTCAAGGGCATATTAATTGTTCCTAATTTCAAAAAATATATTTTATTTTTCATTATTCCTGTTAGCTTTTATATAACATTATATATGTATATGTATAACATACATATATATACATATAAATCTATTGATAGATCTGATAATACAACAGTAATAATAATAATAATAATAATAGTTATATCTACATAATGGTCTAATGTCTGCAAAGTGCTTTATAAGTATTAGCTCCTCTTATTCTCAAATCAATCCTTGAAAATTGATGCTATTATTATGCTCATTTTTTAGTTGAGGAAATATGCTGATAGAATTTAAATAATTTTCCCAGGGTCTCACAACTAATAAGTGACTGAACCTGGATTTGAATTTAGGTCTTTCTGTCTCTCAATGCTGCACTTTTATTGTACCTGTTGCTCAATTCTCATACACATCATAAATGTATTCCAAAATTCCAAGGTCTTTATTGAACTTCTTTTCCATTTTCCTCCCCTTTTCCATTTAATTGGCTTAAATTGTCAGATTATTAGAAATTACCTTTGAATCCTAGATTTGGAAGGGGATTTAGAAATCATTTAGTACCCATTCATCCTCTTTTTTTATAGAGAAAGAAACTGAGGCCTAGAAAAAAGAAATTATTTACCCAAGTTTTTTTGTGCCAAGTCCAAGCATAGTACTCAGATTTTCTAACTCCCACTATGTTGTTTTGTTCAAAGTCACTTTCTTTGACTACATTATAATTTTCCTTTTATAACTTAGAAGACAAAGGCTGTATTTGCACATGGAAAAAGAAAAGGAGAATTGAAGAATTGCTTAGATTATAGGCCAAAGACACATTTTTGCCTGAAATTCAAAAACAAAGATATGGTACAATATTCTATTATTAGAAAGTTTGTGGAATCATAGAATATATTAATGTCAGGAGTTATATTATGGTCATCATCAACCTCTCCTTATCTATATAACTAATCATCTATGTTATTTGCCTAATTATTTATCTATGTAAATGTATGTGAATATATACATGATATGTATATGCAGAAATGTCTATACATATAATATGTGTATAATTACAGATATTATGAAGAAACATTTATGCTTGAAGAAAGTAAGGAAAGAATCAAGGGAAAGGGAGTTGAATATGACTATTAATATTCTATGGTAACATTTCTATATCTACCTATCTATACATATATTGGGGGGAATGTGTATGGATATATGTATCTGAATATGCATATATGCATACATATAACAATATATGTTCATGCATGAGCATATAAATGTATATGTATGTATTTTTCAACCTTTCCTATTTTTCTCAGCTAAACTCCTATGGGGGGGAAAATACTCTTTACACTTACTGGTTCTAACTTATCCCTCAATCTTTCTATCTAGCTTCTAACCTTGTCATTCAAATGAAATGTCTTACCCCCAGATTATCAATGATTCATTAACTGGTATTCTAAATTCTATCACTGACAAGTTTTTCTTAGTCCTCATCTATTAAATTCTATTGCATTTGAGTGAATGAAAACAAATATACCACACACACAAAAATTCCACCATAACTTGTCATATACTTGTTATATGTCTAGACCTATTCTAAGTATTAGGAATACAAGTAGAAAAATCAAGACACTTTGTGCTCTCAAGTTGTTCATACTTTAATTAGAGCAGATGATACATAAAATAAATTTCAGTTGTAGGGTGGATGGAAAGAACCTGATGCCTTCAGAATGAAGCAGAATGGTAGATGGTAAGGACTAAGTGTCCTAAAGTTGTAGTTAAAACAAATGAGAAGAACTGAAACTTTTCCATTCATCAGAAAGAATAAAATTGATCACTCCTATCTTTTTCAATTCTAGTGAGGAGTGAAGTAACCTGGATGAATTCTAGCCCCAGGCTGGGGGACTGGAGTAAGAGAAAGACAAAGAAAGAAGGATGTGCCATCGCTTTCCATTGATGTGAGTAGTTCAGTAACCTAGCAATCATATATTAATGGGTTTTTGGTGACCTGGAGTTGGGTGAGTTGGAAAGGGGCAAAAGCAAAGGAGAAAAAGGTAGCCCTTCTTGCTGCTTTGATATTCTATGTAGATTGTGAAAGGCAGGAATGGGGGAAAAGTTGAAAGAGGAAAGAGAAGGAGGTGAATGCCTCATGATACTGTTGACTATCCTATTGGATACTCTTGGATACTTCTCTTGCTACCTATCTTATCCATCTTTATTCAGTCATTTTGACTGGTTCATCATCCTCATCACACACCCCTAATTGTGGGTCTTCTGTAATTATCCTTTTGGGACCATTTTCTCTTTTCTCTCTATGTTCTTAGTTTTAGTGACCTCATCAGTTCTTAACATGTTAATTATTAGCTTTTTTAAACATCAACTCACATATGTTGATATTATTCTTCAACATCATAGCCTTCCTTAATCTTAATATAGTTCTCATGCATGGATAGATTAAAAATTCTTGAGGGCTACAAAAATGTATTAATTTTTATATAACATCTCAACATTCACATGAGTTAAAACACCACACTGGGGCTATCTAACTAGAAACATTTGGTAAACACAATCAGTTAAAGCACAGAAATATATTATTCTCTAGCAAGAATAGGAAAAAGCCTAGTATCCCATCCAGTCACTAAGAAAGAATGCTTATTACCAGATCCATGGGGGACTAAACAACTCTCTATTAGTTTGGATCTATGGTATTCTAGCAATGTTATTAGGTTTGTCAGTATTTTGTGCTGATCAGTAGGTTTTATCATTCTTCCTTGTTGTTTTACATACTTGTGGGCTGAGTTGCTTCTTTGCAACCAATCTCTCTGGTGGTACTTTTTATATAGTCACTCTTTACTTCACCTATCAGTCATTGTTTAGTTTTTCTTTCAAGAAGGTAGTGGAAAAGAAACAATGGGAATAGGAAATAGCTTGCCTCCCATACTTGTCAATTTCCTCATATCAAGTACTCATATCATTTTTCTAGAAACATTTAAGTCTAAGTTTCTCTTCTCTGGTAAATGAGAATATCAAGCCAAAAGTTATTTATCTATATGAAATAAGTCAGAAAAACATACCTAGCACATGCACACACATATATATGGGTATATATTTATGGTGTGCATGTGTGTGTGCACATGTGTTTGAATAGATATACAAAAATATATGTATATACATATATATCAACATGTACAATGTATATATGAATATATGTTACATATTTATACATGTATATATAAATTTATACGTATATATATGTGTGTTTGCATGTGATATAATTGTAAAATCTATTTTTCAGCTTCTTCTTAATGTTCCCCATCCATATGTACTTCTCTACTGCATTTGTGTAATGAAATACATATATAATTAATGCAATTGTTAGCCACAATTTTCATAAAATCAGCTTTAAAATAAGCTCAGAATAAGAAATATTTACAAAAAATAAATTTTTTACACTGCACAATTCCCTCCTTAAAAAGGGAGGTGGGGAAAAAAAGAGGGAGTAGAAAGTAAAAACATCACCAGCTTTGGTTTTGTCCCTGTAAGTGAGTTCATTAAAACAATATCTGCTTCAAGATTTGTCGTGGTCCTAAAGTTTGGTGCTAGTGATTTTGCCATTCCAACATTGCTTCTGCCTCCATGATAATTTCTCATCACAGCTTTTGCTCTGCCAAACTTCAACTTCTCCATCCTAGAGTGTCCCTTCCTCTAAGACCTCTCTTATAATCCTTTTTTTTTTTTTTTTTTTTTTTGGCGTGGATACTTTTCATCAACTCTCTTTTCATTAATATGGGAAGAAAGGGTGCTACTTGTCATTAAACACTAAACAAAGAGTCAGAGCAACTTCTAGGGGATCAATAAGGACACTGCTAGAGATTTACAACCACACCAACATGAATATACTTTTGATAGCTTGTTTGGATTTACAAAAATACCAGTAGGTTGAAAATATACTCTAGCTACTTGTGTTTGAAGTCCTCTTCAATTGCCTTATGAAGTTTTAAAAGTTCTGTATCTTAGCTAAGCTAAAACTTTTATGCTACCTAGTAAAATGAATAAAGTTCTAAACATATTAGCTAACATTCAATAGATGACACTTTCAAGTCACAAGATGATACATAAAGTAGATAAATATGTATATTTATACACTTTACCTTAGGAGTCTCTAAATGACAGATTTTGGACACCTAATTCTTTTTTTTTTTTTTTATAGAACATGCCTTGTTAAATATGTTTTTAATAAATACTGTGGTCAGAATTTCAAGACAAAGTCAGTATTACCATCTATTTCAATTTGTATGTAATCTTTGCTTATCTGATTAAGGGAAAAATCAAACACCTCTAAACTTCTCAAAGATAAAGTCCTGTTAGTAGGTGTTGCCTCCTTTGATTGTGAATAAAGCGTTCCTATGAAAATCTTAAATATCCTTATTTCTAAGAGCTTAAATTGCAAACTCAACATTCTATTGTAATTTGGATCATTTAATTTCCTCACTGTTTTATGTCTAAGAAAAGAGAAAACCCAAGAAACTGTAAAGTTAAAAAAAAAAGATATTTACTCTATGCCTCCTTGATAGAGTTACCTAACTTTATTTGCATAGCTATGTTCATTTTCAAATAGAGCACAGTTTCAAAACAAACAATAATATTTCTGCCACGTTATGTGAGGTATGATTACACAATTTAAAACTCAATTTTATTGTGCATATATGAAATCTGGTTTTTGATAGCGGAGATATTTTTTTCAAACTCATAACAATTTCATTTCTCATCTTAAAGTTCTAAGGTTCAACTATATTTGAATTAGCCATAAAAGAATCATAAGTATTTTCTTCATAGGAAAGTATTTTTCCTTACATCTTTCATAACTCAAAGATGACTAAAGCAATTTAATCTCTAAAAAGGGAGGGGGAGGAAATCCCTACAACCTTTTGTTCAGAGACAGGGTCAGGGAAGTTTCAACATCACAGGATAATTTCTTGACAAAATATGAGTGGGTCAAAATAGAGGGCAATACTGACTGTTGTTCTGAAACTTTGACAACATTATTCCCTCAAAAGCACATTTAGAAAGACATGGTCTAGAATAAAATAATCAGGGGCTAACAACCTGTGGTCATTTCAGGGATCCACAGTAAAATCCATAGAGGCCCATTGTGTATATGTGTGTTCTTCATCTATCTTCCAACTTTTTAAGGGTGAAGGGAACATGGGGAAATGGAACAGGTTACAGTCAAAGACAGATGACAATGTGGTGGTTGAAAGAATTTGCTCCCACAGAAGAATAATTGGGATTGGTTCTAAAGTGAAATTTTGTGCCTTTCTGAAGAAGCCTTGTTTTCCAGGGGTTTGAAGTCAGAGAGATCACAGTATTGCTCTGGTTCCAGAACAAATATTACCTTTTATATGACCATTTGTGCTGTGTAATTCCCATCAATCTATCGAGAACATGAAGTGTATAATGATTTAGATTCCATAGTGGGCAGACCCAGAATAGAAGGTGAACTCTCCTGCTGGTTTCTGTTCATTTGTGTATTGAGAGGGGAAGCATGAGAACCTTTGATTGATTTGGTGGAATCTCTGGGTCATGGGGTGAGATGAAAGGATGTAGACCTTTGTTAGAATGGAGCATCTCCCACTGAGTTGGACATATGTATTTGGCCCCTTGTTCAGCAGCATATCCCATTCTAAGAGGACATAGTGATCTTTTCTGATTATTTCTCAGTGGGAAAAATTATAGCCTGACAAAGTCTCATGTAACCTCATCTGGTATATGAGGACCTACAAAATCAATCAGAGGTTCCATTTATAATATTTGCTACACTTGCACAGCTTTCTGCTGCTAAAGTATAGGAGTTTAGGAGTTTCTACTCTAAAAGTCACATTTCTGAAATTCATCATTAACTCTTTTTCAAATCACTTCTCAAGTTGCTGTCCTTCAAACATGGTCTTCTGTAGCATAGCCTTGTAGAATCATTTGTTTGAAGGGTAAAACTATTTTACTATGTCATTAGTGGTTTCAGAGTATTAAAATTATAACCAAGATTGGTAAATTACTTTGGCAGAGACTCATATTATTCAATTCTGGGACTTGTTCTGGGCAGAAAATAGCTTCTCTGGATTCCTCATCCTAGTATTCATTCCAGACAGAAGTAAGCAAAAGTTTCTCATATCCTCATACCTTTCTATTTTTCTCATATAGCTGAACAGAGTTGATGTTCACTTTTTATGACAACAGAATGCTGGGGTAAAAGAGAAGATAAGTTGTCAGAAGTTTCTGTAACAGGAGAGGAATAACTGAGCCACAATGTAGAAGCTGATGGATCGGTTTGTATGACATGGAGTTGGAAAGAATTGAAGAATAGAGTTGTTATGGAGAATATTTTATACTATTAATTGATAAAGTTGTTAAATGGTGTGTTTTCTTTGTTTCTTATCCTGTGGAAACAGCTGCATTTACTCTATCTTGATACTCTATCATAATTCCTTTTTTTTGAGGTTTTTTTTTTTAATCTTAAAAAAAAGAGGGCTAATGAACACTGAAGAAGATGTCTAGCTCTCTACCTTGTTGGTCATGTGCCTGAAACTTTCTATGGCCTGCTAAAGCCAATTTTTGAAAGTGAAAAGAATGGTATGTGGCAAATCATTTACCTCTCATACAATTTGCTTTTTGAAACAATTCCCATTGTAGGGTGAAGGGACAACTTGTAAGAATAGTCTCCCTGAATTCAAATTTGGCCTCTTAAATTTACTGGCTTAATGACTCTGGACAATTCATTTAATCCCATTTGCCTCAATTTATTGATCTGTAAAATGAGTTGAACAAGGAAATAGTAAACTATTTCATATATCTTTATAACTAGCCAAAGAAAATACATGCAAGATTTAATTAAATAACTAACATCTAGGATACATAATTAAATCCTGGTAAACTCAGTTATTCTTACTGAATAATAAGGGGTTGTATCTTGCAAGATAAATGTCATGTCATCTATGGCGTCTCTTCCTTCAATAAAATGTAAATTCTTTGAGGGCAGGGGTTGATTCATTTTTCTTTGCATTACTAGCATGGCTATGGAATCATTGTTTGCTGATTTTACTTGATAGTACCTTTCAAGTGTAAACACAATATATCTTGTCCAATTGCATACCATCTGTTCTGTGTTACATCATACTCCAATGTCCCTTCACACTGCAATAAAGGTTAGTTAGGCTTAAATTTGCTTTTTTAAATTTTTAATTTATGGAAATAAAACAAACATTTTCACAACACAGTACAATAAAAAGACAATTAACATGAAACTGCAAGCCTATTATGCACAACTTGCTGTACCTTTCATGTATACAACAAAATATCATGTATTTTGTTTTTTTCCTTCTTTCTCTCATTTGTGAAGTTTTCAAAACTAAAAAAGAAAGCAAAATAACAGTCACAACAGCAGCAAGGAAAACCAAATCTTATCCTTAAAGACTCTAAAAATGTATATGGTAGGGTAGGATTCAAAGGACATCTTTTTGATGGGAAATACTACTCCTCTTCCCACATAATTATTTTTAAATCTCTGGCATTTCAAGGAGCTGAAGATCAATCAAGCACAAGATGAGAGCATACTAGGGTGTCACTCTAGCCCAAGGCCAAGTTATTTCTTTCATTAACTTTGATCATTAGGGTAAATACTTTTCCCCCTTTTGTCTCTAACATTCCAAGATAGTTTCAAGTCAAACTTCTTTTTTCATACTCACCCAAATTTCAACTGAGGGATATCCCTAGACTCTACCCAATGAAATTTCCTGATATCTTTCCTCTACTGTTCTGAACGCTTAACTCAATTCTGGCTGAAACTTTAGCAACATATAAGCATCTTATGTTTATTCTACATAACTTGAATTCTGTATTCTCTGTCCTTTCAATCTCAATCTCTCTCTCTCTCTCTCTCTCTCTCTCTCTCTCTCTCTCATCTTTGCACGTGTATCTCCATCTCTATTTCTCTTTCTAGGTATGCATCTCTTTGTATTTTTGTTTCCCTCTGTCTCTGTATTTGTGTGTGTATGTCTTTGTCTCTCTCTCTCTTTTCTGCCTGCCTCTCACTACCTGTCTGTCTCTCTTTTTGTCTCTCTGTATCTCTGTCTCTGTTTGTGCTTGTGTCTCTCTCCATCTGTCTGTGTCTCCTTTTAAAGTCCTGCCTCCTTCATCACATTTCCACTCTGCCCATCTTTCTCCTATCTCTGAGAGTCATCTGGGACTCTGGGATTTTTTCCTTTAGATATATTTTCACATTTTAAAATATCCTCAATCAATTCCCCTATAGATCCCTCATATTACTCTGTTCCTTATAGAATCATCCCACTCAAAATCTCACTTTTCATTTTATCATAATTACTTCAGTCCATACGAAGTCACCCTTTAGTCCACAGATATTTTGCAATGAAAGTTTTTTCACAAAAGGTATTAGTTTGTGATGTGTCAGCTGAAAGTTTGGGTTTCTTGGTGTAAGTGCTGCATGAAGAGTAGGAGATTGGAGCTCTTGGGGAAAGGAGATAATTTCTTTGGAATATAAAAGTACTTTTTATTGTTAGAAACAATTAGGCTCTCTAGGAAAGGGAAAGAAAAGGATGGAGGGATTGTATATGATGTAAAAACAAGAGATCAATAAAAATCTCTCTAAAAAAGACCCCCCATTCTTTCCTGTGCATTGAAATTCCAGGTATGATTCATCTGGATAAATGACACTCTCTGATTTCCCCAGCTAAAATGATTTTTCCTCTAGTAACTATAGTTCTTTTTCTGCATTTATACTTTTTGCTTAACATTCTGAATTGTGTTATAGGTATTTTGCTTCACTATTTGTGAAGTATCTGCCTTATGCCTTGTCATAAGCTCATTTAGAGTATATAGCGTAGATATAAAATTTATTCCCAATTCCTAGCCAAGTCACATGTATGCAATAAAAACTTGCTTTAAAAATGTAAATTTTACTCACATAGATTTTGTCCTTTAAAATTTATAAATTGGGGGTTGGGGCCAAGATGGGGGAGAGGACACACACTTCATTCTCAGTTTCTCTACTACCCTCAAACTGTTTACAGAATTCAACCTTTCAATAGCTGTTTTACCTTCTTATTATATAACATCTGGACAGTTCTCTTTGATGATTTCCTGAAAAGTAGTATCTAGGCTCTTTTTTTCATCTTGATTTTCAGGAAATCCAATAATCTTAGATTATCTCTCCTAACTCTATTTTCCAGGTCTGTTGTATTCCCAAACAACATAACTGGAAAATAGATTTCATTTATTACCTACTGAAAGAGACCCCAAAATTAAAACTCCAAGAAATATTGTGACTAAATTTCAGAATTATTGGATCAAGGAAAAATACTATAAGCAGCCAGGGGGAAAAAAAAAACAACTTAAATACCAAGTAGCCACAATAAGGATTACTCAGGATCTAATAGCTTCCATATTAAAGGATCAAAAGGTCTGGAATCTAATATTTCGAAAGGCAAAGGATCTTGGAATGCAGCCAAGAATAAATTACCCAGCTAAACTGAACATTTTCTTACAGGGAAGAAGATGGACATTCAATGAAACAGGTGAATTCCATATATTTCTAATGAAAAAACCAGAGCTAAAAAAACAATTTGACCTTCAAATATAGGACTCAAAAGAAGCATAAAAAGGTAAAAAGAACTCCTGAGAACTGTATTTTTGTTATAGGTATATATAAAGAGTACATGTATAATGTGATTTTACTGTTATAATATAAAAAAGGAACTAGAGGTGGAAAGGAGATAGTACCAGAAAAAGGGAAAAGTGGAGGTAAAAAGAGGGAAAGTACATATCATGAAGAGACAAAAGAAATCTATTATATCTGAGGGAAAGAAAAGAGTGGGATGAACATTGTGTGAATCCTACTCTCATCAGATTTGACTCAAAGAGAAAATATTAGACACATTTGGTATACAGAGAAACTTCTCCCACCTCATTGAAAATGGTAAGGGAAAAAGCAAAAAGAGAAGGGGAGGGGGGTAAAGTGGAAAGGAAAGAGAAAAGCAAAATTGGAGGATAATAAGATGGCAGGAAATAAAGAATTGGTAGTTTTAACCATAAATGTGAATGGGGTTAACTCTCTTGTAAAGCAGAAGGGGATAGCAGACTGGATTAAAAGCCAGAATCCCACAATATGTTGTTCAAAGGAAACACATTTGAAGCAGGGTGATCCATATAGAGTAAAGGTGAAAGACTGGAGCAGAATCTACTGTGCTTCAAGTGAAGTAAAAAAAAAGCAGGGGTAGCCATCCTGATCTCAGACCAAGCAAAAGCAAAAGTGGATCTAATTAAAAGAGATAAGGAAGGAAAGTATATCTTGCTAAAGGATAGCATAGATAATGAAGCAATATCAATATTAAACATATATGCACCTAGTGGGATAGCATCTAAATTCCTAAAGGAGAAGTTAAGTGAGTTGCAAGAAGAAATAGACAGCAAAATTATAATAGTGGAAGATCTCAACCCTATAACCCCTATCATTAATACTATTCAATATATATTAGAAATGCTAGTTTTGGCAATAAGAGATGAAAAAGAGATTAAAGCAATTAGAGTAGATAATGAGGAAACCAAGTTATCACTCTTTGCAGATGATTTGATGGTATACTTCCAGAACCCTATTAGAATTAATCCACAACTTTGGAAAAGTTGCAGGATACAAAATCCATAAAAATCATCAGCATTTTTATACATCACAAACAAAATCCAACAGCAAGATATACAAAGAGAAATTTCTCTTAAAATAATGATCGATAGTATAAAATATTTGGGAATCTATCTGCCAAGGGAAAGTCAGGAACTATATGAACAAAACAATAAAACACTTTCCACACAAATAAAGTCAGATCTAAACAATTGGAAAAAATATATTAAGTGCTCTTGGATAGGACAAGCAAATATAATAAAGATGACAATACTCCCTAAACTAATCTATTTATTTAGTACTATACCAATCAAACTCCCAAGAAACTATTTTACTGGAAAAAATAACAAAAAAATTTATCTGGAAGAACAAAAGGTCAAGAATTTCAAAGGAACATATGAAAAAACAAAACAAAACAAAACAAATGAAGGTGGCCTAGCTGTACCAGATCTAAAACTATATTATAAAGCAGTGGTCATCAAAATTATCAAACCCAAAACTAGCTACCTAGTGTTTGACAAACCCAAAGATCCCAGCTTTTAGAATAAAAATTGACTATATGATAAAAACTGCTGGAAAAATTGGAAACGAGTATGGCGGAAACTAGGCATTGACCCACACTTAACACCATCACTAAGATAAGATCAAAATGGGTTCATGACCTAGGCATAAAGAATGAGATTATAAATAAATTTCTTCCTCCTCTACAAGTCTGAGAGGTAAACTGAGAGGTAAATTAGAGAGAGGTAAATTTCCCAGCAATTTTTGTCAAAGAGTGATTTCTTATCCCAAAAGCTGGGATCTTTGGGTTTCCCAAACAGTAGATTATTAATGTTACTGGCTGTTTTGTCCTTTGAAACTAACCTATTCCATTGATCAATTAGTCTATTTCTTAAGCCAATACCAAATGGTTTTGGTAACCGCTGCTTTATAATATAATTTTAGATATGGTACAGCTAGGCCACCTTCATTTAATTTTTTTTTCATTAAATTCCCTTGAAATTCTTGACGTTTTGTTTTTCCATATGAATTTTGTTGTTATTTTTCTAGGTCATTAAAATAGTTTTTTTTGGGAGTCTGATTGGTATAGCACTAAATAAAGAGATTAGTTTAGGTAGTATTGTCATCTTTATTATATTTGCTCGCCCTATCCAAGAGCATTTAATATTTTTCCAGTTGGTTAGATCAGACTTAATTTGTGTGGAAAGTATTTTGTAGTTTTGCTCCTAAAGTTTCTGATTTTCCCTCAGCAGATAGATTCCTAAACATTTTATACTATCAGTAGTTACTTTAAATGGAATTTCTAAAGAATAAATAATATTATAAGCAAATTGGAAGAAAAAAGAATAATTTGCTTTTTAGATCTGTGGAATAGGAAGGAATTTGTGGCCAAAGAAGAAATTGATTATATTATTGAATACAAAATAGATAATTTTCATTATATTAAGTTAAAAGCTTTTGAACCAACAACACCAGTGTAGACAAAAAGATATTTCTTATATTTAAGAGTTCTGATAAAGGCCTCATTTCTAAAATATATAGAGAATTTACTCAAATTTATGAAAATTCAAGCCATTCTCCAATTGATAAATGATTGAAGGATATGAACAGACAATTTTCAGATAAAGAAATTGAAGCCATTTGTAGTTGTAATTTTCTGCTTAGCTTTCTAGAGGTCTCAGGACCAGCCTTGGTCTGAGCAGAATAATCACCATAAGAATAATCAGAAATAAAGTCCAAAGTCTTTATTATCTCCTTAACAGTTTGTTATCATATCCTTCACAGTCTGTTTCCTTTGCCCAAGGCCGGGCTAGCTTTCTGTAGGACTTCCGGAATGGAGGAATGCAGGAGGCAGGAGAACCACCAGGGGGCTGATCAAAGATGGAATCTCTGTGGCTGACTTTGTCCACAAATAGATGTACTCTATTACAAGTACATCATCATAGGTGTCAATCTTGTGGAATAGGTATCAAATTGAAGAACTATACTAAGTACATGTAAACTAGAGAATCATTATATTAATTCCACTGAGTTAACACCTTGTTTTAGGATTAAATCAATCATATTGAACTAGAGAACTATTAATCACCATGCTAAACTAGATAACCATTGTCTTATCATTTCCACTGAGTTAGCACCTTGTTTCAAGTATACTTTTCCAGAGTTCTGGCTCTCTACAGTTATCATAAGAAAAGGTTCTCTAAATCACTATCAATCAGAGAAATGCAAATTAAGATAACTCTGAGGTACACTATACATCTCTTAGATTGGCTAAGATGACAGGAAAAGATAATTATGAATATTGGAGGTGATGTGGGAAAGCTGGGGTACTAATATGTGGTTGGTAGAGTTGTGAACTTTAGCCATTCTAAAAAGCAATTTGGAACTGTGCCCAAAGGGCTATCAAACTGTGCATATCCTTTGATTCAGCAGTGTTTCTACTGGACTTATACCACAAAGAGATTATAAAGGAGAGAAAGGGACCCACACATGCAAAAATGTTTGTAGCAAAGCTTTTTGTAGAAGCAAGAACTGGAAATGAGTCGATGCCCTTTATTTGCAGAATGGCTGGATAAGTTATTGTTCTGAATTTATAGAATACTGTAGTTCTGTAAGAAAAGACTAGCAGGATGATTTCAGAGATGCCTGAAGATACTTCCCTGAACTCATGCTAAGTGAAATGAGCAAAACCAGGAGATAATTTTACATGGAAATATTGGGATTATACAATGATTAATTCTGATGGTTATAGCTCCTTTCAACAATGAGAAGTTTTAGGTCAGTTCCAATGGTCTTGTGATGAGGAAAGCCATATGTACCCAGAGAGAGGACTGTGGGAACTAGGTGTGGATCACTACATGGTATTTTTACTCTCTTGGTTGTTGTTTGCTTGCATGTTGTTTTCTTTCTCTCTCTTTTTTTTCTTTTTGGATCTAATATTTCTTTTGTAATACAATGATCATGGAAATATGTATAAATGAATTGCACAAGTTTGACACATATTGGATTACTTGCCATCTAGGAGATGGAACAATATAATGCTAAAAGAAGGGGTGGGAGAAAGGGAGGGAAACTATTTGGAATACAATGTTTCATAAAGGTGAATGTTGAAAATTATCCATGCATATGTTTTGAAATGAAAAAGCTTAAATAAAAATAATAAATAAAAAAGGTAGATATTTCTTTTACATATATATTTAAAATTATAAAAAAATTATACCATAACAACAATTATGATTATTTTATCATAGTTTTATTCTAATTTTAGGCTATGCATGAATCATTTCTTCTAGAGATTTCTTCTCCTTTCTTTTTACCTAATATTTATTCATTATATTGTGTCCTTTTTGTTTGCTGATTTCTTCAGGATCTTCTGTTTTTTGTTTTTATTGTTATATTTGGGTCTTTCACTTTAAGCATATCAGACATTCCTATCTTTTGTTGCTCTTTTATTTTATATTATGCTGTTTTCATTCAATAAAAAGAAACTGGATTTGAACATTTGTACTTCTCATAGTAATCAACTTCCCTTTCTTTCTAATCTTTCCCTGATAACTATACCACTTCTAAACCCCTTTTGATCTTTTTTGGGCAGGCTCAGACTTACATCATCCCCTTGGTTTAGAAAATTGTCACAACTCATTCCTATGTATATTTTTCATTCTATTGATATCACCATAACAAAATGCTGGACTTCAACTCTCCCATTTTGTCTTGGATTACCACACAGATCTAATTACATCAATGTAATGCTTATGCAAAGTAGATGTGAAAATATGTCTTTGGTTGTAGGGAGAGAAAATACAAAACAGGATGATGATTTATGGTAGAACTGTGAATAAAATAAAACCAAATAGTCCTATACTTGTGTTACTTCTATAGTATTCTATATCACCATAAATTCAGAGTCATAGATTGTTTCTCTATAAGCAAGAAACGTCACGAAACAAGAAACAAAATGCCATCTACTCTTAGAAAACTGTCATGCTGTTTTTACAATTTGTTTAGTTCTCTTGTATAAGTGTGTTGACGTTTTTATACTGAGCCTTAACTTCCCTCTTAGTCAGTCAGGAAACTCTGGCTTATATGGGGGATTGGAAGGTTTTGCACCTTCAATCCAATTTAACCATTTGCTATTTAACTTTCCCTTGTACTTTCCCGAAGTTACAAAGATGAAAATTAAAAGCTGCTACATACATATCTATTACTCCAAGTCAGAATAATTCATACTAATATACTTGCTACTTCCCAAATTCATATCTTGGCAGCATATATCTTATATTCCTCTATTGTTTTCTTTCCAGAATTAAAAAAAATGAATATTGGTTAAAGCTAATATATTTCTTTCAAATCAATATGTAGTAATGAGTAAAGAGGATAAGAGATGGAAGGTAACTATACAGTTACCATTGTCTCTTATGTGAAAGCTACCTTTCCAAGTAGATAATAAAATATTCTTGAGTAGGGAGTGTTCTTTTATTTCTTTGGTTACACATGGTGTCTAACACAGTGCAAGATATCCAGTGAGTACTTAATAATATGTCACACAGTATGACTCTGAATTGAGTGCATGATACTCAATAGGTTACAAAAAGTTTTTTTTTTCCCATAGCAACTCTGAGGGGTAGGTCTTATAAGTATTATTTTGACAGGTTTTCTGACTTTGAACTCACTATTATTTCTATTATACTATGAAACCCAGTTGCTTCCTTTGATTATGGCAGGACTCCAATTCATCTATACACCTAGTTTTCTCATTTTACCTTGAACCATGACTGAGTCTAAGTATTTTGTGGAAATGGGTACCTTTGGAAATAATTATGCAAAAATAAGTTTTGTCTTTGGAAAGAAATGTAATTAGTATGACATTCACCCACAAAATTCTGTTCTAGTTGGTTCTGTCTGGAGTCAAGAAGGCTCAAGTTCAAATTCCACTCTATACACTTAACAGTATGAGGCTATGTAAGTCATCTAACCTGGCTGCCTTAAATTTCATCATCCATAAAAGAAAGAGATAATAATATCATCTTCCTCACAGTGTTTTTTCCATAGTCTCTTATTTTTCTACTGAAGAGAAGGAAGTTTTATCCTCTGTTTTCTCAGCAAAAGCATGGCCCTTCCAATTATTCACCTGGGCTTCTCTTCGGCTTTTTTAAAATTTAAAATGTATATTTTTCTCTCTATTTTTATTTATCTCACACTGAATCAATTCATTCAGGTGTTCCCAAGTTTCCCTGAATCACTAATAGCTATACTTTCTTGTGCCATATCATTTCCTTGTATTCATGTGTCTCAAACTGTCCATTTATTCCCCCATCAATGGATATCACTTTTCTTTCCAGTTTCTTGTACCTCCACTCCTCACCCCAACTTAAAATCAATTCTCATTTTATAGTATAAAAAACTGAGGCTAATAGAGATGAGGTGACTTTCTCAAAATCCAGCATGATTATTAAAGAAAGTAGTTATTTTTTCATTTAAATCTCTCTGATGTGTCAAGATTCACTATTACTCCAAGATTTTTGATCAAAATTGTGTCTCCTCAAAAATTTCTCCTCAGATATCTCCTTGTATGTTTATATTTTAAAATACATGTTTCCAAGTATTTTTGGCTTATATATAGATATGTGATTCATTTATATACTTCACAAGGTATGTAAACATTATGGTCATTGCCTTATCCAAACTTCATTGGCTATTTTTCACTTCCTGTTGATCTTATCTATTGTATTTTCCTTATATAATCTCATGAAAATTAGCACCTACCTTCTACTCAACTTACAGGAATGTACTGAGAATTGATGTCTATAAAAGAGTTTGATCTCCTTTAAACTAGATACATTGAAAGGAAATGTCATTTCCCATTTTATGTAGGGGACAAGTGAAAAAATGGATTATATAATTTGTTCAATGTTATACATTTTGCAAATGTGAAGCGAAAGTATACAAATAATATTATTTTTTATTTTTATTTTTATTTTATTTATATATTATTTATATTATTTTATATTTTATTATTATTTTTATAAATTAAAGACAGGATGGAAAGGAATTGCTTTTATACTAGCCAATATAGTAAATTGGGAGGGAGGACATAAAATGAAACAAATAAACAAAAATCAAACACAAACAGAAGGTTGTTCCCTCCACTGATGGGGCAGATTTTTCCTCTTTATATGCTTTAGAATGTGCCTGGAAAATTATTTACCCTTTTCCATACCATCCCTTATGTTTTCTCTCTTAAATTTTAAAATACTCCTAAAACTCACCTATGTCCCCAATTAACCTCACTCACTCTCATTCTTCCTTTACTTAATATAGCCTGTCTGTATTTAATACATTACTCTGTTTGTCCTATATAAATTTGTGTCTGTTTGTAAATTGTTTTCTAAGGTTCTTAAATCCTTTCATGACTTAGTCCTTGCCCTTGCAAAATTTATGTCTTGTTTCTTTTCCATCCTTCCATAGTTACATCAATAGAAGGAAGGGGCTAATGTCACCTTGAATATCATGCCTACCGAAACAGGTGCTGATAGAGAACTCAGGAAATGACATCACCTATCTACTTTCTAGAAAGACTTGTTAATATTGGAAACACCTATAGTAAAACTGGAATAATCTAAAGAAATGTGGACTATAGTAACTACATTTAGCTGAGGTGAGAAATAGTGGAAAAGTACTGAAACTGAGTAGTTTTAGCTGTAGACTTAAATAGAGAGAATGGCAGAATTCCAATTTCTGGAGGAAAAAAAAAGTATATATTTACTTGTTGATTTTTGTATTTAGGAGCCTATTTTTATATAGGAAATTCTGGATTGAAGAATTTAGGAAGAGAAATTCAGAAATTCTCACTTTTTCCCAATTACAGATTATGGCTTTAGTCATCTCTCTGTCCCTCATGCTGCCCCAGTCTCTGTTATCTTTCTGCTGAATTGCTTTCTGTCAGTTGATGAGATACACTCTCATTATTGCTTTCTTCAGGTGAAGACAATCAAAAACTATAAGACTTACAGATGTTAATGTGAGGATAGCACCTGGAGGATGTCTTTCCTGATACAATCAGAAATATTGCAATATCTTTTTTACATTCTATGTTTCTTTGTAAGTAGCACCTTTTTTATAAAGCTTTTTTATTTTCAAAACATATGCATGGATAATTTAATAACATTGACCCTTGCATATTCTTGTGTATCAGATTTTCTCCTCCTCTCATCCCCTCCCCTAGCTGGCAAGTAATTCAATATATGTTAAATAAAATATTGGTTAAATCCAATATATATATGTGTATATATATATATATATATATATATATATATATATAAACATTTTATAGAATTCTCTTGCTGCACAAAAAAAAAATCAGATCAAAAAAAGAAAGTAAATGAGTAATAAAATAAAATTTGAGTGAAAAATGAAGAGTGTTGTGATCCATATTCAATTCCTATAGTCTTCTCTCTGGGTATAGATGGCTCTCTTCATCACAAGATCATTGGAACTGGCATCACTCATTTAATTGTTGGAGTCATATTCATCAGAATTGATCACAATATAATTATTGATGTTGCCATGTACAATGATCTCTAAGTTCTGCTCATTTCACTTAGCATCAGTTCATGTAAGAATCCCGGCCTCTCTAAAATCATTCTGCTGATTGTTTCTTATAGAACAATAATATTCCATAACATTCATATACCATAACTTATTCGGCCATTCTCCAGTTGATGGACATCCAGTCAGTTTCCAGTTTCTTGCCACAATGAAAAAGGCTGCCACGAACATTTTTGCATATGTGGGCCCCTTTCCTTCCTTTAAGTTCTCTTTGGGATAGAGGCCCAATAGAAACACTGCTGGGTCAAAGGGTATGCACAGTTTGGTAACTTAAGTGTCCAATTTTTCCACTTCCCCTCCAACATTCTTTCTTGTCTTTTCCTGTCATCTAAGCCAATCTGAGAGGTGTGTAGTGGTATCTCAGAGTTGTCTTAATTTGCATTTCTCTGATAAGTAGTGATTTAGCGGACCTTCTCATATGATTAGAAATAGTTTTAATTTCTTAATCTAAAATTTGTCTGTGCATATTCTTTGACTATTTATTTATGGGAGGATGGCTTGAATTTTTATAAATTTGAGATAATTCTCCATATATTTTAGAAATGAGGTGTTTATTAGAATCCTTAATTATGAAAGTGATTTCCCAATTTACTGCTTCCTTTCTGATCTTGTCTGCATTAGTTTTGTTTATACAAAAACTTTTTAACTTAATATAATCAAAATTTTCTGTTTGTGATCAGTAATGATCTCTTCCTTCTTACTCCATAGGCCTGAGAGGTAAACTATCCTATGTTCTTCTAATTTATTTATAGTCTCATTCTTTATTTCTAGATCATGAACCCATTTTGACTTTATCTTGATTCCTGGTATTAAGTGTGGGTCAATGCCTAGTTTCTGCCATACTAGTTTCCAATTTTCTTAGCAGTTTTTGTCAAATAGTGAGTTCTTATCCCAAAAGCTTGGGTCTTTTGGTTTGTCAAATACTAGATTGCCATACTTATTGACTGTTTTGTCCTGTAATCTTAACCTATTTTCTTGACTGACTATTCTATTTCTTAGCCAGTACCAAATAGTTTTGATGACCACTGTTTTATGGTATAGTTTTAGGTCTGGCCAGCTGGGCCACCTTCATTAGCATTTTTTCATTAATTCTTTTGAAATTCTTGATCTTTTAGTTCTTCCAGATGACTTCTGTTACTATTTTTACTAGATCTTTAAATAATTTCTTGGGAGTTTGATTGGTATGGCACTAAATAAATAGATTAATTTAGGTAGTACAGTCATTTTTTGTTATATTTGCTTAGCCTACCCATGAGGATTTGATAATTTTCCAAATGATTACATCTCACTTTATTTGTGTGGAAAGTTTTTTGTAATTGTGTTTATATAGTTCCTGAATTTCCCTTGGCAGATAGATTCCCAAATATTTTATATTACTGAATGTTATTTTGAATGGAATTTCTTTTTGTAATTCTTGCTGCTGGACATTGTTGGTAATATACAAAAATGCAGCTGATTTATGTGGATTTATTTTGTATCCCACAACTTTGCTAAAATTGTGAATTGTTCCTAGCAGTTTTTAGTTGATTCTCTAGGGTTCTCTAAGTATATGATCATATTATCTGCAAAGAGTGATAATTTAGTTTCCTCATGACATATTCTAATTCCATTAATCTCTTTTTCTTCTCTCATTGCCAAAGCTAAAATTTCTAATACAATATTGAATAGTAATGGTGATAGCTGGCAGCCTTGTTTCACTCCTGATATTTTTGAGAATGGTTCTAATTTGTACCCATTATATATGATGCTTCCTGATGGTTTTAAATCTATTATAATCTCCCCCTCAAAGGTTATTGATTGTCACTTTACCTAATCCTATGTCTTCAGATGCCTATGGCCACCACCTCACCACACAGTGGTTCTATGTTCAGCAGAACGCCCAAACACAGTGGCTTGTGAGCTCAAGACTTTATTCCACATGATCACATCCTGCACTCCTCCTGCACACTCCTGCACTCCCACTGAACTCCACCTATTTCCTGGTCTCCACTACTTATATTGGGTCTATGAGATTACATGTATTGCCAATAAGAGAAGGAGATGTCTCCCATTGATGATGCATTCTCAATAGGGCCAGAGGTCCTACTCACAAGGCAGTCCCTACTAGCTGCAGAGATCACATCCATGTGCCTCAGGCATCAAAGCCTAGTTATAGTTAAACTAGTTTAAGTTTGTATTTAAAACTGTTCTGAGCTTTGAGATACTGTGACTATGTGACTCACAAAGTGATGTATCTCAATCTTAAATATATACATCTATGCTTATAGAAATAACTACATATGTATCTCTAACATACATATATACACAGATATATGAAAAATATGCATATAGATATCTATCTAATTGGATATATGTACATATTTATATATATTCATATATCTATAATTAACAACTTCTTATAAATACAGAAATATATATATATATATACATGTATCTATGATACACATGTAAGATTTAACTATCTATATATCAATCATAATATAAAGATAAAAACGTATGAAGATATATAATATATGTGATGGTATATTGTTTATATATAAATATATTGTATTCACATATTTGTGGTGTGTACACACACACACACATATATATATATATATATTATACACACTCATATATATGCACAGATACCTATTATTCATATAACTGTGACTGAGATCTATAGATGTATATTCATATGTGTATGTATGTATGTGTGTGTGATCCTGGATTATTTTTTATTATTTTCAATCAAGAGTAAAAGATGGATGTACTCATGCCTTAGAGGTATTCTTAAATCTTGCTAGATCATAATGAGAAATGGCAGATCATCTCCATCTTTTTCTCTGTTGTGATCACAGAAAGGAGATATTGCAACCCTTCATAGGTTTGATGGGTTTTAAAATGTTATCAATAAAATATCATCAGCTTTTTAACACAGTTTTAGTTTCCACTCACCCCAGAAAGCCCATTTCTCTTGTCCACTCTTCCTGCTGTGTTCTGTAAACTAGCATGTAAGTTTTTGTGTCCTGCTTGAAGATTAGATTTTGCCTCAGGCTCTCTGCATGAACTACCCTTTTCTTTATGCTGGTTCTCTATAGCCACACAAATGTTCACAGTGCCTTAGGCACAAAAATAGCAAGATAGTCCTAGGAAAGGAGTACTTTAGAACTTGGAAGAAGTACAATGCAGTGAAAAATGAAGAGGAGGACTAGAGAACTGGGACCACATAACCTCTGATATATCAGAAAGCTACTCAAATAGAGGAAGTCAGCTTCAAAACTGAGGGAAAGATATACAGATGGAGTGTTCTCCAAATAATCAATATGGAAGTTTTTCTAGACTTAGAAAATTACTAGCACACCAGGAGGAAATAAACTAAGTATCATAGGATTTTCCCTCAATTATGTTCTCTTTAAAACTACCTGTCCTTCCTCATCTCCTTTAAAGATTTCTGACATTATGTAGTGTGAAGAATGTTGATGTCAGAAAACATAGCAAATGTACATTTTCCACTTCTTATTTGTATTATCAATGTGATTTTTAAAAAAATCATATAATTCTTATAGGACTAAATTTCCTTATTTACAACATGATGGTGGTAAGACCAAGTAGCCTCTGAAATCCTTTTCCATTTTGAATCTATGGACCTATTATCTGGAATAATTTCATGTTTATTTTTTCTTGATCATATTTATTTTTTTTCTTTTCCTTTTCTATCCTTGTCTATTATGTCTTTCTAATGCATTCATAGAGGACTCAGAACCCTCATGTCTTTTAAGACCATATTTAATATCTTTTAATCTCTCTTAAAGTAGATCCATAAGAAGGCTTTGTGGCAAAGTGAAATGGTCTTTGAACTTTGGAAAGGATACTTGCCTTCTATCAGTGGGCAGAAGTGGAAGACCACTAAAATCCTAATCCTAATTAGCCCTCCACATCTCAGATATTGCCCTTCCATGTTATTTTTAATGATACATGTTCATAATGCTTTCCTGTTAATCTATGTTTTTTGCCCAGAGAAGGCCCCAGGCTCCAACATGAGTGCTCTCTTGCTGTGTGATGTCACTTCTAATATGAGGGAATCCTTTTTCATTCCAGCATTGTCTTATAAGTCTGCTGGGTTTTCTGTGTGTTTCAAGAGAAACAACTTTTTAATTAAAAAAATTGTCAGATGAGATTACCAAGTTTTTCCTATTTAAAAAGCATTGTTGTCAGCTGCTATGAAAGCTCTTTTCTCTTTCCTTTTCTTTCTCTGAGAGTTTTGAGTTCTGCAGCATCCCTATGTGTAACAACCGGATAAGAAAGATGTTTCTGTGTCTGCTTCTATTGTTTGTGACTGCCATGGTAAAACAATCCATGCCAGTGGCCCAGCCTGCTGGGTTGCTGCTGATAACACTTTCCTTTCCTGAGTATGGCATCTTGTTTAGATGGGATAGCAACAGCTCTATTATGCCCTGGGGAGCAACTGGAATGTCATCTTAGTTGGAATGCTACTCTGTTGAATAGGACCTTTGATGGCACAACCTCATGATATATTCAGTATAGATTACTCTAGGTGATCTTTTAAGCATTTGGTCAAAACTGCATTAAGAAAATAAAACCAAACAGTTAAACCTAATATGATTCTTCAATTTTGACCATTTCAGATTTTGTGTTAGCATTATATATAAAGTTGGGCTAAACTTGGTTTCTTTTTGAGATGGAAAATCTCAATTCAGATAAATTCTTTTGGATTTGAAAAACCAGTTATTTATTAGGTAAGATCTCACTATAGCTTCATTAAAAATCAGAGGGGTTCTGTTAACTTTACTTAAATGTATAAATAAAAAGCTAATTGTTCACTTAATACTAGAAAATATGTCTGCCAGGTGAAAAAGAGAAAAAGTCCTTCATTCCATATTTATGGTAAAGAATATCACATGGATCTTTGTAACTTCATGAAGTGACTCACTGGTGATTTCCCAGTGTACACATTTTATTTATGCTCAAAATCCTGTTCAAAAATAGAAGGGGTCAAAGAATCTATAATAATTATGTGCAATAATTGAATTCAAAACCCAGTGTTTTGATAAACCCTCAACTTAAATAACCTACCAAACAACTTCTTATTTGAAAAGAATTGCTTGGAATACTGGAAATCAATATGGCAGAAATCAAGTTAAGACCAACAGTTTATACCATATTCCACAATTTTAAAAAAGCGGATATATGACTTTAATATTAAATAATATAACATGAAAATTGAATAAAATTTTTGGGTTTTTTTTTACCAAAAACTTTTTTTTTATCTTTCACAGTTATAATATAAGATTATTTCTTAATCAAGTAATGAATAAAGACAAAGAAAATAGGTTTTTTTTGCATAAACAAAATTAAGTGAAATATGACACTAGAATTAGAAGGGAGGCTATCAAAAGGAAAACAAATCCTTTATATCAAACATTTTTGAAAAAGGTCTGCTAACCATGCTATGTAGAAAACTAATAGCAACTTTTTCCCAAGAGATGCATTGTTTAAAAACGTATTTAAAAGAATTGTAAACTATTAATAAACTTTTTTCCAAATTCTTGATAATAAGAGAAATTAAAATGTGCCAAGGTTTCATCTCATACCCAGAGAATTAGGCAAATATGATAAAAAGATGGGATTCTTCAAAACTATCCATGCTGTCATTATTATTTTTTTTATTAAAATAACTTTTTTTTGACAGAACCCATGCCAGGATAATTTTTTACAACATTATCCCCTGCACTCACTTCTGTTCTGATTTTTCCCCCTCTCTCCCTTCACCCCCTCCCCTACATGGCAAGCAGTCCTATATATATTGAATATGTCGTAGTATATCCTAGATACAATATATGTGTGCAGAACCAAACAGTTTTCTTGTTGCACAGGGAGAATTAGATTCAGGAGGTAAAAATAACCCAGGAAGAAAAACAAAAATGGAAGCAGTTTATATTCATTTCCCAGTGTTCTTTTTTTGGGTGTAGCTGCTTCTGTCCATCATTGGTCAATTAAAACTGAATTAGGTCTCTTTGTCAAAGAAATCCACTTCCATCAGAATACATCTTCATACAGTATCACTGTTGAAGTATATAATGATCTCCTGGTTCTGCTCATTTCACTTAGCATCATTTCATGTAAGTCTCTCCAAGCCTCTCTGTATTCATCCTGCTGGTCATTTCTTACAGAACAATAATATTCCATAACATTCATATACCACAATTTACCCAACCATTCTCCAATTGAAGGGCATCCATTCATTTTCCACTTTCTAGCCACTACAAACAGGGCTGCCACAAATATTTTGGCACATTCAGGTTCCTTTCCCTTCTTTAATATCTCCTTGGGGTATAAGCCCAGTAGTAGCACTGATGGGTCAAAGAGTATGCACAGTTTGATAACTTTTTGGGCATAATTCCAGATTGCTCTCCAGAATGGTTGGATTCATTCACAACTCCACCAACAATGCATCAGTGTCCCAGTTTTCCCGCATCCCCTCTAATTCATCGTTATTTTTTCCTGTCATGTTAGTCAAACTGACAGGTATGTAGTGGTATCTCAGAGTTGTCTTAATTTGCATTTCTCTGATTAATAGTGATTTGGAACACTTTCATATGAGTGGTAATGGTTTCAATTTCAGCATCTGAAAATTATCTGTTCATATCCTTTGACCATTTATCAATTGGAGAATGCCTTGGTTTCTTATAAATTAGAGTCAATTCTCTATATATTTTGGAAATGAGGCCTTTATCAGAACGTTTAACTGTGAAGATGTTTTCCCAATTTGTTGCTTCCCTTCTAATCTTGTTTGCATTAGTTTTGTTTGTACAAAAGCTTTTTAATTTGATGTAATCAAAATTTTCCATTTTGTGATCAATAATGGTCGCTAGTTCATCTTCGGTCACAAATTTCTTCCTCCTCCACAGGTCTGAGAGATAAACTATCCTATGTTCCTCTAATTTATTTATAAGCTCATTCTTTATGCCTAAATCATGTACCCATTTTGATCTTATCTGGGTATACGGTGTTAAGTGTGGGTCCATGCCTAATTTCTGCCATACTAATTTCCAGTTATCCCAGCAGTTTTTGTCAGATAATGAATTCTTATACCAAAAGTTAGGATCTTTGGGTTTGTCAAATACTATATTGCTATAGTTGACTATTCTGTCCTGTGAACCTAACCTGTTCCACTGATCAACTAATCTATTTCTTAGCCAATACCAAATAGTTTTGGTGACTGCTGCTTTATAATATAGTTTTAGATCAGCTACAGCTAGGCCACCTTCATTTGATTTTTTTTCCCATTAATTCCCTTAAGATTCTCGACCTTTTATTATTCCATATGAATTTTGTTGTTATTTTTTCTAGGTCATTAAAATAGTTTCTTGGAAGTCTGATTGGTATAGCACTACATAAAAAGATTAGTTTAGGGAGTATTGTCATCTTTATTATATTCGCTCGGCCTATCCAAGAGCACTTAATATTTTTCCAATTATTTAAGTCTGACTTTATTTGTGTGGAAAGTTTTTTTGTAATTTTGCTCATATAATCCCTGATTTTCCTTTGGTAGAGAGATTCCCAAATATTTTATGCTATTGACAGTTATTTTGAATGGAATTTCTCTTTGTATCTCTTGCTGTTGGATTTTGTTGATAGTGTATAAAAATGCTGAGGATTTATGGGGATTTATTTTATACCCTGCAACTTTGCTAAAGTTATGAATTATTTCTAATAGCTTTTTAGTAGAATCTCTGGGGTTCTTTAAGTATACCATCATATCCTCTGCAAAAAGTGATAGTTTGATTTCCTCATTGCCTACTTTAATTCCTTTAATCTCTTTCTTGACTCTTATTGCCGAGGCTAGTGTTTCTAATACAATATTGAATAATAATAGTGATAGTGGGCAACCTTTCTTCACTCCAGATCTTACTGGGAAAGGTTCCAATTTTTCCCCATTGCATATGATGCTTACTGATGGTTTTAAATATATGCTCCTGACTATTTTAAGAAAAAGTCCATTTATTCCTATACTCTCAAGTGTTTTTATTAGGAATGGATGTTGGATTTTATCAAATGCTTTTTCTGCATCTAATGAGATGATCATATGGTTTTTGTTAGTTTGGTTATTGATATACTCAATTATGCTAAAAGTTTTCCTAATATTGAACCAGCCCTGCATTCCTGATATAAATCCTACTTGGTCATAGTGTATTATCCTGGGGATAATTTTCTGTAATCTTTTTGATAATATTTTGTTTAAGATTTTAGCATCAATATTCATTAGGGAGATTGGTCCATAATTTTCTTTCTGTTTTCAGCCTACCTGGTTTAGGCCATACTGTCATTATTGCTAGACCTAAGACTTGGTACAACAACTCTGAAAACAAATTTGGAAATAAATAAAATATCTGTACTCAAAGATGCCACAGCTATTGTTATCAAGAAAATAATTTACAGAATGGTCTCATATATGTCAAAAACCATTCAATACACTCTCAGTAATGGGAAAAAAGAAACAAACAGGAAATAAGTAGATACTTATCAATTGGGGAATTATAAAAGAAATCTAAGTGCATGAATTGAATCGAATATTACTGTGCTGGAAATTGTCACTACATAGAAATATGAGAAGAAAGTTTAGGCAAAGTAATGCAGAACCAGGAAAAATATGCTCAATAATTACAATAATGCAATCATATATAAAGAACAAAACAATTTGACCTGAAGTCTATGAAGTAGAAATGGATAAGTTTGACCTAGAATCTGTAAAGTAGAGCCTCTCAATGCTTTTTTTTTTAATATCAGGACTATGAGAGTGGATGACTATATAATATGAGATTCTTTCAGTATGTTAGTTTTGTTGAACTATTATGATTTTCTTCTTTCTTCTTCTTTTTAATAAGTGATGACTTTTGTGATTGATAAGGTAGGTATACAAGAGGGAATGTAAGAGATACAAAGACAAAAGTAACCTGTAAAATTTATTTTAAAAAGAAAGAATTGCCCTTATGAATTCTATTGATGCTGTGTATCAATGTATGCTTTGAAAACCTTAAAGTGATGTCACAATGAAAGCATATGAGGAAGCTGTGACCATCCAGCTTTATATTCAGTATTCAACTAGAATCCCTTTGCTAAGACTCATTTTACAGGATTCCTGTGTTCTTGAAACCCATGCCAATGGAACAAAACGTCTAAAATCCAAAAAGTTGGAAAGTTTTTGGATAGGATAGGGTGCAAGTTGTGTGTGATGGGTTGCTCACTTATTATTGGTCAGCATTCATATCAGGCACTGAGATAATTTCTGAGAAGACAAATACAAACACACAAGAATATAGACCTGGTTATTATATAGCTTACATTCTGAAAGGGAAAGACAACCCATAAAAAGAAAGCTAAAATGGAAGAGGGATGAATTACTGGATATAGGATCATGATAGATAAATTTGGCAGCAGAGCCAAGATGGCAGAGAAGGAACATGCAACTTTCTAAGCTCCTCTCAGGCCCTCACGACCAACATTAAATTCAGTCTCAAAAATAGCGCTTGACTGGTAAAACCCATGAAGATTAGAAGCACAACAACTCACCAGCCAAAGATAATCTGAAAGATTGCCAGGAAATGTTTGTCCTGAGGGACTAGGAACAGTCCAGCACAGGCAGGGAGAGAATAGCGTCCAGGAGCAGACCAGAGGCAGAGATGACCTCTGAGGTTAGAGACAACTCTCCCATAGGCTAACTGCTCTGCCTTAATTATAAAGCAATTAACCGGCAGAGAAATTAAAGCCAAAGACAGAGGGTACTCTCTAAAAAATGCTAGAACCTAACAAGATCTGGCTTTAACCACCCAAAACCAAGTGACTCAGGCAGACCCATAACACAGCCCTGCAGCCACATTCTACAATTCGGGGTTTTTGTGAGGGCAGTTACAAATCTGCATGGCTGGCTATGGGGCACAGACCAGGGTAGCTTCTAATCTGCACAGTGAGGGGCTCAGCCTGGGGCAATAGTACTTTCCCAGCCTACTAGGCTTCCCTGGGCAAGGACACTTTTGGTCCCTGCAGGGCTATTCACTGCTCAGCCTCTAATACCCACAGTCCCAGGGCAGGCTTTGGCTTGGGGTCATAAAACTTTCACTGTTCTGCGTCTAGCCCCAGGGCAGTTAATACCCACACAGCGGGGTTATTTGCAAGGCATTCCTGCAGCTACTGAGGTGCCACAATAAGGGTCACTCAAGATCTGGCTGCCTCAATATTAAAGGATGGAAGGGCCTAGAATCTGATATTCCAAAAGAAAAAGAACTTGGAATGCAGCCAAGAGTAAAATACCCAGCTAAGCTGAGCATTTTTTTTTCCATGGAAGAAGATGAACATTTAATGAAACAGAGGAATTCCATTTGTTTCTAAGGAAAAAGCCAGAGTTAAACAAAAAAACTTGATCTCCAACCACAGGATTCAAGAAAAGCAGAAAAAAGGTAAAATGAACTCTTCAGAACTGTATTTCTGTTGTGGATATACCAAAAAAACCCACACATGTATAATTTGATTTTACTGATATAACATAAAAAAGGGAAGTAGATATGGAAAGGGGATAATGTCAGAACAAAAGGAAAAGGAGAGATAAAAAGAGGGAAACTACATCCCATGATGAGGCAAAGGAAACCTACCATATCTGAGGGAACTTAGAGAGGGGGAGGGACATTGTGTGAATCTCAATCTCATCAGAGTTGGCTCAAAGAGAAAATAATTGACATATTTTATAGAGAATCTTCTCTCACCTCATTAAAAAGTGGGAGAGGAAAAAGGAAAAGGAAAAAGAATAATAAGGGAAGGGTACAAGAAAGAGGAAGGGATTCAAAGGGAGGAGGGAAAGATCCTAAAGAGAGAGAGCTGTGTGACATAAGCGGGGCTCATAAGTTTAATACTAGGGAAAGTGGGGGGAAAGAAAAAGAAAAGCACAATCCAGGGATATTATGATGGCAGGAAATACAGAATTAGTAATTTTAACTGTAAATGTGAATGGGATGAATTCTCCCATAAAATGGAGACAGCAGACTGGATCAAAAGTCAGAACCCTACAATATGTTGTTTATAGGAAACACATTTAAAACAGGGAGATACATACAGAATAAATGTAAAAGGCTGGAGCAGAATCCATTATGCTTCAGGTGAAGTCAAAAAAGCAGGAGTAGCCATCCTTATCTCAGATCAAGCAAAAGCAAAAATTGATCTAATTAAAAGACATAAGGAAGGAAACTATATCTTGCTAAATGGTAGCATAGACAAGGAATATCAATACTAAACATATATGCACCAAATGGTATAGCATCTAACTTCCTAAAGGAGAAGTAAGGAATTCTAGCTAAACTAGAGTAGCAGTCCTGAAGTCAGGAGACATTTAACATTTCCTAGTTGTATGACCCTGTGTAATTCACTTAACCTCAATTGTTTCAGTAAAAAGAAAAGGAAAGAAAGAAAGAAAAGAAATGCTAGCTAAAGAAATAAAACAAGGAAAAAAGCTGCATGAATAAAAATAAGCAATAAGAAAAAAAATGATCCCTCTTTGCAGATGATATGATGCTATACTTAGAGAATCTTAGAGAATAAATTAAAATTTAATTAAAACAATTAACATCTTTAGCAAAGTTGCAGGATATAAATAAACCTTTAGGAATCAACATTTTTTTCCTATATTTTACAAGTAAAACCCAGTAGGAAGAAAAGGAAAACAGTTTTTTATATACTATAGTATTTATAGCAACTCTTTTATGGAGGCAAATAATTGGAAATTATGGATATCCCCATCAACTTAGGAATGGCTGAACACGTTGTGGTATATGATTGTAATGGTATAGTGTTTTCTATAACAAATTATGAGCAGGCAGATTCAGAAAATCCTAGAAAGACTTACATGAGCTGATCCAGCTTGAAATGAGCAAATCCAGAACATTGTACATTGTAATAGCAACATTTTTCAATAATCAACTTAGCTCTTCACAACAATATAAAGATCCAAGACAATTACAAGACTCATGAGGGAAAATGCTATCTCATGCAGAGAAAGCACTATCACGTCTGAATGCAGATAGAATCATAATTTTCACTTTTAATTTTTTTCTTTCTTTCTTATGGCCCTTCCCTTTTGTTCTGAGTCTTTTTTTTCCCAATATGACTCATGTGGAAATATGTCTATGTATAAAATATCAGATTGCTTGATGTTTTGGGGAGGGGAGAAATTAAGGAAAGAGACAAAAAAAATGGAATTCAAAATCTTACAAAAATTAATGTTGAAAACTATCTTTTTCCCATCTCATTCCCCTTTTTTTCTGTGTGTTTTCTTTTACAACATGAAATTTGCAATATGGAAATATGCTTTGCATAATCTCAAATGTATAAAAGATATATTACTTGCCTTCTTAAGGCACGTACCCTTAGGAATAAGGGGTTGGTGGGAGGGTGTTTCTGGAACAAGAACTAAGTTTATTGAGGGTTATCATCAGAGTTAATCAGTAGGTAGTGCATGTTATCAGCATTGTAATTTGTTCAAAACATCTTTGAAACCACAATGACTTTTTTTTTTTAAAGAGAAACCAGATGAAATTATACTAAATACATTAACTTGGCACCAAAATTATTGGTATATGAGTGTGTGTGTGTGTGTGTGAGTGTGTGTGTGTGTATGTGTGTATGCCTTTTGCTGGTAACATTGGTAAACCCTGCTTGCTAACATTAACATTAACCACATTTATTCTGGAGAATCCTGGGGAAATAAATCCTTCATCACAATCTTTGATTTTAGGTTTCTAGGCCTACTCCAATCTTTAAAATACCTTTATGCAATTTTCAAGAGAACAGTTAATTTTCCCATGGGATATATTATTTATACCCTTGTGATTAGTGAGTAGGAACTCAGTCTAGAATCAACAAAATTGCATTTTTCCTGAGTCCACAATAATCCTGATTACTAAACTTTCCCTGGACTATATGTTTCTTAGTCTATCTCATTCCCTAGGAAGCTATAGACAAGACTTTGTCCTTCAGATTTTTTAGGGACTAAAGAAAGAGGAACATAGTAACAAATACACATTTTGGATGGCAGTTATTTATATACATTGTGGATAGATATTTTAAGACTATAATTTCTGGGCAGTTTATAATCTTTGCTTTTTAAAACTACAAAGAAGTTAAATAATTCATCCAGGGTCACCCAGCCAATATATTAGAAATAATATTTGAACTTCCATCTTCCTAGCTTTAAATTCAGCTTTACATTGACCATCTAAGCCTGCCTGTATGCATATTCAGAAATTTTTTCTTTTGACCTAAACTCTGCCCCCTGCTAGAAAATGGTCAATAATAGACCTTTTGTTCTGTGTCTGGGAAGATAATTTTGGAGAAGTTATCAGTCTCTTCTGTCTGTTTCCCACTATTTAGTAGCAAATGTTCTCTACCACTAGCACACCAGCCAAATGAAAAAGATAGCATATGAATAAAACCTACATATCCCAGAGAAATCTGTTGAAATATGCTGTATATAATTGATTAGGGATCAGATGAGGAGGAAGGGCAACAGCTAAGGTAATAACAGCTCTGTTTCTCAAGAATGCTTCCAAATGAATGACATGTAGACCAAATCTTACCAAAGATTGGTGACCATATACATATTATCACCATTATATTTACTCACAGATCATGGGTTATCAGCAGTACAATGAATATATTTTATCCCTTAAATAGATACAAGATGATAGTGTGGATCTATGCTGGTTATGCTGCATTCATTTTCCTCACTTTTCAGGAGATCTAAAGCAATGATTAGGACAGTCAATGGTTGTAGTGGATAAAATGCGGATCCTGAATTAAGAAGAGCTGAGTTCTAATGTGGCTTCAGTTACTTGATAGCTGAGATAAATCACTTATGCCTATTTTCCTCAGTTTGTTTTTTTCCATTTCTAAAATGAGATTTCATCTCTAAAATGATGTTTGCTATGGAAATGGAAAACCACTCCAGCATCTTTGCAAAAAAAAAAAAAAAAGTTTGAAAGAGAAGTCATGAAGAATATACAGACTGTAATAAGTAAACAATAATAAAAAACAAGGTGGCATACATATATGATGATTGGTCATCATAGGATGCTTTTTTATGTTTTATTTTGACCTTTAGTCTGGGGTTTGTAAAGATCTCTTATCTTTTCATTTCCCAAGGTTCAGGGCCATCAAATAACTTCCTTTATACCCGATTGTTTTTTCTCTTTAAGGTTTAATTATCAAATAGTTTCTACTCAGAAAGAGAACAGCTTTTCAATCCTGAAGAGACTAATAGCAGACAGTCTCCAGACAATTGTTGGTCCCCAATACAAAAGGCTCTGCTAGAAGAGACTATTAAAAACCTTAAAAGAGAACTAGAAGAAAAATGGGGAAAGAAAAGAGAAGCTATGCAAGAGGGTACAGAAAAGACATATAACTCACTAAAAGAAAAATTTGACAAAGTGGAAAAAGAAAACAACTCCCTGAAATATGAATTGGAAAAGGTAAAAAAAAAACTCCCAAGAAGTGCAGGGAAACAGAATTTGTGAATTGGAAAGAGAAAATAACTCATTAAAAAAATTAGTGAAATGGAAAAAAATTCCATAGAGCAAAATGACTCATTTAAAAACTCAATCAGACATATACAAAAAGAAGTAAAAAAAAGCTAATGAAGAAAATAACACGCTAAAAATCAGAACTGAACAAATAGAAATTACTGACTCATTGAGACAGGAAGAATCAGTCAAGCAAAACCAAAAAAATGAAAGATTGGGAAAAAAATGTCAAATATTTACTTGAAAAAACAACGGACCTGGAAAATAGATCAAGGAGAGAAACCTAAGGATCGTCAGACTACCCGGAAATTATGATTAAAAAAAGAGCCTAGATACTATTTTACAGGAAATTATTAAAGAGAACTGCCCAGAAGTAATAGAACCGGAAGGCAAAATAGGTGTGGAAAGAATCCATCGAACACCTTCTGAAAAAGACCCTAAAATAAAGACCTGAGGAATATTGTGCAAACTTCAGAATTTCAGATTAAAGAAAAATTCAAGCATCCAGGAAAAAACAATTCAAATACCAAGGTGCCACAAAAAGGGTCACACAAGATCGGCTGCCTCAACATTAAAAGATTGAAGGGCCTGGAATTTAATATTCCAGAAGGCAAAAGAAATTGGAATGCAGGCAAGAATAAACTACCCAGCTAAGATGAGCATTTTTTTTCCCATGGAAGAAGATGGACATTTAATGAAACAGAACAATTCCATCTGTTTCTAAAGAAAAAACGAGACTTAAACAAAAAATTTGATCTCCAACAACAGGACGCAAGACAAGTAGAAAAAGATAAAAGGAACTCTTAAGAACTGTATTTCTGTTGTGGATATACATAAAAATCACATGTATAATTTGATTTTACTGATATAGCATAAAAAAGGGAAGTAGAAATGGAAAAGGATAGTGTCAGAAAAAGGGAAAGGGGAGATAAAAGAGGGAAACTTCATGTGTCAATGAGGCAAAGGAAACCTATCATATCTGAGGGAACTTAGAGAGGGGGAGAAACATTGTGCGAATCTTACTTTCATCAAAGTTGGCTCAAAGAGGAAATAAAAAACACATTTGTTTTACAGAGAATCTTCTCTCACCTCACTAAAAAGTGGGAGAGGAAAAGGGAAAAGGAAAAAGAGTAATAAGGGAAGGGTACAAGAAAGAGGAAGGGATTCAAAGGAGGAGGAAAGATCCTAAAGAGAGAGAGCTGTGTGACATAAGCGGGGCTCATAAGTTTAATACTAAGGAAGTGAGGAAGGAGGAAAAGAAAAAGAAAAGCATAATCTGGGGATATTAGGATGGCAGGAAATACAGAATTAGTAATCTTAACCATAAATGTGAATGGGATGAACTCCCCCATAAAGAGGAGGCAGATAGCAGACTGGATCAAAAGTCAGAACCCTACAATATGTTGTTTACAGGAAACACATTTAAAACAGGGAGATACATAGAGAGTAAAGGTAAAAGGCTGGAGCAGAATCTATTATGCTTCAGGTGAAGTCAAAAAAGCAGGGGTAGCCATCCTTACCTCTGATCAAGTAAAAGCAAAATTGATCTAATTAAAAGAGATAAGGAAGGAAACTATATCTTGGTAAAAGGTACTATAGACAATGAAGCAATATCAGTATTAAACATATATGCACCAAGTGGTATAGCATCTAACTTCCTAAAGGAGAAGTTAAGAGAGTTAAGAGATGAAATAGACAGCAAAATTATAATAGCGGGAGACCTCAATCTTGCACGCTCAGATTTAGATAAATCAAATCACAAAACAAATAAGAAAGAAATTAAATAGGTAAATAGAATATTAGAAAGACTAGGTATGATAGATCTCTAGAGAAACTGAATAGGATAGAAAGGAGTATACTTTCTTCTCAGCAGCTCATGGAATTACACAAAATTGACCATATATTAGGACATAAAGACCTCAAAATTAAGTGCAGGAAGGCAGAAATACTAAGTGCTTTCTTTTCAGATCACAATGCAATAAAAACTACATTCAACGAAAAGTTAGGTTATTCAACAAAAACATTCAACAAAAAGTTAGGTTAGACTAATTGGAAACTAAATAATTTCATCTTAAAGAATGATTGGGTGAAACAGCAAATTATAGACACAATTAATAACTTCAATCAAGATAATGACAACGGTGAGACATCATACCAAAATTTGTGGGATGCAGCCAAAGTGGTAATAAGAGGAAATTTTATATCCTTAGAGGCTTACTTGAATAAAATAGAGAAAGAGAAGGCCAAGGAATTGGTCTTGAGACTTAAAAGCTAGAAAAAGACCAAATTAAAACCCCCAATCAATTATTAAACTTGAAATTCTAAAATTAAAAGGAGAAATTAATAATATTGAAACTAAAAAAAACTATTGAACTAATAAATAAAACTAATAGTTGGTTTCATGAAAAAATCAATAAAATTGATAAACCTTTGGTAAATCTGATTAGAAAAAGGAGAGAGGAAAATCAAATTAGTAGTCTTAAAAATAAAAAGGGAGAACTTTCCACCAATGAAGAGGAAATTAAATAAATAATAAGGGGTTACTTTGCCCAACTTTACGCCAATAAATTTGCTAACCTAAACGAAATGGATGACTACCTCAAAAATTAGGCTTCCCAGATTATCAGAGGAGGAAGTAAATTGCTTAAATAGTCCCATTTCAGAAAAGAAATAGAACGAACTATTAATCAACTCCCTAAAAAAAAAATCCCAGGACCAGATGGATTTAATGTGAATTCTACCAAACATTCAAAGAACAATTAGTCCCAATGCTTTATAAACTATTTGAAAAAAGTAAGGAATGAAGGAGTCCTACAAATTCCTTTTATGATACAGACATGGTAATTGATACCTAAACCAGGTAGGTTGAAAACAGAGAAAGAAAATTATAGAACAATGTCCCAAGAATATTGATGCTAAAATCTTAAATAAAATATTAGCAAAAGACTACAGAAAAATCATCCCCAGGATAATTCACCATGATCAAGTAGGATTTATACCAGGAATGCAGAGCTGGTTCAATATTAGGAAAACTATCAGTATAATTGGCCATATTAATAACCAAATTAACAAAAACCATATGATCACCTCAATAGATGCAGAAAAAGCATTTGATAAATCCAACATCCATTCCTATAAAACACTTGAGAGGATAGGAATAAATGGACTTTTCCTTAAATAAGAGCATCTATATAAAACCAGCAGAAGCATCATATGTAATGGGGACAAACTGCAACCATTCACAATAAGATCAGGGAGGAAACAAGGTTGCCTATATCACCATTACTATTTAAATTTATTAGAAATGCTAGCTCTGGCAATAAGAGCTGAGAAAGATATTAAAGGAATAAGAATAGGTAATGAGGAAACCAAATTATCAGTCTTTGCTGACGATATGATGGTATACTTAGATTACCCCAGAGATTGTGCTAAAAAGTTATTAGAAATAATCCACAATTTTAGCAACGTTTCTGGTTATAAAATAAACCCACATAAGTCATCAGCATCCTTATATATCACTAACAAAATCCAACAGTCAGAGTTACAAAGAAATCTTTAAGTAACTACTGATAGTATAAAATATTTAGAATCGATCTGCCAAGGGAAAATCAGAAACTTTATGAAAACTACAAAACACTTTCCACACAAATTAAGTCTGATCTAACCAACTGAAAATATTAAATGCTCTTGGATTGGGCGGAAAATATAATAAAGATGACAATACTACCTAAACTAATCTATTAATTTAGCACTATACCAATCAGACTTCCCAAAACTATTTTGATGACCTAGAAAAAATAACAACAAAGTTCATATGGAAAAACAAAAGGTCAAGAATTTCAAGGGAATTAATGAAAAAAATATCAAATGAATGTGGCCTAGCTGTACCAGAATTAAAATTATATTATAAGGCAGCGATTACTAAAACTATCTGATATTGGCTAAGAAATAGACTAGTTGATCAATGGAATAGGTTAGGTTCAAAGGACAAAACAGCCAATAACTTTAATTATCTAGTGTTTGACAAACCCAAAGATCCCAGTTTTTGGGATAAGAATGCATTATTTGACAAAAATTGCTGGAAAATTGGAAATTAGTATGGCAGAAACTAGGCATTGATCCACACTTAACACTATACACCAAGACAAAGTCAAAATGGGTTCACGATCTAGGCATAAACAATGAGATCATAAATAAATTGGAAGAGCATAGGATAGTTTACCTCTCAGACCTGTGGAATAGGAAGGAATTTATGACCAAAGAAGAACTAGAGATCACTATTGACTACAAAATTTAAAATTTTGATTATATCAAATTGAAAAGTTTTTGTACAAACAAAACTAATGCAGGCAAGATTAAAAGGGAAACAATAAACTGGGAAAACATTTTTACAGTCAAAGGTTCTGATAAAGGACTCATTTCCAAAATATATAGAAAATTGACTCTAATTTATAAGAAATCAAACCATTCTCCAATTGATAAATGGTCAAAGGATATGAACAGACAGTTGTCAGATGATGAAATTAAAACTATTACTACTCATATGAAAGAAAGTTCCAAATCACTGTTGATCAGAGAAATGCAAATTAAGACAACTCTGAGATACCACTATACACCTGTCATATTGGCCAAAATGACAGGGAAAGATAATGCAGAATGTTGGAGGGGATGTGGGAAAACAGGGACACTGATACATTTTTTTTATTTAATAGCCTTTTATTTACAGATTATATGTATGGGTAACTTTACATCATTGACAATTGCCAAACCTCTTGTTCCAATTTTTTCCTCTCATACCCCCCACCCTCTCCCCAGATGGCAGGATGACCACTAGATGTTAAATTATATTAAAATATAAATTAGATAGACAATAAGCATGCATGACCAAACCGTTATTTTGCTGTACTGAGTCAGACTCCGAAATATTGTACAATTAGCTTGTGAAGGAAATCAAAAATGCAGGTGGACAAAAATATAGGGATTGGGAATTCAATGTAATGGTTTTTAGTCATCTCCCAGAGTTCTTTCACTGGGCGTAGCTGGTTCAGTTCATTACTGCTCCATTGGAAATGATCTGGTTGATCTCATTGCTGAGGGTGGCCAGGTCCATCAGAACTGGTCATCATCTTGTATTGTTGTTGAAGTATAAAATGATCTCTTGGCCCTGCTCGTTTCACTCAGCATCAGTTCAACACTGATACATTGTTGGTGGAATTGTGAACACACCCAGCCATTCTGGAGAGCAATTTGGAACTATGCCCAAAAAGTTATCAAACTGTGCATACCCTTTGATCCAGCAGTGTCTCTACTGGGCTTATACCCCAAAGAGATACTAAAAAGGGAAAGGACCTGTATGTGCCAAAATGTTTGTGGCAGCCCTGTTTGTAGTGGCCAGAAGCTGGAAATGAATGGATGCCCATCAATTGGAGAATGGTTGAGTAAATTGTGATATATGAATGCTATGGAATATTATTGTTTTGTAAGAAATGACCAGCAGGACGAATACAGAGAGGATTGGTGAGACTTACAGGAACTGATGCTGAGCGAAATGAGCAGAACCAGGAAATCATTCTATACCTCAATAACGATACTGTATGAGGATGTATTCTGATGGAAGTGGATTTCTTCAACAAAGACAAGATCTAACTTAGTTTCAATTGATCAAGGATGGACAGAAGCAGCTACATCCAAAGAAAGAACACTAGGAAATGGATGTAAACTGCTTGTATTTTTTTCTTCTTCCCAGGTTATTTATACCTTCTAAATCCAATTCTCCCTGAGCAACAAGAAAACTGTTCAGTTCTGCACACATATATTGTATGTACTGATCTACTGTAATCTATTTAACATGTATAGGACTGCTTGCCATCTGGGGAAGAAGGTGGAGGGAGGGAGGGGAAAAATTGGAACAGAAGTGAGTGCAATGGATAATGTTGTAAAAAATTACCCTGGCATAGGTTCTGTCAATAAAAAGTTATTTAAAAAAAAAAGGTTTAATTATCAGAGATATAAATGGTCTACCTCGGAAACTTAAAAATATAAAGAAAATCAAGATAAGAACAGTAGTCCTTTATCTAGCAATAAAGAGACAGAGAAAGCTCCTCTAACAATATAATATGTATATTCATTATTGAGCTACTTTGTATACACTCTAGATATGTTACTTTATTGATGTAGGGAACTTCCTGGGGAGGAAAGTCCTACTCTTGATAAAAGCAACCATTCTGAAATTTATATTTTAAGCTTTCTGGAGTAATAAAAGTTTAAGTGGTTTTCGAAATTATAAAGCTAAGATATGTTAAAGGTACTTAAACTCAGGTCTTCTTGACTCTGAGGGCAACTCTCTGCATCTCTAGTGATTATGTTGCCTCTCATAGAAACCTTTAGACCAAAATATGGATTTCTGTCCTCAAATCTATATACAGAAGCAGTTAAGACTTGGAATTAAGGAGACCTGAGTTCATATCTTGCCTTAAACACTTACTAGGCGTGTGATCCTAGGCAAGAAATTTTTCTCAGTCTCAATTTCCTTATTGTTAGATGGAAAAAGTACTCACTTCACTATGTTATTGGGAAAAATCAAATGAATTTCTCTGTGTGTATATTATATATAATATGTATGTTATATATATATATATATATTATATAATTTTGCAAACCTTAAAATACTATGTGACTATTAAGTAGTAGTAGTAGGAAATGGAAGAGGAGGAAGAGAAGGAGGAAGAGGAGGTTTTATTTTTCAGCCTGTGTGTGTCAAATAATCAACATCAGTTCAAACAGTTTTGCTTTTTTTCCCTAATAAATCTTCCTTTATATAACTGATTATATACCAGGAAGCAATTGCAAGTAAATCATTGCAAGTTTCTTTTCTCAGCATAAGAGCAAAGAAGACAAAACAGAGATAATAGAAGCCATTGAGCCAAAAGTTGACAATCTTATTCCCATTCTGAGTTTTTATGCATAAAGGTGTTTTACAAGATAATATGAGTTATTTGTTAACATGGAAAATATACATATAATTGGTGAAGACAACATTTCTTCTAGTAGAGTTTAAGCAGTAGAAAACTTTTCTCTGTGGCAGGATGGGAAATAATTTCCAGAGACTAGGAATTCTATAAGGGGAGGGCTATCATTTCAAGTAAGGGGGACATGCATGCAAAGGTATGGAGGTGGAATATTGGGGTTATATCTGAGAATCAGTAAGAATTCCATTTAAAGGTTGTATATCTATGTTATGCTAGGCTTTTCTTGCTATAGATATATATATATAAAATATTTTGTGTGTATATATATATGTGCATATATTCAAAGAACAAAATGTATTGACTTTTACACATTCACAAAGGATGGTACTTTTAGAAGAAATATCCAAAATTAATAAATTTATCATTGTATAAATCTAGGGATGAACCAAGCATACACAAACTCCTTGACCATAAACCTTAAACACTATTTCCCCCTCCAGACCCTTCTCTATATCCTTTCCCCTCATATTGTGAGTCAAACTTGACTCAGGTCAGCCCTTTGATAATTTACATTCAATATAGGAAGAGAATGTGATATTAATTGGTCATCAAAAATTTAACAAAAGGAGAAGTCTCTAGTTAATTGAGCTGAGCAAAACTCCTTTACTTAAGCTGGTCATTGTGATCCACCAGTCAAGCATCAGAAAGTGCTTGGGACTACTCAAAGCTGTATTAAACTCAAGCAACAAGGAATGCTATCAGTAGTTTAATATTTAAGCCCTGTGAGCCAATCATGTTTTGAGGATAGTTATAATAACTTTTTAAGGAAAACTATTCTAATTTGAATGGGAACAGGGATCAGAACATTGTTCCTATGATAATTCTCTACTGTGAATGATTACATGTGTTCTACCATTTCTATTATTTATTACCCAACCTCTTTCTTTTTGTTAACCAAAGATTTCTAAATCTATATCAATATGTTTTATATTTTTCCTTCAAAAGTTAAATACTTTAGAAGAATTGCACATGTTTAACATATACTAAATTACATTACAGTCTAGGGGAGGGTGTGGGGGAAAAGGAGGGAAAAATTTAGAACGCAAGATTTTATAAGGGTGAATGTTGAAAATTTTCCTTGCACATATTATGAAAGCAAAACACTTTATTTAAAAAATTAAATACTTTTCTTGGGAGGTATATGTACTTTTTTTTAATGAAGGCCTTCATGATGATCATGTCTTAGGAATATTGTAGTAGAAATCTTAAGTAAGATATGTGTGAGGGTTTTCTGGAGGCAGCCTTAGTCTCAGTTGAAATAAATAATTACTCCAAAGTGCAGCCAGCTGGTAAAAATGCAAATGTTTATTTCTTCTTCCAAATTAGCCCAGTTAGTTCAGAGACCTATCTCTCTGCTTGAGCTCTTGCAGCTTTGTCCTTGGCTTCTGCCTCTGCTTTCTTCAGCCTCCAGCCAGCACCAAGTTGGAAGATGCAATGGATCCCTCTTGCCTCGAAGATAGGGCTTGTAGGCTTTTCTTCCAGAGTGTTCTGTCTCTGAGCCCGTCGATGGTCTGGAGAAATTCTCTTGAGTAGCTCACTGGAACTGTATTTATGCTATATCTCTGAGTGTGGGATTGTGGGATATCTCCCAGCATGCTCTCTGAAATCTCCCAAACATATAAACTCCATTGAGTTCTTAGATACTTATGAGCTCTCTAAAGGTGTGAACACAAGCATTGTTTCCATCAGTTGTACTTAGTACTTAGTTCAAGTTCTGGCCCAAAATAACTCTTTCTAAGATTAAATCAACTCCAATGGCTTAACACTTTGTAAAGATTCCAACAGATATGGGTTGCATAAAAAAGCCTTTGAGGTTTCTAATTATCTCTAAAATTCTGTTTCTGGGGTTCTGACAGAGTGGATATGTGGAGATAGGGAGAGGAATTAATCAAGAATGACACTGAAGTTGCAAAATTAAGAGAATGAAAGCATGGTGGTACCTTTGAGAGAAATAGATAAGTTAAGGTATAGTAGTTTTGAAGAAAGGGCAGTATAATGAATTTGAGGAGGAGGAAAGAATGCTTAATATCTTTCTTATTTTTCCTGTTTGCTTCAAAACACAACTTTCATTTGGATTTTCATTACAGAAAGACTAGTCTTCATTCCCAGGTCCAACATTCTGGTAATAGGAACACTTTTCTCTTTAACCTGCATTGCTATACTGTTCCTTTCCCTCTCTCATCTCCATCTAGATCATATTCCCCAATCTCTAAAATATTCATTGAGGGAATAATGTCAGAACGAGGTAGAATTTTCAACTTGTCAAAACACAAGCCAAAGAAAAGTAAACAAAAAAAAAAAAACTTTACAAATAAATTTAAAACAAAGCAATTTTTTTCTTTCTTATCCTTCTTCTATTCTCCCCAATTCCTACATTTTTTGCTTATTCCTGTCCATGAATATCTAAAAATTCAACTTCTACTACAATAAGACTGAAAATCAGAACTCTCTATTGATTTATTCTAAAAAAATCTAGATTTTTTATTGCATGTACATGCAATATAGTTATAGTTATAAATATACTATGCTCCAGGAATTGATGAGAACTACCAATAAAAACATAAAAGAAAGTCTCTGCCCCTAAGAAGTTGCATTCTTGTAGAGAACTACAATATATGAAAAGAGATGGAAAAGGGGATCGTTGGTACACATATGAAATAAGAGATATCCAGGAAATGTTGTGGAGCTCTAAAATCAAAGAATATGGGGCCAATTACTGACCTACTAAAGGTCAGTGTGATTGTAGATGTGAAGACTAATTTTCTAATGGGAGAAAATGGAGATCATCACCACAGTGGTATTGAGTAGAGACAAATGGATAGATCGGCTTGAGATGTTCAGGAAAAATAGTTTAATTTGGGAAACATAATCTTAAATTTTTCCAATGACCTAAGTCCTATTTTCTGGTAGAAGGGTAAAGAGATGATTATGGTAGTTGCAGAACATATTTATGTTAAAGTTCCATTCTGAAGGATAAGGAGCTAGAGTGGCTTTGAGGGAATGTGGTATGGTAGAAAGGAAGTAGGCTGTCGAGGAGGTATGTAAGATTCAAGCTTTAGTGACCTACTTTTGGTATGAGCAGCTAAGGCTCCAGGGAAAATGTTGCACATTGCTTTTTAGTGCTGGTGTTTACCTGTTAATCATCTACTTAGAATATGAAGCTTATTCTTTGGCAGATGTTTACTGAAAAACTGTCAAAAGATTTCAATGGCTATATACATTATATAACATTTAGATTCCATCTAAACTGTTGTATTCTTGGATAATCTTCTAGAAAAAAGAAAATCAACTCTGTCTCCCTGGGTGCAATTTAGACTATTTAAAATATGTACTATTAATTAAAAAGTAACTTTCCCCCATACTAAAGCTAATGAAGCTTTGAAATATGAAAATCACTGTGTAACAAAATGATTTATTTTAATAACATTTGTAAACCCAGATTAGCTCAACTCTACTTTCTGTGTCATAATGATGGGGTGAGAAATATGTACAAATTTAAATGCTTGTGGGAAAATTGAAAGCAGGTCTATTTTTCTCATATATCTGGGTATGTATATGTATGCATATATATATATACACATATGTATATACATGATTTTCATTAAATGTGAAAACAATTTTAACATTTTTTAAAGATTTGAATTACAAAATTCTATCCCTCTCTTCCTTCCTTCCTCCCTTTCTTGAGGCACTAAACAATTTTTACAAGTTATACATATGCAATCATTTCCATGTTAGTCATTTTGTGAAAGGAAATTTGGATAAAACAAAAAAAAAAGAAATATAGAAGGAAAAAGACAAAGAGAAAGGAAGGAAGGAAAGAAGGAAAGAAAATAGTATGCTGTTGTCTATATTCAGATGTTATCAGTTCTTTCTCTAGAGGTGGATAATATTTTTTGTCAAGTATCCCTTGAGACTATCCACTCACTTTACACTGTATCAGTTCATGCAAGTTTTTTTCAGATTTTTCTGAAATCATCCTGTTCATTATTTATTATAGAACTATAATATTCTATCACAATCATATCACAGGAGTTCAGCCATTCCCCAATTAATGAGTATCCCCTCAATTTTTAATTTTTATATATTATAAAAAGAGCTACTATAAATATTTTTGTATAAATATTCTCTCCCTGTTTTTATTTTATCTCTTCGGGATACAGACCTACTAGTAGTATCACTAAATCGAAAGGTATGCACCATTTTATAGCCATTTGGGCAAAGTTCCATGGCTCTCCAGAATGACTAAATCAGTTCACAACTCCATCAGTTCTACATTAGTGTATCAGTTTTTCCAGTCCCCTCCAACATTTATCATTTTCTTTTTCTGTCAAATTAGCCAATCTAATAGGTATAAAGTAGAATCTTAGAGTCATTCAATTTTGCATTTCACTAATCAAAAATGATTTATGGAATTTTTTTCAAATGACTTTGGTTAGCTTTGATGTCCTGGTTTACAAATTGACTGTCCATATATTTTGCAGGTCTATTTTTCTATGTCTTAAACCAGTATGTTAGGAAAGATACTGGGAAAATGATCATCCACCATTTTTCTTTTATCTTTGAAAATCTTCTGATTATACTGAACTATTAAAGAATTTAAATTTTAAAATCTAACAATCTGACTTCCCCACATCACCAAAAGAATCTGTCTCTGTCCATTGAAACCTCACCTGTTGTATAATAAGCTCAAGCAAAAATTTCAAGCATACTATGAAATATTTTATTATTAAACAGCTATAAAATGAAAATTATCTCTTTCTCCTGAATTCTTAAGGGATTAAGTAGGTTTTACAGAGTTATTCAGAAAAAAATAGACTTGAATAAGGGATAATGTTAGAACTGAACTCAAAAACTTGTAGATTCAAATCCTACCTCAGAAATTTTATGATCTTGAACAAATAATTTAATTTCTGGACTTCATTTCATTAACCTATAAAATGGAGATAATAATAGTTTCTACCTAAAAAGGTTGTGAAGTTCAAATGAAATAATATATGTAAAACACTTTTTAAATCTTAGAGCACTATAGAAATGTCAGCTGTTTCTATTGTGTAATCTTATTTTTATTTTTTCACATGTATCTTTCTTACTAAATTATAAATTTGTTGAAGTCAAAAGTGATGTGTCATATGTCTTTATATCCTCCTGAGATCTTAAAATGGTATTGAATGAAAGAATAGATTAACTATGTATTCTTCTGTCCATGAGGACATAGTGAATATAAAAGATATCTTAAACATGATCAGAGTCCATGCATGTGGTAGGAGGCTCATCAACAAATGTTCAGAGGAGAAGCTTAATGTGGCTAAAAGTCACAAGATGATTCAATATAGAAAAAAACAACAGGTAAAACTAGGTTAAAATAACTACCATCAACTCTCTTGAAGAGGAAAAAAGAAACTCTAGAAAGAAACAAAGAATCTAAGGACTGTGTTTAAAGAAATCTTAAATATTTAGTCATGGTCAGAGTGAATGTGATATATTGAAATGAGCATTCCATCACTATTTAAAATTTGAGGATTAGAATCCTCCCTCAGCTACTTACCTCTGTGATACTGGGTAAGTCTATTCATTTTCTTCTAAAATTTCCTTATCTCTATAGTAAGAGGATTGGAATAAATAAGTTCAAAGTTTGATTTTATTTTTTCACTTAATAGTATTTCATTTTTTCCAAATACATGTAAAGATAGTTTCAATGTTCATTGTTGTAAGATTTTGAGTCCAAGTTTTCTATTCCTCTCTTCTTCCTTTACTTCCTTCCCCCTTTTCATGACAGCAAGCAATCTGCTCTAGGTTATACATGTACATCTATTTTAAACATGTTTCCAAATTCCAAGTTTTAAAGCTAATATTAGTTTAGATGTTATTATGGTTGATTGTGTTTCTAAAATCATTTTTTTGCACAAATTGGTGGATATCTCACCTTTTCCTTAGTCTCTTCCAAGGTATACAAAAATCCTTTACAATTTAGAAGCTGAACATCATGGTCTAATTTATCATATCCTAAAGTTAGCTACAGAACTTTTTTTTTACTCTAAAGCCTAAGAAATGGTGGCATTTGATCTACTGGTTTTTATGAATTTTATCCACAGAGTATCTGTAAAACTTAAAAAGGCAGAAGATGATGTCATCTTAATCAGTAAACCGCTAGGTAAAAACAAGACACTAACTTTATAGAGTGCCACTGGCAAGGTTGGTAAAAATAAAATAGTATATACACACTCTTGTAATCAATAGGTCACAGTATAAGTATCAGGGGCTGGATTCAAATTCTTAGGCTTCTAGATTCCAGGTCCCAAACTCTTATCTACTATACTACTCAACTAACAAATAGAAAGAAAGTTGGGCTTGAAGTACAAAGAACCCAGTTTAAATTTCAGTTTGCCATTAATTCCATGTGTGGCCTTGAACAAAATGTCTCTCTCTGGGCCTCATTTGAATCAACAATACAAAGAAGTTGTAGTATATTATCTTCAAGATACCTTTCTTCTCTAAAATCTTATGACTAAAGAGAAATTTAATGGCTCCTAGGAAATTTATGTTGCTGTGCTCATTTCCAATTGAAGACCTTAGACACCTGGTTGTGTATATGTTGAGGGAGTCTCAGACTTTTTAAAAGGAATTCACAAATATTTATGTGGATCTATAAGTAAGCAAGCATATATTTTGTACGCTGAATAAATAACAAATTGTCTGTATGCATGATGTGGGTATAATCAAGGAGGGAGTTTCCTAATATTTTATTTCCCATTATTTCTGAAATCTAGAGGCCATGGTTCATTGGGATATAGTGCTTGTACTACATTTCCCCAAAACCTAAATTTTTGGCTTTAGACAAATGACATCACCAAGAGAAGAGTCTGATTCTTAGGAAATATTTTGAAAGGTGATCCATTTACAAAGGAAAGTTAATTAAGAAGATGTATGAGAAAGTGAGATAGAAAGTAAAACCTTAAGAGGTAGCTTATTATCATGGCATAAGGGTCAAAAAAGGAATAATTTAAGTACTATTGTCCTAAAATTTTAAATTGCCCAGAATTTCTAATCTTAAACTAAGAGGCTTAAACATGTTACTCCAGCTCAAAAGTTGTGAAGAATTCTAGGAAGCAGCCAGTCATGAACCCTAAACTTTGCCATTGGGCCATAAGGTCTGAAAGGACTGAGTCCTCCTCGCTATATATGGAAGAGAATTAGTAGGAATTGGAAGGATGTGATTATAATTCTTCTAGGCTTATAAGGAGGTTGTACATATCATTGTATAACATCAGAAGATAACTAATATTTGTGTATTTCTTATAAATTCTATTACTTTAATATCCTTATTAAATGATTTTGTTTTCAAGTTTGTGGCTTCTATAGACACAGAAAGTGTGCTAGTAAGAGCTTTTAGCCATTTTTTTCACAATTGATTATTTATAATGGTCCATACTGAACTATGGGAAAGTAGCAAAGGGATCCAGAGAGGCATAATTGTTATATTTACATAGACATATAAATTACACACACATATATATTATGCCTTATATATGCATGTATAACATAATACTTCATATATAATATATGCAGCAGAATTAATATTGCATACGTTGATTTTATTTAGCATTGTTTTAGATGCTAAATAGGCTACAAAAATGTGTTCGATATGGCTCTTTCCACTTAAAGAACATATAAACTAGTAGGAAGGAGATAAGACAAGTGCAGAACAAATAAAATCAATCCTTAATATTCCCCATTTAACTTCCCTCAAGAATTTGTGTGATTTTATTAATGACCTTATTTTCACTTTCCTATTGGCAATCACAAACATCCCCAGGGCTACTCCCAAGGAAGAGTCCAGCCTCCCCTGGTGCCCATGCTGGCAGCCCCTGAGTATCCTGGTCAGCACAGCCGAGCAGTGAGGTCTGACCCTTCTGTCTGGACATGCTGGGCTAAACTGCTCTTGGCCAAGATTTTTGAGCTTGCACAGAGGGTGAGGGTTTAGCTTGAGGCATATATTTTCATTTGGGAGAAGTTCAAACACCAAGCAATAAAGACATTAGAAATGGCAGGTTGTTACTTTGCCTTTTTTACCTTGAGGTTTTTCTGACATTTGTGCCTCAACCCCTCCCAGTACTGTCCACATCTCTTCTGCCCTGAATTTTATGGGTTATTTCATGGTTACTGCATTAGGAAAATTGCATATTATCAGAGTTAATGTTTTGTTATAAAAATTGTATGAAGAAAAGTATATTTTCTGTAATCTCCAGTGAAAGATTATAGTTTTTGATGGTCTTGGGAACCTAACCCCCTATTTCTTATAGGTTCAAAATATCAACATTTGCTTTGTTGACTTAGCATTTTCTTTTTTTTTTTTTATATATATATTTTTTATTTAATAGCCTTTAATTTACAGGATATATACATGGGTAACTTTACAGCATTAACAATTGCCAAACCTCTTGTTCCAATTTTTCACCTCTTACCCCACCCCTCCCTAAATGGCAGGATGACCAGTAGATGTTAAATATATTAAAATATAACTTAGATACACAATAAGTATACATGACCAAAACATTATTTTGCTGTACAAAAAGAATCAGACTCTGAATTATTGTACAATTACCTTGTGAAGGAAATCAAAGATGCAGGTGTGCATAAATATAGGGACTGGGAATTCAATGTAATGGTTTTAGTCATCTCCCAGAGTTCTTTTCTGGGTATAGCTAGTTCAGTTCATTACTGCTCCATTAGAAATGATTTGGTTGATCTCGTTGCTGAGGATGGCCTGATCCATCAGGACTGGTCATCATCTAGTATTGTTGTTGAAGTATATAATGATCTCCTGGTCCTGCTCATTTCACTCAGCATCAGTTCGTGTAAGTCTCTCCAGGCCTTTCTGAAATCATCCTGTTGGTCATTTCTTACAGAACAGTAATATTCCATAATTTTCATATACCACAATTTATTCAGCCATTCTCCAACTGATGGACATCCATTCAGTTTCAGTTTTAGCCACTACAAAAGGGCTGCCACAAACATTCGTGCACATACATGTCCCTTTCCTTCTTTATAATCTCTTTGGGATATAATCCCAGGAGTAACACTGCTGGATCAAAGGGTATGCACAGTTTGATAACTTTTTGAGCATAGTTCCAAACTACTCTCCAAAATGGTTGGATTCGTTCACAACTCCACCAACAATGAATCAATGTCCGAGTTTTCCCACATCCCTCCAACAATCATCATTATTTTTCCTGTCATCTTAGCCAATTTGACAGTGTGTGTAGTGGTATCTTAGAGTTGTCTTAATTTGCATTTCTCTGATTAATAATGACTTGGAGCATCTTTTCATATGACTAGAAATAGTTTCAATTTCTTCATCTGAGAATTGTCTGTTCATATCCTTTGACCATTTTTCAATTGGAGAATGGCTTGATTTTTTATAAATTAGAGTTAATTCTCTATATATTTTGGAAATGAGGCCTTTATCAGAACCTTTGACTGTAAAATATTTTCCCAGTTTATTGCTTCCCTTCTAATCTTGTCTGCATTAGTTTTGTTTGTACAAAAACTTTTAAGTTTGAGTATAATCAAAATTTTCTATTTTGTGATCAGTAATGATCTCTAGTTCTGCTTTGGTCATAAAACCTTCCCTTCCACAGGTCTGAGAGGTAAACTATCATATGTTCCTCTAATTTATTAATAATTTCATTCTTTATGCCTAGGTCATGAACCCATTTTGACCTTATCTTGGTGTACGGCGTTAAGTATGGATCAATGCCTAGTTTCTGCCATATTAGTTTCCAATTTTCCCAGCAATTTTTATCAAACAGTAAGTTCTTATCCCAAAAGCTGGGATCTTTGGGTTTGTCAAAGACTAGGTTGCTATATTTGTTAACTGTTTTATCCCTTGAACCTAATCTATTCCACTGATCAACTAATCTATTCCTTAGCCAATACCAAATAGTTTTGGTAACTGCTGCTCTATAGTATAGTTTTAGATCTGGTACAGCTAAGCCACCATCATTTGATTTTTTTTTCATTAATTCCCTTGAAATTCTTGACCTTTTGTTTTTCCATATGAACTTTGTTGTTATTTTTCTAGGTCATTAAAATAGTTTTTGGGAGTCTGATTGGTATAGCGCTAAATAAATAGATTAGTTTAGGTAATATTGTCATCTTTATTATATTTGCTCGCCCTATCCAAGAGCATTTAATATTTTTCAATTGGTTAGATCAGACTTAATTTGTGTGAAAAGTGGTCTGTAATTTTGCTCATAAAGTTTCTGATTTTCCCTTGGCAGATAGATTCCTAAATATTTTATATTATCAGTAGTTACTTTAAATGGAATTTCTCTTTGTAACTCTGACTGTTGGATTTTGTTAGTGATATATAAGAATGCTGATGACTTATGTGGGTTTATTTTATAACCAGCAACTTTGCTAAAGTTGTGGATTATTTCTAATAACTTTTTAGCAGAATCTCTGGGGTTCTCTAAGTATACCATCATGTCATCGGCAAAGAGTGATAATTTGGCTTCCTCATTGCCTATTCTTATTCCTTTAATCTCTTTCTCAGCTCTTATTGCTATAGCTAGCGTTTCTAATACAATATTAAATAGTAACGGTGATAGTGGGCAACCTTGTTTCACTCCAGATCTTATTGGGAATTGTTGCAGTTTGTCTCCATTACATATGATGGTTACTGATGGTTTCAAATAGATGCTGCTGATTATTTTAAGGAAAAGTCCATTTATTCCTATACTCTCAAGTGTTTTTAATAGGAATGGATGTTGGATTTTATCAAATGCTTTTTCTGCATCTATTGAGATGATCATAGGGTTTTTGTTAATTTGGTTATTGACATGGCCAATTATATTGATAGTTTTCCTAATATTGAACCAGCCCTGCATTCCTGGTATAAATCCTACTTGATCATAGTGTATTATCTTGGAGATGATTTTCTGTAGTCTTTTTGCTAATATCTTATTTAAGATTTTAGCATCAATATTCATAGGGAGATTGGTCTATAATTTTCTTTCTCTGTTTTCAGCCTACCTGGTTTAGGTATCAGTACCATGTCTGTGTCATAGAAGGAATTTGGTAGGACTCCTTCATTCCCTATTTTATCAAATAATTTATATAGCATTAGGCCAATTGTTCTTTAAATGTTTGGTAAAATTCACATATAAATCCATCTGGTCCTGGGGATTTTTCTTAGGGAGTTGTTTAATTGCCTGTTCTATTTCTTTTTCTGAAATGGGACTATTCAAACAATTTACTTCTTCCTCTGTTAGTCTGGGAAGTCTGTATTTTTGGAGGTAGCATCCATTTCACTTAGGTTATCAAATTTATTGGCATAAAGTTGAGCAAAATAACTCCTTTTATTTCTCTAATTTCCTCTTCATTGGTGGAAAGTTCTCCCTTTTCATTTTTAAGACTACTAAATTCATTTTCCTCCCTCCTTTTTCTAATCAGATTTACCAAAGGCTTATCTACTTTATTGGCTTTTTCATAGAACCAACTCTTAGTTTTATTAATTAGTTCAATAGTTTTTACTTTCAATATTTTTAATTTCTCCTTTTAATTTTAGAATTTCCAATTTAGTATTTGATTGGGGTTTTAATTTGGTCTTTTTAGTTTTTTAGTTGCAAGCCAATTCATTAATCTTTTCTTTCTCTGTTTTATTCAAGTAAGCCTCTAAGGATATAAAATTCCCTCTTATTACCGCTTTGGCTGCATCCCACAAATTTTGTATGATGTCTCATCATTGTCATTATCTTGAGTGAAATTATTAATTGTGTCTAAATTTGCTGCTTCACCCAATCATTCTTTAAGATGAGATTGTTTAGTTTCCAATTACTTTTGGTCTATTTCCCCTAACTTTTTGTTGAATGTAGTTTTTATTGCATCATGATCTGAAAGAAAGCATTTACAATTTCGCTTTCTTGCATTTAATTTTGAGGTCTTTATGTCCTAATATGGTCAATTTTTGAATAGGTTCCATGAACTGCTGAGGAAGAAAGTATATTCTTTCTATCTCCATTCAATTTTCTCCAAAGATCCAACATACCTAATTTTTCTAATATTCTATTTACTTCTTTAATTTCTTTCTTATTTGTTTTGTGGTTTGATTTGTCTAATTCTGAGAGTGCAAGGTTAGGATCTCCCACTATTACAGTTTTGTTGTCTATTTCTTCTTGCAACTCTCTTAACTTCTCCTTTTGGAAGTTGAGTGCCATACCACTTGGTGCATATAAGTTTAATATTGATATTGCTTCGTTGTTATGCTACCCTTTAGCTAGGATGTAGTTACTTTCCTTATCTCTTTTAATTAGATCAATTTTACTTTTGCTTGATCTGAGATAAGGATGGCTACCCTGCTTTTGACTTCACCTGAAGCATAATAGATTTTGCTCCAGCCTTTTACTTTTACTCTATATGCATCCCCCTGCTTTAAATGTGTTTCTTGTAAACAACATATTGTAGGGTTCTGACTTTGATCCAGTCTGCTATCTGCCTCCTCTTTATGGGGAGTTCATCCCATTTACATTTACAGTTAGAATTACTAAATCTGTTTTCCTGCCATCCTAATAACCCCAGATTGTGCTTTTATTCTTGCCTCCCCAACCCTCTTTCCCCTTTTAAACTTATGTACCCCTCTTGTATCACGATACTTATCCTCTTTATAATCCCTCCCTCCCCCTTTGAGTCTTTCCCCTTCCTTCCTTATTACTCTTTTTCTTTTCCCTTTTCCTCTCCCCGTTTTAATGAGGGAGAGAATTTTCTCTAAAACAAAGGTCAATTATTTTTTCTTTGAGCCAACTCTGATGAGAGTAAGATTCACACAATTTTCCTCCCTCTCTAAATTCCCTCAGATATGATAAGTTTCCTTAGCCTCTTTGTGGGATGTGGTTTCCCTCTTTTATCCCTCCTTCCCACCTTATTCTGCCATCATCCCTTTTCCATATCTACTTCCCTTTTTATGTTATATCAGTACAATCAAATTATACATGTATTCTTTTTGTATATCCACAACAGAAATACAATTCTCAAGAGTTATTTTTACCTTTTCTGCATCTCTTGAGTTCTATTCTTGGAGATCAAATTTTTGTTTAGTTCTGGTTTTCTTCAGAAACAAATGGAATTCATTTGTTTCATTAAATGTCCATCTTCTTCCCTGGAAGAAAATGCTCAGCTTAGCTGGTAGTTTATTCTTGGCTTGCATCTCAAGTTCTTGTGCCTTTCGGAATATCATATTCCAGGCCCTTCTTTCCTTTAATGTAGAGGCAGCCAGATCTTGGGTGATCCTTATTGTGGCACCTCGTATTTAAATGGTTTTTGGCTGCTTGTAAAATTTTTCCTTAATCTTATAGTTCTGAAATTTTGCCACAATATTCCTTGGGGTTTTATTTTAGGGTTTCTTTCAGAAGGTGTTCGATGAATTCTTTCAATGTCTATTTTACCTTCTGATTCTATTACATCTGGGCAGTTCTCTTTGATGATTTCTTGTAAAAATAGTATCTAGGCTCTTTTTTCATCCTAGTTTTCAGAAAGTCCAATAATCCTCAGATTATCTCTCCTAGATCTATTTTCCAAGTCTGTCGTTTTGCAAGTAGATAATTCGTGGTTTTCAGTTTGTCATTTTTGTTTTGCTTGACTGATTCTTGCTGTCTCAATGAATCATTAGTTTCAATTTGTTCAGTTCTAATTTTTAAAGAATTATTTTCTTCAATAGCTTTTTTACTTCTTTCTGTATATGTCAATTGAGTTTTGAATGTATTGTTTTGGTCTGTGGAATTTTTTCCATTTCACTAATTTTTTTTTAGTGAATTATTTTTCTTTTTCAATTCCACAGATCCTACTTTCTTGCGAGTTCTTTATTTTTCCAGTTCACCAATTTTGTTTCCCTGCACTTCCTGAGAATTTTTAACTTTTCAATTCGTATTTCAGGAAGTTGTTGCTCTCTTGTAAGGCTTCTCTTTCCTTTCCCATTTATCTTCTAACTCTCTTTTGAGACTTTTAATGGCCTCTTCTATGAGAGCATTATGTAAAGGAGGACAGTCTGATGCATTTTTGCTGTTTGAGGTCTCTTCAGGTTTGCTGACCTGCTCTTTTTCTGCATAGAAGCTGTCGATTGTTCTTTTCATCTTTTATTCATGTTTTAAAGCCTTTAGGGTAGGTCTCCTAGGCAAGGGGGTTACCAGCTTCCTCTGCAGAATAGGGAGAGATGTAAACCGGTTTCCGGCTCCAAGGTATGGGAGTGCTCTGTGTGAGAGTTTTCCCTTCCCCCAACAGGAGGTGGATTCAGCACTGGCCGAGCTATCAAACTGCTTAGTAGGGCTGAGTGGATTAGCGATTGCCCTCGGCTAGAGACTAAGTGGTGAAAGTGTCACCGCACAGGCCGGAGCCTCTTGTGGGACTGTGAGTATTAGCAGCTGAGTGCAGACCGCAGAACGCAGACAGCCACAAACTCTGCCCAGCTTCTCTGCCTGATGCAAATCGACCCTGGAAAAGCTCTATGGCCCCAAGCCGAGCTCCCCTGCGCAGATTGGAGGCTAACCCTGGCTGCGTCCTCCTGCCATGCAGGATCACAACTACCCCAAGGAAAAGCCCCGTACTGCGGGTTGGGGCTGCGCGCTTGTGCTGAGATCTGTGCCTTCACCCTCGGTTTGAGACTCTCCTCGGAACCCTAATTTCTCTCCCCGTCTGGCCGATCTCCCCCTGGCCCCGAACCAACCTTTTTGGCGAGACTGCAGATTTTTTTCGGCTGGTGAGTTGTTCTACTTCTTATCTTTAAGAATTATAGCAGTCAAGACTATTTTTGAGGCTCAATATAATATTGATAAAGAGGGTAAGAGAAGAGCTTAGAAAGACGCGTGTGTCTTCTCCGCCATCTTGGCTCCGCCCCAACTTAGCATTTTCTAAGAACATTATGCCTTTAGGATTGACTCTGTAGTCATGTAGCAACATATACATATTAGCATATATAGTATGTAGATGTACATCTAGAAATACATGAGTGTATGAAATATATATATATACATATATGCATGTTAACACACACATATATATTATCATTTATTAAGTATATGTAGTATGATAAGTAATGTACCAAAATCATAGTGACTTTTTGTCTTTAAGCATTTTCATCATGTGTGGCATCTAGGATACTTTTTATTATTAAAAAGAGGTCCTCATAGTCAAAAAAGGTTGGGAAACACTGTGTGACAGGCTTACACAAGTAAGAAAATAAATATCATCATAGCTCAGGGAAAGGAACCAGGAAAAAAAAAATGAGATAAAACATTAACATAAGAGTATTTTGGCCTGATGTCTTAGGATCAATGCTGAATATCTTAAATCAATAGGTAGATACAATTAAATAAAGACAATGACAACAATAGCTATCATTTAAATAGATTTTTAAGATTTGTAATGCACTTTTCAAATATTATCTCATTTGATTTTCACAACAATTTTGAAACAGAGGTTAGTACCTATTTTTCCAGATAAGGAAACTGAGATAGAATGAGTTTAAGTGAGAAGGTCACATTAAAAATGTCAGAAGATTGACTCAAACTTTAATGTTTTTCTGACTCCAAGTCCAGCACTTCATCAGTTGAATCACTCATCTGCCTAGTATAAAGAAAACTGAATTGAAACTTAAAGATTCCAGTTTGAATCTCATCTCTGCCATTAACTACATGTGTGATTTTGGACAAAATACTTCTCTCTAGGATTCATTTAAATCAATTATAAAAAGAGTTTAAAGCGTGTGATCTACAAGGTGCTTTCCTTCTGCAAAATCACATGAGATTAAAGAGGAATTTATTGGTTCCTGAGAAATCTGTTTCTTTATCCAATTTATGGACTATTATAACATGAAAATTATTGAGAAATTTTTCTTATCCTCCCTTATATTATATAAAAGGTAAAAGTTCTGAAGATATAAAATGCCTAAGGTACACAGCTAATACTATTAGAGTTGTGCCTAGAACCAAGGACCTTTAACTCCCAGACTGCATGTTTTTTCCTCTATGTTTTAGTGATCCAAATTCTTTAGCTTATAATTTTCCCATCTTGTAGTTGCAGGAGTTAAAAAAATCCAAAGAAAAGTTGGGATGAAGAAAGAAAATTACAGATTTTGGATATGTTCAGAAAAGCTGTACAACTGATATGAAAGGGGTGAAGATGAAAAGTTGGGTCAGAAAAAAGAATGCACCTTGTAGTAAAAAGCCAAACACAGAGCTCATAAATTTTCATTGTATTAATAGTACTAAACAGTGACACCCACATATATTTGAAAAATAACATTCTTTATATGTACATGTTTATATGATGACATATGAAGTATTTAAATCAGTTAGACTTCAATCTGGAAAGATAGAAGCTCCGAGAAGATGTGATTAAAGTCTATAAAATAATGAAGGATATGCATATCATGGACACAGATTAGGAGCACTAGAATTACAGGGAGCCCACTGAAGCTTGAAGGAAGGAGTTTCAGGACATGTTCTATTTTCCACAGCAGGTAGTAAAGTTGTTTTCCTAAGAGTCTGCTCCATGTAAGAAAACAAAGTGGATTCAAGAAGAGTTGAAATAAGGCTATGGGTGATCAATTCAAATTTTTAAGAGAAATCAATAAGTATTTAGACAACACCCATAGGTGGTACCTTAGAGAGAGTACTAGGTCTAGAATCAAGTGGTTCAAATGTCAAATGTGGCCTGACACTTCCAGTTGAGTGATTCTGGGCAAGTCCCTTAATATTTCATTGCCTCAGATTCCTTACCTGTCATATAAGGAACATAATAGTATCAATTTCTCAATGTTGCTATAAGGATAAAATATGACAGTATTTAGTAAGCATTTTGCAAACCAGTATGCATTATATAAATGCTAACTACAATTATTATCACTTTGGAAAGCTAACATTCTGGATGGAAATATACTTGCCCATAAGCTATTTCTTCAGGAGTTTGTCAGAAAATCCTGAACTGGACAGACCATAAATCTGATTCAGAATGTCTCATCTTAGTTCTTCTAAGAGGAAAAAAGGAAATAAATAGTCAAATGAAATTGAGGGAACACAAAGAAAATTTCTGGTTAAACAGGAAGACATTAGAGACTGGTGCAGCTTACTAGTTACTTCTGAATTATAACATTTCTATGAACATACAGATTTTTAGAATATTTCCTCATCCTAAAGTCTACATAATTTCTAAGAGGATGTAACCTCAAATGACTAGGATAGATTTTTATCTAAGAGAGATATACTAAATGGTGTGTGTGTGTGTGTGTGTGTGTTAGATATTGAATATTTATTCTCCTTTAGAATTTGAATTAACAGACCTGTTAGAAATAATGTCACCATATCTTGAAGTTCTTAAAGACAACTCAGTTGAGAACATTTCTCTGTAAGAAATTACTTTTGTCATTATTGCAATCTATTTATCCCAGTCAAATGAGAAACAGAGTAACCTCAGAGATGATACTGTCAGCTCTTGTACTAGAGGCCTTTTGAAAAAAATTCCTGGACAGAAAGAGATGACAGGAGAGGGAGGTAGAGAACAGCATCTGCTCTTGCAGCTGCAAAAGTTGCTGACACAGGAGTCAACTGGGAAAGCACTGAATGGTATGCATTAATTTGGTGGAGAACTGTGAAGAGGAGTGAAGGATGATGGCAAGCTTTTGCAGGACTCGGAACTTCATTCTGCTAGAGTTTTGCTATTATTTATGGGAACAGTACCTCCAATATTGTGTCAGCTGCTTGAGATAATAAAGAGGGTGAAGGACTGAAAAGAGAGCCTGATGAATGCCTTCTTGTTTTTGTTATTTGTCCTTCTTTTTTGAATAGGGCCAATGACATCATGGTCATGTCTTGACTTGTGTGTGAATTGGATTTAAGTGAGGCTGATTAAGTGAGGCAAAATTGCCAATCTCACTTTTTTTCCCCAGAGTCATTGAAGTTCAGTGACAAGACAAAAGTCAGGATGACTGGTAATGGCCCAGGATGCAATGGGCAGCTTTGGTGAAAGTTACTTAACAAAACAGGTGGGGATAATAAAAGATATGAATTTGCAAACAACCTTAAATACGCTGGCCCTGAATACATGACAAAGGAGAGATTTGTGGTATGGTCACAAGAGAGTCTGGAGTATACTCATAGTATATCTAGAAAATATATCAATAGAGCATCTGGAGAAGCCTATTTAGTACTTTTCCATTACCCCCATGAAGAAGGATTTGGATTAGAAGATTTAAACTAAATTTCCCTGGCATAAAATGGCTTACTAATGATGGAACAAGTATTTATTAGTATCTTATCATGTAGCCAGCACTGTGTGGTGGGTTGAGTTGGAGGGGAGAAGGCAAAAACAAAAGTAAATTCAGTTACAGTGTCCTGTAATTGTAGAATAGCAAGGAAGCTTAGAAATTATTTAGGCCAGTATTCTCATTTTACAGATGAAGAAACTGGATGCTACAGAGGTTAAGTGACTTGTCCAAGAAAATTTGTCCTGGCAAAACTAAGACTCAAATCCAAGTCTTCTTACTTAAGTCCTTGACCTGGATGAAATTATAGTCTTCTTGAAGCATAGAGAAATATGCCTCAAGTGACTGGATGAAAGTAAAAATTGGTATGGGTTTAGCTGTATGTGTTGTACAACTATAGTCATGTAAAGAAGACAAAAGTCATCTTGTAATAGTTTGTTGGTTGTTGTCCTTCATTCTTGAAGAGAGTCAAAATGACATCACTATGTTAGAATTGAGTTACAGTATGTCCAATTGTGGCTGATGGGACAAATATGAACTCATGATGCTCTGGCACAGGTGGGACACAAGTACTTTTATAAATATTTGGGCTGGCTTTTTAATTTTGTGCATCTCACATTTATTCTGAATAACTTCAATTCTCTTTTGGTCATAGAGCACAGCACCCTCTCTCATGAAGGCATGCCATTCTGGACAGTCCTATGCCAATGTCTGCCAAGTGATATAATCTATTATAAAGGTCTTAAGAGACACTTTGAGAGTCTTTTTTTTGAACACCTTGTGAGTGTTTGCCCTGTGTGACTTCTCCATCTTGAAATAAAATAGTAAGAGAAAAAAGTAAGAGAAGATTTTATAAGAAATGTTGATGTAAGGGATAATATTTCAGTTGAAGATAACCCCAAAAGCAAAAAGTTAAGGACAATAATAGTAATATTAACTGTTATTTCATTAATGTAGCTTGTATTTCTATAGCTTTAATTATCTCATTAATTATTATATCAAGCCTTTGAACCAAGAGTAAAGAATCAGTCACCTATCATATATTAAGCCCTCTGTGACAGAATCCTGTGTTAAGTATGAAAAAAAGAAAAAAAAGTTCCTGTTATTAAGGGGCTCACAGTGTGATTGGTGAGACAAATAGTAAATAACTGCAGACAAACATTGTGTGTGTATGTATGTATGTATGTATGTGTGTATGGGTGTATAGACAGGATAAATTAGTGTGAGGGTCATCTCAGAGGAGATGTATTCAGATTTAAAAAAAAATATTTCCCCTCATTTCCATATTAAAATGGTTTTTTCAAATGTTTTTTGAAGTTTTGAGCTTCAAATTCTATCCCTCCTTCCTCTCTCTCTTCATGATATGGCTGAATTCAATATCAAAAAGTATGAGTTCTTTCTTTGGAGGTAGATAGCATAATTCATCTTGATTCCTTTGGGATCATCTTAGATCATTGTATTGCTGAGAATAGTTAAGTCATTCTCAGTTCTTCATCATACAATATTGCTGTTGCTATGTACAACATTCTCCTGGTTCTTCTCATTTCCCACTGCATCAGTTCATGTAAGTCTTTCAAGAATTTCTTCTGAAATAGCACAATAATTCACAATAATTATTTCATCACAATCATGAAGCACAGCTTATTTAGCTATTCCCCAATTGATGTACATTCTTTAGATGTCCAATATTTTAGACACAAAAAACTGCTTTAAATTAAATTTAGAGATTTTTGCACAAATAAAATCAATGCAAGCAAGATTAGAAAGGAAATACAAAGTTGAGAAATGATTTTTAAAGACAGTGTTTCTTTTTTTTAATAACTTTTTATTGACAAAACCCATGCCAGGGTAATTTTTTACATTATCCCTTTCACTCACTTCTGTTCCGATTTTTCCCTCCCTCCCTCCACCTCCTCCCTGAGATGGCAAGCAGTCCTATACATGTTAAATAGGTTATAGTAGATCTTGGATACAATATATGTGTACAGAACCAAACAGTTCTCTTGTTACTCAGGGAGAATTGGATTTAGAAGGTATAAATAACCTGGGAAGAAGAACAAAAATGCAAGCAGTTTACATTCATTTCCTAGTGTTCTTTCTTTGGGTGTAGCTGCTTCTGTCCATCCTTAATCAACTGAAACTAAGTTAGATCTTCTCTTTGTCGAAGAAATCCACTTCCATCAAAATACATCCTCATACAGTATCGCTGTTGAGGTATATGATGATCTCCTGGTTCTGCTCATTTCACTCAGCATCAGTTCGTGTAAGAAAGACTGTGTTTCTTATGAAGGTCCCATTTCTAAAATATATAGAGAATTGACTAAAATTTCTAGGAATACAAGCCATTAACCAATTGATAAATAGTCAAATGAAATCAGTGATATGATATTTACTCAGCTGAATAAATTGATCCCATCTATAGTTATATTAAACATACTTTAAATCACTATTGATTAGAGAAATGCAAATTAAAACAACTCTGAGTACCATCTCATACTTATCAGACTGACTAAGAAGACAGGAAAACATAAAGACAGGCTATGGGTAAACTGGAATACTAATGCATTATTGATGGAGTTGTGAAAGTATCCAGCCATTCTGGAGAGCAGTTTAAAACTATGCAAAAACAGTATAAAATTGTCCATATCCTTTGATCCATCAATACCACTACTATGTCTGTATCCTAAAGAGATCATAAAAGAAGGAAAAGGAATGACTTGTGCAAAAATATTTGTAGCAACTTTTTTTTGTAGTGGCAAAGCCTTGGAAATTGAGTTGGAAGACCATCAATTGGAGAATGGCTGAATAAATGATGATATATGAATGTTAAGGAATATTATTGTTGTATAAGAAATGTTGAGCCGGTTGATTTCAGAAAAGCCTGGAAAGACTTTTATAAACTAATGCTGAGTGAAGTGACCAGAAGCAGGAGAACACTGCACACAATAACAAGCTGATATGATGATCAACTGTTATAGTTTTGGCTCTTAGCAAAACAGTGATCCAAGACAAATCCAACAGAGTTAGGACGGAACACACACATCCGAAGAGAGAACTATACAGACTGAATGTGGATAGAAACATACAATATTAACCTCCCACCCACATCCAAAGAGAGAACTAAAGAGACTGAATGTGGATAGAAACATACAATGTTAACCTTTGTTTGCTTTTTCTTTCAGGTGTTTTTTCTTTTGGTCTGATTTTTCTTGCACTATATGGTATATACAAATATGTTTGAAAGATCTGTTCATCTGTTCATCATCATCTGATCATCTGTTCAGGAAGAACCTGGAAATTTAATGTTTGCCCATCAGTTGGAGATTGGCTAAATAAGTTATAGATATGAATGTTGTGGAATATTGTTGTACAAGAAAAGATCAGCAGAATGATTTCGGAGAGTCCTGGAGAGGCTAGCATGAACTGATGCTAAATGAGCTGAGCAGAACTAGGAGATCTTTATACAGGGCAACAACAAGATTATATAATGATCAATTCTGGTGGACATGACTCTCTTCAACAATGAGATGATTTGGGCCAGTTCCAATGGTCTTGTGATGAAAGGAGCCATCTGCGACCAGAGAGAAGCCTGTGAGTGCTGAGTGTGGACTATAACATAGTATTTTCACTCTTTTTGTTGTGCTTGCATTTTCTTTTCTTTCTCATATTTTCCCCCTTTTTGATCTGATTTTTCTTTCAGTATAAATATTATGCATATATTAGATTTAACATATTTTACCATGTTTAACATATATTGGATTACTTGCCATTTAGGGGAGGAGGTGGTGGGAAGGGGGGATTGGAAAACAAGGTTTTGCAAGGGTCAATGTTGAAAAAATTATCCATGTATATGTTTTGATTATAAAAAGCTTTAATAAAAAAAGATTTGTTGATGTTTATATTGGAATTTTTGCTGTCTTGGGGATGGAGAGGGAAAGGAAAGGGAAGGAGGAGAAAAAATTTAGAACACAAAATCTTATAAAAACGAATGTTGAAAATAATTGTTCATGCATTTAGAAAAATAAAATACTATTGAGAAAAATTTAGATAAATTAAAAATATATTTTTGTACAAATGTGTTTAAAGGTAGTAAGTTTTAGGATGATTTGGAAAGACTTATGGAAAAATATTGATTGTTAGCTGAAACCTGAAGGAAGGTAGAGAAGCCAGGAGGAGAAGATGACAGGAAAAAATGTTCCAGGACTGGGGAATAGTCAATGAAAAATCTTTTAGTCTGGAACTGAAGGAAGTGTCTTGTGAGAGGAAGAGCAAGAACACTGGTGTCACTGATTTGTGTAGTATCTGGAGGGGAGTAAGGTATAAGATGGGATACAGTGTAGCAGGAGATAGTAAAGGAGTTTGTATAATCAGTGTGAAGTAATGATATTGGTGAAAGCTAACTGTCAAAATAAAATAGATTAAAAAGTTTCCACTTGATGAAAAATATAGAATGTAATGTTTATGGAGTTAGACTAATTTCATGGATAATAAGGAATAATAATCTTAAAGGAGATGTGATAAAAATGTATTAAATCATTAGATTAGAAGATTGGAAATAAGGTGATCGATTGAATTATTGTAATCTAAGCAAGAAGTATGGAAGTATTATATTTGATAGTATCAATAGAAATTGAGAAGAACTGAAAAATCTTGAAGATAGTAGGAAACAATAATCATGAAGATTTTCAGACTGAAACTTGGAGGCAAAAGACTCAAATTTCCAGTTTTGAGTGACTCAGAGAATTATTGTTGATCAAAATGAGGAAGAACAAAAGAAAATGGGCTGATGTGTAAGCATAATTTAATGAGTTCAGTATTCCATTGAATTTGAAGTAATGCCTGGGAAATCTAAGTAGTGATTCTCTCTAAAATTATTAATAAATGGAGTATAAAAGAACAGGTGGGAAATTAGGATAGGTATTGACTTAAAATCAACAGCATAAAGAAGAAAATCGAAGACATGATACTAAGAATTGAGCACACAGAAGGAAAAGTTAAAGACTTTTTATAATAGCTTTTTATTTTCAAAATAGATGCAAAGATAGTTTTCAACATTCACATTTGTAAAAAACTTGTGTTCCAAATTTTCTTCCTCGCTCTCCCTGTCTCCTTTACCCTAGTCAGAATAATCCAATATAGATTAAATATGTCCCTTTTTTCTAAATATATTTCTATATTTATCCTGTTGCAAAAGAAAACTCAGATCAAAAAGGGAAAAAGTGAAAAAGAAAAAAAAAACAACAAGCAAACAACAAAAAGGTAAAAATACTATGCTGTCATTCACATTCAGTTCCCATAGTAATTTTTCTGTATGAAGATGGCTTTCTGCATCACAAATCTATTGTTGGCCTAAATCACTTCATTGTTGAAAAGAGCCAAACTGAGTTCTGGCCAAGATGGTGGAGAGGAGGCACACATCTGTGTAAGCGCCACATTTTCTCTCAGAATTCATTTCATTACAAGCCTCTGAATTAATTCTTGACTGAAAAAAAACCCACAAATAATTACCAAGAGAAGACATCCTTGAAATTTGCCAGGAAAGGTCTGCTTTTCCTCAAGGGCAAGGACGTTTTTAGATCTGGTGCAGGCTGAGGGCAGGGAGTGGCAGCAAGAGCACAGCAGGTAGCTCATAGCCAAGCAGATGGGGGAGGGAGGGTGATGGGTGATCTCAGCTGTCTCTGCGGGGAGAGCAATACTACAGTATTGGATACTTTGCACAGGCAGCAAGCCAGTAGACATGCAGCGAAGCTAAAAACACCGGGGGGTGAAGAATACAACCCCAAACAGCTGGAGTCTCTTGGGACCTGGCCACCGCTCCCCCACAGTGTCTCAGCATGCTCTCAAAGTCTCAGAGTGCAGGGGCAGCACAGCCATCACTGTCCTGCTAGTGTCTCGCTGCTGCCCCCGGCACCCCCAAAAAAAAAAAAAAGCAGATTGCAATTGTGGTTTCTTTTCTTTTTTTTCTTTGCTAGTTTGTCTTTGATTCTTCTCTGACAAAATGAGCAAAAAATTTAAATGGAACTTAACCATTGACAGCTTCTATATGGATAGAGAGCAGACTCTAAACACTGAGGAGACTAAAAACAGACTGTCTCCAGGTGAACCCCCAAAGGAGGATTTCATCTGGCCCTCAGCATAGATGAATCTCATAGAAGAAATTAAAAAGGCTCTCACAAGAGTGTTAGAAGAAAAATGGAAAAAGGAAAGGGAGGCTTGGCAAGAGAGTCTGGAGAAGTCATCCCACTCATTTAAAGACAGAGTGGATAAAGAAATCAAATCCCTGGAAAATTAGAATTAGTGAATTGGAAACAGAAAATAGCTCTCTAAAAAAAAATAAAATTGGTGAAATGGAAAAAAACTCCACAGAACAAAACAACTCACTTAAAAGCTCAATTGGACAATTAGAAAAAGATATTAAAAAAGTGAGTGAAGAAAACACTCCATTGAAGATCAGAATCAAACAAATGGAATTGAATGAAACAATAAGAATCAGTCAAGCAAAACCAAAAAAAATCAAACAATGGAAAAAAATGTCAAATATGTTCTTGAGAAAACAATGAACCTGGAAAATGGATCTAGGAGAGACAATCTGAAAATTATTGGACTCCCAGAAAAATATGATGAAAAAAATAGCCTGAACATTATTTTCCCAGAAATTACCGAAGAGAGCTGCCCAGAAGTCATAGAAACAGAGGGTAAAATAGACATTGAAAGAATTCATTGACCACCTACTGAAAGGGGTCCTAAAATCAAAACACCAAGAAATATAGTGGCCAAATGCCAGAACCCTCAGATGAGGGAAAAAATACTGCAAGCGGCTAGAAAAAAACCATTCAAATATAGAGGAGACACAATAAGGATTACTTAGGATCTAGCAGTATCCACATTAAAGGATCAAAGGGCCTGGAATATGATATTGCAAAAGGCTAAGGGACTCGGTATGCAACCAAAAATAACTTACCCACCCAGAATGAGCATCTTTTTCCAGGAAGAAGATGGGCATTCAATGAAATAAGCAAATTTCACCTATTTTTGATGACAAAAACAGAACATAACAAAAAGTTTGATCTACAAATATAGAACTCAAGAACTAAAAAAGTAAAAAAAAGAAATTTTGAAACTATATTTCTGCTATAAAGATATATAAAGAATACATGTATACCTTGTTCTAGAAAACAGAGGTGGAAAGGAAATTGTACCAGAAAAAGGGTAAAGTGGGGGTACTACATCTTATGAAGAGGCAAAGGAAAGCTATTTTATCTGAGAGAAAGAATGGAGGGGGATGAATATATTGGGTATCTTACCACCATCAGAATTGGCTTAAAGGGAAAAATTTTAGGTTTATAGTGAAACTTCTCCCACCTCATTGAAAATTGGTAAGGGAAAAGTGAAAAGGGAAGTAATATGCTAAGCGGAAGGGAAGTTAACAAGATAGCAAGTAGTACAGAATTGATACTTTTAACCCTAAATATTAATGGGGTAAACTCTCCCATAAAGAGGAATATTCGGTTAGCAGAATGGATTAAAAGCCAGAATCCTACAATTTGTTGTTTACAGGAAACACACCTGAAGCAGAGAGATACATACAGAGTAAAGGTAAAAGGTTGGAACTTTTGCTTCTGGTGAAGTCAAAAAATCAGGGGAAACCATCCTGATCTCAGACAAGCAAAAGAAAAAAAATGATCTAATTAAAAGAAATAAGGAAAAGCACTATATCTTGCTAAAGGGTAGCATAGATCATGAAGCAATATCAGTATTAAGCATATATACACCAAGTGGTATAGCATCTAAATTCTTAAAAGAGAAATTAAGAGAGCTGCAAGAAGAAATAGACAGCAAAACTATAATAGTGGGAGATCTCAACCTTGCACTCTCAGAATTAGATAAATAAAACCACAAAATAAATAAGAAAGAAGTCAAAGAGTTAAATAGAATACTACAAAAGTTAGATATGATAGATCTCGGGAAAAAACTAAATGGAAACGGAAAGGAGTATACTTTCCTCTCAGCAGTTCATGGAACCTATACAAAAATTGACCATATATTATGACATAAAAACCTGAAACTCAAATGCAGTAAGGCAGAAATAGTAAATGCATACTTTTCAGACCACAATGCAATGAAAATTACATTCAACAAAAAGCCAGGGGAAAATAGACCAAAAATAATTGGAAACTAAATAATCTCATACTAAAGAATGATTGGGTGAAACAGCAAATCATAGACATAATTAATAACTTCACCCAAGAAAATGACAATAATGAGATATCATACCAAAATGGGTGGGATGCAGCCAAAGTGGTAATAAGGGGAAATTTCATAAGTCTACAGGCCTACTTGCATAAAATAGAGCAAGAGAAGGTCAATAAATTGAGCTTGCAACTAAAAATGCTAGAAAAGGAACAAATTAACCCCCCCAGTCAAACACTAAACTTGAAATTCTAAAAATAAAAGGAGAGAACAATAAAATTGAAAGTAAAAAAAAATATTGAATTAATTAATAAAACTAAGAGTTGGTTCTATGAAAAAACCAACAAAATAGATAAACACTTAGTAAATCTGATTTAAAAAGGAAAGAGGAAAATCAAATTGTTATTCTTAAAAATGAAAAGGGAGAACTCGCCACTAATGAAGAGGAAATTAGAGCAATGATTAGGAATTATTTTGCCCCTTTATACCAATAAATTCGACATCTTAAATGAAATGGAAGAATACCTTCAAAAATATAGCTTGCACAGATTAACAGAGGAAGAAGTAAATAGACTAAACAGTCCCATTTTAGAAAAATAAATAGAACAAGTTATTAACCAGCTCTCTAAGAAAAAATCCCCAGGACCAAATGGATTTACATGTGAATTCTACCAAACATTTAAAGAACAATTAATTCCAATGCTGTATAAACTATTTGAAAAAATAGGGATTGAAGGAGTCCTACCAAATTCCTTTTATGACACAGACATGGTAGTGATACCTAAACCAGGTAGGTTGAAAACAGAGAAAGAAAATTATAGACCAATCTCCCTAATGAATATTGATGCTAAAATTTAAACAAAATAGTAGCAAAAAGATTACAGAAAATCATCCCCAGGATAATACACTGTGACCAAGTAGGATTTATACTAGGAATGCAGGGCTGGTTCAATATTAGAAAAACTATTAGCATAATTGACTAGATCAATAACCAAATTAGCAAAAACTATATGATCATCTCAATAGATGCAGAAAAAAGCATTTGATAAAATCCAACATCCATTCCTAATAAAAACCCTTGAGAGGATAGGAACAAATGGACTTTTCCTTAAAATAGTCAGGAGCATATATTTAAAACCATCAGTTAACATCATATGCAATGAGCAAAAACCGGAACCTTTCCCAGTAAGATCTAGAGTGAAACAAGGTTTCCCACTATCACCATTATTATTCATTATTGTATTAGAAATGCTAGTCTCAGCAAAAAGAGTTGAGAAAGAGATTAAAGGAATTAGATAGGCAATGAGGAAACCAAACTATCACTCTTTGCAGATGATATGATGGTATACTTAGAGAACCCCAGAGATTCTACTAAAATGCTATTAGAAATAATTCATAACTTTAGCAAAGTTGCAGGATACAAAATAAATACACATAAATCCTCAACTTTTTATATCATCAACAAAATCCAACAGCAAGAGATACAAAGAGAAATTCCATTCAAAATAACTGTCGATAGCATAAAATATTTGGGAATCTATCTACCAAAGGACAGTCAGGGATTATATGAGCAAAATTACAAAAAAAACAAAACAAAAAAAAAACTTTCCACAAAAATAAAGTCAGATTTAAATAATTGGAAAAATGTTAAGTGCTCTTGGATAGGCCAAGTGAATATAATAAAGATGGCAATACTCCCTAAACTAACCTTTTTATTTAGTGATATACCAATCAGACTCCCAAGAAAATATTTTAATGATCTAGAAAAAATGACAACAAAATTCATATGGAAGAACAAAAGATCTAGAATCTCAAGGGAATTAGTGAGAAAAAAAATCAAATGAAGGTGGCCTAGCTGTACCTGATCTAAAACTATATTATAAAGCAGCAGTCACCAAAACCATTTGGTATTGGCTAAGAAATAAGTTGATCAGTGGAATAGGTTAGGTTCACAAGACAAAATAGTCAACTATAGCAATCTAGTGTTTGATAAACCCAAAGATCCTAACGTTTGGGATAAGAATTCATTATTTGACAAAAATTGCTGGGATAACTCGAAATTAGTATGGCAGAAATTAGGTATGGACCCACACTTTACACTATATACCAAGATTAGATCAAAATGGGTTCATGATTTAGGCATAAAGAACGAGATTATAAATTAATTAGAAGAACATAGGATAGTTTATCTCTCCGACTTGTGGAGGAGGAAAAAATCTGTGACCAAAGATGAACTAGAGACCATTATTGATCACAAAATAGAAAATGTTGATTTCATCAAATTAAAAAGCCTTTGTACAAACAAAACTAATGCAAAGAAGATTAGAAGGGAAGCAACTTACTGGGAAAACATTTTCACAATGAAAGGTTCTGATAAAGGCCTCATTTCCAAAATATATAGAGAATTCACTCTAATAAAAAGAAATCAAGCCATTCTCCAATTGATAAATGGTGAAAGGATATGAACAGACAATTCCCAGATGATGAAATTGAAACTATTTCCTCATATGAAACAGTGTTCCAAATCACTATTGATCAGAGAAATGCAAATTAAGACAACTCTGAGATACCACTACACACCTGCCAGATTGGCTAAGATGACAGGAAAAAAATAATGATGAATGTTGGAGGAGATGCGGAAAAATTGGGATACTTATGCATTGTTGGTGGAGTTGTGAATGAATCCAACCATTCTGGACAGCAATCTGGAATTGTGCCCCAAAAGTTATCAAACTGTGCATACCCTTTGATCCAGCAGCGCTACTACTGGGCTTATACCCCAAAGAGATACTAAAGAAGGGAAAGGGACCAGTATGTGCCAAATGTTTAAGGCAGCCCTGTTTGTAGTGGCTAAAACTGAAAAATGAATGGATGCCCATCATTTGGAGAATGGTTGGATAAATTGTGGTATATGAATATTATGGTATATAATTGCTCTATAAGAAACAATCAGCAGGATGATTTTATAGAGGCCTGGAGATTCTTCATGAACTGATGCTAAGTGAAATGAACAGAACCAAGAGATCATTATATACTTCAAAAATGATACTGTATAAGGATGTCTTCTGATGGAAGTGGATTTCTTCAACAAAGAGAAGATCGAACTCAGTTTCAATTGATCAATGATAGACAGAAGCAGCTACACCCAAAGAAAGAACACTGAGAAATGAATGTAAACTGTTTTGCATTTTTGTTTTTCTTCCCGGATTATTTTTAACTTCTGAATCCAATTCTTCCTGCGCAACAAGAGAACTGTTCGATTCTGCACACTGTATTTATTGTGACCTATTTAATATGTATAGGACTGCTTCCCATCTGGGGGAGGGGGTGGAGGGAGGGAGGAGGAAAATCAGAACAGAAGTGAGTGCAAGGGATAATGTTGTAAAAAAAATTACCCAGGCATGGGCTCTGTCAATAAAAAGTTATAATTATTAAAAAGAAAAAAAAAAAAGAGCCAAACCTATCATAATTGATCATGTAGTTGTGCTGTTGCTATGTACAATGTTCTCTTGGTTCTAGTAACTTCACTTAGAATCTTTTCATGTCAGTCTCTCCAGGCCTTTTTTGAAATCATCCTATTGATCTTTTTAATAGAAAAATAATATTCCATTGTGTTTATATACCATAACTTATTCAGCCATTCTCTAATGAATGGGTATTCACTCAGTTTCCAATTCCTTGCCATTATAAAAAGAGCTGCTGAAAAGTTAAAAAAAAAATTGAGTGACCTTTTGAGGACCTAAAACGGGGGGAGGAACATCTGGCCCCTGTAAATGTCCAGAACTCTGAAAAGATGTACTTGAATCTAAGTCAGCATGGTGCTTGTAATTAAGTACTTATTCAGTGTGAGATAATGGTTCTCTGTGGTGATGTAATGGTTGTATTGCTCAGTATGGTGTAGTGATGTAATTATACTGAAGTATTAAAGGGCTCCTTCTACTGAGGATGCTCTCTCAGACACATCTCTTAGCCATAGACACAAAAGAAGATGCCAGACTCCAGATTCCGGACTCCAGATGCGATCTTTGACCATTCTTGTGGTCCTCCGCCCTCCTTCACTCCTCCACTAAGACCAAGGTCTCAGCCTGATCCTGAGATCCTCCAGAGACCTAGCCCAAACATCACACGTCCCCACACCCTATAGAGCCTCTGAAATCATTTGGTCTGGCTTTGCTGAAGCAACCACAGGCAACAATGAACTGAAAGCTAGATACCATAACCTTCCTCTGCTTGAGCTTTTAGTTGATAATTCTTTTATGTCCCACAAATATATATCAAAATAGTCCTTGACAGAAAAAGGGTTCCCCAACTCTGACGTGAAAGGACTAAGAAAAAAGACAGGGAGTCAGTAAAATAAACTATCATTTATAAGTATGGTGGCAGTAGGATTTGTTTAATTGTGTTTGTGTGTGTATGCACATATGCATGCACATGTGTGCATGAAAGGGAGGAAATAAGAGTTAAGTAAAAATCAAGACCTGATAAAATCCCAAAGATCAGACCACAGCCTTAGTAACTTCACTATGGTCAAAATTAAAAGGTCAGCGATGCAGGAAGTCAAAACAAGGGCTAGAGTTTCAGCAAATAACTACAATTCAGAACAAGTCAAAGGTCTAGCAATCACAAAGCCATTAAATTGGGAAAGGTCAACTTTGTCAAAAATTAAGAGATGCAAGTATTTGTTGTCCAGACAATTGGCAATTTTTTTTACTCATTTCTCATTTTCTCCTTCCTTCTAGTTGCTATAGTCTTTACCTCTAAGATAACCTTCTATTTATTCTGTACAAATATGTAAGTACATAAGACAATTCCCTTCTCCCATTACATTTAATCTCCTTTAGAGCAGAAATTGTTTCATTTTGTTTTGTTTTGCCTTTTTTAGGTATGGTATCATCAATGTTTAGCCCATTACCTGGAACATAGCAACTGCATAATAAATGTTTATTGATTGATCGATTAAAGGTTTGCAGACAACAACTGAGTTTTATCCTAGAGCAAAGACTGTTTGATTTCTACATCTAATATGTACCCTGTGAGTGTATTGTGTGTATTTATATATTCACCTTTTGGAACTCATGCAAATGGGACTGGAACAGGGGGAGATGAGGTCAAATGTACTCAGAGTGCTTATTTGGGGAAATCTTAAACTTACAGGTGCTAGATGAGTCACTTATTAAAATCAAAGCAAGAGAAAGTGAAAAGGATTAGAAGTGGGGAGAACCAAAGGTTGTAATCTGGTAGGCCAGTTAAGAAGAGAATTAAGCCAGAACAGTCTAGCTGTCCCCCATTGGAATCTATATGTGGAGTTAGGAACTGCTATTTCATAGGGAGTGAAAAGCCAAGGTCACAATCCAAGCACCATCCCATGCAGCAGCACAATTCTGGTGAGGATACCTTTCTTTCCTCTTTTGCTTTTCTGGGAGAAGCGGTCCAAATATCTGTTAAAATCCCTTTTGTGAACCATTTACCAATGAAAAATAAGATTGTTGGTTCTTGAATTTTTTTCTTGATTCCTCATCCCATGCTTGTAACAGAAGACTGACCAGTTTTTAAATTGCTATTTCTTGAAACCACCTACATTTAAGTATTTATGTGTTCATCTATGTGTTAAAATGTGAAATACTATTAAAATCATGGACAATTCTATTTATTTGAATGTTAGGAGTGAGACAGAGAACTGAAAGATGGCAATATGGAAGGAGGGAAATAGATTTAAACTACTGGAGTTTATTCCCATATAATCCAAGTAAATGACCCTAGGGTAAAACTTCCAATTAAGAGTTCAAGGATATAAGTATTAGAAAAGATGGCAGTTTATTTAAGGGGGAAAAATAGCAATTTTTCAATTTACATACTTCTAATTCATGTGAGTTCAGTAGGCACAGGCATAGTAGTCAACAACTAGAAATATGGCTCCTCCTTTTGTCTTGAAAGTTCTGGTTTTAAATGGGGAGCTTGCTGCTCTATAGAGAAGATGCCACCAAAGAAACATTAAGGGAAGGTGAGGAGACTTACAGGAGCGAAGATGGTGGAGAAAGCAGTAAGTTACTGTAAAACTCCCATATTCACCTTCAAACAGTAGTACCTTTTCCCCAAAAGTTCTGGCACAACAAAATTAGCAAAAATAAAAAAAGTAGGATAGTCTCTTAGTTCAAAAATCTTGGGAGAATGGCAAGAAAGGTCTGTTTCACTCCAGCGAAAGGGAGACATAATCCTGGACAGGAAGCAATCCAGTCAAAGAGCAGCAAGCTCCCAGCTCAGCAAGCCAGTATGAGATCTTAAGTCTCAGTGTGATGGAGCTGGCAGATGCCAACAATGGGTCCCCTCACTTGTGTCAGCATAACTATAGGCAAATAGACAGTCTCCAGCAGCCAAATCAACATGTGCTTCAATATAAACTTGGGGGAAATGCAGAAACAAACCACCTGCTTCAGGACACATCAGATAACCACTAGAAACATGGCTCAGCACCAATTAAGCTGACTGACCCATTTTCTTCCAGCAGTATCAGCTACCCCTTCACTGCAATACCAAGCACAGGGTCCCTCATAGGCTTCAGGACAACAACAATGTAGTATCAGATAAACAGCCAGTATCTGCAGCCCCAGGCACAAGAAGCCCAATACAATGCCCCTTCCAACCTGGGAGCAGAGCTCAAATATAAAAGAATGAGAAAAGGCTCCCAAAACATGAGCAAAAAGAACAAAAAAGAATCAGACTCTAGAAAGTTATAACAGTGATAGTGAAGATCAAGACAGAAACTAAGAAGAGGACTAGAAGGTCAAAATATCTATGGTCAAAAACCTAAAGAAAAGTGGTAAGTGGTTTCAAGACCAGAAATAATCCATGGGAGAGCTCAAAAGGAACATAAAATCATATAAAAACAGAAAAAGTGGGAAAAGAAAATGACGCAAGAGACTTATGGAAAAAAAGAATCAATGGCTTGGAAAAAGAAAACAACTGCTTAAAAATAGAATTGGTCAGTGGAAAAGGAAGCAAAAAGTTTATTGAGGAAAACAACTTTTTAAAAAAAAAATCTTTTATTTTCAGAACATACGAATAGATAATCACCCTTGGATTGCCTTGGGGTGCCTTGTTTTTGCCCTTGGAATGCCTTGTTATTATTTTTCTTCCTTCCTTTCCTCCATTCCCTCCTTTAGATGGCAAGTAAGCCAATGTATGTCAAACATGGACAATTATTCTATACATATTTCCACAATTGAGCTGCACAAGAAAAATCAGATCAAAAAGGGAAACAAATGAGAAAGAAAACAAAATACAAGCAAACAACAAAAAAAAGGGAAAATATTATAGTGTGATCCATACTCAGTCCCCACAATCCTCTCCCTGAGTATAGATGACTCTCTTCATCACAAGATCATTGTAACTGGTCTGAATCATTTCACTGTTGCAAAAAGCCACACCCATAAGCATTGATAATTATGTAATCTTCTTGTTGCTGTGTATAATGATCTCCTGGTTCTTCTCATTTCACTTATCATCAGTTCATGTAAGTGTCTCCAGGCCTCTCTGAAATAATCCTACTGATTATTTCTTTTTTTTTATTTTATTTTTATTTTAATTTTAATTTTTTTTTTATTTAATAGCCTTTTATTTACAGGATATATATATGGGTAACTTTACAGCATTAACAATTGCCAAACCTCTTGTTCCAATTTTCACCTCTTACCCCCCCCCCCTCCCCTAGATGGCAGGATGACCAGTAGACATTAAATATATTAAAATATAAATTACATACACAATAAGTATACATGACCAAAACGTTATTTTGCTGTTACAAAAAGAATCAGACTCTGAAATATTGTACAATTAGCTTGTGAAGGAAATCAAAAATGCAGGTAGGCATAAATATAGGGATTAGAATTCAATGTAATGGTTTTTAGTCATCTCCCAAGTTCTTTTTCTAGGCATAGCTAGTTCAGTTCATTACTGCTCCATTAGAAATGATTTGGTGTGATCTCGTTGCTGAGGATGGCCTGGTCCATCAGAACTGGTCATCATATAGTATTGTTGTTGAAGTATATAATGATCTCCTGGTCCTGCTCATTTCACTCAGCATCCAGTTCGTGTAAGTCTCTCCAGGACTTTCTGAAATTATCCTGTTGGTCATTTCTTACAGAACAGTAATATTCCATAATATTCATATACCACAATTTATTCAGCCATTCTCCAACTGATGGACATCCATTCAGTTTCAGTTTCTAAGCCACTACAAAAGGGCTGCCACAAACATTCGTCACATACAGGTCCCTTTCCCTTCTTTATAATCTCTTTTGGATATAATCCAGTAGTAACACTGCTGGATCAAAAGGGTATGCACAGTTTGATAACTTTTTGAGCATAGTTCCAAACTACTCTCCAAAATGGTTGATTCGTTCACAACTCCACCAACAATGCATCAATGTCCCAGATTTTCCCGCATCCCCTCAACAATCATCATTATTTTTCCTGTCATCTTAGCCAATCTGACAGGTGTGTAGTGTTATCTTAGAGTTGTCTTAATTTGCATTTCTCTGATTAATAATTACTTGGAGCATCTTTTCATATGATTAGAAATAGTTTCAATTTCTTCATCTGAGAATTGTCTGTTCATATCCTTTGACCATTTTTCAATTGGAGAATGGCTTGATTTTTATCAAATTAGAGTTAATTCTCTATATATTTTGGAAATGAGGCCTTTATCAGAACCTTTGACTGTAAAAATATTTTCCCAGTTTTGCTTCCTTCTAATCTTGTCTGCATTAGTTTTGTTTTGTACAAAAATTTTTCAGTTTGAGTATAATCAGAAATTTTTTATTTTGTGATCAGTAATGATCTCTAGTTCTGCTTTGGTCATAAAGACCTTCCCCTTCCACAGGTCTGAGAGGTAAACTATCCTATGTTCCTCTAATTTATTAATAATTTCATTCTTTATGCCTAGGTCATGAACCCATTTTGACCTTATCTTGGTGTACATGCGTTAAGTATAGATCAATGCCTAGTTTCTCCATATTAGTTTCCAATTTTTCCCAGCAATTTTTATCAAACAGTAAGTTCTTATCCCAAAAGCTGGGATCTTTGGGTTTGTCAAAGACTAGGTTGCTATATTTGTTGATGTTTTATCCTTGAACTAATCTATTCCACTGATCAACTAATCTATTCCTTGGCCAATACCAAATAGTTTTGGTAACTGCTGCTCTATAATATAATTTTAGATCTAGTACAGCTAAGCCACCTTCATTTGATTTTTTTCATTAATTCCTTAGAATTGTTGACCTTTTGTTTTCCATATGAACGTTGTTGTTATTTGTTCTAGGTCATTAAAATAGTTTTTGGGAGTCTGATTGGTATAGCGCTAAATAAATAGAATTAGTTTAGGTAATATTGTCATCTTTATTATATTTGCTCGCCCTATCCAAGAGCATTTAATATTTTCCAATTGGTTAGATCAGACTTAATTTTGTGAAGTGGTCTGTAATTTTGCTCATAAAGTTTCTGATTTTCCTTGGCAGATAGATTCCTAAATATTTTATATTATCAGTAGTTACTTTAAATGGAATTTCTCTTTGTAACTCTGACTGTTGGATTTTGTTAGTGATATATAAGAATGCTGATGACTTATGTGGGTTTTATTTTATAACCAGCAACTTTGCTAAAGTTGTGGATTATTTCTAATAACGTTTTAAGCAGAATCTCTGGGTTCTCAAGTATACCATCATGTCATCGGCAAGAGTGATAATTTGGTTCCTCATTTGCTATTCTTATTCCTTTAATCTCCTTCTCAGCTCTTATTGCTAAATAGCAGTTTCTAATACAATATTAAATAGTAACGGTGATAGTGGGCAACCTTGTTTCACTCTAGATCTTATTGGGAATGGTTGCGGTTTGTCTCATTACATATGATGCTTACTGATGGTTTAAATAGATGCTGCTGATTATTTTAAGGAAAGAGTCCATTTGTTCCCTATACTCTCAAGTGTTTTTAATAGGAATGGATGTTGGATTTTATCAAATGCTTTTTCTGCATCTATTGAGATGATCATATGGTTTTGTTAATTTGGTTATTAACATGGCCAATTATATGATAGTTTCTTAATATTAGAACCAGCCCTGCATTCCTGGTATAAATCCTACTTGATCATAGTGTATTATCTTGGAGATGATTTTCTGTAAGTCTTTTTGCTAATATCTTATTTAAGATTTTAGCATCAATATTCATTAGGGAGATTGGTCTATAATTTTCTTTCTCTGTTTCAGCCTACCTGGTTTGGGTATCAGTACCATGTCTGTGTCATAGAAGGAATTTGGTAGGACTCCTTCATTCCCTATTTTATCAAATAATTTATATAGCATTGGGGCCAATTGTTCTTTAAATGTTTGGTAAAGATTCACATGTAAATCCATCTGGTCCTGGGGATTTTTTCTTAGGGAGTTGTTTATTGCCTGTTCTATTTCTTTTTCTGAAATGGGACTATTCAAACAATTTACTTCCTCCTCTGTTAGTCTGGGAAGTCTGTATTTTGGGTAGTCATCCATTTCACTTAGGTTATCAAATTTATTGGCATAAAGTTGACAAAATAACTCATTATTATTTCTCTAATTTCCTCTTCATTGGTGGAAAGTTCTCCCTTTTCATTTTAAGAGTACTAATTTCATTTTCCTCCCTCCTTTTTCTAATCAGATTTACCAAAGGCTTATCTATTTTATTGGCTTTTCATAGAGACCAACTCTTGGTTTATTAATTAGTTCAATAGATTTTTACTTTCAATATTTTAATTTCTCCTTTTAATTTTAGAATTTCCAATTTAGTATTTGATTGGGGTTTTAATTTGGTCTTTTTAGTTTTTTTAGTTGCAAGCCATTCATTAATCTTTTCTTTCTCTGTTTTATTCAAGTAAGCCTCTAAGGATATAAAATTCCCTCTTATTACCACTTTGGCTGCATCCCACAAATTTTGGTATGATGTCTCATCATTGTCATTATCTTATGGAAATTATTAATTGTATCTATAATTTGCTCTTCACCCAATCATTCTTTAAGATGAAGATTGTTTAGTTTCCAATTACTTTTGGTCTATTTCCCCTAACTTTTGTTGAATGTAGTTTTTATTGCATCATGATCTGAAAAAGAAAGCATTTACTATTTCTGCTTTCTTGCATTTAATTTAGGGTCTTTATGTCCTAATATATGGTCAATTTTGAATAGGTTCCATGAACTGCTGAGAAGAAAGTATATTCCCTTCTATCTCCATTCAATTTTCTCAAAGATCCAACATACCTAATTTTCTAATATTCTATTTACTTCTTTAATTTCTTTCTTATTTGTTTTGTGGTTTGATTTGTCTAATTCTGAGAGTGCAAGGTTGAGATCTCCTACTATTACAGTTTTGTTGTCATTTCTTCTTGCAACTCTTAACTCTCCTTTAGGGAAGTTGAATGCCATACCACTTGGTTGCATATATGTTTAATATTGATATTGCTATTGTTTATGCTACCCTTTAGCAGGATGTAGTTTCCTTCCTTATCTCTTTTTAATTAGATCAATTTTTCTTTTGCTTGATCTAGAGATAGGATGGCTACCCTGCTTTTGACTTCACCTGAAGCATAATAGATTTTGCTCCAGCCTTTTACTTTTACTCTATATGTATCTCCCTGCTTTAAATGTGCTTCTTGTAAACAACATATCGTAGGGTTCTGACTTTTGATCCAGTCTGCTATCTGCCTCCTCTTTATGGGGGAGTTCATCCCATTCACATTTACGGTTAGAATTACTAAATCTGTATTTCCTGCCATCCTAATAATCCCAGATTATGCTTTATTTATTCTTGCCTCCCCAACCCTCTTTCCCCCTTTTAAACTTATGTACCCCTCTTGTATCCACGATGCTTACCCTCTTTATAATCCCTCCCTCCCCCTTTGAGTCTTTCCCCCTTCCTTCCCTTATTACTCTTTTTCTTTTCCCTTTTCCTCTTCCCGTTTTTAATGGGGCGGAGAAATTTTCTCTAAAACAAATGTCAATTATTTTTTCTTTGAGCCAACTCTGATGAGGTAAGATTCACACAATGTTCCTTCCCTCTCTAAATTCCCTCAGATATGATAGTTTCCTTAGCCTCTTTGTGGGATGTGGTTTCCTCTTTTATCCCTCCTTCCACCTTATTCTGCCATCATCCCTTTTCCATATCTACCTCCCTTTTTATGTTATATCAAGTACAATCAAATTATACATGTATTCTTTTTGTATATCCACAACAGAAATACAATTCTCAAAGGTTATTTTTACCTTTTCTGCATCTCTTGAGGTTCTATTCTTGGAGATCAAATTTTTTGTTTAGTTCTGGTTTTTCTTCAGAAACAAATGGAATTCATTTGTTTCATTAAATACCATCTTCTTCCCTGGAAGAAAATGCTCAACTTAGCTGGGTAGTTTATTCTTGGCTGCATCCAAGTTCTTGTGCCTTTCAGAATATCATATTCAGGCCCTTCTTTCCTTAATGTAGGCAACCAGATCTTGGGTGATCCTTATTGTGGCACCTCAGTATTTAAATGTTTTTTTTTTGCTGCTTGTAAAATTTTTTTCCTTAATCTGATTGTTTTGAATTTTGCCACAATATTCCTTGGGGTTTTTATTTTAGGGTTTCTTTCAGAAGGTGTTCGATGAATTCTTGCAATGCCTATTTTACCTTCTGATTCTATTACATCTGGGCAGTTCTCTTTGATGATTTCTTGTAAAATAGTATCTAGGCTCTTTTTTCATCATAGTTTTCAGAAGTCCAATAATCCTCAGATTATCTCTCCTAGATCTATTTTCCAAGTCTGTCATTTTGCAAGTAGATAATTCATGTTTTTCCAGTTTGTCATTTTTGTTTGCTTGACTGATTCTTGCTGTCTCAATGAATCATTAGTTTCTATTTGTTCAGTTCTAATTTTTAAGAATTATTTTCTTCATTAGCTTTTTACTTCTTTCTGTATATGTCCAATTGAGTTTTTAAATGTATTGTTTTGGTCTGTGAGATTTTTTCCATTTCACTAATTTTTTCTAGTGAATTATTTTCCTTTTCAATTCAGATCCTACTTTCTTGCGTGTTCTTTGTCTTTTCAATTCACAGATCCTACTTTCTTGCAGTTCTTTGTCTTTTCCAATTCACAAATCCTACTTTCTAGTGAATTCTTTATTTTTCAATTCACAATTCTTACTTTCCTGAGATTTTTTACTTTTCCAATTCGTATTTCAGGAAGTTGTTGCTCTCTTGTAAGGCTTCTCTTTCCTTTCCCATTTATCTTCTAACTCTCTTTTGAGAATTTTAATGGTCTCTTCTATAAGAGCATCATGTAAAGGAGGACAGTCTGATGCATGTTTGCTGTTTGAGGTCTCTTCAGGTTTGCAGACCTGCTCTTTTCCTGCATAGAAGCTGTAGATCATTCTTTTCATCTTTTTATTCATGTTTTAAAGCCTTTAGGGTATGTCTCTAGGCAAGGGGTTACCAGCTTCCTCTGCAGAGCAGGGAAGATGTAAACCGATTTCCGGCTCTGAGGTATGGGAGTGCTCTGGTGAGAGTTTCCCTTCCCCCAACAGGAAGTGGAATCAGCACTGGCCGAGCTATCGAAGTGCCCATATGGGCTGGTGGGTTGCGTTGCCCTCTGCTAGAGACTAAGGGATGAAATGTCACTGCCCCAGGCCGGAGCCTCTTGTGGGACTGTGAGTGTAGCTGACAGGACCTGCAGACTGCCCTAGAACTCTGCCCCAGTGTCTCTGTCTGATGCAAATCGGCCCTGGAAAAGCTCTATGGCTCAAGCCGAGCCCCCCACTGTGCAGACTGGAGGCTAACCCATGCTGTGTCCTCCTGCTGTGCAGGATCACAACTGCCCAAGGAAAAGCCCTGTACTGCTGGTTGGGGCTGCGCGCTTGTGCTGAGATCTGTGCTTTCACTTTCGGTGTGAGACTCTCCTTGGAACCTAATTTCTCTCCCTGTCTGCACTGATCTCCCCCCTGGCCCCAGAACCAACCTTTTTTTGGCGAGACTGCAGATTTTCTTCCACCAGTGAGTTGTTCTACTTCTTATCTTTACGAATTGTAGCAGTCAAGACTATTTTTGAGGCTCGATATAATATTGATAAAGAGGGTAAGAGAAGAGCTTAGAAAGTCAGTGTCTTCTCCGCCATCTTGGCTCCGCCCCTGATTATTTCTTATAGAACAATAATAATTCCATAACATTCATATACCATAACTTATTCAGCCATTCTCCAACTGATGGACTTCCACTCAGTTTCCAATTCCTTGCCACTATAAAAAGGATTGCTACAAATGTTTCTGGCATATTTGTATCCATTTCCCACTTTTATAATTATGTAGAGATACTGCTGGATTAAAGAATATGTACAGTTGTATAGCCCTTTGACCATAGTTCCAGGTTGCTCTCCAGAATGGTTGAATCCATTCAAAACTCCAACAACAAAGTATTAGGGTCCCAGTTTTCCCATATGCCCTCCACCATTCATCATTATCTTTTCCAGTGATCTTAGCCAATTTGAGAAATGTGTCATGGTACCTCAGATTTGTCTTAATGCATTTCCGTGATCAATAGTAATTTAAAGCACCTGTTCTTATGACTATAAATGGTTTTAATTTCTTCTTCCAAAAATTATCTGTTCATATCCTTTGACCATTTGGCAACTGGAGAATGACTTGTATTCTTATAAATTTGAGTCAATTCTCCATATATTTTAGAAATGAGGCCTTTATCAGAATCTTTGAATGTATTTTTCCCAGTTTATTGCTTCCCTTCTAATCTTGTCTGTATTGCTTTTGTTTGTACAAAATCTTTTTAACTTAATATAATCAAAATTATCGATTTTGCATTCCATAATGTACTCTAGTTTATCTTTGGCCACAAATTCCTTCCATCTCCACATATCTGAGAGGTACACTATACTTTGTTCTTCTAATTTGCTTATAGTATCACTATTTATGTCTAAATCATGAACCCATTTCAACCTTATCTTGGTATAGGGTGTTAGGTGTGGGACATTATCTAGTTCTGCCATAATAGACTCCAGTTTCCCCAGCAAATCTTGCCAAATAATGAGTTCTTTTCTCAGAAGCTAGAGTTTATGAAACATATGATTACTGTTGTCCATGATTATTGTGTCTTCTGAACCTAACCTATTCCACTGATCAACTATTCTATTTCTTAGCCAATACCAAATGTTTTTGAGACTACAGGCTTTATAATATAGTTTTAGGTATGCTACAGCTAACCCACCTTCATTTGCATTTTTCATTAATTCCCTTGAAATCTGTGACTCCTTCTTCTTTCAGATAAACTTTACTAGTTTTTCTAGGTTCATATAATAATTTATTGGTATTTTGATTGCTATGACAATGCATAAGTAAATTAATTTAGGTTAAATATTCATTATTGTTATATTAGCTTGCTCTACCCATGAAAACTTGATATTATTCCAAATTACTAGATATGATTTTATTTGTGTAAAAAGTGATTTGTAACTGTGTTCATGTAGTTCCTGACTTTATTGTAGCAAGTAGACTAACAGATAGTTTATATTATCCACAGTTATTTTAAATGGAATTTCTCTTTGTATCTCTTGCTACTGAACTCTTTTGACAATATATAGAAATGTTGATGATTTATGTGGATATACTCTGTATTCTGTAACCCTGCAAAATTTTTTTAATTGTTTCTAGTAGTTTTTTAGTTGATTCTCTGGGATTCGCTAAGTTTACCATCATCATATCATCTGTAAAGAGTAATAATTTGGTTTTCTCATTACTTAATTTAATTCTTTAATTTCTTTTTCATTTCTTATTGCTGAAGCTGACATTTCTAGTACAATAATGAATAGTAATTGTGAGTGTGAGCAATCTTGTTTCACAACTAATCTTATTGGGAATGGTTCTAGTTTATCTCCATTATACATGATGCTTGCTGATGGTTTTAAATAGAAGCTTCTGATCATTACACCATTTATTTCTATACTCCCTTGTGTTTTTAGCAGGAATGGGTGTTGGATTTTGGCAAATGCTTTTTCTGCATCTATTGACACAATCATATAATTTCTATTAGTTCGGTTATTGATTTAGGGAATTATACTAGGATTTACATCAGAAATGCAGGGCTGAGTAAATATTAGGAAAACTAGTAGGAAATTTCTTCTTGCTCTCTTAATTTCTTCTCTAGGAACTTAGATGCTATACCACTTGGTGCATAAAAGTTTAGTATTGATATTACTTTATTCTCTATGGTACTCTTTAATAAAATATAATTTCCTTCTTTTTCTCTTTGAATTAAATCTGTTTTTGCTTTTGCTTGATCAGATATCAGGAATTCTACTCCTGCTTTTTTTTTTTTTACTTCAGCTGAAGCACAACATATTCTGCTCCAGCCTTTTACCTTTATTATGTGTTTCTAATGGGCTTATATCCCAAAGAGATCATAAATGAGAGGAAGGATCCCACATGTGCAAAAAATATTTTGGCAGCTTTTTGTAATTTCAAGAAACTAGAAACTGAGTGGATGTCCATCAGTTGAAGAATAGCTGAAAAAGTTATGGTATATGAATGTTATAAAATCTTATTTTTATGTAAGAAATGATCAACAGAATAATTTCAGAAAGGCCTGCAAAGACTTTCATGAACTGATGCTAAGTGAAATGAGCAGAAGCAGAAGAGCATTATATATAGCAACAGCAAGATTATACAATGATCAATTCTGATGGACGTGGCTCTTTTCAACAATGAGAGGATAGGCCAATTCCAATGATTTTGTCATGATGAAAGCCATCTATACCCAGAGAGAAGACTTTAGGAACTGTGTGGATAACTACATATTTTGATTTAGCATATATTTTAACATGTTTAACATATATTGGATTACTTGCTATCTAGGGGAGGAGATGGGAGGAAAGGGAGACATTTGGAACACAAAGTTTTACATGGGTCAATGTTGCAAATTTGTCCATTTTGAAAATAAAAAGCTTTTATTAAAAAAAAAGCATCCTTACTTTCTACTTACCTTTTTGTGCTTCTCTTGAGTTCCATATTTGAAAAACAAGTTGTCTGTTCAGTTCTGATCTTTTCATCAAAAATAAATGAAAATCCCCTATTTTACTGAATGTCCATCTTTTGCCCTGAAAGATCATGCTTAATTTTGCTGCATATTTGATTCTTGACTCCATGTTCCTTTGTTCTCCATAATATTATATCCCAGGACCTTCGATCTTTTACATTGGAAGCTTCTAGGTCCTGGGTAATTCTGATTGTGGCTGCTTGATATTTGAATTGTTTCTTTCTGCCTGCTTTAAATATTTTCTCTTTGATCTGATAATTCTGAAATTTAGCTACAATATTTCTTGGAGTTTTCATTTTGGGGTTTCTTTCAGGAGAGAACTGGTAGATTCTTTCTTTTTTGTTTTATTAAAGGTTTTTATTTTCAAAATATATGCAAGGATAATTTTTCATCATTGAACTTTGCAAAACCTTGTATTCCAATTTCCCCTCTACCCCCACACCCTCCCTTAAATGGGAAGTAATCCAATATATGTTAAACATTGTAAAAATATATATAAATCTCATATAATCATATATATTTATACAATTATCTTGCACAAGAAACATCATAAAAAATGAAAAAAATGAGAAAGAAAAGAAAATTCAAGCAAACAACACCAAAGATGTGAGAATGCTATATTGTGAATTACACTCAGTTCCCACAATCCTTTCTCTGGGTATAGATGGCTGTCATCATCACAAGATCATTGGAACTGGCCCGAATCATTTCATTTTTGAGAAAAGCCATATCTGTTAGAATTGATTGTTGTATAATCTCACCGTTTCCATGTAAAATGATCTCCTGCTTCTGCTCATTTCACTTGGCATCAGTTCTTGGAAGTCTCTCCAGGCCTCTCTGAAATCATCCTGCTGATTGTTTTTTTTAGAACATTCATATACCAAATGTATTCATAGTCACATTCCATATTCATATACCATAACTTATTTAGTCATTCTCCAACTGATGGGCATCCACTCAGTTTCTAGTTTCTTGCCACTACAAAAAGAGCTGCTACAAATCTTTTTTGTATATGTGGGTCTCTTCCCCTTCTTTAAGATCTCTTTGGGATATAAATCCAGTAGAAACACTATTAGATCAAAGGGTATGCACAGTTTGATAACCCTTTCAGCATAGTTCCACATTGCTCTGCAGAATAGTTGGATCTGTTCACAGTATGGTAGATTCTTTCAATGGCTATTTTGCCCTCTGGTTCTAGGACATCAGGGCAGTTTTCCTTGATAATTTATTGAAAGTTGTTGTTTAGGTTCTTTTTTTTAATCATGTTTTTTCAAGTAGTCCTATAATTTTTAGATTGTCTCTTCTGGATCTATTTTTCTGGGTCAGTTGTTTTTTTGATGAGATATTTTACACTTTCTTCTATTTTTTTTGGTTTTGTTTGACTTATTCTTGATGTTTCATTGAGTCATTTGCTTCCATTTGTTCATTCCTAATTTTTAATGAATTATTTTCTTCAATTAGCTTTTTTTATCTCCTGTTACATTTAATCTGTTAAACTTTTAAATGAGTTGTGTTGTTCATTGGATATTTTTTCCATTACAGAAATTCTGTTTTTCAAAGAGTTCTTTTCTATTTCACCAAAACTATTCTTCAAGGAGTGGTTTTCTTCAAACTATTCTTGTATTTCCTTTTACAGAGCTCTCTTTTCCTTTCTCAATTTTTCTTTTAACTCTCTTTTAAGATCCTTTTTGAATCCTTCTATAAGAGCTTTGTGAGAAGGAGACCAATTTTTATCACCCTTTTGTGGCTTCATCTGGAGACATTTTGCCTTTATTGTTCTGAGGGTTTAAGATTTGTTCATTCATATCTCCATAAAAGCTTTCTATTTTCAGAGCTCTGTTTTGAATTTTTTGCTCATTTTTAAAGATTGAGATCTCTTCTTAGAGCAAAGGGAAGATTGTCCCAAACTTTCTCTACAATCAATAGCAGCTTCACGCTGGCCTGGGGTAGATGCTTTTGATTTCCTTTTTTTGCTTTATGGACATGGCCAAGTCCCACATAATGCTGGTATTCAAAGCCTCACTATTTGCCTTCTTTAGTTGTGTTGTAGATCTCACAGCTAGCCTGCTGATCCACTAGCTTCTGAACCAGGACAGAGTAGCAAATGCTGCTGTATTTTGCCTATAAGCCTCACACTAGATTGTCCCAGTGCATGGAAGCCTCTCTGCCCTGGGTCTCATTGCAATATAATGCCATAAGCTAGGCCTGCACTGGCCTGCAATCTACCGCCCCCCCCTCCACTGCTGGATAGAGACATAACTTTCCTGAAGTTCTTCCAAAATATTTCTGCTGCTAGTTTGTTACACTCCAAATTTTTGTGGATTCTATAAGTCTAAAACCCATTCAGAGGCTTCATCTGAATCTGATCTGTTGTTGATCTGAGGGAAGCCAGGATAAGCTTCCACCATCTTGGCTCCACCCTCCCCTTCTGCTCCCATCAAAACAAAACAAAACAAAACAAAAAACAAACAAAAACAACAACTTTTTTTTAAAGTTTGAATTGGACCATTGAAAGCTAATGACTATATAAGACATCAAGACTCAATCAAATAATTTCAACAGAATAAAAAAAATGAAAGAAAATGTAAAATACTTAATGAGAAAAAAATGGACTTGGAAAACATATCCAATAGACACAATGCCAAAATCATTGGAGTACCTGAAAACCATAATCAAAAGGAGGACCTGAAACATATATTTCAAGTAACTATTAATGAAAATAGCACTGATATCCTGGAACCAGAAGGCTAATTAGTCACTGAAAAAAAAATTATTTAATCATCTCAAGAAAGAGATCCCACAATAAAAAATAAAAAAATTGAGGAACATTATACCAAATTTCAGGACTCTCATGTCAATGAAAAACATTACAAGTGAGAAGAAAGAAACAATTCAAATATTGGTGAGCCACATCAGTATTACATAGGACTTGGTATCAGAATGTTAAAACACTGGAGGAATGAAATATCATATTCTGGAAACTAAAAGTAATAGAATAACAACCAAGTATCATTTACCCAGCTAAATTAAACATAATACACCAAGGGAAAAATGTTTATTCAATGAAATAAAAGAATATCAAGCTTTCATAAGAAGACAAGAAGTAAATCAAATCTCTGATATCAAGACCCAAGAGAAACATAAAAGGAGAAAAAGGAAAAGAAACATAAAGGATTCAATAAAGCTAATTAGTTCATGTCTCTATATGGGAAGATGATATGTATAATTCTTAAAATGTGTTATCAGTAATAACAATATAGCTAAAAAGACAGAACTCAGTGAAAGAGAATTGTTTCACCACACATAGAAGAGAAACTACCATAAGAAGTAGGGAGAACTTTAAGAGTAAGAAATGAGCAAATATACAAGAAAGGAGCTAGTAAAGAGGATAAAGAAGAGCCAGATCACTCAAATTACTGTGCTTTGACAAAACATTATATTCAATGTCCAGAAAGGCCATTTTGGTCATAATTGATCATTAGGAATTGATTGGATTTGATCCATCAAGTATGGGGACATAGGAAATGGATTTTGGAGAGACAAAGTAAAGAAAGATAACTAACTGGTATAGAAGACATTCAGTCTCAATTGTGACTGTCACTGCTTCTATGCACTGAGACCAGATAAAACAACCTCAGCCAGGAGAATGGTGACTTTTCCCACTGAGAATCAGTACAGATTGGGGCATGGGTCTCCTCTATACTCCCTTCTCTCTGTTCAAAATGGTGATTATCTAATGTAAAATGATATTTTTCTATTCTTTAAAACCATTCACATATATCCCCTGATTTAATTAGTATTTTGATGCCAACAAACTTTAGATAAAGGTATGATTGATCATAACCACTTTTATTTGTGTTTCATTATTTCTGAAAGAAGAATTGAAATAAAGAGAAGCAGTAAAGGATGTCATCAATCAATCAGCATACTTGAGGTTTGGAAATCCTGAGACAAACTTCTATTGATTGATAACTTTTGGTAAACACAGCAATGTTGATATGTCTGGCTTTTGACATATATAACTGAGTTAGATGTCATTGATAGTTGGTAAGATTTGATATTGTGACATTATGCTATTTTTCCATTAAATCTAATTTATACTTATGTATATGGAGAGAAATCCTTCCATAAAGGCTAATATAAAGATCTAAAAGATACTACATAATTCCCTGGGGAAGGAGAAGGACTTTTCTGTACTGGGTTCTAATTCTAGTATTCTAAAGGTGTAGTCTTTAGGAAAGAGTGAATAATCTCTTCTGCTTTCATCTTCAACTAAAATAAACCTCCAAACCTAGATGGCATACAGGCCACATAGAAAATGTATATTTTATATAGAACTCATCTTCTGATAATATAAAATATGATATTGGGCCCAGGATGACTTTTATAATCTTATATGAAATGCAGAGAACACACTTGCATATACTTAAATAGCTTTTGCACTAATTCTCTATACTTTTCAGTTATTCATGAGATCTTCATTTCATTTCATATTTATTAGAACCAAATAATGCAGAATTATTTAACTTAAAGAAAAAAATAAAGTTCTCCATCTATGGGAATAGATTTCATTCCCCTTTGCAATGCATAGAAATCTTACAGGTTGCTTCCCTCAACAGCCATGACTTTACTTTAATTAAAGAATACTATTTCCTTACTCTCCAGATTTTCTGTTCTATCCTATTTGATTTAGAGACTCCTAGTTTTCTCATAGCTCAGCTCTGGTTTCATTTGGAGTTAAAGATCCATCTGTCATAGCTTCTTATTGAATCTTATCCATGACTCCCTGTGCAGCCTTTCCCTTATTTAGGGATGTAATTCTTTATAAAGGTTCAGCTTTGGTCAAGTTAACAGAAGCATAGAGAAAAGAACATGGATAATTTATAGTACATAGAGTCATTGTAAATGTACATGATTTTTCTTAATAAGAAAGAAATCAGGTAATCTTTTCAAAATAGAGAGACACAGACACACAGAGACAGAGGAGGAGAGGAGACAGAGACAGAGACAGAAACAGAGACAAAGAGCTTCCTTCTTTGCACTGAGATCTAGCTGTTATATACAATGGATTATCTAATACTACAGATTAGCTTTCTTTGAACATCAAATGTCTTCTACAGAAATAACATTGTTTTATTATTTTAGAGACAATATTCCTCTTTCCACAGAACATAGTATTGTAATTATTCAGTTTTGTACCCTTAATGTAGAAAACAATAACATATTATACATCATTAGAAAGAAAAAAAAGATACATAAGATCTAGTCTATACATGTGGGGATTTTACAGTCCAGTTGGAAAGATGTGAAACATTCAGAGAAAAATATAATCAATCTCATAAAGCATGTAAAATAAAAGTATATGGGTCATACGAACAATAAATATTATAGAAGTATGATAGATAGAGAAGTTGCTATAAATTGGAAAAGAAAGTTTCACAAAATATATCTGGGCCCCAGGGATTTTAGAAAATTTTTGAATCATAGAAATTATACTGAGTAGTAAGAAAAAGGCTAGGAAAGTATAGATAGTACAGAGCGATGAGTGACAGACAGTATTTGAATTTGGACTTTATTCTTCAGACAATGGGGACTTCATTCTGCTTCATAACCATATTTTATGAGTGTCACTTAATATCCCTGTGACCATAATAAGTAAGTCTCTTAAGATATTAGATCCTCAGTGTCCTTACCTGTAAAATGAAAACATTTGCTCTAATAACCTGGAAGGCATCAATTAGTTCTAGCAGGTTAGGATTCTGTGATCCTACCTGGAAATGACTGCCAGCCTCTTATCAGTGCCCTTAACCACATTTTCATTAGTTGATATTAATATCTTTTGTAGCACTATGGTCTAAAGCAAAGGACAGCAATTTCCATCACAGCACCAGGCACTAGCTCTTTCCATGTTTTTTTTAAAGGTTGCTAAATAGAAAGAGAAATGTACAAGTCAGCCAAGTGAACAACGAGTGAAGAAAAACAATGAGAATGCCTGGAGAAAAAGGCATATGGGGGAACCTTTCCATGATGTATTGGTAATAGCAATCAGATTTATGGGTGTAGGCAGTTAATGCCCACATGAAACAGAACTGGTAGAAGCATTGATAATAAACTTATTAGTGATGCCATCAAAGGATACATTAGTAGCAAATCTGATTCTATGAATAAAGAAATAAATATATTTGTTTCAAAAATGTGTCAATATATGGTATATTTGGTGAATTGCTATTAGAAAGGTGCTAGAGGAATTTTTCTAGAGACAAGTCAAAGATAATGTTTTAAAATAAAAACTTAGTAATGGGCTCATTCCCTGAAGGAGAATCATCTTTCTAACTAGGTTACAGACACAGACCTACACTCTTCATGTTATAGTGGAAAGAACACTGAATTTGGGATCATAGGACATGAATGGAATTTCACTTTCGCTACTTAGTATATATGTGGCATTTAAAAAGTCACTTAACTTTTCTGGATCTTGTTTTTCTTATTTGGAAAATGAGGTATTTTGAATAGTGTTAACACAAATGAGCTAGTAACCAGCAATATCAAATTCTTCCATCTTTGGTAATAATATTATGATCCACTTTACCAAAGTTAACTAATACATCAGTGACCTTTGCTCTTTATATCTTGCCATTTGAGGGCATTTGAACCATCAAAAATCCTCCTTCTATCTAGAATTTTGTTTATCTCTCTTCAGTTTACATGCATGCTCACATCTTCCATATACTTAAAAAACATTATTTTGATTCTTTGAGATACGATCCTATCTCCACCTTCCCATACTATCAAATTTCTAGAAAGAGCCTACATTCATTGCTATGTCACTTCCCAGACCTGCCTTAAATCTTTATAGTTGGTTAGTCTGCATCCTGCTCCTGACACTCTATTGAAACTTTTCTCTTGAAGGGTAATAATCATCTCTTAATTGTCAAACCCAAACCCACTTTGTGTTTTTTAGCCCTTATGCTCCTTGTCTTTTCTTTGGTGTATGTTCATGTTGACAAGCTGGTCTTTCTTGACACTCTTATTTCTTAGTTTCTGCATATTCACATCAGGTCATTATTTCACCCAACAAGCTGACCATTCTTTTTTTTCCTTTCAGTGGTTTCTCTTCTAAAAGTGAAGGCCTTCACAAAACTTGGTCTTTGATTTTCTCTTCTCTTTTTTTATAAGCCCTCTTTTGCCTAGCTACTAGCATGGCATAATGGAAAGATCATTGGACTTAAAATAAGAAAGAACTGGATTTGATTTCTTTCTCAGACAGTGAGCAAGTCACTTAGCTTTTTTTCAGTCTCAGTTTCTTAATCTATAAAATGTAGATTTCCCATATGAGAAGATAATACATGTAACCCCTAAGAACATTATCATCATCAGGTTAATGAGAACATGTCTACTTAGAGGGCATAGCTGTATGTCTATTATATTGTGATAATCTCAAAAAAAAAATGAAGAGGTGAGAAAAAAGAATCCATTTCAAGAAGGGAGAAAAGAGAAAAAATATCTCCAATAGAAAGAATAAAGACCATGCATTGATAAAAATATATGACACTTTGTTCTGGTATTATATTGTCTCCTTTTGGGAAATGTGAACTCTCCTTCCCCTGAGTCTTCATGGGACTATTTTTAAGGATGATTAATTCATGGAACAGTTTCAGAATGTCTGGTAATATTCTTGGCCTATGTATTCAAACTGGGAGCCAAAACAATAAAGAAAAGTAACACTAAGAACACAGAATAAAGTTTATAGTTTATACCGGAAAAAAGGCAAGGTTCTCTGGATTTTCTACATGTTTTCATGGAACCAGGAAACCCAATGATAAAAAGAACTTTGTGTTACCTAGAAATCACAATGTTTTGATAAGATGAACTCCTAGGTCAAGTTGGGAGCAAAAGAATATGAGGGCTAGAAATAGAATGACAATTTAAGTGACAGAGGAATTACTAATGGGGAGAAAAGGACACAACTTTCCTGATATTTGTTTCCTGACTGACACGCAATTTTATTGGGAGTTTTCTCAAACTAACCCCCCTCATGCCTAGAAAGCTTACTATCCTCAGCTCTGACTATGGATTGCTTGATTCTTATAATTCTATTTTTTCCCCTAGAAGAAACTTCAACCAGGGTGGTAAGTTATCATGGAGGTGGAAGGCAACTAGAGATGAAAAAATGTTCTTCTGTATGTCTTCTGACAAGTCATTTACATATTGTCTAGTGTTTAACTTTTCCTTATCTTTGATGTATTCTTACTCTAAGGGTTCACACTGAATTTGAGAAACTTTGAGATATTGTATGTGTGTGTGTGTTTGTTTGTATGTATTTGTATGTAGGCATAGGCTAAATGCCAACATCCCCAAGGATAGTCCTTGGGCTATGGCAATTAAAATACTAATTGAGCTATCTTCAAGATTGATGCCTATCCATATCAATCAATGGTTTTGCTTCTAGGCTACAGTTTGCTGATTGCTTTAGGTTTTCTTTTTGTTGTTATTGTTGTTGTTGTTGTTATTTTCTGCTGTCACTATCATTATTTTACACTGTTCTTGGAAAAAGTGTTATTTTATCCCACTGACTGATGAAAGACTATCTCTTAAAAAATCCAGCTGAAATGCTAAATCCTACAGGAAACTATCCATCTTAACATCTACTCACAAGCTCCATGAATTACCAGAAGAAAAGGAATATAGTCCCGCTGTGAAATTTAATAGCATTATGTTAGTTCAATGTACAATTATTCTCTTTTGTATAATAATTTTTATACATTCTCTTCATCCCCTACTAGATCCTCAACTTCTTGAAAATATAAATCATGCTGCATTTACTTTCATATCTCTCTTAATGCTTAGCTCACTGTTGAGCATAGTAGGAGTTCAGTAAAATTGTTTTGAATGAACTTGAACAGAATTAAACTGCTATTCAATTTATTATCTCCAGATTTCCATTATTCAAGTCAATCAAATCCTTTAAAGATATGGATAATTGAGAGTTAATTGTATGTAGAAGGTTGATTAAAGGGCACTAGTATCTAGTTACAATTTTCATAACTGTTTGAAAATAGTAAATGATCAGAATTGTAAAAAAGGAAAAAATAAATCTTCAACTATATAGTAAAATCCTAATCTGTTCAATTTTGTGGGTTTTCTTATTTTTGTGCCAAGTTTGTCACTGATAACATCTAATAATTCCCTTCATTTGTTCATTTTTCTCATATTCTTTCCATGTTAAATAACTTTTTGGTACTTTAAATATGCTATTATTTGTTCTTCTCCCTTAGCCTAAATTCACATACCTATGTTTCTTGTCACATCTTAGCCTCTTTTGTTTCCTTGCATGATCTGTCTTTACTTATGTAAAGTGATTTGTGGCTTATCTGTGAAAAAATTGTAATTTTTTCCTTTTTAAATGATTTATTTAAATACACACTGCTTTACGAATCATGTTGGGAGAGAAACATCAGAGAAAAGGGGGAAAAACTATGGGAGAGATTAAAAAACCACAGCAAAAAGAAGTAAGCACAGCATGTGTTGATTTACAATCAGTGTCTGTAGTTTTATTTTTGAATGCAGATGGCATTTTTTTTCCAAAGTCTATTGGGATTGCTTTGGATCATGGCACAATTGAGAAGAACCAAATCTTTCATAGTTGATCATTGCACATTCTTGCTGATATTGTGTACAAAGTATTCCTGGTTCCACTTGTTCTGCTTAGCATAAATTAATGTAAATCATTCCAGGCCTTTCTAAAATCAGCTTGTTCATCATTTTAACCATTATCTTCCTATACCATTATCCATTTACCTTCCATTATCTTCATATACTACAACTTGTTCAGCCGTTCCACATTGATGTGCATCTATTCATTTTCCAAATCTTTGTTACCACAAAAAGAGCTGCTACTAACATTTTTTTGCATATTTGGGTCCTTTTTTTCCTCCTTTATGATTTCCTTGGAATACAAATCCAGCAATGATACTGTTGGGTCAAAGAGTATGCACAGTTTAATAGCCCTTTAGGCATAGTTCCAAATTGCTCTCCAGAATGGTTGGATCATTTCACAATTCTACCAACAATGCATTGGTGTCCTGATGTTCCTATACCCCTTCCAACATTTATCATTATCTTTTTCCTGTCATTTTAGCCAACCTGATTTGCATTTCTGTAATCAATAATGAATTAGAGTATTTTTCATATGACTATAGAGGGCTTTAATTTTGTTATCTGAAAATTGTTCATATTTGTTAACCATTTATCCATCGGAGAATGACATATTCTTATAAATTTGACATCTTTATATATTTAAGAAATGAGACCTTTATCAGAAAGACTGGAATTGTTAGTAGAGAAAACTTCAAAAGAAAGTATCTTTAAGTTCACCACTGTCATTTAATATGAATTCACTCGACTAAGATCTGAGTAGCTTCTGTTGATCTATGTTTATGGTCTACTCCAATAATATCTGAACCAATTATGCAAAGTAATTAGGATTTGGGGCAGCATCTGCCCACATCCATTTTACTCAAAATTTGAAAAATATTAAAATGTAATGAAATCCCACTTCATTTCAATTTCTACTTTCTTTAATTTCTAGATTCTCAGAATTAATAGGGATTATAGTGATTTTCTGGCTGACTAGGTGGTACAGAGGATAGAACTCTAGTCTGGAGTTAGGAAGACCTGAATTCAAATCTAATCTCAGATACTTACAAGTTTGTGATCTTGGACAAATCACTTAACCCTGTTTGCCTCAGTTTCCTCATAAGTAAAATTATCTGAAGAAGAAAATGTCAAACTCCTATATTTCTGCTAAGAAAACCTCAAATGGCATGATAAAGAGTTGGACATGACTGAAAGAAATGAATAACAATAGCAACATAGGGATTTTATAATGTATTTCTCTAATTGGAAAGATAAGGAACTGAAACTCAGAAAAATGAAGTGACTTCAAACAAATAATGGAAAGAAAAGGCTATTTGTAAGACATAAGGCTATGTGCCTGACTGGATACCTAGGGTGAGGGTAGTTAAGATTCTAAAGTTGCAAACCTAGATAACCAAAAGATTGTTACTAAAATATGTATAAGTATATGTATATATATGCATATATATATACATATTTGACATTGACAATGGCAACATAGAGTATAGCATAAGGATTAGAAAATATTATTTCTAATGAACAAATAGAGGACAAAGGATTCTTTTAAAATTAACATGTACTGTACTTTTACAACATTTATTACATTTCTTCTGAAAGTATATATGACACTAAATTAATTAAATTATGTTTTAGAATAGTATCTATATCTATATCTATATCTATCTATCTATATATGTATGTATATAAGTATATACTTTGAGCCCTTTCCACAAAGTGAAAATTCCCCGGATTGATATATTCTTTTCATCATATAAGAGATATATGACCTTGGAGAAGTCATAATTTTCATGATACAGACAGCTGTGTAAAAATGTGAGTTACAAAACAATTGCTGATCTATATTGGTACATGGAATTATCCCACTGGATAGTTTTCTACACCAAATTGAGTAATTATGAAAGGAGCCATCAGAATATTTTTCCCAGAAGTTTGACAATGAAATAATAGAAAAGTATCTCAAGAGAATAACAGAATCAAGGATGGAATAATTGTAGATAAAATTTCTAATGTGGATAAAATTATATAATAGATAATGTGTTATATGTGAATTATGGGAATACTCATTTTAAACTGTCCCAAATGATTGACAGGTGACAGAACATTAGAGAGGAAGGTTGATTAATGAATATATGATCTATGTGTCTGTGGGTATCATTATATAGATTTGAGATATAAATGAGGCTAGTTAGACCATTAGGAAATGGCAAAGCATTGATGAATTAAAAAAAAAAATCAGTAGCTTCAAGAAATAGTCAGGACAATTTTTTTTTTTTTTTTTTGGTGGAGATGACTATGAGTGAGCCATTAATTAGTTATTGGTGGTGGAAGACATAAGGCTTAATGTAGGGGTTCAATATTTTATTATGTGGCATTCCAAGAGAAAACAATAAGGACATATTATTACATAAAAAGAAAAACAAATGACACAGTCAAATTTAGTTCTTTTAAGCAGCAGATATGGGCTATTAGCATAGTGGGTAAAATACTAGGCCTGGAGTCAGGAAGCATCCTCTCTCTGAATTCAAATCTAACCTCAGCCATTTACTAGCTACTAGATCCTGACCAAATCACATGACCTGATTAAACAAATTTCCTGAGATATAACATTAGCTGAAGAAGGAAATGGCCATCCACTTTTCTGTTTTTGCCAAGAAATTCCCAAATTAGGTCAAGAAAAGTTGGATATGACTAAAAAGAAAAAAAGAACAAAACTGATAGATATATTGATGTACTTTTTTTTATTCCTGCATATCAAATGCTTTTTTAGAGAAAAGGCAATATTTGTTATGATGGTTCTTATGGAAGAAACTAAAGAATTCAAGAAAAGGGCAAAAAAGAGTCATAATCAGAGTGCAAAGAGAGTAGTTGGTGCCTCTGAATATCACTGTTCCTCATTAAAAAGCTATTCTACTCCATAGTCTTTATGACCAACACTACCTTACATAAAAGACCAGTTAAAATGGACTTTGATTCATGCTAAGTTTAGTATTAGTATAGTAGAATTTTATGAAGGAAAGGATTTAAGAGATCATTGAATTCAGTCCTCTCATCCTGGGCTTGCTTTAAATTTCAACTCAAAGCTCACTTTCTGGAGGACTTTCCTAATCTCTCCCAGGCCTTCTCTACCCTCTCCAAAAGCATGGCTCCTCTCTAGGTTATCTTCAGTTTCCACAATTCATATCATATGTGTGTGTAGTTATTTGCATGTATTTGTATTTCCATTTTATTTTCACTAGAATATGAGATTCTTGAGAGTAAGAACCTTGTTTTCATCTTTCTTCTTATTCTATCTTGATGTTTAGCAGACTACCTAGCACATAATTTGAGTTAATGCTTGCTGACAAACTGACAGATTGAGAGTAATCATTTAGAAAGAAAATATTTTGCATAAGTTAATATGGGAAGTAGAGTAGTCAATATTGAAACAGGTTCTGCAGTCCTAAAGCAGATATTCTTCAAATATGTTAGACTTTGTCTATTATACAAAGATATCTCATGGATTCCTACCCATCATTCATTTCCATTCTTAATAATCCACAGCCCAAGATGAATCTTTTACAAGAAATAGAGGGCAAGAAAAGAGTGGAAAAACTGTCCTGATTTCTGTCATGAGCTTTGCTAATACCTTGTCTACTGCATATTCCCTTGGAAAAATATTTCCTAACCTATCCCTTTGTGAAAAATAATTTATAGTTTAAAATATCTCTGGTTTAGATATCAAGCCCATATATTTGTCATAGAGGGAAATTGACATAATACTTTTTTCCTCAAACCCTTTTAATTATATTGGGATTAATTGTTCCTTTAAATGTTTGGTAGAATTTGCTTGTCTCTGATTCTATTCATCATTTATTATTGCTGTTCATTCTTCATTTACAAAGAGATAGTGACATCACAAGGGTGAAACTTGACTTGAGTGTGAATAAGAATTAAGTGACCCAAAGCTGCACAAAGTCAGAAGTCTCACTCTTTCCTCCATATCATTGATTTTTAGTGGCAAGACAAAAGTTAAGATTTCTGACGATAGCCCAGAATTCAGTGAGAAACCTTGGGCTTTTTAAATTAAGGTCTTTCCCAGGCCTCAGTTTGTCTGAGGAAACTTCCATTCAATGACCTACTGTGTTAAGTACTGTACTAAACACCTAGGATGCGAAGAAAGAAATAGAGAAACAGTACCTGCTTTCATACAGACTATGGGAGAGATATACAAAAAACTATGTACAAAAAGAATATAGAAAGGCCAAACTGAAGAAAATTCAACAGAGAAAACACTAAGATTAAATGGGTTCAGAAAAATCTTCTTACAGAAGATAAGACTGTAGTTAATATTTAAAAGAAGCCAGGAGGCAAAGGTGAAGGCAGAGAGAATGCAGTGAAAATAGTCAAAATTAATACATATATACAAATAACACCAAAGCAAAAAAGAATATGATGAGTGTATTAGAGTTATGAGCAAAATGTTATGAAAGTTCAGAATACACCAGAGAGTTTGATTTTGCAGTTATATTTCTATATACTTTGGTTCTAAGTACTGCTAGTTATAACTGAACTAGTATTAACATCTGTCTGAGTAATAAAAAATATGTGGGAGGGGGGTTGGAGAGAGTTTAATTAACTTTGTGATTTCATTGTTTCAGGGAATTCCTGATAAAGAAATTTCCTCTGCCCACACAGGGCAACAATTATTTAGCACCATATGGTTTTAGAAAGTTGTTTTGGAGCATTAAGAGGTTAAAAAAATTACTTATTCCTTCACAATTAAGAGAACGGATTAGAATCCATATCTTCAGGATTTCAAAGCCAGCTCTTTTTTTTGCTGCCTATTACACTATAAAATATTCTGAATATAATCTGACGAGCTTTTCAAAATGTCATGGTGATTTGGGTAATGGATGAAGTGGCTTGTGAATGACCATTTCTCAGGAAAACTGATCATGTAGTACTTCAGAAAGTTATTAATATGCAAGCCCATTTAGGGAGAAATAACCCAAAATGCATTTAGAAAATGATGGACTCTGGGCTATTTTTTGACATGCAGGTAAGGCCTTTAGGAATTTGTAGTTGATTCACTGAGAATGTCTATGCTATATATCATTTATCTCAGCAGATCTTGCTTTTCATGAAGTAAGGCATTACAAATAAAATAGAAATCATTTTCCATCCTCATAAAAATAAATTTGGGAGTCCCCCAAAAGTCAATAGACAAGTGGATTGATGGGCATGAGCAATATATTACAAATTTAAAATTACACAGAAATTATGGTCCAAAGGATGCCATCTGAGAAATATAATGACTTCAATGACAATCTGATTATGTAGTAAAAGTAAGGGATAATAATGGACAGTTCTTAAACTCCATTAATATGCTCACAATGTAAAGAAAATATGAGAAAGGCTTCTTCTGAGTTTCTGTGGTAAATCATGAAACCACACAAAGGACAGTTTCTATGGATGAGCAGAAATGAATACAATTTTTATCATTAGAGAGAGTATCCACATTGATGAGATTGGAGATCATGCACATTTCTGGTCACTATATCCTATATGACAAAACAGAGGAGATTATGAGAATCAAAACTGAAGTAATAATGTAGTACTAGTAGGAGGAGGCTATTTTATGATAATAGGGCAAAAAGTATAGTCTTTAGCCTTATTAGGGTAGGTCAGCACTTATGTGTCAGAAACTGTGTTAAGGACTATTCTTATCTGGGGATCTATAAAGCCTTGAAAGACATTGTTAATGGGAACATGAGTTTATTTCACAAATCCCCAAATGCTAGTACAATGGGACAGATACTCTTTGAAACTTAAGTAAAGTAAATTTAGGACAAACAAAAAAGTTACTTCAAACAGTAAATAGTAATAGAAAGATTGTTCATACAGGACTAGAAACTCTAGTGTGAAGACTTCTGGTTCATTTTCAAGACTGTCCATCCACCTTTGGTGTCCTACTCTCCTTTGTGGCTCAAAGAAGCTATAGCATACAGATTGACTACTTGTTTATTGTATATGTATATTTCTTTATATCTAGAAAGGATGAGTTGAGGTATCTTACTCATCTGGTATTCCTATCTATTCCCTCTTCTAAATCTGTTTGACCCTGAGGTTTTTTAGGGAGTTCATAAATGACTCTTTTTCATTTGTGATATTTTAAATCCTTTTTTAATGTTCCATTTTCTAGGGAAGGAATAAGCTAAGTGGAAGGGAATACAAAATTGTAAGGAAAAGGGATAAAAGGAGGAGGGATACTAAAAAGGATGACTGTGAGAAGCAAGTGATGCTCACACGTTTAAAACTGGGGAGGGTGATAAGAGGGAAGGAAAGGAGAAAAGCATAAGTAGAGTTTAACAAAATGGCAAGTAATACAGAATTGGTAATTTTAACCATGAATGTGAATGGGGTAAACTCCCCATAAAGAGGAAGTGGTTAGCAGAATGGATTAAAAGCAAGAATCCTACAAGATGTTGTTTACAGGAAATACACGAAGCAGGGTGATATATACAGAGTAAAAGTAAAAGGTTGGAGCAAAACGTAGTATGCTTCAGGTAAAATCAAAAAAGCAGGGGTAGCCTTCCTAATCTCAGACCAACTAAAAGTAAAAATTGATCTAATTAAAAGAGATAAGGAAGGGCATTATATCTTGCTAAAGGCTAGCATAGATAATGAAGCAATAACAATATTAAACATGTATCTAAATTCTTAAAAAAAATTAAGAGAGCTACAAGAAGAAATAGATGACAAAATTATTAATAGTGGGAGATCTCAAACTTGCACTCTCAGAATTAGATAAATCAAACCACAAAATAAATAAGAAAGAAGTCAAAGAGGTAAAGAAGCATTAGAAAAGTTAGATATGATAGATCTTTGGAGAAAACAAAATGGAGACAGAAAGAAGTACACTTTCTTCTCAGAAGTTCATGGAACCTATACAAAAATTGACCATATATTAGGATATAAAAACCTTAAACTTGAATGCAGTAAGGCAGAAATAATAAAGGTATCCTTTTCAGACCACAATGCAGTGAAAATTACATTCAACAAAAAGCCAGGGGAAAATAGACCAAAAAATAATTGAAAACTAAATAATCTCATACTTAAGAATGATTGGGTGAAACAGCCAATCATAGACATAATTAAAAACTTCACCCAAGAAAATGACAATAATGAGACATCATACCAAAATGGGTGGGATGCAGCCAAAGCAGTAATAAAGGGAAATTTCATATGTCTACAGGCCTACTTGCATAAAATAGAGAAAAGAAGGTCAATGTATTGGGCTTGAACTAAAAATGCTAGAAAAGGAACAAATTAAAAACCCTCAGTCAAACACTAAACTTGAAATTCTAAAAATAAAAGGAGAGTAATAAAATTGAAAGTAAAAAAACCTATTGAATTAATTAATAAAACTAAAAGTTGGTTCTATGAAAAAAACCAACAAAATAGATAAACCCTTAGTAAATCTGATTTTAAAAAGGAAAGAGGAAAATCAAATTGTTAGTCTTAAAATGAAAAGGGAGAACTTTCTGCCAATGAAGAGGAAATTAGAGCAATAATTAGCAATTACTTTTCCCAGTTTTATGCCAATAAATTTGATAACTTAAATGCAATGGAAGAATGCCTTCAAAAATATAGCTTGCCCAGATTAGGAGAGGAAGAAGTAAATTGGTTAAACAGTCCCATTTTAGAAAAAGAAATAGAACAAGCAATTAATCGACTCCCTAAGAAAAAATCCCCAGGACCAGATAGATTTACATGTTAATTCTACCAAACATTTAAAGAACAATTAACTCCAATGCTATATAAACTGAAAAAAATAGGAATTGAAGGATTCATACCAAACCCCTTTTATGACACAGACATGGTACTGATACCAAACCGGGGTTGAAAAAGAGAAAAAAAATAGACCAATCTCCAGAAATTGATTAAGATTTTAAATAAAATATTAGCAAAATGATTACAGAAAATCATTCCCAGGATAATACACTATGACCAAGTAGTATTTATACCAGGAATGCAGGGATGATTCAATATTAGGAAAACTATTAGTATAATTGGCCATATTAATAACCAAATTAACAAAAACATATGATCATCTCAATAGATGCAGAAAAAAGCATTTGATAAAATCCAAGATCCATTCCTACTAAAAACATTTGAGAGGATAGGAATAAATGGACTTTTCCTTAAAATATTCAGGAGCATATATTTAAAACCATCAATAAGCATCATATGTAATGGGGATAAACTAGCACCATTCCCAGTAAGATCAGTAGTTAAACAAGGTTGCCCACTATCACCATTATTATTCAATAATGTATTAGAAATGCTAACCTTGGAAATAGGCAATAAAAGTTGAGAAAGAGATTAAAGGAATTAGAGTAGGTAATAAGGAAACCAAATTATCACTCTTTGCAGATGATATAATGGTATACTTAGAGAACCCCAGAGATTCTACTAAAAAGCTATTAGAAATAATCCAAACTTTAGCAAAGTTGCAGGATACAAAATAAATCCATATAAATCCTCAGCATTTTTATACATCACTAACAAAATCCAATAGCAAGAGATACAACGAGAAATTACCTTTAAAATAACTGTCATTGGTTTAAAATATTTGGGAATCTCTCACCAAAGGAAAGTTAGGAAGTATATGAGCAAAATTACAAAACACTTTCCACACAAATAAGTCAGATCTAAACAATTGGAAAAATTAAATGCCCTTGGATAGGCCGAGTGAAAATAATACAGATGATAATACTCCCTAAACTAATCTATTTATTTAGTGCTATACCAATCAGACTCCCAAGAAACTATTTTAATGACCTAGAAAAAAAAACAATAAAATTCATATGGAAGAACAAAAGGTCGAGAATTTCAAGGGAGTTAATGAAAAAAAAAAATCAAATGAAGGTGGCCTAGCTGTACTTGATCTAAAACTATATTATAAAGCAGCGGTCACCAAAACCACTTGGTATTGGCTAAGAAATAGATTAGTTGATCAGTGGAATAGGTTAGGTTCACACAACAAAATAGTTAATAACTATATCAATCTAGTATTTGGCAAATCCAAAGATCACAACTTTTGGGATAAGAATTCATTATTTGACAAAAACTGCTTGGAAAACCAGAAACTAGTAAGGCAGAAATTAGGCATGGACCCACACTTAACACTGTGCACCAAGATAAGATCAAAATTGGTCCATGATTTAGACATAAAGAATGAGATTATAAATAAATTAGAGGAACATAGAATAATTTACCTCTCAGACTTGTGGAGGAGGAAGGAATTTGTGGCTAAAGATGAACTAGAGATCATTATTGATCACAAAATAGAATTTTTTTTATTATATCAAATTAAAAAGCCTTTGTGCAAACAAGACTAATGCAAACAACATGTATAAAGTATGTCAAATTACTTGCTGTCTTGTTAATGGGGGAAGGAAGGCAAAGAGGGAGAAACAATTGGAACTCAAAAATCTTACAAAAGTGATTGTTTACTTGTGTAAGTAGGAAAAAATTAAAATACTATCAAGTAGAAAAGATTACAAATATTCTTAAAAATTAGGAGTTTAATAAAATTAAATCATTAAATCAATGGCTAGTTTAAACATATTTCCATTAAAATTATGTTATCAAAGAAAAATCAGGAAAAAAGGGACAAATCACAAGAAATAATAAAACAACAAAAAAGTGAAAATAGTATAATTCAGTCTGCATTCATTCTCCATACATCTTTCTCTGGATGTAGATGGTATTTTCCATCACAATTGCAATTGTCTTGCAACACTGTATTACTAAGAAGAGCTAAATCTATCATGAATAATCATCATAGTCTTGTAGTTACTGTGCATGATCTTCTCCTGGTTCTGTTCACTTAACTGAACATCAGTCCTTATATATCTTTCTTCTTCTTCTTTTTTTTTTTTTAAATTTGTTGGCTAATTGTTTCTAATAGAACAATAGTATTCCATTACATTCATATACTGCAATTTATTCAACCATTGCCTAACTGATGGCCATCTATTTAATTTCCAATTCCTTGCCATTGCAAAAAGACTAGCTATAAACAAAATTAGATCATTTAAATTTTCACTTTTGTTTACTTCTCCTTTGATTTTCAGCATTTCTAATTTTTTTTCCATAATTGGGGATTTTACATTTGTTGGTTTTCTATTTTTTTATTAGATTGCCCATTTATTAATCTGCTCTTTCTTATTCATGTAAATATTTAGAGAGATAATTTTCTTTTAAATACTGAGTTGGCTAAATCCCATAAATTTTGGTGTGTTGCTTCATTGTTTTGATTATATTTGAGGAAATTATTTGCTATTTATATACTTAGTTCTATAATTCTATAATGTACCAAATCTTTAAGATTGTCATTTAGTTTGCATTCAATTTTAATATGTATTTCAAAATAATGTATTTCAAATTACATTTATTGAGTGTAATTTTATTGCATTATGATTAAACAATGATGCATATAATTTATTTCTTGTTTTCTAAATTTGTGAGGCTTTTTAATGCCCTGATATATGGTTAATTTTTTGAAGATACCTGACACAGATGTGAAATAGACATACTCTTTTCTATTACTATTTAATATTTTCTAGATTATCATTTAAAATTTCAATGCTTTGTATATATATATATATATATATTTCATGCATATATGTTCAATATTAATATTAATTTATTTTCTATGATGCCTTTTAGTAAAATGAAATTTTCCTTTTTATCTCCCTTAATTAGGATTTTTTCTTTTGCTTTGTCTGCAGTTATGATTGCCACCTATGCCTTCGCAAAAATGTCAGTTGAACATTAATTGAGTCTATTCCAAGCTCTTATTTTAACTCTATGTGTCTTTGTTTTGTATTTTTCTTTTAAACAACATATTGTTGGATTTTGGTTTCTAATCCATTTCAATATACTTTTCCATTTTATGGATGAGTTCACCACCACCCCCTTCATGAGACCTCTTTTCAAGTGGCTCTTTTTCTTCTGCTAACTTGCTTCCTTAATCTACCCTTCCCTTTTTTCTCCCCTTATGCATTTTCTTTATCCTCCTTCCCTTTTACCTCCCTGTTGGGTAATATGAATTTCTATATTTTGATGTGTATGTGTATATTCTTCCCCTTGTGAACCAGTTTAGATGCAAGAAGGTTTCAAATATTGCCCTCCTCTGCTATAGACTTCTCCATTGTATAAAATCATCCCTGTGTCCTATATTTATATGAAACCTTAAATTCACCATATTAATTCTTTAAGATTCGATTCTTTTCTTGTTTCTTCATTATTCTAGCATGTTTCTTGCCAGTGCTAGAAATATTACTCATTCTGAATTTTTCTTTGTTTACCCAGTCAGAATTAGACCTGACAATCTAGTTATTATCAAGGAATTGTTAAGAGAGCTAGGCAAAAAGACTGATTTTCACTCCATCATCTTGATTCCACCTCTAATTAATTAGTGGTGGGATCATACCTGATTATGTAGCAGATTATGAGAACTTAAAGTGAGCATATAGTATATAGTTACCCCAATCAGCAGGCTGTATGTAGGACTGACTATCTAAATAATAAAGAAGGGTTTGATTATCCTATGTTCAATTTCCAGAAAAGCTTAACAGTTCAGAAATTTCAGACACATTTCTAGGATTAGGCTCAAACTCTTGAGTAGTTACCAGAGATATGAAATTTGCCAATTATTGATTTGTATTTTGTTTTTTGTCAGATGCATCTAGTCAGCCTAAGTAGCTTTAAATAATCATTCTTTGGGGAAACTTCTGTGCAAGAGTATTACAAATTTGCTTAAAATGTAAATAAAAGATACTTTGTATGGAACATTATCCTCTGGACAGATGAATGGAGTGAAGTATTCTAAAATTCCCTGATTGAGATAAGAAAAGTCATTCTGAAGATAGGAAAAGCAGCACCAAATATACTTTTTTCAAAATTCAGTTTTCTGCTTTCCCACAATACTGGGAATTATATATTAGGGTAGGGGATATATTTATTAAATTAAATGACATATGTAAAGACCTTTCCAAAAATTATGTAGTACTTTTCAAAGTACTATATGTGTCAATTATATGATAGATAATTATTAATAATGATATTTAAGTACTTAATAATTGTTCACTGATGTTATATGAGTAGTATAGAATAATGGTGGCCAAACATAGAAACAGTGAACATTAAACCATATATAAGGATACCTATTGATCTTATATTGACTTGGAAAACCATATTTTATGGTATACGAATATGAATATATTGTTGTGATGTAAAAAAAAATTATGAAGGATATGACTTGAAAAAAAAACTTTGAAGACATATGAACTCTTGTAAAGAAAAATGAGCAGTACCAGGAGAATAATTTGCATAGTAAAATTTGCATAGCAAATATTTGCATAGCAATATTGCAAACACAATCAACTGCAGAAGTATCCAATTAGTCAAAATTCCAAAGGATTCACAATTTATAAAAAAACTATTTACCTCTAAATTGTTCTTTTGCTGAGATTGAAACATCTTTTTTTTTTACTTTATTTCTTTACTTTTTGGTTGATCAGAACATGATGATTGAATCAATTAATGATTTTTTTCCAACTATCCCTACATCTCCTCGGAATTTTTCATTTTCATTTTTTGTGTGAAATTAGACTAACTGATGTATGAAGTAGTACCATGAGATTTGTTTTAATTGGAATTTCTCTAATTATTTATGGCTTGGATTTTTTTTTCAGATTTTTTGATAGCTTTGGTGTTTTCCTATGAAAACTGCCTATTCAGCAACTCTGTAATTCTTGAAATTCATTTGCAAAAACTGCAGTTTTCTAAGAGTGCAACTCACAAAGAACTTGCTAGCCTACATGGAAGAGAGAAATTCTCTTGTGGTTTCTTTACCAATGGAATTACAAGTATATTTCCATCTCTATTTGAGTGATAATCCCAATCTGTTTCCAAGGTCCCTTATTTTATAGGTTTTCTTTTCTTTTTTTTCCCTCCAGAAACACAGTACCGATTAATCCTTCTAGCTTACCCCTCAATGCCTCCTGAATCAGAGGCATTAATATTTTTGGAGTCTTTTTAAAATAGATTTAATACTGTCAGCTACCCACAAAACAAAATACTCTTTTGCCCCTAATAACTCACAACCTTTCTCTTTTGAAAAGGGTGGAAAAGAGCAAAACTATGATTACATAAGCTTAAGGAATTCTGAATGGAAACTCCCTCCTTCTAAACAAATTCATAAATTATTTACAATTTGTTACTTGTGATTGGAAAAGTTAAGTGAGCTGCTTATAGTTTCATAGTCAGTTTATGTCACAGGCATATGTTGATTCAAACCCAAATTTTCCTGACTACAAAAAAATTAAATGTTAAACAATGGATAAAGTTTCCTACTTACATTGCTAATTTTAGTTTTAGAAAAGATTATTTATAAATAAGTAGGTATACAGATAGTGGGAAAATACATGGTCAAAAATGTTTATTATAAGGTAAATGATTTCAAAAACTGCTTAGAGACTATTGACCTAGCTTTTAAAGACTGAAAATTGAGAAGTGCATGTAATTATCAAAATATAAGAGAGTAAAGTTTTTGGCAACGGATTTCTAATGCCTGAATGAGAGAGAAAAATCTGAGAAAAGACTAATCTCACAGGTTAGCAGGGAATACTCTGCTGCTTCATGTAAAGAGCTTAGTAGTGCCTGGGGCTGAAACTCTGTAGCTGGGAATTGGAAAGGTCTTATCTGGTGGAGTAGGGCCTGGCAAAATGATTTCCAACAGAGCAATTTCTGGAAGAGAATGTGTGTCAAAGTAGTATCCTCCAGAGACTATAAAACCAGTGTGAACAAGTGCATTGACATTACTGGTAAATATCAATGCCCTTACATTGTGAGACCTCTTTTCATGAGGGCCCTGTGCTCATGTTCTCTATATGAATTCTGTTCCATAAGTGTGCTATATATTAACATGTGTTATATGTCTTAAAATAGATAATTTTGCAGGGAAAGAGCACTTTAGAGTTATAGGATTTTTTTCCTTCTTTTTTTATTCTATCACCTCCCTAAATGCTTGATTTTGAACTGATTATATCTTTATACTAATTAGTATTGGGAAGAGGCTTATGACCTAGTTGTTTGGGAGATTTGGTTACACAAAGATGATTGAACTCAAATGTGGTGTTCTCTTCTTTCCTATAATATAAAAGATGGTTCTCTGGGAGCAGGTTTCTTGGGGAGGTTTTCTGGAGACAGTCTTAGTTTCAGTTCAATGTAATAATCATTTCAAACACAGCCAGGAGTTAAAATCCCGTTCTTTATGGTGCCCTTCAGAGTCTTGAGCTTCAACCCCTATCTCCCTCCGAATGTCTCCAGCCAGCATAAAGGTGGACTATGGAATGACTCTATCTTTGGCTTTGAGAGTGGGCTTCTGTGTCTAGCCCTGCTTATATGCTATACACTGAGAATACACCAATTATTGTATCACTGGGAAACCATTATTTGTTGTAGAATTAAATCAATTCTAAACTAGATTTAAACATTGTCTCCTTGATTCCACTTAGTACCTTGTTTCAAGTTCTGGCCCATAACATCTCCTTGTAGGATCAGATCAATAATATTGAACCATGCTAAATTAGATAATAATTGTCTATATCAATTCTAATGACTTAACACTTTGTAAAGATTCCAACATCTCCTGCTTTCTTTTGATTTAGAATATAAGATGGTCATGACCTCCCTGACTTCTCAAGGAGATGAGAACCCCAAAAAGAAGGTGATCAAACCTTCCCTGACTGCTCCATAAAGAAGTGAAAACACCATAAAAAGAAGGTAGTCACACTCTCCCTGACATCTCAGGAAGAGAGATGAAAAGACCAAAGGCAATGGGAAATCAAATCAGATTAGCTGGTTTCTAAAGGGGCTCATTTGAAACAGGTATACATAAATCCATCAATATGGGAGGCATTACACATAATTACCTAAGCACATAGCAATATAACACAGGCTAGTAGTAACATAACAAATAACATGAATCAACATGAGAATTTATCCCAGAAATAGTCCAAAAGGAATCCATTGTCCATTAATTTATGTGCCAGGAATCCAATAATTCCTGTAAGCTTTGAAGTACAGCAATAGTCTCATCAACAATTTTTCATCTCAGGGAATCCAATGATTCCTGCTGGTTTTCATGTCCTTGAAACAGTCTTATCTTGTGTTAAGGAATCCAGTGATTCCTGAAGATTTTAAAATTCTTTTAACAGTCTCATTGTCAGCCATGCTCTTTCAGTATCAGATGTTTCTTAAATCTTCTCCTTTGTTTTGAGGTTTTCTCCTTTTCTGTCTCTCTCTAAGTGCTTGTTTCCACCCATCTGTTTCCTTCTCCATCTGTTTCCTTCCTGTCTGTAAAAATACAAGCAAACCCTCTCTCCCAGGCAGTTAACCTATCTAATTCCCTTCTATTTACAACTTTGGGGATTTCTCATCATCATCTGGCAATTACATTGGAACTGTTTGCACTGGATACTGCCCTGTTGGGTTAAAAGGCCTGTATTCTGCCCAATTATAATATCTTTCTGCTATCTAATTACTTTTAGGCTGATTGATCACATCAGAGTCCTGACCTTCTAAAGACTCTCTGGGTGTAACCTCAGCTGCCATCATGCTCCACCTGTCTTTTGATTGATATCTTGGATCTGGGCCCTGCCTCTCATTTCCCTGGGTCAATCTACATGCTGAGGCCCAATGGAAGCCCTTGTGACATTTTGGACATGGGGTTTGGGTTTTCTCTCAGCCTGTCCCTCTGTACCTCTCTATCTCTGTACCTACACTGGGATCTAAGATGTCCTATTTTCCACACTGAAAACATCAACGAATTTCTCTAGAAGTCCCTTGCCAAGAGGGACCCTGTATTCCCATGTTCATCATAGTCTGGGCATAATAAGCATTTGTGCCCACTGTGGCACAAGCGCTTTATGATCTCCTCTAAAGAAGCATCTTTGTCTAGTTCCCATATAATTCTTTTGCAAACCTCATTGGCATTTTCCTTAGCCAGATGTCTGGTCATTATTTCTGTAGCTGCATTATCTCCAGTGGTTCTTATTACAGCTAATTGCAAATGTTCCACAAAATCCGCAAAAGGTTCATTGGGACCTTGTTCTATTTTTGTGAAGGCTTCCTCTTGATCTTTTTGTCCTGGGAGGGAACCCCAAGCTTTTATTGCAGCCTTAGAAATTTGCTTATACACTGGTATGGGATAATAAATCTGTTCTGAATTCTCTCCACACTGACCTTCACCAGCTAGTTGGTCAAAAGCTATTTGTACATTAGCTCCTGTTTGCCTATTGCAGGGCTTGAATCCTACATAATTCATGAAACTACAAAAGCCACAATAAATTTTGTCCAGGTTCTAAACATGTCCTAGCTATGGATTTCCAAACATTTGGGGTTAAGATTTCATAAGACAAACCATTTAGTAACATTTTAACATAAGAGGATGTAGCCCCATAAAGAGTGCAACTCTTTTTAGAATCCTTATTTTTTCCAAATTAAAAGTTTATCTTCTCCCTTTTTGACCTGAAGAGTCAAGCTCTTCAATCACAGGATATGCATTTATAAACTCAGATACATCTTCTTCTTCATTTTTTGCCTTAATTAATGCCTTTTCTAGTCTTGTCATATTCTGCTTCACAGGAGATGCTAATTGTGTTTCTGCCTCTCCTCCTCCTGCTTCTCCCTCCACCCATGAAGGGTTAATTGAGGGGGGAGGGTAATGAGATGTGGAATGATCTAATTTCTCCTGCTGTGAAATATTACATTCAAAATTGTACTTAACTCCATTCTTATCTGATCTTCCTCCTTTTCACCTAGTTTAGTTGGCACCTCCCCTTTCTGCTCTTTCTTCTTTTTCTTCATTCTAACACTTATAAAATTTCTTATAGCTAGTTGTATTAAATTGTATATATTAAGTGTGTCTTTGGAAATTGAGTCAGGTGCATTTTTATTGCAGAATTGACAAAGATCCTCTTCTACTAATTTCCACTTCATTGAGTTTAGATTAGAATTGTAGTATTCCATTGTTGGTGGAACTGTGAATACATCCAACCATTCTGGAGAACAATTTGGAACTATGCTCAAAAAGTTATCAAACTGTGCATACCCTTTGATCCAGCAATGTTACTATTGGGCTTATATCCCAAAGAGATCATAAAGAAGGGAAAGGGACCTGTATGTGCACGAATGTTTGTGGAAGCCCTTTTTGTAGTGGCTAGAAACTGGAAACTGAGTGGATGCCCATCAGTTGGAGAATGGCTGAATAAATTGTGGTATATGAATATTATGGAATATTATTGTTCTTAGAAATGATCAACAGGATGATTTCAGAAAGGCCTGGAGAGATTTACATGAACTGATGCTGAGTGAAACGAGCAGGGCCAAGAGATCATTATATACTTCAACAATAATACTAGATGATGACCAGTTCTGATGGACTTGGCCATCCTCAGCAATGAGATCAAGCAAATCATTTCCAATGGAGAAGTAATGAACTGAACCAGCTATGCCCAGAGAAAGAACTATGGGAGATGACTAAAAACCATTACATTGAATTCCCAATCCCTATATTTTGCCCACCTGCATTTTTGATTTCCTTCACAAGCTAATTGTACAATATTTCAGAGTTTGATTCTATTTGTACAACAAAATAACCGTTTGGTCATGAAAAAAAAAGAATTGTAGTATTCACCTAGTTGCTCTCCTACTAATTTCCACTCATTTGGATCCAAATCTTTTTCCCTAGTAAACCAAGGACATATGTACTTTACAATTTCTAAAAGTTCAGTGATCTGCTCCAAAATTATAATCAAACCTTGGCTTTCCATGATCTTGACAATGCTCTCTAAACATTTTCCTTGAACAGAAACAGAAGGCTGTTTTCTAAACATCTGTCCCATCTTAGCTGATATTCTACTTTAACTCTTTCAACAAAATTACTTTGTTGTACTCACCCTAATTTCTGGGTTGAGGAGACTTTTCCACTGGATTCAGGATCAGAGGTTTTTCCACTGAATTTAGGATCTGAGATCAGGGTCCTGTCAGTCCCATGTTTGGGCACCAAAATGTGGTGTTCTCTTCTTTTCTATAATATATATGATGGTTGTCTGGGAGTAGATTTCTTGGGGAGGTTTTCTGGAGGAAGCCTTAGTTTCAGTTCAACGTAATACTCACTTCAAATGCTGCCAGGAATTAAAATCCAGTCCTTTATTGTGTCCTTCAAAGTCTTGTGCTTCAAACCCTAGCTCCCTCTGAATGTCTCCAGCCAGCACAAAGGTGGACTATGGAATGACTCTGTCTCTGCCTCCTGAGAGTGGGCTTCTTTGTCTGGCCCTGAGAACTTCTTGCTTATATGCTGTACACTGAGTATACAGCAATCATCATATCACTGGGAAACCATTATTTGTTGTAGGATTAAATCAATTCTAAACTCGATTTAAATATTGTCTCCTCAATTCCATTTAGTACCTTGTTTCAAGTTCTGGCCTATAACATCTCCTTGTAGGATCAGATCAATCATACTGAACCATGCTAAATTAGATAATTATTGTCTATATCAATTCTAATGACTTAACACTTTGTAAGGATTCCAACACTCAAGAACGTTTTCCCCTTTTTAGTGTATTACCCTGTATACTAGATGGGAATGGGAGTTTCCCCTCATATCACAAAATGTTTTTTCTTGATCCAGAAATGTTTACTTGCTTCATCCTCTTCTGTTAACATTTTTAATGAAATCTCTTGAAACATTTCTGCACATTTTTTGTGGAATAATAACATGTGGTGGCTTCTGTGTTTTTTTTTTCATTAAAATTTTTATTTTCAAAACATACTCTTAGATAATTTTCAACATTCACTTTTGAAAATTGTTTCCTTTCCTTTCTCTCACTTCTTCCCTTAGATGAATATAATAAATATGTACAGTTCTTCTATATGTGTTTCCATAGTTATCATTGTACACAAGAAAAATCAGATCAAAAAGGAAAAAAATTGAGAAAGAAAACAAAATAAGAGCAAATAACAATAAAAAGTTGAAAATACAATGTTGTGATCCACACTCAGATACAATTATCCTTTCTTTGGAGTGCAGATGGCTCTTTATTATTACAGATTTTTATTTATAGAATATATGCATGTGTAATTTATCAGCATTGACAATTGCAAAACCTTTAGTTCCAATTTTTACCCTCCTTACCCCCACTCCCTCTCTCAGATGGCAGGTAGCCCAATACATGTTAAATATGTTAAAGCATATGTTAAATACAATATATGTATACATATCCATAGTTATTTTGTTGGACAACAAGAAGTTGACTTTGAAATAATGTACAATTAACTTGTCAAGGAAATGAAAAATGCAGACGGACAAAAACAGAGGGATTGGAAATGCTATGTAGTGGTTCACACTCATTTCCCAGAGTTCTTTCACTGGGTATAGCTGGATCTATCCATTATTGAACAAATAGAATTGATTTGGTTAATCTCATTGTTGAAGAGAGCCACTTTCATCAGAATTGATCATCATATAGTATTGCTGCTGAAGTATATAATGATCTCCAGGTCCTGTTCATTTCACTCAGCATCAGTTCATGTACGTCTCTCCTGGCCTTTCTGAAATCATCCTAGTGGTCATTTCTTACAGAACAATAATATTGCATAACATTCATATACCATAATTTATTCAGCCATTCTCCAATTGATGGGCATCCACTCAGTTTCCAGTTTATGGCCACTACAAAGAGGGCTGCCACAAACATTCATGCACATACAGGTCCCTTTCCCTTCTTTAAAATCTCTTTGGGATATAAGCCCAAAAGTAACACTGCTATATCAAAGGGTATGCACAGTTTGATAATTTTTGAGCATAATTCCAAGTGGCTCTCCAGAATGGCTGGATGTATTCACAATTTCACCAACAATGTATCAATGTTCCTGTTTTCCCACATCTCCTCCAATATACCAGATTATCTTTCTCTGTCATGCTAGCCAATCTGACAGGTGGGTAGTGGTATCTCAGAGATGTCTTATAATATATATTATCAGTATTATATAGTATAGTTTCTCATTTTTTATGCCCAGGTCATGAACCTATTTTGACCTGATCTTGGTGTACAGTGTTAAGTATGGGTCCATGCCTAATTTCTATGATACTAATTTTTAATTTTCCCAGCAGTTTTTGTCAAACAATGAATTCTTCTTCCAAAACCTGGGGTCTTTAGGGTTGTCAAACACTAGATTATTAAAGTCATTGACTATTTTATCCTTTGAACATAACCTATTCAAATGATCAACTAGTATATTTCTTAGCCAATTGGTTTTGGTAACCAATGCTTCATAATATAGTTTTAGATTGGGTACTGTTAGGCTATCTTCATTTGATTTTTTTCCATTAGTTCCCTTGAAAATCTTGACCTTTTATTCCTCCAGATTAATTTTGTTGTTATTTTTTCTAGGTTATTAAATTAGTTTTTTAGGGAGTCTGATATGTATAGCATTAAATAAATAGATTAGTTTAGGTAGTATTGTCATCTTTATTATATTTGCTTGACCTTTCCAAGAGCACTCAATGTTTTTCCAATTGGTTAGATCTGACTTTGCATGGAAAGTATTTTGTAGTTTTCCTCATATAGATCCTGACTTTCCCTTGGCAGATAGATTCCCAAATATTTTATACTATTGGCACTTACTTTCAGTAGAATTTCTTTTTTTATCTCTAACTGTTGGATTTTGTTAGTGATGTATAAGAATGCTAAAGACTTATGTTGATTTATTTTGCATCCTGCAACTTTGCTAAAGGTGTGGATTATTTGTTTGTGGCAGCCCTGTTTGCAGTGGCTAGAAGCTGTAAAATGAATGGATGCCCATCAATTGGAGAATGGTTGAGTAAATTGTGGTATATGAATGTTGTGGAATATTATTGTTCTGTAAGAAACGACCAGCAGGATGAATACAGAGAGGATTGGCGAGACTTACATGAACTGATGCTGAGTGAAATGAGCAGGATCAGGAGATCATTATATACCTCAACAATGATACTGTATGAGGATATATTGTGATGGAAGTGGATTTCTTTGACAAAGAGAAGATCTAGCTTGGTTTCAATTGATCAAGGATGGACAGAAGCAGCTACACCCAAAGAAAGAACACTAGGAAATGAATGTAAACTGCTTGCATTTTTGTTCTTCTTCCCAGGTTATTTATACCTTCTAAATCCAATTCTCCCAGAGCAACAAGAGAACCGTTCAGTTCTGCACACATATATTGTATCTAAGATCTACTATAACCTATTTAACATGTGTGGGACTGCTTGCCATCTGGGGGAGGGGGTGGAGGAAAGGAGGGGAAAAATCGGAACAGAAGTGAGTGCAATGGATAATGTTGTAAAAAATTACCCTGGCATGGGTTCTGTCAATAAAAAGTTATTTTAAAAAGGTGTGGATTATTTCTAATAGCTTTTTAGCAGAATCTCTTGGGTTCTCTAAGTATACCATCATATCATCTCAAAGAGTGATAATTTGGTTTCCTCATTACTTACTCTAATTCCTTTAATCGCTTTCTCAACTCTTATTGCCAAACCTAGCATTTCTAATACAATATTGTATAGTAATGGTGATAGTGGACAACATTCTTTCATGCCTGATCTTATTGGGAATGGCACCAGTTTATCCCCATTACATATGATGCTTACTGGTTGTTTTAAATAGATACTACTGACTATTTTAAGGAAAATCCCATTTATTCCTATACTCTCAAGTGTTTTTAATAGGAATGGATGTTGGATTTTATCAAATGCTTTTTCTGCATCTATTGAGATAATCATATTTTTTTTGTTAATTTGGTTATTGATATAGTGAATTATGCTAATAGTTTTCCTAATATTGGACCAGCTGCACGTTCCTGGCATAAATCCTACCTTGTCATGGTGTATTATCCAGGGAATGATTTTCTGTAATCTTTTTGCTAATATTTTATTTAGGATTTTAGCAACAATATACATTAGAGAGATTGGTCTTTAATTTTCTTTCTCTGTTTTCAACCTACCTGGTTTAGGTATCAGTACCATGTCTGTGTCATAAAAGGAATTTGGTAGGAGTCCTTCATTCCCTATTTTTTCAAATAGTTTATATAACATTGGAGTTAATTGTTCTTTAAATGTTTGGTAGAATTCACATATAAATCCACCTGGTCTTGGGGATTTTTTCTTTTTCTTTTTTTTTTAATTTAATAGACTTTTATTTACAGGTTATATGTATGGGTAACTTTACAGCATTTACAATCGCCAAACCTCTTGTTCCAATTTTTCCCCTTTTCCCCCCACCCCTCCCCAGATGGCAGAATGACCAGTAAATTTAAATTATTAAAATATAAATTAGATCCCAAATAAGTTTGATGAAAAACTGTTATTTTGCTGTACAAAACAATTGGACTCTGAAATTTTACAATTAGCCTGTGAAGGAAATCCAAAATGCAGGGGCAAAATATAGGGATTGAATTCAATGTAATGGTTTTAGTCATCTCCAGGTTCTTTCTCTGGGCTAGCTGTTCAGTTCATTCTGCTCCATTGGAAATATTTGGTTCATCTCATTGCTGAGGTGGCCAGGTCCATCAGAATTGGTCATCATATAGTATTGTTGTTAAGTATAATGATCTCTTGGCTCTGCTCGTTTCCTCAGATGTTTGTTGTCTCTCAGGTTTCTGGGAAATCATCCTGTTGGTCATTTCTTACAAAACAAAATATTCATAATATTCATATCCCAAATTTATTCACCATTCTCCAATTAAGGGCATCCACTCAGTTTCCATTTTAAACTACAAAGAGGCTCCACAAACATTCATGACATACTGGTACCTTTCCTTCTTTATGATCTCTTTGGGATATAAGATATAACACTCTAGATCAAGGGTTTACAGTTTGTCTTTTTGAGCATACTTTTGCTCTCAGAATGGTTTGGATGTTTCATGTTCCACCAACAATGTATTAGTGTCCCCTTTTTCCCATCCCTTCCAACATTCCCATTATCTTTCCTTATTCTGAATCGCAATTTAGTTATCTCAGAACTGTCTTAATTTGCATTTCTCTGATTAATAATTACTTGGAGCATCTTTTCATATGGCTAGAAATAGTTTCAATTTCTTCATCTGAGAATTGTCTGTTCATATTTGGAGATTTTTTCTTAGGGAGTTGGTTAGTAGCTTGTTCTATTTCTTTTTCTCAAATGGGATTATTTAAGCAACTTACTTCCTCCTCTGTTAATCTGGGAAGCCTACATTTTTGAAGGTAGTCATCTATTTCCCTTAGGTTATCTAAAATTTATATGGCATAAAATCAAGCAAAGTAACTCCTTGTTATTGCTCTAATTTCCTCTTCCATTGGTGGGAAGTTCTCCTTTTTCATTTTTAAGATTAACAATTTGATTTTCCTCTTTCCTTTTTCTAAACAGATTTACCAAAGGTTTTTCGATTTTATTGTTTTTTTCATTAAACCAACTCTTGGTTTTATTTATTAATTCAATAGTTTTTTCTTTTGATAATATTAATTTCTCCTTTTAATTTTAGAATTTCAAGATTAGTATTTGATTGGGGGTTTTAATTTGGTCTTTTTTTAGCTTTATAAGTCTCTAGCCCAATTCATTGATCTTCACTTTCTCTATTTTATTCAAGGAAGTCTCTAAAGATATAAAAATTCCCTTTATCACCACTTTGATTGCATCCCACACACTTTAGTATGTTGTCTCATTGTCATTCCCTTGGGTGAAATTATTAATGGTGTATATGATTTGCTGTTTCACCCAATCATTATTTAGGATGAGATTATTTAGTTTTCAATTACTTTTTGGTCTATTTACCTCTAGCTTTTTGTTGAATGTAGTTTTTATTTCATTGTGATCTGAAAATAATGCATTTACTATTTTTGCCTTTCTGCATCTAATTTTGAGTTCTTTATGTCCTAATATATGGTCATTTTTTAATAGGTTCCATGAACTGCTGAGAAGAAAGTGTACTCCTTTTTGTCTCCATTTAGTGTTTTCCAAAGATCTATCATACCTAACTTTTCTAATATTCCATTTACCTCTTTAACTTCTTTCTTATTTGTTTTGTGGTTCAATTTATCTAATTGTGAGAATGCAAGGATGAGATCTCGCATAATTATAGTTTTCCAGCTATTTCTTCTTGCAGCTATTTTAACATCTCCTTTGGGAAGTTAGATGATATACCACTTGGAGCATATATGTTTAGTTTTGATATTGCTTCATTGCGTATGCTACCCTTTAGCAAGATATAGTTTCCTTCCTTGTCTCTTTTAATTAGATCAATTTTTGCTTTTGCTTTATCTGAAATAAGGATGGCTACCCCTGCTTTTTTTTACTTCACCTGAAGCATAATAAATTCTGCTCCAGCCTTTTACTTTTACTCTGTATGTATCACCCTGCTTTAAATGTGTTTCTTGTAAACACCGTATTGTAGCGTTCTGACTTTTGATCCAATCTGCTATTCAACCTCCACTTTATGGGAGTTTTCATCCCATTTAACATTCATGGTTAAAATTGCTAATTCTGTATTTACTGCCATGTTATTAGCCACAGATTATGCTTTTCTTTTTCTGACCCTCCTTACCTTTCTCCCCAGTTTTAAACTTATGGGCACCACTTGTGTCATGCAGCGCTCCCTCTTTAGAATCCCTCCCACCCCTTTTGAATCCCTTCCCTTTTCTTAAACCTTTTCCTTATTATTATTTTCCTTTTCCTTTTTCCTCTCCCACTTTTTAATGAGGTGAGAGAAATTTCTCTGTAAATCAAATATGTCAATTATTTCCTCCTTCAGCTAAATCTGATGAAAGTAAGATTCACACAATGCTTCTCCCCTTCTGTAAATTCCCTCTGATATGATAGGTTTCCTTTGCCTCTTTGTGGGATGTAGTTTCCCTCTTTTCATCCCCCCTTTTCAGTTTTTCTGATACTATCCCCTTTTTCATTTCTACTTCCTTTTTTATATTATATCAGTAAAATCAAATTATACATGTACTCTTTATGTATGTCCATAACAGAAATACAGTTCTCAAGAGTTCTTTTTACCTTTTTCTGCTTCTCTTGAGTCCTATAGTTGGAGGTCAGATTTTTTGTGTAATTCTGCTTTTTCATTAGAAACAAATGGAATTTACCCATTTCATTAAATGTCCATCTTCTTCCTGAACAAAATGCTCAGCTTAGCTGGGTAGCTTATTCTTGACTGCATTCCAAGTTCTTTTGCATTTTGGAATATCAGATTCCAGGCCCTTCGATTCTTTAATGTAGAAGCAACTAGATCTTGAGTGATTTTTATTGTGGCTCCTCAGTATTTGAATTGTTTTTTCTGGATATTTGTAATATTTTTTCCTTAGTCTGGTAATTCTGAAATTTAGCCACAATATTCCTTAGAGTTTTTATTTTGGGGCCTCTTTCAGAAGATGTTTGATGAATTCTTTCAATGCCTATTTACCTTCTGATTCTATTATATCTGGGCAGTTTTCTTTGATGATTTCCTGTAAAATGGTATCTAGGCTCTTTTTTTCATCATCATTTTCAGGAAGTTCAATAATAATCCTCAGATTATCTTTTGTAATCTATTTTCCAGATCTGATGTTTTTCCTAGTACATATTTAATGTTTTTTTTCCCTTTTTTTCCTTTTTTTTTTGGTTTTGCTTGACTGATTCTCAATGAAGCATTAATTTCTACTTGTCCAGTTCTGATTTTTCGTGAGTTATTTTTTTATTGGCTTTTTTACTTCTTTTTTTTTTTTAATATTTCAATTGAGTTTTTAAGTGAGTTGTTTTGCTCTACGGAGTTTTTTGTCCATTTCACTAATTTTTTTTTTTTTTTACTGAGTTATTTTCTTTTTCCAAATTTAAAAATCCTTCTTTCCTGGGAGTTCTTTATCTTTTCCAATTCACAAATTCTGTTTCCCTAGGAGTTCTTTACCTTTTCCAATTTACATTTCAGGAAGTTGTTTTCTTTTTTCACTTTTTCAAATTTTTCTTTATGTGAATTATATACCTTTTCTGTACTCTTGAAGAGCTTCTCTTTCCTTTCCCCATTTTTTTCTAGCTCTCTTTTAAGATCTTTTGTAATTTGTTCCAGGAGAGCCTTGTGTGATGGGAACCAGGTTACAGCTCCCTTTGGGATTTTGTCTGGAGACTTTGCTGTTAGTCTCCTGGGGGGTTGAAGACCTGCTCTCCTTCTGTATAGAAGCTATCGATAGTTGGTGACTGCTTGGCGTTTTTACTCAGTTTTTTTAAAAGCCCTTAGGATCTGCCTTCAAGGCAAGGAAATTAATAGCTTCCTCTGCAGAGCAGGAATAAATATATGGACAGTTGCAGTCCTGCAAATGAGCTGCTAAGAGTGGCCAAGCTGCAGAAGTGCCCTGGGAAGAGCCTCACATAGCAAAAGTGCTACTGCCCTGGAAAGAGCCTGACTATGTGGATTAGCAGCTGCCCTGGGAAGAGCCCAGCACCTGAAGTATTTCTGCCCTGGGAAGCACAGCCATGCTGTGGAAGTTCTATTGCCCCACACAGATCCCTCCTGCTGTGCAGATTTGTGGCTACCCTGGGCAAAAGCCCGGTGCTGCAGAATGGGGCTGCCCAGTTGTGTTGTGGTCCCTGCTGAGTCACTTCTGGTGAGTATAGCTATATCCTGTTAGATTCTGGCGTTTTTTTTTTTTTTTTTAGTACACTCTACCTTTGGCCGTTTTGTAACTTCTCTGCTGATCTACTGTTTTTGTCACCAAAGCAGAGCAGCCAACCTGTGGTAGAGTCCTCCCTGCAAAATCTCTATCCACCAGCCAACCTGCCCCGGTCCACTCACTGTGCTAGCCTCTGCATTCTACCTCCCTGCCTGTGTTAGCCGGCTTCCACCAATCAGGAAAAACCTTTTCTGGTGATCTTTTAGATTATCTTCAGCTGGTAATTTGTTGTATTCTCAATATTCATGGATTTTACCAATTAGGCACTATTTCTGAGGCTGAATTTGGTAATTAGTAGTGAGGGTAGGAAAGGAGCTTAGAATGATGTGTGTCTTCTCGGCCATCTTCAGCTCTCTTCATTACAATTCCACTGGAATTGACCTAAATCACTTCATTGTTGAATAGAACCACGTCCATCAGAATTGATCAATGTATAATCTTTTTGTTTCTGTGTACACTGTTCTCCTGGTTCTACTCACTTCACTAAGCAACAGTTCATGCTAGGTTCTTCAGGATTCTCTAAAATCATCCTGCTGATCCATTTCTTATAGAACAATAATATGCTATAACATTTACATACCATAAATTTTTCAGCTATTTTCCAATTGATGGGCATCCACTCAGTTTCCAGTTTCTTGCCACTACAAAAAGGGCTGTTACAAACATCTTTGCACACATAGATCCTTTTCCCTTTTTGGTGATTTCTTTGAGATACAAGCCCAGTATAGACAGTGGTGAATCAAAGGGTATGCACAGTTTGATGGCATATTGGGCATAGTTCCAAACTACTCTTCAAAATGTTTGAATCACTTCACAACTTCGCCAGCAATGTATTAGTGTCTAGTTTTCCTGCATCCCCTCCAACATTCATCATTATCTTTTTCTGTCATCTTAGTCAAGATGAGATGTGTGTAGTGGGACCTCAGAATTGTCCTAATTTGCATTTCAATGAACAATAATGATATAGACCATTTTTTGGTATGACTACAAATAGTTTTAATTTCTTCATATGAAAATTGTCTGTTCATATCCTTTGACCATTTATCAATTGGAGAATGGTCAGAATTTTAATAAATTTGAGTCAATTCTCTATATATTTTAGAAATGAGGCCTTTATCAGAATTCTTGGGTGTAAAATATTTTCCTAGTTTATTGCTTGCCTTCTTATTTTGTCTGTACTGGTTTTGTTTGTATAAAAACTTTTAAAGTTCAAAATTATCCTTTTTATATTCTATAATGTACTCTAGTTCTTCTTTGGCTGTAAATTTCTTCCTTCTTCACAGATCTAATTGATAGATTGTCCTTTGTCTTCTAATATGAAGCCATTTCGACCTTATCTTTGTATAGGATATTAGATGTGGGTCATTGTCTAGTTTCTGCCCTACTAACTTCCAATTTTCCCAACAATTTTTGTCAAATAATGAGTTCTTATCCTATAAGATGGGATCTTTGGGTTTAGTAAACACTAGGTTACTATAGACATTGATTATTGTGTCTTGTGAACGTAACTTATTCCAATGATTGGTGACCCTCTTTCTTGATAAGAACCAAATGGTTTTGATGACCACAGCTTTGTAACATAGTTTAGGTCTGGTATAGCTGGAGGGACGGGGAGGCTTCTGCTGTAAAGTACAGGTTTTATGGAACAAAGATCAAACGTAATAAAGAACATAAAAACATTCCCAAACAAAAAGGGAAAGGCATGACAGTTCATTAATATAAATAAACTAAATTAATAAATTATAAATTACTTGTATATGTGTTCTTTTTTCTATTTCAGATCTGGAAGGAACCTAGATATTATTATCTACTATTGAACCCTTATTTTACAGATGAATTAATTGAACCCTCAGACAGCAAAATGATTTGCCCAGAATGATATAGCTACTTAGTGGCAGAATTGGGGTTAAAATTCAAGTCTTTTAACTTACAATCCAGTAATCTTTCCATTACATTAAGCTGTTTAATTAATATTGTCACAAAACAAAACAAAGAAAGTATCTTAGGTCCCATGACTAAACTTTTCTAGATTTAAAAGTATGAAATAAATGAGCTTTGTCACTATTGAGGCCAATGATTGTACTGTTGCATTTCATCTTTAAAAGTTAGATGGTTTGTTACAGATACAACCCTGTGGGAAAAAAACAAAACAAAACAACAACAAAAAAAAAATGAGAACTTTTATTGCCTCCCGTTGTCATAGAAGCTTGATTCTCATTACTACTTAGAGAAGGCAGGTGGTGATTTCCTAAATGATTAAATTGTACTATAGAGATCTGGAGAATTCGAGCATCTCCAAAACTGTTGACTTATCCCCAGAAGGTGAATTACTCACTTGTGGAATTAGCTGATCCTATGATGGCTTTAGTGATCAAGACAATATGCAACAATAGCAAAGTCTAGTTAGGAATTTCCTATATTATCGCTTCTCTCTTTCTCTCTCTTTCTCTTGGTATGTGTTTGTTTGTCTGTCTCTGTCTATCTTTCTTCTTTCTTTGTCTCTCCTTGTCTTCTCTCTCTTTTTCTCTCTCTCAATGTCTTTCTGTCTCTCTCTCATACTTTCTCTGTCTCTATCTCTCTCTCTCTGTTTCTCTATCTTTCACACACACACACACACACACACACACACACACACACAGACACACACACACCAAACAAAAACAAGAAGCACTAGTATTGAACAAGTGATTGATTGTCCCACTGTGAAGCAGAGAGAAGGCAAGATCCTATATATACAAAAATATTTATAGTAATGTTTTCTTATCAATAAAGAACTGGACTAGAAGGTATCATTCTATGCTATTTTACAGTTTGCAAAGGATTTGATATTTTAAATATTTATTAATTTTAGGCATTCATTTTAAAAATTAGTTCTAAATTCCCTCCTCCTTCTAGAACTTCCCTTACCCATTGAATAGACAAACAAAATGATATTAATTATATATGTGAAGTCATGTATTTCCATATTAATGATATTGCAAAAAAATGACAAAAAAAAACAGCATTGATGAGTGCTTCAGTATATACTCAAGAATTCATTGGATTTCTTTCTGAAAGTAGGTAGTATTTTTCATCGTGGGTCCACTGGAATTGTTTTGGGTCATTATATTGATCACAATAGCTAAAACTTTCACAATTAATTATCTTTACAATATTGCTGTTACTGTATATGGTGTTCTGATTCCACTTAATTCACTATGCATCAGTTCATGGAAAGCTTCCCATGTCTTTCTGAAATCATTTCCCTCATCATATAACAAAACCCTATAAAAAGCCTAGATAGGGCTGGTATAAATGTTTTGGTACACATGGGTCTTTTTCCTTTTTCTTTAATATCTTTGTTATATAGATGTAATATATTTCTGCATTAAAGAGTACACATAGTTTTAAAGCTATGGGACCAAGTTCCAAGTTGTTCTTCAGGATAGTTGGACCCCTTCCCAAGTCCGACCAATAATGCATTAGTGTTTCAATTTTTCCACATACCTTCCAGCATATGTCATTTTTTTTCTTTTTCTCTCGTTAGTTAACCACATAAATATGAGGTAGTATATCATTGTTGTTTTAATTTTTATTTCTATAATCAGTAGTGATTTAGAGCATTTTTATTTGACTATTGATAGTTTTTATTTCTTCTTCTAAAAACTGCCTGTTTATATCTTTTGACAGTTATCAATTTTGGAATTATTTATATTTCAATAAATTTGGCTTATTTCCCTATATATTTAAGAAATGAGACTTATCAGAGAAATGCTGTAATATTTCTCCTATTGCCCTGATTTTCTTCTGATTCTGGCTACATTGTTTTTCTGTGTATGTATATAGGTAGGGGAAAGCTTTAATTATATGCAAATAGATTATCTATTTTACTTCTTATTATCTATCTCTTGTTTGGTCATAAACTCTTCCCTTATAGATGTAATAGGTAAAGTTTTCCATTCTCCAATAATTTACTTATGATATTATTCTTTATGTCCTGATCCTATAACCATTTTAACCTTAGTCTGGTATATTGTGTGAGACACCAGATATATGCTTGGTTTCTGCTTAGCTGCTTTTGAACTTTCCCAGCAATGCTTTTCAAATGTTGAGTTCTTCCCCCAAACCTTGGATTTGTGAGTTTATCAAACAGTAGATCACTATGATCATTTACTACTATGTATTATATGTTTAATTTGTTTCATTGATCCAACACTATTTCTTAGGCAATAGCAGATTGTTTTAATGATTAATATAATATTTTTGACAATTGCTACTGCTATGGAAATATGTTTAAAAGAATAGCAAATATTTAACTCATACCAGATCACTTACTGCCTTAGTAAAGGATGAGATAAGGAAGGGAGAGAGACAAATTTGGAACACAGAGTCTTACAAAAATGAATGTAGAAAATGTCACTGCTAGTTCATCTTTTTTAAAAAACATGTTTTCATTAATTTCCTTAATACTCTTGATCTTTTGTGCTTCCAAATGAATTTTTATTATTTTTTTCATTCTATAATTATTTGGTAATTTGATTAACACAAAACAAGTAAATTAAGTACAATTGTCATTTTATTATAATGGCTTGTCCTACCTATGAAGGAGTTATATTTGTCCAATTGTTTAAATCTCTTTGTGTGTATGGAAAAGTATTTAGCAATTGTGTTTATGTAGTCTTTTAGTTTATCTTGACTTGACAATATTTGATATTACATGCAATTATTTTAAATGGAATTTTTCTTCCAATTTTTTATTTCTGAGTTTCATTGGCAGTATACAGAAATATTGATGACTTATGTGGGCTTATTTTATATACTTTAATGTTACTAAAGTTATTTTTTTTTCAACTTGATTTTTAGTTGATTCTCCAGGGTTTTCTTGGTATACAACCAGATCACCTACAAAGAGCTGATAATTTTATTTCCTCATTGCATCTTTTTGATTAATTTCTTTTTCTTGTATTATTATAATACATAACATTTCTAATACAATATTGAATAATAGTGGTCATAATCAGGATCCTTGCTTCATCCTTGATCATAATGAAAAGATGTATAGCTTGTCTCATTACAGATATTGCTTGCTGATAGTTTTAGAGAGACACTAATTATCATTTTAAGAAAGGCTTGATCTATGTATTCCTTTGCTTTCTAGTGCTTCTAATAGGAACAGTTGTGTTTTCTCAAAAGCTTTTTTTGCATCATATGATACTCTGTTGTTTTTGTTATTGATATGGTCAATTATGTTTATGATTTCCTAAATTGAACCAGATTTGTATTATGAGCATATATCCCATCTGATCATTAGAAATAATCTTGTGCTACATAATCTATATTTTTCTTCCTCATCATTTATTTAAAGTTTTTATATCAATGTTCATTGTGGAAATTGGCCTATCATTTTCTTTCTTTGTTTTGCTTTCCATGATTTACATGTTAAAACCATATTTGTGTTATAAAAAGAATTTGGTAGGACTCCTTCTTTACCTACTTTTCCAAAATAATTTATATAGTATTGTAACTAATTATTATTTTATTTTAATGTATGGGAGAATTCACTTGTGAATCCATCTAATCCTGGGAATTTTTTTCTTAAAGAGCTAATGCTATTTGTATTTAATACAATTTATTGAGCAGTATATAATAATTTTAATACTTTTCTCTGACACTCTATGGCTCTATAGCATATTGCTATTCCTACTGCTGCTGCTTATCAGTATTTTATGGCATTTTGAAGTTTGTAAGTCACTTCACATATATCATTTTACCTTATCCTTATATTAAGTATGGGAGATAGGCATTATCAGCATTATCCACATATTAAAGATGAGGAAATTGAGGCAGAGAGAGTCTAAGTGTTATATGCATGCATGCAGTTAATAGATTCATGAATGAAAAGGCAAAATTTATAGACATAATTCCTTAACATTTTTTTTTACTACTTCACTGATCCTCACTCCACACAATCTTTCTTACCCCCACCCTACAGGTGATTGTGATTTCTTCCCCCTACTTCCTGTTACACTTTACTTTTTGGTCTTTAGCTATACAATGAGGTATCAAAAAAGATATTTCTTCTGGGGTAACTGGAGAGTATTTTGGGGTAGCGTTGTAATGTAACCAGAGGACAATTGTCAATTGTAATAATACCCTAATATATCCAGGTAATTTTTTTCAACACTGTACTTACAAGTATAGTTATTTTTAAGGGTTTTTGGAAACCTCATCTCATTTTTTATCTGAAATACCTGACATTCTTTTTGCTTCATGCTACTTTTAAATATTTTCCACTTGTCATAAAGTCTTATGGGAATAGTTCATATGATCATAAATTTGAAACTACAATGCATGTTTAGTGCTATCTAGCACAATGATCTTTGAATTTTAAAGATAAAGACTCTAAGGACTAGCAATAACAAATGACTTGGCCAGAGTTTCACACAGCAAATTAGGCTTTGAACCAACATCCTCGAATTCCAAATTCAATATTTTTTCACTATGGCATTTTGCTTTAGAAACCTGGAATCTCTAATAGCAGTGACAACAGAAAATATTTCATGTAACCTGTATTTTAAAGGGAGTCCCCTTCATGACATCTCTGAGAAGTGGTCATCCAGTCATCTGAAGATTTCCATTGATGAGAATTTACTACATCATCAGCCATTTCTAGATTTAAAATTTTTAGGAAGCTACCCTCCTCCCTTATATCAAGAAAAATTTAACGCTCTGATATTTTCCCTTGCTTTTTTAAAATTTTAATTTTTTCTAGGGCAGATAAAAATGCATGTAATCCACCTTCCATAGTATCATTAATTACTTAAAAATAACTGTTATGATACACTTATGTCTTCTGATCCCAGTCACTTCAACTAATAAACAATCCCAGTCACTTCCACTGATTCTCATATACTATAGTTTCCATTGCAATAAGCATATTTGTCTTCTTGGAGAGACATTGATTCATTAATTCATCCATTTATCAATCACCACCCATTTGTTAAGTGTCTATTCCATACTAAAAACAATTTGGGGTGATTGGTCTATAAAGACAAAAGTAAAATAATCCTTATCTTTAAGAAAGTTGCAATTTATTACTGGGGAAATAGTATCTACTTATATAAGTATATACAAAACATACACAATAGATGCATGGTCATTGGGAAAAGAAGCCAGTACCAGCAATGGGAGAGATTTGGGAAGTTTTCATTTAGATAATGAATTTTGAACTGAGTTTTGAAGGATATTAGATTGATATATTGATACAATTAAGAGTATATTAAAATAATCTAGGTAAATTATGATGAGTTCCTGAACTTGGTAGTGACTGATAATATAGATGTAGAAATGTCTATATATCTCCACATATATACATATTTATCTTCATGTATATACATACATGAACACATGCATGTGTATGAATGTGTGTATATCTAACATAGTTATATTTTATATTAGAGATAGAAATAACAAAATATGACAACTGAATGGATATATGAGATGAATGAAAATTAAAAACTGCCCATGACATTAAGGATGATGAGAACCTGGAAAAATCCTACGTTTGACAGAAATAATACAGTTTTGGAGCAAAAAATGGATAACCTCTCTTTTCAATATATTGAGTTTAAGTTGTCTCTAGGACATTAAAATATCTAATCAACAATTACAAATGATGAATCAAAGATCAGTAGAGTGCCTAATGTTGTCTATATAAATGTGTGATTCATCTGCACACAGATAATAAGTAAGCTGTGGGAGCTTATAAGGTTAATGAGAATGAGACTAGAAAGAGTAGGACTCAAAACATAGTCTTTGGTGTACCTTACTGTTATATGTTTGTCCCTTCATTCTCAAAGAGGACCAATGATATTAGGAGGGTAATTTCTTGACTTGCAAGTAAATTGAATTTAAATGAAAGGTGTATAAGGTCATAAGCCTCACTTTGTCTTCCAGAGTCACTGGGTCCAGTAGCAAGATATAAGTCAAGATGTCTGGCAGTCAACTAGTGGTTTAAATTATCAGTGAAAGCTTATAATTTGGACAGTAAACCAGCAAAGAAGATTGCAAAGGGCAGTCAATCTGTAAAAGGAGAACCAAGAGAGAATAGTCATTGAAAAATGCATAAAGGTAAGAGTATTAATGAGTGTAATGTCAATGACAAATACTGCAAAAAAAAAATCAAGATGTATAAAGATTGATGGGGGGAGGCCTCCCCAGAGTTATCAACAAAGGAAATATTGGTTACTTTGGAGCAGAAAGTGCGGTTATGGGATGAACTGAAAAGTTAGCTTGTAAAGGACTAAGAATAAGAGAAGAAATAGAGGCAATGGTGTAGTTAGCTCCCCCCCTCTGCAGGAATTTAGCTGAGAAAACATGAGTGGGCAGTAGATAGAAAGACAGCTTCAATGCCATAAAGACAGTAATTCAAATTCTGACTCTGAAACATCCTAATTATATGCATTCTTAATTCTCTAAGAGTATGACTGACTCTCTATGAATGTAAGTTACTTAAAAGATGCTGATCTGCTTTAGTAGAAAGAAAAACTCTTAAGAGTTCACTATACCAATGAAATCATGGGTCCAGATTCCTATCTTATAACTGAGAAGAAGAGGAGAAAAATAAGATATAAATTTGAATAACAGTAGTGTCCAGGGAGGGTTTTTCTTTGTTTTGTTAGGTTGTTTAGTTGCTGTTCTTATTTTACAATGGAGGAAACCTGAGTGAGTTTGAAGAAAGTAGTAGATTTGAAGATCCAGTAGATAGGAAGAAGTTAAAGATTAATGAAACAGTCTTGTGGATCAGAAGCACATTTATTTCTTATTTATACCTAATATAATTAGTAATACATGATTATGAATTCATGAATAATTTCAAATGAGAAATAGGAAAATGAAAAAGAAAGAACTTATGTAGTATGGGAGTTGAATGAGCTTATTAGATATTTTCACATCAAATTCTAGCCTAAGGAAATGAGCACTATTATTCACAATTCTTATGTGGTGAAGTAGGGAGAGGCAGGCATGCAGTTTTCTGAAATTCAGAAAGATCATGGTAATTCCTCAGAATTTAGTTATATGAACAAACAAAGAATAGCAAAATTTAATAATGGATGTGTGCAAGGTAAAGATGAATATTTAATTAATAGGTCAAAAACAACGTTTAGGCTTTATTCCAATGTGTCTTCTGGCTGTGATAAAATCATACTTATTGAGTGTCTCTGATGGGCTCAGGAATGAAGTAAATGAAAAAGGCAACAAGAAGAAAGAAAGGGGGGGAACCTCAAAATGAATATTCCCTCAGTACTTACTGTGTGCAAGTCACTGGCTGAGAAAGTGGTAATGCAAAAACAAAATCACAGCAGATTCTGGTTTCAAGGAACTTAATTTATAGAGGTATAGAGGTATGGAGGTAAAGGGGTGAATTCCAAGTCTGGGGGGGAAACTGTGAAAAACCATATAGGTGGATGATGGCATGTTATATACAATTGCCTCTGCAACTGGTAGAACAATTTGGTTGTGATGGATATGTGAAATGAATGATACAAAGTAAATTTTGAAAGATAACTGGAAATCAGGTTGTGAAAGATTTAAAATGGTGAGTTAAGAATTCCCAGGGTGGAGCCAAGATGGCAGAGTGAAGCCAGGAAGCAGCTTCCCTTGAAAACTACATGACAGGCATCTAGGTGGTCAGAGGTGAGAGCTAGTGGCGTGTTATAGCTGGGAATGCCTGGGGGATTCATCCAGCATCTACTCCAGCAGAGAATGGTGCCAGGCCCCGGTCCTGCCCTACTCCTGCTGGGATGAAATTGACCTTTCTCCAGTGGCACTAGTCAGTCTAGTCTCCAAATTAGATATCCTGTGGCAAAACAGCTTTGTGGGAGACTAGTCATTATGACTACAAAGCAGATGGAGGCATAGGAAATCAGAAGTTTGGTCAGCCTGGGACATTTCAGCTGTTGAATTGAAGAATAGAGAGAACTGGAGCAGATTGGCAGTGTGTGTGGAGTGCTATAACTAGCCAGAAGAAAAGGAGACCAGAATCTAGCTGGAACTAGTTCTGTACTCACTGAAGTCACCTGGTGTAGGGACTAAGGCTAGCAAAAAGTGAAGGTTAGCTTTCAGGGGAATCTGTCTTCAGAAACTGAAAATTAGGGGAATAAAACACTGAAGTTATCAAAGATGCCAAAAGAAAATTCATTTTAAAAAGTTAAGATAAATCAGCAGGTTAGCTAAATAAATGAAGGGAAGATGACATCCAAACAAACTGATAAATCTCTTGAGTAAATATAATAAGACGAAGAAAAATGAAGCAACTCGTGATGAAGCAGGAAAAACTTTGGATTCCCAAGAAAGTATGGAATTACAACAGGATGTTCCAGAATGGTACAAGAGAGAAATAAGGATCTTCAAAGCAGAATATATGGCCTATACAGGAGAAATAATTGACAAAATTGAAAAACTTGAATCTGCCTTAGCAAATCTATCAAAGGGAAAAAAAAGAGAAGCAGCTTTAATTTTATCAGGAACACAAACTAAAGAAGAAATAAAGTTGTATAAGGACTGTGAGTCAAAGTTTAGAATAGACAGAAAAGAAAATCAATGAAGATTAAAAAATACTGAATGTTTTAAAACTAACAAAATGAAGGAGGGAAGAGAGAAGGGAAGGTTTTAATCAACCAATGATGAAAAAATAGAGGGAGAATTAAATTTTGTGAAGGAAGAATGAAAAAGAATTAATAGGTAAATTCCAAAAACTAGGGGAAGGAATGACAAACAGAGTAGGAAGAATGGGAAAATATTTATTTATTTATCTATTTTTATATATCTTTTTTTTGTAATTTTAAGTTCCAAATTCTTTCTCTCTCTCCACCCATTGAGAAGGTGAGCAGTTTGATGCCTTTATTTATACCTGTAAGATCAATCAGAACATTTCTGTATTAGCCAGGTTAGGGGATAGAAGAAGGAAAAAGGGAAAAAAAACAATCAAAATGAAAAACTGTGTTCTTCAATCTGCACTCAATTATCTTTCCAGAGATAAATGGCATTTTTCATTATGAATCCTCTGATATTACGTTGGATCATTGTGTTGATCACAGTAGTTTAAGTCTCTCACAGGTGACTAACTTTACACAATTGCTGTTTCTGTGTACAGTGTTCTGTTAATTCTTCTCACTTTACTTTTTGCATGGTTTGCATGTGTCTTTCCAGGTGTTCTTCTCACTTTATGCACAGTTTGCATGTGTCTTCTCAGGTGGTGTTGTCACTTAATTTTTTGCATAGTTTGCATGTGTCTTCCCAGATTTTTTTCTGAAACCATCATCATCATTTCAATCATATACTAGAATTTGTTCAATCATTCTACAATTGATGGGCATCCCCTAAATTTCCAATTCTTTGCCAACTACAAAAAGAGCTGCTATAAATAGTTTTGTACATATAGGTTCTTTTCCTTTTTCTTGAATCTCTTTGTGTTACAGACCTAGTCGTGGTATAGCTGGATCAAACAATAGACCTTTTGAGCATAGTTTTGCTGAATGCCTGGACCAGTTCAAAACTCCCTCAACAATGCTTAAGAGGCACTATAGTTACACATACCTTCCAGCATGTCATTTTCCTTTTCTATCACATTAGCCAGTCTGATAAGTATGAGGTGATACATAAAAATTGTTTAACTTGCATTTCTTTAATCAGTACTGACTTAAAACAGTTTTTAAAATCTAACTATTTTTTTTTATTTAATAGCCTTTTATTTACAGGATATATACATGGGTAACTTTACAGCATTAACAATTGCCAAACCTCTTGTTCCAATTTTTCACCTCTTACCCCCCCCCCAGCCCCTCCCCTACATGGCAGGATGACCAGTAGATGTTAAATATATTAAAATATAAATTAGATACACAATAAGTATACCTGACCAAAACGTTATTTTGCTGTAGAAAAAGAATCAGACTCTGAAATATTGTACAATTAGCTTGTGAAGAAATCAAAAATGCAGGTGTGCATAAATATAGGGATTAGGAATTCAATGTAATGGTTTTAGTCATCTCCCAGAGTTCTTTTTCTGGGCATAGCTAGTTCAGTTCATTACTGCTCCATTAGAAATGATGATTTGGTTGATCTCATTGCTGAGGATGGCCTGATCCATCAGAACTGGTCATCATATAGTATTGTTGTTGAAGTATATGATGATCTCCTGGTCCTGCTCATTTCATACAGCATCAGTTCATGTAAGTCTCTCCAGGACTTTCTGAAATTATCCTGTTGGTCATTTCTTACAGAACAGTAATATTCCATAATATTCATATACCACAATTTATTCAGCCATTCTTCAACTGATGGACATCCATTCAGTTTCCAGTTTTTAGCCACTACAAACAGGGCTGCCACAAACATTCATGCACATACAGGTCCCTTTCCCTTCTTTATATCTTTGGGATATAATCCCAGTAGTAACACTGCTGGATCAAAGGGTATGCACAGTTTGATAACTTTTTGAGCATAGTTCCAAACTACTCTCCAAAATGGTTGGATTCGTTCACAACTCCACCAACAATGAATCAATGTCCCAGTTTTCCCATCCCCTCAACAATCATCATTATTTTTTCCTGTCATCTTAGCCAATCTGACAGGTGTGTGAGTAGTATCTTAGAGTTGTCTTAATTTGCATTTCTCTGATTAATAATGACTTGGAGCATCTTTTCATATGACTAGAAATAGTTTCAATTTCTTCATCTGAGAATTGTCTGTTCATATCCTTTGACCATTTTCAATTGGAGAATGGCTTGATTTTTATAAATTAGAGTTAATTCTCTACATATTTTGGAAATGAGGCCTTTATCAGAACCTTTGACTGTAAAAATATTTTCCCAGTTTATTACTTCCCTTCTAATCTTGTCTGCATTAGTTTTGTTTGTACAAAAACTTTTCAGTTTGGTATAATCGAAATTTTCTATTTTGTGATCAGTAATGATCTCTAGTTCTGCTTTGGTCATAAAGACCTTCCCTTCCACAGGTCTGAGGAGGGTAAACTATCCTATTTTCTTCTAATTTATTAATAATTTCATTCTTTATGCCTAGGTCATGAACCCAATTTGACCTTATCTTGGTGTACGGCGTTAAGTATGGATCAATGCCTAGTTTCTGCCATATTAGTTTCCAATTTTCCCAGCAATTTTTATCAAACAGTAAGTTCTTATCCCAAAAGCTGGGATCTTTGGGTTTGTCAAAGACTAGGTTGCTATAGTTGTTGACTGTTTTATCCCTTGAACTTAATCTATTCCACTGATCAACTAATCTATTCCTTAGCCAATACCAAATAGTTTTGGTAACTGCTGCTCTATAATATAATTTTAGATCTGGTACAGCTAAGCCACCATCATTTGATTTTGTTTTCATTAATTCCCTTGAAATTCTTGACCTTTTGTTTTTCCATATGAACTTTGTTGTTATTTTTTCTAGGTCATTAAAATAGTTTTTTGGGAGTCTGATTGGTATAGCACTGAATAAATAGATTAGTTTAGGTAATATTGTCATCTTTATTATATTTGCATGCCCTATCCAAGAGCATTTAATATTTTTCCAATTGGTTAGATCAGACTTAATTTGTGTGAAAAGTGGTCTGTAATTTTGCTCATAAAGTTTCTGATTTTCCCTTGGCAGATAGATTCCTAAATATTTTATATTATCAGTAGTTACTTTAAATGGAATTTCTCTTTGTAACTCTGACTGATTGGATTTTGTTAGTGATATATAAGAATGCTGATGACTTATGTGGGTTTATTTTATATCCAGCAACTTTGCTAAAGTTGTGGATTATTTCTAATAACTTTTTAGCAGAATCTCTGGGGTTCTCTAAGTATACCATCATTCATCGGCAAAAGTGATAATTTGGCTTCCTCATTTGCCTATTCTTATTCCTTTAATCTCTTTCTCAGTTCTTATTGCTATAGCTAGCGTTTCTAATACAATATTAAATAGTAATGGTGATAGTGGGCAACCTTGTTTCACTCCAGATCTTATGGGGATTGGTTGCAGTTTGTCTCCATGACATATGATGCTTACTGATGGTTTTAAATAGATGCTGCTGATTATTTTAAGGAACAGTCCATTTATTCCTATACTCTCAAGTGTTTTTAATAGGAATGGATGTTGGATTTTATCAAATGCTTTTCTGCATCTATTGAGGATGATCATATGGTTTTGTTAATTTGGTTATTAACATGGCCAATTATATTGATAGTTTTCTAATATTGAACCAGCCTGCATTCCTGGTATAAATCCTACTTGATCATAGTGTATTATCTTGGAGATGATTTTCTGTAGTCTTTTGCTAATATCTTATTTAAGATTTTAGCATCAATATTCATTAGGGAGATTGGTCTATAATTTTCTTTCTCTGTTTTCAGCCTACCTGGTTTAGGTATCAGTACCATGTCTGTGTCATAGAAGGAATTTGGTAGGACTCCTTCATTCCCTATTTTATCAAATAATTTATATAGCATTGGGGACCAATTGTTCTTTAAATGTTTGGTAAAATTCACATGTAAATCCATCTGGTCCTGGGGATTTTCTTAGGGAGTTGTTTAATTGCCTGTTCTATTTCTTTTCTGAAATGGGACTATTCAAACAATTACTTCCTCCTCGGTTAGTCTGGGAAGTCTGTATTTTGGAGGTAGTCATCCATTTCACTTAGGTTATCAAATGTATTGGCATAAAGTTGAGCAAAATAACTCCTTATTATTTCTCTAATTTCCTCTTCATTGGTGGAAAGTTCTCCCTTTCATTTTTAAGACTACTAATTTCATTTTCCTCCCTCCTTTTTCTAATCAGATTTACCAAAGGCTTATCTATTTTATTGGCTTTTCATAGAACCAACTCTTAGTTTTATTAATTAGTTCAATAGTTTTTTTACTTTCAATATTTTTAATTTCTCCTTTTAATTTAAATTTCAATTTAGTATTTGATTAGGGGTTTTAATTTGGTCTTTTTTAGTTTTTTAGTTGCAAGCCAATTCATTAATCTTTTCTTTCTCTGTTTTATTCAAGTAAGCCTCTAAGGATATAAAATTCCCTCTTATTACCGCTTTGGCTGCATCCCACAAATTTTGGTATGATGTCTCATCATTGTCATTATCTTGAGTGAAATTATTAATTTATCTATAATTTGCTGCTTCACCCAATCATTCTTTAAGATGAGATTGTTTAGTTTCAATTACTTTTTGGTCTATTTCCCCCTAACTTTTTGTTGAATGTAGTTTTTATTGTGTCATGATCTGAAAAGCATTTACTATTTCTGCTTTCTTGCATTTAATTTTAGAGGTCTTTATGTCCTAATATATGGTCAATTTTAGAATAGGTTCCATGAACTGCTGAGAAGAAAGTATATTCCTTCTATCTCCATTCAATTTTCTCCAAGATCCAACATACCTAATTTTCTAATATTCTATTTACTTCTTTAATTTCTTTCTTATTTGTTTTGTGGTTTGATTTGTCTAATTCTGAGAGTTCAAGGTTGAGATCTCCCACTATTACAGTTTTGTTGTCTATTTCTTCTTGCAACTCTCTTAACTTCTCCTTTAGGAAGTTGGATGCCATACCACTTGGTGCATATATGTTTAATATTGATATTGCTTCGTTGTTTATGCTACCCTTTAGCAGGATGTAGTTTCCTTCCTTATCTCTTTTAATTAGATCAATTTTTACTTTTGCTTGATCTGAGATAAGGATGGCTACCCCTGCTTTTTTGACTTCACCTGAGGCATAATAGATTTTGCTACAGCCTTTTATCTTTACTCTATATGTATCCCCCTGCTTTAAATGTGTTTCCTGTAAACAACATATTGTAGGGCTCTGACTTTTGATCCAGTCTGCTATCTGCCTCCTCTTTATGGGGGAGTTCATCCCATTCACATTTACAGTTAGAATTACTAAATCTGTATTTCCTGCCATCCTAATAACCCCAGATTGTGCTTTACTTATTCTTGCCTCCCCCAACCCTCTTTCCCCCTTTTAAACTTATGTACCCCTCTTGTGTCACGATACTTATCCTCTTTATAATTCCTCCCTCCCCCTTTGAGTCTTTCCCCTTCCTTCCCTTATTACTCTTTTTCTTTTCCCTTTTCCTCTTCCCCGTTTTAATGAGGCGAGAGAGAATTTTCTCTAAAACAAAGGTCAATTATTTTTTCTTTGAGCCAACTCTGATGAGGTAAGATTCACACAATGTTCCTCCCCTCTCTAAATTCCCTCAGATATGATAAGTTTCCTTAGCCTCTTTGTGGGATGTGGTTTCCCTCTTTTTATCCCTCCTTCCACCTTATTCTGCCATCATCCCTTTTCCATATCTACTTCCCTTTTTTATGTTATATCAGTACAATCAAATTATACATGTATTCTTTTTGTATATCCACAACAGAAATACAATTCTCAAGAGTTATTTTTACCTTTTCTGCATCTCTTGAGTTCTATGCTTGGAGATCAAATTTTTGTTTAGTTCTGGTTTTTTCTTCAGAAACAAATGAATTCCATTTGTTTCTTTAAATGTCCATCTTCTTCCCTGGAAGAAAATGCTCCAGCTTAGCTGGGTAGTTTATTCTTGGCTGCATCTCAAGTTCTTGTGCCTTTCGGATATCATATTCCAGGCCCTTCTTTCCTTTAATGTAGAGGCAGCCAGATCTTGGGTGATCCTTATTGTGGCACCTCAGTATTTAAATGGATTTTTTGGCTGCTTGTAAAATTTTTCCTTAATCTGATAGTTTTGAAATTTTGCCACAATATTCCTTGAGGTTTTATTTTAGGGTTTCTTTCAGAAGGGGTTCGATGAATTCTTTCAATGCCTATTTTACCTTCTGATTCTATTACATCTAGGCAGTTCTCTTTGATGATTTCTTGTAAAAATAGTATCTAGGCTCTTTTTTTCATCATAGTTTTCAGAAAGTCAATAATCCTCAGATTATCTCTCCTAGATCTATTTTCCAAGTCTGTCGTTTTGCAAGTAGATAATTCATGGTTTTTCAGTTTGTCATTTTTTGTTTTTGCTTGACTGATTCTTGCTGTCTCAATGAATCATTAGTTTCAATTGTTCAGTTCTAATTTTTAAAAATTATTTTCTTCAATAGCATTTTTTACTTCTTTCTGTATATGTCCAATTGAGTTTTTGAATGTATTGTTTTGGTCTGTGGAATTTTTTTCCATTTCACTAATTTTTTTTAGTGAATTATTTTCTTTTCAATTCACAGATCCTACTTTCTTGTGTGTTCTTTGTCTTTTCAATTCACGGATCCTACTTTCTTGCAGGTTCTTTGTCTTTTCCAATTCACAAATCCTACTTTCTAGTGAATTCTTTATTTTTCAATTCACAATTCTTACTTTCCTGAGATTTTTTTACTTTTTCCAATTCTTATTTCAGGAAGTTGTTGCTCTCTTATAAGGCTTCTCTTTCCTTTCCCCATTTATCTTCTAACTCTCTTTTGAGACTTTTAAGGGTCTCTTCTATGAGAGCATCATGTAAAGGAGGACAGTCTGATGTATTTTTCTTGTTTGAGGACTCTTCAGGTTTGCTGACCTGCTCTTTTTCTGCATAGAAGCTATTGATCGTTCTTTTCATCTTTTTATTCATGTTTTAAAGCCTTTAGGGTAGGTCTCCTAGGCAAGGGGTTACCAGCTTCCTCTGCAGAGCAGGAAAGATGTAAACCGATTTCCGGCTCAGGTATGGGAGTGCTCTGAGTGAGAGTTTTCCCTTCCCCAACAGGAAGTGGATTCAGCACTGGGGAGCTATCAACCTGCTTAGTAGGGCTGAGTGGATTAGTGATTGCCCTGGGCTAGAGACTAAGGGGTGAAAGTGTCACTGCCCCAGGCCGGAGCCTCTTGTGGGACTGTGAGTATTAGCAGCTGACCGCAGTCGACAGACCGCAGACAGCAGACCGCAGACCGCCCGGAACTCTGCCCCAGTGTCTTTGCCCAATGCAAATCGGCCCTGGAAAAGCTCTATGGCCCCAAGCCGAGCTCCCCACTGCGCAGATTGGAAGCTAATCCGGGCTCGTCCTCCGCCGTGCAGGATCACAACTACCCCAAGGAAGAGCCCCGTACTGCGGGTTGGGGCTGCTTGCGCTTGTGCTGAGATCTGTGCCTTCACCCTCGGTTTGAGACTCTCCTCGGAACCTAATTTCTCTCCCGTCTGCGATCTCCCCCAGGCCCGGAACCAACCTTTTTGGCGAGACTGCAGATTTTCTTCGGCCGGTGAGTTGTTCTACTTCTTATCTTTACGAATTATAGCAGTCAAGACTATTTTTGAGGCTCAATATAATATTGATAAAGAGGGTAAGAGAAGAGCTTAGAAAGTCGCGTGTGTCTTCTCCGCCATCTTGGCTCTGCCCCCCCTAAAATCTAACTATGATTAGCTTTTACATCTTCTGAAAACTGCCTGTTCATATCTTTTGACCCCTTATCACCTGGGAGTAGAGAGAGGAATTTAAGGGTAAAGGAAACACGCCTGTAGAAATAGGGTTTCTTAATATGGATTAAGCAAAAATAACTTAATATCTTTAAAGAACATGGATTTTTTTTAAATCCCGGATTAGAAAAAAAAAGCCATCATTAGACACAGAGATAAAAATATAAACCTAACTCATAACTTTATGTGTGAATGGATTAAATACTCCAATATAACTAAAGTTAGAAGTTGATTAAGAAAACAACCCCCCCAAACTTATTGTTTATCAGTGTTGTTTAAAGGATTAATTTTTTTTCTTTATAAAATTGTCATATATGGAAAAGGGTTTAGTGAAGGGAGAGGGGCATTAGAAGAAATTAAGCAATGCATCTACCAATTACATCAATAAGAATTTTAAAAGAATGTAAAAAAAGGAAACCATATGAAACCAAACTTATGAAAAGAGTCTGATGGAATGAAACTACTTCCCAGCTGAAGAGAGATTGGAAAAAATTCAAGAAAGGTCAGTCTCACTGGTGTGAAAAGGATGGTTAGCCAAACTTAGCTGGAGCCTACAAAGGCCAGTGAAAGGGTCTTAATCACAGTCCATTAGCAAGGAAGACCCTTGGTCCTGCCTCAGTAGCAGAGCACACCAATGAGACAGTGTCCAGCTTCATTCAGCTCAGAACGTAAATTCAAGGAAACAAGGCTTTTCTGGAAAGAGCAAGCAAAGGTACCTTCTGCAAACACAAGGGACCCCTGTGCTCAAAGCCAAGGCTCATTGCCACAGAAGTTTGAGATAGCACCGCCTTAACCTCAGGAGCAAAACTCAACCATAAAAATAAAAAAGAGAAAATACATAAAAAAGAAAAGGAAATAAAATAAACAAGAAATAGAGAAGAACCTTGACCATAGAATAGTGCTATGGTTACAGGGAAGACCAAAATACCAACTAGGAAAAGGACAAAATGTCGGGAAGAGGAAATCTCAAAGAGTGATATGAATTGGTCTCAAGAAGATGAACAAAAAGAAAAACAAAAATGCAAGCAGTTTACATTAATTTCCCAGTGTTCTTTGTTTGAGTGTAGCTGCTGCTGTCCATCATTGATCAACTGAAACTGAATTAGGTCTCTTTGTCAAAGAAATCCACTTCCATCAGAATACATCTTCATACAGTATCAATGTTGAAATATATAATGATCTCCTGGTTCTGCCTATTTCACTTAGCATCAGTTCATGTAAGTCTCACCAATCATCTTTGTATTCATCCTGCTTTTCATTTCTTACAGAACAATAATATTCCATAAGATTCATATACCACAATTTACCCAACAATTCTCAAATTGATGGGCATCCATTCATTTTCCAGTTTCTAGGCACTACAAACAGGGGTGTCACAAACATTTTGTCACATACAGGGCCCATTCCCTTCCTTAGTAGCTCTTTGGGGTATAAGCCCAGTAGTAGCACTGCTAGATCAAAGGGTATGCACAGTTTGATAACTTTTGGGCATAATTCCAGATGCTCTCTAGAATGGTTGGATTCATTCACAACTCCACCAACAATGCATCAGTGTCTTTGGTCACAAATTTCTTCCTCCTCCACAAGTCTGAGAGATAAATTATCCTATGTTCCTCTAATTTTTGCCTAAATCATGGACCCATTTTGATCTTATCTTGGTATGTGGGTGTGCCTAATTCTCCATACTAATTTCCAATTATTCCAGCAGTTTTTGTCAAATAATGAATTCTTATCCCAAAAGTTAGGATCTTTGGGTTTGTCAAATACTAGATTCCTATAATTGACTATTCTGTCTTGTGAACCTAACCTGTTCCACTGATCAATTAATCTATTTCTTAGCCAATACCAAATGGGTTTGGTGACTGCTGCTTTATAATATAGTTTTAGATCAGGTAATAACCCATTTGTTTTTTTCATTAATTCCCTTAAATTCTCGACCTTTTATTATTCCATATAATTTTTTTTTATTTTTTCTGGTCATTAAAATAGTTTCTTGGAAGTCTGATTGGTATGAATAAATAAATGATTAGTTTAGGAAATTGTCATCTTTATTATATTTCTAGCCTATCTAAGGCATAATATTTTTCAATTATTTAAGTCTGATTTTATTTTTAGAAAGTTTTTGTAATTTTGCTCAATAATTTCTGACTTTCCTTTGGTAATGATTCCCAAGTTTTTATGCTGTCAACAGTTATTTTGATGGAATTTCTCTTTGTATCTTCTTTTTATTTTTTTGGTGATGTATAAAAATGCAAAATTTAGGGATTTATTTTATAACCTGAAACTTTGCTAAAGTTACGAATTATTTCTAATAGCCTTTTAGTAGAATCTCTGGGGTTCAGTAAGTATCATCTGCAAAGAGTGATAGTTTGGCTTCCTCATTGCCTACTCTAATTACTTTAATCTCTTTCTTGACTCTTATTGCTGAGGCTAGTGTTTCTAATACAATATTGAATAATAATGGTGATAGTGGGCAACCTTGCTTCACTCCAGATCTTACTGGGAAAGGTTAGAGTTTTTCCCCATTGCATATGATGCTTACTGATGATTTTAAATATATGTTCCTGACTATTTTAAGGAAAAGTTCATTTATTCCTATACTCTCAAATATTTTTTATTAGGAATGGATGTTGGATTTTATTAAATGCTTTTTCTGCATCTATTGACATGATCATATGGTTTTATTACTTTGGTTATTGATATAGTCTATTATGCTAATAGTTTTCCTAATATTGAACCAGCCCTACATTTCTGATATAAATCCTACTTGGTCATAGTGTATTATCCTGGGGATGATTTTCTGTAATCTTTTTGCTAATATTTTATTTAAGATTTTAGCATCTATATTCATTAGGGAGATTCGTCTATAATTTTCTTTCTCTGTTTTCAGCCTATCTGGTTTAGGTATCAGTACCATGTCTGTGTCATAAAAGGAGTTTGGTAGGACTCCTTCAATCCTTATTTTCTTATTGTCATCTTTATTATATCTGCTTGCCCAATCCAAGAGCATTTAATCATTTGCCAGTTGGTTAGATCTGACTTAATTTGTGTGGACAGTGTTTTGTAGTTTTGCTCATAAAGTTTCTGATTTTCCCTTGGCAGATAGAATCCTAAATATTTTATACCATCAGTAGTTACTTTAAATGGAATTTCTGTTTGTAACTCTAACAGTTTGTAAACTGTTGGGTTTTGTTAATGATATATAAGAATGCTGATGACTTTTGTGGGTGTATTTTGTATCCTGCACCTTTGCTAAAGTTGTGGATTATTTCTAATAACTTTTTAGTAGAATCTCTGGGGTAACCTAAGTATACCATCATATCATCAACAAAGAGTGATTATTTGGTTTCCTCATTGCCTATTCTTATTCCTTTAATCTCTTTCTCAACTCTTATTGCCAAAGCTAGCATTTCTAATACAATATTAAATAGTAACGGTGATAGTGAGGAACCTTGTTTCACTCCTGATCTTATTGGGAATGGTTGCAGTTTTTCCTCCTTACATATGATGCTTACTGCTGGCTTTAAATAGATGCTACTGGTTATTTTAAGGAAAAGTTCATTTATTCCTATATTATCAAGTGTTTTTAATTAGAATGGATGTTGGATTTTATCAAATGCTTTTTCTGCATCTGTTGTTTTTCCAAATAAATATTTGATATTTTTTCCAATCTTTCACTTTTTCAGTTTTGCTTGACTGATTCTTCCTATCTCACTGAATCAGTCATTTCTGTTTGTTCAGTTCTGATTTTTAGTGAGTTATTTTCTTCATTAGCTTTTTTTTACTTCTTTTTGTATATGTCCAATTGAGTTTTTAAATGAGTTGTTTTGCTCTATGGAATTTTTTTCCCATTTCACTATTTTTTTAGTGAGCTATTTTCTTTTTCCAATCCACAAATTCTGTTTCCTTGCACTTCTTGGGAGTTTTTTACCTTTTCCAATTCACATTTCAGGAAGTTGTTTTCTTTTTCCACTTCATCAAATTTTTCTTTTAGTGAGTTATATGTCTTTTCTGTACTTTCTTGCATAGCTTCTCTTTCCTTTTTCCATTTTTCTTCTAGTTCTCTTTTAAGGTTTTTAATAGTCTCTTCTAAGAGAGCCTTTTGTATCGGGGACCAACAATTGTCTGGAGACTGTCTGTTATTAGTCTCTTCAGGGTTGAATAGTGGTACTCTTTCTGTATAGAAGCTATCAATTGTCCTTTTGATTTTTTTATTCATTTTGTTAAAGCCTGTAATGTCTGCCTTCAGGGCCAGCAGGTTGCCAGCTTCCTCTTCAGAGCAGTGAAAGGTGTATGGATGGATAGCTGTCCTGCTAACAAGCTACAAAAAGAAGCTTGGTACTAGAGTGCTCTGGGAAAGAGTTCCCCACCCAGAAGAAACTGAGGCCTGAGGGCCAAGCTGGGATAGTACCCTGCAAAGAACCCCTGCTGTATGAGATAAGACTGCCTTGGGGCTAGATTCTGAGCAGTGAGAGTTTCACTACCCCAAGCCAAAGCCCGCCCTGGGGCTGTGGGTACTAGCAGTTGAGCAGTGAATGGATTTGCAGGGACTGGAAGTGTCTCTGCTCTGGGAAGCACTGTCTGCTGGGGAAGTTCTATTGCCCCAGGTCGAACCCCACTGTGCTGTGGGCTGCCCAGGCTGTGCCCCACCCCACCGTGCAGATTTATAACTGCCTGCACAAAAGTCCTGAACTGCAGGGTGTGGCTGCAGGGCTATGTTACAATCTGCCTGAGTCACTTCCGGGTTTGAGTGATTACAGCCAGATCTTGTTAGGTTCTGGCGTTTTTTAGAGTACCCTCTTATTTAGGCTTTAATTTCTCTGCCAGTTTACTGCTTTGTAATCAAGGCAGAGCAGTTAGCCTATAGTAGAGTGGTCTCTATAACTTCTATAGTCACAGAGATCACCCCCGCCCCTGGTCTGCTCAGGATGCTAGTCTCTTGCTCCCTGTGCTATTCTGTTCCTGGCCCCTCAGGACAAACCTTTCCTGGTGATCTTCCAGATTGAATTTGGCTGCTAAGTTGTAGTGCTTCTGATCTCCATGAATTTAAGCAGTGAAGAGCTATTTTTGAGGCTGAATTAAATAGTTGGTTAGGAGGGGAATGAGAGGAGCTTAGAAAGCTTAGAAAGTCACGGGTGCCTTCTCCACCATCTTGGCTCCGTCATCTTCCAATCCCTATTTTCTCAAATAGTTTATATAACCTTGGAGTTAATTGTTCTTTAAATGTTTGGTAGAATTCACATGTGAATGCATCTGGTCCTGAGAATTTTTTCTTAGGGAGTTGGTTAATAGCTTGTTCTATTTTTTTTTTCTAAGATGGGACTGTTTAGGATATTTACTTCTTCTTCTTTAATCTGGGCAAGCTATATTTTTGAAGGTATTCTTTCATTTCATTTAATTTGTCAAATTTATTGGCATAAAGTTGGGCAAAGTAACTCCTAATTATTGCTCTAATTTCCTCTTCTTAGTGGTGAGTTCTCCCTTTTCATTTTTAAGATTAACAATTTGATTTTCCTCTTTCCTTTTTTTAATTAGATTTACTAAGGGTTTGTCTATTTTGTTGGTTTTTTCATAGAATCAACTCTTAGTTTTATTAATTAATTCAATAGTTTTTTTTTTTACTTTCAATTTTATTGATCTCTCCTTTTATTTTTAGAATTTCAAGTTTAGTGTGTGACTGGGGGTTTTTAATTTGTTCCTTTTCTAGCATTTTTAGTTGCAAGCCCAATTCATTGGCCTTCTCTTTCTCTATTTTATGCAAATAGGCCTTTAGAGATATGAAATTCCCCCTTATTACCACTTTGGCTGCATCCCACACATTTTGGTATGATGTCTCATTATTGTCGTTTTCTTGGGTGAAGTTATTAATTATGTCCACGATTTGCTGTTTCACCCAATCATTCTTTAGTATGAGATTATTTAGTTTCCAATTATTTTTTGGTCTACTTTCCCCTGGCTTTTTGTTGAATGAAATTTTCATTGCATCATGATCTGAAAAGGATGCATTTTCTATTTCTGTCTTACTGCATTTGAGTTTGAGGTTTTTACGTCCTAATATATGGTCAGTTTTTGTATAGTTTCCATGAACTGCTGAAATGAAAGTGTACTCCTTTCTGTCTCCATTTCATTTTCTCCCAAGATCTATCATATCATTTTCTAGTATTCTATTTACCTCTTTGATTTCTTTCTTATTTATTTTGTGGTTTGATTTATCTATTTCTGAGAGTGCAAGGTTGAGATCTCCCACTATTATAGTTTTTCTGTCTATTTCTTCTTGCAGCTCTCCTAATTTCTCTTTTAAGAATTTAGATGCTGTAACACTTGGTGCATATATGTTTAATATTGATATTGCTTCATTATCTATGCTACCCTTTAGCAAGATATAGTGAGTGCCCTTCCTTGTCTCTTTTAATTATATCAATTTTTGCTTTTGCTTCATCTGAAATAAGGATGGCTACCCCTGCTTTTTTTACTTCACCTGAATCACAGTAGATTTTGCTCCGACCTTTACCTTTAGTCAGCATGTATCTCCCTGCTTCAGGTGTGTTTCCTGTAAACAACATATTGTAGGATTCTGGCTTTTAATCCATTCTGCTAACCGCTTCCTCTTTATGGGGGAGTTTACCCCATTCACATTTATGGTTAAAATTACCAATTCTGTATTACTTGCCATCTTGTTAAACCTTGTTTATGCTTTTCTCCCTTCTTTTCCCCTTCCACCCTTCCCAGTATTAAACTTGTGAGCACCAGTTGCTTCTAACACCCTTGCCTTTTTAGTATCCCTCCCCCTGCCTTAGTTCCTCCCTCTATCTTACTCCTTTCCCTCACAGTTTCCATATTCCCTTCTGCTTAGCTTATTCCTTCCCTTTTCACTTTTCCCTTCTCATTTTTCAATGAGACAATGGGAGAAGTTTCACCATAAATTGAATATGTCTAAAATTTTTCTCTTAAAGCCAATTTTGATGGCAGTAAGAGAACCACTATATTTATCCCCCTCCATTCTTTCTCTCAGATATAATTGGTTTCCTTTGCTTCTTCATGATATGGTTTGTCCTTTCAACCTCTAGTTTCTAGAACAAGGTATACATGTATTCTTTATATATCTTTATAGCAGAAATATAGTTCCCAATATTTCTTTTTACCTTTTTAGGTTTCTTTTGAGTTCTATATTCGTAGATCAAACTTTTGGTTAAGTTCTGGTTTTTTCATCAGAAATAGATGAAAATCACTTATCTCATTGAATGTCCCTGGAAGAAGATGCTCATTCTGGCTGGGTAGGTAATTTTTGGTTTGCATACCAATTTCCTTAACCTTTTCGAATACCATATTCCAGGCCCTTGCATCATTTAATGTAGAAGCTGCTAGATCCTGGGTAATCCATATTGTGGCTCCTCTATATTTGAATTGGGTTTTTTTCCTAGCCGCTTGCAGTATTTTTTCCCTTCGTCTGAGGGTTCTGGCATTTGGCCACTATATTTCTTGGTGTTTTGATTTTAGGATCCCTTTCAGTAAGTGATCAATGAATTCTTTCAATATCTATTTTACCCTCTGTTTCTATGACTTCTGGGCAGTTCTCTTTGATAATTTCCTGGAAAATACTGTCCAGGCTCTTTTTTTCATCATATTTTTCTGGGAGTCCAATTATTCTCAGATTGTCTCTCCTAGACCTATTTTCCAGGTCTGTTGTTTTCCCAAGAAGGTATTTCACATTTTTCCCATTGTTTGATTTTTTGGTTTTGGTTGACTGATTCTTGTTGTCTCCTCAAGTCATGCAATTCCATTTGTTTGATTCTGATTTTCAATGAAGTATTTTCTTCACTCACTTTTTATATCTTTTTCTAATTGTCCAATTGAGTTGTTTTGTTCCATGGAATGTTTTTTTTTTTCCATTTCACCAATTTTTATTTTTTAGAGAGCTATTTTCTGTTTCTAATCCACTAATTCTATTTTTCAAGGACTTGATTTCTTTATCCATTCTGTCTTTAAATGAGAGGGATGACTTCTCCAGACTCTCTTGCCAAGCCTCCCTCTCCTTTTCCCATTTTTTCTTCTAGCTCCCTTGGGGGAGCCTTTTTAATTTCTTCTATGAGATTCATCTGTGCTGAGGAACAGATGATCTCCTCCTTTGGGGATTCACCTGGAAACAGTCTGTTTTTAGTCTCCTCAGTGTTTAGAGTCTGCTCTCTATCCGTATAGAAGCTGTCAGTGGTTAAGGTCCTTTTCAATTTTTTGCTCATTTTGTCAGAGAAGAATCAGAGACAAAGTAGCAATGAAAAAAAGAAAAAAAACCAAATGGAATCTGCTTTTTTTTGAGTGGGGAGTGGGTAGGTGGTGTTACAGAGCTTCCTCTACAGACTACAAGAGTGGGGAGATGGGGGTGGGCAGCAGCGAGGCACTAGCAGGACTGTGCTTAGCCTGTGCTCTGAGACTCTGAGAGCGTGCTGAGACACTGTGGGGGAGGGGTGGCCAGGTCCCAACTCTGCTGGGCTACTGACTTGCTGCCAGGGCAAAGTATCCAATCCTGTAGCAAAGCTCTCCCTTCAGAGATGGCTAAGATCACACCCCACCCCCCTCTGGTCTTCTTGGCTGTGAGCTTCCTGCCAAGTTCTCGCTGCCACTGCCTACCCTCAGCTTGAACTTGATCTAAAACCCTCTAGCAAAAACAGATCTTTCCTGGTGAGTTTCAAGGATGTCTTCTCTTGGTAACTATTTGTATTTTTTTTTCAGTCAAGCATTATTTCAGAGGCTTGTCATGAAATGAATTCTGAGAGAAAACGTGGAGCTTACACAGCTGTGTGCCTCCTCTCCACCATCTTGGCTGGAAGAGCCAAAGAAGTTCTTAAGGAAAAGAATTTATATCTCTAGTTACATGAATAAAATAGAGAAAAAGAAGATTGATGAATTGGCAATGCAACTAAAAAAGCTAGATAAATAACAAATTTAAAACCCACAAATCTGAAACTCAAAGGAGAGATTAATAAAATCAAAACTAAAAAAAAGAAAAAAAAAACTATTGAACTAAATTAAACTAACAGTTGGCTTTATGAATAAATAAACAGATAAACCATTGGCTAATTTGATTAGAAAAATCGAAGAAACAAAACAAATTGGCAACATTAAAAAAAATAAAAGGGAGAAATTACTACCAATGAAAAATAAATTAAAGCAATAATTATGAGCTATTTTGTCAAAATGTATGCCAGCAAGTCTGGCAATCTAACCAAAATAAATGAATATTTATTTTTTTAAAAATGTAAATTGCCCAGATTAACAGAAGAGGAAATAAATTTGTTAAATACTAGCATTTTTAAATGGAGAGTTAAGGAGGTTTTTTTAATTTGTTTATTTTTGTTTTGTTTTGTTTTGTCCCATTATGATAAGCATATTTAGCTCCTGTTGGAAGGTGTATTAGAGAAGTGAGACCAATTAGAAAACTTTCACTGTAATCTAAGAGAAACATGATAAGGGTGCAAACTAGAGAAATACCAGTAGAAAAGATGGGATAAATGGGGGCACTTTATGGAGGGAGAAAGTAAATAAACAGAAGGAAGAGGCAGAAAGAGTAAAGGAAAGGTGAAAGGGGAAGTAGAAAAAGAAAAGAAAGATAAGGCAGGAAAGGGAAGGGAAGGTTAAAAAAAAGAAAGAAAAGGAAAAAAAGAAAAAATCAAATGTAGAGAAAAACAACATGAATTAAAAGAGCAAAGAGAAAGAAAAGAGGAAAAAAAATTAGATTTCCAACTAGTTTAGAGTGTCTGTAGAAATTATATCTGTTCATGCACTTGCACTTGAATGCCTATAATATGATACTATTTTGGTGTGCTATGTGCAGTGGTCACAAACTAAGGATATTTCTTCTAATAAAGATTTCATTTGACTTGTGTTGGGTGTGTATGACCCATGCCCTAATTAGCATGCCCTGATAAAACCTGAATATAGTTGTTAGGTCTCTGACTTCAAGTTGATATCTGACAAGACCAGGTTAGCCACAGATACTTTAAAAGCACATACTATAGAGCACCTAATATTACTCTAGCTCCTTAAAAATCGTATTAGCAAACATTAAATTAAGGCCTAGGGAGACAATAGATCCTGAACTAATATGAGATAAAATTAGGACCTCAGAAGAGAGGTCTTATGGTGGGTTAGGAAACAAAGCAAATAGTGGGATGTAGGGCTGGGATTATATACTTTTAGAGGTAGATGGGATTTGAAATGTCATCTCATACAGTCTTTGACTCACAACCTGTTGAACTTAGTCACATGTTTGTACCTAGATGAATATTCTTAGTGGCAGTCTTTGAAATAAGTATGACAAAAATAAAGTTGATTTTCAATTGTCTTTTAGCCTGGGTTCTCTCATACTCACATGATCCTCTTTAATCAGTGTCCCTGACCTTTCTAGACCCCCATTTCTAAAGAAAGTTAGTCTATTATTTTAGCCTACTAGACTCTGGTGGGTGATAATCTATGATGTCATAGATGATTTGTGATAAACTAGTGATGGGTAATAGCAGTGAAATGTTTTATTATCCCAGATAGCATACTTGCCTTTTATTATGAGTTCTTAAATTTTTTTTATTGAAAAACGGCTAGACTCTAAGGCGATGAATAAGTTTGCTTTTAGGACAAGATTTGTTTTTAGAAATTTTCCTAAACAAGCTAATTTAATGTTTTAATCTCTGTGTATTCTTGCTATTTTGCATCATTCTTCTATGTCATAAAAAGAGCTCAGATTCTTTAATAGTATTTAACAGCTTACTAAGCACTTTTATCATTAAATATCCTGACATGATTACTTATATTCATTTTGAAATGGAGTAAACAGTACTAGAGAAATTATAGGTATATAGGACCTTGGGTCCTATATCTATCAGTATGTGAACTGAGCCTTGAACCTGGTCTTCTCAATTCATGTCCAGAGATCTTTATTTTCTCCATAAATATGAAAGATGGCTTGAGGCACTGCTACATTATGGAAATATTAGAGTTCAGCACTTCATTTTTCTGGAAGGGGAGGCTTCAAGTTATGGAAGTGGCAGGTAGAGATAACTCTAATACATTCCTTTCTTATTTTTGTAATCATTTGAAACTTTTATTGTCTGTTAATAGTTGGCCAGTATTAGAATCTTCATTTCAATGAACTATATATCCTCCACAGACAGACAGAAACATTGAATACTCTATGTGTATATGTAACTGCTAAGTCAGAAATTTATAAACATTGAAAAAAAAATCTTTCCATGAGAAATGCTGTTTCATTATTCCCTTATCAGTGATGTTATCATTTCATATATTTTTGAAGCATAACAAACTACAAAAACTGTAGAATGTATTATACCATACCACATTATAATTTACTCAACAATTACTTTGCATCCTTAGAAAATATTTTATTTTGCAAGGTACAGTGGGGTTGAAAGATTTCTGATTAGATAGTATTTCTCTTCTAGGTACATATAACCTATTGGGAAGGCTAGATCTACAAAATTTGACATGATAAAATATGCAAATAAATTGCAGTTGTTAAATAACTTTAATAAATATAGCATTGAAAACATCCAAAACAAGAACACACAAAATATTTATGCCAGATAAGATCCTTACCCTACTCTGTCTACTCCTTTTCTTTATTTGGCAGCATACCAGCTGTGTGCTAGTAGTCTTCTTAGAAATATCAACATTCTGGCGGCTCCAACTTTCTTGAACCAGGCAGTGTTTGCATTTTCCCCTTTCATTCTATTCTCCTCATTTAGAGAGATTGTTTAGCATTTGTTTATCCAAGTATTTCCTAGTCCAGACATTAAAACAATTAGTTATGACTCTAATTGGCTTCAATAAGTTTCTTTTTGGTTGATGATATTTAGAAGAGATATATTCTATAGATTTTGGTCCATAGCAATATATTATTAAAACACTCTATTATGGTTTTGTGATTTCTATTAGGTATATGGTTCAGCTAAAGGCTACTCAAGCCCTCAGTAATTTAAAATCTGGACACTAACAGTATTGTTTCCTCCCATTCCTCCCTTTTGGCAATTAAGATTGACTAAGTGTTTCCCCCTGACAGACCTCAATTGGAAATTTCAGAAGACTGGGCATCTTCTGTCAAGTGTCTGCATGTCTCAGGTTTTTAGCCTCGAGTTTAATGATATTGGTGGTGAATTTTCCTTGGCTTCAGTGTGCAAGAACACATTTTAGATAGTTGGGACTAGATGAATTTCAAGAATCTAATAAATAGATCTGTCTTCCTTTTGATCTGCTCATAGTTTATTTCTGGGGATAGGCTAAGTGACTGGAATACATATTTCACAAGCTTCCCCTCTGCAGCAACATACTATTAAATCTTTGTTCAGATGCATTCAGCTGGACAGTGACCTCCTTCTCATATCAGAGCATGCCAAAAAGGATACACTGGCAATTAACAGCTTCTCCCTCCAGAAAGCTGAATGTTACCACACAGCACTCTGAAACAGTGGGTCTCCCTTTAGGTAGAGCAAAGATCTCAGCAAGGTTATAATGTAAACTTGGCAATATTATTCCTAGAGCAGTATTAGTCTGTAGTGCACTCAGATCAGCAATTTCCCATAATCTTGCAAACTTAAGGTGGATACCCTCAGATAGGAACACATGACCAAAGATTCTACTTCAATTGTTTGAGTGATCCAGGCAAACTCTCTTTTCTTTATCTTACTTCAAAGCTTCCCTTGAATTCTTCTTATGTTAAATGTTCCTGATCAAGTAGCAGTAGTAAGTTGTGGAAACATACTGTACTCTAATGCAATTTTGGTAAAATTTCTTCCTTCTACCCGCATATGTCCAATAAAAAGAATGAAATTAAATAAAACACAAGAATGGTGGAATTGTTTTAATTGAACATAACCCATTTGCATAATGCTTACTTATATTAGAACATGAGCTACTTGAAAATGAAGACTACTAACTTATGTCATACATTGTAAAAGTTCATATAAATACTTAATTAAAAATATCAATTTCAATTCAATTCAAATTTGGCTCTTTCCTTAGATAAATTGTAACTCTTGGTTACAAAACAGCATCCACTGCGGGAAAACTGGGACATTGATGCATTGCTGGTGGAGTTGTGAACGAATCCAACCATTTTGGAGAGTAGTTTGGAACTATGCTCAAAAAGTTATCAAACTATGCATACCCTTTGATCCAGCAGTGTTACTACTGGGATTATATCCCAAAGAGATTATAAAAGAAGGAAAGGGACCTGTATGTGCACGAATGTTTGTGGCAGCCTCTTTGTAGTGGCTAGAAACTGGAAACTGAATGGATGTCCATCAGTTGGAGAATGGCTGAATAAATTGTGGTATATGAAAATTATGGAATATTACTGTTCTGTAAGAAATGACCAACAGGATGATTTCAGAAAGGCCTGGAGAGACTTACACGAACTGATGCTGAGTGAAATGAGCAGGACCAGGAGATCATTATATACTTCAACAACAATACTAGATGATGACCAGATCTGATGGATCAGACCATCCTCAGCAACGAGATCAACCAAATCATTTCTAATGGAGCAGTAATGAACTGAACTAGCTATGCCCAGAAAAGAACTCTGGGAGATGACTAAAAACCATTACATTGAATTCCCAATCTCTATATTTATGCACACATGCATTTTTGATTTCCTTCACAAGCTAATTGTACAATAATTCAGAGTCTGATTCTTTTTGTACAGCATAATGTTTTGGTCATGTATACTTATTGTGTATCTAAGTTATATTTTAATATATTTAACATCTACTGGTCATCCTGCCATCTAGGGAGGGATTGGGGGGAGTAAGAGGTGAAAAATTGGAACAAGAGGTTTGGCAATTGTTAATCCTGTAAAGTTACCCATGCATATATCCTGTAAATAAAATGCTATTAAATAAAAAAAAAAGAAAAAGAAAAAAAAAAAGAAAAAGAAACAAAACAAAACAAAACAAAACAAAACAGCATCCACAATTCATATGGTATTCCAGAAAGGGAAAAAAAAATAAAGGTTTCTCCATTTCTTCTGGAATTACAGAAAGAAATTCATTGTACAGTTGATAGCATGCTGCCTGTCTTCTCCATGGTGGGGGAAGGGCTTGGGAAAGGAAGAGAATTAGAAAATTGGTTATTAAGAAATGAATGCTAATAATAGTTTCAAAAAATAAAGAAAACTCCCTCCACCAATACACACATATCTATATCTATATGTATCTACCTAGCTATCTATCTAAATATTTATATCAAGACAGAAAAAGAAGAAAAGAGAATAGATTTTTTAATGGATAAGAATTGGACATTTGTAATAAATGTCATTTGGTCCTACCCTTTTCTTAAGTATCTAATTCCATTCATCATTTTTTAAAACAAATCTCTAACCTGTGCCAGTTAGGTACTCAAAAAGTATTTATTAAATTGATTTGAAGTGAATTAATTAGTATCATAATATTTGGACTAGGACAATGTTACTACAAAAGTGAGCTGCCATATGATCTGTAAAATAACACACTATTTCATACAACCTGCTTAAGATATATAAATATGAATAAGAAAAAATATCCTATAGAAAATGATAAAGTTTTTTGATAAATATTTCAATATTTAAAAATTATTTCTTTATCATTCATAATCTGCACCACATAATTAAGTGCAGTTCTTTTTTATCTCTGAAATCTGAGCTGAGTCCATTGTAATCATGTTAGATCTAACATTTAGGACAGTTCACTTTAAATGACTCTTGGTGGACATGAAAGTGGGTCTACAACTTAAGGATAAATTGTCTTTGAGCTCCGTTGTGATTTATTGAAGAGGGAAAGAACTTTCATCACTTTTCTGCAACTTAATATTTTATAAACTCATTAGTTTAATAGCATCTCCAAGCTAATAATATAGAAATTGTTTTTGTGAATTATGAGCAACAGAGACCCTACCAATTACTTTTTTTTTGGTTTAAAATGTAATTCACTAAATAAAGGCTGTAGGAATAACATCCAAAATATAATTTTTTCTGAGGTATTCTAATTAGTTATATCACCTTTGTTGATTCTCTCTCCTAAAAGATGGTGACTCAAGATTAATATTGGTTAGCAGAATGACTTTTTAATTGATATTGCCCAATGAGTCTCATCTCCATGAACATGGGAAGACTGCAACTCAACATTAAACATATGGAAGAGGCTGAGCAAGTAAACTTCAAAAGAGTGATAATAATATTAATCACAAAAAACAATAATAATTAACTTTTATATAGAACTCTAAGGCTTATAAAGAATTTTATAGGCGTAGTTTCATTTTATGTTTACAATAACCTTATGTAGTAGACACATTTATTATCCCCATTTTAAAGAAAAGGAAACTGAGGTAAACTGAAGGTAAATGACTTTCTTAGAATTAAAGACCTTGTAAATGTCTGAGTTTGGATTTGACCTCAACTCCTCCTTTTGCCAAATCCATTATTTTATCCACTGGATTACCTAATTGACTCATGGTTTCCTCTTGACATTGTATGGAAGCACTTAGAGAAAGGTTTTTTGCATATTGTTTCATTCATTAGACTATGAGCTCCATGAGATTAGGAACTCTCTTTTGAATTTCTTTCCTGTCTGTAACATACTTTTAGAGAAAGATAGGTTTTTTGCATATTGTTTCATTCATTAGACTATGAGCTCCATGAGATTAGGAACTCTCTTTTGAATTTCTTTCCTGTCTCTAACATACAGAGGACACTTAAGAAATGTTAGTTGACTAGTTGGCTATGTGTCAGAAAGTTTTTCTAAAAAGGCTTAGTTTCTATTAGGAGAAATGACCCAAAATAGTAAATACAAATAAATACTGTGAAATAGATGGATAGATAGAAAGAATAGATAGATAGATAGATAGGTAAATAGATAGATAGATTTATCACTGTCTATTCACTATATATATATATATATATATATATATAGAGAGAGAGAGAGAGAGAGAGAGAGAGAGAGCAGCCATTGATAAATCTTGTGTCAGAGGCAGCACTTGAGATGTGTCTTAAAGGAGGCTAGATTTTATACACCAAAGAGGTAAAAGAGTGAATTTAAGACATGGGTGCAAAATCTGTACAAAATTACATGTAAGGAATGACTTAGATTTTATTCACCAAAGAGGTAAAAGAGTGAATTTAAGACATGGGTGCAAAATCTGTACAAAATTACATGTAAGGAATGACATATCAATTTTGGGAAAAAGCAAGTAGGCCAAAAAGCCAAGAACCTAGAGTGCATGAATCAGAATAATAGATTATAAGCCTGAAAATCTATCCTGAAGCCAGATTGTAAAGGAATTTAAGCCACAATATTTTTTTTTAATTGGAAAAATATTAGTAATAGTTTTTTGAGTTGGAAAGTAACAAGGTCACATATATGCTTTTAGATATACCAAACTGATGTAGCCTATCAGTTGGAGAGGGACAAGGATTGAGGGAATTGTAGTACACTTTTGAGTATGATTCAAAAAGTTTAAGTAACATTTCCAACTTTACTTGCTTAGTAAGTCATGAAGTCAGGAGTTTCACATATGACTTTTATAACAGTCTTTTATATTATCTGTTCCATCAAGGTTCAAACACTACAAATATCACTTTCACTAGAAATCACAATTCTAAAATCTCTTCGTTCAACAAATATTCATTTAGTTTTTAACTATGTACATAAGACTGGGCTAGATATTATGAGTAAAATAAATAATGTTTGTCTCTTCACTGAAAAGGAATAATTAGTTGAGTAGATGAGTTGCCATAGATAAAAGACTTTTAAATAAGATTCCCAACACATTATACATATATGATAGGACCATGTACTTTCTCTGGAGTCAGAGAACCTGAGTTTGATCATATAATTCTTCTGGCATTGCCTGTTTAAGCTTTAGTAACTCTTTTAACCCTTTGTGGGTCTCAGTTTCCTCATTCATTAAATAAGGCAGTTAAATGAAGAAGATAATTTCTGAGCTATTTTTTATAAGAAATTCTTTACAAGAATTAAAAATATGAGGAGCAGAAAATTCACTCACTATCAAAGATGACAAGAGGGAAAACCAAGGCTGAATGGAATTCTTTAGATTCTAAGTCTAAACAAAATCCAACAGTCAGAGTTACAAAGAGAAATTCCATTTAAAGTAACTACTGATAATATAAAATATTTAGGAATCTATCTGCCAAGGGAAAATCAGAAACTTTATGAGCAAAATTACAGACCACTTTTCACACAAATTAAGTCTGATCTAACCAATTGGAAAAATATTAAATGCTCTTGGATAGGGCGAGCAAATATAATAAAGATGACAATATTACCTAAACTAATCTATTTATTTAGCGCTATACCAATCAGACTCCCAAAAAACTATTTTAATGACCTAGAAAAAATAACAACAAAGTTCATATGGAAAAACAAAAGGTCAAGAATTTCAAGGGAATTAATGAAAAAAAAATCAAATGATGGTGGCTTAGCTGTACCAGATCTAAAATTATATTATAGAGCAGCAGTTACCAAAACTATTTGGTATTGGCTAAGGAATAGATTAGTTGATCAGTGGAATAGATTAGGTTCAAGGGATAAAACAGTCAACAAATATAGCAACCTAGTCTTTGACAAACCCAAAGATCCCAGCTTTTGGGATAAGAACTTACTGTTTGATAAAAATTGCTGGGAAAATTGGAAACTAATATGGCAGAAACTAGGCATTGATCCATACTTAACGCCGTACACCAAGATAAGGTCAAAATGGGTTCATGACCTAGGCATAAAGAATGAAATTATTAATAAATTAGAGGAACATAGGATAGTTTACCTCTCAGACCTGTGGAAGGGGAAGGTCTTTATGACCAAAGCAGAACTAGAGATCATTACTGATCACAAAATAGAAAATTTCGATTATACCAAACTGAAAAGTTTTTGTACAAACAAAACTAATGCAGACAAGATTAGAAGGGAAGCAATAAACTGGGAAAATATTTTTACAGTCAAAGGTTCTGATAAAGGCCTCATTTCCAAAATATATAGAGAATTAACTCTAATTTATAAAAAATCAAGCCATTCTCCAATTGAAAAATGGTCAAAGGATATGAACAGACAATTCTCAGATGAAGAAATTGAAACTATTTCTAGTCATATGAAAAGATGCTCCAAGTCATTATTAATCAGAGAAATGCAAATTAAGACAACTCTAAGATACCACTACACACCTGTCAGATTGGCTAAGATGACAGGAAAAAATAATGATGATTGTTGGAGGGGATGCGGGAAAACTGGGACATTGATGCATTGTTGGTGGAGTTGTGAACGAATCCAACCATTTTGGAGAGTAGTTTGGAACTATGCTCAAAAAGTTATCAAACTGTGCATACCCTTTGATCCAGCAGTGTTACTACTGGGATTATATCCCAAAGAGATTATAAAGAAGGGAAAGGGACCTGTATGTGCACGAATGTTTGTGGCAGCCCTTTTTGTAGTGGCTAAAAACTGGAAACTGAATGGATGTCCATCAGTTGGAGAATGGCTGAATAAATTGTGGTATATGAATATTATGGAATATTACTGTTCTGTAAGAAATGACCAACAGGATGATTTCAGAAAGGCCTGGAGAGACTTACACGAACTGATGCTGAGTGAAATGAGCAGGACCAGGAGATCATTATATACTTCAACAACAATACTATATGATGACCAGTTCTGATGGACCAGGCCATCCTCAGCAACGAGATCAACCAAATCATTTCCAATGGAGCAGTAATGAACTGAACCAGCTATGCCCAGAAAAAGAACTCTGGGAGATGACTAAAAACCATTACATTGAATTCCCAATCCCTATATTTATGCCCACCTGCATTTTTGATTTCCTTCACAAGCTAATTGTACAATATTTCAGAGTCTGATTCTTTTTGTACAGCAAAATAACGTTTTGGTCATGTATACTTATTGTGTATCTAATTTATATTTTAATATATTTAACATCTACTGGTCATCCTGCCATCTAGGGGAGGGGGTGGGGGGGTAAGAGGTGAAAAATTGGAACAAGAGGTTTGGCAATTGTTAATGCTGTAAAGTTACCCATGCATATATCCTGTAAATAAAAGGCTATTAAATTAAAAAAAAAAAGATTCTAAGTCTAATGTTTTTCCTGCTATAATATAACTGTCAATAGACAAGAGGGCTGGGACTATTTTAATTTTGCCTTTGTCTCGAGTACCTGGGAAATAACAAGTAAACTAGGTTCTTGATAGATTTGTGTTACCTATTAATTGATTTAAAGAGAGGTAAAGAGATAATGCCATCAAGAAGTTAATACAGACCATATACCCTATAGATCTGATGAAGGAGGGGGTTGTTATAAGTTCAAATCACCAGGTAAGGATACCTATAGAAAGTAAAATTGGATCTAGAAAATTGAATAGAATTTGACTTCAGGGAGATAAGGTGGGAGAGCATTCCAAGCATAGAAATAGTCATGTGTCTCTTTACATGAATAAACTTTATATGAATAAACTCAACTAACCACATATTACCCTAACAACTATTTCAAATTTTGAAATTATTTGACATTTATTAAGTTAATGAACAAAGGAGGGCAGCGCCAAGATGGTGGAGAAGGCAAATGTGACTTTCTGAGCCTCTCTTATACCCTTACTACTATTTATTAAATTTAGCCTCAAAAATAGTACTTGACTGGTAAAATTCATGAAGATTGGTAGTGCAACAACTCACCAGCCAAAGATAATCTAGAAGATCACCAGAAAAGATTTGTTCTGAGTGGCAGAAACAGACTAGTGCAAACATGGATAGAACTAGAAGCTAGCCTTCTAGCTAGCTAGCTAGTGGTGAGCACACTGGGTGGGGGTGGCCACTGTGGTTAGAAAATTTATAGAGATGACTCTGTCATAGGCTGACTATTCTGTTTTGCTTGCAAAGCAGTAGAACAGCAGAGAAATTAAAGCCATAGGTAGAGGGTACTCTAAAAAATGCCAGAACCTAATAGGATCTGGCTATACCCACCAAAAACTGGAAGTGACTCAGCACAGACCACAGCACAGCTTTGAAGCTGCATTCTGCACCATGGGGTAGGGCAGTCACAAATCTGCATGGCAAGAGGGTACAGCCTGGGGCAGCCTCTAATCTGCACAGTGGGGGGGGCTTGGACTGGGGCAATAGAACTTTGGCAGCACAACTGTGCTTCCCTGGGCGGAGACACTTCCAGGGTGGCGCTATTTGCTGGTCAACTATTAATACCCACAGCTCCACAGAGGGCTTTGGCTTGGGATAGTGACACTTTTTGCTGCTCAACCTCTAACCCCAGGGCAGTCACTAATCTGCACAGCAGGTTCTTCACTGGGCACTTCCGCAGCTTGGTGGTGATACCCAGACCTGAGTGACTTCCTGTGGGGAACTTTTCCCCAGAGCACTCCAGCAGCTCGGTCACTCTTTGCAGCCCATTGGAAGGACAGTTACTATCCATATACCTATACCTGCTCTGCAGAGGAAGCTGGTAAGCTCCTTGTCCTGAAGGCAGACCCTGCAGACTTTAAAAAAATGAGTAAAAAAAAAAATAAAAGGATGATGGATAGCTTCTATACAGAAAGAGAGCAAGTTTTCAACCCTGAGGAGATTGATAGCAGACAGTCTCAAGACAATACCCCAAAGGGGATCTAACCTGGTCCCCATTACACAAGGCTTTCCTAAAAGAGACTATTAAAAATCTTAAAAGAGAGCTAGAAGAAAAATGGGGAAATGAAAGAGAAGCAATGCAAGAGAGTAACAACTTCCTGAAATGTGAATTGGAAAAAGGTAAATAACTCCCAGGAAGTTCAGGGAAACAGAATTTGTGAATTGGAAAAAAGTAAAGAACTCCCAGGAAAGTAGGATTTGTGAATTGGGAAAGATAAAAAATTCCCAAGAAAATAGGATTTTTGATTTGGAAAAGATAAAAAACTCCCAAGAAAGTAGGTTTTGTGATTTAGAAAAAGAAAATAACTCAGTAAAAAAAAATAATTAGTGAAATGGAAAAAAATTCCATAGAACAAAACAACTCATTTAAAAACTCAATTGGACCTATACGAAAAGAAGTTAAAAAAAGTAATGAAGAAAATAACTCATTAAAAATCATAACTGAACAAATAGAAATGAATGATTCATTGAGACATCAAGAATCAGTCAAGCAAAACCAAAAAATAAATAAATAAATAAATAAATAAGAAAAGAAAAATTAGAAAAAAAAACTTTAAATATGTACTTGGAAAAACAACAAACCTGGAAAATAGATCTAGGAGAAGATGATCTGAGGATTATTGGACTTCCTGAAAATTATGATAAAAAAAAGAGCCTAGATACTATTTTACAGGAAATCATCAAAGAGAACTGCCCAGATATAATAGAATCAGAAGGTAAATAGGCATTGAAAGAATTCATCAAACACCTTCTGAAAAAGGCCCTAAAAAAACTCCAAGGAATATCGTGGCTAAATTTCAGAACTATCAGACTAAGGAAAAAATATTACATGCAGCGAGAAAAAACAATTCAAATACTGAGGTGCCACAATAAGGATTACTCAAGATCTGGCTGCCTCCACATTAAAGAATCGAAAGGCCTAGAATGTGATATTCTGAAAGGAAAAAGAATTTGGAATGCAGCCAAGAATAAACTACCCAGCTAAGCTGAGCATGTTAGCATGTTCTTCCATGAAAGAATATGGACATTAAATGAAAGAGATGAATTCCATTTGTTTCTAAGAAAAAAACCAGATCTAAACAAAAAAATTGGATCTCCAACCATAAGACTCAAGCGAAGCAAAAAAAAAAAAAAAAAAAAAAAAAAAGGTAAAAAATACTTTTGAGAACTGCATTTCTGTTGTGGATATACATAAAGACTATACACATAATTTGATTTTACTGACATAATATAAAAAAGGGAAGTAGAAATGGAAAGGGGATAGTTCAGAAAAAGGGAAAAGGGGAGATAAAAAGAGGGAAACTACATCCCACAAAGAGGCAAAGGAAACCTATCATATCTGAGGGAATTTAGAGAGGGGGAGGAACATTGTGTGAATATTACTGTCATCAGAGTTGGCTCACAGAGAAGATAATTGACATTTGATTTCTAGAAAAATTTCTCATTAAAAGTGTGAGAGGAAAAGGGAAAAGAAAAAGAGTAATAAGGGAGGGGTACAAGAAAGGGAAAGGCATTCAAAGGGGATTGGAGGGATCCTAAAGAGGGAGAGCTGTGTGATGCAAGCAGTGCCCACAAGTTTAATACTGGGAAAGGTGGAAAGGGGGAGCAAGAAAAAGAAAAGCATAATCTGGAGATAATAATATGGCAGGAAATACCAATTTAGTAATTTTAACTGTAAATGTGAATAGGATGAACTTTCCCATAAAGCGGAAGCAGATAGCAGACTGGATCAAAAGTTAAAACTCTACAATATGTTGTTTACAGGAAACACATTTAAAGCAGGAATATACATACAGAATAAATGTAAAAGGCTGGAGCAGAATCTATTATGCTTCAGGTGAAGTCAAAAAAGCAGGAATAGACATCCTTATCTTGGATCAAGAAAAAGTAAAAGTTGATCTAATTACAAGAAATAAGGAAGGAAACTATATCTTGCTAAAGGGTAGCATAGACAATCAAGGAATATCAATACTAAACATATATGCACCAAGTGGTATAGCATTTAACTTCCTAAAGGAGAAGTTAAGAGAATTGTGAGAAGAAATAGACAGCAAAAGTATAATAGCAGGAGATCTCAATCTTGTACTCTCAGTTTTAGATAAATCAAATCACAAAACAAATAAGAAAGAAATTAAAGAGGTAAATACAATATTAGAAAAATTAGGTATGATAGATCTCTGGAGAAAACTGAATGGTGACAGAAAGGAGTATACTTTCTTCTCAACAGTTCATGGAACCTACACAAAAATTGAACATATATTAGGACATAAATGCCTCAAAATTAAATGCAGGAAGGCAGAAATAGTAAATGCTTTCTTTTCAGATCACAATGCAATAAAAACTACATTCAACAAAAAGCCAGGGGAAAGTAGACCAAAAAATAATTGGAAACTAAATAATCTTATACTAAAGAATGATTGGGTGAAACAGCAAATCATAGACATAATTAATAACTTCACCCAAGAAAACGACAATAATGAGACATCATACCAAAATTTGTGGGATGCAGTCAAAGTGGTAATAAGGGGAAATTTTATATCTTTAGAGGCTTATTTGAATAAAATAGAGAAAGAGAAGATCAATGAATTGGGCTTGCAACTTAAAAAGCTAGAAAAAGAACAAATTAAAAACCCCCAATTAAATACTAAACTTGAAATTCTAAAATTAAAATGAGAAATTAATAATATTGAAAGTTAAAAAAAACTATTGAATTCATAAATAAAAATAAGAGTTGGTTTTATGAAAAAACCAATAAAATAGATAAACGTTTGGTAAATGTGATTTAAAAAAGGAATGAGGAAAATCAAATTATTAGTCTTAAAAATGAAAAGGGAGAAGTTTCCACCAATGAAGAGGAAATTAGAGCAATTAAAAGGAGTTATTTTACCCAACTTTATACCAATAAATTTGATAACCTAAGTGAAATGGATGACTACCTCCAAAAACATAGGCTTCCAGACTGACAGAGGAGGAAGTAAATTGCTTAAATATCCTATTTCAGGAAAAGAAATAGAACAAGTTATTCATCAACTCCCTAAGAAAAAAATCCCCAGAACCAGATGGATTTACAAAAGAATTCTACCACACACTTAAAGAACAATTAACTCCAATGTTATATAAACTATTTGAAAAAAACAGGGAATGAAGACATCCTACCAAATTCCTTTTATGACACAGACATGGTACTGATACCTAAACCAGGTAGGTTGAAAACAGAGAAAGAAAAATAGACCAATCTCCCTAATGAATATCGATGCTAAAATCTTAAATAAGATATTAGCAAAAAGACTATAGAAAATTATTCCCAGGATAATACACTATAATCAAGTAGGATTCACACCAGTAATGCAAGACGGGTTCAATATTAGCACAACTATTACTATAACTAACCATATTAATAACCAAATTACCAAAAAATATATGATTATCTCAATAGATGCAGAAAAAGCATTTGATAAAATCCAACATCCATTCCTACAAAAAACACTTGAGAGTATAGGAATAAATGGACTTTTCCTTAAAATAATCAGTAACATCTATTTAAACCATCAGTAAGCATCATATTTAATGGGGATAAACTGGAACCTTTCCCATTAAGATCAGGAGTGAAACAAGGTTGCCTATTATTACCATTACTATTTAATATTGTATTAGAAATGTTAGTTTTGCTGTGCATACCTTTTGACCCAGCAGTGTTTCTACTGGGCTTATACCCCAAAGAGATACTAAAGAAGGGAAAGGGACCTGTATGTGCCAAATTGTTTGTGGCAACCCTGTTTGTAGTGGCTAGAAATGGAAACTGAGTGAATGCCCATCACTTGGAGAATGGTTGAGTAAATTGTGGTATATGAATGTTATGGAAAATTATTGTTCTGTAAGAAACAACCAGCAGGATGAATACAGAGAGGATTTTGGCAAGACTTACATGAACTGATGCTGAGTGAAATGAGCAGAACCAGCAGATCATTATATACCTCAACAATGATACTGTATGAGGATGTATTTTGATGGAAGTGGATTTCTTCGACAAAGAGGAGATCTAACTTAGTTTCAATTGATCAAGGATAGACAGAAGCAGCTACACCCAAAGAAAGAACACTAGGAAATAAATGTAAACTGCTTGCATTTTTGTTCTTCTTCCCAGGTTATTTATACCTTTTAAATCCAATTCTCCCTGAGCAACAAGATAACTGTTTGGTTCTGCACACATATATTGTATCCAAGATCTACTATAACCTATTTAACATGTATAGGACTGCTTGCCACTTGGGGAAGGGGTGGAGGAAGGGAGGGGAAAAATCGGAACAGAACTGAGTACAATGGATAATGTTGTAAAAAATTACTCTAGAATGGGTTCTGTCAATAAAAAGTTATTTTAAAAATTAAATTAAAAAAAAAAGAAATGTTAGTTTTGGCGATAAGAGTTGAGAAAGGGATTAAAGGAATTAGAGTAGGTAATGAGGAAACGAAATTATCATTCTTTGCTAATGATATGATGTTATACTTAGAGAACCCCATAGATTCTACTAAAAAGCTATTAGAAAGAATCCACACCTTTAGCAAAGTTGCAGGGTATAAAATAAACCCACATAAATCATCAGCATTCTTATATATCATTAACAAAATCCAACACTTAAGAGTTACAAAGAGAAATTCCATTTAAAGTAACTACTAATAGTATAATATATTTAGGAATCTATCTTCCAAGGGGAAATCAGGAACTATATGAGCAAAACTACAAAACATTTTCCACACAAATTAAATCGGATCTAACCAACTGGAAAAATATTAAATGCTCTTGGATAGGGTTAGCAAATATAATAAAGATGACAATACTACCTAACCTAATCTATTTATTTAGTCTATACCAATCAGATTCCCAAAAAAATATTTTAATGACCTAGAAAAATAACAACAAAGTTCATATGGAAAAACAAAAGATCAAGTATTTCAAGGGAATTAATAAAAAAAATGAAATGAAGGTTCCCTACTTGTACCACATCTAAAATTATATTATAAAGCAGCTTGAGTTCCCACCTCCAGTCCTCTTGTCTTCTCTGGCTCTGATCCTGGCTGAGTTTGTCCCAATTTATATGCTCTATTCTAATTACATTATCATAGGTGTGAATCTTGTGGAACTATTAAATACTAAGTACATGTACTGAATTAGAGAACTATTAATCACCATGCTAAACTTGATAGCCATTGTCTTATCAATTCCACTGATTTAGCTCCATGTAAGAATCCTTATTTCAAGTACAAAGTTCTGGCACATAACAATACAGAAATGAGGATGAGGGCTGAGGCCCATAAAGGTAAAAAGACTTGCCCAAACTCACACAAGCAGTTTTAGAAGCATTTGAATTCAGGTTGTATAGAGGGCCACAGATAGTGGAGGAACTTTGGGTAAGGTATAAGACCCTTTGGCCCAAAGGCAACCTGCTGACAATTTCTGGTTTGGCTCCCTATCTTCCCTAAGAGCTCTGGGACTTCCTGAGAAGTCAAAGAGGGTGTGACCTTCTGTGTTCTACTTGAAACAAAAGATACTTACAATAAAGAGATGTATTTATATATCAATAGCAGGGTGCTTATAGTTAGCACTTGCACAGAGTGCTATAGTGATGTAATGCTACTGTAATTAGCACTGCTCGGTGTGATATGGTGATATAATTGTTCTCTAGTTGGCACATGCATAGTGTGCTGTAATGATATAATCATACTAAGTTATTTAAGGGTTAAGAGGACTTGAAATAAACAGACTCCATCTTTGACCATCCTCAGAGTCTCCTGCCTTCTTCACTCCTCCACTAAGACCAAGGACTCAGGCTGGTTCCAAGATCCTTCAGAATTAGTCCAAATGCTGTATTTTGACACCCCAGTATGGGGCCTCTAAAAAGTTAATATATTTGGGTACCCCAATTTGGGGGCTCTAGGAAGGACACTACAAAATTCTCTTAATTTAGAGCAAGTACATGGTATTATCATGTATGCAAAACATTTTGAATTTAAATTTAAATATTGAAATCATGAGAAAACAAAAATGTTAAATGGGAGTGTGAGGGAAGCAAGTCAATGAGAGGGATACCGAAAAGTTTAAAAAATAGATCAAGATTAGTGTAGAGACATTGAGTAACATAAGTTGAAAGAAGAAAGAGGATAGGAAAAATACAGCATTTGGAAATTAGACCAGCTGTGCTTATTACTCTAGTAACATGTGAATGGGAAATCTGAATCCAGTTTGTTCAGTCTATCAGAGCCTGGCCAGGTGTGAGAACATTCATCAAGCTCTGGATAGACTGTGTCTCCCATCCAGGAGAATTCTCATTTCTGGTCATTCTAAAGTCCTTGACCTTGAAAGCAGTTTTGAACTAATAGTCAGTTCAATGTGATAAATGGTGATTTCTCAAAGAGAATGCAATTATTCTGTCCTTCTCTAACCAGAGGCACCCACATCATATAATCATGAACAGTTACACACATAGAAAGGTACAAAAAAGTGTGATATGCTCAGTGCCCCAGCAACTTATGAATTACACATTAAAACTTTATGCTTTCAGCATGATTCCATATACTAACACTCAGTGCCCCTGAGGTAATGGCTCTTGAAGACATCCTACAGGTCAGACAAGCAGTAGAACAAAATAAACCTTCACCTCAAATGAAGAAGATGAAAATGCTTTTTGAATAGTTCATGAATCATAAGTTTATTATAAATTGAAACATAAATAATTGCTTGATGAACAGGGTACTGAAGTAACACACATAATTTAATTATTTTATATTACTTTCAGCCAGGTAAGTCTAATAAATGGAAATAGATTTGTTCCTCCCCCAACTTATCTCTTCCTTTCCTATATATTATTTTTCTTAATTGTTTTTTCTTAATTTTATTTTAAACACATTGGTAAATTCATCAACAAAGGTACGTTGAAATCAGATTGTAAAGTGCCTTCAAAGATAGGGTGAAATTGGCTAATAGGAAAATATGTTTTGCATGAAAATATGTTCCTTTCATATGTATAATGCATATGGTATTATGGTTTTGCTGCTGTTTGAATGGTCTAGATTCCTGGGGGTGTAGATATTACTGTCTATAAGAGAGTTATTAAGAATCCCCTTTAAACTGGCCACGGGTTTAGGAGTGAAAGAATTCCCAAAATATTAGTTGCAAAATGAAAGTTTATTGTTAGATAGAAATCAGTTTACCAAGAGACTGACTTCTATAGTGGCAGATCTATTGAAAAATGGAGTTTTGGACTGGGAATGCAATTCTCAGTGGACAGAAGGTCCTGGCAGCAAGGGAGCTACCAAGGTCCATCTGCAAAGACTTTAGTTGATGCTGGGTGTCTTGGTGGAGGCTGAGCAGGTCAGAACCAGTGGGGGCTGGGGCAGCCCAAGCAAGTCAGACCTAGTTGGGGCTGGGACAGCCCAGATCTATTGGAATTCAAAGGGATGCTTTTTGACCATGATTTGTAATTGAATCAAAGGCTCTGGCATCCTGGAAAGACAGCTTTTCTAGGGAGGATCTAGGGAGGAGACAACTCATCAGCCAGGAGAGGCTGAGAATCTGAAAGGGATCACAGATCAATAGGAAATACAGTTTCTTAAAGGGATCACAACCCACTTCAGTTTGACATCTCAATAGGTGAATGAAGGAGAGAAAACCTAGAACTGAAAAAAATAGTTAAAAATTAACTTTCAAAAAAGCCAGGCCGAAGAGAGTGTCTTTTTATTAGAGTCTAAATGGAATCTTTGAATTTTGTGGGGGTAAGGAAATGATATGGTCAAATCTGTGTTTAGGAAGATTATTTTTCTAGCTGTGTAGAATCTTCTTCATCTTCATCTTCTACACATGAGTAAGATAAGGGAACTATTAGTGTTTGATTTGTATATATTTTATACTCCTAGGGTCATGTAAAGATTTCTCAGGCAAAAAGCAACTGCAAATTTACATAGTTTAAGAAGCCCAGATCAAGAGTGGAAGGCATGTTAAATGAAAGGGAAGTTAGCAATGTAAGAGATGTTGTGGGGGTATAGTGCATACAATGGAGAAAAAAAAAGATTTAGGCTGATTTCCAGTTTATGAATCCTGCTTAATGGAAGGAAGGTTGTGTCCTCAATAAAATCAAGGACAATTAGAGAATGATTAGGTTTCAAGTGAAAGAGGATAACTTATTGAGATACCATTAGACATATAGGTAGAGAAATTCTATAAGTAGCAAATTGACAGTAGAGGATTTATTGGGAATTAATAAGAAAGACTAGTGTCTAAAGGACAGAGATTTGAGAATGAAAATAATAATTAAGCCCTTAGGACTGAATGGATTCAATAAAGGAGAAAGTACAGCTGAAGACTAAGGTTTCAGCTTCATTTGATACCCAGGTTGGAGAACAGCATCAGGAAAGGATAGTGTCATAAACACAAAGATGAGAAAGTAAGAAGAAATGGTGATTAACAATAACAATAACAAAATACAAAAAAAATATCAAAAGATTCAGAAAATTCAAGGAAAATGAAGTTGGTGAACAGGCTACAATGTTAAATATCATTGCTAAACTTTGGGTGACCAAAGTCAGTAGAATGATTGGATTAGAGAATAGGTTGCAAAAGGTTTGCAAGCAAGTAAGTAATGAGGAAGTATCAAGAAGGAGCATTGAAAACACTTCCTAGGAGTTAAACAGTGAAACTAAAGTGTTATAGTATTATGGAATCAATTGAAAATTTTTCTTTAAGGACAGGAATAAATCTGAATATATGTGTAGCCAATTAGAAAGGACTTAAGGAACAAAGAAGTCAAGGTGTGAAGGAGTGAATGAATAATAAATGTATTAATCTCAAAAATAGATTTAGGAAATAAAGGGACCAATAGCACTAAAAGAAGGATAATTCTTAGAAAAGATAATCCTCAGAATCTAGATCACAAGAAAAGATTGGCAAAGATATAGAGATGTTTGTATAAGAGAAGTGGGATCTTGAGGCAATTGTTTTTCATTGTCTCAGTAAAGTAGGAGATAATATTGTGTTGATTTGGCTCTTTTTAACAATGAGATGATTCAAAACAATTCCAACAGACTTGTGATTGAAAGTGTTATCCACACCCAGAGAGAGAACTATGGAGACTTAATGTGGATTAAAGCATGATATTTTCATCTTTTGCTGTAGTATTTTTTTTGCTTGATTTTTTTTATTCTTTCTCATTTTTTCCCTTTTTATCTGATCTTTCTTGTGCAGGACAATGAATATGGAAATATATTTAAGAGAATTTCCCGTGTTTAACTTATATTGTATTGTTTGTTGTCTATGGGGGGAATGTTAAGGGGAAAGAAAAGGAAAAAAAAATTGGAACACAAAGCTTTGCAAAGGTGAATGCTAAAAAAAAACTATCTTTGTATGTCTTTGGAAAAATAAAAAAAATATATGCATATATATACACGCATATAATCATCTTACATAAAAATCATTTTATTTGAGCAAAGGAATTGTGATGAAGTGAACAGAGAAGCACTTTAGAATCAGCTTTGGGGCAGTGAGAAAAATAGGTCACTGAACCAGATTCAGGAAATCCTTGATTCAAATTCAGACTTCCATGTTTGCTAGGTGTGTGACCCTGTAGAAATCAATGAATCTCTCTGTTCATCAGTTGTCTCTTTAATAAAATGAAGTATATACATTCCACGGATCATAAGGTCTTTTTCCAGATCTATAACCCTACAATTCTATATGGGAGTGTTCTGGAGCCTGTTCATACTGCTATTGAGAGCTGATTGTAAAATTTGCAGTGTGAGCATTATATCTCAGAAAGGGAAAAGTGTTATAAATCAGGGCTTAATGTGTTATTAGTTGACTCTCAACTTATAAAAGTGATGGGAAAATTATTATTCATATTAAATTTAAAATTGGTTTGTAAAGAACCTTGAATGAGGAAGACACTAGTTGTTAAGCATTTCCTATAACATTCTTATGTCATGTCAGGAGTGTAACTCAAAGGGCTGAACATAAACCAGATAAAACATATTGTAGTGGTCACAAATTGTATAGTTAACTGGGTGATTTTCTATAACATTTCTCTGCATTTGGGGAATAAGAAAAAAAAGGAGTTTTATCAAGGGAAAGCAAGTATGTCATGCTAGGAAAGGAATGGAGGTCAGTATGTATTTTAATTTTATTAATCATAGGACACAAACTGAGGGGGGAGGAAAATGAAATAAAGAATGGGCAGGACAAAGAAGGATGAAATGGGCATGATGAAGAATTTAAGATGAAGGAGGCAGTCTATCAGTCAACTAACAATTATTAAGTGCCTAATATGTGCCAAGGCTTAGGCTAAACAATGCAAGATGTAATATATGAAATAGAAGAAGAGACAAAAGTATAAGAGATTGTGATCACTGAGGAAAATGTCAGAGGGCAAGAAAATGCAAGTGGCATAGGCTTGGATGGTGATAATATATAATATATCTTAGTGGACATAATGTTCTTGGCAAAGATAGGCAGAGTGCTTAGACATCACAGTAGGGAGCTATGAAAATACCTAATCTTCCACCTGTCCCCATGTATCAGGGGCATGAGAGAAGGAGCAACCTGAAGATAATGTGCAGAGATAAAACATCCCTCAGGGAAAAAATAAAGCCAGCTTTCTATGAAGAAAAGGAGATTGAAGGATGTGAAAAAAGGAGACCCCAAATGAAGGGGACTTTTTTAAAGATCAGATATTCCAGGAAGCATAGTATTGAGAGGAAGAGAGGGAGAGAGCAAGAGAGAATTGGTGCTGGGATTAGTCAAATAAGGATTTCATAGAGTTATGGTAAGGGAAATAAGCTTTTATCCTGATTGACAACAGACTGGATAATAAGAGAGCATAAGGTACACATGAACCAGATGTTTCTTATATTGTAGATGAACTAGATGATTGGACATCCTCATTTAATCAAAGCATGGGATAAAAATATCAATTGGTATGATCATTAAATTTGGACAGTATGAAGGTGGGATAAATACTTTCACTCTTCTGCCTCTGTTTTTCATAATCTCTAAGAAAAGCTGATGCCAGTTCTGAGAGAATTTATAGTATTGGTGGCTGAAAGAATCATACAATGAAATATAATAGTTCCAACCAGACATGTGACTTCTATAATCCAAGATTGTTTTCAACAACTTTCCAGTGAAGGGTGAACATTGTGATAGAGTTCAAGACAGTGGATTCCCACTGGGATGCCAAAACAGAGAAAGAGGCAAGCATGTGGAAGTCCTAGGTAGTGGCTATGGCAGACAACATATGGTGGTGGGAGTGAGCAGCTGCCATGTCTGAAGAAGCCAGAATTGATTGTCTATTCTGGTTCCAGAGATGGGGGTGGGGTTAACTCTAACATAAGGTCAAGAGGAGTCAGAGAAATTCATCCCATCCTTTACCTTCTTGAACTTAATCTTATATTAACTCAGTTGTTTAAAGTTTACCAAATATTTTTTTTACCATAGTCTGATGAACTATTTATTATTAAGTATTATTATGCCCATTTAATAGATAAGCACAATGAAACTCCGAGAGGTAAAGGGTTTTACCCAATTGCCACAATTACTCATTCAAAATCCTTTAGTTTAAAATTAGATTTATTTCATTCATTATTTTCATTTCATTCATTATTTCATTCATTATGTCCAAAAAAGTCTAAGTTCTTATTCTTTTCACATTTCATAAATTTCATTAACTGACATTGTAACATCAAGAGAACATACTATAGGGGCTAGGTGACAGAGTGAATAGAGCACTAGCCCTGAAGTCAGAAGAATCTGAGTTCAAATCTGTCACAGACACTTAACACATCCTAGCTGTGTGACCCTGGGCAAGTCACTTAACCCCAATTGCCTCAGCAAAAAAGAAAAAAAAAAGGAAGAAAGAAAATATTGTAAAACTCCTAATGAAAGAAAGCAGAAAGCACACACATTTTCTAGAATTAAATACAATAAATGTTTGTTAATAGGGACGTTAATATGTAGGGCCTGTTAGGTGCCCTCATTCAAATTTTGTGAGTATATGCAAATTTTTGTTATTGTTTAATTTAATTGTTATTGGATGATTTCTGATTGATTAGTAGCTCAGCCACTTTGGGATAAGGAATATTTTTCCTCCTCAGTTGTCTTCATTGCTTTGATGTTACAAGGTTGTATTTCAGCATTTCCAGGGCAGTCATAGACACTTTTAGTCTCCCGACCATTGCTTAACATTGGCATTCCTGAGTTGTTACCCTATAACTAATTTGGGAGGATAGAAGGATCTTCCAGATGGGATTCCAATATTGCCAAATAGGGTGTTCTACCCAGCACTTATAGACCTAATTGTTACTGTCTCATTACACCTCAAGTATGTGGTATGTATTATGTATTTTGGAGGGAGAAATGACAGTTATATATCATTACAGAATTTTATTTCTCATATTGTTTAAAAGAAAAGAAAATAGCATGAATCCAAAGCAGGTAAAAATAGGTAATCCATCTATTTTTAAAAGAAAGCATCCCATCTTTGGCTCAGTGTCTCAGTGCAGCATCCTGAAGTATTCATGGGACAAGAAGTACTCCAATACACAGAAACCTCACAACACTTTTTCTTTCTTTCTTTCTTTTCTTTTTATTTTTTTTAGGAACAGTCACTAATACTTCAAAAATATCTTTGAAAAATTTTTTATTTAAACCCATTTTGCTGATTCAGTATGTGGGATATTTACTATTCCTCTCTTTTCTTGGTTTAAGTTTCAGGACATTAGGATTAAAATTGTAATGTTGTTTCTTAAGCATTGCCTATTTATTGGATGCTTTTTAGAGGCTTGAAAGTATGGTCCTTAGTACCCGTAATTTAATCCAGAATATTGTCTTTTTTTTTTCATTTCAAGAAGATAGTTAGGATTTATTGTACCAAAGGAATAAAAGGATAGCTGAACTATCTTGGTTTCTTAGGATTGCAGTGTCCTGCTCTAATTAAATAGATAGCCCTAAGTTAGCTTTTATTTTCATTTTTCTATATACAACAAACTACAGTCTTATGCATTCTCTCTCATCAAACTTCCTATCATTGTGACAAGGTCCAAATACCTTTTCCTTGCTAACACCATGCTGTACATAAGACATGAATCCCTTTATTTCTGTGGAGGGAAATTCATTGCCTCAATAAAATAGGGGAGAATTGATATAAAAGCTCAAATCCCTTTGCACTCTCTCTCTAGACAGAGAGAGAGAGACAGAGACAGAAACATAGACAGACAGACAGACAGATACAGAATATGAAACAAGGAGCTCACTGGAGTGACAAGAACAGAAAAAGTGCCCTTTTACCCAAAAGGAGAAAATTCATCTAAAAATATCAGAGTTTCTAAGAATTCCAGGACACAAATCATTCAACAAGATGCAAAGAATTTAACATTTATTCAGCAGTGGTTTCCAAGGGGAAATACTTAACCTTTTCATTATTGATAATTTACAATAAGAGATGACAGTTTTTATAAACATAGGGGGACCAGCAAAGGAGCTCAAGGGGAAAGAAACACCTCCAGCATATCTTAATATAAGGAAGCTGAGAAGGACTTGGAAAAATAATTGTGTTTATACATTTTGCAGTTGATTTTGGTTTCTTTTAAACAGAAATCAGTACTTTAAAGCTCTAAACCTTAAAAATAAAATCTTATATATCACACATATCTATAAGGTGAAAACTGCATTAATATATATAGATAGATAGATAGATAGATAGATAGATATATATAGATAGATAGATAGATATATTTATAGAGATCTTTAAGCTCTGGAAAAGTTAAGTTTTGATGAGTATTTCATGTGACTAAACTAAAATTCACAGAATCTTAGATCTTAGGGACAAAATCCTACAAACGCACACACATATATAATAAAACACATAATTTTAATATATATATGGAGACTCAGGGGAGGAGCCAAGATGGCAGAGAAGGCACATGTGACTTTCTAAGCTCCTCTCATGCCCTCATGACCAACTATTAAATTCAGCCTCAAAAATAGTGCTTGACTGGTAAAACCCACGAAGTTTAGAAGCACAACAATTTACCAGCCAAAGATAATCTGGAAGATCACCAGGAAAGGTTTGTCCTGAGGGGCCAGGAACAGACCAGCGCAGGCAGGGAGAGACTAGCATCCCGAGCAGACCAGGGGCAGAGTTGACCTCTGAGGCTAGAGATGAGTCTCCTATAGGCTAACTGCTCTGCCTTAATTATAAAACATTAAACTGGCAGAGAAATTAAAGCCAAAGACAGAAAATGCCAGAACCTAACAAAATCTGGCTATAAGCACCCAAAACTGGGAGTAACTCAGCACAGACCATAACACAGGCCTGCAGCCACATTTTGCAGTACATGGCTTTTGTGGGGGCAGTTACAGATCTGCACAGCAGGGTCGGGGGCACAAGCCAGAGCACCCTCTAATCTGCATAGTGGGGAGGCTCAGCCTGGGGCAATAGAACTTTTGCAGCATGACAGTGCTTCCTTAGGAAGGGATACTTCTGGTCCCTGTGGGACTATTCATAGCAGGCTTTGGCCTGGAGAAGTGACACTTTCACAGCCCAACTTCTAGCCCCAGGGCAGTCCTTAACTGGCACAGCATGGTTCTTGGCAGAGCACTTCCACAATTCCACAGTGCAGGCCTGAGTTACTTCTGGGGGGAACGCTTTCCCAAAGCACTCTCATATGCTCCTGCTCTTTGTATCCAGTTGGCAGGACAGCTATCCTTGCTCTGCAGAGGAAGCTGGTAACCTCCTACCCCTGAAGGCAGATCCTACAGGCTTTTAAAAAATGAGTAAAAAAATCAAAAGGACAATGGATAGCTTCTATACAGAAAGAGAACAGGTTTTTAACCCTGAGGAGACTAATAGCAGACAGTCTCCAGACAATTGTTGGTCCCCAGCACAAAAGCCTCTCCTAGAAGAGACTATTAAAAATGTTTAAAAAGAACTAGAAGAAAAATGGAGAAAGAAAAGAGAAGCTATGCAAGAGACCAACAACTTCCTGAAATGTGAATTGGAAAAGGTAAAAAACTCCCAAGAAGTGCAGGGGAAAAGAATTTATGAACTGGAAAAGGTAAAGAATTCCCAAGAAAGTAGGATTTATGAATTGGAAAAAGAAAAAACTCAGTAAAAATTAGTGAAATGGAAAAAGTTTCAATAGAACAAAGCAACTTATTTAAAAACTCAACTGGACCTCTACAAAAAGAAGTAAAAAAAAAGATAATGAAGAAAATAACTCATTAAAAACAGAAGTGAATAAATAGAAATGAATAATTCATTGAGACATCAAGAATCAGTCAAACAAAACAAAAAAAAATGAAAAATTAGGAAAAAAAACATTAAATAACTACTTAGAAAAACAGCAGATCTGGAAAATAGATCTAGGAGAAGATGATCTGAAGATTACTGGACTTCCTGAAAATTATGATGAAAAAAAGAGCCTAGATACTATTTTACAGGAAATCATCAAAGAGAACTGTCCAGATGTAATAGAATCAGAAAGTAAAATAGGCATTGAAAAAATTCATCACACACCTTCTGAAAAAGATCCTAAAAAAGAACTCCAAGGAATATTGTGGCCAAATTCAGAACTATCAGACTAAAGAAAAAAATATTACAAGCAGCCAGGAAAAAACAAGTCAAATACTGAGGTGCCACAATAAGGGTCACTCAAGATCTGGCTGCCTCCACATTAAAGAATCGAAAGGCCTAGAATCTGATATTCTGAAAGGAAAAAAGAACTTGGAATGCAGCCAAGAATAAACTACCCAGTAATATGAGCATTGTTTTCCGTGGAAGATGATGTATATTTAATGAAACGGAGGAATTACCTTTGTTTCTAAGGAAAAAAACAGATCTAAATAAAAAAATTTGATCTCCAACTATAGAACTTAAGAGAAGCAGAAAACAGTAAAAGGACCTCTTGAAAACTGTATTTCTGTTGTGAACATACATAAAAACTATATGTATAATTTGATTGTAGTGATATAACATAAAAAAGGGAAGTAGAAATGGAAAGGGGATAGTATCAGTAAATGGGAAATGAGAAGATAAAAAGGGTAACTACATCCCACAAAGAGGCAAAGATAAGCTATCATATCTGAGGGAATTTAGACAGGGGGAGGAACAATCTTACTCTCATCAGAGTTGGCTCAAAGAGAAGATAATTGACATATTTGTTTTACAGAGAATCTTATCTCACCTCACTAAAAAGTGGGAGAGGAAAAGGGAAAAGGAAAAAGAGTAATAATAAAAGGGTAAAAGAAAGGGAAAGGGATTCAAAGGGAGGTGGGAGCGATCCTAAAGAGGGAGAGCTGCGTGATACAACTGGGGTCCATAAATTTATTAAGGGGGAAAGAAAAAGAAAAGCACAATGTGAGGATATTATGATGACAGGAAATACAGAATTGGTAATTTTAACCATAAATGTGCATGAACTCCCCCATAAAGTGGAGGCATATAGCAGATGGGATCAAAAGTCAGAACCCTACAATATGTTGTTTACAGGAAACACATTTAAAGAAGGGACTTATATACAGAGTAAAGGTAAAAGGCTGGAGCACAATCTATTATATTTCAGGTGAAGTCAAAAAAGCAGGGGTAGCCATCCTTATCTCAGATAAAGCAAAAGCAAAAATTGATCAAATTAAAAGAGATAACAAAGGAAACTATATCTTGCTAAAAGGTACTATAGACAATGAAGCAATATCAATATTAAACATATATGCACCAAGTGGTATAGCATCTAACTTCCTAAAGGAGAAGTTAAAAGAGTTGCAAGAAGAAATAGACAATAAAATTATAGTAATGGTAGATCTCAATCTTGCACTCTGAAAATTAGATAAATCAAACCACAAAACAAATAAGAAAGAAATTAAAGAGGTGAATAAAATATTAGAAAAATTAGATGATAGATCTTTGGAGAAAACTGAATGGTGGCAGAAAGGAGCATACTTTCTTCTTGTCAGTTCATGGAACCTATACAAAAATTGACCATATATTAGGATATAAAGACCTCAAAATCAGATGCAGAAAAGCAGAAATAATAAATGCTTTCTTTTCAGATCACAATGTAATAAAAACTATATTCAACAAAAATTTAGGGGTAAATAGACCAAAAAGTAATTGGAAACTAAATAATCTCATCTTAAAGAATGATTGAGTGAAACAGCAAATTTCATTGAAGATAATGACAATGATGAGACATCATCCCAAAATTTGTGGGATGCAGCCAAAGTGGTAATAAGGGGAAATTTTATATCCTTAGAGGCTTACTTGAATAAAATAGAGAAAAACAAGATTAATGAATTGGGCTTGCAACTTAAAAAGCTAGAAAAATATCCAATTAAAAACCACAAATTAAATACTAATCTTGAAATTCTAAAATTAAAATGAGAAATTAATAATATCGAAAGTAAAAAAAAAACTATTGAATTAATAAATAAACTAAGAGTTGGTTTTATGGGGAAAAAACAACAATAAAATAGAAAAACCTTTGGTAAATCTGATTAGAAAAAGGAAAGAGGAAAATAAAATTGTTAGTGTTAAAAATGAAAAGGGGAAACTTTCCACCAATGAAGAGTAAATTAGAGCAATAATAAAGAATTACTTTGCCCAACTTTATGCCAGTAACTTTGATAACTTAAGTGAAATGGATGACTGTCCAAAAATATAGGCTTCCCAGCTTAACAGAGGGGAAAGTAAATTATTTAAATAGTCCCATCTCAGGAAAAAGAAATAGAACAAGCTATTAATCAACTCCCTAAGAAAAAATCCCCAGAACCAAATGGATTTACATGTGAATTCTATGAAACATTTAAAGAACAATTAGCCCCAATGCTATATAAACTATTGGAAAAACAGGGAATGAACAAGTCCTACCAAATTCATTTTATGACACAGACATGGTGCTTGCTGATATCTAAACCAGGTAGGTTGAAAACAGAGAAAGAAAATTATAGCCCAATCTCCCTAATGAATACTGATGCTAAAATCTTAAACAAGATATTAGCAAAAAGACTATAGAAAATCATCCCCAGAATAATACACCATGATCAAGTAGGATTTATACCAGCAATGCAGGGCTGGGTCAATATTAGGAAAACTATTAGTATAACTGACCATATTAATAGCCAAATTACCAAAAAACATATGATCATCTCAATAGATGCAGATAAAAGCATTTGATAAAGTCCAAGATCCATTCCTATTAAATTTTCCTTTTCCTTAAAATAATCAGTAGCATATATTTAAAACCATCAGTAAGCATCATATATAATGTGGATAAACTGGAACCATTCACAATAAGGTCAGGAGTGAAACAAGGTTGCCTATTATCACCATTGCTATTCAATATTGTATTAGAAATACTAGCTTTGGCAATAAGAGCTGAGAAAGAAATGAAAGGAATTAGAGTAAGTAATGAGGAAACCAAATTATCACTCTTTACTGATGTTATGATGGTATACTTAGAGAACCCCAGAGATTCTACTAAAAAGCTATTAGAAATAATCCACATCTTTAGCAAAGTTTCAGGGTACAAAATAACCCCACATACATCATCAGCATTCTTATATATCACTAACAAAATCCAACAGTTTGAGTTACAAAGATAAATTCTATTTAAAATAACTACTGACAGTATAAAATATTTAGGAATCTATCTGCCAAGGGAAAATCAGAAACTACATGAGCAAAACTATAAAACTTTTTACACACAAATAAAATCAGATCTAACCAGTTGGGAAAATATTAAATGCTCTTGGATTGGGTGAGCAAATATAATAAAGATGACAATACTACCTAAACAAATCTATTTATTTAGTGCTATACCAATCATACTCCCAAAAAAAACTATTTTAATGAACTAGAAAAAATAACAACAGAGTTCATATGGAAAAACAAAACGTCAAGAATTTCAAGGGAATTAATGAAAAAAAAATCAAATGAAGGTACAGTCTAGCTGTACCAGATATAAAATTTTATTATAAAGCAGTGGTTACCAAAATCATTTGGTATTGGCTAAGAAATAAACTATTTGATCAGTGGAATAGGTTAGGTTCAAAGGACAAAATAGTCAATAACTTTAATAATCAAGTGTTTGACAAACCCAAAGATCTCAGCTTTTGGGATAAGAAGTCACTCTTTGGCAAAAATTGCTGGGAAATTTGGAAATTAGCATTGCAGAAACTAAGCATTGACCCACACTTAACACCGTACACCAAGATAAGGTCAAAATGGATTCATGACCTATGCATAAAAAATGAGATTATAAATAATTTGAAAGAGCATAGGATAGTTTACCTCTCAGACCTGTGGACGAGGCAGGAATTTATGACCAAAGAAAAACTAGAGATCATTATTTATCAAAAAAATGGAAAATTTTGCTTATATCAAATTGAAAAGTTTTTGTACAAACAAAACTAATACAGACAAGATCAGAAGGGAAGCAATAAACTGGGAAAACATTTTTAAAGCCAAAGGTTCTGATAAAGGCCTCATTTCCAAAATATATAGGGAATTGACTCTAATTTATAAGAAATCAAGCCATTCTCCAATTGATAAATTGTCAAAAAATATGAACAGACAATTCTTAGATGAAGAAATTGAAACTATTTCTAGCTATATGAAAAGATGCTCCAAGTCATTATTAATCAGATAAATTCTAATTAAGACAACTCTTAAGATACTACTACACACACCTGTCAGATTGGCTAGAATTACAGGGAAAGATAATGTGGAATGCTGGAGGGGATGTGGGAAAACTGGGACATTGATACATTGTTGGTGGAATTGTGAATACATCCAGCCATTCTGGAGAGCAATTTGGAAGTATGCTCAAAAAGCTATCAAATTGTGCATACCCTTTGACCCAGCGGTGTTACTACTGGGCTTATATCCCAAAGAGATTTTAAATAAGGGAAAGGGGCCTGTATGTGCAAGAATGTTTGTGGCAGCCCTCTTTGTAGTGGTCAAAAACTGGTAACTGAGTGGATGCCCATCAATTAGAGAATGGTTGAATAAATTGTCGTATATGAATATTATGGAATATTATTGTTTGGTAAGAAATAACCAATAGGATGATTTCAAAAAGGCCTGGAGAGACTTACAAGAACTGATGCTACGTGAAATGAGTAGGACCAGGAGATCATTATATACTTCAACAAGTATACTATATGGTGATCAATTCTGATGGATGTGGCCCTCTTCAACAATGAAGATGATCCAAATCAGTTCCAATAGAGCACTAATGAACTGAACCAGCTACATCCAGTGAAAGAACTCTGGGAGATGACTATGAACCACTACATAGAATTCCCAATCCCTCTATTTTTGTCCGCCTGTATTTTTTATTTCCTTCAAAGATTAATTGTACACTATTTCAAAGTCCAACTCTTTTTATACAGCAAATTAACTGTTTGGACATGTATACATAGATGGTAATTAACTTATACTTTAACATATTTAATGTATATTGGCCAACTTGCCATTGGGGTGAAGGAGGGAAAAAGTTGGAACAAAAGGATTTGCAACCGTCAATGCTGAAAAATTTACCTATGCATGTATCTTGTAAATAAAAAGCTATAAAAATAAAGTTTTTAATAAAAAATTAATATATATAAAAAAATAAAATAAAAAAATAATATATATGACTATATTTTCTTGGATACATTTATGCACATTTATATACATATACAAATTGTGTTTATATTAGTTTTTGTATGTAATATATAAATACGTATAAGTGTAAATATGTATATGTGAAGAGACAGAAGAGACAAAGACAGAGACAGAGACAGAGATAGGGAAGCCAGGGACTTGTCATCATATAATGTTTTTCTATCTCTACTAAGCTCCAAGTAATTCAAAGAGAGAAGAAAGGCAAATAAGATTTCACATAATAGGACTACCCTGAATATCCATGCTAATCCTGCTTTTTATGAAAAACATGATAGATGGGGAATAGGATTCATAACAAACAGATCTATAGTTGAATCAGATGTTCCATGAGAGTGACTCAAAAGAAAAAAAAAATGCACATCAGTAATTTAGGACTCAGCTTGGAAACAAGTAAGCAAATACACATATCTTAAGCACCTCCTGTGAGTAGTGATAACCACTAGAGATAAAATACTAAAGTGAGATCACTCTCAAAGATCTTATATTTTATTGGAGGCTTTAAAACATACATATATAGATGCATGCGAAGGAAATATAACAGCACAAATACTATACTAAAAGATTTATGTATCATAGTGATTCACCTGATGACCAAGGCAAATTGAACTTGTAGTACTATAGGGACTAAGGCCTTCTTTTCTCATAGTATTTGTATGCTACTCTTTTTGGATACTGAATGTCTGCCTGCCTAAGCATATCCTCTATTGAATCAGATATCTCTTACAGATATATACTTCTGCTGTAATATTCCAATTTGGACGGAAGTGTAGGGTGAAAAAATTAGAGACATCTCTTTCCCTAGATACATGATCCAGGAAATGAAGTTGAAGGTACATAGAAGATACCTAGACATTTTCACACAGGTTTTTCTTCCACTAATGAATCATCTCTCTTGACTGAACCCAAAGAGAATGGTTTGCTTTTTTTTTTTTGACCTAAAGGATATTTCTGATTTTTTTCTGCAGTTTCATTTTGTATCATCCAGTTCATTGTTTTTTGTTGTTTACTCATGTCTCTCTATGACCTCAGTGGGATTTTCTGGGCAAATTTATTAAAATAGTTTGCCATATCCTTTTCCACCTCATTTTTATAAATGAGGAACTAAGGCAAACAGGGTTAAAAGACTTTGCCAGAGACCCACAGCTAGTAAGTATCTGAAATCAGATCTGACTTGAAATCAGGATGTTGTGTCTTACTGACTTTAGATCCAATATTCTATTTACTAAGCCCCTGTCTGACTGTCATATAATTAGTAGAAACTCCATTATTCTATCATTTTATTTAAAGAAGTTATTTATACCTTCTCAAGGATTCAAGAAAAGTAACCAATAATTATCTAAAAGAGATAGACTCTTACATTGCAATCTATAAGTAACATGATGTATAAACCACTAAAAAGTTCATGACCTTCTACAAACTGTGAATAGTCCACTGACTATAGCCATTTCAGTCTAAAAACCAATTTCTGGAATAGTCTTTAAAAAGCAGAATTGATCAAATCTTTAAAAAGAGATACAAAAGCTCAATGAAGGAAATAACTTAAAAAAATAGAATTGGGCAAATGGAATTTAATGACTCCATGAAAAACAAGAAACAATAAAATAAAGTCAGAAAATGGGGGGAGGGAGAAAAAATGAAATATTGTTGCACTTTGTCCAATTTCTATTTTTACATGATATTTTGTTTGTAGCTATTTTCACAGTTATTTTCTTCTGAGTTTATATCTTCATCTTAGCTACAACTGTAGCAGTTATTTATGGTCAAGTTCTTTCTTTTTTGTTGCTTGCTCATTTTTCCATGCTAATTCTTGACTTTGAAATTGATTTTCAAGTTGGTATCTATTAAACTTGTAGTAATGTGGCACTACCCCAGCTATCATCCTTTTTCACAGTTAGTTTTGGGGATCTCCAATTTTCTGGTGCTTCCAAGCTGATGTAATTTACATAGAGTTGTGGCCACTGCTCTTCTACCTTGTACTCTGGATTTTACCCAAGAAGGGCCCCTGATTCCCTTACAATCACAAGTAAAGGCACTCTTCTTTGCCTTAGTACTGAGGTCAAGGCTCCTGGTCCCGTGTGACCAACCCCCAGCTTTACTCTTTGTCCTGGAACTGTGATCCAGATCTGTGTATGGGTAATAGAGTTGTTAATTAGTGCCAATTGTACCCAGTGATAACAAAGGATCTCCTGTAATCTCTTTCTGATCAATTGTTCAATCCCTGTACTTTCTTTTGGCTGTGACCCCCTGTTGCTGTTGTTGCTGCTGCTGTTGCCTCTCTGGAGCCTACACATTTAACAACAGCTATCACATCTTCAACTTCTTGTGCCAACATCTTAAATTTTCTTAGGCCAGAACAAATGTCTCATCTTGACCATTTTTTGGCTCTTCCACTTCAAATTTTGATTTGAATTGTTATTTTAAATTTGTTTGGAAGGGAATGGTGAGAGAGGTCAAGTGGCAAGTCTGCCATCTTGGTTGTTTCCTGTAATAACTTTTCTTGGCTTAGTTTGAAAATGTAATTTTATCTATATTTCATTATATTTTTTATTTTTTGTGTTAAATATGTTCCAATTATATCTTAATTTGGTACTTTTCATGCTCCAAATTGTTGTGAGCTGAAACCAGCCAATGGTCCCTAATTTTGATACTTCTAGACAAAACAATCCACCTCTAAATCCATAATCATATGATTCTATGATATTAGGTATTTAGAAGCAAAGTTACTTAGAAAGGAAAGGAAACTAATATACAAAAATAAATCAATGATATTAAAAATAATTAAATGTTACTTGAAGCTTCTTTCATATTTGAATAAATCTAACCAAATTTTAAAAAAAAAACAGTTCTGAATAGACTATTAACATCAGATCAGAGCAATGCTTGGTTAATGTTTTATGGAAAGATGGAATAGTCAATATATCTTCTACACTACATTCTTTGTATATAAAAATAATGATTTGCTAGAACATAAAAATACATGTATAAATTTAGAATTACATGTTCTTTACATAAAATAATAGAAAATAATAATTAATGGTAAAATATATTGACACTAAAATTCAAGCTGTGAATGTTTTAATAAATACTAAATTTATGAAACAACAAATAAAATAATGATTTAAAACAAACTAAGAAATACATTGGAATGCAGCTGAAGTGGTTTCTAGATTAAAATGATTTTTAAAATTAACATAAAAATACAGCACAAATACTTTGAATAAAATACTACAGAATCAGGCCAATTGACAAAACAAAAGAAGGAATTATGAAAATTAAAGGATTAAAATTACAAATAACCAAAAATCTATTGAACTTATTAAATTAAAATTTTCAAAAGATTAACATAATATTTTAAATATACTTTTATAAGACAATAATTTGTTTAAAAGTCTGTTTATTCACTTTGGTACTTAGAATTTTCCCAACAAAATTTCTCACCATTAAATCATATGTTGTCCCCCACCAAAAAAAGTGATAAATTGTTGATTAATTACAGAAACAAATTAAAGACAAAAAAGATAGAGAAAGACAAAGGGGGAAAAAAAGAAAAAAATAGAGACAGAGGTTAGATTCCCTCCCAAATACAGAGACAGCTCTTGTTTTATGTAAATTTACATTATGTAAATATGCAACATAAAAATTTCTGAATTAAATCTGTATTCAAAAAATACCCTTTGTTACTTTATTATGTGTTAGAATCCTTACAAAGTGTTAACTCATTAGAGTTGATAGAGACAATACTTATCTAATTTAGCATGGTTCAGTATGATTGATCTGATCTTACAAAGAGATGTTATGGGCCAAAACTTGAAACAAGGTACTAAGTGGAACTGATAGAAAAATGCTTGTCTTCACACCTTTAGAGAGCTCATATAAGCAAGAAGCTCTTAGGGCCAAAGGGCACTCTGGGACAGACACAGAGGCACTCTGGGATAGATTCATTCCAACTTTCACCTTGGTGCTGGCTGGAGATAGTTGGAAGAAGAGAAGCCGAAGCTGGCAGAGGCAAAAGATTAGCGGGAAGAGCTCTTAGAATCAAGCAGAGAGATAGGCCTCTAAGAAAACTAACTAGGCCCAAGGAAAGAGATTACAAATAAAAGTTTGGATTTTATCAGCTGACTACATTTGGAGTGATTATTACTGCGAACCGAAACTAAGGCTGCCTCCTGAAAACCTCCCCAAGAAACCTGCTCCCAGACAACAATCTTATATTATAAAAAAGAAGAAAACACCACAATTATGCAGTATTATTCTCTCTCTCTCCCTCCCTCCTTCCTTCCATCTCTATCATTGTCTCTCTGTCTGCCTTTCTGCATTTAAAGTATTTAAAGAGAAAATACTCCATGTTACACTTTTTTTTCAAAAAACAAAAGGACTGAATCAACATGCAGCATGAGAGGCATTATTTCTAGTTTAGCTCATTCACAACTCCCTCCACAACAAATTAAAAAGTTCACTAAACCAAATCCCAATCCAGAATGCAAGAAAAAGCTACAATTAGTCATTTTTCCATCTTGGGCCAGATTATTTTATCTCCTGAGAAATGAACAGAGACCAACTCTGACGTAAAAATCAAAGTCAAGAAGCAAAAAAAAAAAAGACCATCAAAACATACTGTGAGACTTCCATGGGTGGAACCAGGATAGGAGAATAGGAGAATAAAATCAAGAAACAGCTCGAGCTCTCTAAGTTTCCCTGAAAAATCATATCAAACCAAGGCAATAAACAGAGTCTCATGGAATGAAACCTTCCTCCAACTCAAGATATACTGGAAAGACTTCAAGAAAGGTCTGTCCTAGTGTGGTACAAAGGGTGTTGAGCCAAGCTCAGATAGATTCTGAGAAAGCTGGTGAGAGGATCTTAAACACAGAAAATCAGTAGCTAACCCTCAGTCCTGGCTCAGTAGAGGAACAAATCAATGGGATAGCTTCCATTCCCATCTTGGAGGGGAAACTCCGAGAATCTAGGCTGTTTCCTTAATAGAGCAGCCAAAGCTACTCCCTGGAAACACAAGGAAGCTTGGGACAGTGCCACATTTACCCCAGGAGTAGAGCTCAAACATAAAAGTTTTTAAAAAAAGAGGAAATGCCAAAAGAAAAGCAAGAAAATGAGCAAGAAACAGAAAAGAACCCTGACCATAGGAAGCTACTATGGTGAAAGGGTATAACAAAACACAAAGTCAGACAAGGATAGAATGTCCATAGAAAAAATCTCAAAGAGTGATATGAATTGGTGTCAATCCCAAAGAGGCTTCTTGAAAATGCTCATAATACTCATACATATAACCTGTAAATAAAAGGCTATTAAATAAAAAAAAATGCTCATAAAAGACTCCAAAAGGCAATTAAGAGAGATAAAAGAAAAAAAAATCAGAAGGAATGTGAGAGATATGTATGAGGGAGTTAACAGCTTGGAAAAGGAAGGGAAAAAATTGTCTGAAGAAAACAACTTTTTAAACAATAGAATTAACCAAATGCAAAAAGAGATGCAAAAAACAACTATAAGAAAATAACATATTAAAAACTAGAATATGGCAAATGAAAGCTAATGACTTTGTGAGAAAGCAAGAATCAGTCAAACAAATTAAAAAGAATGAACAAATGGAAGAACATGTGAAATACCACATTGGAAAAACAGCTGACCCAGAAAATAGATCCAGCAGAGACAATTAAAAATTATTGGTCTACCTGAAATATATGACCAAAAAGGAGTCAGGATAGCAGTCTGCAAGATATCATAAAGGAAAACTGCCCCAGTAATCTTGAAACAGAGGAAGAAATACTCATTGAAAGAATCCATGGATCACCTCTGGAAAGAAATCACACAAGGAAAATAAGGAACATTGCTGTAAAACTACAAAACTACAGCTTCAGTGAAAAAATATTGGAAGCAGCTAGACAAAAACAATTCATATATCAAGAAACAACATTTGGGATTACCCAGGATGTGGCAGCTTCTACAATAAAAGATTTGAGGGCCTGGGAATGCTATATTCTGGAAGGCAAAGGACCTAGGACTACATCTAGGAATTAACTCTCCAGTGAGATTCAGCATCATCTTTCAGGGAAGGAGATGGAGCTTCAGTGAAGAAAGAGACTTTCAATCATTTCTATTGGGAAAAAAAAATAGAAGTAAACAGAAATTTTAATGTATAAATAAAAGACTCAAGAGAGGAATAGAAAGGTAAAAAGATGAAAATATATGATTTAAAGGTGAAATTGCTCATATCCCTAGATTGGAAAATGATATCTGTAACTGTTGAGAACTGTGTCTGTCACTGGACAGACAGAGGTGAGGCATTAGATGGCCTGAGGATGTGTTTATGCATGATTCCTAATGTTATAACATCAAAGAAAAAGACATTAGGGAGTGGGAAATGGTATATCCTGGAAAAAGAGGAAAGGGGAGGTATAATGGGATAATTTGTTCATGTGAAGAGGCACAAAAGACCTATTACAATTAAAGGAAAGGAGGGAGGGATATGAACCATGTCTGAAACGGCTGCAAAAGGGAATTAGTTAATCATTCAGTTGAGTATAGAAATTTACCTAACCCTATACAGAAGTAGAAAGATAAAGAGGAAAAGAAAAAGAAGGTACATGATAAAAGAAGGATAGGAAAAAAAAAAAGTAATGAGAAGCAGGGATGGGGCAGTAGAAGATAAGATAACAGGAGGAATGGGTTAAAAAACTACTAAGAGAAGTGGGGGAGGGATGGTAGGAATTAAGACAGTGGGTAGGGTGGGTAAAAAACATATAACTAAGACAGGGTAGAGAGAACAATAATAAATACAAGGGGGAAAATAGGATGGAAGGAAATACAAAGCAGGTAATAACGGTGAATGTAAATGTTATGAACTCTAGCATAAAATGGAAACAAATAGCAGAGTGGATTAAACAAAATGGAATCCTATGATATGTTGTTTACCAAAAAAACACATTTGGCACAGAAAGACACATACAGAGTAAAGGTAAAAGGCTGGAACAGAATTTATTATGCTTCAGCCAAAGAACAAAAAGCAAAGTAGAAATTTTGTTCTCAAATAAAGCAAAAGTAAAAATACATCTTATTAAAAGAGACTAGGAAAGCACATCTTAATAAAGGGTATCTTAACTAATGACATAGTAGTGATATTAAATGTGCATGTACCAAGTTGTAGAAAAGGAAAATTCCTAGAGAATATTTAAAGCCAATTGCAGAAGAAATCAATAGCAAAAATCTTCTACTGAAGGACCTCAACCTTTTCCTCTCAGAATGAGACAAATCTAACCATAAAATAAGCAAGAAATAAAAGGAGGAGATTAATAGAAACCTAGTAAACCTATATATGATAGACCACTGGAGAAAATTGAAGACAGACAGAAAGAATACACCTTTTTCTCAGGAGTATATGGAATCTACACAAAAACTGACCATTGAAAGGACATATAAATCTCACAATCAAATGCAAAAAGGCAGAAATAGCAAATTCTTCCTTTTCATACCATAAAGTACTAAAAGTTATATTCAATAAATGGCCAGGGAAAGATACCCTAAAAACATTGTAAAATAAATAATGTTATTCTAAAGAATGAATGTGTCAAACAACAAATTACAGAAACAAACCAAAATTTCTTCCAAGAGAATGAAAACAATGAGACAATATCAAACCTATGGGATGCAGCCAAAACAGTTTTTTAGGGAAAATTTTATATCTCTAAGTAACTACCTGAATAAAATAGACAAAGTGGAGATCAATGAATTATGCATGCAATAAAAAAGCTAGAAACAGAATAAAATAAAAACTCCCAATTAAATACCAAATTAGAAATTCTGAAACTTAAAGAGAGCTTAATAAAATAGCCATAAACTATGGAACTAATAAATAAAACTAAGAGTTGGTTTTAAATTAAAACCAACAAAATAGATAAAGCTTTGGTTAATTTGACCAAAAAAGAAAGAAAGAAAAAATGAATCACCAGTATCAAAAATGAAAAGGATGAAGTTGCCAACAACAACAAAAATTAAAACAATAATTAGGAGCCATTTTGCCCCACTATATGTACCAAGTCTGACAATGTAACCAAAATGGATGAATATTTACAGAAATATAAATTGCCTTGGTTAACAGAAGAGGAAATAAATTACTGAAATAGTCCCATTTTAGAAAGAGTCCCATTTAGAAAAATGAAGTCCCTAAGGAAAAAAAAAGCATCAAGGCCAGATCCATTCAGTTGCTATATTATAATATTATAATAATATTATATTATATATTTTATATCATTATAAATATTATAAAGCAACAATCATCAAAACCATATGGTACTGGTTAAGAAATGGAGTACTGGATCACTGAAGTATATTAGATACACAAGGCACAATAATCAAAGTCTATAGAAATCCAGTATTGGATAAACCCCTAAACTTCAGCTTCTATAATAAAAACTCACTATTTGACAAAATATGCTGGGAAAGCTGGAAAAAAATATGTCAGAAACTTGGCATAGACCTACATCTCACACCCCATACCAAAATAAGATCCAAATGGATACATACTTTGGGCATAAAGGATGATAATATCAACTATTTAGGATTACAAGATACAATTCACCTGTCAGATTTTTGGAAAAGAGAGGAATTTTTTATCAAGGAACTAGAAGAATATTATGAAAGCCAAAATGGACAGTTTTGATTACATTAAATTGAAAAGTCTTTGCACAAACAAAACCAACAGAAACAAAATTATAAGGGAAATGTACATTGGGAAAAAAATCTTTATAGCCAGTATTTCTGATAAAGGTCTCATTTCTAAAATACATAAAGAGCCGTGTCAAATTTATAAGAATAAAAGTCATTCCCCTGATAAATGGTTAAAATGATATGAACAATTTTCAGATGATGAAATTAAATTCATTTATACTTATATGAAAAAAAACGCTTTAAATAAATATTGATTAGAGAAATTCAAATTAAAACACCTCTGATGTACTATCTCCAACCTCTCAGATTGGCTAAGATGAAAGGAAAAAATAATGGAAAACTGGGACATTCATTCATTGTTGATGGAATTTTGAAATAATCCAACTATTCTGGAGAGCATTGTAAAACTATGACCAATGGGTTATAAAAGTGCCACTATTGGGTTACTATCTCAATGAAATCATAAAGCGGGAAAAGGACCCACATGTGAGAAAATGTTTGCAGCAGTTCTTTTTGTGGTAACAAAAATTTGGAAAATGAGTAGAAGCCCATCAATTGGGGAAAGGCTGTGCTATATGAAGGTAATGGAATATTACTGTTCTATAAAAACGATAAACAAACTGATTTTAGAAAGTCCTGGAAAGATTTACACAAATTGATACTGAGCTTTCTCTGAGTCTATCTAGGCTGGCTTGAACACCATTTTCACCCCAGTAAGACCTTTTTTGAATTTTTTCCAATCTGTCTTGGGCTAGAAAGTGGTATCATTCCATGTTCAGAAGCTTGTAGGTTTTCGAGGGAAACTGGGAGAAGTTGAGCAGCTTAGTAGCTTCACTCCACCATCTTAGCTCTACCCCCAAGAATGTGTGATGATCAACTCTGAAAAACCTGATTCTTCTCAATGGTCCAGTGATTCAAGTCAAATCCAATAGACTTTGAATAGAAAATGTCATCAGCTTTCAAAAAAAAAAAAAAGGAATTGTAGACATTTAATGTAAATAAACACATGCTATGTTCCCTTCTTTTACTTTTTCTCTCCCATAGCTTTTCCTTCTGGTTCTAATTTTTTTCTCCCAATATGATTCATAAAGTAATATGTATTTAAAAACAATCAACAATTTTTTAAGAAGAGAGAAAAATAATTCAATGAATTAGATATGCAACTTAAAACAAAAACACTAGAATGAGAGCAAATTAAGCAGATTAAACACCAAAATTAAAAATTTGAAAATCCAAGGAGAGATTAGTAAAGAAAGAAACAAACCCATTAAACTAATAAATAAAAGTAGGAGCTGGTTGTTTGAAAAAATGCAATAATATAGAAAAAAAACATTGGTTAATTTGACTTTTTAAAATGAAGAATAAAAAGAAATTATCATCATCAAAAAGTGAAGTGTGAATACACCATTAATGGAGATGAAATTAAGACAAATATTAAGAGATATTTTGCCTAAAAATATGCCAATAAAATTGAAAATCTAAGCAGTGAAGGAATGTTAACAAAATGTAAATTTTCCAGATGAACAGAAGTAAATAACTCTATCTTACAAAATGAAATTGAACAAGCAAAGCAGAGCCAAAATGACAGAGTAAAGATAGGAACTTATCTGACCTCTCCTGCAAACCCCTTCAAATATTGTTAAATCCTTACTCGAACAAATTTTGGAGGGCAGTACCCACAAAAACACAGAATGAAACATTTTTCCAGCCCATGACAACTTAGAAATTTGGCAGAGAAATTTTGGTGTACCACAGTGAAAGTGGAGTGCAGTCTAGCACAGGGTAAGTCTTGCCAGTATAAACAAGGCCCAAACAATCCAGGAGCAGATTTCAGGGTGACTGAATCAGTGGCAGCAGTGGAAGTCTCCAGAACAATCAGCGCACAAATATCAAAAACTGCTTAGATGGTCAGTAGGCAAGGTTTGTTTTACCAGGGTGAGAGTGGAGCACAGTTCACCACAAGCTATACCAACAGAATCCCAGCCTTAGAAAACTCAAAACAGTTCTTAGCCTACAGACATTAAGGAGGTCCAACAACTAGTCTGAAGAAGATTACTGGGTCATCTTTGATAATACTGAGGTAGGGCTTTGTGGCTTTGACAGTACTTATTGCTGCATCATAGTCCTGAGGAAAAAGGAGTGGTAGCATAATAGAGCTTGCAGTCTCTATGCAGTGGAGAACCTTTCTCCCAATTTCAGAGGAAGAAAGAGTATTGTCACTCACAGATCAAAGCACAGGCTAAGAAAATAATAAACACATCTCCTTAGATCATACTATCTTGGAGGAACTGGAAATTTACAAGTCCCTGGGAGTTTTTCTAGAAACAGCTGCCTCAAAGCCTTGAAGCTTGGAACAATGCCCTCTCCACTCCACATGCAGAGCTAAAACAAAGAGTTTAACGAAGAGGTAAATGTCAAGTAATGGGTGGGGAAAATTAACAAACTACAGAAAAAAGATTCTGACTACAAAAAAAAATTAATATGGTGGTAAAGAAGATCAAAATGCACACTCAGAAGAAAATAACAAACATCTCTTCTACATACAAAATCTCCAAAAAAAACATCAATTAGTTTTAGGCCATGTAAAAACTTAAACAGAATTTTGAAAATCAGTTAAGAGAGGTAGAGAAAAATTAGGAAGAGAAATGAGAATGATTCAAGAAAATCACTAAAAACAAGTCAACAGCTTGGCAAGTTTTTTTTTTTGTTACTAAAGAAAATAACAGAAAAATAAAATAAAACAGACTAGACCAAATGGAAGAGGAAATACAAAAAAATCAATGAGGAGAAGAATGCCTTAAAAAGAAGAACTGGACAAATGAAAAGACACAAAATTCAGTAAAAAAATCTCCTTAAAAATTAAAATTATTCAAAAGAATATGAATTGAACAAGCCATAAATTCTACCCAAGAAAATTTCCTGGGACTATATGGATTTATGAAACAATTATAAAAAATACTTAAGGAACAACTAATTCAAATACTATACAAAATGTATGTGAAAATCAGTATAGAAAGAGTTTTTACCAAATTCTTTCTATGATACAAATATGATCTTGAAACATAAATGAGGATGAGCAAAAACAGAGAAAGAAAAATATAGATCAATTTTCCTAACAAACATTGCTAAAAAAAATTAAAAAAAAGAATTACTAGCATGGACATTATAGAAATGTCACAATGACCACACACTATAACTTGGTGGGATTTATAATAAAATTACAGGGCTGGTTCAAGAATAGAATATTGACTATACCAATAAGAAAAACACCAAAAAAATCATATGATTATATCAGTAGACACAGAAAAATTTTGGCAAAATTCAACCTCCCTTCCTATTAAAAAAAAATAATTAAAACTGGTACAAATCTAAAACAAGAGCAAGTATTATCTGTAATAAGTATGATATAGATACCTCCTCATTAAGATGAGGGCTGGAGCAAAAATATCCATTATGATCATTGTTATTTAATATTATATTAGAAATTGTGTTTTTTTGAGTCATTTCAGTTGCCTTTGATTCTTTATGATTTTTGTGGTTTTATTTGGGGCTTCTTGGCAAAGGTAATAGAATAATTTACCATTTCCTTTCCCAGCTCATTTTATATATGCAGTAACTGAAGTGATGTACCCAGGGTTACTCAGCTAGTTTCAGAGACTGGATTTAAACTCATTAAGATGAGTTTTCCTGAACATCCCCTGCTTCATTTGAAGTCACAAGTGTTAGTCATTCTCAAGGCCCTCAAATTGTGACCAAGATTCTTGCTTCATGTGATCAAATATAAGCACTATTTTCTGCTGTGGATTGTGACTTAGAACCATATATTCACAAGTAAATTGCTAAATAGCACCAGTTACTGCACTCATTGCTAGCTGTGATCCCCTACATTCTCTTTCTGACCAGTTTCCTGACCTTCTTACATTTTTTTTGGACTGAGAGTTCCAAGTGCTGCTGACACTGCTGTTACTGCTGTCACAATCTCTTAGGTCTTCTGATGGTGGTATAAACACATGCACACCAAATTGATCCACATCCTGATGACACAAATTTCCCCTAATAATTTCTTGAATTGTCTCATTCTGGAAAAAAAAAAAAAAAAAACTCTCACTTTGACTTTTTGTGGGCTGTGCTATTCTAGAATTCAAATTGTGTTATTTTAAAGGTTTTTTTTAGAGGAATATTGAGAAATGCTGATTGGGTTGCTGCCTCTACTTTGCCATCTTGACATTGACTCCTAGAAAACAGTTTAGAATTATGTGAAGAAGTAATTGTTCTGTCAAAACAAAATGTGCTAGAAGAATACATAATTTTAAAGGAATACAGAACTACAGTTCAAATAGCTGCTTTTTGCTCTTCTTCCCATTGTAATTTTTAACCAGCCCCTCAAAACTGAGTTCACCAATAGAAATTGTGATTATAATGTTTTTATATATCTATAATGTTAGTAAGGAAACCACAGAAATTCTTCCAAATCATTGTAATTCTTTGAATGATTACTTCAGCCCCACCTCTGCCAAAAGTAACTCAATGCCTGTTATCAAAGCATCTACTGAATTGTAGACCTTGTCATGGTCTTGAACTTGCTTAATAATTTATGGATCTCATATGCTTTAGGTCTCTACTCACAAACAATCTGAGAAAATAAAATATGGCTCTCCTTAGAGTAAGTTTAATATCATTTCTAAGAGCAAACTGAAATTTCTAATGAACATTTAATTATAGAGTATTCATTCATAAAAATAATGAGAAAAGGGTTTGTATTTGTAGCTCCTTGCCCCCTCAATCATGATGTGCTTTTCTTTTTACCTCTTACTCTTTACTAAGAGACACAATCTCTTTTACAAAATGGTGAATGGGAGAAGCCAGTATCTTGGAGACTAATATTATGGGTCCCAAAGGGGTTAGAATGTATATGTCTGTATTTTCCCCATATGGGCTCATGGAAAACTCTAGAATGTGGCAAATCCAAATTTTATCTGTTTTCAATTCTATTCTTCTGTGGTATTGCCATCTTCCTGCCTTTGCATCTCCAATTTTCCTCTGAGCAGAATCTATTGGCATGTAAAATCCTAAGACTTACCTTCCTTTTCTATGATGCATTGAATTGAACTCTATAGTCCTTAAATTTGCAAATAGGAAAGATCTCTTTCTTCAGGACTTCATTCCTTTAATCCAGGATTCCCTTGTTATTATAGAAACTCTTACTCAATGTCTTTATACCTGATCCTATATCCACCGCATTTTGGGAAAGAATATTTTCTTAGTGTTGTCATATTTTTTATTTATACTACATGTAACCTCTTATCTTTCTTCCTCAGTGCTTCACAAAGTGATGAGGGAAAGAAAAGTCAGAAAGTCAGTGGAACTTCAACAGATACCTGTATTCAGAATCTTGGATGCTTTCACGCATTTACTTGATATATCTTTCTATTTTCCTGATTTCTAATGTTTTATTTGAGCACAAATTCTGGTTCAGGCAACAAACTGAATAACAATCAAAGCTTTCTTCTATTTCCTTTGTAATGACTTACAAAATCTGTCATAAATGTGTAAAAGAATCTCCAAACCTGTTTATTTAATGTATTTTTGTAATGCAAAAGTAATTTTGTAAATTTTTGTAAAACAAAAAAAAGTAAAAGCCAAAAAAAACCCAAAAACTTTTTCATTACACACAGGTTTTTTTCTGTATAAATGAATTCCAGATATGATTGACATAATGAGAAAAGATGGCACTGAGGGATATGTTGAGAAAAAATATGCATTTTTGCTCTGATATTGAGAATTCAATTAAATGGAAATATAATTTTTCCCAAAAACTTTCTAGTCAAAATGTTTAAGAGAATAAAATAGGATTAATAGTATCAGTGACGGAACTCTATAAAATCATATTCTAGTGCTTCATTATGGGATAAAAGAGAACCTGGTTTCTCAAAAGTTATGCCAATAGTACATGAGTTTTATCACTCATTCATGTTGGCAAAACATCTAGTATAATCCTAGTGATTATACTAGATTCCACCATTCAAGTGGAATCTTTGTAGTACATAGAGGTCCATTCACAGTAAGCTAACCAAAAGATGATGAGTTCTATGGAAATAAATGAAATAAAAATAGAGAATCACCCTTAATGTTATTAAATCATATTCTTTTTTCATTAATAATGGGAAAATGATAGAAAAGGAGAATGAAAATACTAAGAAGCATCTCTAACAATTAATAAAACTTGTTATTCTAAATGATGAAATTCTTATTCAATGACCAATGATTGGATTGAAAAAATTTCATATGTCCTGACATTTTTAATACTAATGGCACCAGAAGAAAAAAGAAAATCTGCAATTATGCAGAAGAATACTTCATAGTGACCACCTGAAGAAATAAATAAGGGCCAAAAGCAACAAGTATCATTTCAATAGACAGTTGGATTCCCAGTGGATAAATCACTGGACCCGAATACAGGAAGATTTGGGTTTTTCAGTTGAAAATCTGGCCTTAGACACTTAGAAACTTGTATAACTTTAATGGGCTGAGGTTTGAGTTGATGCACTGAGGTCTCAAGTACGTGAGGCTAAATAGTAATTGGGCTATACTCTATTAATATACATGATTGGATAAAGAATGGCCCCCGCCCATTCTCTGTGCAAGTCCTGATGTGTTGTATAGGAAATGACGATTTTGGGGGGTGGAGGCAGAGAGGGAGGAAGAGAAGCCGGGAGAGATTGAGCCTGGGTTCCATACGCCTAGCTGCTGGTCGTGTGGCTGCTGGTCTAGCTAGCTTCTTGACTCAGCTACACACATTGCTATTGCCCATTCTCTTCCACCTCCGATCTTTCTTCACTGAGAATAAAGACTGACGATTTTCCCCTAACCTGAATTCCTGACTCCGGCTGATTTTAAAATACGCAGTCTTCACATATAACCACAATCAATTCATTTAATCTTGTTTCCTCTGACCCTAACCCTAATCTCAAATCTAAAGCTAACTCAGTTCCTCAGCTACAAAATAAGCTGGAGAAGTAAATAACATACATAACATACATCTTTGCCAAGAAAATGCTAAAAGTTGTCAAAGAATCTGAAGTACCTGAATAACAATATAATTTAAAAGGGATGATCATATTGATGAAAAACTTAAAAAGATCACACTAAAAACAATAACTACTTATGTAACAACCACATTGCAGAACATTAAAAAAATAAATAATGTCTCAAAACAAATTCTAAAGTGGCAGAACCCACAAAAGGATGAAGTAAAAACAATTTCCAGCCCAAGATTACTTAGAATAAGAAATGGTTTCTTGCATGAGAATGAAAGTGAAATCCAGTCCAGTGTATGCCATGCCAGCACAGAACAGGCTTCAGATGACCTTGAATAAATCAATGATAATAGTGGTGGTTTCCAGACCTTTAAATACATAGATAGTGAGGAAATCAAACAATTACCTGGAAATTATAGTGACCTATTTGTTGTCATCAAGGGAAGGACTCTGTTGTACTATCATGCCTCCAACTGGGTTGCAGTCCTAGGTTCCAATATTAGAACAAGGAAAGGTACTAGTGCAACAGAGCTTATGACCACAGAAAAGCAGAAACTTTGATCATAGTTTCAGGACAGAAATGAATATTTATGGGCACTCACATACCTGGGCTCTGACAAGAGAGTAGTAAACATACCTCTCTCAAAATTGCACCACCTTGGAAAAATAGAAAACTTAAAATTACCTAAAAATATCTCTGAAAACATGCACAAAACTCCAAAGCTAAGGATGGTGGTTCCTCTATTTTGGAAGCACAATATTAAATAGTTAAAAGTCAAGAAATAGGCTGGAGAATAAGCAAAGAGCAGAACCACATTCTTTCTAGAGAAAAGTGACATGGTGACATGGAATATCAAAATACAAACTCAGAAGACATGTTAAAACTCCTACATCTAAAACCTCCAAGAAAAATATGAATTGGTTCCAGATTGTGGAAGAGTCCAAAGAGCAATTTAAAAGCAAGGAAGAAAAAAAAAGGAAAATTGAGAAGAGAAATGAAAGTGATGCAAGAAAATCATGGGAAAAGAATCAGTAGCTGGATAAAGGAAGCACAAAAAAATGCTGAACTAAACAACACATTAAAAACAGAATGTTTTTTTTAAAAAGCACAAAAATCCAACGAACAGAAGAATATCTTGAAAAGCAGAATTGGTCAAATGAAAGAAAGGTATGGAAATTTACTTTTGGTTTTGTTTTATTGTTTCTTGACATCTCATAAATTCATTAGCTTCCACTTGCCATTTCTAATTCTTAAGGGATTTTTTTCTGCTTTTGAACCTCCTTTTTCATTTGGCCAATTCTATTAAGTTTTTTTTTTTCTTTAGAATGGTTGGATTTGTTCACAGTTACACCAACAACATATCACTGTTCTGGTTTTCTCACATCCTCTGAAACATTTGGCATTATCAACTTCTGGCCAAGATGGCAGAGAGGACACACACATCTATCTAAGCTCCTTCTTGCTCTCAGAATATTTTATTTCGTGACAAGGCCTCAGAATTAGGGCTTGACTGAAAAAGACCACAAATACATCAACAATAGAAGATATCCTCAAAATTTGCCAGAAAAGGTCTGTTTTTGCTTGTGGGCACGGATCGTTAGATCAGGCACAAACTAAAGGCAGGCATTGAGAGCACAGCAGGCAGTGAGAGTACAGAAGGCAGCTCACACTGAGAAGACTTGAGGGTAAGGTGGGGTGTGATCTCAGCTGTTTTTATGGAGAGAACTTTACCACAGTGTGGCTACTTTGCCCTGGCAGCAAGCCAGTAGATCAGCAAAGAAACTATAAACACAGGTGTAAAGACTATAACCCCAAAAAGCTAACATCTCTCTGGACCTGGCCACACACACCTAGAATGAGTCAGCATGGTCTCAGAGACTCAGAGTGGAGACACAGCACAGCAGACCACATTTGCTTTTTTCATTAGTCTGTTTTCTTTGATTCTTCTTTGACAAAATGAGCAAAAGATTAAAGTGCACTCTAACAATAGATAGCTTCTATATGGATAGAGAGAAGACTTCAAACCCTCAGAAGAGCAGACTTTAAACCCCCAGGAGACTAAAAACAGATTGTCTCTAGATGAATCCCCAAGGGGGGATATGATCTAGTCCTCAACACACAAGACTCTTATAGAAGAAATTAAAAATGCTCTTATAAGAGAGCTAGAAGAAAAATGGGCAAAGGAAAGGGAAGCTTGGCAAGAAGGTCTGGATAAGTCATCCCACTCATTTAAAGATAGAGTGGATAACAAAATCAAACCCTTGAAAAACAGAATTAGTGAACTGGAAAAGGTAAATAATTCCAAGGAAAACAGATAAGTGAACTGGAAAAAGAAAATAGCTCTCTAAAAAAATGGCAAAATGGAAAAAAAATCCATAGATCAAAACAATTTATTTAAAAACTCAATTGTACAATTAGAAAAAGAAATAAAAAAGTAAGTGAAGAAAATAATTCATTAAAAATCAGAATTGAACAAATGGAATTGAATGACTTCAGGAGACACCAAGAATCAGTCAAGCAAAACCAAAAAAAATGAAACAATGGGAAAAATGTCAAATACTTTCTTGGGAAAACAACAGACCTGGAAAAATAGATCTAGGAGAGATAATCTGAGAATTATTGAACTTCCTAAAAAATATGATGAAAAAAGAGCCAGGGAATTGTTTTCCAGGAAATTATCAAAGAGAACTGTCCAGGTGCTATAGAAACATTTGGCATTATCCTTTCCTGTCATCTTAGCCAATTTGAGAGGTGTGTCTCAAAAGATGTTTTAATTTTCATTTCTCTGATGAATAGTGATTTAGAGCACCTTTTCATATGGTCAGAAATAGTTTCTATTTCTTCATTTGAAAATTGTCTATGCATATCCTTTGACTATTTATCAGTTGGAGAATGGTTTTGATTTCTTATAAATTTGAATCAGTTCTCTATATATTTTGGAAATGAGGCCTTTATCAAAACATTTGACTGAAAAAAAATGTTTTCCCATTTATTGCTTCCCTTCTAATGTTTTCTGCATTAGTTTTGTTTGTAAAGAAAATTTTTAACTTAATACAATTAAAATTTTCTATTTTATGATCAATAATGATTTCTAGTTTTTCTTGGTCACAAATTTTTCCTACTCCATAGGTTTGAGACATAAACTATCCCATGTACTTCTAATTTATTTGTAATCTCATTCTTTATTTCTAGATCATGAACTCATTTTATCATGGTGTACAGTGTTAAGTGTGGGTCAATGCCTAGTTTCTGCCATACTAATTTCCAATTTTCCCAGCAGTTTTTTGTCAAAAAATGACTTCTTATCCCAAAATCCGGGGTCTTTGGGTTCGTCAAACACTAGATTATTATAGTTATTGACTATTTTGTTCTGTGAATCTAACCTGTTCCACTGATCAACTAGTCTATTTCTTAGTATCAAATGGTTTTGATGACTCATACTTTTAGATCTGGTATAGCTAGGCCACCTTCAATTGACTTTTTTTTTATTAGTTCCCTTGAAATTTGTGACCTTTTGTTCTTCGAGATGAATTTTGTTGTTATTTTTTCTAGGTCAGTAAAATAATGTCTTGGGAGTCTGATTGGTATAGCACTAAATAAATAGATTAGTTTAAGGAGTATTGTCATCTTTATTATATTTGCTCAACATATCCAAGAGCACTTAATATTTTTCCAATTGGTTAGATCTGACTTTATTTTGTGGAAAGTGTTTTGTAGTTTTGCTCATGTTGTTCCTGACTTTCCCTTGGCAGATACATTCCCAAATATTTTATACTATCAATCATTATTTTAAGTGGAATTTCTCTTTGTATCTCTTGCTGTTGGATTTTGATAGTGATGTATAAAAATGCTGATGATGTATGTGAATTTATTTTGTATCCTGCAACTTTGCTAAAGTTGTGGATTGTTTCTAATAGCTTTTTAGTAGACTCTCTGGGGTTCTCTAAGTATACAATCATATGATGTGCAAAGACTGATAATTTGGTTTCCTTGTTATCTATTCTACTTCCTTTAATCTCATTTTCATCTCTTATTGTCAAAGCTAGCAGGCAATGGTGATAGGAGACAACATTCTTTTACTCCTGATCTTATTGGACATGCTTCCAGTTTATCCCCATTACATATGATGCTTACTGATGGTTTTAAATAGATGCTACTGACTATTTTAAGGAAAAGTCCATTTATTCATATAATCCCTAGTGTTTTTAATAGGAATGGGTATTGGATTTTATCAAATGCTTTTTTGCATCTATTGAGATGATCATATGATTTTTGTTAATTTGGTTATTGATATAGTCAATTATACTAATAATTTTCCTAATATTGAACCAGCCCTGCATTCCTAGTATAAATCCTACCTGGTCATGGTGTATTTTCATGGGAATGATTTTCTGTAATCTTTTTGCTAATATTTTATTTAAGATTTTTGCATGAATATTAATTGGGGAGATTGGTCTATAATTTTATTTCTATGTTTTTGTCTTACCTGATTTAGGTATTAGTAAATGTGTTTTGCTCTGCCCTTTCACCATCGTAGCTTTCTATGTTCCAGTCTCTTTGCTGTTTCTTGCTCATTTTCTTTTTTTTTTCTTTTGACATTTTTTCTTTGTTTTCACTTTTGTGGTTGAGCTCTACATCTAGGAAAAAGGTGATGTTGTCCCAAGTTTCCTGGCCCAGGGTCGTTTTGAGTTTGCAGGGGGGAGCTTTGGCTGCTCTGTTTAGGATAAAGTCTGGTTTCTCACAGTTTGCCTTCTGATCTGGGACTAGAAACTGCCCAACTGATATGCTCCTATACTGAGCCAGGACTGTGAGTCTTAGAAGTTGATTTGCTATGATTAAGAGCCTCTTACCAGCTTTTTTTCACTGGGTTGAACACTATTTGCACACATGTAAGACTGACTTTTCTTGAAGTTTTTTCAGTCTATCTTGAGCTGGAGAGTCATTTCATTCTGCCAGAATCTGTTCAGAGCCTTAGTTTCATTTGTTTTTTGGGAGAAACTGGGAGAGTCCAAGCAGTTTCTGGATTTTACTTTGCCATCTTGGCTTCACCCCCAGAACTTCTACTTGTAACTCCTAAAAAACGTTTCTCATTATTACTGTGATGACAAGGATTATACTTAGACAAGAGGGCACAGCTGTGAGTTGAATAGAATGATCAGGTTATCTTTTAAAATTGAGGAGTGCAAAAGAGGAATGCACTGGGAGAAAGTGAGATATAGAATGGAGTAAAATATCTGACATCTTGGTTTTTTATCTATGTTTTCTTTCATAGTATGACTTACATGAAAATGTGTTTTACATAACTACACATATATAAGCATTGTAAAATTGCTTCCCTTCACAATGAGGAGGAAGGAAAGGGAGAGAGAAAATTTGCAATTCATAATTTGAAGTGTTTTAAAAAATAAATTATAAATATATGAAAAAATAGTGGGCATCAAATTGGAACACATTTAAGCTGACCTATTTGAATTAGTCATTTATTTTGCAAAATGAAAAATTTGATGAAAGTTACAGATATTATAGAGACCTTCACTATTTTCTTAAGAAATTTAAACAATGTAAATAAATTGCCTCAAGTGATTTATTTTCCAAGTAGAGAGATTCTGGAGCAACATTTGTTTATAACATGAGCTGTTTGTAATACAAACTTATTTCAGAAATATTATAGAAAATATACTAAAAATAGAAATATCTAGAAGTAATAAAAGGAAAAAAAATCTGCAAAAAATTTTGATGGGAACATGAAAGTCAGATCCCTTCTTTACCATTATTTGAAGGTAAACAGAAAGAAAAAAGCAAAAAATTGGAAAATTGTCAACAGTAATATAAGATCATCTTTTCTTCATAAATAATATTAGTCCATCACATCTGAATATCAACTAACATCAAAATAATTCTACAGCACAGCTAGTGGAAGAAATAAAAAATCTACAAAGAAAAAACAAGTTAATATTATTTAAAATTATTGCAGCATATTCAACTTTGCAAAATTCCTAATGTGTATATCAATGTATAATCAATGCAATATATATCAATATATATATATATATATATATATATATATATATTATGACTATGACTCATAATCAACCCATGGATTTAATGTTACAAATATCTTTATTTGATTTTCTAGAAGAGTAAACTGAGAATAAGAGGGTTTATATGATTTACCTAAAATATAAATCATATAAATACTTAATGATAGAAGAGTTTCCCTTTTGTTTTTTCTGACTCTTTTGGAAAAAAAAGAAACTTGACCAGAATAAATAGAAAGATAGGGAGTTCATTCTGGAGTCACCATAGTTTTTAGTTCATTGGAGAATCTATTCTTAATCTATATATAAAAGAGGAAGATATCTAGCGTTTGCAAAAGAAAAATCATAGATATTATTCATATGAGATAAACAATCAAGAATGTCAATAATAATTAAAATACATTGACTTTATTTTTATAAAATGTTATGGTAATTCACAAGATATGGGAAGAGAACAGGCAAGCACTGTCAATAATATTTCATACATAGTTCACATAGTCATATATTAGAATAAATAGTGTGAAGAAAACTAGAACCTACTGAACATATTGTTTATTAAATTGACTCATATCTTTATACCTCAGAAAGAGGTAGAAATAATTGGATGCAAGTCCTTCAATTAGTAAATATCTGGACAGGATTCAAATCTAGTTCTTTAAATTCAACATTCTACTCATTTTGTCAAAATGTCACTTTAATAGGAGAGCCTATCTTGTTGGATTATACCTGCAAAGAATTTATGAGGAGTAAAAAAACTACATAAGAAAAAAAGTTTAGATCAACTGAAATATGTGCAACTACAGGGGTTCTCTAGATTGATGAGTTGTCCGATGTATCTGAGTATTAACATAACAATACTATCACACACAAAAACATATATATGCATATTATAATCATTTATGTAAATATGTTCATGTGTAGGCATAAACCTGTACATACATAGTTTGTTAGGGACTGAGTAGGGACATGTATGGTACTCTAATAGAAAAGTCATTGATATAAAATGATATACATAAATAAATGCCCAAATACATATTAAAATATCTCTCTACATATATAATTGCTAAAGAGATATGTTGATATAAGATATATCTATTATATATATATATACACACATAAAATGTAACATTTGTGCATTCAAGTGTGCATATATATACATATTGCATGTGTAAATGTGTTTATATATGCATATATATATATGCACATATACATTTATATGCGAATCTAATTTAACCACTGAATCTAGATCTCATAAACATATGAAGAATGATGCTGATACTTCCCCACATGTAAGAGACTTGCAATCTTGCTTCTGGGAGAGTCTATTATAGAAGTTCCTTGTAGAGAATTAGAGGATTTCTGAAATGCATATGTGTACTTCTTGTCTGTTAACTATACAGTAAATATAACCCTTTTGATTACCTGAAAATGCATACTCTAAATTTGATAGTGGTAATAATGAAGGCATTCAAAAGGCACTGATTGACTACACCCCTTCTCTTTTTTTGAGGTCCTCTCATTTGGAGGCATTCTGATGCGAGACAAGACTATAAAGTGTTAGGCCTTTTGCATCTGAGATTGACATGACTAAATTGTCATAGATTATAGTTCTTTGCCTTAGTGTTGGTTCTGTTATTTTCAATAATTATGTTTGGAGTTTACAACTTTGCAAATTTTAATTAAAGCTTTTTATTTTCAAAATATATACATGGATAATTTTGATATTTACCCTTGCAAAACCCTGTGTTCTATTTTTCCCCTCCTTTTCCCCCAACTACTCTCCCAATCAGCAAGTGATCCAATATATATTAAATATGATGCTTTATACATATTTTCACAAATATCATGCTGCACAAGAACAATCATATCAAAAAGGGAAAAAATGAAAAAGAAAACAAAATGTAAGCAAACAACAACAAAAAGAATGAAAATACTACGTTGTGGTCCACATTCAGTTTCCACTGTCCTCTCTGGGTGTGGATGGCTTTCTTCATCACAAGATCATTGGAACTGGTCTGAGTCACCTTATTGTTGACAAGAGCCATGCCTGCCAGAATTGATCATTGTATAATCTTTCTGTTGCTTTATATAATTATCTCCTGGTACTGCTAAATTTCACTCAACATCAGTTCATAAAAGTCTCTCCAGACCTTTTTGAAATCATCCTGCTGATTATTTCTTATAGAACAATAATATTCCATAACATTCACATACCATAACTTGTTCAGCCATTCTCCAATCAAGTGACATACACTCAGTTTCCAGGGTTTTTTGTTTTGTCTTTTTTTTCCACTACAAAAAGGGCTGCCACAAACATTTTTGCACACGTGGGTCTCTTTCTCTCCTTTGTCATCTCTTTAGGATACAAACCCAATAGAAACACTGCTGGATCAAAGGATATACACAGTTTGAGTGATCCTTTGGGTATTGTTCCAAGTTGATCTATAGAATGATTGGATAAGTTTACAACTCCACCAACAATGTATTAGTGTCCTAGTTTTCCCATATTCCCCACCAAAATTATCTTTTCCAGTCATTTTAGCCAATCTGAGAGATGTGTAGTATTGCTTCAGAGTTGCATTAGTTTGCATTTTTTTTCTAATCATTAATGATTTAGAGCACCTTTTCACATGACTAGAAATGATTTTAATTTCTTTATATGAAAATTACCTGTTCATCCTTTGACAATTTATCAATTGGAGAATGGCTTGAATTCTTATAAATTTGAGTCAAATCTCTATATATGTCTTAGAAATGAGGGCTTTATCCAAACTCTTGAATGTAAGCATTTTCCTAATTTATTGCTTCCCTTCTAATTTTTTCTGCATTGGTTTTATTTGTACAAAAAGTTTTTAACTTAATATAATCAAAATTATTCACTTTGCATTCAAAGTAAATGTATTCAAAAATGTATTCAAGTTCTTTTTTTTTTTAATTGTAGCTTTTTATTTACAAGATATATGCTTGGGTAATTTTTCAGCATCCACCTTCTAAAACCTTTTGTTTCAACTTTTCCCTTCCTTCCCCCAATCCCCTCCCCCAGATGGCAGGTAGACCAATACATGTGAGACATGTTAAAGTATATGCTAAATACAATATATGTATACATATCCATACAGTTATCTTGCTGCACAAGAAGAATCAGACTTTGAAATAATGCAAAATTAACACATGAAAACACATGAAGGAAATCAAAAATGCAAGTGGACAAAAACAGAGGGATTGGAAATGCTATGTAGTGCTTTACACTCATTTCCCAGAGTTTTTTCACTAGGTATAATTGGTTCTATTCAGTATTGAACAAATGGAGCCAATTTGGTTCATCTCATTGTTGAAGAGAGCCATGTCCATCAGAATTGATCATCATATAGTATTGTTGTTGATGTATGTAATCATGCCCTGGTCCTGCTCATTTCACTCAGTATCAGTTCATATAAGTCTCAAGTTCTTTGGCCACAAATTCTTTCCTTCTGCGCAGATCTGAGAGGTGAGCTATCATTTGTTCTTTTAATTTACTTATAATATCACTCTTTATGTCTAAATTATTAACCCATTTCAATCTTATCTTGGTATAGGGTGTTAGGTCTGGGTCAGTTCCTAATTTTTGCCATACTAGTTTCCAATTTTCCCAGCAGTTTTTGTCAAATAGTGAGTTCTTATCCCAAAAGCTGGGGTCTTTGAGTTTATCAAACACTAGATTACTATAGTCATTGACTTTTGTTCTGTGAACCTAACCTATTCCACTGATTGATTACTCTATTTCTTAGCCACTACCAAATGTTTTTGATTACTCCTGCTTTATAATGTAATTTTAGATGTGATATAGGTAGGCCATCTTTATTTGCATTTTGTTTCATTAATTCCCTTGAAATTCTTGACCTTTTGTTCTTCCAGATGAATTTTGTTATTATTTTTGCTAGCTCTGTGAAATGATTTCTTGGGAGTTTGATTGGTATGGCACTGAATAAGTATATTACTTTAGGTAGTATTGTCATTTTTATTATATTTGTTTCTCCCACCCATGAGCACTTGATATTTTTCCAAGCAATAAGGTTTCTCTTTATTTGTGTGGAAAGTGTTTTGAAATTATTTTCATATAGTTCTTGACTTTGCCTTGTCAGGAAGACTACAAAAGATTTTATATTATTTACATTTATTTTAAATGGAATTTCTCTTTGTATCTCTTGCTGCTGGACTTTTAAGGCAATATATAAAAATGCTAATGATTTATGTGGATTTATTTTGTATCCTGCAACTTTGCTAAAGGTGTGAATTGTTTGTAATAGTTTTTTTTTTTTAGTTTATTCTCTAAAGTTCTTTAAGTATACCATCATATCATCTACAAAGAGTGATAATTTGTTTCCTCCTTACTTATTGTAATTCCTTTAATCTCTTTTTCTTCTCTTATTACCAAAGATAACATTTCTAATAAATATTGAATAGTAATGGTCATAGTGGGCAATCTTGTTTCACTCCTGAGCTTATTGGGAATGGTTCTTGTTTATCCTCATTACATCTGATGCTTTCAAATTATTTTAAATACATGGTATTGATCATTTTAAGGAAAACTCCATTTATTCCTCTACTCTCTAATGCTTTTAATAGGAATGGGTATTGAATTTTGTCAAAAAAAATTTTTCTGCATCCATTGAGATAATCATATGGTTTTTGCTAGTTTATTGATATAGTCAATTATGCTAATGGTTTTCCTAATGTTGAACCAGATCTGCATTCCTGATATAAATCCAACTTGTTTATGGTGTATTATCCTGGGGGTAACTTGTTTTAATCCCTTTGGTAATATTTTATTTAAGATTTTTGCATCAATATTCACTAGGGAAATTGGTCTATAATTTTCTTTCTCTGTTTTCACCCTACCTGATTTAGATATTAGCACCATGTCTGTGTCATAAAAAGAATTTGGCATGATTCCTTCTTTCCCTGTTTTTCCAAAGAGTTTGCATAATGTTAAATTAATTGTTCTTTAAATGTTTGGTAGAATTCACATGTAAATCCATCTGGCCCTAGATATATTTTCTTAGGGATTGAATAATAGCTTGTTCGCTTTCTTTTTTTCTAAAATGGGACTATTTAAGTAATTTGTTTCCTCCTCTTAATCTGGGCAATCTATATATATATATATTTTAAAATATTCATCCTTTTCACATAGATTATTGTATTTGTTGGCATATGGTTGGGCAAAATAGTTCCTAATTAATGCTCCAATTTCTTCTTCATTGGTGGAAAGTTCATCCTTTTCATTTTTTATAGTAACAATTTGATTTTCTTTCCTTTTTCTAATCAAATTAGCTAAAGGTTAATCTATTATGTTATTTTTCTATAAAACCATCTTAGTTTTGTTTATTAGTTCAATAGTTTTTTTAAACTTTCAATTTTATTAATCTCTCCTTTTTTATCAGAATTTCAAATTTGGTATTTACTTGGAAGTTTTTTATTTGCTTTTTTTCTAGCTTTTTTAGTTGTATACCCAATTCATTGATCTTTTCTTTCTCTATGTTACACAAGTAAACATCTAGAGATATAAAATTTTCCTGAAGAACTGCTTTGGTTATATCCCCATAAATTTTGGTATATTGTTTCATTATCATTGTTTTGCATGGGATTGTTGATTGTGTCTCTGATTTGTTGTTTCACTCACTCATTCTTCAGGATCAGATTATTTTGTTTCCAATTAATATTTTATTTTTTCTCTGGTTTTTTATTACATGCAATTCTTACTATATCATGATCTGAAAAGGATGTATTTATTATTTCTGCCTTTCTGCATTTGATTTTGAGGTCTTTATGCCCCAATACATTGTCAGTTTTTGTATAGGTTCCTTGAACTTCCCAGAAAGAAGTATACTCCTTTCTGTCTCCATTCAATTTTCTCCAAAGATCTATCATATCTAACTTTTCTAAAATTCTATTTACCTCTTTATTTATTTTGTGGTTTGATTTATCTAATTCTGAGAGAGCAAGATTGAAATCCCCAAGTAGTATAGTTTTGCTGTCTATTTCTTCTTGCAGCTTTCTTAACTTCTCCTCATGGGATTTGGATGTTTTACCACTTGGTGCATATATATTTAGCATTAATGTCACTTCATTATCTATGGTACCCTTTAGCAAGATATAGTTTCCTTCCTTATTTCTTTTATTTAGATTCATTTTTTCTTTTGCTTGATCTGGGATCAGGATTGCTACCCTTGCTTTTTTTTAAAATTTACTTCACTTGAAGCAAAATAGATTCTGCTCCAGCCTTTTACTGATACTCCGTATGTATCACTCTGCTTTAAATGTGTTTGTTGTAAACATCTTATTGTAGGGTTCTGGTTTTTAATCCAGTTTGCTACCTACTTTCATTTCACATGAGAGTTCACCCCAATCACTGTAGAGGGCCACAGATAGTGGAGAACTCTTGGCAAGTTATAAGACCCTTTATTCCAGTAAAAGCAACCAGGCTGACATTTCTGGTTTGACTCTCCAACCCCTGTGGTGGCATCTTGGCCTTCAAGAGAAATCAAGAGGCATGGCAACCTGTGTTGTAATTAAAGAAAAGTTATACTAAAGTGGTAAGGAAACATCTACACACAATAGTAAGTTGTTTATGTGGTTCCACATGCATAGTGTCCTATAGTTAGCTAGGTACAATGAATTATAGTTATGTAAGTATATTAGGGTATATAAGGCTGAGAAATTTTTGAATAAATGGACTACTGTTTGACCATCTTTGTGAGTTCTATCCCTTCACTCCTCACCCATCATCAGGATTTGGGTTGGTCCCAAAATCATCGAGTGAGCAGGTCCGAAGAATTCACATTTACAGTTAAAATGACTAATTCTGTATTTCCCATCATCTTATTTACCCCAAGTTATGCTTTTCTCTTTATTTTCCCCTTTTCCCTCCTCCCCAGTATTTTGCTTCTGACCACCACCTCCCTCAAACAACCATCTCCCTTTCTTATACCTTTCCCTACACTTCTGTTTTCCCTTGCATTAGTCTCTCCCTTTCCTTTCTCTTTTCCTCTTCATACTTCCCTATAGGGTGAGACACATTTCTCTGTGAAGCCAAATATTTCAGATATTCTCTCCTTGAGCCAAATCTGATGAGAGTAAGAGTCATACAGTATTCATTGCCCTTCTTTCCCTCGAAAAATAACAAGTATTTCTCTCAAATATAATGTCTCTTCCTGAGATGTAATTTCCCTCATTTTACGAACTTTTTCTTTTTTTCCAGTATAATCCTCTTTTCATCTCTAATTTCTTTTTTATCTTATCACAATAAAATAAAATTATCCCTACATTCTGTAAGTATATCAATAACAGAGTTAGAGGTCTCAAAAGTGCTTTAATTTTTATCTTTTTATGCTTCTCTCGAATTCTGTATTTGGAGATCAATTTTTTTGTTCAGCTCTGGCCTTTTCTTCAGAAATAAATGAAATTCACCTGTAGCATTGAATGTCCATCTTTTCTCCTGAAAGATAATACTCATTTTAGCTGGATAGTTGATTCTTGGCTGAGATCTAAGTCTCTTTGTCTTTCAGAATATCATATACAAGGCCCTTCAATTCTTTAAGGTGGAAATTGTTAGGTCCTGGATAATCCTGAATGAAGCTCCTCAGTATTTGAATTGTTTCTTTCTGGCTGATTGCAGCATTTTTTCCTTGGTCTCATAGTTCTGAAATTTATCTAACATATTTTTTGCAATTTTCATTTTGGGGTCTCGAGATTTCAGGAGGTCATCAGTGAATTCTTTAAATGGCTTTTTACTCTCTTTGTTCATCTGGGCTAGCTTTACTTGATTCCTAAAGATGTGATCTAGGATCTTAACCATTCACTTTCAGGAACTCCAATTAATCCTTGATGATTGTCTCCTTCTGTTCTAATTTCAGAGATCGTTTTAATAAATATTTTACATTTACTATTTCACTATTTGTTCATGTTTGAACTGATTCTTTGATGTCTTGTCATTATTTCCATTTTCAGTTCTAATTTCAATATTTTTCGAATTACTATTAGCTTTTAGTATTTGGCCGAAATGAATTTCAATAAATTGTTTTATTCATATCAGTTCTTTTTCAAAATTCAGTTTTCAAGAATTGTTTATCCATTGTCCAAAATATTTGTTAAGTTATATGCCTTTTCCATTAAGTTATTTCATAGGATTATTTTGTGTTTCATTTTCTTTTTAAGGGTTTTCTGTAAATAATTTATGTGTTCCTTTCAAATCCTTCAAGCTCATTTCTTATCCATGTTATTAACTCTCAAGACCTTTCTGAATATCCTGTAGGAGCCTTTGAGATGGACAATATTCCAACACTTTTCATAACAATTTGATTAGTTCTCCAAGATTTAATCATTCTCTTTCTTCAAACTCTATGGTCAAGGTTCTTTGCATTCATTTTGAAATGTTGGTTCTGCTTTAGGTTAGGGAATTATCAAGTGTCCTTTCACTTCGAGACGTACTGACTGGTGGATTGACTAATTCTGGTATGATATGGCTGCTGGCCATCAGATGTATGGGGTTCTGGCTCATAATTTGCCTTTATCATTGTTTAGATACTCTCCACAGCTCATCTGCTGATCTACTGTCTCACAGGACAGATGTTGCCAGTTTTCCCATCAGTTCCCTCAACTAATTCATCATTATTTTTTCCTGTCATCTTAGCCAATCTGACAGGTGTGTAGTGGTATCTTAGAGTTGTCTTAATTTGCATTTCTATCAGTGAATTCTTTAAATGGCTATTTTACCTACTCTAGGTCATCTGGGCAGTTTTCCTTGATGATTCCTGAAAGATGATGTCTAGGATCTTTTGTCCATCATGGTTTTCAGGAACTCCAATAATCCTTAGATGATTGTCTCTTCTAGTTCTGTTTTTCAGATCAGTTGTTTTTCCAATACAATATTTTACATTTTCATCTATTTTTTTCACTTTTTTGTTTTGTTTGACTGATTCTTGATGTCTCGTTGAGTCACTTATTTCCATTTTTTCAGTTCTAATTTTTAGTGAATTATTTTCTTCAGTTACCTTTTTAGCTCCTTTTGTATTTGGCCAAATGAATTTTTAAATAAATTGTTTTGTTCAATGGAGTTTTTCCATTTCACAAATTCAGTTTTTCAAGGAATTGTTTTATCCATTTTGTCCAATCTATTTTGTAAAGAGTTATATGCCTTTTCCATTTTAAGTCTATTTTATAAGGAGTTATTTGTGTTTTTTCTATTTTTTTCTCTTTTAAGGAGTTTTCTGTAAATAATTTATGTGTTTCCTTTTCTAAATCCTCTTGCAAAGTTATCATTTCCTTTCCCCATTTTTCATCTAACTCTCTGATAGATCCTTTCTGAATTCTTCCAAGAGAGCCTTGTGAGATGGGGACCAATTCATATAACCCTTTGGCGCTTCATCTAGAGACAATCTGCTATTAGTTTCCTCAGAATTTGAAATCTATTCTTCTCTTTCTCTGCAAAAACTATCTATGGTCAGAGTTCTTTTTGCATTTTTGCATTTTTTTGAAATGTTGAGTTCTGCTTTTAGGTTAAAGGGGAAATTATCCAAGCTTCTTCTACAGGAGACAGTGACTGACCTGGGTCAGTATTGACTAACTTCTGGTGATGAATGGGTCTGGCCAGGTCCAGGCATTATTCTGGGGTTCGGGGGCTCATAATTTGCCTTTATCATTTGTTTTAGATACCTTACAGCTCATCTGCTGATCTACTGGCTTGCAAGGACAGAGTGCTTGCAGTAGATTCCTGTAGGTTCCTCTGTTCCTGATGTGGGACCCACACTGCCCTAGGTCTTTGCACTATGTCTGTGCTTGCTGCTTCCCTTCATTCCCAATCAAAACAGACCTTTTCTGAAATTCTTCCAAAATATCTTCTGCTGGAAATTTGTTACATTCCAAATATTTGTGGGTTCTGTCATTCCAAAAGCATTTCAGAGGGTTGATTTGGTGTTGATCTGAAAGACATAAGGTAGAACTCAGATAAAGACATGTCTCCTCTCCACCATCTTGTTGCCCTCCATGCAACTTTGCAAATTTTGAAAGTTTAGGAAAATGACCAACCAAAAGGAGTAGAGTGTAGGTAGGGCTTTCTAATAAGCTAGTTTGGCTTTGAAATCACATCTTCAAGGGAGTGAGAATAATCTTTCAAGGACATAGTCCTATAATTGTTTAGAAAAGTTTTATTGAGTTCTGATGTCATAACTGAATTTGAACCTAATGTGAACAAAATTATGTAGAAACTGCATTAACTATAAGCCCAATGTCCAAGGAGACTGAGGTGGTATGAAGTAAAATTTATCATTCTTTAGACACTGGAATGTCTTTGATTTTATGCTTTCTATATCTTCAAAGCAAATATCTCTTTCATAAAAGCTAATTGTTATTGGTTAAGTCCAATTGGGAAAATAGTCCTTGGAGGTTAAGAATAAGAAGTCCATACTAGAATGAGGATTTGAGTGTATGACCATAGAAAAAAGGATCTGGAGATGAATTTTATGCCTGATATTTAAGGACTAAATTAACTAAGTTTGGAGAAACTCATCACCTGTAACTGTTTGTTGTTGTTGGTTTAGTCACAATACCTTGTGAGAACTTTCTGTTGAATTGAAAAGGGATGATAAATTGTTTTATAATAGATCTTAGATGCCATCTTACCCCAAATCTTAATTTCATGTGTAATTATAACAACTTAATTTTACACAATTAAAGAACTTTTTAATTCTTTTCAGAACACTTTTTAGAGTTGCTTATTCACCTTTAATGTCCACCTGTCATTCATATCTTACTCATGGATCCAAAGAAGCATCGTTGCAGACATGCTAAAACAGGTTGAGGATATCCAATAAACTTCAAATTCACAGTTAAGTTAAGATGTCTGTTTTAAGCATGTGGAAACTTTCCCTGGCCAAAAAAAAATGCAATTGAGAATAATGTGTTCCAACAGCCATGATGACAAGTTAAGTGGGCATTGTAAAGCATTTAGAAATTGGGCACTGAAGACACCAAGGTCATTCATTGCATCCTGTGCCTTCACCAGTCACCTTGACTCTTGTCTTGCTGCTGAACTTCAGTTGACTCCTGAAGAGACTGATGACTTTGTATAACTCTGCCTCACAAATCAAATTCATGCTTGAGTTAAAACATTAATCCATGATATCCTGGGTTGATATCTTCAAGATGAACATCTTCAAATATAAAGTATGTACAACAATAATTTTATACACATAGTGAATCTGAGAAAGGCTAAGACACTTTTTAAAGTCACACAGGTATTAAGTGTCAGATTTGCATGTTACCCCTTCTTGGAACCCATTTTCTTTTTTTCTTTTTTAATCTATTCCAATAATTTAGTTGCATCCAAAGTTAGTGAAGAAAGTTTCGTATCAATATCTGCATCATGTTTTACCTCATTTGGAGTTTAAGAGGTCATGAACTTTGTCAAAGGAGAACTTGAGAGTATAAAGATACTGAAAGAAGGACTTCCTGTTTGGGACAGTGATAAAAGTCAGAGTAGTCAAAATTTTGCCTGTGGTATACATTTACATCCAACACATTTAGGGACAAAGTGTGTGTTTGCCACCTTGTGGTTACATAATATATTATTTATCTTTGCATACTGAATAATGTTCAATTAAAAACTACAGGCTGAGAATAATGCCACCTGATAGGCAAGCACTAAATAAATAAATAATTGATTGTATATCTAGGATGCGTTACAGATTTTAACCACCAGGTTATGCTACAGTCATGAATGCAGCAGAGTCATTTTGTTGGAGGATATGTGGTCTTCATGCACTGGTTTTCCTAAAGGCTTTAGTATCAATAGTATTCAAGATAAGTCACTAGAAAACCTCTAATGTTACTCTACTTCACACTGCTTAAAGCTTTCAAGACTCAAGACCTTGTTTCAATATCAATCTGTATGGACTGAAAAAAGAAAATGAAATATTTCTTTGAGGTATGAGAATTATAGAAATATCAAGTGGCTCCAGCCCCTATCATCCATTATCTAGAAAATTTCTTTTCATCCACCTGAACACTATATCTATAATATAAAGATAATCCACACTGTATTTACACACATTTTATTATGTAAATCAAATTAATGAGATCCTTGTTAAGAGCTACTCATTTGAGAGTTTTGTGCAATCAACTCCTAGTGATACCCTTATTTACCCTTATCATTCTCAAGAATGTTGAAAGATATGGAAAATTAATTGGCACAGGAATTTTGATATTACAAGATAAGTCAGATGGGTGCTAAATACATAGATCTGCCTCATTGCCATACTACTAACTGCTCTTATTTTATGATAGCTGGCAATATTCAGCATTCTAGAACATAGCTTTGACTTTGACACTCTCAAATTTTTTTTTTGTATCTTTGTTTTGATGACATCTTTTTTCTTTGGCTGACACAGCAAATAGCATTTTGGACATTGAACAGTAGTAGTGCCGGAGAACAAGAACATCTGATATCATCTAAAATCTCTCCCCCTTCCATCCTAGATCTTTATTTTTCCCTCTCTACTGCTTCTCTGATATCCAAACCTCCACTTTCATTGGAAAGAGTGATCTATCAGTCCCATGGAAATACTCAAGTGGAGTCATAATTTAGTAGTATTTCTCCAGAGGAAAACACACACACACACACACACACACACACACACACAGAGGGAAAAAAAAAGTAAGCATTATTCCATATAGTTTTACCTATATCCTTTGTTCATAATCAAGAAGTTCCTTTTTCCATTGTCTTGCAAAGACAAGTTCCATTTTGGATATCTCTGTGGAAGTTTCAAGTTTCAGATAACACCATTGTCCATTGTGCGTGTGTGTGTGTGTGTGTGTGTGTGTGCGCGCGCATTATGCAGTACTGACTTTGATACATTTGAAAGGCACTGAACAAGAATTGTTTGAAGAAGGAAAGACAGCTGGTGAAAAAAAAAAGTGAAGAGGAAAGAAGAATTATTCTGCAAGAGAAATATTTCAGAGCTTAAAAGATAACAGGAGATAGACTTCGAAGTTTATGACATTAGAGAATGAACTTTCCAGGCAAATTCAATGACATTCCAGGACAATTTGAATTTTGAATCTATAGGAAGAATTAAGATGGATGATATTGCTGGTTTCTGGAATTCTATTCACTCTAGAGGAAAAAGGATGAGAAAGAAAATATATATTGTACCTTGAAAATTGGTAGGAATGAATAAGACATTGACTTTCCTCACTGATATTATGTGTTTTCTTTGCTTTGCTTTTTAATTGGGCAATGATGTTAGTCTACACACTAACATACAAACACATGATATCTGTTTTGATGTCTTCCCCTTCCACTCTAAATTTCTACCTTCCCCTCTCTACTGCTTCTTTGATACCCAAACTTTCACTTTCATAGGAAAGAGAAGTCAATCATTCCCATGGAAATATCCAAGTGAAGTTACAGTTCAGTAGTGAGTCTCCAGGGGGTGAAAAATTACAGAGAGAGAGAGAGAGAGAGAGAGAGAGAGAAAGCGGGCACACACAAAAAAATGTAGGCATTATGCAATATATCTTTAGATAGATCCTTTGTTCATACTCAGGAAGTTTGTGTGTGTGTGTGCGTGTGTGTGTATACTTTGAAATATATTTTGTTGTTTTCATTATTTCCCTTAATAGGTATTTTATTTTTAAATGCCTTAGAAGCCTGGAAGGAATGAAATTAACTTAACTCTAGGGAAAACTTGAAATTAACCCAATGTGGATTTGGCAACAAATGTTTTGGGTGAAAACATGTGCCAACAGAATATTATTTAATTATTGATCATTTCCTAGGATCAAATCTGAGTCTGAACAGGAACCTTTAAAAAGAAATTAAAGTTGTCAGCAATAATTATGAAGAACGCTTTAAATCAATAATAAGATACATGAAAATTAAAACAACTAATATTTTGAGAGAATTTGAGAGAATTTAAATTGGAGAAGACATAAATGAACTAATTCTGAGTCAAATGAGACCAAGAAATAGCTTACTCTATGAATGTAATAATAATATAAAATTTGAAACCATTCCCCTGAAAATTAATAAATGTTGGATACCCTTTAAGCTATATATTCCACTATTATTTATATACCCAAAAAAGATCAAAAAAGGAAGAAAGAACTAATCTATATAACAATATAACAGCTTTTTTGCATTAGCAAATATTTAGAAGCTGAAAAGATATCAAGATGGGGAATGACACAAGAAGTCGTGGTACAGGTATATAATTGAATACTTTTGTGCTATAAGAAATGATGTAAAGGATAGATTCAGAAAAACCTAAAAATGATTGGAATGGATCTAAAAAAAAATGAGCAGAACCAGAAGAACAATTTATAAATTAACAACACCATTATGATTATATTTTTTGAAAAACTTGAAAATTCTTATCAATATAATGACCAATAATAATTCCAAAGAATTAATAGTGAAACATGCCATACATCTTTAGATGGAGAGTTTAACACAAAGAGCAGATTAAAGCACATTGGTTCTCCTTCTTTTGTTTTTTTTTCTTCTCTCCGTGTTTCTCTCTCCACTCCCTTTTTTTCTCTTTTGGACATAGATAATGTGGGAATTTGTTTTACATGACTACACATGCTTTCAATGAAATTTATATTTCTTGTCTTCTTACTGTAAGGGGAGAAAAGGGGGGAGGAAAAAATTCAGAAGAGAAAATTTAAAAATTAAATTTAAAAGAAACAAAAAATCCCAAGAGAAATAAAATATGACTTTATTTATTCAAGAATTTGTTCATTTGTTAATCATGAAAGACATATTAAAACTTTTGGATCACAGTTCTCCTTCAGTTCATTATTTCTTGTATAACTTTGGAAAGTGACACATCAAGTAACAATCCGAGAGTGCAATAATAAAGGATTAGTGACCAGAATAAGGGAATTGATTTGGGGGCCATATTTTGTCCAAGAAAGATTACATTTGGAATACTGTTTTCAATTCTGGGGTACCAAATTAAAGATGGAAAGGGATAAAATGGAAATCTCTCATGGAAGGGAGACAAGAAAGGTAGAGGGAAAGAGACTATGGCATCAAAAGATTAATGGCAAGAACTAGGAATACTATAACCAAAAGTGCAAAAATATAAGAACAAACAATGGAAATATCAGAAAGGAAAATTTGGAATTAAAACAAGAACAAACTCATAATTAGAATCATCATATCAAAAGTTTGAAACAGGAAGGAGTCTAATCTAACCTCCTCAATCTTTTACAAATGAGAAAATTGTTCCAAATATTAAATAGCTTTTTAAGGTCACATATGTAGTGGTAAAGTTTGACTTTGAATAAATCTACCTAAAATGTAATGGGCCACATCACTGGATTCCCTCTCACCATCACTTTTCATTAGGAAGCTAATATCAAATTATTATATATGTTGTAAATGGAGTTTGAATTGCCAACTGATTTGCAATTCTACACCTAAATAACTAACATAGATATTTTGAAGGAAGTTTGGCAAGATATGGTGATTAATAAATTATTACAAAGGAATAATTATGAAAAATGGGAAAACCATGGTATTTCTAATTAATTGATCAAATAAATAATTAAAAAAGTTTACTATGTTCCAAGCATTGTACTAAATTCTGGGGATACAAGGAAAAAGATTTTTTGCCATGTTTAATATCTTTTCTTTTCAATCCTAATCCTTTTTTTTTAACCTCTCTGTAATTTTGACATTTTCAACCATTTTCTTCTTAAGGTTCCTTTCCATGACCTTTTAACTTTACTTTTCCTCTTGCCTTCATGGGTCTCTCCTTCTTTGTCTTCTTCATTCAGGTAATGCCCATGAAAAATCTATGTTTTTCAGGGCTCTATCTTGGGTATCTGACTCTTCTACCTCTATGTTTTTTTTTTCTTTTCATTTATGGAATCTCATTAGCTCTCTCAGTTTCAGTTGTCATCTCTATGCTGATCATTCCAAGATCTACTTATTCAACTCTAATTTCTCTCTTAACTTCCAAAATTGCATCTCCAATTGCCTAATAATATCTCAAAGTCAATGTCCTTGTAATGCAGTAGAAAAAGTATTTATCCTGGAATTAGGAGTACCAAAATTCAAATCCAGCATCATGGACATCCTACCTGCAACTCCAAAGCAAGTTATTAAACTCTGCTTCAGTTTTCTCAAGTACATATAGGGATCATTATACTACTCACCTCTCAAAATAATTGCAAGGATCAAATGAAATAATATTTGCAAAGTGTTTGTAAATGGCAGATATTTAATAAATGCTTATATCTCCCATATCCACTTTTAAATTCCCAAAGTGAATTCATTATCTTTCCCTCCAAATTCTCTCCAGTTACTACTTTCTCTATTACTCTTAAAATAATCATCATTCTACCAGTTGCCCAAGATTGAAACCTAGGTGTCATCAACTCCCTACTCTTTGTCATTCCCCTTTACATCCAATCTGTGGCAAAGCCTGTTGACTTTTCCTTCTTAACATTTGCCACGTCTTCCTCCTTCTTTCTTATCACTTTATTCTTGAACTATCTAAAACATCTCTTGGTTGGTCTTCCTGCCTCAACTCTCTTCCTACTTTATTTCTCAATAACCAATTACTTGCATTTAGGCCCCTTTTAAAACTGTGCCTTTTTATAGAGGCATTAGCTTCTTTGTTTTAATCTTATATGTCATATAATCTTATATGATAATTCCTCTTTTCTCTTCTGGGCATATTCAGTGGTTATCACCAATGCTTAAAATTCTGTCCCTCTTCATCTCTCCCTCCCAGAATTCCTGACTTTTTTCAAGTTATATATATAAAATCTTACCTACTACAAAATTTCTGTCCCATGCCCTCATTAATATTACTTAATTTAGTCTGTTGATTATCTGTGATTTATCTATATCTATATCTATATATCTTGTTTGTTCACAGTTGCTTGCTTATTGTATTTCTCATTAGATAATGAACACTTTGAGCTCAAAGGAGAGAACTCAGAGAGGGATATTTTTCCCTTTCTTTTTATCCGTACACTTGGCATAGTGCCTGGCACATAATGGGCAATTATAAATACTTCTGTATTGAATCAGAAGATATAAGTTTGAATCTTTGTACTGTCACTCACTAGAAATGTCACACTCAAATAATGTTTGATTGTTCCACACTTTATTTTCTTCTCATGAAAAAAATTGGATGACAATATTTATATTATCTAATAATAATTTGGAGGAAAAATATTTACAAACAGTAACATTCAATAGAAATGTAAGATATTAGCTCTAAAAGTCAAAGACAACAATTTCATAGAAGAGAATGGTTGCAATATTTAAAAAAATGATTAGAGGAACTAATTTGGGGGAGAAGGCCAATTAAATTTAAGTTCAGAAGTTGAGAAGATGGAATTGAATATGATAAAGTGAAATAGTTTAGGATTTAGGAAATTCCTGTTTTATTTCTGAGCTTCACCAACAGGCCAACCTTGACCAAGCCACAGAAGCTCTCTGAGTTGCAATGAGGAGAAAATTAGAATCAACAGTCTCAAAGGCCTTTTCCAACTCTGAAACTGCCTCTTCTGTTATAAAGAAACAGATTTATTTGAATATGCAAAAGGAATTTAATTCCCTCAAATTAGAGATTAGGAAAAAAAAAGAGATAAAAAGAGACCAAGTACAAGGCCACATAGCTACTGTGATCTCATGGGCCCTCCTGTTGTTTGGATTTCAACAGATGTGGGATCCAGGTATGAATTACAGTATTTCCTATTATGGATTCTGGACAAACAATTAAAAATGAAAATATAAATTTAGAAGTTAGGGAGTAGAAGAACCAAAAGAAAGACTTTTGGAGGTTTCCTACAGTCAGAGGTCAAATAGAAGAAGAAATATAAAGGGAGTAGAAATAGCATGAAATCTATTAAAGAGAAGAGAATTTGGTTGAAGAGAATTAGTGGGCATTCCAGGAGCAAAGACAGAAAGTCAAAGTACAGAAGCACTAAGCTGAGCACTCCTTTTATTCCCCTCCAAAGAACTTTAAAATATTGCCTCAGATTTAATTCTGGATTGATAGTCAACAAGTCAGAGTGAAACATTCTTTCAGTCCAAGAAAACATAAACGGTCAGAAAGAGAAATCTTTGACATGGGAAAGAAAACTGACCTGGAGGCCACCTGGATGAAAACCATTGCTGGCACTAAGTGGTGATGACAAAAGAGCAGCAACTTTGGTGATTACCAAACCAGAGATGGTAAGGAGCTGTGGCACCTGCTCAGAAACAGATTTCAGACTATACTCATGTTAGCATACTGGATGAGGGACAAGTTGTTGTCTATCAACTACATTGGTTATAGCCAATTCTAAGTCATAGTTCAAGGGCTGCAAGGGATATTTTCAGTTTAGATGGAGTGGAAATCCTTAGAGGCAGTAATAATTCTGGTTCCAAGGGATCAGGGACCTAGATGAATCATTTTCAATTCTAAGGAACAAGCAACACTGACAAATGGTACTGATTACAAACCCAAAGAATCAGGGAATCTTCTTGGATAATGACCAGAGTGCAAGGACCACATCTCTACCCAGATCCATCACCTTGGAATCAATGAAAAGTTTTGAATCCTCAGAACTAGTTCTGAAAATAGCAGTATAGAAAAAGTTTGAAGCTTGAGGCAGGCCCCACTTCCTTTCTTCCCCTCCCAAACAAACAAACACAGACACACAGACATACACAGACACAGACAAACACACACACACACACACACTGGGGAGAGAACAAAATATGAACATAAAACTACAACTTAAGAAATAACTGTAGTAAAATGGGTGGGGAAAAAAAAAGAACATGACCATAAAAACTATGGTGATAGCAAAAATCAAGACACAAATTCAGAAGAAAGTGATGAAGGCAGAATAACTACAAAGAATGCATCTAAGAAAAAAAATATGAGTTGAGCACAAGCTCCCCAAAATTCCCCAAAGAGATGAAAATAATTTTCAAAATCAAAAGAGTGGTAGTGAAAAAATAGTTAAGCAAATGAAAACAAAGGAAGAAAATAATAAAGACAATTAACAGACTATATCAATAACCAAACTAATAGAACTCATATGATATCAATAGGTGCAAAAAAAGCATTTAAGAAAACACACCACCCATTCCTATTAAAAACAGAGAGCATAGGAATAAATGGAGGTTTCCTTAAAAGGATAAACAGTATCTAAGCCATCAACAAGCATTATACATAATGAGGATAAGCTTTAACCATTCCCAGTAATATCCATGGGTGAAACAAAAAGGCTTGATATCACCAGTATTATTTAATATTGTATTAGAAATGTCAACTTTAGCAGTAAGGGAAAAAATGAAATTGAAGGAATTAGAGTAGACAATAAGGAAACAAAATTATCACTCTTTGCAATTGATATGATGGTATATATATTTGGAGAATACTAGAGAATCAACTAAAAACCTACCCAAAAGATGAACAATTTTAGCAAAGTTCCAGGATATAAAATCAATGTGCATAAATCATCAACATTTCTATGTATTAGCAGAACAGTCCAGCAGCAAGAGATAGAAAGAGAAATCTCATTCAAAATAACTGTAGATAATATGAAATATTTGGGAATTTCTCTGACAAGATAAAGCCAGGAACTATATGCACACAATTACAAAATATGCTTTACATAAATAAAGTTAAATCTAAACAATTGGATTAATACCAAATGCTCATTGTTAGGCCAAGCTAATACAATAAAAATTACAATCATGTCTAAATTAATCTACTTATTCATTGCCATACCAATAAAACTCTCAAGAAATTACTGTATAGAGCTTCAAAAAACAATAACAAAATTCATCTGGAAGAACAAAAGCTCAAAAATTTCAAGGGAATTAATGAAAAATGCAAATGAAAATAGCCTACCTGTACTAGATATAAAATTATATTAAAAGCACTGCTCATCAAAAACATTTGGTATTGGCTAAACAACAGAGTAGTAGATCAGTGGAATAGGTTAGGTTCAAAAGACACTATAATCAATGACTATGGTAATCTAGTGTTCAATAAGCCCAAAGACTCCAGCTTCTAGCATAAGGACTCACTATTTGACAAAAATTGCTGTGAAAATTGAAAAACAGTATGACAGAAAGTTGGCATTGACCAACACCAAACACCCTATACCAAAATAAGTTCAAAATGGGTTCTGATTTAAATATAAAAAAATGTTAATATATCTGGTCCTATCCTATTGTTAATACTCTTTTCTTCTTAAAAAAATACTTTGTATTTGTTTTGAAGCTAACAGTTGGATGGATGTTGTATATAAATTGTTAAAGAAGTTGTTTTTATTGTTGTTCAAAAAAAATGATACTATAAGCAAATTAGGAGAACAAGGGATTTTCTACTTCTTAGACTGGTGGAGAAGGGAGGAATTTAAAGCCAAAGAAGAACTAAAGAATATTATGAAATCCAAAGTGGATAACTCTGATTATATTAAATTGAAAAGGTTTTGTACAAATGAAATCAATGCAACCCAGATTAGAAGGGAAGCAGAAAAGTTGGTTGGGGGGGAGATTACACCCAATGTTTCTGATAAAGCTCTCATTTCTAAAATCTTCGTCATTTAACATCAATTAGGGAATGGTTAAATAAGTTATTGTATGTGAATCACAATTGAATGTTCTGTAAGAAATGGTGAGCAGACTTATTCAAAAAGGCCTTAAAATACTTACATGAACTGATGCTAAGTGAAGTGAGTAGAACCAAGAGAACATTGTACACAATAACAAGATTATGGGATGATAAACTATGATGAATTTGGATCTCTTCAATGAGTCGATTCAGGAAACTTCCAATAGACTTGAAATGGAAAGCCATCCACATCTAGAGAAAGAACTGGAGACTGAATGTGGATTCAGCTATATTATTTTCAAGTTTTGTTGTTGTTATTATTTGCTTTTTTTCCCCTTCATGTTTTTTTCTCTTCTGATCTGAATTTTTCTTGTGCAACATGATGAAATAAGTTTAGATGAATTGCACATATCTAATCTGTATTGGATTGCTTGTGGTCTAGGGTGGGAGATGGGGAGGAGGGAGGAAGAAAAATGTGGAATGCAAGGTTTTGCAAGAATGAATGTTGGAAACTACCTTTGCATATATTTGGAATTTTTTTTAAACTATTATTATGTAAGAAAAAGGAAAGACAATTAACAGCTTGGTAAAAGTAGTATAAAACATACTGAAGAAAATGATACTTAAAAAGCCTAATTGGTCAAATAAAAAGCAGTACAAAAGGAAGGCAGCCTAGTAATTCCAGATTTCAGATAATAATTTCAGATAATAATAAAAAGTTATCTGGGATATTAAAAAATAGAATGGTAGATCAGTGGGAAAATTAGATATGCAATACATAGTAGTGAGTGATTATAATAATATGATGTTTGACAAAACCAAAGACATAAGATTTTTGAAGAAAGAACATTTCACAAAAATTGCTAAGAAAACTAGAAAGCAATATAGTAGAAACTAGACATAGACCATTATTTCACAGGGTGTATCAAGATAAGATTTAAATGGAAGATTTAGATATGAAAAGTGATATGTACAAATGAGGGGAGCATGGAAAAATGTACTTGTTAGATTTATGGATAATAAAAGAATTTGTGTCTAAAAAGAGACAAAGAGGATCATGGAAAGTATTATGGAAAATACATTACATTAAATTAAACAGTTTTAGCAGAAACAAAACTAATGTAGCCAAATTTAGAAGAAAATAGGAAATTGGGGAAATTTTCAACACATTTCTCTGATTAATACTACATTTCTTAAATATATATGAAGCTGGAGCCAAATGTATAAAAATAATAGCCATTCTTCAGTTTCTCATTGTTCAAAAGATATGAAATGGCATTTTTCAGAAGGAATCAAACTTTTTTATAGTGATATGCAAAACTTTCTTAGTCAACATTGATTAAAGAATTGCAAATTAAAACAACTCTGAAGTACCTCCTCAAATCTATTATAATTGTATAATATGACAGAAAACATAAAACAAAATTTGTCATTTTGATGTGGATACATAAAATTTGGGACGTTATTGTAATGTTGGTGGAGTTGTGAACTGTTTAACCATTTTGGAGAACAGTTTGAAACTATATCCAAAAAGTCATACAACTTTGACTCAGAAATATCACAATTAGGTGTGTATTCCAAAGAAAAGGGAAAAGAATCTATTGTAATTTTTAAAAATATATATAGTAGATCTTTTTGTGGTAAGAAAGAATTGGAAACTGAGAGGATGTCCATGAATTAGGGAAAGAAAGACTGAATAAACTGTAGTGTATGATTGTGACGGAATATTATTGTATTATAAGAAATAGTAAAACAGAGCATTTCCTAAAAAAAAAAACAAAAACAAAAACAAAAAAAAAACTGGGAAGACTTTTATGAACTCATGCAAAATAAAGTGAGCAGAACCAGGAAAACATTGTATATCTAAGAACAGTATTGTGAGGATTGTCACCTCTGAAAGTCTTAGCTACTCTGATTAAAACAATGATCCAAGACAATTCCTAAGGACCCATGATGAAAAATGCCAGAGAACTTATGAATTTTCAATGCATATTGAAACATACTTTAAAACTTTTTTAAAATTTGTTTGTGTTTTCTTTTACAACATGTTAATAAAGAAATGTGTTTTGCATGAGTACATTTGCATAATCAAAATCAAATTTCAGGTCTTCTCAAGAAGGAGTAAGGAGCAGCATAGATGGAGAGAATTTGTAACTCAAAAGTAAAAAAAAAAAAAAAAAGGTAAATTATTTACATGAAATTGGGAAGTATTTAATGAAATATCTGTGTATATATATATACTATTTTAAAAGCTTTTTATCTTTAAAACACATGCATAGATAGTTAAAAAAAAAAACATTCACTCTTGCAAAATCTTGTGTTCCAAAATTTTTCTCCCTCCCTTCCCTCCACCCCCTCCCTTAGACAGCAAGTAATTCAATATATGTTAAATGTTTGTAATTCATATATATATATATATATATATATATATATATATATATAGTGTGTGTGTGTATACACACACATACACAATTATTATGCTGCACAAGAAAAATCAAACAGAAAAGAAAAAATATGAAAGATAACAAAAAGTAAGCAAACAACAAAAAGGTAAAAACACTTTGTTCTTATCCACACTCAATCCCCACAGTCCTCTCTCTCAAATGGCCTTTGGAAGTGGCCTGAATCACCTTGCTGTTGAAAATAGCCACATCCATTAGAACTGATTATTGTTTTTTTTTTTTTTGCTGTGTACAATGTCCTTTTGGTTCTACTTACTTCACTTAGCAATAGTTCATGTAAGTCTCTCCAGGCCTTTCTGAAATCATCCTGTTGATTGTTTCTTATAGAACAATAATATTCCATAACATTCATAAATATAACTTATTGACCATTCTCCAACTAATAGGCATCCACTCAGTTTCCAGTTTCTTGACACTACAAAAAAGGCTACTATAAACGTTGTTTGCATTTATGAGTTCTTTCTCCTTTTTTATGATTTCTTTAGGATACAGATTCAGTAGAGATACTGATGGATCCAGTTTGATAACCCTTTGGGTATAGTTCCAAACTGCTCTCCAGAATGATTGAATCAGTTCACAACTCCATCAACAATGAATTAGTGTCCCAGTTTTACCATATCCCCTCCAATAGTCTGCATTATCTTTATCTGTCATTTTAGGTATATATATAATGGTATGTCAGAGGGTTTTTTTTGTTTGTTTGTTTTTAATTTGCATTTCTCTGATCAATTGTGATTTAGACTTATATACATTTTAAAAAGGACTAGTGTGCAAAGCATTACAGGGATGAAGAAAAATTAATTTAAAATAGCTCTTGGATATAGTAATAAATTATGTATTAATTATTAGTTAGATCTACTGGTCATCCTGCCATCTAGGGGAGGGGGTGGGGGGGTAAGAGGTAAAAAATTGGAGCAAGAGGTTTGGCAATTGTTAATGCTGTAAAGTTACCCATGTATATATCCTGTAAATAAAAGGCTATTAAAAAAAAAAAAGAAAAGAAAGATAAGGAAAAAAAAAGAAAAAAATATTAGTAAGAAACTGAATTTAGAGTTAGAAGACCTGGATTAAATTTTTGCCTCTTTCATTTATCAGATGTGTGACCTTGGAAAAATTCATTAATCTCTCTGAATCTCCATTTTCCCATCTATAAAAAGGAGGTTTGTATAAGATGAACTCTACAATTTCTTTCACCACCAAATCTATGATCCTTTGATCTTGTGATTTTTAAATTAGTTGGCATAACTCCTAGGAAAAGGCAAGTGAAGGGAACATTGAAGAGTGCTGCAACTGGGACCCAGTTTGCAGGGGGTAAATAAATGAAAATATTGTGATAGTTATTTTAGACCCTTAGTTCACAAACTTTTCTTCGCAGAAAACTGAAGAATCGAAAAGCTCCATGAGAGCAAGGATTGTTTACACTTTTCTCTATATTCTCTGTATTTAGCGCATTGCCTGAAATATAGTGAACACTTGCTTGACATTTGTTAACTTGACAATAGATAGTAGAAAGAGAAAGGTCAAGTAAAGGACTCGAGAGGCTAACAAACTCAACTGTTCTTATTGAGAACAAAGAAAATTTGCAAAATTTAGGGACACTGTGAACACAGAGAGACACAGACACAGACACACACAGACACAGACACACACACACACACACACACGAAGAGGCGCCGAAATGCCCACATTCTTACGCTAGATGGCAGTAGCGGGGGCCTTTCGGCTTTGGTTTCTTATCCTATAAGGCGCTGCTTGGTTAAGTACAGTCGCATTTAGTTGGAGCTGCAGGGGAGAGAGGGAGAGTAGGGTGAGGAGAAAAAAGGAGGAGGAGAACGAGGGACAGGGAGAGAGAGAGAGAGAGAGGGGGAGAGGGAGGGAGGGAAAGAGAAAGAGAGGAGGAGGGAGGTTTGTCCGTGTTTACACCAAGCACAGGCTTCAAGCACACAACCCGGCTCCCTCCTCCTGCACTTGAGGGGAAAAAAAAAAAAAAAAAAAGAGTGCAGGCTGGTCGGGATCCAAGCGTCGTGTGGCAGGCAGCTTCATCTGTCCAGAATTCTCAGAGCCGTTAGATCTGAGAAAGAAGCAGAAACAGAGAGAGAGAGAGAGAGAGAGAGAGAGAGAGAGAGAGAGAGAGAGAGAGAGAAGACAGGAGAAAGAGGAGAGAGAGAGAGAGGGAGGGAGAGAGAGCGAGCGAGAGCGCAGAGGCAAGCTGGTGCACGCGAGAGAGGATCGAGCGAGGGAGCAACATGAGGACCTACTGGCTGCACAGTATCTGGATGCTGGGTTTCTTCCTGTCCCTGTTCTCCTTGCAAGGTATTTGATGAATTCACTCTTCTTTTCAAGACCCCTCCTGTTCCTTCTCTTCTTCCTCCTGCTCCTAGCAAGGGTCTGAGTATGTGATGGATTAAGGAGCGCTCAGAATAAGGAACTGTGTGCTTATTTACAACTCGCCCCCACTATCCTCTCCACAGGCTCGGTACCAAAACGTTGGTCCTCATGCGTTCTGTGGCAAGGGGAGCGAATGTCTCACTTGCTGCAATATTGGTGTTTGTGTTTTTGGTGGTGAGGACTGAAAATGGTGCGTGTGGTGGGGGAGCAAAACTGGGGGTGATGGTGCGAGAGATGGAAGGGATGGGGTTGTCTGCAGAGAGCTGGTTTGGAGAGATGAGGGTTGTTCTAGTGTAAACTACATCTCCGAAAGCACTGTGCTTAGCTGTTCGCTGGTCCCTGGTGCTGATTCCACTGCATTCCTAGTCTTTCAGTAGGGAATTAACATTAAGTTTAGGGAAGGCTGTGTATGCTTTAAGCACTTAGTACTTGCATCTCCCTGAAAAATAAATAAATAAGATTCTGTCTATGGGATTGGCGAGGAATGGGGAGGGGGGAATGGCAGCGGGGAAAAGAGATTGAGAGGGAGTGGAAAATACATAGGAATAGTACCCACTGGGTAATAGCCATTGCTCGCTAGAAATGGACAGATTTGTTTCAGGTTTGGAGAGCTAAATAGGAGGCATAGGGTTTAGTTTGAAACTGGTGTGGGTTGCGTTTTTCTTTTTCTCTTGAGATCATAGGAAATAGGGAGATTAAGTGTATATTGCACATATCAACACAGTTCTAGTATAGATTTCACTCACAAACTCACATGTAATGCATAACAATGCCCAACCCATGGAAAAGACCTACACATATGCAAACTTATCATTCACATTGAGTCATTTTAATATTTTTAAATGTACATTACTCTTATAGTCTGTCTAAAGAACCATACACACTTAACCACTTATGCACTGTCACTCTCACTCTAACATTTTCATATTAATGGTATTCTATCAATGCTTATGTTGTCTGCCTTTTCACTTTCTATCCCATCATACAATGATATGAAAATGTCCCCTTTTGACTTTCATTTGATAACCTACACACACAGAGGAACACACAAATATTTCCTTTCAAGAACACTCAGCTGTGGATCACCAAACTGCCAACCCTGACTAGTGGTCTGCTCTGACAGCTGATTACTAGTGTTACATCTGTGGTTTTCATTTTACATGGCAGGGGGATGTTTTGAAAAGGCAGTGAGTTCCCTTCCCCAATGAAGGGAAGATGGGCTAATTGGCAGTTTCTGACTGAAACCATGTAACCAAAGATAGCTGGCACTTAAGTTACATTTTGAAATCCTAGTTCACTTTGGAAAGCGGTGGACCTCACTCATCAGACAATTACAAGTTATGGATTCAAACAACTTCCTCTTTCATCTCAAAGCTCACTGACCCGTTATTTCTCAGTTGAAAGTTTTTTTTCCTCTTCTATTACGCAATCCTCCTGACTATCAAGCTTGCCTGAATGGAAAAATCCAGCCCCAACCCAACGCTGCCTCCTTCCATGTTAACCCTTTACAATGGTGTTTATCTAGTAGCTGTCTAGAGAGTCTCTGTGTTGTTAGAGTCTACTGGAGTTCAGCTTTTCATCTGGAGATATTAGTATTGTGGATCTCATAGAAGCTAGAAAAATTAATCCCTTATCCTTTTCAGATTATCTCTCTAACTCAATTCTAAAAAAGAATAACAAAAACTTAACTGTTCAGATTAAAAGTACCACAAAACACCAGAGAGAATAATTGTTTTCAAAGGATTCTAATCTTTGAAAACAAAATCTATTACCTGCAGACTTTGATTCACTTGAGCAAAAAAGAGTGCAGTCTGTTATGCTGATCATATTATACCTTAAAATGTGATGAGTATCATTAAATGATCGCGGAGATCTAATAAGCATAACCAATGAGATCATTATTTTTCAAAAGAGCTTCCACTTATGAACACAAATAGAAAAGAAACTATGCTTTTGCAAAGATAAATATAGTGATAATTCTCTACAATGAACCATTTCTGTAAAAGACCAGGCTTTTTTCTCCAGGAAACACTACTCTTCTAGTACAGCAAATTCTAAGTGACTACTAAACATACCAGCTGCTATGGTTTCATAGGCCCCAGGGTTTTTATCTCTGAGGTTTGGTTTAACTCCGTGTTCTCATTCCTTGCTAAGCCATGGTACATGTTTAATTTGAGAGCAAAGCTGAACAAAGATAATATTAAATCATGTTATTGCCTAAAGTCATGCACTTTGAGGAGTGAAGAGGGTAGAAGGGTATATTGCTGCAAGGACCAAGGAGCTAGTTGTGCAGTGACTCAGGATGGCAGCAGGCTGGAGGACAAGAAGGAAATGGTGCCACCAGCTGGTGCTGAAAAACACCTGAGGAGCTTACTTACAATCAGCACATCACTCCCCCCACCACTGCTTTCCATCATCACTAAGGCAGGGCTAGAGCTGGCTGCCTGGCAACAGAGTGCCCCCTACCCTTCCATTCAACCTCCTCAAGCTGCTTCTTGTACCCAGAAACACTTCTGAAAACTAATGTTTACTAATGGAATTATGTTCCTAATGTTTACTCTTTTGATTCCATTGATCTAGCTGTTATTGATGTTCATCTTAAACCAGATTTTACATGTATAAAGACATTACCCAGGAGATAGAAGGACATGTCAAGGGTAGAGAAAAGGAAGGGAAGGGAAGTATGTTTTGTGCCAGTGCCACCCTCTAACTCCCCCCATACTAATTGCTAGGTTTGAGAAAATAAAATATGGCCAGTCATTACTATGTTACCATAAGTAAAATTCACATCAATATAATCAGGATAGCTATTTTAATCTTTGTCTTAGCCATATTCTGAGTGTCATTATCAAGTTTATTATATTATAATGCCATAAGTAACAATGTTTTACCTTTTCATGTAATAGGTAATACTTTTGTCTCAAAGATCTAAGTCCTTTTACAGATATAGGTAAAGACAGAATTATAGCCTTTGAACACCTGAGGAAATGGAGGCAAAGAGAAGTTTGTAATCACTCCACAGTTACAGCCAGGTAGTATCAGAGTTAGGTCTTTAGCCAAAGTCCCTTTATAGGTGTTTTTAATCTTTTAGATATTGTCTCAATAAAGTGCTTTGAGGTCCTTAGTTTAAAATAATCATATGATGTTAATATTCATCACATTCAACTCATTTTTACTGATAAAGAAATAGGCAGAGGGAGGCAACATTACTTGCCAAGCTAATTAGTGTCAGAGCCAGGACCAGAATCTAAATTTCTTAAAACATGGAGCATTTATGGCTAAAAACTTTATATTAAATAAGGTGTTATTCTGTCTAGTTTTAACTGATAGCAAGCTAAGAGGAAAGTGAACAACAATATCAGTTTTTCAAGTTCAAAGTGAAAAATAGGAAGCAATAAGGTAGGACTGTTACACCTTGCCTGCTCTCGTTTTGTACTTAGCCTAGTACTTTGGCTAGGAGAATACTTAATCTCCTTGTCATCTGGCATCCTTCTCCTCTTTATGCTTGAGACCCAAAGCCGAGATCTGCTTCTGATATCTCTTTTGGCTTTGGTTTTTCTTTGGCATCTGGAATGACATTAGCCATGAGCTTTTTGGAGCTTGAAGGAAAGAGCAATCTCTTGCAGTCTTGTGCCATTCTCTAGTTCATCTGAATATGAGAATCCCTAGCTATTGTTTTCAGCCATAGTCTGGTTGCCCAGAAGTTAAGAGACTAATGTTGTGAGACTGCTTAAAAGTCAGCAGAGAAAACCCCTTTGTTAAAAACCCAGTATTGGTTGCTCATTGAATACAAGGAAGGCTTCTGACAGAATCTGTTCCCACTTCTGATGGTACTCTTTGGTAATGTAGAGCAGGATTATTCCAGCATTGTACTGGGTAGAACTTTACATTATCTTACTTTTCTCCTCCAACTTTTTCCCCAGTGTTAATTGGCAGATGACATCTCTCCAAAAGTTTATGATAGACATCCTAATAAGGGGGTATAACCAGACTCTCTGAACCATATTTTCTATATGAATGGCTATTAGACACTTTATATAAAATTAGTAGGATATATTTGGACCATCATTACTACAGTGACCATATTGATTCCAAATGACTCACAATAGCTTATATTCTAAGAGGTAATAACTAGAGTCACACTATCACACGCATTATCACCATTACTATCAATATCACCATCACCCCAACCATTACTACCATCATCCTCAGTTTATCATCATCATTATCATCATCATCATCATCATCATCATCATCATCATCATCTCTTATTTGATGCACTCTGCGGTTAAAAAGAATGTATAATTTTACCATTAGATGTTTACATACCAATGGGTAGGCTATCTTTCTCTTTATCATCTATCAGAAAGGGCATTACAAAATTAACTGAGGACAGTATTTAAGATTTTAAAATTATTGTTCTGTTTTTTTTTGGCTCAAATAAATAGTTACTTTTTATGATCATATTTATTAAATTCTACAGAGATGAAGGGGACTTAAAGAGCTAATGCACTTTTATAGAGAAGAAAACAGGCCCAGGTAACTTAAGTGATTTACCTATGTCTACATAATTATTGACAGAAGTAGGATTTGAAACTAGATTGTCTATTTCAATAAACAGTGTTCTTCCCATTGCAATATTTGAATCAAGCATGCTATCTTATAGTACCGCAGTTAGAGTCTAGATACCTGGATTCTAATCCTTCCAAAACTAATCATGGACTTTGGGGTGTCCCTAAACCTCATGTGTGTCATCTACAAAACAGAGAATATAATCCTTGCTCTGCCTAACTCACATAATTGCTACAAAAGTCTATTGATTTCACATATGCAGGAGTACTTTGTAAATTGCAAATCACTATAAGAAATAATATTAAAATTGACATCAATAATAAATGACACATGTATTGTCAGTGTTTTGTTCTTATTGCTATCATCATTATATCCATCTGGTATAGTGGAAGGAATGTCATATCTTGAGTCAGAGATTCCGATTGTCATTTTTACCTCTGACCTAAGGAAAATCAGTTTACTTTTCTGTATTTCATCTGTTCAGAGGTAAGGGAATTGGACTAAATTTTCTCTAAGGTCCTTTCCTGTCAAAACTATAATTGTTTCACAAATAATGGAATTTGTTTCCTTTCTATTGTCTATGTTGAATTTAGTAATCTAAAATGATCTAGTCTATTTGAGAAGGAGAGGACAGGAATTCATGATCTCCGAACATCTTGTACAATGGAATTTTATAACCACAGAAAATAGTGTGAAAATGAAGTTTGATTTATTAGTTGAACTACACTTATACTCTTAAATTACAGGAAATATGCAGACATATTGCTCTCTGAGATTGCAAATGCAATGTTTTGTTACCTAAAATGGCAGAGTAAAAGATTTTGACATTTATTATTAGTTATGAAAATTTACAACAGAAATATAGAAGAGGTTGTTGTATCTACTAAACTACATTACCAGTACATTACACTTTCCATTTTCAAATTATGTTTTTGGCCAATCAACTGCTTAATAATACTTTCCTAACAACAATTTTCAAGGAAGGACCAAAAATTATAAATTGTTTAGGAATTAAAAAAAAAAGAGGTCACGGGATCATAAGTATAGGTATAGGATTGGAAAGGACATCATAAGCTATATCATCCAATCTGCTCATATATGTATATATAAAAAAAAACAAGGACACATTTTTATGTTTTATTTATATCCATAAAGATTTAGAAAATGTTTGAGATATGTTTCCAAGTGCTATAATGATAAGCCAATATCAAGAATAATGCACTATACAGCAGAAAACCTTGATTCTATTTCTGGGTCTGATATTAATTTGTAGACTGATCTTGAGTAAGTTATTTTAATCTTTTGAGTATCTACTTCCTTATCAGTAAAGTAAAATTTTTCTTTGGGGTCCCTTTAACAGATAACTTTAACATATTGTATTTTTGGAAATCATATTTACTGGAACATGTCAGCAACATAGAGTGAAAGTTTGATTTAGCATATTTACTTATGAAATGCATTTCCCTTATTGCATATTGATTCTTGACTCACACATATTTTGCAATATAAAGGAAAATATTTTTCTCTCATAACTCTAATGCTACTTTATTTTTCTACTTTAAAAAAGCAAGTCTTCTTTGCTAAAACCCAGTATGATGTGAGAACTGGAATGAGAGTCATGCTATCTGGCCTTGAGTTCTGATAATTCCCACCGAGGGAACTTTGTGCACATCACTTAACTCTGTGACTTGATTTTTCCGTATCTGTAAATGGGGATACTAATTTCAGTCCTGCCTACTTCATTGGATTTATAAACGGTTGAAAGGTAAATAGAGATTATCTCCTCACTTTGAAGATCAGGAAACAAGAATCTGGAGTTTTGAAAATCACTTGAATGCATTTTACAAAAGTTGCACAGTGTACATTTGGACCCCAGTCCTTTGATTCCAAATTTCTTCTTCCATCCACTATACAACTATCCCTCCAGTTAAAGAAATTTGAAACTTACATTGATGATTATGCTACTTGATAAAATGACAATTATAATTTGCGAATTCTACAAATAAACTAGAGTGGAACCCTGAAGCATCACAAATAAAATTTGCCCTAAAATTCCCAGACAGAATAATGATTGTATATTTTAAAAACTACAAGCTTTAAAAGATATTACTACATCAAATACAATCTCCAAATTTCATGCAGCAAAAAGAATTCAAAATATAAAAATATGTTGGGAGAATTAAAAGAATGAGACCCATGTTGTCTCCTTTACTCTCTACTATTGGGGTCATCCAAAAATGTTTTAGTGAGTCTACAGAAGAAAATAAAGATAATATATCCAATTGTGTAATAGTACAAATCATGACAAACATGCAAGAATAATAGTATAACAACTTAAATTGCTTCTATTTAAAGCACATCAGAAATTTACAAAATACACAACAAAATCAACAATAACAATAACACCATGAACCATATCAGCAAACTCACATATCCCTGGAAATACAGAAGCAGTAATATATTATATTTGCATAGTAATTTAGAAATCTCTTTCTTATTAGCCTCATTTTATCTTCGTAACAACTCTCGAAGTAAGGAAGGGAGGAGTTATTGTTTTTGAAGAACATATTAAATGATACAAGAAAGCATTCTGAATGTACATTATGTTAGCCTTGCTTTGAGAAATTATTTGAGTAAGCTGAACTAGATGTCAGGGTTTCTAATTCTCAATTACACTACTAACATTTCACAATAGTATATTATTTAATCTCATTGCTCATATGTCAAGTTGGAATAATGTCACCTACCATATCTACCTCACAGGACTGTTGGAATTGTTTTACATATTAAAAAACTCAATATAATTATTATTATTATTTAAACTTTATGATTGCAAACATAAAACAACAGCCACAATAATTAACAAGAAACCAATAAAGCAAAAAAATAGCTAAAGGATAGTTGCTTGTCCTTGTCTAGGGAGAGTCACTCAATGTGTCCTAGAGTCACTCAATGTGCCCTTACTCAACTAGCTCTAATCATCATAATTGTCTTGGACTGTTTGGTTAATTGGATTGGTCTTCCAGTATGCCTGAAACCCTGTGGTAAAATACTAATACTAATTTATGGATGTATCAGCTGCCTAATCTTTCATTTCCCAGGCCAAAGATCCTTAAACTCCAATAAGAAATCTTGAACTGTGATGTAAATACCCCTTTCTAGTTATTTGAAAATTACCAGCCCTCTTTGTATCTTTCTCTTGAACATATACACTAGCCTGACTTGCAGTAATTTTTACCTTGAATCCTTGAGGGATTGCTGAGAAAAAAGGCTCAGATTCCAATCCCTTTTACCAGTATTTGTTGTATGGATTACTATTATTTACTAAAAGGGAGTAAAATTGTCAAATTAATTAATTTTATCAAGGATACCAGAGGGCTTTTGCTTATATAAATTTCTTCTTTTAGAATGAAGATTTTATTTTAAAATGCCAAAGATATGGAAATTATAAAAACGTTTTTTACTACACTGTATCATCCTTCACATTTAAGATAAAATGTAGACACACTGAAAGAAAAATAAAACTTAGTTTTAAAATTGGAATAAGTATACCCCTCTTTGGGGGAAAAATATCACACTGAGAGAATGATTATCTGGTTCAATAAAAATGGTCTTATTTTTCCCCTCTTCATAACAGATTTCACAATTCTCTGGAAATAGATGAGAGATGTGTCTCCACTATCTTCTTCATGAATTTTCCTCTTTATGCAAGTAAGGAGCAAAAGGAATAACTGGATTGTCAGAAAAATTTTTATTGATCAAAGGGGTCCCAGCAGAGGTGGTTTGTTCATCCAATTTAAATTCGACTTTTTTTGGTTGTTATTTAAAAATCTCTGATCCAGGAAAAGGAAGATTAGGTATCTGTTGCAGTATTCCATTAGCACTAGTATTTCTTCTCCAAGATCTGGGGTACACTGAAAAATAGTATCATGATAAAGCAGCTCCTTATAAGTGTTTGTCTAATAAAATTCCAGAGATGATATTTGGATGGTCATCTATCAGACAATCTATATACTCTGCAATTAGGACTGATCAGAAAATAAATTCAAATCAATTAAAATAGGTTTAAGTACTTGCTATGTAGAGGAGATCCCAAAATTAGTATGGGCTTTCAAGGAGTTTACAATATGCTAGTGGGGAAAAGATGACTAAAATAATTTTAATAAGAGCTCAAATATGACCAGTTTCAAGGGATGATCCAAACACATCATTTCATGAGGACAAATTTGCTTTCAATTGAAAATGGGCAGATATTCTGAGAAGACTTGAGAAGGTTGCAGTTGTTTGGACCTTCAAGAGAGGATTTTCAGTAGCTGATATTTGGAAGGATTTTATTTCAAGTATTAAAGGCATGATCAAGATCATGAAGAATGAAATAATGTAGGATAAAAAGGGGATATTGAAAGTACTTCATATAATTGGACACATTATACCTAAAAAGTCCTGGCATTAGAAGATTTTGAATGATAAGATCAGATGTTTTTGACTAAATCAACAAGCAATGGGAACTCATTGAAGGTTTCATAGTAGTAGAGTGCCATAATCAGAATGATGCATGAGAATGATTCTATGATAGTTTTGTGAATCATAGATTTGAAAAGTGATAGATTGAAAACAAAAAAGAATCATTTAAGGATGCTATATCAATCAACTTACAAGGATTTTTAATTGTCTCCTATGTGTTCAGAACTACTCTATGTACTGAAAATGTAAACATAAAAACAAAATAGTCCCTGACCTGAAGAATATTATATGCATAATTATATTTTAAAATTAATAAACATGCATTTTCTTTCCCTAGAATTACATCTGTTCCACTGAAAAACCATACCAAATTTTTGTGTAAGTATTCATAATCAAATGAAACAAATTCCCAAATTTTCCATGTTCAAAAATTCATGTCTCATTTGGCATACTGAGTCCCTCATCTCTATCAAGAGATAAGTAAAATAAAAACAGTTCATGCAGTTAAGAGAGCTGTGACTTCTAAACTGTAGTGGATATGATGCTATTAGAATCTGTTTTTTCATAAATGTCCAAGAAATTTGCTATTAACATTTCTTTTCTATGCCCCAATAGGATACTTAAAATAAATTATATTTAGTTTTTTTTAAAAAGAGATAGGTAACAGTATTCATCATTCTTACTTTTGGATCATAGTTGGTCAGGGATTTTAATTTTTTCAATATTAATCTTGCTTACAAGCTTGTTGCTATTATATAAATTGTTTTTTTCTGTTTCTGTTCATTTTATTTTATATTAATTCATAGAAATATTTGTATATTTCTGAAACGTTTTTTTTCTGTTGAAGACAGACTGTTCTTTATACAAGTCTATACCAAATGTCAATAAAAAGGAGGAGCCAACAAGAAAACTTAAGGGGACTATATTAAAAATAGTTAAAACTGATTAGATATGGAAATTGAAAAAGAAGGAAGAATTAAAGAGAAATTCCTAATTTTAATCCTGAATCAGTAAGAAGTTTGTGGTGTTATAAACAGAAAAAAAATTAAAGTCAGAGGAAGGAAAAACTTTTCTTTTTGAAAAGATGAGACATTTAATGCCTTCGTTAATGTCTGTCTCATGTGATAAAGAGAAGGCTAATTGCCACTGGTCATCTTGGTAGCATTTAGACCTATCCTAGTACTATACATAGTAAGCATTCAATAAATACAGATTGAGAACTAGAAAGGAAACTTAGAGGGAATTAGTGAAGATGGAATGATTTTTGTGTGTCATTTTTACATCATGGAAAAGGTCAGCATTTTACCCATTTCAGATAGTAGGAATGAAAGAATGACTTACTTAACTTAAATGAGTTAAATTGGTAAAGGTGTATAGTTATAATTGGATGTTTAATGGTTTGTCAATTTAAAGGTTATCATTTCTTTTGACTATTTATCTCAACTTTGAACAAGATACCTTACCTTTCTACTCTTAAGTATTCTTAGACGTACAATTGATGGTGAGCTATTTTGATTTCTAAGATCTCTTTTAGGTCCAAAAAATTAGTGCTTCTATAATTTCATTGCTTTGATTAGAGAAAAGTTTAATTTTGTTTGGTAAAAAAGTCTTAAAGCACATTTTAAAAGAATTTCAATTTCATTATTTTCAAATGCATAAAGTTAAAAATGATGAAGTATTTAGAAGCTGAGCTATTGTATGATCTACTTTAATGCACAGATAAAACTCTTTATAATCAGAAGGTTCATTTACATACAAGTAATGCACAAAGATGAAAGATCCTTGGAAGCAAGAGTAATAATTTACCTAAACTTTGTATTTTTCCCAATGTATTTTGCACACAATAGATGCTTGGTAAATGTGTGTTGAATCAAATCGAATTAATATAATAAATTTATTGAAAATAATGTACTATCTTAAGTGGATAAGTACTTTCCAAAATCTGCTTTTGTTATTAGTTATTTCAATCAATGTATAGGGAAGGTTAATATAGGAAAAAAAGGGCAAAGAACATATTTCTGGTGGAGGGAATTGATTGACCAAAAGCCAGGTGGGAAGTTTAAACATTATATAGTAGTGTGGCACCACAGGGAAAGAACCAAGGGTACTGCAGTGAAGAGTTAACATTAGAGAGTAATGGGAAATAGTTCAGAAAGATTAAACTTACATATCAAATTGACGAATCTATACTTGATCTAATAAATACCAGAGAACCATGATAATTTAGAGGAGAGAAAGGACATGACAAAATGTATGCTTCAGAAATACTAATTTCAAACTGAAATGGTAGAAATGCAAAGATAAACATGTATCCAGATAGTGTTAAATTATAACAGATTCTAAATCAGTGTAATCCAGATGATTTTACTCTGTAAATAAGAGAGGTAGTCTGTCATGATCTCCTGAATATTTATGTGTCCTGTGTAATGTGACATATGCTTTATTCATAAAACACATGGGTACATTTATTAATGAAACATACATGAACTGAATTTGGGTAACATACAGTTTGTAGTACATGATGTGTAGGTAGAGTGTGGATATCTTTTTCTAGACTGCTGGGTTTCCATTTGAGGCCATCTGTTTAGTGCTGTTCTTGTATAATATATAGTGAGAAAATATTGTTAAATAAACCTTGGCAGCATTCAACTAACTTTGATGTGCTTCTCATCGCATACTGAAAAAAAAAAAAGTTTGATTTTTTTTTTATTCGTTCAGAAAAGGGGAAAACTATAGTAATTCATAATGTCCTTTTAAATTTACATGAAAAATAAAAATACAGTAGTTTAATTTTGATATTTTATTAACTCCTTCCACCCTATCAGGTTTTTGTTGTTGTTGTTGTTTTTGCTAGAACTAATATTTTCTTTGTTTTAGTCAGTAACACTATCTTCTTTGTATTCCAGTGGATGGTACTTTCTAGTTGCAAGCACTATTTTTTTCCAGTATACAATGATAAGCACACCAAAGTTATTTCAGTGTTGTCAAGGTTTATTTAATAATATTTTCTTACTATATATTATCCAAGAATAGCACTAATGAGATGTCCTCAAATGGAAAACTCTGATCCCAAAGCTTCTATATCCTGTAGGCTCTCCTTTACATATCTTGATATTTCTGGCTAATATTACAGCACAAAACTAAGTAATAGCTTTCATTTATTCTTTTCAATTGATTGGCCTCTTGTCTTTTTATAGTCTGAGATCTCTTCTATGAGAATTTTTAGGTGCTTTGTTCAAATCATTGTTGAAAATATTCCGCAAGCTACATCCTACTCATGCCAGTAATGTATCCCCTCATTGATCATTTAGTGACAAGCAATGTGATTCTTCAGAGATTGTAATAGTCTGTGATTTGCAATCTTGTGGTTGATAGTTCTAATTCTATTAAGTTTCAGGTCACTATGATCTAAAAGTGCACACAACTGGTACTGTCAATTTATTAATTAACATATTAATCAAGCAAGATTGCCTTTTTAAGAAATCCTGTTGCCATTACTCACTGTTGTTGTTTGCTGAAATATCTAGGTATCCTACTCTTGACCATAGTCTCTAATAGCTTATCTGCTATAAATAGAGCACATCTTAGAATAATCTAGAAAATAAATCAAGAATAGAGTAGCCTAGGAGGCTATCCCAGTCCATCAGTCACCCTTCTAAAGAGATACTTGATTCACTTGTTTATTCAGGTACAGAATTCTTATGACAACAGGCTTTCTTTTCATTTCCTTGCTAGTATTAAGGTCTAAAAAGAAGTCTCTGGGAAAGTCAATACTTTGGAGTACAGTATATGGAGATAATAGATCTAGACCTTGTTGGAGACCAACAAGCTTAGCCACCTAATTTTAGGAATAGGAAAACTGTGGATTGACATAAGATCACAAAAGATGTAAGTATAAGAAGTAATGTTTAAACCTGATTTCTTTGATTCAAGGCCAACCCAGTGATCTCCTGCTTAATCTTACTTCCAGATCATTCTGAGAATATATTTTTATTAGGAAGAATGGTAAAAAATGAATAAAGGCCCTGAACTTTTAAAAGAGAGGATGAGTGGGTGCTGTAGAATAGCAGTTGTAGGTCAAGACATAGGTCTTTTCTCAGCATTGTCCTTAGAATTAACTTTCGTTATAAATTTGAGTCTCACAAGCCTATGACTCATGTTATTTCATAAACCCATTTTACATAGAGGGAAAGGCAAGCCTTTTGCTACTATTTTTAAGAACATTTTACCTATATTGGTCTATAGCTCTACTTATGCAGAAATTCAGGCAGAAATAATTCAGTCTTGGTACTTCATCTTTAGCTGGTTCATTCAAGTTTATTATGGGCTCACAACCTCTTAAAAAAACCAATATGGATGTGTAGAAGTGGTTATAATGCCAAGACTTTCTATGATAAAGAGATGATTTAATATTTCTATTATCTTTACATTAGTTTATTTTTTATCATCCTATGAAGTGACTCTCTCCTGTTTTCTAATAGTCTCACTGATTTTGGGATATATAAAGGCATTCTTGTGGTTGAGTTACAAATTGTTTGAAAAATATTCTTCACATTTTTATTGGTATTCATCATTTCTAGTTTGAACCTTACTTTTGGTGGTTCTGCCCTTGGGTTTTATTTTTAATTTTTGGGAAAAATTCCTTTTTACTCTTTTTCCTAATCTTTTTTTTTTTTACATATGTATATTTGTGTATGTGTATTGTGTAAATTCTTCCCTGATCACTTCCCACCCAATGCATGCTATTTTAATAATGGAAATTTAATTTAATTACTGATCCTATATAGTGTTATAAAATGTATATATATGTCATATGATTTTAAGCTCTTTCATTAATTTTGTAGTAATGGATGCCCTCATTTTATCATAGTCCCCTCCTCTTTTCTAAAACTAAATAACTGTGATGGATTACTTTGTTTTTCTCTCTCCAACTAGGATGCTGAAATTAATTGTATTCTATCGTGAATCACCAAAAATCACTTCCTGTGCCAATTCTCATTCAGTTATCAGCCAAGTCTTTACTTATAGGTTCTAGAACAACTAGTTCTAGGAAACAGTCATTTGTCTTATTGAAAAACTTTATTTCTACCCATTTCTCTTCTTAATGAGGTATTTGACCAATTTATGTGTGGGTAATTGGAATCCTCCTTTATTTTAAAATAATAGGATTTCAAGCTGAAAAGCACCCTTAGATATGCTCTGTTATAGCTCCCTTCTTTTCCACATGAAGAAACTGAAGACTAGTAAGGTAGAATGTCTAGTGTTTGTAAATATATATATATATATGCATATTTATATTTATAAATACATTTATATTTATAAATATAAATTTATATTTAATAAATTTATATAATTTATATTTATAAATATAAATATGCATATATAAGGCATTTTGTAGATATTTTATTTCTTCTTGGAACTCAGTTTCCTTGTAGTTAAAAGAAGAAAGAACATTAGTTGATCAGTAAGGTTTTTGGGGCTCTGACTATGATTCTATATTTTTTTTCATATTCAATGGAGTTTTTGTGTAGTTTTCCCCCTTATGCCCATATGACATAAAAGCAAAATATTAAAATCCATGATATTCTGCTTATACTTGGCTTGTGGAAAATCCTCAATAATTTATAAATAACTTATTACTCAAGAATGTCATACAAACCTGAGGTAGGTACAGTGGATATAACTTTACTCAGAAAACTACACAAAAGAACCCAGACCTGCACACATGACCTGCATGTGTAACCATGTCCAATCACTACTGAATGCATGTTCCTGGTCACAAGTGGGAGGAGTGCAAAGTCAATGCATGTGACTTTGCAGCTTAGTGATTTTTATCATCTGTGGTTGTTACCTAACTTACATATTAATGATGTGCATGCCTTGTGGACTTTTCAAGTCGTTTCACAGGCTTCTCAAACTTCAGATGTTTTAAAACAAAAGTCATTATCTTTCTCCCAAACTTTTTTCTCATTTCAATTTATTTATGAGGCATTGAGATGGTACAATGTATAGAGTACTGAGCCTGTAATCAGGAAGATCTGAGTTCAAATCTAGCCTTATTTACTTTTTAGCTATGTGAACTTAAGAAAGTCACTTAAACTCTGTTTATTTTACTTTCTTCAACTGCAAAATGGGTATATTAACAGAACCTACTTTGTAGGATTGGTGTGTGTATTATAAAAGTTAAATTGTGTAAAAGGTAGTACCTTTTACCAGGTACCTAGTACCTGGAAAATAGTAGTTAATATTATTCTCTCTTATTCCTTTCATTATTATAAAGGATAATACCATTATCCCAGTGACTTGGGATAGCAATTTTAATGTTGTTCTGCACACTTTAGAATTCCTTAATTGTCTCCAAATATATAACTTAAATCCAAACTTTTCATTCCTTCCTTTACAGCAAACATTTTGAATATAGTTTCTTACCATCACTCTCACAGCCACCACTCTAGTTCAAGATCTTATCAACTATTATCTGTCCTATATCAATAACTTATAAAAGTTTCTCTGCCACATCAATCCATCCTCCACAAAGCTGCAATGTTGGAAATCGGAGTGATTTTCCTAAAGTTCAGGATAGATCATGTCAAATTCCCGTGCTTCCTTATGATCACTATGTTCAAAGCAAAATATATTGGTGACAGCTTTATAATAGAATGCATAGGAATAGGACACCACCCCTTGAGTTAGGAGCACCTGAATTCAAATCTGGCTTCAAATACTTAATTACTGGGTAATCTTGGACAAGTCACCAAACCTTAATTGCCTCCCACCAAATGCCTCATTTTTGTATTTAAAACTTTCCCATTCTGACTCCTTCTTATACTTCACTTCACATACTATAAGATCCAGCTACACTGGCCTATTTGCTGTGCTTCACACATCGACCTCTCAATTCCATGTTTTTTCACTGACTATCCCTCATTCCTAGAATGTTTTCTTCTCTCTCCTTCCCTTCTTAGTTTCTCTGGTTTCCTTTAACTCAAGTCTTACCTTTTACAAAATGCCTTTTATTTCCCCATTTAACTCCCTTCCAGTATGTTGCCTCCCTTCTGAGTTTTCCTTCTGTTAATAGTGGTTAAATATTTATCATCAGTCATTCATTCAACAAAATTAAATGTCTATTATATACTAGGCACTGGAAGCACCAAACAAAAAATCAAAAGACAGCCCCTTCTTTTAAAAGCTCACAGGCTAACAGTGGTGATATCATGAAAATAAATGTATCCAAATTAAATGTATTAAGGATATATTGGAGATAAACAATAGAGGGAAGGCACTAAAAAGGTAAAAAAGAAAGAGCTTCCTATACTATACTGTACTGCTACTACTACCAAAGCATAAGTCCTTAAGAATAATCCACAAATTGAGAAGAGAGAAAAAACATTTCCTCTGCAAGAATCTACTGTGACTCCCTATTGCCTCTGTTGTAAAGTAAAAACTCTTCAGGTGAGAATTGAGACCCTTTGATGGTTGACCTCCAGTTGATCTTTCCAGATTTATTCCTAATTAATCCCCTTCTCAGTACTCTGTGTTTCAGGAAAACTGATTTTATAGCTCTATCTAGTTCATCAGTCTTAGAAACTGATTATTGAGTAAAGGAAAAGGAAGAAACTAAATAATTGAGGTATCAAACAGATATTGAGAGAAGTATGTGCTTTTAACATAAATAGGAAAATTAAAAGAAACAAGTTTTGTGGGGGGAAACATGATGAGTTTGATTTTGTATATATTGATTCTTTGCATTTTGTTTCCTAGCAAATCTAGCTAAATAAGGAAGAAATGATTATCTAGAGTAGGTGAAAATTGGAAATCCTTTTGTTTAAAGATTTCTCTCTGGCATATTTAGTTATTTGAGTTATCTTTTTTCTATTTTATATTATTTGTTGTATAATGAGCTTATATGATAGATAACAATAGGTTTTCAAACCTTTCCTTTTTTATCTGATAAAAATATCAAATAAATAAATATATATTTATAAATATATAGATTTATATACTGTAACGACCGTGCTAGCACCCAGGACACCCCAGAATCAGCCAGAGTCAGGATAAACAAAAGTCCTTAGTCTTTATTCTTGGTCTTTAGACACAGGATTGAATAGGATGGAAGCAGAATCTCCCTAACCACCTTCTTCCTTGGCTACTGCAACAAGTGACTCTGGCTAGTTCTACTCCACTCCCTAGTCCCTCCTACCATCCTCTGTATACACCAATCATTGAGTCAGCACAGGATAGTGGGAAGGACCATTTTCCAAGCATATGCCATAGAGTATTGTCCAATTGGTAGTTAGCCTCAAGTGCTGGGCAGTCCTGACCTCAGTGCATCGATTCAATAGTTTCAGCCCTCTACAACATACATATACATTTATTAATATATGTATGCATGTATAAGTTTATACACTTATATATACATATTTATGTACATTTATACACATGTATAAAAGAATAGTTAAAAATAAAGGAAGAAAGATGAGGGAAACATTAAAGAACAAAATGATTGAAAGGAGGCATTATATTCAATTTTCTTTCTAATGTATATTTTCATGTGAATTTTTCCTCTTGACTCTCATCTCTTCTATTTTTTTTCTTTATTATGAATGTATATAAACACCTTGGAAGTAGTAGGTGCTTAATAAATATATATCTTTACCAATTGAGAATTCTCTTCTTGTGGATGATTGGAATGGATATCTCCAGAATGGGGTTCTTAACCTGAGGTCTGTGGGGAAAATTTTATATGTAAATATATAAATTGTGTTTTAATATAATTCATTTCCTTTGTCATCTTAAGTATGTTATTTTATGCAGCAAAAATAGAATCTTTTGAGGTCCATAGTTTTCACTCAATTGCCAATGTTATCCATGATATAAGAAAAAAAATTAAACCCCCCTGCCCTAGAATAGTAAAAGACATATAAAAGACAAGTTCTCTACATAAAAGATATTAATACTTTTTTATGATTACACATGAATCATAGATTGACATTTGCAAGTTTCAAATTCCCGGTGGCTTCATCTATACAAGTTCATAATAGGTTGAGAGTTGTTTTTGCCAAATGTGAGGATAAGAAATCTTGTCTGTTAAACTGCTGGATTGGATTCATTTTTTACATAGTCCTAAGTATGAAAGGATATAAGGCATTTATTTGTTGTGGGTGAAAAAACTACAAGCAAGGAGACCAAAACCAAAACTATATAAAATGACAGGAATTGAACTTGATTAAGAAGTATGCTTTTGCATTCATACAAGATCCACATGAATGGGAATCAAAAAGAATTTGGTTTCTATTGAATTCAAACTTCATGATGCAAGTAATGTGTTTATTTATCTTTGCTTCTTCAACAGCACTTATTATACTTGTCTCTGCATGTAAAATGTGCTTGATAAATGTGTGTTGAACGGATTATATCTCTTATTCTATGTTCTACAATTTCAAAAGTTAGTTTTCTAGCTGATCAGAAAATACAGGTTGATGAATTGGATTGAAATCTAGGCTTAGAAGTTGGGAGTTGATCTTGAGTTGAAGTTGGGGCTCTAACTTAGGTTTTTTGCACTTGTTATGGTCTCAAACTCTTGAACATCCCAGGAAATTATCTTACAATTGCCACATTTACATAGTAATCTCCATGTTTTTTATGTTTGCAACAACCCTAGAATGTAGGTACTATTATTATATCAGCTTTATGGTCAAAGAAACTGAAGCAGGGTGACAAGCTAGTAAATATCTGAGACTGTATAAACTGTCTCTCTTTTTATTAATTGTTTTTCCAGCACTGGGCACAGTGCCTGAGACATAGTAGGTGATTTTTATACAGATATTTATTGGATTGTTCTAGTCCCAAAGGAATATAGTTATTGTTGTGCTTAAAGGTATATTTAGTACCACAGATTGAGATGAAAATTGTGTAAAACTTGTGGAAGTTCAACAGCCTCACTTGGTTTTCTTGCTAGAGAAATTTATGGATCATAAGCTTTTGTAATACTGATACTACACCATAGCAGAAATGAACCTGAGCTATTATCAAGTTCATGTCTTTTAATTACAGATTATACAAAGAAAAGAAAAGGTTTGACCAAAGCTATGTAGCAAATTAGTGGCAAATTCAAGACTAGAATTTTGGCTGTTTGACTACTAAGTCAATGATCTTCCTTCCAAAAACAAAAGGATCTGGAAATTCTAGGAAAAAGAAAACAACAATAACAACGTGAACAAAAAACAGATCTAATACTTATTCCATTGCCCAAAACACAGCTTCTCACATACATAGTCCTAAGTAGTTATGGGAGAAGATCTAATATTTCACTGATATATGGAACTTCAAGTTAAGAAAGGTTCCTTATGCCAAGGCAGATAGATCAATTATCTTTAATTTATAGTCTTAAAGAGTTTCCTTGGGGGCAAATCCTAGAGGTTAACTGACCTGTCTCAGGTCAACATACACAGTATATGTCAGGGAGGATTTGAATCCCGATCTCCCCGGCTCTAAATCCAGATTCTTGTCATTATACCATGTTGTCTTTAAATGCTGAAGTGCAGAAATAAGAATATATCAGTTTAGTTTACTTCACAGATCTCTGTGGAGAAGGAAGCAATTTGTGGCCAAAGAAGAACTTAAGTACATTATTTTATGCAAAATGGATAATTTTGAGTATATTAAGTTAAAAAAAATTTTGTACAAACAAAACAAATTTTTGTTTTGCACAAAATTAAAAGAGAACCAATAAACTTTGAAAAAATTACATTCAAAGTTTCTGATAAGGGCCTAATTTCTAAAATATATAGAGAATTGACTCAGATTTATAAGAATTCAAGCCATTCTCCAATTGATAAATGGTCAGACGATATAAACAAGCAATTTTCAGATGAAGAAATTAAAACCATTTCTAGTCATATGAAAAGATGCTCTAAATCAATATTGATGAGAGAAATACAAATTGAGACAACTCTGAGGTACCACTACACACCTCTTAGATGGGCTAATGTTGTTGGGGATGTGGGAAAACTGGGACACTAATACATTGTTGGTGGAGTTGTGAACTGATGCAACCATTCTGAAGAACAATTTGGAACTATGCCCAAAGGGCTGTCAAACTGTGCATATTCTTTGATCCAGCATAGTTTCTACTGGGCTTGTATCTTAAAGAGATCAAAAAGGAGGGAAAGGGACCCACATGTGCAAAAATGTGTGTGGCAGCCCTTCTTGCAGTGGCATGAAACTGGAAACTGATTGGATGCCCATCAATTGGGAAATCATTGAACAAATTGTGGTATACGAATGTTATGGAATATTATTGTTCTGTAAGAAATGACCAGCAGGATGATTTCAGAGAACCCTGGAGAGACTTACATGAACTGATATTAAATGAAATGAGCAGTACCAGGAGATCATTATACATAGCAACAGCAAGATTTTATAATGATTATTTCTGATGGACAAGGCTCTCATCAACAATGAGTTGATTAAGACCAGTTCCAATGGTCTTGTGAAGAAGAAAGCCATCTGCACCCAGAGAGAGGACAGTGGGAACTGAATGTGGACCACAACATAGTATTTTCACTGTTTTTGTTATTGTTTGAGTTCTTTTTTTTTTCCTTTTTGATCTGATTTATCTTGTGCAGCATGGTATTTGTGGAAATATGCATAGAGGAATTTAACATGTTTAACATATATTGAATCACTTGCTGACTGGAGGAGAGGGTAGGAAGAAGGGAGGGAAAGAATTAGAACACAGGACTATGTCGGGTTGAATGTCGAAAATTATCAATGTATATATTTTGAAAAAAAAGGCTGTAATTTAAAAATATATCAATCATAATCAGGTAATTTCTGAAATTGTGGTGATGCAGTTAGTATATGTGAAACATTTCTAGATATCATTCTTTGGCTGGCCAACTTTAGTTTTTTTTTTTTTTTTTTGGCATTAATAGAACAAGATCCACAAAAATTTTATGATTGTTTTTAGACTGGATATGATTTAAATCAAAATTCGTTAAAATAAATGAATGAAACATATAATTAAGAATTTAAATTTCTTTTCTATAAAGAGAAAGAACCAGGGAACACAAATTAGTTCTATCTCTCCCATGTACTAGAAATGTGATCTTGTGAAAATCACTGAGAGACAGCTCTTTCTGGGCTTCAGTTTTCTTCTTTGTAAAATGAAAGTGTCATTATACTGGCATGGACTAAAATAAAATGATTTTTTAGAGATTGTCATTTCAAAATTTTCTTGCCATTTTCTCCCAACAGGTAACTTTATTCAACTACATTTATCACACCACTAAAAAGCATTGAAATATACCTTGCATTAAATAACAAAAGTGAAGAACTAACAGAAAAAATATTCAAGTAATCACATCTTTTAAAAATTAGGTTTGCAGAGGTGGTTACTAGAATTTTTGACTTATTGTGAACTATTTTTAAACATCTTTTTATAAAGATTACATATATATGAAATATAATATAAGATAATTTCTGATACATATCTTTAAGCTTAATGTATAAAAATGAAAATCTGAAAGAGGCAGATTTTTTCTCTAACTTAATCTTAGTAGGTTGGGTGTTGACTTTATAGAAGTTTTTAAAGAAAGATAATTTTTGGTGATATTGTAGAAGGCATTCTTGATCAGTTATAGTTTGATCTGAGTGGTCTCAAAAGTAATACCAATTCATTTTTTAAACTTTCTGCAAACTAAAAAAATTAATAAAACCAAGTTAAAATAATGTACTTTCTAAGTATCTTAGAACTGATGTAAATAAAAACAAATAAATTATTTCACTTAGAAATTCTTTTAAAAATATCTATTCTATTAATATTAGTTGGACATGTCAGTAAGCCTTATCTGTTCCCAGATCTCTTCAGAAAATGTTTTACAAACATTCCAAAGGGATTTCTCCCTCTTTTATCTATGTCCTTGCATCCTTTCAATATCCTTGCATGTTTCTAGGAAGGAGAAATATGAATACAATAATATAATCTACTATGTCATATTTCAATATAACATTGCTAAATGACCTCTAAGGACCTCCACACCATAAGATACTAGGATTCCATTATTTGTGATTTTCTGATACATCAAACTATTTTTGATGAGATGCATTCCTCAAACAGTATCTTCTGTCTTCTTAAGGAAAGTTGAACCTCTGGTCTTTTCCACTAGAACATGACATTTGTTAGAAATTCAGATCTCCTTTGGGGTGTGTGTGTGTGTGTGTGTGTGTGTGTGTGTGTGTGTATTTATAGTCTTAAGACTATAAATTTTAGTTGAGCTGCTAACCTGCATTAGTCAATAGTGTTCCCTACCTTAATGAAATCAAAAGTTCCAACCCATCCCTCTTAAAAATAATAGTGTGGAATTGTTTGGACACAAGCAGGTGTCAATGTGGAAAGAAGAGTTGTGTAGTCAGCATTTTATCCTTCTACTACTTTCTCTTGGCTATATAGCAGTAGAATTGAATTGATCTTAGGCCCTATCTTCTCCATAGAGGAGTTTTAGAATATGATCTTTTCATTGGTTGCTGTCTTCTCCACCCAATTTCCCATTTATCTGGTGATGTAATTTGCTACAATTTGTTACAATAATTAGTTTTCTTTTTTAAAGTATTGGCAATAATGTTCCTTAGCATTACCTGGTCTTTATTAAATTATCTGATGTTTGTATCAGACAAAAAAAAGTTATTAGTATATAACTATATTGTATGTATAATCACAATAGTTCAGAACTCTCAGGAAAATTCGTAACTTTTAGACAAGGGTTTGTGTCGCTGAGTCTACTAAAATTTTGTTTATTTTTAGGCAAGCATTTAGTTAAATAAATTGTTTAATATATACTGCTGTTAATCTCAATATAAGGATAATTATATTATATAGGTGTATGTATATTTGAAGTAAAGTCAGGATCAAGAAAATATTCAAGTAAAAATGATATGCAGTGAATATTAATGTATCTATCCCTGGAAAGAGAAAGAGAAGGAAAATTGGGCAAAGAGCAGACATTTGTTAGAAAATTCCTTCAGTCTCTGAGAAGTAAGCACATGTATTAGTTTCATCCTAAGTCCTGTCCTCCAAGATGCCTCTACTCTCTCAATGGCCCACTTCAATATCATCTTTATCTGCTGTTATATTACTGTCATATCAGTATTTCCTTTTGTTTTATTTCAACCCCTTGTGATAGAGATATCTTCTAAATAGACTCATTAAATATTGGGCAGACAATTTCCCTATTCTTTCTTCTATTCTATTCAGGTGCAAAATTTCTCTTAATCTTAAAAGTTCACATATTATTAATAATAGACTTTTACATAATTATGACTACCGTTAAAAATTGTTTAAAAATAAACTTACAATAGTTGTAGCAAACTATTTAAAGCAAGTAATGGTTTTGAATACTTAAGCAATACCTTCTTTTTACTTTCCTGTATAATATCTGATCAAATTTGGACATTAAGCACCTATCATAATGACATCCTCCTATATTGACCTTTTGGATCTTTTACCACTTTGAAAAATTTCCCCAAAAGCTGAAAAACAACCTTAGAACTATTTTAATTTGATTTATCTTATTCTTTGTAATAATGTAAAATGTTTCACTGTCATAGAAAAAAGATAGTTTTCCTTTTTCAATTGTGGTGTCTTCATTCCAGAAAAAATCATAATAAATGGCTGTGAGTAGATAAACTTGGAAAAAGAGAATATAGCTTTTAGTTCTAGCTCTGATGTTTACTAGGTTGTGACAATTCTCAAGACATTTTATTACTTCTTCAACCTTCAGTTTTCTTCTACGTAAAATGAGATCAGGAATGCCTTCAATAAGTACTTATTTCAGAGGATTGTTGCAAAGCTTTAATGAGATAATTTATGTAAGCAGTTTTCAAAATCTTAAAACTATATGTAAATGTCTATTATTACTAAGTAGAATGTCAGCTTCTTTTTTTAATTTTTAATAGCTTTTTATTTACAAGTTATATGCATGGGTAATTTTACAGCATTGACAATTGCCAAACATTTTGTTCCAATTTTTCTCCTTCTTACCCCTACCCCTTCCCCTAGATGGCAGGATGACCAATACATGTTAAATATGTTAAAGTATAAATTAAATACAAAATAAATATACATGTCCAAACCATTATTTTGCTATACAAAAAGAAACGGACTCTGAAATATTATACAATTAACTTGTGAAGGAAATCAAAAATGCAGGCAGGCAAAAATGTAGGGATTGGGAATTCTATGTAATGGTTCTTAGTCATCTCCCAGAGTTCTTTCGCTAGGTAGCTGGTTCAATTCATTACTGCTCCATTGGAATTGATTTGGTTCATCTTATTGTTGAAGAGGGCCATGTCCATCAGACTTGATCATCATATAGTATTGTTGTTCAAGTATATAATGATCTCCTGGTCCTATTCATTTCACTCAGCATCAGTGCGTGTAAGTCTCTCCAGGCCTTTCTGAAATCATCCTGTTGGTCATTTCTTAGCAAACAATAATATTCTATAATATTCATATAACACAATTTATTCATCCATTCTCCAATTGATGGGCATCTACTCAGTTTCCAGTTTCTGGCCACTATAAAGAGATCTGCCACAAACATTCTTGCACATACAGGTCCCTTTCCCTTCTTTAAGATCTCTTTGGGATATAAGGCCATATCTGTTGTATCACTGCTGTATCAAAGGGTATGCACAGTTTGATAACTTTTTTTAGCATAGTTCCAAATTGCTCTCCAGAATGGTTGGATCTACATCAGCTTCTTGAGGAAAAGTAGTTTTAATTTTGGCTTTGTATGACTGGCAACTAACAGTATCTTGCATTTAGTAAGAATTTAAAAAAAAATAAGTGAATTAAATTGTTCAAAATATTTACTTAGGGATTGTGAGACTTCAGTCCTGTGCCTCTAAACCATAGTGTTTGTGACACTCCTAGCATGTTTCCTATATCTGGCATGATACTAAGCAGTCTGTTTCTGCTATGCAACATAATACCCAAAATCAACTTTATAAATTTAGAAATGCTGCTTAATGATTTTTTTAAGGGGAAGGGGATATGAGGAGGAAGAAAACTTAAGTCTGTTCAAAAGTATTCTAGCCTAGCATCTTTTTAGCTTTGAAGATTAGGAAAAAATGGTGAGATTTGATATGTGAACTTTCCTTCATTCTTTTCTTCTCTTTCTCCCTCCCTCTTTTCTTTTCCTCCTTCCTTCCTTCCTTCTTCCTTTCCTTCCTTCCTTCTCCTTCCTTCCTTCTTTCTTCCTTCTTCCTTCCTCCTTCCTTCTTTCTTCCTTCTTTCCATCTTTTCTTCCTTCCTTCCTTCCTTCTTCCTTTACAAATAGTTACATCTTGAGACAATTCTTTGACTCATTCTATGGAGAAGAAAGTCCCATATAGCAATCTTCACACCTTCATCTTTCCCCAGTAGAAAATGTCAGTAGGAACACCAGCAGGCAAAGTGCTTTTACCATTCCTCCTGGGTGGAATTGCAGTGATGATTTCCCTGAAAAGAAAAGCACAGGGCTGGTTCTTTTCTTTAAGGCAGTGCCTTACTACTAAAGACTCATTTTGTGAAGTTGTGACTCTGGAGAATGAAGAAAGCACTTGTAAACCTTATGAAAGTATTTTAACTACCAGAATGAACCCAGAGAGTATAAGAAAAATCCAAATTGCCAAGTAAAAGTAAATTTTTGGGGCCAATTTAGTGTTATGGAGGAGAAAGCAATTGAGCAAAGAGGATAGTGTTATATAATAGTCCTGCACACATTAATTGGAGGTCTTAACTTGCTCTTTTTCAGAAATGTACTTTATAGGCATTTTCATGACATTTCAAAGAATTTTAAGCAGCTGCTTTTCACTTTTATTTTGCCTTAAACTCCCCTTGCAATGCAGGTAAAGTTGACATAATTACTTAAAGATAGTGAAGAAAGTTTCCTTGGACAGAGTAAGTGTGAAGAATCATTTAGCAGCATATATGGTGATGATGCTAAAGGGCTAAATAACTAACTCAAAGTAGCAGAGTAAGGTGATGGCAGAAATGTTTAAAAATCAAATATTCACTGGTTTTTATATCCAAGGAAAACTGGCAAATGTCCAATTGAATGAAATGCTTTAGGACCTGACTTCACTGTATACTTGGACCGTTGAATCATTGAGCCATTCTTGGCCTACTCTTTTATGCCATACTGCAATTAAAAATTACTAAATACCCAACTGATGAAGACATTTCTTTTATTGATGGAAATCTGACCCAAGACATTTTTCCAGCTTTGTCCTAGCATCAGATTAGTGAATACTATTATAGTCTTAAATTCTGGCAATAAAGGACAACTTATCAACAAGATTTTATTATGTACCTCTTATGCATAGGTATTGTTCTAAGTCCTGGGAATACAAAAAGTAAGATTGTCTCTATCCAAAAGGAACTTAAATATCTTCCTTTGGGTATCTAACATTCACAGATAAATAAATATAGGCTATCTAAAATGGTTTAAGGAGCATGAAAATATGAACTGATAGTCTCATGAAGGGCCTGACCCCGAAGATTTTTACTGATTAGAATTATATTTTACATAGATTAGGTCATTTCATGAAGGCTTGTCATTATTCTTGAAATCCTGAGGTTCTCCTTACTGCTTCTGGACAACAAAATACAATGATTTTAAGCATTTTTCTAAGACCAGCATCCTTTCCAGATCTTGTCCTAAAGCCCTTCTGTTCATCCGAGAAGGGAGTCTAGCCTTCACCAGAAATGGGAAGAGTCAGTTCAGGTCACTAGCACTCATTGAGTATGAAGAGAGGTAGGGGAAATGAAGGATGAAAACATTAATGTGAGGCATAGGGAGCTCTGAGGCAACAGAATATACTCTGGGTCATCAGTGAATAGTGAGACTGACACAACCACTGTCTGACAGACAACACTCTGCACACAAGAGAGTCTAGATAATGGCATAAGTGGCCAAACTGAATCAACTATTTTAATGGACCATAGTCAAACAATTATGGGGGAGGGGAGAGGTTATATTGGTTGACCAGTAAAATTTTGGTCAGTGGCTGAAATTCGATAATAATGGTGGTTCTTTAAGATGCCCAAGGGTCAAATGAATAAACTGTTTTAAACTTTAGTTTAATTTGTTTCCATGACCATTTGCATGGCATTACAAAGATACCATGGACTGGACTAGAGTCTTTAATGGAATTATAGATTTAACTATGGAGACTGAGCTCCTCATGCCCTATATATTAAACATAAAGCAACACTACTAATTATGAAGTAAATGAATTTTACTATTGTAATTTACTTGAAAGATGCAGAATGATTTTTTAAAAAAACTTTTAATTTTGATTAAATTACCTCAAATAACTTTATAGACTAGAATTGAGCAGAGTTTAAAAATTTGTAATTATTTTTGAAGATTCTGAAGTATAATATAAATTTTACTGTCTCTAAAGTCAGAAGACCTGGGTTCAAATTCTAGCTCTGATACATATATATACAAGTCACTTAATCTCTCTAGCATCAGTTTGCTCATCTGTAAAAGGAATAGTTTGGCCATGATAGTCTCTGAGATCCAATTTAGTTCTATATCTATAACCTATGAAGTCTACTTAAGGAAAGTCCAGTGCCTTGCATATAGTAAATATATAATAAAAACTTCCTAGAATTGAATTTTCAAATTGAAAAGCTATACTTCATATTCAACTGTCCTGGGTTGAAACCATTAGTTTTCATGAATTTCAGACATATTTGAAGAAATATTCCCATTGACAATGTTGTCTGAGATATTTATAATTTGGGGTTTTTTTTTGATGAATTTAAACACATTTATTAAATGATTACTGTGGAACAAAGCACTGTATACACAAATCAGAAGACATATTTTGAATCAGATTATGCCTAGGTTCAAATTCCCTTTTTTTCTTATGCCAGATTTTCTACATATGGATTCCTTTGAAACTTTGTTAATTTTTAAATGTTTTTCACAGATTTGAAGGTCAGTTTCAAAATAAGACAATTTAGAGACATCAATGAGGCAGAATTTTTTTAAAATTCTGAAAAAAAGCTTATTATTATTATATTATTCTTAAATTTCACCATTAGCCATGTGCCTGAAGAGTGATTTTTATTTTTATATGTGGTAATTCTAATCAAAATAGAGGCATTTCCTAGGTTTTGAGCTGTGATTTTAATGATTGCTCTGCTTTTTTGGCTTGTTATTCCCAGATATAGAGAACTTTTAAAGTTGGCTTTGCAGATCACAACTGGGCACTATACATGTGGGTCACTTGGTACAGTGAAAAAAAAAAGTTTTGGCTTTAAGATCAGAGGAAGTTTTATTTCCTCTGGAAAATATTCATATGGATGATATTGTGTTGGAATCCTAGTGTCAACTCAACTTGAAACAAGGTAAAAACTCAAGGGAGATGTTAGAATCCTAGTGTTAACTCAATGGAATTAATACAATGTTTATTGGTTCACACCTTAGAGGGAATCCTTACAAGATGATAAGTTGCTAATACTGATAGACAATAATGCTTGTGTTCACATTTTTAGAGAGCTCTTATAAGCAAGAAATATTTGAGTACTCATTGGAGTTCACACGTTTGGGAGATTTCAGGGGTTATTATGAAATATCTGAATTCACACCTCCCTTGAAATTCTTAGGGCCAGAGAGCACTTTGGGAGATAACCCATAATCCCATTCTCTCAGAGGAGGAGTTAACCTTTGGGAGATCACATATAGAGAGGAAGCTCTTAGAGCTTCAAGAGTCTTACTTCGGAACATTGACTGGGGTCAGAGAGGAGCACTCTGGGAGGAAGCCCAAAGCCCTCTCTCCGAGGCAAGAGAGATTCATTTTCATCTTCCACCTTGGTGCTGGCTAGAGGCTGAAGAAAGCAGAGGCAAAAGCAAAGGACAAAGCTGCAAGAGCTCTTAAAATCAAGCAGAAAGATAGGCCTCTAAGAAAAACTAACTGGGCTATGTTGGAAACAATAAAAGATCTGAACTTTTAGCACCTGGATGTATTTGGAGTGATTAACTGAAACTAAGGCTGCCTCCAGAAACCCTCTCTGAGAAACCTCTCTCCCAGAGAGAACCATCATTATTTTAAAGAAAAAGAACACCACAATATTGAGTGGGTCACTAAACTCTGTGGAACTTATTCATTCATTCACCAAGTTTTATTAACTATGTACTATGGGACAGGCATTGTACTAAGAACTTGGTATAAAAAGAAGGGCAAAAACCAGTCTGTGCTCTCAAGGAGATCAGTTTTTTTTTGTCTCTGTAAAAACTGAGCAGGTTGTACTAGATGACATCTTGGGTCCTTTCCATCTATTAAAAAACAAAACAAAACTGTACCCTCATCTCTTTTAAATTGTAAACCTGGAATTCCCCTAGTCTCTGATAAGTGATGACCAAGATAGAGGTAGAGCTGATCTAAGCGGGAAATAAACCATGTTTGTTTCAAGTCTCTGATAAAGCATATCAAGTGATAAGAATAATACAAATATTCTGATCCATCACTAACCTGGTGTGATGTTTCCTAGTAAACCCATGAGGAAATATGTAGACTCTAAGGCTCTGAGATGGACTTCCAATTATCCATATTAAGGTAAAGATTCACCAATGACTTTTTTTTCAGCCTTATTTTTTTTATCTATTTCCTTATACCTATATAAAATGGATCTGAGGATTTTAACATAAATGGGAATGGTTAGGGAGTCTTCTGGTGTATGGAATCAACACTAGAGTTAGTTTAGAGTTTATGACACAAGTGTTTCCTTTGTGAATATTCTCCACTCTATCACATTATGAGAACAAGAATTAGCCTCATATTTGTTCTCTCCCCATTGAAGTGCCCCCACAATGATAGTTATGAAAACAGCACTACTTAATATTTTCTTTGATCGAGTGATCCGAGGGGAGCCATGAGCCTGCCTTGCTTGACTTTGTTGTTTTCAAACCCTTAGACAAGAAGCCTTTCGATTCAGAGTTTGTGAATGACTGTGCTAAATATCTATGTCACAGTCAAAATTCCAATTTGTCAATTCAAATGGCACATACCTAGTGAAAATATTGGATTCTTTTAATCAATGCCAAGGCATTTAAACAAAGTACATGCATTGTAGTGACATTTTTACATTTCTCCTCTGAAGAATCTTGGGATTCTTTGGAGTATCTTAATGTGGTTCACTCCCTTTTTAAAGAAGAAACTAAAGAGATGATGTTGAAAAATGAAAACAATCAATCATGGGAGAAGAACAAAGAAAAAATAAAGCTTGCAATTATTTGATATATTATGATTGTTGAAAGTTTTATTTATTCCAAATACCCTAGTTCTGACCTTATTACTTTTGGAATCATAGTTACAGAATTGCTGTGGCTGCAAGGAATTATTGTTAAGGAAAACTGTTCCCTGAATACTCCCTATTCCTCCAAAATACAAGTTCTCTAGCATCCTAAAGTTAGATTTCTAATCACCTGTACACTTATGGTGCAACTACATAATTAAAGAAAGGGAGGGTAATCTGGAGCCGGGGAGAGCTAGGTCGTCCAATGGATAGAGTTTCAGGTCTGCATATCAGAAATTCAAATCTGGCCTCAGACACTTACTTATGTGACCATGGGCAAGTCATTTAACCCTGTTTACCTCAGTTTTGTTACCTGCAAAATGAGTTGGAAAAGAAAATGGCAAACCATTCCAGTATGATTGTAAGAAAACCCAAAATAGGGTCACAAAAAGTTGGGCACAATTGAAAAATGTCTAAATAAAAAATCTGTAGTCAAGTGTTTCTGAAGTACTTGCACTAGATTTTTTTCTTTTTATAAAGTGTGCATATTTGAAGAATGTTTTTATCATGAGAATTAAAGAATAGTATAATTTGGATATCAGGATCCTTTGAAAGATCTGGCAATATCAAAGCTGAAGGAGAAAAGACATAAGGGAGACATAGTTGATAGATATCACGAAGAAAAGTGAAAATCATTGTTCTTCTTGACACTAAAGGGTACAATTAGTAACTGTAGATAGAAATTGCAGAGACAGATTTCAGAAGAGGAAAAACTCATAAGCATTTAAAAGTAGAGGGACTGGGTGGGATCTAGGACCTAGTGAGTTCCCCAATCTTAAAGTCTTAATGAAGAGGTATCTACCTCTGCTGATAGTTCAGGTATGTTGTAGTAGGTATTCCTTTTTAGTCATGAGTTCAATTAAACACTCTATGAGGTTCCTTTAACCTCTAAATTTCTATGATTTTGTGACATTCATGACAGTTGAATTAGATAAAATAAAATCACTAATGTGGAAAAGGGTTTGTGACAGGTAGAAACAAGGAGATGCCACATCGAAGTACTGTGCACCTATTTATTGGTCTTGAAAGATTGTTTTAACAAGTAACAAATCCACCTTCCCTTTTATTCACCTTCATTTATTTCTTTAAAGTTGTTCATTTATTTATTTATTTTAAAGAGTGTACTGAATTAACAGTAAGAAACTTTTATAATACATGGAAATGCTATGTGATTTCAAGTCAGACAATTAACCTATTCATTCCAAATTATTCTTCTCTTGTGAAATTGAATTAATGCTTTTAAACTGGGCTGAGAAGGAGGCATTCCCTGGAAAAGTGCTTTAAAAATGCATAATATTGTTGTTTTACTTTGTGCTTCTGTTGATATTTATCTTCCTTTTCAGTGCAGAATCAGAATTCTTCAGGGATGGGTAAATTTCAGACTCAAAGTTTGGGTAATGAGACTTGTTACTTGCAGAGTTTCTTTCATCTAAGGACTTCCAAATATTTAACCCCAGAGAAGATGCAAAAAGCACAAGCAATATGTTACTTAATTTGCAGAAGGAATCTTTTTACCCCCCAGAGAGAAGACAGGATAGTCTCTTATGTTCAGAGGTTATTGGTGAAAATGTTGCCAATAAAAGTGAAGATCAGTTGCCAAAATCTGATGGAAATCAGAATAAAAATTAATTACGCTTTGGATAGGAAGTCTCACAAGTAATCTTCTCATCTCAGAGAAGCAGCATTCAGAGTGGTCAGGGAGCTGTCCTTGGTGCCAGGAAAAACTAGATTCAAGTTCTGTCCCTTACTCAGAAAGGGTTGGTTAACTTTGGATATATCACATGGTATCTCAGTACTCTTGACAAGTGTAAGTAAATATTGTTCTGCATTAGAAATTTTCTTCATTTAGATACTACAATGTTTAGAATATTGAATCTGGAGTTAGAAAGATCTTATTGCAAATTCCCTTTATTCAAACCTAGACAAGTCACAACCTCTCTGTCTCAACTGCAAATGCAGATAATAAAATTTGTCTCATAGGTTTGTAAATATCAAATGAGATAATATTTGTAGAGTGCTTAACATAGTGCTGACATAGAGTGGGTACTTAATAAGCCTTTTTCTTCATGCCTATGCCTTTTTCCCCAATTGGAGAGTCCATTAGAACAACAGAATCAGAGTGCTCCTTCTTCCTTTTTTATCACTTATAATTCAGTCCTAAAAGATAATAAAGTTTATTCTTCCCCCTCCCTCTCATTTGTCTACTTATATCACTTTCCATGTACAATAAGATTCAATGGTATTTTTTACTCAGATTTCCACTTATTGAATAATCCCTCATTCTCCAGTGCAGTTATAACTTTCTTGAGTGAATATTTTATATTCTTTTCTTCTTTTCTGTACACTTTAGGTGCTAGTACATAGCTATCCACATACAGTTTGTTTAAATGAATATCTGAAAAGAACTACTATTTAAAATGGTACTACTTTTAATCTTTTATATTTCAAAATAAGCTACACTAATTTTTATTGGAGTAAAACCTACATTTGTTATTGTTTGGTCAACTTAAATTGAATCCAACTCTTTGTGATCCCATTTGGGGGTTTCTTGGCAAAGATACTGGAGTGATTTGTCATTTCCTCCCTGTCTCATTTTAAAGAGGAGAAAGATGAGGCAAACAGTTAAGGACTTCCCCAGAGTTACATAGCCAGTACTTGTCTAAGACCAGATTTGATTGAACACAAGAAGATGTGTCTTCTTGACTCTAGGCCTGACATTGTTTCCATTGTACTATCTAACTGGTCAAACTCTCCATATATAGTTAAAATAAAATTTGGGATGTACCACAATGTTTGTAAACATTCATTTAAAGCATTCCCATACTCTGTACATCATGCTATTGTATGCTTCTTAGCAACAATTCTCTGAAATGTAGTTACAATTCAGAAATGAAATATTATTTCTCAATGCCCTTAAGAGTCATATGGCATCAACAATATTATAAAAATATATTTAAAAATTTTTATTTTAATATTAGATTTCTATATTTATAGAACTAAAACTACATTAAAACATCATTTAGGTTTTGTGTTGTTTGTTTTCCAACAAAAAAGTCCCATCTTGTCTACTTGTCATTTATTTCCTTCCTATAAAGGTTGAATGAGGAATGTGAGTTGCATGTGTTTCAGGACAGTATTATGGTTATTTTTCTACAAATTTGATGATTGAATCAAATGATACATGGAGTAGCCTTCTCCTAAATTTCTTTGCTCCCTTCATTGACATTGTCCTCTTCATCAGTGTCTTTGATCTTTTGGCTTTTTAAGATTCAGAATAATTTTTATTGTATTTGTGTGAATAAAATTGTATGTTCTTTTCAAACTCTTTTGTCAGTTTGAAACTACCCCAATCTCATTTTTAATATTTGTTAATTGGATATGATACAGTGTACTATTACAAGATTTGTGCTGATGTCTTTATTCCTAAAAACTTTTTTCCCTAAAACCTTTAAATTCTTCTGGCTCAGAAACATTATATTTCAGGGGACATAATATTAGGTCTCCATTTTTCCATTCTTTAATATATCACTTTTAAGGGTAATTTCTATAATGCAACGTTAAAAACTTCATCTTTTATGTTATAACAAGATTAAAAAATACTTTTATATTGCTTGCATGATGGAGCCACACTTTCTCATGAAATCACTTTTGTAATCTCATTTTATCTTTGGAATAATACTGTGGTCCATAGATTGAATCATTGTATAACATCGTCCGGGAAATGCTAAGAAAAACTTCTACTCCACAATTCCCAAGAACTACAATAATTTGCTGTCTTCAAGCACACCCATGTTTCTAAAGTTGTTTTCACTGAAGGTACAATAATATAGAGGAATTAATCAATAGGAAATTCAGAATTTCTTTTTCTAATTTGGCTTGTAAGAAAGAGATTTCCTCTTGAAATCTGAAATCCAATTCATTACGAAGTTTTTCCTAATTTTACTAACTAAACATAATCTCTCCCTCCTTATAATTATGATTGTATTTCATTTTGTCCCAGTGTCTTACATAATACTTATTTGTGTATTTGCTTTAGTTACTCCAATTGAAACTTTAAACTGTTAGAATACAGGTACTAATTATTTTTCATTTCTAAATCAGCAGTGTCTAATACACAGTTTTGCCAATATTAAATTATAGTATCATAGACTTAGTGATAGAAAAGATCTCATTGGCCATGTAATCCAAGCCAAAGAAAAGCCAAAGAGGTTTAGGGAATTCACCTCAAGTTCACACTGGAAGCAAGTGTCAGAGTTTGGATTTGAAACCAAATCACCATGCTCAACTATAGTCTTTTTTTCCACTTTTGAGAAAATGTTTAATAAATCTTCATAAATGCTAAGCAAATTTTAATTGAAATTAAATAGATATTTATATAATAGTTTGAAAATAATTAACACTTAGTCAAATAAAACTTACTGGACTCTGATCCCAAAAGTATCAAAGGGAGATTTTGGTAAACATACCAAAAGAAGTGACGTATAAGTAACAAAAAGTTTTTTGTAGGGCTAGATTTCATTTATCAATTACATTTCTAAAATATCCACTGAATCCCACCTTCTACAAACTACAAACTGCATATATTTTTCATGCCACAATGTTCAAACCACTACAACTCTTCACTGTTCAGAAAAGATTCATATTATAGTCCATTGCATTCTCCTCTCTCTCTTTGTGACTGTCTCTCTTTTTATTGTCTCTCAATCTCTCTGTCCCTGACTCTGTCTCTTTGTCTTTATCTTTGTTTCTCCATTTCCTTCTCTCTCCTTCATCGTCCTTCTTTCCCCATGTCTGTATGTTTGGTGAACATTAAACTATAGACAGGAATGATTCATTGATTGCTTTACTGTGGATAGATCATAGAAAAATAGAATGTGGAATCTATATTTTCTTGTTCAGCTGTATGTATTTTGCTGCTTAACAGTTTTATTTCAATTAATCCCATCAAAGAAATTGAGTTGCTATTTTACCTGTTTGAACTTAAAATCATGCAATCTTCAAAACTTTTCTTAATTAACAAATATTTAAATGTTATTATTTACATTTATTTTTTACTAAAAACAGTATATAACGTCCCTCTGGCATAACCAATTTATTCTTGTAAATTGGATTTCCTTTAAGACTTCAAATCTAGATACTCTTTGGGTCATCACTCTGAAAATGAGTCACTCCATCTCTAGGCTCCAGGCATTTTCTTTGCTATCTCCCAAGAATGACATTTCTCCTCCCTCGACTCTATTGGCTTCTTAGATTTTCTTTAAGTACCAAATAAAATTTCATCTTTTATATGAAATCTTTTCTAACTCCTCTTAATAATCATGCTTTCCCTCAGTTAATTATTTCCTATTTATCCTAAAAAGTCTTGTTTTACATATATTCACATGTTTATCCTATTTGGATTGTAAACTTCTAGAGGATAGGGAGAGCCTTTTGTGTCTCTATATTCTCAGAGATTAATATAGTGCTTAGCAAATACCAAAGGTGTGTTGTGATGTTGATTAAGATTTTGAGAACAAATCCAACTATTTACAATTATCAGCTGAAGTACATTATTAGATTAGAACAAAGAAGACACTGAACTTGCAAGATTCAAGTTGTAGATTTGGATCGTGGATTAGGGTTGGATCACCATATCAAAATTCTCTGAGGGTAGAATCAGAGATTATAGGAGCTAAATTCTAGTGCTTAATCTTTGCTGGAAAAGAAAATACCAGGTATAGATAAAACTCAGTTATTGTCTTCAGGAATCTTGCAGTTTAGTAAAAGTAGAAGGTCAAAAAAGACAGCAATATGAATAGAAAAGACAGCAACAGAAGCAAAATAAAAAGCTGTTCAAAAGCTTTATGACTGGTATCCAGAGACAAATTTAAAGCTGCAAAGTCAAAGCTACAAGTCAATTAAGCACCAATTTTGCACCAATACTGAGGATATACAAAAAATAAAATGAAACAAAACAAATAAAGAAACAAAAATTCAAAACAAACCTACCCCTGCTCTGAAGGAGCTCACTGTATAATAAGGGAGACAACATGCAAAAAAAAATATATATATATATATGTAGTCTAAATTGGAGGAAGTATCAAAGGGAATGTACTGAGATCAATGAGGACTGACAGACCCTTCTCGAAATGGTTGGGATTGTAGGTGAGACTTGAAGGGAAGCCAGAAAGCAGAGAAGGGAAATAAGAGCACTTCCTGCATAGGGTATAACTACAGAAAATGCTTCCAATGACAAATTAGTGTATCTTCTGTGAGGAGGGCAGTGTCACTGGATTGTAGTATATGTGGAGGGGAAGAAGCGGTAAGTAGACTGGAAAGGTAGGAAAGGACCAGGTTATCATGAAACACAACTCCCTTAGGAAAATATGACTGGATTTTTCATGCTATGTTAATAGATTAATTCTCTCTCTCTCTTTTTTCTTTTAGACATTTAATGGAAATGGAAATTACTTAAAGTAATTACATTAAGTGGAGAAAAGACTAGTCTATGTATTCTCAGTAAAACTGAATGTTTTATCCATCCAAGGTCTGATGTAAAAAGCTAATAGTGAGAGGAGTTGCAATCAATAGTCGGAAATGTTTCCCTTCGTGCAGACCATTTTCTGTTCCCAGTTCATAATGGCAATATCTGTTCATTCATTCTCCCCTTGCTGTGCAGCTGGGCTTCTTTCTGCTTTCTCAAGCCACACTCTCAGTGTCAGCCACTCCCCCAGCTTTCAGTCAAACAGATGTAGTACAGAATCTTGCTTCTGTTACTATTCTCTCATCTTGGATGTCTCTGAATCACAGGAGAGCTGCAGGCTGTATAGAATAGGGACAGGCAAGTTAGAATATGGAGATGAACCCAGAGCTTGAAAACTTGGGTCTTCCATTTCCTTCTTCTTCAGCTTGCTTTAGTATGTACATTTTATTCTTTTCTTTTCATGTGAGCCAGAAAATTAGTGAAATAGATAATGTTTTATGAATTTCTTTCTTTAGTGGCAAATGGAATTGATGAATCTGAAATACAGTTGAGAGGAAGAAAGAAAATGGTGTTCACCAACATATGCTCTTTCAGATTACATAATTCATACATGTGAGACCTTAGATTACCAAATTCCATTTAGATTTCAAAGACCTGCTTTCTCTCCACACCACCGTAGCATACATATAACTATCTTCTCTGAACTCCCATTGTGCTTAAACTTTTAATCCATAATTTAGCCTTTAATTATTCTCTTATCATCATATTAATGGTAGCATTGTCTCCTTAACTAGATCAGAAGCTTCTTAAGGGCAAAATTCATTTTGTCCTACTATGTTATACTATGTATGATGATGATAATGATAATGATGATAATTATCATTATCATTATCATCCTCTTGCAGGTCTAAACAAAAAAAAAATTAAGAAGCACCATGATTGAAGCTAGAAGTGAGAAAAATCATGAACAATGATCAGCACAGATATGTTGGTTGCTTCATTAATTGATTGAAATTCTCAATCCAATGATTGATCATACTTGCTCCTTTCTCTGGAGAAGAAAATGACTAGAACTTTGCATTATGATTTTAAAAGTAAATAATGTCAAATGATCTCATTTGCTTTGCAAATGTAACTTTTCAAATTTCACTAAATGATGATCTGGAAAAGGAACTTTCAAACAAATTTGACTGTGCTGTTCTTAGATATTAAAAGTGTGCTACACTGAAATTGTCATATGGAATGTATTGCATATTTGAATTACTGGCAGGGATTTTTTTTATCTTTTCCCATTTCTAAACCACTTTAATAAATATTATCTATATTCCCATCTGCCTCTCATGTTCAGATAATATTTTCTGTCATTTGTAACATGTGTATATGTACATATATACACATATGGATATATGTGCATATACAATGCACACATATATAAGTATTCATATACACATATATTAAGACATATATATGACATATATATATGTATATACACATATATATGCATCAATGAATGGATGGATACCCTGATACTACTCTACAATGGGAAGGTTTTTTTTGTTTGTTTGTTTGGGTTTTTTTTGTTTGTTTTGTTATTCCAGCCCTGGTCATTTATAACTAATCATGAGAGGTAGAGAGGGCATAGATTTTGAAGTTAGCAAGACCTGTTTTCAAGTCCTATGTCTGATATACATTAGTTTTGAGACCATGGATGAATAAATTAACCTTTTGGTGGCTCAGGCACTGAAACTGCCCAAATCTGATTGTGGTACAGGAACTAGAGTGGCTGCCTTAGACAACCTGAGTTCCAACCCTACCCTAGACACTTATTAACTGTGTGACACTGGGCAAGTCACTTAGTCTCTCTATGCCTCAGTTCCTAAAATGGAACTAATAATAGCATCTATGACACTGGATTTATATAATGATCAAATAAAATAATAAATGAAAAATTGTTTGAAAAATTTAAAAACATTATTTAAATGCTATGATAATAACCAATGTGATAGTGATGATGATGATGATGATGATGATGCATACAAATAAAAACTAAAAAATGTGAAACTTTTATGTCTGTCTATTATTCCTTCACCTACTTATTCACAAATGATACAATAATGCAAATAATATTCGGAGTTCTTGTGAAATTGTAGTAAAAGAAGAGTTAGTAAATAAGGGAAGGTTAAAGCTAGGAAGCAAGTATAAAATGTGAATAATCTTATAGTGATGAGAGAATGCAACAAATAATTGCTTGTTTTCCATGTTGTCAATTCTTAATATATAACTGGTGTTTCAAATTGAATAGGACAACAGTCCATATTCATTCAGAATATTTTTACAGCTACCTAAACTAAATTTGTGCTTCAGAATGTATAGTTTCCTTTCTTCTTCAACTAAATTGATAAAATGGCCATTTTCCTTTTTTCTCACTCATAATAATGTATATTCTTGTGAAAACTAACAATAAAACTATCCTGGATTGAAGAAGATAGTTTTATATAGATAAGGTGAAGGGACACTTATCAAAGGTTGACCTTTTTAAAGAGCCTATGATCTCTTCTACAATTATGATCTTGAAAGTGAGAAGTCTGGGTTCAGGGCTGTCCACAGAAGCAGCAACAGCTGAGAATCTTTTCAGCCCAAGCAAATTCCACTGATTTCCTTTGCCAAGGGCTTCAGAAACCTGGTCAGATAAGATCTGTGTTAGCTCTCAACTGCCATTGCTTATGGATTGACACTGATACAAATGCACTTCCTAAAAGCAATAATAAGTCAGTTAAACCCTTCAAATAAATGCAGAAAATATATGAGAAAGTGGATGCCTGAATATCCCATCATAATGGAACCACTTCCATGTTTGGCAAAAGGAATGCGTTTCCTTACTTTTTTAGCAACCATTTTCCCTTCCCTCCCCTTTCTTTTTTTTCCTCCTCAAAGCAACTGTGTTCTGCCATCGAACATAATAGTGTCCAGTTTAATCATCAGCAAATCCTTAAAGCCATGTTCCCTGCAATTTTTCTTGTATGCAGCTTCAAGTCCAGTTAGTAAGATTGTCTACAGGTGTTTTGAACAATCAAATGTGTATTAATATTTGTTGTTATAAGGCTTCTGACAACCCTGTTAATAAGCAGAGAGAATAGTGGAACAAGTAGTCTCCTAATATCTTCCATATATGCCCTCTAAGATTTTTAAATTTTTACCCTAAATGTTTTTCCATTAGGTTAAGCTATTGGATCTGGAAACTTTCTGTTGAAATGTGAAGAGCAATTGAAAATTGCATCACTTTTATACACTCACTTATCTCAGTTTGATGGTCACCTAAGACAGAACAAGTTGCTGAAAAATCAGCTTTTATATCATATAAATTTGGCTTTTGTCCTATCAGGTGGCACCCTCTTGTACAAGCAGTACAGTATTACAAATGATGCCCATAAGGGAACTAAACTCTGGGAACATTATAGAGCAGCTTTGGAAAAAGGAAAGTAGAGGGAAAAGAACATTTTTGTAGCAAAGAAAGGCAGCATACATAATTAAAGTCCAATTCTAGATGGTTTAAGTTAATGAGAAAAGCAGGCATTTAATTTATTGGGACATAGTAAGTTTTTGTTTCCTTCTATTTTTACACGTTGAAAAGTTAATTGGAGGGATTTCCTAGAAAGCAGAAGTAAGTGAAGGGAGAAGTAGGTGAGTTCAGATGAGAACCCCTCATGACTGCTAGTGAGTATGTTACATAAATCCAAGCCAAGGAGCAGCATTTTATTAATGAGATAGAAATCCACAATCAAAAACCCCTTAAGAATGAGTGTCAATATTTACAATTAGGGTCATGATAGCATTGTTTTAAAATCAAGTCGAGGGAATGGAGCAGAGCAAGGTTCTTGAAGAAAATTCCTTAGAGAAAAAAACAAACTTACTTTTGCTGCCACTTTTGAATAATAGTTCCAGAAATTTAGACTTGTGCACAATTAGTATTTAAAGGTCTGCTCAAACGTGGAACTGTTTATGACCTGATGATGCTTACAAAAATTATTTTTGTGGGGTGTATAAGCTGATCTTTGTCTGGTTCATATGCCCCCACTCCAGGGCCAACTAAATTTCCCTACTTCCTTTTTAGTAAAAATTCCTATCATTCTGTTCTACACTTTTTTTAATGTTCTTTCTATGATGCTCTAAAAATTATACTGTAAAAAATTCATCCAGTTATTTCCCTTAGATTCTCCCCATCTATCGTATTCAATAATTCCAGCAGGGGAGTACTTATTTGTAAATGTTCAAATGTTTCAATTGTTTTCATACCAGCCTTTTATCAATAGGTATTTTAGCAGTATCTTCATTACTTCCTAATTGTTCAATGTTCTTTACTGCTTAAAAAATGAATTCAGTCTTTCAACTATTGTTGAGTAGTCATTGATTTCATTCCTGCTCCATTTATTTAGGAAACCTATTTTTGCTATTTTTTAACTTCAATATTTTACATATCTTTAGTTCTCTTATTATGATTTAATCCCTCTAAATAATACTAACTTCTCTTTCTTTTTGCTTTCAGCTACAAAACCCAATGCATATCCTGGTGAAACAAACACTTTTTTTTCTCAATTAATGCTAAACAAAAGTGCAAGGTATTATGAAATGAAAAGTCATGTTTTCTACCCTTGCAGTGGTCACAATTTAAAAATTAATTGAGGACAAAGAAATTAAACAATTGAATATATTTACATGTGTGATCCAAAATATGGAGGCTATCCATTACTTTTTTGTAGCTATATAAACGTAAAAATTCTAAATACTGAAGTTACTCACTAAAGGGAGGTGGCACTGAACTGTGATGATGTGATCAGAATAGACTGAAAGAGGATAAGACTTGAACAAAGCTAATGTGAAATTAGTTTATATTATTCTTTATAATAGAAGGAATACAGATAATCTGCTTCCAAGTCCCACCTCTGCTTATATAAGCTTGGGCAAGCTTTAAATTCTTTGGGCCTTCTTTTATCTATGCAATGATGAAGTTTGAATTAGATAGACTGTATTGTCTCTTCTAATTACAAGTCTATCATCTGCTGATAGTCTGATATGTATAATATGGTATATGGATATAGTCTGATGTACCATTTCACTTAGATGAAATGAATATTAGGGTAAAACATAGCTCTGTAAATATAGCCCTATAATACTGAAGAATGAGTAGGCACTGCTAGGTGGCAGAGTGGCTAGAGCTCTTGACCACAGTCAGGGAGAACTGAATTAAAATCTTAACTTCAAAAACTTACAAATTATGTGACCCTGCAAAATCGGGATAATAATAGCATCTACTTCCCAGGGTTATTTTAAGGATTAAATGAGATTATATTTACAAAGCCTATACTAGTAAAATGCCTGACACATTTTAGGTGTTTAAAAACTGTTTGTTTGCTTCATTCTTTTCAAAACAACTAGCTGGCTAAGTCTTTTCATTTTCTTCCAAATGTTTTGTATTATGTATTTGGGAATGAAAAAAAATGGGCAAATCATAGGATCATATATAAAGAATTCAGACTTAATTTTACCTGCCCATCTTTCTCTCCCACTCCTTCATACTATTCAATTCTCACTTCTTCCTGTTTATGTTTATGTTTATTGCTGTCTCCATGCTTTTGATTACATGTTTTTCCTTCCTATAATAATGCCTTTTTTTCACTTTGCCAGTTCTAATTCTGTCTTGGTTTTGAGTCCCAGATCAAATCCTCAGTGCTTTATGGTTGCTATCCTGAACGCTCCAATGACTACTAGTCTTTGACTTCTCTAAATTTTTATTGCTCACATAATGAGTACTATAGAGTATAATACTTAATTGTTCTCTAATTGTCAAATATTAGTATCATCATCTCAGCTATATTATAAATTCTTAGAGAAAAGCACCATATCTTTTACTTACTCATTCATTCATCCATCCATTTAATAACCAAGAATTAAATGCTAGCTATGTAGAGAACACTATTGAAGACATTATGCAAAATGCAATATAAATAAGTTATGGCTTTTACCCTAAAGGAATTGATAGTCTAGCAAGAAAAATTTTTATTATTCTTTTTTACTTGTAATTCTGTTTAACTTGGTAGTTCTCCTATTCTTCAGTTGTTCTACATTTTGCTTTAAGACCATCTTATTTATTCTTTTAGCACAATGATGAAGACATCATGAGTATGAATAAATATCTGAGTGATTGATTTGATTCATTGAAAGTATTAAATAATACAAGATGTGTGAACAAAATATATAGCTGCATAGATTTTATTTATCTTTTAATTTGTCTTGTGTGAATATTTCTTAAATTTTAAACATTAACAACAAAAAACAATAACAAACTCTAATATCTAAGGTCATAAAACTACATTTTCCATAGAGTTAAAAGCTTCTTCAAATCTAACATTTCTCCCCAAAGCTATTGCTCTATGTCTAGAAAACTGTCATTTCCTTCCTGTTGCAGCCTGTCATTACTTAGCACTTCATAAAGCACTGGCAATGACAAATGCATTGCCTTTCATGCATGTCAATGTTGGACATATCCCAGAGGATATTTTGGCCTTTGCCCAATAGCATATGGTGAAGTATGTGCTTTGCTTATGGGGTTGTAGTCAAGGTCACTGAGATGGAAAGGGTATTGTGGCTAGTTCTTAATTCTACCTCTACCTGAGTTGGCTTTTACTGAGCATTATCAGTCCTTGGGGGTCTCAACCCAGTAGACTGGAAATATGGAGTTTTGCCCAACTGTACAGGTCAATGTTTATTTTCCTTGATTCATAATCCTGATAAATAGATATTCCCCTTGCCCAAGTTATCCATTCAGGGACCTTTTCTTTTTTATTGTTTTTTACATATTTTTATTAAAAATTCCATTAGTGGCATTCTTACCACCTCAGCTGCTTAATATGTTTACTGTTGTGTTCAATGTAGTTTGAAAACAGTCCAAATATGAATTCCTTGATATGCTAGGCATATGAGGTAAATAGTACCTTTTAAATATTAACTAAGAAATATATTTTGATTTTTAACAATCATATTTCAATTACATTTAAAGATATTTTTCAATATTTACATTTGTAAGATTTTTAACTCTGATTTTTCTCCCTTCCTTTTTTCTTACCATCTTAAGAGCAAGTAATCTTATATAGGTTATACACCTACATTCATATTAAACATATTTCCACATTAGTCGTGTTGTGACAGAACAATAAGAATAAAAGAAAAAAAAACTAGGAAAAAAGGGAAAAAGTGAAAATAACATACTTTACTCTGCATTCACACTGTATAGTCCTTTCTCTGGATATGGTTAACATTCTCCATCACAGTCTCTTGGAATTGTGTTGGATCAAGTTATTGCTGAGAAGAGCCAAGTCTGTCATAGTTGATCATTGTATAATGTTGCTTTTACTGCATAAAGTGTTCTCCAGGTTTTGCTCACTTCACTTAGCATCTATTTTATGTAAATCTTTCAAAAATTTTCTGATATCCACTTGCTCATCACTTCTTATAGAAAATAATATTCCATTATAATCATATACCACAGTTTGTTCAGTCATTCATTAATTGATGGGATCCCCTCAATTTCCATTTCTTTGCCACCACAAAAAGAGCTGTTATAAGTATTTTTGTACATGTGGCTCCTTTCCCTTTTTTATGATATCCTTGAGATACAGACCTAACAGTGATATCACTTCATCAAAGGGTATGCACAATTTTATATCCCTTCGGGTATAGTTCCAAATTGTTCTCCAATTAGGTGGATCAGTTCACAACTTGACCAACAATGCATTAGTGCATTCATTTTCTTATTTCCCCACATTTCCCCCCAAAAAATTTATCCTTTTCATTTTCTGCAATATTAGCCAACCTGATAGGTGTGAGCTAGGACCTCAGAGTTGTTTTAATTTGCATTTCATTAATAAAGTAGAGATTTACAGTATTTTTTTTAATATGGCTATAGATAGCTTTAATTTCTCCTTCTGAAAACTGACTTCATATCCTTCAACCATTTATCAATTAGGAAATGACTTGAATTACTATAAGTATTATTCAGTCATCTTTGTATTTTAGTAATGAGGCCTATATCTGAAAAACTAACTATAAAAAGTATTTCCCAGCTTTCTGCTTCCCTTCTAAACTTGTTTGCACTGGTTTGTGCAAACCAAGTGTTTGTGCAAAAACTTTTTAATTTAATGTAATTAAAATGACCCACTTTGCATTTAACAATTTTCATTAACCCTTGTTTGGCCATATATATTCTTCCCTTCTCCATAGATCTGAAAGGCAAAAGTATCACCTTTATGTCTAAATCATGGATGGTCTCTCATTGTTGGTCTATGGCTAGTTTCTGCCATACTATTTTCCAGTTTTACCAGGAATTTTTGTCAAAGACTGTGTTCCTATCCCAAAAGCTAGAGACTTTAGATTTATCAAAAATAGATTACTACAATCATTGACTACTGTCTTCTCTATCTATTTCACTGATCTACCACATCATTTCTTAGCCAATATCAAATGGTTTTGATGACTGTCACTTTATAATATAGTTTTAGGTTTCCTATGATTAGGCCATCTTTCTTTGCATTTTTTCCATTGATTCCTTTAATATTCTTGTCCTTTTGTCATACAGATGAATTTCATTATTATTTTTTCAAACCCTATAAAACAATTTTTGGTAATTTCACTGATATGGCACTGAATAAGTAAGTTAATTTAGGTGGAATTCTAATTTTTATTATATTATTCTGCCTGCCCATGAGCAATTGATATTTTACCTACTATTTTAATCTGACTTTAAGTAAGAATGTTTTTTGTGATAGTACATATAGTTCTTGGATTTTTCTTGCCAGGCAAACTACAAAATATTATATTGTGATTTTAAAGTGCTGTGAAAACACTCCATTTCAATTAGAAGTATTATGGCAAGGATAAATATAATATTAATAATATGCTAATCCAAACAGTTATATACTAGTGCAATTTTTGGGCAGTGAAAGGGGATTTACATTTAGAATCCTATTTAGCATCAAGAAGAGTCTTTCCTTCATTTAAGTGTCACAAAATTTCTAGATATTTAGGACTGTCATATATGTTCTTTATTAAAATGAAAAAAAAAAGAGAGAGAAACAGGAACTGGAGAATTTCCAAAGCAAAAGCTTCTTCTGGAAATCTTCCAGACTGAGAAAAGAATTGCTCAATTAAAATAAAATGAAATTGTTTAGTGTTTAAGAATTTTAAGGCTTGGTGATGTAATTAAGGTGGAATGTTAAGGCATAGTTTGGTGGTTTAAGGTAAGATTAGCCTTGGAGTCAGGAAAAAAAGTAAAATCAAATTTTGTTTGAAATGCTTGCTAGCTGTGTGACCCCCAACATGTCATGTAGCCTCTCTTCTGCAGTTTAAAATAGGAATGATAAGATAACCTCCCTTCCATAGTTATTGTAAAGATTAAATGGAACAATCTATGTGACATGTTGTGTAAATTTTAATAGGTTGTTTTAATTTTAGTTATTTATCAACATCATCATTGTCATCATCTTCACCATCATCATCAAGAAAAAAATAAAAGAACATGATGTTGCCTGGAATTAGAAGCATATATTCTCTATCCCAAGAGCTGTTGTGTCCCCTAGACTTCATCTGACTAAATTCTGTTTATTCCTGTGGTGGTAGTAGTTGTGGTAATGTCATTTCATTTAGGTCCAACTTTTCTTTACCCCATTTGAGGTTTCCTCTAGCATGATTTTCTGTTTCCTTCTTTAGTTAATTTTATAAATGAGGAAATTGAGACAAACTGAGTTAAGCTACTTGCTCAGGGCTAGATAGCTATCAAGTGACTGAGACTGAGTAAGTTTGAACTCGGGCAGATTAGTCCTCCTGACTTCAGGCCTTCTGTTCTTTGCACTACACCACCTAGATGCCTTTTCAAGAAAGAAAAAAATAAGCCCAAGAAATGGATTCTTCAAGGTTACAGAAATCTCAACTCTCCAACTCATATGACTGCTAATCTAATATTCTTTTCACTATATTATGGTTTCATAGAACTTTTAACAATTATAATCATCATTGCAATATTTGGTCTATAACTGGACATCTGTTTTTTCACCTCCATCTTGACCTCTATCACTAATTTAATATCTGATATTAAATTAGATATCACATTTTCTTTATAGTCAATATAGCCAACCACATCATAATCAAATTCTCATTGTTGACAATTTATAATTAACAATGTTGTTGACTATACAGAAACTATAATAAATGACTATTTTATTTAAACTGAACATCTAAGGAAGTTTTGAGGCAATAAGTTTTGTGAAATGTCAACTCTTCTCAGGTCTACATCTTCACATTAATATATCCCCAGAATATAAAAAGAAACAGTGGAAGAATTAAAAAGTTGACAACATATGAAAGGTAGATATTTAAAATGGCAATGCTTACAATATTTCATTTCATGTGCTATGGCTTCCTAGAATGTCAGAGATATGCAGATAAATATAAGAGCTAGATTTCCAGAGCCAAGGATTAAAAGAAAATCCTTGGTTGCTGTTGTCATTCAGTCATTCAATTATGTCTTACTTCAAAGACCCCTGGAATTTTCTTGTCAAAGATACTGCAGTAGTTTATCATTCCTATCATTCCTTTCTCATGTGTTCCTTTTTTTACAGATTAGAAAATCAGACAGATTGGGGTAAATGACTTGCCAGAATCATACAAGTAAATGTCTGAGGCTAGAATTGAACTCAGATCTCCAGAACTCCAGGCCTATCACTCTCTCCAATGTACCACCTCACTGCCTAATTAAGTACACATAATTAAAGAGATATGCCAGGAAACATTGTCATTTTGTCATTCAGTTGTGTTCAACTCTTCATGACCCCATATGAGGTTTTCTTGGCAAAGATACTGGCATGGTTTACCATTTCCTTCTACAATAGATTAAGGCAAACAGAAGTTAAATTATTTCCCAGAGTCATACTGCTAATAAATGTCTGAGGTCAGATTTAAGCTCATGTCTTCCTGACTATTTGATTTAAAAATCATTTATTTTATCTAGTTTCAAGAAACAGACTTTTAAAAATTAATAGCATAGACCTAACTAGATTTCAGATGATGAAACAAACAGGCAAGAAATAAATAGAAAAACCATATCAGCAACTTTGTCTACATTTAATTGATAGCTTTTTTAAAACATGACATATTTCTTAGAATATTAATTTCTCTTTTTATCCCAGAGAATTATTCCTTACAACTAAAAATCAGGACAAATAAAAGTTTAACAAAACTAACAATATACTGGAAAAAGTCTGATACTTTGTGTGGTATTACTTACTTCAATTCTCCTTCTCTGAAGAACAACAGTAGAAAAGACTTATACATATCTCTTTTGGGGTGCTGTCACTATTAGCATTTTACAACAATCACAATATGATAGCTTTTAGAGTTGGAAGGTGTTATAAAGAGATTGAGGTCAAAAGAGATTCAATAACTTTCTGGGGTCACATAGCCATCAAAGTATCTGAAGCAGAATTCAAATACAGCACTTTCTGACAATATTTTATCTACCACATCACAGTATAGACCATTTGGACAAGGTGATTTTTTCTATTTGTATTGTAGAGTCATTTCATGCACATTTTTTCCTGGTTCTATTTAGTTAATTTTGGATCAATTCATTCAAATTTACCATGCTTTTTTGATATTTATCAATAAGTGCAATGAAGTAATTGTAATGTTTTATACAATACATACATTATATTTTGTACAATAATTTGTTTGTTTCCGATATATGAGTACCTACTTATTTCCAGTTTTTTGTTGCTACAAGTATTTCTGCTATAAATATTTTTGATGTATGTAAGGCCTTTCTCTTGGTCACTGACCTCCAAGGGGATATATAGGAATGTGTTTCAATTCAAATGCAGCCAAGAAGTACATATGATGCAATGTTAGCAACCAGCTATATCTATTCTATATTTAGTTTGTATAAATTCCAACCATTGCTTCATCATCATGTTCTTATTTTTTCCTCAAAATATTTGTGTGGACTTTTGTTCCTACAGACCTTTGCCTTTCTGGAGAACAGCTGATTTTCAGAAATTGAGATAGTCAATCAAATTCATGACTTGGTGGCATCTCTAACAATTCCTCAAATGCCTCTTTGCACTTAGGTAGCCTAGTTCCTTGGACAACAGATAGAGTCTATGTGCAAAGTTTTTTCAGCTTAGTGTAGCCTCCCAAAATATGTATTCCCCTGCCATAGATATTGGAAACCCAAACTCTATGAATTACTGAGATAGCAACATAAGATCTGTACTGGAGCATGGTTTCTTTACACATGAGAAAACAAAATTCATTTGTTATTTTGTTTCTCAAAAATTTGCTACTGGTAAATAAGAATGTCAAGCAACTTTATAGAGATAGTACCCTAACATTATTATTTTTTTTTTTGCTTTTTGTCTTCAAAGTTTATTATTTAATATTTTTATTTTCCTCAGTTACATGTAAAACCAACTTTTGCATTTAAAAAAATTAAGCAGCAGATTTTCTTATCCTCCCTCCACCCAAATCCCACAAAGAGGGCCCAATCTGAAGTTATATAAAACATTTCCATGAAACTCAAGTTGTGAAAGAAAACATAGATCTCCCTCCAAAAAAAACCCTCAAAAAAAAAGAAGGAAAAAAAAAGAATATGCTTCAATATATATTCAGACACATTGAATTCTTTCTCTGGATATAGATAGCATTACTCATGATAAGTCCTTCAGAGTAGGTGTGGATCAAAGAACAGGCAAAGAAGAACCATAGAAACTTACTATAAGAATAGGAAAGACCAGATTTCTAGCCTCTTGTACCCCAAAAAGTATGAAAAAATGCCCATCTGCCCAAAAAGAATTTATAGAAAAAATTCAAAGAAGACTGCAAAAATCAAAGAAGACTCTGAGAACTGGAAGGGATCTCAGTGGTGATTTAAGGTGATGATGATGATGATCAGCAAAATAATAAAATACATGATCAAATAAAAAATGACTTTCCTAGCATTCTTCAGAATGCAAAACACACTTTATTTAGGATACAACTTCAGGGAATGGAATATTTTATGTTTTTATATATAGCATGGTGAAAAAATATACCGTGATCAAATTTTATACTGTACATAAGAAAACATGTATTTGAATTAAAGGAAGAGAGACATGAGTCATATTCTCAGATAAATTTTAACTGCTATAGTTTGTTGATATTAAACATAAGGCTATAAGAAAGACCAGTGCTAGTTAGTCTGGGTCACTTTCATCCTTCAAAGAATCATAGAGATAGAGTTGGAGTGAAATTTACAGATCCAGTGCTTCTCAAATGTTTTGCTCAAAGAATAGTAATATTATTTGGATTGAAGAAACTTACATAACATCATATAAGAGAAAGATTCATAAATGGCTATTAGGTGAAATATAAATTTGACAAATTCATGATCCATTTAAAGAATGTACATTTGAATATCACTGAAAGTCATTGACATACCCTAATCCCCTCATTTCAAAGATGACAAAACTGAGATAATGAGGTAATGTAACTTGTACCAAAACAAACAACAGAGCCAGCATTTGGATCCAATTCAGGGGTTTTCTGCCTGATTCAGGCCATACAATATAGACACAATTTCAAAACTGGTAATGCTCTGCTTGGTCAAAATGTATACACCTTTAAATAGCATATTAACCTGAGTGTCTCCTGAACTAAGGGATTACACTGTACTAAACTCTAATACATAAATGAGTTGGCATCCAATACAAATGCAATCTAGATATTTGTCAAAACTACTGAGAAACTTGGAAAGTATTTGAGCAAAAATTAGCTTGAGACTACTAACAAAATACGTTAAGATTAGGTTTAAGCATGACTTAGGTATGAAAAGTCATATAATAAGATAATTAGAAGAGCAAATAAATTTCCTTTAAGGTCCATGACTAAAACAATAATTCATGATGAAGCAAGCAAGGAAGAGAAGATCCTAGAATATTAAATGAAAAATATAGTTTGTTGATGATTAATATTTTTAAATGTTGATTTTTTTCCCATTAGACTGTAGATGGGAGGGAAAGTTAATAGTTCCACATTGATAACTATATTTAAAAAAATCTATCTTAGGTCCATTGCATAGATGGAGATATAGCTGGTTGCTAACATGAAATTAAATGATTACATAGAATTAAAAAATATTTTTGTGAAATAATTCAACCATTCTGGAGAACAATCTGGAACTATATCCAAAGGGCTATAAAACTGTGCATACCCTTTGATCCAGAAGTATCATTGCTGAGTCTGTATCCCAAGGAAATCATAAAGGAGAGGAAAAAAACCCACATGTGCAAAAATGTTTCTAGCAGCTCTTTTTGTGGTAGCAAAGAATTGGAAAATAAGTAGATGCCTATCAGTTGGGGAATGGCTAAACACATAGTGGCATACGAAGGTAATGGAATATTATTGTTCTGTTAAGATGATGAACAAGCTGACTTTAGAAAGATTTACATGAATTGATGCTGAGTGAAACAAGCAGTATCAGGAATCCATTGTACACAATAACATCAAGAAAATACAGTAATCAGCTATGAAAAACTTGGTTCTTCTTAGTGGTTCAGTGATTCAAAGCATTCCCAATAGACTTTAGATAGAAAATGATGTCTGCATCCAGAAAAATAACTAAGGAAACTTAAATTAAATCAATACTTGCTAAGTTCACTTCTGTTTTCTGTTTTTTTCTTTTCTCTTCCATGGTTATTTCCTTTTGCTTTAATTTTGTTGCCCAACATGATTCATAAAGCAATGTGTGTTAAAATAAAGAAATAAAAGAATTAAAAATGTTTTTTTGCATAAGTTTAACCAAAGCAACTAAAATTTGAAATGAAATATTTAAGTTGATTAACTTAATTTAAACAAATTAAACAAATTAAACAGATTAAACAAATATAAAGCAAATTTATTTAAAAAAAAACTCATTCCGTGATATATAAGGAACTGATTCAAATTCAAAACAATGGTAGCTATTCCCCAAATGATAAATGTTAAAAGACTATTAAGTACTTCTCAAAGAAAAAAAATTCAACCTCTCAATAGATAAACATATATATGCATATATACGTATATATGCATATATGCACACATCTATCTAAAATCTATCTGCTCCAAATCTGCACCAATTAAAGAAATATAAATAAATGCAAATTTGATATCTATCAATTCAAAACTATGTACTTAAAAAAGGAAATGATAAGCAATGGATTGACTGCAGGCAAAATGTAGACTTGAATGAATTGCTGAGGGAATTAAGTAATGTAGTCAGATGGAAAGCAATTTGAAAGTTACCACACTGTGCATTCTCTTTGACCCAGCTATCCAACTACTAGGCTTATATTCCAGAGAAATTAAAGAAAGTAGAAAAGAACCAATACACACAAAATATTTATGAAAACTTCTTTTGATGTGGCAAATAACTAAAACTTTAAAGTTGCTGTCATTGAGGTAATGGCTAAACAAATTATGGTATTTGAAAAGAATGAAATGTTATCATTTTATTAAAATAATGAAAAGTATGTTTTCAGAGAAACAGGAAATGCTTTATGAAAGGATAAATTGTAATGGGAGCATAATGGGAAGAACAGCTTATACAATAATGACATTATAAATACAAATAACTTTTCAAGTTTAAGAATTAAAAATTTAGAATTTTGATCAACAAAATAAATAACCATGTTCCTGGAGGATCAGTGATAAAGTTGTCTGGCTACCTGAAAGAGTGGTGATAGACTCAAGATGACTAAAGAAACATGCTTGTGAATACAGAGAATATAGAAATATAGTTTGTTGATGATTAATATTTTTAAATGTTGATTTTTTTTCCCATTAGGCTGTAGATGGGAGGGAAAGTTAATAGTTCCACATTGATAACTATATTAAAAAAATTCTATCTTAGGACCATTGCATTCACCAATCATAAATAAACTAGATGAAGATGCATACAATGGTGAGTAAAATTACTTTGGTGATAATTACTAAGGTATACCAATTTGTGGATTTATCAATCCTTTCTTCTTCATTTCCTTCCCTTTCTTACTTTTTCTTCTTATCTCTCTTTTGCTCTCTCCTGTCCTCTCCTGTCTTCTCCTCTCCTTTCCTCTTCTTGATGTGGGTTGTGGACCCTTTAAGAATTTATTTATTCCTTTCTTTCTGATTCCCAACCCCTGCTAGCTGATGCATTATCAATCCAGGAAGCTAGGATCTTTGATTCACAAATCCTGGTCCCTTTGAATTCCAGTAGAAGATCTGGGCCTGTCCCAGCCCCCACCTGGATCTGAGCCAACTTGGGCTGTCCCAGCCCCCATTCTAATGTTCTGCTCAGGTTTCCCACCCCCCACCAAACTAACTGAAATCCATTGAGGAGCCAGCTTGGGACTCCACCCATAGGCCCCTTTAGTTGAATCTCTCATTATAAAAGAGTTAAACTGGAATTCTCTCTTTGCAGAGGTTCCAAACATGCCAGCCTTATACCTGGCATGCCAGGGATCTCTGCCCACTGGAATCCTGTTTCTGGTGTCTTCTTATCTCTTTATCCTCACCTACTTCCTTAACTATACTTTAACCTTACTTCCAAACCCCATAATACAGCTCTTTTATCAAGCTAGCTTTTCCTGCCTGTAAATTCCTTTGCAGGGGACTCGGGCTGCTTCTAGATCTCATTTAACTCCGTATCCTTGCGCCAAATCCAAAGGGGTTGCAAGGGAACTCAATTTGACTCTCTGTACCCCAAACCTACCACTAGACCTCAATTAAACCCTAATTTAATTTAGGTACCCCATATCTAGACCTCATCATCTTCAGTATATAAAATCTATAATATTTACTATATGGATGTGTTTACATATGTGTGTAGCATCCATACACATACAGCTGGGGCAAAATGATGATGTTAGTGGCAGTCAGAGTTGTGGAACTCCCCTTTTGGTTGACTCAGGTCCTTTGTGAAAGAATTCATGAACCTGGAGAGTTTTAGGTGGCAAAAAATGGAAGTAATTGTTGGATAGGAGGCCAGCTTTGCTAGGAAGTCTGATTTCCTCAGAGGCAAGTCTTAAGGAAATGGGGTTAGCGCTGAGAAGAGAATGTCTCCACAGCAGGCAGGATCCTACTTTGGACTTTCTGCAAAGAAGTATTTGAAATTGCCCTTTAAAAAGGAATCTTGATGGACATGGCTGTCTTCAACAATGGAATGATTCAAACCAGTTCCAGTTGTTCAATAATGAAGAAAATCAGCTACACCCAGAGAGAGAACACTGGGAAATGAATGTGGACCACAACATAGCATTTCCACTCTTTCTGTTATCGTTTGCTTACATTTTTGTTTTCCTTCTTAGATTTTCTTTTTACTGTATTTCTAAATCTAATTTTTCTTATGCAGCAAGATAACTGTCTAAATATGTATACATATATTGGATTTGACATATACTTTAACATATTTAATATGTATTGAACTACCTATCATTTAGGGGAGGGAGTTAGAGAAGGAGGGGAAAATTTGGAACAGAAGGTTTTGCAAGGATCAGTGTTAAAAAAACTACCCATGTGCACATTTTGTAAATAAAAAGCTATAATAAAAAAAAAAGAAATCTTAACAAATAAAATAAGAAAAAAAAAAGAATCTTGAGGCCCCAGTTTCATGTTGAAAAGAAAGGCAAAGTCTCCAGGCCTAGATGCTTATCAGGCCCAGTTCCTGAAAAGGATCTGGCATCCCCAAAAGATCAAAGGCCCAGTCAAATGATGCCACTTAACTTGTCTGGGGAGATATGCTTCCCAGGAGGACATGAGACTCAGAATCTCCCTTCTCTACAAATCAAAAGGGAACACAGTTTCAGTGTTAATTTTACAGATTAAAAGGGGACAGTTTCAGTGTGATAATTTTAAAGGGATCACAGTTTTTTACAGAACTCACCCATATCAAAAGTACTGAGAGCATTGTTTCCCTTTCCACATTCATGAACCCAATTATGGATTCTGGATTCTGAATTATCTCAATCATTATTTTATTCTTTTCAGAAGCAGAGCTACAAAAATAATATTTTATTTATTTTTGTTGTGAGTTTATTTTTAATATACATTGCTTTATGAATCATGTTGGGAGAGAAAAATCAGAGCAAAAGGGTAAAACCATGGGATAGATTAAAAAAAAAAAAAAACAGGAAAAAAAACAAGTGAACATAACATGTTTTGATTTACATTTAGTCTCCTTAGTTCTTTTTCTGGATACAGATCACATTGTCTGTCCAAAGTCTATTGTGATTGCTTTGGATCATTGAACCACTGAGAAAAAACAAGACTTTCATAGTTGATCATCACACATTATTGCTGCTAACATTATTGCTGCTACTGTACGCCTGGTTCTGCCTGTTTTGCTCAGCATCATTTCACATAAATCTTTCCAGATCTTTCTATAATCAGCTTGTTTATCATTTTTCTATAACAATAATATTCCATTATCTTCATATACCACAACTTGTTCTGCCATTCCCCAATTGATAGGCATACACTTTTTTTTCAATTCTTTGCTACCACAAACATTTTTGCACATGTAGGTTCTTTCCCCCTGCTTTATGATTTCCTTAGGATGCAGACTTATTAATGGAACTGATGGGTCAAAGAGTATGCATAGTTTATAGCCTTTAGGCATGGTTCCAAATTAATCTTCAGAATGATTGGATCATTTCACAACTCCACCAATAATACATTAATGTGCCAGTTTTCCCACAGCCCCTCCAACATTTATGATTATCTTTTCCTATCATCTTAGCTAATTTGAGATGAAAGGTGGTAACTCAAGAGTTCTTTTAATTTGCATTTTTCTAATCCATAGTGATTTACAGCATTTTTTTCATATAACTATATATGGCTTTAATTTCATCATCTGAAAACTGTCTGTTCACATACTTTGAGTTTTTATCAAGTGGGAAATGATTTGTATTTTTATAAACTTGACTCCATTTTTTAAAAAAATATATTTTAGAAATGAGACCTTTATCAGAAATATTAGCTGTAAAGATTTTTTTCAGCTTTGCATTTCCCTTTTAATTTTGTTTCTATTGGTTTTGTTTGTACAAAACCTTTTTAATTTCATGTAATCAAAGTTATCCATTTTGCCTTTCATAATGTTCTCTTGTTCTTAAGTCATAAATATTTCTCTTCTCCAAAGATCTGATAGGCAAATTATCCCTTGTTCTCCTAATTTGTTTATGATATCATCTTTTAGGCTCAAATCATGTATCCATTTTGATGTTATTTTGATATGGGATGTAAGATGTAGGTTTATGCCGAGTTTCTGACATATTATTTTCCAGTTTTCTTACAATTTATGTCAGTGAGTTTTTATTCCAGAAGCTGTTGTTTGCGGTTTATCGAATACTAGATTTTATAAGTCTTGATAATTGTGCCATGTTTATCTAATCTATTCCACTGATCCACCACTCTGTTTCTTAGCCAGTACCAAATGATTTTGAATACAGTTTTGATTACTCTGCTTTATAATATAGTTTTAGTTTTGGTACTGCTAAACCATCATCTTTTGCATTCTTTTCAGTAATTCCTTTGATATTCTTGATCTTTTGTTCTTCCAGATGAATTTTGTTATTATTTTTCTAGTTATATAAAATAATGTTTCGGCAGTTTAATTGGTATGTTCCTGAACAAGAAGACCAATTTAGGCAGAATTGTAATTTTTTATTATATTAACTCGACCTATTCATGAACAATTGATATTTTTCCATTTGTATAGATCTGACTTTATTTGCGTGAGAAGTGTTTTGTAAATGTGTTCATATAGTACATCAATTTGTCTTGGAAGATAGACCTTATTCTGTCTATAGTAATTTTAAATGGAATTTAATTTAATTTAAATGGATTGTTTTTTATCTCTCGCTGATGGGTTTTGTCAGTAATATATAGAAACAATGATGATTTATGTGTATTTATTTTATAACCTAAAACTTTGCTAAAGCTGTGAATTGTTTCCAGTAGGTTTTTGAATGATTTTCTAGGAATTTCTAAATATATCATCATTTAATCTACTAAGAGTGATAGTTTTATTTCCTCATTGTCTATTCTTATTCCTTTAATTTCTTTTTCTTTTCTTATTGGTAAAGCCAACATTTCTAGTACAAGGTTGAATAATAGTGGTGATAATGGGCATCCATATTTCACCTCTGATCTTATTGGGAATGCATCCACCTTTTCTCCATTACAAATAATGCTTTCTGAAGGTTTTAGATAGATACTACTTATTATTTTAAGGAAATCTCCCTTTTATCTCTCTGCTCTCTAATGTTTTTAATAGGAATAGGTGCTGTATTTTGTCAAATCCTTTTTCTGCATATGATTTTTGTTGGTGTTGTTAATGATGTGGTTAATTATAATAATAATTTTCCTGATGCTGAATTAGCCCTGTATTCCTGGTATAAGTGCTACTTGGTCATAATGTGTTATCCTTCTGAGAAGTTGCTATAATTTCTTTGCTAATGTATTATTTAAAAATCATGCATCAATATTCATTAAGGAGATTGGTCTGTAATTTTCTTTTTCTATTTTTGCCCTTCCTGGTTCAGGCATCAATGCCATATTTGTGTCATAAAAGAAATTTGGCAGGACTCCTTCTTTACTTGTTTTTCCAAGTAGTTTACATAGTATCGGTATTAATTATTCTCTAAATGTTTGGTAGAATTCACTTGTGAATTAATCTGGCCCTGGAACTTTTTTCTTAGGGAGTCCATTAATGACTTGTTCAAATTATTTTTTCAAAAATGGGACTATATGGGAGGGTGGAGCCAAGATGATGGAGAGGACACATGTATCTTTCTGAGCTCTCCTTTACCCTCCAACTATTTTTTATGAAAACCAGCCTTGGAATTAGTGCTTAACTGTCAAAACCCACAAATACTGGGTGTGCAACACATTACTAACAAGTTAATCTCTAAGTACGCCAGAAAAGGTCTGTTTTTGCTTGCATCCAGGGATGGAGCAGTGCTAGGCCAAGTGCAGAATCAGGCATGTAGGTAGTGAGAGCACAAGAAACAGCTTATGCTGAGCAGAACAGAGAGGGGTGGGGTGTGGTCTTCACAGGCTGAACATTTGCTGGGAGAATTTTACCACAGTGTTGGCTACTCTGTTCTGGCAGCAAGTCAGTAGGTCAGCAGAGTAGCTATAAATAGAGGGGGTAAAGACTATAACTCAAAATACTAAAGTCTCTCTGGACCTGGCCACACCCACACAGCACCAGGAGGACTCAGCATGATGTCAGTACACAATACTGAACCAGCACAGACACCTAATCCCAGCACAGCCATTGCTGTTCCACTGCTGCTTCACTGCTACTTCCTGTTGTCTGTTGAGGAATCTCATAATACCAAAAGCAGACTGAAGCTTTTTTTGTTGTTGTTGTTAAAATGAGTAAAAAGGCCAAGTGGGCTCTAACTATAGATAGGATTTCTACTGAAAAAGAGCAGACTTCAAACCTTGAGGCGACTAAAAGGAGATTTTCTCCAGATGAAGCCTAAAATGGTGATATAACCTGGTGCCCATCACACAAGGCTCTCATAGAAGAAATTAAAAAGGATCCTTTAAAAGAGCTAGAATAAAAATGGGGAAGAGAAAGGGAAGCTTTGCAGGAGGGTCTGGATAAGACATGTGACTCATTAAAAGATACAGTGAATAAAAAAATCATCTCCCTGAAAAATAGAATTAGTGAATTGGAAAAAGAAAATAACTCCTAAAAAATGAAATTGGCCAAAATGGAAAAAAAAATTCCATAGGACAAAACAATTCATTTGAAAACTCAATTGGACAAATACAAAAAGAAATAAAAAAGTAAATGAAGAAAATAATTATTAAAAATCAGAACTGAATAAGTGGAAATTAATGACTTGAGGAGACACCTAGAATCAGTCAAGCAAAACCAAAAAAAAAAAAAAAAAAGAAAGAAAGAAAAGAAAGAAAGAAAGATATAGAAAAATACCTACTTGGGAAAACAACAGACCTGGAAAATAGATCTAGTTGAGATAATCTAAGATTATTGGACTCTCTGAAAATCATGATGAAAAAAACAGAACCTAGAAATTATTTTTCAATAAATCATCAAATATTGCCCAGATGTTACAGAAATAGAAGGTAAAATAGACATTAAAAGAATTAATTGATCATCTACTGAAAGAGATCCCAAAATCAAGATGCCAAGAAATATAGTGGCTGAATTCCAGAACTAATAATAGACCAAGGAAAAAATACAAGCAGCCAGAAAAAAAAAAATTAAATACAGAGGAGCCACAATAAAGATTACTCAGGATCTAGCAGTATCCACAGTATAGGGTCAAAAGGCCTGGAATCTGATATTCCAAAAGGCTAAGGAACTTGTATGCAGCCAAGAAGAATTTACCCAGCCAAAATGAGCATTTTCTTCCAGAGAAGAAGATGGACATTCAATGAAATAGGTGATTTCCATTTATTTCTGATGAAAAAACCAGAACTAAACAAAAAGTTCGACCTCCAATTATAGGACTCAAGAGAAGCATAAAAAGAAAAAAATAACTCTTGTGAACTATATTTCCATTATGAGTATATATAAAGAATACATGTATAATTTGGTTTCCCTGTGATAATATAAAAAAGGATCTAGGGGTAGAAAGGAAATTTTACCAGAAAAAGGGAAAAGTGGAGGTATTACATCTCACAAAGAAGGAAAGGAAACCTGTTGTATCTGAGGGAAAGAAGGAAGGGGAATGAACATAGTGTTAATCTTACTCTCATCAGAATTGGCTCAAAGAGAAAATATTAGACATATTTGGTTTACAGAGAAACTTTTCCCACCTCGTCAAAAAGTGGGAGGGGAAAAGTGAAAAGGGAAAGAGTAGGCTAAATAGAAGGGAATACAGAAATTGTAAGGGAAGGTTTAAGAAAAGGGGAGGGGCTTTAAGGGGAAAGGGACCTAAAGAAGGAAGGCTATGTGAGGCAAGCGGTGCTCATAAATTTAATACTCGGGAGGGGGTAAGGAGGAAAGGAAAGAGAAAAGCATAATTTAGAATTAACAAGATGGCAGGAAATACAGAATTAGTCATTTTAACCATAAATATGAAAGGGGTAAACTCCCCCATAAAGCAGAGGTGGATAGCAGACTGGATTAAAAGCCCGAATGCTACAATATGTTGTTTACAGGAAACACATTTGAATCAAGGTGATACATACACAGTAAATGTAAAGGGCTGGAGCAGAATTTACTATGCTTCAGGTGAAGTAAAAAAAAGCAGGGGCAGCCATCCTGATCTCAGATCAAGTGAAAGCAAAAATTGACCTAATTAAAAGAGATAAGGAAGGGTGCTGTATCTTGCTAAAGTGTAGCAGAGAAAAGTGTAGCATATCAATGGTATAGCATCTAAATTCCTAAAGGAGAAGTTAAGAGAGCTTCAAGAAGAAATAGACAGCAAAAGTATAATAGTGGGATATCTCAACTTTGCACTCTCAGAATTAGATAAATCAAAACACAAAATAATTAAGAAATAAGTTAAAGAGATAAATAGAACACTAGGAAAGTTAGATATGATAGATTTTTGGAGTAAACTAAATGGAGACAGAAAGGAGTACACTTTCTTTTCAGCAGTTCATGGAACCTATACAAAAATTAACGATATGCTAGGACATAAAGACCTCAAATTCAAATGTAGAAAAGTAGAAATAGTTAATACAACCTTTTCAGATCATGATGCAATAAAAAATTATATTCAATAAAAAGCCAGGGGAAAATAGACCAAAAGTAATTGAAAAGTAAATATTTTCATCCTAAAGAATGATTGGGTGAAACAACAAAGCATACACAAATTAATAATTTCACCCAAGAGAATAACAATAATGAGAAAAGATACCAAAATTTGTAGGATGCAGGCTAAGCAGTAATAAGAAGAAATTTTATATTTCTAGAGGTTTATTTGAATAAAATAGAGAAAGGGAAGATCAAGGAATTGGGCTTGCAACTTAAAAAGCTAGAAAAAAACAAATTTAAAAACCCCAATCAAATACTAAACTTGAAATTCTAAAATTAAAAGGAGAAATTAATAAAATTGAAAGTAAAAAAACTATTAAATTAATAAATGAAACTAAGAATTGGTTTTATAAAAAAAATAGATAAACCTTTGGTTAATTTGATTAGAAAAAGGAAAAAGGAAAACAAAATTGTTACTCTTAAAAATGAAAAAGAAGAACTCTCCACTAATGAAGAGGAAATTAGAACAATGATTACAATGTACTTTGCCCAACATTGTGCCAATAAATTTGATAACCTAAGTAAAATGGATGACTACTTCAAAAATATAGGCTGCCCAGATTAAACAGAAGAAGAAGTAAATTGCTTAAATAGTCCCATTTTAGAAAAAGAAATAGAACAAGCTATTAATCAACTCCCTAAGAAAAAAACACAGGACCAGATGAATTTACATGTGAATTTGCCAAAAAAACTAAAGAACAATTAGCTCCAATGTTATATAAACTATTTGAAAAAATAAGAAATGAAGGACTTCTACCAAATTCCTCTTATGACACAGACATGTTACTGATATCTAAAACCAGGTAGGTTGAAAACAGAGAAAAAAATTATAGATCAAGCTCCCTAATGCATATAGATGCAAAAATTTTAAACAAGATGTTAGCAAAAATATTACAGAAAATCATCCCCAGGATAATACACCATGACCAAGTAGGATTTGTGCCAGGAATTCAGGGCTGGTTAAATATTAGGAAAACTATTACTGTTTGATAAAAATTGCTGGGAAAATTGGAAACTAATGTCGCAGAAACTAGGCATTGATCCATACTTAACACCATACACCAAGATAAGGTCAAAATGGGTTCATGACCTAGGCATAAAGAATGAAATTATTAATAAATTAGAGGAACACAGGATAGTTTACCTCTCAGACCTGTAGAAGGGGAAGGTCTTTATGACCAAAGAAGAACTAGAGATCATTACTGATCACAAAATAGAAAATTTCGATTATACCAAACTGAAAAGTTTTTGTACAAACAAAACTAATGCAGACAAGATTAGAAGGGAAGCAATAAACTGAGAAAATATTTTTACAGTCAAAGGTTCTGATAAAGGCCTCATTTCCAAAATATATAGAGAATTAACTCTAATTTATAAAAAATCAAGCCATTCTCCAATTGAAAAATGGTCAAAGGATATGAACAGACAATTCTCAGATGAAGAAATTGAAACTATTTCTAGTCATATGAAAAGATGCTCCAAGTCATTATTAATCAGAGAAATGCAAATTAAGACAACTCTAAGATACCACTACACACCTGTCAGATTGGCTAAGATGACAGGAAAAAATAATGATGATTGTTGGAGGGGATGCGGGAAAACTGGGACATTGATGCATTGTTGGTGGAGTTGTGAACGAATCCAACCATTTTGGAGAGTAGTTTGGAACTATGCTCAAAAAGTTATCAAACTGTGCATACCCTTTGATCCAGCAGTGTTACTACTGGGATTATATCCCAAAGAGATTATAAAGAAGGGAAAGGGACCTGTATGTGCACGAATGTTTGTGGCAGCCCTTTTTGTAGTGGCTAGAAACTGGAAACTGAATGGATGTCCATCAGTTGGAGAATGGCTGAATAAATTGTGGTATATGAAAATTATGGAATATTACTGTTCTGTAAGAAATGACCAACAGGATGATTTCAGAAAGGCCTGGAGAGACTTACACGAACTGATGCTGAGTGAAATGAGCAGGACCAGGAGATCATTATATACTTCAACAACAATACTAGATGATGACCAGTTCTGATGGATCAGGCCATCCTCAGCAACGAGATCAACCAAATCATTTCTAATGGAGCAGTAATGAACTGAACTAGCTATGCCCAGAAAAAGAACTCTGGGAGATGACTAAAAACCATTACATTGAATTCCCAATCCCTATATTTATGCACACCTGCATTTTTGATTTCCTTCACAAGCTAATTGTACAATATTTCAGAGTCTGATTCTTTTTGTACAGCAAAATAATGTTTTGGTCATGTATACTTATTGCTTATCTAAATTTATATTTTAATATATTTAACATCTACTGGTCATCCTGCCATCTAGGGTAGGAGGTGGGGGGGGGGGTAAGAGGTGAAAAATTGGAAAAAGAGGTTTGACAATTGTTAATGCTGTAAAGTTACCCATGTATATATCCTGTAAATAAAAGGCTATTAAATTAAAAAAAAAAAAAAAAAAACAACAATACTAGATGATGACCAGTTCTGATGGATCAGGCCATCCTCAGCAATGAGATCAACCAAATCATTTCTAATGGAGCAGTAATGAACTGAACTAGCTATGCCCAGAAAAAGAACTCTGGGAGATGACTAAAAACCATTACATTGAATTCCCAATCCCTATATTTATGCACACCTGCATTTTTGATTTCCTTCACAAGCTAATTGTACAATATTTCAGAGTCTGATTCTTTTTGTACAGCAAAATAATGTTTTGGTCATGTATACTTATTGCGTATCTAATTTATATTTTAATATATTTAACATCTACTGGTCATCCTGCCATCTAGGGTAGGAGGTGGGGGGGGGGGTAAGAGGTGAAAAATTGGAACAAGAGGTTTGACAATTGTTAATGCTGTAAAGTTACCCATGCATATATCCTGTAAATAAAAGGCTATTAAATTAAAAAAAAAAGGAAAACTATTAGCATAATTGACTATATCAACAACCAAATTAACAAGAAACATATGATCAACCCAATAGAAAATGCATAAAAAGCACTTTATAAAATCCAACATCCATTCCTATTAAAAAAAACCAGAGATTATAGAAATAAATGGAATTTTCCTTAAAATAGTCAATAGAATCTATTTAAAACCATCAGTAAGCATCATATGTAATGAGGGTAAACTAGAACTATTCCCAATAACATTAGGAGTGAAACAAGGTTGCTCACTATCACCATTACTATTCATTGTTGTGTTAGAAATGCTAGCTTCTGCAATAAGAGATGAAAAAGAGATTAAAGGAATTAGAGTAGGTAATGAGAAAACAAAATTATCACTCTATGCAGATGACATGTAAGTATACTTAGAGAACCCCAGAGATTCTACTAAACACCTATTAGAAATAATCCACACTTTTAGCAAAGTTGCAGGGTACAAAATAAACCCACATAAATCATCAGCATCCTTATTATATCACTAACAAAATCCAACAATTAGAGTTACAAAGAGAAATTCCATTTAGAATAACTGCCAATAGTATAAAATCTTTGGGAATCTATATGCCAACGGAAAGTCAGGAAGTATATCAGCAAAACTACAAAACTACTTTCCACCCAAATAAAATCAGATCTAACCAATTGGAAAAATATTAAGTGCTCTTGGATAGGTCAATCTAATATAATAAAGATGACAATATTACCTAAACGTCTATTTATTTAGTGCTATACCAATCAGATACTTAAGAAACTATTTTAATGACCTAGAAAAACTAAAAACAAAATTCATATGGAAGAACAAAATGTCAAGACTTTCAAGTGGATTAATGAAAAACAATCAAATGAACATGGCCTAGCTGTACTTGATCCAAAACTGTATTTTAAAGCAGCTGTCACCAAAAACATTTTGTATTGTCTAAGAAATAAGACTAGTTGATCAGTGGAATAGGTTAGATTCACAGACAAAATAGTCTACAACTGTAGCAATTTAGTGTTTGACAAACCCAAAGACCCCAGCTTTTGGGATAAGAATTCACTAGTTGACAAACCTGCTGGGAAAATTGGAAATTAGTATGGTAGAAACTAGACATTGATGCATACTTAACACCATTCACCAAGAAAAGTTCAAAATGGCTTCATGATTTAGGCATAAAGACTGAGGTTATAAATGAATTAGAAGAACATAGGATAGTTTACCTCTCAGACTTGGGAAGGAGGAAGGAATTTGTGACCAAAGAAGAACTAGAGATCATTATTGATCACAAAATAGAAAATTTTGATTGTATCAAGTTAAAAAGCTTTTGTACAAACAAAACTAATGCAGACAAGATTAGAAGGGAAGCAATAAACTGGGAAAACATTTTTACTGTTAAAGGTTCTGATAAAGGCCTCATTTCCAACATATATAATGAATTGACTCTAATTTATAAGAAATCAAGACATTCTCCAATTGATAAATGGTCAAAGGATGATGATGAAATTGAAACTATTTTTATTCATATGAAAAGGTGTTCCAAATCATTATTGATCAAACAAATGCAAATTAAGACAAGTCTGAAATGCCACTACACACCTTGTGAATTGGCTACAATGAGAGGAAAAGATAATGATGAATGTTGGAGGTCATGTGGAGGTGTGAATTGATCCAGCCATTCTGGAGAGCAATTTGGAACTGTGCTCAAAAAGTTATCAAACTGTGCATACTCTTTGATCTAGAATTGTTACTCCTGGGCTTATATCCCAAAAAGATATTAAAGAAGGGAAAGGGACCTGCATGTGCAAAAATGTTTGTGGCAATCCTTTTTACAGTGGCTAAAAACTGGAAATTGGAATGGATGCCCATCAATTGGAGAATGGATGATTAAATTTTGGTATATGAGTGTTATGGAATATTATTGTTCTGTAAGAAATGACCAGCAGGATGAATACAGAGAGGCTTAAAGAGACTTACATGAACTGATGCTAAGTGAAATGAGCAGAATCAGGAAATCATTGTACTCTTCAACAACAATATATGAATATATGAGGATCAATTCTGATGGAAGTGGCTATGTTCAGCAATGAGAGGATTCAAATTAGTTCCGATTGATCACTGATGAACAGAATTAGCTACACCCAGCAAAAGAACACTGGGAAATGAGTGTGGACCACAACATAGCATTTGCTTTCTTTCTGTTGTTGTTTGCTTACATGTTTCTTTTTCTTCCCAGGTTATTTTTACTTTCTTTCTAAATCTGATTTTTTTTGTGCAACAAGATAACTGTATAAATATGTATACATATATTGTCTTTAACATTTATTTTGACACGTTTAACACATATGGGACTGCCTGCGATCTATGCGAGGGGGTGGAGGGAAGGAGGGGAAAAGTTGGAACAGACGTGTTTGCAAGGGTCAATGTTGAAAAATTATCCATGCATATGTTTTGTCAATAAAAAGCTATAATAATTTAAAAATGTGACTCTTTAAGTAGTTTATTCTGTTAATCTGGGCAATTTATATTTTTGTAAATATTCATCCATTTCAGTTAGTTTATCAGACTTGCTGTCATAGAGTTAGGCAAAGTAACTCCTAATTATTATTTTAATTTCTTTTATTTGGTGCTAAGTTCACACCTTTCATTTTTAGTACTGGTGATTTGTGGTTTTTTTCTTTCCTTTTTCTGATCAAATTAATCAAAGTTTATCTATTTTGTTAGTTTTTTTTAATAAATACCAATTATGTTTTATTGATTAGTTCAATAGTTTTCTTTCTATTTTATTAATCTCTCCTTTTGAGTTTCAGAATGTCTAATTTGGTAATTATTTGGGAGGTTTTGATTTCTTTTTTTCTAGTTTTTTTGGCTGCATGCCTTATTCATTGATCTTCTCTTTCTCTGTTTTATTCATGTAGCTAGAGTTATAAAATTTCCCATAAGATTTGTTTTGACAAAATCCCATGGGTTTTGGTATGTTGTCTTATTAGTATCATTCTCTTAAATGAAAGTATGGATTGTTTTTGATATTTGTTGTTTGATCCACTCATTCTTTAGAATGAAATTATTTAATTTCCAATTAATTTTTTTGGCCCTTTAGGGAATATAATTTTTATTGTTTTGTGGTTTGAAAAGGAAGCATTTTTATTTCTGCCTTTTTTGCATTTGATTGTTTTTATGCCATAATACATGGTCAATTTTTGTGTAGCTGCCATGAATTGCTGAACAAAGATGTATTTCTTTCTATTCCTATTCAATTTTCTCTGGAGTTCTATCATATCTAGGATTTCTAGAATCCTGTTAACCTCCCTAGTTTCTTTCTTGTTTATTTTCTAGTTAGATTTGTCTGATTCTGAGAGGGAAAGGTTAAAGTCCTCCAATCAAAATAATATTTTAGCATATTTTCCAGCTTGGATTCAGTTAACAATTAACAACCACTGTTTTTTCCCTCAAGTTAGCAAATACAAAGGTGGAGTTATCAATGCCATGCCCCCTATTTTCTCACTGATTAGAAAAAGGTACAACTAAGTTTTGGGAACTAAAAGGGGACTAATTCTTTGATGAATCCCCTATACTTCTAGAGTCTTCTTTCTGTGGATTATTTACAATTTATTCTGAATATATATAGTGTGCACATAGCAATTTGCATGTTACTTCCTCATTAGATATAAGCTCCTTGAGAATAGGTTCTTTCTAATGCCAGGCTTAGCACAGTACTTGGTACATATTAAGTGCTTAAGGGATGTTTATTTACTAATTGATTTCTTGGACCAAAACATGGAAGAGCAAGACAATAAGCAACTACATAATTCATATTCTGTTTTATGTTTTAGCTATTTCCCCATTTTCCTTATCAGGATCCAAATTAATTGATGTTATAGATTATTATGTCTTATTCCTATTTTCATTTTCCACACCACATAGCATTATATTTTACAGATATTAAATCAGTTATTATTAATTAAAATGAATTGTATGACTGAATGGATGGATAAGGGTTGATACTTAGTGGGATAAAACAACATGAAGAAGTCTAGTAAATATGAAAAATTTATCTGCATTACATTTTGCTTATAACCACCTTTGTTTATAAATGACCATCATCTATAAAAAGAAAGAAAAAATCAAAAGAATCCAAGTCAAAACAACACTCAAATTATGTTGGATCTGGGGCAAAGCAAAGAGGATACTTAAAAGTTCTTCCAGTCAAAAAAAGCATCTTCCAGTCAAACTGGAAAATGCAGACAGTTTTTTTAAACCTTTTCTAGGAATTTTCTCCCCATTTTTTCTATGATTATTCCTCTCTAGCAATGGGAAATTAAAAATAAGCTCAGCTGATACCATTCAGAGAGGAAGTGTTAGGATGGTTCTGACCACAGGTTCATTATCTGATTAATATTGTGTATGTTGTCTGGAGAAGCATGAGACACAATTTTGGGCCAAATAGAATGTCATAGACTAAACATCATGGAAGTTACTGCTCCCCCATTCTTTGTATTTCAATTAATCCCTTTTCCTGCACTCCTTCTACTTAATCTCTCCATACTCTCTCATCAGCATGCATCCAAGATGTATTAGCTTCCTTCCCATTGTCTTTTTCTGATCTGCTAGTACAGTTAACTATATGCTCATCATTTACCTCTAGTAATACCCTAATCCTGAAAAAAAGCACCCAACTACAAAGCAAAGTATCCATGATCTCTTTCATTTTTGTGACCTATAGTGCTGCATCTTCTCTACTATATTGATATTATTTTAATAATACAAACCAAGACATTCCTCTCATTATTATCTGTGGAAGTTCTTAAGTGCTGGGTTTTGAAGCTTATTAAGATTCTATAAAATGATCTTGTGACAATAATCTACTCTGAAGAGAAATCTATTCTCTTTACATGCTAAAAAGGGAAACAAATCCCAATCAAGACTATCTTATGCCATATGGGAATGATGGTAAAGGTTATACATGTAGATCATGAGATAACGTTCTGACATAATTTTGTGTTGAGATTTTTATTTATTGAGCAGTATCTGGTTGTAAAACATATTATTCAGCACTTTTCTATTTTATTTCTGGAATATGAAGAGGTAGAAGATGGTGTTTTTATAGAGGGTTATCACCTTCTATATTTTGTCAAATAACTGAGATGTGCAAAAAAGCCTTCTGCTTTCTGCAAAATTATCTTGGTACCATTTTGGCAAATATCTTCCTGCATATCATTCTTATTTAATACTTTCAGTACTATTTCACTCTTCTATTTTATACTGAATGGTGTACATTTGATAAGAGAGCTATACAATTATGAAATCATCTGTAGATTTCATAGCAATATCAAGATTTCCATTTCCATTGCTTGACATGCCAAATACCCAGGGTGTAATGAAAAAGTCAATAGATCTTTGCCATGAATGGCACAGGGGAAGAGAGAGAGATACAGAGAGAGAGAGAGAGAGAGAGAGAGAGAGAGAGAGAGAGAGAAACAGAGAGACACACACACACAGAGATTGAGTGAGAGAGAGGAGAGAGTGGGAGAACATGAGCACCTTGGTCAACAAGTAGCTCTGGAGGGGATGTGAGACCCATTATTGATCCAGAGCTGAGAAATCAGTGACTGCTGTATTATATAATTATTAATGTAGCCAGAAAATGCCATGGGCAAAGCACAACTTACTATTTGTTATGCTAGGTTGTTTCTCTAGTCTGTGTCAGGCCGCTGTGTTCTGCTCTCATGTTCCCATGCCATGTTTATTTATACTATGTGCAGTTAGCTTTCATATTTCTCTTGTGAATCCAGCTTGGAAAATGAACACCAGTTCTGTGGAGGGCCTGTAAAAGAAATAAATTCCTCCAGACATTCCAACATGCCCATGCTGAATACCAAGGAAAGAAGAGCAGAGACTAAGAGAGCACAAGGAAAGCAAGTAGACTGAAAAACAGGAGAGATACTTTCATTGTATGACCATTTCTCTCATCTGCCCCTAGTCTTTTAACATATTTAAAAGCAAGGGAGTATTAAAATAGATAGTGGACCACAATGTTTACTGAGTATCTATGTGTGCCACACCTTGTACAGCATCCTAGAGGAGGTGATTGAGGGATGGTATATGAAAAGATAAGATTGCTCCAATTCTATAAACTGCTCCAATTATTTTCTGTTTGTTCCTTCCTTCAAGTTCACTATCTGTTGCCTCCCTGCCTCTTCTCCTAAGTTGTCTTCCCCACTTCTGTCTCTTTGGATTTTTTTTTCCTACACATTACAACACAAACCACAGCTCATGGGTGAAGACACTAGTTGTTCCTCTGATTAATGTAGGTATCTAATTCTACAATCATATATCAACTAAATATACATACAGAGGTTGTCTACTGCAGACAAGAGGGCATATGAAGAAATGTTGATCACTAGCTAGCTGTCTCACTTGATGTATCTCTGAGCTACAAGAAACATGGGTAAAAGTATGGATTGTACACAAACCACTACAATTTATAAATGCTAAATTTAAGATCCATAAGTTGGATAAATACAGCATTTACAAATATAAATTATTAGATTATGGCTTTGTTAACATTTAAATTCTAGGGTTCTAGATTATTTTAAAAGAATCATAGAGGTCTTAATACAAAAAAGAGTATAATTTTAAAAAATTACTAAGTTATTTTGTAGGTAAGAATAGGGGAATGTGGTACTATTTTTAAAAAACTGACCTATGTCCAAAAGAACCTCTAAATTGGATGCAGAGAAAACATTTAACTTTCTTCTTTCCAGGTAAAAGTCTCTTTGTACCACATTAAAGATGCATCTTTACAGCTACCAAAAGTAAAACCCTTTACCCACTTGTCTAATGTACATGTAGAAATGTAAATTATTTATTCCATAAATAAGTTCTTAATTGAAATTTCTTGGAAATCAGACTTGGCACACACTGTTTCCTCATTATGTCTGGATGTCAAGTTTAATGTTTTAATGTTCAGCTGTTGGGAAGGCAAATCAGCTGCAGCTACTGTCCATGGTGCTAACAGATGTATTTTGCAGTACTAGGACATCATTTTGTGATTCTTGCAAAAGACCCTTTTACAAAATGAGATGTCTATAAAACTTTTAATAATTCTAGAAGACATGAAAATTTCCTTAATTTAAACAACTATAGAGATATCAATGAGTTTTCTTTTTTGCACACTTTGCAATGTAAATGAGTGATTAGCATAAATACAAAAATATTATTGCCACTTTTTTGATATATTTTCTCTTTATGTTGCCCCAAATTATTAGCCATCAAAGACATTTTGATTTTAAGATTTGAAGCATACTCTTTTCTCATAGAGTCCAATTTAAAAATCCTTTTGTTCTTTTATTCTATTATTATTATTGATGTAAGTAAATGATTACAATATATCAAGGATCATATCTAAATACAATAAAGATTTTTTTCTTGATTGTATTTTATTTTTTCCAAATGCATGCAAATATTTTTTCAATATTCATTTCTGTAAGATTTTATACTCCAATTTTTTCTCCCTCCATCCCTTAATTCCCTCACTCCCTAAAACTTCAAGTAATCTGATATAGGTTAAACATGTACAGTCCTTCTCAACATTCCATATTTGTCATGTTGTGCAAGAAAAATTAGACCAAAAGGGGAAAAACAAAAGAAATAAAAAGCAAACAAATGAAAAAGGGGAAAATACGATGTCTCCATTCATATTTTGTCTCCATAGTTCTTTCTCTGGATAGGAATGGCATTTTCTATCCCAGGACTATTGGAATTGTCCTGGATCACCAAATTTCTAAAACGAGATATGTTTATCAAGATTGATCATCACATTATCTTGGTAGTACTATGTCAATGTTCTCCTGGTTCTGCTCACTTCATTCAGCAACAGTTTATATACATCTTTCTAGGCTTTTTTGAAATCAGCCTGCTTATCCTTTCTTATAAAATATCCATTCTTATAAAATAGTCCATTGCTTTCATATATTTCATATTATTCAACCATTCCACAGCTGTTGGGCACCCACTCAGTTTACAATTTCTTACCACTATAGTAAGGGTCACTGCAAACATTTTTGCACATGTGGGTCTTTTTCACATTTTTATGATATCTTTGGCGTACTGATCCAGTAAAAACACTGCTGGATCAAAGGGTATGCACAGTTGATAGCTTTTGGGAAGTTGCAAATTTATTTTCAGAATGATTGGATCAGTTCACAATCCCAGCAACAATGTATTAGTGTCCCAGATTTCCCACATCCCTTCCAGCATTTATAACTGTTTTCCTTATAGTATCATCCATTATGACTAAATGATGAAGCTATTTCTACTTTGTCTTGGTAAAGGGTATGAAATGCTGATCATTGCTTAGTTTCAACCTTACTATTTTCTAATTTTCCCAGGATTTTTTGTCAAGTACTGAGGATTTTTTTAACTACTTAACTCTTCATCCCTTGGAGGTGTCAGCTTTCTCATCTCCATTTCAAGGTTCCCTCACCCACCACACCCCATGCTTTCCTTTCTCCTCATTGAGAGGAGGGATGTATTCTGAATAAATCCCCTTCCCCAGCATCAGTGACAAGGCAGGTCTTCTTCCTTCCTGTGTCCATGTTGGCCCAAGGCTTCCTCTAATAGATAGCAGCCTAAGGCAGTCTGTAGCAGCAGGGCCCATTTAAGTGTTCTTTAATGAACTTGCTCTCTGTCTCTATCTCCCTTCTCTGCTCTGTTTCTATTGTCACTTTATCTATGTCTCTTTCTTGTATCTGTCTCTATCTCTTCTCTCTCTCTCTCTCTCTCCTTATCTCTGTTTCTCTCTTTCTCTGTCTCTGTGTGTGTTTCTGTCTCTTTCTGTCTTTGTTTCTATCTCTGTTTCTTTATCTCTCTGTCTCTCAGGTCTTTGGTGGCTGTCTCTCTCCCTTTCTCTTTTTCTCTCCTCCCTCTCTCTTTTTTTTCTGTTTGCCTTTGTGTTTATTTCTGTCTCTTTGGAGAAATAGAATTCCTTTTCTATTAGCAATTTACATCTCCTAAGTAAGCTGACCAGCCCTCTGACAAGCATTCATTGCTTCAGACTCCTAAACTAGGATTTGGAAGAGTGGAGGAAGAGGACCTGTATCTTTTAATTTTAGGGCAGCCTCTATTCTCAAATAGTGAGTTCTAATCCAAGAAGTGGGAGTCTTTGGTTTATTAAACAACAGGTTATTATAGTCATTGAGTATTATTTCTGATGTAACTATTCTAGTGATCCACTACTTTTTTGTTGTTGTTGTTTGTCCTTTGTTCTTGAAGAGGACCATGACATGAAGATAATGATGCCATGACATGCAAATGAATTAGATTTCAGTGAGGGAGGGCTATGCAAGGTCATCTTCCTCACTTTTCCTTCAGAGCCATTTGGATCTAATGGCCAGATATAGAGCAAAATGACTGGAGATGGCTCTAAATGAAATGGGAGACCTTGGCCTTTTTAAGACAAGTTTTTCCACAGGTCTCAGTTTGAATGAAGTTTCACTCATTCAGTGATTAATGCCAGGTAGCAAATGAGACAAAAAATATCCTCTTTCACCCAGAACAAAAGAAGTAAATAAATAAGTAAATGAATCAATGAAACTGGGAGGAGAAGGCCCTCCGGATTTTAGGACAAAGCAGAAATGACTGCAATTTACATTCAATGTGAGTCAATCAGAATCCAAACAATGACCAAATGAGGCTTGGCCTAGGATCTATTCATGGCCAATTAAAATCAGATTGGTTTCTGTTTAAAATCCTTATGAAAGAAGTCTAGTCTATAAATTCCAAGATATCTTGAGAGAGTTCAAAGATACAAAAAAGAAAAACAATAATTTTAAGAGCATCTGTAGGTAAGGATATCCAATGCCAAATGGTTTTGCTTACTGTGATTTTATAACTTAGTTGTAGATGTGGTAAAACTAGGTCACCTTCCTTTGTATTTTTTCATTATTTCCCTTGATAAATTTTTGTTCTTCCAAATGAATTTTGTTACTATTTTTTCTAGTTTTTTAAAGAATGTTTTGGCAGTTTGATTTGTATTATTTTGAATAAGTAGATTAATTCAGCAGAATTGTCATTTTTATTAAATTAGCTCAGCCTAATTGATGAGGTTAGTGGCAGGTTCAAAGTTCAGAGAACCAAATGAAGAACTTTGTCTCCCTTAGATTCCCCTAGAATTTGGAGCAGGGCAGGGAGTTATGGGAACCACCTTCTGGTGGTGCAGAGGTCCTTCATAAAGGAATTTACAAACCTGAAAAGCTAGACTGGCAAAAAGAAGTTTATTATTGGCATTGGGAAGTCAGCTTTTTATATGCATGAATAGAAAGACTGAATTCCTTGATGGCAAGGCCCTGACTGAGAAGTAAAGTTTCTAGCAGAGAAATCCTGACAGAGAGGTATAAAGTCTTGTTAGGGAAATAGGCGAGAAAGCAATAAAGATGGGGTTACACTGAAAGAGAATATTATTTCATCAGGCAGAGGGTTGCAGCTTATGCCAAAGGAAAAGAGGTTCCTTGGCATAGCATGGCATGGCATGTTAGGTCCTCTGCAAGAACTGAGCCCCAAGTTGGCTCATTTTATAATTGAAGCTTTGGCTACAAGCTGGGGCTTGCTCTTGATGGGGACTGGATGCAGTGTGAGCTGGAATCAAAATAGGGAATCTTGGAATTGAATGAGTGTTTCTGGACTAATCTCCACCTCAATGGGGCACTTAATCAGTGGTGAGTATTAACATTGGGGATGGTGTCCTTCTCTCAGGTTAACAGAATGAAGTTGTTTATCTGGTTTCCCTCTGGCAGGAACTTTTACAGAGGTCAAGATTCAAGGAGACTTTCTCCTTGAAGGAGTTTCAGAGAGATAGTTTTGGGGTCTCCCCTTGTCATAATGAGCTATTGACATTTCTCCAACTGGTTAGATTTTATTTTATTTATTGTGTTTATATGGGTTTGTCTTGGCAAGAAAACTCCCAGATATTTTATATTGTCTATATTTAATTTAAATTGGATTTTTCTTTCTATTGTGTAATGGGGGGAGGTTTGAGTTGATGCACTGAGGTCCCAAGTCCATGAGGCTAAATAGTAATTGGGCTATACTCTATTAATATACATGATTGGATAAAGAATGGTCCCTGCCCACTCTCCGTGCAAGTCCTGATGTGTTGTATAGAAAATGACGATTTTGGGGGGTGGAGGCAGAGAGAGACAGGAAGAGAAGCTGGGGGAGATTGGGCCTGGGTTCCATACTCCTAGCTGCTGGTCATGTGGCTGCTGGTCTAGCTAGCTTCTTGACTCAGCTACACACATTGCTATTGCCCATTCTCTTCCACCTCCGATCCTTCTTCACTGAGAATAAAGACTGATGATTTTCCCCTAACCTGAATTCCTGACTCCGACTGATTTTAAAATACGCGATCTTGACACTATCGCTTACTCCTAGACTTTCTTGGTAATATATAGCATATATATTTATTTATTTATTTTGTAATCTGAAACATTGTTAAAGTTGTTGTTTCCAGTACTTTTTTAGTTGATTCTCTAAGATTCTCTAAATATACTACTCATATCATCTGAAAAGAGTGACAGTTTTATTTTCTCATTGTTATTAACAGTAATTTCTTCAATTTCATTTTCCTCTCTTATTACTAAAGGTAACATTTCAATTACAATAGTGAATAATATTGATGATAATGGGAATCCTTGTTTTACTCCTGATCTAATTGGAAATGCTTCAAGCTAATCTTCATTATATATAATGTTTACTGATTGTATTAGTTAGATGTTACTTAATGTTATAAGGAAAATATGATTTCTATTAGCTTTGATATTAATATGGTAAATTATTTTGATAATTTTCATTATATTGACCCAACTGTGAGAATAAATATCAGTTAGTCATGGTAGAGTTATCATGGTGCTTAAACTGCTGTAATCTCTTTGTTAATATTTTATTTAAGATTTTGCCTCAATATTTACTTGAGAAATTGGTCTATAATTTTCTTTCTCTGTTTTGCTTTTTCTTGGTTTAGGAAGGTTTATCTGCATCACATTTTCCCATATAGTTTATATTAATTAATTGCTATTTAAATATTTGATATAATTCATTTGTAATTTCAAAATTCTTCCCCCCCCAAGAAAAATAAGTTGTTAGTGAAGTCAGTTGATTTTTTGTGGATATATTGATTTTACATAAAATTATTACCAGAAAATGTATGTGTGTACAATTGCATCATTATTGAGATAAATCTAGTAAGAAGACTTTTTTCAATAATGAGGTTTGTCAATTAAAAATGTAAAAATATCAACCTTTTTGTAGATAGTCAGTATTATTTGAAATGCAATGTTTTTCCATAGTGCTATAGAAAAAATAAAGAAAAATACCAAAAATTGTAGGCTAGTCATGTGATACATTTAGTATAGGAGATACACTTTTTCAATAATTTTTATTTCTTTAAATATTTTCCAATTACATACAAAAAATTTACCATTCATATAAAAATGAGTTCCAAATTCTCTTCTTTCCTCCTGCCTTTCCAATCATTTTGAAGAAAGTAAGCGATTTGATATTGATTACATATATTTCAAAAGAAAATAAAGTCACAAAAGGAGACAAATAAAGTAAAATCCTATGTTCTTATTGTTTTGAATCCTTGTCTTGATCAAGATATGTAAATCTTTCATAGTTGATTATCTTTATGATAAGTTGTTATTGCTATCTTGCTTCTGTTCACCTCACTTTGTATCAGTTCATGTAAGACTTCTCAGGTTTTTCAAAAACATTTCACTAATCATTTCTTATAGCAAAACAATATCCCATCACAATCATATACCATAACTTGTTCAGCTATTCCATAGTCAGTGGGTGTTCTTTTGATTTTCAATTCTTTTCCACTACACAAAGAGCTACTATGAATATTTTTATCAAAATAAATTATTTTACTTTTTAAAAATCTCTTTCACATATAGAACAAATAGTGGTATTTATGAGTCAAAAAGTATGCACAGTTTTATAGCTCTTTGAACACAGTTTTTAATTATTCTTTAGAATAATTTGACTTGTTTATCTCTCCACTAACAGGAAAAGTGTCTCTTTTTTTTCACATTTCTTCCAGAATTTGCCATTTTTCTTTACTTTAATATTAGCCAATTTGATAGATGGGAGGTGGAATCTAGGATTTTTTTTTTAATTTTAATTTTTCTCATAGGTGATGATTTGGAACATTTTTTCATGTATCAATTAATATATTTTTCTTCTGAATATTGCTTTTTCATATCCTTTATTACCTGTGGAATGATGAATTTTTTTTATAAATCTGACTCAATTTCACATGTATTTAAGAGATTTATTAGAGAAACAAGAAAGTTTTCTCAAATGATGAGCTTTTACCCCAAAAGTTTGAAACTTTGGATTTATGAAACACTGATTACTATTACTGTTTTTGTGTAGTGATATATTCCACTGATCCACCATTTTATTTCTTATTTAGTCCCATTTATTTTTGAGGATCATCACCTTATAAAATACTTTAGAATCTGGTACTTCTGGGCTGTCTTCTTTAACATTTTCCCCCTATTGATTCCCTTGATATTCTTGACCTTTTGTTCTTCCAGATGAATTGTAATATATTTTCTAATTCTCTGTATTTTTAAAAGATTTTTTTAAAAGCACTGAATAATTATACTAGCTCAGCCTACTCATGAGTAATTACTGTTTCTCCAGTTATTTAGTTAGGTTTTTATTTTTGTGAAAATTATTTTATAATTGTATTCATAAAGTTTATGGTTTGTTTTGGCATGTAGACTCCAAAATATTTTGTAGTATTAGAAGTTATTGTAAATTGACACATCCAGCCATTCTGGAGAGCAATTTGGAACTATGCCCAAAAAGTTATCAAACTGTGCATACCCTTTGATCCAGCAGTGTCTCTACTGGGCTTATACCCCAAAGAGATACTAAAAAAGAGAAAGGGACCTGTATGTGCCAAAATCTTTGTGGCAGCCCTGTTTGTAGTGGCCAGAAGCTGGAAAATGAATGGATGCCCATCAATTGGAGAATGGTTGAATAAATTGTGGTATATAAATGTTATGGAATATTATTGTTCTGTAAGAAATGACCAACAGGACAAATACAGATAGGATTGGCGAGACCTACACCAACTGATGCTGAGCGAAATGAGCAGAACCAGGGTATCATTATATACCTCAACAACGATACTGTATGAGGATGTATTCTGATGGAAGTGGATTTCTTCAACAAAGACAAGATCTAACTTAGTTTCAATTGATCAAGGATGGAGAGAAGCAGCTACACCCAAAGAAAGAACACTAGGAAATGAATGTAAACTGCTTGCATTTTTGTTCTTCCTCCCAGGTTATTTATACCTTCTAAATCCAATTCTCCCTGAGCAACAAGAAAACTGTTCAGTTCTGCACACATATATTGTATCCAAGATCTACTTTAATTTATTTAACATTTATAGGACTGCTTGCCATCTTGGGGAGACGGTGGAGAGAGGGAGGGGAAAAAATCGGAACAGAAGTGAGTGCAAGGGATAATGTTGTAAAAAATTACCCTGGCATGGGTTCTGTTAATAAAAAGTTATTTAATATGAAAAAAAAGAAGTTATTGTAAATTGAACTTCATCCTCTAAATCCTGTGGGGATTTGTTATTACTAAATAAAATTGCTGATGTTTATGTGGTTTCTTTCTTATTCTGTAACTTTGCTAAAGTTGATAATTGTTTGGACTAGTTTTTAGTTGCTTCTCTAGGTTTCTGTCACATGCTATCTGCAGCACATCTGCAAAGAATGATAATGTTTTTCTCCACTTTTCCACATCTATTGATTAAATCATATTTTTGTTATTTGTATATATTATTGTTATTGTCAATTATGTTGATAGTTTTCCTAATATTGAATGAATCCTAAGTCCCTATTATAAACCCTACTTGGTCAAAGTATATCATCTTTGTGATATATTATTATGATTTATTTGCTAAATTTTATTTTTTAAAAAATTTGCATTGATATTCATTGTTAGTTGATCTATTGATTTCTTTCTCTGTTTTTGCTTTCTTTGATTTAGTTGTCAAAATCACATTTATATGATAGATAAGAGAAATTTTGTATTACTCATTCTTTATATATAAAACTAGTTCATGTTGTTTTGCAAATATATAAATTATCCCCTAAGTATTTTCTCTACTGCATCCCACAAACTTAGGAAATTTTTTTGTTGTTATTTTCTTTAATGAAATTACTCTTCGTTCTTTGATCCATTCATCCTTTAGTATTAGCTTGTTTAATTTCCAAATAATTTTAATTCTTGCTTACACCTCCCTATATTGTTTGTGATTTTTATTCCATAATTATGTGAAGAAGATGAATTCAATGCTTCTGCTTTTCTGCATTTGGTTGTAAGGATTCTACATTCTAATATATAGTGTTTTTTTTAATGCCATGTACATCTGAGAAAAAAGATATACTTTTCTCTATTGCCATTAAGTTTTCTCCAGATGTCTATCATATCTAACTTTTTAAAAATTCTATTCATTTCATTAATTTCTTATTTATTTTATTAGTTAGATTTATCTGTCTGTCTGGCTGGGAAAAGTTAAGATTCTCTCATTAATATAGATTCATTGTCTCCTTTTGTAATTGATTTATTTTTTTTTCCTTTTAGAATCTGTATGTCACTCCCTTTTGACTTAAAGTGATCAGTTTTGCCCTTAAATTATGGCTGATTATAGTCAATGAATTTGCCAAACATTGTCTGGTCCTGTGTCTTATACTAGCACAGGGTAATCTTTTTCTTGATCAATTTTCAGGCTCTCTTTCTATCTTTGATTTCATAACTACTGCACTCATTTCTGCTTCTTTTACAATTACCTTGTCCCATTAATGGTGTTTCATCTGACTGGGCTCCAAGGTAGTCTCCTTTCCTGTGTCACAAATCTCTTTTTCTGGCTTCATAAGTTGCCTTGGGCTGAAGAATGTCTCACAATGATCTTTTGTTGTATTTGTTACTCCTGAATTGAATTAGAGGCTGTTTTTAATAGTTATATGAAGAGAAAGTTAAGAAAATTAAACTGAATGATTTTTCTACTTTGCTATCTTATTTCTGTCTCCAGAAGTCAAGAGGAGTTTTTAATGGAAAGATCAGTTTTATGTACAGGTACAAACTGTTTATATTGTACAGCATTTCTTAGACTTCATGGAAATTAAGATAGTTTTCCATTTGCTCCCCTTACCCAGAAATTACAAAACCACTAAACTCCAGAATAATACTATAGGTAGAGAACTGAAGTACTTGGATTAAAAATTTGGGAAATAAAAATTCAATTGTTTATATTTTTTAAAATTAATATAATAATTTATTTTTATTTTTTGCAAACCTATTTATCTCTTCTTTAAATTTCTCATGTAGACCCTTTATATTTGTACATCACATATGTGTACATTGCAGATTCCATCCTTGGATTCTCATAACAAAAAACAGATCATTATCAATCAACAGACAATATTTTCCCACTTTCGATCTCTTCTTAAAACATAAAGGACATTTTATACTTTTGTAAAAATATAATGGATAAATTATGGCTTGGTGGGGATCAGCCCCTGCTAGCAAAAGAAAAGCAGTTTCTTCCTTACTTCAATTCATCCTTTTTCTCATCATCCCCTTTGTACTCTTGCTGCAGGAAATTTTAGACTTCAGTTTGAGAGGCAGTAAATGTAGAGTTATAAGGAAGTAGCATGATCATATAGTATAGAAAGGTGCTCTTTAAAAAAAAATGATTACAAACCTGAATGGCAGGTTTTCATTTTTCTCAATACCTGCAGTTTAAATTTCAACTACTGTAGGATGAAGAGACATTAATAAATATCAAGCAGAAAAAGTTGATCCATTTACAAACTTACTGAATATTTTCATATGATTATAAAATCTTAGATTTGAAAGGGGTCATAGAAGTCCACTGTTTTCAGTGTTATTATGAGGATAAAATGAAAAAAAAACATATATAAATTGTCTGTGTAATCCTAAAGTAATAAATGGGAGTTGTGTTTATTCTGATTACACAGTGCATGAATCCCTGTTACAAATACTTTGAGAAGAGGTCCTTGGGGAATAGACAAAGATGTTGGAGTAAGAAGAGACAAGAAAATCCAGATGTTTTTCACAACTCCTAACAATTATTAAGAAACAGAACCAGGTTGAGTTATTAAGAGAAATATGCATGAGTGCTCCTCACTCCCTAGTATTTGCACAGGGAGAACATCAGTGATTTATGGACATTAGGTAGGAATTCTAGGTAAGAAAATCTAAGAAAAAGTTTCCTAGTCATAGATTCAGTCTAATACTGTATCACAAAACAAGAATGGAGTGTCAGTTTTATTTTTTTGAACACAGAGTGGAGTGATGTCTGGGATCCAATGCTTGGCCTGAACATCATGCCTAAGTCAGAGCAGAGACAAGGGTGGAAATCAGAATTCTATCCTCTGACCCAGAACAAAGATATTGATATAGAACATATACTGGAACTAGGAGGTGCAGTTGAGTCATTAAGATCATGAATTCTGAGCATCCTATAGTTCTATTGTTATTCTCCTAAGAAACCTTTCAGCTTAGCTGCCAGAGTCTAAGAGCCAGTCACCATCTACTAGAACTCTGAGCAGGGGAAACTTTCATCTCTGTACTAACCTCCAAATTATAACAGAAGGTTGAAGAGCTAAGTCAAATTAGAAGGGCAGTGATCAGACTCTAACCTTGATCAAACTACTTAGGTGACTGAAAATTTTTAGCTCACTAGCCTTAAATACATTGAAAGAAAAAGTCAATTATCAATGTGCAGAGAAAACCATAAAAAGATGCTAGGAAATACAGATTATAATGAAACTAGACCTTGATATTCTATCTAAATATATACAGAACCTGAAACTGACACAAAATCTCAAATCAGAATTTAATTCTGAAAGAATGAACAGACAAAAAAATATTCATACCATAGTAAAAGAATATGAAGAAGCAAAATATATAATTAAAAGATAATGACACCTTAACTAGAAGAAATACTTCAAAGAAAAACACTGCTTGTTTATAAAACTCAATTGGCATTCCTGGAAGAAATCTAGCCAGAGTTTTAAAATGATACTATATATTAAGTGAAATAGCTAGAGAAAGACATTTTGATTTTTTTTTGAAAATTTTCTTGAAATTCAATGTATTTTCAATTGGGGAATGTTAAATAAATTATGGTATATGAAATTAATGGAATTAATTAACTATAAAAATGAAGAACAATATGATTTTAGAAAGATTTGCATGAACTTATGCTGAGTGAAACAAGAACCAGGAATATATAACAGCAAGATTATGCCATCATCAACTATGAAAGACTTTGTCCTTCTCATTGATTCAATGATCCAAGGCAATCTCAATAAAATTTGGATAGAAAATGCCATTTGAATTCAGAAAGAGAACTGTGAAGATTAAATATAAATCAACACATGTTATGTTCACTTTTTTTCTGTTTTTTTTCTTCTATTGTATTTTTTCCTTTTCTTTTGATTTTTCTCTCCCAATATGATTCAAAAAGAAATGTGTATTTCAAATGTTAAAATGTGTGTAAAAATTAAATAAAATACATATGTGCAAAAGAAGAAATTCAGTGTATTTTATTTCTTGTATTTAAAAGTATTATTCTGAGAAGAGATCACAGGATTGACTAGATTTCCAAAGGATTCCATAACACAAAAATGGTTTAAAAAAAAAAAAACAAACCAAACACCTTATCTGACTCTTAGAAAATTTGATTGAACCCAACAGAATTTAATGATTACAAAATCAAATCAGAAGTCAAAAAAAAATGTAACTTTTATCATAAACAAATAAAACAACCAATGTGTAAAACTAATTAAGGACAGGAAATGGAATAATTGTTGGAATTCCTAAAAGGTACAAACATGCACACATGCATATACATAAATGCTTATACATAGTGAACAAAAATAACCTTGTTTTCATAGTTCAAGAAATACAAAATTAAAATTTTCCAAGCCTCCTAGAAACAAAGGACAAAGCAAAAATAGGTATAATAGGTCACAGCTTGAAAGAATTTTCTAACTAAAAACTCCATGAATATTTTATAGGCATAATGCACAACTTGTAAATCAAAGAAAAATTCAAGAAACTTACATGAAGATTATTCAACTACTAGAGTGCCACCATCATTGTTAGTCAGGATTTGTCAGACATCTGTTAAAAAAGAGAAAATCTTGGAAGATAATATTACATAAGCCAAGTTAATGGTATATACCTAAGAAAAGATTACCAAGTAAAACTTTCATATATAGAAGCTTAATAAAATTGAGGGCATTTAAGCATTCTTAATGAAATAATGAGAGCTAAATCGAGATTCTGAAAGCATATAGAAGGATCAAGAGATATTTAAAAATACAGAAATGTTCATGTACTCACACACATATGCACAAAATTAGAGGGGGTTATTTAGGGATAAAGTGATTGCATTCTCATATAGTGAGAAGAAACAAAAATACTCTCAGGACCTTAAGGTTACCAATGGTCAATTAATGAGTTGCATAAATCAGAAGGCATAGGATTCATAATGTCTTTTCTTTTATAAACAAATAAATAAAGACAAAGTTAAAGGGATATGATGGTCATAGGATAAAAGATGAAGTAGGGTAAACTCAAAGAGGAGAGAGGCTTTAAGAAAACAAAATCCAACCTTGGTGGCTTAGATAATGGGAATCAAGAAATAGAAGTAAGGGTAAAAATAAAATTAAAGTTAAAAACTTGTCATTGGCATCAAATACTGGAAGGGAAAGAGGAGCAAAAGTGTGGAAGTTGATTTCATTAAATACAGATGACTAGTTTTCAATACACATCTCTCACCATACTTTCCTTCTTTGTTGATAGATATATGACGAAAGCAAAGGGAGAAAAACTCAAAAGACTAGTATATAGAGAATTTAGTCAATTAATTATCATAACTGCAAACATGAGTGGGTTGAAATCACTCATAAAATGAAAGAAAGTGGAATGAATGTAAATCCAGATCCAACATTATATTGTTTATAGGAAACACACTTGAAAAGTTAACATCGAAATGCTATTGAAATATGAAGTTAGAATGAGATCTGCTGTGTTTCAGGTGAAGTTAAAAAGCAGGTGTGCTAATTATGATTGTAGATAAGGGGATAAAATCAAAAAGATGTTTCAGAAGATAGAAACTGGAAAAAAGTATTTTTTGCTTGTTTCTGTGCAGAGGGGCATTGTAGACCATGAATTAACGCCAACGTTTACTCATATAAACTGAGCAATGTAGTATTTAAATACTTAAAAGATGAAGTTAAATAACATACATACAATATACCTATGAACAATATTAGAAAAAAAGAGAAAGATCAAGTCAGTGAAATAGATATAAGACCAACAAAATCAATAAAAATAGTAAGTCAAAATATCCTAATTGAATTTCAATTCTTTTTAACAAAAACTGCAATATTATTAGATCATTTAAAAACAAAGGAAATCCAGATTTTTGATATGAAGAATGAAAAGAGAGTTGATAAAAATAAATTATCAGAAATTATTTAGCCAATTATATAAAATAAAAATATGTAATTGAAATTAATAAATATTCGCTAAACTGTAAAATGACCAGATTAATAGAAAAAATACATTAAATGGTAAATAAACTAATCTCAAAAAAATACAAAGCAAAAGACATAAATGATCTATTAAAGGGAAAGAAATAAAAGGACCACATGAAGCTAAAACTAGATTATTTTAAGTAGTAAAGCAAAAATTAATTCTAATATTTCATAAATTATTTACTACAATAGAAAATAAGGAATATTACCAAATATCTTCAATGATAAATATTAAGTTTTAATAATAAAATTGAGGCAATGATAAATCAGAGAAAGAAAAATATAGATCTATTGTGCTACAGAATATCAAAACAAATTTTAACATAGTAACATATTTAAAAAACATTATCTACTGTAACAAGTTTAGTTTAAATCAAGAATTCGGGATTGTTTCAGTATTAAATAAATTAGAAAATATATATATTATATCAATAATAAGAATGAAAAAAATCATGATTATATTGCTATGTGCAGGAAAGTCTTTTGACAAAAAGCAAAATTCAATGGTTATAAAAAATAACAAATCAAAATAAATGGAACTTTCCTTAATATAATAAACTGTATCTACCCCAACAACAACAACAACAAAATGTTAGCCTTATCTATAATGAGAATAGACTAAAATTATTTTTTTAAAAAGATCAGGAGTAAAGCAAAGTCATTCATTATCACCATTTTTTGTAAAAAAAACTAGAAATGAAAGATAATGCAATCAAAAAATAAATTAAGCAAATAAACATTGAGTAAGATTAAACAAAACCAACTAATTTTATAGACATATGCTAGTCTGTTTAAAAACCTTAGAGAATTCTAATGTTCTTCTCTAAAGTGTAATGTTCTCTGCGAACAGGTTTCTTGGGGAGTTTCTGGGGGCAGCCTTCATTTTAGCTAAGAGTGATCATCCCAAATTCAGCCAGGAGTTAAAGTCCAAATCCTTTATTTTCTTCTTCAAGTATTATCTCCTTCCTTGGGCTCGGTTAGCTTTCTTAGAGGACTATCTCTCTCCTTGGTTCTGAGAGCTCTTGCTGCTAGTCCTTTGTTTCTTCCAGCTTCTCTCTTTAGCTCCCTCCAAATGTCTCTAGCCAGCACAGGGGAGGAAAATGGAATGAATCTATCTTCTTGTCCAAGAGTGGGCTTGTCCTTTAATAGGCTCCTCCTTATATATGTTCCCTTAAAGGTATGAATCTTGTGGAACTCTAATAAGTACTAAGTACATTAGTGAACTCTAGTTCACTAACTGTTAAGTACCATACTAAATTAGATAATTATTGTTTCCACCAATTCCAGTGACTTATCACTTTGTAAGAACTGTTACAGAGAATCAACTGATATTACTTGAAATTATTAGTAACTTCCTCAAAGCATCAAGAAATAAAAATTCATTATTAGGCTTTCTGTATATTTCTAACAAAACCAAGCAGAAAGAGATAGAAAGAGAAATCCAATAACAATAGCTACATAAAGTATAAAGTATTTAAGAATATATTTACCAAGGCATAAAAAGAAACATATGAACTTAACTACTAAAAATAGTGAAATCTTTAATTGTTTAATATAACAATATAATGAAAATAATAATGCTATTTGAGTTGATTTACTTATTGCCATACCTATCTATCAACGGATTATGTTATAGAGGGGTTGAAAGTCATCACAAAATTCATCTCCAGGAATGAAAAATTTCAGAATCAATAATACAGCAATAGATGACCCTGCTACAAATAGGTTAAGATAACGCTGTCTTCTATGACAAAATACAAAATAGTAGAAAACAAATACAAAATACAAAAAGTAGAATAAGGAAGAAATAGATCTTCTAATTGGGGCAGATTTCATACTGTTAGATGAAAAAAGGGAAAAAAGTGCTACTCAGTTCTAATTTTGTTTCTATATTTTCTATGAAGAAGAATAGTAATTCAAAGGAAATATTGATGAAAAGTGGGGTGTTAGGAAATCTAAGAATACTCAACATCAAATTATATTATAAAGCAATCATCATTTTAGTATTTTTTAAAAAAATATTTTAATAAAATAAAAAAATGAAAAAGATTATATATGCAGTAGTATTATTTTTGATGAAACCAAAGACATTAACCTGTGGTTGAAGAACTCATTTTCTGAAGCAGCAGAACATTCTGAGGGAGAGAGAAGAGAGGCATGTGCTAGGAAAGTTAAACCAATGCCACTACCTCAACCAGTACTTTCCCTAAAACTATATAGAGACCTTCAGGTTTCTTAACCCAACAATTCCTGAGATATCAATGTCAGTTCCCTTCATCCTATAATGATGACAAGTCCTAATTCCAGCTTGGCCTTCAACACTAGGATCAAAGGGAAAAATCCCTGGTGAAGAAGAGATCATCCATACCCAACAACCAATCAACTATTACAAGCCAGCCTAGCTGAAGTTTGCATAACCTATCCTTTTTTGCTTTCAAGAAAACTGGGAGGGACATGATTTGCCCAACTTGCCTTTGGACACCTCTCTCTTTCTTCATGGGTTTAAAGAAGTTAGTCATAGTCATCCATAAATTACATTTTTAAGATCTTTCACTACTTAAATAATTTAATAATTAAATTTGCAAGTTTCTTTCAATAATTCATTCATAAAAACTGGGTATCCTTATTGTTTCTTCTGCTTTGATTTCTTCCTAACCAGTTGGGCTATGCTTTCTACTTTAAAGACTATTCTTCTCTATAAAAACTAATGAAACAGAATTGAAATTGAGAACTTTATTCTTCTCTTTTTTTCTGCTAACATTATATCAACTTTATTTAACAGATCTGTTTCTTCCTTAGATAGCTTAGACTTTGCCTTTTTGCAAGTGACTGTCTTCTACTGGTGTATACCATCAAAGGTTTCTGGTTAGAAAATTTGATATGGAATAGACACAGGATGAGTACAAAGAACATTAGAAAATGAATCAGAAGACCTGGGTTTTAGTATCAGCTCTTCTACCAACTAAATGTGTAACTTCAGATAAATCAACTAATCTCATTAGGGTTCGGTTTCCTTGTCTATTTCATAAGGTTGTTGAATTAGATTATCTTTAAAATTCTCTCAGGCTCTAACAAACTAAGCCAAGGCTTTTGTTGTTCAGTTGTTTCAGTCTTGTCCTACTCTTTGTGACCCCTTTTGGGATTTTCTTGGCAAAGGTACTGGAATGGTTTGCCTTTTTAAAAATCAAGATAACAAGTTTTCAGGAGGAAGGGAAAAGTAAAAAGTGTATATATTTTTAATTTGTGCTAGTTCCGGGCATCTAGAAGTTAGATTTAGGGGAAATAATTTCCAAAAATACTAAGTTAGTATCACATGGCTTTGGCAAATGAATTCATTAGATATTGATGTAAACCTAATCTGTAGTTTAAATGAGACCATGTAGAAGAGAATCATTTAGGAATGAGAAGAAAGAGAAGAAAATAAAGATATAATTTTGTTCTATTTTCTCTGTAACTGCTTAGGACCAACATTAACTACGAAAAGATATGGACTTTTATTATTTTTTTTCCTTTTTCCATTTCTTGTTTTTCCTATCCCCATTTATTTCCCTACAGTATGTTTTGGTAAACATTTTAATATAAACATGTTTTAAGTGTTATTTTCCAGTAGGAAAGTAAGGGGACAAGAAAAGATAGGGATCCTCTTCAGTAATCCTTTTCAGAAGTCTGCAGTATCAGGGGCAGCTAAATGGTACAGTGGATATATTGCTGACCCTGAAGTCAGGGAGATCTGAGTTCAGATCTGGTCTCAGACACTTAATACTTCCAAGCTGTGTGACTCTGGGAAAGTCACTTAACCACAATTGCCTCAGGGGAAAAAAAGAAAGAAAGAAAAGATATCTTCTATATTTGAGTGTATAGACTTCGGTTCCTACAATAATGGAACTGTTAGTAAATACTCAATAGGGGGAATGAATGAGCTGAAATTCTAAGGATAATGGGGAAACTATGTGGTCTTATGTCTCTAAAAATAGCATCCTCCTTTTGAGTTATGAAAGAAAAGGCTTTCCATGAATCTATTAAAGCAATTCTATCATCTAGACAGGGGTCCTCAAACTACAGCCCGTGGTCCAGACGCAGCAATTGAGGACGATTATCCCCCTCACCCTGGGGTACGAAGTTTATTTATTCAAAGGCTCACCAAACAAAGTTTTTGTTTTTACTATAGTCTGGCCCTCCACCAGTCTGAGGGACAGTGAACTGGCCCCCTATTTAAAAAGGTTGAGGACCCCTCTCTTCTAGAGGGTCAGTAAACCCATCCAGTTCTCAATATGTGACATATGCTCAGCACAGGATAACTACTACCTTTAGGTACTCAGATCTCCTAGAATCACCTAGAGTGACTTTAGTTTGATTTTATATAATTGTTCTTTTGTATTGTCCCAAGTATGGTTAATAATGAACAATTAACTGAAGATTAAAACTAAGAAAGAAAAGTTTTTTTCATTCTTCTCCACATACAACTAAATAAAATTGCAACAAAATTAAATGAAGCATGAGAAAAAATAGACATATATATTTAATATGATATATATATATATATATATATATATATATATATCCCCAGAAGTCCTAGGACAGTAACAACCCAACAAAAATTCTTCTTTTGAATACACATAGTATTCTGTGAATCTCTCCAAGTTGTCTGTTAAATATCATTCTTTCTTTCTATCTATTTTTCTTCCTGACTCTTCTCATCTGATTTCTGTTTCTTTCTATCCTTACCTCTGCCTCTTTGTATCTCTATTTTAAGTCTCTGTTTCTGTCCACATTTCTCTATTTATCTGTCTCTGTCTATCTCTGTCTCTCTGACTCTTTCTCCTCCTTTTCCTAAAGTAAGGGATTCATTTGGCATACAATTGACATATTGACCTCCACCCTCATAGCCCAGCAGAATACTTTGGATGAATTTGATATCTCTTAGCCATATATCTGGAAACTAGAGCAACTTGGGACAGGATTTCATTTACTTCTCCAATTCCTGGCTACAGCTCCAATTCACTTTGTGGGCAAAAATGTCATGTATTAGTAGCCAGACTCTCAATCAAATTGCAACAAAGAATTGTTGCTCCCTGCCCTTCATTTCAGAGCTATTAGAGTAGTTTCATGAAGCCTGGCTATTTATAAAGCTTGATTTGTAGGAAGCATGCAATCTGGTGTGGATTAGGGTAGAAAGATCTAAGAAACTGGATTACCAATCTAATATGCACCAATATTTTGTTTGGACTAAAATGCCTCTGCCACATTCCAGAATGCTTTGGGAACATTTTAAAATCCATTTATAGTACTATTCTTTGTTGATATTTTATTTTTCAACCATCTTGCAGAACACATCCAGTTTGTCAGTTTTGTTTGCAGGTTTATCTTGTCTTTTAATGTCTCTAGGCAATAATTTGGAAAATGAATATTTGACTGAGATCGTATATTTACCCTTGTACATCACTTAGCACTTTATTTACAACTTCTTAAGGGACTTACATATGAATATTACGTGGCTATAGGTCCTTTCTCCTAACCAGTAGTAAGTTCAATAAGGAGAGACATCTGATCTTATTTAAACTTCATGTCTCCATCAGCATTCATCTCATAAGAGCTTAACAGTTTTTAAAATTAGTACATTATATCCTTAATACATACTTGATCCTTGAATTATTCTTTGGTATTTATGATCCTGATTTCTTTGAACCACCATAAAATTTGATCCCAATGTTGACAGTACATTTAAAATATCAGGATTCAATCACATATATAGAAACTAGAGCAACCTGGGACCGCATTTGATTTATTTGATTTTCTGTTTGCTAAGACATAGTTCAACAGGAAACACATTTTGAAGAATCATGGATTCCTACAATGAGATAGTTAACATAAAGTTTAAATTGCCAACTGTCCTCATGCTTCAAGTATTTTCCAAACGTAATCACATGATTTTAACTTGGACACACAATGAAGAAATGTATTGGTTTATATAAAAGGAGCTAAAATTCCTCTATACATGGTAAATCTTTTGGTGTGATTCTGAAATCTATTTGGCCAATGTACATAGCTAATCTTTAAGTCCCAATGTCCGTTTTCTGGTAAGAATTATCCAGTTCATATGTCCACATTGATCAAATTAATTTAAATAATTGTTATATTATTTCCTTCCATTCTATAAGCTGCATCAAATTGACTACTCTTTATTTACTTCAGAGCAATCACAGAGAAATCTATTGATCCTAGCAAAGTTGATCTGGTTTTAGTCTCTTAATGAGTGAAATAAATCTTTATGAAATTTTGAGGGGGTAATTAAGACACATCAGATAGACTATTTAGTAATTCTATCTTATCATGTTTCACTATTATGACAGCTCAAAAATTCTAAAGTAATTAATTGTGGGGATAGACTACATCCCCATAGTATCAATTCCTTGGATTCTGAAATACTTGGCAGAGTTATAAGATGGGGATACTTATTTCCTATGCTTCCATTTACAATATAAAAAATATGAAATGTATGAGTTTATAATTTGTCCTCAGATGTGCATCAACTCTAATTCATTGATGCTGCAGTCATTTGGGAAGGTGAAATGAGAGGAAACATGGAAATATCTCTTAGATAAATTACACAGAATTTAAAGTTAATATATATTGTGAATAATGCTTTTCATTATCTACTCCAGAAGATGTTTATAGTATTTAGAATAGTATATTAAAAGAACATTGTATTCAATAACAGAACTGAGTCCTAATCCTAGATTTTCCACTTCGTAGTTATGAGAACTTTAAAAAACTATTTTACTTTTCTGATTTTTTTTTTTTGCCAAATTAAAATTAAATCTTTTTCTCTGCATCTTTGATTTATTTCCTTTAATTCTGAAGCTGGACAAAATAAACATATTTCAAATTCCATGTCACATACTTTCAAACACTTGAAAATAATTGTCATATATCTAGCAATCCTTCTTTTCACTAATCTATATCTTTCAAGTTCATTTAACTGTTTCCTCAAATGGTATAGCCTCAAGGCAACACAACACTCTCACCATCTTCAGAATATATTCTGGTTTTCCAATTTTCTCTCTAAAATCTCATGCTTGTAGCTAGATACACTAATACCCAGCTGGTCTGATGAGAGGAAAGTACAGTGAGTCTCTTTCCTCTCTTGTCACAGATATTATCATACTCTTAATGTACTTTTTTTTTTTTTTTTTTTTTTTTTTTTGCTGCCAAGTCACAGTGTTGATTCAGAGTGAATCTGTAGTCTACCAAAACTTCCAGATATTTTTCTTTTTATTTTTTTAAAATAATTCATTTATATATTTTTGTGGTCATACATGTGTATTAACTTTTTAAATGCACATTTCTTTATGAATCATGTTGAGAGGGAAAAATCAGAACAAAAGGAAGAAAATCACAGGAGAGAAAAAAACCAGGAAAAAAAGTGATCATAGTATGTGTTGATTTACATTCAATCTGCATAGTTCTCCTGTATGCAGATGGCATTTTCTAAACATAATTTATTGGGATTGCCTTGGATCACTGAATCACTAAGAAGAACCAAATCTATCATACTTCATCATTATACAATCTTGCTGTTACTGTGTACAATGTATTCCTGGTTCTGCTAGTTTCACTCAGAACCAGATCATGCAAATCTTTCCAGGGCATTCTAAAATCAACTTGTTCATCATTTTTTATGGAACAATAATATTCTATTACCTTCATATATCACAACTTTTTCAACCATTTTTCCCAATTGATAAGTATTTTTGACTCATTTTTCAATTCTTTGCTTCCACATAAAGAGCTGCTACAAATATTTTTGCACATGTAAACTTTTTTTCTTCTTTTATGGTTTTCTTAGTGTACTGATTCTGTAATGGCACTGCTGGGTCAAAGGATATGCACAGTTTTGTAACCCTTTGGGCATAGTTCAAAAATGCTCTCCAATTTATGTCATTCACAATTTCATCAACAATGCATTAGTGTTTCAGATTTCCCCTTTCCCCTCCAACATTTATAATTACCTTATGTCATTTTAGATAATCTGAGAGGTATGAGGTAGTTCCTCAGAGTTGTTTTAATTTGTATTTCTCTAATCAAGAGTGATTTAGAGCATTTTTCATACAACTTCAGATGGTTTAATTTAATCATCATATAATTGTTCATATTTTTGACCATTTATCAACTGGAGAATTATTTGTATTTTATAAATTTGACACAATTCTGTATATATTTTAGAAATGAGACCTTTAGGACCCACATGTGAAAAATGTTTGTGGTAGCCCTTTTTGTAGTGGCTAGTAACTGGAAACTGAGTGGATGCCCATCAGTTGGAACATAACCAAATAAGTTATGATATATGAATGTTATGGAATATTATTGTTCTAAGAAATTATCATCAGAATTATTTCAGAAAGGCCTGGAGGGACTTACATGAACTGATGCTAAGTGAAATTAGCTGAACCAGGAGATCATTGTACATGGCAACAACAAGATTACATGATGATCAAATCTAATGGATGTTGCTCTTTTTCAACAATGAGATGATTGAGTCCAATTCCAATGATTTTGGGATGAAGAGAGACATCTACACCCAGAGAGAGGACTTTGGGAGCTGAGTATGGATCACAACATAGTGTTTTCACTCTTTTTGTTGTTGTTTGCTTGCATTTCATTTTCTTTCTATTTTTTTCCCTTTTTGATCTGTTTTTTCTCGTGTAGCAAGATAGTTGTATAAATATGTATAAATTTATTAGATTTAATACATATTTTTAAATATATGTTAAATATATATGTTTAACATGCATTAGATTACTTGCTATCAAGGTAGGGAATGGAGGGATGGAGAAAATATTATAACACAAATTTTTGCAAGAGTCAATGTTGAAAAATTATCCATGCATATGTTTTGAAAATAAAAAGCTTTAATAAAAAAGAAATAGTAGGTTGAACATAAAAAAATAGAAAAGAAAAACAAAATGAGACCTTTATCAAAAATACTGACTGTAAAATTTTTTCCAGCATTTTATATGCCTTTTAATCTTGTTTCTGTTAGTTTTATTTATGTAAAAATTTTAAATTTAATGTGACCAAAGTTTTCCATTTTGCATTTTGTAATGTTCTCTAGTTCTTTCTTGGTCATACATACATTCCTCCATCTCCTAATTTCTGATAAGTAAATTATCTTTTTTCTTCTAATTTGTTTATTGTATCACCCTTTATGCCCAAATCATGTATCCATTTGGACCTTATTGTTGTATGGGATGTGAGATGTAGGTCTATGCCAAGTTTCTAACATATTATTTTCCAGTTTTCCCAGCAATTTTTATGAAATAGTGAGTTCTTATCAAAGAAGCTGAAATTTGGAGGTTTATCAAATACTAGATTCCTGTAGTCATTTAATAATCTATTTCACAGGTCTACCAATTTCTTTCTTAGCCAGTGCCAAATGAATTTAATGATTGCTGCTTTGTAATATGGTTTTAGGTTTGATTCTGCTGGGCCATTGGATTTTTTTTTTTCATCAACTCCCTTGATATTCTTGACATTTCGTTTTGCTATTATTTTTTTCTAACTCTATAAAAGAATCTTTTGACAGTTTGATTGTTATGGCACTGAACAAGTAGACCAATTTAGGTAGAACTGTCATTTTAATTTTATTAGCTCGACCTATCCATGAGCAATTGATATTTTTTCAATTGTTTAGATCTGACTTTTTTTTCTACTAAGAAGTGGTTTGTATTTGTGTTCATACAATTTCTGGGTTTATCTCGACAGGTAGCCTCCCAAATATTTTATTTTGTCTACATTTATTTTAAATGGAAATGCTGCTGGACTTTGGCAGTAATATATGGACTTGTTGATGATTTGTGTGGGTTTATTTTATATCCTGCAACTTTGCCCTCCATAGCAAAATATTATCTAGCTTCCTCGCCTTCGTCTTTTATTGTAAAATTTATTTTTTCAAGTCTAACTGTAAACTTTATACTTATCCTATTAAATTCCATCACAGTATATTTCACTAATACTCCAAGTCAAATCTTTTGAGATCCTGACTCTCCCTCCCAGTTTATTGTTATTTGAACCTTTGATAAATATGCCTTCTATATCATTATTTAATTTGCATACCAGAATGGAGTCAAGGGTATATCTCTATAAGTTTTTATTGCATATCTACTTTCAAGTTTGCATGAATTCATTATAAACCATTATTTTGAATCTACTCATTTAGTCATATATTGAAGTGCCAATGAAACTGTATCATCATCTATCCAGCACACATCTATCCATATTATCACCAAGGACAGGAAAATAAATTACCAGAATTTTCTAATGATTTGCTGAACTTCCAATAAGTTATCTATAATATGCAAATATCAATAAAAAAAAAAGAAAATGAGGTTAGCAAAATGAAATAATGCATACAGAGTTCTGTAAATTTAAAATACATGTAATATCAGCTTTCATTTCTATTAATAATAAAAATTAATCCATTGTAAATTCACTGACAAGAGAATATTTTGAACATTTATTTTCATATAATTTTTAAAAAATCTTGATGTCATTGTTCTGATGCATTTTGGTTAACATTCATTTCTTTCTCTTATGAAAAAAATGGATGAAAAAATCCCTAAATATTTAGGAAATGCTATAGTTAAAATAGAAACCTGAAGACCTTGCCTTTTTTCCTCACTGTTCTGTCTTTGAAGTATTATTGTAGTCAGAATTTAACCACTAAACCAAAATAATCTTAATGATAGTAAAGTTTAAAGAATGTTAACTGTTCTTAAAATGATTGTGACAATATTCTTCAATACAGAGCTCTTACTGCCAATCACTCCAACTCTTCTTGGGCTTCATAGTTGTATTAATTCATATATGTTCTCTTAGTTACTATGGCTAAAATAAACATTGGATTGAGATAGTCACAAATCTTTATGATGTGATACATTGATGACTTTGTTTATCATTTTAATGTATTACTTTCTTTAAAATTAACAAATAAAAAACCTAAACAAATTTACTTTTTATATAACTGAGATAAGTCATATAGTACAGTCCAGAATCCTCCTTGTTTTTAAAATCTATATTCCTGATTGTAGGTTTTAACTGTCTTTACTAATTTTGTGACATTGGGTGAGGCTGTTTCTCTGAAAAAATGGGAATAATTTGTATAAGAGAGGAAAAGTTTTATAATGATAAATGGAATGTTGAATCTAGTGGAGGGAAGGGATATAAAAAAATTCACTTTTGTTAAGTCTGTTATAAGAAGGGGTTAAATACCTTTCCCTGGAAAAACAAATAAAATGTCTGAATTCACTTGAGCAGTGCTTGAGCTTGCCTTACTGGTACAGTACAGCTTCAAACAACAAAAGAGCTGAAAATGAGCTGATTAGCTCTAAGGCATGTTGCCTCAAAGAAAATTCATGTGGAAAGAATAATTGCATTATCTTTAGATAGATGCAGGTGGAGCCACAGATGAGAATTTGATTCAGTGGATGGCAGTAGTAGTTTATACTAGAACAGTATGTAAGATTTTCAGAGTATCAGATTACCAGATTTATTCTTCCTCCAATTTTACAATAGCATATAGGAGATTTTACTCTCTTGTTAGTAGGAGGATTTGCAAATAATTGTATTTGTTGATGTTATGTTAGTACTTCCCCTATATTGTTTTCAGGAACTTTTTAGCTTTATTATTTGTGTTTTGTTTTGTTTTGTTTTTCCTGGTCTATTCATCCTGATATGTTATTGGTCAAGAATGTAATAGATAAAAGCTAAAGCTAAATGTTAGTGATCACACTGAATTTGAATGGTGATATAATTCAAATTTTGAATGTGTTGTCTATTTTTTTTTAATATGCTCAACATCTCATAGAGTTGTTTTGAGGAAGATAAAATAGAGAAATAGGTGGTAGCCATATCTCCATTTCTAAAATCACATAAGTATACATAGTACATACACACACACACACACACACACACACACGGAGGGGGGGAAGAGAAATCTGGGTTTTTAATTTTTTGAGAATCATTGTTGCAAAATTTTTACTTCAGTAAAATTGACCTGTCTTGCACATTACAATAAGTTACCTTTTTTATGGCCCTTTATATCTATAAATGACAATCATTCATGATAGCTCACAAGTCTTTATATACTTAAGACTTCAAAAAGCAGCTTTATCTATAACTTTTTTGGTGTATGTGGATATCATTAGCTTTTCTCCCTTTAACAGTCAAGAAAACTTAGTTTATCAGTTTTCTTTTAAAAAGTTGATTCATTTTAAGAAGATATATACATACTTACACATATAAAGATGTATGTGTATACATATATATAAATACACATATATAGACATATATATTCATATATGTAGTTTTGGAAATATTTTTCCAGATTAAAAACTGAAGGTACATGGGGCACAAAAGATAATTAAACCAAATCTTGGTGAAGCTGCTGAAAAGTGAAGTATTTCCAATTCAAAGAAATAATACTGATCCGAGGTAACCATTTAACCTAAAGCTCTTCTTTTCTGGTCTGAATTACTCATCTTAATATATATACATATATATATATATATATTATTATTATTTTGGCCCTTTTAAGAAACATTTTATGTGAAAGATCAGTCTTGTGCTAAGGGTGTGATCTGAGTTCTAAAATGTTCAATATTCATTCGATTTAGTATAGACCAGCCTGTCCCTTGATTATTGCTGTAAATAGGAGTACATGACTAAAGATTGTTGAAAAGGATCATATATGGCACAATTTTTTTTGAGTTCTTGCTTCTCATTAGTTATTAGGAGACATAGGACAGAAGGTCTTTTCTATTTTTAATAAAGTACCCCTCAAAGATCTAGCTTTATGTCTAGGAATGTTTGAATAAACTCATGAGTTTTGTCTTTGTATCTCCCTCCTATTACTCTTCTAACTCTAAGTACTTAGCAGTCTGCTTTTAGCTGTGTAAAGGACATTATTTCCCTTTTGATTTTGAAGGAAACTTCTGTTTTATGAAAATGTAACTAAAAGCATCACCATCTGGATATCAACATTGTAGGTCATCAAATTGTAGATTTAGAGTGGGAGGGATCTTAGATCTCTCTATGCTATCACAAGTAGAATATTAATTATGAGCACCTCATTTAAAAGAATCAAACGTAACAAAAACAATGGCAATGGGATAAAAAATCCAGTGAGTGAAATTTACAAAATCCTGATGTCTGACAATTCAATTATGCAACCAAAAAATATTCATATTGATTCAGTTTGTGATAATTATAGTTACCTACTAAGGACTATGCAGAACATCATGCTAGCCCTACAGGAAATCATAAATGATAAAATTAATATCCATGGTCTCAGACAAATAAAGAAAAAGAAAGGAACAAAAAAATAAATTGCATAATGTATACTATATTATATTACATAACATATAATGTACAACATGTATTAGTAGTAATAAACCAATTATACAATAATATAGTAATTAATGCTGCCATATATGCCATACATATATATTACATTATATAAGATAATAGATTTAATCTGGTAATGATGATTTCTATGTATATATACATATATGTCCATATATACATATAATCATAACAAGTTAACATGTTTGCAACAAATCATGTGCTAATCAAAAGTGATTTAGTATATAGATGTGTGATCACATTAATTTCTTAAATTATTTAGAGATTATGAAATTTCTAGTCTGATGGAAAACCCATAAAATGAAGTTTATTTTGCTTGCAAATAACTCTGAGGTCCATATTCCAACTTTCTGCCCCTTTTGAGCCTTTGCTGACATTATATACATACTTTAATTTCCACTTTCCAAAAGAAATACTCAAGATTAGCATGTTTAATATCACTTTTACTGGAAATTGTAATTGGTCTGAGAATCTATGGGAGTTATATTGGTGGTGAATATTGAGCAATAACAATGAAAAAACATCAATACTATTTTAAAATGAGGTTATTTATAAAAGAAAACTAAATATGTATACATGCTTAAGCCAAGGCAGATAATTGAAATATTTCCTAAGTGATTAAAATGTACTAAAATTATTATATATTTAAACTGCTTTCAACAAAATAGATGAATGAAATGAATATTTATTATTTACATATTGAGAAAGATATACATATTTATTTCACTTTAATCCTATCACTGTTTTATAAATATTGTACTTAATCCATCAATAATACAACATACTTTCATTAATCCCAAGAAATAATTAGAAAACATTTATGGTAATGATAATATTGCTTTGTACAAATATTACACCAACCCATTAAAACCCTTAGGTGAAATCACAGCTGGTGAGTATGACAGAGACCCTGAAAGCTACGAAACAGATACTACATTTCTGCCTTGATATGTGATTCATTTGAATAAAACGTATCAAAACATTCTATGCTTGCCTCTTTGTCCTATTCCCCCCTTTGCTAAAAGCCTAAAACAAAGACAATATCCTTTGAAAATGAGCTTTGCATTATCACATGGCTCATCTTCCACTTCACCATGAGGAACAAACAGCTTGATTTTATCTTCTTTTTGGACAATGTTGTCTGTAGGGTTTAATTTTGGGGGAAAATTTTCCCTATGATTGAACTTCTTTCTTTATTAAGCTTTATCCCATCTTCCCCAAAATACCTTCATGAATTTCTCTCTTATCCTAATGTTGTCACGCAGAATTCTCCCTTCCATCATCATGGTGTTACATACATGTGTATGTAATTTTAAAGTTGGCAAAATATTTCCCTTCCAACAACCCTGATCTAGGTTTTATGAGTGCTATCATTTTCATTTACAAATATGAAAAAATAAGTCTTTGAGAGATGCTCCATGCTCTATCCAAGGTCATATATCTTATTCATGGAAGTTCCTGTATAGGATGTCAGCTCTCCTGACTCAAGATCCAGATTCGATTACATAGCATATGATTTCTACATACACCTGCCACATTAAGTCTTCCCAATCAAAATATTAGGATGATGAAGATTCCTAATTTTTCTCTTCATTTGGGAGTTTTTCACCTTCAGAATGATTTTGACTAATTTAGGACTTTTGACTAATGGAAATGACTAATTTATTCAAAAGTTGGAAAAGATCCAGCAAGAGTCTCAAATTCTTTAGTTATAGATATTCATTGTAGCTGGTAGCTAAGACATATTAAGAACCTAATTGATGCAATGAAGAATCATGTAGTGTTCTGGTTGGTTTTCTGGAGATCTCTGGACCAGCCTTTGTTTTAGCAGAGTAATCACCACGAGAATAGCCAGGTATTAAAGTTCAAATTCTTTATTATCTCCTTCACAATTTTATTTCCTTTTCTGGGGCCTGGGCTAGGTGACTTGAGGTCCTTCGAAATGTGTCTTGGTTTCTGTGGGGGAGGCAGGAGGATCACCACGTCGGTCTCTGTCTTGAAGTCTCTCTCAGTCCGAGAATTTGTGCTTCAGCCTCCAGTCTCTACAAAGATGGGAGATAGAATGTCTCTCCTTGAGCTCCCCATCTCTAGTCCTCTGTCTTCTCTGAGTCTATCTCTGAGCCCTTTTATGGCTGAGTTTATCTCAGTTTATATGCAGTATACTGAGTATAAGCCAATCATTATATCACTAGGGAACCATTATTTGTTCCAAGATTAATTCAATCATACTGAACTAGAGAACTATTAATCACCATGTTAAACTAGATAACCATTAGATTATCAGTTGCACTGACTTAACACTTTGTAAGAATCCTTTCAAGTACAGAGTTCTGGCCCATAACAGAATTACAGTGAATAAGACCAAAAGGGAAGGAGATATAAATGAGAATAATGATATCAATACAGGTAGGGAGAGGTGTCATTGAGTACTGAGTTCTAATAGTACAAGAATACCATGAATTCTATTAAACTATGTATACCTTGGAGAATAAGAAAGGGTTCACAAGTTTTTTTTTCTTTTTTTTTAAACTTTAATATTTTATTTTCCCTCAGTAACATGTAAAAACCATTTTTAGCATTCATTTTAAAAAACTTTTTGTTTCAGATTTTCTCCCTTTTTCTTTCCTCAACACCTCTTTCACCACTATCAAGGCAAGCAGTTGATATGTTATACATGTCATGAAAAACATTTCGATAATACATATGCTGTACAATTAAAACAATAGACCAAAAGCACTCAAAAAAAAATAAAGTTTTAAAAAATATGCTTCAATCTGCATTCAGAACCCATCAGTATTTTCTCTGAGTAGGGGAAAAATTTTTTTTTTCATCATAAATCCTTCAGAGTTGCGCAAATGACTATTGCTGAGAATAACCAAATTATTCACAGTTGATCATCTTGCATATTGTTGTTATTTTGAACATAATATATTTCATTTTATTTCAACTTATGGAAGTCTTTCTGGATTTTTTTTAGAGTATCCTATTCATCATTTCTCATAACACAATGGTATTCTATCATAATTGTATACCACAATTTGTCCAGCCATTCCTCAACTGATGGGCATCTTCCCATTTTTTAATTACTGCCACAAGAAAAGAACTGCTATAAATATTTTTGGTTTTTAATTTTTGGGGTGATACAGGTCTGGTAGTGGTATTGCTAAGTCAAATGGTATGAATCATTTTATAACCCTTTGTGTATAGCTCCAAATTGCTATACAGAATGGTTGAATCAGTTCACAATTCTACCAACATTGCATTGATGTCTCAATTTCTCCCATATTCCCTCCAACATTTGTCATTTTCCTTTTCTGTCCAATTAGCCAGTCACATTACCTCAGAATTGTTTTAAATTGCATTTCCCAATCAATAGAATTGGAGCATTTTTTCCATATTGCTATAAGTAGCTTTGATTATTTCAACTGAAAGTTATTCATATTGTTTGATCATTTATCAATTGATTAGTCGCTCTTATTTTTATAAATTCAATCCAGTTCTCTATATATTAAAGAAGACCTTTATCAAAGAAACTTGCTTCAATTTTTTTACACAGTTTCTATTGCTAAATATATTCTACCATTTATTCTACTCTCTCCTTTCATTAGTCCCTCATCAAACTCTCCTATCCCTATGAAAGATTTTTTTGAAAATATATTTTCAGTGAATAAAAATCCATTTCCCTTTTTCCCTATCTCCCTACTCTCACCAATTGATAAAGAAAAGAAAAACTCCTCATAACAAATATTCATAAGCAAATTCCTGCATTGACCATATCATATCACATCATATTATATATCATAGCTGATCTATTTATTAATATACAGATATGTTTATAATCTGCTGTAATTTATATTATATATACATATTTGTATCCATATATCATTTATCCATCCACACATTTAAACATATATCTATCTTTATATTCTCTCCTTCTATATCATATGTATCTATCTATCTATCTATCTATATAACTATATCCATATCCACATAGCATCTCTATCCATCTCCATTCTGTACCTCCATGTCAGCTTTATCACTGGGGCTTTGGAATTATTGTTGCTCATTGCATTGATCAAGATTTAGGAAGTATTAAAAAAAGACAAGCCTTAAAGTTTGTTTGATATAGCATCACCAGTGCTCAACCCATTGGTGTATGCTCTATATACACCAAAATCTCCCTGAGCTTGCAGTACAGTTTTCTGCACAAGACTGTCTTCAGAATCAAGCATATACAGGGACAACAATCTGATAAACTACCAGATGTACCACAGATACTCTAACATAAATAATTGTTTTGTGTCTCTCTTTTTCTATCACCTGTAAATATAGTTGGCTTTAAAATATAAAAATCAGTGCAGGGACATCAGGTCATATGTGTGGATTAGTTGTGCTTTTAAAATTAGCTGAAGACATTAGAAGAAAGGAATGATTGGTGCCTTTATCTGGATTTATTGGGAATAACTATTGCTTTCCTGCCCCATAAATCAATTGTCATAACTTTTCAATTGTAATAACAAAACAAAGATGACATTTCCTTTATTAGTGCTGGTAGGAGGGAAGAAATGGGACTCCAAAGAAGCCAACAAAATGAGTCTAAAATGGGGAGAAAGTGCATTATTAAACATAAAAAATGTGGTAGTGATGGAAAATATCTGAGAGATGTTTCCTTGAGATTTCAATCCATCTAAATTCCTATTTAAATGGAGGTGCCTTTGGATCCTTGAAGACTTTAGTAGTAAACCATAAAGGAGGGAGTATGATGCAACAGAAAGAGAACATTTGTAATATATTTTTTTCCTATTAACCTATTCCTCCTTTGAACTTCTCTACTTTTGTCAAAAGTGCCGTCACCTTAACAATCCTCAAAATTTCCAGCCTCTGTGTCTCATAGACTTCTCTTTCTCACTCATAATTTGTTTCCAGTCATAGTCAAAGCTTGTTATTTATACCAGTATCACATCTTGGGGAAGAGTGAGGACAAAGGAAAAAGAGAAATGTGTGTGTGTGTGTGTGTGTGTATTTTCATTTTGTATATATCCCTTTCTCTTAAAACATCCTGTCACCACTCTCCTAGTCCTGGACCTCATGCCTTCTCATCTTATTATTATAGTAGCTTCCTAATTGACCTTCTTGTCTCAAGGTTGTCTTCAATGATTAGTATCCTAATCAGTGGGTCCCTATAGAATAAAATTTCTCTGTCATTTAAAACTTATCACAATCTGGCCAAGCCCTATTTTCCCTATTTCCTTTATACTACTCTCATCCATGCCTTCTAAAGTCAGGTATTCTTGGTGTTTATGACAAACAATAATCCATTTTATACTCCTGTGTCGTTGCATATCCATGCTTGGACTGTCTGAGTTCCACTATGTTAATTTCTGGTTTCCTTTCTGTATGAAACCTTTCCTGTGCTATTACCACATCTCTAACTCTTAACTTCTCAGACAGATTTCTTTTTTACTTCATTTACATGTAATATATATATATATATATATATATCCATTTCTGTCTTGCTCTCTATAAAATGAATTCTGACCAAGGGACCTTTTTACTGGTGCCTTTAGCACAATGCTTGGTTCATAATAGTTTCTTAATAAGTTCTTGCTATTTGATTAATTGATTGGTTGGGCACTATAGTTAGAAGAGTTAGGCTCAGATCTTGACACTAAAATTAGTTGTTTGACTTTGTATATAAATCATTCGACTGCTTTGAGGATACAGATCCTTAGATTTATAAGATTATGGTAGACTAACTGGCCTTGAGGTCTCTTCTAAGTTTTGAACTTATGATCTAAAACTTCTTCTAGGTTCTATCAGTTCTAGGAAAGATACATCTTCAAAGGAAATGTCTTATTTTTAAGTTTTTAAACTAACCCAAGTTTTAAAGCCCCCAGAATCATAAGATTGGAAACTCAGTAGTGATTTGTTTTTGTCTTTGGAAACTTATGGAACTGTGTATTTGTGTGTGGAAGGATGGAAATATTTAGTGATTAAAGCTGTTTTCATGCTGATTAAAGCACAGATATTTACCTAAGAAGATATTTCAGTTTCCTGCATAATTTATCAGTGATTCCAAAAAGGAAAAAAAATACATGATTGATATTAAGACCACACTTAAAATTTTGTAGGATTCCCTTCATCACTTTCTTACCTAATAGCTATATATCATAGAGTACATTTGCACAGATCTTTATAATAAAGTTTCATTAATTAATCCTTGAAGGTTTACTGTATTATTTGTATAAAGTAACTTCATCACATAGATAAGGAATCTGATGGGGAAAAAAAGACAGTTAATTCATGTGGAAGAAGAGAAAAACAAGACATGTCCAGAAATGGCAATTAAAGTCTTTTATTCTTCGAACGTTTTTCTAAAGTGAGCCACATTGGGCTAACCTGTCTCCCACTGGGAAATAATTTTCTTTTTCCATGTCTAGTTGGATCATCTTTTCAGAGTAAGTTTTATGAGAATATATAATCCCTTTTTTATGAGAGTAAAAAGAAAAAAAAAGTCACAAAATTCTATTAATCAACTAGTCAATCAAATTGTGGGTTGTAGAAATCAATAGTTACTGCTTATATCTTATACCATTCACTTAGCAGATGTCAGCAATGTCATCCTAGTAGTCTTTTTCTTCTTGTCCACCACCTAAATAGGACATACTTAAGTCTATAGAGAGAGAGAGGACAAAAAAGCCAGTGTAAGCTTTGTCAAGGTTCATGGGTTAGGAAGGTTAAGAAACATCTGGTATGTCTAGTCATTTGGGAGGCTAGAAATGAGATTATAGAAAATGTCTGTATGTATCTTAACACTTGATTTATCCACTGGGAATATTGTAATGAGTCAGTATGAAGTAGCATTAAAATATAAAATAAAATAAAAAAAAAAACAGTATGGCCTTAAATTTGGAGGGATATAATTAGCACAAGGTGACCTGTATTGGCCCTTGGGTGCTGAAATATAAAGGGTGTTAAAACAAGATCCTGGGAAATATTCACTTGTAGAAGTTAAACTTCAAATTATGTCCGTAGTCTCTAAATCCATACTTTGTGATAGTACATTTCCAGCCATATCCATGCTGTTGAATCTCTCCCTGCCAACCCCCCTGACTCCATCTTCCTCGGAAGTTTCCAGTATGTGAGCAGCATAGAAATCATATCATTCTACAATGTGCCAACCTCTTTCAGGGGTCATTCTCCAGATAATTCCTCTCCCTCAACTTTGTGTTAGGTAGAAAAAGTGTGGTAATATCGCTGTGTATTAATATGATCTTTTTCTCTCACCTCCCTCTGCTAACAAATACCATAACTACCAAAATTGTAAGTCCAAGAAACAGACATATGGGTTTTGGGGGTATACAAATAATGAATGCTAAAGGAACAGAAAGCAAGGGAAAAGCCTAAGTATGGGGAATAATGACACTGAAAAGACAAAGCAAATTCTTTGGATTTTAGATTCTTGTCTTGCAAGCAAATTGAAAGATGGAGAATTGTCCCTAGAGATTTTCCCTCATCTTTTCTCAAAAGCTGTATAGTATGGAGAGAGATGTTGATGATCTGGGTGGAAAATGGGAATATCAAAGGAAATGTAAGAAGTGATTCCTCTACTCCTATAATAAAATAGAAAAGGGAAAATGTGTGGGTGAGTGGGTAGGTGTGAATGGATGGGTGGGTGTGAATGGGATAGAAATGCCTAGTTCTATAGAACTCTCATATTTATAGTATAAGTCTATGGGAATTTTCATGTATCTTGGGGACTGATTGTTATTAATTAAAATTCTAATTCTTTTTCTTCTTCGACAAACTTTTATTTCATATTATGAACTCTGTATTTGCAAGTTGGCAGTCAGTGCACTCTATATATGTAAAGAATTTCTTAGATTTTCAAGGTGGGGGCATGTGAGCCGAGAAAAGTCAGGTTGCCTGACAAAGTGTGTCTTAACCAAGTATGTCCTGAAAGTCTCTGAAGTTACATCAATATGAAAGGAAAATAGGTGATATAGTTAAATAGTGATAAGACCACAAGTAACTAATATGAAGATTATATTGACTATCTCAAGATATCTAGAAGAATAAAAAGTCTCTAGAATATTATGATATCCTATGAAATCAATGAAAAAGATGGACAAAGATGACATAGGATTAGAAGACACAGAAGTACTGTATTCTATACTAATGGAAAGAATGAAATGAGGTCTGGCAAAATGTAAAGTTCTTGAGGGCAACAACGATTTTTCTCAGCACATTGCAGGCATTTAATACATTTTTGTTGAATTGAGTTCAATCTGTCAAAATATTAATATATAAATATATATACTCATACATAAATATGCATAAAACATTTGTTAATTAGGTACATATGTATATACACATACAGATATAGAGTATGTGTGTATATCTATCACATACCTATCACCTATATAATTCCCAGACACTATATGTGCTGCAGTTTTATCTCTGCTTTTGCTCACATCATTCCTTCCTTTTTTCCTTCTTTCTACTTGCATTATATGATCAAATATCACTGTAAGAGCCACCATCAGACTAAATCTTTACTGACCAACCTGGCATAAGGCAATGAGTCATTTCTCTGATCTCTTTTAATTCTTTTATTTACGTGGCAAATGATGCAGGAATGCATAATTTTGTGATTCTTTTTCTATTTGAAACTACTGTTTAAACATTTCTTCCTTCCTCCCTCCCTCCTTCCCTTCCTTCCCTCCTTCTTTCCTTTTTATCCTTCCTTCTTTCCTTTCTTCTTCCTTCTTTCCTCCCTCCCTCCTTCCCTCCTTCTCACCCTCCTCCCTTCTTTCTTTCTCTCCCTCCTTCCTTACTTCATTCTTTCCTTTCTCCTTTCCTTCCTTCCTCCTTTCCTCCCTCTCTATCTTCCTACCCTCCTACCTTCCCTCCTTCCCTTCTTCCTTTCTTCTCTTCTTCCTTTCTTCTAACTTTCCTTCCTTCTTTCCTAATTTCCTTTTTTTCCCTTTCTCTCTCTCTTTCTTCATGTGTTTATTTCTTGTCCTTTACATCTTGTCTAGATGTAAGTCTCCTAAGGCAAGAATCTGTCCTATTTCCTTGTATCACCTTCCTGTCCTCAAAAGATGTCTTACATTTAGTAGTTTGGTCTGATTGACTTTGATTTGAAAAGAAAAATACATTTATGTTTATTTAAAGCACAGTTATGAGGGGACAGACAACCTCCTTTTCCTCAAAATGAGATATTTACCTATGGAATCAACAGTATGGTGATTAGGCAATAATTTCTCTATGTGAAAAAAATGTTTTTCTTTAAAGACCTAGTGATGGTGAAGGGGATAATGAATTGAAAAGAGAAGTGGCAATTTGAACCCATATAGGGGACACTCTAGAATATTCAGCACATATATTCTTTTGACAAATGGCAAAGCTAGGTTTAATAAAATATTCAGATAAAATCAGAATTTTATTAAAGTATTTTCACATAGGGCATATTACTTTTTTCCACCCTTTTTCTCCTTCCTACACATGAAAATGTGAACTGGAATCATGCCATTATTCCTGAAGAGATCTGCTTGTCACACCTGGAAAAGGATTGCCAAGAATAGAAGGCTTGAAGATCACAGGGATGAACCATCTTGTGAACCTTCAAGACTTTGGGTCTTTGCCCTTGATAGAATTTTAATGAATAGGTAATAAGGGTCACTCACATAGAAGTTTAAATAAAAACCCACAGACTGTGCTACTTAGAACTATATAGTTACCCCAGTTCTAAAAGGAATATTGGTCAGTATTCCATAATCAGACTCCCAACGTGTTTTAAACAAAACTTTATTCTGTCTCTTCTGTGTCAGGGATTTTGGTTGCCAGATTTGCAAGCTAATTAAAAGGGGGCAAAAGGACTGAGCTATTGGGAGGATTTCCAATTTTCCAGAAACAAATCAACAAAGGTGGCTGTTACTGTTGACTGACTGGCAGACTACACAATTTCATTACTGGGGGGCAGAAGGTGTTGCAAAAGGGAGTCATCCTGAAAGAATTATCATGATGTAGCTGAAACATATGAATGACATGAATTGATTCAACATGTTTACTCCAAATTCATAGTTTTATATTGGAAATAAGAAAATCATCTATGGAAAAATCTAGAATAGTCATGGATGCAAAACTCACAGCAAGAAAATGAGGATATGGCTAGATAATGGAAATTTACATTTTAACTCTAGGTACCTGACTGATGCAGTGGATAGAGAGCTGGGCCTGGACTGCCTACAAACAGCTGGCACACCAGAATTTGTATTTAT